>NW_027361939.1:1007500-3657500 GCF_039654945.1 Dendrobates tinctorius
TAGAAAGATAGATATAAAGATAGAGCGATAGATAGAGATAGATATAGAAATAGATAGATATAGATAATAGATAGAGATAGATAGATATAGATAATAGAGGTAGAAAGATAGATAGATATAAGAGAGATAGAGAGAGAGATATATAGAGATAGATAGATAGAGAGAGAGAGACAGATAGAGAGAGCGAGAGATATAAAAAAAAAAAAAAAAAACACAATACTCACCTCTCCTCCTCGCTCCCACGCTGATCCCGGCTTCAGTGTCAGGAGCTGCCCCCTCTGCCAGACACACAGCGGGTGCGCGATGTAGTGACGTCATCGCGCACTGGCTGTGAGCCAGGAGCAGAGAGGACTGAGGGCGGCGCCGGCCCTGATTTACAGCTGTAGTCTGCAGAGCAGCTTACTGGGCTGGGGGCGGGGCCTCTGGGGGTGGAGACTGTGAAATGATATTCACTGCTTCGCAGTGAATATTCATTTCTCTTTAGCAGTGGGGACAGGGGCTCCTGCCTCCTGACACCCGCTGCTGCTCCGCTGGCAGGGGCCCCCATAGCAGCTGCATGGTGTGCGACACACCACTGGCTGGGGGCCCCTGGAGCAGCGGGGGCCCTAGGCAACTGCTGGCCCTGTATGCCTGCAGGTGCCAGGGCCCACCAGATGCCAGGGCCCACCGGAGAATCCACCGGTTCTCCGGTGGGCCAGTCCGACGCTGTATATAGGGCTAGTGAGCATATATACAGCTGTGTAGGGCTGATGTGTGTGTATATATACTGCTGTGTATATAGGGCTAGTATGTGTGTATATATACTCCTGTGTATATAGGGCTAGTGTGTGTATATACTGCTGTGTATATAGGGCTAGTGTGTATGTGTGTGTGTATACTACTGTGTGTAAAGGGCTAATATGTGTGTGTATATATACTCCTGTGTATATAGGGCTAGTGAGCGTATATACAGCTGTGTAGGGCTGATGTGTGTATATATACTGCTGTGTATATAGGGCTAGTGTGTGTATATATATACTCCTGTGTATATAGGGCTAGTGTGTGTATATACAGCTGTGTATATAGGACTGATATGTGTGTGTATATACTGCTGTGTACATGGGGATAATTGCGTGTGTGTGTGCATACCTCCTAACCATCCCGATTCTCTCGAGACAGTCCCGTTTTAACCCCCCCACCCGCGTCCCGCCTGGGACTCTATTTTTCCTGCACTGCACTGAGCCGCCACGCCCCTATGCACTGACCCCTTCCTCGCCCTCCCAGAGTGCCACCGCAGCCCCTCACAGCCAGCAAAGATATCGCTGGGCTCTTTTGTGCTCACAGGACCGGTGATGAGGTCACAGGAGGGGAGGAGTCAGGAGTTACATGATCAGGGGCTTTGGTGTATGCAGGACTCTGCTGTGCTGCTTGTCATGATGCTGGATGAGGTGAAGTTTATGTATGGGGTCAGGAGGGTTTTACAGGGTGGATGTAGCAGACCTGTGTGTACGAGGTGCACAGAGCGGAGCCGTGTGTACGAGGTGTGCAGAGCCGCGTGTGTAAGGGGTGTGCGGAGCGGAGCCACGTGTGTATAAGATGTACGGAGCGGAGCCATATGTGTACAAGGTGTGCAGAGTGGAGCCGCATGTATATGGCGTTTGCCGGAGCAGAGCTGTGTGTGTACAAGGTGTACGGAGCGGAGCCATGTGTGTATGAGGTGTACGGAGCGGAGCCGTGTGTGTACGATGTGTACGAAGCAGAGCCGCATGTGTAAGGGGTATGCGGAGCTATGTGTATGTGGGTTGTACAGAGCAGGCCATGTGTGTACAAGGTGTACGGAGCGGAACCATATGTGTACAAGGTCTACGGAGCGAAGCCGCGTGTACGCGGTGCACGGAGCAGAGATATGCATGTAAGAGGTGTACGGAGCAGAGCTGCGTGTATATGGGGTGTGTGGAGCGGAGCTGTATGTGTACAAGATGTACGGAGAGGAGCTGTGTGTGTACATGCTATACAGAGCGGAGCTGTGTGTGTACGGAGCGGAGCCACGTGTGTATGGGGTATGCGTAGCGGAGCCATGTGTATGTGGGGTGTGCGGAGTGGGCCGTTTGTTTACAAGGTGTACGGAGTGGAACCATATGTGTACAAGGTGTACAGAGCAAAGCCACGCGTACGGGGTGTACGAAACGGAGCCCTGTGTGTACGGAGCGGAGCAGAGTGCATGAGGTTTACGGAGAGGAAAGATGTGTGTACTGAGTTGAGCCATGTGTGTTATGATTGGGTCACTGAGGAGAAAAACAAGACCAAGCTAAGCTACAGAAAACCAGATAGGTTGGTAACTAAGCGGATTTCAGACCCCTGATCCTATCCACACAACTAGCAATAGCCGTGGAGCGTGCCTACGATGATTCTAGATGCCTCGACACAGCAGGAGAACTAAATAAGCCTAAAGCAAGAAAAGGGGAAATCTAAACCGCCCCAGAGCAGACCCCAAAGGAATAGACAGCCCCCAAACATATATTGTCGGTGAGACAAGATGAAAACACAAACACAGGTAGGAAAATAGGCTGAGCAAACTATGGGGCCCACACTAACTAGAAAGGACAGGAAAGGAAAGACACTGCAATCACGCAAAAAACCCTGCAAAAATGTCCAAAACTCTGAAGTCACTAGACTTCTCCCACTATTTCAGCACTCTGGCATATTCTGAAAGCAGAGCAAAAAAAGGCCAATCTAATAAGGGACAAAAAACAAACTGACACAAACAATAACATAAGGATGGAAATTCATCACAGCCCCTGCCGGGGCTGGCTGACCACACAAAACTGAATAGACAAAACCAAATCAAATGTGAACAATAGCAAAGAACGCTTAGCTTGAGCATGCAGGGACTGAACTGGAAACTAAGACCTCAGGAGGCAGGAAAATTCACCAGCAGGGATAGAGGGAGTCGGCTGTCTTAAATCCAGTCAGAGACTCCAGATGTCCAATTGTCGTCCTCATTATCAGGTGGCAGGCCTCTGTCAATTAGATCAGCTCCATTACCTCCTGTAACCACCAGAGGGAGCCCGGAAAGAGAACTAGCGACTCCTCTGTCAATACAACAAGCTCCACTACCTTCACCAGCAACCAGAGGCAGGCCAGAAAGTGAATTCACAACACATGTGTGTGCGAGGTGTACGGAGCGGAGCTGTGTGTATGAGGCATATAAAGCGGAACCGTGTGTATATGAGGTGTACGGAGCCGTGCGTGTACAAGGTGTATAATGGGGAGCATTCATACCTCCCAACCATCCCAGATCCAGCGGGACAGTCCTGATTTTGAGAGTGTGCCCTGCTGTCCCGGCCAGGAGCTTACTTTTTCCATGGACACAGGAGTACATGACGGAGCCCCGAGGAGCACTTTAAAACATGCACATGATGTTCCACCGGAAGTGATGTGCTGGAAGCTGACTGGAAATTAGGTAATTTCATGAGGAGATTGTGACGGAACCATGGAGGCCCTTCAGGGATTGCTTCAGATCCATCACCATGTACTCCTCCAGCAGGGCAGACAGCAGGATTGCCTTGGAATCGGGGATGCCGGCCATGTGAGCAGATCATGATATGTCCTGCATCGGGAGGCTCAGGTGGGCAATATAATGGGAGCTGGGCTTTATGGTATCTTTATGGAATCTTTCTCTCTCTGTTTCTTTATTTATCTCTGTTCTTTCTTTCTCTCTCTGTTCTTTCTTTCCCGCTTTCTTTTTTTCTCTCTCTGTTCTTTATTTCTTTCTCTGTCTCTGTCCTTTCTCTGTCTCTCTCTGTTCTTTATTTCCCCTCTTTCTTTCTCTCTCTCTGTTCTTTCTTTCCCCGCTTTCTTTCTTTCTCTCCATCTCTCTGTTCTCTTTCTTTCCCCTCTTTCTTTCTCTTGCTGTTTTCTTTCTTTACTTCTCTCTCTCTGTTCTTTCTCTGTCTCTCTCTCTATTCTTTCTTTCTTTCCCCTCTTTCTTTCTCTCTGTTCTTTCTTTCTCCTCTTTCTTTCTCTCTGTTCTTTCTTTCCTCTCTTTCTTTCTCTCTCTCTGTTCTTTCTTTTCTGACGAAGGGACGAAACGCGCATTGGGGCGCTTGTGGAGGACTGCATTAGCCGAACACATTCATATGTAAGTGCCTTGAATAAATTTCTGTTATCACAGCAGCCATTCTCAGGCAATATAACAGTAGTCTTTGCACTGACAGAATAATCTATATTAGCTTTGTATTGGCTATGTCAATGTCTGTGAATTACAATGTGCACTGATTTTCATAACAAGTAGGTTGGGCTTCTGGCATGGTTCACTTCTATGATGTGTTTAGTAGTGACCTTGAAATTGTATTTTGTATACTATTTTCTATGACAAGTCTATTGAATAAAGTCATTAATTTTACTGGCATGCTATACTGGTTTTTGGCTCTTTTGTGGTTGATCACTGTAGTGAGTTGTGCCATTTTTTACCTTATGGTTTTTTGTGCTATACATATATATATACAGTCATATGTAAAAGTTTGGGCACCCCTATTAATGTTAACCTTTTTTCTTTATAACAATTTTGGTTTTTGCAACAGCTATTTCAGTTTCATATATCTAATAACTGATGGACTCAGTTATATTTCTGGATTCAAATGAGGTTTATTGTACTAACAGAAAATGTGCAATCTGCATTTAAACAAAATTTGACTGGTGCAAAAGTATGGGCACCCTTATCATTTTCTTGATTTGAACACTCCTAACTACTTTTTACTGACTTCCTGAAGCACTAAATTGGTTTTGTAACCTCATTGAGCTTTGAACTTCATAGCCAGGTGTATCAAATCATGAGAAAAGATATTTAAGGTGGCCACTTGCAAGTAGTTCTCCTATTTGATTCTCCTATGAAGAGTGGCATCATGGGCTCCTCAAAACAACTCTCAAATGATCTGAAAACAAAGATTATTCAACATAGCTTTTCAGGGGAAGGACACAAAAAGTTGCCTCAGAGATTTAACCTGTCAGTTTCCACTGTGAGGAACATAGTAAGGAAATGGAAGAACACAGGTACAGTTCTTGTTAAGCCCAGAAGTGGCAGGCCAAGAAAAATATCAGAAAGGCAGAGAAGAAGAATGGTGAGAACAGTCAAGGACAATCCACAGACCACCTCCAAAGACCTGCAGCATCATCTTGCTGCAGATGGTGTCACTGTGCATCGGTCAACAATACAGCGCATGCATAACGCCTTTTTGTATGACCAAACAACTCAATCTTTGTTTCATCAGTCCACAGGACCTTCTTCCAAAATGTAACTGGCTTGTCCAAATGTGCTTTTGCATACCTCAGGCGACTCTGTTTGTGGCGTGCTTGCAGAAACGGCTTCTTTCGCATCACTCTCCCATACAGCTTCTCCTTGTGCAAAGTGCGCTGTATGGTTGACCGATGCACAGTGACACCATCTGCAGCAAGATGATGCTGCAGGTCTTTGGAGGTGGTCTGTGGATTGTCCTTGACTGTTCTCACCATTCTTCTTCTCTGCCTTTCTGATATTTTTCTTGGCCTGCCACTTCTGGGCTTAACAAGAACTGTACCTGTGTTCTTCCATTTCCTTACTATGTTCCTCACAGTGGAAACTGACAGGTTAAATCTCTGAGGCAACTTTTTGTCTCCTTCCCCTGAAAAGCTATGTTGAATAATCTTTGTTTTCAGATCATTTGAGAGTTGTTTTGAGGAACCCATGATGCCACTCTTCATAGGAGAATCAAATAGGAGAACTACTTGCAAGTGGCCACTTTAAATACCTTTTCTCATGATTTTATACACCTGGCTATGAAGTTCAAAGCTCAATGAGGTTACAAAACCAATTTAGTGCTTCAGGAAGTCAGTAAAAAGTAGTTAGGAGTGTTCAAATCAAGAAAATGATAAGGGTGCCCATACTTTTGCACCGGTCAAATTTTGTTTAAATGCAGATTGCACATTTTCTGTTAGTACAATAAACCTCATTTGAATCCAGAAATATAACTGAGTCCATCAGTTATTAGATATATGAAACTGAAATACCTGTTGCAAAAACCAAAATTGTTATAAAGAAAAAAGGTTAACATTAATAGGGGTGCCCAAACTTTTACATATGACTGTATATATATATATATATATTTAGTAAGTATTGCTTCGCTGTCATGGAATGGGTCCTGTCTGGGATACAGGCTGTGAGCTGCAATTCTTATCTATTATGAGAAACACTTGTCAGCTGCCAGGTTCATTGTAATCTTTGACTTGTACAATTGCAGAACTGATAACCGAACGTACACTACAATCCGGGCACCACATTATGTGCGTGCACTCTACTATCATGATGCTTCTATGTGCATACTTACGTATGCTACAGCGGCATACACGATACCTATGTAGGTGGAATCTGACCCTGAGTAGGGCAGCAGGATGAGTTGGATGGGCTATGTGGTGTATATACACCAGCCCCAGCTTCTGCTATCTGATGCAGATGCACCAGCCTCAGGGTCTCCTATGTGATGCATATGCCCCACCGTCTGCTATCTGATGTATAAACAGCAGCATCAGGATCTCCTATGTGGTGTATATAAATCAACCCCAGCATCCCCTATGTAATTGGTATACAAAGGCCTCAGCATATCCTTTGTGAGCTATATTCCCCAGCCCTAGTGTCTTCTATGTTATGTACATAGCATAATTAATTAAGTATATAGTGTATACCTGTGTATACAGTTTATAGTGAGGTGCTGCATTTTGTATAGAGTTGAATCCACACTATGCATAATATACACAGGCATATCTCTATAATATATAGTATATACACACAGTGGCATAACTACAAAGTTATGGGCCCCAGTGCGAACTTTCAAATGGGCGCTCCATGCCAAAATACATGCACATCTCCGCTCCGTACACCTCGTACATGCACAGCTCCGCTCACCTCGTACACACGTGGCTCCTCTCCGTACACCTCGTACACACATGGCTCCGCTACATGCACCTCATACACACACGGCTCCACTCCGTACACCATGCACACACACGGCTCCGTACACCTCGTACACACACGGCTCCACTCCATACACCTCGTACACACTCGGCTCCGCTCCGTACACCTCGTACACACACGGCTCTGCTCCGTACACCTCGTACACACACGGCTGCGCTCCATACACCTCATACACACACGCAGCCTCAGTTATGTCCCTGGCTGACCTGAGGTGAACTAATGAGCGTGGGAAAAAAATGCAGAAACTTTCCTACACTCATTAGTTCATCTCCGGGCAGCCAGGGAGGCTGCGCAGAGATGAAATAATTCATTCTGTCAGTAGTTTACAGAGGGGCTGGTCGCATTAACACCGGTCCCCTTTGTAAACCAGTTAACCCCTTTTGATGGATTGCAGCGGGGGATGTGACTGAGCAGCGGAGACGTAAGGATATTGTTGCTTTTTTATTTTATTTTTGTTACAGGTCGATGGTTTATTTTTGGATTAGCAGAGGAATAAATCTTGTCAAAAACTAGGTGCCTTTATTTCATTAAAATAATTTTTCATTAATGTCTGTGTGTGTTTTTTAACCCTTTAACCCCTTCATGACCCAGCCTATTTTGACCTTAATGACCTGGCCATTTTTGGCAATATTGACCAGTGTCCCTTTATGAGGTAATAACTCAGGAACGCTTCAACGGATCCTAGCGATTCTAAGATTGTTTTTTCGTGACATATTTGGCTTCATGTTAGTGGTAAACTTAGGTCAATAATGTTTGCATTTATTTGTGAAAAAAACAGAAATTTGGCGAAAATTTTGAAAATTTCGCAATTTTCACATTTTGAATTTTTATTTCGTTAAACCAGAGAGTTATGTGACACAAAATAGTTAATAAATAACATTTCCCACATGTCTACTTTTACATCAGCACAATTTTGGAAACAAAATTTTTTTGTTGGGAAGTTATAAGGGTTAAAAGTTGACCAGCGATTTCTCATTTTTGCAACAAAATTTACAAAACCATTTTTTTTAGGGACCACCTCACATTTGAAGTCACTTTGAGGGGTCTATATGGCAGAAAATACCCAAAAGTGACACCATTCTAAAAACTGCACCCCTCAAGCTACTCAAAACTACATTCAAGAAGATTATTAACCCTTCAGGTGCATCACAGCAACTAAAGCAATGTGGAAGGAAAAAATGAACATTTTAATATTTACAATAAAAATTTTCTTTAGCATCAATTTTTTCATTTTCACATGGGCAACAGGATAAAATGGATCCTAAAATTTGTTGGGCAATTTCTCCTGAGTACACTGATACCTCATATGTGGTCATAAACCACTGTTTGGGCGCACGGCAGGGCTCAGAAGGGAAGGAGCGCCATTTGACTTTTTGAATGGAAAATATGCTGGAATATTTAGCGTTTGCCATGTCGCGTTTGGAGAGTCCCTGTGCGCCTAAACATTGGAGCTCCCCCACAAGTGACCCCATTTTGGAAACTAGACCCTCCAAGGAACTTATTTAGATGCATAGTGAGCACTTTGAACCGCCAGGTGCTTCACAAATTGATTCGTAAAAAAAAAAAAGGACTTTTTTTCACAAAAATTTTCTTTTAGCCTCAGTTTTTTCCTTTTCACATAGGCAATGGGATAAAATGGATCCTAAAATTTGTTGGGCAATTTCTCCTGAGTGCACAGATACCTCATATGTGGTCATAAACCACTGTTTGGGCACACGGCAGGGTCCCGAAGGGAAGGAGCACCATTTGACTTTTTGAATGGAAAATTAGCTCCAATCGTTAGTGTACACCATGTCGTGTTTGGAGAGCCCCTGTGTGCCTAAACATTGGAGCTCCCCCACAAGTGACCCCATTTTGGAAACTAGACCACCCAAGGAACTTATCTAGATGTGTGGTGAGGACTTTGAACCCCCAAGTGCTTCACAGAAGTTTATGACGCAGAGCAGTGAAAATAAAAAAATATTTTTTTTTCCTCAAAAATGATTTTTTAGCCCGCTATTTTTTATTTTCACAAGGCTAACAGGAGAAATTGGACCACAAAAGTTGTTGTGTAATTTGTCCTGAGTACAACGATACCCCATATGTCAGGGGAAACCACTGTTTGGGCGCATGGGAGAGCTCAAAAGGGAAGGAGCGCGATTTTGGAATGCAGACTGATGGGATGTTCTGCGGGCATCATGTTGCGTTTGCAGAGCCCCTAATGTGCGTAAACAGTAGAAACCCCCCACAAGTGACCCCATTTTGGAACCTAGACCACCCAAGGAGCTTACCTAGATGTGTAGTGAGCACTTTGAACCCCCAAGTGCATCACAGAAGTTTATAAACGCAGAACCATGAAAATAAAAAATCATTTTTTTTCCTCAAAAATGATTTTTTTAGCCCGCCATTTTTTATTTTCACAAGGGCAACAGGATAAATTGGACCCCTAAAGTTGTTGTCCAGTTTGTCCTGAGTACGCTGGCACCCCATATGTGGGGGGGAACCACTGTTTGGGCGCACGGCAGGACTCAGAAGGGAAGGAGCGCCATTTAACTTTTTGAATGGAAAATTAGCTTCAATCGTTAGCGGACACCATGTCGTGTTTGGAGAGGCCCTGTCTGCCTACACTTTGGAGCTCCCCCACATATCACCCCATTTTGGAAACTAGACCCCCTAAGGAAGTTATCTAGATGCATAGTGAGCACTTTGAACCCCCAGGTGCTTTACAAAAGTGTATAACGCTGAGCTGTGAAAATAAAAATTTTTTTTTCCTCAAAAAGTGATTTTTTTAGCCCGCTATTTTTTATTTTCACAATAGTAACAGGAGAAATTTGACCCCAAAAGTTGTTGTCCAGTTTGTCCTGAGTACGCTGGTACACAATATGTGGGGAGGGACCACTGTTTGGGCACACGTCGGGGCTCGGAAGGGAAGTAGTGATGTTTTGAAATACCGACTTAATGGAATGGTCTACGGGCGTCATGTTACGTTTGCAGAGCCTCTGATGTGCCTAAACAGTGGAAACCCCCCACAGGTGACCCCATTTTGGAAACTAGACCACCCAAGGAACTTATATAGATGTGTGGTGAGCACTTTGAACCCCCAAGTGCTTCACAGAAGTTTATAACGCAGAACCGTGAAAATAAGAAATCTATTTTTTTCCTCAAAAAATGATTTTTTAGCCCGCAATTTTTTATTTTCACAAGGTTAACAGGATAAATTCGACCCCAAAAGTTGTTGTCCAGTTTGTCCTGAGTACGCTGGTACCCCATATGTGGGGGGGACCACTGTTTGGGCACACATCGGGGCTCGGAAGGGAAGTAATGACGTTTTGAAATACCGACTTGATGGAATGGTCTGCGGGCGTCATGTTACGTTTGCAGAGCCCCTGATGTGCCTAAACAGTGGAAACCCCCCACAAGTGACCCCATTTTGAAAACTAGACCCCCCAAGGAACTTATCTAGATGTTTGATGAGCACTTTGAACCCCCAAGTGCTTAACCGAAGTTTATAACTCAGAGCCGTGAAAACAAAAAAAATAATTTTTTTTCACAAAAATCATTTTTTTAGCCCCCAATTTTTTATTTTCCCAAGGGTAACAGGAGAAATTAAACTCCCAAAGTTGTTGTGCAATTTTTCCTGAGTACGCTGATACCCCATATGTGGGGGTAAACCACTGTTTGGGCACACGTCGGGGCTCGGAATGGAGAGAGTGCTGTTTGACATTTTGAACGCAAAATTGGCTGGAATAAATCGTGGCGCCATGTCGCGTTCGGAGACCCCGTGATGTGCCTCAACAGTGGAAACCCCTCAATTCTAACTCCAACTCTAACCCCAACACACCCCTAACCCTAACCCAACCCTAATAATAACCCTAACCACAACCCTAACGCCAACACACCAATAACCCTAATCCCAACTCTAACCCTAACTACAAGCCTAACCCTAATCCCAACCCACCCCTAACCCGAATTCCAGCCCTAACCCTAATTCCAGCCCTAACCCTAATTCCAGCCCTAACCCTAATTCCAGCCCTAACCCTAATTCCAACCCTTACCCTAATTCCAACCCTAACCCTAATTCTAGCCCTAACCCTAATTCCAACCCTAACCCTAATTTTAACCCTAATTTTAACCCTAACCCTAATTTTAACCCTAACCCTAATTCCAACCCTAACCCTAATTCTAGCCCTAACCCTATTTCTAACCCTAACCCTATCTGTAGCCCTAATTCCAACCCTAACCCTAATTGCAACCCTAACCCTAATTACAACCCTAACCCTAGTTCGAACCCTAAATGGAAAAAAAAATATTTTTTTTATTTTATTATTTGCGCCTGGCTATGGGGGTGATAAAAGGGGGGTGTATTTACTTTTTTTTTCATTTTGATCACTGTGAGAGTGTATCACAGTGATCAAAATGAAAAATGAACGGGCAACCGGCAAATTCATGGGCGCCGCCATCTTGGACAATGGCAGGCGCACTGCGCATGCGCCCGCCATTTTGCAAGATGGTGGCGCCCATGATCCGGACGCCGGGAGCCACGGAGGGACACCGGGAGCACGATCGGAGGTCCCGGGGGGATCGGAAGGTGGGAGGGAGCGATAGGAAGGGGAGGGGGAGCAGATGATGTGTGTGGGGGGGTCGGGTGTCGGTGTCCAGCCATGTCCGATGCTACTGCAGCATCGGCCATGGCTGGATTGTAATATTTCACCAAATTTCATTGGTGAAATATTACAAATCGCTCTGATTGGCTGTTTCACTTTTAACAGCCAATCAGAGCGATCGTAGGCACGTGGGGGCTAAGCCACGCCCCCCAGGGATTAACTGTAGAGTGTCCTCTGTGTGCGGGTCGGGTGACCTTTCAGTGACCCCAGTCACCTGACCTGCATATATTTATAGCATGACGCCTACGTAGGCATCATAGGTCGTTTGGGCACGACTTTTCATGACGCCTACGTAGGCGTCATGGGTCGTGAAGGGGTTAATAGTCTAGGGTTAATAATAGATAAGCGTCTAATTGACACCTCTCCATTATTAATTGGCTTAATGTCACCTTCCAATAGCAAGGTGACATTAACCCCTTCTTATTAACCCATTAGCCACCGCTACAGTGCAATGGGAATAGAGAGGATAAGTGCCAGAAAAGGCACATCTTATAGATGCGCCTTTTCTGGGGTGTCTCGGGGCAGATTTTTGTAGCCGGGGGGCAAAAACAATGGTCCCTCTCAAGGCTATTAAAATCTGCCCTCACTCACCTGCTTTACCTCTCTGGTTGCGACTTTACCGCGGGAGCCCACGCATTTTTTTTACAACAAATTAACCCCTTAATTTAACCCCTTCACGACCAATGATGCCACGTAGGCGTCAAGAAACCTGGTACAAATCTGACCAGTGACGCCTATGTGGCATCATGACTTTAAAGCCCCCCTGCGGGTCGGGTGACCTAGGTCACTGAAAGGTCACCCGACCCGCAGATACAGGGGGCTTTGTTCTTCAGCATAGATGGCGTGGCTTCACCCCCACGTGACTACAATCGCTCTGATTGGCTGTTAAAAGTGAAACAGCCAATCAGAGCGATAGTAATATTTCATCAATGAAAATTGATGAAATATTACAATCCAGCCATGTCCGACGCTGCTGTAGCATCGGACATGGCTGGTGACAGCGATCCGACCCCCCCCACCCCCCCACCCGTTAACGGGGGCGATCTGCCCCCCGCCACTGAATGACAGCGGCGATGTGCCGGCGCTGTCATCATCTCCCCCCCGCCTTCCCTCCACTCCCCCTGTCTTCCGATTGACCCCCCACCCACCCCTCGGTACTCACCGAGTACCGTTATGGCTCCCGGTGTCCCGCGGTCCCGGACCATGGACGCCGCCATATTGGAAAATGGCGGGTGCATGCGCAGTGCGCCCGCCGGCTCCAATTTCTAGTCATTAATTTTGATCACTTTCACAGTGATCAAAATAGAATGAAATGTAAATAAACCCCCCGTTTATCACCCCCATAGGCAGGATCAACTAATAAAATAAAGAAATTATTTTTATTTTTCTATTAGGGTTAGGGTTGGAAAGAGGGTTAGGGTTAGGGTTTGAAAGAGGGTTAGGGTTGGAAAGAGGGTTAGGGTTGGAAAGAGGGTTAGGGTTGGAAAGAAGGTTAGGGTTGGAAAGAGGGTTAGGGTTGGAAAGAGGGTTAGGGTTAGGGTTGGAAAGAGGGTTAGGGTTGGAAAGAGAGTTAGGGTTGGAAAGAGGGTTAAGGTTATGGTTGGAATTAGGGTTAGGGTTGGAATTAGGGTTAGGGTTGGAATTATGGTTATAATTAGGGGTAGGGTTGGAATTAGGGTTAGGGTTGGAATTAGAGTTAGGCTTGTGGTTAGGGTTATGGTTAGGGTTGGGATTAGGGTTAGGGGTATGTTGGGGTTAGGGATGTGTTGGGGTTAGGGCTGTGGTTAGGGGTATGTTGGGGTTAGGGTTGAAGTTAGAATTGTGGGGTTTCCACTGTTTAGGCACATCAGGGGGTCTCCAAACGCGACATGGTGCAACCATTGATTCCAGCCAATTTTGCGTTCAAAAAGTTAAACGGTGCTCCCTCCCTTCCAAGCCCTGACGTGTGCCCAAACAGTGGTTTACCCCAACATATGGGGTATCAGCGTACTCAGGAAAAATTGCACAACAACTTTGGGGGTCTAATTTCTCCTGGTACCCTTGGGAAAATAAAAAATTGGGGGCTAAAATAATATTTTTGTGGAAATTTTTTTTTTTTTTTTTTTTTTTTTTAATTTTCACGTCTCTGCGTTATAAACTTCTGTGAAGCACTAGGGGGTTCAAAGTGCTCACCAGGCATCTAGATAAGTTCCTTGGGAGGTCACTTGTGGGGGGTTTCTATTGTTTAGGCACATCAGGGGCTCTGCAAACGTAACGACGCCCGCAGACCATTCCATCAAAGTCTGCATTTCAAAACGTCACTACTTCCATTCCAAGCCCTTACGTGTGCCCAAACAATGGTTCCCCCCATATATGGGGCACCAGCGTACTCAGGACAAACTGTACAACAACTTTTGGGGGTCCAATTTATCCTGCTACCCCTGTGAAAATAAAAAATTGCAGGCTGAAAATCTTTTTTTTGAGGAAAAAAAATATTTTTTATTTTCATGGCTGTGCGTTTTTAAAGTTCTGTGACGCGCTTGGGGGTTCAAGGTGCTCACCACACATCTAGATAAGTTCCTTGGGGGGTCTAGTTTCCAAAATGGGGTCGCTTGTGGGGGGGTTCCACAGTTTAGGTACATCAGGGGCTCTGCAAATATTACATGGTGCCCGCAGACCATTCCATCAAAGTCAGCATTTCATAATGTCACTACTTCCCTTCCAAGCCCCGACGTGTACCCAAACAGTGGTCCCCACCCACATATGGGGTACCAGTGTACTCAGGACAAACTGGACAACAACTTTTGGGATCTAATTTATCCTGGTACCCTTGTGAAAATAAAAAATTGTGCACTAAAAAATAATTTTTTGAGGAAAAAAAATATTTTTTATTTTCACAGCTCTGCGTTATAAACTTCTGTGAAGTGCTTGGGGGTTCAAGGTGCTCACCACACATCTAGATAAGTTCCTTGGGGGGGTCTAGTCTCTAAAATAGGGTCACTTGTGGGGGGAATCCACAGTTTAGTTAAATCAGGGGCTCTTCAAATGTAACATGATGCCCGCAGACCATTCCATCAAAGTCAGCATCTCAAAATCTCACTACTTCCCTTCCGAGCCCCGACATGTGCCCAAACAGTGGTTCCCCCCCACATATGGGATACCAGCATACTCAGGACAAACTGGACAACAACTTTTGGGGTCTAATTTATCCTCGTACCCTTGTGAAAATAAAAAATTGCTCACTAAAATATAATTTTTTGAGGAAAAAAAAATATTTTTTATTTTCACGACTCTGCGTTATAAACTTTTGTGAAGCAGTTGGGGGTTCAAAGTGCTCACTATGCATCTAGATAAGTTCCTTAGGGGGTCTAGTTTCCAAAATGGGGTCATTTGTGGGGGAGCTCCAATGTTTAGGCACACAGGGGCTCTCCAAACACGATATGGTGTCCGCTAACGATTAGAAGTAATTTGCATTTCAAAAAGTCAAATGACGCTCCTTCCCTTCTGAGCCCTGCCGTGTGCCCAAACAGTGGTTCCCCCCCACATATGGGGTACCAGCGTACTCAGGACTAACTGGACAACAACTTTTGTGGTCCAATTTCTCCTGTTAGCCTTGTGAAAATTAAAAATAGTGTGCTAAAAATCATTTCTGAGGAAAAAAAAATATTTTTTATTTTCACTGCTCTGTGTTATAAACTTTTGTGAAGCACTTGGGGGTTCAAAGTGCTCACTACACATCTAGATAAGTTCCTTAGGGGGTCTAGTTTCCAAAATGGGGTCACTTGTGGGGGACCTCCAATGTTTAGGTACACAGGGGCTCTCCAAACGCGACATGGTGTCTGATAACGATTGGAGCTAATTTTCCATTCAAAAAGTCAAATGGTGCTCCTTCCCTTCCGGACCCTGCAGTGCGCTCAAACAGTGGTTTATGACCACATATGAGGTATCGGTGTACTCAGGAGAAATTTTTTAACAAATTTTAGTATCCATTTTATCCTGTTGCCCATGTGAAAATTAAAAAACTGAGGCTAAAAGAAAATTTTTGTGAAAAAAAGTACTTTTTTTTTACAGATCAATTTGTGAAGTACCTGGGGGTTCAAAGTGATCACTATGCATCTAGATAAGTTCCTTGGGGGGTCTAGTTTCCAAAATGCGGTCACTTGTGGAGGAGCTCCAATGTTTATGCACACAGGGGCTCTCCAAACGTGACATGGCAACCGCTAGATATTCCAGCATATTTTCCATTCAAAAAGTCAAATGGTGCTCCTTCCCTTCTGAAAAATTAAAATGTCCATTTTTTCTTTCCACGTTGCTTTAGTTCCTGTGAAACACCTGAAGGGTTAATAATCTTCTTGAATGTAGTTTTGAGTAGCTTGAGGGGTGCAGTTTATAGAATGGTGTCACTTTTGGGTATTTTCTGCCATATAGACCCCTCAAAGTGACTTCAAATGTGAGGTGGTCCCTAAAAAAAATGGTTTTGTAAATTTTGTTGTAAAAATGAGAAATCGCTGGTCAACTTTTAACTCTTATAACTTCCTAACAAAAAAAAATGTTGTTTCCAAAATTGTGCTGATGTAAAGTAGACATATGGGAAATGTTATTTAGTAACTATTTTGTGTCACATAGCTCTCTGGTTTAACAGAATAAAAATTCAAAATTTGAAAATTGCAAAATTTTCTAAATTTTCACCAAATTTCTGATTTTTTCACAAATAAACACAAAAATTATCGACTTAAATTTATCACTAACATGAAGCCCAATATGTCACGAAAAAACAGACTCAGAATCGCTAGGATCCGTTGAAGCGTTCCTGAGTTATTACCTCATAAAGGGACACTGGTCAGAATTGCAAAAAATGGCCTGGTCATTAAGGTCAAAATAGGCTTGGTCATGAAGGGGTTAACACCTAGATGTACCAAAGTTTACACACAAACCCTAATCTAATTATTAGTCAGGGACATATAACATAATACATGAAATGAAATGGATTACTGTATGTAAAACATGTGTCATTTCATGTCGGGTTTTGTATTGATTTTACAGAAGTCGGCAATTGATTTAGCGGCTATTCTGCTATGTAGAACTCTATGAAATACAAATATATATAAGTGTCTCAATGACATGTATATACATATATATGTGTATTCTATGTGTATGTATCTATTCTTCTGTTTCTTTATTAAACATGTCAGTGTAATTTTACTGTCTCACAAAATGAATTGTCGGCTTTTGTTAAAGGACACTGGGTGCGTATTTCTCGCAAGTCACACGTCTGGTCCGTGTGTAATGCGTATTTTTTGCGCACCCATAGACTTGCATTGGCATATTGCGGCCGTGGTACCCTGACAATTGCAACATGCTGCGATTGTCTCGGCCCGTAAAATACGGCCGAGAAATATACGGCTGATGGGAGCTGGCCCATGGATTAACATTGGTCTGAGTGCAATGCGTTGTTTTAACGCCTCTGACTCGTCCGTATTTCTCTCTAGTGTGACCCCGGCCTAACAGTTTCAAATGTCAGTAATAAATTATCAAAAGTGATTAGCTTGGTTATGATATTTGTAGTTTGTTGTACTTTCCAAAACCTTCTACGTCTTGTATATCATTTGTAATGTAAATATTTGTGATGAGCGAACCCTTAGATGTTCAGGTCTGGCTGAACATTTTAAAATAGTTTGGTTCTGGCACCAGAACAGTACCCAACCCTGAACCCAGACCCCATCATTTGTTTGCTGCTCTGTCACCTGCAAACACCACCTCTGATTGGCGGTAAGATTATTAAAGCCGGTCAGAGAACTATGGATCCCAGGCTGTCAGACAACAGTGTAAGTCAGCAGCTGTCACTGGCGGTAAAACGTTTTCCACCGGTCACAGAATTGTCCGCTGATGTGAGAACTACTACACTTAGCCTACGCCTGCTGTTGCTGATAGCAGTGATAGCAGGCATCACTGATGGTAGTATTAATCAGCCGATGCCTGTACTATAAATAAATGAACAATAAAAAAAATTATGATTATGTGGAGTTTGTTCTATTTTTGACAACCAGCGCTAGCAAAACTGACAGCTCCAGGCTGCAATCTTCAGCTATCAGCTTTATCATGGCTGGTTGTCAAGAATAGATGGCTCCCGACACTGTTTTTTTTTAGATTTTTTGACAATCAGCCTAGTTAAATCAGACAGCTGGGGGCTGGTATTCTCAGGCTGGAAAAGGGCCATGGATATTGGCCCTTTGTAGACTAAAAATAGCAGCCTGCAGCCACCCCAGAAAAGGCGCATTTATTAGACGTGCCAATTCTGGTGCTTCGCCCTACTCTTCCCACTTGCCCTGTGGTGGTGAGAAGTGGAGTAATATTTGTGGGGTTGATGTCAGCTGTTTCATGGCCGCTGACATCAAGCGCACAAGTTAGTAATGGAGAGCCATCTATAAGATGCTTCTCCATTACTAACCCCATAGTAAGTTTTGAAATAAACGCACAGGTAGAATAAAGTTATTTAATTGAAATCAATGACACAAACTCCTTTTATATAAATAAAAAAAAAAAATTAATTAATACTCACCTTACGTCCATTCCATTGAAGCCATTATCACCTGTAAAAAACATAAAATGATAAAGAACCATATGCTCACCTTACGATAATAATCCAACGATGTCCATGTCCCCTGTAAAAACAGAAAAATAATAAACAACCGTATCCCTCACTTGTCCAAAGTGAAGATAATCCATAATGTCCCATGACTATTTGGATGATTTGGAGAGCAGTCACATCAGTGACCGCTCTCTCTGTCATCTAGCTTACACTGACAGGAGCATAATCGCTCCTGCAGTGTCTAGTGCTGAGCTCCAGTGAGAAAATTCACCGGAGTTCATAGCTGAACCCCGGTGAACGTACTTACGGCACCACTCACTGCATGAGAAAGTTGTCATGCAGCGAGCGGCGCTGTGAGTTCACCCAGATTCTACTATGAACACTAGTGAACTTTCTCATGGGAACTCAATGCTGTACACTGCAGGAGTGTTTACGCTCCTGTGAGTGAAAGCCGGATTACATGGAGAGCAGTCACTGATGTGCCTGTTCTCCAAATTATCTGAATCGTCATGGGACATTATACATTATCTACACATGAGGGATATGGTTGTTTACTATTTTCCTTTTTTCACAGAGGATATGGGCTTCAGTGGATTAGCCAAAGGTGTGTATCATGGTTGTTTATTATTTTCTGTTTTTTTTTTTACAGGGGACAAGGGCTTCAATATCATTGGCGAGTATATCTTTGTTTATTATTTTTAAATACATTTATAAAACAGGGTGTGGATTTTTATTTCAAATAAAGGACTTTATTCTAGGTGTTTTTCATTTAAAATGTGACTATGGGGTTAGTAATGGAGAGACGTCTAGAAGACGTCTTACAGATTCCTCTCCATTACTAACCCCTGGACTTGATGTCACTTGACAATACAAAAGTGACATCAACCCCACAAATATTACCCCACTGCTGCTGCCACAGGGCAAGTGGTAAATGCAAGGTTAAGTGCCAGATTTGGCACATCTTATTGATGTGCCATTTCTGGGGCAGCTGAGGGAGGATGTTTTTAGCCTGGGAGGAGGGCCAATTAACATGGCCCTTTACCTGGCTATTAATATCTGTCCACAGCTGTCTGTTTAGCCTTTGTTGGTTTGAAATTATGGTGGGACTCTATGTCATTTTCTGGGGTCTCCCCATAAAATAACTAGTAAAGGCTAATCAAACAGCTGTAAGTTGATATCAAGAGCCTGGGAACCTTTAGGGATATTACCCTCCTTCCCAGAATATTAACATCAGCCCTCAGCCATCGGATTTCCCTCTGCTGCATAAGAAAATATTGAATTCGGGATGCACTGCCCCATTGATGCACTGCCCCTGAGCTTGATGTCACTTGACAAAACAAAAGTGACATCAACCCCACAAATATTACCCCACTTGCCACTGCCACAGGGCAAGTGGTAAGAGCAAGGCTAAGTGGATCTTATTGTTGTGCCATTTCTGGGGTGGCTGATTGAGGATGTTTTTAGCCTGAGAGGAGGGCCAATTACCATGGCCCTTTACCTGCCTATTAGTATCAGTCCACAGCTGTCTGTTTAGCCTTTGTTGGTTTGAAATTATGGTGGGACCCTATGTAATTATTTTTCTGGGGTCTCCCTATAAAATAACTAGTAAAGGCTAATGAAACAGCAGTAAGTTGATTTCAAGAGCCTGGGAACCTTTAGGGATATTGCCCTCCTTCCCAGAATATTAACATCAGCCCTCGGCCATCGGATTTCCCTCTGCTGCTTAAGAAAATATCGAATTCGGGATGCACTGCCCAATCTCACTGATCTTTATTATTCTGCGCTGTCTCTAAGGCAATTTTAGGTTTTTCATTATTCTGAGTTCAATTGCAAAAAACACCTCCTAATGAGCTAAATATAGATTTGCTAATTATCACGGCAGAATTTGTCAATAAATATAACATTTGCTCTCGTTAAATCATATTTATTAATGGCAATACATCTGCTATATAAAAATGAAACTTAGCCATATCTTGCAGCTGTGTGCTGTTTAACCTCTTCACGACTGCTGATATGCCTTTTAACCGGGGCTTTTTAATGGCACTGAGATATAAGACAATACAAGGAGAAAATGTTCAAGTGTCAGCTGTATACGACAGTCAACACCCTGCAACATGGGTCTTGATTACTTTTACACCTAATCAGTTATGTTTTACCCCTTAGATGTTGCTTTCAATCGTAACAGCGGTATCTATATTGGTTAAAACAGGTGATGTTATCACAACCCGAAGTCAACTAATGACGTTGGTGTGGTGGTCTGTTATGCCCTGCCATCAGCAGGGTCTATCAGACTGTGCCAGAAAGTTAAGCTGGGCGAGATATTAAAAGCCGGGTATTACAGGTTGGTGCAGCAATTTAGGTGCTGAGAAGAGATGAGCGAATATTTCAATGTTCGGTTCGGATTACGATCGTCAAATTTGCAATATTCGCTAATTAGTTCGCTGAATATTCGCCGAACATAACCGAATGCCATTCAGGTCTATGGAAGGCAAAAACAAACGCATGCACAACACCTTATAACACAAATGTGCCAAACACATCAAATGAGGGACAGACACCAGGAAAGTGGCCTCAATTCACCCACACTACAAATTTTAGCATGGCACTGCAGCAATCAGCCAGGCATGAGGTATCGGGGTCTGGGACAACATTTACAGCTTTCAATTGAACGTCACAGTAAGACGAGGTGGGTAGGCTTCCTTTGCTGAGAGACCTGATATCACATGCAACACCTCTACCTGCTTTCATGCTGAGCCACACTCAGGTAGCACAAATATCAGTATTTTAGACTATAACTGTAAGAAAAATTTAAGGATAGTACCATGGGTAGTTGAGTCAAAGGAAGTGGAGGCCTGACGGTCTCGGAGGTCTACTGCTACAGGCAAAATGCATAAAGGAGACCCAACCAGGAGTGTTCACATTTCCAAAAATTAGTGGCAGTCACCACAAAAGTGGCATCAATTTCACCATAGTAGAAATAGTATAATAGGGACCGATAGGTCTTCCACTAAACCCAATTCAGCAGATGGACACCAAACCAGGAGTGCTCACATTTAAACACAAGAGGGCTTTACACCACAGAAGTGGCATCAATTTCACGAGAGTAGAAATAGAATAATAGGGACCGACAGGTCTTCCACAACATCCAATCCAGCAGATGGACTCCAACCAGAAGTGCTCACCTTTCCAAAGATTATTTGCAGACACCACAAAATTGGCATCAATTTCACGAGAGTAGAAATAGTATAATAGGGACAGACAGGTCTTCCACTACACCTAATCCAGCAGATGGACACCCAACCGAGAGTGTTCAAATTTAAACACAATAGGGCCTTACACCATAGAAGTGGCATCAATTTCACGAGAGTAGAAATAGTATAATAGGGACCGACAGGTCTTCCACAACATACAATCCAGCAGATGGACACCCAACCAGAAGTGTTCACATTCCCAAAAATTATTGGCAGACACCACAAAAGTGGCATCAATTTCACAAGAGTAGAAATAGTATAATAGGGACCGACAGGTCTTTCACTACACCCAATCCAGCAGATGGACACCCAATCTGTAATATTCACATTTTAAAAAATGAGGGCCTGACACCAAAGTGGAATAACTGTCACGAGAATAGAAATGTTATAATTGGAATCGAGACGTCTTCCACTACAGCTAACTAACAGATGTGGACCAACCAGGATTGTTCACATTTCCACAAATATGTATTAACATCAGCAGCAGCCACAGCAGCCACAGAAGCCACACTAAAGATATCACAGAGTGCAGTTACGTAACATTAATACATCATACTAAAAAATGCAATATCACCTAGTCTTTACAGTCTGCAATTTGGGGTGCAAAAGTCCTTGGAGATCCATGACTTGTTCATCTTCTTGAAAGTTAGGCGGTCTACACTTTCAGGGGACAGCCGGCTGTGTTTATCCATCAGGACACCACCAGCAGCGCTGAAGACACGTTCTGAAAGAATGCTGGCTGCCGGGCACGATAAAACCTCCAAGGCGTGTGAGGGGAGCTCAGGCCACTCATCCATTTTGGAAGACCAAAATGTGAAAGGGTTCAAACCCTCCCTGATGTTATTGATATCCAGTTCTAGATACTCTTGCACCATCCTCTCCATTCATTCACCACGTGTAAGACTTGGACTCTTGTTCTGTTGCACGAGTTGGTCTAAAAAAAAGTGTCAAAGGACTCACAGTAATTGTTTCTTCCACTTCCACCACTACTGCTGCTGCTGCTAATGTTTTGGCATTGACAAATTGATGTGCAGGAGGTTGGAAGTCTAGAGCTTTGATGCGAACTGTGTGCTTCACTGCTGTCTTGGGGAAAAGCTCTCTTAAGGTTGTGTAAAAGCGTGTTTTGAAACTGCAGCATTCGCGGGTCCCTTTCCAGGGCTGGAATGATCTGGCAAAATTTGGTTTTATAACATGGATCTAACAGAGTGGCAGCAGTATTCCTAATCATAACTATACAGGGATCATGTTGCAGATAGTGCAGCAAGAAGGCACTCATATGTTGGGCTCTACCATGAGGTACAAGCCCAAGCTTTGTTGATGGCTGGGTAACAATGAGGCTCGTGTCCTCGCCCCATCCCGCCAGCCATGAACAACAGAGAGGGGAAGGTTATCCTCGTCATCTGACAGTTGCTCGTCCATCACCTCTTCCTCCTCCATTTGTTTCTTGGATCTTGCACCTTCGATAACAGTTTGTCTGTTATCACCAGCCTCCCTCGATAGCAGTAATCCACCTTCCCTTGGCAGCCACCTGTGTGACGACAGTCTTGAACTTAGAGACAATGCTATCCCTTCCGCATCCTCCTCTGCTTCCTCCTCTTCTTCTTGGACCACCATCTCCTCCCGCAGGCTATTCAAAGTCTGCTCCAGCATATAGATGACAGGAATAGTGATGCTGATGATGGCGTCGTCAGCGCTAACCATCTTCGTAGCCATTTCGAAACTGTGCAGAAGGGTGCAGAGGTCCTTAATCTGTGCCCACTTTGTAAACGTGATATGCACCACATCCGTACTGCGTTGGCCCAGGCTATATGACATGACATACTGCGTCATGGCTCGTTGCTGCTGCCACAGTTGCTGCAACATGTGCAGAGTGGAATTCCACCATGTTGGCACATCACATATCAACCTGTTAATTGGTATGGATAAAGACCTCTGTATCGATGCAAGTCAATGACCAGAGGGCTGCGAACGGCAGAAATGAGCTCACAGTTTACGTGCTTTCTGGAGCAGCTCACTCAGGCCAGGATAGTGAGGGAGAAAACGCTTACCACCAGGTTAAGGATGTGAGCCATGCAAGGCACATGTGTGAGCTTTCCTCACCGTAGGGCCGCCACCAGGCTCGCACCGTTATCGGACACAGCCTTCCCTGGATGCAGATTCAGCAGAGACAGCCATTGATCAATCTCAGACTGGAGAGCTGTCCACAACTCTTCAGCTGTATGACTGCAATCTTCAAGGCATATCAATTTTAATACTGCCTGATTGTGGTGAGCCCTGGCTGCACAGTACGGAGGTGGTAGGGATTCACTCTGCACTGTTGGAACACGTTTCTCGTTAAGGCAGTGGTTGAGGGTGCAGGAGGAGGCCCTAGAGGAGATAGAGGAGAAGGCAGAAGCAGTGGAGGAAGTTTTAAATGTAGAGTTTTGTCCTGCAAGCCTTAGGTATTCCAAGGCTTGTGGAGCAGTGCCTGTCCCCACAGCCAACAGAGTCAACCAGTTCCCAGTCAGCGAGATGTAATGTCAATGTCCTTGGCCTTGCTTACTCGTCCAAGTGTCTGTGGTGAAATGCACCCTGATAGACAGAGATTTAGTCAAGGAATGGGTGAGGTTGTCAGCGACATGCTGGTGTAGCGCAGCAACAGCTTTCTTAGAAAAGTAATGGCGACTTGAAAATTGTTACTGGGTGACTACAACAGCCATCAGCTTTCTGAATCCTTCCGTATCTACCAGGCGGAAAGGCAGCATTAACGTGGCCAACTGATTGGAAATGGTGGAGTTCAACCTCTTAGCTTTGTCATGCGTAGGAGGAAGCAATCTTTTATGTGACCACAACTGCTGAACCATGGGCTGGCTGCCGTGTTGAGAGAGGGCAGAGTACGGTGAACCGGACAAACTGCTGGACCGTGAGAGAGGTGCAAGCAGAGATGTTACAGTGGATTGAGAATCTTGTGGTGTGCTCGTTCTGAGATTGGTCAAAAACAGCAGGCATGTCCGCTTATGTTACAGCTGACGGCGGGCTCTCAGTCAGCGTGACTGGAGCGGGTAAAGAGTCCAAGGTTCTGTTGTCGAAGATCTGCATTTCATTAGTTGGCACGGTAACAGAGGAGGAAGAAGCAGTAGATGCGATTGATGGGGTGGCTGATGGTTGTTGATGTCCGCATTTTTGCACAGTGGGATTCTCACAGTAAAGCATGTTGATTGCGCATGTGAAGGTTCATTTATGTAGTAGTCAAATTATTGCACTTTTTACCTCAACTCAGTTTTTTTGCAAAGTTAGCAGATTACTTGAGTTGGCTCATCCTTTGAAGTGTCAAAAAAGCCCAGGCTAGGCAACCCTTGCCACCCTTGCGAGCTGCAGACCCGCGGACGCTGCTGGTCACAGGCACAGTTGTGGCTGAGGATGCATTGCTTGTCGAGGCTGCTACAAACAATTTAAAAATCAGGTCCCTTACTGTATGCCACTAGAAAAACAAGAATTTAATGTGGCCTCTGTATCAGGCCTCTATAACACACTAGATGCTTCAAACTATTTGAATGTGAGATGTCCCCTACTGTATGACAGTAGGAACAGAAGATTTTTTTGTGGCCTCTGGATCAGGCCTCTATAACACACTAGATGCTACAAACTATTTAAAAGTCAGGTCTCCTACTGCATGGCACTAGGAACAGAAGGATTTTTGGTGGCCTCTGGATCAGGCTTTTACAGCTTAATTTCAACCCAACAAAGTGTGATATGGCAGGTTGTCTAACTTTTTGTAACTGAAAAACTATATATATTTTTTAATGTGCTTTAGGTCTGCAGACAGTTTCATATCACCACAGCACAAAATGACAAGGTGGGATACAGCAGGCTGTTTCACATTTAGCTACTGAAAAATATTATTTAGAATGCTATACTCGTGCATGGAGCACAATAGAAGCAGTGCACAACACACTTGTAGGACGTGTGCCCTGCTGGCTTTGTCTGTGGACCTAAGTAATGGCCAAAAAAAAAGTGCTGGAATGTAAATTTAACAGTCACACTGGACACTAGCTAGCTACACTATCTGATTGATATACAACCACCCAGCTAGCTAAATCTTCCTATCAAAAAAATGGAGAACTTTTCTTTAACATCCTTCTTCCTTCAGAAGAAACAGACGCAAAATGCGCGTTAGGGGGTTTCTACACGTGGTCCGTTGGTATCAAGTTTGTGATATGTGTAATTAAGACTAACACATGGTATGTTGTAAGGGCTGCCTTGCACTAAAAAAAATGCTGGAAGGTAAATTTAACAGCCGCACTGGACAGTAGCTAGCTACACTATCTGACTGATATACAACCGCCTAGCTAACAAGCTAAAATCTTGATTCTAACAGTGTCAGCATCAGAGGCAGCCTCTCTGCACTGTTACAGTGTCAAAATGGCACTAAAACAAGATGTCCGCTATTTATATGGAGAGGAACATGTGATTTCAGCAGCCAATGACACAAGCTGTTGTGTCAGGACATTGTGGGTGTTTTCTTCGCCCTGATCGGCTAGCCACAATGTGCACACATAAAGTTAGTAAAAAAAAAAAAAGACTGTTTTCAAGAACGCCGCTCTTCTCAGCTCTGCAAACCCCCTCCCCTCATCAAACATGTGCCAAATGCTCATGATACACCACCATTATCGTTGCTAATGTGCTGAAAATACTTTTGTGGCAACGCAAATATTTTCCCACACTTTTACCGAATGTTACTGATTTTTTTTCCGATTTTATAAAATTTTGCTCGTGTTTCCGATCATGACTCCGAATGTGTCATATTTGTGCCGAATTTATGTTTAGTGATCATTTTCCGAACAAATTCGCTCATCACTAGTGCTGAGCCGTTTATTTATAATAGTTTTGGGCCGGGTTTTATAGGAGTGATGAGGAGGATTTAGTGGTGGGACTTATCAGTCCCACTCCCGCTCCAGTTCAGGTTTTTGCTGAGGGCTTAGCCTGCTTAGGCTAGGTTCACATTGCATTAGGGGCATCCATTTAACGGATCTGTTAAATGGATGCGCTGACGCTGATGTCATTTTTGACATCACTTTTACCTCTAGCACTAACATATGCGCTAACGCATGGTAGCATTTCGTTACCATGCGTTACCATGCGTTAGCAATACAGGTCTATGCACAGTGAACACGTCAGTTCGCTGTGCGTTAGACCTAACGCACCCGAAAACGTGGTAGACCGCGTTCGAGGGTGCGTCACAAAGTAACGCATCATCGCTAACGCATGCTGAATTTGGCATGCATTAGGATGCATTACTATAATGGCGGCCAATGGGTGCGTTAATGCATCCGTTACATAGCGTTAGTGCCACTAAGTAACGGATGCGTTAAATGCATGGCCATAGCGCAATGTGAACCCAGCCTGAGAGTGGTTGTCTCATTACTCACACCGAAAAGTTGAAGGAAAAGGTTCTATGGCAACTGATATGATGTGCTCCTGAGGAGGAAATAATGTACAGTGGTTAAATGTGCGAAATGCCAAGTTGCTGGAAAGTCAAGCCCTCATACATCACTAGTAGCATGAGTCATCAGAATGGTATGTTAGTTAGTGCCTAGCCTGGTGACTCTGTTATTTTTAGTTTCTTTACTGTTTGTTATCTTTTTGGCTGAAAATAAATCCCAATGCATGTTGCTAAGGGCAATGGCATGACAAATACAGTGAGGTTTGTCATCTGTGGGGAGTCGGCAGGCTCCCAAAGGTTCATCTCATCTGCGGTTTGGAGAATGCCCGGTTGATATCCTGGGTGCAGTCACTGAAGACTATGCAGTCACAAGCCCGCACTATGAAGGAAGTCATTATAACTCTGGTCCAGGCCCAAGAGCGAGCTGTGGAGCAGCAGCGACTGGCCCAGGAGCAGACCACCTGCCTAATGGTTGAAAAAGGTAGTTGGGGTGAGCTCCGAGACAAGGCCAGCTAGGGGCCCAGTGTCGTGGGGGTGCCAAGAAGATGGTACAATTCTCCCTGAAAAAATGACTCCAGATGATGATGTGAAGACTTTCCTCACTATATTTGAATGGGCGTCTCAAAGGGAGCAGCTCCCCTGTTACACCCAGTTCTGGCCCTGCACCCGGTTCTGGCGCTGCCCCCAGTTCTGGTCCTTGTCTGGATCCTCGTGCTCTGTCTGTCCTTCGGCGTCCTGCTGTTGCTTCTCTCTGCGCAGCATTGGCAATCCGTTTGCACTTGCTCATACTGTTTGTCTCCGCAGAGTATCTGTGACCAGTGTTCAACTATCTCAGACGACATCAGTATCCATCGATTCAAGTGCCATCCTGTTCCGCCACTCGCCATCTGAACCCGAGGACTACATCAAGGTTACTGGAGCCAGCTTCCTATCATCTATCCAGAACCTGACCTTCCTCATCAGTGCCAGCTTCACCACTCATACCCGGTGTCCGCCGGTCAGCTCCATCAGATCTGTTATATCTGTTATCCATTTGTCCCGCTGGGACAGCTGCCACGAGTAAGGCGTCTAAGTGGAGGTAGCATCTGTGTCCCCCAGGTATTCCACTCTGATCCTGTTTGAGGGACCTTATTACGGATACCTGGGGCTCACTAGTCACAACCCCTTCAGAGCCCCCCAGACCGTTGTCCCGAGGTTCCACTCTAAAAATGAAAAATGAATGTGAACTTCACCATCTGTGCCTCCGCTTCCATTCGTTACATCCCCACAGGAGAATGGGTGGATAGTCTTGCACCCTACTTTGTTAGGAGAGTCTCAAAAAGCTTATCATGATGTTAGTGATCAAGACGTGAGAAACTGTGCTCGCCTAATGGTTACAGCCACGGTGTGGGCTAGATGGTCAGGGCCATGGAATACCGGTTAAACAGATTTATTTCATCTACTAAAAAAATGGCTTGAACCCAATGTCAGAATGCCTGCACAGAAAGATCGTGGAGCAGGTGGTCTTCAACCTTTTTTCCTTCCCAGTAAACTGCAGCACTGGGTTGGCCATGGTAACCCCCGGATTGCAGATCATCTAGTGGAGTTGGTGTTGAGATTTGTCGCTACTGAGGGAAAATTCCAGGACAATTTTCCCAGCCCATCACCAGTAGAAAGATGTCGACCTACTCTCAGTCAGAAACATCCCACCATCCAAGGGGTGATGGAAGGGGCTGCCAGGAAAAATCCTGGCCCTGGTAGGGACTATGTTTGAAGAACCCGGGCTGGTCCAGTGTTGGAGGTGTCATGAGTTTGGACATGTCATGGCACAGTGCCCATTAGGCCCAAAGCCTATGGAATGTAATGCCAGCTGGCGCCAGTCCTTGTTTGTTGCTCCCTCCGGTGTAGCCACACCTGGACTAGAGACTGAGCCACAAGTCCTGTCCTGTCACTGCCCTACTAGACTTGGGTAGTCTCGTGACAGTAGTACTTGAAAGCCTTATACCCAACAGCTTCATAAATGTGGTCTGTATCCATGGTGACACCAGAATTCATCCTGTTACCCTCTGGAAAATAGAGACATCATATGGGATAATGAACGATGAAGTGGGGGTGTAAATGCTCTTGTTTATAATGCAATTTTGGGTTGTAATTTTTCCCTTGTTGTTGGGGAAAGGTATGTACACTAAGGGTAGTCTCAGTACTCTTCCTGGGGAAGAGGGTGAAAATTCTCCATTGAAGGTCTATGCTGGAGAAGACAAAATTCTCTGATTCCCCAGTGATACTTGAGGTAGAGGAAACACACGATAACTTTAGTATGGCTCAATTGAAGGATGACACCCTTAGATATGCAAGGTAGAATGTCCCCGTCGTTAATAGAGTCGCCCAATATCCATTAGCTGACCAACAGTTTCCCCATTTGGGTATGATTAATAAGCTATTATATAGAGCGATCAAGAAAGATCTGAAAATTGTTCAGCAATTGCTGGTCCCTAAGGCTTATCGGTGCGGATTCCTTGAAATATGGGAAGCTGAGGCTACCCCATTTAGAAATGGTACTGAACACGTAGCGTGAATGCTAAGCTGCAGTGTGGGCACTAGAATCTTTGAAGTATTACCTCTTGGGTAAAAGATTTAAACTTGTGTCAGATCATGCCCCACTGACATAGATGAAACACAATAAGGAAAAAAACGCTAGGGTGACAAGGTGGTTTCTCTCTGTAGAATTTTAACAGCGCAGAGAGGCTGCTCCTGCTGCTGCTGAAAGTAATCAGATAGATAGAATCCTGTGTAAAATTGGCATTCCAGCATTTAAATTGTTTGTGCCAATAGAGTAGGCCAGAGAAGAGGCCACATTTCAGAATCTAAATTGTTTGTGCTAATAGTGTGGACCATACACCAGGCCACATTTCATAATCTAAATAATTTGAGCTCATAGTGTGGTCCAGACACCAGGCTGCATTTCAGAATCTAAATCCTTTCTGCTAATAGGTTGGTCCAGCCAGGAGTCCACATTTCGAATCTAAATAGTTTGTGCTAATAGTGTTGTTCAGTCAGGAGTCCACATTTCAGAATCTAAATCTTTGGTTCAAATTGTGTGGTCCAGCCAGCCATATACATTTTAGCATCTAAATCCTATTTGCAAATTGTGTTGTCCATCCTGGAGTCCACATTTCAGCATCTAAATCCTTTGTGCTAATTGTGTGGTCCAGACATCAGTCTACGTTTCTGCATCTAAATCTTTTGTCGTCCAGCCACACTAGCTCAGCAAATAAATACAGATTGTTAATTTACTAACAGGTAACTGACAGGTGTGGGCCTAGGGTTGTGAAACGGTTAAAAAAAAGGGAAAGGTACATCCAACATGAGTGGGAGAAAGCAAGGTCATGGTAGAAGGGGGAATAGGCCTGGGGTTCGAGGTCTACGTGGAGTAGGTGGTAATGTTACTGAAAGCTCTACTGAGCAAACACTGGCTCCCTCTATCCAATGACAGCTGACAACTTTTGTTACTAGGCAGGCTACTTGACTCCCTTTCTTTGGCAACCGCACAGTGGTATGCCTTGTAGCTGAGGGCCAGAAGAGCATGTGCTCCAGTGGATGGCAAGCGCTGCATCAAGTGGCCTCTCCTCTTCGTACACCTTAACATCACACACAATACAGTCCTCAAAGGTGGCACCCCAATTACCCTTGTTTCTCCTCACGTCACAACTCTCCTACCACCCAACTGACCCAGAGTACATAGTATAATTGTGCTGCATGGATGTATGGGACAGGGCCTGGGACAGGGCTTGGACCAGCATTTCTAGCTTAAACATTGATCAATAACAGGTAGATGAGTGACAGGTGTAGGCCTGGTCCCCTGAGAGCCCTGCCAAATTCAGGCAGCGCACAAGAAGGAGACCCAACTTGGAGTCCTATCATTTCCAAAAATTTGAGGCAGACACCAAGAAAAGTGGCATCAATTGACTCACAGTAGAAATTTTATTTTGGCACAGCAGAAGTCAGGCATGGGTCATTTATGAGCCAAGATCTGGCCAGCATTTACAGCTTTTAATTTACGTTCAAATTAAGAGGTGGGTGAAGGACGGGTGCAGGCCTGCTGTGCTGGGAGCCTTGATACCTTATGCAACAGCTCAAACTGCTTTTCTGTTCAGCCACACAAAGGTGGCACGAATATCAGCTTCATAGACTACTATTGTTATAAACATTTAAGAATAGTAACACAGGTAGTTGACTGAAAGTAAGTGTAGGCCTGACAGTCTGGGAGCCCTAGAGCTACAGGCAACACACATGATGGAGACCCAACTTGGAGTCTCCACATTTCAAAAAATTGTTAGTAACATCAGCAGCAGTAGCAACCGCAGGCAGAGAAGCCATGAAAAAAGGCTGTTATGATGTGTGACATGACCTAACGGGTGGTCGTTCAGCGGACAGCACAACTCACACACAGCGGGATGAAATAGGCAAAAGGAGGGCCCTAACAATAGGGAATGAGGGATGGCCACCACCTGAACTCAAACCTGAGCCTGTCCCTGCACTCCCCTAACACTCTATGCAGGTTCCCCCCCCTGCTGCCGTTAGGATACCTCGATTCCTAGTCACTTAATACTGCCCTGGCTGGCAAGGAACACTAGCTTCACCACTGCAGATAATAAACACAGGGGGAAGTGACAAACACAAAAGGGACAATACAACAAAAAAAACCACACTTAACTTTAAGAACCCCACTGCTAAGCGGCAGACGTGGCTGACACCAGAGAGCTTCTCCTGCTAGGCTGGTTTCAAGATAGGACCTGTATCACCAACAGTCAGCTGATGCATCAGGTGACCTTTTAAAGGAAGGTGAGAGTGGTCACCGCCCACATCAGCTGACCCAGCAGCAATGCAATTACAACAGTTGGCCAATGAGCAAAAACTGACATTAGCCCCCACTGGTCTGAGAGGAAAAAAGTTTTAATTGTGTGGAACTAGAGCTGCCAGTCCACAAATCCAAAAATAGATCATGACAAAGGCATCACAGACTGCAATAACACAAGATCAATGCAGCACACTAAAAACTACACCATCGCCTAGTCTGCCCAGTTTGTGACTGGGGTGCAAAAGTCATTGGAGATACATGACTTGTTCATCTTGATGAAAGTAAGGCGGTTAACACTTTCAGGGGCCAGCCGGATGCGCTTATCCATCAGGACACCACCAGCAGCACTGAAGAAACATTCTGAAAGAACGCTGGCTGCAGGGTATGATAAAAGTCATAAGGCGTGACAGGCAAGCTCAGGCCGCTTTTCCATTTTTGAAGAGCAAAATGCAAAAGGGTCCCAACCCCCACGATGGCATTGATATTGAGCTCGAGAAACTCCTGCACCATCCTCTCCAGTAGTTCACTACATGTTAGACTTGTTATGCTGGTGTACAGGCCGGTCTAAAAAAATATGTGAAACGACTCACAGAAATTGCTTCTGCCACACTGCTGCTGCTAATGTTTTTGCATTAACGACTTGACTTTGCCAGGGTAGGAAGTCTATAACTATGATGCATACTGTGTGCCTCAATGCTGTCAGAGGAGAAGCATCTGGCCAGGGCTTCTTGCGACCCTGTTGGATATTTGCCATGAAACGCTTGATTGTTTGGTGATCACGCTTCAAAAGTTTGGCAATTTCAAGACTGCTGCATCCCTCTGCAAGATACCTCACAATTTTTGACTTTTCAGAGTCCGTCAAATCTTTCTTCGGACCCATTTTGCCAAAGGAAAGGAAATTGCCTAATAATTAAGCACACCTTATATAGGGTGTTGATGTCATTAGACCACACCCCTCCTCATTACAGAGATGCAAATCACCTGATTTACATAACTGGCAGTTGGCTTTCAAGCCTATACAGCTTGGAGTAGGACAACGTGTATAAAAAGGATGATGTGATCAAAATACTCATTTGCCTAATAATTCTGCACCCAGTGTAGATCGACGAAAAGCTGGCAATTCATCTTCCACATACAGTAGAATCACAGCTTGACAGGTTAGAATAGAATGGATATACAGTGTACACATAGAATAGATAGATATAAAGATGTCAGTGACATACTGTATATAATTAGTATAGTGTTTGTGCAGATTGCAGTATATGTATTCAATTAATAAATTATTATTTTTATGAAAAGAATGGTGTGGGCTTACGCATAATTTTAATAACCAGAAGAGCAAAAGCTGACATCTGGGGACAGATGTTTATGGTCTGGGAAGAGGATAATGCCCATGGGAGGTTCCCAGACTATTAATATCATCTCACAGCTGTATACTTAGTCTTTACTGGTTATTAAAATGGGGGACCCCTCAAAATAATAATTTATAGTCCTCCTATAATTAATAACCAGCAAAGGCTAGGCAGACAGCTGCAGGTTGATATTAATAGGCTAGAAAAGGGCCATGGATGCCATGTATATTGGCCAAATCTCAGACTAAAAACATCAGCTCTTAGCCGTATCAGAAAAGGTGCATCCATAGGATGTGTTAATTCTGACACTTACAGTTGGCTCAAAAGTTTACATACCCCTGCAGAATTTTTGCTTTCTTGGCCTTTTTTTAGATAATATGAATGATACAACCACAGTAGTTTGACAATAAATGGCTTCACCCAACCACTAACCATGAGTGGAGAAAAAGGTTTGGTGTTATCATTCATATTCTCTGAAAAAAGACAAAGAAAGCAACAATTATGCCTGGGTATGCAAACTTTTGAGCACAACTGTATATGTAGCAACAAAAACACAACTAACCCATATAATTTTTATTATCGTCCCTATATTGCACAGGGGATAATTGTATAACTAAGATAGAGAAAGATGTGCCATGGAAGAGAGGACATCAAAGATTTTTAATAAAAATATAATTGTATTCAATAATTTTATTTAAAAGCCAATAGCATACTATACATTCAGAATAAACAGCTTGGTAGCAGATACAGATCACAAAAATTTGGTGGGTGAGCTATTCAAACAAAATGTGTGTATATATAACTCAACAAAATTCGTATAGAAAAAAATGATGATTCAAAAAGCGTCACCAAAATGAAATCACTTTCACGACTCTGTTGTCGTATGTCCCAGGACCAGAGGCTCCTTCCCTTTTCATAATGCTAGGGGTGCCCTAGCTCGCCATGTTCCCCGGATTACATCTGATGGTGAAGACACCGGGGCCTTATACTTTATATTAGCTCCTAAATCCACTCTCAGTCTGTACCATTCCACCACCCAGGGAAGAGGGGAGTATTAGTGTCCCGTAATACACCAGCCAGGCTAGTAAGGTAATACGAACAGGGATAACAAAAAATATTAAACATATAAATGTACTCACAAAGACAATAAAGGAATGCAGTGGGGAGTGGAGGATGGGGTTAAACCAAAGCAGGAGAAGAAAGGGAATTATCACACACTCAAAACCTAGCAACAGTCACAGATAAATCCACCAAACTCCTTCTCCAATAATTACCGCAAACAACCTCTGCCATGCAGCAAAAGCTAACTCTGACAATTATTGCTAGCCAGGGTCCATATTATATAGGAGATGGGAGTGGCTATCAGTGTACAGCTGAGAGCCTTAACACAGGAAAGTTTACAGGAGCGCTCACATGAGCAGATTGATCCCTGCACTGCTAAAAGAAACTTTTGAAGTCTAACAGTTTCAGAGACAAGTCGCAAGTAACAACGTTAACAATACAGTAATTAAGGCAAAATGAGACAACCCTGCTTGTGAGAGCTTACAATCTACAATAGGTGGGGGAGATACAAAGTACAGGTGAGTATTTACAATGATATATTTAGAATGATGGTCCAGCCATCTTGAGGGAGTGGGGGATAGATGGAGATAGTGAATGGGCTACACACACATAAAATAATTTTGATTAGGGAATGTGATAGGCCGCTCTGAACAAATGTGTTTTAAGGGAGCGTCTAAAACTATGCAAATTGTGGATGGTCCTAATTTCTTGAGGTAGAGCAATCCAGAGGATTGGCGCAGCGCCGGAGAAGTCTTGGAGTCGGAAGTGGGAGGTACGGATTAGTGCAGAGGTTAGTCGAAAGTCGTTTGCAGCGGATAGGCTGATAGACAGAAATGAGGGAGGAGATGTAAGGGGGTGTCGCACTGTGGAGAGCTTTGTGGATGAGAACAAGTACTTTGATTTGGGTACTATAAAGAATGGGCAGCCAGTGTAATGACTGGCGAAGAGCGGACACGTCTGAATACTGATTAGGTAGATGGACGACCCTCGCTGCTGCATTAAGGATAGACTGGAGAGGGGATAGTCGAGTGACGGGGAGGCCAATTAATAGAGCATTACAGTAGTCCAGGCAGGAGTGGATCAAGGCGACAGTGAGGGTTTTTTTTGTTTCCATGGTGAGAAAAGGGCGGATTCTAGAGATGTTCTTTAGGTGTAAGCGACAAGAGTGGGCAAGAGATTGTATATGGGAGGTGAAGGAGAGATTGGTGTCAAACATATCACTCAGACAGCGCGCCTTTGTATTGCCAGGTGACATCAGACCCAGAGGTTAGCAATGAAGAGGCATCTTTAAGACGCCCCCATTACTAAGCCCATAGTGCTAATGTATAAAAAAACCACACACCCCCAGAATAAAGTCCTTTAATTTAAAGAATGGCACAGACTCCTTTTATTTATCTAAATTAAACCATACACATGTCATCGCCCAGTCCAGTGAATGTCTCCTGTAACAGAATTAAAATAATAAACAATAATCCTTACCTGTCTGCCGAGAAGATAATAATCCACTTGTCCTTCAATGGGTCTAGCAGCGCTACATCTAGATGGCAGGCTGCATTGTTGCATGAAGTGACTATTACAGCCTGCCATGCAGCAGAGGCGCTGAGCAACATGTGCTAGCGGGAAACCCTGAAGTAATTGCTGTGACCACTCAAGTAATTTTTCTTATAGCCCTTTCCATTAGCCATCAGTAATGTGTGTAGCGGTGACCATCCACCAGCCAACTCACTACAGGATATGCACTCAATACGATACTAAGCTGAGGCAGCAGTATTAACAGAAGAGCAATACAATATACATGGGTATGTGAACATCTGGGTTAATATACACTAATGGGTGGCTAGAAGTATACAGCGATTGGTTTCCTGACAGCTTCCATGTTAAAACAGCAAGGCTTCCGCCAGTCTGCTACAGCTACAAGTGGCAGTTGGTACAAGTGGAACCTGGCAAGAGTCCACCAACTATGTACACCACTAGGACACAAGCCTCAGTCCGGTCTCTCACCACAGGCCACAGGCAGTTATAGTCGTCTACATTCTCAGGGGAGATAAACACATGCTCCCGAGTGCTCACATGATCGAAACCACTGTTCATGCCATCAAAACCACTATTCACATGATTGAAACCACTTCTCACTTGATCAAAGCCACTGTTCATGTGATCAAAATCATTGCTCACACCATCAGAACCACTGCTCATATGATCAGGACTATTTCTAACATAATCAAACCCGCTGCTCACATTATTGGAAGCACTGCTGTCTTGTTTCTTCACCAAGTAAATGAGACGTCTCAAATTCTGGAAATATTCTGCACCCCCCAGGTTAGTCTATGGCAGTACTGATCCTACTTTTCCTCAACATGTCCTCTTGAAGCTTGGCTATAAGCCAGCTCAGTCATCTTCTCTCCACTGCTAGTGATTTGGTATAAGTCAATGTGGCTACTACTGTTAGCTCAAAAAAGTGCAAATAAAAATAATGAACAAAGCGAAAACATAAGTCACTATTAGAACCATGTTTACTTTGAAAAAAGGTGCAAAGACAATGATGAATTGAGAGCAAAGATATAAAACAATCACCCCCGTAAAAAAAACAACAACTGTGGGTAATAAAACCAGTTAACTTCGATAGTAAGGAGAGGGGTTAAGCAAAATAGGAACATTGAATCTGTACTGAGCCATTCCTCATTGTCTGTAAATTATTAATACAGAATTTCTGGCTGAATGGGGCCGCAGAAATTAAGCTGGGATAATTCAATGAGTCTGTCATATTGAAGCTGGATATTAAAGCAGTGAGGCTGGTCTGGAGCGAGTGAGTTCATGCATATCAAATGCTTGAAACTAGAACTCCATTACACAGGCTAAAACCCAGCTCATTAGTTTGTTGACTAAACCACGAGCCTCTGAGTCATTACCCCGGCTAACTGCTTGCGGACACTGATCGATTTTCTGTGCGCAACCAACAACCTTAGTTCATTTACTAATTTGACAAATTATTGCCATAGTCACTTCCTTGGTAAATATCTGCAACCAGCTGTTCCCTTCTTTAATTACAGCACAATGAAAAAGTATGTAAGGGAATATGAAAAAATTACCATGAACATAAATCTTAAACTCGGCTTAAGTTAGCCTGTTTTGACTGATATTTCCCAAACGTTTTTACGTCGTCTACTGACATTATTATATACTATATGTTAAACACCATAGGACCCTATAGCAAATCTTGGTCCTTGTCTATATCCACTGAGCGGTCTAACATATATATTAAGAGATCACCACATCAAGACCCTGTCATGGGCAGCCCATTCTCCAGACCTGAACCCCATTGAAAACCTCTGGAATGTAATCAAGAGGATGATGGATAGTCACAAGCCATCAAACAAAGAAGAACTGAATAAATTTTTGTGCCAGAAGCAGTGTGATAGACTGGTGGAAAGCATGACAAGACGCATGAAAGCTGTTTTTAAAAATCATGGTTATTCCACAGAATATTGATTTTTGAACTCTTCCTGAGCTAAAACATTAGTATTGTTGTTTCTAAATGATTAAGAACTTGTTTTCTTTGCATTATTTGAGGTCTGAAAGCACTGTTTTCTTTTTTCTTCCTAATTTTGACGATTTTTATTTGTCAGAAAAAAAAAAATACAAAATTTATTGCTTGAAAATTTGGAGACATGTTGTCAGAAGTTTATAGACTAAAAGAACAATTTACTGTATATTCTCGAGTATAAGCCGACCTGAGTCCTCCCCCTGCTGTATGCATGGCTTGGGGTCCTCTCCCGTGTATGCATAGCTCCTCTGTCCTCCCCCTGCTGTATGCATGGCTCGGCGTCCTCCCCCGTGTATGCATAGCTCCTCCGTCCTCCCCCTGCTGTATGCATGGCTCGGCGTCCTCCCCCGTGTATGCATAGCTCCTCCGTCCTCCCCCTGCTGTATGCATGGCTCGGCGTCCTCTCCCGTGTATGCATAGCTACTCCGTCCTCCCCCTTTCTTCCCTATCATACTCACCCCCTCCAGGCGCGGTCTCTGCACTTCCCTGCTTCTCCGATGGTCTCCGGCACCAGCAGCTTCTTCCTGTGTCCAGTGGTCATGTGGTATCGCTCACTAAAGTAATGAATATGCACTCCACGCCTATGGGAGTGGAGTCGAGTGCATATATATTACTTTAATGAGCGGTACCACAAGACCGCTGAACACAGGAATAAGCTGCTGGCGCCAGTGACCATTGGAGAAGCAGGGAAGTGCAGTTACCGCGCCAGGAGGGGGTGAGTATGATGTGACAGTTGCCGTCTCCTGCACTCCCCCTCCCCCACCGACCCCCTGGGATAATGACTCGAGTATAAGCTGAGAGGGGCACTTTCAGCTTTAACCCCCTTCATGACCAAGCCTATTTTGACCTTAATGACCAGGCCATTTTTTGCAATTCTGACCAGTGTCCCTTTATGAGGTAATAACTTTGGAACACTTCAATGCATCCTAGTGATTCTGAGAAAGTTTTTTCATGACATATTGGGCTTCATGTTAGTGGTAAGTTTAGGTAAATAATTTTTGCGTTTATTTGTGAAAAAATCAGAAATTTGACGAAAATTTAGAAAATTTCACAATTTTCAAATTTTGAATTTTTATTCTGTTAAATCAGAGAGTTATGTGACACAAAATAGTTACTAAATAACATTTCCCACATGTCTACTTTACATCAGCACAATTTTGGAAACAAAATTTTTTTTTGTTAGGAAGTTATAAGAGTTAAAAGTTGACCAGCGATTTCTCATTTTTACAACAAAATTTACAAAACCATTTTTTTAGGGACCACCTCACATTTGAAGTCACTTTGAGGGGTCTATATGGCAGAAAATACCCAAAAGTGACACCATTCTAAAAACTGCATCCCTCAAGCTACTAAAAACTACATTCAAGAAGATTATTAACCCTTCAGGTGATTCACAGGAACTAAAGCAACGTGGAAGGAAAAAATGGACATTTTAATTTTTCCAACAAAAATTTTTTTTTAGCATCAATTTTTTCATTTTCACATGGGTATCAGGATAAAATGGATCCTAAAGTTTGTTGGGCGATTTCTCCTGAGTACACGCATACCTCATATGTGATCATAAACTACTGTTTGGGTGCACGGCAGGGCTCAGAAGGGAAAGAGCGCCATTTGACTTTTTGAATGGAAAATATTCTGGAATATTTAGCGGTTGCCATGTCGCATTTGGAGAGTCCCTGTGTGCCTAAACATTGGAGCTCCCCCACAAATTACCCCATTTTGGAAACTAGACCCCCTAAGGAACTTATCTAGATGCATAGTGAGTACTTTGAACCCCCAAGTGCTTCACAAAAGTTTATAACGCAGAGCCGTGAAAAAAAAAATCATTTTTTTCCTAAAAAAAATGATTTTTAGCAAGCAATTTTTTTTCACAAGGGTAGCAGGATAAATTGGACCCCAAAAGTTGTTGTACAGTTTGTCCTGAGTACGCTGGTACACCATATGTGGGGGGCGACCACTGTTTGGGCACACGTTGGGGCTCGGAAGGGAAGTAGTGACATTATGAAATGCTGAATTTGATGGAATGGTCTGGGGGTGTCATGTTACATTTGCAGAGCCCCTGACAGGGTTGGACTGGCCCACCAAAGAATCGGGGAATCCTCCGGTGGGCCCTAGCTTCTTCTTTAGGAGAGTTCATAGTGCAAACATTGCAGTTGCTATGGGGCTCCTGAGTGGGGGAGAAAGGTGGGCCCCCAGAATCAAATCCTCTGGTGGGCCCAATGTTCTTCAGTCTGACACTGGCCCCTGACGTATCTAAACTGTGGAAACCCCATTTGTAGGGAGGACCACTGTTTGGGCACACGTCGGGGCTCGGAAGGGAAGTAGTGATATTATGAAATGCTGACTTTGATGGAATGGTCTGGGTGCATCATGTTACATTTGCAGAGCCCCTGATGTACCTAAATTGTGGAAACCGCCCACAAGTGACCCCATTTTGGAAACTAGACCCCCCCAAGGAACTTACCTAGATGTATGGTGAGCACGTTGAACCCCCAAGTGCTTCACAGAAGTTTATAACGCAGAGCCGTGAAAATAAAAAATAATTTTTTTTCCTAAAAAAAAATGATTTTTAGCCCACAATTTTTTTTCACAAGGGTAACAGGATAAATTGGACCCCAAAAGTTGTTGTCCAGTTTGTCCTGAGTACGCTGGTACCCCATATGTGGGGGGGACCACTGTTTGGGCACACATCGGGTCTCAGAAGGAAAGTCGTGACATTATGAAATGCTGACTTTGTTGGCATAGTCTGCGGGTGTCATGTTACATTTGCAGAGCCGATAATGTACCTAAACTGTGGAACCCCCCACAAGTGACCCCATTTTGGAAACTAGACCCCCCAAGGAACTTATCTAGATGTGTGGTGAGCACTTTGAACCCACAAGTGCTTCACAGAAGTTTATAACGCAAAGCTGTGAAAATAAAAAATCATTTTTTTCCTCAAAAAATGATTTTTTTAGCTTGATAATTTTTATTTTCACAAGGGTAACAGGAGAAATTGGACCCCAAAAGTTGTTGTCCAGTTTGTCCTGAGTATGCTGGTACCCCATATATGGGGGGGAATCATTGTTTGGGCTCGGAATGGAAGTAGTAACGTTTTGAAATGCAGACTTTGATGGAAAGGTCTGCGGTCGTCATTACGTTTGCAGAGCCCCTGATGTGCCTAAACAGTAGAAACCCCCCACAAGTGACACCATTTTGGAAACAAGACCTTCCAAGGAACTTATCGAGATGTCTGGTGAGCACTTTGAACCCCCAAGTGCTTCACAGAAGTTTATAACGCAGACACGTGAAAATAAAAAAATCATTTTTTTTCCATAAAAATAATTTTTTAGCCCCCAATTTTTTATTTTCCCAAGGGTCACAGGAGAAATTAGACCCCCAAAGTTGTTGTGCAATTTTCCTGAGTACACTGATACCACATATGTTGGGGTAAACCACTGTTTGGGCACACGTCGGGGCTTGGAAGGGAGGGAGCACCATTGGACTTTTGGAATGCAATATTGGCTGGAACCAATGATTGCACCATGTCGCGTTTGGAGACCCCCTGATGTGCCTAAACAGTGGAGAGCTCTCAATTCTAACTCCAACCCTAACCCCAAAACACCCCTAACCACAGCCCTAACCCAAATACACCCCTAACCCTAATCCCAACCCTAACCATAACCCTAACCACAAGCCTAACCCTAATCCCAACCCTAACCCCAACACATCCCTAACCCTAATCTTAACCCTAATTCCAACCCTAACCCTAATTCCAGCCCTAACCCTAATTCTAACCCTAACCCTAATTCCACTCTAACCCTAACCCTATTTTCAACCCTAACTCTAATTCTAACCCTAACCCTAGCCCTAACCCACCCCGATTTCCAACCCTAACCCTAACCCTAATGGAAAAATAAAAATAATTTCTTTATTTTATTATTTGTTCCTGCCTATGGGGGTGATAAACGGGGGGTTTATTTACTTTTCATTCTATTTTGATCACTGTGAGAGTTTATCACAGTGATCAAAATGAATGAATAGAATCTGCAGCCGGCGGGCGCACTGCGCATGCGCCCGCCATTTTCCAAGATGGCGGCGCCCATGGAACAGGACGGCGGGACACCGGGAGCCAGAGCGGGACATCGGAGGTACCGGGGGGGGTGAGGGGGGAGGTCGGAAGGGGGGGAGCGGAGAGAAGGGGGAGGGGAGCAGATGATGATGGCGGCAGCACATTGCCGCCGTCAGTCGGTATCGGGGGCCGATCAGCCCTGTGAGTCGGTGAGGGGGGTCAGATCACGGTCTCCAGCCATGTCCGATGCTACTGCAGCATCGGCCATGGCTGGATTGTAATATTTCATCAATTTTCATTGATGAAATATTATTATCGCTCTGATTGGCAGTTTCACTTTTAACAGCCAATCAGAGCTATCGTAGCCACGTGGGGGCAAAGCCACGGCCCCTGTGGTGAAGTACAAAGTCCCCTGTATCTGCGGGTCGGGTGACCTTTCAGTGACCCCGGTCACCCGACAAGCAGGGGGGCTTTAAATTCATGACGCCACATAGGCGTCACTGGTCGGATTGGCACAGACTTTCATGACGCCTATGTGTCGTCATTGGCCATGAAGGGGTTAAAAAATGGGCTGAAAATCTTGGCTTATATGGTAAATTTTACTCAAAAATATACCTATCAAGAGAAAAATCAGACAAACTGAACATTTGAAAGTGGTCTCTTAATTTTTGCCAGAGCTGTATAAAGCTCTGGTTTTATTGATTTTTTTATGGAGCATTATTTCGACTCCATAACTAGGATTAGTGTATGGCACCGGAGATTCAGTTTTTATGGAAGTCTTTGTGTACCAGTACTCACATGAAGAGAAATCATCAGATACTGTAGCCTGACTTGGCAGCAGAAGGCACATATGAAGATTCCAGAAAATGGTTTATTTTCAAGCTGAATTCTTGCAGTAATGCGTAAATGCATTAGCAGTAGCTGTAACAGCTGCAGTACGTAAAAAAGACTATTCTGAACTAGATGTACAAGAGATGAGATTTTTAAGATGGCAGACATACAGAGATTGACGAAGAATAAAGGAGGGGTTACTGACATCAGTGCTAGAGAGGCAGACAGGGAGGACAAACTAGTAAAAGGCAAACATTATTACATAGCAATACAACAGCAACAATACACTACAATACTGTAGGATTCCCAAGTCTTGGGACATGACAAGTATGTTAATAGTGACGAGAGTAGGGGCATTGCCCTAGTGTCACACCAAGTGCAGGATGCAATAGATTTATCAACAGTAAAGGCTATGTTGATGGATCTGCTATAAAATTAAAATGTTAGGTCGGATTTAGCATGGTTTTCTGTCCCTTTTTCTAAGTAGGAAAGTAGAGGATTCTTTCAAAGAAACACATTGTACCAGGCATGATTCTAAAACCTTGCTTTCACCGAGCTCACACAATGATGCAGCAACCATTGGGAGAGAGCTCTGAGTGCATATGGATTTTTACTTACAGATAGCATAAAGATTTATAATATCCCAATTTGAGATCAATTTTGATGAGTTTACTTGCTCAAACATAGCTCACAACCATCCTGGGTCCAGTAAGACTGTCCAAATTTCAGGGAGAAGCCCCATAGTCTTGGAAGGTCAGGGACCAGGGCTGTGTCCCGCTTCCCACTCACTTTGTTTGATGTCTTCTCTCCAGCATCTTCATTACGTATCATTCCATAGCTCCGTAGCTCGGGGCTTGCACTTCTGGTCTGCACATACAAACATTTTATTAAATAAACAATGCTCTTATTTTCTTGAGCCCTAATCTCACCAGAATTCAAACTAACAACCTTTATCAAAGTAGAACGCAAAAAATTGAGCTTGGATTAAAGGCCCCATTACACATAATGATGTCCCAGCGATCCCACCAACGATCCGACATGATGGGATCGCTGGGACATCGTTAGGCTGATCGCTGGTGAGCTGTCACAAGACAGCCCCTCCAGCGATTAGGATTAGCGACGATGGACGCTGGTTTCTAAGGTAAATATCGGGTATCCAGGAGCTGCGGCTCTTCGATACCCGCTGTTTACCTTGGAAACCAGCGTAAACATCGGGTATCTAAGAGCCGTGCGACTCCTGGATACCCGATGTTTACCTTGAAATCCAGCGTGTACGCAGGTTTCCAAGGTAAACAGTGGGTATCCAGGAGCCGAGGCTCCTGGATACCCAATGTTTACATTAGAAACCAGCGTTCTGCGTCGCTGATCGCTGGTCTCTCACTGCCACACGCAGAGATGCGCGCTGTCCAGCGGGAGACCAACGATCGAAAAATGGCCCAGGCTGATCGAGCACGATCAGCGATACCCAGCAGGTGGGCCGGTCGCTGATCCCCATCACACACAGCGATCTCACAGGGTTCTTAGTAACACTGTTTTTAATCAAAAATAGCATAAACACTTATTTAGTTACCACAGGGTTGGTTTATGCTCATTTTGATTCTTGCAGGTTTTGACAGTTCCACTAATGTCAGGGTACAGGTGCTTCTCACAAAATTAGAATATCATCAAAAAGTTGAAAGCCCAAAAGTCATTATCTTAGTAAATTAGAATACTTTATAACACCAGCTTGAAAAATTATTTTAAAATTCGAAATGTTGGCCTACTGACATGTATGTTCAGTAAATGCACTCAATACTTGGTCGGGGCTCCTTTTGCTTCAATTACTGCATCATTGCGGCGTGGCATGGAGGCGACCAGCCTGTGGCACTGCTGAGGTGTTATGGAAGCCCAGGTTGCTTTGATAGCTCATCTGCATTGTTGAGTCTGGTGTCTCTCATCTTCTCTATGGGGTTAAGGTCAGGCGAGTTTGCTGGCTAATCAAGCACAGTGATACTGTTGTTTTTAAGCCAGGTATTGGTACTTTTGGCAGTGTGGACAGGTGCCAAGTCCTGCTGGAGAATTTAATTTCCATTTCCAAAAATCTTGTAAGCAGAGGGAAACATGAAGTGCTCTAAAATGTTGTGGTAGACGGCTGCGCTGACTTTGGTCTTGATAAAACACAGTGGACCTACAACAGCAGGTGACATGGCTCCCCAAACCATCACTGATTGTGAAAACTGCACACTAGACCTCAAGTAGCTTGGATTGTGGCCTCTCCACTCTTCATCCAGACTCTGGGACCTTGATTTCCAAATGAAAGGAAAATTTACTTTCATTTGAGAACAACACCTTGGACCACTGAGCAACAGTCCAGTTCTTTTTCTCCTTGGCCCAGGTAAGACGCTTCTGGTGTTGTCTATTGGTCATGAGTGGCTTGATACAATGAACGCAACACTTGTAGCCCATGTCCTGGATACGTCTGTGTGTGGTGGCTCTTCAAGCAATGACTCCAGCAGCAGTCCACTCCTTGTGAATCTCCCCCAAATTTTTGAATGGCCTTTTCTTAACAATCCTTTCAAGGCTGCGGTTATCCCGGTTGCTTGTGCACCTTTTTCTACCACACTTATTCCTTTCACTCAACTTTCCATTAATATGCTTGTATACAGCACTCTGTGAACAGCCAGCTTCTCTAGCAATGACCTTTTGTGGCTCACCCTCCTTGTGGAGTATGTCAATGACTTCCTTCTGGACATCTGTGAAGTCAGTCAATTTTTTCCATAATTGCGGAGCTACTGAAACAGACTAAGGGACCTTTTTAAATGCTTCGGAAGCCTTTGCAGGTGTTTCTGTTAATTATTCTAATTTACTGAGATAATGACTTTTGGGTTTTCATTGGTTGTAAGCCATAATCATCAACATTAACAGAAATAAACACTTGAAATACATCACTCTGTTATAATGACTCTATATAATATATGAGTTTCACTTTTTTGTATTGAAGAACTGAAATACGTTAACTTTTTGATGATGTTCTAATTTTGTCAGAAGCACCTGCATGTAAAGCAGTTTCCCATCCCCTTACTCAATCTGTTATCCAAGGTATTTCATTGACTTTAACACAGCTCATATAATACGTTCCAGAAATTTAGCCACTGAAATTCTATTGAGTCCTGCAGAACATCCGAGATGTGAATGACTTCAATACTCTCTCTATTGCTATGAACATCTATTGGTGTTCCCCTTTTGTAAACCTTGAGAAAACAATAGCAATCTCCATAGAAGAAGCAAATACATTTAGTATGAGAACGTAATATAATAATAAAAGCAATAAATCTGTTTTTTAGCATATAAAGCTAAGCAAAAGTCAAGCATGTGGATAGCAGCCTACTTTGCTGTAGATATTGATTTTACTGAATTTGTCTAGTAATATTGACACATTTGCAATACCAGAGAAATTAGGCATGTGGGAAACCACAGTCGCTGTTAGTGTGTGGAGGTCCTGTCACATGAAATGTCCACTAAAAAATAGACAATGTCAGTATAATGATTAAGGAAATACAGTGCCTTGACAAAGTATTCATACCCCATGAATTTTAGCACATTTATTCAAGTTATACCCACAAACTTAAATGCATTTTATTGGGATTTTATGAGATATACCAACACAAAGTAATAAGTATTTTTGAAGTGTAAGGGTATGTGCACACGGTGCGCTTTTGATACATTTTTGCTGCATTTTTTCTTGGAGAAATGGGTCAAAAAACACTGTGCAATCCTTATGCAAGCTAATTCAATGACTATCCTGAAGTGCTGTGCACATGATCAGTAAATTTCCTTTGAGTTTTTGCAGTGCGTTTTTTTTCTGCAGCATGTCAATTCTTTGTGCGTTTCTGCACCCATTGACTTCATTTGAGTCAGTCAAATCCCCAGCAAAAACACAGGTATAAAAATTGTGGATTTGCTGCATATCTTCTGGGTTTTTGTTTGCATTTTTCATGGCTTCCTATGGTGTTTCCATGCTGTCATCTGTGTAACAGTGTGGGAGACACCGGTGCTGTGGTTCTTTTCCGCGGTAACGCTACCGCCTTTAAGACCATAGGTCAGAGCGCTGCGGGGTCATGCTGTCAGATGTTGGCGTGAACCCGCAGCTCTGACTGTGACCCGCAGCGGTGACTCGCGGTAAAATGTTTACTGCAGGTCAGTAGGTGTGGGCTGATGAGATTATTCCTCCCATCAGACTATATCTGCTGTCACTGATAACAGCGATGGCAGGAGCCACTGATGGAAGAAGTAGTCTCTCCTTTGCCAGCGCCTGTGTTCATACTTAAAAAATAAAACATGTAAAATAATTACATACATATTCAAATAAAAATAAAAAACACATTATACTCACATAACATCAAATCTTCGATGCCCTTGTCTCCTTGAAAAAATGTCAAATAAAAAACAACATATACTTTCCTTAACACCCAATTCCCGATGCCCATGTCTCCTAGAAAAAAAATCAAAAATAATAAACCACCATATACTGACCTGTCCGCCATAGTTCATGTAATCCTGAGTGTCTCATGGAGATTTCACTTGTAGAACAGTCACATTGGGAAATGTGACTACTCTACCCGGCCGCTGACGATACGGTGATAGGAGGTAATTGCTCCAGCAGTGTATCACTGAGCTGCCATGAGAGAGTTCACCGGAGTTCATCAGCTGATCAGCTGTGGTGCTCTCACATATGGCACCACGAAATGATGATCTCTGGTGAACTCTGTCACGGCAGCTCAGTGCTATACAGTGCAGGAGCGATTACCTCCTGTTAGTGTATCTATCGCCAACTGTCTTTGAGAGCAGTCACATCAGTGACTGCTCTCAAAGTCATCAGGATCATTGTGGGACATTATGGATTATCTTCTCTGCGGACAGGTGAGATATATTGTGGTTTATTATTTTATTTTTATTGCAGGAGACGGCTTCAGTGAATTAGGCGTTTGTGAGCATGGTTTAATTTAGATTCAATAAATGAGTCTGTGTCATTCTTTTGAATAAAGGACTTTCTTCTGTGTGTGTTTTTATAATATCACTATGGTGTTAGTAATGGGGACATCTTATAGACGCTTCTCCATTACTAAGCTCTGGGTTTGATGTCACTTGACAATACATAGGTGACATCAAACCCCCCAACCATTACCTCACTTGCCACTGCTACAGGGCAAGTGGGAGGAGCGAGCCTAAGTGCCATATTTTGTGCATCTTACAGATGCGCCTTTTCTAGGGTGGCTGAGAGAGCTGATGTTTTTAGTCTGGGAGGGGGCCAATATCCATGGCCCCTTCCTAGACTATTAATATCAGCTTGCAGGGGACCCTATGTCAATTTTTTTCTGGGGTCCCCCTGTAAACTAGCCAGTAAAGGCTAAGCAGACAGATGTGAGCTGATGTTATTACCCTAGGACCTTTATGGCTATTGGCTCCTTCCAAGAATATTAACTTCAGCCCTCAGGGATCGGTTTTCCCTCTACTGGTTATGAAAATTACGCGGGAGCTCACGCAATTTTTTTTTACTTTTTTTTTTAATTTAAGAGTTGCTGTTTGCTTACAGCCTTTATAGATTAATTCTGTTAATGCTCTTATGTAGGCTGGTGACAATGTTTGTGTATGTTTATGTGTTTTGTTTGTGTTTACTTACCGATTTACTAATGAGGGTGTCTGGCTGACACCTTTTCATTACTAAGCCTAGTACTTGGTGTCAGTGAGAGCTGCTCACACCAAGCCTTAATCCCGTTACCCTGATGCTACTGCATAAGAATGGAAAAGGTGGTGTTGAACCAAGAAATTACATTGAAAAACTTTTTTTGAATATCTTTATATACCGTAACTACAAAAAAGCCTTCATTGCTGTACAAAAACGCATGCAAAAAACGCATACAAAAACACATCAACAGCTATTCTGTGACAGTGTCACAGGTTTGTTTGAGAAGATTAGGGCTCAAACTGCAACATGAAAACCAAGGAACAAACCAGACAGGTCAGGGATTAAATTGTAGAGAAGAGTAAATTAGGATTAGGTTATAAAAAAAATGAAGACAAGGCATGTCTACCTAAAATGGCATCCAAAGCAAGGAGAGTACTAATTAGAGGAGCAGCCAAGGGGCCCATAGTCCCTCTAGAAGAGATGCAGAGATTCTAGGCTCAGGTGGAAGAATCTGTCCACAGGATAATTATTAGTCATATTTCACAAATTGGGCCTTAATGGAAGAGTGGCAAGAAGAAAGTCATTTTTTACAGAAAGCCTTAAGAAGTTCCATTTGCAATTTGAAAAACAAACCATGTAGGGGACACAGCTAACATGTGGAAGAAGGTACTCTGGTCAGAGGAGACCAAAGAACTTTTTGGGCCAAATGTAAAACGCTATGTGTGGCAGAAAACTAACACCGCACAACACTGTGAAAGCACCATGCCCACTGTCAAGCATGGTGGGGTGACTGTATCATACTGTGGTGATGATTTTCTTCAATATGGACAGGGAAGCTGGTCAGAGTTGATTGGAAGGTGCACAGAGCTAAATACAGGGCAATCCAGGAGAAAAATCTGCTACAGAATGCAAAAGACTTGATGGGATCGTAGGCTCACCTTCCAGCAGGACAATGACTCTAAACATACTGCCAGATCTACAATGGAATGGTTTAGTGCAAAGCATATTAATGTGTGTGAATGGCTGTCAAATTTCAGACCTAAATCCAATTGAGAATCTGTGACAAGACTTGAAAATTGCCATACGTAGATGCTCTGCATACAACCTCACTGAGATAGAGATAGTTTGCAAAGAACAATTGGCAAAAATGTCAACCTCTACATGTGCAAATCTGGTAGAGACATACCCCAAAAGACTTGCAGCAGTATTTGCAGCAAAAAGTAGTTCTACAAAGTATTGACTCGGGTTGCTGAATACAAATGCACATCACAATTGTAAAATTTATATTTTTAAAATATTTAGCAAAAGCCAGTAATGATAAAGCGCAGGACAGTAACAAGTAATCAAAAGAATAAATTACTTTTATTGCAAAAAACAACTAAGAGACAAACAATAATTGTACCAACATAGAGGACACAACTTGACTGGTGTTGGTGTGTGAACCAAAGAGCAAAAAACGCTTGAAAGTGATAATCTAAGCTGAAATGATAAAACAAACAATTTATAAAGACATATACATAAAAGAAATGTGTGTCATGCCAGGGGAAATTTGTGATGAAGTAAAATGTCAATTATTGTAATGATATAATAATATATCACATGGGCTGATGCACCAAACATATCTGACGCGTGCTCACAAATGCTCATCAGGGGTGTCTGATGGTGGTAACAAGCTCTTTACCCGTGTCTTATATATACCAATCAGAAAGTGGACATATTGAGACATAGATAACACTTGTGCAAACAGAGATATAATATTCTGATGGAAACACCTGGGAACAGGTACTAATAGTTGGCTTCTGCGCAAAGAGTGCTTATTTGCCGGTCATATGACCAGAGCACGTGATGTGGAGAATCCAACGGGCCAATTAGATTCTCTAGCTACGCGATCAGATGACTGTTCACTGGTGACAAGTGCTCTTTAAATCATAGTAACCAATCTGTGGCCTGCGATCGTGTCGTAGGATGCCGATGAAAGCCATTACATGTGCGTACAAGCCGTGGCTGTTAGACACATATACTGGCTACTTAATATAGCTGGTATCTGCCATGTGTGGAGGGAGTTCAGCTCCTTAGTCTTCTCCACAAAAGGGAACCACTGCAGTCAAGTACATGCCACAGTGTGCAAGGAGGTTAATGGGATTGGCCATATATATATATATATATATATATATATATATATATATATATATATATATATATATATATATATATATATTAAGTAAAATGTATATACTTGGAGTTAAACATCATTTTTACAGTTGAGTTCCATTAATAATGTTGTACTGCTTGCTTTTTTTACTGGCTCTTTGATTCCCTGCATATTCAATTGTTATGTGGTTTGTGGCCATAAATCAGCTGAGAGGAGCTGAGGAAAAGTCAGATAAAAGAGCTACAAACTCCATTTCAGTATGTCAATGCAGCTTACTGAAGGATTCTGATTTAATTGTTAACATTGTTCTGAGTACTGTCAGTTATTTTCACAGACAGCACTCGGGCTGATAATACAGTCGTGGGAATGATCCCTTGTAATTGATTAAATCAGTTAGATTCTCAAAATTTGAAATAGCTGAGGTGATAAAAGAATTATCATATATTTTACTGGGTGTCCTGGACTTCTGGTATTAAGATTACCACTCTGTTTTCTCTTCCACCCTAATATCATGCACAGGATCAATGCTTGACTGATGTAAAATTTCATTATGGAGGTAGACCATGACAAGAAGCATGCTTTAAAGCTATTCAGTAAAATAACTGGGTTCTTAATATTGTCTTTTTATAAACTGAATGGCACAATCATCAAAACTCAATCCTACAAAGATCTGGCATGAGCATCACCAAGATACCAGCTGCAAATGACAGACAACCCAAACATACACTTTGGGAAGACCTATAATGGTGGACTGAAAAGTATTCTGAATATTTTCAGAATCTGACATCTAGAATCATCTTGGGGCTAAATGTATATTTCATGCACCAAATCTGGTAGATATCATAGGACATGCCACCTGTACATGGTTCAGCAGAGAAGATCCAGCAAAGATTTCGATACTAAGACTAAAAGAAGTCTGAAATCTATGAAATCACATTTTAATTTAGAAGAGCTGTTCTGTGTCAGAGACATGCAGAAGCCAATGAGATGCTAAATAGAATCAGTAAGACGGGAAATGACTCGGGTAGACTTATTGAGGGGGAACATAAAGCTACTGAGGATGAACTGAGAGTCACGAGTCTCAGGAGTGAAAAGAGATGGTCGCCGCATGTCAGCCTCATACAGAACGGTCCATGAGTGACTGTTTTGCATGTGAAAGGCACAGCATAACATCTAAGGCTTCTGAGAGAGATATGGAACTCTTGTCTGTGCTACTGGATTTTTACAGTTCATTTCTTCAGTTGTGTCATGGCCAAAAAAGCTTCTTCTGCATAGCATAATTTAAAATACATCTAATGGATCAGGATATGGCACTTCTATTCCTCTAGAGGTGGAGGCAGCATCCTATTTTGGAGCTATGTCTTAGGGATCAGTCAATTAGTAGAGACCATACATGGCATATGTTGTATTATGGAAACTATCTCCACACTGTTGCATCCAATGGAGCATACAACATTTTTTTAAGAAAAAATCATAGACTTTTTGCAGCTCTACAGCTTGGAGTTTGGATCGCAGCTCTCACCACTATTCCGCTATTTTTACCTTCATTTTGACAATGAAGTTATGACATTCGTCTTATAATTATCACTCAGAAAAGTAGAAACTGTGACTTTGATGGTATTGTTCTCATAAGAATGACATTCAGATTGACTTTTTAATTATCTTTTCTGCAGTCTAATTTTGAACAACTGAGCTGTAAGGTGGGCATGTGCAGGTGGCATGAAAACTGACAAGATCTCACCTGGGACTCATATGAGGAATTTTGCTTGGAAAAACAGTTAAGAAACTTAGATTTCAGGCGACATAAACTATTAGACAGGACAAATCTATGGTATGGACAGGATTCAGTAGCAAAGGGTCATTATGGATAATAGACTGTGGTTGAGATGAAAGATAACACTCAGCACAGGGACAAGAAAGAGAGCAAAAAAAGGGGAGAAGCCAGCGCTGCTTACGGCCAGAACGCAATACATAAAGTGCATATGCACATATTAATTTCTAACTGTATTCAAAATGAGATATTTGGCAAAAAACTGATCAATCATTTCAATTTGAGCCACCCCGCCGCGCCAAGGCAATCTCATATGGGGCAGTCCTACTCTACGTTTTTTATATTCGCTGAGCCATTACGGTCTCCTAAATGCATTAAAAGCAAGACCATATTGAATGCAATCTGTACCTGAAACATTACTGAATCACTCCCATGGAGCCAGAAGAAGTGAGCGCAGATAAAGGCCAACCAGGTCTGGATATAGACATGTTATGATTGAGTCACCGTAGGAGGCAGACACAAAAATAGAAGCCACGTCCAGAAAACCAGAGAAGTTGGCAACTATCAGATTGCAGACCCCTGAACCTATCAACACAACTAGCAGTAGCTGTGGGGGGTTCCTACGATGCCCTAGACCCCTTGATCACAGCCGGAGAGCTAAATAGCCTAAAGACAGAAAAGGAAATCTAAACTGCCCCAGAGCAGACCCCAAAGTAAAAGGCAGCCCCCAACATATAATGACGGTGAAGCAAGATGAAAGAACACTCACACAGATAGAAAGATAGGCTGAGCAAACGATGGGGCCCAAGCTAACTAAACAGAACAGGAAAGGAAGGTTGCTGTCTGCAATCTGCCAAAACCCTATCAAAGACATAAGCCAACAAGCTGATATGGAAAAAGACCCTGAAGCAGCTAGGCTTCTAAAACTAAATCAGCACTCAGGAATTTTCAGAAGACAGAGCTAAAGGAATTCAGCACACCCCAGAAGGGAATGGCAGAAATCCAGAAAAACAAAGCAAAACAAAGTCATGGGACAACGCTCGGGTTTGTGCTCCTGGAACTCTTCCAGAGCACGTCTCAAATCGGGCGAGATGGCAGAAAGAACTACCCCTTCGCCTAAGATGGTAGCAGGCTTGGTCACCACAGGAGAATCAGCAAAGAAGCTCCTAGAGAGGGCGTCTGCCTTGACATTCTTAGTTCCAGGAAGAAAAGAAACCACAAAATCAAAACGTGTAAAAAACAAGGCCCACCTAGCCTGTCTAGGGTTCAAGCGCTTAGCCGACTCTAGGTAAATCAAATTCTTGTGGTCAGTGAGGACCACGACTTGATGCTTAGCTCCCTCCAACCAATGTCTCCACTCCTCAAATGCCCATTTCATGGCCAACAGTTCCCGATTCCCCACATTATAATTACGTTCAGATGGAGAGAACTTTCGGTGAAAGAAAGCACAGGGATTCATTTTAGATGTTACAAGATCCTTTTGGGACAAAACAGCTCCTGCACCAATCTCAGAAGCATCCACCTCTACCTGGAACGAAAGTGAGACATCAGGTTGCCGCAAAACCGGGGCGGAGGTGAATCTTCGCTTCAGCTCCTGAAAGGAAGAAACAGCCTCCGGAGACTAATTTAACACATCAGCACCCTTCTTAGTCAAATCAGTCAATGGCTTGGCAATACTAGAAAATTTTGCTATAAATTTCCGATAAAAATTAGCAAAACCCAAAAATTTCTGGAGGGCCTTCAAAGAAGTGGGCTGAACCCAATCGTAAATGGCCTGTACCTTGGCCGGGTCCATTTCAATAGTTGACGGGGACAAAATAAATCCCAAAAAAGAAATCCTCTGTACTCCAAAAAGGCATTTAGATCCTTTGACATACAGGGAATTCTCCCTCAAGATCCGGAACACAGTCCGAATATGTTCCACATGAGAATCCCAATCCTGGGAGAAGACCAAAATATCATCCAGATAGATAATCAAAAATTTATCGTCAAAATCTCGGAAAATATCGTTCATGAAGCACTGGAAGACAGAAGGGGCATTAGTGAGTCCAAAAGGCATCACCAGGTACTCAAAATGTCCCTCCGGAGTATTAAACGCCGTCTTCCATTCATCCCCATGCTTAATGCGAATAAGATTATACGCCCCCCTGAGGTCAAGCTTGGTAAACCAGCAAGCACCTTTAACTCTGGAGAATAGATCAGAAATCAGGGGTAACGGATACTGATATTTAACAGTAATTTTGTTGAGGGCACGATAATCAATTCAAGGTCTTAACGATCCATCTTTTTTGGCTACAAAAAAAAAACCGGCACCCAAGGGTGACGAGGATGGTCTAATATGACCCTTCTCCAACGCCTCCTTAATATAGGATCGCATAGCCTCGTGCTCGGGTACAGATAAATTGAAGAGCCGACCCTTGGGAAATTTACACCCCGGGCTCAGTTCAATTGCACAGTCATAACTCCTATGAGGAGGCAGAGACGCAGACTCATTCTCACTAAATACATCATAAAAGTCCGCCAAATAATCAGGAACATCATGCGACTGAGGAGAGGTGGAAAACACCGGAGCCTCACTAAAGGCACACCGACAACCCCAACTCACCACAGACACAGATTTCCAATCCAAAACTGGATTATGAATTTGTAACCAGGGAAACCCCAGAAAAATAGTATCATGCAGATTATGCAACACCAAAAATCTGCAATTTTCTTGATGGTCTGGGGCGACCCGCATTACCACCTGGGTCCAAAACTGAGGTTTATTTTTAGCCAAAGGAGTAGCATCAATCCCCCTCAAAGGGATAGGCGTCTGCAGAGGTGTCATCGGAAATCCACAACGTTTAGCAAAATCCAAGTCCATTAGGTTTAGGGCTGCTCCCGAATCCACAAAAGCCTTGGCGGAAAATGTGGACAGGGAGCAGATCAGAGTAATAGCCAGAAGAAACTTAGGTTGAACACCACCAACAGAAAACGTGTGGGCAAAGCGTTTGTCTCGTTTAGGACAGACAGAAATAATATGCGAGGCATCTCCACAGAAAAAACACAACTTATTACGCCTTCTGAACTCCTGACGCTGCTCTCTGGAAAAAACTCTATCACATTGCATAGGTTCAGACATTTGTTCAACAGGTGGCAACACCTCTCGTGCAGCTTTGCGTTCGCGCAAACGCCGATCAACCTGAATGGCTAATGACATAGAATCGTCAAGACCAGAGGGAACAGGAAATCCCACCATAGTATCTTTTACGGCTTCTGACAACCCCTTCCGAAAGAGAGCAGCCAAGGCATTATCATTCCAGGTAGTAAGTACTGCCCACTTTCGGAATTTTTGACAGTACAATTCTGCAGAATCACGACCCTGGTTTAATGCCAGCAGGGTCTTTTCAGCCTGATCAATGGCATTAGGTTCGTCATACAACAACCCCAAGGCCTGAAAAAATGCGTTCACATTAGTCAGAATAGGATCATCTGGTTTCAAAGAAAACGCCCAATCCTGGGGATCGCCACGCAGCAAAGAGATGACAATTTTAACCTGCTGCGCGGAGCTCCCTGGCGACTTAGGCTTCAAGGCAAAAAATAATTTACAATTATTTTTGAAATTCAAAAATTTAGACCGATCCCCAAAAAATACATCAGGTGTAGGAATCTTTGGTTCAGCAGCATGTGAATGAGCAAGGTAGGCGGAAATTCCCCGCACTTCTGCAGCGAGCTGCTCCACACGATCAGACAATTGCTTTATCTCCATTGAGAGAAAAAAAAATTCCCCCTACGGCCTCAAAAATATACACACTTTTTTTTTTTTTACAATTCTTTCCTGCTATTGAGTACCCTAGGATCTGCGGTATGGCGGGTGATTCTGTTATGATTGAGTCACCGTAGGAGGCAGACACAAAAATAGAAGCTACGTCCAGAAAACCAGAGAAGTTGGCAACTATCAGATTGTAGACCCCTGAACCTATAAACACAACTAGCAGTAGCCGTGGGGGGTTCCTACGATGCCCTAGACCCCTCGATCACAGCCGGAGAGCTAAATAGCCTAAAGACAGAAAAGGAAATCTAAACTGCCCCAGAGCAGACCCCAAAGTAAAAGGCAGCCCCCAACATATAATGACGGTGAAGCAAGATGAAAAAACACTCACACAGATAGAAAGATAGGCTGAGCAAACGATGGGGCCCAAGCTAACTAAACAGAACAGGAAAGGAAGGTTGCTGTCTGCAATCTGCCAAAACCCTATCAAAGACATAAGCCAACAAGCTGATATGGAAAAAGACCCTGAAGCAGCTAGGCTTCAAAAACTAAATCAGCACTCAGGAATTTTCAGAAGACAGAGCTAAAGGAATTCAGCACACCCCAGAAGGGAATGGCAGAAATCCAGAAAAACAAAGCAAAACAAAGTCAAAGCACAAATGCAAAAAGCCGAGCAGAAAACTTAGCTTTAGAGGAGCAGGAATTCAGACTGGTCTCCAAGGATCCCACAGAGAAATCACCCGCAGGGCAGAAGAGTGTCGGCAGCCTTATATCCAGTCAGTAACTCCACTCAGCCAGTCATCATCATCAGACTCAGGTGTTTGATAATCAGGCTCACTACCTTTCTTTACCAGAAGAGGGAGTTCCTCGGGCCTCAGTAGTGAAGGGGAAAATGAACTCACAACATAGACATCTCAGGTGGTTTAACCTCCACACTCACCTGACCAGCAAACACAGATGAAGGGTGACACAGGTGCAGACAAAGGTGCACAATTAAATAGAGCTTGGGGCAGGGCAGGGCTGCTGTGTGTGCATAGCAGCCTAGATGCATCAGAGTGAACACAGAAAAAATGGCGAACATAACCCAGCGCGCACGGTAACAGTGGTGGTCAGCCACAAACCAACATCAAGCAAAAAAAAGGGGAGAAGCCAGCGCTGCTTATGGTCAGAACGCAATACATAAAGTGCATATGCACATATTAATTTCTAACTGTATTCAAAATGAGATATTTGGCAAAAAATTAATCAATCATTTGAGCCACCCCGCCGTGCCAAGGCAATCTCATATGGGGCAGTCCTACTCTACGTTTTTTATATTCGCTGAGCCATTACGGTCTCCTAAATGCATTAAAAGCAAGACCATATTGAATGCAATCGGTACCACTTTATGTATTGCGTTCTGACCACAAGCAGCGCTGGCTTCTCTCCTTTTTTACAAGAAAGAGAGGGCAGGCACTGAAGATAAAAAAGAAATTTCCCCTTGGGTGTTGAGTGCAGGACTACATACTCTAAAAGTAGCTTTAAAGAGAACGTGCAAGGCCATACTGGCCATCAGACAATTCTGGCAAATGTTAGATGGGCCAGACCGGCTGTGGGCCACATCAATTACAACTTTGTTAATGGTATCAGCGTCCTCAGTACGTCGGTCCTGTTAACAGCTGTGGCAGAGCTTGGAGCTATGCTCTGTCACTTACTCCAGCATGCCACAGGATACTTTGAGCCCTTAGCCTGCTGGAGGCCAACACCATGCAGGTGACATTGGTGGCACGATGGCATCACTGCAGGAGCTGTGGTGGATGTGGAGGCTGGTTTTTTGTTTTTTGTGAGCGGTGGTGCCCATAATACTGTGGGGGCCATCATACAGTATTGGGGTTGCGCGAGGGGCACCATCATACAGTATTGGGGCTGTGAAGAGGACCATCATACTGTATGGGGGTTGTAAAGGAGTTCATAATACTACGTGGGGACTATAGCATACATCATACTTTATTGGTATTACTTTATTGGAGCTTACGGGATAACAGCATAGTGTATTGGAGTTGTGAAGGTAATCCTTTTACTACATGGGAGCTGTGGGGGACCATCATACTTTACTGGGGCTGTGAATGGGACCTACATACTATATGTGGGATGTAGGGAACTATCACATTTTCTTGGGGCTGTGAGGGGGAGCCTGATAATAAATGGGGCTGTGAGAAACCACCATATTGTATTAGGGCTGTAATGGTGGTCTTCATACAATAAGGGGACTGTAGGGTGACCATCATACTGTATTTGTGACTGTAAGAGGGAACAGTCATACTATATTGAAGCTTTGAGGGACCATCATACTGTATTGGGGCTTTGAGAGAGATTATCACACTATATGGTGGCTGTGGGGGACAGTCATACTGTATTAAAGCTGTGGGAGACCATAATACTGCGTGGGGATCATCATACTGTGTGGGGCAATGAGGTGGAACCATAATACCGAGTGGGGGGGGGCTGTGGAGACGATCATACTGTTTTTGCTGTTTTCATCATACTATATGGGGGCTGTGGGGGACTATCATACTGATACTCCAATCATCACAAGATCTCCTTCTCCACTCCCCTCTCATCTCCTCTTCCCACAATCGCATACAAGATTTTTCCAGTACATCCCCCCTACTCTGGAACTCTCTAACCCAACATATCAGACTCTCACCTACCACGGAAACCTTTAAAAGGAATCTCAATACTTACCTCTTCCAACAAGACTACAACCTGCAGGAACCCTTGTTCCACCAAACCACTGCACGACAAGCTCCTTCCCTCACCTACCTGTATACTCAACGATCCCTTGTATATATTGAGCCCTCATGGGTAAGGTCCTCTCTCAGAGGTCTGATATCTCCTGCTCTGTTCCTGCATGGTTCAGCTAAGTGGTTCATTTGCTAATCTTTTTGCATTTGATCTTGTTTTGTCTCTCTGCTTTGTGCGGGTCAGCTTGCTCCTGCTGGGGCTGTGCTGGATCAATGAAGGGCTTGGCAGAGTGGAGAGGCTGGGGAATAATGGGGAGACAGGTGGATTAGTCGGGCAGCAGAGTGCAGGATGGATTGGAGTGGTGCCAGAGTGCTAGAGGGGAGACCAGAGAGTAGGAGGTTGCATTAGTCGAGGCGGGAGATGATAAGGGCGTGCACTAGTGTTTTTGTGGTTTCATGGTCAAGGAATGCACAGATCTGGGAAATGTTTTTGAGTTTGAGATGGCAGGAGGAGGCAAGGGTTTGGATATGTGGCTTGAAAGAGAGGGCAGAGTCAAGGATCACCCTGAGGCACCGAGCATGCGGGACTGGGGAAAGTGAGCAGCCATTCACATTGATGGATAGGTCTGGTGGAGGGGTAGAGTGAGATGGGGGAAAGATTATGAATTCTGTTTTGTCCATGTTCAGTTTAGAAAGGTAGCAGAAAAGAAAGCTGAAATAGCAGACAGACATTGTGGGATTTTGTAAGGAGGTGAGGTCAGTTCCAGATAGGTAGATCTGCGTGTCATCGGCATTGCGATGATACTGCAACCCGTGGGATTCTATGAGCTGTCCCAGGCCGAAGGTGCAGATGGAGAAGAGTAGGCATCCTAGAACTGAGCCTTGAGGAACACTGACAGACAGGAGGCGAGGTGGGGAGGTGGTGTGGGAGAGGGAGACACTGAATGTTCAGTCTGTTAGATATGATGAGATCCAGGATAGGGCCAAACCTGTGATGCGAAGAGATGAGAGAATCTATAGCAGGAGGAAATGGTCCACAGTTTCAAAGACAGAAAACAGGTCCAGGAGAAGGAGGACAGAGTAGTGTCGCGTGCTTTTGGCGGTTAGTAGGTCATTGGTGACTTTAGTAAGGGCAGTTTCAGTTGAGTGCTGCAGTCAGAAGCCTGATTGTAAGTGGTCAAAGAGCGAGCAGGAGGAGAGCTGGGAGGACAGTTCAAGATGGACATGCTGTTCCAGTAGTTTTGAGGCATAAGGGAGAAGAGATATCGGGCAATAGATAGACACATAGGATGGGTCAAGGGAGGTCTTTTTGAGGATGGGTGTGATCGAGGCATGTTTGAAGGATTAGGGGAACACACCATTTGTAAGTGAGAGGTTGAAGAGGTGTGTTAGAGTAGAGATGAAGACTGTGGAGAGGTTAGGGATGATGTGGGATGGGAGAGGGTCAAGCTTGCAAGTGGTGAGGTGTGATCTTGATAGGAGGGTGGAGAGCTGATCTTCTGTCATGGTGGAGAAGTTGGTTTTGGAGGAACAGGGCTGAGCAGCTAAGAGGGGCATTGGAGGTTGTGGGCCAAAGCTTTCTCTGATCGTATCAGTCTTCTGCTTAAAGAAGGAGGCAAAGTCTTCAGCGGTAATGAGAGGAGAAGGAGCAGGTGCTGGGGGACAGAGTAGAGAATTGAAAGTGTTGAAAAGCTGTTTAGGGTTGTGAGACAAGGAGGATATGAGAGATGAGAAATAAGTTTGTTTTGCAGCAGTGAGCGTGGACTTGAAGCTGTTGAGGGACTGCTTGTAGGCGGTTAAGTGCTCGGCAGAGCGGGATTTCTTCCAACTCTGCTCAGCAACCCTGGAAGCCCATCTCAGTTTTTTGGTGAGGCTGGTCAGCCAGGGCCACTACAGATATTTTCAGAAAACCCACCACAAGAAATATGCTTGTTCATGCGACATCTTCACACTTGGCTGCAACAAGCCAAGGAATTCTCATTGGGCAATTTTTAAGGGTAAACGTATCTGTTCAAATGAAAAGCTCTTTGAAAAACAATCCACTGAACTAGCATAAAGGTTCAAAGAGAGAGGGTACAACAGGAGTCTAATAAGATGAGGCAACAAGAGAGCAGAGACACACCCAGAGACATATTACTCCAAAACCCCAAATGTGATGTTAAATCAAGCATTAACAATGAGGAAAGATTAATAACAATGTACAATACCCAATGGCAAGATATTAATAACACAGTGCGCAAATGTAGGAGTCGGCCACGACAGTAGTCGTGGCTGAGTCTAGCGGGCTTTGCATACCCTCTCCTTCCCATACATGAAAATCACATTCTTCTGGCAACGCACTTGCCAGCTCATTCCGTGTGTCATCAGGGTCTCCACTCCGGTCCTTAGGGTTACCTACGGCCGCTTCTGAAAAAACAGAGACACTGTCCAGGTGCAACTCAAAGCACAAAACTTTACTCTCATATCTTCTCAGCACTTCTAGATCCGTTACAACATTAAGAACAGCAAAATACAACAACATCCCCTATAGAGCCAATTAAGCAGAGCGGGAATCAAAAGAGTTTTCAGGCCAGGGCAGCGTGATTCCACACTTAATGTAAGTTGTTAAAGGATATTGGCACTTTACCATTGTGTCTATTTAAGTACCTTATGCACTTTATTTGGCAATAGCATATATTTAGCACTTTTTCCCCTGTTTTCTCACTGGAGGTTTACATACCTATATTGGGTTAAATTCATACGGGGGTTTACTTATGCTTATGCATTCTTGAGTTATTGTGTTATAATATATTCATTGGTAAATAAGATTTATTAAGGTGCTTTTTTGTTACTTATTTTCGCCCCGTGTTTCCTGCATTAGCAGTGAGGCTCTTTTTGTTTTAACAAATTTTGTCAATAAAATGTAATATTTTAGCTTGAAGACTCTTTTGATTCCCGCTCTACTTAATTGGCTCTATAGGGGATGTTGTTGTATTTTGCTGATTAGAGTTGAGCGAAACGGGTCGAAAAAATTCAAAAGTCGCCGACTTTTGGCAAAGTCGGGTTTCATGAAACGAAACCCGACCCTAGGATGAGGTCGGCCACGAGGTCGGCGACTTACGCGCCAAAGTCGCGTTTCAAAAGTTTGTTTTGCGCTCTTTTTCAGCCAATCAGGATCCACGGACACTGTGGGCAACGTGATGACATAGGCACGGGTCACCACCCTCTTTCAGAAGGGCATGCAAGTGATTGGCTTGCTTTGGTGGGCATCACAGGGGGTATAAAAGGGCGTGCACGCCGACCGCCATCTTACTTCTGCCGATCTTAGTATAGGGAGAGGTTGCTGCTGATTCTGTAGGGAGAGCGTTAGGCAGGGAAGAAGACAAAAAAACTGCTTCTGCTGCTAGCGATTTGGCCTGCACAACACACCAGTCACTGTGTGTGCAGTGCAAGGGGAGGCTATATAGTGGTGTATCAGTGGTGTTGGTTGTTGGGCTGCCTTTTAAGGCTTCCTGACAGGCTGGCATTGCTGTTTACCCACTGCTCCGCAAACTGCTTTTTTAAAAGCAATCCCAATTTTTTTTTTTTGTCCTGCTGAGAAGAAAAAAAAACTGCTTCTGCTGCTAGCAATTTGGCCTGCACAACACACCAGTCACTGTGTGTGCAGTGCAAGGGGAGGCTATATAGTGGTGTATCAGTGGTGTTGGTTGTTGGGCTGCCTTCTAAGGCTTCCTGACAGGCTGGCATTGCTGTTTACCCACTGCTCCGCAAACTGCTTTTTTAAAAGCAATCCAATCTCCCTTATCCTCTAGTCACTTTTGTCACAGCTGTGCCATCGAGCCTGTCACATAGCGCTCAGATATTCATTGGGCCTCACACAATCCAAAAGTGTCCAGTGTCCAAAAGTGTGTGCAGAGATTCAAAATCTCCCTTATCCTCTAGTCACTTTTGTCACAGCTGTGCCATCGAGCCTGTCACATAGCGCTCAGATATCAGTGGGCCTCACACAATCCAAAAGTGTCCACTGTCCACAAGTGTGTGCAGAAATTCAAAATCTCCCTTATCCTCTAGTCACTTTTGTCACAGCTGTGCCATCGAGCCTGTCACATAGCACTCAGATATCAGTGGGCCTCACACAATCCAAAAGTGTCCACTGTCCACAAGTGTGTGCAGAAATTCAAAATCTCCCTTATCCTCTAGTCACTTTTGTCACAGCAGTGCCATCGAGCCTGTCACATAGCGCTCAGATATCAGTGGGCCTCACACAATCTAAAAGTGTCCACTGTCCACAAGTGTGTGCAGAAATTCAAAATCTCCCTTATCCTCTAGTCACTTTTGTCACAGCTGTGCCATCGAGCCTGTCACATAGCGCTCAGATATCAGTGGGCCTCACACAATCCAAAAGTGTCCACTGTCCACAAGTGTGTGCAGAAATTCAAAATCTCCCTTATCCTCTAGTCACTTTTGTCACAGCAGTGCCATCGAGCCTGTCACATAGCGCTGAGATATCTGTGGGCCTCACACAATCCAAAAGTGTCCAGTGTCCAAAAGTGTGTGCAGATATTCAAAATCTCCCTTATCCTCTAGTCACTTTTGTCACAGCAGTGCCATCGAGCCTGTCACATAGCGCTGAGATATCAGTGGGCCTCACACAATCCAAAAGTGTCCAGTGTCCAAAAGTGTGTGCAGATATTCAAAATCTCCCTTATCCTCTAGTCACTTTTGTCACAGCAGTGCCATCGAGCCTGTCACATAGCGCTCAGATATCAGTGGGCCTCACACAATCCAAAAGTGTCCACTGTCCAAAAGTGTGTGCAGATATTCAAAATCTCCCCTGTCCTATAGACACCTTGTACCTTGTTTTACATTACTATATAGTTTGTTGGATTTTGTCTACATTTCTACCAAAAATGAGGAAGGCTGGTGGAAGAGGCCGTGGAATTGGGCGGGGGTTGGCAGCTGGTAATGATGGTGTTGGTGGTGGATCTGATGGTAGTGGCAAGAGCAAAATAGGACCGAATGCAGGAGGTGCTGACCCTGCATCATCGTCTGGCTACATAAGGCCTCGAACGCTTAGTTTTCTAGGAGTTGGCAAACCGCTTTTAAAGCCAGAGCATCAGGAAAAAGTTTTGTCTTACATTGCTGACTCAGCCTCCAGCTCTATCGCCTCCTCTTCTTCAGTTGTAAAAAGTAAAAGCACTGAGTCGTCATTGGAGGCTCATGTTCATGAACCACACCTTTCCTTGTGTCCTTCACCCCAACCAAGATTGAAGGATGACGCAGGCCATACTACTGATTACTCCATGGAGCTGTTTTCACATACCATGCCTGGATTATCAAGTCAAATGGTGAATTACCCAGGCCAAGATGAATCTGACATGGAGTGCACTGATGCACAGCCGCTGATGGATGATTCTGCAGGTACATTCACTCAGAGCACTACATTGTCCTCGCAGTGTACAGAGCCAGATTCTGACCCTGATGAGACTCAGGTGCCCCTTCCCGCACACTATACCACCATACACGGTGACACAGAGGAAGGTGCACATGACATAGAAGAGGAGGTGATGGATGACCCAGTTGTTGACCCAGATTGGCATCCATTGGGGGAAGAGGGTGCTGCTTCCAATAGCTCAGATGAGGAGCATCCACAGCAGACATCGACATCGCAACAGCTGTTATCTGGCAGGCCCGGAGCACTCCAAAGACAGGTTCCAAACATCAAAAGAGTTGCTGGACAGCTTGTCCAGAGGGTCAAAAGATCACAGCGTGCTAGGCCGCAAAATGTCTGCCAAAGTAGGAAGAGTGCAGTGTGGCACTTTTTTGAACAAAATCCTCATGATCAGGCCAAGGTTATCTGTAAGAAGTGCGCAAAGACCTTTAGCCGAGGGAAAAATCTGAAAAATTTGAATACCAGTTGCATGCTTAGACATTTAACCAGCATGCACTTGCAAGCGTGGACACAACACCAAACCTCAAGTGCCACATGTGCAACTGATCACAACGAAGGTAGTCAGCAACGCTACATTGTTTCCCCCACTGTAAGCCCACCGGTTAGCACAGCAGCAAATGTTGAGGTGTCGTTGCAAGACCACAGCAGTCAGGGAATCCCACTGTTATATCAACGAAAGACTGATTCTAGGCCATCAGAAAGAACACCAACTCCATCACCATCATCAACCCTCTCTCAGTCCACCCTGTCCACCGCTACTTCCACCATATGCAGCTCTCAAGTCCAGCTCACCCTCCCAGACACTATGAGTAGGTCAAGAAAGTACTCAGTCTCTCATCCGCGTACACTGGGTTTGAACGCCCACATTGCCAAACTAATCTCGTTTGAGATGATGCCCTTTCGGTTGGTGGAAAGCACAGCTTTCCGCGAACTCATGGCCTATGCAGTACCACGCTATGACCTACCCAGTCGCCACTTCTTCTCTCGCAAAGCCATCCCAGCCCTCCACCATCATGTGAAAGACCGCATTGTCCATGCACTCAAGCAGTCAGTGAGCGGAAAGGTGCACCTCACAACTGATGCATGGTCCAGTCGGCATGGCCAGCGCCGTTACGTGTCCATCACTGCGCACTGGGTTAATGTGGTGGATGCAGGGTCCACAGGGGACAGCGGTGGTGGGACAGTGCTGCCTAGACCACGGTATAGGAAACAGTTGGCTGTAGGCGTTCGACCCTCCTCCTCCTCCAGAAGCGAAAGCTCGTCCACAGAGCGCAGTCGTACGAGCACTCCATCTGCAGCTGCCACTGTTGCACACGATGTGTCCCCCTATCGAGCAGCTAGTGGAAAGCGTCAGCAGGCTGTGTTGCAGATGATGTGTTTGGGCGACAGACACACCGCCGAGGTGCTGGCCGAGTACTTGAAGCGACAAACTGAGTCATGGCTGGGCAGTGTACATCTTGAGGCAGGCAAGGTAGTTAGTGATAACGGCCGTAATTTTGTGGCAGCCATAGCCCTTTCAAAACTCAGCCACATACCTTGCTTGGCTCACACCTTGAACCTGGTGGTGCAGTGCTTCCTCAAAAATTATCCGGAGTTAACAGCCCTGCTCCAGAAGGTGCGAAGACTGTGCGCGCACATCCGCCGGTCGCCTGTACACTCCGTTCGTATGCAGAAGCTGCAGCGATTGCTCCACCTTCCAAACCACCGCCTCATTATCGACATTGCAACAAGGTGGAACTCCACCCTGCACATGGTGGAGCGGCTGTGCGAGCAGAGGCAGGCCATAATGCATTTGTGGGAGGATACACGGCCAGGCACTTTGAGAGCAGACATGGAGTTGACAGGTGTGCAGTGGTCAAAGCTGAAAGACCTTTGTAAAGTCCTTCAGTGTTTTGAGGAATGCACACGGCTGGTAAGCGCAGACGACGCCATCCTAAGCATGAGCATCCCACTTATGCGTCTGCTCATGCAAACTTTGACGCACCTTAAGGAGCAGGCGTCTGCAGCCAATTTTGATGAGGAGGAAGAGGAGGAGGGAATCCTTGATGACATTCAGCCATTGTCTGCTCAGGGACCTCTCCTGGACGAGGTGGAGGAAGAAGAGGAGGAGGAGGATGATGATGGGGATGATTACTTAGGGGAGGAGGATGCATCTCGTGGGGCAAGTGAAAATGTTGGCGTGGCAAGGTCTGGTACAGGGTTTGTGCGTGACTGGAGGGATGTGGATTTGCCAGAAAGTGCTCCTCCACCCAGCACTCGCAGTGCATCATTGACACCGGGAACATTGGCCCACATGTCAGATTATGCCTTGCGGATCCTAAAAAGGGACCCCCGCATTGCCAAAATGATGAACGATGACCACTACTGGTTGGCCAGCATCCTGGATCCACGCTATAAAGGCAAATTACAAAACATCATGTCACAGGAGAACCTTGACCTAATATTGGCTAATAAACAAGCAACTCTGGTAAATCGGTTGCTTGAGGCATTCCCAGCACACAGCAGCGGTGATGGTTCTCACACGAGCCGTATGGGCCGGGGTAGCTTGGCAGAGGTGTTCGTGGTGCACACAGCAGAAGTGGCGTTGGAGACAGGGGTTTCATGACAATGTTGTGGACTGATTTTTCAAATACCGCTCACACAACTGGTAATACTGCATCGATGGAAAGTGACAGGAGACAGCAGTTGTCAACTATGGTTACAAACTACTTTTCCTCCCATATCGATGTTCTCCCACACAGGTCATTCCCCTTTGACTATTGGGCCGCTAAACTGGACACCTGGCCTGAATTGGCCCAATATGCCTTACAGGAGCTCGCTTGCCCAGCTGCAAGTGTGCTATCGGAAAGAGTCTTCAGTGCAGCTGGATCAATCCTGACAGAAAAAAGGACCCGTCTGTCAACCCAAAATGTGGATGATCTAACCTTCATTAAAATGAACCACGCATGGGTTTCCAAGGATTTTGTCCCACCTTCCCCTGATGACACATAGGGTGACAGAAAAATGGCTTGCTTTGGTCCCCCTCTTCCTGGTACTTCACCTATTTCACCTTTTGCATCAGCTGAATGTCCAACATCAACATATGCCACTTTCTAAAACTCCCTAACTGTGCTGCCTCCCCCCCATGGCCGGGGTCACCACCTACCGCACGACACCGTGCGAGTGCCGTTGCCCTGGACAGGTGGGTAGGCCGACTCTTGGGCGCGGGCACTGGCACAGGGTCCCTCATAGTGCAATCAAGTGTCTCTGACGGTGGTGGTGCACACCCGCCGTCAGACACACCGCTGTACTATGAGGGGCCCAGTGCCAGTACCGACGCCCACGAGTGGGCCCCCCTTGCTTGGGCAGGGCCCCAGCATTTGCAATCTTTACCTCTCCCTGCTCCTCCGCTGTGTAATCTGGGCCGTCAAATCCATATTGTGCCTGACACCGTCTGAGCCTGCCTCCTGAGACATATATTTTGAATGTGTACGCTATCCATACATGTTATCCAGGGATACGGTACCCTTTCTAACCTTTGTGCAATCACGTGCAATCCATACTGGGCCTAACACCGTCTGAGCCTGCCTCATGCTGTATAGACATATTTTGAATGTGTACGCTATCCATACATGTTATCCGGTGATACGGTACCCTTTCTAACCTTTGTGCAATCACGTGCAATCCATACTGGGCCTAACACCGTCTGAGCCTGCCTCATGCTGTATAGACATATATTTTGAATGTGTACGCTATCCATACATATTATCCAGGGATACGGTACCCTTTCTAACCTTTGTGCAATCACGTGCAATCCATACTGGGCCTAACACCGTCTGAGCCTGCCTCATGCTGTATAGACATATATTTTGAATGTGTACGCTATCCATACATGTTATCCGGTGATACGGTACCCTTTCTAACCTTTGTGCAATCACGTGCAATCCATACTGGGCCTAACACCGTCTGAGCCTGCCTCATGCTGTATAGACATATATTTTGAATGTGTACGCTATCCATACATGTTATCCGGGGATACGGTACCCTTTCTAACCTTTGTGCAATTACGTGCAATCCATACTGGGCCTAACACCGTCTGAGCCTGCCTCATGCTGTATAGACATATATTTTGAATGTGTACGCTATCCATACATTTTATCCAGGGATACGGTACCCTTTCTAACCTTTGTGCAATCACGTGCAATCCATACTGGGCCTAACACCGTCTGAGCCTGCCTCATGCTGTATAGACATATATTTTGAATGTGTACGCTATCCATACATGTTATCTGGGGATACGGTACCCTTTCTCACCTTTGTGCAATCACGTGTAATCCATACTGGGCGTGAGAACGGCTGGCGAGCTGTTAAGCAAGCTACAGCACCTGTCCAGACAAGTACAGGGATTCCCTAGCGAGGAGACTTATTTGATTGTTTTCAATGTTGGGACAGCAATTTTTGGGGAGCACTATACTCTGGAGAATGATAGATGGGGCCCATCATACACTGGAACATTCCAAAGGTGGACATCAGACACTGGAGCAGCATTTACAGGGTCCATTATACACTAGAGCATTAGAAATGGGGCCCATTATGTTTGGAGCATTATTTGGGCCCATAAGACAGTGGAGCTTCATCCATGGGGACCAACATATACTGTAGCATTATGTGGAGCTCATCATATACTGTTTCAAACATTATATGGGACCAATGATTCTGTATGGAGAAATAGATGGGCCTCGTCATGAGATGTAAAAAGTGAGGTATTTTTCATTGGACTATACCGCTATTTCTCTGCCGTATCGGAGCATGATGAGTTGTGGTATGTGTTAAAGGGGCGCTCTTTCGCCCAGGGCACATGAAAACCTGGAGCCAGCCCTCCCCCCCCACAGTTTGTAGCCAAATAACCCCCATTTTTCAGTGCGTAACTTGTATTATGAAGTTAATTAAGGTTGACAAGCTTAAGAAAGAAGAATTGATGCTTTTGGCATTCAAATGGGCACTGTAGGTGTGTTTCCTGTCCTCCTCTCACTGCCGACTTTTATTCCCCATTGACTTACATTGGGTTTCGTGTTTCGGGACGACCCCGACTTTTCCCTATAATCGGACGATCTTGCTCGACCCGACTTTTGGAAAAGTCGGGTTTCACGAAACGAAACGCGACCCTAAAAAACCAAAAGTCGCTCAACTCTATTGCTGATATTTGAGATGTGCTATTTATTTCTTATTCCCGTGCATAAGTAATTTTTTGTATTTAATAGCATTAAGAACAGGTTTCATATCATACGTCACTTCAGCTTTCCCTGTACTCTTCTCCCTGTCACATAGCTCGAGACCGGGTCCCACCGTAGTATACGGTTTTCCAGGGTCCTTCCTGGTCAGATGCTCCACTTTTGGGGGTTCCCTCAGCCATTTTGCCCCAGCTTTGAGGGCATCAGCCCATGCAACCACCTGCCACATTGTGAGTGACCTGCCCATCTGTCCTGCCGTGACTTCTCCTTTAACACTCACTCCTGTCGCTCTAACTTTTTCGACTGCTGCAGCTGTAACAATATTATTTTCCTTGCTCTGGGAAGGCTGGGTCTTTCTTTACATAGAATGTTACGGGGTATCTATTCCCTATGTGGGCACTTAAGCCCATCTGAGCCCTATTGGCACTCAGCCCTCTTCTCCTGAAAATCAGGAAAATCCCTTCCTCTAACCTAAGTGACCCCTCCTATATTAACTATTTACACTATTGCTAAGCCTAAATCCTATATTATACTCTCTATCTCCATCTAGTGGTCTAATACTAATATTACACTTTCCCTTCATAACACATATAAAGGAACATTATTTACACATTTTAGGGCAGCATATAATACACATTTTACCGACACTATGAAACAATGTTATAAATAAATACACATTATATGCATTATACATTGGGACATGCTTAGGGGTTCATGATAACTTCCCCAACCCTACTACATAAACATTGGGGGGTCCTTAAAACAGTCCAATCTTAAAAAAGCTCTCCATCAATCCCCCTCTATGGTAGCTAGAAGATCAAATAACATGCATGATCTATTGGTTCATAGCCACTTCAACTCATCTAAAGCATCTAAACAAAGTCGCAAACCAGTAACGAAAGGGTTCTCTCCATGTGGCTTACTGTATCTAAAGTGTAATACAAAAAAGGGAAATTCCAAGACAGTAGTGCTTATCCTGATTGAATATATTACTTATAGTAAACCAATTTATGCACATCAAATGGACAAATATAGGATGATTCGGAAAAATAAACAAAACAAACTGCGAAAAACCGAACTGATATCCAAAAATATTTTATTATTAAAACAGATGTACACATGTACATATATATATATATATATATATAAAAGAAAGGGTGGTAATTCCAATACCCGAATGGAGGAATACCGGGAAACAATATGGCATTAATAATAATAAAGTGTCCCCAAATGGAATGATATACTATCATTTACAAACATGTGTACAACATAGCATAATTGAATCGAATGGTGTAACCACCAATAATGTGTAACAGGTAACAGTACCCAAAAATATGGGCATGTATTATATTGCAAGCAAATGCTAACATGAAAAACTGTGTATAAATATATAAACGTACAGTTACATGTTACACATTTATATATTGTAAACAACTTGATAAGCACCAATGTGCTAGCGGCTAAATAGCCCTGCCATATTGCGCACACCTAAATCAAAATGGAAAACACTGGAGTATAAGATGCCACAATGCAATTAAATATATTTGAAACTAGTGCCTCTTTATATGTATCGATACCCCACAAGTAGAATAGCCGTGCCATAAGGCCTACAATTGTAATGGACACATATCCAAAGAGAAAGGCTATAAATACCTTGTAACTATTAATGCCAAGTTCCCAGTATACGTCCGACCCCGACGCGCGTTTCGGCGTCTGCCTTCATCAGGGGGTGGCGTCATACACATAAGGGTAGGTTTTTATGCGATGTAGAACCAATGAGAGAGGGAGCGGGGGGTGTGACGCGCATAGGCATCAGACGTCACTAGGAAATCCCGCCCCTCCGCCCCACGTGATCCCCGCGGCTGCGAATGAAACTCGCAGACACAGGGGACGTGAACACGATAGGCTGGGATACCCGGGATGCCGACGTCAATGCGCGTACTGTCCGGCCCTCTGTCATTGGTGGACGGAAGTCATGTGACTGGAAGGTCCTTTGACTTACAAAGCAGTCACGGAGCTGTCATTGGTGGACGGGAGTCATGTGACTAGAAGGTCCTTTGACATACAAAGAACAAAAAAATGTGAAAAACGAAGAAAAAAGAAATGAGAAAAAACATGCCAAAACTATACGCTACAATCGTGTATGCAATATAGATAAGAAGCAATACCCTACATTAAGTTATATTAATATCATTAGTGCAAAAAATAGTGACAGATGACAAGAGATGGCTCTCTTACATAAATAGCAAGAGAGTCATGTGACCAAAGGGTCCTAAAAATAGAATGAAATAAAATAAGTGCCAAATACACTGTAATATGTGCCATAATTCAGTGCGCACCGCAATGATATCTAATGATCAGACATGTATCACAATGATTAAAATAACACTAATAAACCACACATCCACGGATTTTATAGTGGTAGTGACCGTGATGAATGCTGGAAATATGCAATGCATAAAACAACACTATGAAAAATGTATACAGTGCAAAAAAAAAATAAATAAAAAAATAAATAAATAAAAAATAAAAAATAAATAATAAAAAATATAAGTGTAAATAAAATGTGAAAATAGTGCCCATGGCACACAGATGAATATTCATACCATAAATATTACATATATGATAGTGTTATTTATTGAACATGACAAATTAACAAATTATCAAATTACTCCTCTTCACTCTTCTCCCCTCTTGCATGTAGATGTATGAAGATAAAGGACCAAGACAAAAGGACTCCGCCAAAGATGGAAGGTATGATCATACACACAAAAAAGAATTCACCCAACCAAGATGGGATAACTAAAAATAAATAAAACACACAAATAATTAAAAATCTTATAACAACTATATAAGCACAAAAAACCTACAAAATTATGAATAAAAACAAATAAAATCAGGTAATCAAATGTACATAGCACCAAATGACAAGGGTGGTCATAGAAACGGAACAAAGCTCATGTTCTCATTTAAACCAAGGGGATGGATAGTATTTAACGTCCATATCCATCTGGTTTCTATCTGGGCCAATCTCTGACTGATATTACCTCCTCGTATATTAGATGGAATTTTATCAATACCTCTAATCCTCAAAAGTGAGGGATCACAATTGTGGTACTGCTTGAAGTGCTTAGGGATTGTTTTTAGGAACATCAGTTCTTCCTCATTCTTTGCAGCCAAAATACCATTAACATGTTCACGTGTCCTGATTTTCAATTGATGAGTTGTTAACCCTATATAAATTTTTGGACATGGGCATACTGCATAATAAATCACTGCCTTCGTCTCACAATTAATGTGATGGTTTATTGAAAATGTTTTCTGGCCTGTAGAGTCTACAAATTTGTCAGTCCTATCAATATTAGAACAGGCCACACAGTGACCACATTGGAAAGATCCCTTTCTCTGTTCAAAATTGGATAGGAAAGTCTTAGGTCCATTATCATAATGGCTCCTAACAAGTTGGTCCCGTATATTTTTTGGTCGACGATAAGTGATGCTAGGTTCATCTGAAAGGTATTTGGACAATATATTATCCACCATAAGAATTGGCCATGCTTTGGCCAGAGCATTTCGCATTCTCTGATCTTCAGAGTGATAGGTAGAAATGAATCGAACTTTCGATGTTTTCTCGGATTTAGGGGATGAATATAGTAGGTCATTCCTAAGAGAATGTTTCGCCCTATTGTATGCCCTTTTGATACTACGCCGACTGTATCCCCTCTCAATAAACCTCAATTTCATTTCTTCAGCTCTCATTTCAAAGTCCCTATCAGTAGAACAAAGGCGTCTTAATCTCAAGAATTGGCTCACCGGAATGGACCTTATCAATGATGCAGGATAAGCCGATGAAGCATGTAATATTGAATTTGTGGACGTACTTTTCCTAAAGATGTCAGTTTGTAAAATACTATTGCTGTCACGTTTAATCAGAACATCCAGAAATTCAATTGAATTTCTATCATAACGACAGGTCAATCGAATATTTAATTCGTTCAAGTTCAATTCAGTGATAAATAGATCAAGAGCCTCAGCTGAACCCTGCCAAATGAAAAATATATCATCAATGTACCGTGTCCAAAAGAGGACACGGTACATTGACGGCAATTGATCAGAATGGAAAAGGTCCCTCTCCCACAGCCCCAGGAACAGATTGGCATACGCAGGTGCGTAAGAAGCGCCCATTGCTGTACCCTGGAGCTGCAGGTAGAAGGACCCCTTGAAAGTAAAAAAATTATGAGTTAAACTGAATCCCAAGATCTCAATGACGAATTCCCTCATACTGGGACACAAATTGGACATAGACGAAAAATATTTAGCTGCTTTGATCCCATCCACATGTCTAATGTTTGAGTATAGAGACTCGACATCACATGTGACAAGTAGTGTGTCGTTCTCAATATGGAGGCCATCAATTTTCTTCAAAAATTCCATCGTATCTTTTGTGAAGGAAGGAAGACATTCGACCATAGGTTGTAATTTATGATCGATAAATTTACCCACATTCTCCAAAAAATTCCTATTGCCAGATACAATTGGTCTACCTGGTGGTAAATCGATACTTTTATGTATCTTTGGCAGTAGGTAGAATCACAAAAGATACGATGGAATTTTTGAAGAAAATTGATGGCCTCCATATTGAGAACGACACACTACTTGTCACATGTGATGTCGAGTCTCTATATGCAAACATTAGACATGTGGATGGGATCAAAGCAGCTAAATATTTTTTGTCTATGTCCAATTTGTGTCCCAGTATGAGGGAATTCGTCATTGAGATCTTGGGATTCAGTTTAACTCATAATTTTTTTACTTTCAAGGGGTCCTTCTACCTGCAGCTCCAGGGTACAGCAATGGGCGCTTCTTACGCACCTGCGTATGCCAATCTGTTCCTGGGGCTGTGGGAGAGGGACCTTTTCCATTCTGATCAATTGCCATCAATGTACCGTGTCCTCTTTTGGACACGGTACATTGATGATATATTTTTCATTTGGCAGGGTTCAGCTGAGGCTCTTGATCTATTTATCACTGAATTGAACTTGAACGAATTAAATATTCGATTGACCTGTCGTTATGATAGAAATTCAATTGAATTTCTGGATGTTCTGATTAAACGTGACAGCAATAGTATTTTACAAACTGACATCTTTAGGAAAAGTACGTCCACAAATTCAATATTACATGCTTCATCGGCTCATCCTGCATCATTGATAAGGTCCATTCCGGTGAGCCAATTCTTGAGATTAAGACGCCTTTGTTCTACTGATAGGGACTTTGAAATGAGAGCTGAAGAAATGAAATTGAGGTTTATTGAGAGGGGATACAGTCGGCATAGTATCAAAAGGGCATACAATAGGGCGAAACATTCTCTTAGGAATGACCTACTATATTCATCCCCTAAATCCGAGAAAACATCGAAAGTTCGATTCATTTCTACCTATCACTCTGAAGATCAGAGAATGCGAAATGCTCTGGCCAAAGCATGGCCAATTCTTATGGTGGATAATATATTGTCCAAATACCTTTCAGATGAACCTAGCATCACTTATCGTCGACCAAAAAATATACGGGACCAACTTGTTAGGAGCCATTATGATAATGGACCTAAGACTTTCCTATCCAATTTTGAACAGAGAAAGGGATCTTTCCAATGTGGTCACTGTGTGGCCTGTTCTAATATTGATAGGACTGACAAATTTGTAGACTCTACAGGCCAGAAAACATTTTCAATAAACCATCACATTAATTGTGAGACGAAGGCAGTGATTTATTATGCAGTATGCCCATGTCCAAAAATTTATATAGGGTTAACAACTCGTCAATTGAAAATCAGGACACGTGAACATGTTAATGGTATTTTGGCTGCAAAGAATGAGGAAGAACTGATGTTCCTAAAAACAATCCCTAAGCATTTCAAGCAGTACCACAATTGTGATCCCTCACTTTTGAGGATTAGAGGTATTGATAAAATTCCATCTAATATACGAGGAGGTAATATCAGTCAGAGATTGGCCCAGATAGAAACCAGATGGATATGGACGTTAAATACTATCCATCCCCTTGGTTTAAATGAGAACATGAGCTTTGTTCCGTTTCTATGACCACCCTTGTCATTTGGTGCTATGTACATTTGATTACCTGATTTTATTTGTTTTTATTCATAATTTTGTAGGTTTTTTGTGCTTATATAGTTGTTATAAGATTTTTAATTATTTGTGTGTTTTATTTATTTTTAGTTATCCCATCTTGGTTGGGTGAATTCTTTTTTGTGTGTATGATCATACCTTCCATCTTTGGCGGAGTCCTTTTGTCTTGGTCCTTTATCTTCATACATCTACATGCAAGAGGGGAGAAGAGTGAAGAGGAGTAATTTGATAATTTGTTAATTTGTCATGTTCAATAAATAACACTATCATATATGTAATATTTATGGTATGAATATTCATCTGTGTGCCATGGGCACTATTTTCACATTTTATTTACACTTATATTTTTTATTATTTATTTTTTATTTTTTATTTATTTATTTATTTATTTTTTGCACTGTATACATTTTTCATAGTGTTGTTTTATGCATTGCATATTTCCAGCATTCATCACGGTCACTACCACTATAACATCCGTGGATGTGTGGTTTATTAGTGTTATTTTAATCATTGTGATACATGTCTGATCATTAGATATCATTGCGGTGCGCACTGAATTATGGCACATATTACAGTGTATTTGGTACTTATTTTATTTCATTCTATTTTTTAGGACCCTTTGGTCACATGACTCTCTTGCTATTTATGTAAGAGAGCCATCTCTTGTCATCTGTCACTATTTTTTGCACTAATGATATTAATATAACTTAATGTAGGGTATTGCTTCTTATCTATATTGCATACACGATTGTAGCGTATAGTTTTGGCATGTTTTTTCTCTTTTCTTTTTTCTTCGTTTTTCACATTTTTTTGTTCTTTGTATGTCAAAGGACCTTCTAGTCACATGACTCCCGTCCACCAATGACAGCTCCGTGACTGCTTTGTAAGTCAAAGGACCTTCCAGTCACATGACTTCTGTCCACCAATGACAGAGGGCCGGACAGTACGCGCATTGACGTCGGCGTCCCGGGTATCCCAGCCTATCGTGTTCACGTCCCCTGTGTCTGCGAGTTTCATTCGCAGCCGCGGGGATCACGTGGGGCGGAGGGGCGGGATTTCCTAGTGACGTCTGATGCCTATGCGCGTCACACCCCCCGCTCCCTCTCTCATTGGTTCTACATCGCATAAAAACCTACCCTTATGTGTATGACGCCACCCCCTGATGAAGGCAGACGCCGAAACGCGCGTCGGGGTCGGACGTATACTGGGAACTTGGCATTAATAGTTACAAGGTATTTATAGCCTTTCTCTTTGGATATGTGTCCATTACAATTGTAGGCCTTATGGCACGGCTATTCTACTTGTGGGGTATCGATACATATAAAGAGGCACTAGTTTCAAATATATTTAAGTGCATTGTGGCATCTTATACTCCAGTGTTTTCCATTTTGATTTAGGTGTGCGCAATATGGCAGGGCTATTTAGCCGCTAGCACATTGGTGCTTATCAAGTTGTTTACAATATATAAATGTGTAACATGTAACTGTACGTTTATATATTTATACACAGTTTTTCATGTTAGCATTTGCTTGCAATATAATACATGCCCATATTTTTGGGTACTGTTACCTGTTACACATTATTGGTGGTTACACCATTCGATTCAATTATGCTATGTTGTACACATGTTTGTAAATTATAGTATATCATTCCATTTGGGGACACTTTATTATTAATAATGCCATATTGTTTCCCGGTATTCCTCCATTCGGGTATTGGAATTACCACCCTTTCTTTTATATATATATATGTGTACATGTGTACATCTGTTTTAATAATAAAATATTTTTGGATATCAGTTCGGTTTTTCGCAGTTTGTTTTATATCTAAAGTGTGTAATAATTTAGTAAAAAAACAAGTAATTTATAAACTGCAAAAACACTACAACTTATGAGCTCAGGAAACACCTACCGTAACTTGTTCCTCTAAAGAAGTAATATATCAATCAGAATGCCGTAGTAGCAAATTTTATATTGGTGTAACAACACTTGAATTGAAGATTTGTGTTAATAAGCACATATGAGATATAGAAAAAGCTAATACTGCAGAAGATATTTCCTCCTTAAAAACATTCCCTCTACATGTCAAGTCATATCATTGATGCATTCCAAGGGCCTCACTTTTACAGGCATTGATCAGGTAGATATGGGCTGAGTCTAGTGCCACAGTGATCCCAGTTCATAGGACGCTGCTATAAATGAGTCGCATGGCTGCACGGCCATGCGCTAGTATAGACTCTTATGGTATTATGTGTGAGTGATGATGGATGCATGTATCTGGTGACTGACTCATTAACACTCCCCTCCCTTGGATACGTATGGTTTAGGGCTATTAGAGTCAGAGTCAGCGCTTTGTAGTGGCTGAGTCTAGTGCCACAGTTCTCCCAGTTCACAGGACGCTGCTATAAAAGAGTCACATGGCCGCACGGCCATGTGCTAGTATAGACTCTTATGGTATTATGACAACAAACAAACTATCCACCAATGCCACATTAAGGCAGAGAAAGGGAGGTCAAGAGTTATTTTATGCATAAATAATTTTATTAATTCAGCAAAATTGCAAAAAATCAAAGAATACCGCTAACCAAGCAGGTAAAAGGGGAGAATTTCATCACAATTATTATATTCAATTTCACAAAATATCAAAGAATTCTACTTGTGGACACAAAAGAGGGTATTTATATTAATAAAGTGCAAATGCTATATAAATTAAGGTGCCAACAGCCTGGTATTAGACGTATAATAATAAATACATAAAAAAGCGACAGTGCACAATAACCATACCAATGGCAAAATAAGGTGCCTTTTAGTACATATGGCTGAATGGGTAAATGCCCTCAGAAATGCCCTAGTCCATACAAATAGAATGTCAGTACACAACCATTTTTATCTGAATTGAACCGCATGTTAGCAGCACCTAATGTCCACAGGCAAAAAATAGCCTAGAAAGTAAAGTGCATGAGCCTATAGTGGAGTAACTTACATGTAATGAAGATAGACCCTGCCTCAACGCGCGTTTTGCCGTTCTTCGTCAGGAGACGAAACGCACGTTGAGGCGGCAGGCGGGGGTCTATCTTCATTACATGTTACTCCACTATAGGTTCATGCACTTTACTTTCTAGGCTATTTTTTTCCCTGTGGACATTAGGTGCTGCTTATATGCGGTTCAATTCAGATAAAAATGGTTGTGTACTGACATTCTATTTGTATGGACTAGGGCATTTCTAATTTGTTCCCATGTTTCACTCCATTGGGGGAGTATGAGTTGGAAATCAGGAGGTGTGTCCTCATATGTGTGCTTCTAAATTCCCACCTGCCTGTATTCCAGCCTCAGGACCCGTTGAAGCGCAAGTGCGTGAAATGGCCGTTGTCCACTCTCTGTACGTTCCTCAAGTGCCAATGCCTTTTAGTTAATAAAGAATTTTCACGACAGAATGGTGAGTGCCATCACTTTTTTTTTCTCTTTTGTACAAAATCTGCTTTTCTAATAGACTGACAAGTCCAGAAAAGATCCATTTTCAGCTGTCACCTCATTGTCATAACTAGGAGGATTACAATGAGAGATAACAGAATCCACCATACGCAGTAGATAGTGTTACAACTCACTTCTTCCCCCTTCCTGCATTTCACTAAACATGAGGAAATGTAAAGAAAACTCTCCCAAGGAAATAGAGTCCCATTTTATGTCTTGATATGATATATATACATGAATATGTCCAATGTCCATATCTCCAAACAGTCAAGAGAGCAGCTTCCTTAAATGTCCAGTAAACAGAATACAATAATCTGCAAACCTGAAATGCAAATTATAAAAAAAAAATATTGCAATCTAATGGTTAATTGGTTAGAGTAGAGTAGGGCCCTGCCAAAAGAGTCTACCTTGTTGTGGTGTCAGGCTTAAAAAATCTTTTGGTCAAAGCAAAAGCTGTTGGCTATGTATGTGACGTGGTGTTAGATGGGACCTGTGTGATTGGTGAGGAAGTAGAGTTTTTCAAAGAATGGGCAATGGGACTGTGGAAAGTTTGAGGGGTGGAGGCGGATCTTGGGTGGAGTCAGAACTGAGGTAGAGCCTGGGCAAACCCTCAACATTTGGCCAGTATAGGGCCCTGAAATTCCTGGCTGCGCATATATCCCTTAACCCCTTCCTCTCAGGCCAAGATAGCCCACCTGATCCTTAATGGGGAGGCCTGGCAGACTATTATGTATTGCCCACCTAGGGACCATGGCACTGTGGATAAGGTGTTCCGTGAGGTTGGCCTTCATCTGTTCCAAATTTATACGATGCAAAGATACTCATCCTTGCCACACGTTGGCCAGGGTACAGGTAACCAATAATCTGGAGATCATTTGTACTCCATCTATAGGCTCGATCTGTACGTCCACACCCTCCAAAGTCACATGGACCAGTACCGGCATAGTGAGTATAGTCTGTCCTACCAGCAACGTCACGGTAGTTTCAGGTGGTATCAACACTTTGCTAAGATGTTGGGAAGCAGGCAACTTCTGAATTTGGCTGACTTGCACGAGTTGCTGAAAATACTCTTTTACTAGCCCGATCACGAGTGTCGGGGGTCCAGTTCTCTTTATCTGGGCCCTCAGCTAAGAATTGTCCCATTTCTATTAGCATGTTCATACCCAGGGTTACAATGGGTCCTGCTGTTCCGAATCCCTGGGTCAACACTATTCCATTTCAGCCCAGGTCTTTTCCACATAACTGGAAAAACATCCACACTACTCCTGCTACTGGAATAGGTAGCTGATTTACCGCCACCAAAAGCAACCTCGTAGACGTGACTCTGGAAATACGCTTCTGGCATAGTGGTCATCTGGGACCCCGCATCCATTAACCAGCGGATCTGCTGCCCATTGAATTCAGCCCAGATAATGAGTCTCTTGGAGACAATATCCTCAGATCAGGATTCAAGTGTAGTAGCTCCTTTAAGACCTGCCTCAAGGAGGGATCTCTCTGTCCAGGAACTAGTTGATGTTGCAATGGACCCAGTCCTCAGTGCCCGTCTTTTGTCTTCTTAGTGATATTGTCAAGGTGAAAATATATTTTCTTATATAACTTTTATACTTTTATACTGTGAAACAATAAGTTTTTCCTAATTGCTTGCTAATGCAAATGTAACTGTATTAAAGATGGCTGCCAGTGTTCACTTTCACTTAAATTCAGTGTCTAAAGAGTTAAGTTAAGTTTCATTTCTCCTAAAAAAGATAACTCAGGAATGTGAAGAAGAAGTAACCATCGGGAGACGTTTTGACGAATCAGAGAGAGACTGGACACTAGATGTATACTGCATAAACCCCGCCTAATGCACGCCTTCCCCTAACACTCAATATAGTATTGTGTATTTGTAAATAAAGCCAGTTGTTGTACTGCTCCTGACAGGTGTGGATGCGGGACATTAGCTAAGACTGAATCAGCTGCGTGTCTGAGTCATTCTTAATTGGTACCAGATGTTTTGCGCTCGCACAATGATTTGGAATGACTGGTGAATGAGGATTTATTGTCGTTTACGACCCCGACAATTTGGCGCCCAACGTGGGGCTCGAACCCCTGAGGATTTCAGAATAAACTCTGCAAGCATTTCAGGAAGTAACCACTGAGCTACAGGCTGACCTGGACCAGGACACCACAGGGTGCCCAGAACTCCCCTAACCAGTTCACTCATGCTATGAAGATGACCCTGGATCCGTGGGTGTTACAGAATCTTCATGTCACGCTTCTCCAGTATGTTGATGACCTACTCCTCTGTGGAACTGAAGAGAATCTGTTTGCTGCTTCTGAGTCCTTGCTCCTTTTTCTTCATTCTGCCAACTGCAAAGTCTCAAAGGCCAAGGTCCAGTGGTGCAAAGAGAAAGTCGTCTTCCTCGGACACTGCATCTCTCAAGGCTCGAGACACCTCACCGAGGACAGAAAACATGCAATCGAGGATATCCCTTATCCAAAGACATACTCTGCTATGCAGTCTTTCTTAGGACTCATTACCTACTGCAGACAGTGGATTCCGGATGCTTCAAGACTCATGCAACCTTTGTATGATTGCCTCAAGACTGGAGGACCGGACTGGGATCATGCTGAAAATCCGTATATCTATGCTCAGCAAAAGGACTGTTTCCTGGCTCTCAAGGAAGCTGTTGTCAGCGCCCCTGCTCTGGGTCTCCCTGACTACACTCAGCCGTTTCATCTCTTTGTTTCAGAATCTGAAGGACATGCCTCTGGTGTGCTGGCACAGAAACATGCTGATCGTTTCCGTCCTCTGGCCTACTACTCAGCCAGGCTAGACCCTGTTGCCAGAACTGCTCCTTCCTGCCTCAAGGCTGTGCATGCAGCCCATGTTCTTCTGGATAAGTCTGCTGACATAGCACTTGGTCATGACTTGGTCATTCAAGCTGGACATGATCTCTCTGCTGTCCTCCAACAAACATCTCCTAAGCATCTAACGAGCCAAAGACATCTCAGACTTCAGTGCTCTCTACTTCTGCCCTCCAACATCACCTTCCAGAAATGTACTACCATCAACCCAGCCACTTTGCTTCCACATTCTAGGGGGGAGTTCCCTGACGGGTATAAGGACTTACCAGACGGGAGGTCACCTGATGACCCGCATGACTGTGTAAAAGCACTGGAACAAGAAGCCTCTGCACCACAAAATGTGGTAACTCAAGAACTTCTCAACCCTGATTTGCAACTATGGACTGATGGATCTCGATTTGCAGACTCTTATGGCAAGTTCCACACTGGATATGCGGTCACCACTGAAACAGAAGTCCTTCTGGCTGAAGCCTTGCCACCTCACCTTTCGGCTCAAGAAGCCGAACTTGTGGCCCTACAACAAGCATGTTATCTAGCAGAAGGGAAGACGGCCAATGTCTACACTGACTCAAGATACGGCTATGGAATCTGTCACGATTTTGGATTCCTGTGGAAGTCCCGAGGGTTCATTACGGCTACAGGAACCCCTGTTAAACATGCACTAAGGATTAAAGCCCTGATGAAGGCATTGGAGCTACCTGTACAAATTGCGGTGATCAAGGTCAAAGCTCACGGGAAAGTCAATTCGAAGGAGACTAGAGGAAACCATTTAGCAGATCAAGCTGCCAAAGCTGCTGCCATAAAGAATGTCTCAGCAAAGTGGGAAGAAGAAGAAACAGCACCAGAAAAACCCTGTTGGGAAGGCACTGATACACCTGTGATGCCTGTGCTTACCAGAGCACAAACAAGAGAACAGGCAACCAAAGAAGCTACCCAAGCCGAAGAAGAACGAGACTTTGAGAAGTCCGAAGCCCGAAGAAAGAAGAGGGAGTTGATAGAAGACATGGAAATGGAATACCCTGCCACCGGATCTGTCTGGAAGCCAGCCCGACCACCTGAAGAGAGATTGTGGGAAGAACAAAAGTTGACCTCTAAAGAAGAAAAGAAGCAGTGGGAAGCTGCAGGAGCCATTCATGGGAATCGTAGTTCTGCCGGACAATACCAATTTCCTAGACTCTATAAGGTGGATGGGAAACCCTGTCTACCCAAAAGAATGTATCCAGCCGTTGCAGCATGGGCTCATGGATCAACTCATCGAGGAAAGAACCAAGCTCTGGCCTGTATCAAGAAGCTCTACTGGGCCCCAGGAATCTCTACCACTGTCACAGCCTACTCAAGAGCCTGCCCAGTCTGTGCCATCTGTAACCCAACAGCCACCGCCAAGGTTCCACTTCAGCATCTTGCCAAACCAGACTACCCTTGGCAGAGAATCCAGGTTGATCATATTCAGATGCCCAAGTCAGGAAAGTATGAGTATGTCCTAGTGGCTGTGGATATGTTCTCAGGATGGCCCGAAGCCTACTCAGTGACCAACATGACTGCCAAAACTACAGCTAAGAAGCTCATCACTGAAATTTCGTGCAGATTTGGAATTCCCGAAGTTGTTGAATCAGATCAAGGCCCAGCCTTCACTGCCAATGTCTACGAGGAATTGTGGCACATGTTAGGGACAGATTTGGGTCTGCACACCCCCTATCACCCCTCCAGTTCAGCCAAAGTTGAGAGAATGAACTCCACAATTAAGACCCAGTTGCTTAAAATGAGCCAGGACCACCCACTCCCATGGCCAGATTTGCTCCCCGTGGTCCTATACCATATCAGACACACCCCACAGGGAAAACACGGCCTGACTCCCTTTGAGATTCTTTTTGGTGCTCCACCTAAAATAGGAGACATTAGGCCACAAGAGTTGTCTGAGACAAATGATAAAGTTGTACAATTTGTGATTGCATTGTCTAAGGAACTGTCTAACACCCACTCTACAGTTTCTGCTTCTCTTCCAGAATCCACAGGTGACGTGGTCCATGACTTTGTGCCAGGAGACCTGGTGTATGTGAAAAAGTTTGTGCGCAGAGATTGTCTCCAGCCGAGATTTGAAGGACCCCACACGGTGATCCTGGTCACCCCCACTGCAGTAAAACTTGAAGGAAAGAGCACCTGGATTCATGCTTCACACTGTAAAAGAGACCGAACCAGTGTTTAGTCACAGTAGTGACTGAAGGGAAATGTTGCTGTTGTTTTTGACCTTGGGACTGGGGGCCATCCTCGCCCCTACCTCTTCGGCCCCTATTGTAAATAAGAATTCTGGTCCCTTTATTCTCTGGGTAAACCTGACAGCCCCGGTGAATATCTGGCGATTTGATTTCTGTGATGTAGTCAAGTGCCTTGAGACTGGACGGGTGGTAGAGGGGATCATCCAGTTCTATATGTGTGTTACCAGACAAGACAACAATAATTGTCATTATTGGACAGATGCTGCCTGGAGTACGGGGAATGATTGGGGATATAAACCTAGCGAAGCCATGTTCCCCAAGGATGGGACGGGTAGGAGTCTTCGTGAGAGAATGCATCTAACAGCCCTTCTGCAACCATTTAGGGGCTGTAAATGGGGTAGAAGCTGTCACCCCCTTCTCCTAAATCTTGAAAGCCCTCAATCTGCTGATCTGCAGACGTTCGTACTAGGAAGGCATTATAATTATGTATTTAGTGCTGGACCTTATGCGTATTTAGGCCATATACGGCTTCAGGATATTAGCTTCAGACCAACCAAGGCCCCCGTTACCAGTACACCTAAAATAGGCCCAGGTGAGCGTTTGCAAAATGTAGTTAATGAAGTGATCCCCATTCCAGGTCTCAGTTGGCAAGAGGTTTTCTCCATTGAAACACAAACAGCCCCAAGGAAAAATTTGTGGTTAGAATGGGTGAGGTACAATGTAAAAGTCCAGAATATCTCTGTAGGATGTATTGCTTGTGCTGCTGCGAATACACACCTATACACACATGCATTGCTTTTCCCTGATGACAACACCACTGCCTGTGTCATGAATTTGTTGAAAGGTTTGAAGCCCACTGATTGCCCAGATTACGTCCCACTAATTCATAAGGAACCCAAACTAAAGGTCCCAGGAGAAGTAACTGTATTAGCTGACAATTACACCTGCTATAATTCCCACGACACCACAGGTACACCAGTAGGGATCTTCGAGACAGGTTTCTGCAAAGAGAATAGTTCTCTAGATACTGACTTGTTAATCAAACATACACAATATATGTATGACATTTATTGGTTATGTGGAGATGGTAAGCTCCGTCCTAGGTTGCCAAATGCCTGGACAGGCCAATGCACCCTTGTTAAACTAGCTATGCAGTTCAAGATTCTACCCTGGGATCCAAAGATACCTGATGAACCTACCAGGAAAAGGAGAAGCCTCGATCAGCTCCATATGAGTTATGAAGAAGATCCACTAGTATATATTGATGCTATTGGAGTGCCAAGGGGGGTGCCTGACCAATTTAAAGCCCAGAACCAGATCTATGCTGGCTTTGCTTCTATAATCCCACAGGTGCAGATTAATAAAAATGTTGAATGGATCAATTACATATATTACAGTGAACAAAGGTTTGTCAATTTCAGCCAAGATGCCTTCCAAGGTATAGTTGAAGAATTGGGCCCTAACACTAGAATGACACTCCAAAATCGACTAGCCCTTGATATGATATTAGCTGAGAAAGGAGGAGTTTGTGGGATGGTGGGAGAGGAGTGTTGTACCTATATCCCTCAGAACTCTGGAGTGAATGGAAAAACCATGATAGCCCTTAAAAAGATAACTGGGTTAGCAGCAGAATTGAAAACTAATGCTGGAGTAGACACATCTTTCTTTTCCGGCTGGTTGGGTGGACTCAAGGGATTCCTTCAACAAGCTTGTATAGTACTGATTGCCCTCCTTGTAATTGGATCGATAACTCTTTGTTGTGTTATTCCCTTGTATAAAAAGGTTATTGCCAAAGCAACTCCGACTGGCACCTTCCTCAATCAAGAAGTAGACCCACCAGAGTACGATGGTACTGATCTAGGGGAGATCCCTAAGTATATTCCCCTCAAGAGAGTAGACAAAACCCCCCATTCTCAGATGATGTTAAGAGACTTAGTTTAGGGACAGCGGGAGAACTCCATGTGAGGTTAGTGAAGGGTTCAGCTGCCTGGAGGCCTCTCGCTAGGGGAGAGCTTCTGAGGTGTCTGGATGAAGAAAGCCACCTCCCCTTTTCCCATCGCATGGACAGTCTCGAAGGATCTTTCATTAAGGGAAAAACTTAGTGTTTAGGGGGGATTGTCAAGGTGAAAATATATTTTCTTATATAACTTTTATACTTTTATACTGTGAAACAATAAGTTTTTCCTAATTGCTTGCTAATGCAAATGTAACTGTATTAAAGATGGCTGCCAGTGTTCACTTTCACTTAAATTCAGTGTCTAAAGAGTTAAGTTAAGTTTCATTTCTCCTAAAAAAGATAACTCAGGAATGTGAAGAAGAAGTAACCATCGGGAGACGTTTTGACGAATCAGAGAGAGACTGGACACTAGATGTATACTGCATAAACCCCGCCTAATGCACGCCTTCCCCTAACACTCAATATAGTATTGTGTATTTGTAAATAAAGCCAGTTGTTGTACTGCTCCTGACAGGTGTGGATGCGGGACATTAGCTAAGACTGAATCAGCTGCGTGTCTGAGTCATTCTTAATTGGTACCAGATGTTTTGCGCTCGCACAATGATTTGGAATGACTGGTGAATGAGGATTTATTGTCGTTTACGACCCCGACAATTTGGCCTGTCATTTCCTGCAATGCAATATCATACTGAGCTATGGTTTCACTTTCCTTTTGGACCCGCTGGAACAAGCGCATGTACACCTAGATCCATGGTGGCACCATGCATGTCCTCCAGGATTGCCTGAAGACAGTCTTTGTTCTCCCTATGTTTGAGTTCAACAGGATGCCTTTTAGCTTGACAAAGGCACCAGGAACTTTCCAGCATAAAATGGAAAGATGATTGGAAGGTCTGACTCTCTAAGCCTATTTGATATATCTGGACGACAATCATTTATTCAGCAACGTTTGAAGATCACCTTAACCAGCTGGGGCAAGTATTGGAATGGCTTCAAAGACACGGATTAAAAGTTAAGAAGGAAGAGAGAGAGTGTTTGCATATGCCAATACATCACTGATGGACACAGAAAAGAAGCTAGACAATTACAGTTCGTTCAAACTGGAATTGCTGGCGCTTGTATGAGACATGACGAAGAAATTTGCAGAGTAACTGACGTGGTCAGAAATACATATGCTAATAGACAACAACCTCAACCATTAGAACCTCAAATTTTCTCACTAAATGTCTTTCCATGGAAGAAATCCAAGAGAACTATTAAACTTCTTTTGCATATATTGATAGCAGCAAGTTGCTTGATACCCTCCCACTGGAAGTAAAACTCTCCCCGTCTCTACTCGACCTATTCGTTAGGATCAAGGATGTTGGAAATTATGAATATCACACTGCTTGGAATGAAATTTGGGTTGAGAGATTTAATCTCATTTGGTCCTCTGTGGATACTTTCTGGATACCTTTGAATATAATCTTTACTTATATAGCGCCAACATATTCCACAGCGCTTTACAGTTTAACAGTTTCTAACACAAGTCATAAGTAACAGCGTTAACAATACAATAATTAAAGCAAAATAAAATGACCCTTCTCATAAGAGCTTACAATCTACAATGAGGTGAGGGAGATACAAAGTACAGGTGCGTATTTACTATGATGTATTTACAATGATAATCCAGCCATCTTGAGGGAGTGGGGGATAGATGTAGATAGTGAATGGGCTACACACGCACACTTACACATAAAATGACTTTGATTAGGGAACGTGATAGGTCGCTCTGAACAAATGTGTTTTGAGGGAGTGCCTAAAACTATATAATTTGGGGCTGGTCTTAATTTCTTGAGGTAGAGCATTCCAGAGGATTGGCGCCGTGCAGAAGAAGTTTTGGAATCAGGAGTGGGAGGTACGGATTAGTGCAGAGGTTAGTTGAAAGTCGTTTCCAGAGAGAAGAGGTTGGTTAGGCTGATAGACAGAAATGAGGGAGGAGATTACGGGGGCGCCGCACTGTGGGGAGCTTTGTGGGTGAGAACACTTACTTTGAATTGGATCCTATAATGAATGGGCAGCCAGTGTAACGACTGGCGAAGAGCGGACGAGTCCGAGTTCCGATTAGCCAGATGGATGACCCTGGCTGCTGCATTAAGGACAGATTGGAGAGGGGAAAGTCGAGTGAGGGGGAGGCCAATTAATAGAGCATTGCAGTAGTCCAGGCGGGAGTTGATCAAGGCAACAGTGAGAGTTTTTGTTGTTTCCATGGTGAGAAAAGGGCGGATTCTAGAGATGTTCTTTAGGTGTAAGCAGCACGAGTGGGCAAGAGATTGTATATGGGAGGTGAAGGAGAGATTGGGTCAAACATAACACCCAGACAGCACGCCTGCTGCTGGGGTGTTATTATGGTGCCACCCACAGAGAGGAAATGTCAGATTTAGGGAGGTTAGTAGACGTCGGGAGCAGAACAAGTTCAGTTTTGGAGAGGTTGAGTTTCAGATAGAGAGCGGACATGATGTCGGAGACTGTGGACAGACAGTCACTGGCGTTCAGTAGTATAGCCGGGGGTAAGGTCAGGAGATAATGTGTATAGCCATGTGTCATTGGCATAAAGATGGTACTGAAAGCCAAATCTGCTGATGGTCTGTTCAATTGGGGCCGTGTAAAGACAGAAGAGAAGGGGGCCAAGGACTGAGCCCTGAGGTACCCCGACAGTGAGAGGAAGAGTAGATGAAGCGGAGCCAGAAAACAGAACACTGAAGGAGCAGTCAGAAAGATAGAAGAAGAACCAGAAGAGAGCAGTGTCCTTAATGCCTAGTGACTGGAGCCTAGAGAGTAGGAGATGGTGGTTGACAGTGTCGAAAGCTGCAGAAAGGTCGAGAAGAATGAGCAAAGAGTGGTCACTAGAGTTGAGCGAAACGGGTCGGTCATATTCAAAAGTAGCCGACTTTCGCTGAAGTCGGGTTTCATGAAACGAAACCCGACCATATCGTGAGGTCAGCCACGAAGTCGGCGACCAGAGCGCCAAAGTCGCGTTTCAAAAAATGCTTCCAGCGCCCTTTTTCAGCCAATGATGGAGGACGCACACTGTGGGCAGCGCGATGACATAGGCATCGGTCACCACCATCTTTGAGAAGGGCATGCAAGTGATTGGCTGGCTTTGTGTGGCGTCACAGGGGCTAAAAAAGGGAGTGAACGCCTACCACGATATTACTTATGGCGATCTGACAATAGGGAGAGCTGCTGCTGATGATTCTGTAGGGAGAGGGCTAGGCAGGGAATAAGAACTAAAAAACTGCTTCTGCTGTTAGCGATTTCCACTTACAACACAACACTTTGTGTGCAGTGACAGGGGAGGCTTTATTTTTGTGCATCAGCTCTGTTGGTTATTAGGCTGCCTTATAAGGCTCCCTGATAGCTGCATTGCTGTTTGCACACTGCTGTGCAAACTGCTTTTTTAAAAGCAAAAATACTTTTTTTCTTCTTTTCTGCACAGTTACTAAGGGTTCATTTTTCCACCCTTTTGTGTGTGCACTGTGCAGCAGTCCTGCTTAATAGGCTGCCTGCGTCCATACTTGGACTGAGAGCATCATTGACAGCGTCTTCAAATCTCTAGTGAGATCCAAAATCTCACCAATCCTATAGACACCCTCTACCTTGTCATACACCATCAAATTACTGCCTGTTACATTGAGGTGTAATCTCTACTGGGCAAGAGACAATAGTTCTGCGCCCACAAATCTATAGTGAGATTCAAATTCTCACCAATCCTATAGACACCCTACACCTTGTCATACACCATCCAATTTCAGCCTGTTACATTGAGGTGTAATCTCTACTGGGCCAGAGACAATAGTTCTGCTCCCTCAAATCTATAGTGAGATTCAAATTCTCACCAATCCTATAGACACCCTACACCTTGTCATACACCATCCAATTTCAGTATGTTACATTGAGGTGTAGTCTCTACTGGGCCAGAGACAATAGTTCTGCGTCCTCAAATCTATAGTGAGATTCAAATTCTCACCAATCCTATAGACACCCTACACCTTGTCATACACCATCCAATTTCAGCCTGTTACATTGACGTGTAATCTCTACTGGGCCAGAGACAATAGTTCTGCATCCTCAAATCTATAGTGAGATTCAAATTCTCACCAATCCTATAGACACCCTACACCTTGTCATACACCATCCAATTTCAGCCTGTTACATTGAGGTGTAATCTCTACTGGGCCAGAGACAATAGTTCTGCGTCCTCAAATCTATAGTGAGATTCAAATTCTCACCAATCCTATAGACACCCTACACCTTGTCATACACCATCCAATTTCAGTATGTTACATTGAGGTGTAATCTCTACTGGGCCAGAGACAATAGTTCTGCGTCCTCAAATCTATAGTGAGATTCAAATTCTCACCAATCCTATAGACACCCTACACCTTGTCATTCACCATCCAATTTCAGCCTGTTACATTGAGGTGTAATCTCTACTGGGCCTGAGACAATAGTTCAGCGCCCTCAAATCTATAGTGAGATTCAAATTCTCACCAATCCTATAGACACCCTCCACCTTGTCATTCACCATCCAATTTCAGCCTGTTACATTGAGGTGTAATCTCTACTGGGCCTGAGACAATAGTTAAGCATCCTCAAATCTATAGTGAGATTCAAATTCTCACCAATCCTGTAGACACCCTCCACCTTGTCATTCACCATCCAATTTCAGTATGTTACATTGAGGTGTAATCTCTACTGGGCCAGAGACTATAGTTCTGCGTCCTCAAATCTATAGCGAGATTCAAATTCTCACCAATCCTATAGACACCCTCCACCTTGTCATTCACCATCCAATTTCAGCCTGTTACATTGAGGTGTAATATCTACTGGGCCAGAGGCAAAAGTTCTGCGTCCTCAAATCTATAGTGAGATTTAAATTCTCACCAATCCTATAGACACCCTACACCTTGTCATACACCATCCAATTTCAGCCTGTTACATTGAGGTGTATTCTCTACTGGGCCAGAGGCAATAGTTCTGCGTCCTCAAATCTATAGTGAGATTCAAATTCTCACCAATCCTATAGACACCCTACACCTTGTCATACACCATCCAATTTCAGCCTGTTACATTGAGGTGTATTCTCTACTGGGCCAGAGGCAATAGTTCTGCGTCCTCAAAGCTATAGTAAGATTCAAATTCTCACCAATAGTAGATACACCTTCTACCTTATTTTACAGTACCTTATAGCTGGTGGTACTTTGGGTACATTTTCCCTAAAATGAGCAAGTATGGTGGAAGATGCCATGGAAGTGGGCTGGGGTTGTCAGCTGGTCCCGAAGGTGGTGGTGGTGGTGTTGCATCTGTTGGTAGTGGCAAAAGCACAATAGCACCTAAGGCAGGAGGTGTTGAGCCTGCGTCATCGTCTGGCTCCACAAAGCATCGAAGGCTCTCTTTTCTGGGAGTAGGTAAACCACTTTTAAAGCTGGAGCTTCAGGAACAAGTTTTGGCTTACATTGCTGACACAACCTCCAGCTCTCTCGCCTCCTCTTCTGAAGTTTCAAAAAAAAAAAGCACTGAGTTGTCATTGGAGGCTCCTGGTCAGGAACAACACCTTTCCTTGTGTCCTTCACCCCTACCAAAAGTGGAGGATGTGGCAGGCCACACTACCGATTACTCCATGGAGCTCTTTTCACATACCATGCCTGGGTTAGCAAGTCAAATCGTGAGTTCCCCAGTCCAAGATGAATCTGACATGGAGAGCACTGATGCACAGCCACTGCTAGATTTTTCTGCTGGTACATTCACTCAGAGCACTACATTGTCCTCGCAGTGTACTGAGACAGAATCTGACCCTGGTGAAACTCAGGTGCCCCTTCTCGCATACTATACCACCTTACACGGTGACACGGAGGAAGGTGCACATGAAATTGAAGAGGAGGTGATGGATGACCCAGTTGTTGACCCAGATTGGCATCCATTGGGGGAAGAGGGTGCCGCTGCCAATAGCTCAGAAGAGGAGGAGGAGGATTCACAGCAGGCAACGACATCGCAACAGCTGTTATCTGGCATGACCGTAGCAGTCCAAAAACATGTTGCAAAAACCAAAATAGCTGCAGGACAGCTTGGCTAGACGGTCAAATTAGCACAGCGTGCAAGGTCTCAAAATGTCTTCCATAGTAGGAAGAGTGCAGTGTGGCACTTTTTTGAACAAAATCCTAATGATCAGGCAAAAGTTATCGGTAAGAAGTGCGCAAAGACCTTTAGCCGAGGGAAAAATCTGAGAAATTTGAATACCAGTTGCATGCTTAGACATTTAACCACCATGCACTTGCAAGCATGGACTGACTACCAAACCTCACGTACCACATGTGCACCTGCTCCGAATGAAGGTAGTCAGCAACGCTACATCGCTTCCCCCACTGTAAGCCCACCACCAGCAGCAAATGTCGAGGTGTCGTCGCAAGGGCAAAGCAGTCATGGAATCACGATGTTATTGCTATGAAAGACTGAATCTAGGCCATCAGCAACATCACCAACACCATCACCAACCCTCTCTCAGTCCGCCATGTCCACTGCTAGTTCCACCATATGCAGCTCTCAAGTCCAGCTCACCCTACCAGAGACTCTGAGTAGGACAAGAAAGTACTCATCCTCTCATCCGCGTACACTTGCTTTGAACGCCCACATTGCCAAACTAATCTCATTAGAGATGATGCCCTACCGGTTGGTTGAAAGCAAAGCTCTCCACGAGCTCATGGCCTACGCAGGACCACGCTATGACCTACCCATTCAGCACTTCTTTTCGCGAAAAGCCATCCCAGCCCTCCACGTGCATGTGAAAGACTGCATTGTCCATGCACTCAAGCAATCAGTGAGTGGAAAGGTGCACCTCACAACAGATGCATGGTCCAGTAGGCATGGCCAGGGCCGTTATGTGTCCATCACTGCGCATTGGGTTAATGTGGTGGATGCAGGGTCCACAGGGGATAGCGGCGGTGGGACAGTGCTGCCTAGCCCACGGTATAGGAAACAGTTGGCTGTAGGTGTTCGACCCTCCTCCTCCTCCAGAAGCGAAAGCTCGTCCACAGAGCGCAGTCGCACAAGCACTCCATCCGCAGCTGCCAGTGTTGCACATGAGGTGTCCCACTATCGAACAGCTAGTGGTAAGTGTGGTGCCCCCAGGGGTATGGTCGCCACACTGGCTTTGCCTTCCTCCAGGGGAGGGTAATGCCAGGCTTGGAAGCAGTGATGGGTCTCTCCAGCAGTTAACCTAATGCATGCAACACAGTACCACTCCGGGCCAGCAGGGGGAGCTCTGAACCAAGATTGAGGAGCAAAGTGCTCTCTGAGGGTCAGGAGGAAGGAGTAGGCAGATTGTGTGAGGAGGTCCACGTGTGCAGACGTGTGGAGCGGGATGGAGGTTGAGCTCCAGGAGGAGAGCACCCTCACCTGCAGCCTGGTCTCTAAGGTGGTACGGATACTAACGGTCCTGCCACAGATACCAGAGGAGTAGGAGGCTGTAAATGCCCTGCTCCCAGCAAAGACTTGGGACACAACAGCAATTGGATAGAGAGCCAGGACTCAGGAGAGGAGTCCCCGAGAGAGGCTACAGCGGTCTGTCATACAAGTATAGTTCTAGGAACATCTGAAGAGAGGCATTTCAGAATAACTAAGTACTGGAGTGCTTCACACCACAAGGCGCTAGGAAGGAGACTGCACAGCCCTTCTGCTGAGAGAGAATCCTGATCTGCTTCCAGGCTAACCTGCTCCAATACCATCTGTAATCAGGACCCTGGACTGCATATACTCAGTAAAGGTACAGAAACTACAACCGCTGTGTCTTGTCTGTTCCCTATGCTTTCGGCACTGCTACATTCCTGTGCCAGCTACATCTACACTGCCCTGGGACTACAGCTCCACCTGTGGGGAGCTTTACCATCTAAGCTGCACATACCATCAGTCCCAGCGGATCTGCATGCAGCGGTGGCCTAGCACCACATTTTCCAAACACCACGGGTGGCGTCATAAACTATTCTACCAATAACTACATCTCCCCATTACTTGGGCGCCCAGGGCCACGGACCGGGTCATCGCTGCTGTGACACATCCCCCTGCCCCCGACCCGGTACCGAGTACCCCACAGCCCTGGGAGGGCGACCCATAAGCGTCAGCAGGCTGTGTTGAAGATGATGTGTTTGGGCGACAACAGACACACCGCGGATGTAGTGGCCGACTACTTGCAGCGATAAACTGAGTCATGGCTGGCCAGTCTACATCTTGAGGCAGGCAAGGTAGTTAGTGATAACGGCCGGAATTTTGTGGCAGCCATAGCCCCTTCAAAACTCAGACACATACCTTGCCTGGCTCACACCTTGAACCTGGTGGTGCAGAGCTTCCTCAATAATTATCCGGAGTTAACACCCCTGCTCCATAAGGTGCAAAGACTATGCTCGCACATCCGCCGGTCGCCTGTACACTCCAGTCGCATGCAGAAGCTGCAGCGATTGCTCCACCTTCCCAAGCACCGCCAAATTATCGACGTTGCAACAAGGTGGAACTCCACCCTGCATATGGTTCAGAGGCTGTGCGAACAGAGGCATGCTGTAATTAATTTGTGGGAGGATACACAGGCAGGCAGATTGCAGGCAGACATGGAGTTGTCTGGTGTGCAGTAGTCGAAGCTGAAAGACCTCTGTAAAGTCCTTCAGTGTTTTAAGGAATGCACACAGCTGGTAAGCGCAGACGACGCCATCATAAGCATGAGCATCCCACTTATGCGTCTGCTCATGAAAAGTTTGACGCACATTAAGGAGCAGGAGTCAGCAGCCGAGGAGGAAGAGGAGGATGTAAGCCTAGATGACAGTCAACCATTTTCTGGTCAGGGAAGTCTCGTGGACGAGGTGGAGGAAGAAGAGGAAGAGGAGGAGGATGATGATGGGTATGATTATTTTGGGGAGGAGGATGCTTCTCAGGGGGCAAGAAAAAATGTTGGCGTGGCAAGGTCAGGTACAGGGTTTGTGCGTGACTGAAGGGATGTGGATTTGCCAGAAAGTTCTCCTCCACCCAGCACTCGCAGTGCATCATAGACACCTGGAACATTGGCCCACATGTGTGATTATGCCTTGCAGATCCTAAAAAGGGACCCCCGCATTGCCAAAATGATGAACGATGACGACTACTGGTTGGCCAGCATCCTGGATTCACGCTATAAAGGCAAATTCCAAAACATCTTGCCACAGGAGAACCTAGAGCTAATATTGCTAATACTGCATCGATCGAAAGTGACAGGAGACAGCAGTTGTCAACTATGATAACAAACTACTTCTCCTCCCATATTGATGTTCTCCCTCACCGGTCATTCCCCTTTGACTATTGGGCCAGTAAACTTGACACCTGGCCTGAATTGGCACAATATGCTTTACAGGAGGTCACTTGTCCTGCTGCTAGTGTGTTATCTGAACGAGTCTTCAGTGCTGCTGGATCAATCCTGACAGAAAAAAGGACCCGTCTGTCGACCCAAAATGTTGATGATCTAACTTTCATTAAAATGAACCATGCATGGGTTTCAAATGATTTTGTCCCACCCTCACCTACTGACACGTAGGTTGCCAGAAAAATGGCATGCTTTTGTCCTCCTCTTCCGCGGACTTCTCCTATTACTCCATTTGTAGCTGCTGAATGTCTAACATCAACATATGCCAATTTTTCCACCTCCCCAACATATGCCAATTTTTCCACCTCCCTAACTGGGCTGCCTCCCCCCACAGGGCCAGGGTTATCACCTGGTGCACGCACCCGTGCGAGTGCCATTGCCCTGGACAGGTGGGTGGGCACACTGTTTGGTAACGGCACTGGCACAAGGTCCCTCATAGCAGAATCAAGTGTCTCTGACGGTGGGGGTGCACACCCGCCGTCAGACACACTGGCATACTATGAGGGGCCCTGTGCCAGTGCCGTCGCCAATGAGTGGGCCCCCCTGCTTGCTCAGGATCACAGCACTTGCAAAGTTGAAATACTTACCTCTCCCTGCTCCACCGCCGTGACGTCTTCCGCATTTCCTGACAGTGACTTTCTGGTCAGAGAGCGCGATGACATCACGTCTGTACGCCCTCTGCCTAAACAGTCCAAGTGCAGTGAGATGGAAGATGGGGTCGACGAGGAGTCCAGACTAGTACAGGGATTCCCTAGCGAGGAGACTTAATTGTTTTCAATGTTGGGACAGCTATTTTTGGGGAGCACTAGACTCTGGTGAATGATATATGAGGCCCACCATACACTGAAGCATTCCAAAGGTGGACATCAGACACTGGAGCAGCATTTACAGGGCCCATTATGCACTGGAGCATTAGAAATGGGGGCATTATATATGGAGCATTATTTGGGGCCCACAACACAGTGGAGCTTCATCCATGGGAACCAACATACAGTTGTGGCCAAAAGTATTGACACCCCTGCAATTTTGTCAGATAATACTCAGTTTCTTCCTGAAAATGATTGCAAGCACAAAGTCTTTGGTATTATTATCTTCATTTAATTTGTCTTAAATGAAAAAACACAAAAAGAATTGTCCTAAAGCCAAATTGGATATAATTCCACACCAAACATAAAAAAGAGGGTGGACAAAAGTATTGGCACTGTTCGAAAAATCATGTGATGCTTCTCTAATTTGTGTAATTAACAGCACCTGTAACTTACCTGTGGCACCTAACAGGTGTTGGCAATAACTAAATCACACTTGCAGCCAGTTGACATGGATTAAAGTTGACTCAACCTCTGTCCTGTGTCCTTGTATGTACCACATTGAGCATGGAGAAAAGAAAGAAGACCAAAGAACTGTCTGAGGACTTGAGAAACCAAATTGTGAGAAAGCAAGAGCAATCTCAAGGCTGCAAGTCCATCTCCAAAGACCTGAATGTTCCTGTGTCTGTCTATCGTGCGCAGTGTCATCAAGAAGTTTAAAGCCCATGGCACTGTGGCTAACCTCCCTAGATGTGGACAGAAAAGAAAAATTGACAAGAGATTTCAACGCAAGATTGTGCGGATGTTGGATAAAGAACCTCGATTAACATCCAAACAAGTTCAAGCTGCCCTGCAGTCCGAGGGTACAACAGTGTCAACCCGTACTATCCGTCGGCATCTGAATGAAAAGGGACTGTATGGTAGGAGACCCAGGAAGACCCCAGTATGAGGTTCTGCCCCCCTAGTTTTGATCCTGGCTAAAACTGTTTCTTACAGATATGGCAAACCCTCAGGTAACCCTAAATGAAGGTCAATGGACACAGGTGGCTGAAATGAAGGAATTGTTTAATCACCTATTTACCGTGACTAAAAAATTACAAGCTGAGGATTTAACTCCTGGCATTTTAATAAGGGAGTGGAAGAACTTCCTATTTTGAATGTACCAAAGAGGAGATTTAATCGCAGATGGCATTTCTGCTTCAATGAAACGGAGAAAGACACAGCTATTGGAAAATAAAATTTTTCTGGCAGCTGTTTATGTGGACCCAAGTCATCGTATATTGCTTGATGATCAACAGCTTACTAAAGGAAAAGAAGCACTGACTGAGGTAGCAGTTAGGATGAGTGGCCAACAGGAGGACTGCCAGGCGCAGGAGGACTTGTGTCCTGACAGTGCTACTGCTGCCATATCTTCATCGTCATCAGATGAGGAGTTTGACTTTGACAAGTATTTGGATGATATGGAGCAGGCAAAGCGTTGCTGCAAGGAAAAAGACTTCACTCCATCTCCTATAGCAAGCAGATTGACCATATTTCAGCAAAATGTTTCACTTGCTCTCAAAGAAAAAGAAAAATTCAACCGTTCATCAAAACTGACAGCATGAGGCAATTCCTTTTTCATTTGAAATTGTTAGAGATGTTGCCCATGTGATTACGGCTTTGCCTCCAACCCAAGTTAGTTTGGAGAGGCTGTTCTCTGGCCTTAAAATTATCAGGTCATATTTTAGATCATCTATGAAGGAGGATCTGTGGGAGGCAATTCTATTTCTTAGAAAAAAATCATAGACTGCACAAATGTTATTTAGTATGTTTTTGTTGAAAACTGTTTTTTGCCACTTACATAGTTTATTACATAGTGTTTTATATATATATATATATATATATACTGTATATTTATAAATATATATATGTAATCGATATTACATAGTGTATTACATATTTACAATTTATTACAGTTTTTTGTGTTCTAAAGTTGTATTCCAATAAATATATATTATGTTCTATCTAAATGTCTTGATTATTGTATCTTAAAAATGATTAAATGTCTGATCTTCACATTGTACTACAATAAATTTTTCACTTAAATATAAGCAATATATGTGGGAGTCGGAGTCGGAGAATCGGTGTAAGGGAAATTGTGGAATCGGAGTCGCAGGTTTGGCTTACCGACTCCACAGCCCTGGTTACAAGGTGCTGCTCTAAGTGAATGAAAAATGTAAGTATCTTGTACTCTGCTCACTATTAACTTATTGCTCTGTAGCTCCCCTTGAAAGGGCTTATCAGGTCCAAATCAATAAGTCTGCAGCCACTCTGTGTGACTACAGACTTACGAATTCCCCCAGCGCAAGCACTGTACATTGTGGGGATAATAATAATAATAATGCGCAACAAATTTCAGGGAAGTTCTTGTCCCCTGAGAAAATTTTATTGTATGTTATAGATTTTGATATAATGAACACGAAGAGGGGCTCCAAAAGTCTGTATCACATAAGGTTTTTAATAAACAACAGTTTATAGTCTACATTATGAGCATTATATTAGGTCCATTTGTCATGATCCAGGACAGGGTTTCGCTTTGGCCCGTCCTGGTCAGACAGGGGGTTAATTGTTTCTGCCTCTCTCTGGCAGAGGGCGGCTATTTAATGCTCACTGGACCTGGGCCCGGTGTCAGTTATACTCCTGCCCTCGGCTGAGTTAAGTGACCTCTTGTATACGTGTACCTTGTGCCTGATAACTTGCTTGCTTGTTTGGTTGTGATCCGATTCTGTCCCTGTTACGAGTTCTGCCTGACCCTCTTGTACTGCGCTACCTCTCGTGTATGACCCTCTGCTTGTGAATCGACTGCTCTCTGCTCGTCCCTTTGGTGCCGCACCGCCCTCTTGTGTATGACCTTTGGCTTCATCTGACCTCCCTTCTGCTTGTCCCTCCTGTACCTCGTTTGCCCGTATTGTGTATGATCTCTGGTTTGCCTGACTCTGAGTGTTCTTCCATCTAAGCAAGCAGGACGCTAAGCCCCGCCCCTTGTGGTCACATGACCGTAGGTCCCTTGCCTGCTTGCTAATACTTCAGCGTGCAGGTCCTGGGCGTCTGTACTTTCCAGGTGTTACTGTCCCAGGGACCCATACAGCACTGGTGAGTCCCTGCTCAGCGGAGGCTGCATGCCGGCGCTGTCAGGATCCTGACATTATAACTGACCATTACCATTTTTTTTTCTCTGCTCCCATTCACCTGTGTTTGTGATGGATCCTATGCACGCTCTTTCTGAGCAGGTTAAGCACCTAACTCTGATGTCTCAGAAACTCCTTGGAGAACAACGAGTCCTGGCTCAGTCTCAGCAGCTGATCGCCGACACTGTGCAGGGAGTTCTTTCATCGGGGGCTCGGGATGTTACATTAATTTCCCCAGAGTCTCCGGTTAAGTTGCCAGATACCTTTTCTGGAGATAAAAGGGAATTCAGAGTTTTCAAGGAGGGATGTAAGCTTTTTTTTTCCTTAAGACCACACTCGTCTGGGAGTGAAAGTCAGAGAGTGGGGGTCATTATATCTCTGTTAAGGGGGGCTCCACAGGCTTGGGCTTTCTCCCTTCCGACCACGGCCCCTGAGCGTATGACTGTGGATGCATTTTTTGAGGCCCTGGGGCTTATTTATGATGAGCCTGATCGGATACGTATGGCTGAGGACATGGTGATGAGTGTGTGCCAGGGAAACACTCAGCCGAGTGGTTTTGTTCAGAGTTCAGACGCTGGGCTGCTGAGGTCTGCTGGAATGATGCCGCCCTCTGTGGTTTGTTCCATAGAGGCCTGTATGAACATCTGAAAGACGCCTTAGCTCTCCACCCTTCGCCTGACTCCCTGGAGGAGGCTATGACACAGGCCGTCCGAATGGATCGCAGGCTACGGGTGAGGGGAGTGATGCAGATTGAGACACCGCTATTCTCCCAACGAAGGGGAGCCAGTCCTACATTGGAGACCATCAACCTCAAAGAGAAAGAAAGAAGACAACGACTCGTGGGAAAATGCTGTTTTTTCTGTGGCGATTCTAGACATTGGAAAAAGGATTGCCCCTCTTGTCCTCTGACCAACAAGCGACTGAGCCCGGGTGATTGTCATGGAGGTCACACAGGCTCTCAGGTACCCTTTTCTGCATTTTCAAAAATATTGTTGCAAGTGGAACTTTGTTGTGGGTGTGTCTCCACATTCACCTCTGCCTTCGTGGATTGCGGATCGTCATTAAACTTTATTGACTCTGACTTGGTATCCAGGTGTAAGTTAGGGACAGTTAGGTTGGAGACTCCTATTCACATTGTTGCCATTGACAAAACCCCACTGGTTAAAAATGACGTTATGTTTCGTACAGAAGAGTTTCTCCTTAAAGTAAGTTCCTTGCACCAGGAACATATTTCATGTTTTGTTAGGACAACCTGCCTGCGGGACTGGTGTTGGGGTTCCTCTGGTTACAAGTGCATAATTCAGTGATTAATTGGGAATCTCGGGACATTGTTAAATGGGGTCCCTATTGTTCTGAGAAATGTCTTGTTACTGTGTCTGTGTCGTCCGTGGGTCTGGAAGGTATTCCGGAGTGTCTGAAAGACTATACGGACGTTTTCTCCGAAAAAGAGGCAGAGGTTTTACCGCCACACCGCCCATTTGATTGTGCCATTGACCTGGTTCCAGGTGTTAAATTGCCCAAAGCCCGCTTGTATAACCTTTAAGGTCCAGAACGGGCTGCAATGAAGAAATATATTTCCAAGAGTCTCCGTAAGGGACACATTCGTCCTTCTGTTTCTCCCGTGGCGGGGTTCTTTTTTGTAAAGAAAAAAGACGGTGGTTTACGCCCATGCCTCGATTTTCGTGAGTTAAATAAGATAACTGTGAGGAATACGTATCCCCTTCCACTTATTCCTGATTTATACAGCCAATTGTCCGGAGCTAAGTGGTTTTCGAAACTAGATCTACAGGGAGCGTATAACCTTATCAGAGTCCGGGACGGAGATGAGTGGAAAACTGCTTTTCTCACTACTGAAGGGTTGTTTGAAAATTTGGTCATGCCTTTCGGTCTGACCAATGCGCCAGCAGTCTTCCAAAATTTCATAAACTACGTGTTCTTTGATTTTATTGGACGTTTTATGGTGGTATATTTGGATGACATACTGACCTACTCTCCTGATAAACAGGCTGAAATTGGTTATGTTCGGGCAGTTCTCCAAAGGCTCCGGGAGAACTGTCTCTTTGCTAAACTTGAAAAATGTCTATTTTGTGTTCAAGAACTGTCGTTTCTTGGGTTCATTGTGTCTGCAGAAGGGTATTGCATGGATCCTAATAAGGTGCAGGCCATTGTCGACTGGGTTCAACCTTGTGATTTGAAGGCTCTGCAGCGTTTCCTTGGGTTCGCCATTTATTATTGCAAATTTATAAGGGGGTTCTCACAGGTGGTTGAACCCCTCACAGACATGACTCAAAAGGGGGCTGATATCAAGAAGTGGTCAGCCGCAGCGGTAGCGGCGTTTCAGTTTTTGAAAAAATGTTTCATGTCTGCCCCGGTTCTTATTCAACCGGACCCGTCTGAACAATTTATTGTCGAGGTAGACGCCTCAGAGGTGGGGGTGGTGGCGGTATTGTCCCAGGGACCCGCCACTTTGACCAATTTGAGACCTTGCGCCTTTTTCTCGAAGAAATTCCCTCCTGCGGAGAGAAATAATGATGTTGTGAATCGAGAACTTCTGGCTGTAAAGTTGGCCTTTGAAGAATGGAGGCATTTTTTGGAGGGGGCTGTCCATCCTATAACCGTACTTACGGACCACAAAAACCTAGCTTACATTGAGTCAGCGAAAAGGTTGACTCCCAGGCAGGCTAGATGGTCACTTTTTTTTTCCCGATTCAACTACAAGATCACTTTTCGGCCAGGATCCAAAAATGTCAGAGCGGATGCCTTGTCACGCAGTCTAGATCCCGTGTCCCCCTCGGAACCTCCATCCTCCATTCTTCAGCCTGGGGTGGTGGTGGCAGGTGTTTCTAACATGTTGGAACGGGAGATTCGGGAAGCCCAGTCTCTGGCACCTCCGGCTAAGCCGGTGGATAAACTTTTCGTGCCAGCTCAGTTTCGTCTCAAGGTCCTCCGAGAGTTCCATGACTCAGTTCTGGGTGGACATCCAGGGATCTCGGCTACCCGGAAGGCCATTGCTAGAGTATTCTGGTGGTCTTCTTTAGCCTCTGATATTGGGGAATATGTGTCTGCATGTGATGTTTGTGCCCGTGCAAAAACCCCCCATAACCGGCCGGCCAGGGAATTGGTACCACTGCCAATTCCTGAGAGACCATGGACCCATTTGTCCATGGATTTCATCACCAACCTTCCCCCCTCCAAGGGTAATACCATTGTCTGGGTTGTGGTGGACAGGTTTAGTAAGCAGGCACATTTTGCACCTTTGGCAGCTCTACCTAATGCGGAAACATTGTCCAGATTGTTTGTTGAGCATGTGGTGCGGTTGCATGGGGTACCCTTGAATGTGGTGTCTGATAGAGGAGTGCAATTTGTTTCCAGATTTTGGAGGGCTTTTTGTAAGAGGTTGGGTATTGGTCTGTCCTTTTCATCCGCTTATCATCCAGTGTCTAATGGGCAGACCGAGCGGACCAATCAGTCTCTGGAGCAAATTCTGCGTTGCTTGACCTCAGCCCGACAGGATGATTGGTGTTCTGTGTTACCGTTCGCCAAGTTTGCATTTAACAACCGCATTAACCAGTCTACAGGTACATCTCCCTTTGTCTGCAAGTATGGGTTTCATCCACATTTTGGAGAATTTTCTCGTTTGAATTCTGGGTGCACTGGGGCGGTTGGAGGAGGTATGGCGGGAGGTCCAGAGTAACATTACTAAGGCTCAGGATAAATTTAAATTTTTTGCAGACAAAAAATGGTCCGCGGGACCAGTGTTTCAGGTTGGGGATAAGGTATGGTTATCTACCAAGAATATAAGGCTCAAGGTCCCCTCCGCGAAGCTTGGACCCAAGTTTATAGGTCCCTATGAAATTACCGAAGCAATTAACCCGGTGGCTTTTCGGTTGCGTCTCCCGCCATCTCGGCGGATCCCAAACGTTTTCCATAGGGCTCTTTTGAAACCTGTGAGGTCCGGTGGGGAGGGACCATCAGTTTCCCCGCCACCAGTTTTGGTAGACGGGCAGTCCGAGTACGAGGTGGAACGAATTGTCGACTCCAGGTTGGTCCGTCGTGCCCTTCAATATCTGGTACATTGGAAAGGCTACGGTCCGGAGGAACGCTCGTGGGTTCCTGCTCGATTGGTTCATGCGGATTGGTTGGTCCGGGCCTTTCACGCCAAGTATCCTGAGAAACCTGGGGGTCCGGTGGCCCCCCATTGAGAGGGGGGTACTGTCATGATCCAGGACGGGGTTTCACTTTGGCCTGTTCTGGTCAGACAGGGGGTTAATTGTTTCTGCCTCTCTCTGGCAGAGGGTGGCTATTTAATGCTCACTGGACCCGGTGTCAGTTATACTCCTGCCCTCGGCTGAGTTAAGTGACCTCTTGTATACGTGTGCCTTGTGCCTGATAACTTGTTTGCTTGTTTGGTTGTGATCCAATTCTGTCCCTGTTACAAGTTCTGTCTGACCCTCTTGTACTGCGCTACCTCTCGTATATGACCCTCTGCTTGTGACTCGACTGCTCTCTGCTCGTCCCTTTGGTACCACACCGCCCCCTTGTGTATGACCTTTGGCTTCGTCTGACCTCCCATCTGCTTGTCCCTCCTGTACCTCATTTGCCCGTACTGTGTATGATCTCTGGTTTGCCTGACTCTGAGTGTTCTTCCATCTTAGCAAGCAGGACGCTAAGCCCCGCCCCCTTGTGGTCACATGACCGTAGGTCCCGTGCCTGCTTGCTAATACTTCAGCGTGCAGGTCCTGTTCATCTGTACTTTCCAGCTGTTACTGTCCCCGGTATCCATACAGCACTGGTGAGTCCCTGCTCAGCGGAGGCTGCATGCCGGCGCTGTCAGGATCCTGACACCATCATTCTGTATGAAGTGCCATATGGAATCCATTATTCGGAGTGGCTCTGTAAGACGCATTTCAAGGTCCTGGAGTGGCTAAGCCGGTCTTCAGACCTGAACCCAATAGAAAATCTATGGAGGGAGCTGAAACTCCAATTTGTTCAATGACAGCCCCAAAACCTAAGAGATCTGGAGATCTGTATGGAGGAGTAGATCAAGAACTACAGGAAACGTCTGACCTCTGTAATTGTAAGCAAAGATTTCTGTACTAAATATTAAGTTCTGTTTTGCTATTATATCACTTATTTCATGAAATAAAGTGTAAATTAATTATGTAAAAATCATACAAAGTTGTGACGAACAGCCCACCGCTGTTCGCCTGATATGGCGACTAACAGGGGTCCCGCTGCTACCAAAACGTGACGGACAGCGGACCCTGTGTCACCACTATGTCACAATCCCACCACTGACACGGGTGTATCAGCGGACGGAGGGATGAGACACACTGCCGGCACACGGCTATCACAGGCACAGTGGGGGCTTATCTTAGCTATCCCACCACTGGCACCATGTGACAAAAATATCCAGCCAGCTAATCTCGCTCTACAATTTGCCGCAGGGGGGGTTTTTTGGGTGCCCCACCACTGCTATCAATCTTCTAAGTACTGTGGGGATTTACGTATATCCCACTTTCTCAGTCCCACTTTGTAACTCGCAGCTCTCCGGTGCCCCCCTTACCCTCAGGTCAGTCAGGGAACTGCACCTAGGATAATTAGTCGCCGGATGGGCTGCCTGTTGTGAACCGGCAATTAGGCTTCTGCAGTAAGGGAATTATCAATGCTGTGGCCGCAGCCCCTTACTCAGCAAGATAAGTCCCTTCTGGACTGCCAGCAAGCCGAAATCACCGTACACAACGCGCTGCCACCTGCTCCTGGTTTCTCCGCTTACGTTATAGACTCAAGGGAGGGGTTCGAAGCCAACCCACAAAATAGTAGCGATTATCTAACAAAGGCGTATAGTTCGATTCTTAGAGCATAGAGACAGAACTAAATAATTTTATCATTTATTCCCCGAAAAAGTAGGCCAGTGGTTACAGATAAAAGTTGCTTTAAAATTGAGACTTTAATTATGTACAGTTACAAATATAAAATAAAAAATGGATGAACATAGAAAGTACACTCATGGTTGTTCATGACTCTTTAGGCCGAACCATGCGGCGGAGAAAGAAGGCGGAGCCACACATCTCCACTCATCTGGAGTTCTTGTCGGCACGGACTGCGGCTGCTCTCTCTGCTGGTTTTGCCCAGGGAATGCCTTATAGACTTTGCTATGTGACATCATGGAGAGATGCATCCTGGGTTAATCCCACCTCTCTCTTCCAAGTTAGAAATCTTACTAAAAACTTATAATCATCATAGCTTCGCAAGGGAAACCCGCACAGACATATATATGGCGCCATTGTTTGTGATTTACCACATAGAATAAAACAATACCACGCACGGCATAGGTGCGACCTTCTATTTGGGAGCAAATCATATCTTAGGTTCTGGACATGTTAGAACTCCGAAAGAGATGCGGTATCGAAGCTGGGACCGCTCAGGTTACAAAAATATGATTTTCATATCTCTACTTTGTACGGTTTTCGCAGGGCAAGCTCTTAAAGGTTTACTTCTAACCTTGATTTTAGACAAAGACCCTTTTCCCGCACTTTTTTTCCTTTTCTTTCAGCAGTGGAGAGGGCCAAATGGTGTAAGAGGAAGTTGGTTTATAACACTTGGGGGAAGTGTAGCTGTTGCAGTGTGCAATGTAACTGAGACACTGGCAGGCAGCTTCTCACAAAATGGAGGATTTTTTTAGCACATTCCAACAGAAAACATATCTTGCAGACATTGTACATCACAAAAGTTATTTAGTATTATAGTAGTTATATTCTTGTACATAGATGGGCAGTTTTTAGAATTCTAACAGAATATTATAATGTTTTGCATCATTTCCCAAAAACCTTAGGAAAAATCTGAAGTCATTTCTGAAAGCAGCATGAAAAAATCTATCAGGATCACTTAAAATTGTCCACAGGAAAAAATCTTGGTAGCACAGTGTTATTCCCACCTGCTGACTCTCATCCCCAGAGGATCGAGGTTTAAGTAAAAACAACAATTTGCAACCCTCCCTGAACGCACAAAACTTATCCTTCTCACCAGCAAAGGTGTCAGGGAGCTTGACCGAGGGTTCAGGAGAGTGCAAGGCGGCATTTACAGAATCGCCAGACCTGCTGACAACATGGAGGGTGGTACCCTGCACCGTCTTAACAGTCTCCGTCAACTCTTTCTGCAATTGAGTGTGGGTCATGGCCAGGGCTCTATGCTCCACCGACAAGTACCGCATCATCTGCGTCAAAGTGGACACCTGGTCAGCCAGATTGCACAGTGGTTCCTTAGCCAGGAAAAAATAATGAATAAACCTCTCTAAATATAGCATCAGTTAAAATGTAATGCCTGCTACAGCACAGTAGCACACAACCTCCACCAGGAGAAGGAAGGAAAAATAGGTATATTCACAGTGAAATCACAGAACAGCAGGTAGGATCCACTAGGTGGTGGAAGAGTAGTCAGAAAATCCAGGTCAGCAACAGAGAGGGAACAAAGTACCAGAGGTCACAGCAATACGCATGGTCAGAAACAAGCCAAAGAAGTCAGAGCCGGTTGGGAACAGGAAAGCCAGAGACAGTCAAACAGGTCAGAGGACAAGACAACTCAAATACCAAGAGGACATAACATAGAGAGCATGTATTACGATGAGCAAAGTCACAGAGGAAAACAGGAACACGCTCTAGGTAAATGGGCAGAGGACAAATCAGGGTACAACGGGGTCAGCTGCTCAAGTCAGAGGCAGGAACTATAACTGATGCTGCTTGCAGGTAAAAGCGGACTGAAATAGCCAGACAGACACCATAAAAAGTCAGGGAAGATTAACTCCCCATGACCATCCTGAGGAGAGAATAATCATAAACAAATCCCTGACTGGATAATGGCAACTGCGACTGAGACCAAGTTTACTTATACTGGGCAGCACATTTCTCTCTAGAATCCCTTGATAGTCTTGAAATTTTATTGTACCCTGCACAGATTCTAGACACCCTGTGCCAGATGCAGCAAAGAAGCCCCAGAACATAACAGAGCCTCCTCCATGTTTCACAGTAGGGACAGTGTTCTTTTCTTGATATGCTTCATTTTTCCATCTGTGAACATAGAGGTGATGATGTGTTTTGCCAAAAAGTTCAATTTTTGTCTCATCTGTCCATAGGACATTCTCCTAGAAGCTTTGTGGCTTGTCAGCATGGAGTTGGCAAATTCCAGTCTGGCTTTTTTATGATTTTTTTTTCAACAATGGTGTCCTCCTTTGTTATCTCCCATGAATTCAACTTTGGCTCATTCAATGATGGATGGTGCAATCTGACACTGATGTACCTTGAGCTTGAAGTTCACCTTTAATCTGTTTAGAAGTTTTTATGGACTCTTTTGATACCATTCGTATTATCCATTTCTTTTATTTGTCATCAATTTTTCTATTGTGGCCACGTCCAGGGAGGTTGGCTACAGTCCCATGGAGGTTAAATTTCTGAATAAAATGTGCAACTGTAGTCAGAGGAATATCAAGCTGCTTGGAGTTGGTCTTATAACTTTTAAACTTTTACCTTTAACTTGTTTGTCTATCATTTCCTTTCTAATCTCCTGAGATAACTCTTTCCCTCGCTTTCTCTGGTCCATGTTGAGGGTGATACACACCATATCACCAAACAGCACAGTGAGTATCTGTAGCCCTCTATACAGGCCACTCACTGATTCCAAGATTGTAGACACCTGTGATGCTAATTAGTGGACACACCGTTATTTAACATGTCCCTTTTGTCCCATTATTTTCAGGGGTACCATCATTTATCTCCAAGCCTATTTCATGAGTTTTATTTTTTTTAAATTCTGTGGAAGCATGATTGAAAAGCAATGTCTGACTTTCATTTGTTCATTTTCATAGATTTTTTATTATTACAAAAGTCAGATTCAAGTTATTTCTGTGACCATTGTGAGTTTTTCTGCCAATAAACGAGGGGTACCAACAATTTTGACAACGTATGTAATCTAATCTTCTGTATTACTGGGATATATGGGTTATTATTGTGGATTTATCAGAGTTCAAATCAGTAGAAACTACTCAGCAATTACATTGTATGGCAATAATGACATTGTGGCATTTTGTAAAATGTTTCAGAGGTCAAAGTGGATAATTAGAGTCCATTTCATCTATATTGTAATGAATTCTTTGCATGGTCTGGTCCCTATAAATAACAGCTGCTGCTTCTGCTGATGATGTCACGAATGTTGGGGTCTCTGGCTCCATCCCCTTGCATTATAACATCACAGATCACACACATTGTCAGGAGCTGCAGAGCCAACATTCCATTTGAGGGTTACAGTTACTGGAGAGAGAGGTAAGTCGGCTCTATGTCACTTCTTGTGTCCTTTATTCTCTTCCATCATCTATTTCTTATTTATTTTTTTATTGACTAAGGAGCCTTTATTCTATATAATACAAGCAGGTCCAAAACTAATAGTGAACCCCTCAGATTAGGTGATGTCGAGGTCTTAAAGAATTTCTTCCAATAGTAAAGGGAAATATAGGATGTGATAGGATGTGACGGGATTTATCAATAAGCACAGAAATGACAATGATTTATGCCCATTATCCATCACATTTTATTGGTTTCTGACTTTGCTCATCAGATCCATAGAATAATTCAGCGATAACTGGAACATGACGACGTCTCGATTTTTGGGCCATGTATTGTTTTAGAATCATCCAAATCTGGGAGCTGAGTTATATCATGTAAAGGGAACATATTGAGCCACAAGAAAATTATGTAATTTCCAGGTGTTATTGAGACTTATAGTAATATGCAGTCCAGATCAAAAACATAAATGCAACCAATATTGGTAAATTCTTGTACAACACCAATGTATATACATATTAGCTCCATATAGAGCGAAACTATTCAAATATTCCCCCACATTGGTAAGATTCATATTGTTTGATCTATCTAGTATATAGAGCAATGCACTTCAATGTAAGCCAGCAGTAACAGCCAACACTTGGAAGGTCACGGAATGCTGAGGTTGTTGGTTCCGCACCCATTGGCTGCTACTTGTGATGTCATGGAATGTGATGGTTGTTGGCTCCACCCACATTAGATGCTTCTTATGATGTCACATAATGTTAAAGTTGGCTCTGCCCACATTAACTCTTATTTGTCATTTCACAGAAAGTTTTGGTTGATGGTTTTGCCCCCATAAGCTACTAATTGTGATGTCACCAAATGTTTTGTTGTTGCTTTCACACTTATTTACTTATACTTGTGATGTCACCAAATGTGGAAGGTAGTCCTTCAAAACAGAATGGCTCTTGGCTACCTGTTAGCAATTAAAGGTGGAACTTGTGCTGTTATAGGTGAGGAATGTGGCTCCTAGATTGAAGATGCACATGATTCGATTTAGAGAAACATGGATAAGGAAAAGGAGCTACAACAAAAAGCTAGAGATACATCAAAGAAGAGATGGTGTACCTTCTCCAGGATGGGGTGTATCGGAGATTGGATAAACAATATACTCTCAACTTAGCTAAAGCCCATAGTGGTAGTGATAGGATTCATTGAATTGATCTTGATTGCCTGGAAATTATTAATTTGATGTGTTTCTCATTGCAGAAAATTAATTATACATTGGAGCCACTGAAGGACACAGACAGAAGATTGCTCCTGTGCAAGAACAATATATGAGCCCTTTGCAGCCCAATACCTCATCATAAAGTACAATTCCATCTGCTTTGGAGGTGGAAATGTGCCCTTTACCTCTTGGGGCCGTGAGTAACCGCAAAAGCTGCACCAATAGTATGTCCGCCCCTGGAACCATAGGAAGGATGACTCTACAGCTACAGAGGTGACCGTCTGATAGCCTAGGTCGACTACCCACCTCTCCTGAAGACCCTTTCAGCCTTTTGAGACTTGGGTGGAGGACATCATCTCCTAAAATAGGCTCCCAAAGCTGCACCCCAACAGTTTGAGCAGTGGTGGGATGCAGGTTTGGCCAGCTGCTGTCATTCTTTTAGATAGATAAGAGGGAATATATATGTGTGTATGCTTTAATAAAGATTGAGTGAATACTTAGATTAAATGGCAACTGTAAGGCAGTCAGGAATGGATGTCTGACATCCCATGATCTATGCAGACTAGCTGTATACTTCATGAAGTATGGGCTGTCAACAGTGGTCATTTCACGATAGGCAGAAGCATAGTTATCACAGGTCTGCTCACCTATCGTCATCCTACTAGATAGATAAGAATGGATAAATGTGTGTGTATGCTTTAGCAAAGATTGAGTGTGTTAGGCATCAGGTTCCTGCCTCTGCACAGGAAGAATCCCGAGCCTTGCCATTTGTGGTCTCCCATTCCTCTCCAGCCACAGAGGAGCCTGCTCAGCAAAGACATCTTTCTCAACGTCTTGCTCAGTCTACTGCTGTTGGCTTGGTTACTGCTGCTAATCAGGGTTCAGCTATAGTAACCTGCAATAGCCAGCAGGGAGCAGCTCCTTTCGTTCCACTGAGCATGCCCATAGGAAGTCCTCTCATTGGAGCTCTGAGGTCACAGGCTCAGGTCCTATTGCTGCTACCATTGGACCACTGGGAAGGTCCCGGGAGGACACTGCTATAAAAGAGTCGCATGGCCGAATGGCCATGCGCTAGTATAGACTTATGTTATTATGACAACAAACAAACTGTCCACCTATGCCACATTTAGGCAGAGAAAGGGAGATCAAGAGTTATTTTATGCATAAATAATTTTATTAATTCAGCAAAACTGCAAAAAATCAAACAAAGAATACCGCTAACCAAAAAGGTAAAAGGGGAGAATTTCATCACAATTATTATATTCAATTTCACAAAATATCAAAGAAGTCTACTTGTGGACACAAAAGAGGGTATTTATATAAATAAAGTGCAAATGCTATATAAATTCAGGTGCCAACAGCCTTGTATTAGACGTATAATAATAAATGCATAATAAAGTGACAGTGCACAAAAACCATACCAATGGCAAAAAAATATAAAAAAAGTTTCAGCTCACCCCTTAGCATCCTCCAGATAGCAGGAACCACACCGTCGCACGGAGCCGCTGTGGCCTGGCGGATACAAGTCCAAACACACAGTAATCTCCAGCGATCTCAGGCAGGAAGGTAGTTATAAAAAATATTCCTTTATTTCTTTTCGTTAAAAGAACATGTTACAGGTAGTGGATACCCCAGTGGATGGTAAAAATCCAACGCGTTTCAATTCAAAAGAGTCTTAATCATGGATTACAAATTCTGACAAAATGTGACATTTTAAAAGTCTCCAGACAGGAGACTGGAGACTTTTAAAATTTCACATTTTGTCATAATTTGTAATCCATGATTTAGACTCTTTTGAATTGAAACGCGTTGGATTTTTACCATCCACTGGGGTATCCACTACCCGTAACATGTTCTTTTAATGAAATAAGAAATAAAGGAATATTTTTTATAACTACCTTCCTGCCTGAGATCGCTGGAGATTACTTTGTGAATGGCAAAAAAAAGTGCCTTTTAGTGCATATAGCTGAATGGGTAAAGGCCCTCAGAAATGCCCTAGTCCATACAAATAGAATGTCAGTACACAACCATTTTTATCTGAATTGAACCGCATATAAGCAGTACCTAATGTCCACAGGGCAAAAAATAGCCTAGAAAGTAAAGTGCATGAACATATAGTGGAGTAACTTACATGTAATGAAGATAGACCCTGCCTCAACGTGCGTTTTGCTGTTCTTTGTCAGGAGGCAAAACGCGCGTTGAGGCGGCAGATGGGGGTCTATCTTCATTACATGTTACTCCACTATAGGTTCATGTACTTTGCTTTCTAGGCTACTTTTTGCCCTGTGGACATTAGGTGCTGCTTATATGCGGTTCAATTCAGATAAAAATGGTTGTGTACTGACATTCTATTTGTATGGACTAGGGCATTTCTGAGGGCGTTTACCCATTCAGCTATATGCACTAAAAGGCACCTTTTTTTTGCCATTGGTATGGTTTTTGTGCATTGTCACTTTATTATGCATTTATTATTATACGTCTAATACCAGGCTGTTGGCACCTTAATTTATATAGCATTTGCACTTTATTTATATAAATACCCTTTTTTGTGTCCACAAGCACAAGTAGACTTCTTTGATATTTTGTGAATTTTAATATATAAAGCTCAAAGTGTGTATGTATGTATGTATGTATGTGTGTGTGTGTGTGTGTGTGTGTGTGTGTGTGTATGTCCGGGATAGGCATCCGCACCGTCGCAGCTACAGCCACAAAATTTGGCAAAGTCACACGTCTGGACCCCAAGAGCTTCCTAACCTATGTTGTGAGGTGAAATTTTAACCCCGCGCGTTCCAATTCACCAAACAATTTTGCCCCCATCTACATACTGGGGAAAAAGTGTGTGCGCGTCAAGCCCCGCCCCTCATTATGATGTCATAATGCCCCTATCTACATACTGGGGAAACAGTGTGTGCGTATCAAGCCCCACCCCTCATTATGATGTCACAATGGTTGCCATGGCGACGCTGATGTCATCATAGGTTGCAAGCCCCGCCGCTCATTATGATGTCATAATGGTTGACTATGGGATGGAGAGTGTGTGATGGGTATATGGGCACTAGACTGTGGGATGGAGGATATGTGTGACGGGTATATGGGCACGGGACTATGGGATGGAGGATGTGTGATGGGTATATGGGCACTGGACTATGGAATGGAGGATATGTGTGATGGGTATATGGGCACGGGACTATGGGATGGAGGATGTGTGATGGGTATATGGGCACTGGACTATGGGATGGAGGATATGTATGACGGGTATATGGGCACGGGACTATGGGATGGCGGATATGTATGATGGGTATATGGGCACTCTACTATGGGATGGAGGATGTGTGATGGGTATATGGGCACTCTACTATGGAATGGAGGATATGTATAATGGGTATATATGGGCACGGGACTATGGGATGGAGGATGTATATGATGGGTATATGGGCACTCTACTATGGGATGGAGGATATGTATGATGGGTATATATGGGCACGGGACCATGGGATGGAGGATGTGTATGATGGGTATATGGGCACGGGCCTATGGGATGGAGGATGTGTGATGGGTATATGGGCACTCGACTATGGGATGGAGGATATGTATGATGGGTATATGGGCATGGGCCTATGGGATGGTGGATATGCATGATGGGTATATGGGCATGGGACTATGGGATGGAGGATGTGTGATGGGTATATGGGCACTCGACTATGGGATGACGAATATGTATGATGGGTATATGGGCATGGTACTATGGGATGGAGGATGTGTGATGGGTATATGGGCACTCGGCTATGGGATGTAGGATATGTATGATAGGTATATGGGCACGGGACTATGGGATGGAGGATAATTATAATTTGCTATAACTAACCACAGTTAATTACTATGCCCGGGCAGCGCTGGGCTCTTCAGCTAGTTGAATATAATAATTGTGATGAAATTCTCCCCTTTTACCTGCATGGTTAGCGGTATTCTTTGTTTGATTTTTTGCAATTTTGCTGAATTAATAAAATTATTTATGCATAAAATAACTCTTGACCTCCCTTTCTCTGCCTAAATGTGGTATTGGTGGATGGTTTGTTTGTTGTCATAGGTTATACAGAGTTTGGAAAATTTTTGTTCCATTAAGTGGAAATTTATGTGTATCTTATGGTAATATGTGTGAGTGATGATGGATGCATGTATCTGGTGACTGACTCATTAAGACTCCCCTCCCTTGGATACGTATGGTTTAGGGCTATTAGAGTAAGAGTCAGCGCCTTGTAGTGGCTGAGTCTATTGCCACAGTGCTCCCAGTTCACAGGACGCTGCTATAAAAGAGTCGCATGGCCGCACGCCCATGCGCTAGTTTAGACTCTTATGGTATTACTAGATGGTTGCCCGATTCTAATGCATCGGGTATTCTTGAATATGTGTGTAGTTTATTTATGAAGTTTTAATAATAATGCAATAATATACCCCCCAATCCTGATATGCATGGTCCTCTCACCACCCAATCCTGATATGCATGGTACCCTCCCCTATCCTGGAAAGCATGGTCCCCTCACCCCCAATCCTGATATACATGGTCCCCTCACCCCCCAATCCTGGTAAGCATGGTCCCTTCACCCTCCAATCCTGGAATGCATGGTTCGCTCACCCTCCAATCCTGGTATGCATGGTCTTCTCACCTCTCTCTTCTGGTAAGCATGGTCCCCTCACCCCTTTTCCTGGTATGCATGGACCCTCTCACCCCCCTTTCCTGGTATACATGGTCCCGTCACTCCTCTTTCCTGATATGCATGGTCCCCTCACGCCCCAATTGTGATATGCATGGTCCCCTCACGCCCCAATCGTGATATGCATGGTCCCCTCACCCCCCAATCCTGATATGCATGATCCCTCTCACCCCCCTTTGCTGGTATGCATGGTCACCCTCACTCCCCATTGCTGGTATGCATGATCCCCATGCCCCTCCATTGCTGGTATGCATGGTCCCCCTCACACCCCTTTGCTGGTATGTATGGTCACCCTCACCCCCCTTTCCTGGTATGTATGGTCCCCCTCACCCCCCTTTCCTGGTATGCGTGGTCCCCCTCACCCCCCTTTCCTGGTATGCGTGGTCCCGTCACCCCCCTTTCCTGGTATGCATGGTCTCTGTTAAAATAAAAATAGTTATATAATCACCTTCCGATGGCCCGCGATGTCCACTCCACGCACCCGGCCTCGCGGTCCCAGTAATGCTTTGCGCGAAACTCCGCTGATGACGTCGCGCTCTCGCGAGAGTGAAATGATCTCCGGTCTAAGACTCAAGGCATTACTGGGACCGCGAGGCCGGGCGCGTGGAAAGGAGATCGCGGGCCGTCGGAAGGTGAGTATAACCTTTTTCTATTTTAATTCTATTTTTTACAGATGCGCTGCGCCCGATGGAGCGCTGCTCCCGATGGAGCACTGCGCCCGACTGCGCTGCCGCTGATTGGTCGCGGCCTGGCGGCCTTGACCATTCAGCGCTGCGGGATTTCGGTTACAGACAGACACGATAAGGCGATTATATATATAGATGTGTGAGTGATGATGGATGCATGTATCTGGTGACTGACTCATTAAGACTCCCCTCCCTTGGATATGTATGGTTTAGGGCTATTATAGTTTAGGGCTGAGTCTATTGCCAAAGTGTTCCCAGTTCACAGGACGCTGCTATAAAGGAGTCGCATGGCCGCACGGCCATGCGCTAGTATAAACTCTTATGGTATTATGTGTGAGTGATGATGGATGCATGTATCTGGTGACTGACTCATTAAGACTCATTAAGAAATGGCAATTATAAGGCAGCCAGGAATGGATGTCTGACATCCCATGATCTATGCAGACTAGCTGTATACTTCATGAAGTATGGGCTGTCAACAGGGGTCATTTCACAATAGGAAGGAACATAGTTAGTGCAGGTCTGCTCAATTATCATCATCCTACTAGATAGATAAGAATGGATAAATGTGCGTGTATGCTTTAACAAAGATTGAGTGAATGCTTAAATGAAATGGCAACTATAAGGCAGCCAGGAATGGATGTCTGACATTCGATGATCTATGTAGACTAGCTGCATACTTCATGAAGTATGGGCTGCCAACCAGTGTCATTTCGCAATAGGCAGGAAAATAGTTAGCGCATGTCTGGACAGCTGTTATCATCCTATTAGGTAGATAAGGATGAATATATGTGTGTATGCATTAGTAAAGATTGCGTGAATGCTTAAATAAAATTGCAACTATAAGGCAGCCAGGAATAGATGTCTGACATCTCATGATCTATGTAGACTAGCTGCATACTTCAAGGAGTATGGGCTGTCAACAAATGTCATTTCACAATAAGCAGGAACAGGGCTGAGATCAGGGCATTAGTGCCCCTACTAGTGTATGGGGCCCAGTGAGCAGAAGCAAAAGGGGGTCCGGACATGCTAGCAGCCCAGGACCCCCCTTCTTTGCTTCTGCTCACCGGATCCAAGGGGCAACAGTTCAGGGCCGCTGCACACTTGGTGCATAATAACACTGCACTGTTAAATGCTAAATCACATGCAGTGATTCACTGAGCTGAAATCCTGGTCTGTTTATGCGCACAGGATGTAGATTCACACTGCGCCCACACCACCCACAAAGTGATGGTGGCGGCGGTGCTAAACTTATTTTCATTGTTTTGATTCGTTATATGTGTTGTCTTTTTTGTTGTTTGTTTTGTTTGTTTTCTCGTTTGTTATTGGCGCTATAATTTTGCACTTGACTAAAGGATTTAACTAAATGACTCTTATGAAAAATAAGTTTAGTTAGCAAAATGTTTAGCGGGAACATGTTACGGAATGTACTTTGTGTTGTGCACTGACCATTCTCTAGTTATTGTTAACCAATGTGGTTGTGAGATGATTAAAAGGCATTCAGCATAGCCTATATTTCAATTTTCCATTCATATTTGGTGCCGAAATTCAATAAAGTCCATATTAGTACGTACCTTATCATCTCAAACACATTCGTCAACAATAACCAGAATATGGCCAATCCTTTTAACCACTTTCTGACATTGCGCGTAATAGTACGCCCATGCCAGACTCCCCCTGTTTGGTACGGGCTCCGGCGCCGAGCCTGCACTTTTCCGGGCACGTGACAGCTGACCTCTACAGTTGACATGTGCCTGCAATAACCGCGGGTGGAATCGCGATCCACCCGCCGCTGTTATCTAGTTAAATGCTGCTATCAATCTCTGATAGTGGCATTTAACTCACGTTTACCGGAAGTACGTCACTGATCCCGCCCATCGGTGACCCCGTCGCATGATCGGGGGTCACCCATGGGTCATCATGACAACCAGAGGTCTGTAGCAGATGTTTATGGTTGTCATTGCCAGATTGCTATGAGCGTCACCCCGTGGTCGGTGCTCATAGCAAGTGAGCATTTCGGCTACACAGGCGATCTGATCATTGCATGTGTGTAGCAGAAGCGATCAAAGTATTGCAGTTTCTAGTCTCCCATGGAGAGTATTGAAGCATGTAAAAAGTAAAAAAAGTTTTTAAAAATTAAAAAAATATAAAAGTTCAACTCATCCCCCTTTTGCGCCATTCAAAACAAAACAATAAAAAAATCAAATATGCACATATTTGGTAATGCCGCATTCAGAGTCACCTGATCTATCAATGTAAACAAAGAATTAACCCGATCGCTGAACGGCGTAACAAGAAAAAAATTCAAAATGCCAGAATTACGTTTTTTGGTCGCTACAATGCAATAAATTGAAATAATGGGCGATCAAAAGATCATTTCTAAACCAAAATAGCATAAATAAAAATGTTAGCTCAGCGCACAAAAAATAAGCCCTCGCCCAACCCCAGATCGCGAAAAATGGAGACGGTACAGGTGACGGAAAATGGCACCGTTTTTTAAAAAAAATTAATTAACAAATTTTGCATTTTTTTTCACCACTTAAATAAAAAAGAATTTAAGGGAGCAAAAAATGGAAATGCATTTGGAAAACTAAATAAAAATCTATTGAAACAGCAAAAACCCAAAAAACGGAAATTCAAAAACTGAAATACCCCTGATCGCAAAGGTGTTAATCACAGTTAATGTTTTGGAAGAATTTAATTTAAAGTTTGTGTCACCCCTTATATCATATAACTAGCTGAAAAGCCCGGCGCTGCCCGGGCATAGTAAATAACTGTGGTTAGTTATAGCAAATTATAATTATCCTCCATCCCATAGTCCCGTGCCCATATACCCATCATACATATCCACGATCCCATAGGCCCGTGCCCATATACCCATCATACATATCCTCCATCCCATGGTCGAGTGCCCATATACCCATCACACATCCTCCATCCCATAGTCCCATGCCCATATAACCATCATACATATTCTCCATCCCATAGTCCCATGCCCATATACCCATCATACATATCCTCCATCCCATAGTCGAGTGCCCATATACCCATCACACATCCTCCATCCCATAGTCCCATGCCCATATACCCATCATACATATTCGCCATCCCATAGTCGAGTGCCCATATACCCATCATACATATCCGCCATCCCATAGGCCCGTGCCCATATACCCATCATACATATCCTCCATCCCATAGTCGAGTGCCCATATACCCATCACACATCCTCCATCCCATAGTAGAGTGCCCATATACCCATCATACATATTCTCCATCCCATAGTACCATGCACATATACCCATCATACATATCCTGCATCCCATAGTCCTGTGCCCATATACCCATCATACATATCCTCCATCCCATAGTCCAGTGCCCATATACCCATCACACATCCTCCATCCCATAGTCCTGTGCCCATATACCCGTCATACATATCCTCCATCCCATAGTCCAGTGCCCATATACCCATCACACATCCTCCATCCCATAGTCAACCATTATGACATCATAATGAGCGGCGGGGCTTGCAACCTATGATGACATCAGCATCGCCATGGCAACCATTATGACATCATAATGAGGGGCGGGGCTTGATACACACACACTTTTTCCCCATTATGTAGATAGGGGCAAAATTGTTTGGTGAATTGGAACACGCGGGGTTAAAATTTCATCTCACAACATAGCCTAGGACACTCTCGGGGTCCAGACCTGTGACTGTGCCAAATTTTGTGGCTGTAGCTGCGACGGTGCGGATGCCAATCCCGGATATACACACATACACACACTCACACACACACACACATACATACATACATACATACACACCCACATTGAGCTTTATATATTAGATAATAAACAGAAACTGCTTTTCTAATAGACTGACAAGTCCGGAAGAGATCCATTTTCAGCTGTCACCTCATTGTCATAACTAGGAGGATTATAATGACAGATAACAGAATCCACCATACGCAGTAGATAGTGTTGCAACTCACCTCTTCCCCCTTCCTGCATTTCACTAAACATGAGAAAATGTAAAGAAAACTCTCCCAAGGAAATAGAGTCCCATTTAATGTCTTATGATATATATACATGAATATGTCCAATGTCCATATCTCCAAACAGTCAAGAGAGCAGCTTCCATAAATGTCCAGTAAACAGAATACAATAATCTGCAAGCCTGAAATGCAAATTATAAAAAAAATTAGTACAATCTAAATGGTTAATAGGTTAGAGTAGAGTAGAGTAGGGCCCTGCCAAAAGAGTCTACCTTGTCGTGGTGGCAGGCTTAAAAAATCTTTTGGTCAAAACAAAAGCTGTTGGCTGAGTGTGTGACATGGAGTTTGATGTGACCTGTGTGATTGGTGAGGAGTAGAGTTTTTAAATAATGGGCAGTGGGACTGTGGAAAGTTTGAGGCGTGGAGGCGGTTCTTGGGTGGAGTCAGAACTGGGGTGGAGTCTGGGCAAACTCTTAAAGGGGCTCTAACATATGGCCAGTATGGGGCCCTGAAATTCCTAAAGGCATCCCTGGCTGCGCATATATCCCTTAACCCCTTCCTCTCACGCCTAGTTAGCCCACCTGACCTTTGATGGGGAGGCCTGGCAGACTATTATGTATTGCCCACCTAGGGACCATGGCACTGTGAATAAGGTCTTCCGTGAGGTTAGCCTCCATCTGTTCCAAGAGGTGATGCCCAGCCAGGGGTTCACTTCTGCCTTAATGACTATCGAGCAACACCACCAAGGTCCACGGATCTCTTCCCACAGGTGTCAGTCCTATAGCATCAGCTCTGGGGAGGTCTTCAGACATAAAGCAAACTTGGGCCACTTCTTGTGGGGGAGTCAACTGTATATGTGCTTCACTCAAATTTATACGACGCGCAGGTACCCATCCTTGCCGTACGTTGGCCAGGGTACAGGTAACCAATAATCTGGTGATCGTTTCTACTCCATCTATAGGCTTGAACTGTACATCCACACCCTCCAAAGACACATGGACCAGTACCGGCATAGTGAGTATAGTCTATCCTACCAGCAACGTCACGGTAGCTTCAGGCGGTAACAACACTTTAGTAAGATGTTGGGAAGCAGGCAACTTCTGAATTTGGCTGACTTACACGAGTTGCTGAAAACACCCTCTTACTAGCCTGATAATGAGTGGCGGGGATTCAGTTCATTTTATCGGGTCCCTCAGCCAAGAATTGTCCCATTTCTTTTAGCATGTTCATACCCAGGTCTTGTAATACTGTCTTGGGACTTTAATCAAGGACAACTTGCCCCCTCTCTGCTGTATCTATTGAGATGTGGAGTCCTCTTTAGGTAATATTTTGTGTTATTTTTTTTCCTTGGATGAAGATATTATATCCCCTTGTAACACCATATTGGAATGCCAGTTATGGATAACTGGTCCTCTAGTAGGGATTTTTGGGGTTTATGACTCATTGTATCACGTGTGTCACTTAAAAATAATTTTTATAATATTTTTTTATGTTACCCTTGTTCTATTATTATTTTTTTTTGTTTGTTCTTTATAGTTTGGATGTTGATTCAGGATGGGTATACTGGATATTTACCCTTATTATCAATAATTAGCACTTGTCACTTTACACTGATAGCACTTTAAAATGTGTATGTTATTGTTAAACACTTATAGTATTCATAAGGTCTTTTTAAATAGGCCAAATACTTTCTCTAGGCAGAATTACTGTGGGTGTCCCTCCTTTTATGAATGATACGAAAAGGAAAAAAGATAAATGTGTTGGGTCTATTTATGAGATCTTTATTTGCAGTGGCAGGTGTAATACCCCTAGCGAGAGATGTGATATTACTTTCACCGCTTGTGCGCATGTCTTATGATGGGACTGGCTGGATGCATCCCATCGGCACCGCCTGATGATGTGTGCATGTCATTGACTTCATCAGGGTTCTCCCTTTGACACGCGCAGTCATCTTGGCGCCGTTAATAGCAGTATACCTGGCACCTGAGTGAGCTACATATAAGGAAGACCATGTGACAGATAACACAGCAACAGACCCCGGAAGAAACCCACGCGGTTCTCTTGACAGCTGTGGATTAGGAATAATTATGGGGTTATGACCTGATGACTGATTAGTGAGGGATTATTGTGATGTCTACACCTCACTAGGGGATTAATATACCTCTGCTAATTTGTGGCTTTGGGGCCTCTTGAATTTAGTTGCACTGGCAATATATATACTGAAACTTCCTGCTGTCACTAGCGCTGCATTTGTGTTGCACCTAGGTCTCTTTCAGACGCTCAGCCATATTATTGTTTTATTATCTCGTCTATTCATATATTTGTGATTTATCTATTAACAAAATAATAATGTGATTTTACTTGAGGAAATAGATGCCTTCTTTTTGCATGTTTACTAATAGAGCATTGCAGTAGTCCAGGTGGGAGTGGATCAAGGCAACAGTGAGAGTTTTTGTTGTTTCCATGGTGACAAAAAGGCGGATTCTAGAGATGCTCTTTAGGTGTAAGCGGCACGAATGGGCAAGAGATTGTATATGGGATGTGAAGGAGCGATTGGGTCAAACATAACACCCAGACAGTCCGCCTGCTGCCGGGGTGTTATTATGGTGCCCCCCACAGAGAGGGAAAAGTCAGATTTAGGGAGGTTAGTAGATGGCGGGAGCAGAACAAGTTCAGTTTTGGAGAGGTTGAGTTTCAGATAGAGAGTGGACATGATATTGGAGACTGCGGACAGACATTCACTGGCTTTCTGTAGTACAGCAGGGGTAAGGTCACGGGATGATGTGTATAGTTGTGTGTCATCGGCATAAAGATGGTACTGAAAGCCAAATCTGCTGATGGTCTGTCCAATTGGGGCCCTGTAGAGAGAGAAGAGAAGGGGGCCAAGGACTGAGCCCTGAGGTACCCCAACAGCGAGAGGAAGAGGAGATGAAGTGGAGCCAGAGAACAAAACACTGAAGGAGCAGTCAGAGAGATAAGAAGAGAACCAGGAGAGAGCAGTGTCCTTAATGCCTAGTGACTGGAGCCTAGAGAGTAGGAGATGGTGGTCAACAGTGTCAAAAGCTGCAGAAAGGTCGAGAAGAATGAGCAGAGTGGTCACTTTTACAATTTGCTGTCAGAAGGTCATTCACCAGTCCCGGCTCAGAAATCAGCAATTCCCTGCAGCCCACAGTGCACATGCTGGGGGATTCACAAGTTTGGAGTCACACAGAATAACTGCAGACTAATCGCTTTGGACCGGACAACCCCTTTAAGCAAATGACAGTAGATCTAACTGCAATCCCATGTTAAACTTAGCTGACATAGAGTAATATCAATTCAGTAATCTAAAGCTCTACTACATCAGTAATGGAATCATATGGGGGGAGCATAAATCTACTCCCTAGATTCCAGCTAAGACTAATGACTGTATACCATGGCAGACTCCAGTATACAGTACATCCTGCTCGCGTGCGTCTTGGATCACATGCTTTTTAATAAAATGTAGCAGAAAATGCCACTCTCACCTGCGTCACCAACTTTACATTCATGTGCTCTGTATAATTCCTTGACAGACCTCAATTAACACTTCCCCAGAGGCGACACTGCAGGTTCCCAGCATTTACCATGAAATTACGACACCATTAGCAATTACACTGGAGCACACAAGTCCTTAATTAATATTTTATTTTAATTATTTCTTGATATATTGGGAACATTCTTCCTGTTCTGTTATCACACTGAGTTACAGAATTCGAGCCATCGTACATATAGGGATATTTTTTATATATTGCGCATAATGCCATCCTCATTGTTTGATCACTATTACGCACCCTGATAAATCCCCTGCAGCCCCTGCTGCTCCACTGGTCCTTCCCTGTCTCTATTTACTTCCTCGGAGTGATGACATCATGTACATCCATATGACTGCTGCAGCCAATCACTGACCTCAGTGGACCTACAAGCATCACTACTCATCAGGCCAGTGATCATCTGAATGATCCGACCACCAACATGGCAGACTAAGCTGGTAGATTGTGAAGGTGGTTTAAAGGGTTGTTCTCAACTTAGAAAGTTTATAGTTTCAGTGATTGGCTGCAGCGGTGACTGTGCTGTAGTCGTGATGTCATCGTAAGCAGATATCTGGATAGTGGCGCAGAGCCAGCTGTGGAGCAGGTAAAAGCAACTGCCATGTCAGCTTATTGTTTTAACCCTCTGGCATTTTATCTATGATAAAATGTTAAAACCGGAAAACTCTGTTAAAATAAATCCAGGAAAAAACGCCAATGTTTTCTTTTCTCGTAATTGGACTTGTCGACTCCTGTTGCAGTATAATTTACCCTGCTCTGAAGCAGAAGGAAACAAAGCCAGGGGCCTCCAAATTATAGAATCCTCTGGTATTATTGGGTTCATTCCTTAAAGGGAATGCTGACTTGTGAATTTAGTGAATATAGTGTGCACTTCATGCTGCAAGGATTCTCCAGTACCGGCACCGGTAGTGGGCGCTCACCTGACCTCAACTATGTGATTTGCATACTTCTGGCCACATTCCAACTAGAGCTGTCAGGCCTCACTCAATACACTGGCAGAAAGTGAGGCCGTGCACGTCTAGTTGGTATATGACCGCATGTATGCAAAATGCATACTTGCGGTCGCATACTCGCCACTGGTAATGGAAAACCCTTCCAGCGTGCAGTGAGCACAATGTGAGGAGTTACAAGTCTGCAGTCACAGAATGATACAAAGTGACTGCAGACTTATGCCCTAAGGCCAGACAACCCCTTTAATGAATGATTTGTCATCATCTCTAATGCCCATGGTAAATGTGAACTTGCCGATATCTCCCGTTTACACATTCATTACTACAACCTTGAAAATTGGTATCTTCCCCATCCTCTTGTCTCAGGGTACAAAACAAGAGAACGAAGAGTTACGTACTGGCCCCCGGCCATTGAGGTGATACCTTATAGTTTAGATACTAGGAATAGTCAGACTGTGAGATTAGTAGAAGGAATCGATGTTCAATGCTAAAAGGCAAAACATATGAAGAAGACAGGAGCACAGAATGAGTTGCATTTATGTTGCATGTCAGGTGCCCCTGTAAGACATGTCCAGCTTCTCTCAGGCCCAGGGGGTCATCAGTACATGGCTTCTTACTTAGCCGTGTCCCCTGCACCCCAGTAGCGGCAGCTGCGTATGTCCTGGATGGTGTAAGCGTCTCTTCAGCTGGAAACCCTTGCAGCACTGGTCCCGGTCTCATAAATTCTTGCTGCAGCTGCGGCTTTCGCTGTGTTTGCCCCTGCCAACTCTGCCCGCCACAGGGCACGGATGAAACAATGTTTTGCATCAAACCAGATCACCTCTACTGCAAGAGATGTTCGCGTATCTGGTGTTGTGCTTGGCAGGAAATTCCTCAGAAGAAATAAATGGTGGGACGGGAGGTGAGACCCTTTATCTCAGATAAGAATTCCCAAGAAGGGTATTTACTAGAGTTGAGAGACTTTTGCTTTTTTAGGGTCGCGTTTCGTTTCGTGAAACCCGACTTTTCCAAAAGTCGGGTCGAGCAAGATCGTCCGATTATAGGGAAAAGTTGGGGTCGTCCCGATACACGAAACCCAATGTAAGTCAATGGGGAATAAAAGTCGGCAGTGAGAGGAGGACAGGAAACACACCTACAGTGCCCATTTGAATGCCAAAAGCATCAATTCTTCTTACTTAAGCTTGTCAACCTTAATTAACTTCATAATACAAGTTACGCACTGAAAAATGGGGGTTATTTGGCTAAATTTGTTGGGGGGGAGGGCTGGCTGCAGGTTTTCATGTGCCCTGGGCGAAAGAGCGCCCCTTTAACACATACCACAACTCATCATGCTCCGATACGGCAGAGAAATAGCGGTATAGTACAATGAAAAATACCTCACTTTTTACATCTCATGACGAGGCCCATCTATTTCTCCATACAAAATCATTGGTCCCATATAATGTTTGAAACAGTATATGATGAGCTCCACATAATGCTACAGTATATGTTGGTCCCCATGGATGAAGCTCCACTGTCTTATGGGCCCAAATAATGCTCCAAACATAATGGGCCCCATTTCTACTGCTCTAGTGTATAATGGGCCCTGTAAATGCTGCTCCAGTGTCTGATGTCCACCTTTGGAATGTTCCAGTGTATGGTGGGCCCCATCTATCATTCTCCAGAGTATAGTGCTCCCCAAAAATTGCTGTCCCAACATAGAAAACAATCAAATAAGTCTCCTCGCTAGGGAATCCCTGCACTTGTCTGGACAGGTGATGTAGCTTGCTTAGCAGCTCGGCAGCCGTTCTCAAGCCCAGTATGGATTGCACGTGATTGCACAAAGGTTAGAAAGGGTACCGTATCCCTGGATAACATGTATGGATAGCGTACACATTCAAAATATATGTCTATACAGCACGAGGCAGGCTCAGACGGTGTTAGGCCCAGTATGGATTGCACGTCATTGCACAAAGGTTAGAAGGGGTACCGTATCCCCGGATAACATGTATGGATAGCGTACACATTCAAAATATATGTCTATACAGCATGAGGCAGGCTCAGACGGTGTTAGGCCCAGTATGGATTGCACGTCATTGCACAAAGGTTAGAAGGGGTACCGTATCCCCGGATAACATGTATGGATAGTGTACACATTCAAAATATATGTCTATACAGCATGAGGCAGGCTCAGACGGTGTTAGGCCCAGTATGGATTGCACGTCATTGCACAAAGGTTAGAAAGGGTACCGTATCCCTGGATAACATGTATGGATAGCGTACACATTCAAAATATATGTCTATACAGCATGAGGTAGGCTCAGACGGTGTTAGGCCCAGTATGGATTGCACGTCATTGCACAAAGGTTAGAAGGGGTACCGTATCCCCGGATAACATGTATGGATAGCGTACACATTCAAAATATATGTCTATACAGCATGAGGCAGGCTCAGACGGTGTTAGGCCCAGTATGGATTGCACGTCATTGCACAAAGGTTAGAAGGGGTACCGTATCCCCGGATAACATGTATGGAGAGCGTACACATTCAAAATATATGTCTATACAGCATGAGGCAGGCTCAGACGGTGTTAGGCCCAGTATGGATTGCACGTCATTGCACAAAGGTTAGAAGGGGTACCGTATCCCCGGATAACATGTATGGATAGTGTACACATTCAAAATATATGTCTATACAGCATGAGGCAGGCTCAGACGGTGTTAGGCCCAGTATGGATTGCACGTCATTGCACAAAGGTTAGAAAGGGTACCGTATCCCTGGATAACATGTATGGATAGCGTACACATTCAAAATATATGTCTATACAGCATGAGGCAGGCTCAGACGGTGTTAGGCCCAGTATGGATTGCACGTCATTGCACAAAGGTTAGAAGGGGTACCGTATCCCCGGATAACATGTATGGATAGCATACACATTCAAAATATATGTCTATACAGCATGAGGCAGGCTCAGACGGTGTTAGGCCCAGTATGGATTGCACGTCATTGCACAAAGGTTAGAAGGGGTACCGTATCCCCGGATAACATGTATGGATAGCGTACACATTCAAAATATATGTCTATACAGCATGAGGCAGGCTCAGACGGTGTTAGGCCCAGTATGGATTGCACGTCATTGCACAAAGGTTAGAAGGGGTACCGTATCCCCGGATAACATGTATGGATAGCGTACACATTCAAAATATATGTCTATACAGCATGAGGCAGGCTCAGATGGTGTTAGGCCCAGTATGGATTGCACGTCATTGCACAAAGGTTAGAAGGGGTACCGTATCCCCGGATAACATGTATGGAGAGCGTACACATTCAAAATATATGTCTATACAGCATGAGGCAGGCTCAGACGGTGTTAGGCCCAGTATGGATTGCACGTCATTGCACAAAGGTTAGAAGGGGTACCGTATCCCCGGATAACATGTATGGATAGTGTACACATTCAAAATATATGTCTATACAGCATGAGGCAGGCTCAGACGGTGTTAGGCCCAGTATGGATTGCACGTCATTGCACAAAGGTTAGAAAGGGTACCGTATCCCTGGATAACATGTATGGATAGCGTACACATTCAAAATATATGTCTATACAGCATGAGGCAGGCTCAGACGGTGTTAGGCCCAGTATGGATTGCACGTCATTGCACAAAGGTTAGAAGGGGTACCGTATCCCTGGATAACATGTATGGATAGCATACACATTCAAAATATATGTCTATACAGCATGAGGCAGGCTCAGACGGTGTTAGGCCCAGTATGGATTGCACGTCATTGCACAAAGGTTAGAAGGGGTACCGTATCCCCGGATAACATGTATGGATAGCGTACACATTCAAAATATATGTCTATACAGCATGAGGCAGGCTCAGACGGTGTTAGGCCCAGTATGGATTGCACGTCATTGCACAAAGGTTAGAAAGGGTACCGTATCCCTGGATAACATGTATGGATAGCGTACACATTCAAAATATATGTCTATACAGCATGAGGCAGGCTCAGACGGTGTTAGGCCCAGTATGGATTGCACGTCATTGCACAAAGGTTAGAAGGGGTACCGTATCCCCGGATAACATGTATGGATAGCGTACACATTCAAAATATATGTCTATACAGCATGAGGCAGGCTCAGACGGTGTTAGGCCCAGTATGGATTGCACGTCATTGCACAAAGGTTAGAAAGGGTACCGTATCCCCGGATAACATGTATGGATAGCGTACACATTCAAAATATATGTCTATACAGCATGAGGCAGGCTCAGACGGTGATAGGCCCAGTATGGATTGCACGTCATTGCACAAAGGTTAGAAAGGGTACCGTAAACCCGGATAACATGTATGGATAGCGTACACATTCAAAATATATGTCTATACAGCATGAGGCAGGCTCAGACAGTGTTAGGCCCAGTATGGATTGCACGTCATTGCACAAAGGTTAGAAAGGGTACCGTATCCCCGGATAACATGTATGGATAGCGTACACATTCAAAATATATGTCTATACAGCATGAGGCAGGCTCAGACGGTGTTAGGCCCAGTATGGATTGCACGTCATTGCACAAAGGTTAGAAGGGGTACCGTATCCCCGGATAACATGTATGGATAGCGTACACATTCAAAATATATGTCTCAGGAGGCAGGCTCAGACGGTGTCAGGCATAGTATGGATTTGACGGCCCAGATTACACAGCGGAGGAGCAGGGAGAGGTAAAGATTGCAAATGCTGGGGCCCTCGCCAAGGAAGGGGGGCCCACTCGTGGGCGTCGGTACTGGCACTGGGCCCCTCATAGTACAGCGGTGTGTCTGACGGCGGGTGTGCACCACCGCTGTCAGAGACACTTGATTGCACTATGAGGGACCCTGTGCCAGTGCCCGCGCCCAAGAGTCGGCCTACCCACCTGTCCAGGGCAACGGCACTCGCACGGTGTCGTGCGCTAGGTGGTGACCCCGGCCATGGGTGGGGAGGCAGCACAGTTAGGGAGTTTTAGAAAGTGGCATATGTTGATGTTGGACATTCAACTGATGCAAAAGGCGAAATAGGTGAAGTACCAGGAAGAGGTGGACCAAAGCAAGCCATTTTTCTGTCACCCTATGTGTCATCAGGGGAAGGTGGGACAAAATCCTTGGAAACCCATGCGTGGTTCATTTTAATGAAGGTTAGATCATCCACATTTTGGGTTGACAGACGGGTCCTTTTTTCTGTCAGGATTGATCCAGCTGCACTGAAGACTCTTTCCGATAGCACACTTGCACCTGGGCAAGCGAGCTCCTGTAAGGCATATTGGGCCAATTCAGGCCAGGTGTCCAGTTTAGCGGCCCAATAGTCAAAGGGGAATGACCTGTGTGGGAGAACATCGATATGGGAGGAAAAGTAGTTTGTAACCATAGTTGACAACTGCTGTCTCCTGTCACTTTCCATCGATGCAGTATTACCAGTTGTGTGAGCGGTATTTGAAAAATCAGTCCACAACATTGTCATGAAACCCCTGTCTCCAACGCCACTTCTGCTGTGTGCACCACGAACACCTCTGCCAAGCTGCCCCCGGCCCGTACGGCTCGTGTGAGAACCATCACCGCTGCTGTGTGCTGGGAATGCCTCAAGCAACCGATTTACCAGAGTTGCTTGTTTATTAGCCAATATTAGGTCAAGGTTCTCCTGTGGCATGATGTTTTGTAATTTGCCTTTATAGCGTGGATCCAGGATGCTGGCCAACCAGTAGTCGTCATCGTTCATCATTTTGGCAATGCGGGGGTCCCTTTTTAGGATCCGCAAGGCATAATCTGACATGTGGGCCAATGTTCCCGGTGTCAATGATACACTGCGAGTGCTGGGTGGAGGAGCACTTTCTGGCAAATCCACATCCCTCCAGTCACGCACAAACCCTGTACCAGACCTTGCCACGCCAACATTTTCACTTGCCCCACGAGATGCATCCTCCTCCCCTAAGTAATCATCCCCATCATCCTCCTCCTCCTCCTCCTCTTCTTCCTCCACCTCGTCCAGGAGAGGTCCCTGAGCAGACAATGGCTGAATGTCATCAAGGATTCCCTCCTCCTCATCAACATTGGCTGCAGACGCCTGCTCCTTAAGGTGCGTCAAAGTTTGCATGAGCAGACGCATAAGTGGGATGCTCATGCTTAGGATGGCGTCGTCTGCGCTTACCAGCCGTGTGCATTCCTCAAAACACTGAAGGACTTTACAAAGGTCTTTCAGCTTCGACCACTGCACGCCTGTCAACTCCATGTCTGCTCTCAAAGTGCCTGGCCGTGTATCCTCCCACAAATGCATTATGGCCTGCCTCTGCTCGCACAGCCGCTCCACCATGTGCAGGGTGGAGTTCCACCTTGTTGCAATGTCGATAATGAGGCGGTGGTTGGGAAGGTGGAGCAATCGCTGCATCTTCTGCATACGAACGGAGTGTACAGGCGACCGGCGGATGTGCGCGCACAGTCTTTGCGCCTTCTGGAGCAGGGCTGTTAACTCCGGATAATTTTTGAGGAAGCACTGCATCACCAGGTTCAAGGTGTGAGCCAAGCAAGGTATGTGGCTGAGTTTTGAAAGGGCTATGGCTGCCACAAAATTACGGCCGTTATCACTAACTACCTTGCCTGCCTCAAGATGTACACTGCCCAGCCATGACTCAGTTTGTCGCTTCAAGTACTCGGCCAGCACCTCGGCGGTGTGTCTGTCGCCCAAACACATCATCTGCAACACAGCCTGCTGACGCTTTCCACTAGCTGCTCGATAGGGGGACACATCGTGTGCAACAGTGGCAGCTGCAGATGGAGTGCTCGTATGACTGCGCTCTGTGGATGAGCTGTCGCTTCTGGAGGAGGAGGAGGAGGAGGAGGGTCGAACGCCTACAGCCAACTGTTTCCTATACCGTGGGCTAGGCAGCACTGTCCCACCACCGCTGTCCCCTGTGGACCCTGCATCCACCACATTAACCCAGTGCGCAGTGATGGACACGTAACGGCCCTGGCCATGCCGACTGGACCATGCATCAGTTGTGAGGTGCACCTTTCTGCTCACTGACTGCTTGAGTGCATGGACAATGCGGTCTTTCACATGATGGTGGAGGGCTGGGATGGCTTTGCGAGAGAAGAAGTGGCGACTGGGTAGGTCATAGCGTGGTACTGCATAGGCCATGAGTTCGCGGAAAGCTGTGCTTTCCACCAACCGAAAGGGCATCATCTCAAACGAGATTAGTTTGGCAATGTGGGCGTTCAAACCCAGTGTACGCGGATGAGAGACTGAGTACTTTCTTGACCTACTCATAGTGTCTGGGAGGGTGAGCTGGACTTGAGAGCTGCATATGGTGGAAGTAGCGGTGGACAGGGCGGACTGAGAGAGGGTTGATGATGGTGATGGAGTTGGTGTTCTTTCTGATGGCCTAGAATAAGTCTTTCGTTGATATAACAGTGGAATTCCCTGACTGCTGTGGCCTTGCAACGACACCTCAACATTTGCTGCTGTGCTAACCTGTGGGCTTACAGTGGGGGAAACAATGTAGCGTTGCTGACTACCTTCGTTGTGATCAGTTGCACATGTGGCACTTGAGGTTTGGTGTTGTGTCCACGCTTGCAAGTGCATGCTGGTTAAATGTCTAAGCATGCAACTGGTATTCAAATTTTTCAGATTTTTCCCTCGGCTAAAGGTCTTTGCGCACTTCTTACAGATAACCTTGGCCTGATCATGAGGATTTTGTTCAAAAAAGTGCCACACTGCACTCTTCCTACTTTGTCAGACATTTTGCAGCCTAGCACGCTGTGATCTTTTGACCCTCTGGACAAGCTGTCCAGCAACTCTTTTGATGTTTGGAACCTGTCTTTGGAGTGCTCCGGGCCTGCCAGATAACAGCTGTTGCGATGTCGATGTCTGCTGTGGATGCTCCTCATCTGAGCTATTGGAAGCAGCACCCTCTTCCCCCAATGGATGCCAATCTGGGTCAACAACTGGGTCATCCATCACCTCCTCTTCTATGTCATGTGCACCTTTCTCTGTGTCACCGTGTATGGTGGTATAGTGTGCGGGAAGGGGCACCTGAGTCTCATCAGGGTCAAAATCTGGCTCTGTACACTGCGAGTACAATGTAGTGCTCTGAGTGAATGTACCAGCAGAATCATCCATCAGCGGCTGTGCATCAGTGCACTCCATGTCAGATTCATCTTGGCCTGGGTAATTCACCATTTGACTTGATAATCCAGGCATGGTATGTGAAAACAGCTCCATGGAGTAATAAGTAGTATGGCCTGCGTCATCCTTCAATCTTGGTTGGGGTGAAGGACACAAGGAAAGGTGTGGTTCATGAACATGAGCCTCCAATGACGACTCAGTGCTTTTACTTTTTACAACTGAAGAAGAGGAGGCGATAGAGCTGGAGGCTGAGTCAGCAATGTAAGACAAAACTTTTTCCTGATGCTCTGCCTTTAAAAGCGGTTTGCCAACTCCTAGAAAACTAAGCGTTCGAGGCCTTATGTAGCCAGACGATGACGCAGGGTCAGCACCTCCTGCATTCGGTCCTATTTTGCTCTTGCCACTACCATCAGATCCACCACCAACACCATCATTACCAGCTGCCAACCCCCGCCCAATTCCACGGCCTCTTCCACCAGCCTTCCTCATTTTTGGTAGAAATGTAGACAAAATCCAACAAACTATATAGTAATGTAAAACAAGGTACAAGGTGTCTATAGGACAGGGGAGTTTTAGAATTTCTGCACACACTTGTGGACAGTGGACACTTGTGGATTGTGTGCGGCCCACTGATATCTGAGCGCTATGTGACACGCTCGATGGCACAGCTGCCTGTGACCAAAGTGACGAGAGGATAATGGAGATTTTGAATCTCTGCGTACACTTGTGGACAGTGGACACTTGTGGATTGTGTGCGGCCCACTGATATCTGAGCGCTATGTGACACGCTCGATGGCACAGCTGCCTGTGACCAAAGTGACTAGAGGATAATGGAGATTTTGAATCTCTGCGTACACTTGTGGACAGTGGACACTTGTGGATTGTGTGCAGCCCACTGATATCTGAGCGCTATGTGACACGCTCGATGGCACAGCTGCCTGTGACCAAAGTGACGAGAGGATAATGGAGATTTTGAATCTCTGCGTACACTTGTGGACAGTGGACACTTGTGGATTGTGTGCGGCCCACTGATATCTGAGCGCTATGTGACACGCTCGATGGCACAGCTGCCTGTGACCAAAGTGACGAGAGGATAATGGAGATTTTGAATCTCTGCGTACACTTTTGGACACTTGTGGATTGTGTGCGGCCCACTGATATCTGAGCGCTATGTGACACGCTCGATGGCACAGCTGCCTGTGACCAAAGTGACGAGAGGATAATGGAGATTTTGAATCTCTGCGTACACTTTTGGAAAGTGGACACTTGTGGATTGTGTGCGGCCCACTGATATCTGAGCGCTATGTGACACGCTCGATGGCACAGCTGCCTGTGACCAAAGTGACGAGAGGATAATGGAGATTTTGAATCTCTGCGTACACTTTTGGACACTGGACACTTGTGGATTGTGTGCGGCCCACTGATATCTGAGCGCTATGTGACACACTCGATGGCACAGCTGCCTGTGACCAAAGTGACGAGAGGATAATGGAGATTTTGAATCTCTGCGTACACTTTTGGACAGTGGACACTTGTGGATTGTGTGCGGCCCACTGATATCTGAGCGCTATGTGACACGCTCGATGGCACAGCTGCCTGTGACCAAAGTGACGAGAGGATAATGGAGATTTTGAATCTCTGCGTACACTTGTGGACAGTGGACACTTGTGGATTGTGTGCGGCCCACTGATATCTGAGCGCTATGTGACATGCTCGATGGCACAGCTGCCTGTGACCAAAGTGACGAGAGGATAATGGAGATTTTGAATCTCTGCGTACACTTTTGGACACTGGACACTTGTGGATTGTGTGCGACCCACTGATATCTGAGCACTATGTGACACGCTCGATGGCACAGCTGCCTGTGACCAAAGTGACGAGAGGATAATGGAGATTTTGAATCTCTGCGTACACTTGTGGACAGTGGACACTTGTGGATTGTGTGCGGCCCACTGATATCTGAGCGCTATGTGACACGCTCGATGGCACAGCTGCCTGTGACCAAAGTGACGAGAGGATAATGGAGATTTTGAATCTCTGCGTACACTTGTGGACAGTGGACACTTGTGGATTGTGTGCGGCCCACTGATATCTGAGCGCTATGTGACACGCTCGATGGCACAGCTGCCTGTGACCAAAGTGACGAGAGGATAATGGAGATTTTGAATCTCTGCGTACACTTGTGGACAGTGGACACTTGTGGATTGTGTGCGGCCCACTGATATCTGAGCGCTATGTGACACGCTCGATGGCACAGCTGCCTGTGACCAAGGTGACGAGAGGAAAATGGAGATTTTGAATCTCTGCGTACACTTGCGGACAGTGGACACTTGTGGATTGTGTGCGGCCCACTGATATCTGAGCACTATGTGACACGCTCGATGGCACAGCTGCCTGTGACCAAAGTGACGAGAGGATAATGGAGATTTTGAATCTCTGCGTACACTTTTGGACACTGGACACTTGTGGATTGTGTGCGGCCCACTGATATCTGAGCGCTATGTGACACGCTCGATGGCACAGCTGCCTGTGACCAAAGTGACGAGAGGATAATGGAGATTTAGAATCTCTGCGTACACTTTTGGACAGTGGACACTTGTGGATTGTGTGCGGCCCACTGATATCTGAGCGCTATGTGACATGCTCGATGGCACAACTGCCTGTGACCAAAGTGACAAGAGGATAATGGAGATTTTTAATCTCTGCGTACACTTTTGGACACTGGACACTTGTGGATTGTGTGCGGCCCACTGATATCTGAGCGCTATGTGACACGCTCGATGGCACAGCTGCCTGTGACCAAAGTGACGAGAGGATAATGGAGATTTTGAATCTCTGCGTACACTTTTGGACAGTGGACACTTGTGGATTGTGTGCTGCCCACTGATATCTGAGCGCTATGTGACACGCTCGATGGCACAGCTGCCTGTGACCAAAGTGACGAGAGGATAATGGAGATTTTGAATCTCTGCGTACACTTTTGGACAGTGGACACTTGTGGATTGTGTGCGGCCCACTGATATCTGAGCGCTATGTGACATGCTCGATGGCACAGCTGCCTGTGACCAAAGTGACGAGAGGATAATGGAGATTTTGAATCTCTGCGTACACTTTTGGACACTGGACACTTGTGGATTGTGTGCGGCCCACTGATATCTGAGCGCTATGTGACACGCTCGATGGCACAGCTGCCTGTGACCAAAGTGACGAGAGGATAATGGAGATTTTGAATCTCTGCGTACACTTTTGGACACTGGACACTTGTGGATTGTGTGCGGCCCACTGATATCTGAGCACTATGTGACACGCTCGATGGCACAGCTGCCTGTGACCAAAGTGACGAGAGGATAATGGAGATTTTGAATCTCTGCGTACACTTTTGGACACTTGTGGATTGTGTGCGGCCCACTGATATCTGAGCGCTATGTGACACGCTCGATGGCACAGCTGCCTGTGACCAAAGTGACGAGAGGATAAGGGAGATTGGATTGCTTTTAAAAAAGCAGTTTGCGGAGCAGTGGGTAAACAGCAATGCCAGCGTGTCAGGAAGCCTTAAAAGGCAGCCCAACAACCAACACCACTGATACACCACAATATAGCCTCCCCTTGCACTGCACACACAGTGACTTGTGTGTTGTGCAGGCCAAATCGCTAGCAGCAGAAGCAGTTTTTTTGTCTTCTTCCCTGCCTAACGCTCTCCCTACAGAATCAGCAGCAACCTCTCCCTATACTAAGATCGGCAGAAGTAAGATGGCGGTCGGCGTGCACGCCCTTTTATACCCCCTGTGACGCCCACCAAAGCAAGCCAATCACTTGCATGCCCTTCTGAAAGATGGTGGTGACCCGTGCCTATGTCATCACGTTGCCCACAGTGTCCGTGGATCCTGATTGGCTGAAAAAGAGCGCAAAACAAACTTTTGAAACGCGACTTTGGCGCGTAAGTCGCCGACCTCGTGGCCGACCTCATCCTAGGGTCGGGTTTCGTTTCATGAAACCCGACTTTGCCAAAAGTCGGCGACTTTTGAATTTTTTCGACCCGTTTCGCTCAACTCTAGTATTTACAAAATTGTTTTTCTAAATTAGACATCCCCTTTAAGACATAAATACAAGAGAGTAGAAAGAAGCTATAAAGGTACCCTCAACACTGCACTGCCAGGATGACTGGCCAGTGATGATACCGTTTGTGCCGTCAGTGCCACTTAAATGGTTATTCCCATATTTAGAAGTTATTATCTATGCAGAAAATAGGTGACAACTTGCTGATTGGTGGAGTCTGACACCTGGGACAATCCCAGGATTCTTACCCAGAAATGCATCCTAAGTAGAGTTGAGTGACTTTTGTTTTTTTATGGTCGAGCTTCGTTTCGTGAAACCCGACTTTTCCAAAAGTCGGGTCGAGCAAGATCGGCCGATTATAGGGAAAAGTCGGGGTCGTCCCGAAACCCAATGTAAGTCAATGGGGAATAAAAGTCGGCAGTGAGAGGAGGACAGGAAACACACCTACAGTGCTCATTTGAATGCCAAAAGCATCAATTCTTCTTACTTAAGCTGGTCAACCTTAATTAACTTCATAATACAAGTTACGCACTGAAAAATGGGGGTTATTTGGCTAAAGTTGTGGGGGGGTAGGGCTGGCTCCAGGTTTTCATGTGCCCTGGGTGAAAGAGCGCCCCTTTAACACATACCACAACTCATCATGCTCCGATACGGCAGAGAAATAGCGGTATAGTACAATGAAAAATACTTCACTTTTTACATCTCATGACGAGGCCCATCTATTTCTCCATACAGAATCATTGGTCCCATATAATGTTTGAAACAGTATATGATGAGCTCCACATAATGCTACAGTATATGTTGGTCCCCATGGATGAAGCTCCACTGTCTTATGGGCCCAAATAATGCTCCAAACATAATGGGCCCCATTTCTAATGCTCTAGTGTATAATGGGCCCTGTAAATGCTGCTCCAGTGTCTGATGTCCACCTTTGGAATGTTCCAGTGTATGGTGGGCCCCATCTATCATTCTCCAGAGTATAGTGCTCCCCAAAAATTGCTGTCCCAACATTGAAAACAATCAAATAAGTCTCCTCGCTAGGGAATCCCTGTACTAGTCTTGACTCTTCGTCGTCCCCATCTTCCATCTCACTGCACAGTATTTCAACCTTGCAAGTGCTGTGATCCTGAGCAAGCGGGGGGGGCCCACTCGTTGGTGACGGCACTGGCACAGGGCCCCTGATAGTACAGTGGTGTGTCTGATGGCGGGTGGGCCGAACCTGCACTTTCATCTGCAGCTTCCTCTTTGTCACCGTGTAAGATGGAACTGTATATGGGAAGGGTAACCTGAGTTTCATCAGGGTCAGATTCAGGCCGGGTAGCGTGCGAGGGGAATGTAGTGGTCTGGGTCAATGTACCAGCAGATTCATCGAGCAGTGGCTGGGCATCAGTGCACTTGTGTCGCCCCCAGGAGTACGGTCGCCACAGTGGCATTACCTTCCTCCTAGGGAGTGTGATGTCATGCTTGGGAGCAACGAAGGATCTCTCTAGCAGGTTAACTGATTGGGCGGCAATATTCCCACGAGTCCTGACCCTCCAAACAGCGTTCATGATGGCAAAGTGTTTGTTTTACGTGGGCAGTATGGTTGCAAAGCTGAACCTTAAAGGAATGTCCAGAAGGGCACCACCAGGAGTGGAGCCTACGGCGTAATTTGACTCAACACGGGCAACCTCAACCATGCCAGCTACAGAACAGATGCACACATTGCAAGCTTAATTCCGTTAATGAACGAGACTCCGTCATGCCCAGCGGTCCGAGTCCGGCTTACTAGAGGGACACGTGAGGCTCTGGCACATGAGATTGGCCAATAACTGGTGTGTCATGCCCTTACATGTCCATGGCTGCATGTGCGCTACACTGAAAAGGCCAGCGTTTGTCGCTTACAGGTGCAGATAACCCGCTGAACAACGTTAGTGATGGGGATCACTGATTACAATTATTACTCGCGAACGATGATTTCCCAGTAAGTGCAGGTCAACCGCAGTTCCGGAATTAGGCCTAACCGTCATTCCTGAAAAAATGAAAAACTTACGTGTGCAAACCACAGGTGCTGTAGCTTGCTTAACAGCTCGCCAGCCGTTCTCACGCCCAGTATGGATTACACGTGATTGCACAAAGGTGAGAAAGGGTACCGTATCCCCGGATAACATGTATGGATAGCGTACACATTCAAAAGATATGTCTATACATCAGGAGGCAGGCTCAGACGGTGTTAGGCCCAGTATGGCTTGCACGTGATTGCACAAAGGTGAGAAAGGGTACCGTATCCCCGGATAACATGTATGGATAGCGTACACATTCAAAAGATATGTCTATACATCAGGAGGCAGGCTCAGACGGTGTTAGGCCCAGTATGGCTTGCACGTGATTGCACAAAGGTGAGAAAGGGTACCGTATCCCCGGATAACATGTATGGATAGCGTACATATTCAAAAGATATGTCTATACATCAGGAGGCAGGCTCAGACGGTGTCAGGCACAGTATGGATTTGACGGCCCAGACTACACAGCGGAGGAGCAGGGAGAGGTAAAGATTGCAAATGCTGGGGCCTTGCCCAAGCAAGGGGGGCCCACTCGTGGGTGTCGGTACTGGCACTGGGCCCCTCATAGTACGGCGGTGTGTCTGACGGTGGGTGTGCACCACCACCATCAGAGACACTTGATTGCACTATGAGGGACCCTGTGCCAGTGCCCGCGCCCAAGAGTCGGCCTACCCACCTGTCCAGGGCAACGGCACTCGCACGGTGTCGTGCGCTAGGTGGTGACCCCGGCCATGGAGGGGGGGAGGCTGCACAGTTAGGGAGTTTTAGAAAGTGGCATATGTTGATGTTGGACATTCAGCTGATGCAAAAGGCTAAATAGGTCAAGTCCCAGGAAATGGTGGACCAAAGCAAGCCATTTTTCTGTCACCCTATGTGTCATCAGGGGAAGGTGGGACAAAATCCTTGGAAACCCATGCATGGTTCATTTTAATGAAGGTTAGATCATCCACATTTTGGGTTGACAGACGGGTCCTTTTTTCTGTCAGGATTGATCCAGCTGCACTGAAGACTCTTTCCGATAGCACACTTGCAGCTGGGCAAGCGAGCTCCTGTAAGGCATATTGGGCCAATTCAGGCCAGGTGTCCAGTTTAGCGGCCCAATAGTCAAAGGGGAATGACCTGTGTGGGAGAACATCGATATGGGAGGAAAAGTAGTTTGTAACCATAGTTGACAACTGCTGTCTCCTGTCACTTTCCATCGATGCTGTATTACCAGTTGTGTGAGCGGTACTTGAAAAATCAGTCCACAACATTGTCATGAAACCCCTGTCTCCAACACCACTTCTGCTGTGTGCACCATGAACACCTCTGCCAAGCTTCCCCTGGCCCGTACGGCTCGTGTGAGAACCATCACCGCTGCTGTGTGCTAGGAATGCCTCAAGCAACCGATTTACCAGAGTTGCTTGTTTATTAGCCAATATTAGGTCAAGGTTCTCCTGTGGCATGATGTTTTGTAATTTGCCTTTATAGCGTGGATCCAGGATGCTGGCCAACCAGTAGTCGTCATCGTTCATCATTTTGGCAATGCGGGGGTCCCTTTTTAGGATCCGCAAGGCATAATCTGACATGTGGGCCAATGTTCCCGGTGTCAATGATGCACTGCGAGTGCTGGTTGGAGGAGCACTTTCTGGCAAATCCACATCCCTCCAGTCACGCACAAACCCTGTACCAGACCTTGCCACGCCAACATTTTCACTTGCCCCACGAGATGCATCCTCCTCCCCTAAGTAATCATCCCCATCATCATCCTCCTCCTCCTCTTCTTCCTCCAACTCGTCCAGGAGAGGTCCCTGAGCAGACAATGGCTGAATGTCATCAAGGATTCCCTCCACCTCTTCCTCCTCGTCAACATTGGCTGCAGACGCCTGCTCCTTAAGGTGCGTCAAAGTTTGCATGAGCAGACGCATAAGTGGGATGCTCATGCTTAGGATGGCGTCGTCTGCGCTTACCAGCCGTGTGCATTCCTCAAAACACTGAAGGACTTTACAGAGGTCTTTCAGCTTCGACCACTGCACACCTGTCAACTCCATGTCTGCTCTCAAAGTGCCTGGCCGTGTATCCTCCCACAAATGCATTATGGCCTGCCTCTGCTCGCACAGCCGCTCCACCATGTGCAGGGTGGAGTTCCACCTTGTTGCAATGTCGATAATGAGGCGGTGGTTGGGAAGGTGGAGCAATCGCTGCAGCTTCTGCATACGAACGGAGTGTACAGGCGACCGGCGGATGTGCGCGCACAGTCTTCGCACCTTATGGAGCAGGGCTGTTAACTCCGGATAATTTTTGAGGAAGCACTGCACCACCAGGTTCAAGGTGTGAGCCAAGCAAGGTATGTGGCTGAGTTTTGAAAGGGCTATGGCTGCCACAAAATTACGGCCGTTATCACTAACTACCTTGCCTGCCTCAAGATGTACACTGCCCAGCCATGACTCAGTTTGTCGCTTCAAGTACTCGGCCAGCACCTCGGCGGTGTGTCTGTCGCCAAAACACATCATGTGCAACACAGCCTGCTGACGCTTTCCACTAGCTGCTCGATAGGGGGAAACCTCGTGTGCAACAGTGGCAGCTGCAGATGGAGTGCTCGTACGACTGCGCTCTGTGGACGAGCTTTCGCTTCTGGAGGAGGAGTGTCATGGTCACGTGTGTCAGGACGCAGATGATACCGCAAGGCGGACCCATAACACACGTGACCTTGGATACACCGCCTCCAGTGGGGCGCATTTAAATAATAAAACGTGCAGGTGGATACGCCGCCTCCACCTGGCGAATTTAGGTATTACACGTTATACATACAATAATCAAATAATAAAGGGGGAACCTGGGAAACTTTAACAATGGTGGGCCCTGCGATAGGGAATGGGGACATGGAGACCTCCTTAACTCCCCTGAGCCAGTGTCCCTGCACTCCTTACATTCCCTAAACAGGCTCTGCACCTGTTGCCGCACGCGTACCTTAACGCCCTTGCTCACCCTGACCCTAAACCCTCACTAGGGAATGGGTCGGTGCAGAGACTAATCCCACCACTGCACTAATAACACACATGAGGAAAGAGACAATACAGGGGAAACACCACTTAGCTTTGCTCTGTTGCGTGCGCTCCTAGCAACAGAGCCCTCCACCTGAGTGCATCTTCTCCTCCACCTGGATCCATCACCATAACAGGATCCTTCACCTTAGTGCAGCCTTGGAGCAGAGTACAACACCAGTTGCAGCTGCTTAGAACCAGAGTCCCAAGGAAGTGTTCAGCTTCTGCCACGAAGTCAAGCATGCTTGAGTCCAGCTCAACGGCCAAGTCCCACATGGTGAGTGCCACTCTCCATAGTAGCCACTCCACCAGACCATGCAGACACTTCCCGCCGACTCCATCACTGCGACCCCACCACGCCATGCCAGCCCTTCGTCCAGACACCATAGCTGCAACAAGTCCCCCCTGGCTAAGCTGCGCAGGACTCCTCACCAGCTCCATCCTTCCTCCAGGCTCTCCACTTCAAAGTGAAAGCAATCTCACAATATCACAGGCAGTGAGTGAACACCCTGAGCACACCTTTATAGGGTGTCACACCTGATCCATAATTAAGTGAACATTAACCTAAACCTAAGGTGCGATACCATTCCCCACCACCGGGCAACTTAGAATGAACAACACCACGTGATGATTCTCATGGCCACCGGGGGCAATCACGATACACTTTGGAACCAAAGGAAAAAAAGTTCACTTAATGCATTTAATACCGCCAGATCCAACACTGGATCATGACAAGGAGGAGGAGGGTGGAACGCCTACAGCCAACTGTTTCCTATACCGTGGGCTAGGCAGCACTGTCCCACCACCGCTGTCCCCTGTGGACCCTGCATCCACCACATTAACCCAGTGTGCAGTGATGGACAAGTAACGGCCCTGGCCATGCCGACTGGACCATGCATCAGTTGTGAGGTGCACCTTTCCACTCACTGACTGCTTGAATGTATGGACAATGCGGTCTTTCACATGATGGTGGAGGGCTGGGATGGCTTTGCGAGAGAAGAAGTGGCGACTGGGTAGGTTATAGCGTGGTACTGCATAGGCCATGAGTTCGCGGAAAGCTGCACTTTCCACCAACCGATAGGGCATCATCTCAAACGAGATTAGTTTGGCAATGTGGGCGTTCAAACCCAGTGTACGCGGATGAGAGACTGAGTACTTTCTTGACCTACTCATAGTGTCTGGGAGGGTGAGCTGGACTTGAGAGCTGCATATGGTGGAAGTAGCGGTGGACAGGGCGGACTGAGAGAGGGTTGATGATGGTGATGGAGTTGGTGTTCTTTCTGATGGCCTAGATTCAGTATTTCGTTGATATAACAGTGGGATTCCCTGACTGCTGTGGCCTTTCAACGACACCTCAACATTTGCTGCTGTGCTAACCAGTGGGCTTACAGTGGGGGAAACAATGTAGCGTTGCTTACTACCTTCTTTGTGATCAGTTGCACATGTGGCACTTGAGGTTTGGTGTTGTGTCCACGCTTGCAAGTGCATGCTGGTTAAATGTCTAAGCATGCAACTGGTATTCAAATTTTTCAGATTTTTCCCTCGGCTAAAGGTCTTTGCGCACTTCTTACAGATAACCTTGGCCTGATCATGAGGATTTTGTTCAAAAAAGTGCCACACTGCACTCTTCCTACTTTGTCAGACATTTTGCAGCCTAGCACGCTGTGATCTTTTGACCCTCTGGACAAGCTGTCCAGCAACTCTTTTGATGTTTGGAACCTGTCTTTGGAGTGCTCCGGGCCTGCCAGATAACAGCTGTTGCGATGTCGATGTCTGCTGTGGATGCTCCTCATCTGAGCTATTGGAAGCAGCACCCTCTTCCCCCAATGGATGCCAATCTGGGTCAACAACTGGGTCATCCATCACCTCCTCTTCTATGTCATGTGCACCTTTCTCTGTGTCACCGTGTATGGTGGTATAGTGTGCGGGAAGGGGCACCTGAGTCTCATCAGGGTCAAAATCTGGCTCTGTACACTGCGAGTACAATGTAGTGCTCTGAGTGAATGTACCAGCAGAATCATCTATCAGCGGCTGTGCATCAGTGCTCTCCATGTCAGATTCATCTTGGCCTGGGTAATTCACCACTTCACTTGATAATCCAGGCATGGTATGTGAAAACAGCTCCATGGAGTAATCAGTAGTATGGCCTGCGTCATCCTTCAATCTTGGTTGGGGTGAAGGACACAAGGAAAGGTGTGGTTCATGAACATGAGCCTCCAATGACGACTCACTGCTTTTACTTTTTACAACTTCAGAAGAGGAGGCGATAGAGCTGGAGGCTGAGTCAGCAATGTAAGACAAAACTTTTTCCTGATGCTCTGGCGTTAAAAGCGGTTTGCCAACTCCTAGAAAACTAAGCCTTCGAAGCCTTATGGAGCCAGACGATGACGCAGGCTCAACACCTCCTGCATTCGGTCCTATTTTGCTTTTGCCACTACCATCAGATCCACCACCAACACCATCATTACCAGCTGCCAACCCCCGCCCAATTCCACGGCCTCTTCCACCAGCCTTCCTCATTTTTGGTAGAAATGTAGACAAAATCCAACAAACTATATAGTAATGTAAAACAAGGTACAAGGTGTCTATAGGACAGGGGAGATTTAGATTTTCTGCAGACACTTGTGGACACTGGACACTTGGATTGTGTGAGGCCCACTGAATATCAGAGCGCTATGTCACAGGCTCGATGCAGCAGGTGTGAAAAAAGTGACTACAGGATAAGGGAGATTTTGAATTTCTGCAGACACTTGTGGACACTGGACACTTTTGGATTGTGTGAGGCCCACTGAATATCACAGCGCTATGTCACAGGCTCGATGGCACAGGTGTGAAAAAAGTGACTACAGGATAAGGGAGATTTTGAATTTCTGCAGACACTTGTGGACACTGGACACTTGGATTGTGTGAGGCCCACTGAATATCACAGCGCTATGTCACAGGCTCGATGGCACAGGTGTGAAAAAGTTACTACAGGATAAGGGAGATTTTGAATTTCTGCAGACACTTGTGGACACTGGACACTTGGATTGTGTGAGGCCCACTGAATATCACAGCGCTATGTCACAGGCTCGATGGCACAGGTGTGAAAAAAGTGACTACAGGATAAGGGAGATTTTGAATTTCTGCAGACACTTGTGGACACTGGACACTTTTGGATTGTGTGAGGCCCACTGAATATCACAGCGCTATGTCACAGGCTCGATGGCACAGGTGTGAAAAAAGTGACTACAGGATAAGGGAGATTTTGAATTTCTGCAGACACTTGTGGACACTGGACACTTGGATTGTGTGAGGCCCACTGAATATCACAGCGCTATGTCACAGGCTCGATAGCACAGGTGTGAAAAAAGTGACTAGAGGATAAGGGAGATTTTGAATTTCTGCAGACACTTGTGGACACTGGACACTTTTGGATTGTGTGAGGCCCACTGAATATCACAGCGCTATGTCACAGGCTTGATGGCACAGGTGTGAAAAAAGTGACTACAGGATAAGGGAGATTTTGAATTTCTGCAGACACTTGTGGACACTGGACACTTTTGGATTGTGTGAGGCCCACTGAATTTCACAGCGCTATGTCACAGGCTCGATGGCACAGGTGTGAAAAAAGTGACTACAGGATAAGGGAGATTTTGAATTTCTGCAGACACTTGTGGACACTGGACACTTGGATTGTGTGAGGCCCACTGAATATCACAGCGCTATGTCACAGGCTCGATGGCACAGGTGTTAAAAAAGTGACTACAGGATAAGGGAGATTTTGAATTTCTGCAGACACTTGTGGACACTGGACACTTTTGGATTGTGTGAGGCCCACTGAATATCACAGCGCTATGTCACAGGCTCGATGGCACAGGTGTTAAAAAAGTGACTACAGGATAAGGGAGATTTTGAATTTCTGCAGACACTTGTGGACACTGGACACTTTTGGATTGTGTGAGGCCCACTGAATATCAGAGCGCTATGTCACAGGCTCGATGGCACAGGTGTGAAAAAAGTGAATTGTAGAATTGGGCAGAATAGGAATCTCCCTAGAGTGTAGGTCTGTAAGAACGGAACAAGTCCTCCACTTATCCTTCCACAGTGTCACACAGATAGCTTCACTGTGGCTGTGATAACAGCCGTTACACGGTACTGTGTGAGGAGCGTACACCGCTGTATGGTGTGAATAAATGCACGCTCAGTACCTTAGCAGGACAAAAAAAAAAATTGGGATTGCTTTTAAAAAAGCAGTTTGCAGAGCAGTGGGGAAACAGCAATGCAGCTGTCAGGAAGCCTTAGAAGGCAGCCTAACAACCAACACCGCTGATCCACCACAAAATAGCCTCCCCTTGCACTGCACACACAGTGACTGGTGTGTTGCACAGGCAAAATCGCTAGCAGCAGAAGCAGTTTTTTTGTCTTCTTCCCTGCCTAACGCTCTCCCTACAGAATCAGCAACCTCTCCCTATGCTAAGATCGGCAGAAGTAAGATGGCGGTCGGCGTGCACGCCCTTTTATAACCCCTGTGACGCCCACCAAAGCAAGCCAATCACTTGCATGCCCTTCTGAAAGATGGTGGTGACCCCTGCCTATGTCATCACGTTGCCCACAGTGTCCGTGGATCCTGATTGGCTGAAAAAGAGCGCTAAACAAACTTTTGAAACGCGACTTTGGCGCGTAAGTCGCCGACCTCGTGGCCGACCTCATCCTAGGGTCGGGTTTCATTTCATGAAACCCGACTTTGCCAAAAGTCGGCGACTTTTGAAATTGTTCGACCCGTTTCGCTCAACTCTAATCCTAAGCGTTCTCGTTGGGACTGCTGGAGGTAGCACAGTAAAGTGCTCAACTTTCTCCCGCAGTTCCATAGACCCAGGCCAAAGATGGGGATAACCCTTTAAAAGAGACGTCTGGGACATTTATATCAATGGCTCATCTTTAGAATTTCATCAATATGTGACTGGTGAGGATGTGACACTGCGCACCCCTGCCAATCAGAGCTGTAATCGGTAATGACAGCAGCTGGATTCGCTCAGTTGCGGAGCTGCACAGCACAGCTTTGTAGACTATAAAGTGGCATGTAAACGTTTGGACACCCTGGGTCAAAATTCCTGTCATTATGAACAGTTAAAGAAGAAGTTTAAGATTAAATGATCTCTAAAAGGCCTAAAGTTAAAGATGACACATTTCCTTTGTATTTTTGGTAAAAAATATATATATATTGTCATTTTTTTACATATTAAAAGTTACAAAAAAGGTGTCATGATCCAGTTTGGATCTGACAGTTTAAATTCACAAAGTGAACTTTTTTTCCTTTGGCTTGGTGCCAAAGTGGTGTGATTGCCCCCGGTGGCCATTAGAATTATTACACGTGGTGTCGTTCATTCTAAGTTGCCCCAGTGGTGGTGAGCGGTAGTGCACTTTAGTTTCTTTGGTTTAATGTGCACTTAATTACAAATCAGGTGTTAGGCTCTATAAAAAAGAGTCAGGTGTGTTCAATCACTGTTGGTGATATTGTGTGTTAGTCATTCACAAGGAAGCCTGGGTGAAAGAAGGAGCTGAACATGAGTCCTGCGGAGCCCAGCCAGAGGGGACGAGTGGCAGCTATGTGGTCTGCAAGAAGGGCTGGCATGGCGTGGTGGAGTCACAGTTTATGGTGTCGGCAGGAAGTGCTTGCATGGCTTGGTGGAGTGGCGACTATGGAGAGAGTTGCACTCAGCATGCGGGACTTGGTTGCTGAGAGCTGGACTCAAGCATGCTTGACTTTTTGGGCAGGAGCTGAACTCATCTTTGGGACTCTTGTTATGAATGAGTCACCGTAAGAGGCAAAAACAGAAATACTAGCTAAGTCCAGAAAACCAGAGAAGTTGGCAGCTATCGGATTGCAGACCCCTGAACCTATCAACAACAACTAGCAGTAGCCCTGGGGGGTTCCTACGGTGCCCTAGACCCCTCAATCACAGCCGGAGAACTACATAGCCTAAAGACAGAAAGGGAAATCTAAACTGCCCCAGAGCAGACCCCAAAGCAATAGGCAGCCCCCAACATATAATGACGGTGAAGCAAGATGAAAAAACACTCACACAGATAGAAAGATAGGTTGAGCAAATGATGGGGCCCAAGGTAACTAGATAGGACAGGATAGAAAAGCTGCTGTCTGTAATCCACCAAAACCCTATCAAAACAAGAGCCAACAGCTGATAGGGAAAAAAGCCCTGAAGACGCTAGGCTTCAAAAAGACTATATCAGTACTCAGGTATTTTCTGAAGACAGAGCAAAAAGGAATTCAGCTCACCCCAGCAGGGAATGGCAGAAATCAAGGAAAACAATGCAAAACAAAACCAAAACACAAATGCAAAAAGTAGAGCAGAAAACTTAGCTTTTGAGGAGCAGGAATCAGACTGGTCTCCTAAAATCCCTCAGAGAGATCACCAGCAAGGCAGAAGGGCGTTGGCTGCCTTATATCCAGTCAGTAATTCCCGTCACCCAGTCATCATCATCCTGCCCAGGTGCTTGGTAATCAGCCTCACTACCTTCCTTCACCAGAAGAGGGAGTTCATCAGGCCTCAATGGTGAAGGGGAAAATGAACTCACAACAGACTCTGTTACTGGACTTCTGCAATTGGTGGTGGACTCTGCTCCAAGGCTGCACTATTTTGATGGATCCGATATTGGTGATGGATCCGGGTGGAGGAGAAGATGCACACAGGTGGTGGGCTTTGTTGCTAGGAGAATACGCAACAGAGCAAAGCTAAGTGGTGTTTCCCCTGTTTTGTCATCTTTCCTCATGTGTGTTTAGTGCAGTGGTGGGATTAGTTTCCGCACCGTCCAATTCCCTAATGAGAGTTTAGGTCAGGGCGAGTCAAGGTTTGATGTACGCGTGCATCGCCCGGTGTGGAAGCGGCATAGGGAATGTTAGGAGTGCAGGGACACTGGCTCAGGGGAGCACAGGAGATCTCTACTTCCCCGATTCCCTATCGCAGGGCCCACCATTGTTATTGTTACCCAGGTTTCCCCTTTATTATTTAAATTTGCCTTTCTGGAGGCGGGTTTTCCAGACTATTGTACATAACGTGTATTACCTAAATTCGCAAGTTGGAGGTGGCGTATCCAGCTGCACATTTTATTATTTAAATTCACCCCACTGGAGGCGGTGTATCCAGGGTCACGTGTGTTATGGGTTCGCCTTGCGGTAGTCTCTGCGTCCAGACACACGTGACCATGACAAAAGGAAAATGGGTTGATGCAAGAAGAAAATATATATTTTTTGGCCTAAAATACAAATGAAATGTGTCATCTTTAACTTTAGGTCTTTTAGGGATCATTTTATCTTCAACTTCTTTAACTGTTCACTATATACCTGATGAAGGCCAATATGGCAGAAATGCGCTGTGTTATATTTCCATTTTTATTGTATTGTTTTTAGCTTTTTTTTACATACAATACAGCAATACTGATTGCAATCTAAATGAATATCGAACTTACACACATCCACGATCCATCTGGAGATTGTCCTTTTTTTGATGAAGGTTTTCACTACCTTTATGACGCAATCATTTGCCTTTTAATCCATTTCATTTGGAATCCCTTTTAACAAAATGATGCACCATCGAACCTTCACCTTCCAATCTGTTCACAATAGCAGTAATCTTGACCAAGGGTGCCCAAACTTTTACATGCCACTGTATAGTGTGTATGGCCATGTACTTCACATCCGCCTCTTATTTAAATCAACAGGGGGTGGATGTGCAGTATGCGTTCATGGTTTTGATGCATTTGACAGAGATGTGTAGTGACAGTCCATAGCAGAGAATCTGGCTGCCGTCGTTATGGGGAACAGCTGATAGTTGGGGTGCAACAACATTAGACATTGGTGATCTATCCTAAAGATAGGCCATTAATAGAAATGTCCCAGATGACGCATTCAAGTTAACCCTACATTGGTATCTTGTAAAAAGATGTATGCTGCCCTGGTCTGGTGTCCAGTCCACTCCCCCTTGGCATAGACCAGTGCAGTCTTCACTTCTTCTGCTTGCATGCTCAACCTCACATCCTTGTGGCCTCTTGCGATTACCAGGCCCCATGTATCGTAATTATTTCACACAGCAATTTTAAAGGGAGCAATACCAGTGCGAAACATGTAGCTAAATTTAACAGACTGTCAATTATTACATTCCTCACATTGGTAGCTCCTCCTTTCATTGAAATAATCTCTGGAGACAGATTCTCAAGGAGATCTATGTCCGACCCATAGATCTTAACAGCTCATTTATACATATGAAAACATGGACTTCTAAGCAATAAGACATCGGATCGCAGATATCAAGGTATAATTTTATTCAGTTTTCTATGACCTATGTTCCCATAGAGACGTCTTAGGAGGGTTGATCCTACTTACAAATGCTCTTAAAACGCTCAGTCCTGGATTCAGTTACTGCCAATGAACCACCTGTAGCCTTCACATCCCATAATCCCAACAGGTAGTGAAATCCCTTCTCTTGCATAACAACAGGGCCAAAGGACTGGGTACAGAAGACCCAAAGTTCACTGTCCGCTTGGCCCAGAGTCATGATGCCAGCAGTATGTATGGGATATAAGTGTTGAGGCCACTGTCACCTGCCGACCGCTTATAACCAAAGATCACCAAAGCTTCAGCACTGGAACATCAGGGGAAGCGGTGGCGAGTTTTCTTTGCTTATTTATAATATTTGTGCTGTTTTTATTTTTTCCAGTAGTTGGATAATCCTTTAAAATGTAAAAAGTTCTCCGCTGCTTCCACTATTGAGAAAAAGCTCCTCATTTTACGACTGCGTATGGAGGCAAATAAGGAGTAAATGAAGACATACAACATGCGCTAACTGTAAATATGAAGACAAAACGCAAGCAGCCGCCCTACCTGGAAAGATAAAAAGTAAAGAGGAAGAAGGATGGGAACAGATGCTGCTCGTGGATGGACCCACCTGTTTTCTGATACTAAGTAATTAAATATAAAAGCTTTCTCCGAGCAGCGAGATTTATGCCTCCTATTGAAAACACCATGAGATCACACGCTAGAAATCCACATATTGTTAACACTCTTGTGATATCAAAGCTCAGGCAAAGATGTGGCAGAACTGAAACTCTCATTTAACTCTTCGGGATGTCATTGTTAGCGCATGCCAATAACTCACTGACTGTGCTAATGCAGTAGGTGAACATGCAGTCCTATGTAAAATTGCAAATATTTATAACGTCTTTGCTAGAGCAGGATTTACTAGAGCAGGATTTTCCTATGTAAAATTGCAAATATTTATAATGTCTTTGCTAGAGCAGGATTTATTATTACAGTAATAAAGTGGGACACAGTTTTCAAGCATGTTTAAGTAATTCTATGTTCATGAGCAGCATTTTTTCTGAGGTCAAAATCTGTAAAAATGCTCTTTTTTGCAGAGCTTTTTGCAGCATTTTTAAAGTATTCTCGTTGTATATTTTTACAGCAGTTTTGGGGTGCGGATTACATCTATGCTTTGTCTATATTATATGTTAAATGAAGTTAGTTTTATTCACCAAAAATTCTTTAAAGACGCCATTGCATTTTTTGTTTTTTTGTGCAGTGATTTTTCACTTTCTCACTGCTTTCTGTGGGTGAAAAAATGTTGCAAAAAAACCTGAAAGGGGTTGTCCACTACTAGGACAACTCCTGCTGGATCAAAATGTTTGGCCTTCATAAAATAATAAAGCCTATACTCACCTCCCGTGCCAGCATGATTCCTACTGTGTCGGACCCGGAGCTCACGTGCGATTGCTGTGACACGTGACCCCGACACCCAATCAGCGATGGTGTCACTGTCCCAGCCGAACATGAAGAGGAGGTCTGGGCTGCAGCTGATCTGTGACTTCCTCTTCCTGCTCATTTCGACAAGAGGGGGAGACAGCGACGCCAGCGCTGATTGGGTGCTGGTTTCACATGTCACAACAACAGCACGGGAGCCCTACTGCCGACAACGTAGGAACGGCGCCGGTACAGGAGGAGGATATAAGCTTTATTATTTTATGGGGGCCAAGAGAGGGGTATGAGGGGTAAGAGTAGAAGTTGTCTAAGTAGTAGACAACTTCTTGAAAGAATGGACATGCTGCAGTTTTCAAAAACACCACAGTTCTCACATTCAATCAAGAAAAAAAAGCAAGTGTGTCCATGAGATTTCTGAAACCTCAGAGGTTTTGATGGTGTTGTAAAAAAGCAGCTTTCAATTTGTATTAAAAAAGCAGCAGGAAAAAATAAAGCAAAAATATTGCATGTGAACATAGCCTAATCTTCCAAAATGCAGCAGCAGTCAATGTGCAACTTCATTCACAAAATTTGCAGTTTTTTTTATCCACTTGCCAAAACTTTCCAATAATCCAGACTGAGCTAGGACAGTCCAGGGAGAAACAAAGGGTTGGGCTTGTTTAAGCCACACTTAAAAGTGGACACTTTTGAGAGGTCCATGGCCAGTTAAGGAGCATACTTAGCTAGTGTGTACTGGCCGGGTTTGTCAAGTAACAAGAAAAAAGAGCGGAGTGTGCGGCTGCATGTATTTCTATGCAGCTGTACGCTCTGCTCCCAAGAACCCTTTACGACATCCGCTGTACATGAATTGTGCAAGTCGGAAGTGGGTGTATGGAGCGGGCTCATGGGGTGAGCCCGCACCATACCAGGCAGGTGATGGCTGTTTGTTACAGCCAGGACCTGTCTTTACTAATTGTTAACCTTTTAGAATCTGCTGTCAAACTCTGACAGCAACATTTAACACTCGCTGGCAAGGGGGCGCATCATTCCATGCGGTGACGTGATCGAGGGTCGTCAGTGCATTGCTGTGACAGCTGAGGGGTCTACTGAAGACCTCCATGCTTGTCATTATCGAGTTCTTTTGAAACCCTGACTATGGCCTGGCTTCAAAGGAAACAGTGACTTTTATGGAACTGCTTCATATAGCACAAGCGATCAGACGATCGCAGGTTCAAGTCCCCTTAGGGGACTAGCAAGAATAGTATAAAAAAACACTTAAAAAAATGAAAAAAAAATAGAAGTTCAAATCACCCACCCTTTCATCCCACTGAAAATAAAGATTTTAAAAAAAATTACAAATCCTCATATGTGGTAAAAGTCTGATCAATCGAAATGTAGAAATAATTCATATGATCGGTACACCGTAAATGAAAAAAAAAAATAGAATTACGCTATTTTGGTCATTGCAATTTCACAAAAAAATACTGTAAGTAGTGATCGAAACATCACATCTATCCAAAAATTCTATAAATAAAAAAGTCATCTCGCCCCAGAAAAGATAAGCAATAGCACAGTGCCATCGTCTGAAAAATAAAAATATTACGGGTCTTGAAAAATGTCGACACAACCCTCCAATTTTTTATTTTTTTTGCAAACTCCATTTTTTTTATTTTAGTGGTAAAAAAAAGTCAAGATATCTTTGGTATCTCCATAATTGTACCAATGAGGAGACTCATGCAAAATGTACACCGTAAAGCAATTCCAAAAAACAATGTCAGAATTGTGGGGGTTTTTTTTTTACAATTTCTCCCTGCTTTGATTTTTTCCCCCCTATTCCAGTACACTACGTGGTAAAATGAATGTTGTCACTGAAAACTACAACTCATCACGCAAAAAAACAAGTCCTGATGTGTCTATGTGGATGGATAAATAAAGGAATTACGGCTCTGGGAAGAAGGGTAGAAAAAAAATGCAAAAATAGAAATTGGCCACGTCATGAAGGGGTTAGAACGAGGTTGACTCCTGGATATCCTCTTTTCTAAATAACATGCTGGTGATCTTCAGATCTGCATGGATTCAATAGAAACTGAAAGAATATGAATTTCTCATATTTTACAGCTTAACATTAGTTATTAAAGGGAATCTGTCAGCAGGCTTTTGCTATGTAATCTGAGGGCAGCATGAGATAGGGGCTGAGACACAGATCTCACTTATTATGCTGAGTGCTGTTTCCATACAATGAAGGTTTTATCTTGTGGGAGTGTCTCTCCCAGTAACATAGTCTGGATGTGAGCTTTGTGTGTATTTAGGGTGCTAAGGTTATCGCTTACTTTTATGTATCAGGGTCAGAACTTCACTTATTTCCTCTCCACGTGCTTTCCTTATTGTCCATAGCTTACTTTCTCTGCCATCCATAAAACTTTAGATACTTTCCCCTCTCTCCACTGCAGATCTGCGTGCAACCTCCACCTCCCTTCTGCTATCTCTAACACTGAGAGAGGAAAGAAGGGAGCTCTGATGGATTTGTACCTTCTTTTGTCCTGCTCTCTGCTAGATAAAGGACTTGCACACATTCTGCAGCAGCAAAGCGATAGAACAATTTTAATGAAAGCTATTTATAAAGAATGAATTTAGAAAAAGAGTAAATAAAATAAAAAATATGTGCAAAAGTTAATGTAGCCGTCTGTCAATCAGCAGAAAAGGCAAGGAGCTGCTCAGTTTCCTGTAGTGCCCTCTACAGGAGCAATGTGATATTGCAGTCCAATAAAATGGAGACTATGTGATACATGAGAGCACATCCATACTTGCCAATAACTAATTAAGTAACTAATTACAGCTCAAGTTTACAAGTAAAATCACCAGTAACTGTATTATCACATCACTTCTTAATCCAGAGATTACTTTTGCCATGAGATGGAAAGTGGAGAATGTGGAGATAAAAGGCTGCTGGGATCATAAAAAGCCATCCCGATCCCGTGCCAGCCTGCCATGTATTTTTGTGTATACCAGTAGTTCCTAAGCACCAAACTAATGAATGTACTAAAACATTTTTTTCTTGCAATTTTAGCTGCGTCCTATTGCTTGATTAATACGGACTTGACCGTTGTAACTGGTAGAAGTCTTAATTATTTGCATTGTTGCTAATGTACAAAGCATTTTATTAGCTTCGTTTATTAATGTTGTTTTCTTGAAGCGACGAGTCGGCAGAATGGGAAAAGCGCCCATAATGCTTTCATAGAAAAAAAAGGCAAAAAACAAAAACAGCTCAATCAATCAAAAACAGTGAAATGCACAGCCCGGTAAAAAGTCTGCTTCAGGCTATGGATTGCCCGCCCCCGAGGATGGCGGATCGCCGGCCCCCGAGGATTGCGGATAGCATCTCCACCATGTCCATCATGTAATGGCAGAGAGATCTGAAATTATTATTCACAGATGGCCCCAATTACACTAATCTAGTGGGTACATGTGTGTCCTCTACGTGAAAGTGCTCTATGTGGTAAGTGCCGCTCACAGCCGCAGTCCCAAGGGCAGGTGCACACGAGAGTATTTTCTTGCCCTCAGTGCAGGTAAGGATGAGGCCTCCCTTTCTTTGATCTATAGCTTCCCATTGCTGGGTGTCCACAGTGGGACCCTGGTCCTGCTCTGCCCTTTATTCACATTGAGGTCTTTTTTGACACATGGTGAGGTTTTAATACGAGAAGTTCGGACTATCCCAACTGGGTCACCTTGGCGCGGTGGGATGGCTTTTACACTTTTTTTTAATCAAAAACAGTGCTTACTAAGTACCCCATGTTATTTACATGCACTATTGCTTTTTCCTTACTTATTGCAGAGTATATGTTCACTTTGTTTCTATCTTAGGTTTTGCAGAGTGTAATCTGACAAAACATCGGATCACACCAGGACCAATATTTGTCTATTAGGCCGTGCATATGTACAATGAAAGAATTGCAGCATGGATTTGATCTGATATTCGGATATTTTTGTCCCTTATTAGATTGGCCACTTTTTGCTCTGCTTTCAGAATATACCAGAGTGCTGATATAGTGGGCGAAGTCGTGCGACTTCAGTATTTTTCTATCAGACGTGTTAGACATTTTTTGCAGAGTTTTTTGTGTGATTGCAGACAGTATTTTTCCTTTCCTGTCCTGTCTAGTTAGTGTGGGCCCCATCGTTTGCTCAGTCTATTTTCCTACCTGCGTTTGTGTCTTCATCTTGTCTCACCGACAATATATGTTTGGGGGCTATTTATTCCTTTGGGGTCTGCTCTGGGGCAGTTTAGATTTCCCCTTTCCTGCTTTAGGCTTATTTAGCTCTCCGGCTGTGTTGAGGTGTCTAGGATCATTGTAGGTACGCTCCACGGCTACTGCTAGTTGTCTGGATAGGATCAGGGGTCTGCAATCCGCTTAGTTACCAACCTCTCTGGTTTTCTGTGGCTTAGCTTGGTCTTGCTTTCCTCCTCGGTGACCCAATCATAACAGAATCACCAGCCTAAACCGCAGACTCTAGGGTACTCAAAGGAAGGAAAGAATTGTAAAAAAAAAAAAAACAAGTGTCAGAATTTTTTTTTTTATATATATTTTTTCCTCTTTTTCTCTGGGGCCGTAGGAGGATTTTTTTCTTTAATGGAGATTAAGCAATTGTCTGATCGTGTTGAGCAGCTCACTGCTGAAGTGTGGGAAATTTCCGCCTATCGCGCTCAATCATCTGCTGTTGAACCAAAAATCCCAACTCCTGATGTGTTTTCTGGGGATAGGTCTAAATTTTTGAATTTTAAGAATAATTGTAAACTAGAGTTGAGCGAAACGGGTCAGTCAATTTCAAAAGTCGCCGACTTTCGCAAAAGTCGGGTTTAAAACCCGACCATAGCGTGAGGTCGGCCACGAGGTCAGCGACCATGGCGCCAAAGTCGCATTTCAAATGATGCTTCAGCACTCTTTTTCAGCCAATGATGGAGGACGCACACTGTGGGCAATGCGATGACCTAGGCAGCGGTCACCACCATCTTTGAGAAGGGCATGCAAGTGATTGGCTTGCTTTGTGTGGCGTCACAGGGGCTATAAAAGGGCATGCACGTCGACCGCCACCTTACTTCTGCTGATCTCAGAATAGAGAGAGCTGCTGCTGATTCTGTAGGGAGAGCGTTAGGCAGGGAAGATACAAAAAACTGCTTCTGCTGCTAGCGATTTTGCCTGTACAACACACCAGTTAGTGTGCAGTGCAAGGGGAGGCTATATTTGTGTTCATCAGCTCTGTTGGTTATTAGGCTGCCTTATAAGGCTCCCTGATAGCTGCATTGCTGTTTTCACACTGCTGTGCAAACTGCTTTTTTAAAAGCAAAAATACTTTTCATCCTCTTTTTTGCCCAGTTACCAAGCGTTCATTTTTCCACACTTTTGTGTGCAGCAGTCCTGCTTATTAGGCTGCCTGCTGCCATACTTGAGACTGAGAGCATCATTGTCAGCTTGCTAAAATCTCTAGGGAGATTCAAATTCTCCCCAGTCCTATATAGACATTTCATACACCATCCAATTTCATCCTGTTATATTGAGGTGTAATCTACACTGGGCCTGAGATAATAGTTCAGTGTCCTCAAGTCTGTAGGGAGATTCAAATTCTCCCCAGTCCTATATACACCTTGTACCTTGTTTTACAGTACCATATTGCTGGTGGTATTTTGGGTACATTTTCCCAAAAATGAGGAAGTGTGTTGGAAGAGGCCGTGGAAGTGGGCGTGGGTTGCCAGCTGGTAATGATGGTGTTGGTGGTGGTGGTGGATCTGCTGGTAGTGGCAAAAGCAGAATAGCACCTAATGCAGGAGGTGTTGAGCCTGCGTCATCGTCTGGCTCCACAAGGCCTCGAAGGCTCCCTTTTCTGGGAGTAGGTAAACCCCTTTTAAAGCCGGAGCTTCAGGAACAAGTTTTGGCTTACATTGCTGACACAGCCTCCAGCTCTATCGAGTCCTCTTCTGAACTTTCAAAAAATAAAAGCACTGAGTCGTCATTGGAGGCTCATGGTCAGGAACCACACCTTTCCTTGTGTCCTTCACCCCTACAAAAAGTAAAGGATGCGGCAGGCCACACTACAGATTACTCCATTGAGCTCCTTTCACATACCATGCCTGGGTTATCAAGTCAAATCGTGAATTACCCAGTCCAAGAAGAATCTGACATGGAGTGCACTGATGCACAGCCACTGCTAGATTTATCTGCTGGTACATTCACTCAGAGCACTACATTGTCCTCGCAGTGTATTGAGCCAGAATCGGACCCTGATGAACCTCAGGTGCCCCTTCCCGCATACTATACCACCTTACATGGTGACACAGAGGAAGGTGCCCATGACATTGAAGAGGAGGTGATGGATGACCAAGTTGTTGACCCAGATTGGCATCCATTGGGGGAAGAGGGTGCCACTGACATTAGCTCAGAAGAGGAGGAGGAGCATCCGCAGCAGGCATCGACATCGCAACAGCTGTTATCTGGAAGGCCCGGAGGAGTCCAAAAACGAGTTACAAAAACCAAAAGAGTTGCAGGACAGCTAGGCCAGACGGTCAAATTAGCACAGCGTGCAAGGCCTCAAAATGTCTTCCATAGTAGGAAGAGTGCAGTGTGGCACTTTTTTGAACAAAATCCTAATGATCAGGCCAAGGTTATCTGTAAGAAGTGCGCAAAGACCTTTAGCTGAGGGAAAAAATCTGAGAAATTTGAATACCAGTTGCATGCTTAGACATTTAACCAACATGCACTTGCAAGCATGGAGGGACTACCAAACCTCACGTACCACATGTGCAACTGCTCCCAATGAAGGTAGTCAGCAACGCTACATCGTTTCCCCCACTGTAAGCCCACCAGTTAGCACACTACCAGCAGCAAATGTTGAGGTGTCGGCGCAAGGCCAAAGCAGGCAGGGAATCACAATGATATTGCTACGAAAGACTGAATCTAGGCCATCAGAAAGAACACCAACTCCATCACCATCATCAACCCTCTCTCAGTCCGCCATGTCCACTGCTAGTTCCACCATATGCAGCTCTCAAGTCCAGCTCACCCTACCAGAGACTATGAGTAGGACAAGAAAGTACTCATCCTCTCTTCCGCATACACTGGGTTTGAACACCCACATTGCCAAACTAATCTCGTTAGAGATGATGCCCTACCGGTTGGTTGAAAGTGAAGCTTTCCACGAACTCATGGCCTGCGCAGTACCACGCAATGACCTACCCAGTTGGCACTTCTTTTCGTGAAAAGCCATCCCAGCCCTCCACCTTCATGTGAAAGACCGCATTGTCCATGCACTCAAGCAATTAGTGAGTGGAAAGGTGCACCTCACAACAGATGCATGGTCCAGTAGGCATGGCCAGGGCCGTTACGTGTCCATCACTGCACACTGGGTTAATGTGGTGGATGCAGGGTCCACAGGGGACAGCGGCGGTGGGACAGTGCTGCCTAGCCCACGGTATAGGAAACAGTTGGGTGTAGGCGTTCGACCCTCTGCCTCCTCTTCCTCCAGAAGCGAAAGCTCGTCAACAGAGCGCAGTCGCATGAGCACTCCATCCACAGCTGCCAGTGTTGCACACGAAGTATCCCACTGTCGAGCAGCAAGTGGTGTCAGCAGGCTGTTTTAAAGATGATGTCTTTGGGCGACAACAGACACACCGCGGAGGCACTGGTCGACTACTTGCAGCGAGAAACTGAGTCATGACTGGGCAGTCTACATCTTGAGCCAGGCAAGGTAGTCAGTGATAACGGCCGGAATTTTGTGGCAGCCATAGCCCTTTCAAAACTCAGACACATACCTTGCCTGGCTCACACCTTGAACCTGGTGGTGCAGTGCTTCCTCAATAATTATCCGGAGTTAACAGGCCTGCTCCAGAAGGTTCGAAGACTGTGCTCGCACATCCGCCAGTCGCCCGTACACTCCAGTCGTATGCAGAAGCTGCAGCGATTGCTCCAACTTCCCAAGCACCGCCTAATTATCGATGTTGCAACAAGGTGGAACTCCACCCTGCACATGGTTGAGAGGCTGTGCGAACAGAGGCAGGCTGTAATGCATTTGTGGGAGGATACATGGCCAGGCACTTTGAGGGCAGACATGGAGATGTCGGATGTGCAGTGGTCGAAGCTGAAAGACCTCTGTAAAGTCCTTCAGTGTTTTGAGGAGTGGACATGGCTAGTAAGCGCAGACGACACCATCATAAGCATGAGCATCCCACTTATGCGTCTGTTCATGCAAACTTTGACGCACAATAAGGAGCAGACATCTGCAGCTGAGGAGGAAGAGAAGGAGGGATGCCTTGATGACAGTCAGCCATTGTCTGCTCAGGGAACTCTCCTGGATGAGGTGGAGGAAGAAGAGGAAGAGGAGGAGGAGGAGGATGATGGGGATGATTATTGAGCGGAGGAGGATGCTTGTCGTGGGGCAAGAGAAAATGTTGGCGTGGCAAGGTCTGGTACAGGGTTTGTGCGTGACTGGAGGGATGTGGATTTGCCAGAAAGTGCTCCTCCACCCAGCAATCGCAGTGCATCATTGACACCTGGAACATTGGCCCACATGTCAGATTATGCCTTGCAGATCCTAAAAAGGGACCCCCGCATTGCCAAAATGATGAACGATGACGACTAGAGTTGAGCGACTTTTGTTTTTTTAGGGTCGCGTTTCGATTCGTGAAACCCGACTTTTCCAAAAGTCGGGTCGAGCAAGATCGTCCGATTATAGGGAAAAGTCGGGGTCGTACCGAAACACGAAACCCAATGTAAGTCAATGGGGAATAAAAGTCGGCAGTGAGAGGAGGACAGGAAACACACCAACAGTGCCCATTTGAATGCCAAAAGCATCAATTCTTCTTACTTAAGCTTGTCAACCTTAATTAACTTCATAATACAAGTTACGCACTGAAAAATGGGGGTTATTTGGCTACAGACTGTGGGGGGGAGGGCTGGCTCCAGGTTTTCATGTGCCCTGGGCGAAAGAGCGCCCCTTTAGTATGGATTGCACGTGATTGCACAAAGGTTAGAAAGGGTACCGTATCCCCAGATAACATGTATGGATAGCGTACACATTCAAAATATATGTCTCAGGAGGCAGGCTCAGACGGTGTTAGGCCCAGTATGGATTGCACGTGATTGCACAAAGGTTAGAAAGGGTACCGTATCCCCAGATAACATGTATGGATAGCGTACACATTCAAAATATATGTCTCAGGAGGCAGGCTCAGACGGTGTTAGGCCCAGTATGGATTGCACGTGATGGCACAAAGGTTAGAAAGGGTACTGTATCCCCGGATAACATGTATGGATAGCGTACACATTCAAAATATATGTCTCAGGAGGCAGGCTCAGACGGTGTTAGGCCCAGTATGGATTGCACGTGATTGCACAAAGGTTAGAAAGGGTACCGTATCCCCAGATAACATGTATGGATAGCGTACACATTCAAAATATATGTCTCAGGAGGCAGGCTCAGACGGTGTTAGGCCCAGTATGGATTGCACGTGATTGCACAAAGGTTAGAAAGGGTACCGTATCCCCAGATAACATGTATGGATAGCGTACACATTCAAAATATATGTCTCAGGAGGCAGGCTCAGACGGTGTTAGGCCCAGTATGGATTGCACGTGATTGCACAAAGGTTAGAAAGGGTACCGTATCCCCAGATAACATGTATGGATAGCGTACACATTCAAAATATATGTCTCAGGAGGCAGGCTCAGACGGTGTTAGGCCCAGTATGGATTGCACGTGATTGCACAAAGGTTAGAAAGGGTACCGTATCCCCAGATAACATGTATGGATAGCGTACACATTCAAAATATATGTCTCAGGAGGCAGGCTCAGACGGTGTTAGGCCCAGTATGGATTGCACGTGATTGCACAAAGGTTAGAAAGGGTACCGTATCCCCGGATAACATGTATGGATAGCGTACACATTCAAAATATATGTCTCAGGAGGCAGGCTCAGACGGTGCTAGGCCCAGTATGGATTGCACGTGATTGCACAAAGGTTAGAAAGGGTACCGTATCCCCGGATAACATGTATGGATAGCGTACACATTCAAAATATATGTCTCAGGAGGCAGGCTCAGACGGTGTTAGGCCCAGTATGGATTGCACGTGATTGCACAAAGGTTAGAAAGGGTACCGTATCCCCGGATAACATGTATGGATAGCGTACACATTCAAAATATATGTCTCAGGAGGCAGGCTCAGACGGTGTTAGGCCCAGTATGGATTGCACGTGATTGCACAAAGGTTAGAAAGGGTACCGTATCCCCAGATAACATGTATGGATAGCGTACACATTCAAAATATATGTCTTAGGAGGCAGGCTCAGACGGTGTTAGGCCCAGTATGGATTGCACGTGATTGCACAAAGGTTAGAAAGGGTACCGTATCCCCAGATAACATGTATGGATAGCGTACACATTCAAAATATATGTCTCAGGAGGCAGGCTCAGATGGTGTTAGGCCCAGTATGGATTGCACGTGATTGCACAAAGGTTAGAAAGGGTACCGTATCCCCGGATAACATGTATGGATAGCGAACACATTCAAAATATATATCTCAGGAGGCAGGCTCAGACGGTGTTAGGCCCAGTATGGATTGCACGTGATTGCACAAAGGTTAGAAAGGGTACCGTTTCCCCAGATAACATGTATGGATAGCGTACACATTCAAAATATATGTCTATACATCAGGAGGCAGGCTCAGACGGTGTCAGGCACAGTATGGATTTGACGGCCCAGATTACACAGCGGAGGAGCAGGGAGAGGTAAAGATTGCAAATGCTGGGGCCCTGCCCAAGCAAGGGGGGCCCACTCGTGGGCGTCGGTACTGGCACTGGGCCCCTCATAGTACAGCGGTGTGTCTGACGGCGGGTGTGCACCACCACCGTCAGAGACACTTGATTGCACTATGAGGGACCCTGTGCCAGTGTCCGCGCCCAAGAGTCGGCCTACCCACCTGTCCAGAGCAACGGCACTCGCACGGTGTCGTGCGCTAGGTGGTGACCCTGGCCATGGGGGGGGGGGGGCAGCACAGTTAGGGAGTTTTAGAAAGTGGCATATGTTGATGTTGGACATTCAGCTGATGCAAAAGGCGAAATAGGTGAAGTACCAGGAAGAGGTGGACCAAAGCAAGCCATTTTTCTGTCACCCTATGTGTCATAGGGAAGGTGGGACAAAATCCTTGGAAACCCATGCGTGGTTCATTTTAATGAAGGTTAGATCATCCACATTTTGGGTTGACAGACTGGTCCTTTTTTCTGTCAGGATTGATCCAGCTGCACTGAAGACTCTTTCCGATAGCACACTTGCAGCTGGGCAAGCGAGCTCCTGTAAGGCATATTGGGCCAATTCAGGCCAGGTGTCCAGTTTAGCGGCCCAATAGTCAAAGGGGAATGACCTGTGTGGGAGAACATCGATATGGGAGGAAAAGTAGTTTGTAACCATAGTTGACAACTGCTGTCTCCTGTCACTTTCCATCGATGCAGTATTACCAGTTGTGTGAGCGGTATTTGAAAAATCAGTCCACAACATTGTCATGAAACCCCTGTCTCCAACGCCACTTCTGCTGTGTGCACCACGAACACCTCTGCCAAGCTGCCCCCGGCCCGTACGGCTCGTGTGAGAACCATCACCGCTGCTGTGTGCTGGGAATGCCTCAAGCAACCGATTTACCAGAGTTGCTTGTTTATTAGCCAATATTAGGTCAAGGTTCTCCTGTGGCATGATGTTTTGTAATTTGCCTTTATAGCGTGGATCCAGGATGCTGGCCAACCAGTAGTCGTCATCGTTCATCATTTTGGCAATGCGGGGGTCCCTTTTTAGGATCCGCAAGGCATAATCTGACATGTGGGCCAATGTTCCCGGTGTCAATGATGCACTGCGAGTGCTGGGTGGAGGAGCACTTTCTGGCAAATCCACATCCCTCCAGTCATGCACAAACCCTGTACCAGACCTTGCCACGCCAACATTTTCACTTGCCCCACGAGATGCATCCTCCTCCCCTAAGTAATCATCCCCATCATCCTCCTCCTCCTCCTCCTCCTCTTTTTCTTCCTCCACCTCGTCCAGGAGAGGTCCCTGAGCAGACAATGGCTGAATGTCATCAAGGATTCCCTCCTCCTCTTCCTCCTCATCAACATTGGCTGCAGACGCCTGCTCCTTAAGGTGCGTCAAAGTTTGCATGAGCAGACGCATAAGTGGGATGCTCATGCTTAGGATGGCGTCGTCTGCACTTACCAGCCGTGTGCATTCCTCAAAACACTGAAGGACTTTACAAAGGTCTTTCAGCTTCGACCACTGCACACCTGTCAACTCCATGTCTGCTCTCAAAGTGCCTGGCCGTGTATCCTCCCACAAATGCATTATGGCCTGCCTCTGCTCGCACAGCTGCTCCACCATGTGCAGGGTGGAGTTCCACCTTGTTGCAATGTCGATAATGAGGCGGTGGTTGGGAAGGTGGAGCAATCTCTGCAGCTTCTGCATACGAACGGAGTGTACAGGCGACCGGCGGATGTGCGCGCACAGTCTTCGCACCTTCTGGAGCAGGGCTGTTAACTCCGGATAATTTTTGAGGAAGCACTGCACCACCAGGTTCAAGGTGTGAGCCAAGCAAGGTATGTGGCTGAGTTTTGAAAGGGCTATGGCTGCCACAAAATTACGGCCGTTATCACTAACTACCTTGCCTGCCTCAAGATGTACACTGCCCAGCCATGACTCAGTTTGTCGCTTCAAGTACTCGGCCAGGACCTCGGCGGTGTGTCTGTCGCCCAAACACATCATCTGCAACACATCCTGCTGACGCTTTCCACTAGCTGCTCGATAGGGGGACACATCGTGTGCAACAGTGGCAGCTGCAGATGGAGTGCTCGTACGACTGCGCTCTGTGGACGAGCTTTCGCTTCTGGAGGAGGAGGAGGAGGAGGATGGTCGAACGCCTACAGCCAACTGTTCCTATACCGTGGGCTAGGCAGCACTGTCCCACCACCGCTGTCCCCTGTGGACCCTGCATCCACCACATTAACCCAGTGCGCAGTGATGGACACGTAACGGCCCTGGCCATGCCGACTGGACCATGCATCATTTGTGAGGTGCACCTTTCCGCTCACTGACTGCTTGAGTGCATGGACAATGCGGTCTTTCACTGATGGTGGAGGGCTGGGATGACTTTGCGAGAGAAGAAGTGGCAACTGGGTAGGTCATAGCGTGGTACTGCATAGGCCATGAGTTCGCGGAAAGCTGTGCTTTCCACCAACCGAAAGGGCATCATCTCAAACGAGATTAGTTTGGCAATGTGGGCGTTCAAACCCAGTGTACGCGGATGAGAGACTGAGTACTTTCTTGACCTACTCATAGTGTCTGGGAGGGTGAGCTGGACTTGAGAGCTGCATATGGTGGAAGTAGCGGTGGACAGGGCGGACTGAGAGAGGGTTGATGATGGTGATGGAGTTGGTGTTCTTTCTGATGGTCTAGAATCAGTCTTTCGTTGATATAACAGTGGGATTCCCTGACTGCTGTGGTCTTGCAACGACACCTCAACATTTGCTGCTGTGCTAACCGGTGGGCTTACAGTGGGGGAAACAATGTAGCGTTGCTGACTACCTTCGTTGTGATCAGTTGCACATGTGGCACTTGAGGTTTGGTGTTGTGTCCACACTTGCAAGTGCATGCTGGTTAAATGTCTAAGCATGCAACTGGTATTCAAATTTTTCAGATTTTTCCCTCGGCTAAAGGTCTTTGCGCACTTCTTACAGATAACCTTGGCCTGATCATGAGGATTTTGGTCAAAAAAGTGCCACACTGCACTCTTCCTACTTTGGCAGACATTTTGCGGCCTAGCACGCTGTGATCTTTTGACCCTCTGGACAAGCTGTCCAGCAACTCTTTTGATGTTTGGAACCTGTCTTTGGAGTGCTCCGGGCCTGCCAGATAACAGCTGTTGTGATGTCGATGTCTGCTGTGGATGCTCCTCATCTGAGCTATTGGAAGCAGCACCCTCTTCCCCCAATGGATGCCAATCTGGGTCAACAACTGGGTCATCCATCACCTCCTCTTCTATGTCATGTGCACCTTCCTCTGTGTCACCGTGTATGGTGGTATAGTGTGCGGGAAGGGGCACCTGAGTCTCATCAGGGTCAGAATCTGGCTCTGTACACTGCGAGGACAATGTAGTGCTCTGAGTGAATGTACCAGCAGAATCATCCATCAGCGGCTGTGCATCAGTGCACTCCATGTCAGATTCATCTTGGCCTGGGTAATTCACCATTTCACTTGATAATCCAGGCATGGTATGTGAAAACAGCTCCATGGAGTAATCAGTAGTATGGCCTGCGTCATCCTTCAATCTTGGTTGGGGTGAAGGACACAAGGAAAGGTGTGGTTCATGAACATGAGCCTCCAATGACGACTCAGTGCTTTTACTTTTTACAACTGAAGAAGAGGAGGCGATAGAGCTGGAGGCTGAGTCAGCAATGTAAGACAAAACTTTTTCCTGATGCTCTGGCTTTAAAAGCGGTTTGCCAACTCCTAGAAACCTAAGCGTTCGAGGCCTTATGTAGCCAGACGATGACGCAGGGTCAGCACCTCCTGCATTCGGTCCTATTTTGCTCTTGCCACTACCATCAGATCCACCACCAACACCATCATTACCAGCTGCCAACCCCCGCCCAATTCCACGGCCTCTTCCACCAGCCTTCCTCATTTTTGGTAGAAATGTAGACAAAATCCAACAAACTATATAGTAATGTAAAACAAGGTACAAGGTGTTTATAGGACAGGGGAGATTTTGAATTTCTGCATACACTTGTGGACACTGGACACTTTTGGATTGTGTGAGGCCCACTAATATCTGAGCGCTATGTGACAGGCTCCATGGCACAGCTGTGACCAAAGTGACTAGAGGATAAGGGAGATTTTGAATCTCTGCACACACTTTTGGACACTGGACACTTTTGGATTGTGTGAGGCCCACTGATATCTGAGCGCTATGTGACAGGCTCAATGGCACAGCTGTGACCAAAGTGACTAGAGGATAAGGGAGATTTTGAATCTCTGCACACACTTTTGGACACTGGACACTTTTGGATTGTGTGAGGCCCACTGATATCTGAGCGCTATGTGACAGGCTCGATGGCACAGCTGTGACCAAAGTGACTAGAGGATAAGGGAGATTTTGAATCTCTGCACACACTTTTGGACACTGGACACTTTTGGATTGTGTGAGGCCCACTGATATCTGAGCGCTATGTGACAGGCTCGATGGCACAGCTGTGACCAACGTGACTAGAGGATAAGGGAGATTTTGAATCTCTGCACACACTTTTGGACACTGGATGGACACTTTTGGATTGTGTGAGGCCCACTGATATCTGAGCGCTATGTGACAGGCTCGATGGCACAGCTGTGACCAAAGTGACTAGAGGATAAGGGAGATTTTGAATCTCTGCACACACTTTTGGACACTGGACACTTTTGGATTGTGTGAGGCCCACTGATATCTGAGCGCTATGTGACAGGCTCGATGGCACAGCTGTGACCAAAGTGACTAGAGGATAAGGGAGATTTTGAATCTCTGCACACACTTTTGGACACTGGATGGACACTTTTGGATTGTGTGAGGCCCACTGATATCTGAGCGCTATGTGACAGGCTCGATGGCACAGCTGTGACCAAAGTGACTAGAGGATAAGGGAGATTTTGAATCTCTGCACACACTTTTGGACACTGGACACTTTTGCATTGTGTGAGGCCCAATGAATATCTGAGCGCTATGTGACAGGCTCGATGGCACAGCTGGGACAAAAGTGACTAGAGGATAAGGGAGATTGGATTGCTTTTTAAAAAGCAGTTTGCGGAGCAGTGGGTAAACAGCAATGCAGGAATGTCAGGAAGCCTTAGAAGGCAGCCCAACAACCAACACCACTGATACACCACTATATAGCCTCCCCTTGCACTGAACACACAGTGACTGGTGTGTTGTGCAGGCCAAATTGCTAGCAGCAGAAGCAGTTTTTTTTTCTTCTCAGCAGGACAAAAAAAAAAATTGGGATTGCTTTTAAAAAAGCAGTTTGCGGAGCAGTGGGTAAACAGCAATGCAGGAATGTCAGGAAGCCTTAGAAGGCAGCCCAACAACCAACACCACTGATACACCACTATATAGCCTCCCCTTGCACTGCACACACAGTGACTGATGTGTTGTGCAGGCCAAATCGCTAGCAGCTAGTGTTGAGCATTCCGATACCGCAAGTATCGGGTATCGGCCGATACTTGCTGTATCGGAAATCCGATACCGACTTCCGATATTTTTTCAATATCGGAAGTCGGCATCGGAATCGGAAGTTCAAAGTTGATTGACAGCCTGACGTCATCATGATGCGCGGTGTGTGCGCATCATGATGCGCCGTCATTTCGGGCCTTCCGGGGGTCTCTGCCGGCCTGCCGGGGGGCTGTGTGGACTGCCCGGGGTCTGTACCGGCCTGCCGGGGGGTTGTGCCGGCCTGCCGGTGGTCTGTGCACCCTGTGGGGGTCTGTACCGGCCTGCCGGGGGGCTGTGCCGGCCTGCCGGGGGGCTGTGCCGGCCTGCCGGGGGGCTGTGCTGATGTCCGGGGGTCTGTGCAAGCATCGTCCGATGGGACTACAAGTCCCATCTGGCGATGCCTGCTACCATGACAGTGATTGACACATTAGCCATTGATGGGACAGTAGAAGTCCCATCATCCGGCTAATGTGTTAAATGTTAAAAAAAAAAAAAAAAAATACTACATACATACTACATGCATGCTACATACATACTACATGCTACATACATACTACATATATACTACATGCATGCTACATACATACTACATACTACATATATACTACATACATACTACATACATGCTACATACATACTGCATGCTACATACATACTACATACATACTACATGCATGCTACATACATGCTACATACATACTACATGCTACATACATACCACATACATACTACATGCATGCTACATACATACTACATGCTACATACATACTACATATATACTACATGCATGCTACATACATACTACATGCTACATACATACCACATACATACTACATACATACTACATACATACTACATGCATGCTACATACATACTACATGCTACATACATACTACATATATACTACATGCATGCTACATACATACTACATGCTACATACATACCACATACATACTACATACATACTACATACATACTACATGCATGCTACATACATACTACATGCTACATACATACTACATGCTACATACATACTACATATATACTACATACATACTACATACATACTACATGCATGCTACATACATACTACATGCTACATACATACCACATACATACTACATATATACTACATGCATGCTACATACATACTGCATGCTACATGCATGCTACATACATACTACATACATACTACATGCTACATACATACCACATATATACTACATACATACTACATACAATACATTCATACAATACATACATAGACATACAGTACATATAACATAGAGTAACATACTTACCAATACTTGTCACATTGTTCCCCGAAGCCATTGTCTTTTACGGAATAAATATTAACATAACAAACCACAAAAATACTCACCCACGATCCTAAGCAGTCCACGAGTGTGTCCCACGACGATCTTGGGTAGAGAACTGCAGCATCAGCTGTTGCTGCCGTTCTCTACGGGCTGCAGGAATCTAATGACGGAAGGTAGGTATCCTTCCGCACTGTATTCCTCCGCCACTTAAAAAAAAAAAAGTCCCTAGTCTCACTTTATGCCATTGCTGTGTGGGAAATTCCCACGCAGCAATGGCATAAAGTGAGACTAGGGACTTTTTTTTTTTAAGTGGCGGAGGAATACAGTGCGGAAGGATACCTACCTTCCGTCATTGGATTCCTGCAGCCCGTAGAGAACGGCAGCAACAGCTGATGCTGCAGTTCTCTACCCAAGATCGTCGTGGGACACACTCGTGGACTGCTTCGGATCGTGGGTGAGTATTTTTGTGGTTTGTTATGTTAATATTTATTCCGTAAAAGACAATGGCTTCGGGGAACAATGTGACAAGTATTGGTAAGTATGTTACTCTATGTTATATGTACTGTATGTCTATGTATGTATTGTATGAATGTATTGTATGTAGTATGTATGTAGTATATATGTGGTATGTATGTAGCATGTAGTATGTATGTAGTATGTATGTAGCATGCATGTAGCATGCAGTATGTATGTAGCATGCATGTAGTATATATGTAGTATGTATGTAGTATGTATGTAGCATGTAGTATGTATGTAGTATGTATGTGGTATGTATGTAGCATGTAGTATGTATGTAGCATGCATGTAGTATGTATGTAGTATATATGTAGTATGTATGTAGCATGTAGTATGTATGTAGCATGCATGTAGTATATATGTAGTATGTATGTAGCATGCAGTATGTATGTAGCATGCATGTAGTATATATGTAGTATGTATGTAGTATGTATGTAGCATTTAGTATGTATGTAGTATGTATGTGGTATGTATGTAGCATGTAGTATGTATGTAGCATGCATGTAGTATGTATGTAGTATGTATGTAGTATATATGTAGTATGTATGTAGCATGTAGTATGTATGTAGCATGCATGTAGTATATATGTAGTATGTATGTATCATGTAGTATGTATGTAGTATGTATGTAGTATGTATGTGGCATGTAGCATGCATGTAGTATGTATGTAGTATATATGTGGTATGTATGTAGCATGCAGTATGTATGTAGTATATATGTAGTATGTATGTAGCATGTAGTATACATGTAGTATGTATGTTGCATGTAGTACATATGTAGTATGAATGTAGCATGTATGTAGTATGTAGTATGAATGTAGCATGTATGTAGTATGCATGTTGTATGTATGTAGCATGTATGTAGCATGTAATTTTTTTTTTTTTTTTTTTACATTCAACACATTAGCCGGATGATGGGACTACTACTGTCCCATCATTGGCTAATGTGTCAATCACTGTCATGGTAGCAGGCATCGCCCGATGGGACTTGTAGTCCCATCGGACGATGCCTGCACAGACCCCCGAAGCCTGCACAGCCCCCCGGCAGGCCGGCACAGCCCCCCGGAGCCTGCACAGCCCCCCGGCAGGCCGGCACAGACCACCGGAGCCTGCACAGACCCCCTGGCAGGCCGGCACAGACCACCGGAGCCTGCATAGACCCCCTGGCAGGCCGGCACAGCCCCCCGAAAGGCCCGTACAGACCCCAGAGAGGCTGTACAAGGGAAAAACAGGATTTTTCTTATTCCGATACCGGAAGTCCCATAGACTTGAATGGGACTTCCGGTATCGGAATCGGCGATACCGATACTTTTTTTTAAGATCGGCCGATCCATTCTGATCCGATACTTTGAAGTATCGGACGGTATCGCTCAACTCTACTAGCAGCAGAAGCAGTTTTTTTGTCTTCTTCCCTGCCTAACGCTCTCCCTACAGAATCAGCAGCAACCTCTCCCTATACTAAGATCGGCAGAAGTAAGATGGCGGTCGGCGTGCACGCCCTTTTATACCCCCTGTGACGCCCACCAAAGCAAGCCAATCACTTGCATGCCCTTCTGAAAGATGGTGGTGACCCGTGCCTATGTCATCACGTTGCCCACAGTGTCCGTGGATCCTGATTGGCTGAAAAAGAGCGCAAAACAAACTTTTGAAACGCGACTTTGGCGCGTAAGTCGCCGATCTCGTGGCCGACCTCATCCTAGGGTCGGGTTTCGTTTCATGAAACCCGACTTTGCCAAAAGTCGGCGACTTTTGAATTTTTTCGACCCGTTTCGCTCAACTCTAATGACGACTACTGGTTGGCCAGCATCCTGGATCCACACTATAAAGGCAAATTCCAAAACATCATGCCACAGGAGAACCTTGATCTAATATTGGCTAACAAACAAGCAAGTCTGGTAAACCGTTTGTTTGAGGCATTCCCAGCACACAACAGTGGTGATGGTTCTCCAACGAGCCATAGGGGGCAACATGGAAGAGGTGTTCGTGGTGCACACATCAGAAGTGGCGTTGGAGACAGGGGTTTCATGACCATGTTGTGGACTGATTTTTCAAGTCCTGCTTACACGACTGGTAATACTGCATCGATTGAAAGTGACAGGAGACAGCAGTTGTCAACTATGGTTACAAACTACTTCTCGTCCCATATCGATGTTCTCCCTCACAGGTCATTCCCCTTTGACTATTGGGCCTCTAAACTGGACGCCTGGCCTGAATTGGTACAATATGCCTTGTAGTAGCTCGCTTGCCCTGCTGCTAGTGTGCTATCGGAAAGAGTCTTCAGTGCAGCTGGATCAATACTGACAGAAAAAAGGACCCGTCTGTCGACCCAAAATGTTGATGATCTAACCTTCATTAAAATGAACCATGCATGGGTTTCAAAGGATTTTGTCCCACCTTCCCCTGATGACACATAGGTTGCCAGAAAAATGGCTCGCTTTTGTCCTCCTCTTCCTCGGACTTCTCCAATTCCTCCATTTGCAGCTGCTGAATGTCCAACATCAACATATGCCATTTTTTAAACCTCCCTAACTGTGCTGCCTCCCCCCCCATGGCCGGGGTCACTACCTAGCGCACACAACCGTGCGAGTGCCATTGCCCTGGACAGGTGGGTGGGCCGACTCTTGGGCGCCGGCACTGGCGCAGGGTCCCCATAGTGCAATCAAGTGTCTCTGACGGTGGGGGTGCACACCCGCCATCAGACACACAGGCGCACTATGAGGGGCCCAGTGCCAGTACTGACGCCCACGAGTGGGCCCCCCTTGCTTGGGCAGGTCCCCAGCATTTGCAATATTTACCTCTCCCTGCTCCTCCGCTGTGTAGTCTGGGCTGTCAAATCCTTCCCTGGGACGGCCACTACAAATTTGGTCAACTGATAGATGATGGTTAAGACGTAGCTATGCCCTGTCCTGCTGGCCGGGCTCTAGCTTCAGATCATCAATGGCTTCCATTTCTTATGAACGTCGACTCACAATGAGATGCAGTGGTGCTTTATCATCAGCTTTCACAGTATTCCTACTCACAGACGTGTGACATTCCTGTCCACATTTTTAAATGTGCCCTCTCATGCCAATCCAATAGAATCGCCTACAACCTGTGGCTTCTGTCTTTTGCACTCCAAAGTTACCTGACAGATCATGATAGGCAGTGAGGACCATGTCTACATCTCTCCCTGTGATCAAAATTTGATGGAGATGAGAAACGGTGATGGGATCAACGGTACTGCGATACAGCAACCCTTTCTTCACAAAGAATTGTTTTCTCTGTCTCAACACACAAAGTTATTGAGGGTCAGCAACGCCTCTGAGAATTCTCCCGGGAGTTTTTCCCGTAATTAGTAATTCCTAAATTTTTGTAATCACTCGACTTGCCCACCCGTGAACCGAGCTATGCCGTCTGTTTATGAAAGAACCAGTTTTTGGCTGCATTTGAACCACTTAATACTTTGGGCCTAGTAACTGTGTATGCTACTCAGCAGAGTTGGTCACCCGTGAACCAAGCTATGCCGCCTGTTTATGTAAGAACTGTGTGCTACTCAGCGTAGGAGCCCAGCTGTTAAGCAAGCTACAGCACCTGTGGTTTGGACACTTAATTTTTTCACATTCTTTCTGGAATGCCATTTAGGCCTAATTCCGGAATTACGGTTGACCTGCACTTACTGGGAAATGCTTGTTCGCGGGGAAGAATTGTAATCCCAGATCCCCATCACTAACGGGGTTCAGCGTGTTATCCGCACCTGTAAGCAATACACGCTGGGCCTTTCATTGTAGAACACGTGCAGCCCCGGACATGTAAGGTGTTGAGCGATACCGTCCGATACTTAAAAGTATCGTATCGGATGGTATCGGCCGATCTAAAAAAAATATCGGGTATCGCCGATTCCGATACCGGAAGTCCCATTCAAGTCTATGGGACTTCCGGTATCGGAATAAGAAAAACCCTATTTTTGCCTTGTACAGCCTCTCTGGGGTCTGTACGGGCCTTTCGGGGGGCTGTGCCGGCCTGCCGGGGGGTCTGTGCAGGCTCCGGTGGTCTGTGCAGGCCTGCCGGTGGTCTGTGCAGGCTCCGGTGGTCTGTGCAGGCCTGCGAAATCCCACGCAGCAATGGCATAAGGTGAGACTAGGGACTTTTTTTTTTTAAAGTGGTGGAGGAATACAGTGCGGAAGGATACCTACCTTCCGTCATTGTATTCCTGGAGCTGGTAGAGAACGGTAGCATCAGCTGATGCTGCTGTTCTCCACGCAAGATGGACGTGGGACCCTCGTGGACTTCTGCGGATCGGGGTAAGTATATTGGTGTTTTTTTATTTTGATATTTATTCCTCAAGGGGACAATGGCTTCGGGGATCAAAGTGACAAGTGACGGTGAGTATGTACTCTATGTTATATGTACTGTATGTCTATATGTATGTATTGTATGTAGTATATATGTATGTTGCATGCATGTAGTATATATGCAGTATATATGTAGTATGCATGTTGCATGCATGTGGTATATATGTAGTATGTATGTAGCATGTATGTAGTATGTAGCATGTATGTAGTATGTATGTTGCATGTATGTAGCATGTAGTGTGTATGTATGTAGCATGTATGTAGTATGTATGTTGCATGTATTTAGCATGTAGTGTGTATGTTGCATGTATGTAGCATGTAGTATATATGTAGTATGTATGTTACATGTAGTATATATAGTATATATGTAGTATGCATGTTGCATGCATGTAGTATATATGTTGTATGTATGTTGCATGCATTTAGTATATATGTATTATGTATGTAGTATGTATGTAGCATGTATGTAGTATGTATGTTGCATGTATGTAGCATGTAGTATATATGTAGTATGTATGTTACATGTAGTATATATAGTATATATGTAGTATGCATGTAGTATATACAGTATGTTGTATGTATGTTGCATGCATGTAGTATATATGTATTATGTATGTAGTATGTAGCATGTATGTAGTATGTAGCATGTATGTAGCATGTAGTATATATGTAGTATGTATGTTACATGTAGTATATATAGTATATATGTAGTATGCATGCTGCATGCATGTTGTATGTATGTTGCATGCATGTAGTATATATGTATTATGTATGTAGTATGTATGTAGCATGTATGTAGTATGTAGCATGTATGTAGCATGCATGTAGTATGTAGCATGTATGTAGTATGCATGTTGCATGTAGTATGTATGTTACATGTAGTATATATGTAGTATGCATGTTGTATGTATGTAGCATGTATGTAGCATGTAAATTTTTTTTTTTTTTACATTCAACACATTAGCCGGATGATGGGACTACTATTGTCCCATCATTGGCTAATGTGTCAATCACTGTCATGGTAGCAGGCATCGCCCGATGGGACTTGTAGTCCCATCGGACGATGCCTGCACAGACCCCCGGAGCCAGCACAGACCACCGGCAGGCCGGCACAGCCCCCCGGAGCCTGCACAGACCACCGGCAGGCCGGCACAGCCCCCCGGCAGGCCGGCACAGACCACCGGAGCCTGCACAGAACACCGCCCCCCGGCAGGCCGGCACAGCCCCCCGGAGCCTGCACAGACCACCGGCAGGCCGGCACAGCCCCCCCGGCAGGCCGGCACAGACCCCCGGAGCCTGCACAGACCACCGGCAGGCCGGCACAGCCCCCCGGCAGGCCGGCACAGACCCCCGGAGCCTGCACAGACCACCGGCAGGCCGGCACAGACCCCCGGACAGTCGGCACAGCCCCCCCGAAGGCCCGAACTGACGGCGCATCATGATGCGCACAGACAGCGCATCATGATGACGTCATTTCGGCAGCCAATCAGAGCCACAAAAGTGGCTCATTGCATTTTGGACTTCCGATTCCGTTATCCAATATGAAAAAAGTATCGGTACTCGGTATCGGAATTCCGATACGGCAAATATCGGCCGAAACCCGATACTTGCGGTATCGGAAAGCTCAACACTAGTAAGGGCATGACAGACCAGTTATTGGCCGATCTCACATGCCAGAGCCTCCCGTGTCCCTCTAGCAAACTGGACGCGGACCGTGGGGGCATACCTGAGTCTCGTTCGTTAACGGAATTAAGCTTGCAATCTGTGCAGCTTTTTTGTGGATGGCATGGTTGTGGTTGCCCATGTGGAGTCCAATTAAGCCGCAGGCTCCACTCCTGGTGGTGCCCTTCTGGACATTCCTTTAAGGTTCAGCTTTGCAACCATACTGCCCCCGGAAACCAAACACTTTTCCTGACAGTGACATTCTAGTCAAAGAGCGCGATGACATCACGTCTGTACGCGCTCTGCCTAAATAGTCCAAGTGCAGAGAGATGGAAGATGGGGATGATGAGGAGTCCAGAGTACAGGGATTCCCTAGCGAGGAGACTTATTTAATTGTTTTAAAGATTGGGAGCAATTTTTGGGGAGCACAATACTCTGGAGAATGATATCTGGGGCCCACCATACACTGGAGCATTCCAAAGGTGGACATCAGTCACTGGAGCAGCATTTACAGGGCCCATTATACACTGGAGCATTAGAAATGGGGCCCATTACATATGGAGCATTATTTGGGCCCATAAGACACTGGAGCTTCATCCATGGTGAACAACATATACTGTAGCATTATGTGGAGCTCATCATATACTGTATGGAACATTATATGGGACCAATGATTCTGTATGGAGAAATATATGTGCCTCATTACTCTGTATGGCGCACTATGCGGTTGCCATAATACTGTATGGAGGAATATACTGTCTGTTTTTGGAGCTATTGGAGAATTTAAAATGGATATCAGTCATGTGATGTAAGAATTGAAGTATTTTTCATTGTACTGTACCGCTATTTCTCTGCCATATCAAAGGATCATGAATTGTGTCATGTGTTAAAGGAGCCCAGTGACACTCTTTTGCCCTGGGCCCCCGAAAATCTGGAGCCAGCACTACCCACCCACAACTTTAGCCAAATAACCCCCAGTTTTCAATGTCTAACTATTATAAAGTAAATAAAGGTTGACAAGCTTAAGGAATAAGAATTGATGTTTTTGGCATTAAAATGGGCACTGTAGGTGTGTTTCCTGTCCTCCACTCACTGACGACTTTTCTTCCCCATTGACTTACATTGGGTTTCGTGTTTCAGTCGGACTTCGACTTTTCACAATAATCGGCCGATTTCGTTTGTCCTGACTTTTGCGAAAGTCGGGTTTCGTGAAACCCGACTCGACCCGATAAAAGGCAAAGTTGCTCATCTCTATTGTAAACTATTTCTTGCCTTGAAGCCTATCTCGTTGGGGAGCTCTGTGCAGCAGGTTAAAATTGTCATCTCCCTGCTGCGCGGCGATCCCCAGGATTGGGCTTTTTCTCTGACACCTGGAGACCCTATTTTGACTAATGTGGACGCATTTTTTCAAACCTTGGGGTTGTTGTATGATGAACCTAATGCTATTGATCAAGCTGAGAAAACTTTATTGGCATTGAACCAGGGTCAGGATTCTGCAAAGTTATACTGTCAAAAATTCCAAAAGTGGGCGGTCCTTACTACATGGAATGACGATGCCCTAGCAGCTCTCTTTCGGAAGGGTTTGGCAGAAACCGTAAAAGATGTTATAGTGGGATTTCCTGTTCCCTCTGGTCTTGATGATTCTATGTCATTAGCCATTCAAGTTGATCGGCATTCACATATGCGTAAAACTACATGAGAGGCGTTGCCGCCTTTTGAACGAACGTCTGAACCCATGCAATGTGATAGGGTTTTGTCTAGGGCGCAACATCAGGAGTTTAGAAGGCGTAATAAGCTATGTTTTTTCTGTGGAGACGCCTCTCATACTATTTCTGTCTGCTCTAAATGAGAAAAACGTTTTGCGCACACATTTGCTGTGGGCAGTGTGCAATCTAAGTTCCTTTTGGCAATTACTCTGATCTTCTCCTTGTCTATGTTTTCCGCTAAGGCTTTTGTAGATTCAGGAGCAGCTTTGAATCTGATGGATTTAGACTTTGCTAAATGTTGTGGTTTTCCCATGATACCCCTGCAGACTCCTATCCCTTTGAGGGGTATTGATGCTACTCCTTTGGCAGAAAATAAACCCCAGTTTTGGACCCAGGTGACAATGCGGGTCGCCCCGGACCACCAAGAAAATTGTAAATTTTTGGTGTTGCACAACTTGCATGATACTATTGTTCTGGGTTTTCCCTGGTTGCAAACTCATAATCCTGTTTTGGATTGGAAATCTGTGTCTGTGGTGAGCTGGGGTTGTCAGTGTGTTCTTAGTGACACTCCTGTTTTCTCCACCTCTCCCCAGTCTCATGATATTCCTGATTATTTGGCTGACTTTTCTGATGTATTTAGTGAGAGTAAGTCTGCGTCTTTGCCTCCTCATAGGAGTTATGACTGTGCAATTGAGTTAATGCCTGGGTGTAAATTTCCCAAGGGTCGGCTTTTCAACTTATCGGTACCCGAACATGATGCTATGCGATCTTATATCTAAGAGTCATTGTTTTTTTTTTGTGGCCAAGAAAGATGGTTCATTAAGGCCTTGTATTGACTATCGCTCCCTTAACAAAATCACTGTTAAATATCAGTACCCGTTACCCCTGATTTCTGATTTATTTTCCAGAGTTAAAAGTGCCTGCTGGTTTACCAAGCTTGACCTCAGGGGGGCGTATAATCTTATTCGCATCAAACACGGGGATGAATGACAGATGGTGTTTAATATTCCGGAGGGACATATTGAGTACCTGGTGATGCCTTTTGGGCTCACTAATGCCCTATTTGTCTTCCAATATTTTATGAATGATATTTTCTGGGACTTTGTGGATAAGTTTTTGATCATTTATCTGGATGATATTTTGATCTTTTCCAGTGATTGGGATTCTCATGTGGAACATGTCCGGACTGTGTTCCGGATTTTGAGGGAAAATTCCCTGTATGTTAAGGGATCGAAGTGCCTCTTTGGTGTACAGATGATTTCATTTTTGGGATTCATTTTGTCCCCGTCGGCTATTGAAATGGACCCGGCCAAGGTACAGGCCATTTATGATTGGGTTCAGCCCACTTCTTTGAAGGCTTTCCAGAAGTTTTTGGGTTTTGCTAATTTCTATCGTAAATTTATAAGTAATTTTTCTGGTATTGTCAAACCACTGACTGATCTGACCTAAAAGGGTGCTGATGTGGTGAATTGGTCTCCAGAGGCAGTCTCTGCATTTCAGGAGCTTAAGCGGAGATTCACTTCTGCTCCGGTTCTACGGCAACCTGATGTCTCACTCCCATTTCAGGTGGAGGTAGATGCTTCTGAGATTGGTGCAGGAGCCGTTTTGTCCCAAAAAGATGCGGTGACTTCTAAAATGAATCCCTGTGCCTTCTTTTCTCGAAAATTTTCCCTATCTGAACTTAACTATGACGTGGGGAATTGGGAATTGTTGGCCATGAAATGGGCATTTGAAGAGTGGAGACATTGGTTGGAGGGAGCTAGACATCAAGTTGTGGTCCTCACCGACCACAAGAATTTGATTTATCTTGAATCAGCCAAATGCTTGAATCCTAGACAGGCTAGGTGGGCCTTGTTTTTCACGCGTTTTAATTTTGTGGTCTCTTTTCTTCTGGGCAGTAAGAATGTTAAGGCGGATGCCCTTTCTAGGAGTTTCTTTGCGGATTCTCTTATTGTGACCGAACCTACTACCATTCTAAATGAGGGGGTAGTTCTTTCCGCCATATCACCCGATTTGAGACGTGCCATGGAGGAATTTCAGGAGGACAAACCTGAACGTTGCCCTATGGGAAAATTGTATGTCCCTGACCAGTGGAGGAAGAGAGGAATGTCTGAAATTCATTGCTCCGCTCTGGCTGGTCATCCAGGTATTTTTGGCACCAGAGATTTGGTGAGTCGGTCTTTTTGGTGGCCTGTCTTACCTCGTGATGTCAGGAATTTTGTGCAGTCCTGTAGGACTTGTTCTCGGTCTAAACCCTGTTCTCGTTCTAGTGGGTTGTTGATGCCCCTGCCGGTGCCCAAGAGGCCATGGACCCATATCTCAATGGATTTTATTTCCGATCTTCCTGTCTCTCAGAGAATGACTGTTATCTAGGTGATTTGTGATAGATTTTCTAAGATGATCCTGTCACAGTCACGTGTGTCTGGACGCAGCGAGTACCGCAAGGCGAACCCATGTGATGCACGTGACCCTGGATACACCGCCTCCAGTGGGGCGAATTTAAATAATAAACACGTGCAGCTGGATACACCGCCTCCAACTGGCGAATTTACATTACACGTATATTCAAGTCTGGAAACCCCGCCTCCAGTAAGGCGAATTTAAACAATAAGGGAAACCTGGGAAACATTAACAATGGTGGGCACTGCGATAGGGAATAGGGAAGTGGAGACCTCCTGAGCTCCCCTGAGCCAGTGTCCCTGCACTCCTAACGTTCCCTATGCCGGTTCCGCACCGGGCGCGCAACAGGAACTTAAAACCCCTAGCTCGCCCTGACCTAAACCCTCACTAGGGAATTGGTCGGTGCGGAAACTAATCCCACCACTGCACTAAAACACACATGAGGAAAGATGACAAAACAGGGGAAACACCACTTAGCTTTGCTCTGTTGCGTACACTCCTAGCAACAGAGCCCACCACCTGTGTGCATCTTCTCCTCCACCCGGATCCATCACCATAACTGGATCCTTCACCATAGTGCAGCCTTGGAGCAGAGTCCACCACCAATTGCAGCTGTCCAGTGACAGAGTCCCAAAGATGAGTTCAGCTTCTGCCAAAACATCTAGCATGCATGAGTCCAGCTCTCAGCAACCAAGTCCCACATGCTGAGTGCAACTCTCTCCATAGTCGTCACTCTACCAAGCCATGCAAGCACTTCCTGCCAACACCATAAACTGTGACTCCACCACGCCATGCCAGCCCTTCTTGCAGACCACCTAGCTGCCACTCGTCCCCTCTGGCTGGGCTGCACAGGACTCATATTCAGCTCCTTCCTCCCCCAGGCTTACTTGCAAAATGACACACAATATCACCAACAGTGATTGAACCCAGCTGGCTCCCTTTTATAGAGCCTATCACCTGATTTGTAATTGAGTGCACATTAACCCTAAAACTAAGGTGCGATACCACTCACCACCACCGGGCAACTTAGAATTAAACACCATGTGTAATAATTCTAATGGCCACCAGGGGCAATCACAACACACTTTGGCACCAAGCCAAAGGAAAAAAGTTCACTTTTCCACTTAAACTGTCAGATCGAGCCTGGATCATGACAGATCCATCTTGTACCACTCCCAAAGTTGCCATCTTCTTCAGAGTTGGTGCCCTTGTTTTTACAACAGGTGGTTCGGTTGCACGGGATTCCTGAGAACATTGTGTCGGACAGTGGAGTCAAGTTTGTTTCCAGATTTTGGAGAGCTTTTTGTTCCAAACTGGGAATTCAGTTATTTTTCTCCTCTGCATTTCACCCTCAGACCAATGGGCAGACTGAGAAAACAAACCAGACTTTGGAGTCCTATTTGAGATGTTTTATATCTGCTGATCAGGATGACTGGGTCTCATTTTTGCCCTTGGCCGAATTCACGCTAAACAATAGAGCTAGTTCTGCCACTTTGGTGTCGCCCTTTTCTGTAACTTTGGGTTTCATCCTCGATTTTCTTCAGGGCAAGTGGAATCTTCAATCTGCCCAAGTGTGGACACTGTGGTAGAGAGAATGCAGCAGATTTGGGACCAAGTGGTGGATAAGTTGTCGCTCTCTCAGGAAAATGCCTAACGGTTTTCCAAGCGGCAAAGGACCATTGGTTCACGGTTTAAAGTGGGTGCTATGGTTTGGTTTTCGTCAAAGAATATTCCTATGAAGGTTGCGTCTCCAAAGATCAAGCCAAGATTTATTGGACCTTATAAGATTTTGGAGATTCTTAATCCTGTTTCTTTTCGATTGACTCTTCCAGTTACATTTAAGATTCATAACGTGTTTCATAAATCTCTGTTGAAAAGGTTTGTGGAGCCAGTAGTTCCTATGGCGGCGCCTCCTGACCCTATATTGGTTAAAGGTAATGTGGAATATGAGGTAGAGAAAATATTGGATTCTCGTTTGGCTAGATGGAGACTCCAGTACTTGGTCAAATGGAAGGGTTATGGCCAGGAGAATAATTCTTGGGTCTCTGCTTCTGACATTCATGCCGATAGATTGTTTCGTGCTTTTCACCGGGCCCATCCTGATTGGCCTGGTGGCGTGGATGAGGGTTCGGTGACCCCTCCTCAAGGGGGGTACTGTTTTGAATTCGCTTTCTGGTCTACCTCTGGTTACTAGCCCTCTGGTGGTTACTGGAGGTAATGGAGCTGATCTGATTAACAGAGGGAAAGTCATAAAACTGAACAAATTCTACAGATAGCGTGTGACAGCACCAAAGGGAAAAATAGTTACCATAGCCATATACTGTATGAAGATGTAACTTTGACATTGTTGTGGCTGAGTCTATAAAATGTTGAGACCTCAGGGTGATATTTATGTATTTTTAGGGCAATTGAATTACTCGCAATGTGCGGCAACTCGGTTTGCCAATCATCAAAATTTTAGTAAGTAGCTGCATACGTATGTGGTGACTTCCTGAAGAAGTGTGCTATGCTTTGAAACGTGTTGAATAAAAACTGCATTGATATTATATCCCGACACCGGACTTTCTTCACCTTTCAGCAGCGCGGAAAAATTCCACAAATAATGTTTTCCTCCTAACTCATCTCTATTAGTGATACGGCATGCAGATAAAGCTATTCACTGACATCCTTTATAATGGAATTTGCAGGCCTATAAAGCCTGCTGTACTGTACATGTTAAAGGAAACAGTCTTAGGAAAACCCAAGGCACTTATTTTTTTTCCCAGTGTCCTCATTTTGAAGGAAGAACCAACGAGACCTTGCCGCAGAGCAGATGAGTGATTTAAGAGATGCATAATTGGAAGGCTAAAAGGTATATTCTGTACCGGCCGACATTAGACCGCTGCAGCGCAGTATAATAGAGATTAAACATATCTAATTTATTGGACTAGTTTTACCCGCAGCTATGCATTGTTATCTCATTTACCCCAGCAAGAGGGAAAAATGCCAGGCAATTCTAAATCTGGTACTGGTAACTGCTATGCTCCCCAGCAAGTCATCTGCCACTAACGTCTATTTCTAGAAAAATAGATATAATGATTAGCAGGATGGATATTTTTACCTTACTAACTGGTGTTTACTTCTATTTTTTCCTTTACTGGAGAAGATTTGCACCAAATTATGTCAAATGAATTTAAATTTGTTGTCACCCTCTCAATAAAACGACCGGTCAAATGTGTTTTTATGATGCAATTTGCAGCTCAAAATTACACCGCAATGATCAAAACAGAATACATTGTTAGACATTGTTCACATGGTGAATTTTCTGCAGACTTGCTGCGCCATGTAAATCCACACCAATACTGTATAAATGGACGCGCTAGTGGAAAGCCTGAGTGATATTTTCTAGCTACTAAGGAATATCTTTACTGTCAAGGTAATAGAGACATTGAGACAAAATTGGACATAATATGAAAAGAAAGCATGGTAAGTACGAGAAAGGTTATCATTAAAAGGGTTGTCCACTTTAGGGACTTTTTTTAAACTTTTTTTTACTTAAAAGCATGTACTTTGAGCTAACAATCATATCTGCAATTCGGTTCGGTAGAAATTTTGGTGTATTTGCCTTATATAGCTTCCGTGACGCACTGTCTATCGCGCACTGCAGAATGAGTCATCTGAGAATCCTTCAGTGAGCTCATTCTGATGTCTGACAGGAGAGTTTTTTTTTTACCTGTCTTACTCGGGAAGCTCTCAACTTATAACCATGTACCACATCAAAGTTGAATGTGCAGTGAAGCAAAGAGGCTGTAAAAGCCGAAAGGTGCCACATATTTTTCAAATGAAACCCAATAGCAAAGATGACTTTTAGTCTGAAATAGGTGGACAACCCTTTTAATTCTACATATCCCCCATTATTAAATATAATGGGAGTAGAATAAAAACCAAAGGTATCCATGGAAGAGAAAGGGCCAAATAATCACTCTTCAAGTAAGCTGTCAGAGACACCACACTACACTCGCTCACAGAGCCAGTGCACGTGTCCTGAGTACAGAAACAGTGCTAAAAGATACATGTGGAGCGAGCAGCAGAGGTGACCAGGCGTGCTTCAAACTATTGGTGTCAGGATCCTGTCAGTGCCGGAAAGTAAAGATGCACAGGACCTGGGGACGCTGAAGTTAGCAAGCTGGCACAGGACCTACGGTCATGTGACTGCAAGGGGGCGGGGCTTAGCGTCCTGCTTTCAGATATGACAGGACACCATACAACAACTCAGAGTCAGGCAAAACGGAGGTCACACACAGTACAGGCAAACGAGGCACAGGAGGGACAAACAGACGGGTAGTCAGACAAAGCCAAAGGTCATACACAAGAGGGCGACGTGGTACAAAGGGGACGAGCAGAGAGAAGTCGGGTCACAAGCAGAGAGTCATACACGAGAGGTAGCGCAGTACAAGAGGGACAGGCAGAACTCGTAACAGGGACAGAACCGGATAAAAACCACAGAAGCATGCAAGATATCAGGCACAAGGCACACGTACGCACAAGGTCAACTAACTCAGCCGAGGGCAGGAGCATAACTGACACTGTACCAAGGTCCAGTGAGCATTAAATAGCCGCCCACTGCTGGAGAGAGGTGGAACAATCAACCCCCAGTCTGATCAGGACGGGCCAAAGCGAAACCCCATCCAGGATCATTACATAAGCCTTTTATTTTCAGTCTGTTGGATCAGTGAAGGAAGACCACACTTCTCCGATGTGTGATTTGTTTTATTAGATTTTTCTTCCCTTCCTTATGGAAAATACAGAAATGATGGGTTGCAAAGAAGTCTCTGGGAAAGAGACAATCTGACGCTGTGGGTCAGTCAAAAAATTATCATCTATGTAATGTAACATAAAATGGAATCTGTCAGCAGGTCTTTGCTGTGTAATCTGAGGGCAGCATGCAGTAGGGGCTGAGTCACTGACTCCAATGATGTGTCACTTACTAGGCTATGCTGTTGTTTTAATACAATGAGTGTATTACCAGCAGGAAATTATCCCTGCCAGACTAGCTCGAGCATTCCCCCAGCACTCATTAGCAGCTCACTGTCAATATACAATGTACACAGAGAGCTGCCAACAAGGGGTGTGGGTGATGTTAGCTTACTGAGCTCTGCTACATCACAACTGCTGCACCCAGTAAACTAAGTAACACATCACTTGAATCAGGATATCTTTCCCTACATTATGCTGCTCTCAGATGAGGTACAAATGCCTGGTGACAGATTCCCTTTAACCCTTTCTGTTGTCAGTTAATGGTGAGACACTGATGCAGATTCCTACCATCAATAGTAAGTGTAAAACAATGCTATCTTCAGCTGGTCCCCCTCTCTCTAGGGCCTATGGACGATGCAACGTATACATATGTTTCCCGAGTATATTGCCTTTGATTTCCTGACATTGCCTGCTCACGTATCCTATAGTGGAGTTTCTCTCAATATATCCACGAGTCTCCCATTACAACCATATATATTTACTCCCAAGACGTGGAGCGTATCTCCGCCTGCCATGTCTCTGATTCATGCCTATCACAGAAAGCAATTGACCCGTCCGTATTAGCGGTAGCAGAGCAGTCGCCAGTAAGAATACAGGTCTGCGCCAAGGTTTTCCTGGAATAAAAGGTTATAATGTCCTCGGTTATAAGAAATGTAGAGTCTGAAAAGGACATTTTCACTCAATCAATCAATAAAAGAGAGCGGTGACAATAGACTGTCCACCATTCGTCTTCAGCATCATCATTCACAGAGGACAGCTGTCAGTCCGTAACTGTATCACGAGCCAAGTTCGGACATAATGTAATGTAGTAGAGCTGCAGTGCGTCTTGTCCTGTCCAGCATCAGGAAGGAGCAGCACGAGGGCGTACTGGGATATACTGGTAACGGAGGACTGCACTTAATGGGAGGGAGTGTACTGGAAAGACAGATGACTAGAGATGAGCGACTTTGCCTCCGGGAGGGTTGAGTCGGGTTTCGGACAACCCGACTTTACCAAAAGTCGAGTCGCATGAAATCGGCAGACTATCGGCAAAAGTCGGAGTTCTGACCGAAACCCAACCCCAATGCAAGTCAATGGGGAATAAAAGTCGGCAGTGAGTAGAGAACAGTAAACACACCTACAGTCCCCATTTCAATGGCAATGACATCAATTCTTATTACTTAAGCTTGTCAATCTGAATTTACTTTATAATAATAGTAACGCAATGAAAACTGTGGGTTATTTGGCTAAAGTTGTGGGGGGGGGGTAAAGCCCAGTTAGGGAGGTGGAAAAACTGGCATATGTTGAGGTGTAGGCTGGATGTTCAGCAGCTGCAAATGGAGGAATTGGAGAAGTCGGAGGAAGAGGAAGACAAAGCGAGCCATTTTGCTGGCAACCTACTGTATGTGACATCAGGGGAAGGTGGTACAAAATCCTTTGAAACCCAGGCATGGTTCATTTTAATGAAGGTGAGATCACCTACATTTTAGGTCCACAGGCAGGTCCTTCTTTCTGTCAGGATTAATCCAGCAGCACTGAAGACTGAAGACTCTTTCTGATAGCACACTACCAGCAGGGCAAGCGAGCTCCTGTAAGGCATATTGTGCCAATTCAGGCCAGGTGTCCAGTTTACAGGCCCAGTATTCAAAGGGGAATGAACTGTGAGGGAGAACATCGATAGGGGAGGAGAGGTAATTTTGAACCATAGTTGACAACTGCTGTCTCCTGTCTGTTGCAATCGATTCAGTATTAAAAGTCGTGTGAGTGGTACTTGAGAAATCAGTCCACAACATGGTCAGGAAACCCCTGTCTCCAACGCCACTTCGGCTGTGTGCGCCACGAACACCTCTTCCATGTTGCCCAGTAGGGCTCGTGGTTGAACCTGCACCGCTGCTGTGTGCTGGGTATGCCTCTAACAAACGGTTTAACGGAGTTGCTTGTTTGCTCGCCAATATTAGCTTGAGGGTCTCCTGTGGCATGATGTTCAGTAATTTGCCTTTATAGCATGGATTGAGGATGTTGGCCAACCGGTAGTCATCATCCTTCATAATTTTGGCAATGCGGGGGTCCCTTTTTAGGATCCGCAAGAGATAATCACACATGTGGGCCAATGTTCCAGGTGTCAATGATGCACTGCCAGTGGTGGGTGGAGGAGCACTTTCTGCCAAATCCACATCCCTCCAGTCATGCACAAACCCTGTTCCTGACCTTGTCAAGCCAACATTTTCTCTTGCCCCCGGAGAAGCATCCTTCTCCCCAAAATAATCAACCCCCTCATCCTCCTCCTCCTCTTCTTCCTCTTCTTCCTCCACCTTGTCCAGGACAGTTCCCTGTTATGAATGGGTCACCGAGGTGAAAAAAACAAAACAAGCTAAGTCACAGAAAACCAGAGAGGTTGTTAACTATGCAGATTGCAGATCCCTGATCCTAACCACACAACTGGCAGTAGCCGTGGAGCGTACCTACGATGATCCTAGACGCTTCGTCACAGCCGGAGAACTACATAAGCCTGAAGCAAGAAAAGGGGAAAACTAACTGCCCCAGAGCAGACCCCAAAGGAAAGACAGCCCCACACATGTATTGACGGTGAAACAAGATGAAAGCACAAACACAGGCAGGAAAATAGGCTGAGCAAACGATGGGGCCCAAACTAACTAGAAAGGATAGGAAAGGAAAGACACTGTCTGCAATCTGCAAAAAACCCCTACCAAAAATAAGGTCCAACTCTTCTGATAGCAAAATTAACCCTGAAGTCACTAGATTTCTCCCACTATATCAGCACTCTGAAATATTCTGAGACAGAGCAAAAAGAGGCCAATCTAATAAGGGACAAAAAGCAAATTGGCAAATACAGTTAAATAAGAGTGGAAATTCAGCACAGCCCCAGCCGGGGCTGGCTGACCACACAAAAAACTGGATAGACCAACAAAATCAAGTGTGAACATTAGCAGAAAAACTTAGCTTTAGATGACTGGACAGAGCTGAAAACCAAGACCTGAAAAGCCAGAAGGAATCACCAGCACCAGAATAGGGCGTCTGCTGTCTTAAATCCAGTCTGAGATTCCTGAGGTCCAGTCGTCATCCTCATTATCAGGTGGCAGATCTCTACTAATTAAATCAGCCTCACTACCTCCTGTTACCACCAGAGGGAGCCTGGCAGGAGAACTCACAACTGGTGGACCAGAAAATGAACTCACAACAGTTTCCTGAGCAGACAATGCCTGAAGGTCATCAAGGCTTCCTTCCTCCTCCTCCTCCACTGCAGACGCCTGATCCTTAATGTGCGTCAAAGTTTGCATGAGCAGATGCATAAGTGGGATGCTCATGCTTATGATGGCGTCATCTGCGCTTACAAGCCGTGTGCATTCCTCAAAACACTGAAGTACTTTACAGAGGTCTTTCAGCTTTGACCACTGCACACCCGACAACTCGATGTCTGCCTTCTAACTGCCTTCCCGTGTATCTTCCCACAAATGCATTACAGCCTGCCTCTGTTCGCACAGCCTCTCAACCATGTGCATGGTGGAGTTCCACCTTGTTGCAACGTCTATGATTAGGCGGTGCAGGGGAGGTGGAGCGATCGCTGCAGCCTCTGCATACGACGGATGTGCGAGCACAGCCTTCGCACCTTATGGAGCAGGGCTGGTAACTCCGGATAATTATTTATGAAGCACTGCACCGCCAGGTTCAAGGTGTGAGCCAGGCAAGGTAGGTGTCTGACTTTTGCCAGGGCTATGGCCACCACAAGATTACGTCCGTTATCACTGACTACCTTGCCTGGCTCAAGATGTAGACTGCCAAGTCATGACTCAGTTTCTCGCTGCAAGTAGTCGGCCAGTGCCTCCGCGGTGTGTCTGTTGTCACCCAAAGACATCATCTTTAAAACAGCCTGCTGACACCACTTGCTGTTCGACAGTGGGATACTTCATGTGCAACACTGGCAGCTGTGGATGGAGTGCTCATGCGACTGCGCTCTGTTGACAAGCTTTCACTTCTGGAGGAGGAGGAGGCAGAGGTCGAACGCCTACAGCCAACTGTTGCCTATACCGTGGGCTAGGCAGCACTGTCCCATCGCCTCTGTCCCCTGTGGACCCTGCATCCACCACATTCACCCATTGCACAGTGATAGACATGTAACGGCCCTGGCCATGCCTATTGGCCCATGCATCTGTTGTGAGGTGCACCTTTCCACTCACTGATCATTTGAGTGCATGGACAATGCGGTCTTTCACATGCAGGTGGAGGGCAGGGATGGCTTTTCTAGAAAAGAAGTGCCAACTGGGTAGGTCATAGCGTTGGACAGCGTAGGCCATGAGCTCTCGGAACGCTGTGCTTTCAACCAAATGGAAGGGCATCATCTCTAATGAGATCAGTTTGGCAATGTACGCGTTCAAAGCCAGTGTACGCGGATGAGTACTTTCTTGTCCTACTCAGAGTCTCTGCTAGGGTGAGCTGGACTTGAGAGCTACATATGGTGGAACTAGCAGTGGACATGGCGGACTGAGATGGGGTTGGTGATGGTTGTGGTGGTGGTGATGGCCTAGATGCAGTCTTTCGTTGGAAAAACATTGTGATTCCCTGACTGCTTTGGCCTTGCGATGACACCTCAACATTTCTTGCTGGTGGTGTGCTAATCAGTGGGCTTACAGTGGGGGAATCGATGTAGCGTTGCTGGTTACTTTCAGTCGGAGCAGGTACACGTGTGCTACTTGAGGTTTTCTAGTCTGTCCACGCTTGCAAGTGCATGGTGTTTACATGTCTAAGCATTCAACTGGTATTCAAATTTCAGAGATTTTTCCTTCGGCTAAATGTCCTTCCACACTTCTTACAGATAACCTTTGCCTCATCAATAGGATTTTGGTCAAAAAAGTGCCACACTGCACTCTTCCTACTATGGGAAAAATTTTCAGGGCTTGCACGCTGTGCTAATTTGACCATCTGGCCAACCTGTCCTGCAACTCTTTTTGTTTTTTTTTAACACGTTTTTGGACATCTACAGGCCTGCCAGATAACCGCAGCTGTGATGTGCCTGCTGCGGATCCTCCTCCTCTTCTGAGCTATTGCCAGCGGCACCCTCTTCCCCCAATGGATGCCAATCCGGGTTAACAACTGGGTCATCATCACCTACTCTTCAATTTCATCTGCACCTTCCTCTGTGTCACTGTGTAAGGTGGTATAGTATGTGGAAAGGGGCACCTGAGTTTCATCAGGGTCAGAATCTGGCTCAGTAGACTGCGAGGGCATTGCAGTGCTCTGGGTGAATTTACCAGCAGAATCATATAGCACTGGCTGTGCATCACTGCACTCCATGTCATATTCATCTTGGACTGGGGAATTCAGGATTTCACTTGATAACTTAGGCATGGTATGTGAAAAGAGCTCCAGGGAGTAATCTGAAGCGTGGCCTGCCGCATTCTTCACTTTTGGAGGGGGTGAAGGACACAAGGAAAGGTGTTGTTCCTGACCAGGAGCCTGCACTGATGTGCATGCAGTTTTTGAGACTTCAGAAGAGGAGGCGATTGAGCTGGAGGCTGTTTCGGCAATGTAAGCCAAAACTTGTTCCTGATGCTCCGGCTTTAAAAGCAGCTTACCTACTCCCAGAAAAGGGAGCCTTCCAGGCCTTCTGGAGCCAGTCGATGACACAGGCTCAACACCTCCTGCCTTAGGTGCTATTGTGCTTTTGGCACTACCAGCAGATGCACCACCACCACCATCAGTACCAGCTGGCCTCCCCGCCCACATCCGTGGCCTCTTCCACCATACTTCCTCATGTTTGGGAAAATGTACCAAAAATAGCAGCAGATATATGGTTCTGCATGAGGCGCGTACAGCTGTATATGGTGTAGGGGAAAATTTGAATCTCCTTATTTATTTACGGAGTCACACACAGACGCGCTCTCAGTATGGATTTCACCGTAATACAAACAGCAGATATACGGTACTGTATCAGAAGTGTACAGCTGTTTACGGTGTAGGGAAAAATTTAAATCTCTGTATATATTTCCAGAGTCACACACAGATGCTCAGTCAGTATGTATTTGACCGTAATACAAACAGCAGATATACGGTACTGTATGAGGAGCGTACAGCTTTATATGGTGCAGGGGAAAATTTAAATCTCCGTATTTATTTCCTGAGTCACACACAGACGCTCACTCAGTATGGATTTGACCGTAATACAAACAGCAGATATACGGTACTGTATGAGGAGTGTACAGCTGTATATGGTGTAGGGGAAAATTTAAATCTCCGTATTTATTTATGGAGACACAGAGACGCGCTCTCAGTATGGATTTCACCTTAATACAAACAGCAGTTATACAGTACTGTATCAGAAGCGTACAGCTGTATACGGTGTAGGGAAAAATTTAAATCTCCGTATATATTTCCAGAGTAACACACAGACGCTCACTCAGTATGTATTTAACCGTAATATGGTAGTGTGTGAGGAGCGTACAGCTCTATACGGTGTGGGAAAAAATGAACAGTCGGTAACTGTGCAGAAAAAAAGAATAAATTAGTGCTGTGTAAAAAGCAGTCTGCACAGCAGTGTGCACACAGCAATACAGCTATCAGGCAGCCTAATAACCAGTGCTGCTGCACACAAGAAAATCCTCCCCTGTCACTGCACACTAACTGTACAGCACAATTGTTATCAGCAGAAGCACATATTCTTTTTTCTTCCCTGCCTATCTGTTTTCTTTCCTGCCTAACTTCCATACCAATGATCCCTTTAAGAGGGAAGATGTGCCTATAGGATGGAGGATGTGTGATGGTATATGGGCACAGGAGGGGGGAATTCATTTCTGTCATGTGCTCTGTGCTCCTTTCAGGGGGGCAGACAATGGCTGAGAGCTTATGTTCCCGAAGATGCTAAATTTCTCCCACCATGTCAGTGTCTGCTGAGGTGTTGCCAAGTGGGAAAAATGTTGGTCATAGCAACCAATCACAGCTCAGCTTCTTTTAACCAGCTCTGGTGAAATGAGTGATGCTTAGTGATTATTTGCAAGGAAAACTGTTGCTCATAGCAACCAATCACAGCTCAGCTTCTTTTGAACAGCTCTGGTGAAATGAATGATGCTTCGTGATTGGTTGGTGACACACACACACACACACACACACATTCATTTTTATATATAGAGATATATGCCACAATAATATATTTTATTCATATTAATTTTATTACAATGCACTGGATTTTAAGTAAAATCTGATTATACAGGAATGTATATTATCCTGAGCAACATATAGAATATAGACATACTGGGTAAATAACATACTCTGGTATATACATTGTCCTTCCCCCTTTCTCTTTTCAGCATCCAGATACATACAAACAAGAAGCAACCTTTAGAAGCATCTATATACCAATAGGCTGTAATGTGCATGCGTCTCCTGCGGACCTCATGGATCTCACTCAGTGCATACCATAGCAACTGCCAGCGTATTCCACTTGTGGATTACCTCACACATGAAGGAGACCACTTTCTTATGGGGCGGGACAGGAACAGCATGCGCCAACTATACCGCCCAATTCATGATGTCAGATGCCATGTTCCATTGGTTAATAAAGCAGTTATGTATCTTTAGCTGATTGGTTCAGCGAAATATTTAACCATTCCATGACGCCCACGTAAGACCTCAGGAAGAAGCCAGAATGGCGAAACGTGCGTCGGAGTAAGGTGACAGACCAGACCAACCATGCTGTACCAACCCCATTATGAACAGTACAAGCCTCATATCCAGGTAAAAATCTACAACACACTTACTATCCCTGATGTTATTCTGGTTCTCTATAGAAGGAACGCAAGAGGTGTACAACAGCGGACAATAAGCCGAGAAGGATTTTGTGAGACATGTAAATTATGGATAGTGATAAATTTATAGGATCAGTTATTACCAGATAGTTATTACCAGATATTACAACCATACATTGTCATTGCATGGTGATAATATCATTCCAATAGACTTTAGTTTAAGAATCCCTTTCAACTATATTTTTATGATTAAATATGTGTGTAGTGTATAGTGTGAGTGTATAAATATACTTGTATGTCACCAGGATGGCATGGTGGCTCAGTGGTCAGCACTGCAGTCTTGCAGAGCTGGGGTCCTGAGCTCAAATCCCACCAAGGATGACATCTGGAAAGAGTTTGTATGTTCTCCCTGTGTTTGCACGGGTTTCCTCCCACAATCCAAAGACATACAGATAGGGATTCTGGATTGTGAGCCCCATTGGGGACAGTAAAAATAAGGTGTGTAAAGCAATGTGGAATTAATGGCACTATGTAAATGAGTAAAAAAAATAAAAAATAAATAGTCTCTGGGATCCAGAGCCATTCTGCTCCACTTCTCAGTGACGTTACCGCAATTCCAACTAGCAGGCTCTCCGGAAGCGGCTTTTGCAATTTAAGGCAATGGTGCCACATTCTGTTCCTCTTTACACTTACATGTACTGTAAAAGCCACATTGCAGAGGCTAGTTGGAATTGCGGTAATGTCACTGAGAAGTGGAGCAGAGAAAGTAGCAGTAGGTGAGTATATTAATACAGTACATTCACACTACACTATATGCATACATGCACACATTCAATAAAAAATCTAGATAGGAGTCCTTCTTTAACCGCTTCCCGCCATGGCCATATTTCTTTTATACGTTTTTATTTTCCATCAATATATGAGGGCTTCTTTCTTTGCGGGATGAGTTGTAGTTTTGAATCATAATGTGTATTCTACCAAATAGTGTACTGGAAAAAGGGGGAAAAAAATTCCAGTGTATTAAAATAGCAAAAAAAGTGGAGTTTCTCACTTGATGATTTTTTTTTCTATTTACCATATTCATTATATGATAAAACTAACCTGGCAACATGATTGTCCACCCCAGTACGATTACACCGATACCAAACATGTAAAAAACATTTTAATTTAAACTGTGAAATTTTTTTAGAAATGTGTGAAAAAATAAAAATTTGCTTTAGCCACGATTTTCCAAGACCCATGAAGTTTTCATTTTCAGGATAAGGGGCTGTGTGCGGGCTTATTTTTTGCGCCCTGAGCTGACATTTTACTGATACCATTTGGGGGTAGATCCATTGTTTTGATCGCCTCTTATTGCAATGTTGCAGCAGCCAAAAAAAGCAATTTTGGCTTTTTGATTTTTTTTCATTGCGCTGTTTACCGATTGGATTAATTTTATTTTATATTTTGATAAATCAGACTTTTGTAAACCCCCTAGATACCAAATATGTGTATTTTTTTGTTTTGTTTTTAATGAGTCAAGAGGGGGGTTATTTGAACGTTTGTGTTTTTTAAAAAAAATTTCATATTTAAAAAAAAAATGTTTTCACTTTTAAGGCTGAGTGCAGACGGAGTTTTGAGCCCTGCGGATTTTTCCGTGCAGAATGGAAGAAAACCGCAGGTCAAATGACCTGCATTTTTCCTGCGGATTGCTTCCATTTTTCACGCGGTTTTCATGCGGTTGTTGTGCGGTTTTCCATTGCGGTTTTCCCCCTGCGGATTTGGTGACAGGGGAGATAGAAAACCGCACAAAAGAAGTAACATGCTGCGGATTTTGTACCGCAGGAAAACCGCGCGGAAAAACCCGCAGCGTCTGCACAGCGTTTTTTTTTTTCCATTCATTTTAAAGGTACTGTACATCACAATGCGGATATGCAACGTTTCTGCGCGGTAAAATCCGCTGCGGAAACGCTGCATATCTGCATCGTGTGCACATGGCCTAATTGTTCTTAATAGTCCCCTTAGGAGACTTGAAGCTGTAATCATCCGATTGCTTGTTCTATACATAGGAGTACAACAGAACTGCTATGTACTGTATAGCAGAAATCCCGATCTCCTACGAACACTGGCTAAGGGCTGGATTTCACAAGAGTATTATAATGACAGGCATGGGGGTCTTCAGCAGACCCCCAGCTGTCATGACAAGCCATCGGCACCTGAGATCACGTCGTTGATGCACCAATGGGATCATGGAATGAGGGTAGCCCCTGTTGGCGCATGTTAAATGCCACTGTCAGAGGTTGACAGTACAATTTACCAGGTTCACAGCCATGGGTGGAGATTCACTCCACCTGCGGAACATGATGACTGATAAAATCAGCTGTCATATGCTGGAAAAGATGCAGGCTCGGCATGCGAGCCTGCATCAAAGTCAGGGAACCGGCATAAGTAAGTTTACATCATATGTTGTGAAGGGGTTAATAAAAAGCATGGTAGTATTATCAATATTGTATATGCTGGTGTTTTTTGTCTGTTATAGTGCAATATTATTATTATTATTATTATTATTAACTCTTATGTAGCGGTGTTATTGGAAATATAAGTAGTAGTAAATCATGATTTCCTGCAGGCAGGGTTACTTAAGTAACACAGACTCCAACTTGAGGAAGGTTAAGGATCTGGCATGGGCCTATGTGCCTCCAAATGCCAGGGCTGAATTTTCGTCCCAGTCCATCCCAGGAAATGTGTCACCATGACATGGCAGTCCAATCTGCAGGCCCCATGTTTTAGAGCAGGAGGAGCTGAGTAAATTGATATATAGTTTTGTGAGAAAAGATTTAGTGTAATTTATGTTTTAATTATTTAAACCACTGCTCTTTCTGGTCCAGTGGGTGGTCCGATCAGTGATTGACAGCTATATCTATATGCAAGCTTAGGACTGCCCACTGGACCAAAAATCCCATAAATAGCAGAGGATTAAATCACTAAAACACAAGGTACACTTAAATCTTTTCTCACAAAACTAAAAATCTATCTACTCACCTCCTCCTGTTCTATAACATGGCGTCTGGAGATTGGACTGAATTTTCATGGTGACTGGTTCCCTTTAAAGAGATTCTGTCGTCAGGTTTTTGCTAATAGAAATAAGCATATTGTAGGGACAGTGACATTGATTCCAGCAATGAATTACTTACTGGGCTACTTTCTGTAATTTTTTTTATAAAAGTCATTTTATCTGCTGCAGATCTCACAGTGCTCTGAATGCTGAGCTCTGTGTAACCCCACCCACACCACCCTGTGCATAGTCAGAAAGCTGCTATTCAGCACTGAGGACATGGTTACACACAGCTTATGAATATGGAGGACTACATGGCATCTCCAGTGTGTCTGACAGCATTTATAGAAAGTCAGACGGTAAATGTAGCAAAGCAAAGGAAACCAACCAGGTTTATGGACAGTAGGGAAGAAAGCTGTGAATCGGCAACAGGTTATCTCACACTTCATGAATATCAAAGACCCTAGCCCTCATCATCTAATAAATAGTGATTGTATGAAAACTACTGGGTCAATACAACTAAAGGAAGAGACCAAATGTAGGAATTGTTCACTCTGTCACTACTTTTCTGCTGACCTCTGATAGATTACATCCTGCAGTATTTTTTCCTCTTTTTGCAGTAGCTGTCATACACTTGAAGATTGCACAAGAAACACAGCACCAGTATTTTTCTAAACTTTGGATTTGACAATGAAGTTATGACATCCTTCATATAATTATCACTTAGGAAGTAGGAATTGTGACTTTGATGGCATTTCTCTTATAAACATGACATTTTACATTGACTTTAATTATCTTTTCATCAGTGTAAATTTGCACAAAATATTTGAATGATGAGTTTTAAAAAAAAAAAAGAAAGAAAGATTACGTTTGGCTCCTGAACTGAAAATCATTAATTTATAGTCTCAGAATTTTGAGATCAAAGAATAGTTATTTTTATTTTTTTTTTTTTTAAAAGCTTTTGGTGGATGGATGCTTAAAGGGTTTTTACAGTCTATAACTACAAGTCTGCAGACATTCAATGTGACTGTAGACTTGTGAGTTGTCACATCCTGCACACTGCGCGCTTTGAGGATTCTCCGTTGTCAGGAATGATGGTCATGTGACCCCAAGTATGTGATAGGCATATTTCTGGCTACAAGACGACTAGACTATTTCAAGTCTTGTTCAATGCACATGTACAGCGGGGATAAAAGAATTTAGTCGGCCACAAATTGTGTAAGTTCTCCCACTTATAAACTTAAGAGAGACTTGTAATAGTCATCTCTCTAGACATCATAGGTCGACCACAACTATGAGAGTCAAAATGAGAAAACAAATCCAGAAAATCACCTTGTCTGATTTGGCAAGATTTATTTTTCAAATTATGGCGGAAACTAAGTACCGTATTTGGTCATTAAAAAAAAGTTAATCTCAATATTTTGTTATATATCCTTTGTTATCAATGAGAGAGGTCAAACGATTTCTGAAAGTCTTCACAAGGTTGGCACACACTGTTGGTGGTATGTTGGCCCATTCCTCCATGCAGATCTCCTCTAGAGCAATAATGTTTTGGGCCTGTCGCAACATGGATTTTCAAAGGTTTTCTATGAGGTTGATATCTAGAGACTGACTAGACAACTCCAAGACCTTCAAATGCTTCTTGCGAAGCCACTCGTTTGTTGCCTTGGTGGTGTGCTTGGGATCATTATCATGATGAAAGACCCATCCACGTTTCATCTTCAATGCCCTTGCTGATGGAAGGAGGTTTTCACTCAAAATCTCATGATACATGGTCCCATTCATTCTTTCATGTACACGGATCTGTCGTTCTGGTTTCTTTGCAGAGAAACTGCCCCAAATTATGATGTTGCCACCCACATGCTTCACAGTAGGTATGGTGTTCTTTGGATGCAACTCAGCATTCTGTCTCCTCCAAACACGAGGAGTTTTGTTTCTACCAAACAGTTCTATTTTGGTTTCATCAGACCATATTACATTCTCCCAATACTCTTCTGGATAATCAAAATGCTCTCTAGCAAACTTCAGACGGGCCCGGACATGTACTGGCTTAAGCAGGGAAACATGTCTGGCACTGCAGGATCTGAGTCCCTGGCAGCATAGCCTTTGTTACAGTGGTCCCAGCTCTAAGCAGATCATTCACTAGGTCCCCCCGTGTGGTTTTGGGATTTTTGCTTATTGTTCTGTGATCATTTTGATCCCACGGGGTGAGATCTTGCATGGAGCCCCCAGATTGAGCGAGATTATCAGTGGTCTTGTATGTCTTTCATTTTCTTATTATTGCTCCCTCAGTTGATTTAATCACACCAAGTTGCTTGCCTATTGCAGATTCAGTCTTCCCAGCTTGGTGCAAGGCTAAAATTTTGTTTCTGATGTCCTTCGATAGCTCTTTGGTCTTCACCATAGTGGAGTTTGGAGTGTGACTTTTTGAGATTGTGGACAGGTGTCTTTTATACTGATAACAAGTTCAAACAGGTGCCATTACTACAAATTTTATGCTAAGCGTCTCATATTGTTTCCTAATACTCAAAACCCATATTGCTAATCAAATTTAACATACTCCACATTGACATGTTTTAGCATGATAGAGTGCAGCCTTTTTATGGTATGAGGAGGTAGCTCCTCCTGCTATGCACCTATTCACACTAGTCTGGATGTGTCAGTCAGTTTTTTTGTCTTTTGTATGTTAGTGTGACGGAGTCAGCTTATGCTGAGTCGTTTTCTTTAGAGTAGACCCTCTGGGTCGTGGCACCCACCCACCTAGGGCGAGCTGACCATGTGAGAAACCACCCCCTATACAGGGAGTGTCAGGGGCAAGACCAAGGGGGTGAGCCACCACGACTTCTGGAACCAGACAGCCGACTCAGGTAGACACTAAGTACGAGTGTCTGACAACAAAGGACGTGCAGGAAGCAAGACAAGACAAGATGTGAATTCAAAGGTATCTTCATTAAGGTAAACTTGGGGTTACATCAGGTGCAAGATGTCATAACAGGGAAAATACAGCAAGGTGCGTGCGAGGGCACGCCAAGGTCCATGGCATGGTATGTGCCAGGTGGCACGCCTGGGTACAGGCAAGGGCTCAATGGCATCGGACTCCGGACAGCTGGCAACGATCGACATGATCAGGGCATCAGGCTGCAGACATCAGCTCCGGACATCAGGCTGCAGTCGTCAGGCTTACGATCTCTGGCAGCAATCGGCAGGTTCCAGGCATCCGGCAGGCAAAACAGGGTTCAGGCAAGGAGGCACGACAGATCTGCAGACATGGTGTGTGTTAGGGAACATGCCAAAGTCCAAGGCAAAGTTCCAGGCAGGGTGCGTGCTAGGGGCACACCAGGGTCTAGTCCAAGGTCCAAGGCAAGGTGCGTGTGTAGGGGACACGCCAGGGTTCAAAGTACGAGACAGTGCGTGTGTAGGGGACACGCCAGGGTTCAAAGTTCAAAGTACGAGACATGGTGCGTGTAGGGACACGCCAGGGTTCAAGGTCCAAGGTCCTGGGTGCGCTAGAGGAGCCGCCAGGGTTCAGGCTAAGGTCCTGCATGTGCAGAGGGGCATGCCAGGGTTCAGGCTAAGGCAAGGGCCTGCGCATGCTAGGAGACAAGCCAGGGTTCGGGCTAGGGCCTGTGCATGCAAGAGGGCATGACAGTGTTCAGGCTAGGGCCTGTACGCGCAAGAGGGCACGACAGGGTACATGGCAAGACCTGCGCGTACTTTTAGAGATGCACGGGGAGGTATGCCAAGGAGCAGGCTATGGCCTGCGCATGCTAAGAGGGCATGCAATGCACAGTGCAGAGACAGCGTGGGTGCAAGGAAGCACAGAGAGCACAGCTGAAGCACTGGCTAGCTGGTCGGACTGAGGCACAGACAGACGGGCAAGACTGAGGCAAACCCCGCTGAGGCATAACAGGCGACACAGCTGTCACTGGCTGACGAGCACGGCTGAGGCACAAACAGGTGGGCACAGCTAGAGGGCACAAACAGAAGGCTAGGGAAGGCCAGGCGCATGCAAAGGGCACACAAAGAAACAAGGCAAGGCGAGAAACTAGGCAAGACAAGGCTAGGCGAAGTACAGAACAAGGAGCAGAGCGTAGGCCGAAGCCCAGAGCCGGGTCAAGGGAGAACCTTGAGACTAGCCAGGAAATGTGCTAGAGAGCACCATAGGACAGAGTCTAGCAGCGGAGCGTAGGCCGAAGCCCAAAGCCGGGTCAAGGCAGAACCTTGAGACTAGACATGGAATGTGCTGGAGAGCACCATAGGGCAGAGTAAGGAAAACCAGGCAGAAACAGAGAACGTGGAAGTACTAAAAGGCTCAGAATGGCAAAGACCAGATATGGCGAAACAAGTAAAGGCAGAGAACATATGAAATACTACAAGTCCAAAAATAGCAAGGACAAGACATGGCAAAACAGGCAAAGGCAGAGAACAGAGATAGTACTACAAGTCAAAGAATAATAGAGACAAAACAGGGCACAAAAGACAACACAAGACATGTCATGGGACAAGAGGCAGAATACAAGCACAGAGCGTGTGCAGAGAGGCACAACAGGGCAGAGTGCAGGGGCACAGAATACAGAGAGCGGCCAAGCAGACCAAGCAGCCATGCAGGGAAGCAACACGATACTCAGGCCCTGACCATAGGAAGGGGCGGTCTGATATAGGGCATTAGCACCTGCACTTCTGGGTCAAGACCAGGAGAGGACTTCCGGTTCAGATCCTCCAGGATCATAGAGAGGCTGGCTAGATCAGATTCTGCTGGCCATAGAGAGGGTCACATGATCAGGGAGTCCAGGACCATAGAGAGGATTGCTGGATCAGATTCTGCTGGACCATAGTGACGATCACAGCAGGCAGAGCAGAGATGGATGGTCACACAGCAACGGCGTGTAGCCATGAGGTAAAACACACATGCGCACTGGCAATGGCAGGCAGCCATGAGATGAGGCGCGTGTGCACACTGCTCCAGGCATCTTGCAGCACAACAGTCACGAGGTGCGTGTGCACACTGCTTCCAAGGAACTTGCAGCATAAGACATAACGGGCATGATAGTTCAGTGCACATGCACACTGCTCCAGGAGTCATGCGGCATACCAGATATGGCGGGCATGATAGTTCGGTGCGCGTGCACACTGCTCCAGGGGACATGCGGCATAACAGACATGGCGGCCATGACAGTTAGCTTACTGACCGAGCACTCCGCCCTCCACCAGGTGGCGATTTTAATTACAGCAGGTCCCTACTTACCCATAATGCAGGCATTGCTGACAGAGGTGTCCACATTCACCCAAGAATTCAGACATCAGCCTTACAGAGGTATTCACACAGGTCAGGGACTCATCAGACTGAGAGTACCTTGACAATGGTTAATGGGCAGATAATATTTGGCCAAATTTTATGCTAAGCATCTCGTATTGTTTCCTAATACTCCAAAGCCGTATTGCTATTCAAATTTTACATATTCCACATTGACATGCTTTAGCATTGTAAGGGGGTGGCATTGCTATGGACTGGAGAGATAAACTGCCATTTTAAGAGACAGAACCCCCTTGGCTAGAGCAACGGGACATTCGGATCTCCCTACAATAAGACTGGTTTTGCTTTGCTCCTCCAGCTATGGAGAGGGGAGGGGCTGTTTTTCCAGTGAGTGTTCTGAACTGGGAGTCTGCAGGAAGCTGGTGTGCTGTGAGGAGAAAAACATGCAGCTTGTAATTGACTGAACTTGTGGGATTTTGTTTACTCGTCTGAGGATAGCGAAGGTGTCTTTCCCGTGTTGCAGCGAGGAGCCATGAAGATCTAGAAGGAAGAAATTCAGAGGTGAGAATTTACCGTTTTTAGGAGCAGGCTTGGAATCTTCACACAAGGACAAGACCACGTTGCACAGAGCTTCCAGGGAGGACGTCGCATCATCTTGTAAAGAACTGCAGGGGGCCCCCAGGAAGGAACGGAGACACCAACTTTACCGTGAGTGTTAACCCCATGTGCGCACATGTTTAGGGCTTAGGATACGCTGCAATAGACTGAGGTAGCTGTGTGGCCGGAGTAGCAGCGGCCAAATAAGCTATAGTTAGAGTAGCAGCACACTGTACTTTATTGTATTGTTTTGCCTTTTGAAAAATATACTGATCTGTAATAGTTGGTGCACCGTGACATTTGTATGGCCCAGCTAGAGAATATCACTTTTGTAAATTGTTTTATGTCATTGCATACCCCTGTTTACACTTTCCTAACACTGAAAACCTTAGATCCTGCTATATATTAAAGTCACGATCAACAAACAGAGCATTTCAGTAGTAAAAGATTGTTCTTTTATTGAATCAAATATCAAAGTTAAAAGGCATTTATGTTCACAGAAATAGTGCAAGAAAAAGGGAAGACAACTCCCATTTAACTATAAATTGCTGCATAGCAATGGACCCCATAGACAACAATCATGGAAATAAAGTGAACTTCTTAGATCCTTTAGTGTATGCTGGTGGAGACCCGTAAATAAAGTATCTGCTGTCCTAATTGAATCATACAAGGTATACTCCATCCACAGCCATTTATTAAATGGACCCAAAGCAATCACAAAACACAGAGTGCATAACATTTCCACTTGATGCTGGAGCTACGGACGCCATTACCTGGATCCTAGCAGCGTTCAATGTAAGTCCCGTGGGAGACACTTCCCTCCACCCCGACGTGCACGTTTCGCCCAGCTTCTTCAGGGGGTGAAACGTGCACGTCGGGGTGGAGGGAAGTGTCTCCCACGGGACTTACATTGAACGCTGCTAGGATCCAGGTAATGGCCTCCGTAGCTCCAGCATCAAGTGGATATGTTATGTACTCTGTGTTTTGTGATTGCTTTGGGTCCATTTAATAAATGGCTGTGGATGGAGTATACCTTGTATGATTCAATTAGGACAGCAGATACTTTATTTACGGGTCTACACCAGCATACACTAAAGGATCTAAGAAGTTCACTTTATTTCCATGATTGTTGTCTATGGGGTCCATTGCTATGCAGCAATTTATAGTTAAATGGAAGTTGTCTTCCCTTTTTCTTGCACTATTTCTGTGAACATAAATGCCTTTTAACTTTGATATTTGATTCAATAAAAGAACAATCTTTTACTACTGAAATGCTCTGTTTGTTGATCTTGACTTTAATATATAGCAGGATCTAAGGTTTTCATTGTTCATTATTAAGAACATTATTTTTTGTTGATTTTGTGGCAATTTTGAGATTAACTTTCCTAACACTGCATTCCTTGCCTGTAAATAAATTAACCCTTTGTTGTTTGTACCTCATCTCACGTGCTGTAGTCTCCCTGCATTGTGGTGGTCCCCAGGCCATCACTTCAAGTGGCGCTGCGAGCAGGGTGACTATCACCAAAATGCAGGCGGCAATGGCGAGAATGCTAGTGTTAGTGGGGATGCTGTGGGCATTGGTGGAACCCCTGCAAGGACACTCCCTATGGGCACCATATTTAGTGTACTTCAAAAGTTTGACAGCATTAATATGCCCATGTCTGATTGGGTGTCCCGGCTGCAAAGCACCCTGAAGATTTATAACATCAGCACAGACCTTGAAGTGGACATTGCTTTGACTGCCTTGGAGGGAGAGGCCCTTAAAAACGTCTGTCTACAGCGAGAACTCATTCGTAGTACCCTGAAGGAGCTAGTGAAATTCTTGGAAGAGATCTACGGCGAGACAGCTAGCGTGGGACACCTCCCCACCAAATTTTTCTCTAGACTGTAGCAGGAGGAAGAAGGGATCTCTCAGTATGCGACAGCACTGCAAGAAGTGTTGGCAGAAGTGCAAAGGAAAGAGACGGATGGACTTGGTGCCATGGGCTCCACAGACTGGATACTCCGGGAACAATTCATTCTGGGACTGCATAGCACATCCTTGAGGAGGATAGCGCTGTCAGAATGGGTCCGTGTAGATCCGACTCTTTCATTCCGTCAAATCCTGGCAGAAGCAGTGGCCAGAAGCAAGGAAGACAGAGTTACGCGTCTGGTGTGATGCGTGTCCAGGGTGCAAATACCAGAGGAGATCCAAATCATCAGGAGGTGCTGGGCCAGGTAGTGCACAACTTACAGCGGTCTCTTGTCAGTATGCAAAATAAATTAACCCGGATGGAGCAAAGAATGGGAGAACAACAGTCTGACTCAACGCACTCATATAACCATCCTTCGGCCTGACCTTTAAGGGGTCAGTGGGTGCAAGCTCCCCCCGCCAGGCAACAGAGGTACGAAGACAGACTCAGGGTGCCCCTCGGCGAAGAGGAGGCATCCAATGCTGGGAATGTGGAGGACAAGGGCACCTTGCCAGTGACTGCCGGAATTATGCTCAAAGCCAGCAATAGCCGCCGTTAAACTACCAACCCCCGCAGTAACGCGGCACTCTGTGGGAGAAGCAAGAAGAGAGGCCGCTCCTTATCATAATGAACACTTGATTGCTGGGAGTCCCATCCTGCATGCTGAATTTGAGGGTGTTCCAGTGGATTGCTTGATAGATACCAGTTCACAAGTGACAACGATGCCAGAATCATATTACAAACAGCATTTTCAGGCCTTGGATAAGCTAGAGAAGGAGACATTGATCCGGTTGTACGCTGCCAATCAACAGCCGATCCCAGTCACAGGGGTTGTGTGGATGAATATTCGAATCTGTGGGCAAGAAGTAGGAAAGAAAGGGATCCTGCTAGTCCCTGAGCCCATCAAAGAAGATGTGCCTGTAGTACTGGGAATGAATATCCTATGAGAACTCGATCAGATAATGTTCACCAAATAGGGACCCAGTTACTGGAAGAAGACTGCCACACACAAGCCTACTCAAGGAGCCCTTCAGCGATTGATCCGCGTCTGTGGGAAGCAGAAGAGTGTGCCGTCTTATCAGGTGGTAGTGGTCATCAGGGCCCCTGGGAAGGAGTCTGTAATCCTGCCTCCCGAGCGAGAAAGTATATTACACCATGGGGACTCATTGCAACCTTGACGGGCTGGAGGTGATAGTTCAGCCTTTGGCAGGCAGAGGAGCGGACCAAGATGTCATGATAGCTCGTGCGATAGCTGTGGTCCAACGAGGACACGTCCCCATAAGAGCTTTGAACGTCGGCCCTGGGGAAGTCATCTTGCCACGGGGGACAGATCTGGCCCGGGTGTACCAACACAAGGGTGAAGTGGTGAGTTAGAAAGAGATGTCTTTATTGCCAATCGAAGGTACAGGGTGCACCCTGGCAGTCACTGCAGGGCCCGAAGAGAAGCCATCCCCAGAGTGGAATGGGCGAATCATCCTTGACCAAATGGAAGTGGATGTGAAGGCTCTTGGCCCTGAGCGTGTGTGGGCTATAGAAGCTATGCTGTGGGAAAATCAGGCCACATTTGCCCGTCGCCGAAGATTTTGGCTGTACCGAAGCGATCACACACGAGATACCGACCGGGGATGCTCGTCCAATTCGAGAACGATACCGGCAAATCCCACCCAAGATGTACCAAGAGGAGAAAACATTACTGAGGCAGATGCTGGATTCAGGAGTAGTGCAGAGTAGTCAGAGCCCTTGGGCGGCACCGGTGGTGCTCGTCAAGAAGAGGGATGGGACCATCCGGTTCTGTGTAGATTACAGGAAACTCAATGCCTGTACTGTGCGAGACTCATATCTGTTACCCCGCATCGAGGAATCCTTAACAGCATTGGGGAAAGCCAAGTACTTCTCCACCTTGGACCTAGCGAGCGGATACTGGCAAGTGGCCATGGCAGAGAAAGACAAGGAAAAAACTGCCTTCATCCTCTCTATGGGATTGTTCGAGTTCAACCGGATGCCCCTCGGCCTATCAATGCTCCGGGCACGTTTCAATGGCTGATGGAAAAGTGTTTGGGAGACTTAAACTTTGAGGCTACCCTGATCTACCTGGATGGCATCATTGTGTTCTCTGCCTTGTTCGAAGACCATCTTGCCCGGCTTGGACAGGTACTCGGAAGACTGCGGGCTCATAACCTGAAGGTGAAGCCAAAGAAGTGCCACCTCTTCAAGAGAGAGATTGAGTACCTGGGCCACATAGTGTCACAAGACGGAGTTCTGCCTTCACCAGAAAAAGTGGATGCTATCCAGAAGTGGCCAGACCCTCATACCGTGCGGGAACTCCAGACCTTCCTTGGACTCGCCGGGTACTACCGACAGTTTGTCAAAGATTTCGCAAAGGTGGCGGGTCCTCTGAATGAACTGCTGAGGGGGACCGCCGGAGTGCCGAAGACCCAGTGCATCCCCTGGGACCAGAGTCGAGATGAGGCCTTCCAGGCTATAAAGAATGCTCTTACATCAGCCCCAATTTTGGCCTACGCAGATTTCGATCAACTGTTCCTGTTGTACACAGACGGTAGCCTTCATCGACTCGGTGCAGTACTTTCCCAAATACAGGATAGACATGAGAGAGTCATCTGGTATGCCAGTAGGTCCCTGCGAGACAGTGAAAGAAACCCTCATAATTACAGCTCTTTCCAGTTAGAGCTCCTGGCCCTCGTGTGGGCCATGACAGAGAAGTTTGCGGGCTTCCTGGCAGGGACCAAGATTCAAGTTTGAACTGACAAGAATCCCCTGGCCCACCTTGAGAATGCTAAATTGGGGGCCTTAGAACTACGGTGGGTAGCTCGCCTGGCCAAGTTTGACTTTACCATCCGTTATCGCTCTGCTACTGAAAATGCAAATGCCAATGGCCTGTCACGAGTGATGGTGGAAACTCAAGGGGGATCTCGATGAACAACTCGAAGAGGAAGAAACCCCAGACTTCTGTAAGTTCAAGACCCCAGTGGTTGCAGTCCAGTCGAATAGGGAGGCATGCGCAGTTCCCCGATCTCTGGGGAGAACCAATGAAGAGTGGGGAATTGTTCAAGATAAAGACGGAGGGCTGAAACAGATGAAATGCTGGGAAGCGCAGAAGAGGAAGCCAGGCAAACAAGAGAGAAAGAGTCTGGACGCTGAGATGAAGAATGTCTTACACCAGTGGGATAGGCTGGAGGTGTGAGAATCGATGCTATACCGCAAGAGGCAACAGCCAAAAGATACTGAAGTAAGGTGGCAGGTGGTCATCCCAGGAGGAATGGCCCAAGAAATGGCTAAAGATGCCCACGAATTCGGAGCCCACTTTGGGTCCACAAAGAACTACCAGTGGTTACAGCGGCACGTGTACTGCGTCCGGTTGGAGTCCGTGGTAGAAGAGGTTTGCCGGCAATGTCAGGTATGCGACCTCATTAAGAGTACTGAACAAAGGTCACCCATCCAGACCATACAAACTAAGGAAAATATGTAAATATATGCAAAACACAAGCCGCGGAGACACCATCACATGTTTCTCAACGCAAGCAATGACTAGCCAGGTGTTTCCCCAGGAGGGAACCACGGGAAAGGCAGTCTCCAATGAAGGAAACCACCTATGCCAAAACATGGTATCCATCCACAAACAGCTGTTTCGGGGTATTGCCCCTCATCAGTGTGGAGTAGGCAACTGGCCAGTAGGAGCAATGCCTAGTAGAAGACTGTGAAAAATGAGAATGAATGAACTCATGGAGATCAACATCCAACACTGCAGAGACTATCACATGTTTCTCAGCGCAGTGATTCTAGGGTAATGCCCCCACCCTGGCCTACTGGCCAGTTTCCTACTCCACACTGATGAGGGGCAATACCCGAAACAGCTGTCTGTGGATGGATACCATGTTTTGGCATAGGTGGTTTCCTTCATTGGAGACTGCCCTTCCCCAGGGAAAGACCTGGCTAGTCATTGCTTGCGTTGAGAAACATGTGATGGTGTCTCCGCGGCTTGTGTTTTGCATATATTTACATATTTCCCATAAGGGTGGAGGCATTGCCCTAGAATCACTGCGTTGAGAAACATGTGATGGTGTCTCTGCAGTGTTGGATGTTGATCTCCATGAGTTCATTCATCCTCATTTTTCACAGTCTTCTACTAGGCATTGCTCCTACTGGACAGTTTACTACTCCACACTGATGAAGGGCAATACCCTGAAACTGCTGTCTGTGGATGGATACCATGTTTTGGCATAGGTGGTTTCCTTCATTGGAGACTGCCCTTCCCGTGGTTGTTCCTTCCCAGGGATAGACCTGGCTAGTCATTGCTTGCGTTGAGAAACATGTGGTGTCTCCGTGGCTTGTGTTTTGCATATATTTACATATTTCCCATAAGGGTGGGGGCATTGCCCTAGAATCACTGCGTTGAGAAACATGTGATGGTGTCTCTGCAGTGTTGGATGTTGATCTCCATGAGTTCATTCATCCTCATTTTTCACATACATACTAAGGAACCGCTAGAAGTCTTGATCGACTATCTCCTCATGGGACACTCAGCCCAGGGGCCACAGTACTGTTTAATGATGACCAACCATTTCTCCAAGTTCGCGGTAGTCAGCCCGACTAGAGATCAGACTGCCGAGACTGCGGCATGGGCCATCTGTCAAGACTTCATCCAAGTGTATGGGTGCCCAAAGCGCATCCACGCTGACCAAAGTGCTTGTTTCTAAGGCAAGGTGATGGAAGAACTGTATCATTTGTATGGCATCGAGCGGTCCCGGACCACCCCTTACCATCCTAAAGGCAACGGAGCATGTGAACGCTTCAACCGAACCTTACTTCAAATGCTGAGGAAGTTGGAAGAGGACAAGAAGGCATGCTGGCCAGATTTCCTACCAGAGTTGGTCTGGACCTACAACAATCGGGTCCATTAAACCACGAGTTACACCCCCTATCTGCTGCTGTTTGGAAGAGCTGGATGAGAGATCATTGAATTGAAGTTGGAACAGCCAGAGTAGCTGATGGAGTGAAGCGTCACTTCATGGGTGAAAGAACATCGGAAACGACTGCAAACAATATGGCGATTGGTGAATCAGCAGCTACAGGACAAAGAACATATGGGCCGTAAACCGAATCGGTCCCCGGGCCGGAGCGGTCTCTTGAATCAAGAGATACCACTCCGGCCCGGGGACCGAGTATTAGTCAGAGAGAAACGTCCCAAGGGTAAACTAAGCGAGAGATGGGAAGTACAGCCTTACAAAGTCATTGAGCGAGTGTATGCTGATTGTCCGGTCTACACGGTGCAGGGTGAGAATGGGTCGTCCGCACCTAGGTTGCTTCACAGAAATATGCTGCAGCCATGCCGGTCCGGGCCCCATCCTGTAACAGTGCCGCCTGAAGATGTTGCTCCACTTCCTGAACCTGTCTTGCCTGTTGGTGAAATCAATGATGAATGGTGGATCGACTCAGACACCGTGGGGGGTCCTCAGCCAGACAGAGATGGTAATCCTCTGGAGGTACCACTACCGCCACGTGACGATGAGTCCAGACAAGAGCCTACAACTCCTGCAGCAAGTATTCCTTTGGAAGATATTCAAGACCTATGGAGATCTCAGAGGTCTACTGCAGGGGTTCCACCAGTCCATTATGTAGAACAGTGTTCCCTGTCTGTTTTTCTGCTAGTGTTGCCTCCCCTATAGGTGCTATTCTGCATGGCAAGTTTCTTCTTCCTACTGCAACCTTGATGATGTGATGGTCGAGGACGACCAACTTTAAGTAGGGAGGCATGTAAGGAGGTGGCATTGCTATGGACCGGAGGGATAAACTGCCATTTTAAGAGACAACCCCCTTGGCTAGAGCTATGGGACATTCGGCTCTCCCTGCAATAAGACTGGTTTTGGTTTGCTCCTCCAGCTATGGAGAGGGGAGGGGCTGTATTTCCAGTGAGTGTTCTGAATTGGGAGTCTGCAGGAAGCTGGTGTGCTGTGAGGAGAAAAACGTGCAGCTTGTAATTGACTGAACTTGTGGGATTTTGTATACTCTTCTGGGGATAGCGAAGGTGTCTTTTCCGTGTTGCTGCGAGGAGCCACGAAGATCTACAAGGAAGAAATTCAGAGGAGAGAATTCACCGTTTCTAGGAAAAGGCTTGGAATCTTCACACAAGGACAAGACCACGTTGCACAGAGCTTCCAGGGAGGACGTCGCATCATCTTGCAGAGAACTGCAGGGGGCACCCAGGAAGGAACTGAGACACCAACTTTACCGTGAGTGTTAACCTCGTGTGCGCACATGTTTAGGGCTTAGGATATGCTGCAATAGACAGAGCACGGTAGCTGTGCGGCTGGAGTAGCAGCCAGATAAGCTATAGTTAGAGTAGCGACATATTGTACTTTATTGTATTGTTTTGCCTTTCGAAAAATACACTGATCTGTAATAGCTGGTGCTCCATGCCATTTGTACGGCTCAGCCAGAGAATATCACTTTTGTAAATTGTTTACACTTTGCTAACACTGCATTCCTTGCTTGTAAATAAATTAACCCTTAGTTGTTTGCACCTCATCTTGCATACTGTAGTCTCCCTGCATTGTGGTGGTCCCCCGGTCATCGCTTCAGCATGATAGAGCGCAACCTTTTTTGTATATTACAAGTTCACAGACATTAAACATATGACATATATAGGTTCTTTATTTAAGTGGAGAAAAAAAATTCCAAAATTTGTTTAAAAAAAAATTGGTGCCATTTTCAGAGATCTGTATCGTCTCCATTTTTCATGCTCTGGGGTTGTTGAGGACATATTTTTTGTGCGTTGAGCTGACGTTTTTATTAATACCATCTTGGTGTAGATACTATTTTTTTATCTCCCGTTATTGCATTTTATGTAGTAAGGCCGGGGTCACACTAACTGACACAAAATACGGTCCGTAGTTTACAGGCGTAATATGGATGAATGACCCCTAAATAGTGCTCCGTATGTCATCCGTAAGCAAGGTGTGGTCGCGTGTTTTGCACATGTCAGCAGCCGTATGTGATCTGTATGGCGAGATTTTCTCGCAGCCTTGTAAAATGGACATTTAACGGTTTTGAGGCCTGCAAACTATTTAAATCATTAGCCTGCACCCTATTTATTGCCTCAGGAACAGGTGGCTGCCTCCATTCTGTCCATTTGTGACCTTGCCTTCAATAGGTGTGTTGCTGCTGTATGTGCAACATGGCAAACAGTCTGAGTTTCAACACAACTGAGCAGGTTCTCTTCAACTGGCTTTTGTCACGTCGCTTTGGCCAACCATACCCAGTGATAGTGGATAGCGGATAGCGGAGGAGGAGACGCATGTGGGTACATCCACTTTTGAGGCAACGACTCACAAGAGGTCATTTTCACCGCCTCTATTCTTCTCTGCGGAAGCATCCGGCTAAATTCTACCAATACTGTCACATGAGCCTTGCAACATTTGATAGACTCTAGGAGACAGTGCGCCCTAGGATAACCTTTCAGGACACAAGGATGCGCAAAGCTATATCTGCAGAGGAGCGACTTCTTCTCACAATACGGTATGTACTACACAACCATATTCTCTATGTTCATGATGTGTTGGCCAAAGTATGTATTTTTTGCTTCTTGGAGTAACTTTTATGCCCTCATCTTAGTCCACATATGTGTCAACTTACAGACCAGAATATTATATGTAATATGTACTGAATATCACTAACTCATTGTGCAAACAAAGATGTGTGTGTTATTTGCTCTGAAATCCTACCAAGTTGGTTATGTATGGACCTGTTTGTTTTGTAAATGTGTGCATTCTAAAATATTCCTTTTCTGTTGTTCTTCAGCTTCCTGGCCACTGGCCTGTCTTATGCTGCCCTACACCATGAGTTTCTGATTTGAAGATCTACCATTTCTGGCATAGTCAGGTCAACATGTAGTGAAATCTGGACAAGACTACATCAAGTCGTCATGCCCGAGCCCAGGATGGAAGACTGGTTGAGGATATCAAGGGACTTTGAGGAGGAATGCCAGTTTCCAAATTGTATTGGGGCCCTTGATGGCAAACATATCCGGGTGCGTAAGCCGCCGAACTCTGGCTCCCAATTCTTCAATTATAAACAATACTTTTCTGTTGTATTGTTGGCTCTGGCCGACCCTTAATACAAGTTTATAATTGTTAACATTGGGGCCTATGGAAGGACGGGAGACTCTAGAGTCTTTAATACTTCCATTATGGCTCGGCGGCTAAGCACCAACCAGTTGGATCTACCACCACCACGCCAGCTACCAGGCTCCACTCAAGAATCTGTCCCTTATGTCCTTGTGGCAGATGAGGCGTTTCAGTTAACACGCAATGTCATGAGGCCATATCCCCAGCGCAACCTTGACCACAGGCGCAGAATTTTTAACTTGCGCCTATCACGTGCTCAGCGACTGGTGGAGTGTTCCTTTGGCATTCTTTGTGCCAAATGGCGTGTACTTCAGTCTGCCATTCAGCTGAGTGAACAAAATGTTAATGAAGTAGTGAAAGCCTGTGTGGTTCTTCAGAACTTCACCAGGATACATGATTGTTCCTCCTCTGCTGGTGTTGTGTGTAGACCGGACAATGTTCGTAGGGTGAGACCACCTATCAACCCTCCACGTAGACCGCTCTCTGGCCTCAAAGTGCGTGATATTTTAACTTAATTACTTTCTGGCACCTGAGGGGGAAACTTCTTGGCAAGAGCATGCTGTCTCTATGTTGTAAATTTTTGTTTGATGTGTGTCCTAAAATATATATTTCTACCCCTTCTGAATCTATGACTGTTTAATTGCATTGGTAAGCGTATGTTGATACGGTTTTTGAGAATTGAGACAGAGACATAAAGTGTAGTAGACAAATTTTTACTTTTGCCTTTTTTTAGGGTTTTTTTTCTTAAAGGCAAACATATTCTTGCCCTATGTAAAACTTGGGCAATGGTCCAAATTGGCCATTTTGCAGATTTGAAAATTGTTGCAAAATAAACTTTACAAACATATCCAACAAAAGATATAATGCAATTACAACATTGCAACATTAGACAATTGGATTCCAAAGTCAAAAAGAGGAGGTCTCCATCATCAAAATGATATAAAAATATAATACAAACATTTATTATGAATGTTTTCAAATCATATTAATAAGCCACCATGACAGGCAAGGCTACCTTACGTGTTTCTGAGACAAATTACATGTCTGCAAGAAAGACAATATTTCAGCGCACTATACAGGGAAACTCAAAGGATCACATTACAATACTCACTTGATAATACATAGAGAGAGCGTGATGTTCTTGAGGCTGTTTGCCTTGATTTGGAAAGAAAGTTAGCTGCCCACAAATTTACGAATTTTATATGGACAGCACAGCCCCCCGAGGAAGCCTCTGGGCGAAACGCGTCGGGGTTTTGCCAGTACCGCTCGACCTGTCCACATGGGTAAGAGATATTATCCCTAAGAGCCTTTTCTGTGCATTCCTTCGGGTATGATGCAGATTGCGGGGTATAGAGGTGCTTAATTGGTTTTTTTACTTGTGAGTTGCTGGTAGCATAGTAAAGGGAATATTATCCCGTTTGCTCTCACACTTGAGGATGCTTATTTTGATCTCTGTATGAGGTATGAGCAAGTGTATGCACAAGCACTTTATTATTACTAATAATTTACTCTAAGCTATACCCTGCTCTAGATGTTGCTTAATGGTTTACATCCTGTGCACATTGTGTCGAGCGGTTTGTTGTTTCCACCTTATATATGCTCACTGGATTTGTGATTACATGTATTTTATCCAATAAAATTGTTTGTTTAATTTTGCACAAAAACAATTGTTTTGTGTGTTTTCTCGTTAGAGTCAATATTTTTCCAGGCATTTTGAACTCAGGAGGTTTTTTGGTAGGTGGTATTATCAAGTGAGTAGTCTATTTTGATCCTTTGACTTTACCAGTATAGCGCAGTGAAATATTGTATTTCTTACAGACGTGTAATATGTCTCAGAAACGTGTAAGGTAGCCTTGCCTGTCATGGTGGTTTATTAATATGCTTTGAAAACCTACATAATAAATATTGGTTTTATAGTTTTTACATCATTTTGATGAAGTAGAGCACCTCTTTTTTTACTTCTAATTGTGATTTTTAGCACCAGTTGTAACACACTGGACATCTCCTACCATCAGTCCGCTTATGGACACTGATGTACAGTATGCATCAACAATTTGCATGTTTGTAGCCACTTATAAATTGTGGAATGTTGGGGAAGGAGAAGGCGGAAGAGCAGCCTGTGGTTGCTGCTGACTATCAAAATATCATCGCCCTGTGTGGGGGCATACTGTTGCCCATGATGTTGGTACTGACCTTTCTCTGTGATTGTTGTGGGTAGTGGCCAGAGTAATACTGCTGAGGGGCTTCTTGTTGGGGCGGGTAGGCCGATGTCTCATACCCACCAATATAGCCATGTCGTCCCCACCCAGGTTGGGACCAGCCTCCAACACTGGGTGGGAAAAAGTGGCCATATTGGTGGGGTTGGCTAGAGGCAGACATATGTTGCTGATGTAGGGAAGGGTGGGTAGAAGGAGGAAGGGGGTGAGGTGTAGGGCCACGTATTTGAGGATGTTCAGACCCTGCTTGAGCAAGCATCTGTGTGGGTCGTCTCATGCGCATAAGATTTCTGGGGGAAAGCTGCCACCTCTCCAGATATTCAAAAAGCTCATATGTGGTATTGGGGGGTGTGCTTGCATCAAGCATGATCTCAAAACATTCTCGAATACGGAGCCTCACCTCACGGAAAAGGGCACGGAGATAAATGGCAAGGCTACGTGAGTAGGCCTCCTCCCCATCATCTGCATTGACTCTAGATAGGTAATTTAGGACCCCAGTGTCCACATTGGTCCTGGTATCTTGAACAGCCATCTGCCACCTTCTTCGTCCTCGCTGGGATGTTACAGCAGCCTGTGGGGAGCCCCGGATCTGGGCAGTTGGGCTGCTGCTCATGTTGCCCTGCTCCTCCAGTATGGGTGATGGCCCAGCAGCAGACGGTCCTGGTGGTGGTGTTTGTTGGGCAGGCAATGGGTTCTCTTGTGATGACTCTTCACCCATGCTTCTTGTTGGGGGAGAAGATGGGCCAGCCACCTCATCCCATACAGGATCAATTATGGCATCTGTCTCTGAACCCGTTCCTCGATCCGTAAGGTTGGATTGAGTTCTGTTATTAAATAGAACAGAGCCAAAAATACATCAATATTTTTGGCCCTGTAAAGTATGGGTGCAATGTGGTGTGAGGTATCTACTTACGGTCTCAGATCCAGAATTGGGGCGAGGAAGGAGAGGCGATCATAATATACGTATTTTCTTTTTACGTAGCCCGCATCCCCACTCCTGGACCGCTGCTGACGTTCCCGCCGTACTGATCCCGGATGCTGCGCCAGCGTTTCATAACATCTTCCACTGCAATGTGACAGGAAATATTATCAATTTCACATATTTGATCGGTCACATTTGCTACCAGTAGTTTAGGCATGTGGCCTTCTGGGGTGTGCTTTCTAGGCAGGGTGGCATATCTAATTGGCCTATCCAGGCCAGATACACAGGGTCTGAATAGTTCATGTATCAAGTAACTACACTTAATAACTTGGTTGGCTAAGAGGATGAGGAGTTTGTGGCCTGGGCAAAATTATGGCATTGTGAAACTATGTGTCACATCAAAATCTAACCGCCTCATGAGGAGAAAAGTAGAAGCACAGGAAGGGGAGGGGGGCAGAATCTGTATGCATTTTTGGTTGTGAGGCAATTTTAATCATTTTTGGGCCTTGTACTTACTCAGTTTCTGCTGCTCCTACTGTGGCCGATCACCAAAGTCATGGAACATCTGGCGACATATACGCCTCCATGACGCCTCCTTTCTTGCCCGGTTTGCATAATTGGCATCCCATTGGTCCCAGAGTTCTGGCCGCTCCTGTACCAGTACAATGAGCATCTCCACATTTAGGAAATATGGCGCCATGACGCTGCTGTACTCCATGACTGACTTCCTGGATGTCTGGAGCGCTATTTGTGGTGATTTGCACGTCTAGGCTTCCTGATGATGGATTGGGCCATTTCCTGTCACCAGCCAAAAGACCTGTGTATTTCTCGCAAGTCACACGTGTGGTCCGTGTGTAATCCGTATTTTTTGCGCACCCATAGACTTGCATTGGCGTATTACGGGCGTAGTACGCTGACAATCGCAGCATGCTGCGATTGGCACGGACCGTAGAATACGCCCGAGAAATATACGGCTGTTGGGAGCAAACCCATAGAGAATAATGTGTCCGTGTGTAATGCGTGCTTTTAACGCCTCTCACTCGTCCGTATTCCTTGCCAGTGTGACCCCGGCCTTATTGTAGTAAAAAATTCTGGCGTTTTGATTTTTTTTCATTCCGCTGTTACCGATCTGATTAATTTATTTTAGATTTTGATTTTATTTTTAATTTTGGCAAGAGAGGGGTTATTTGAACTTTTGTTTTTTCTTAATTTGTTCATATTTAAAAAAAAATGTTTTCACTTTTTGCTGTTCTTAATAGTCCCCTTAGGAGACTTGAAACTGCAATCATCCGATCGCTTGTGCAGTATATCAGCACTGTTCTGTATAGCAGAAATCACAATCTCCTATTAACGCCGGCAATGGGCTGGATTTCACAGTAGCATTATAATGACAGACACAGGGATCTTCAACAGACTCCCAAAAACCCATCGGCGCCAATGGGAGCATGGAATGAAGCTTGCCCCTGTCGGCACATGTTAAATGCCGCTGACAGAGATTGATAGTAGGATTTGCCAGGTTCATAGTCACGGTTGGAGATTCAGTCCACCTGCGGCACATGGTGACTGGTTAAATCAGCTGTCATATGCTGGTAAAGGTGGGGGCTCAGCATGCAAACCTGCATCAAAGTCAGGGAGCCGGCATAAGTACATTTTTTATTATAAGTTATTTGTTTATACAGTATATTGATAGATCGGACATTTCTGAATGCGTCAATACCAAATATGTGTATATTTGATTTTTTTTATTGTTTTATTTTGAATGAGGCAATAGGGGGGTGATTTGAACTATTTTCTTATTATTCTAATATTTTTAAAAAGTTTTTTAACATTTTGCATGCTTCAATAGTCTCCATGGGAGACTAGAAGCTGCAATACTTTGATCGCCTCTGCTACACACATGCATGCAATGATCAGATCGCCTTTGTGTAGCAGAAATGCTCACTTGATATGAGCGCCAACCATGTGGCAGCGCTCATAGCAATCTGCTGCAGACCTCTGGTTGTCACGCCAACCCATCAGTGACCCGCGATCATATGAAGGGGTCACCAATGGGCGGGATTAGTTATGCGATAAGTGCAAGTTAAATGCCACTGTCAGAGATTGACAGCAGCATTTAACTAGTTAACAGCCACCTTTGGATCACGGTTCCACCCGTGGATGTTGCGGGCACATGTCAGCTGTATAGATCAGCTGTCATGTGCCTGGAAAGGTGCAGGATCAGCGACGGAGCCCGCACCAAACATGGGGAGTCTTACGTGGGCATACTATTAAACTAATGTCGGAAAGTGGTTATTATTAATTACAGTATGTAATGCTTAATTTTTTATGTCAAGGCAGTCCAAAGGAATGGAATATTTCCTGTAAGATTCTCACACATACCCTAAATATTCTGTAGAGGTCCAAGCAATGAGATACACTGTGATCATCATTGATGGGTATCATAAGAGGTCATGGGGAGGGAGCAGGGATTCTAATTTTCAAACAGAAAGGAATATTCCAAAACGGACATCTCTTTAAACCTTTTATGACATAGGACATAACAGTGTGTCCTAAATCACATGAAGGTGTATGGAGAGCACTGAGGAACTGTGCCCTCCCCAACCTCTCTATACACCTGCCTCTAATAGCAGCAACTGGACTTATCTCTGGCAGCAGCATATAAGAAGCTAAACAGCAGTGATCGATCTCTGACAGCATTATGAAAATGGTTGACCTAGACCATCAGGGTGTAAATGAGTTAGCATGGCAGTGAAGGGCTTATTGAAGGCCTCATGTAGCCATCATCATTGTACTTCCTTCAAGCCCAGTCCACAGCTGGGCTTCATACAAAATTTTTGCTACGTACTACAATACTGAATATTGAAGCTCTCTAGGAGTATTACAAAAATGTAAAATAATAAAAAAATTAAAAAAATGAAAGCATTGAAAAACTAAGTTTAAATTATCCCCCCAATAAAAAATAAATTAATAAAATAAACATATTTGGTATCATCTTGTGCTCTTGTCTGTAAAATGCAGTTGTATGACATTTTAAAATTATTTAAAAGCCATAATAAATAAGAAAACTGAAGCACATTATTTCATATATTAAAAAATGGATTAAAAAACAATCTAAACATCAGAGATAACTCAAAATGCTAAGAACAATAAATATAGGATACAATTTAAAAAAGAGCTCGACACAGCTTCAATGATGAAAAAATAAAAACGTTACAGATCTCAGAAAATTCTGACACAAGCCAAATCTTATTTTTACAAAGTTCTGAATTTTTTTTAACCACAGAAAATTTTTTAACCACAAAAATGTTTAAAACAATTAAATAAGGTTAATACCACTATAATCATACTGAATTTGAGAATCAAATTGACAAATAATTTTTACTGATTTTCAGTATCTCTTTGTTGTCCTTCAACACTTGAACTCTTTCCACGAAAAAAAACTATCATGGCTATTATGAGGGAAAAATAAAAATATTATGACCCTTGGAAGCAGAGGGAAAAACAAAAGTGCAAAAATAAAAATTGGACCCGGCGGGAAGCTGTTCATTTTAACCGGTGAACCTCTGGTATTCCATCATTAATTATATATCATACCATACTATTTGCTCTCATTACATAAACGGCAGAATTTACCACTTGAGAAAAATGATCAAGGCCGCTCAATGTCTGCAACTGAAAGGCTGTAAAAATGATCTAAAATGCTCATTCATCAGCTTCATTTACTTCCCTTCTTAAAATAAGAGTTGTAATCTTTTGATTTAGCTCAATATCAAATACTTGTAGGGAAATGTGCAACTTAAATGCACCTCAATTTAAGATCTATTCATTCTGAAAGATAAAATAGAGCAGTCTAGCGACATAAAGCCATAAAGCTCCATGACATATAAAGCGATCCCCTGTCAGTGTAAAAACTGCAAAATGCTAAAAATGCATTACTTCTCTTTACCCCAATTAAAATGAATACATTTGAGAGAAATTTAATCCTGCTTGAATTTTACAATAAATCCGAATTCACAAAAATGCTTTTTTTTATATATTTGCTTCCACATGCATTCAGCAAAATGGTGGCCATTACCCACCATTTTTCTGAACCGTAAAGGACCATCAAAAAACCTCTTTTGGTCTTCCGTGTCTCACCGTCAACAATCCTTTTCTCGTTGCATCTTTTGATCCCTCCTGCCAATCATGTTGAAATCTCTTGGCTTCTCACAGTGACCTGGGACTTCCCGTTCTCATGAGGCCTGGGACACTTCTGTGCATGTGCGCACAAGGTCAAGGTTGGGACATCATGGTTTGTTGGCAGCAGATTAATCTCTGTACTGTCCAGCCATTCAGCAGTAAAGATATATTTATTCAGGAACCAAGATAACACAGCTTACAACTGGTATTTCTTATTGCGTAGGATCTTAGCCTCTTGTCCGTCAGCTCGCAAAGTGAAAGTAAAATGTAATCCAGCTACACACAAAGTGAACAGAAACTTACTGGTTCTTCCTTTTTTTTAAAAAAATAATGCTTTACTAGCACTATAACACTATTTCTGGAAACATAAACCCATGCACTATGCAGTAAATAGTAATTGTTGCAATATATACAATAATAAGTTTCAGTTTCACAATAAACAAAGTCAATTATGCCATGTTCTATCAAATCATGCAGGTGATGGTGTTTAATGTTAATTTGTTTGGTTCTCACATTGATCTTCTCACTGCATGCAAATGTAATGCATCCTTGGTTGCCTTCATTAAGAGCTGATGCCTTACCAAGATCACCTAACAGTTGATTTAAACAAATTACCTCTTGAATTGCATGGGCTGCAGACACATACTCTGCTTCGTGGGAGATGACAAGGCTATAGACACCTGTTTCCTGCTAGACCAAGAAATTGAACTTTCTCCAAGCTTGAACACATAGATTGTTTTCGATTTATGATCAGTTAAGTCACCAGCCCAGTCTGCATCCAGATAGCCTGTCAGTCTTAGATCTCCTGTTGCAGATATCCTTACATTTATGTCTTGAGTCTCTTTCAAGAATAACTCAAGAACTCTTAACAGAATTCCAGTCATTTTGGCTCAGTTTTTCCACATATCTGCAGACAATTCAGATTGTTTCTGCAATATCAGGGGGAGAGCAAGTTGTTACGCATAGAAGTGCTCCCACTGCCTGTCTGTATTTCTCATTGTTAGGTAACAGATGGTCTTCCCCTTCCAATTTTAACTAAGATTCTTCCATTGGGATTGATATACCTTTGTGTCATAAACTCATTTTCTGCTCCACCAGTTGAGAGTTCCCCTTCCGTTCTCCCTCTGGTGGTGACTGGAGGTAGTGCGGTTGGTTTAAGTGGTAGTGATCTGCCACCTGATGAGGAAGATAACGATTGGATCTCTGGAGTATCAGACTGGATGTAAGACAGCCGACGCCCTATCCGGGTGCTGGTGATTCAGTCTGCTTCTCAGGTCCTGGACTTCAGCTCTCTTCCAGTCTTCTCAAGTTAAGTTTGTTTTTTGCTAATGTTCACACTTGCTCTTGTTGGTCAATTCAGTTTTTTGTGTAATCAGCCTGCCCCTGCTGGGGCTTTGCTGAAATTCCACTCCTGTTAATCAGTATTTGCCAATCTGCTTTTTGTCCCTTATTAGATTGGCCTCTTTTTTGCTCTGTCTCAGAATATTTCAGAGTGCTGATATAGGTTTAGAAGTGTAGTGACTTCAGGGTTAATTTTGCTATCAGAAGTGTTGGACAATATTTTTGTAGGGTTTTTTGGCAGATTGCAGACAGTGTCTTTCCTTTTCTGTCCGTTTTAGTTAGCCAGGCCCCATCGTTTGCTCAGCCTATTTTCCTGCCTTTGTTTGTATTTTCATCTTGTTTCACCGTCAATACATGTGGGGGGCTGTCTTTCCTTTGGGGTCTGCTCTGGGGCAGTTAGTTTTCCTCTTTTCCTGCTTTAGGCTTATGTAGTTCTCCGGTTGTGACGAGGCGTCTAGGACCAACGTAGGAACGCTCCACGACTGCTGCTAGTTATTGTGAGTAAGATCAGGGATCTGCAATCTGCATAGTTACCAACTTCTCTGGTTTTCTGAGACTTAGCTTGTTGTCTTTTATTCCTCCTCAGTTTCCCTTTCATAACAGAATCACCAGCCATACCGCAGATTCTAGGGTACTCAAAAGCAGGAAAGAATTGTTAGAGAAAAAAAAAAAGTGTCAGAATTTTTTTTTTTATTATTTACTTTTTTCCTCTTTTTCTCTTGGGCCGTAGGAGGATTTTTCTCCTAATGGAGATTAAGCAACTGTCTGATCGTGTGGAGCAGCTTGCTGCTGAAGTACAGGGAATTTCCACCTACGTTATTCAGTCGCATGCTGCTGAACCCAAGATTCCTACTCCTGATGTGTTTTCTGGGGATCGGTCTAAATTTCTGAATTTTAAGAATAATTGTAAATTATTTCTTGGTTTGAAGCCTAACTCATCGGGGAGCTCAGTGCAGCAGGTTAAAATTGTCATCTCCTTGCTGCGCGGCGATCCCCAGGATTGGGCTTTTTCTCTGACACCTGAAAATCCTATTCTGACTAATGTGGATGCATTTTTTCAGGCCTTGGGGTTGTTGTATGATGAACCTAATGCCGTTGATTAAGCTGAGAGAACCCTGTTGGCATTAAACCAGGGTCAGGATCCTGCAGAGTTGTACTGTCAAAAATTCCAAAAGTGGGCGGTCCTTACTACATGGAATGCATTGGCAGCCCTCTTTCGGAAGGGTTTATCAGAGACCGTAAAAGATGTTATGGTGGGATTTCCTGTTCCCTCTGGTCTGGATGGCTCTATGTTATTAGCCATTCAAGTTGATCGGCGTTTACGTGAACGTAAAACTACACGGGAGGCGCTGCCACCTTTTGAACAAATGTCTGAACCTATGTAATGTGATGGGGTTTTGTCTAGGGAGCAACGTCGGGAGTTTAGAAGGCGTAATAAGCTGTGTTTTTTCTGTGGAGACACCTCTCATTTCTGTCTGCCCTAAATGAGAGAAACGTTTTGCACACACATTTGCTGTGGGCAGTATACAACCTAAGTTCCTTTTGGCAATTACTCTGATCTGCTCCTTGTCCACATTTTCCACTAAGGCTTTTGTGGATTCAGGAGCAGCTCTGAATCTGATGGATTTGGACTTTGCTAAACATTGTGGTTTGTCCATGACGCCTCTGCAGATGCCCATTCCTTTGAGGGGTATTGATGCCACTCCTTTGGCGGAGAATAAACCTCAGTTTTGGACCCAGGTGATAATGCGAGTTGCCCCAGACCACCAAGAAAATTGTAAATTTTTGTTGCTGCATAATTTGCATGATACTATTGTTCTGGGGTTCCCCTGGTTGCAAACTCATAACCCAGTTTTGGATTGGAAATCTGTGTCTGTGGTGAGTTGGGGTTGTCAGTGTGTTCTTTGGGACGCTCCTGTTTTCTCCACCTCTCCTCAGTCTCATGATATTCCTGATTATCTGGCTGATTTCTCTGTTTTTAGTGAGAGTAAGTCTGCATCTTTGCCTCCTCATAGGAGTTATGACTGTGCAATTGAGTTGATGCCTGGGTGTAAATTTCCCAAGGGTCGGCTTTTCAACTTATCTGTACCCGAACATGATGCTATGCGATCCTATATTAAGGAGTTGTTGGAGAAGGGTCATATTAGACCATGCTTGTCACCGTTAGGCTCTGTTTTATTTTTTGTGGCAAAGAAAGATGGTTCATTAAGACCGTGTATTGATTATCGTTCCCTTAACAAGATGACGTTTAAATATCAGTACCCGTTACCTCTGATGTCTGATTTATTCTCCAGAGTTAAGAGTGCCTGCTGGTTTACTAAGCTTGACCTCAGGGGGGCGTATAATCTTATTTGCATCAAGCACAGGGATGAATGGAAGACGGCGTTTAATACTCCGGAGGGACATTTTAGTACCCGGTGATGCCTTTTGGGCTCTCTAATGCCCCTTCTGTCTTCCAAAGCTTTATGTATGATATTTTCCGAGACTTTGTGGATAAGTTTTTGATCATCTATCTGGATGATATTTTGATCTTTTCTAGTGATTGGGATTCCCATGTGGAACATGTCCGGACTGTGTTCCGGATTTTGAGGGATAATTCCCTGTTTGTTAAGGGATCGAAGTGCCTCTTTGGTGTACAGAGGATTTCATTTTTCGGATTTATCTTGTCTCCATCGACTATTGAAATGGACCCGGCCAAGGTACAGGCCATTTATGATTGGGTTCAGCCTACTTCTTTGAAGGCTCTCCAGAAGTTTTTGGGTTTTTCTAATTTCTATCGTAAATTTATAGGTAATTTTTCTAGTATTGTCAAACCACTGACTGATCTGACCAAGAAGGGAGCTGTTGTGCTGAATTGGTCTCCTGAGGCTGTCTCAGCATTTCAGGAGCTTAAGTGGAGATTTACTTCAGCTCCAGTTTTACAGCAACCTGATGTCTCACTTCCATTTCAAGTGGAGGTAGACGCTTCTGAGATTGGTGCAGGAGTTGTGTTGTCCCAAAAAGACCCTGTGTCTTCTAAGATGAATCCCAGTTCTTCTTTTCTCAAAAGTTTTCCCCATCAGAATGCAACTATGACGTGGGGAATCAGGAATTGTTGGCCATGAAATGGGCATTTGAGGAGTGGAGACATTGGTTGGAGAGAGCTAGACATCAATTTGTGGTCCTCACCGATCACAAGAATATGATTTATCTGGAGTCGGCCAAACGCTTGAATCCTAGACAGGCTAGATGGGCCTTGTTTTTCACGCGTTTTAATTTTGTGGTCTCTTTTCTTCCGGGCACTAAGAATGTTAAGGCAGACACCCTTTCTAGGAGTTTCTTTGCTGATTCTCTTAATGTGACCGAGCCTACTACTATCCTAGGTGAGGGGGTAGTTCTTTCTGCCATTTCGCCTGATTTGAGACGCTCCCTGGAGGAATTTCAGGAGGATAAACCTGAGCGTTGCCCTATGGGAAGATTGTATGTTTCTGACCAGTGGAGAAAGAGAGTGATGTCTGAAGTCCATTGCTCCACTGGTCATCCAGATATTTTTGGTACCAGAGATTTGGTGAGTCGGTCGTTTTGGTGGCCTGCCTTATCTCGTGCCGTCAGGAATTTTGTACAGTCCTGTGGGACTTGTTCTCGGTCTAAACCCTGTTCTCGTTCTACTGGGTTGCTGATGCCCCTGCCGGTGCCCAAGAGGCCATGGACCCATATCTCAATGCATTTTATTTACGATCTTCCTGTCTCTCAGAGAATGACTGTTATCTGGGTGATTTGTGATAGATTTTCGAAGATGGTCCATCATGTACCACTCCCAAAGTTGCCATCTTCCGCTGAGTTGGTACCCTTGTTTTTACAACAGGTGGTTCGGTTACCCGGGATTCCTGAGAACATTGTGTCCGATAGAGGGGTCCAGTTTGTTTCCAGATTCTGGAAAGCCTTTTGTTCCAATCTGGGAATTCAGTTATCCTTCTCCTCCGCGTTTCATCCCCAGACCAGTGGGCAGACTGAGAGAACAAACTAGACCCTGTAGTCTTATTTAAGATGTTTTATATCTGCTGATCAAGATGATTGGGTCTCATTTTTGCCCTTGGCCGAATTTGCGCTGAACAATAGAGCTAGTTCTGCCACTCTGATGTCACCCTTTTTTTTGTAATTTTGGGCTTCATCCTCAATTCTCTTCAGGGCAAGTGGAATCTTCGTCCTGCCCAGGTGTGGACACTGTGGTTGTGAGAATGCAGCAGATATGGGACCAAGTGGTGGATAAGTTGTCACTCTCTCAGGAAAAGGCCCAGCATTTTTCCAACCGGCGTAGGACCATTGGTCCCCGGTTTAAAGTGGGTGATATGGTTTGGCTGTCTAAGAATATTCCTATGAAGGTTGCATCTCCAAAATTTAAGCCAAGAATTATTGGACCTTATAAGATTTTGGAGATTCTTAATCCTGTTTCTTTTCGATTGGCTCTTCCAGTTACGTTCAAAATCCATAACGTAAGTCACTCTTGAAGAGGTTTGTTGAGCCAGTAGTTCCTGTGGTGGCACCTCCTGATCCTGTATTGGTTAAAGGCAATGTGGAATGTGAGGTAGAGAAAATATTTGATTGTCGTTTTGTTAGACGGAGACTCCAGTATTTGGTCAAATGGAAGGGTTATGGCCAGGAGGATAATTCTTGGGTCTCTGCCTCTGATATTCATGCCAATAAATTGGTTCGTGCTTTTCACGGGGCCCATCCTGATCGGCCTGGTGGCATGGATGAGGGTTCGGTGACTCCTCCTCAAGGGGGGGTACTGTCATGAACTCATTTTCTGCTCCACCAGTTGAGAGTTCCCCTTCCATTCTCCCTCTGGTTGTGACAGAAGGTAGTGCGGTTGGTTTAAGTGGTAGTGATCTGCCACCTGATGAGGAAGATAACGATTGGATCTCTGGAGTATCAGACTGGATATAAGACAGCCGACGCCCTATCCGGGTGCTGGTGATTTAGTCTGCTTCTCAGGTCCTGGACTTCAGCTCTCTTCCAGTCTTCTCAAGTTAAGTTTGTTTTTTGCTAATGTTCACACTTGCACTTGTTGGTCAATTCAGTTTTTTGTGTAATCAGCCTGCCCCTGCTGGGGCTATGCTAAAATTCCACTCCTGTTAATCAGTATTTGCCAATCTGCTTTTTGTCCCTTATTAGATTGGCCTCTTTTTTGCTCTGTCTCAGAATATATCAGAGTGCTGATATAGGTTTAGAAGTGTAGTGACTTCAGGGTTAATTTTGCTATCAGAAGTGTTGGACAATATTTTTGTAGGGTTTTTTTGGCAGATTGCAGACAGTGTCTTTCCTTTTCTGTCCTTTTTAGTTAGCCTGGCCCCATCATTTGCTCAGCCTATTTTCCTGCCTTTGTTTGTATTTTCATCTTGTTTCACCGTCAATACATATGGGGGGCTGTCTTTCCTTTGGGGTCTGCTCTGGGGCAGTTAGTTTTCCTCTTTTCCTGCTTTAGGCTTATGTAGTTCTCAGGTTGTGACGAGGCATCTAGGACCAACGTAGGAACGCTCCACGACTGCTGCTAGTTGTTGTGGGTAAGATCAGGGATCTGCAATCTGCATAGATACCAACTTCTCTTGTTTTCTGAGACTTAGCTTGTTGTCTTTTTTTCCTCCTCGGTTTCCCTTTCATAACACCTTTGGTTTCTGACATGCCAAACTGATTCAGAATTGAGTTGATATTTGCGCTTTGTTTTAGAAACAAGCTTCCATCTTCTACTCTTTGTATCTGTATTCATAGATAATAAGTCACATTTCCAAGGTCTTTAGTTTCATAATGCTGATTCAGAATTTTAGTAAACGTTGCAATTTCTTTTTCTTCTTAACAAACCTTAATCACATTGTCCACATATAAGAGCATATAAGAGAATATACAAGTACATCCACTTTCTGTCTGTACATTTTGTATATAAACATGGATCTGCTTGATCTCTTTTTAATTCTTCTTCCACAAAGACTTTGTTCATTTTTGGTGTTCCACGCACTGGTTAATTGCTTTAGACTATAGAGAGATTTTTGTAGTTTGCAAACAGGATTCTCTTCACTCTCATTGATCTAACCGTCAGCTTGAGTCATGTACAAGTCCTCTTCAATGTCATCATTTAAAAAGGCAGTTTTGATGTCCAAATTTCTGACAAACATCTTTTGTACAGGAGCAATAGCCATTAGAGTGGTAAAATGTCTACTTAAGAACTGGAGAAAATGTGGCATCATAATCTTCACCATATTTCTGAGAATATCCTTTTGTGACTATTATTTCTTTAAATATGTGAACCTTGCCTTCAGAGTCATACTTGGTCTCAAAAGCCTTTTTACATTTGATTGCTTTCCTGCCTTGTGGTAGTTTGAAGACTTTCTAAGTTTAAAGTTGGTGAAGAGACTTCATTTCCTTATTAGCAGCATTAATCCACTTCAGTTTTTCATAGACAGGTAGTTGTTGCATCTCATCCCATAACTGTGGCTCTGATTCAGGTAGTGTTTTGACTAAGGAGGATAAACGCTTTTCTGATATACCCTTGTTTTACCTCAACGGTTTCCTGACTTGACCTGATTTTTCTGTTGCTTCTTCAGTGGTGGAAGAACCTAATCAAACTTCTATATCCTTTTTCTTGATATTTTGAAATTTTGACTGAGATTGTTGTTGCTTCAGCTGGACTACTCGTATGATGTCATGAAACTTGAGTGACACAAACTTCTTATCAATCATTACATCTCTGCTTATTGTGACCTTGTTCATTTCTAGGTAAAGGATTCTATATCCATTCTGGGTTTCACTGTAACCCACCAGGATACCCTTTTTTGCATGAGATCCACACTTTGTAAATTTTTCTTTTGGAATATGTGCAAATATACTTTTCGGACTATAAAACACACTTTTTTCCTCCAAAAATGTGGAGGAAAATGGAGGGGTGGGTGAATCTTATAGTCTGGATGTACTCTTGCTCACAGCTCTATCTGTGATGGGGAGGTGGGGGAGAGGCAGTGGTAGAGCAGTGGGTCACAGGAGCCAGGATCCGGAGGCTGACACCCCTGCCATGTGCTGCTTACAAGCATAAAGCAGCTGCTGCCATTGAAAGAAGAAGCTGCGAGGGAGCGCAGGAAGGTAAGTATAATGCTTTATTTTTTTTGTTTTTCTGATGGGGGCCAATCATAGTAGGATGGGGATGGAGGCCTATCATACCAGGATAAGGATGGGTTCATGCATACCAGGACAGAGATGATGTTTCTGCATACCAGGATAGGGATGATGGGGCTATGCATACCAGGATGGGGATGGGGTTAATCAAACCAGGATAAGGATGGGGCCATGCCTACCAGAACAGAGATGGGGTCCCATGCACACCAGGATAGAGATGAGGGGGACATGCATACTAGGATGTGGATGAGGGGGGACATTTATACCAGGATGGGGATGAGGAGGACCATATACACCAGGATAGGTTATATTAAGTACAGAATTGACCACATTTTCTGCTTCAATTTTTTTTTCTTACTTCATCCTCTAAAACTTGGTGCATCTTATGGTCCATTTTGTCTTATAGTCTGAAAAATACGGTACTTTACTTCCAGGTATTCTTATGAGCTTATGTTGTTGTAGTTCTGGCTTCTTGCTGTATCATCAAATGGAGTTTTCTCAATATCTTTATCTTGTAGTCTGTTTTGAAAATAGCAAGCTGTAATGATTGCTTCACCCCCAATATGTTTATAGCAAATCTGCATCAAGTAGCAAACTTCTTCCACTTTCACAAAGTGTCAGGTTCCTTTTTGCTTTACGCCATTTTGTTCAGAGTTCTATGGTAAAACATGGTTCTATAATTCCATTTTTCCCTAAAATGCTTTGTATCTTTTTATTTGTATATTTATTTCCATTATCTGCACGTTGAATTTTTGGCATTCTCCCAAATTTGTTATATACTTCATCAACATATATTTCAGATTTCTCTGAATTTCATTTTTGCTGTGAAGCCGATAGGCAATGGTATATCTTGAATAATCATCAATAAATGTGATAAAATATCTCTTCTTTCCAGGAGTTTGAATACTCATTAGACGACAAATATCTATGTGTATTAAGTCCAGAAGCTGTTCTGATTTTTTAGTACTATTCTTAGGAAAGGATTTTCTTGACATTTTCCATTTAAGACAGTTAGTACATTTTGTTGTCTGATTACACAGATCCACTGTAGTACTAGCATCAAGCCGTTTTTGAACTAACTTTCTTATTGCTTTTTGGTCCCTGTGTGCAAAACGCTTGTGCCATACAGGGGTGCAGCTATAATGAGGCGAGTTGAGCCGGCTGCTCAAGCGGCAGGCAGCAGGGGGCGGCATTATACGCTCCTCTACCCGCAACACCTACAATTTAGCCTCTGCATGCTGGTGCTGTGGTTGTGCAAGAGGCTTGTAATTGATGAGGTCACAGGAGGGAAGGAGTCAGGGCCCCCTGATCATGTGACCCTGACTCCTTCCCTCCTGTGACCTTATCACAGGTCCTGTGCGCACACAGCCCTTGGTTTATGAAGGACTCTGCTGTGCTGCTTGTCATTGTGCTGGATGAGGGAAGTTTATGTGTGGGGTCAGGGGGGTTTACATGGTGGATGTAGCAGAGCTGTGTGTGTGCGAGGTGTACGGAGCGGAGCCCTGTGTGTGCGAGGTGTACGGAGTGGAGCCGTGTGTGTCTACGAGGTGTGCAGAGTCATGTGTGTGTACAAGGTGTACGGAGCGGAGCCGCATGTGTACGAGGTGTACGGAACGGAGCTGCGTGTGTACGAGGTGTACGGAACGGAGCCGCGTGTGTACGAGGTGTACGGAACGGAGCCGCGTGTGTACGAGGTGTACGGAGCGAAGCCGCGTGTGTGCGAGGTGTACGGAGCGGAGCCGTGTGTGTCTACGAGGTGTGCAGAGCCATGTGTGTGTACAAGGTGACGGAGTGGAGCCGTGTGTGTACGAGGTGTACAGAGCGGAGCCATGCGTGTGTATGAGGTGTACGGAACCACGCATGTGCGAGGTGAACGGAGCGGAGCCGCACATGTATGATGTGTACGGAGCAGAGATGTGTACAGAGCAGAGCTGTGTGTGTACGGAGCGGAGATGCATGTGTATGGAGCAGAGCCGCATGTGTGCGAGGTGTACGGAGTGGAGCAGCGCGTGTATGAGGTGTACGGAGCGGAGCCGCACGTGTGCAAGGTGTACGGAGCAGAACCGCACGTGTTCAAGGTGTATAGAGCAAAGCCGCATGTGTATATGGTTTACAAAGTGGAGCCATGTGTGTCCATAGTTTACGGAGCGTGGCCACATGTGTACAAGGTGTACGGAGCAGAGCCCCATGTGTATGAGGTTTACGGAGTGGAGCCATGTGTGTACTGAGTGGAGCCGTGCGTGTACGAGACATAAAAAGCTTAACTGTGTGTGTATGTGGTGTGTGGAGCCCTACGTGTACAAGGTGTATGGTGGGGGGCATTCATACCTCCCAGCGGGACAGTCCCAATTTTGAGAGAGAGTCTGCCCCACTGCCCCAGCTGGGAGCTTACTTTTCCCGCGGACACAGGAGTACATGGCAGAGCCCCAAGGAGCACTTTAATATTCGCACGTGACGTTCCACCGGAAGTGATGTGCTAGAAGCTGACCGGAAATTAAGTAATTTCGGGAGGAGATTGTGACGGAACCGTGGAGGCACTTCAGGGAATGCTTGAGATCCATCATCGTGTCCTCCTCCAACAGCGCGGACAGCAGGATCGCCTTGGACTCAGGGATGCTGGCCATGTGAGTGGATCATGATATGTCCTGCATCGGGAGGTTCAGGTGGGCACTACAGTGGGAGCCGGGCTCCTATAGTATCTTTATAGAATCTTTCTTTCTCTCTCTAATCTTTCTCTTATTCTTTCTCTCTCTGTTCTTTCTTTCTCTCTCTGCTTCTTTCCTTCTTTCTTCTTTCTTTCTCTGTTCTTTCTTTCCCCTCTTTCTTTCTCTCTCTCTTCTTTCTTTCCCCTCTTTCTCTCTCTGTTCTTTATTTCTTTCTCTCTCTGTTTTCTTTTTCCTCTCTCTCTGTTCTTTCTTTCTTTTCCTCAGTACCAGTCAGTGTGCCCACAGTACCAGTAGAATAAGAGGGGTAGGAAACTAGGTGGCACTGGTCACATTGAGTCTCTTGTCATATCCTCACTGAATGAACGGGATTCATATAGCTTAACAAGCAGCTATACCGCTATACCGGGGTACAATAAGGGAGACTGTAGTTTAATCTGTGGTTTATTGAACGTAGGTATATAGTTGTGTGGTAAAACTACAAACAGAAACAGATACATAGGATCAGTATTGGGTTCATGGAAATATACAATATACATGACATACAATCTAGACTACTTGCTGAGCGGGGGGTGTAAGTAAGCTGGCTAATAAAGACAGAAATTACATACCACCGATGCTGACACGGGAGTAGAGTGATGTGGTGCTTCCAATATGCAGACTTGAAAGAAATTGCCGACTGAAGAGAGAAAGGGGGCTGGGATAGACCATGGTACCTTGCAAAGTTACCCAGGATACATTGGGAATTGGGGGAAATAATACAGGAAATGCAATGCCTAGTATCATGCAGTTATAACTTTTGGCCACTAGATGGAGCTGGAAACAATAAACATTAAATGTCAATCAATCAATCAATCAATCAAATTTATTATCGCCAAGTACATATTACATATATACAAGGAATTCTTTGTGGCAAAGAGGCAACATAATATATAACAACAGATACAACAAGTAACATCTAACAAGACAGATACAGTATATAGTCTACACATGACGATTTAATTGTTGAACAGAGAGTGGATAGAAGCTGTTCATATGGCGGTTGGTACTGCATTTGGGGACTCTGAAGCGACGTCCTGAAGGGAGTAGTTGGAATGAGGAGTGTCCCGGGTGAGAGGGATCGGATGAAATTTTCAATGCGTGGGATCGAATACTCTTATCATAAAGATCCTGGATTTTAGGCAGGGGGGAGCCTATAATTCTCTCTGCTGTTCTGAAAGTCCTTTGTAAGCGGAGTTTGTCATGCGCAGTGGCTCCCCCATACCAGACTATCAGAGAGGAACAAATCACAGATCTGATGACAGCATTAAAGAATAAGATCAGCAGATTCTTAGACAAACCATATCTTTTCAGCTGACGCAGGAAGAACATCCTCTGTTGTGCTTTTCTTATAACAGCATCCATGTTTTTCCCCCATTTAAGATCATGAGAGATGATAACACCAAGGAATTTGGTCTCTGTGACCCTAAGAACCACTTCGTCATGGATGTAGATTGGAAGTATCTCATGTTGATCTTTCCTAAAATCCACAACCATCTCAGCAGTTTTTTTAGTGTTGAGTACAAGATTATTGGCTTTACACCAGTCACATATTCTTTCCACCTCACTCCGATACAAGTCTTCAGCATTTCCCCTGATGAGACCAATCAGTGTCATATCATCGGCAAATTTCAAGATTTTTACTGAGTCTGCTGAAGAGATGCAATCATTCGTATAGAGAGAAAACAGTAACGGGGACAAAACACACCCCTGAGGTGCCCCGATGTTTGTGACCAAGGTGTCCGAAGTGAATGGTCCAACTTTTACACTCTGTATCCTGGCTGTCAGGAAGTTATAAATCCACAAGCATAAGTTGAGAGGGACTCCAAGAGCTACCATTTTCTTATGAAGTAAATTCGGATCAATGGTATTGAACGCTGAGCTAAAGTCCATGAAAAGAATCCGGACATATGAGTGCCGTTCATCTGTATGATCCAAAATGTACTTCAGTGCCAGATTGACAGTGTCGTTTGCCGAACGATTCTCCTTATAGGCAAACTGAAGCGGGTCCCATAGCTTCTGCGTGAATTTTATCAGGTGGGACATCATAATTCTTTCGAAGACTTTCATAGCTACAGATGTGAGTGCTACTGGTCTATAGTCGTTCAACTCAGAGGATCCCACTTTCTTGGGGACAGGGATAATTGTGGAATTTTTCCAACACTGAGGTACAACGCACTCTTTCAGTGACACATTGTATATATTTGTCAGTATAGGGGCAAGCTGGGTAGCACATACTTTCAGACACATTGGAGATACACCATCAGGGCCAGGTGCCTTTTTGACCTTAAGTCCCTTCAGGATGCGTATCACCTCTGCCTCGGAGATCACTACTTGGGTGTTGCACAATGAATGATCTTTATATGAACAGACTGAGGAGCTTAGAGATGAATAGCCACTGTGTGTAGAGCTTGCCTCAAATCTGCAGTAGAATTCATTTAACTCTGCTGCCAGACTTCTGCTGGGGTTCACTATAGTGGGGTGGCTTTTATAATTGGTGACCTCTCTTAATCCTCTTCATGCAGATCTAGTATCTTTTGATGAGAACCTTTCCTCCAGAATCTTTGCATACTCGTGTTTGGCTAACTTGATCTCTTTAGATAGCGAGTTCCTAAGTTTCTTGAATTCAGTAATATCGCCTGCTTTATAAGCCTCCTCTTTTCTCTTACGGATCAACCTGACTTTATTTGTAAACCACGGCTTGTTGTTTCCCCGAAAGTGGACAGATTTGGATGGAATAAACGTGTCTTCACAAAAACGGATATATGAGGACACTGCATCAACCCATTTATCCAGACCCGAGCATGTTTCCTGGAATACCTCCCAGTCCGTGCATTCAAAGCATGCTTGTAGTTGCAATTTTGCCTCCTCAGACCATGTCTTCTTTGTATAAACTGTAGGTTTGGATGTTTTCAACCTTTGCCTGTAGGCTGGAATTAAATGAATTAGACAATGATCTGAAAAGCCCACTGCTGCTCTCCTCACTGTCCTGTAGGCCCCTTTTAAGACAGTATAGCAGTGATCAAGCGTATTGTTCTCTCTCGTGAAGCAGTTTATATGTTGAGTAAATTTGGGGAGATCCAGGTTGAGTTTTCCTTTGTTAAAGTCCCCCATTACGATCACAAATGCTTCAGGAGATCCTTTCTCCCATTCTGATATTTTGCAAGCTAATTCACCAATAGCAGCTTTAACAGATGCTTGAGGGGGAATATATACTGCAACCAGAACCATAAATGAAAACTCTCTTGGAGCGTAAAATGGTCTACAATTGAGTGCAAGGTACTCTAGATCTGGAGAGCAACCTTTTCCCAGTATGTTAACATCACAGCACCAGCTAGTGTTGATGTAGAGACATACCCCACCCCTCCTTTGTTTACCTGAAGCTACACAATCACGGTCAGCTCTGTAGATAACAAAACCAGGTAGATCCAGACTACAATCAGGGATGGTGTCATTCAACCAGGTCTCAGTAAAACAAAGAGCAGCTGAATTGGCCATATCAGATCTCATGTTACAAAGTAAGTTCAGATCCTCCATTTTGTTAGATAAGGAACGGACATTAGCCAAGTGGAGTGAAGGAAGAGCTGTTCTGAACCCTCTCCTCCGAAGGCGTGCCAGGACTCCTCCTCTCCTGCCTCTCTTGCAGTACACCTCCACAGGTTTCACAGAAGTAATGGATTTTATGTACTCAATTGTTGAATTAGCAAATGTGTGATAAACTGAGCATTATATACATACAACAATCATTGTATGTTATCAGAACAGGTAGTTAAGAGTCATTGATTGTGTCGGAGACAGAACACTCCCCATCTGACATCAAACGGATGTCACCATTCTTATTCTCCAAAGGCAACAATATGACCAGCTCAGTCACTTGTCTGGAGAATGCCTTAAGTTCATCTCCCTTGGCCATCCTAAGATTAGGCCTGGTAAATTGCCACTTCCACCATGGCTGCAGGGTAGACAAGCGTCGTTTGCACCACCTATCCCAGAATGAATTGGCAAGACTTGGTACCTGCGTCCATTGGCGCTTGTAGAGGTCTTTAGAGTCGAATCCTCCTGGAGGGGCACTGGATAGTCCTGCTTTCTGGGTTAGAAGAGTAGCTGGAATCTTTGTATGAGGTGTAGACACCTGAGTGTGAATTTCAGCACCTGAGTCCTCTCTCACAAGTTCAAAGGTGTTTGGACAACATTCCTCAGTGTACAATAGTTCTGGTCCTGAGAGCCATGTTGTGCTCTCTAGTGGACTTGTGTCAACTGCTCTAGTTGCATGATCTGCAGGATTTTCGTCCGTGGGAATGTAATGCCACTGTTTTGGATGGTGGATGTATCCAAGGACTAGTTTGCTGCTGGAGTAGAACTTGGCTTGTGTCAGGTTGATATCCATCTCGGATGTGATGAACTCTGCCACCTCGACGGCTAAGACTGCAGCACAAAGTTCTAACCTTGGTAAGGTGTGCTCTGGTTGTGGAGCAAGTTTGGCTTTCCCCATGATGAATCCAATGTGGCTTTGAAACTTGGAGTCCACAGTTTTGAGATAGGCAACAGCAGGAATTGCTTTGACAGAAGCATCTCCAAATGCATACTGTCTTTGGCTCTGTATCTCTGTAGACGGTACAGGGGTGTATGGCCTTGACATATTCAGGTTGGAGAGAGCTGCTAAAGAGTTCTTCCATACTTCCCACTGGATTCTCTTGTCAGGTGGCAGAGGCGCATCCCAGTCAGAAGTCTCCTTGGTTAAGTCTCTTAGTATGGCTTTGCCTTGTATAGTAACAGGAGCTGCAAAACCTAAGGGATCGTACTGGCTGTTGATGGTAGACAGGACACCTCTGCGTGTGAAAGGCTTTTCTTCCTGGCTGACCTGAAAGGTAAAAGTGTCTGACTGTAGATTCCAGATAAGCCTGAGGCTGCGTTGCATTGGTGTGGGGTCTGACCCCAGGTCCAGGTCTCTGAGACTGTTACAGAAGTCTTGTGAAGGGAATGCTTTCATGAGTTCTTGGCTGTTTGAGGCTATTTTGTGAAGCCTGAGGTTAGAGCAAGCAAGCATCTCTTGTGCTCTCCTGAGAAGACTGATGGCAGTCTCATTTGAAGGCATGGCTTTCAGACAGTCATCAACATAAAAGTCTTTCTCTATGAATTGTCTGACATCTGACCTGTATTCTGTTTCTCCTTCTAGAGCTGACCTTTTGCGTCCATAGATGGCGACTGCAGGAGAAGGGCTATTGCCAAAGATGTGCACTCTCATGTGGTACTCTGTGACCTCTTTAGTAGCATCATTGTCTCTGTACCAGAAGAATCTTAGGAAGTTCCTGTCTCTCTCTCTCACAAGGAAACAATGGAACATTTGCTGGATGTCAGCGATGAAGGCAATGGAATCCTTACGGAAGCGCATAAGTACTACCAGCAGTTTGTTATTAAGATCTGGTCCTGTCAGTAAAACATCATTAAGGGAGACATCATCAAACTTAGCACTGGAGTCGAACACCACTCTAATCTGGCCCGGTTTCTTAGGGTGGTATACTCCAAACATTGGTAGGAACCAGCATTCTTCAGAGTCTTTGAGAGTGGGAGCTAGTTCTGCATGGCAGTTCTCAAATATCTTTGACATGAAGGAGAAGAAATGATCTCTCATTTCTGGCTTCTTTTGCAGATTATGTTTGAGAGAGGAGAAACATTTGAATGCCTGATCTCTGTTGTTTGCTAGATGTGGTCTGTGGGTTTGGAAGGGAAGAGGTGCGACCCAGCTGTTGGTCTCATCTTTTACGAGCCCTTTCTCCATTACCTCTAAGAACAGCTTATCCTCTACCGACATTGCTACCTGTTGTCTTGCTTAGTTCTCTGAAAGACTGTGCACCCCAACTGATCCTCATAGCTTCCTGACACCATACTGCTGTCATGAGTAAAATCTATTAAATGGTTGGGTATTTGGATGCTGTGTGGTAGTTCCTTGACATGGAACTCGTTGTTGCAAGGTTAAAACAGAGATGGGTGCCCTTTCTCCAGTGTATTTGTTAGCATGCTTGTCGCAGAAGATGGGGCGTGCATGTGTCCCAAGCATACGTTTCCTATTATGACCCATCCTAGGTCTAGTCTTTGGGCATAGGGAGCATTGTTGAGTCCATTGATATGACTTCTCACTTTATGAACCTGCAGGATATCTCTTCCCAATAGCAGTATTATCTGTGCCTGAGGGTCGAGTTCCGGTATGAGGTGTGTGTTTCAAGTGAGCATGATGGATTGCCACATCTGGTGTAGGGATTTCAGACTTGTTGTCTGGGATCTGATTACACTTGATGATTGTAGGTAGTGACAGGCAGAATTTTCTAAGGACTCAATTTGGTAGTTAGTGGCTTTCCTGCCCGCTGTTGTCACAGTACCTGCACATGTCTTTAATGAGTAAGGAGTGCTTGGTCCTTTAATGTTGAATAGGTCAAAAAGGTCAAAAAGATATAAATAAACTGGAGAAGTGGGCAGCAACTAACAGAATGGTTTTTAACGGGGAAAAATGCAAAGTACTACATCTGGGCAATAAAAATGAAAAAAGCATATACAGAATGGGAGGAATAGGGCTGAGCAACAGCACATGTGAAAAAGACTTGGGTATCCTAATAGATCACAGACTGAATATGAGTCAACAGTGTGATGCAGCAGCAAAAAAGGCAAATGCAATTCTAGGATGTATTAACAGAAGCATACAGTCTAGATCACGTGAAGTCATTATTTCCCTCTACTCCTCTTTGGTCAGACCTCATCTGGAATATTGTGTCCAGTTTTGGGCACCACATTTTAAAAAAGACATCAACAAACTGGAGCAAGTTCAGAAAAGAGCGACCAGAATGGTGACCGGTCTGCAAACCCTGTCTTATGAGGAAAGGTTGCAGGATTTGGGAATGTTTAGTTTGCAAAAGAGAAGACTGAGAGGAGACTTAATAGCTGTCTACAAATATCTAAAGGGCTGTCACATTGTAGAAGGATCAACTTTATTCTCATTTGCACAAGGAAAGACTAGAAGCAATGGGATGAAACTGAATGGGAGGAGACACAGATTAGATATTAGAAAAAACTTTTTGACAGTTAGAGTGATCAATGAGTGGAACAAGCTGCCACGAGAAGTGGTGAGTTCTCCTCCAATGGATGTCTTCAAACAGAGGCTGGACAGACATCTGACTGGGATGATTTAGCGAATCCTGCTTTGAGCAGGGGGTTGGACCAGATGGCCCAGGAGGTCCCTTCCAACTCTGCGATTCTATGATTCTATGAATGTTGATCTAGCCAGGGATCGATTACTTTGATCATCGAAGATAGCATACAGTCTCACAGCTTTGTCTCTATGGCCCTTTGGGTACACTCTGACAAGGCATATTTTTGAACAAAACCTACTGTCTATTGTCCCTTTACAGACTTCAGTACATTGTGAAGTGATCTCTGGTGTAGATGCATCAGTGCTCTTTTCCTCCCCGCCATGCTCACTGTCAGCTGGCGTGTTTTGTGCACTCCATGGAGCTGGGCCAGGGTGTAGGGCGGTGTTATGATCTGTGGTACCACATTCTGTGCATTTTACACTGACCTTACAATCCTTGGTGAGATGAGTGGTGGATGAGCAGCACTTGTAGCAGATACCGTTCTCTTTCAGGAAGCTTCTGCAATCCAGCATAGATTTTCCTCTGAAGGCTCTGCATTTCAGGAGAGGCTGACGCTTCCGATGAAGCGGGCACTGCTTGTCAGGTTCTTGTACCTTTGTCTCTGATTGAGAGCAGCCAGCAGACCTGTAATTGGAACTTGGAGAAGAAACATTAGTCTTGTGCACTGCCACAGATGTTCTGCATGGGTTTGAAGCTGGTGGTGGTGCGGCATATGACATTGCAAAGTCAAAGCTGGGATCATTTCTGATTGTGGCTTGTTCATGTCTAAAGTCTACAAAAACGGAGAAGGGAAGGAATGAAACGCTGTGTTTGTATTTGTACGTGGAGCCACGTGTGAGCCACCTCTCCTGTACATTGTAGGGCAACTTTTGGACTATAGGGTTAGCACCTTTGGCTGTGTCGAGGTAAGCAAGTCCTGGTAGGTCACCTTCACATTTGGTAACTAGGACCTCTTGTAGCAGGTCACCTAGCTCTCTAAGTTTTGGGAGACCTTTGTTAGATATTTTAGGAAATTCTTTTGAACAAGACTCTCTCTATTACTTCTGCAGAGCTGTAACACTCATCTAGCCTCTTCCAGATCTCAAGGCCTATTTGAGGGTGGTTTATATTATTGTCTCTGATCCTTACTGCGTGTTTGACTCACTCTTCTCCCAGGTATTTGACTATGAGGTCCATCTCTTCCCTGTTTTTTAGCCCCAAGTATCTAGTAACATTTTGGAAGGAAGCTTTAAAAGCTCTGTAACCTTCAGCATGGTCAGTGAATGTCATGAGTCCCTTGGCAACTATATAATGTCGTGTGAAGATCCTAGCAAGTTCTGATGTGAACAGGTTGTCAGCAGAATATACTGGTGATGGCTCACCCTGATAGTGATGTGAGGTGCGTTCATACCTGTTAGGATCCTCGGGGTGGCGCCAGCCGATGTCGTATTGCTTCGGTCTGACATGCGGTGTCAGCAAGGTGATTCACGTTGGTTTCCAGGTGAGGGGCAAGGAAGACAGGAGAGTTGCTTTGCTTCATGTTTTCCTGGAGCTGAGTCTCATGATGACTTTCACTCGTTTCACTGGATGTGTCGTGATCTTGGTTATAATTTGGATCAGGAAGTTCATTAACATATTGAGATGTGCGTTGTGGTGAATCTTGCAGTGGCAACTTCAGACTTGACATACTGCTGCGACTATGCAGCTCAGGGTTGTGTGCGGCTTCCAGTGCTTCTGCCTCTGCCAATGCTGCAGCAGCCTCTCTTTTTACTGCTAGGCTTTCTAAGGCGGCATCCACATGTGCCTTCTCTAATTTAAGTTGCATCTCTTCTTCAGCATACCTTGCTTGCATTTTGGTGGCCTCAGCATTTGCACGGGCAATGGCGACCGCGCTGCTGATGGATACAGTCTTTGAGGAGACGGATGTAGCAGATTTTGTCCTGTGTGATTTATGGGACATAGTGTCTTAGAGGGATGCTTGGCTGTGCAGAGATTGCTGTAGCTGTGTTAGTCTCTGAGTAGCCGGTGACTTGAATCTCACTAGATGGATTTCTGCAGCATCACTAGTTTCTGCAAGCTGGATAAAGGGGTGTCTTTTCCCTGAATGGCACTAGCTGGATAGCACTGTGTAACTGGCCTCTGCAGGATGGAAGGCTGTTCTCTCTGAATTCCCACTAGCTGGAGAGTCGGTGTTTTACTCTCCTGTCCTCATTAATGAACGGGATTCATATAGCTTAACAAGCAGCTAAACCGCTATACCGGGGTCCAATAAGGGAGACTGTAGTTTAATCTGTGGTTTATTGAACGTAAGTATATAGATGTGTGGTAAAACTACAAACAGAAACAGATACATAGGATCAGTATTGGGTTCATGGAAATATACAATATACATGACATACAATCTGGACTACTAGCTGAGCGGGGGGTGTAACTAAGCTGGCTAATAAAGACAGAAATCATATACAGAGAGGGTGATTACATACCACCGATGCTGACACGGGAGTAGAGTGATGCGGTGCTTCCAATATGCAGACTTGAAAGAAATGGCCGACTGAAGAGAGAAAGGGGGCTGGGATAGACCATGGTACCTTGCAAAGTTACCCAGGATACATTGGGAATTGGAGGGAAATAATACAGGAAATGCAATGCCTAATATCATGCAGTTATAACTTTTGGCCACTAGATGGAGCTGGAAACAATAAACATTAAATGTGTGATAAACTGAGCATTATATACATACAGCAATCATTGTATGTTATCAGAACAGGTAGTTAAGAGTCATTGATTGTGTCGGAGAGAGAACACCTCTCATACTTTTTACTGGTGTATAATCATATGCCCATTATACTGTATGAAGCAATATATAGGGCCCATTATACAGCATGAAGTAATATATGGGGCCCATTATGCTGTATGAAGTAATATATGGGGCCCATTATACTGTATGAAGTAATATATGGGGCCCATTATGCTGTATGAAGTGATATATGGGGCACATAATACTGTATGGAGCATTTTGTGGGGATAGGGGATGACTTTCTGTTTGTTGTGGATCTGATACTGGGAAACGTAGCTTTGAAGAGCACCATGTAAATGGAGCTGTGGTCAACCATACGCACTGTGACGCCATTCATGTGGCTCTTCAAATAAGTCCTATAAAAGAGTGATGAGGGAACGACAAATTATAGCAAAAATTCACTGATCGGGGCTGATGAGTGTTATAGTTTGTGGGCTGGTGGGATTTGTATGGCAGGGCTGCTTTTTTGTCCCAGTCCGGCCCTGTGCCAGGCCTACCATTGCCATTAGTGACCCTTGTTCTGGATACTTCTGTGTTGTTCTTGTATGTGCATGTGATGGCACTGACATCCTTGTGTTTGGACACCTTTTTTTGTATTTATCTAAACCAAAATGTCCACCATTGTACTCAGTTTTACAGGATAGATATGAAAATTTACTTTGTGTGCGGAGGGGAGGGGGCGTCATTTTGCTGTTCGCCTCGGGCAGCAGAGAGGCTAGGTTCACCCCTTGTGCCACACATAGATACAATTCTTTTGCTGTTCATATTTAGTAGTGTATACACTTTCATTGCATTTTAGCTGGTTCAATTAATCTTTGATTTTCCTTCTACTAGTGTTCTTTTGAGATGATACAGCTGTCATCTTTAAATGTAACTTCATTTCCTTGTCTTGTGAGTTTCTTCAAGGATAACAGATTGCTTTCAAGACTCGGGACATAGAGCATGTCCGTTAATGGGATCTTTCTGCCTTGTGTTGGGGAGACTTGACATTTGATGTAACCATCTCCTATTCCCTCTGAATTCATATACTGCCCATTAGCTAAGATCACCTTCTCTGACTCATTTTGGTCAAAATTAAAGAAGAAGCCTCTGTCATTAGTCATATGACTAATTGTCCCAGAATCTATGCAACATACATGTTTTGATGTACTTGCATTATCAGGAAACACAGCTTCAGTACTTGAAGTGTCATATTCTTTAGTAATGGCCCTTGTGATAAAACACTCCGGGATCGGCTTTGCTGGGGTCAAAGGTCACGTGCGTTCGGCATGAAACTCAGGCGCAGAGCTGGGATTCGGGTGTAAGTGACCCTGGGTCAGGTTTATTAATGGTGAAAGCAATGCAAAAGGAAATAAAACATAAAACAAATCCTTGCCTGTCCGGCAAGTCAGGTATGCCTCGACGTCATCTTCGGTCGTCATTTTCTGCCAGTACCGACTCACGTGAATCACTCTCAACTCGGCTTCCAGGTTAAGCTCAGGTAAGCTTGCCAAGCGCTGCGCCACCTGCTGGAGAAGCGAACGATCGGTAACTGTCATGTCCACCAACTCCTTCAGCTGGGCCATCATCACCCGATTAGCTTCTTGCTGGACGGCGGTGGACTGTACCAGCGCTTTCACCACGTCCTCCATGCTCATGCTTGCAACGTGATGCCCGCGTTCTCCACCACAATGTGATAAAACACTCCGGGATCGGCTTTGCTGGGGTCAAAGGTCACGTGCGTTCGGCATGAAACTCAGGCGCAGAGCTGGGATTCGGGTGTAACTGACTCTGGGTCAGGTTTATTAATGGTGAAAGCAATGCAAAAGGAAATAAAACATAAAACAAATCCTTGCCTGTCCGGCACTAACTAAACAATGGACAACCTAACTACCAACTGGCGGGCTTCTCCCGTCCAGCCAAACCACAGTTGCAGTGGGCACTGCTTTCACTCACGTGTGTCTCTCACACAGACAGGCTCTCTGTGTTCCCAGGCTGAGACACTCACACAACCACCTTGCATCCTTTTATATCCACCTCCCATTATTCACTAGCAAGCATGTGCGATACTGACCAGACTACGCCACATAGGAAAGGAATCTGGGCGAGATATACCTGCCCTCATCCACTATTCCCACATGATTCTCACATATCCCCCCCCCTCTGCTCAGACCACTCCGGTCGAGCAATGACACCCGCCAAACAGTGCACTCGGGACAGGGCATCTGCATTTCCCATCTGTACCCCTGGGCGGTGCTCCACCGTAAAAGTGTAGGCCTGCAGGGCAAGGAACCACCGGGTCACCCGGCTATTCCGTTCCTTGTTCAAGTGCATCCACTTGAGAGGGGCATGGTCAGTGATCAGCCTGAACTTTCGGCCCACCAGGTAATATTTGAGGGCCTCTAGAGCCCACTTAATGGCAAGGCACTCTTTTTCTACGACTGCATACCTTTGCTCGTGTTTATTCAGCTTCCTGCTGAGATAGAGGACTGGGTGTTCCACTCCGTCCCTCACTTGTGAGAGTACGGCCCCGATACCGGTATCAGAGGCATCCGTTTGTACCACAAACTCGCTGCGGAAGTCCGGAGTCACCAGTACGGGCTGAGAGCAAAGTGCCCGTTTTAGGCTATGGAAGGCTTCTTCAGCCGCTAAACTCCATTTAATCATGACGGAGTCTTTCCCTTTTGTAAGATCCGTCAGGGGGGTAGCGATGGCTGCAAAACTGGGTATGAACCGGCGATAATAGCCGGCGATCCCCAGGAAGGCTTGCACCTACTTCTTGTTAACAGGTTGTGGCCAGTCCTGAACTGCCTGAATCTTATCAACCTGGGGTTTAACAACACCCCTCCCAATTACATACCCCAAATACCGGGCTTCTTCTAGCCCGATGTGACATTTCTTGGGGTTCGCGGTTAGACCTGCCTCCCACAGGTCGTCAATCACAGCTTGTACTTTCTGGAGATGAGTCTCCCAGTCCAAGCTGTAAATGACAATGTCATCCAAATAGGCCGAAGCGTACCGCCTATGTGGCCTCAGGACTCGATCCATCAGTCTCTGGAAGGTCGCCGGTGCCCCGTGCAGTCCAAATGGCATATACACATACTGAAATAAACCTTCCGGCGTAGCAAATGCCGTCTTTTCTTTGGCAGCCTCAGCCAGAGGGATCTGCCAATACCACTTTGTTAGATCTAGGGTCGTAATATACCGGGCTTTTCCTAACCGATCTATTAACTCGTCGACCCGGGGCATAGGATAGGCATCAAATTTTGAGACCGCATTCAGTTTCCTGAAGTCATTGCAGAACCGGATGGTGCCGTCCGGTTTAGGAATTAGCACAATCGGGCTGGACCACGCACTGTGCGATTCCTCAATGACTCCTAACTCTAACATTGCCCTCACTTCTCGGGAAACGGCTTCACGGTGCTTCCGGGATTCGGTAGGGCTTTACGTGAACTGTGACACCAGGTTCCGTTACGATGTCATGTTTCATTAGCATAGTCTGCCCGGGTTTTTCTGAGAAAAACTTTTGGTTGTGAAGTAGAAACTGCCTGACCTCAGTCTTTTGCCGCTCCGAGAGAGTCTCTGCAACCCGTACCTCCGGTACGGCATGCGAGCAGACAGGACGGGCCAGCTCCGCTGACAAGGCAGATAGATCCTTCCAGGGCTTTATCAGATTTACATGATAAATCTGTTCAGGTTTCCGTTTACCTGCCTGGTATACTTTGTAGTTTACTTCACCAACTCTTTCCTTGATCTCAAAGGGGCCCTGCCACTTTGCCAGGAACTTACTGTCCACCGTGGGGACCAGGATCAACACCCTATCTCCGGGTGCAAACGTACGGATCTTGGCGCCCCTATCATAGATTCTTTTTTGGGCTCCCTGAGCCTGCATCATGTGTTCTTTGACGATAGGCATAACAGCCGCAATACGGTCCTGCATTTGTGTGACGTGATCTATCACTGTTTTAAACGGCGTGACCTGACCCTCCCAGGTTTCTTTTGCAACGTCTAACAGTCCGCGAGGACGTCGGGCGTACAATAACTCGAAAGGCGAGAATCCCGTGGAAGACTGGGGTACTTCCCTGATGGCAAAAAGCAAATACGGAAGTATATAGTCCCAGTTCTTCCCATCCTTGTCTATCACCTTTCTCAGCATCTGCTTCAGAGTTTTATTGAACCGTTCGACCAACCCGTCTGTTTGAGGGTGATACACGGATGTGCGTAACGGTTCGATTTGTAATAATCGGCAGAGCTCCTTCATTACCCTGGACATAAAGGGGGTCGGTGAGTATCTGTTTTGGTATACCGACCCGACTAAACACATGCACCAGTTCCTTGGCAATCGTCTTGGTGGCCGTGTTACGCAAAGGGATGGCCTCCGGGTAACGAGTGGCATAATCCAAGATGACCAGGATATGTTGGTGTCCACGTGCAGACCGTGGAAGGGGCCCAACTAAATCCATCCCAATCCTCTCAAACGGGACTTCAATAATAGGTAGGGGTACCAAAGGGCTACAGAACCGGGGCTTAGGTGCAGAGGCTTGGCAGTCAGGACAAGACTCACAATATACACGAATATCGTGATGCATGCCTGGCCAAATAAAACAGTGTAATATCCTTTCGGTGGTTTTCTGGACTCCCAGGTGACCTCCCATCACATGTCCGTGGGCCAGGTCCAGCACCTGCCGCCGGTAGGGTTTTGGCACGACTAATAGTTGCACCGTATCTTCCCCCTTTTTCTCTATCTGATAGAGTAAATCATTCTCCAGAATCATGTAAGGATATGCCAGCCTAGAGCCAGGTTCTACGGGTACCCCATTTATCACTTTTACATTTGTCCTAGCCTGAGAAAGGGTAGGATCCTTCATTTGCTCGCTTTGGAAGTCATCTTTCTGAACTTCTAAATCCGGCAAACGGGGAGGTGGACGGCTGTCGGCCTCCTCCTCTTCCCCGGTCTCCTCCGTATCACCCGCCATGACTGAAAACGGGAACTGCAGGTCATTTCCCGCAGACTCTTCCCCCGAGTCTTCCGGGGAGACCTCTTCCAGGGGTTCGGGACCCACATGCGCCCTGTGAGAAGAATCATGTACACTATTACCCGAGGGCATCAACTGATTCTCCCACAATTGCCAGAAGTGGGGAAAATCCCGGCCCAGGATAACATCATGCAATAACGCCGGGACGAGTCCCATTTTATGTTGCACAGACCCATAGGAAGTAGTAATGCATATGACCGTGGTGAGGTACGAACAGGTGTCTCCATGCACACACATTACAGAAAATTTGTCTGATGGTCCAGTCGGGGCTGACACCAGACTGGCCTTCACCAGAGTCACCACACTTCCCGAGTCTAACAATGCCACCACATTTTTGCCATCAACAGTTAAATCACACAACTGTTTTTCCACATCCTTTTGACCGGCATTCACACTCACTACCCGTGCAACCATAGACATGCGGTTTTTAGAGTCTGTGACGTCGCACTGCATGGGTTCAGTAGTGACCGGACAGTTCGCAGCAATATGTCCCATCTCTTGGCAGCGGAAACACCTAACGGGCCCCTTGCTTAGACCATAGTTCGTTACTCTCGGCCTCGCAGTGCGGGCAGTCCCGTTTTCCTCCCCCACTGTCTTAGGGATTTTTCCTTCTCCCCTACTCCCTGGAACAGTCTTACCGGTTCCACGTGGAGATGATGAAGAACGAGGTGGGGTAGCGTCGTCTCGGAGTCCTTCCGCCACGGAGTAACGTTCAACCAGATCCACCAGTTGATCTGCCGTCGTAGGATTTCCATGGCTTACCCACTTCCTCAGGGCTGGCGGTAGAGCTCTCAGGTACTTGTCCATGACGACTCTCTGGATTATCTCTGGCGCTGTCAGCACCTCGGGTTGTAGCCACTTCTTCGTCACGTGGATCAGGTCGAACATCTGTGACCGCGGTGGTTTATCCGGCTGATAAGTCCATTGATGCACTCTCTGTGCACGGACAGCGGTCGTCACTCCCAGCCGGGCCAAGATCTCGGCTTTCAATTTGTCAAAGTCCTGCGCGGCTTCAGGCTCTAAGTCATAATAAGCCTTTTGGGCCTCACCGGAAAGAAACGGGGCAATCAGGCCGGCCCATCGTGCCTTCGGCCATTTTTCTCGCACCGCCGTCCGTTCAAACGTGGTCAGGTATGCCTCGACGTCATCTTCGGTCGTCATTTTCTGCCAGTACCGACTCACGTGAATCACTCTCAACTCGGCTTCCAGGTTAAGCTCAGGTAAGCTTGCCAAGCGCTGCGCCACCTGCTGGAGAAGCGAACGATCGGTAACTGTCATGTCCACCAACTCCTTCAGCTGGGCCATCATCACCCGATTAGCTTCTTGCTGGACGGCGGTGGACTGTACCAGCGCTTTCACCACGTCCTCCATGCTCATGCTTGCAACGTGATGCCCGCGTTCTCCACCACAATGTGATAAAACACTCCGGGATCGGCTTTGCTGGGGTCAAAGGTCACGTGCGTTCGGCATGAAACTCAGGCGCAGAGCTGGGATTCGGGTGTAACTGACTCTGGGTCAGGTTTATTAATGGTGAAAGCAATGCAAAAGGAAATAAAACATAAAACAAATCCTTGCCTGTCCGGCACTAACTAAACAATGGACAACCTAACTACCAACTGGCGGGCTTCTCCCGTCCAGCCAAACCACAGTTGCAGTGGGTACTGCTTTCACTCACGTGTGTCTCTCACACAGACAGGCTCTCTGTGTTCCCAGGCTGAGACACTCACACAACCACCTTGCATCCTTTTATATCCACCTCCCATTATTCACTAGCAAGCATGTGCGATACTGACCAGACTAGGCCACATAGGAAAGGAATCTGGGCGAGATATACCTGCCCTCAACCACTCTTCCCACATGATTCTCACACCCTTTTAACCCTTTCATGATTATTTTGCTTTTTCAGCTGATATTACTCTAGTGTTCCAGACTCTGATGTTAGCCTTTAGGTGCTGATTTCTTGCAGACTACACACGTTTCCTTCAAATAACTTTTTATTTAGCATCTTATTTATCAGCTTTCAAAGTGACAGTAAAATGTGCTCCAGCTACACACACAGTGAGCAGGAACTTCCTGGTTCTTCCTTTTTTTTAATAATGCTTTACTAGCAATATAACACTATTGCTGGAGACTGAAATCCATGCACCAATAAACAGTAGTAAATTGTAGTTGTTCCAATATAAACAATAATTAGCATTATTCCAACGTGACATTGTAACGTCGTGACTTCCCAAGTACTGATACAGAATCATACTGGGTATCATCAAAGTCGGAAGCTCTGACTCACTTTGAGAAGCCCGGATATTTTAGTGTAAGCAACAGGGTATAGAAGATATGATGAAGACAAAAGAGATGACAGGGAGGAGCAGAGGAGTTGGCAGATGTACGGTAAGGTGACTATATGGATGCCCAGAGCATAGTAAGAGACATTCAATTTGTGGAGAAATTTAATTGCAGAAGAAAATCTGTTCGAGTAGGTAAATCCGATTTCTGCCTGATCTGCTCATCTCTTCCACCAATCATAATGGAGCATTTGATATCTTATTATGGCACATTTACTTAGACTAGCGAATCAAGACTCAACAACTTACTGTATATTACTAGAGATGAGCGACTTTGCCTTTTTTAGGGTCGAGTTGGGTTTCATGAAACCCGACTTTCGCAAAAGTCGGTTCGAACGAAATTGGCCGACTATAGGGAAAAGTCGGAGTCCGACTGAAACACGAAACCCAATGCAAGCCAATGGGGAAGCAAAGTCGGCAGGGAGTGGAGGACAGGAAACACACCTACAGTGCCCATTTCAATGCCAAAAACATAAATTCTTATTACTGAAGCTTGTCAATCTTAATTTACTTAATAATAATAGTTACACATTGAAAACTGGGGGTTATTTGGCTAAAGTTGTGGGGGGGGGTAGGGCTGGCTCTGGGTTTTCGTGTGCCTTGGGCCAAAGAGTGTCAGTGCGCCCATTTAACATATACCACAACTCATGATTCTCCGGTATGGCACAGAAATATAGGTATAGTACAATGAGAAATACTTCACTGCTTACATGTCATGACTGATCTATTTTAAATTGTACAATAGCTCAAAAAAAGGACAGTATATTACTGCATACAGTATTATGGCCACCACATTGTGCGCCATACGGAATAATGAGCCCCATATATTTCTCCATACAGAATAATTGGTCACATATAATGTTCCATACAGTATATGATGAGCTCCTCCTAATGCTACAGTATATGATGGTCCCTATGGACAATGCTCCAGTGTGTTATGGGTCCAAATAATGCTCCATATATAATGGGCCCCATTTCTAATGCTCCAGTGTATAATGTGCCCCATAGATGCTGCTCCAGTGTCTGATCTGCCCCATTTAGAATGATCCAGTATATGATGGGCCCCATGGATGATGCTCCAGTGTATGATGGGCCCTAATAATGCTCCATATATAATGGGCTCCATTTCTAATGCTCCAGTGTATAATGGGCCCCGTAAATGCTGCTCCAGTGTCTGATGTCCCCCATTTGGAATGCTCCAGTATATGATGGGCCTCATGGATGATGCTCCAGTGTGTGATGAGCCCAAATAATGCTTCATATCTAATCTGCCCCATTTCTAATGCTCCAGTATATGATGGGCCCCATGGATGATGCTCCAGTGTCTTATGTGCCCAAATAATGCTCCATATATAATGGGCTCCATTTCTAATTCTCCAGTGTATAATGGGCCCCGTAAATGCTGCTCCAGTGTCTGATGTCCCCCATTTGGAATGCTCCAGTATATGATGGGACTCATGGATGATGCTCCAGTGTATGATGGGCCCTAATAATGCTCCATATATAATGGGCTCCATTTCTAATGCTTCAGTGTATAATGGGCCCCATAAATGCTGCTCCAGTGTCTAATGCCCCTCATTTGGAATGCTCCAGTATATGATGGGCCTCATGGATGATGCTCCAGTGTATGATGGGCCCTAATAATGCTCCACATATAATATTGGCTCCATTTCTAATGCTCCAGTGTATAATGGGCCCCGTAAATGCTGCTCCAGTGTCTGATGTCCCCCATTTGGAATGCTCCAGTATATCATGGGCCCCATTTTTAATGATTTTTAATGAACCCAGGCATGGTATGTGAAAAGAGCTCCATGGAGTAATCTGAAGTGTGTGCTGCCGCATCCTTCACTTTTGGTGTGGGTGAAGGACACAAGGAAAGGGGTTGCTCCTGACCAGAGTCTGCACTGAAGACTCAGTGCTTGCATTTTTTGAAACTTCAAAAGAGGAGGCAATAGAGCTGGAGGCTGTTTCAGCAATGTAAGCCAAAGACAGTTCCTGATGCTCCAGCTTTAAAAGCAGTCTACCTACTCCCAGAAAAGGGAGCCTTACAGGCCTTCCGGAGCTAGACCATGATGCAGGCTCAACACCTCCTGCCTTAGCTGCTATTGTGTTTTTGGCACTACCAGCAGATGCACCACCACCACCATCAGTACCAGGTGGCCCTCTACGCCCACATCCTCTTCCACCATACTTCCTCATGTTTTGGAAAATGGACCTAAAATACCAGCAGATATATGGTACTGTAACAGAAGCGTACAGCTCTATACAGTTTAGGGATAACAGTAAATCTCCATATATATTTCATGAGTCATACACAGACACTCACAGGCTCAGTATGGATTACACAATAAAATAAAAAGTTGAAAAAGGGTACAGTATCACCAGATACAAGGTATTTATAGTATAGTGTAAACTTTCTGAATCTCCGTATATATTTCAGGAGGCAGACACAAATGCTCTCAGGCCCAGTATGGATTACACAAGAATATGAAAAGCTGTAAATGGGTAATGTAACACAAGCGTACAGCTGTATACAGTGTTGGGGTAATTTTAAATCTCCAAATATATTTCCGGAGTAACAGACAGGCGTTCACAGGCTCATTATGGATTATACCAGAATCTAAATAGCAAAAAAGGTTACTGTATCAGAAGCGTACAGCTGTATACAGTGTTGGCCAAATTTGAAATCTCGGTATATATTTCCGGAGTCACCCTCAGACGCTCACTCAGTCTGGGTTTGACCATAATAAAAAATGTTGTAAAAAAGGTACTGGATAACAAGATAGCAAGTATATATATTATAGGGTACAATTGAAATCTCCATATACATAGTCCCGTAGTCACTCTCAGATGCTTACTCAGTATGGATTTGACCGTAATACTAAATGTCGAACAAAGGTACTGTATAACAAGATACAAGCTGTATCGAGTATAGGGTAAAAATTGGTATCTCCGATTCACCGCATATATAGAAGGCGTAAACCACACACGCTCCCTCACTATAGATGATACCGTAATTAAAAATTTTGCACAAAGGTACTGTATCAGCACATACCAGGTGTATCCAATCTAGGAGTAATTGTAAATTTCCGTCTATACTTCCGGAGTCAGACACTCACAGGCTCACTATGTATTACACCAGAATTTAAAAAGTAGAAAAAGGGAAAGGTATTTGAAGCATACACCAGTATACAGTGTTGTGGTGCTTTAAAATCTTCGTATATATTTCAATCTCAGTAAGCCAGTCCAGACTCTCCGCTACTGGAAACTACATGGATACAAGTACAGACGGAAAGTCGAGTGTTTGCAGAAATTTGGGAATTACTCATCGCGGGAAAACCTCCCGGTAGATGTTGCAGAGGCGATGCAGACCCTCAATTACTGTGTCTGTGGAGACAGCAAAAACGGTTCTTTGTGAAGAAAGGATTGCATTATTGCAGTAGCGTGGATCACATCACCGTTACTCGTCTCCATCAAATTGTGATCACAGGGAGAGATGTAGACATGGTCCTCACTGCCTATCATGATGTGTCTGGTCATTTTGGAGTGCAAAAGACAGAAGCCACAGGCCGTAGGCGATTCTAATGGATTCGCATGAGAGGAGACATTGAGAAATGGCAGGAATGTCACACGTCTGTGACTATCACAACTGTGAAAGGTGATCATAAAGCACCACTGCATCCGATTGTAAGTTGACGTCCATTACAAATGGTAGCCATTGATCATGTGAAGGTAGAGGCCAGCAGGACAGGCAATAGCTACATCTTAACCATCATCGATCAATACACCAAATTTCTAGCGGCTATCCCTGTGAAGGAATTAACTGTCCAGACTACACAGCAGTGGAACAGGGAGAGGTAAGTATTGCAACTTTCAAGTGCTGTGGCAATGACGAAGCAGGGGGACACACTCTTGGCGACAGTATTGGCACAGGGCCCCTCATAGTACACTGGTGTGTCTGACGGCGAGTGGGCCCCCCACCGTCAGAGACACTGTATTGTACTATGAGGGGCTCTGTGCCAGTGCCATCGGCCATCAGTGGACCCATCCACCTGCTCAGAGAAACGGCACTTGCCCGGGTGCACCAGGTGTTGACCCCAGCCCTTAGGGGGGTGGGAAGCCCAGTTAGGGAGGTTTAAAAAATGGCATATGTTGATGTGTAGGCTGGACATTCAGCAGCTGCAAATGGCGGAATTGGGCAAGTCTGAGGAAGAGGAGGACAAAAGCGAGGCAGTTTTCTGGCAATCTATGTGTCATCAGGGGAAGGTGGGACAAAATCCTTTGAAACCCATGCATGGTTCATTTTAATGAAGGTTAGATCATCAACATTTTGGGTCGACAAACGGGTCCTTTTTTCTGTCAGGATTGATCCAGCAGCACTGAAGACTCGTTCAGATAACACACTAGCAGCAGGGCAAGCGAGCTCCTGTAAGGCATATTGTGCCAATTCAGGCAAGGTGTCCAGTTTAGAGGCCCAGTAGTCAAAGGGGAATGACCTGTAAGGGAGAACATCGATATGGGAGAAGTAGTTTGTAACCATAGTTGACAACTGCTGTCTCCTGTCACTTGCAATCGATGCAGTATTATTATCATTATTATTTATTTATATAGCGCCATTAATTCCATGGTGCTGTACATGAGAAGGGGGGTTACATACAAAGTTCTAAATATCGTTAACAGTAAAAAAGTTTCCACAACAAATTTACAATGACAGACTGGTACAAAGGAGAGAGGACGCTGTCCTCGCGGACTTACATTCTACGGGATAGCGGGGAAAAGACAGAAGGTTGGGGGTGCAGCAGCTCTGGTGATGATGAGGCGGCAGCTCAGGCGGTGGTGAGGCAGCAGAATGGTTATTGCAGTCTGTAAGCTTTCCTGAAAAGATGGGTTTTCAGGTTCCGTTTGAAGGATCCGAGGGTGGTGGATAATAGGACATGTTGAGGCATGGCATTCCAGAGGATAGGGGATATTCGGGAGAAATCTTGGATGCGGTTGTGTGAGGAACGAATAAGTGTGGAGGAGAGTAGGAGGTCTTGGGAGGATCGAAGAGTACGTGAGGGAAGATATTGGGAGATTAGTTCAGAGATATAGGGAGGGGAAAGGTTTTGGATGGCTATGTAGGTCAGTGTTAGTAGTTTGAACTGGATTCGTTGGGGAATTGGGAGCCAATGGAGGGATTTGCAGAGGGGAGAGGCAGAGGAGTAGCAAGGGAAAGGGGTGGATTAGTCGGGCAGCAGAATTGAGGGCAGACTGGAGTGGTGCAAGAGAGTTAGCAGGGAGGCCACAGAGGAGAGTGTTGCAGTAGTCAAGGCGGGAGATGATGAGGGCATGTACAAGAGTTTTAGTAGATTGAGGACTGAGGAAGGGACGGATTCTGGAAATATTTTTGAGTTGGAGGCAACAGGAGGTGGTAAGAGATTGGACATGTGGTTTGAAGGACAGGGCAGAGTCGAGACTTGCTCCAAGGCAGCGGATTTCCAGTGCAGGAGAGAGCATGATGCCATTTACCATAATAGATAGATCGGGTAGGGAAGATATGTGAGATGGAGGAAAGATAATGAATTCAGTTTTGTCTACATTGAGTTTTAGGAAGCGAGAGGTGAAAAAGGAGGATATGGCTGATACACACTCCGGGATTCTGGACAGCAGAGAGGTGACATCTGGGCCAGAGAGGTAAATCTGAGTGTCATCTGCATACAGGTGGTACTGGAAGCCATGGGACTTTATGAGTTGTCCTAGGCCAAGAGTATAGATGGAAAAATGTAGGGGCCCCAGGACAGAGCCTTGGGGGACTCCAACGGAGAGGGGGCGGGATGAGGAGGTACTGTGGGAGTGGGAAACGCTGAATGTGCAGTCAGAAAGATATGAGGAAATCCAGGACAGGGCGAGGTCTTTTATGCCAAGGGAAGAAAGAATCTGTAGCAGTAGGCAGTGGTCAACTGTGTCAAAGGCAGAGGACAGGTCAAGAAGGAGGAGGATGGAGAACTGTCTGCTAGCTTTGGCTGTAAGTCATTAGTAATTTTGGTCAGGGCAGTTTCAGTGGAGTGGTGGGGGCGGAAGCCATATTGCAGGATGTCAGGGAGGTGAGTTAGATGAGAGGTGGGAGGAAAGTTGAGCATGGACATGCTGTTCAAGGAGTTTGCAAGCAAATGAGAGCAGTGATATGGGGCGATAGCTGGGCAGAGCAACTGGGTCAATGTTTGATTTTTTGAGGATGGGTGTTATGGTGGCAAGTTTGAAGGCAGAGGGGAAGGTACCAGAAGTTAGGGATAGGTTGAAGAGATGGGTTAGGACTGGAATGATCATGTTAGTGAGGTTGGGGAGCAGGTGGGAAGGGATGGGGTCAAGTGCACAGGTGGTGAGGCGTGATTTGGAAAGGAGATGAGTTAGCTCTCCTTCAGTGATGTTGGAGAGGGAGGTTATTAGGGAAGGGCAGAGGTCTGGTATGTGGAGCGGTTGGGGTGGTGGAGCTGTAAAAGTTTGCCTTGTTTGGTCAATCTTGTTTTTGAAGTAGGTGGCAAAGTCCTCAGCAGAGATGAGGGGAGTTGGAGGTGGCAGTGGTGGGTGGAGGAGAGAGTTGAATGTGGTGAACAGTTGTTTTGGGTTGTGGGATAGTGAAGATACAAGGTTTGTGAAATAGGTCTGTTTAGCAGAGGTGAGGGCTGATTTAAAGGCAAGTGTAGCTTGTTTGAAAGCATTGAAGTCATTTGGCAGGCGTGTTTTCTTCCAATGCCGCTCCGCGACCCTGGATGCTTGTCGAAGTTTTTTGGTGAGGTTGTTGTGCCAGGGTTGCCTATTGGATTGTCGCCCTTTGCCATGCATGAGAGGGGCGACTGAGTCTATGGCTGATGTGAGGGTGGCGTTGTAGAAAGCGGTGGCACTGTCCGTGTTGTGGAATGGAGATATGGAGGACAGGTAGAAGAGAGCCTAGGAGTCTGTGAATGTCTAGGTGTGCGAGATTTATGCAAGGATGTTCTAGTGGCTGACATGGGGGGCAGGTGAGAAGGACAAGGATGAGAAGGTGAGTATATGGTGGTCAGATAGGGGGAAGGGAGAGGTTGTGAGATTAGATAGGGGACAGAGGCGGGTGAAGATGAGGTCTAATGTATGTCCATCTGTGTGGGTGGCTGTGTAGGATCACTGAGTAAGTCCAAAGGATGAGGTAAGTGACAGGAGTTTGTAGGCTGCTGACTGGGGGGTGTCAATGGGGATGTTGAAATCCCCCATGATGATGGTGGGGATGTCAGCAGAGAGAAAGTGGAGGAGCCAGGTGGAAAATTGGTCGATGAAGGTAGTGGCTGAGCCCAGTGGTCGGTATATGAAAGCCATTTGGAGATTAGAGGGAGAGTAGATACAGATAGAGTGAACCTCAAAAGAAGGGAGGATAAGGGAGGGTGGGGGTTGGATAGGATTGAAGGAGCAGTTTTTAGAAAGGAGGAAACCCACTCCTCCACCATGTCTGTTGCCAGGGCGAGGAGTGTGGGTAAAGTGGAGGCCGCCATCGCTCAGTGCGGCCGGGGAGGCCGTGTCAGGGGGTGTCAGCCAGGTCTCAGTGAGGGCCAGGAAGGAAAGGTTGCGGGAGGTAAAGAGGTCGTGGATCACGTGGAGCTTGTAGCGAGCATTCCAAAGTGCTCCAGAAAGAGGGTGCGGGAGGGAGGGGGTCAGTGGCACGGGTTTTAAGTGTGAGGGAATGTTGTAGTTTCTCTAAGTGTGAGAAAGATAGGGGTGAGGATTAGTGGGATGTATGAGGTAGGTGGGGGCAGGATTGTGGGATATGTCACCAGCAGTGAGAAGAAGCAGAGAAAGGGAAAGCAGGTGGGTGAAGGAGAGTGATCGTCTTGTATTGTATGTTAGTAGGAGAGGTCTTAGGCTAAGTATTAGCAGTCGTGTGAGCAGTACTTGATAAATCAGTCCACAACATGGTCATGAAACCCCTGTCTCCAACGCCACTTTGGCTGTGTGCACCATGAACACCTCTTCCATTGTGCCCACTACGGCTCGTGGGAGAACCAGCACCGCTGCTGCGTGCTGGGAAAGCCTCAAACAAATGGTTTACCAGAGTTGCTTGTTTGTTATCCAATATTATCTCTAGGTTCTCCTGTGGCATGATGTTGTGTAATTTGCCTTTGTAGTGTGGATCGAGGATGCTGGCCAGCCAGTAGTCATCATCCTTCATCATTTTGGCAATGCGAGGGTCCCTTTTTAGGATCCGCAAGGCATAATCGCACATGTGGGCCAATGTTCCAGGTGTCAATAATGCACTACCACTGCTGGGTGGAGGAGCACTTTCTGGTAAATCCACATCCCTACAATCACGCACAAACCCTGTACCTGACCTTGGAACGCCAACATTTTCTCTTGCCCCCTGAGAAGCATCCTCCTGCCCAAAACAATTATCCCCCTCATCCTCCTCTTCCTCTTCTTCCTCCACCTCGTCCAGGACAATTCCCTGACCAGACAATGGCTGACTGTCATCAAGGCTTCCCTCCTCCTCCTCCTGTTCCTCCTCCTCTGCTGCAGATGCCAGATCCTTAATGTGCGTCAAACTTTGCATGAGCAGACGCATAAGTGGGATGCTCATGCTTATGATGGCATCGTCTGCACTTACCAGCCGTGTGGATTCCTCAAAACACTGAAGGACTTTACAGAGGTCTTTCAGCTTTGACCACTGCACACCCGACAATTCCATGTCTTCCCTCAAACTGCCTGCCTGTGTATCCTCCCCCAAATGCATTACAGCCTGCCTCTGTTTGCACAGCCTCTCAACCATGTGCAGGGTGGAGTTCCACCTTGTTGCAACATCTATTATTAGGCAGTGCTTGGGGAGGTGGAGCAATCGCTGCAGCTTCTGCATACGACTGGAGTGTACGGCCGAGCGATGGATGGGCGAGCAGAGTCTTTGCACCTTATGGAACAGGGATTTTAACTCCGGATAATTATTAAGGAAGCACTGCACCACCAGGTTCAAAGTGTGAGCCAGGCAAGGTATGTGTGTGAGTTTTGAAAGGGCTATGGCTGCCACAAAATTATGGCCGTTATCACTGACTACCTTGCCTGGCTCAAGATGTAGACTGCGCAGCCATGACTCAGTTTGTCTCTGCAAGTAGTCGGCCAGTACCTCCACGGTGTATCTGTTGTCGCCCAAAGACATCATCTTTAACACAGCCTGCTGACGTTTACCACTAGCTGTTCGATAGTGGGACACCTCGTGTGCAACACTGGCAGCTGCAGATGGAGTGCTCGTGCGACTGCGCTCTGTGAACGAGCTTTCGCTTCTGGAGGAGGAGGAGGGTCGAAAGCCTATAGCCAACTGTTTCCTATACCATGGGCTAGGCAGCACTGTTCCACCGCTGCTGTCCCCTGTGGAGCCTGCATCCACCACATTAACCCAGTGTACAGTGATGGACACGTAACGGCCCTGGCCATGCCTACTGGGCCACGCATCTGTTGTGAGGTGCATCTTTCCACTCACTGATTACTTGAGTGCATAGACAATGCGGTCTTTCACATGCAGGTGGAGGGCTGGGATGGCTTTGCGAGAAAAGAAGTGCCGACTGGGTAGGTCATAGCATGGTAATGCGTAGGCCATGAGTTCACGGAAAGCTTCGCTTTCAACCAAATGGTAGGGCATCATCTCTAATGAGATTAGTTTGGCAATGTAGGCATTCAAACACAATGTACGCAGATGAGAGGATGAGTACTTTCTTGTCCTACTCAAAGTGTCTGGTAGGGTGAGCTGGACTGGAGAGCTGCATATGAGGGAAGTAGCGGTGGACCGGATGGAGGGAGAGGGGGTTGGTGATGGTATTGGTGGTGATGGCCTAGATTCAGTGTTGTGTTGCAAAACCATTGTGATTCCTTGAGTGCTTTGGCCTTGCGACGACACCTCAACATTTAGTGCTGGTGGTGTGCTTAACGGTGGCAGTGGTCTTACAGTGGGGGAAGCGATGGAGCGTTGCTGGCTACCTTCAGTCGGAGCAGGTGCACATGTGCAACCTGAGGTTTTGTAGTCTGTCCACGCTTGCAAGTGCATGTTGGTTAAATGTCTGAGCATGCAACTGGTATTCAAATTTCTGAGTTGTTTACCTAGGCTAAAGGTCCTTCCGCACTTCTTACAGGTAACCTTTGCATCATCAGTAGGATTTTGGACAAAGAAGTGCCACACTGCACTCTTCCTACTATGGTATACATTTTCTGGCCTTGCACGCTGTGCTATGTTGATCGTCTGGCCAAGCTGTCCTGCAACTCTTTTAGTTTTGGTCCATGTTTTTGGACAGCTACGGGCCTGCCAGATAACCGCTGTTGCGATGTGAATGCCTGCTGCGGATCCTTCTCCTTATCTGAACTATTGCCAGCGCCACCCTCCTCCCCCAATGGATGCCAATTCGGGTCAAGAACTGGGTCATCCATCATCTCCTCTTCAAAGTCATCTGCACCTTCCTCTTTACCTTCCTCTGTGTCACCATGTTAGGTGGTATAGTATGCGGGAAGGGGCACCTGAGTTTCATCAGGGTCAGATTCTGGCTCAGTAGACTGCGAAGGCAATGTAGTGCTCTGGGTCAATGTACCAGTAGAATCATCTAGCAGTGGCTGTGCATCAGTGCACTTCATGTCAGATTCATGTTGGACTGGGGAATTCAGGATTTGCCTGGATAACCCAGGCATGGTATGTGAAAAGAGCTCTGTTATGATGAGTCACCGAAGGAGGAAAAAATAAAATACAAGCTAAGTCCAGAAAAACCAGAGAGGTTGGCAGCTATCGGATTGAAGACCCCTGAACCTATCCACAACAACTAGCAGTAGCCGTGGGGGGTTCCTACGGTGCCCTAGCCCCCTCGATCACAGCCGGAGAACTATATAGCCTAAAGACAGAAAGGGGAAAAACTAAACTGCCCCAGAGCAGACCCCAAAGCAATAGGCAGCCCCCAACATATAATGACGGTGAAGCAAGATGAAAACACTAACACAGATAGAAAGATAGGTTGAGCAAATGATGGGGCCCAAACTAACTACATAGGACAGGATAGGAAAGCTGCTGTCTGCCATCCGCAAAAACCCTATGAAAAAGAGCCAACCGACTGATAGGAAAAACAGGCCCTGAAGACGCTAGGCTTCAAAAGACTATATCAGCACTCAGGTATATTCTGAAGACAGAGCAAAAGATCAACAGATCAGAGACAAAAATGGAATTCAGCTCACCCCCGGCCGGGGATGGAAGAACTCCCAAAAAACAAGGCAAAACAAAAACCAAACTGAAGTGTACAAAGCAGAGCAGAAAAACTTAGCTTTGAGATGCAGGAATCAGACTGGTCTCCAAGAATCCAGCAGGAAAATCACCAGCCAGGAAGAAGGGCGTCGGCAGCCTTATATCCAGTCCTCAATTCCAGCCACCCAGTCATCATCTAGCTGCCCATGTGTTTGGTAATCAGCCTCGCTACCTTCCTTCACCAGAGGAGGGAGTTCATCAGACCTCAATGGTGAATGGAAAAATGAACTCACAACAGAGCTCCATAGAGTAATCTGAAGTGTGGGCTGCCGCATCCTTAACTTTTGGTGGGGGTGAAGGACACATGGAAAGGTGTTTTTCCTGACCAGAACCCTGCACTGACGACCCTGTGCTTGCAGGTTTCGAACGTTCAGAAGAGGAGGTAATAGAGCTGGTGGCTGTTTCGGCAATGTATGCCAAAACCTGTTCCTGATGCTCCGGCTTTAAAAGCGGTTTTCCTTAACCTTACAGGCCTTCTTGGGCCAAACAATGACGTAGGCTCAACACCTCCTGCCTTAGCTGCTATTGTGCTTTGCCAGAACCAGCCGATGCACCACTTCCATCAGTACCAGCCGCGCCCCCCTGCCCACGTCAGCGGCCTCTTCCACCATACTTCCTCATGTTTGGGAAAATGTACCAAAAAGACCAGCAGAGAGATGGTACTGTATGAGGAGCATCCAGCTGTGTATGGTGTATTAAAAAAATTAAATCTGCGTATATACTTTGTTAGTCACAGATGCTCTCCCAGTATGTATTTGACCGTAATCCAACAAGCAGATATACAGTACTGTATCAGAAGTGTACAGCTGTATACGTTTTTTGTGCAACTAACAATCTCCGTATATGTATTTATGGAGTGTCACACACACACGCTGACTCTGTATAGATGTGACTGTAATGCTAACAGCAAATATACAGTACTGTTTGAGAATCGGACAGCTCAATACGGTGTATGGAGAAATGGAAATTTCCATACAGTATATGTATTTACGGAGTGTCACACACACGCTGACTCTGTATAGATGTGACCGTAATGTGAACGGCAGATATACAATACTGTTTGGGAATCGGACAGCTCTATATGGTGTCTGTATGGAAAATTGTAAATCTCCGTCTATTTTTATACGGAGTGACACACGCTGTCTCTGTATAGTTTTGACCGTGATTAAACAGCAGATATACGAAATTGTTTGAAAAGCGGACAGCTCTATACGGTGTAGGTCTTGAAAAATAGAAAATCTCCTCGGTTGGTTTTCCAGAGTCACACACAGACAGCTTGTATTTGTCCGTGATACCAGCCAGTAGACGGTAGTGTGTGAGGAGCGTACACCGCTATACGGTGTCTGTATGGAAAATTGTAAATCTCCATCTATTTTTATACGGAGTGACACACGCTGTCTCTGTATAGTTTTGACCGTAATCAAACAGCAGATATATGAATCTGTTTGAAAAGTGGACAGCTCTCTAAGGTGTAGGTTTGAAAAAATGGAAAAACTCCTTGGCCTGTTCTTCAAGAGTCACACCCAGATAGCTTCTATTTGTCCGTGATAACAGCAGGTACACGGTAGTGTGTGAGGAGCGTACACCGCTATACGGTGTGTGAAAAAATGAATGCTCAGTAACTCACCAGGACAAAATAATAAAAGTTGGAGTGCTTTGAAAAAAGCAGTTTGAACTGCAGTATGCACACAGCAATGCAGCTAGCAGGTAGCCTTAAAAGGCAGCCTAATCACCACCAGCGCTGCTGCACACAACAAAAATCCTCCCCTTTCACTGCACACTAATTGTACAGTGAAAAGCGCTATCAGCAGAAGCTATTTTTTTTCTTCTTCTCTGCCTAACGCTCTCCCTATTCAGAATCAGCAGCAGCACATCTCCCTATTCTAAGATCGACAGAAGTAAGATGGGGGTCTGCTGTCATGGCCTTTTATAGCCACTGTGACACCACACAAAGCCAGCCAATCACTTCAGTGCCCTTCTCTAAGATGGTGGTGGCCGCTGCCCATGTCATCGCGTTGCCCACAGTGTGCGTCCTCCATCACTGGCTGAGAAAAGGCGCTGGAAGCATTATTTGAAACGCGACTTTGGCGCTCGGATCGGCGACCTCATGGCTGACCTCACGCTAAAGTCGTCGACTTTTGAATTTGACCGACCCGTTTCGCTCAACTCTATATATTACCATTGACTTAACCCAATTACTTTTGGGGCCAAGTTTGCATAGGGCAATTGTACTGAGTCAGGAGTACAATGCTAATCAGAATATGATAGCTAATTAGTAACCATAAATAAAGTCTTCCGTATTAAAATTGCAACTACAAAGGAGAAAAGTTGTGGAATTATGGAAATGTAAGGATCGATAGCCCTCTTCATAATGTTGCCAATGTGGTCTACAGACCAATATCTATCTTTCTTTGTGTACAAGACAAAAGTGAGACTCATCAGTGAAGGAAATAGACCTCCATTCCAGCCTCATTGCTCAATTCCAGCCTTAGTTGTCCAGACAGAGACCACATGGTTAACACCAGGAAGAGGCATTTGCAATGGAACATCACATTGGTCCTACTTTTCGGATTATTGTGTGAGGTGGCATAATATGCATTATCCACATCTCTCTAGCCTTCATTCCAGTAACACTAACAGTTCAATAGTACATTGATTTTGTCATTGAAGCAGTTTTTCAAAACAACAGTGCTAGGTCACATGTTGCTTGTTTTATTGGGTGTAGTCTGCTTGCCTAAATTTGTCATTTTGTCATGCAAAACCTCCAGACTTCTCTCCCATTGAGCACATCTGGGATGTCAACCGGTCGGCAATTTCAGTGGGAGCTGTCAGCAGTGGATCTTGTTGATCTGAGTGCCCAAGTGCATTCAGTGTGACAGAACATTCATCAAACAACAAGAAATAACCTCAATGAGAGCAGCCAAGACATGTAACTGTGTGTATTTTTGTGTGTGGCTCTCGTATATAGAAAAAGAGCAGCACATCTAAGCCCCAGACTATGAGTAAGGACATTAGGCCATGTTCACATGTTCAGTATTTGGTCAGAATTTTACATCAGTATTGGCATATGCAATGTTGGCATATGCAACAGAAATGGACTTATTGTTTATGTAAGGGAGGACTTTATACTAGCCTGACAGCAGATGGCGATAGTGTGAAGTTAAATGTTTGCTGTATTGTGGGGAGGGAAGTTCTCTATTGTTAACATTAGTTTTACTTTCGCTTTTGACTGTATTATACCAGCAGCATGGGCTGTGTGCTTCTGAATTCTTATCTCATGTTTACCCATATGAAGTAAATACTGTTTACTGAAGATAACTTGCTCAGTGAAGTTCTCTTGTGTATTGGTGGATTCTCAAAAGATACACTCTGCTACAGGTTATGGGCCCAGACACCCAGGACTGAAACACCCAGAACAGGAGATAGACCCAGACACCCAGGAGATAAATCTAGACACCAGAGAAGCAGATAATCTCTGTTAACAGAAGGAGATAAAACCCAGTGAACGGAGACAGAAAAGAAAAAATCCAGATACAGAGGGACAAAGGAATTTATGACCCAGGAACTGGAGGGCCACACACTGGAGATAATTACAGAGAATCACCACACACAGGATATACAGGAACTCTCAAGACGAAAGAAGAATATCTTCATAAAAGATTATATAAAAATGATGTGCAGCACTGAGCTGAAACTCACAGTAGCTAAGCTGAACAGTAAAAATTATCAGTTATGGAAATTCAAAGTAGAGATGTTGTTATCTAAAGATGATTTATGGGAAGTAATTACTACAGATAGACCTGATGAAGATAATCAGACATGGGATAGAAAGAATAGAGAAGCTAGAGCCACCATTACCTTATTAGTGGATGATGGTCAATTAATACACATAAGGAATGAAGAAACAGCGAAAGAAATGTGGGACGCATTAAGAAAATTACATGAAAGACTCAGTTTAAATCACAAGTTATTTCTATTAAGAAAGCTTTACAGTATGAGATTGAGTGCAAATGACGATATGCAGAAGCACATATTCTCAATGATGGAAGTAATATCACAGCTAAGGTCTATTGGTGAAGACATTAAAGAAAGTCATGTAGCAGCAGTATTATTGTGCAGTTTACCAGATTCGTATACAGCCTTGATAAATGCCCTAGAGACAAGACCAGAAAAAGACATCACATTAGATTTTGTGAAAACCAGACTAATAGATGAATATCAGAGAAGAAAAGAACAGACAAATGATTATTCTACTGAAAAGGACAGTGGAAATGCTCTTAAAGCATCAGAATTTAAACAACCCTATAATGAAGAGACAAGAGAATGTTTCAGATGCAAGAAAAAAGGTCATTTAAAGAAAGACTCTACCATATGGAAAGCAGAACAACAAAAATTACAACATAAAGAGCATACACAGAAAGTGAAAAACACAATTTCTGATTCATGTGAGAATAATTGGAATGGCACATTTAAAGTAACAGACAAGAAATCATCACTTGGTTGGTTTATTGATTTAGGAGCAACGAGTCATGACAAGTGACAAGAATTTCTTCACTGATCTTGATTTAGATAAGAAAGAAGCCATTTATCTTGCAGATGGAAGCAAAATAACTGCAGAAGGTATAGGACAAGGTATGCTAAACTGTTCAAACAAGTTCAGAAGATACTTGTACAGAATGTGTTGTGTGTTCCAAAATTGGAAGGCGGATTGTTATCTGTGAAGCGTTTAACAGCCAATGGACTCACTGTAAAATTCAAAGACAATGAGTGTGCAATTCTAGCAGGAAACAAGGTGATAATCAATGTCAAGGCAGATGAACAATTATATCATCTTGACACACCAAAGGAACAGATGAAGGTATGTACACATGATCACAAGAACTGTATTCACATGTAGCATAGACGTCTAGGACACAGACACCCTGACAGTATAAGGGAACTACAAAGAAAAGAATTGACAAAAGATCTAAAGATATCAGATTGCTCAATTACCTTAAGATGTGAATGTTGTATAAAATCTAAAGCCACAAGAATATCTTTTCCAAAAGAAAGTGAGATGAAAAGCAAAAGACCACTTGTTTTGGTGCATACTGACATATGTGGACCCATGAAACTGATTAAATCAGGAGGAAATAGATACATGGTGACTTTCATAGATGACTACTCAAGATGCACAGTCACAAACTTAATTAAGAACAAAAGTGAAGTTTTTGATAAACTTGTAGACTATGTAACAAGGTCGAATAACAAATTTCAAAGGAAGCCAATTGTCATCAGAAGTGATAATGGTGGTGAATTTACAGGTTACAAAATAGAAAACTACTTAAGGCCTCTTTCACACTTCAGTTTTTTTGCATCAGTTCAAATCCGCCAAAAAGTCATACAAGCGGATCCGTTGGTAACTGATGTGAACGGATGGCACAGGATCCGTTTTTAGACGGATCCTGAAAATGCGGAAATATAAAGGAAATGCCGGCCGGGGGGGAAGAGAGAGAGAGAGAGAGAGTTTTTTATCCGGCACCCAGAAAGAATTTCGGGTTAAATTAGTGTCTGGAGGATCCGCCAGAGGAAAAAAACGTTGCAAGCTCCGTTTTGAAATCTTTGAGGATGGTGACGGACAGCAACTTTTGGCGGATCCTCACAAAAAACGGATGCAACGGACAGCAATCCGTCACAATCCGCCTTTAATGCAAGTCAATGGGGAAAAAAACGGATCCTCAAAAAAAATTTGAGGATCCGTTTTTTTCAAAACCTGGCGGATTGTGACTGATTGTAAAAAACGGAAGTGTGAAAGAGGCCTAAGACAAAATGGTATGGAAGACCTGAAAACTGTTCCGTACACACCTGAACAAAATGGAGTAGCAGAAAGTAAAAACAGAACTCTGACAGAAATGATGAGATGTATGCTGACAGATTCCAAACTACCAGAGAAATATTGGGGTGAGGCAGCAATGACAACTGCATATCTACAGAACAGACTTTTTTCCAGAAAACTGAAGAAAACTCCATATGAATTGTGGCAAGGTATGAAACCAAGTGTCAATTATTTAAAAGTTTTTGGATGTAAAGTTTTTATATTCATTCCAACAGAAAAACGTTCCAAACTTCAAAACAGATCCATGGAGGAAATATTTGGATATAGTGATAATTGCAAGGGATACAGAATCCTAGATCCCAAAACAGACAGAATGACGGTGAGTAACAGTGTGACATTCATTGAAGATCTAAATGAAGACACTATGATTTCAATTGACTCAAAAAATGAGAAAAACAGCAGTGACATAGTTGAAGAGATATCTGATGAAAAATAAGTTGAAATTGATGAAGAACAGAATACTGAAAATGAAGAAATACAACTACAAACAGACACAGAACCAAGACGTTCAATGAGAGAAAACAAAGGTAAACCACCAAAACGTCTCTCATACAAGACAAGCACAAGTAAAATTTATGAACCTACTTCTTGGGAAGGCGTATCTAAACTCCCTAAAGAAGAAGCTAATAAATGGATAGAAGCAACAGAAACAGAAATGAAATCCATGCATGACTCAAATACATGGACACTAACAGATTTACCAGAAGGAAGAAAAGCCATAGGATGTAAATGGATTTTTAAAGTAAAATACCAAACAGATGGCACACGTGAAAGATACTGAGCAAGACTCGTAGCTAAAGGGTATTCTCAAAAATATGGAGAAGACTATAATGAGACATTTGCTCCAGTTGTCAAACATACTACAATAAGAACTTTACTTACAGTTGCAGCAATGAAACAGATGGAACTGATACATCTGGACGTAAAGACAGCATTTTTTAATGGAGATTTAACAGAAGACATTTACATGGAACAACCTCCAGGATTCAAAGATGAAAGAAACCCAAACAAAGTTTGCAAACAACAGAAAAGCATAAATGGTTTAAAGCAAGCAGCTAAAGCATGGAATGACAAAATTACGGAAGTGCTTGCAAATGAAAATTTTCAAAGAAGCAAAGCTGATCCATGCTTGTATACAAAAAGACTGATGAATAGATGGATTTATGTACTCATATATGTAGATGACATTTTGATTTCTTCTGAACAAAGGGATAAAGAAAACATTCTAAAAATCCTGAAGCGACATTTCGAAATCAAAGACTTGGGAAATGTGAAGTATCATTTTTTGAAGGATTATCCTACTGAAGAAATGACAGCAGACATCTTCACGAAGGCGTTGAATGCTGATAAACACCTGAGGCTAATACAAAAGATGGGTTTGACTGAATAAGTCCTTACTGTTGAGAAAGGGTGTTGGCATATGCAACAGAAATGGACTTATTGTTTATGTAAGGGAGTACTTTACACTAGCCTGACAGCAGATGGTGATAGTGTGAAGTTAAATGTTTGCTGTATTGTGGGGAGGGAAGTTCTCTAATGTTGATGTTAGTTTTACTTTTGCTTTTGACAGTATTATACCAGCAGCACTGGATGTGTGCTTCTGAATTCTTATCTCATGTTTACCCATATGAAGTAAATACTGTTTACTGAAGATAACATGCTCAGTGAAGTTCTCTGGTGTATCAGTGGATTCTCAAAAGATACACTCTGCTACAAAAAATACAGTTGTGGCGACGTGTTTCCATTGTACTTTTCCTTTGATTGTTCCACTCCTGATTTTGGCTTACAAATACTGATGTAAAATACTGACCAAATGCTGATAATGTGACCGTTGCCTTATTGTGAGGCTGAAAACACATCAGTCTTTCATGATTATCATGACCCTTTTCCATTGCAAAGGTTTTTTTCATCAATTTTTCTCATGCAATGAAGAAAATTCTGTTATTTTATTCCTTTGACGTGCAGCTCTTTTTCTCTAGATTTATGGCGTGCACGCAACCTCTGATTCTCACATCTCCTTCTCGACTCCCTTCTTATTTTCTCTTCCCTCAATCGCATACAAGAATTCTCCCACGCATCACGCTTTCTCTGGAACCATAGCATATCAGACTCTCGCCTACCATGGAAAACTTTTGACTTTGCAGTAAATAATAAAAATACCTTAAAACATTCTCTCTCTCTCTCATTACTCTGGCATTTGGCAAATATTAATAATTATGGTAATTCTAATTGACCTAAAATGCGAAAAGTTTATTCTTATTTCATGTCAGATATTGAGAAAAACATGCAGATGTGTCTTTTTATATAGTGTATGTAAACTTCTGGTTTCAACTGTAGAAATGGGTTTGTTTTTCCTTTTTTTTATATTAAATATAAGTTTGTAGTCATACTGATCTCAGGAATTATATTGCCAGGTCATTTTTTACTATACAGTGAACACCATAACAACGACACCCAAAAATCAATGACAGAATTGCGTTTTGTATTTCTAGACCTTTTTTTTTTCAAATGATTGATGTCATCAGAACTGCAAAACATAAGCCTTCATAAGGCTATGTGAAAGTATAAATTAAAACAGTATTTGGAAGAAGATAGCTGGCGATTCACTGATAGGAGGTCATCGCTCCCGCAGTGTATCACTGAGCTGCCTTACGGCACAACTGCTGCTTGAGAAAGTTCTCAGGCAGCGGTGCAGTAAGTGAGAGCACAGGAGCTAATGAATTCTCATGGAAATCTCATGGCAGAACAGTGATACGGTACAGGAGCTATGACCTCCTGTCAGTGTATCACCGGTGGCCGGGTATAGCGGTCACATCTCCAGATGTGACTGTTCTACACGTGAGATCGCTGTGGGACACTCGGATTACCTGGACTACGGTGGACAGGTGAGCATAAGTTGGTTTATTATTTTATATTATTTCTAGGAGACAGGGGCATCTGGAATTGGGTGTTAAGGTGAGAATAATGTTTTTTATTTTTATTTGATTGTTTATGTAATTTTGCTTTTTTTTTAACTGTGAGTACAGGCACTGGCAGATGAGACTATGTCTCCCATCATTGGCACCTGGGTCACTTTTATCAGTGACAGCAGACGTAGCCCGATGGGAGCAGTAGTCTCATCGACCCATGCTTGTGGGTCACAGTCACAGCTGCAGGGTCACGCTGACATCTGCCAGCATTATCCTAGAGTGCTCTAACCGACAATCTGCGGTAACGTTACCACGGGTGACAGTCACAGCTGCGGGGCCACGCTGACATCGGACAGCATGATCACGCAGCGCTCTGACTGTCTTCGGTAGAGTTACTGCGGGTTGCAGACACAGTTGCAGTGTCATGCTGATGGGTCGCCCTCACACCCAGGGCGGCGGGGTGCTCGGAGCCGGACCCGCGGGTCTCCACGAGTGGGGTTGTTGTCACGGCAGCTATGACCCGGTCAATGGCCCTGTGCGCCCATTGTAAATAGCAGAAATGTTCATTGAATGATTCGTGGCGCCACCTGTGGTGTTCGGCAAGAAAGTTGTTAAGCCGACGCTGCGAGCAGATCCTCTGGGACAGATGGTGTAGTGCAGCAATGATGTTGTGGCCCTCCACAGGTAGGGCAGTAGTCCCAGGGCAGTGTAGGTGAAGAGATAGGGGAGAGACGTAGATGGTGCAGTGTAAGGCACAATAATGTAGCAGTGCTGAGGGTGTTGGCGCAGGAATAAGCGGAGGACACCAGGGCATGTAGTTCCAAAGCTTTACTCAGTCTGTTGTGCATGCAGGTGCCTGCATCCGTGCCGTGTCCTCCGTGTTAGGAGCTCAGTCAACTTCCAGGCAAGATGAAGTACCCCGTTCCAACACTCCCCCAACATATGTGCCTTTTCTGAATGTCTCCGTTTTGCGCCTATAGTGAAGTACTCTCAGTACTGAGTTACACTGGAGTTCCTCCTGTCTGATGTTCTTATGAACTCTACTTGTACAGCAGACAGCTGTAGCCTGCTTCGGGGGACTCCTTGCTACTAAGTCCCGCCTCACTCACGTTGCTGTTGTCCCCCCAAGTCTTGTGTGGGAATAAAGTGGTGACAACTTCTATTCCTCCGGTGTCTGCTGCAGGACCATTAGTATACATACAACCTCGGGGACCGGACCCCGGCCTTGCGCTGTGAATTTGGGAAGGGTTCTGCTCTAACCCTTATCCTCAGTCCTCCTCTTCTCCTTATGTTCCATTCAAATCTATCTTTCTTATAAAGAGTCAGGCTTTCCATCAATGTCTCTTTCCTGTGCCAGCAGACCCAGTCACTGAGGTCCGCTGCAGCACTTCCCTCGTCCATCCCTCTCCGAGGATCTTCTCTCTCCTTCTGACCCCATCAGACTGACTAAATCCTAAACTATTCCCAATCTTTTGGTGCAGACTAAGCTCCACCCACCTCCCAGCACTCCTCGCGTTCCAAGCAGGGAGCCACCAAAGGTGCTCTGCCACACTACTATGCCGTGTAGGATGCAGGCGCTGGAGTGTGGTCAGGCATATCCACCTCACCTGAATGGTGGGGCACCACACCTCAGGAGGAGGTGCAGTACCTCTGTGGTGACTGAACCCTCAGGGGCGCCACACTGACATTGGACAGCATGATCCTGCAGCACTGTGACCGACGGTAGCGGCGGTAGCATTACCGATGGTGACAGTCACAGTTGCGGGGTCACGCTGACAACTGCTAGCATGATCCCACAGTGCTCTGACCGATGATCCTACCGGCGATAACATTACCGCCTAAAAGAACCACTGCGCCGGTGTTTCCCATGCTGTCACACAGATGACGGCATGGGAAACACTATAGTAAGCCGGTAAAAATGCAAGCAAAAAGTCATTAAATCCACAAACATTTTTACACCTGCATTTTTGCTGCGGATTTGACTGACTCAATTGAAGTCAATGGGTGCATAAACGCTGCAGAAACGCACAAAGAAGTGACATGCTGCAGAAAAAAAGCACTGCAAATACTGATGAAAATTTAATGATCATGTGCACAACACTACATGATTGTTATAGAAATAGCTTGCGTCAGGATTCCATTGAATTTTTGGTCCATTTCCGCTTGGAAAAAAAATGCAGCGAAAACGCATCAAAAACGCATGGTGTGCACATAGCCTTAGGCCTATTTCACACTTTAGTCTTTTGACGTCAGTTGCAAACGGTCAAAGTGTGGAAAGACGGATCCGTTTCCGCTTTGCAAAAAACGGATGCACCAGATCCGTTTTTTTGGACGGATCCGCTGCAGCCGCCGGTGTATGAAATTTAAAGCAACAGAACTCTGGAAAAGGAGAGAGAGAGAGAGAGAAGAGGAGAGGAGAGAGAGAGAATTTTTTCGGTGCCAGAACGGCTTTTGGGGTTAAATTAAATGATAGAAAGCTCTTCAGGGCATGCTCAGTATAAAAAAGCGGAATCCGTTGGTGGATTCCGTCAATTGACGGCTTGCAACAAGTCCGTCGCCCATAGGTGTCCATTAGAGCACATGGTGGACAGCGACGGATCCGTTGTTATCCGCCGTTTCAACGCAGACAAAAAACGTTTCAATGTCCGTCCACTCCAGACTGCGAACACCAAAATTATGACGGATCCATCAAAAAATGGATGCAACAGACAACCATCCATCGCAATCCATCACTAATGTAAGTCTATGGGAAAAAAACGGTTAACGTAAAAAAATGGCGGATCCGTTTTTTTCTAAAAACGGCGGATTTCAACTGACGTCAAAAGACTGAAATGTGAAAGAGGCCTTAAGGTACTGTCACACTAAGTGATATCTCTAGCAATATCGCTATAACTTGTGACGTTATAGCGATATTGCTAGCGATATCGCTGTGTCTGATACTTACCTACGACCCGCTCCCCCGCTGGTTATCGCTGATCGCGCGAGAACGTCCTGGACCGTTTCTCTTTGTCAGCTTCCTGCGGCGCTTCCCGCTGTGACGACGAGCGACGAGCGTGGAGCCGGGCGGGAGGACGCAGGATCGCCTAGTGTGACAGGTAAGTAGCGACCCCGTCCCCAGCGATGTCGCTGGTGAGATCTGCCTGTGTGTCAGCTCACTAGCGACCACTTAGCGATGCACCAGCGATCCTGACCGCGTCATATCTCTGGTCGGGATCACTGGTGCATCGCTAAGTGTGACAGTACCTTTATAGTTCCATGCGATTTGTTTTTATTATATAGCATGCTGTAGGAAGTATTTATGCTTGTTAGTTCTGTTTTTAATTGCCATATTTATTGCAAAATACATAGTAGACTTAAATTTTTTGAATTATTATGGGCTAAAAACAATATAGCACTTAGCTACATATAAAAGTGATAATGCTATGGATTAGAAATGAGCAAACTGATTAATTGAAAGTCAAATTGTAATAGAATTTTTTGAGATTCACAGGTCACTGAAAATTCAAACAATTTGATTTGGTGCTAATTGACAACCGCATGGACTTAATGTTAATAAATTGCACCTATCGCATCACATGATATATTTCAGCCAATAAGGGAGGGCTATCATAGTCTGTATAAAAGCCTTGGCAGGGAATGAAGTTGCCATTTTAGGGTTATTTCACTTAGTGATAAGACTTCAGAGCTCACAAATCGACAATAGAGAAAGGGAGAGAAAGCCCTAAAATATTAGATGAATTCTTCAGGCAGTAAGGTGTTGTAAAACTGCAGCAGTGAAGAAAATTAGTAATAGTCTTTGAATAATACAGAGATTCATTTGATAGAGGAAAAAAATTAAATATTTACAGGTACTAGCTAGAGATGAGCGGATTGATCCATGGAGGATAGAGTTAGGCTGGAGTCACACACAACGAATAAAAAATCAGTCCGATTTTAACGGTACGAAATCGCACAAAGAATTCTTGTCCAGGGATCCGTCTGTCATCCCATTTTCCAGCGAGGAACCGATTTTATTTGCATCTAAGCATCAAATTGACATCCAATGCCAATGCCTGATGCTCTTTCCTGTTGACCTGGAGAAATCTTGCGATTTAATCGCAAGTCACACGTGTGGTGCCTTTTCAATGCGATTTTTAATCGCATCCATAGACTTGCATTGTCGAATCCGATCCGAAAATCGGTGACAATCGTAGCATGCTGCGATTGTCTTGGTCCGAGGAACGGATCCGATAAAAAAACGCATGATGGGAGCAGCACCATAGAATAACACTGGGACGAATGCAATGCGATTTTTTATCGCATTGCATTCGTCCGATTTAATCGCTAGTGTGACTCCGGCCTTAGAGTTGAATTTCCTCAAATTCACCATTTTAGGCAAATTCAAACATCTTGCAGTTAGAGGTGAGGTTCGCAGAAAAACAAAAATTGCCCGGCATCATTTCCCACACTGCCATAGCATCAGAAAGTGGACTAAAGTAACTTTGGAACTTTGCACACTTCTCCATAATGCCTGAATCTATGACAACTTGCAAATTATGAGAACTTGTACCATAGCCATCACAGATCAGCGGTTCCTAGCATAGCGCGGCATGTACTGGAGAGTTGTTTTCCATCTGCAGAGTCACTGGGTAGGTCTTTTTCTTCTGTTTAGTGTATGCTTTTATGGTTAGTAGGGTCCTCGCTTTCTCTGACCAGTAGAGTGTAAGCTCCTATGCTTAGCAAGGTCTTCCCTCTCTCTTTCCTTTTCCTGTACAGTGTAAGTTCTTAGAAAGGTCCGCTCTCTTCTGTAGAATGTAACTCTTTTGATTAGCTGGGTTCTTGCTCTCATTCTCCAATAAAGGGTAAGCTCTAATGGTCTAATTTCCATGCAATTACAAACTCTCCTGTATTGAGATTTGCACCAAATTTATTAGCAACAAATCACACTTTTTGGGAAAATTCAGTGAAGTTGAAGAATTTGAATTTAAAAGATTCACTCATAACTAGAAGCAGCACAACCAGATTAAGTGTGATTGATCAATGATATTGTGTAGTCTATATTTGTACTGCTGACTTTGAAATACAATTGCACATTCTTTTACTTTATTCTTAATGCACTCATAAGCAGAAGTAAGGCAGCACAATATTTTTTAAAACAATTCTGAAATGGTTGTCAGTCAGAGATAGTGCACTTGCTTGTCACAAGACTATACTGAGCTTTGCATTTCTTTTGTAATGCTTTTTTGTGTGGACAATGTAGACTTCTAACTTTGAAAGTGTTTTTGCACATCTGCTTCACTAATCCAATTTGACAACTGTACAAGCCACGCCTATACTTTGACATCCTGCCACATTTAACTTTTTTGAAAGAGTCCCTACTTAGTATTTCTTGTTACACACTTTTTTGAAAAAGGATGAATAATTTTGATTGAAAAGATTGCTAAAAACTAATATCGTTTTACAAAGTGTGTGGTAAAACATACCAAGGCTAGCAGCAGTAGGAGCACCATCTCAACTGGCAACACACATCTAGGTAGTAGTACAACAAAAGACAGGATACAATTGGCTTCCTTTGTCTGCATCTAAGATATGATTATGTTACCTCTGACAGCAACACCATCAGTCTGAGTCAGTGTACTGCAAAGAAGACTCTTCTTGATCAAAAATCACTAAGAGGGATAGCTTTTGGACCATTTTTGTCAACCCTAAAATGTCTGTTAATGCACTCTCTTACTAAATGTGCAGTTGGTTTCTACCAGGTTGACATCTGTTTCTATGGTGTGGTCACTTTGATATTACATATTATGTCTTTCTGCTAAAGAGCCTGAAAGGTGTTAGATACAGTCATAGGAGACCTAAAAGTAGTATTTTAAAGGTAATTGGAGGCTTTCCAGTATTTCGATTTGACAACTCAAAGTTTTTGAAAAATGTGTCAAATTCAATTTTCAAAAGATTTAATCACATCTAATACTTTTATTGATATTTATTTACAAATGTTATATAATTATCCTTCCATGACGTCATTTGATAATGAGGTTGACCTCATGTTTGGACCTTCTTCCTGACTATTCACTTTTCTACCATTTCTAAAATTTGTACCACTGCATATGCTGATTGTATGAGTATGTTTTCCACACAAACAATTAGTACCTCTTTAATGAAACCATTATAGGATGTTCAAGAAGTGCAAACTGGGAAAAGTTGCCTCGTACTTACCTTTTAGGTCCAATTGGCACTAAAATACATTGATAAAAGCCTAATGCCCTAATAATTGTCTTAAAAAATTGTCTTTACTCAGACTTAAGAGAATTTACAGTTTCAAAAAAGTGGACCTTACACACTCTAAAATTCCTACATTTATAAATCCTCCTGGGTCCAGTGCTGGGACCTGACATTGCTGGGCTCCAATTGTTTTGGCTTCAAACCTTCAGAAGTGATGTCACGTTGATAGTGCGCATCATCACTGTAGCCAGTCACTAAAGGTACTGTCACACTTAGCGATGTACCAGCGATCCCGACCAGTGATATGACGCGGTCAGGATCGCTGGTACATCGCTAAGTGGTCGCTAGCGAGCTGCCACACAGGCAGATATCACCAGCGACATCGCTGGGGTCGGGGGTCGCTACTTACCTGTCACACTAGGCGATCCTGCGTCCTCGCGCCCGGCTCCACGCTCGTCGCTCGTCGTCACAGCAGGAAGCGCCGCAGGAAGCTGACGACGAGAAACAGTCCAGCCCGTTCTTGCGCGATCAGCAATAACCAGCGGGGGAGCGGGTCGTAGGTAAGTATCAGACACAGCAATAGCAATATCGCTATAACGTCACAAGTTATAGCGATATTGCTAGCGATATCTCTTAGTGTGACATGCCCTTTAGTGCAGCAGATGTGTTGAAGTGGACTGCATGAGTCTCTGAGCTCAGTGATTAGCTCCATCGATGATGTGCACTGTCAATGGGATGTCATTGCTGCAGCCAAAGCATCAAGCCTCGAGCAGTGGCGGGCAAGGGCAAGTACCTGCTCTGTTTGTTATTTTGAAAGTGGAAATAATGATAGATTATAGATGTAATGCATTAGTAAGTCTGCTCCTTTATAACATAACCTACCTTTCCTCACGTGCTAGATGAGCATTACTAATACTGTGAATCTCAGTAGCCTCTGTCCTTACAACATGATCCAAATCATTTTACATAGCGCTAATAGCAGATTAATTGGGCTCTCCTAATTGTTTGTGTAACATTTCTTCATCTCCTATCTTAAAGGTAATAATATTTTCAGGGGGATTTATGTAAATAGTGTAATGTATATTTGGATTCTAGATAATGTAATACATTCAGCTTACCGTAATTGTTTCTTGGTTGAAAGGTGCATTTACCCACTGAACTGGCAGGGAACGAGAGCACTGTGTCAAATTACACTCTCTTTTGGCAATTATCATCTAATTAAATTGCTTCAGGTGTCCTATTAAGTGTCAAGTTAGAGACTAAACAGGCATCGCTTTCTGAATCGATAAGTGGAATTGTGATGATACTCTAACTGGAGATTTAATGTTAGCTTAATTTCACATAATCATGGGTTGCTATATATATATATACATATATATATATATATATGATAAGTTATTTTCTTCTCAACAAGTTACATCAGTATAGATTTCCAACTTCTCTATTTTTTTCGTCAAGTTCCAATGTGTGACTTTAGTGTCTTCCTAATTTTTTAAAGTTATGTATAATATATATATATATATACTAGCTGAAGAGCGTTGCCTGGGCATAGTAACCAACTGTGCTTAGTTATAAGAAATTATAATGATTATATTGCACATAAAAACTGTGCATCTAATCCTATCCTGTGTGATACTGACTGCTGAGTCGTGTATCTAATCCTATCGTGTGTGATTCTGACTGCTGAGCTGCGTATCTAATCCTATCTTGTGTGATACTGTCTGCTGAGCCGTGTATCTAATTCTATCCTGTGTAATACTGACTGCTGAGCTGTGTATATTATCCTATCCTGTGTGATACTGACTGCTGAGCTGGGTATCTAATCCTCTCCTGTGTGATACTGACTGCTTAGCTGTGTATCTAATCCTATCCTGTGTGATACTGGGCACCCCTTGCAGTCTGTGTCAGAGGGTGGTCTGTGTTGGCACGGTAATAAATTGTGTTATTTCCAGCTTTACAGAAGGACGATAACACCATAAAAATGATAAGACTAATAGGCCTCAGTTACCACAACTGTCTACAAAGAAAACTGTTGCTGATAGCAACCAATCACAGCTCATTTTTCATCTTTTAAACAGCTCTGGGACAGCATGGCAAGTTTTGATTGGTGACTTTTTTGTTTTGACTTTTATGTGGCGAGGTTGGTGTATGTGTGATGCAATGTGTGCTGAGGGTGGTATATGTGTTGAAGCACGTGGTAATGTGTGGCGCATTTTGTGTGTGTGTTCATATCCCCGTGTGTGGTGAGTATCTCATGTCAGGGCCCCTCCTTAGCAACTGAACGGTATATACTCTTTGGCGCCATCGCTCTCATTCTTTAAGTCCCCCTTGTTCACATCTGGCAGCTGTCAATTTGCCTCCAACACTTTTCCTTTCACTTTTTCCCCATTATGTAGATATGGGCAAAATTGTTTGGTGAATTGGAATGCGCGGGGTTAAAATTTCGCCTCACAACATAGCCTATGACGCTTTCGGGGTCCAGACATGTGACTGTGCCAAATTTAGTGGCTGTAACTGCGACGGTGCGGATGCCAATCCTGGACATACATACATACACACACATCCACATTGAGCTTTATATATTATATATGTATATATATATATATCTATATATAAGAGACATCGTGATTACTCGCTAATCCCGCCCCCTGCACAGTAGCTCTGCCCCCCACCACATCACCACACATAATCCCGCCCCCACCACATCACCACACACAATCCCGCCCCCACCACATTACCACACACAATTCATCCCACCACATTACCACACACAATCCCGCCCCCCACCACATTACCACACATAATCCTGCCCCCCAACCAGATCACCACTCATAATCCTGCCCCCTCACCACATTACCACACATAATCCTGCCCCCCAACCAGATCACCACTCATAATCCTGCCCCCCACCACATCACCACACATAATCCCGCCCCCCCACCACATCACCACATTTGATAAGATTGGCGTTCTCCTACCTGATCTTGTATTCACACATGGTCAATTATATGCTGCATTCTCTAGAGTAACAAGTTGTAAAGACCTTTCAGTTCAAATTGTACCTGGTAGAAGTCAAGGAAAGATCTTTGAAAATGACGAAAATGACTATACATTTAATTGTGTTTACAGAGAAATTTTAACTTAATTTATGTTTCGCTATGAAATTTGTTTAGATGCTGGAATGAATAAAAATGCCCATCTTACTGAATCCAGTTTGTTTTTTATTTTACACTGTGAATAAAATGTATCATTAGTATTATTCAGATTTTTAATGATTATTATTGTTAATAACTTCATTTTTATTTAATTTACCACCTGCGTAAGCGCTATTGAATGTTGTCATTATTTACTTTAGTTTAATCACCAGCAGCGTTAATTAGATAGCAATGAGCGTGCCGAGCGTTTATTCTTGCTCAAAAGAATAAAGGGAGAACAATTAACCCTTTCGCGCCTGAGCCTGTTTTTGCCTTCGTGACCAGGCCAATTTTTTCAATTCTGACCAGTGTCACTTTATGAGGCCATAACTCTAGAACGCTTCAACGGATCCTGCTGATTCTGACATTGTTTTCTCATGACATATTGTACTTCAGGATAGTGGTAAAATTTCTTAGATATGAACTGCGCTTATATGTTAAAAAAATCGAAATTTGGCAAAAATGTTGAAAATTTTGAAATTTTCAAACTTTTAATTTTTATGCCCTTAAATCAGAGGGTGATATCGCACAAAATAGTTAATAAATAACATTTCCCACATGTCTACTTTATATCTGCACAATTTTGGAAACATAATTTTTTTTTTTTGGAAGTTATAAGGGTTAAAAGTTGACCAGCGATTTCTCATTTTTACAACAAAATTTACAACACCATTTTTTTTAGGGACCACCTCACATTTGAAGTGAGTTTGGGGGGTCAATATGACAGAAAATACCCAAAAGTGACACCATTCTAAAAACTGCACCTCTCAATGTACTCAAAACCACATTCAAGAAGTTTATTAACCCTTCAGGTGCTTCACATGAATGAATGGAATGTGGAAGGAAAAAATAAACATTTAACTTTTTTTCACAAACATTTTACTTCAGAACCATTTTTTTTATTTTCACAAGTGTAAAAACAGAAAATGAACCACAAAATTTTTTGTGCAATTTCTCCCAAATACGCCGATACCCCGTATGTGGGGCTAAACCACTGTTTGAGCACACGGCAGAGCTCAGAAAGGAAGGAGTGCCGTTTGACTTTTTCAATGCAGAATTGGCTGGAAATGAGATAGAACGCCATGTCGCATTTGGAGAGCCCCTAATGTGCCTAAACAGTGGAAACCCCCACAAGTGACCCCATTTTGGAAACTAGACCCCTTAAAGAACTTATCTAGATGTGTCGTGAGCACTTTGAACCCCCAAGTGCTTCACAGAAGTTTATAACGTAGAGCCATGAAAATAAAAAATCATTTTTGTTCCACAAACATGATCTTTTAGCCACCAATTTTTTATTTTCACAAGGGTAACAGGAGAAATTGGACCCCAAAAGTTGTTGTCCAATTTGTCCTGAGTACACTGGTACCCCATATGTGGAAGAAAACTACTGTTTGGGCACACGGTGGGGATCGGAAGGGAAGTAGTGACGTTTTGGAATGCAGACTTTGATGGAATGGTCTGCGGGTGTCATGTCGCGTTTGCAGAGCCCCTGATGTGCCTAAACAGTGGAAATCCTCCACAAGTGACCCCTTTTTGGAAACTAGACCCCCCAAGGAACTTATCTAGATGTGTGGTGAGCACTTTGAACCCCCAAGTGTTTCACTAAAGTTTATAATGTAGAGCCGTGAAAATAAAAAAATCATTTTTTTTCCACAAAAATGATCTTTTAGCTCCCAATTTTTATTTTCACAAGGGTAACAGGAGAAATTGGACCCTAAGAGTTGTTTTCCAATTTGTCCTGAGTACGCTGGTACCCCACATGTGGGGGGGGACCACTGTTTGGGCACACGGTGGGGCTCGGAAGGGAAGTAGTGACGTTCTGGAATGCAGACTTTGATGGAATGGTCTGCGGGCGTCATATTGCTTTTACAGAGCCCCTGATGTACCTAAACAGTGGAAACCCCCAATTCGAATTCCAACCCTAACCCCAACACACCCCTAACCCTAGCCCTAACCCTAACCCTAGCCCTAGCCCTAACCCTAACCCTAACCCTAACCCTAGCCCTAACCCTAGCCCTAACCCTAGCCCTAGCCCTAACCCTAACCCTAACCCTAGCCCTAACCCTAGCCCTAACCCTAGACATAGCCCTAGACTGCCTACCTGCTTTTTTTTTCTTTACTTTTTTTTTATTTTTGTGTTTTTTATTTTTTGTATTTTTGACTCATAGTAACGCCACTTCTCCTCTGATCTCACACTGGCAGATGATCAGAGGAGAAGCAGCGTTACTATGTGACAAGATCGCTGCCTGGCACATAGTAACGCCACTTCTCCTCTGATCTCACACTGACAGATGATCAGAGGAGAAGCAGCGTTACTGTGTGACAAGATCGCTGCCTGACACAGCTGTGCCAGGCAGCGATCAGCTGTGCCAGGCAGCGATCTAGTCACACTGTAACGCTGCTTCACCTCTGCTCATCTGTCAGCATGAGCTCAGAGGAGAAGTCGCGTTATAATGAGGGAGATCGCCGGGAAACAAGCAGCTTTCCCAGCGAGCTCTCTCATTGGCTGCTGTGACGCGATGTCATCAGGACCTGAACCAATCAGGTCTCGATGACGTCGGGGGTCCCAGCATGCATTGTGCACCGGGATCCCCGCGTTATAAGGTATGAGGGGGTCCCGGGGGGCACAAAACCGCCGACAGTAGATAAACGTCGGCGCTGCACAAAGCCCAGCAAGCGCCAATGTTTATCTACTGTGGGCGGTCGGGAAGAGGTTAAACAACACAGTGTACTAGGATGTGTCCCCTTTATTTTTTTGAGCAATATATATATATATATATATATATATATATATGGCACCCAGGCTTATTCCTGAAACTTCTGGAGAGCGGAATAGGAGGAAACACCTACGATGTTATCAAAAGCTCCTACATCGAGAAACTCTGCAGTGTGAGTGTGAACGGCAGAAGAACGGCCTATTTCCAGCAGAGCCGGGGAGTCAGACAAGGCTGCAGCCTAATCCCAATGCTCTTCAACATTTACATCAACGAGCTGGCTACTACTCTGGAATCTTCCTCAGCAACAGGTCTCACCCTCCATGATGCGCAGGTGAAATTCCTGCTGTATGCAGATGACCTGCTGCTTCTGTCACCAACCGAGAAAGGCCTCCAAGACAACCTGAAAATCTTAGAGAAATTCAGCTCCACCTGGGCACTACCGGTCAACCTAAAGAAAACCAACATCATGGTGTTCCAGAAGAGAAAGAGAAAATCAGACCAGCACCCTTCATTTGTCCTCAACAACTGTGCCCTTACAGGAACGGACAAATATACCTACCTGGGCCTAGAGATTCACCGGTCAGGGAGCTTCAAACAAGCCATAGAGACCCTGAAAGACAAAGCATACAAAACCTTCTATGCCATCCGAAGGAAACTCTACCATCTGAAGCCACCAGTGAGGGTCTGGTTAAAAATCTTCGACTCTATCATCGCCCCAATCCTCCTGTATGGCAACGAAGTCAGGGGTCCTCACACCTATCCAGACTGGTCAAGGTGGGATTCCAGCCCAACAGAAATATTCCACCTGGAATTCTGCAAGCACCTTCTCCATGTCCATCGGAGTTCCTCTAACAGTGCTTGCCGGGCCGAGCTGGGAAGATTCCCTTTACACCTAACGGTTCTAAAGAGGGCACTGTCATTCCGGGCTCACCTACGTAGGAGCAATCCAAGCTCCCATCACCATAAAGCCCTGACACATGTAGGTGAAACAGAAAAACCAGGATCCTAGGAACAGCCCACCCAAACCCAACCTGACCAGAACACCAATCACAACAACCTGCCAAAAGCCGGAATCAGGAAGATGGTAGACGAAGGCCAGGAGAGGTACGTAAGTGGCTGGAAGAACATCATCAGCTCACAGAAAGTGACCATGTACCGGAGTCTACACAGAGACTACAGATTGGCCCCATACCAGGAGGAACTCCCGGACCCCAGAGACCGCAAGATCCTGAGCCAGTATAGACTCAGTGCCCACAGTCTGGCCATCGAATCCGGCCAACACAGGCAGAGCTACAAGCCCAGGGAGGAAAGACTGTGCCAACACTGTGACCAGGAGGCCCTGGAGGATGAGACCCACTTCCTGCTACACTGCCCCAAATACTCAGAAGTGAGGGACACTCACTTCTGGAGACTCTCACATCTCTTCCCGGATTTCATCACCATGAAGGAGGAAGAGAAAACATATAAAACATATATCCTGCTGGGGGAAGAAGAGAGAGCAATGGAGATAGCAGCGCAATATGTGAGCGAATGTCATAGAATGCGAGAAAGAGAACTATGATATGCCATGGACTTCTATGGCCCCCACCCTGGATCTGCCCCATGCCCCCCATTTACCTTCCCTATGCCATGGACTTCTATAGCCCCACCCTGGATCTGCCCCATCCCCCCCATCCACCTTCCCTATGCCATGGACCTCTATAGCCCCATCCTGGATCTGCCCCCATCCACCTTTCCTACAGCCCCTACCCAACATCCCTACAGTCCCAATCCTATTCCCTTTTGTACACTTGCTTTGGCAAAACTAATGTGTATTTAGTCCTGCCAATAAAGCTTCTTTGAATTTGAATTTATATATATATATATATATATATATATATATATATAGCTCAATGTGTGTGTATGTATGTATGTGTGTATGTCCGGGATTGGCATCTGCACCGTCGCAGCTACAGCCACAAAATTTTGCACAGGCACACGTCTGGACCCCGAGAGCGACATAGGCTATGTTGTGAGGTGAAGTTTTAACCCCGCGCGTTCCAATTCACCAAACAATTTTGCCCATATCTACATAATGGGGAAAAGTGAAAGGAAAAGTGTTGGAGGCAAATTGACAGCTGCCAGTTGTGAACAAGGGGGACTTAAAGAATGAGAGCGATGGCGCCAAAGAGTATATACCATACAGTTGCTAAGGTGGGGCCCTGACATGAGATACTCACCACACACGGGGATATGAACACACACACAAAATGCGCCACACACTACCACGTGCTTCAACACATATACCACTCTCAGCACACATTTCACCACACATACACCAACCTCGCCACATAAAAGTCGAAACACAAAAGTCGCCACTCAAAACTCGCCTTGCTATCCCAGAGCTGTTTAAAAGATGAAAAATGAGCTGTGATTGGTTGCTATCAGCAACAGTTTTCTTTGTAGACAGTTGTGGTAACTGAGGCCTATTGTTCTTATCATTTCTATGGTATTATTGTCCTTCTGTAAAGCTGGAAATAACACAATTTATTACCGTGCCAACACAGATCACCCTCTGACACAGACTGCAGGGGGAGCCCAGTATCACATAGGATAGGATTAGATACACAGCTCAGCAGTCAGTATCACACAGGATAGGATTAGATACACAGCTCAGCAGTCAGTATCACACAGGAGAGGATTAGATACACAGCTCAGCAGTCAGTATCACACAGGATAGGATAATATACACAGCTCAGCACACAGTATCACACAAGATAGGATTAGATACAAGGCTCAGCAGTCAGTATCACACAGGATAGGATTAGATACATGACTCAGCAGTCAGTATCACACAGAATAGGATTAGATACACAGCTCAGCACTCAGTATCACACAGAATAGTATTAGATACACGGCTCAGCAGACAGTATCACACAGAATAGGATTAGATACATGGCTCAGCAGTCAGTATCACACAGGATAGGATTAGATACACGGCTGAGCAGTCAGTAACACACGTGATAGGATTAGGTACATGGCTCAGCACTCAGGATCACACAGGATAGGGTTAGATACACAGCTCAGCAGTCAGTATCACACAGGATAGGATTAGATACACGGCTCATCAGTCAGTATCACACAGCATAGTATTAGATACACAGCTCAGCAGTCAGTATCACACAGGAGAGGATTAGACACATGGCTCAGCAGTCAGTATCACACAGGATAGGATTAGATACACAGCTCAGATGTCAGTATCACACAGGATAGGACTAGATACACAGCTCAGCAGTCAGTATCACACAGGATAGGAATAGATACACGGCTCAGCACACAGTATCACACAGAATACTATTAGATACACGGCTCAGCACACAGTATCACACAGAATAGGATTAGATACATGGCTCTGCAGTCAGTATCACACAGGATAGGATTAGATACACTGCTCAGCAGGCAATATCGCACAGGATAGGATTAGATACACGGCTGAGCAGTCAGTATCACACAGTATAGTATTAGATACACAGCTCAGCAGAAAGTATTACACAGGAGAGGATTAGATACATGGCTCTGCAGTCAGTATCACACAGGAGAGGATTAGATACATGGCTCAGCAGACAGTATCACACAGAATAGGATTAGATACATGGCTCTGCAGTCAGTATCACACAGGATAGGATTAGATACACAGCTCAGCAGTGAGTATCACACAGGATAGGATTAGATACACAGCTCAGCTGGCAGTATCACACAGGATAGGATTAGATACACGGCTGAGCCGTAAGTAACACACAGGATAGGATTAGATACACGCTGAGCAGTCAGTAAAACATGATAGGATTAGATACACGGCTCAGCAGACAGTATCACACAGAATAGGATTAGATACACAGCTCAGGGGGTACTATCACACAGGATAGGATTAGATACACTGCTCAGCAGACAGTATCACACAGGATAGGATTAGATACACGGCTGAGCAGTCAGTAACACATGATAGGATTGGGTACACAACTCAGCAGACATTATCACACAGTATAGGGTTAGATACACAGATACACGTGTTGTTTATCAAAAGGTTCTTGAATGAGTTGAAAATAAAATACTATCAATACTTGGGTAATCGTCTAATTTGTGTTGCAAATCTGTAGTGTTGAATATATGATGTGAAATGTTTTTATGTGCAATATAATCATTATAATTTGCTATAACTAACCACAGTTGGTTACTATGCCCAGGCAACGCCGGGCTCTTCAGCTAGTATATATATATATTATACATAACTTTAAAAAATTAGGAAAACACTAAAGTCACACATTGGAACTTGACGAATAAAAGAGAGAAGTTGGAAATCTATACTGATGTAAATTGTTGAGAAAAAAATAACATATCAACGGTCAAGTGAGACCAGACTTGTCAACCATTTGAGGGCTCTTTTTCATGTCTTTCTGAAAATTAAAGTAAAAGATTGAAACCGCCGAGAGATCCAATTTATGTGAATATCATCATGACAGCTCATAATATGACTTGTGTGTATGGCCAATACTTGCCTATGTGCACTTCCAAAAAGATCTGGGCATGCTCTGATGCTGGGCCAGGACAAGAAGTAGGCAGGCAGGGTAGGCACGCTTCTAAGGCGCTACCTCTTGCCTACCGGAGGGGGGGCGTACTTTGGAAAAGATTGCAGATTGCACCTTCCTCTGGCCACAGGTATTTAGCGCACTGACGGACAGGGGGCAGGCACAGAGGTGATCAGTGTCAGTCACTGACGCCGCTCACCCCTCTGTCTCCCTGTGCCCCGGTCTTTGCTGTCTCCCTGCACTCAGTTATATTTGCATCTGTAAGATAAGAGAAAGGTTAGCCTATAGGAAGTGTAATGGAAAATTAGAAAAGGGACAGCCATGGTATAGGTTGTGGTTCTTAAGGGCTGATAGTGAGTCAATTATAGCTGATAATTGTACATAGTGGGGTGGTTATAGCTCATTAAGGCGGACTATGTGGAGGCCTTATACCATAGATGGCCTATTTAGGGTAGAAAAAAACAAAGACAGAAACATAATGATTGAATACCCTGCAGTAAATAAATAAACAGCATTAGTCCATGAAAATAATATAGGGTACTTAGTGAACATGTTTTTTGCTCAAAAAAATGCAAAAGCTATCCCGCCTCATCACGGTGATGCTAATTGGGACACAGCATGCACACCAGTTTATATCCCAGTTCATACCTTTGGGTTTTTTCGGCTTACTTAGGCTACTTTCACACTTGCGCTTTTTTGCTGCGCGTTTAATTGAGCAAACAAACGCATGAAAAAAATGCATCATGCGTTTGTGTGCATTTTTTTGCGGGTTTTGGTGCATTTTTTAAAAAAACGCATGCTTTTTTTGCGCATACGTGCGCATTACAATGCGCACGTATGCGCACCCATAGACTTTAATGGGTGTTTGGCTGTAAAAAAAACGCATTGCGTGCGCATGCGTTTTTGGGGGGCAAGTCGGACACACAAAAAATGCAACAGGATGCATTTTGTGTGCCCGAGCGCATACTGCAAAAAAACGCATGCGCATACAAACGCGTACGTGCGCATATGTATGCGCACATATGCGCACCCATGTTAAAGTATAGGGGGAAAAGCGCATGCTTTTTTTGCGCAAAGAAGCAGCGCAAAAAAACGCAAGTGTGAAACCAGCCTTAGGGTACAGTATGGACACATTGTTATGCAGAGGGTATTTTAATAACACTTTAAGGGCACTGTTTGGGTATTTGCTGCAGAAGATCGGTGAAGATGGAGGTTTGCAGAGACAAGCTGTGGATTTGAAAAGTCGTCACAGCATCTAGACAAACTGGAGATAAAAAGAAAGAGATGATTGCAGAGAAGATGGAATCTATAAAGTACCTGGGTGTAAATATTTATTTGTGATACTAACGGCGTCTCATCATTACTGTGGTTCATGCATTCTTCACAGTCTGATGCTGGCTGGTAACGACAACTCCCAGTGTCTCCTTACCATTGTTAAGGACATACTAGGAGTTTTGGGATTGTAGGTAAATGCGATACAAATTGTTTATGGGCTGACTGGCCATTACAATTGATCATTGTACTAAGCTTGGTTCTTGAATTCAAGTACTTGTGGTTCTGGTGATGTATTCATGTACTTGTGTTTCTTATGAAGCATTCATGTGGTTCTGGTGATTATTATTTTACTGATGGTGGTTCCTGTGACATAGTCATGTACTGATGGTGGGTCTGTTGATGTATTCATGTACTGATGGTGATTCTAGTGATGCTGAACTAATCTCCCGATACCTTCCCTCACGTAATCTCCGGCCCTCCCAAGACCTCCTTCTCTCCTCCACACTTATTCGCTCCTCACCCAACCGCCTCCAAGACTTCTCCCGAATAGCCCCTATTCTCTGGAATTCTTTGCCCCAACAAGTCCGACTATCAACCACATTTGGATCCTTTAGACGGAACCTGAAAACCCACCTCTTCAAGAAAGCCTATTGCCTACAATGACCCCGCTACCTCCTTCTCTCTCACCACTACCAGTGATATCACCTCAACCAACACCGGAACTGCTGCAACCCACCAACCTACTGTCTCCTTCCCCACCATCCTGTAGCATGTAAGCCCGAAAGGGCAGGGTCCTCTCTCCTCTCTGTATCAGTCTGTCATTGTTAGTTTGTTTACTGTAAGTGATATCTGTAATTTGTATGTAACCCCTTCTCATGTACAGCACCATGGAATCAATGGTGCTATATAAATAAATAATAATAATAATAATAATGCATTCATATACCAATGGTGGTTTTGGTGACAGTACGTGAATGCATCACCAAAAACACAATCAGTTTTCTGCAAGCTCTATATGTCCCATGACAGATGCAAAATCTATCAAAGTAGTCCTATATCTATAATGTACCTAACAAATGCTTGCCACCTTAATAGAAAACAAACAGCTTCAATATTGTTGAGGTGCTTTAAGGGTCCTGTTACCTTAATCAGTGACCCATTCCTTTGCTTTGGTTTGGGGGCGCCATTGGCTTCATCTGTCTAGAACACCAAAATACCTTGTCCCGGCACTGCTCATCTGGTCTGATTGTACTTAGGCATAACACTTGGATGCATGTTTGGCGTTTCAATGGTGCAGTTTTCAGGGTAATAGATTTTCTTTGGTCTTCTCATTGCTTTATCACAGTGGAATGCGAGGATAGTGGTGCAGAATCTTGAAAAATGAAGACCTTCATGCAGGAATATGCACAACCAACCACCACAAGTCTTAAAGTCATTGTCCAGGATTACAAGAAACATGCATGGTTGTATGGACCGTGTACTGGGGTGGTCTCTCCCAGAATACAGCGGGCCGATGACAAAGAACATGAGCTCTGCCAAAGAATGCCATGTGCGTTTGAAATGCGTTGCTGCTATGCAGTCTTTTTATTAGCATTTTTTCACGTTTTACACTTTCTGCAATAAATCTTTTTTTCTGTCTACGTGAACAATTATTTCTAAGGTATGAACCATATATCACAAATTTTTGGGCACATCAAGTGGAAACCCTATTATATTATGGGAATATTGGATGTTTCATCACAGTACACAATCACTGAAAGCTCAAGTTTTTCAACATTACATATTAACAGACTATTTTTATGTCCAAAAAAACACAAACTTGGTGTTACTGTTTGCCCATTAAAGCGTTTTACTTTTTTAAAGGAGGAGCGGCAAGATTAACTGTTGGACCATTCACATATAAAGAAAAAGTTGCAATTGTACAAAGTACAGGCTGGTGTTTATGTGGGTATAGTTTACAACCAGTGCCTTGTTTCTGCCTCTCCTTGTCCCATATGTACCTCCACGTTATACTTGATGGATGCGAGGTTTGTATTCCCAGGATACACTGTCAATGTCTCATGTAACAGCACAGCTTCATTCTTCTACTGATTTCCCCTTATACAGCTCAATGAAGGTGAATTGTCACCAGGAATTTGCTACCCTCTCCGAGAGCAGCATAACGCAGGGAGATCTTGATTCTAGTGATGTATAACTTTTTGAGCTGCTTGCCGCAGTTTTGCTGTAATCACTGTTTTATCTGCTGCAAATTTATCAATTCTCTGAATGTTGAGTTCTGTATAACCAACAGCCTACATCACTGATTGGCAGTTTTCTGTGTACACTGTGCATAGGTAGAAAGCTGCCAATCAGTGTAGTGGCGTCGGGTGCTCATGAATACAGAGGACTACATGGCAGCAGGTTTACTAGTCCTCTAGTGATACTCTCCTGCTCATAAAACAGTGATTTTTATTAAAACTTCTGCAAGTTCCTCCTTAAAAGTGACACATTGCTGGAACAATTGCCTCTGTCTCTACATTGTGCTGCTCTCAGATTAGATGGACAATACCCGTTGACAGATTCCCTTTGAGGACTATGTTGTTTTTTCTTCTTTGCACAACCTGAATGAGCAGTCTTCTCTAATAAGTTATCATTATTATTACTATTATTATTCATTTTTAATGCACCATTGATTCCCTGATGTTGTACATGAGGAGGGGATACATTCAAAACACAAATATAGACTACAGAGAACAAATTATCAATGACAGACACATACAAAGGTGAAAGGACCCTGTTCTTGTGGGCTTCCAGTCTACAGGATAATAGGGAAGGAAACAGTAGGTTCGGGGGTTTTCAACAGCTTCGGTGGTGGTGAGGTAGCAACAGGGTTAGTGAAAGCTGTAAGCTTTCTTGAAGACATGGATTTTCAAGTTACGTCTGAAAGTTCAGAATGTAGGGGATAATTGGATGTGTTGGAACACAGGATTACAGAGGATGGGGAATACTCAGGAGAAGTCTTGGAGGCGATTGGTTGAAGATCTGATAAGTCAAGAAAGGCAGATAAACAAGTGAAAATTTGGATCAATGGATTGTGAAGAATATTCTGTTCGTTAGAAAGCAGGAGACACACCAAGATAGACAGATAAACAAGTTGAATGCTTTCTCCCCTCTCCTTGATTTGCCTCCTTCCCCTCCCTGCTGCTGAAGACTAATTAAAGAATTTCATATCTCTGTATTTAGGAAGCAAATTAACTAAGAACAATCACTGCAAAACCTAAAACCATTCAATGATAAACCAAAAATTTAAAAAACAGAAAAAGTCAAATGAAAACTAATTGTGCTATGTGATAACGAGAGTGTGAACAGGATGCTCTAGATCTGTGTATGAGCTGCTCTACGGGGTAAAGTGCTTCATGCCTAAAGGAAAATCCTCTGCAAGAGTGTGGGGAGGAGGACTCCCGTAGAGTGTCTGTGCCGGAACCAGGGGGGCCGCCATCTGGGTTCCTGAAGGAACGGTAGCGGGGGGCAATGAAGGAGAGGGCACGACTGGAGGGAACAGGGCAACAGGGGGCGGGGTGAGGATAAAAGGAGCAGGGAGCACGCTGAGAGTTCAGTTGGCAGAGAGGCTGACAAGAGACAGGAAGCCGTGGAGGAGAGAGAGAGCAGGCTTAACCGACGTTGCTCCACGGGGAGACCGTCGGGGGTCTGTGGAGGGTAAGCGACGAACTCACAGACAAGAGACTTGTGCTTTACTCGAATCCGGGGACGCTCCCGACCCACGGTCAGCCACAGCCGTTACCGCTGTTCCTCGCGGCTGCGGCCTCTTCATCACCGACGGCAGTGAACGCCATCCTGTCACAGTCGGCAGTTGAGGCCTACTCCCCGTCTACAGAGGAACCCTTAGCTTAGGCCTGCCAACGGTCACTTCTGGAAACTGCGACACAACCTTGCTTTGATACGGGAGCCTGATAAGACTTTCTGAAAGTCCTACCCCGCTGTGTTTACAGGGGGTCATCTCGACAAAGGACTACTCCAGGGCCTGTTGCGCCCCCAGCTGCAGGATTACTTCAGGGCCCGTTGTGCCCCCAGCTTCAGGATTACCCCAGGGCCTGTTGCGCCCCAACGGCAAAGAACCTTCAGGGCCTGGTGTGCCCCCAGCTTCAGGAATACTCCAGGGCCTGCTGCGCCCCAACGGCACAGATCCTACTGGGCCTGTTGTGCCACAGCTGCAGTATTACTTCAGGGCCTGTTGCGCCCCAACAGCAAAGATCCTTTAGGGCCTGTTGTGCCCCAACTCCTCCTGAGTGCTGAGACGCCCAGGGGTCACGGCCGTTCTTTAGCAGCTGAACTTAGCGACAGCGGCATCAAAGCAGCCACATCTGCGACGCCGAAGCAGACGCACCAGCAACACTGAAGGCGTCCGGAAGGATAAGTTGACTTTAGGAGATAAGGACCCATAGTAGGCCATCGCGAGGCCCGTAATAGCCTGCCTTGCCTGGTTAGTCGCATTCTTGATAAGAAAAGTATTGTTATTGTTGTTGAGTCCCTGCGTGGACAATTGTAGTTATCCCTTTTTGGTTGCTCAGCATAGCCCTAGCGGCTTCAGTTCATAAACATTACTTTCCAAAATCACACTCAGTCTTGTGTCTCGTCACTGCATCCTGAGAACCTGCTGTTACCCTACATTGTGCACCGAGTTAATGGCTATACCCCTTACTCCCTGTTGTTCGGACGAGAGGGCAAAGGGATCACGGAGGTGGAGTTGGACCCCGAAGAGCCTCAGCCCTGGACCGGAGTGTCGTCATGGGTCCGAAATCATCGACACCGGCTGCAAACTCTTCATCGAATCGTACATAAAAAACTCCGAGACTTGGAATACCCAGGAAAGAATACAACTCCACCTCCTCACCTCCAAAGCGGAGACCGTGTACTTGTACTAGATCAACGACCCCAGAGCAAATTGGAGCCACGTTGGGAAGAGAGTCCCCATCGGGTCCTACGCCGTATCAACCCTGAAGGACCTGTGTACGAAATACGACCTGAGGAAGATGAAACGCTGCCTACCCGCATTGTGCATCGTAATATGCTATGCCCGTGTATTTCCACCGACCCAAAGCAACCGGAACCTGCCCCTTCGACATCTGAGCCGCCGCCCGTGTTTTGGGACCCGGACGACGACGAAGATTTCCCTCCAATATCCATAGGCCCTCCACTCAATAATCAGCCAACTGACACAATTAGCCCGTCCAGACCAATCGACCCACCACCGTCCACCACCCCGGAAGACCCTACCCCAGTCGAGCTAAGACGCTCCGAGCGGTCAACAGCCGGCAAACCCCCTGAACGATACGAACAAGACCAGTTCATATGGCAGCAAAAAGTGATGCCCCTATGGACCAATCCCAATAGACTGAGGCCCTCGCCCGAGGACTAGCGAGTTAACAGGATGGAGGAGTGTGGAGAGGAGGACTCCCGTAGAGTGTCTGTGTCAGAACCAGGGGGGCCGCCATCTGGGTTCCTGAAGGAACGGTACCGGGGGGCCAATGAAGGAGACAGCACGACTGGAGGTGACAGGGCAACAGGGGGCGGGGTGAGGATAAAAGGAGCAGGGAGTGCGCTGAGAGTTCAGTTGGCAGAGAGGCTGACAAGAGACAGGAAGCCATGGAGGAGAGAGAGAGCCGGCTTAACCGACGTTGTTCCACGGGGAGACCGTCGGGGGTCTGTGGAGGGTAAGAGATGAACTCACCGACAAGACACTTGTGCTTTACTCGAATCCGGGGACGCTCCCGACCCACGGTCAGCCACAGCCGTTACCGCTGTTCCTCGCTCTGGTGCGGCTGGTCCGCGACCCCGAGCCGCCGCTGAGATTTCACATCAGCCCGCTGCGGTGGCTTTCCCACTTCCTCCCTGCCTCAGTCCGCGGCTGCGGCCTCTTCATCACCGACGGCAGTGTACGCCATCCCGTCACAGTCGGCAGTTGAGGCCTACTCCCCGCCTACAGAGGAACCCTTAGCGTAGGCCTGACAACGATCACTTCTGGAAACTGTGACACAACCTCACTTTGACACGGGAGCCTGATAAGACTTTCTGAAAGTCCTACCCCGCTGTATTTACAGGGGGTCATCTCCACAAAGGACTACTCCAGGGCCTGTTGAGCCCCCAGCTGCAGGATTACTTCAGGGCCCGTTGTGCCCCCAGCTTCAGGATTACCCCAGGACCTGTTGCGCCCTAACGGCAAAGAACCTTCAGGGCCTGGTGTGCCCCCAGCTTCAGGAATACTCCAGGGCCTGTTGCGCCCCAACGGCACAGATCCTACAGGGCCTTTTGTGCCCCAGCTGCAGGTTTACTTCAGGGCCTGTTGCGCCCCAACAGCAAAGATCCTTTAGGGCCTGTTGTGCCCCAACTCCTCCTGGGTGCTGAGATGCCCAGGGGTCACGGCCGTTCTTTAGCAGCTGAACTTAGCGACAGCGGCATCAAAGCAGCCACATCCGCGACACCGAAGCAGACGCACCAGCGACACCGAAGGAATCCGGAAGGATAAGTTGACTTTAGGAGATAAGGACCCATAGTCGGCCATCGCGAGGCCCGTAATAGCCGGCTTTGCTGGGTTAGTCGCATTCTTGATAAGAAAAGTATTGCTATTGTTGTTGAGTCCCTGCGTGGACAATTGTTGTTATACCTTTTTGGTTGCTCAGCATAGCCCTAGCGGCTTCAGTTCATAAACGTTTATTTCCAAAATCACACTCAGTCTCGTATCTCGTCACTGCATCCTGAGAACCTGCTGTTACCCTACAAGAGCAGGTAAGCTAGGAAACCAATCTAACTCATTCAGGTGCCGCTAAGCAAGCTGTGGACATGCACAGGGAATTATTTGAGAATTGGAAGGACATGGATGAGTTTGGCTGGTGGTCTACAAAAAAAGCAAATGAGCGTTTTGTACTAAACACCAAAATCAGTAAAACAGTATTATCTGCCAGAGCTCGAAAAATAAGGCTCATTAAATAGAAGTAGGATAAATATAATAATGAAAAAGAAGAAATTACGGCACACAGGGGTCAGATGAAGCACAGCGAAACGGCTGTTACCCAGTCCTGTACCATGTAACGCTCCCCCTGTTATGCACTTGTCCTGAAATGAAGGAATAGTTATTTATATGAAGCTTGGTAACTACCATAATTACTTCCTTTTCATCATGTAAATTTACCCATATTAGACCTGCAAGGTTACCTTAGCACATTTGCCTTTTAGTGGTTTACTACTGTTCACATTTACTATGTCATAAGGGCCTGATTTCCTAGAAAGCTACAGTACATTAGAATATTGTGGGTGATATTAGCACCATCAAGTGAAATATGTATAATAATATTCTTATTATTATACATATTTCACTTGATGGTCAACTAACCCTTCAGAAGCAGCTCGGATCATGTGACATAGCAAGGAACACCATCCTGTGTCAAGAACAGGACCAGAGGCTGGGATAAAGCAGATACGGGAGGATTGAGATAACTGGTCCAATAGTCTAAAATTATTAAGTTATCTTACTTACTATTATCAGCTAATTTGTGACTTTTTTTCTAATCATTAGCTTTTAGTCCAATGAAGAGGAACCGAAAATTACTGTAATAATTCATATTTTTCATTGTGAGAGATGAGGTGTATGCTAGAAACATTGCATTTATAACAATCTATAGCCATTCTGATTTCTGACTATTCCACTACACGTTGGACAATCATTATTTTTGTAAAGACCAACAGGGAACCTGGCAGAAGATATTTTGCTCTGTTGGGTTTGGTTTGGTTACTGCTGATTTGATGGTTTAGAACATAAATGTGACTGATTTATTGGCAAGGATCATTCTCATCTCTAGCTCAAGTATGTATAAAAGGCCATTTCCGATGTGAGCTATGCTTCTATTCTGGAGCCATCATCATTTGCTAATTATAAGTCTGACATTCAATTTTAGCTTCTGTTCTGGTGACAAAGTAACAAGGATTGAAATGAAAAGTTTCTGTCTATCCTCGAAGTATTACTGTATTGTACAAGACAGAGACTTAATGAGCATTAAAAAGCCTAAAGGCAGATGGATGGTGAAAAGGGAGTAACACAACTGATTGACTGCTGAATGATATGGAGCTGCTGTGTTCTGTAGACCTGAAGGTATTCTAGATCATAGAATCATAGAATCGTAGAGTTGGAAGGGACCTCCTGAGCCATCTGGTCCAACCCCCTGCTCAAAGCAGGATTCGCTAAATCACCCCAGACAGATGTCTGTCCAGCCTCTGTTTGAAGACTTCTATTGAAGGAGAAATCACCACCTCTCGTGGCAGCCTGTTCCACTCATTGATCACTCTAACTGTCAAAAAGTTTTTTCTAATATCTGTGTCTCCTCCCATTCAGTTTCATCCCATTACAGGGATATTAGTTATCTCACCTGTAAAATTGTACCATGACACATTAATGGCTTTCTTGGTCATATTTGTATTGTAGTTGGTATGTTCAATGTCATACAACTGTTTGGCTTAGGCCACATTCGCATGTTCAGTATTTGGTCAGTATTTTACACCAGCATTTGTAAGCCAAAATCATGATGGAACAATCAGAGGAGAAGTATATTCCTGGTTTTGGATTACAAATACTGATGTAAAATACTGGTTAAATACTGAAAGTGTGAACGTGGCCTTAGATAGAGTCCCTTCAGATCGATAGTAGAGAGTTATAAGCACCTGCTGTATCTCTGACACCAATGGTCTTTCTTTCGGCAGGAACCTCAAGAGCTTCTGGCCACTGTACAGAGATGCTCAAAGTTATCTGATATGGCTTTTACACAGTTAAATGTTTCAAAGTGTGTTTTATGTAAAATCTTGAGATGGTTCAGATCTTGAAATTGTAAAAAAGTAAACTGCACACTGTGATAGTTCTAGAGTCTTTTAATGCACCCAACATCTTATTGGGAATTGTAAACGGCAATAAAACAAGACATGGAACAGCTGAGAGTATTTGGAAACAATTATGGTGCACCATGTGAGAGGGTGATGACAGACTTTGCAAAGCTTTCATTAACCAGATTCCATTTGGAGAAGGATGTAAAAATAGGGGTGTAGAGACTGTGGTTGCGCCCAGGCCCTGAATCTTCAGGAAGAACACAAGATCTGCAATATCTTCCATAGAAGGAAATCAGTAACCATAAATGAAATGATAAACTAATGATAACAGATTTATTATTGAGGTCAAAGAATTTCAGGTTATGCCTATGAGATAAGTGATGAATGAGACAATTTAAATTGCTTGCTTTGTAGGAAAGTTTTGGCACAAAAAAGCTCTAGAACTACAGGAATGCACATATTTCATGAGTAAGTCCGGGGTCACACTTGCGAGTGTGATGCGAGAAACTCGCGCGGGTTTCTCGCATCAATACCCGGCACTGCCACCGGCATTTGTGACCGGAGTGTGCGGCTGCATGTATATCTAAGAAGCTGTACACTCTGATCCGAGTGCCAGCGGTTGTGACGGGTAGAGTTGAGCGAAACGGGTCGAAAAATTTCAAAAGTCGCCGACTTTTGGTAAAGCCGGGTTTCATGAAACGAAATCCGACCCTAGGGTGAGGTCGGCCTCGAGCTCGGCGACTTTAGCTCCAAAGTCGCGTTTCAAAAGTTTGTTTTCCGCGCTTTTTCAGCCAATCAGGATCTACGGACACTGTGGGCAACGTGATGACATAGGCAGGGGTCACCACCATCTTTGAGAAGGGCATGCAAGTGATTGGCTTGCTTTGGGGGGCGTCACAGGGGGTATAAAAGGGCGTGCACGCCGACCGCCATGTTACTCATGCTGATCTCAGAATAGGGAGAGCTGCTGCTGCTGCTGATTCTGTAGGGAGAGCGTTAGGCAGGGAAGAAGACACCAAAAACTTCTTCTGCTGCTAGCGATTTTGCCTGTACAACACACCAGTCACTGTGTGTGCAGTGCAAGTGGAAGCTATATTTTGCTGGATCAGCTGTGTTGGTTGTTAGGCTGCCTTATAAGGCTTCCTGATAGCTGCATTGCTGTTTTCCCACTGCTCTGCAAACTGTTTTTTTAAAAGCAATCCAAATTTTTTTTTTTGTCCTGGTGAGGTACTGAGCGTGCATTTTTTCACACCATACAGCGGTGTACGCTCCTCACACAGTACCGTGTAACGGCTGTTATCACGGCCACAGTGAAGCTATCTGTGTGTCACTCTGTAAGAATAAGTCGAGGACATGTTCCGTTCTTACAGACCTACACCTTCTAGTTTTGTCTGCTTTTCAAACAGTTAAGTATATTTGCTGTTTGATCACATTCAAAACTATAGAGAGACAGCGTGTGTCAGTCCGTATACTTAAAAAACACGGAGCTTGACAATTTGACGGACACCGGACAGCGGTGTACGTGCACGCTCCTCAGTACCGTGTAACGGCTGTTATCACGGCCACAGCGAAGCTATCTGTGTGTCACTCTGTAAGAATAAGTCGAGGACATGTTCCATTCTTACAGACCTACACCTGCTAGTTTTGTCTGCTTTTCAAACAGTTAAGTACAGTATATTTGCTGTTTGATCACATTCAAAACTATAGAGAGACAGCGTGTGTCAGTCCATATACTTAAAAAACACGGAGCTTGACAATTTTACGGACACCGGACAGCGGTGTACGTGCACGCTCCTCTCTCAGTACCATGTAACGGCTGTTATCATGGCCACAGTGAAGCTATCTGTGTGTCACTCTGTAAGGATAAGTCGAGGACATGTTCCGTTCTTACAGACCTACTCTCTAGGGAGATTCCTATTCTGCCCAATTCTACATACACCTTGTAGTTTGTCATACACTAGCCAATTTCTGCCTGTGACATAGCGGTGTGATATTCACTGGGCCTCACACAATCCAACAGTGTCCACAAGTGTGTTCAGAAATTCTACATCTCCCCTGTCCTATAGTGACATTTTTCACACCTGCGACATTGAGCCTGTGACATAGCAGAGTGATATTCACTGGGCCTCACACAATCCAACAGTGTCCACAAGTGTGTTCAGAAATTCTACATCTCCCCTGTCCTATAGTGACATTTTTCACACCTGCGACATTGAGCCTGTGACATAGCGGTGTGATATTAACTGGGCCTCACACAATCCAACAGTGTCCACAAGTGGGTTCAGAAATTCGACGTCTCCCCTGTCCTATATACACCTTGTACCTTGTTTTACATTACTATATAGTTTGTGGGATTTTGTGTACATTTTTACCAAAAATGAGGAAGGCTGGTGGAAGAGGCCGTGGAATTGGGCGGGGGTTGCCAGCTGGTAATGATGGTGTTGGTGGTGGATCTGATGGTAGTGGCAAAAGCAAAATAGGACCGAATGCAGGAGGTGTTGAGCCTGCGTCATCGTCTGGCTCCACAAGACCTCGAAGGCTTAGTTTTCTAGGAGTTGGCAAACCGCTTTTAAAGCCAGAGCATTAGGAAAAAGTTTTGGCTTACATTGCTGACTCAGCCTCCAGCTCTATCACCTCCTCTTCTGAAGTTGTAAAAAATAAAAGCACTGAGTCGTCATTGGAGGGTCATGTTCATGAACCACACCTTTCCTTGTGTCCTTCACCCCAACCAAGATTGAAGGATGATGCAGGCCATACAACTGATTACTCCATGGAGCTGTTTTCACATACCATGCCTGGGTTATCAAGTGAAATGGTGAATTACCCAGGCCAAGATGAATCTGACATGGAGTGCACTGATGCACAGCCACTGATAGATGATTCTGCTGGTACATTCAGTCAGAGCACTACATTGTCCTCGCAGTGTAATGAGCCAGATTCTGACCCTGATGAGACTCAGGTGCCCCTTCCCGCATACTATACCACCATACACGGTGACACAGAGGAAGGTGCACATGACATTGAAGAGGAGGTGATGGATGACCCAGTTGTTGACCCAGATTGGCATCCATTGGGGGAAGAGGGTGCTGCTTCCAATAGCTCAGATGAGGAGGAGGAGCATCCACAGCAGACATCAACATCGCAACAGCTGTTATCTGGCAGGCCCGAAGCACTCCAAAGACAGGTTCCAAAAATCAAAAGATTTGCTGGACAGCTTGTCCAGAGGGTCAAAATAGCACAGCGTGCTAGGCCGCAAAATGTCTTCCAAAGTAGGAAGAGTGCAGTGTGGCACTTTTTTGAACAAAATCCTCATGATCAGGCCAAGGTTATCTGTAAGAAGTGCGCAAAGACCTTTAGCCAAGGGAAAAATCTGAAAAATTTGAATACCAGTTGCATGCTTAGGCCTCTTTCACACATCAGTTTTTTACAATCAGTCACAATCCGCCAGGTTTTGAATAAAACGGATCCGCAATTTTCTTTTGAGGATCCGTTTTTTTCCCCATTGACTTCCATTATTGGCGGATTGTGACGGATTGCCGTCGGTTGCATCCGTTTTTTTTGCGGATCCGCCAAAAGTTCCTGTCCGTCACCATCCTCAAAGATTTCAAAACGGAGCCTGCAACGTTTTTTTCTGTGGCGGATCCTCCAGACACTCATTTAACCCGAAATTCTTTCTGGGTGCCGTCCAAAAAAAAATCTCTCTCTCTCTCTCTCTCCGTTCTCATCAGTACTAAAACGGATCCGCCATCCGTCCTTTTGGCGGATTTTGACTGATGGAAAAAACTGAAGTGTGAAAGAGGCCTTAGACATTTAACCAGCATGCACTTGCAAGCGTGGACACAACACCAAACCTCAAGTACCACATGTGCAACTGATCACAAAGAAGGTAGTCAGCAACGCTACATTGCTTCCCCCACTGTAAGCCCACCGGTTAGCATAGCAGCAAATGTTGAGGTGTCGTTGCAAGGCCAAAGCAGTCAGGGAATCCCACTGTTATATCAACGAAAGACTGAATCTAGGCCATCAGAAAGAACACCAACTCCATCACCATCATCAACCCTCTCTCAGTCCGCCCTGTCCACCACTAGTTCCACCATATGCAGCTCTCAAGTCCAGCTCACCCTCCCAGACACTATGAGTAGGTCAAGAAAGTACTCAGTCTCTCATCCGCGTACACTGGGTTTGAACGCCCACATTGCCAAACTAATCTCGTTAGAGATGATGCCCTATCGGTTGGTGGAAAGCGCAGCTTTCCGCGAACTCATGGCCTATGCAGTACCACGCTATGACCTACCCAGTCGCCACTTCTTCTCTCGCAAAGCCATCCCAGCCCTCCACCATCATGTGAAAGACCGCATTGTCCATGCACTCAAGCAGTCAGTGAGTGGAAAGGTGCACCTCACAACAGATGCATGGCCCAGTCGGCATGGCCAGGGCCGTTACGTGTCCATCACTGCACACTGGGTTAATGTGGTGGATGCAGGGTCCACAGGGGACAGCGGTGGTGGGACAGTGCTGCCTAGCCCACGGTATAGGAAACAGTTGGCTGTAGGCGTTCGACCCTCCTCCTCCTCCTCCAGAAGCGAAAGCTCGCCCACATAGCGCAGTCCTACGAGCACTCCATCTGCAGCTGCCACTGTTGCACACGAGGTGTCCCCCTATAGAGCAGCTAGTGGAAAGCGCCAGCAGGCTGTGTTGTAGATGATGTGTTTGGGCGACAGACACACCGCGCAGGTGCTGGCCGAGAACTGTCAGCGACAAACTGAGTCATGGCTGGGCAGTATACATCTTGTGGCAGACAAGGTAGTTAGTGATAACAGCCGTAATTTTGTGGCAGCCATTGCCCTTCCAAAACTCAGCCACATACTTTGCTTGGCTCACACCTTGAACCTGGTGGTGCAGTGCTTCCTCAACAATTATCCGGAGTTAACAGCCCTGCTCCAGAAGGTGCGAAGACTGTGCGCGCACATCCGCCGGTCGCCTGTACACTCCATTCGTATGCAGAAGCTGCAGCGATTGCTCCACCTTCCCAACCACCGCCTCATTATCGACATTGCAACAAGGTGGAACTCCACCCTGCACATGGTTGAGCGGCTGTGCGAACAGAGGCAGGCCATAATGCATTTGTGGGAGGATACACGGCCAGGCACTTTGAGAGCAGACATGGAGTTGACAGGTGTGCAGTGGTCGAAGCTGAAAGACCTCTGTAAAGTCCTTCAGTGTTTTAAGGAATGCACACGGCTGGTAAGCGCAGACGACGCCATCCTAAGCATAAGCATCCCACTTATGCGTCTGCTCATGCAAACTTTGACACACCTTAAGGAGCAGGCGTCTGCAGCCAATGTTGACGAGGAGGGAATCCTTGATGACATTCAGCCATTGTCTGCTCAGGGACCTCTCCTGGACGAGGTGGAGGAAGAAGAGGATGAGGAGGATGATGATGGGGATGATTACTTAGGGGAGGAGGATGCATCTCGTGGGGCAAGTGAAAATGTTGGCGTGGCAAGGTCTGGTACAGGGTTTGTGCGTGACAGGAGGGATGTGGATTTGCCAGAAAGTGCTCCTCCAACCAGCACTCGCAGTGCATCATTGACACCGGGAACATTGGCCCACATGTCAGATTATGCCTTGCAGATCCTAAAAAGGGACCCCCGCATTGCCAAAATGATGAACGATGACGTCTACTGGTTGGCCAGCATCCTGGATCCACGCTATAAAGGCAAATTACAAAACATCATGCCACACGAGAACCTTGACCTAATATTGGCTAATAAACAAGCAACTCTGGTAAACCGGTTGGTTGAGGCATTCCCAGCACACAGCAGCGGTGATGGTTCTCACACGAGCCGTACGGGCTGGGGGCAGCTTGGCAGAGGTGTTCGTGGTGCACACAGCAGAAGTGGCGTTGGAGACAGGGGTTTCATGACAATGTTGTGGACTGATTTTTCAAGTACCGCTCACACAACTGGTAATACTGCATCGATGAAAAGTGACAGTAGACAGCAGTTGTAAACTATGGTTACAAACTACTTTTCCTCCCATATCGATGTTCTCCCGCACAGGTCATTCCCCTTTGACTACTGGGCCGCTAAACTGGACACCTGGCCTGAATTGGCATAATATGCCTTACAGGAGCTCGCTTGCCCAGCTGCAAGTGTGCTATCGGAAAGATTCTTCAGTGCAGCTGGATCAATCCTGACAGAAAAAAGGACCCGTCTGTCAACCCAAAATGTGGATGATCTAACTTTCATTAAAATGAACCATGCATGGGTTTCCAAGGATTTTGTCCCACTTTCCCCTGATGACACATAGGGTGACAGAAAAATGGCTTGCTTTGGTCCTCCTCTTCCTAGGACTTGAACAATTTCGCCTTTTGCATCAGCTGAATGTCCAACATCATCATATGCCACTTTCTAAAACTCTCTAACTGTGCTGCCTCCCCTCCCATGGCCGGGGTCACCACCTAGCGCACTAAACTGTGCGAGTGCCTTTGCCCTGGACAGGTGAGTAGGCCGATTCTTGGGCACGGACTCTGGCACAGGGTCCCTCATAGTGCAATCAAGTGTCTCTGACGGTGGTGGTGCACACCTGCCGTCAGACACACCGCCGTACTATGAGGGACCCAGTGCCAGTACCGATGCCCACGAGTGGGGCCCCCTTGCTTGAGCAAGGCACCAGCATTTGCAATCTTTACCTCTCCCTGCTCCTCCGCTGTGTAGTCTGGGCTGTCAAATCCATACTGGGCCTGACACCGTCTGAGCCTGCCTCCTGATCTATAGACATATATTTTGAATGTGTACACTATGCTATCCATACATGTTATCCGGGGATACGGTACCCTTTCTCACCTTTGTGCAATCACGTGTAATCCATACTGGGCCTGACACCGTTTGAGCCTGCCTCCTGATCTATAAACATATATTTTGAATGAGTACACTATGCTATCCATACATGTTATCCGGGGATACGGTACCCTTTCTCACCTTTGTGCAATCACGTGTAATCCATACTGGGCCTGACACCGTTTGAGCCTGCCTCCTGATCTATACACATATATTTTGAATGTGTACACTATGCTATCCATACATGTTATCCGGGGATACGGTACCCTTTCTCACCTTTGTGCAATCACGTGTAATCCATACTGGGCCTGACACCGTTTGAGCCTGCCTCCTGATCTATAGACATATATTTTGAATGTGTACACTATGCTATCCATACATGTTATCCGGGGATACGGTACCCTTTCTCACCTTTGTGCAATCACGTGTAATCCATACTGGATCTGACACCGTTTGAGCCTGCCTTCTGATCTATACACATATATTTTGAATGTGTACACTATGCTATCCATACATGTTATCCGGGGATACGGTACCCTTTCTCACCTTTGTGCAATCACGTGTAATCCATACTGGGCGTGAGAACGGCTGGCGAGCCGTTAAGCAAGCTACAGCACCTGTGGTTTGCACACATAAGTTTTTCATTTTTTCAGGAATGACGGTTAGGCCTAATTCCGGAACTGCGGTTGACCTGCACTTACTGGGAAATCATCGTTCGCGGGTAATAATTGTAATCCCAGATCCCCATCACTAACGTTGTTCAGCAGGTTATCTGCACCTGTAAGCGACAAACGCTGGCCTTTTCAGTGTAGCGCACATGCAGCCACGGACATGTAAGGGCATGACACACCAGTTATTGGCCAATCTCACGTGCCAGAGCCTTGCGTGTACCTCTAGTAAGCCGGACTCGGACCGCGGGGCATGACGGAGTCTCGTTCGTTAACGGAATTAAGCTTGCAATGTGTGCATCTTTTTTGTGGCTGGATGGTTGAGGTTGCCCATGTTGAGTCAAATTATGCCGTAGGCTCCACTCCTGGTGGTGCCCTTCTGGACATTCCTTTAAGGTTCAGCTTTGCAACCATACTGCCCACGTAAAACAAACACTTTGCCTTCATGAACGCTGTTTGGAGGGTCGTGACTCGTGGGAATAACGCCGCCCAATAAGCTAACCTGCTAGAGAGATACTTCGTTGCTCACAAGCATGACATCACACTCCCTAGGTGGAAGGTAATGTGGCGACCGTACTCCTGGGGGCGACACAAGTGCACTGATGCCCAGCCACTGCTCGATGAATCTGCTGGTACATTGACCCAGACCACTACATTCCCTTCGCACGCTACACGGCCTGAATCTGACCCTGATGAAACTCAGGTTACCCTTCCCATATACAGTTCCATCTTACACGGTGACAAAGAGGAAGCTGCAGATGAAAGTGCAGGTTCGGCACACCCGCCATCAGACACACCACCGTACTATCAGGGGCCCTGTGCCAGTGCCGTCGCCAACAAGTGGGCCCCCCCTGCTTGCTCAGGATCACAGCACTTGCAAGGTTGAAATACTGTGCAGTGAGATGGAAGATGGGGACGACGAGGAGTCCAGACTAGTACAGGGGTTCCCTAGCGAGGAGACTTATTTCATTGTTTTCAATGTTGGGACAGCAATTTTTTGGGAGCACTATACTCTGGAGAATGATAGATGGGGCCCACCATACACTGGAACATTCCAAAGGTGGGCATCAGACACTGGAGCAGCATTTACAGGGCCCATTATACACTAGAGCATTAGAAATGGGGCCCATTATGTTTGGAGCATTATTTGGGCCCATAATACAGTGGAGCTTCATCCATGGGGACCAACATATACTGTACTGTAGCATTATGTGGAGCTCATCATATACTGTTTCAAACATTATATGGGAGCAATGATTCTGTATGGAGAAATAGATGGGCCTCGTCATGAGATGTAAAAAGTGAAGTATTTTTCATTGTACTATACCGCTATTTCTCTGCCGTATCGGAGCACCATGAGTTGTGGTATGTGTTAAAGGGGTGCTCTTTTGCCCAGGGCACATGAAAACCTGGAGCCAGCCCTACCCCCCCCCACAACTTTAGCCAAATAACCCCCATTTTTCAGTGCGTAACTAGTATTATGAAGTTAATTAAGGTTGACAAGCTTAAGTAAGAAGAATTGATGCTTTTGGCATTCAAATGGGCACTGTAGGTGTGTTTCCTGTCCTCCTCTTTAATTCCCCATTGACTTACATTGGGTTTCATGTTTCGGTCGGACCCCCGACTTTTCCCTATAGTCGGCCGATTTTGCTCGACCCGACTTTTGGAAAAGTCGGGTTTCATGAAACGAAACTCGACCCTAAAAAAGCAAAAGTCACTCAACTCTAGTGACGAGTATTGATGAGAGAAACTCGCGCGAGTTTCTCACAGCACACTTGCAAGTGTGACCCCGGCCTAACATGTAGCTACCCAACAGTGCAAAATTCTGCCCACCACAAAACTAAGGCAAAAATATGGATGATATGAAGCAATATAGTGTGAAGCCTCTTCAAGGGTTTCAATTCTTAGCAGTCCCCTGCATTGACTATGTGAAAGGAGAAGCTAACTGTTGTATTAACATTAGGAAGTTCCATATGTCTATAGCCACGTGTCCCAAGCAGTATCCACATACAGTCCTGTATACCTAAAAAAAAACTCCTTTTTGCAGGAGGATCACCCCTAATACCCTAATAAGGACATAAAAAGAGGAATAGGAAACAATTGCAAGGAAGTTAAAAAGAAGAATGTTGAGACGCAGACAATAAGGTCAGCACGTCTACACACTACAACAATGACTAAAACGCACAAATGCGTACATGTACTTGAGATGAAAGTTAATGTGACCCATCAGACTAAGCTGTGAATGTCAGAGCCTAACCAAAGGGTACAACAGAATGAGCAATAAGCAAAACTAAAGTATCAGAAGTCAGGCAGTGCAGTAACTCAGTAGTTAGCACTGCAGCCTTGCAGCTCTGGAGTCCTGTGTTCAAATCCACCAAGGACAACATCTGCAAGGAGTTTGTATGTTCTCCCTGTGTTTGTGTGGGTTTCCTCCCACATTCTAAAGACATACTGATAGGGAATTTAGATTGTGAGCCCCTTTGGGGACAGCAATGATCATGTGTGCAAAACTGTAAGGCACTGCAGCATATGTTGGCTCTATATAAATAAAGAGATTATTAAGTAACAGTAGCTTTAGTTAATGTGAGATTTCTTAAAGGCTCTTGAGCACCCATTTACTTCTTAAATAATCATCTCATCCAAACCCTATTTAATATTTTTGTCTCAAAGGGCTTCTCCAGGCTTATTGTAACAAATGGAAACGGAGGCATAGATGGTGAAGTGCACATACGTTTATTGAAATTTTTGTGGAACTGGGACCACTGCCCAGGGAACCTCTGAAGGGGGCGTGACTAAGCGAGTCCCAGACCACTGTAGTATGACCCCTCAGACAGGGCCAGAATTGAAAGTGCAGGAGATGCAAGGTGCTACCTCGAGTTAGACCCCGGGTACGTGGAAGCTGACTCGACCAGACTGGTGGGCAGGCAGGTACTGCAAGTAGAATCATAGAATCGTAGAGTTGGAAGGGACCTCCTGGGTCATCTGGTCCAACCCCCTGCTCAAAGCAGGATCCATTAATCACCCCAGACAGATGTCTGTCCAGTCTCTGTTTGAAGACTTCTATTGAAGGAGGACTCACCACCTCTCGTGGCCCTGTTCCACTCATTGATCACTCTAACCGTCAAAAAGTTTTTTCTAATATCTAATTTGTTTCTCTTCCAATTCAGTTTCATCCCATTGCTTCTAGTCTTTCTTTGTGCAAATGAGAATAAAGATGATCCTTCTACAATGTGACAGCCCTTGAGATATTTGTAGACAGCTATTAAGTCTCCTCTCAGTCTTCTCTTCTGCAAGCTAAACATTCCCAAATCCTGCAACCTTTCCTCATAAGACAGGGTTTGCAGACCGGTCACCATTCTGGTCGCTCTTTTCTGAACTTGCTCCAGTTTGTTGATGTCTTTTTTAAAATATGGCACCCAAAACTGGACACAGTATTCCAGAGGAGGTCTGACCAAAGAGGAGTAGAGGGCAATAATGACTTCACGTGATCTAGACTGTATGCTTCTGTTAAGCGAGAAGGGGTCATCTGCTGGCACAGAGAGATGCAGGAGGTACTGGCGTAGTCCCAGAAAATGTGGGAAAACACATAGGACACACTGAGGAAACAAAGCAGTATTAGCGAGATGCAGCAGGGCATTAACACGCAGCTACTGGAGCCTGAGAACTAGCAACAGGAAACACTTGTTGCTCAGGCACCTCCCTAAGGGCAGAGGTGTCTGAAATGTACGAGATAATCAGCCATTGGCTGAACCTATTTCTGAAAATGGCGCACTGTCTCTTTAAGAGAGTGGGAGTGCGTGTGCATGCACCCTCAGTGGCATGCCAGGAGACCTGTGGGATGCACGCAGTTTCCAGGAAGCAGCAGCAGGAGCAGGCACGGCAGGACTTGGGAGCCCCAGGAGACCGGCAATCCCGCCGGGCAAAGCGCTGAGGTGACGGCCTCAAGGCAACAGGTGAGAGCCAGGGAGTGGACCGGGACGGAGGCTCTACAGTACCCCCCTTTATGCCCCCTCTTTTTCAAGCCTGCAAAGAATCTCTCCAGTAGGAGAGAGGCTCAGATATTTTCTTTGGGCTCTCACGGCCTCTCCTCAGGACTGAAGCCCTTCCAATCCACCAAGAAAAAGGTCTTTCCCCTTACCAAAATATTTTCTACCTCAAAGACATCCTCCTCACTGACGGGATCAAGAGTGGTACCCGGGTCCTTAAAGAGAGAGCTCAAGATTACTGTTTTGAGCAGGGAAACCTGAAAGGAATTAGGCACACGTAAAGAGGCAGGCAATTTCAACTTGTAAGAAACTGGATTAATTTGTTTTAAGACTTCAAAAAGACCAATGAAACAAGATCCAAATTTATAAGATGGCATCTTCAAATGGATGTACCAGGAGAGCCACACTTTTTCCCCAGGCTGAAAAGTCAGAGCATCCAGGCGTCTCCTATTGGCAAATCTCTTCATACGCTGCAACACCCTCTCTACCGCGGTCTTGGTGTCACTCCACACTTTCGAGAAATCCTGAACAAGAGTATCCGCAGCTGGAATGCCTGAAGACCCAGAGACAGGAAGAGGGATTCCGGTTTGGAGTCCAAACAAAATCAGGAAGGGAGACTTAGCAGAGGACTTACTCACATGATTATTGTAGGAGAATTCTGCCCATGGTAGCAACTTAACCCAGTAATTGTGATGCACGTTGATGAAGTGACGCAGGAACCTGGACACGATCTGATTGACCCTCTCCACCTGACCGTTGATTGAGGATGATACACTGAAGAGAAATCCAGCTCTACCTTCATTAGTTTACAGATCGCCCTCCAGAACCTCAAAGTGAATTGGACACCTCTGTCGGACACAATGTGAAGAGGAATCCCATGGAGACGGAAAATATACTGAATGAAGTAGTCGGCAAGTTCAGGAGCAGAAGGAAGACCAGGCAGAGGGATAAAGTGAGCCATCTTCTAAAAATGGTCCACCACGACCCAGATAACGGGGCAGCCAGAAGAGATGGGGAGATCTGTAATAAAGTCCATAGCAATGTGCTGCCAGGGGACTGAAGGAACGGGAAGCGGCAGGAGATGTCCAGATGGAAGATGCTTCGCAGTTTTATTTCAGACGCAGGAGGGGCAAGCCAAGACATATTCCATGATGTCTTTACGCATGGTAGGCCACCATTAAAAATGGGAAATGAGTTGCGAAGTCTTCCTCTGCCCAGCGTGACCAGACAACTTAGAAGAGTGGCCTCAGCGAAGAACTTGACTCCTATCTGAACTACCTACTAATGTCTTACCGGGAGGAATCTGGGACAGATTGACAGATGCCACTGTCACCATACGGGAGGGCTAGATGATGTGTTGAGGTTCCTCTTCCAAGTGGGGAGGCAGGAAGGACCTGGAGAGAGCATTAGCCTTGATGTTCTTACTGGCAGGGTGAAAAGGAAAAACAAAATTAAATCGAGCAAAGAACAGAGACCACATGGCCTGGCATGGATTCAGCCGTTGTGCAGACTGGAGATTAGGGTGACCGCAAAAAATCGATGTCGGAATTTTGTTCGTCTGGACCCCACAAAACGATTCCCCTTTCCAGATATTGAGATAGCCAAAATTTGAGCTCGATCAAACGACGTTAACCCGTGCCGCTCGTCGCTCAAAGTTTGAAAAAATCCAAATTGAGGTATTTTAAGATTTAGGTATTTTGCATAGTCTGTTAGACTATAAAGAATGTGACAACAACATTGCAGAAATAGCCCTGACCAAATTTTCGAACCATTTGTGGTATTTGAATGCAGAGTTGGTGGGATTATCGTTTTTTGATCCCACCATTACAGACAATGAAAAGTTGTTAATGGCTAATAAATTGCTCAGTAGCACAGATGAACCATCAGAACACGCTAGGGTTGTAAATCCAAAAGTTAGGAAAGAAAAATTAAAAGAGGTAGGAAGTAACCAACTTTAACGACCTTCTGACAAAAGATGAAGAACAAAAGCAATATGTCCTGCAAGTTGTAAGCAAATGCCGAGCATTATATTCTGACGTTTCAAAAACTACTTTAACAAAAGCTCTAGAATAGATTAGATAACTATGTAAAATTATCAACTCATGTAGGTTAAGGTACTGTCACACTTAGCGATGTACCAGCGATCCCGACCAGCGATATGACGCGGTCAGGATCGCTGGTACATCGCTAAGTGGTCGCTAGTGAGCTGCCACATAGGCAGATCTCACCAGCGACATCGCTGGGGACGGGGATCGCTACTTACCTGTCACACCAGGCGATCCTGCGTCCTCCCGCCCGGCTCCACGCGTCGCTCGTCCTCACAGCAGGAAGCGCCACAGGAAGCTGACGACGAGAAACAGTCCTGAACGTTCTCGCGCGATCAGCGATAACCAGCGGGGGGAGCCGGTCGCTGGTAAGTATCAGACACAGAGATATCGCTAGCAATATCGCTATAACGTCACTAGTTATAGCGATATTGCTAGCGATATCTCTAAGTGTGACATGCCCTTTAGCGTGCTCTGATGGTTCATCTGTGCTACTGAGCAATTTATTAGCCATTAACAACTTTTCATTGTCTGTAATGGTGGGATCAAAAAACGATAATCCCACCAACTCTGCATTCAAATACCACAAATGGTTCGAAAATTTGGTCAGGGCTATTTCTGCAATGTTGTTGTCACATTCTTTATAGTCTAACAGACTATGCAAAATACCTAAATCTTAAAATACCTCAATTTGGATTTTTCAAACTTTGAGGGACGAGCGGCACGGGTTAACGTCGTTTGATCGAGCTCAAATTTTGGCTATCTCAATATCTGGAAAGGGGAATCGTTTTGTGGGGTCCAGACGAACAAGATTCTGACATTTTCCCCCCCCATATGAGATCCGGTCACCCTACAGGAGATAGGCGAGATTCTCATGGTCGATGAAAATAACTTCCTGGTGAACTGTTCCCTCGAGGTGACGTCACTCTTGCAGAGCAAGCTTCATGGCCAGTAACTCCAGAGACCGGAATTTCTCTTGTAAGCGGAAAAAACCTTAGAGAAGAAGCCGCAAGAGACCATCCACCCAGAGGAAGACTTCTGGGTAAGAACTGCTCCTGCGCCTATGGAAGAGGCATCCACCTCGAGGAAGAACTATTTATCTGCAATTGGCCGATGGAGCACGGGCGCAGAAGAGAAGGCTTTCTTCAGAGAAGTAAACACCTCCTTTGTCTTGGGAGACCAATCTTTGGAATTGGGGCCTTTTCGGGTCAAAGCAGAGATGGGAGCCACCCGAGATGAGAAATGTGGAATAAATTGACGATAATGGTTAGCGAACCCCAGGATAAGAAAGAAGCGGAGATGTTGCCACCTCACAGGTGGAGATTCGACCCTGAGGAGGAGACGTCCCTGGGAGCAGATCAGTGGGGCATTCATACGGCCTGTGGGGTGGCAACATCTCCGCTTCTTTCTTATCGAAGACGTCGGAAAATGACCAGTAGGAAGATGGTAAACCCCGCAGGATGGATGGTGCCATAGGACGGTGAACTGGATGGAAGCGAAAAATCTGTTGAAACAGGAGTCTCCCCAGCTCAAAATCTCACCAGTCTTCCAATTCAATACAGGCTTGTGTGCTTGAAGCCAGGGTAAACCTACTAGCAAGGGGTGAGACAAACCAGGCAACACATGAAAACAGATTTTCTCTGAGTTAGTCAAACTTACCTGAAGTTCCACTGGCTCAGTCTGGAAATGAACGGGCTCAGTCAGGGCTCTACCATCCACGGAGGTCACTAGTTCAAGGTTTTGGAGGTGCTGTACAGGAATCTGATAACGATCCACCACAGCTTGCTGAATGAAATTCCCAGCGGACCCGGAATCCAGGTAACCAAATTCAGAAAAGCTAACAGTGCCGAAGGACAAGGACACATATGTTAGCAGAGAAGGAGAGGAACAATTTTCGCCCAGGGAAGCCTCTACTACAGTCCCTAGGCTCTGGAGTTTCCTGGCCTCTCAGCACAGGAGCGAATCAAATGCTCAGAACTGCCACAGTAGAAACACCTCCCCTCCACCTGGTCAACTTGCATAGGCTCTGAGGAAGAAGCAGAGTTATGAGAAACAGTCGGCCTTTGGAAACTGGGTGCCGAGCAAAACGGTCTCCTCTCACGCTTAGCCTCCCTGGAGCACTCTTGAAATTGGATATCAATCCGGGTCGCCAGCGATATCAGGTCATCCAGAGATGTAGGAATGTCCTGTTCCGCCTACTCATCCTTTATTCTACCAGACAGACTTCCCAATAGGCGGCCACCAACACTTCATAATTCCAGGACAACTCGGAGGAGAGGGTGTGGAACCGAATAGTACTGTGCCATCATGAGATCCTCCTGACAGAGGCAAAGAAGGGAGGAAGCTGCCGAAGTAGTACGACCGGGCTCGTCAAAGGTCCTGTGGAACACACCTAGGAAAGGACGGGAGGTCATTGACTAACGGATCTCCTCTTTCCCACAATGAATTTATTCAACTGAGAGCCTCTCCAGTGAGAAGGGACATAAGGAATGCTATCTTCGCCCTATCAGATACAAAAAGATGGCCCAGAAGCTCAAAGTGCAGCAAGCACTGATTAATAAAACCCCAACACTGAGTGGGATTGCTGTCGAACTGGGTGGGAGCCGCTAGACGAGGTCTTTTACCTGACGCATAGTCGGGAGTCTGGAGACAGGCAGCAGAGGTGGTCGCAGCTTGAACAGAAACAGACGAGGCCGTGGATATCACCAAGTCCACACAAGTAGACTAGTTCTGCAGATACGATGTGATCTCCTGCTGGTCCCTGAGTCGGGAGATTTCCTGACATAATTCTGAGGCTGGGGGTGGTTGAGAGACAGCGGGTTCCATGGCCTGAGCAATCTGTAACGAATGGAAATGGAGGCACAGATGGTGAGGTGCACATTCGTTTATTGAAATTTTTGTGGAACCACGGGACCTCTGCCCGGGAAGCTCTGAAGGGAGCATGACTAAGCGAGTCCCAGACCTCCATAGTAAGACCCCTCAGACAGGGCCAGAATGGAAAGTGCAAGAGACGCAAGGTGCTACCTCCAGTGAGATCCCAGGTACGTGGAATCTGACTCGATCGGACTGGCGGGCAGGCAGGTACTGCAAGTAGCAGAGAACCAGACAGGAGATAAGCGGCAGAGGCGGGTAGTGGGCAGCTGCTGGCACAGAGAGATGCAGGAGATACTGGCGTAGTCCCGGAAGGTGTGGGAAGACATGCAGGACACACTGAGGAGAAAAAGCAGTATCAGCAAGATGCAGCAGAGCATTAACACGCAGGTACAGGAACCTGAGAACTAGCAACAGGAAACACATGTTGCTCAATCACCTCCCTAAGGGCAGAGGTGCCTGAAATAGTACGAGACAATCAGCCATTGGCTGAACCTATTTTTGAAAATGGCACAATGTCTCTTTAAGAGATCGAGAGTGTGTGCACGCGCGCCCTCAGTGACGTGCCAGGAGATCTGCGGGACACGCGCAGCGTCCAGGAAGCAGCAGAAGGAGCAGGTACCGCAGGACATGGGACAGGAGCCCCAGGAGACTGGCGACCCCACCAGGCATCACGCTGAAGCGGTGGCCTCGAGGCAAGAGATGAGAGCCAGGGAGCGGACCAGGAGCGGAATGGAGGCGCTACACTTATATAAATGACTTATCCTTTGTTAGGTCATCAAAATCAAATTGAAAGGGATACAACATCTGACACCAGGGTTTTACATAGAAATCATGAGACCCCATAGCAGAAGTTCTAATTGGGTCCCCAAAACAAATAAATAAAAAATAACGTACAAACACTTTATGATACCTCCACAGTGAATTCCTCCACAGTACCCTACACGCACATAGTATGATTACCCTACTGTACCCCATCTCAACTCCCCCAGCGAAGTTTGGTGACTCAAATACAGTATGATCCCCCAACTGTGACCACTACACAGTCCTCCATGCAGTATAATGGGCCTATATAGGGTATAAAGGCCCCACACCTAACCAAACTGCATAGTGGCCCCCACTGGCCCTACAAACAGTATAATGACTCCACAAAAACATTCACACTGTATAATTGCTTGCATACAGTGTTATTGCCACCACGTAGCACTCCAAGTATTATAATGTCCCCCAAATAGACTTCAATATATAGTATATTAAGCCCCATAGTCCTCCATATAGTATACTGCATGCCATAATCCTCCATATACTTTAATGTACAACTCATAGTCCTCTATGTAGCATAATGCACCCCAGAGTCCTCCATATAGTAGAATGCACTCCCCATAGTACTTCGTATAGTAAAATGCACTTCCCATAATTCTGCGTATCGTATAATGTACTCCCCATAGTCCTCCCTATAGTATAATGCACTATTCATAGTCCTCCATATAGTACAATGCACTCCCTATAGTACTTTGCATAGTAAAATACACTTCCCATAATCCTGTGTACAGTATAATGCACTCCCCACAGTCCTTCCTATAGTATAATGCACTATCCATAGTCCGCCATATAGTTTAATGCACCCTCATAGTCCTCCATATAGTATAATGCACTCCTAAGTGTCCTCCATATAGTATAATGCATTCCCAATAGCCATCAATACAGTAAAATGCACCCCATAGCCCTCCATATAGTATAGTGCACTCCCCATAGCTCTCCATATAGAATAATGCACTTCCCAGATTCCTCCATATAGTATAATACACTCTACATAGTCCTCCATGCAGTATAAGGTACCCCATAGTCCTCCATACAGTATAATCACCCGATAGTTCTCCATATAGTATAATGCATTCTGTTATGATTGGGTCACCGAAGAGGATAGCAAGACCAAGCTAAGCCACAGAAAACCAGAGAGGTTGGTAACCAAGCGGGTTGCAGACCCCTAATCCCATCCACAAAACTAGCAGTAGCCGTGGAGCGTACCCATGATGATCGCAGACACCTCGACACAGCCAGAGAACCAAACAAGCCCAAAGCAAGAAAGGGGAAATTTAAACTGCCCCAGAGCAGACCCCAAAGGAATAGATAGCCCCCAAACATATATTGTCGGTGAGACAAGACGAAAACACAAATGCAAATGATATATCGTGGCACAGCTGTGTCGGTGCACAAAAAAGGTTCCCACACCAGTATAGATAATAATAAAAATTTTGGCACTCAACTTGTTGCAAAGTGAAGTATTTGATTTGCAGTCACAAATCTAGACGTTTCGGCTATACCAATAAGCCTTCATCAGTATACTGTAGAATTGATAAAAATACACGTGGTACAAGTCAGATGCTACATTTAATACAATGAAAAAAATGAAACATCCAACAACACAAGAAAAAAACTTCCGTAGGTGCATAAGTGACCAGAGGGACGGGTTCAGGTATTGGGGAGTGTAACTCATAAAGGAAAAAGGACCAATGTAAGAAAAAACATAAAAAGAAAAGTAAAAAAGAAGAAAAAAAATAAGAAGACCTACCCAGACTGCTCATGTACAATGGATTGCTGTATATCTACAGTGGGAAAAGACATGGGTACGTTGTAATTATACTTAGAAAATGTGGATGAAACTCATTGATATTAGGTGTATATCTACTCACTATGAAATAAAGCTACTATCGGGACAAAATTAAATACAGGTCATGTCATCAGTCTTGAACATATTGGTATAAGGACCTAGGTCACAAAGAATAGATAAAAAAATGAGATCATGTCTGAATTTCTGAAATTCGCCTGCTAGAGGCGGTGTATCCGGCTGCACGTCTTATTATTTAAATTCGCCCTACTGGAGGCGGTGTATCCAGGGTCGCGTATGTCATATAAATTCGCCCTGCTGGAGGCGGTGTGTCCAGTCACACGTTGACCGTTACACCTCCATTTAGTATAGTACACTTGTAACGGGGACTTCCAATCTCGGGTACCTCTTTCAGTACTACCCCGTGTTTCCGGAGGTCCACTCGGCTTTAGCTGGAGTCTGAATGAAGGACGCTGGCTGGAATTCCTTGGTTACATGGGCGCATATAAAAGATCACTGCTTCTCCACGTATTTCCAGTCTGACAACACTTTACTCACCGGACACAGAATATATCTCACAGATACAGAGGGCAGGCCAATAGAAAAGCGGCAGGCCAGACATACATTACAATAGCAGCAGGTGGCCGGAGCCTGCCGATATTTACTGTGGGAATTAGAAAGGTGGGGGAGGGGGCGGACAAAAGGGGAATATCATGTCCCCTCTGCTCAGGGGTGCAGCCTGTGGTCTGATGCATTAGGGACATGCATCTCCCATGGAACCTATTATACATACATATAACTGCACAACATATTCTGGGTGCTGAGTGGTTCCGTAACACGTAACAACACTCCTCATAGTTCACCTTATAGAATAATGCACTTTCCATCATCCTCCATATAGTATAATACATTCCACATAGTTCTCCATATAGTATAATGCATCCCCCATAGTCCTCCATACAGTATAAGCACCCCATAGTTCTTCATATAGTATAATGCATTCCCCATAGTACTTTATATATTGTAACACATTCCCCATAGTCCTATATACAGTATAATGCACTCCCCATAGCCTTCCATTCAGTATAATATGCTTCACATAATCCTCCATATAGTGTAATGCACCCCATAGTCTTCCATTTAGTATAATGCACCTCTCATAGTCCTCCATATAGCATAATGCACTTCCCATAGTCTTCTAAATGGTAAAATGTATTCCCATAGTCCTCCATACAGTATAATGCATTTCCAATACTCCTCCATACAGTATAATGCACTTTCCATATTCCTCCATACAGTATAAAGCACCTCCACAGTCCTCCATACAGTATAATGAACGCTCATAGTCCTCCATATAGAGTAATGCACTCCCCATACTCCTCCATACAGAGTAATGCACACTCCATAGTCCCCCATATAGTATAATGCACTCCAAATCCAGGATGGCGATGCAGTTGAACATGTGTTGATGAGCGGGGGGCCCGGGGCCTGCGCTTTCACTGGGCCCCCTTGGCTTTCGGGCCCCAAAGCAGCCACGTGACCTGCCTCCATTAGTGGTATGCCACTGTCTGACACTCCCACCAATGAGCTATTTGAGCTTCGACAGTGACTAGATTGAAACAGTGAATGGAAATGGAACAGCCCAGGCAAGAACACTAGGCACCACCAACTAATCAGTGAGGTACTGGTTGTCAGACCCCCAACCATCAGATACTGTTGACCTATCCAGAGAGGGTTTGCTGTCCCTAGCCCATTCTTAATACACAGCTAAGGCTACATTCACATGTTCAGTCATTTTCAGTTAGAATGGATGCAGAAGTAATCCTTTAACAAAAACGTTGTGCAGAAACATTTGTTTGCCCAACTAAAAATAAAAGTGGATCAGTTTTTTTTAACACTGAAGTCTATGGAAGACTGATCCGTTATATAGCCATCAGTTTTTCTTTCATTTGAAAAGGATCCGTTTTACGCTTATTGGATTAGTTTCAAATGGAACAAAATGGATGGCAATTTAACGGATCAGTTTTCCATAGACTTCAATGTTAAAAAAAAACAAATCCAGTTGAAATCAGTTTTTTTTTTACCCAGATACAAAAGTTGTTTCTGCAAAACTTTTTTGTTAATGGATTGCTGCTGGATCCATGCACTTCTAACTGATGATTACTGGACATATGAACGTAGCCTAAGGGTACTGTCACACTTAGCGATGTACCAGCAATCCCGACCAGCGATATGACGTGGTCAGGATCGCTGGTACATCGCTAAGTGGTCGCTAGTGAGCTGCCACACAGGCAGATCTCACCAGCGACATAGCAGGGGACGGGGGTCGCTACTTACCTGTCACACCAGGCAATCCTGCGTCTTCCCGCCCGGCTCCACGCGTCGCTCGTCGTCACAGCAGGAAGCGCCGCAGGAAGCTGACGATGAGAAACAGTCCAGGACGTTCTCGCGCAATCAGCGATAACCAGCGGGGGAGCGGGTCGTAGGTAAGTATCAGACACAGCGATATCGCTAGCAATATCGCTATAACGTCACTAGTTATAGCGATATTGCTAGCGATATCTCTTAGTGTGACAGTACCTTAAGCCACAATATTTATTGATAATATTCTAGTGAACACCGAAACTGATATAGCATTAGGTTACCTCTTGTTATCAGCAAAAATGTTAGAGAAACCAAATACGTTTCAAAGATTAAGTAGTGCTATATCTATTACCTTCAATGAAAAGATTGCATTCAGATAACAGAAATGAGCTGGCTTGTACTGAGTGGTTTTAGCTACAATGCATAAATATGTGACGAGGACGCTTAATTTCAGGTATCTCTAGGTGCTAAGACATTAGATTTTTTTTCATTTTATTTAATTAAAATCAAAGTCTTAGACCATAGAAAATTTTTAAATGTATTTTACAGATATGTTGCTTGCAGCATATTCCCCTGAGTGTTCCCATGATAACACTTATTTTGCTTTAAAAGATTTAGAGGGAGTTTGCCAGCTTAAATTGTGTGTAAGCACATAGTCTTGAGGAGATATAGATTGTATAAAAATTGCTCCTTTAGTGTTCTAATCCGTGCCTACATTCTGCAGGAACTGAAGTTTAATCACATATGCTAATTAGACTGATCATTACAACCTTGCTGTGGCCAAAAGGCTCAGTGCACTGTTGCACTCACTGATTTTTCATGTCCACAAATCCCTCACTTGTGAGTTATAGACAGAGCAATCTCTTCAAGCATTGCTCTATCCTGGAAAGCTAGTGAATTTTGCACATTGCAGAATATTGCATCAGCAACAGCAGGCTCCCACAACTCACATAACATATTGTTTTGCAGCTATCACATCACATAGTATAGTGCAAACAATCAGATGGGACAATAATAGCCTGTAGAAAAACTAAGGCAAGGAATGCAGCAGGCACGTTAGAGTAATTTAGTGTAGCAAGAGGATGTCAGAACTCACAGCTGAGCAATAGAGATTGGAAGACAACGTCCTAAAACATAAGAAAACTACTCCAGTTTGTAGAGGTGAAGAAGATGAGTGTGGAAATCAGTGAATAGTGACAGACTAAGTGTGATTGATCAGTGATATGGTGGAGCTGGCATTTAAACCGCTGCATTTGAATTACAATTCATTTTTTCTTCATTTTTAGTGCACTAGAAAGCAGTAGCAAGGCAACACAATAATTTTTAAAGAAAAAAAAAATCTGAATTCAGTGTCGGACTGAGATGGCTTGTTTACTTTTCATAATTGACTTTAAGCCTCAGACATCCCTATTTGTTCATGTACACAGAAAAATCGTGCGACTATCACCTGTTTTGGATCTGAGTTTCATCAGTGTTTGGTCAGTTTTTAGTGTCCATGTGTTTTCAGTGATTTTCATGTGTGGATAAATGAATAAATCTCAATAAATTACAAAATGTCTATCCATTGCAATGTTAAGTACGGACAGCACATAGGCTAAATACTGAGGCAATTCATGTGTTATCTTGAGCCATAGACTTGTATTAGCATTTTTTATCAGTGATGCTGGTAAAAACAGACATATCTCAATGATTTTTTCATGGACACGGTTCACAAAAGACCACAAACTTGTGAAGAGGTTCATAGACTGTAATTGGTATATTGTCACGATCCATTTTTGGATCAGTGGCAGATTTGGCTTTTCATGTTAAAACTTTTTTCCTTTCAGGCCATTGGGGGTTTATATGCTGCATGTGTATCAACTCAAACCAAGCTCAATTTTTGTGTTTTTTTCCTTGTATTTTTGCATTCTGTGCAAGCTAGGGTGTGGCCTCCCTCTCCTGAGCTGGAAATTGTATATAAGGCTTCCCCAGACTGGTGTCTACTGTTTGGGACCCAGTCCTTTTGTCTGTCCTTGTTCACATATTGAGGTCAACTTTGACACAACGCAAGGTTTTTAATATTAGACAGTGTAGGATTATCCCGAACAGATTTACCGTGTCGTGGTGGGATGGCTTTTATGCTACTTTTGATCAAAAACAGTATTACTAAAAACTCTATTATTTAGATGCACTTTTGCTTTTACTTATTTAGTTACAGTAGGGTTTTTGCTCATTTTGTCTTTTGCAGGTTTTATGTTTTATGGCCAATGTCAATATGCATTTATATGCTGCATGTGTATCAACTCAAACCAAGCTCAATTTTTGTGTTGTTTTTCATTGGGGGTTAATGTCAGTTTTTTTCTCCCCGGTGGCCGCTGGTGTAAATACATTGCTGCTGAGTTTGCTGATACAGTGACATTATCACCAACCTGCCCTTTTTTTTTTCAGGCGAGCCATGGCCCAAACGCAGGCCTTTCCCCAACTGCTTCAGACCCTCACCAATGAGCTTGGGGTGCTGCGTGTTGAGGTGGTGCAGCAGCTGCAGCAGTTGGTAGGGTTTGGGGCCTCGGCTCAGGTGCAGGCTCAACCAGAACCCAAAATATCTCTCCCTGACAGGTTTTCTGGAGGGAGAGATACATTTTTGTTTTTTCAGAAGGCTTGCAAGTTGTACTTCAGGCTCCACCCTCGTTCAGCCGAGAGTAAGGAACAACAGGTGGGAATCATCATATCCCTTCTTAAGGGTGATCCCCAATCCTGGGTCTTATCTCTGCTGGCTGATTCACTATCTCTACGGTCAGTGGACCAGTTTTTCGCGGATTTGGTGCTGGTGTATGGAGATTCTGATGGCGCCTCCCTGGCGGAATCCCGACTCCGTAAGATCAAGCAGGGGGTCCGGCTGGCTGAGGAGTACTGCTCATAGTTCAGGAGGTGGGCCACTGACACACTTTGGAATGACCCTGCCCTTAGGAGTCATTTTAAGCAGGGTCTGTCTCCAAGGTTACAGGATACTCTAATGCAGTTCACTGCCCCCAGGTCATTGGAGGCCGCCATGTCCCTTGCCATCCGGGTGGATAGACGCTTGAGGGAGAGACATACACCAAATATGCCCCCTTTAGTCCTTGTTAGGGAGGAGGACACACCGGTGCAGAAGGACGAGCCCATGCAGGTGGGAGGCGTTGGTTCCCAAACGATGTTGCATGCGGTTTGTCGTGGAGTGGGGGCATGTTTTTACTGTGGGCAGACTAGTTATTTCATTGATGTCTGCCCAACTCACGCCAAAATATCTGTACCAACTAAGAAGCCGTATCTCCCTGGTCGTGTGGAGGGAGGTGACCAGGGAGTGTATATTTCCTCCATTTTTTCTCCTCAGTGTACCATGTCTGCTGAAGTGGTGGTTGGCGGGGTAACTGAGAGTATCCAGATGCTTGTGGACAGTGGAGCAGGTGCCAATCTGGTGGATGCTCATTTTTTCCAGACCCATGGCCTGAGGTGTAGGACGCTAGCAAAACCTCTAAGCGTCCAGACCATTGACTCTGTCCCACTTTGCCAGGGGAGGTTGACCAAAGCTGTGGATGATATACATTTGCATATAGGGACTCATCATGAAGAGTCCCTGTCGTGCTATGTCTTGGGGGGGGATGCCATCACCCATCGGTTTAGGCCTCCCTTGGTTGAAAAGACACAACCTGGTCATAGATTGGCGGTCCAGGGAAGTAGTCAGTTGAGATCAGTCATGTGAGGGCTAGAGGCCAGGGGCTACTGTCTCTGCCATCTTTCTACAACCATCCCCTTCTCCAGTGGGGTCAGCAGAGGTGCTGCCAGGGAGTAGGGGCAACTCTCAACCCTCACCACATGCTAACCCTGAGTGTCGGAGTCCTCCTAGGAGGAGGGGTCAGGGGAGGGTGGTGGATCCCTGTGCATAGTGGGGGTATGAGTGTAGTGACACAGAGAGATGCCTCTGTTGTCGGTTCTGTAAAGAGTTCACCATCTTGTGGCAAACATGGCCGTGGCAATAAACATTCAGGTCCGGACCTATGTGTGAATCACTACATATGGGTGTCCTCCAAAAACATCCGGTGGAAGTGTGCTGCTGGGGCCTGGAATTCTCAGGTGATCGGGTCGTATAGGGTGTCAGCCATTCTCGGCCTGGGGACTTACCAGCTGGAGCTACCCCCAGTAATGCCCTACATAACTCATTCCCCGGGTCAGCGCTCTGGAGATTTGTGGCACCTACGGAGCATACGTTATTGTCACTTACATCAGTCCATGTTTGCCATAAACCAGAGGTCAGGTGACTGCCCAGGTGAGCTCTGGTGGATCGAGGCATTCTCATCATAGGTTGTTTTCTGATGAGGTCCGGTGTTGAGGGTCCGGAGGCCCCTCATTGAAAGTGGGGTACTGTCACGATCCATTTTTGGATCTGTAGCAGATTTGGCGTTTCATATTAAAACTTTTTTCCTTTCAGGCAATCGGGAGTTAATGTCAGTTTTGCCACCCGGTGGCTGCTGGTGTAATTACATTGCTATTGAGTTTGCTGATGCAGGTGGTGACCACTCCCACCATCCTTTAATAGGTCACCTGATGCATCAGCTGACTGTTGGTGATACAGGTCCTTTTGGATACCTACCGTACTGAAGACAGGAGGTTGCTGGTGCACTGGTGCTTCAGCTGAATGCTGTTATCTGGTGCCTTACTTTTCTGTGCAGGGCATTGCATCAGAGAAAGCTAAGTGTTGTTTTTGTGTTTCCTATTCCTTGTGGTGTTTGTCTTACCTTACCTTATGTTGTATTAGTAGAGCGGTGGGACCAGTGTCTTCACTTGCCAATTCCCTTCTTAGGGATAGGAACAGGCCAAGTGAGGGTTAAAGTATCCTGCCCAGCGACGGGTTGAAAAAACCCGTATAGGGGCGGTAGTAAGAGCAGGGCACATCCTCAGATGAGTGCAGGAAGTGTCCATTTCCCCGTTCCCTATCGCAGGGCCCACCATTGTTTAAGTTTTCCCTGGTGTGTTTTTGTTTTGCCATTTAGTGACTGACCAATTGGTGGGTCATGTCACACTGGGCCAATCACTTTGTGACATATATATTCTGACCCTGAACTTCATGGATAGAACACGTACATAGAATACAGACATCTGATTAAGGCCTTACTGAGTTTGTGCAATCTTTTTTTCTGTGGAGACATTAATTGTGTTTGTTTTTTTATACAAAAGAGAATTTCCCAAAATCCAGACATACAGTTAGGTCCATATATATTTGGACAGAGACAACATTTTTCTAATTTTGGTTCTAGACATTACCATAATGAATTTTAAACAAAACAATTCAGATGCAGTTGAAGTTCAGACTTTCAGCTTTCATTTGAGGGTATCCACATTAATATTGGATGAAGGGTTTAGGAGTTTCAGCTCCTTAACATGTGCCACCCTGTTTTCAAAGGGACCAAAAGTAATTGGACAGATTAAATAATTGTAAATAAAATGTTCATTTCTAGTACTTGGTTGAAAACCCTTTGTTGTCAATGATTGCCTGAAGTCTTGAACTCATGGATATCACCAGACGCTGTGTTTCCTCCTTTTTGATGCTCTGCCAGGCCTTCACTGCGGTGGTTTTCAGTTGCTGTTTGTTTGTGGGCCTGTCTGAAGTTTAGTCTTTAACAAGTGAAATGCATGCTCAATTGGGTTGAGATCAGGTGACTGACTTGGCCATTCACGAATATTCCACTTCTTTGCTTTAATTAACTCCTGGGTTGCTTTGGCTTTATGTTTTGGGTCATTGTCCATCTGTAGTATGAAACGACGACCAATCAGTTTGGCTGCATTTGGCTGGATCTGAGCACACAGTATGGCTCTGAATACCTCAGAATTCATTCGGCTGCTTCTGTCCTGTGTCACATCATCAATAAACACTAGTGACCCAATGCCACTGGCAGCCATGCATGCCCAAGCCATCACACTGCCTCCGCTGTGTTTTACAGATGATGTGGTATGCTTTGGATCATGAGCTGTACCATGCCTTCACCATACTTTTCTCTTTCCATCATTCTGGTAGAGGTTGATCTTGGTTTCATCTGTCCAAAGAACATTCTCCCAAAACTGTGCTGGCTTTTTTTAGATGTTTTTTAGCAAAGTCCAGTCTAGCCTTTTTATTCTTGATGCTTATGAGTGGCTTGCACCGTGCAGTGAACCCTCTGTATTTACTTTCATGCAGCCTTCTCTTTATGGTAGATTTGGCTATTGATACGCCTACCTCCTGGAGAGTGTTGTTCACTTGGTTGGCTGTTATGAAGGGGTTTCTCTTCAAATGTAGACTATTCTGCGATCATCCACCACTGTTGTCTTCCGTGGGCGCCCAGGTCTTTTTGCATTGATGAGTTCACCAGTGCTTTCTTTCTTTCTCAGGATGTACCAAACTGTAGATTTTGCCACTCCTAATGTTGTAACAATATCTCGGATGGGTTTTTTCTGTTTTTGCAGCTTAAGGATGGCTTGTTTCACCTGCATGGAGAGATCCTTTGACCGCTTGTTTCCTTCACAGCAAAACCTTCCAAATGCAAGCACCACACCTCAAATCAACTCCAGGCCTTTTAACTGCTTAATTGAGAATGACATAATGAAGGGATTGACCACACCTGTCCATGAAATAGTCTTGGAGTCAATTGTCCAATTACTTTTGGTCCCTTCAAAAACAGGGTGGCACATGTTAAGAAGCTGAAACTCCTAAACCTTTCATCCAATTTTAATATGGATGCCCTCAAATGAAAGCTGAAAGTCTGAACTTCCACTGCATCTGAATTGTTTTGTTTAAAATTCATTGTGGTAATGTCTAGAACCAAAATGAGAAAAATGTTGTCTCTGTCCAAATATATATGGACCTAACTGTATAGCTGTCTATAACACTAAGTGTGCGTGTTACAAAATGTTTATGTTAGAACATCTCTTTTACTAATCATATTTCACATCTGTACATATAACACCAATACAGCACCCTCTTGCAGGTGCTGTTTTTTAGACAAATACACACCTAGCTTTTCTTATTATATCATTTTTAAGAAGGGGATGACATTTTTTTTAAATTTAGACATTTAGCTGTGCATGTCTGTTTTTGCACACCTGTTTTACTAGACAAATTTGCCACCCATACACCACACCTAAACTGCAGCCTGAAGTCAAAATTTGCTTTCTACATGTGTACCTACCATTGAAACCCGAAGTTTACATACACTATATAAAAAGACCCATATGAATGTTTTTCTCAAAATCAGACATGTAATTACAGTTATGGACAAAAGTTTTGAGAATGACACAAATATTATATTTTCACATGATCTGCTGGCCTCTGGTTTTTATGTGTGTTTGTCAGATGTTTTTATCACATACAGAAATATAATTGCAATCATATTATGAGTAGCAAAAGGTTATATTGACAGTTAGAATGAGTTACTGCAGCAAGTCAATATTTGCAGTGTTGACCCTTCTTCTTCAGGACCTCAGCAATTCTCCCTGGCATGCTCTCAATCAACTTCTGGATCAAATCCTGACTGATAGCAGTCCATTCTTGCAAAATTAATGCTTTTATTTTGTCTGAATTTGAAGGTTTTTGTTTGTCCACCCGTCTCTTGATGATTGACCACAAGTTCTCAATGGGATTAAGATCTGGGGAGTTTCCAGGCCATGGTCCCAAAATCTCTATGTTTTGTTCCCTGAGCCATTTAGTTATCACCTTTGCTTTATGGCAAGGTGCTCCATCATGTTGAAAAAGGCATTGTTGATCGCCAAACTGCTCTTGGACGGTTGGGAGAAGTTGCTCTTGGAGGACATTCTGGTACCATTCTTTATTCATGGCTGTGTTTTTAGGCAAGACTGAGAGAGAGCCCATTCCCTTGGCTGAGAAGCCACCCCACACATGAATGTTTTCAGGATGCTTGACAGTTGGCATGAGACAAGACTGGTGGTAGCGCTCACCTGGTCTTCTCCGAATAAGCCGTTTTCCAGATGTCCCAAACAATCGAAAAGGGGATTCATCAGAGAAAATGACTTTACCCCAGTCCTCAGCAGTCCACTCCCTGTACCTCTTGCAGAATATCAGTCTGTCCATGATGTTTTTTCTGGAGAGAAGTGGCTTCTTTGCTGCCCTCCTTGAGACCAGGCCTTGCTCCAAGAGTCTCCGCCTCACAGTGCGTGCAGATGCACTCACACCTGCCTGCTGCCATTCCTGAGCAAGCTCTGCACTGCTGGTAGCCCTATCCCGCAGCTGAAACACTTTTAAGAGATGTCCTGGCGCTTGCTGGTCTTTCTTGGGCGCCCTGGAGCCTTTTTGGCAACAAGGGAACCTCTCTCCTTGAAGTTCTTGATGATGCGATAGATTGTTGACTGAGGTGCAATCTTTCTAGCTGCGATACTCTTCCTTGTTAGGCCATTTTTGTGCAGTGCAATGATGACTGCACGTGTTTCTTTAGAGATAACCATGGTTAACAGAAGAGAAACAATGATGCCAAGCACCAGCCTCCTTTTAAAGTGTCCAGTGGTGTCATTCTTACTTAATCATGACAGATTGATCTCCAGCCCTGTCCTCATCAACACCCACACCTGTGTTAATGGAGCAATCACTGAAACGATGTTAGCTGGTCCTTTTAAGGCAGGGCTGCAATGATGTTGAAATGTGTTTTGGGGGATAAAGTTAATTTCCTAGGCAAATATTAACTTTGCAAGTAATTGCTGTTAAGCTGATCACTCTTTATAACATTCTGGAGTATATGCAAATTGCCATTAGAAAAAATGAAGCAGTAGACTTTGTAAAAATTAATATTTGTGTCATTCTCTAAACTTTTGGCCATGACTGTAGAATAAACCTTTCCAATTTTAGGTCAACTAGGATTACCAAAATTATTATGTCATTAATTTTTTTTGAAACATCTGAGTTAATTAGAGATACTTCTGTGGATGTACTTTAATGCACACCTGAAACACACTGCTTCTTTGTGTAGCATCATGGGAAAGTCTCAAGAAATCAGCCAACATCCTCAGGTGAGTGCAGAAGGTGTCCATTTCCCCGTTCCCTATCACAGGGCCCACCATTGTTTAAGTTTTCCCTGGTGTGTTTTTGTTTTGCCATTTAGTGACTGACCAATTGGTGGGTCATGTCACACTGGGCCAATCACTTTGTGACATATATATTCTGACCCTGAACTTCATTGATAGAACACGTACATAGAATACAGACATCTGATTAAGGCCTTACTGAGTTTGTGCAATCTTTTTTTCTGTGGAGACAATAATTGTGTTTGTTTTTTTTATACAAAAGAGAATTTCCCAAAATCCAGACATACAGTTAGGTCCATATATATTTGGACAGAGACAACATTTTTCTAATTTTGGTTCTAGACATTACCATAATGAATTTTAAACAAAACAATTCAGATGCAGTTGAAGTTCAGACTTTCAGCTTTCATTTGAGGGTATCCACATTAATATTGGATGAAGGGTTTAGGAGTTTCAGCTCCTTAACATGTGCCACCCTGTTTTCAAAGGGACCAAAAGTAATTGGACAGATTAAATAATTGTAAATAAAATGTTCATTTCTAGTACTTGGTTGAAAACCCTTTGTTGGCAATGACTGCCTGAAGTCTTGAACTCATGGACATCACCAGACGCTGTGTTTCCTCCTTTTTGATGCTCTGCCAGGCCTTCAGTGCGGTGGTTTTCAGTTGCTGTTTGTTTGTGGGCCTTTCTGTCTGAAGTTTAGTCTTTAACAAGTGAAATGCGTGCTCAATTGGGTTGAGATCAGGTGACTGACTTGGCCATTCACGAATATTCCATTTCTTTGCTTTAATAAACTCCTGGGTTGCTTTGGCTTTATGTTTTGGGTCATTGTCCATCTGTAGTATGAAACGGCGACCAATCAGTTTGGCTGCATTTGGCTGGATCTGAGCACACAGTATGGCTCTGAATACCTCAGAAATCTGCCAAGATATCAGGAACAGAATTGTGGACGTGCACATGTCTGGCTCATCTTTGGGTACAATTTCAAGATACCTGAAGGTGCCTCATTCATCTGTACAAACAATTATACACAAGTACAAACAAGATGGGAATGTGCAGCCATCATACTACTCAGGAATGAGACGGATTCCCAGAGATGAACATGGTAAGGTCTGACATGTGCATATGTTAGCTTAAAAGGGGTTAGATACAATCCTAGAAAATTTCAGCATTTTATTTGTCATTTCATTTCAAAATTTGGCTTGCAATATTACTATTCATGGTACGAGTCATTTTTGGAAAAATATAATTGAACTTGGCAAATTGGAAATTAAAAAAAAATGTAATCATCCACTTTATGGATGGATTATAAACAGCAGTATTTATAGCAAAATACAATTTTGTGTAATGGAATTCACTGGTGCTTATCCATATTCGTATTCTGAGACAGACTATAATCTTATTATGCAACATACAATGCACCATATACCTGCAACCAGGCTTTGATTCGACCACAGAAGAACAGGAGACTTCTCCAGTGGGACCCTGTGCAAAACTAGGCCACCAGCAGTACTTGGCACAATACTCTTGAATCACTATGTACAAACAAAAGCAGCATCTTATTTATTTAACAATCTACCAAGTTCATTGTAATATAACTTTGGGATTGAGGATACTGCCACATTTGCATGTAGCTGAAAAGCGGGCCCCTGGAGTTGATTACTGGTGGGCCCTTGGCACCCCAGTCCGACGTTGCCTGCCACTATTAATTTCTATGCAGAGAACATGTCATTAGATATCCAGGTAATATTATAGTCTCCGGGAACCTAATTCTGCAGCTGCAGCAGTGATGTGAGCTGTTGACATGATATCATCGCAGCAGTCAAAACATAGAGACCCATGCAGCCAGCGCCGGCGGTACCACCCGGCGCCCCCGGGCAAATGCTGGGGCCCAGGATGAACAGGGGGGGCAGACTCAGCGTCAGGGACACCGTCACACTATGAGGCCATGAGTCATGGAAGCCCAGTGCCAGCGCTGCCACCGGGTACCTCCCCTCAAATACAGTACTCACCTCTCCTTGTTAACCACAGTTACAGTGTATTTAGTGTAGCTATCTTCTGACTCTATGTGACATCTCAGGGCAGAGAGTGTGTTGCTGTCGCTACAGCGCGCCCTCTGCTGAGCATTGCAGAGAGTCAAAATATGCTGAGGAGACCGGACCTGTGGAGAGGAGAGTATTTTTTTCAATGTATGGAGCATTATATGGGGCCTAATATACTCTATGGAGCAATAAATGGGGCCCATTATACTTTATGGAGCATTATATGGGACACATTATACTGTAAGGCACATTAAATGGGGGTCATTATATGCTGTATTAAGCAATATATGGAGCCCATTATGCTATATGGAGCATTATATGGGCCCATTATACTGCATGGAGCAATATCTGCTGGCATTATACTGTATACAGAATTATATGGGGGCCATTATACTGTATGGAGGACTATGTGGTGCCCATAATACTGTATGGAAGACTATGTGGTGCCCATAAGACTGTATGAAGGGCTTTATTGTGCCCATAATACTTACTTTTGAATTCCCCCAAGGCATGCACTGTGAGCTGCGAGGACCGGATGTTTTCTGAGCTATTGTAAAATTACAATAGATATCATTCATGTAATGTAAGAAGTTAGTGAAATCTTTGGCATTGTACTATACCTATATTTCTTATCTGTGAAAAATGAATTGTGGTATGTGTTAAAGGGGCCTACAAAAACCTTGAGCCAGCCCTGCATACAGCACAGAGATGTCAACCGTACAGAAATTTCTAAACATAGGGCACATTTTTGTCCTGTCAGTAAAAAAAAATGTAAAGCCTTGGTGATTTTCTTACCAGAGTTATGGGCTGTAGCATGTACCGCTTACAAGCATTATGATTTATTATGGTTCTTTATTGTGTCTATGCATGATTATCTGCCAAGAAAAAAATAAAAAGTGATGTTGGGAACCTAGCGGACCTGGGGAGGGTGAGTACTTTATTTGTTATTTCAGGTATTTCAAAGCATTTGGAGTCTTCTTTCCAAACGTGGGAAAACCCTTTAAATGAATTGACCTTTGCTGAATTACACACTTGCACACCAAAAACACAACTACTTTATAACTAGCAAATGAATATTCACATAAAGCACAATTAACATACAACAGTATATGAATATTGGTCGCCCTTTCTAATAATAATGTCAAGGATACACTGGACTGTCAGCCAGTAGTACCCGAATTAAATCCACATGGGCCTCTTCCAGCCTGCTTCAGCTTCCAATGGCCGTCACTGCCCTAGGCCTTGACAGAAGCCATAGTACACTCTCCAGCTAGGCCACAAGTCTCACACTGTAGGCCGCACACAGTTCATTCTGCCACCAACTCGCTCCATTTGCTCCGGCTCACTTTTCTTTTCATCCAACCTGACCTCCACTCACACGATCGAGGTTACATTTCTCCAAGGGGCCTGAGCTCACGCATATGAGGGTCTGTGTCTCCAACTGGGCCTCCACTTATATGATCAAGGTTTCGTTTCTTCAACTGGGCCTCTGCTGTCCATTATCCTTGCCTCGACAATCAGGATTTCCTATCCTCCATGAAACCTCTGCACCCCTTGCTTTATCCACTTCTGATGATTCCCTTATGTTTATGAACATGTTCCTATAGGATTTCGCTGCTAGTGCAGGCCCCTCTTACACAGGTGACTGGTTAAAAGTCTGGACAATGACTGACTCCTGACCTGGCCCCCGTGGCCATTTATTTTTCTGCTGCTTCACAGTATATTGTGTGATCTTGTGTTACAAGCTTCTATCTTCCTTCCGTTCAACATGTCACCTTGCCCGTGGTTCCAGTCTTCTTTCAGGCCCCTACATCTACTGCCACTGTTCACTAGATGGTAGCATCTGCCCACAAATTCTGTACTGTACATTTGGACTATATGAGTCACTTCACTCCTCTTACACATTCCTGATTTTGGTGTACAAGTACTGATAAAACACTGATCAAAAATACTGATGTGTGAATGAAGCCTTAGAATGGGGCAACAGTTTGCAACATTGATTGCTTCTCCGTGCATGCTCTTAGGGGCAGCTGGAGAACATCAAACTAAACTTTCAGCAGTCCTATAGAGAATGAATGGAGCCTTGGTTGATCATGCACACACTGCAGCTCCAATCAAAAAGGGATAAACGTGTCCCATTCTGCTCATCTGGGTGGTCCCAGGGGTCAAAGTTATCACTAGGGTTGAACGAATTTGTTTGGATTCGGTTCCGAATACGATCGGCAGAGAATATTGTTTTTGTAATATTCGTTGAACACAGCGAACGTTATTAGAGTCACTGGGAATAGAAATTACCGAATATGTTCGGAACTGAACATCAAACATACATTCGGCACAAATAGGGTACCAATATGGCATGAATATGGCAAGTTCAGATTTGGCGACCGATTCTGAACAAATTCGCTCAACTCTAGTTACCACCTGTGCTGTGGATTCCTGATAACTTCTCTTAACTACACAACAACTTTGCATAAAAATATTATTTTCATCAACAGTAGCTTGAAATTGTCAATCTACTTTGAGATTTTTGGAAATGCAGCATTATTAAATAATTCCTGTATAATATGTAAATCTGTCCCTTATATTATTGTGTGAGCTAAACTACCTTCACCCATAGACCTGCTCATACCCACTGCTGCTCCACTGGCTTCTTCTCCAGTGGTGTTACACTGCTACACAGCAGGAGACAGAGCAGTGCCACCATCATGCCACTGTGGTACGAGCAGGTACGCGGGGTGCAGTGACGAGCAGGAGGCAGAGCAAGGGTTAAACTCAAGTTTAATATATGTATATAGATCAATGCTGACAAAGAGTTTTCCACGCAGGGAAGTAAAACACCAATTCAAAATTCTACACAGAATAAACAATATGAGGATGAAAGCTGACTGTTATGTGGCCACGGACACGGCAACTATGGAACCTTGAGCTACAATGGGGGAACGAACAACGGAGAGTCACTTATCGGTCTCTGATGTCCTGCAGAATTGGTGTACGAAGATTGTCCTGGCGGCGCCTCTGTCGACGTGTTCAGCCAAAGAAGTGTTGCCGGAGGGTCTGGAAGTCCTTACACTCCGGTACCGCGGGGTGTACACAGGCCCCGAGTAGCTCCCCAAGTCACCAGGCCCCCCCTGGTGGGGCGCGGAGCGGAGACCGCGGGCCCCGGTGAGAAGGCCGCATCCGCGGTGTGAGGCAGAGTAGAGGCGGCTGTGGGTCTTTTTCACTTCAGCCATCTCGCTTTTAATACTGTGTAGCTCCTGCCTCATTTCTTTCACCCATTGGGGTTCACTCACGGCGTTTACGGAAGCTTCGGTACTCCAGGCCTTCCCCACGGGGGCTGTCATCCCCTGCTCCCATTCTCGAGTACGCGCCTCACTCCCTTTCTCCGAGAAGGTCAGACACGGGTTCACGCGTACCCACTCCCGCATGGCCTGTTTTGTCAGGGTGTTCCGCAGCCCAGTCACTAAAAGATCACGTAATGTCACATTAACGGCTCCTCCTGAACTCATTGCTTACACTGGGCATTGACTCTAAACTGGTATTTATAGCCATTGTTATGGCAATTACTACCTCCATCTTCCACATCTTTGATTTGTAGATTTCATCTGACCGTATGATTCTCCCATCTACTACACGCTGCACACTAATGTTCTATTTTATTACTCAACTGTTGTTCATATAAGCAACTTCAGATATATAAGCCTTTTTATCAAAGATTGCTACAGTTAATGCTTCCTTTTTTATCATTATCTACAGGACCCAATAGGCTCTATTGTCATATTCCATTGAGGTGACACTATTTATCTGGTTTTCCCATGATGCTTTTTTGAAACGGGTATGGCTTTTTTTTCACTTTTGTTCATTTCTCGTTGTAGCAACACCTCTGTACCTTGAACATATCCGCCATTCTCTAACCCTTTCTCCATGTTTTTGGATGCCTCTCTCTGGATACATTTCTCTGTCACATCAATACAGTTGCTTATGAAGCAACCTACATTTTGGAGATGTTTATTATAAATAATCTTATCTGTAAATATTGTATATACTTCTCTATGTTTTTTCTTATTGTTGTATTTTCTTTTTTTCCAGCGACTATATGATAAAGGCCAATGATTGGCCGAAACGTCGTTTAAATTGTCGCTTCACCTATCAGCATCAAATAAATACTCACCTTAAGCATTATTTTTCATGTACGTGTGCAGTGATTTTCTCTGAACTTACATTAACGGGCATCACGCAGACCCCATCTTTCCTTTCAATGGCTGTATACAGTTCCTGTAACACATTCATATATTGTGTCACCGTCTCCCCCTCTTTTTGCATATATATCTAAACAACCGGGTCCTCAGTTCCCCTACATTGGTGAGGTCCCCATGGGTCTCCTCCAGGATCCGCAACACCCTGGCAAAAGTGTTTCGCTGCCCGGGGGTAGTAACATTACCGAGTCCCGGGCTTCCCCGTCCAACGCCATAATAGCCACCACAGCCTCCAAGTCAGGGGTCATCGGGTCCATCCTCAACAACCCCCGCATCCGCTCTGTCCAGCTCCAGAGCATAGTATTGCTACCCGTGAATTTTGGCAAGTTATTCAACATAGCCCCCAATGATATGCTAGACCGTGGACCACCCCCCGACCCTTGGTCTGCTGCCTCCACACTGGCAGACTGCATCCTGACGACTACGCCAAAATGTGGTACGAGCAGGTACGTGGGATGCAGTGACGAGCAAGAGGCAGAGCAAGGGTTAAACTCAAGTTTTATATATGTGTATAGATCAAAGCTGACAAAGAGTTTTCCACGCAGGGAAGTAAAACACCAATACAATATTCTACACAGAATAAACAATACAGGGATGAAAGCTGACCGCTATGTGGCCACGGACAGGGCAACTAAGGAACCTTGAGCTACAACGGGGGGAGCGAACAACAGAGAGTCACTTATCGGTCTCTGACATCCTGCAGAATTGGTGTACGAAGATTGCCCTGGCGGCGCCTCAGTCGACGTGTCCAGCCGAGGAAGCATTGCGGGAGGGTCTAGAAGTCCTTAGGCTCCGATACTGTGGGGTGTACACAGGCCCTGCGTAGCTCCCCTGTCACCGAGACACCCGCAGTGGGGCACAGAGCGGAGACTGCGGGCCCCGGTGAGGAGGCCGCAGCCGCGGTGTGAGGAAGGGAAGACACGGCCGTGGGTCCCGATGTGGAGGCTGCAGCCGCGGTGTGAGGCAGGGCAGAGGTGGTGCTGAATGGGGCGGTCACTGGCGGTGGGCGAATGGCCCGCGGTAGAGAGCTGTTTGGTGTTCGGGAGGCGCCACGCCTGAGGATGCACCATGGCCCGCGTTTTGCAGTGGCTCGTGGAGAGACTTCTGCTCCGGGTACTCAGTCAGGACCTTCTGCTCGGTCGAGTCAGGTCCTGTCTCTCCTCCCTCCGAAGTGCTGACTCACATCCCCGAAAGCTAGTTTGCTTGACTCCTCCCACTTATCTCTCATCACACTCCCCACCCAGTCCCTGTTGTTCTCCTGCACTACTTGTCTTAAAGTTGACCCACCCCCTTTCTGCCTGGTCAAAAATCGATCTCGATCTGCAACTATGCCCCCCGGGAACACAGGTGACAGCCCTCCCAGTTCCAGCCCAGAGACACGATTGGTCTTTTTCCGGGACCCACGCCCCTACACCACCACTAAGGACTGACTAGTGACCACCCAACAACAACCCTGACTGATGAATAGCACTGCTGTACTGTCAGGTATTTACAGTCATATGTTAAAGTTTGGGCACCCCTATTAATGTTAACCTTTTTTCTTTATAACAATCTTGGTTTTTGCAACAGCTATTTCAGTTTCATATATCTAATAACTGATGGACTCAGTTATATTTCTGGATTCAAATGAGGTTTATTGCACTAACAGAAAATGTGCAATCTGCATTTAAACAAAATTTGACCGGTACAAAAGTATGGGCACCCTTATCATTTTCTTGATTTGAACACTCCTAACTACTTTTTACTGACTTCCTGAAGCACTAAATTGGTTTTGTAACCTCATTGAGCTTTGAACTTCATAGCCAGGTGTATAAAATCAAGAGAAAAGGTATTTAAGGTGGCCACTTGCAAGTAGTTCTCCTATTTGATTCTCCTATGAAGAGTGGCATCATGGGCTCCTCAAAACAACTCTCAAATTATCTGAAAACAAAGATTATTCAACATAGCTTTTCAGGGGAAGGATACAAAAAGTTGTCTCAGAGATTTAACCTGTCAGTTTCCACTGTGAGGAAAATAGTAAGGAAATGGAAGAACACAGGTACAGTTCTTGTTAAGCCCAGAAGTGGCAGGCCAAGAAAAATATCAGAAAGGCAGAGAAGAAGAATGGTGAGAACAGTCAAGGACAATCCACAGACCACCTCCAAAGACCTGCAGCATCATCTTGCTGCAGATGGTGTCACTGTGCATCGGTCAACAAAACAGCGCACTTTGCACAAGGAGAAGCTGTATGGGAGAGTGATGCGAAAGAAGCCGTTTCTGCAAGCACGCCACAAACAGAGTCGCCTGAGGTATGCAAAAGCACATATGGACAAGCCAGTTACATTTTGGAAGAAGGTCCTGTGAACTGATGAAACAAAGATTGAGTTGTTTGGTCATGCAAAAAGGCGTTATGCATGGAGGCTAAAAAACACAGCATTCCAAGAAAAACACTTGCTACCCACAGTAAAATTTGGTGGAGGTTCCATCATGCTTTGGGGCTGTGGGGCCGATGCCGGCACCGGGAATCTTGTTAAAATTGAGGGTTGCATGGATTCAACTCAGTATCAGCAGATTCTTGACAATAATGTGCAAGAATCAGTGACGAAGTTGAAGTTACGCAGGGGACGGATAAATCAGCAAGACAATGATTCAAAACACCGCTCCAAATCTACTCAGGCATTCATGCAGAGGAACAATTACAATGTTCTGAAATGTCCATCCCAGTCCCCAGACCTGAATATCATTGAACATCTGTGGGATGATTTGAAGCGGGCTGTCCATGCTCGGCGACCATCAAACTTAACTGAACTGAAATTGTTTTGTAAACAGGAATGGTCACAAATACCTTCATCCAGGATCCAGGAACTCATTAATAGCTACAGGAAGCGACTAGAGGCTGTTATTTTTGCAAAAGGAGGATCTACGAAATATTAATGTCACTTTTATGTTGAGGTGCCCATACTTTTGCACCGGTCAAATTTTGTTTAAATGCAGATTGCACATTTTCTGTTAGTACAATAAACCTCATTAGAATCCAGAAATGTAACTGAGTCCATCAGTTATTAGATATATGAAACTGAAATAGCTGTTGCAAAAACCAAAATTGTTATAAAGAAAAAAGGTTAACATTAATAGGGGTGCCCAAACTTTAACATATGACTGTATAGTTGCAGTTGCATCCAGGCAATTGAGCATCAAAAGGGTCAATGCCCCCTCAAAATACCATAGAGGAACGCCAGTGGCAGATGTTGGTTAGGGGATGATATAGATTTTGTGTGCGGTTAAGAAGCTTTTGATTATTTTTCTTCCTTCCAGTTTCAGGACTCTTTTTGTGCAATGATGGATTACTGGACCATCAGCTGCCATTTTTTTTAATTACAGGAATTATACTCTTATATTATTTTAATTAATGTAGTAGAGCATTTTTTTTTCCTTTCACTCCTTTAAGATTGTTGCAGAATATGTGTCACAGAATCTAAATAAAAGCATTACTTTCCATCACACTTGTTGGAACAACACTTTAGTTTTTAATCACAATACTATGCCTAATTACTCTGGAATACACCTTTCAGCAATAAATGAGATTTGGCTGTGGAGTTGATAATGAGATTTTAAATCTCATTACAATAACATGTTCCACTTAATAAATCCCCATGTTCTGCCCCATTAATTGATGTTTCTTTTTTTGTTCTTAAACTTTTCCTCGGATTTGATCTGATTTACTTTTCCTCTTAATCCTTGCAGAGCCAGGGGAGAGCACTACGCTGCCACGGAAAACGTGCAATGGAGTAAACAAAGTTATTGTTACCTTTAATGAAAGAACGCTTTTTAATTTATGACCCTGCTGCCTAACTAAGGCTAGTTTCACATTTGCGCTTTATAGCGCAGCGACGGCCTGCGCACGGCCGCCGCTAAGCCCCGCCCCCTCCCGGCTCCCTGCCCGCCCCATCCGATCATCGCCTCCTACTAGTGCACATGGACGCTTGCGATCTGCGCACCCTATCTTTAGCATAGGGTGCGCAGATTGTGCGCTGGCCGTGCTCTAGCAGGATTTTGGTGTGCGCTACGCACTTTTGAAGGTGCGCCCGTGTGCGCCGAACACAGCATGTTGCATTTCGGCAAAATAGGGTGCGCAGATCGCAAGCGTCCATGTGCGCTAGTAGGAGGCAATGATCGGATGGGGCGGGCAGGGTGCCGGGAGGGAGCGGGGCTTAGCGGCGGCCGTGCGCAGGCCGTCGCTGCGCTATAAAGCGCAAATGTGAAACTAGCCTAACCTGTATATATACTTCTTTTAGGGGGCACAATGTTTCTTGACGTGGGTATTTGGGATTTGTTATTCTATTGATATTTTAATTAAAAACTATATGATAAAGGAAGAGCATTCAACTAGTCTGGACATCTTGTAGTCAGTAGACCTGATCTTAGTTGGTTTCTTGCCTTTTGCTACTGAGTGGTGAGATCCTGTGCAGGACTCCACTCTCCAGAGGAACCGCATATCAAGCAAAGTGAGAAGGAAATTGGCAAAAGGAATGTAGAAAGTGCATGATGGGGGGAAAAAATACAAGACCTTTCTGTTTTGGGTTGCAAAACACAATGCCATTTTTGATCTTTCTTTTGCTTTCATGTATATCATATACTGTTTTTTTTTCAAGCTAAATTCATTTATGAGACTCAGATGATGCACTCTCACATTTAATATTACAATTTTGCTCTCAAATGTCTCATAATGAATGTTACAAGTTGCCAAAAAAAATACTTATTTCTAAATCAATTGTAATTAAGCATTTGAACACAGAGTGGTGCTAAAGTACTGGCAAATACCAGCCCGGCCCCGCGATGTCACTGGGTTGATCTGGTAATATTGGCTCAAAATACAAGAACAAAATGTAAAAATAGAATATCAGGCTTCATATAGGCAAGCTATTCTATGATGTGATAAAATTTACATTTTCATAAAAATATATACTTCAATTCTTGGGGGATAGGGTGCTATTGGGTTTTTGTGACTTTCATAATAATATATAATGTAGAGAAGAACGCTGTTTGTAGCTCATCTAAGAGCTGTATCGCATTTCTTTCAATACGTTGGAAAATTACGTGCACTAAAATATGTTTCTATTCAGATATAACAGAGTTGAGGGTCTCATTTTCAGCACTGTAATAACTTAACTGAGAAAATGTAATGTTATGGTAGACTAACCTACGGTCCAATGTAAAACCTTTAGAGAACATTGTGATGGGTCTAAATATTTGTCTATGGACACATCTGCAAGGAGTTTGTATGTTCTCTCAGTGTTTGTGTGGGTTTCTTCCGGGTTCTCTGGTTCCCTCACACATTCCAAAGACATACTTAGATTGTGAGCCCCATCGGGGACAGTGCCAATAATGTCTGTAAAACACTGTGGAATTAATGGCGCTATATAAATGAGTAAAAATAATAAAGTAAATAAAATATGGATCCATGGAAGTCCCAGCTAATTGAACTAATATCCTGCAGTGATAACACAAGTTCTGTATTATCATGTAGCTTCCGAAGTTAAGACTCTTTATGGACCTTTGATGACATCATAGTCACATGACCATGATGTCGCCAAAGGACCTTAAAGAAGCACTTCTCCCATCAAAGTTTTTATCCTTTAAACATACTGCTCAAAAAAATAAAGGGCACACTACACTGTTCCATTTGCAACAGGCTGTTTGTGTTCCCTTTATTTTTTTGAGCAGTATATATTGCAGTCATCATATTATATAGTACTGTGCACTTACAATGATTCAGTTTGGCTTTCTACCTAGTTAATTCTAATGTTCAATATTTTAGCAGTTGGAGCCCACTTTTAACTTTTACCTAGGGCCCCACTTTGCCTAAAACTGTCTTTGCCTATGTAAAAGATTTTGCCTCTGGATAGACCCCCCATATTTTTAGGCATTAGGTAAGATGCCCACGCAAATAGAAAGTAGTGGATGCACTTGCATTGTTGGTAAGGCCTCTTTCACACTTCCGTTTTTGACAATCAGTCAAGATCCGCCAATTTGGAAAAAAAACGGATCCGCCATTTTTCTTTGCGGATCCGTTTTTTTCCCCATTGACTTTCATTATTGGCGGATCTTGACGGATTTCCGTCCGTTGCATCCGTTTTTGTGAGGATCCGCTAAAATGTTGGTGTCCGTCAACATCCTCAAAGATTTCCAAACGGAGCTTGCAACGTTTTTTTGGGCGGCGGATCCTCCAGACACTAATTTAACCCGAAATTCTGTCTGGGTGCCGGACAAATCTCTCTCTCTCTCTCGGCCAGCGGTTCCTTTAAATTTCCTCATTCTGCGGATCCGTCAAAAAACGGATCCTGTGGCATCCGTTCACATCAGTTAGGAACGGATCCGCTTGTCCGCCTTTTTGGCGGATTTTAACTGACACAAAAAACTGAAGTGTGAAAGAGGCCTAAGCTGGAGAGGTGGACACCAACAACCCTCTGGTCAGTAAGACTGTTATTACATATTTGACAAGCAGTTTCTATGATTTAGCACTGTATATTAGGGATGGGCAGATCCAAACTAGAAATTTGGGGTTCATACTGGACACCTAGTGTCCGATATCAAACCCCGAACACTGACTTTTTACTGTATATCTGGTTTCCTGTTTGGTTTTACTAGTCTAATAAAGCTTGATGAAAGGCTTCAGTGCAGCCAGTCAACAAGCTTTTAGACTGTGGGCACTTCCGGAGCCCTCACAGCCATGCCAAGTACTGTAGTAGTACTGTCCTTTTATCTGCTTTGTGTACTCTACACCCCCAAGCCTATGGGAGTAGTGTCCTTTAAATCGCTGTGTATACTCTGCACCCCCACCCTGTGGGAGAACTGTCCTTTAAGCCGCTGTGTGTATTCTGCACCCCTGTCTATGTGAATACTGTCCTTTAAGCCGCTGTGCATACTCTGCACCCTATGTATGTGGGAGTACTGTCCTTTAAGCCACTGTGTGTACTCTGCACCCCCCTGCCTGTGGGAATACTGTCCTTTAAGCCGCTGTGTGTACTCTGTACCCCCCTGCCTGTGGACGTACTGTCCTTTAAGCCACTGTGTACACTCTGCACCCCCACTCTGTGGGAGTACTGTCCTTTAAGCCACTATGTATACTCTGCAACTCTCACCTGTGTGAGTACTGCCCTTTAAACCTCTGTGTGTACTCTGTACCCCCCTGCCTATGGGAGTACTGTCCTTTTAAGCAGCTGTGTGTACTCTGCACCCCTGTTTATGGGAGTACTGTCCTTTAAGTCGCTGTATATACTTTGCACTCCCACCCTGTGGGAATACTGTACTTTAAGCCAGTGTGTGTACCCTGCACCCCTGTCTATGGGTGTATTCTCTGCACCCCCATGCCTCTGTAAGTACTGTCCTTTAAGTCGCTGTGTATACTCTGCACCCCCCGCCTATGAGAGTACTGTTAATTTAAGCCACTGTGTGTTTTCTAGTAATCTGAGAAATAAATAATTGGCATCAGACATCTCATTGCCATTAGTAGGCCAAAGAAATAATTTTTCAGGACCACTGTATGTTTTATAGATGTTTTGCAAATCAATACATCGCATCAGATATTTTGTTGCCATTTCTAGGTCCCAAAAATATTTTTTCTGGACTGGTGTGTATTTTTTTTACTAGTCTTGGAAATAAATAATTGACATCAGCATTGATAGATACCGTAAAATATAACTTTTACTAATAATATTAAAATTGACCCTGGCAATGCAAAAAACCTTAGCACTGACCCATGCTACAGAGCCTTTGGTGGATTATTGTTTAACACTAAATCATCAGTGCCAATGGAATGTAAGACATATATAAGTAAAGTGCAAAAAGTGCTAAACAAAGGAAAAAGTGTCGATCTCACCCATTTGAAGCCGTAAGGGTATTGGATTCCACGGAGTTTCAATGGACGGACAATGTTCACTAATCACATCTGTCTGCCTTGTTATGCCCCATGAAAAAGCTCTCACCCTGACAAAGGCAGTACCCGAGTATGGCTCACTTATCCAAAGACTTCTCCTTGTTGAGATGTCAGCAGGGGAGTGTACAGTACTTGTAAAGGCTCAAAGAGATGGAATGAGGTTTCAAAATGCTTCCAAAATCATGGAGCATAAAGTGCCTTATTGTCCATAAGGTGCAAAGTGTCAAAAAGGGTAAGCAGAAAACCAAAAAAACAAATGAAAGCCCCAGAGGGGTTGATTTCCTCATAGGTGTAGGGTGTTAGCTTTGCAATGAGGTGCTAACAATCTATAGCCGAACATCCACGGGTTTGTCCATTTCTACTGTTTTTCAGACCTTAAACTATCTGATATTGGCAGCCTTTGAAGTGAAGGCAGGAAAGTCAAGAGACAGAAATCTGGGCAATTATCCAGTGATATCTATGATGTGTGATAAGTGTGTTGGTCATTTTGTTATTTAACAGCGCTAAACACGCTAGTGGGACTCTACAGAGACGTGTATGCTGTGTATGCTGTATGTCTGAGGAGACTGCAGCAGCTTAGTGAGGAAAGAATTAAAGGTTTTTCTTTCAAGTTCTTTGAAAAATGAACACAGGTACAGGGCACTTCCATTTTTGCTTCTATCAGTGGAAGTTCAAAGTGACCAGCTACCCATTCCATAGATGTCAATGACTGGCAAATCGGAGGAACCGGGAGGCCAGATGAATAAAAAATCATCAAGTTGGTCAAACACTGACATGATCCTGGATACAACGCATACAAACCACTCCAAACACTAACAGCTTCAAAATAAAAACAAGAAATGGGGAGACACCTAGCCACGAAAAAAAACGCCTTCCCAAAAACAACCCAACAAATGCGAACTGAGTGCACTGGCAACAAACAGAAAGCAGACTCAATACCGGTTTTAGCCAACAATGCCACTTTACCATATCCCTTAACCCAACTGATTGCTGCATCAAAGGATGTATAAACTATGGAGCAAAGCTCCAGGTCTCTGCCATCACTAACCGATCACCCTTTTGGGAACGATAAGTGCTGAATGAGACAGAATTTATTCGGCTCCTTTTTTGGTACCACCCCTAAAAGAGAAACAAATAAATTATGCAAGGGGGGAGATCAAAGGAACTGCCATTCACCCTCACGATACTTCATGCATAAATTTCTTATTAACCACTGCTGGGTGCTGACGAGCCGACAACAAATCTTTCAAGTTAAAAGGAACCGCATATGGCAGGGAGGGAATTTTAAAACTGAAACAAAAACCTTCCTCCAACAAAACTGCCTTATCCCATCTGAAGTGCCTATTTAGTTAAGGGACCATCGAGGGACGACTCACTGGACTCTTCCCATTTTGCAGAATCCAGATTTCCCTTTTTTGAAGCAATGAGGCAACTCGTGTGACGAACTTCCATATCCTGAGCACTGGTGCTTAAATTTACAGCTCCCTCCGAACTTGCACTGGCCCTCAGTAAACTTCCAATATACTACTAGCTTTGCTCCTGCAGGCTCAGTTTGGGACATGTCTCCTCTTGCAATATTTTTGCCGGATCCCCTGGGACCCCTTCAAAGGACAGACCATAACGGGAAAGTGTCATCATCTTCAGCAAGAGACTTATATCTTTCTGGTACCACATTATGCTAGGCCTGACTGTTTTTCTCTGCCGAAACTGCTCACCATACCTTATCCAGGTTTGCACTCCGTAGGTACGATGAGCCTCGCCTATCGCATCCATGTAGCAGAAAAGCCCAGAGCTCTTCTCATCTATCACACTAGATAGTATGTCAAAAGCGTAAAGCCAATTAACAAAAGTAATAAGCTGCCACCTCCACTCTTCTTGCTCTTCCTTTCATTTTGTTCTCATCTTTCTTTCCCCTATCCCAATTAAATTTTTCCAATGGAAGAAGGACAAATATCTCCATATACTCATCTTTCCAGATTTTTTCTTTCACTCCTTTTTTTAAATCGGCTCCGAGGGGACCTTCAAAACAGATGTAAACTTCCCCTTCTGCCCTATCATTCAGCATCATCTTGTTTCCCTTCTTATCTTTTCCGTTTGTACTGACACCAAAACCCCACTGCTATGCACACCTTCGCTCTCTGCCTGATTAATCGCCTGCCCTAAAAATTCAGGCCCTTGCATTCAAACAGGAACTGGGGACCACAATAGACCATTATTTGCCCAATCCAATATTTCTAACAACTCTCGCACACACCCTAACAAACTGCCATACTACCCTTTTCTGACTCTAAGGCCTCTTTCACACATCAGGTTTTCGCCGTCAGGCGCGATCCGGCGCTTTTGACAGAAACCGGATCCGGCGAAATGCAATGCCGGATCTGGTTTCCCCCCCATTGACTTGCATTTGCGCCGGATCGCGCCGGATGGCCATGCGTTTCATCCGGTTTTCGCCGGATCCGGCAATGTGTCGCGATCCGGCGTCTGGAAAAAACGGCTACTGTAACGTTTTTTGTCTCCGGCGAAAAAGCCGGACACGCCGGATCCGGCGCGTCCGGCTTTTTCACACAATGAAAGCCTATGAGCGCCGCAATGCGCCTGATCCGGCGAAAGCCGGATCTGGTGGCCGGATCCGGTTTTTTTGGTCTGAGCATGCTCAGTAGCTCTGCCCACAAGACATATATAAAAGCAAGACAGTGGGACCCACAGCCACACCCAACATGCCACCCAAGAAAGCAACCAAGCGCAGCAGGAGAAGGCAGGAGACCACTGCAGCACCATCAGCACCACCACCACCCCAAATGGAGCAGCAAATGGAACATGCTGAGGAGGGGAGGCCAGCAGCAGATGAAAGATGGTAATTATCAAATCCCCCATTCCTCCAAACTAGGGCTATTGAATATCAAGATATTCATTGGCCCTTTGTTTCTCTTTATTCAACAGCCGCCCAATAGATGCAGCAGCAGCAGCAGCAATGGCAGCAGCTGGAACACCACCCACAGGCATGGAGTGTGGCCACCAGGAAGACAGCACATCATCTTCTGGGAGCCCTCCCTCGCATCATCAGCGTTTGACGGTAAGTTTTTATTTCCAAAATCCATCATCTCTGTAATATATGTCTATTCATTGCCTTTTATTTCAAAACAGGATTCACAAGATGAAGAGGAGCTCCCAGAAGAAGAAGGAAGGGGTGGACAGACACTTGGAGTGGGCTCACAATTGGTAAGTTTTTTGCATCAAACGCAGAAACACAACATCACACTACACACAACACATAGAAAACAATGTTCTGCAGACCACACACAGCAAACAAATGCCTACATCCAAGGACATAACATTTTTTGTTTTCTTCTCTAGTCTTCCCAATCTGGTGCTCGGCCAAGAGGTCCTCGCAGTGCCTCCCAGGGTCGTCGGCGACAGCAACGCGGCGGTCACCAGCGTGTAAGTATAAATATTTTTGCTTTGTTTTTTTGCACTTTTTATTTCATTTCTTTTGTGGAGGCTAATTATGTTATTTTTGTCTTTTTCTTTAAAAGCCTTCACAGCGTGCTCCCGACTCTGACGGTGAGGATGGAGGACTCGATGTGGACCACCTCATCGATCTCGTCAGAGAAAGGGAGCCGCTCTGGAATATGGCTGACCGCCGCCACGCTGACCTTATTGCTACCCGACGACTCTGGGAGGAAATCTGTTCGCTCCTTGTGGGCCGCTGGGAGGACCTCGATGTTCGGGCCCAGATTAAAGAGCGTAAGTATATACAGTACCGGTTGCTTGATGTAAACCAGTGTTTCCCGAACTCCAGTCCTCGTGGTCCCCACGGATCATGTGTTCAGGATTTCTATTTACTATGGAAATCCTGAAAACATGACCCCTGGGGACCATGAGGACTGGAGTTTGTGAAACACTGATGTTGTATACTAACCACTCCTTTCTCGTTTCAGGGAACAGAATTGTGAATCGGTGGCGGTCTGTGAGGGATCGTTTCAAGAAGGAGTTCAATAAAGAGATGCGGGCCCCGAGTGGATCTGGAGGACGCAGGAGCAAGTACAAGTACGCACAAGCCCTGTCGTTCCTCCGGGAAACAATGGTCACTAGAAGGTAAATATTACACACCACATGTGAAAAAAAATGTTAGATGTAACTTTTTCTTTTCAGCCAGGGCCATACCATGTCAGTATTTTAATTGTTTTTTTTTCTCTTTATTCCACAGCACGGTGAGCAGCACTCGGGAGCCTGCACGATTGGACCCTTCTGAGGCGATCCCTGAGGAGACCGGCACCGAGGGACACTTCGACCGCCCCGGTACATCTGCACCTTCCCAGCCTTCCCACACATTCGACCCATCTGTCCCATCCACCAGCACAGGAGCATCGTGGCCGCCTACATTACATGAAGCTGCTGGTGAGGAGATCGCTTTCCCTTTACCCCACCCTTCTGCCCCTGCCACCTCTAGTACACCTGTGGGTACTGGGCGGCAGCGGCAGAGGGGTCAGGAAAAGAGTTATGCGCCAGAGTTCTTGCATCTGAATGCATCTTTCCAGAACTGTCTAAAAGTCTTGTCAGAGCAAATCTCCGCAGGCTTTCAGCAGATCAACTCCAGCATTCTGGAGGTGAAGACACTTCTGCAAACCATGCATTCAGAAGCAAGATCTTCGCCAAACCACACCTTTTTCAGGTCTGTTGTGGAGCGCATGGCAACACTATCTCCTACCCAGCAGATGCATGTAATGCATTCGTGCCACGGTGCTCTACAGCAGGTTACCTCCCAACCTCCACCTCCCACCACTGTAGTTCCTCCACCTGCACCCCCTCCAGCCACTTTCCATCCTCCCCCTCCTATTACATCTGCACCCCCTCCAGCCACTTTCCATCCTCCCCCTCCTATTACATCTGCACCCCCTCCAGCCACTTTCCATCCTCCCCCTCCTATTACATACCAGCAACCTCACCAGTACCAGCAACCTTCCCAGTACCAGCAACCTCCCCAGTACCAGACATCTCCCCACTTCCAGCAACCTGCCCCGTACCAAACTCCTTCCCCGTACCAAACTCCTTCCCCGTACCAAACTCCTTCCCCATACAACTTTCCATCAACATCATCTGCTCCTACAGTCCCTGCCCAACCCTCCACTCCACCGCCCACCACCTCTTCTGCCTCCCACATGTCCACCCATTCTGTAGCTTTTTCCACACCATCACCTCTAACTGTTCCTTCCCCACCACGATCCCAGTCCTCTCTCCACACTCCCATTGTCGAAGTGTCCTGCAGCCCCTCCAGCAGTATTTCCACCCCACACTACACCGAGTTATAATGTTTTTTTTGTAATAAAAATGCCCATTTGGTTGGTTTCAAACCTTTATTAAAAAAGTTTTTTTAACTTTAAAAACAGTTTACACAAAAAAAAATATTTTAAATAAAAGTTAAATTATTGTTTACACTGGTTGTCTGTCATTTCTTTCTGCGGCGAAATATGTTTAAAAAAAAGGTTAAATACAGGGTATTTAAAAGGTAAAAAGGTATTCAAAACCAGGTATATAACTGGGTAAATTTTAGCTTTTTGCCACAGTTGTGTTCCTGGTTGTGTTTGAAGCAAAGTATTTCACCTGAAAAGTTGTGTTTATTGTTGGTGATTTCCTAACAATGTACACAACTTTTGTTAAAAGGTGAAATACTTTGCATAAAACAGAACCAGGTACACACCTGTGGCCTAAAGCTAAAAATAGTAAGACCATGACAAGATAGCCAACTTTGGTTGGCAAAGGTATATACTGTTGGTCCAGAAGGTACACAAGTTTGGTTAGGGCACAAATCTTTCACACTCTGTCATCCTGCCAGTGTACTCTGCCTTGAGGTGACATAAAGTATAGTGCAAAATTGTCCCTCATTACTGAAACCGTCACAGAACTTCTAGTGGTAATATTTCCAATGACAACATCCATCTTCTCCAGTAACTTGCTCTTCTCTCCAACCTGCACTTTCTCCTCTACAACCTTTAAAGAAGGGCTGTAGGAACATGCTATATATAGTTTTCCAGTAGCCAATCCCGTTCGGAAGGCCACAAGGGTCAATTTTAAAAACCAGATCCGGCGTAATCCGTCGAAAAACGGATAGAAAAACGGATGAACCGGATGAGACGGATCCGGTTTTGTCTGTCAAGAACAAGACGGATCCGGCAGAAAACCGGATCCGGCACATCAGGTTTTACAAAACATTTGCCAGATCCGGCATTCCGGCACGACGCCGAATCGCGCCTGACGCCGAAAACCTGATGTGTGAAAGTAGCCTAAAGCACCCACACTATTCCCAGTACATTTAAAAGAAGTACCCCGTGGGACACCATGGGCCAGGCTAAAACCCACCCCAGGAGAAACTAAAATAGGTGAGGATGCACATAACTTGGAGTTATGCTCAACAGGCTGTGTCAGTGCATGGAACCCATCAGCCAAAAAAAAAAGAAAATCTGGAGGATCGCTCTCAGGATGTACAAGGACCAGATCTTTCTTAGCATCGCAGTCAATGACCACCTGGAAAGCTGCCCTGCTCAGACTCGGCACTATGACCAGTGAGTAAACAGCAGGATCACTGACATCCTGGGATCCAGAACCAGAAGGCATCTATGTAGACTCTCGAGCCCCAGGGCCGTGGGGAGCTGTAGATGCAGGATCTCTTGCTGTCTAAGCTTTTTTCCCGACAGAAGCATCACTAAGGAGGACCACTGCCATCTTGTAGCCTGAGACACTAGAGGCGACAGGACCAGTCACATGACTGCCTGTGGACCTGCCCACTGCCACAGGCCCCAGCCATCTTGAAGGACTTCTTCCACATCAAGACCTGTGACTTGGAGAAGGGGCAGGCAGGTCCCAAGAGAAGGGTCCCCAGAATTGCTCTTACGGCACTGCAAAGTCCTAGGAGCCGCATCAGGGGAAAGTCTCTCAGGTGGTCTCCTCTGCATTCAAGCCAGGCCAATGGAACCGCAGCCTCAACCCCAGCAGCCTGACCTCCCAGGATCTCCTGCATCTGAGCCCTGACAGCTGCTTCTTCCATGCCACCTGCAGCAGCCTTCAGCTGCTCAAGGATGAAACGGATTGCTGCCATTCAGTCAGGGTAAGAAGACAGGTGAGGAGGGTACAAGATCTTTGCTCTTGGTACCTTGTACCTATTGATAGCCCCCATCCTCTCTCAAGACAAGATATAGGTCTGCTCTATTGTCAACAACCCCCCCTTTAACCAACCCCTCTAAACAATTAACCCCACAGAGCCCACATTTCTACCTTTATTCATTTAACCATTGCTTGCCCTACAAAGCTAAATCATGGGTCACTGCGCCCATGACTCTGCCGTGGGCTTCGTTTATCCTTTTATTCTTACTCTTGGCTGGAAGGCAGTCTCAACATAATTCATATCTGCTAACTCTCCTTGAATGTGTGGATGGCTCTGAATAAAAGGAACAACCTTCAAGTAGTTTTGCTTATTCTATGCCCTAGTGTCACAGTGGCAGTGAATCGATGTGGAGTGGATGGGTGGCTAATAAAATTGGATGTGGCTGGTAATCAAAATGACAATTTTGAAAAGTTAGCAAATACAAAGAGAACTGAAGTGGTGTGTTGCAAGAAGAGAGATGCAGCACTAGCCTCGATAAATCCTATCATTACTTTTAAAAACTAGAAAATAATTTCTGAGTGCAACATACATGTTTGTAATGTTGGAGTCTGTCTCTGATTTATGTTCCCTGCTATCTTCATTGCTATCTTTGGTATGGAGGCCTTTGAGGCCTCTGCCTGATACATAATACCTTATGATTCACAAATGTCATTGCTCACCGTGAAATGTTGCTGCCAACTGTGATGTTGTGTGATGAAGATGACAGGAGGTGAATAAGTCCACAATAGTCTGGGAAATATCATCGAGGAGAAAACTATCTCTATATGTAAAAATGAATGTATGTATGTGTGTATCACCAACCAATCACGAAGCATCTTTCATTTCACCAGAGCTGTTCAAAAGAAGCTGAGCTGTGATTGGTTGCTATGATCAACAGTTTTCCTTGCAACCAATCACTAAGCATCTCTCATTTCACCAGAGCTGGTTAAAAGTAGCTGAGCTGCAATGGTTGCTATGAGCAAGTTTTCCCACTTGACAACACCTCAGCAGACTTTGACATGGTGAGAGAAATCTAGCATCCCCAGGAACATAAGCTCCCAGCCATTGTCTGCCCCCCAGAAAGGAGCACAGAGCACATGACAGAAATGAATCCCCCCTCCCGTGGATCAATGGTATGCAAGTTAGGGCAAATCCACTCTGCGCTTTGGTACTGACCCCAGGCCTTTCTTAACGGGATCTCCGGTATGGAAGGCATTGCAAATCCATCCAGAGCTTTGGTTCTGACCCCAGGCCTCTCTTAAAGGGATCCTCGGTAAGGAAGTCAGGGCAATTGCCTTCAAATGCTCTGTTACTGACCCCAGGCTCTCTTAAAGGGATCTCCTGTATGGAAGTTAGGGCAAATCCCTCAGCGCTCTGATTCTGACCCCAGGGTTCTTTCAAAGGGATCATTGGTAAGGAAGTCAGGGCAAATCCATCCAGCGCTCTGGTTCTGATCCCAGGCTTTCTTAAAGGGTTCCCCAGTATGGAACTTAGGGCAAATCCACTCAGCGCTCTGGTTCTGACCAAGGCCCCTCTTAAAGCGATCCCTGGTATGGAAGTGAGGGCAAATCCAATCTGCACTTTGGTACTGACCCCAGTCCTCTCTTAAAGGGATCCCCGGTATGGAAGTCAGAGTAATTGCCCTCAAATGCTCTGGTACTGACGCCAGGCTCTCTTAAAGGGATCTCCTGTACAGAAGTTAGGGCAAATCCCTCAGCGCTCTGATTCTGACCCCAGGCTTTCTTAAAGGGATCTCTGGTATGGAAGTTAGAGTAAATCCCTCAGCGCTCTGATACTGCACCCCAGAGTTCTATTAAAGGGATCATTGGTATGCAAGTCAGGGCAAATCCACTCAGCGCTCTAGTTCTGATCCCAGGCTTTCTTAAAGGGATCTCTGGTATGGAAGTTAGAGTAAATCCCTCAGCGCTCTGATACTGCACCCCAGAGTTCTATTAAAGGGATCATTGGTATGGAAGTCAGGGCAAATCCACTCAGTGCTCTGGTTCTGATGCCAGGCCTCTCTTAAAGGGATCCCCGGCGTGGAAGTTAGGACCGTTCCACTCAGCACTCTGGTTCTGACCCCAGGCTGAAGGGATGATGTGGGATATTAGGGGTAGTAGTCCGGTGGCTCTGGCTGACGGGATGATGTGGGATATTAGAGGGAGTAGTCTGGTGGCTCTGGCTGACAGGATGATGCGGGATATTAGGGGTAGTAGGCCAGTGGCTCTGGCTGATGGGATGATGAGCGATATTAGGGGTAGTAGTCCAGTGGCTCTGGCTGATGGGATAATGTGGGATATTAGAGGTAGTTGTTCGGTGGCTCTGACGGGATGATGTGGGATATTAGGGGTAGTAGTCCGGTGGCTCTGTCTCACAGGATGATGCGGGATATTAGGGGTAGTAGTCCGGTGGCTCTGGCTGACGGGATGATGTGGGATATTAGGGGTAGTAGTTCGGTGGCTCTGATGGGATGATGTGGGATATTAGGGGTAGTAGTCCGGCGGCTGTGATGGGATGATGTGGGATATTAGTGGTAGTTGTCCGGTGGCTCTGGCTAACAGGATGATGTGGGATATTAGGGGTAGTAGTCTGGCGGATGTGAAGGGATGATGTGGGATATTAGTGGTAGTTGCCTGGTGGCTCTGGCTGACGGGATGATGTGGGATAATAGGGGTACTAGTCCGGTGGCTTTAACGGGATGATATGGGATATTAGTAGTCCGGTGGCTCTGGCTGATGGGACGATGTGGGATATTAGGGGTAGTAGTCCAGTAGCACTTGCTGACAGGATGATGTGGGATATTATAGTGAATGTGGCTATGCGGAGTGGGCGGGGCTATACACTCAGATATAGATATATATATATATAGAGATAGAATCAGTATATTTGTTACAACTAATCGTAGTTAGTTACTATGCCCGGGCAGCGCCGGGCTCTTCAGCTAATATAAGTATATATATATATATATATATATATATAAAATCTCAATTACGTAGAGTAAGTGGGTGCTGTTGTGAATTCCCTTTCTGGGCTCCCTCTGGTGGTTACTGAAGGTAGTGGAGCTGGTCAGATTGACAGAGGCTTGCCACCTGATAATGATGATGACGATTGGAGATTTGGGGTTTCTGACTGGATTATTTAAGACAGCTGACTTCCTTCAATCCCTGTTGGTGATTTTCTTCCTGTGCTTTCTGAGGTCTGATGTCTCCTGCTCAGTTCCTGCATGGTTCAGCTAAGTGGTTCATTTGCTAATCTTTTTGCATTTGATCTGGTTTTGTCTATCTCTGCTTTGTGTGGGTCAGCTTGCTCCTGCTGGGGCTGTGCTGGATCACCGCCCATATGTTACTGCTTGTGTCAGTTTGTTCTGTCCCCTGGTTATATTGGTCTCTTTTTGCTTTGCTTTCAGTATATACCAGAGTGCTGATATAGTGGGGGCGAAGTCATGTGACTTCAGTATTTTTTGTGCATCTGACGTGTTGGATTTTCAGGGTTTTTTGCATGATTGCAGACAGTGTCTTTCCTTTCCTGTACTGTCTAGTCAGTTTGGGCCCCATCATTTGCTCAGTCTATTTTTCTGCCTGTGCTTGTGTTTTCATCTTGCCTCACCAACAATATATGTTTGGGGGCTATCTATTCCTTTGGGGTCCGCTCCGGGGTAGTTTAGATTTCACCTTTCTTGCTTTAGGCTAGTTAGTTTTCCGTCTGTGCCGAGGTGTCTAGGGCATTGTAGGAACGCTCCACGGCTACTGATAGTTGTGTGGATAGGATCAGGGGTCTGCAATCTGCTTAGTTACCAACCTCTCGTTTTCTGGTGGCTTAGCCTGGTCCTGCTATCCTCCTCGGTGACCCATTCATAACAGGATGCCATATGTGGTTCCTGGTCCTCTTATAATGGTTTGACATTTTTACTAATGACAAAATGTCTTAAATGACTATAAATGAATACTAAATTGAAAAACGAATACTGCATTCGATCAGCAGTGTTAATAAGACTTAGGTGTTCAACTTTTTTCTTTTAATCAGTGTTTTATTATTTTCAGCCTCAGACTCATTACACCTGTAACATCTTAATTGGGCCTTTCTCTATAACTAATGACAAACGTGTTGCGATGTTCTTGGAGGGTAGATTTGTTCTCCAGCCTCGATGATGTACCTATTGACATATTTACGAGGGTAGCTCTAGGCTTGGGAGTCAAATACTGTATGTTTGCATAGGATCACTGACCTCTATCCAGAGGTGTTGAACTGCAGGGCACATGCGCCACATAAGCTAAAAATTCCCAATTATGTCACACCCTCAGGGGCCGCCTGGATTTACTCTATTTAATAGTTAAATGCCAGTGTGATACTAATAGATTTTTCTGCTCTTGCTGTGCCTGTACATTTCATATTACACTGCTAGATTGAAAGGCCTCTGGGCAATCTTCTACCACCTTATATTAATATCAACATATTACTTTTAACCTTAGTTTTTAATTATTTACTGCATGCTATGCACATATCCATTATAATTTGACATTGTTTTGGATGATCAAACTTGTCAGGTGCTTTGTACATTGATGGTAGGTAAGTCAGGCATAAAAAAACAGTGGCTTATAGAAAGCAAATATGGCAATAACATTGGAAAAATAATTGTAGGACAGGTGGAGTAATGTGACCCCACCACCAAATGGTTGTAAGAATATGTGCAACTCTCCTATATCTAGAGCAATTCCATTTTTAGCAAAGGAGTGCATAATTGTCTGCATCCGTGTTGTAAGGATTTATAATATAGATTTGCCCACCTTTAAAAATGTTTTGTGATATTCTGTTGAGAGATGTTCATTCTACAGGATTCTGTATGTGGTCACCTAGTGGTTGTGATTACAATTGCAGTCCAGTGGCTTAGTAGCAGAACTTATAGGTGTATGGAGGGTAACAGGACTAGCGGAGATTGACAACAAATAGTGGCAACACTGGATTAAGGTGGATATAAATTCTCTTGAACATTTTCATTTGAACAGTTTCTCAAAAATAAAATCAAACAAAATATTGGCCAGTGGGAGTGGTGGTAGTTTGCTTATTTATGCTTTAGGCTCACTCAGTGACACTTTACATTAATCCCATTTGCGGGAAAATAACCTCTTGACCAACCTATCAGGATTCGCCTGCCTCTCAGAGCAATCATTGTCTCGCAGGAACAGGCCTGTCAATAGTTTTTCAGAAACTAGAAAAAGCTGTTGCAAATTTTTGCAAGTACCAAAATTTTCACCTTTTTTTCAGTACAATTGTTGCACACAACCTTTGATATTTTACCTAGAAAAGGGCATCCAGCTCACCTGACTCAATGAATGCATGAAATCCAAATCCACCATTAAGCGAGAAAGTCCAAATTAGAAATCCAGCACATCTACAACATATTACATTTTCTTCCAAATGTATAAAAAAATGTTTTGAAATAAAATTATGGTGTTCCAAATGGACCTTCCATGATAAAGGAAAAATTCCATTTTAATCCATAGTTGTTGACGATTTTTTGAGGCAGATGGTTCTTACTCATAACCTATGAATACATTTTAGATGTTCTGGATTTTTATTTCATTTGTTCTTGATAATTTCCCTGTTCACATGAGGCTGGTTTGTCACACAGAGAGGTTGGACATTTAGTGGCCAGATACCATCCACCTTAAAAGGTTACCTTAACGTGATTGAATAGCTTTTGTGCTCTTTGATTAACAACACTAAGTACCTTTACATTTTTTAATGTTTGCTGCAATAGTGGATACATTGTGTATGTATATGTTAGTCTATTGGCCATATAGCATATTTCCGCAACAAATTAGTCAGTGAAATATGTTACCTCACAAAATGAATCCTCTGTGATCCCCTGCTGTAATGTCAGTATTGTCTTTTGCTTCCTCCCCTGCCCAGGAGAAGTGGTATGCTCTGTACACGGTCAGACACAGACAATTTTTAAAATGAACTTTTGTTCGTGGGAAAACCCCTTATAATGTGACCGGTTTCCTCTGCCTGTAGACACGTCGCGCATCAGCCGCGGGGATCAGCCGAATGATTCACTGCACCTGCGCGGAATTCACACAGGTACAGTGCAACGGTGTTCCGCTAGTGGTACCACGCAAGAGGGTGAGTGTGAGAGTGTGTGTGAGAGAGAGTGTGTGTGAGTGTGTGTGAGTGTGTGCGTGGTGCGATGGTGTTCCGCTGGTGGTACCACGCAAAAGGTTGGTACCAGCAGCAGTTTCCATATTGAGACACCCATCACCTGGGTGTCCTAATATGGTGGTCGGTGAACTTCCTCCACTTGGAATTCTGGGATACGGTGACATCTGAACAGAGCAGGAAATGAAAACATTACAAGGCAATTATGTGAATAGAAAATGTCAATAATCAGCCCTCATGTCATATGATCACTGGTCACAGATGGGTTGGCATGACAACCCGAGGTCTGCAGGAGACCCTTGTGGTTGTCATTGCCGGATAACTATGAGCGCCGCCCAGTGCTCATAGCAAATGAGCATTTCTGCTACATAGAGCAGGGCTGAAACCATGCTCCTTGTAGCATAAGCGATTGAATGATCGCAGCTTCTAGTCTCCCATGGAGACTATTATAGTGCAAAGTTAAAAAAAGTTTTTAAAAATGATAAAAACATAAAAGTTTAAATCACCCCCCATTCAAAATAAAACAATTAAAAAATATAAAATATACACATATTTGGCATCACCATGTTCAGAATCGCCTGATCTATCAATATAAAAAAATAATTAATCTGATCAGTAAACAGCGTAACAATAAAAAAAAAATTCTAACGCCAGAATTTCTTTTTTTTTTTTTGTGGTTGCCAAAACATTGCATCGAAATGCAATAACAGGTGATCAAAAGATCATATCTATCCCAAATATCAATAAAAACATCAGCTCGGCGTGCAAAAAATAAGCCCTCACCCAGCTCCAGATCACGAAAAATGGAGACGCTATGGGTCTTGGAAAATAGCTTTGAATTTTCTTTCACCACTTAAATAAAAACAAACCTATACATGTTTGATATCTATGAACGCATAATAACCTGAAGAATCATAATGGCAGGTCAGTTTTAGCATTTAGTGAACATGGTAAAATAATAAAACAAAAAGCTATTGTGCAACTACACTTTTTTGCAATTTTGCTGCACTTTGAAATTTTTCCCATTTTTCGAGTACACTATTTGGCAAAATCAATGGTGTTCTTTAAAAGTAAAACTTGTCCTGCAAAAAACTAGCCCTCATATAGTTATATTGATGGAAAAATAAAATAGTCATGGTTCTGGGAATAAGGGGAGCAAAAAATGGAGATTCCAAAAAAGGAAAACCCAAGGTGGTGAAAGGGTTAACTTTAAACCTGTTAGAGATAATCTCATCTTCAAATTGCTTAACTGTTCACAATAACAGTAGTTTTGATCAGGGGTACCCAAACTTTTACATATCATAGCAGAGCTGTATATATATATATATATATATATATATATATATATACACTCACTGGCCACTTTATTAGGTACACCTGTCCAACTGTGTGTTAAGACTTAATTTCTAATCAGCCAATCACATGGCGGCAACTCAGTGCATTTAGGCATGTAGACATGGTCAAGACAATCTCCTGCAGTTCAAACCGAGCATCAGTATGGGGAAGAAAGGTGATTTGAGTGCCTTTGAACGTGGCATGATTGTTGGTGCCAGAAGGGCTGGTCTGAGTATTTCAGAAACTGCTGATCTACTGGGATTTTCACACACAACCATCTCTAGGGTTTACAGAGAATGGTCCGAAAAAGAAAAAAAATCCAGTGAGCGGCAGTTCTGTGGCCGGAAATGCCTTGTTGATGCCAGAGGTCAGAGGAGAATGGGCAGACTGGTTCGAGCTGATAGAAAGGCAACAGTGACTCAAATTGCCACCCGTTACAACCAAGGTAGGCAGAAGAGCATCTCTGAACGCACAGTGCGTCGAACTTTGAGGCAGATGGGCTACAGCAGCAGAAGACCACACCGGGTACCACTCCTCTCAGCTAAGAACAGGAAACTGAGGCTACAATTTGCACAAGCTCATCGAAATTGGACAGTAGAAGATTGGAAAAACGTTGCCTGGTCTGATGAGTCTCGATTTCTGCTGCGACATTCGGATGGTAGGGTCAGAATTTGGCGTAAACAACATGAAAGCATGGATCCATCCTGCCTTGTATCAACGGTTCAGGCTGGTGGTGGTGGTGTCATGGTGTGGGGAATTTTTTCTTGGCACTCTTTGGGCCCCTTGGTACCAATTGAGCTTCGTTGCAACGCCACAGCCTACCTGAGTATTGTTGCTGACCTTGTCCATCCCTTTATGACCACAATGTACCCAACATCTGATGGCTACTTTCAGCAGGATAATGCGCCATGTCATAAAGCTCGAATCATCTCAGATTGGTTTCTTGAACATGACAATGAGTTCACTGTACTCAAATGGCCTCCTGAGTCACCAGATCTCAATCCAATAGAGCATCTTTGGGATGTGGTGGAACGGGAGATTCGCATCAGGGATGTGCAGCCGACAAATCTGCGCCAACTGTGTGATGCCATCATGTCAATATGGTCCAAAATCTCTGAGGAATGCTTCCAGCACCTTGTTGAATCTCTGCCACGAAGAATTAAGGCAGTTCTGAAGGCAAAAGGGGGTCCAACCCGTTACTAGCATGGTGTACCTAATAAAGTGGCCAGTGAGTGTATATATATATATATATATATATATATACAGTTAGGTCCATATATATTTGGACAGAGACAACATTTTTCTAATTTTGGTTATAGACATTACCACAATGAATTTATACAAAACAATTCAGATGCAGTTGAAGTTCATACTTTCAGCTTTCATTTGAGGGTATACACATTAAAATTGGATGAAGGGTTTAGGAGTTTCAGCTCCTTAACATGTGCCACCCTGTTTTTAAAGGGACTAAAAGTAATTGGACAGATTAAATAATTGTAAATAAAATGTGCATTTCTAGTACTTGGTTGAAAACCCTTTGTTGGCAATGACTGCCTGAAGTCTTGAACTCATAGACATCACCAGGCGCTGTGTTTCCTCCTTTTTGATGCTCTGCCAGGCCTTCACTGCGGTGGTTTTCAGTTGCTGTTTGTTTGTGGGCCTTTCTGTCTGAAGTTTAGTCTTTAACAAGTGAAATGCATGCTCAATTGGGTTGACATCAGGTGACTGACTTGGCCATTCAAGAATATTCCACTTCTTTGCTTTAATAAACTCCTGGGTTGCTTTGGCTTTATGTTTTGGGTCATTGTCCATCTGTAGTATGAAACGACGACCAATCAGTTTGGCTGCATTTGGCTGGATCTGAGCACACAGTATGGCTCTGAATACCTGAGAATTAATTCGGCTGCTTCTGTCCTGTGTCACATCATCAATAAACACTAGTGACCCAGTGCCACTACTGGCAGCCATGCATGCCCAAGCCATCACACTGCCTCCGCCGTGTTTTACAGATGATGTGGTATGCTTTGGATCATGAGCAGTACCACGCCTTCGCCATACTTTTCTCTTTCCATCATTCTGGCAGAGGTTGATCTTGGTTTCATCTGTCCAAAGAATGTTCTTCCAGAACTGTGATGGCTTTTTTAGATGTTTTTTAGCAAAGTCCAGTCTAGCCTTTTGATTCTTGATGCTTATGAGTGGCTTGCACCGTGCAGTGAACCCTCTGTATTTTCTTTCAAGCAGTCTTCTCTTTATGGTAGATTTGGATATTGATACGCCTACCTCCTGGAGAGTGTTGTTCACTTGGTTGGCTGTTGTGAAGGGGTTTCTCTTCACCATGGAGATTATTCTGCGATCATCGACCACTGTTGTCTTCCGTGGGCGCCCATGTCTTTTTCCATTGATGAGTTCACCAGTGCTTTCTTTCTTTCTCAAGATGTACCAAACTGTAGATTTTGCCACTCCTAATGTTGTAGCAATTTCTCGTATGGGTTTTTTCTGTTTTTGCAGCTTAAGGATGGCTTGTTTCACCTGCATGGAGAGCTCCTTTGACCGCATGTTTTCTTCACAGCAAAACCTTCCAAATGCAAGCACCACACCTCAAATCAAGTGCAGGCCTTTTATCTGCTTGATTGAGAATGACATAACAAAGGGATTGCCCATACCTGGCCATGAAATAGCCTTGGAGTCAATTGTCCAATTACTTTTGGTCCCTTTAAAAACAGGGTGGCACATGTTAAGGAGCTGAAACTCCTAAACTCTTCATCCAATTTTAATGTGGATACCCTAAAATGAAAGCTGAAAGTCTGAGCTTCAACTGCATCTGAATAGTAATGTTTAAAATTCATTGTGGTAATGTCTAGAACCAAAATTAGAAAAATGTTGACTCTGTCCAAATATATATGGACCTAACTGTATATATATATATATATATATATATATATATATATATATATACATACAGTGGGTTCAGAAAGTATTCAGACCATCCATTTCGTACAATCAAAAAAGTTCATTTTTTTCTCATTAATGTACACTCTGCAGCCCATCTTGACTGAAAATAAAGAAATGTAGAAATTTTTGCAAATTTATTAAAAAATAAAAACTGAAATATCACATGGTCATAAGTATTCAGACCTTTTGCTCAGTACTTAGTAGAAGCATCCTTTTGATCTAGTATAGCCATGAGTCTTCTTGGGAATGATGCAACAAGTTTTTCACACCTGGATTTGGGGATTCTCTGCCATTCTTCCTTGCAGATCCACTCCAGTTCCGTCAGGTTGGATGATGAACGTTGGTGGACAGCCATTTTCAGGTCTCTCCAGAGATGCTCAGTTGGGTTTAGGTCAGGGCTCCGGCTGGGCCAGTCAAGAATGGTCACAGAGTTGTTCTGAATCCACTCCTTTGTTATTTTAGCTGTGAGCTTAGGGTCATTGTCTTGTTGGAAGGTGAACCTTCGGCCAAGCCTGAGGTCCAGAGCACTCTGGAAGAGGTTTTCATCCAGGATATCTCTGTACTTTGTCGCATTCATTCTTCCTTAAATTGCAACCAGTTGTTCTGTCCCTGCAGCTGAAAAACACCCCAATAGCATGATACTGCCACTACCATGTTTCACTGTTGGGATTGAATTGGGCAGGTGATGAGCAGTGCCTGGTTTTCTACACATATACCACTTAGAATTATCACCATGAAGTTCTATCTTTGTCTCATCAGACCAGAGAATCTTATTTCTCATAATCTGGGCGTCCTTCTTGTGGTTTTTAGCAAACTCTATGTGTTTTCATATGTTAAGAGTGGGAAAAGAGGGTTGCATTGACAATCCAACACAATGGGCAGCACTTTGAACACATTTTATAACTAACAAAAGAATAGTTATGTTAAAACCAAGCACACCATTGTTTTTTTTGTGAAATTCTCAATAAGTTGATGTGTCACATGACCTTCTTGCCATGAAAAAAATAAAGTTGGATCCAGACTTCAAAATGGCCACCATGGTCACCACTAGTGTTGAGCTTTCCGATACCGCAAGTATCAGGTATCGGCCGATATTAGCTGTATCGGAATTCCGATACTGACTTCCAATACTTTTTTCATATCGGATAGCGGAATCGGAAGTTCCCATAAAGCTATCAGCCTGCTCGATTTGATTCAGCCAATGGGAATCCTCAGAAGTGTGGGCACATCCTGTTAGGCATGTTAACTATTGGCATGACTGTGATTGGCTGCTGAAATGACGTCATCATGATGCGCGGTCTGTGCGCATCATGATGCGCGGTCTGTGCCGACTGCGGGGGGTCTGTGCTGACTGCCGGTGGTCTGTACGGGCCTCTCGGGGGCCTGTGCCGGCTGCCGGTGGTCTGTACAGGCCTGCCGGGGGCCCAGTGCCGGCTGCCGGTGGTCTGTACGGGCCAGCCGGGTGCCTGTGCCGGCTGTCGGTGGTCTGTGCGGGCCTGCCGGGGGACTTGTGTGTGTGCAGGCATCGTCCGATGGGACTACAAGTCCCATCAGGCGATGCCTGCTACACTGACAGTGATTGACACATTAGCCAATGATGGGACAGTAGTAGTCCCATCATCCGGCTAATGTGTTGAATGTAAAAAAAACAAAAAAAACAAACAAACATACTACATACATACTACATACATACTACATATATACTACATTCATACAGCATACATACATACTACATACATGCTACATATATACTACATTCATACAACATACATACAAATATACTACATACATGCTACATATATACTACGTTCATACAACATACATACTACATATATGCTACATATATACTACATTCATACAACATACATACATACATACTACATACATGCTACATACATACTGCTTTCATACATACATACTACATACATGGTACATATATACTACATTCATACAACATACATACTACATACATACTACATATATACTACATTCATACAGCATACATGCATATATACTACATACATGCTACATATATACTACATTCATACAACATATATACATACATACTACATATATACTACATACATACTACATACATACTACATATACAGTCATGGCCAAAAGTATTGACACCCCTGCAATTCTGTCAGATAATACTCAGTTTCTTCCTGAAAATGACTGAAAACACAAATTCTTTGGTATTATTATCTTCATTTAATTTGTCTTAAATGAAAAAACACAAAAAGAATTGTCCTAAAGCCAAATTGGATATAATTCCACACCAAACATAAAAAAGAGGGTGGACAAAAGTATTGGCACTGTGCGAAAAATCATGTGATGCTTCTCTAATTTGTGTAATTAACAGCACCTGTAACTTACCTGTGGAACCTAACAGGTGTTGGCAATAACTAAATCATACTTGCAGCCAGTTGACATGGATTAAAGTTGACTCAACCTCTGTCCTGTGTCCTTGTGTGTACCACATTGAGCAAGGAGAAAAGAAAGAAGACCAAAGAACTGTCTGAGGACTTGAGAAACCAAATTGTGAGGTAGCATGAGCAATCTCAAGGCTACAAGTCCATCTCCAAAGACCTGAATGTTCCTGTGTCTACCGTGCGCAGTGTAATCAAGAAGTTTAAAGCCCATGGCACTGTGGCTAACCTCCCTAGATGTGGATGGAAAAGAAAAATTGACAAGAGATTTCAGCGCAAGATTGTGTGGATGTTGGATAAAGAACCTCCACTAACATCCAAACAAGTTCAAGCTGCCCTGCAGTCCGAGGGTACAACAGTGTCAACCTGTACTATCCGTCGGCGTCTGAATGAAAAGGGACTGTATGGTAGGAGACCCAGGAAGACCCCACTTCTTACCCCGAGACATAAAAAAGCCAGGCTGGAGTTTGCCAAAACTTACCTGAAAAAGCCTAAAACATTTTGGAAGAATGTTCTTTGGTCAGATGAGACAAAAGTAGAGCTTTTAGGGCAAAAGCATCAACATAGAGTTTACAGGAGAAAAAAGAGGCATTCAAAGAAAAGTACACGGTCCCTACAGTCAAACATGGCGGAGGTTCCCTGATGTTTTGGGGTTGCTTTGCTGCCTCTGGCACTGGACTGCTTGACGGTGTGCATGGCATTATGAAGTCAGAAGACTACCAACAAATTTTGCAGCATAATTTAGGGCCCAGTGTGAGAAAGCTGGGTCTACCTCAGAGGTCATGGGTCTTCCAGCAGGACAATAACCCAAAACACACTTCAAAAAGCACTAGAAAATGGTTTGAGAGAAGGCACTGGAGACTTCTAAGGTGGCCAGCAATAAGTCCAGACCTGAATCCCATAGAACACCTGTGGAGAGATCTAAAAATGGCAGTTTGGAGAAGGCACCCTTCAAATATCAGGGACCTGGAGTAGTTTGCCAAAGAAGAATGGTCTAAAATTCCAGCAGAGCATTGTAAGAAACTCATTGATGGTTACCGGAAGCGGTTGGTCGCAGTTATTTTGGCTAAAGGTTGTGCAACCAAGTATTAGGCTGAGGGTGCCAATACTTTTGTCCGGCCCATTTTTGGAGTTTTGTGTGAAATGATCAATGTTTTGCTTTTTGCTTCATTCTCTTTTATGTTTTTTCATTTAAGACAAATTAAATGAAGATAATAATACCAAAGAATTTGTGTTTGCAATCATTTTCAGGAAGAAACTGAATATTATCTGACAGAATTGCAGGGATGTCAATACTTTTGGCCATGACTGTATACTACATTCATACAACATACATACTGTGGTGTAGTTACCACTATGTCAGCTAGGGGGCGCTGTGTGGGTGTCCCAGGACGGGTGTACAGGCACATTCAGTGTGGTAACAGGAGCAGGGTCCTAAATGACCATTATGGGTCTCAAGGTGGGTGGCCTTGGGATGCAGGCTCCAGGGTGTATTGATCAGCAGAGGTACTGCTGATCTTTCTGTTACACTGTGTCAGGGAAGCCTGTGTGTGTCTATACAACCTTTAGTGATGTCATAGCCATGTGATCACCTGTGGGTGTGGTTACAGGGCTATGTAATTGAGGTGTTTGGCACATGTGAGAGTGTGAGAAAGTCTGTCTGAGTGTGGACAGACTTCCATGTGTCCAGGTGGGACACTACAGAGAGTGTATATGGGGAGGACTACAGCTCCCAGCATGTGCTGAGACTCTCAGTCCGAGTCTGAAGCCACGGACATTTCTGTTCCTTTGCCTGAAGTGAAGGTTACATTTCAGTGTTATGCTGTCTATGGTTTATGGAGTAATAAACCTGGTGAAATTTTAAAGGAACGTGCCTCATGTTTGTCTCCCGCTGCACCTAAGCGAGTCGAATCCCTACAATTGGTGACAGACTGCGGGCAGCGATTCCCAGAAGCACGTGTGGCAGCGCTGGCGATTCTGAGCCAGGAGAGCAGACGGTCTGACAACCGTGAGTAATACTGACCGAGGTCAGAGAAAGTGACTGTATTAATATTTGTGGGATACCTCTGAGGAGAAGAGGCATCCAGGAACCTGTGTGGCCGACACAGGTAACAGACAGGAGTCTGTGTTGCACTGACCTGGGTCAGTGAGAGACTGTGTTCCTGGAGGGTTCAGTGAGCAAGGTCCTGGAGGGTCAGTGTTGGGAGGTTCTGGGAGAGGAATCGGATCCCTGGAACACGTGATATGACCTTGGACCTGGTGAGGCGTGTGTTGGGCAGTCTCAGGCGGAGACGGATGTCCTGAAGAGCACCCGCTGAGCCCCTGGACCTGGTGAGGCTGGTGTGTTGGGAGACCCTGGGAGGAGGGTCGGCTCCCTGAATAGCACCCGGTGTGCCCTGTGTGTTGGACGGTCTCAGGTGGAGACGGTACGTCCTGAGTGGCACACGAACAGGACATGTGAGAGACTGTGCATGTGTTTTTTTTCTTTTTTTTTCTTTTCCTCTGCAAAACCTGAAGGTGCTTGCTGTGGCTCAGTGGGGTCACGAAGGTCTCGCAGCACAGGGACCTGGTGTTTTCTTTAAGGGATCTGCCCTGGGAGCATTGGTAGCAGACGCTGTCTGTCTACGCCATCCTGCTGCAGCTTTATGGCATGTGACTAAGCGGATACAGTAGTTGTGGCTTTACACAACTATTAAGGGTGAGTACCCTGTATTATTGCTGCATAACCCATTATACCTGCACTGGTAAGGCCCTATGGGTGCACTTTTGTGGCTTTTTTATCTTTGAGGGTGACAAGCGGCTTCCAGTAACCCGGCGGGGTTACGAAGGTGACAAGCGGCTTCCGGTGGATCGGCGGGTCCACGAAGATGGCGCAGCAGGAGCTGCAGTGACACCAGCCGCTGTGTATGTGTGTGAACAGCAGCCGGAGGTGCCGGTGATCAGTGACAGCAGGAGCTGTGGTGGTGCCAGCAAAGACTTGTGTGGTATCGTTAAAAGACAAACTGTACCGTGTGAACTGTGGCCTAAGAGGTTCTGCAGGACGGACATGGGGAAATCCCAAAAGGGGGCGGTGACCCAAAAGGGGGCGGTGACCCAAATTGGAGTGGTAACCCAAAAAGGGGTGGAGTCCCAAAAGGGGGCGGTGACCCAAGTTGGAGTGGTAACCCAAAAAGGGGTGGAGTTCCAAAAGGGGGCGGTGACCAAAATTGGAGTGGCAACCCAAAGTGGGGTGGTGGTCCAGAAAGGGGCCAAGTGTGAAGAAGTGACAACACTGGGTGACTCAGTGGATATGTCTGGAGTACCGCAGTGTATGTGCAGGTCTTTTTCAGAATGTGGAATATCCTTTCCGGGTAGTAATGACGGGCCACAGATGTGTACAGTGATGCTGCACCGGGAAGGAGCCTTTGGTCGGCTGGACTCAGAGAGTCAGGTGACTCTGACAGGAACGCCTCTCGTTTTCTCCCTGGCCGAGAAAAACGTCAGGGTTCGCTGTAAACACGGGGTCACGGTGAACTACGCAGTAGACACAGTAGTGTTTGAGGGGACCAAAGGTGGTGAGTGCCAAGGTAGTGGGATACCACGGGACTTAGTCTATGCCTGGGAGAGGGGCCGGGACTTTCTTTTGTTTGATGACGTTTGGTCTGACGATGGAGATGCTTTGACTGTGGGGCAAGCAGACACTGAGACAGTGACGGCTCCTGACATGGACAGGTCAGAGGTAGAACTGACCAGAGGAAGAAGTACATCTGCCCAACTGACGGACCTGACGTCTCGTGATAAGACAGATGGTGGGCTGGGAGATGAGACGACTGGACTAGACACATTGGTGCTGGACGGTAACTGGAGGGATCACTCTACTGGGGTGACTGACCCAGTGGTACCCTTTAACGATATAATTAAAGAGGTAGTGGTGCGACACGTGATGGACAAAAGAGAGCAGGATCGTGAGATACAGCTGATAAAGGAGACTGTAACAGAATATGTCGAACGGGAAAGAGTCCTAAGGCAAGCAGCTGAGCACAGAGTGGATGAGCTGGAGAAGGAAGTCTCTGAACTCAGAGGTCACCTGTCAGCGTGTAAAACCATGAACAAGACCCTGTTGGAAGATATGGAGGGGCTCAGAGAGGCCCAAGAGAAGCATCAACAGGAGATACTCAGGAGAGAGGATGAGCGTCGCTACCTGGCAGAGGAGCGAGATAAAGTTCTGCAAGAACTCAGTGGAGTAGTAAAAGGTCTTCTACGGGAGAAGAAATGGATGGGTGAAGACGTACAGCGGCCGTGCCCGACTGATAGCAAGGCAGAACTGCCAAAGCCCATCTTGGAAAAGGGTCCTGAAGACTGTAAATCTCAGGAAGATGGTGAGCCAAGAGCTGCACAAGACAGTCACCCGGTCTTGGCAGATACCTTGAGGGAAGTGTCCGTGGGGAACCCAGAGCTATCTGTCCAGGATGAGAGCAAGTCCATGACCTTCAAGTGCGTGATGGAGGTACCCGAAGACATGCGAGAAGCGTGTGCCAGCGAAGGTGTGCATGAGACCTTTAAAAAGGCAGTAAAGGCCTATAGTGTGAGCTGGGCACCAGAAACAGACCAGTTGGTGATACTGGCAGAAACGGAAGACACAGAGAGAAGGGTGGCTGTCCTGAAGGAGATGCACCTACAATGTCTCCGCACGAAACAGATGCTCGTGGAGCGTAATAGGAAAGCCGCTCGACGTCTGGAGCTTGCAAGGGAAGCACAAAGTCGGCTGGGCTTTGTGGAAGACATAATTCCGGTACCCAGAAATCTGGTGGGGAAAGTCGTTGGCAGACTTGGAAAGGTGATGCAGGAGATGGTGAATCGATCCTGTGTTAAGAGAGTGAGGATCCCACCTGCTGGTGAAATCCAAGTCGTTATTGAAGATGACATGGTTCCTGTCATTGTGGTTGGTTCGGTGGAAAGCATTGGGAAGCTTCGCATGCTCCTGGAATATCGGGTAGCGTACCTGAAGGAGATTGAGCTACTAAGACAGGATCGACTGCAGATGAATGAGCAGATAGAGAACGTCAGGTGGCGTCCACCTCCAACCCTAGGTGTAAGGACCCGAAGGGATCCTCCAAGGAATGAAAGGACAGGTAGTCGAAGGCAAGAATGTCGAGAGTCCGCAAGTGGCAGTTCTCTTAGTAGCATAGGCACGAGACCCGGTGGTGGACGTAGCGACAGAGGGTCAGACTCAGACCAACCAGTTAGCCCAACTGGACGTGGGACTCATGACCATATGAACCGGGAGAGTCAGCTAGTGAGAGAAAGGTCAGGTGACGGAACGCACTGCAGACAGGTGGAGACTAAAGAGTGTCTGGTCACACTGATGGACATTCACGGGAAGGCCAAAGCCCAAGGCCGAGATACTGACCACTGGGGGCAGGGGAGGCCTAATGTAAATATGCAGTATGACTACCGAAACAGACGGAGATGGTCCTCCCGACTGGTAGGGCAAGGTGACATGGGTGCCAGGTCTCAAGATCCCTGGGTGATGTCATGTGTTCAACCCCACAAGTTTGAACAGAGGGGGGAGGTATGTGGTGTAGTTACCACTATGTCAGCTAGGGGGCGCTGTGTGGGTGTCCCAGGACGGGTGTACAGGCACATTCAGTGTGGTAACAGGAGCAGGGTCCTAAATGACCATTATGGGTCTCAAGGTGGGTGGCCTTGGGATGCAGGCTCCAGGGTGTATTGATCAGCAGAGGTACTGCTGATCTTTCTGTTACACCTTGTCAGGGAAGCCTGTGTGTGTCTATACAACCTTTAGTGATGTCATAGCCATGTGATCCCCTTTGGGTGTGGTTACAGGGCTATGTAATTGAGGTGTTTGGCACATGTGAGAGTGTGAGGGAGTCTGTCTGAGTGGACAGACTTCCATGTGTCCAGGTGGGACACTACAGAGAGTGTATATGGGGAGGACTACAGCTCCCAGCATGTGCTGAGACTCTCAGTCCGAGTCTGAAGCCACGGACATTTCTGTTCCTTTGCCTGAAGTGAAGGTTACATTTCAGTGTTATGCTGTCTATGGTTTATGGAGTAATAAACCTGGTGAAATTTTAAAGGAACGTGCCTCATGTTTGTCTCCCGCTGCACCTAAGCGAGTCGAATCCCTACAATACATATATACTACATACATGCTACATATATACTACATTCATACATACATACTACATACATGCTACATATATACTACATTCATACAACATACATACATGCTACATATATACTACATTCATACAACATACATACATACATACTACATACATGCTACATATATATACTACATTCATACATACTACATACATGCTACATATATACTACATTCATACAACATACATACAGACATACTACATACATACTACACATATACTACATACATACTACATTCATACAGCATACATCCATACTACATACATGCTACATATATACTACATTCATACAACATACATACATACTACATACATGCTACATATATACTACATTCATACAACATACATACTACATATATACTACATTCATACAACATACATATAAACTACATACATACGACATGCTACAGACATACTACATACTGCATACATACTACATACAACATACTTACATTCATACACTACATACATACTACATACAATACATTCATACAATACATACATAGACATACAGTACAAATAACATAGAGTACATACTCACCAATACTTGTCACATTGTTCCCCGAAGCCAGTGTCATCTAAGGAAAAATATGAAAATAACAAACAAGCCATATACTCCCTGATCCACAGAAATCCACGCGTGTCCCATGCCGATCTCCCATGGAGAGCAGCAGCATCAGCTGATGCGACCGCTCTTTAGGGGCTCAAGGAATCCAGTGTCAGGAGGTAGGTATCCTTCCACACTGTATTCGTCCGCCACGCAGCTTTTGCCATAAAGTGAGACCAGGGACTATTTTTTTACAGTGGCGGAGGAATACAGTGCGGAAAGATACCTACCTCCCGACACTGGATACCTGAGCCCCGTAGAGAGCGGTCGCATCAGCTGATGCTGCTGCTCTCCACGGTAGATCGGCGTGGGACACTCACTTGTGGATTTCTGCGGATCAGGGAGTATATGGCTTGTTTGTTATTTTCATATTTTTCCTTAGATGACACTGGCTTCGGGGATCAAAGTGACAAGTATTGGTGAGTATGTACTCTGTGTTATATGTACTGTATGTCTATATGTATGTATTGCGAGCAGTAAGTATGTTGTATGTCTGTAGCATGTTGTATGCATCTATGTATGTAGTATATATGTATGTTGTATGAATGTAGCATATTGTCATGTCGGACGCTATTCACACCACAGCGTCCGGCAGGCAGCGGTAGTTCCATCTCCGTCCACTATAGCCTCAGTGGCGCCGGCTTGATTTTACTCAGGTTATCAGGGGTTAATCTAGCTGGAAATCAGGTGGGATGTTTGGTCACGCCCACGGTCTTTAAATAGTCGTGCTGGCCTATGGGCGTCACCGATTATAGCTTGTGTTTTATGCCAAATGGTTCCGGTCTGGAGAGGTGGTGTTGGAGAGAGAAATTCATATCTGGTGTCGTATGATCCGTTGTTACCTTTTCGCCTTCCTATATTTGTGCTTTGTTTTGCCCTGTTCACATTACAGTATTGTCCGGTGTGTTTGCGGCGCGGTGTGGTTTAAGTTCTCCCTGTCTGTCATTACTGTGTGGGCTTTGGTGGTTTGACAACTCACTGGGTGGAGGGTGGAGGGTTCAGCTTAGGGCTGAGCAGGAGATAAGGAAAGGTTGGAGGCTCAGGCATTTGCACCATTAGCAAAAACCCTGGGTTGAGGGTCAGACAGGGTTTTCCCTAGTTTGAGGGACTCCGCAGGGGCCCCGGGTATTTCAGCCTCCTTTGACCTAAGCCCGCATAACATTATAATCGGCCCAACATTTTTCCATGGATTCCATGACTTCTATAAACCGCGGCGCTGTCCTTACAGGTCACCGAGTTGAAGGGGGCAGTTCAGCAGCAGGGCCTGGTTGTAGCTAATGTGCAAGCGGCTTCTGCTGGTGCAGGTGCAGAGCCAAAGATTCCGCTGCCTGAACGATTTTCTGGGGAACGCAGCAAATTTGTCAACTTTCGGGAGGCCTGCAAGTTATACTTTCGCATGCGCCCGGTCTCCTCAGGTAATGAGGCTCAGCGGGTGGGTCTGGTGTTATCATTACTGTGGGGACCCTCAAGCATGGGCGTTTTCTTTACCAGCCGACTCTGCTACGTTTCATTCGGTTGAGAATGTTTTTTCAGCACTCGGGCTCATTTATGATGATCCCGACAGATTGGCTTTGGCGGAATATAAAATCCGCGCCCTCCATCAGGGGGAACGTATGGCGGAAGACTATTGTTCAGAATTTCGCCGTTGGGCAGTAGACACACAGTGGAACGACCCAGCGCTGCGGAGTCAGTTTATTCATGGGGTTTCAGAGAGAGTTAAACAGGCCCTCCTGATGTATGAGACTCCTGCATCATTAGAGTCTGCCATGAGTTTGGTTATTCGCATTGATCGCCGTTTGCGGCAAGGGGCACAGGAGACGCTGCCCCTGGGGGGAAGCAGGGGTGCAAGTGTGGTTGCTGCAGGTGAGCCCACGGAACCTATGCAAATCGCTGGGGTATCACATGTGCAGCATCGCGTTCCTGGGTTCAGGAAGCATGGAGCATGTTTTTACTGTGGTAAAAGAGATCATTATGTAAATGCTTGTCCTGTGCAACCAAAGAAAGTCGCACCGGCAGAAAACTGGTAAGCTCAGAGGGTATGGAGGAGGCCCAACTGAGCGTATGCATATCCTCCATGATGGTATCTCAATGTATGCTCCCTGCCAGGGTTATTATTGCGGGCAGAGAGCTACCCATATCAGTGTTTGTGGATAGCGGTTCCACCACCAATCTCATGGATGAGGAGTTTGCACGCATGGCAGGTTTTAAGATCGAAAAACTCCCTCATCCTATTCGCGTGGTTACCATTAATGCTGCTCCCCTCCCACAGGGGGAGATTACGGAGTTTGTAGCTGAGGTTAAACTCCACATTGGGGTCCTACATTCTGAGTGGGTTACATGTAGGGTACTCAATAATCTCCCAGCACAAATGGTCCTGGGTTTCCCATGGTTGTCCAAGCACAACCCAGTGATTGACTGGAGAACCCAGGACATAGTTCAGTGGAGCGGTTTCTGCCAGGAAAATTGCTTGGCCACATGTGTGTCCGCCGTGAAGTCCAGCCTTCCGGAGGCGTTGTTGGATTTTGCGGACGTATTCTCTGAGAAGGGTTGCTCAGAACTACCTCCACATCGAGCCTATGACTGTGAGATTAGGTTAAAGCCCGGGGCTAAATTGCCAAAGGCGAGGATGTTTAGTATTTCTGGTCCGGAGAGACAAGCTCTTAAAGACTACATCGCGGAGAGTTTAAGTAAAGGGCACATCCGGCCTTCATCCTCACCTGTAGCAGCGGGGTTTTTCTTCATTAAGAAAAAAGATGGGGGGTTACGCCCGTGTCTGGATTTCCGGGAGTTAAACCAGATTACGGTCCGTGATCCCTACCCGATGCCTCTGATCCCTGATTTGTTCAACCAGGTGGCTGGTGCGAAGTGGTTTTCCAAACTTGACCTCATGGGGGCATATAACCTCATAAGGGTCCGTCAGGGGGATGAGTGGAAGATGGCATTTAATACCCCTGAGGGTCATTTTGAAAGCCTAGTTATGCTATTTGGGTTGACAACCGCACCTGCTGTTTTCCAACATTTCATAAACGATGTATTCGCTCATGTGCTGGGGAAATTTGTGATTGTGTACCTGGATGATATCCTCATCTTTTCGAGCGACCAGGACACTCATTTAGAGCATGTCAGGCAGGTTTTACAGTTGCTCCGTGAGAATAAGCTCTATGCTAAGCTTGAAAAATGCGTATTTTTTGTTCAGGAGTTGCCTTTTTTGGGTTATATTGTATCCGCCGCAGGGTTTAAAATGGACGCCGCGAAGGTGCAAGCGGTGCTGCGATGGGAACGGCCTGATAATCTAAAAGCGCTCCAGCGGTTCCTTGGGTTTGCCAACTATTATAGGAAGTTTATTAAGAATTTCTCTACTATAGCCAAACCGCTCACGGACATGACGAAAAAAGGTACCAATCTCGCTATCTGGTCTGATGATGCGGTGCGTGCATTTGAGCTTCTGAAAAACCGTTTTCCTTCAGCCCCCATTCTGGTGCAACCGGACGTATCTAAACCTTTTACGGTGGAGGTCGATGCGTCTGAGGTGGGAGTCGGGGCAGTACTGTCACAGGGCTCGTCCTTGAGCAATATGCGTCCATGCGCCTACTTCTTCAAGAAGCTGTCGCCTGCCGAACGGAATTATGACATCGGCAACAGGGAGTTGTTGGCCATCAAATTGGCTTTTGAGGAATGGCGACACTTCCTGGAGGGGGCGGCCCACCAGGTCACGGTCATCACCGACCATAAAAACCTGCTCTATCTGGAGTCGGCCAAGCGTCTGTCTCCAAGGCAGGCTCGCTGGGCATTGTTTTTTACACGTTTTAACTTTCTGGTGACTTACTGTCCTGGGGCTAAAAACACCAAGGCGGATGCCTTGTCCAGGTGTTTTCCGGGGGGAGAACCTCGGGAAGATCCGGTACCCATCCTCCAGGAAGGTGTAGTGGTTTCGACTCTCACGACTGAGGTATAGGCGGAGATTGCCGAGGCCCAGGCGGAGGTACCGCCAGGACTTCCCGCTAATAAGTCATTCGTACCCCTTCATCTTCGTCTTAAAATGTTGGGGGAACACCACGACTCTGTCCTGGCCGGTCATCCAGGGGTTAGGGGCACCTTGGAGCTGGTATCGCGCCGCTTCTGGTGGCCAAAAATCCGGCAGGACGTGGTCTCGTACGTGACAGCTTGCATCACGTGCGCCAGGGCCAAGTCGCCCAGAACCCATCCTGCTGGCACTCTACAGCCTCTGGGGATACCTAGTAGGCCATGGACAGAAATCTCCATGGACTTTATCACGGACTTGCCTGCCTCGGCGGGGAACACGGTCATCCTGGTGGTGGTTGATCGATTTTTGAAGATGGCGCATTTTGTGTCATTGCCTTCCTTGCCCAACGCGAAGACGTTGGCTCAGGTCTTTGTGCAGGAGGTGGTCAGACTACACAGAGATCCGTCGGACATAGTGTCTGATAAGGGGACCCAGTTTGTGGCGAAGTTTTGGAAAGCTTTTTGCTCACGATTGGGGATCAAGTTGTCTCATTCGTCGGCATTTCATCCGCAGTCAAATGGTCAAACTGAGCGCATGAACCAAAATCTGGAGCAGTATTTGCGATGTTTTGTGTCTGACAACCAAGAGGAGTGGTCGACGTTCCTTCCATTGGCCGAGTTCGCATTAAATAATCACCGCCAAGAATCATCGGGAGAGTCTCCGTTCTTTTGTGTTTATGGGCACCATCCTCAATTTTGTACCTTGCATCAGGGGGCTCTGGGGGAGTCCCAGAGGAGGACCGGTTAGGAGTTCAACTATCGTCGGTCTGGAGGAGTGTGAAACAGCGATTGCTGAGCATGAGTGCAAGGTACAAACGCGTGGCTGACGCTAGACGCGTGCCAGGTCCGGACCTGTGTGTGGGTGATTGGGTGTGGTTAGCTTCTAAAAACATAAAACTCAAAATTCCATCATTGAAATTGGGTCCAGGGTTTATTGGCCCTTTTAAGATTGCTGCCATCATTAACCCGGTTGGTTATCGGTTGGAACTTCCTGCGGTATACAAGATACACAATGTGTTTCACAGGGCTTTATTGAAAAAGGTGGTAGGCTCTGTGGACACGACGCCGATGCCACCTCCAGTCATGGTGGATGGCGATATAGAGTTTGAAGTCTCCAAGGTGGTGGACTCTCGAGTACTGTGCCGTTCTCTTCAGTATTTGGTACAATGGCGGGGGTATGGTCCGGAGGAGAGGTCTTGGGTACCAGCCTCGGACATACATGCGGATCGGCTGGTCAGTTCCTTTCACCGCCGTCATCTGGACAAGCCGGGTCCTATGAGTCTTGAGGGCCCTGGGGTCCCTCGTAGAAGACGGGGTACTGTCATGTCGGACGCTATTCACACCACAGCGTCCGGCAGGCAGCGGTAGTTCCATCTCCGTCCACTATAGCCTCAGTGGCGCTGGCTTGATTTTACTCAGGTTATCAGGGGTTAATCTAGCTGGAAATCAGGTGGGATGTTTGGTCACGCCCACGGTCTTTAAATAGTCGTGCTGGCCCGTGGGCGTCGCTGATTATAGCTTGTGTTTTATGCCAAATGGTTCCGGTCTGGAGAGGTGGTGTTGGAGAGAGAAATTCATATCTGGTGTCGTATGATCCGTTGTTACCTTTTCGCCTTCCTATATTTGTGCTTTGTTTTGCCCTGTTCACATTACAGTATTGTCCGGTGTGTTTGCGGCGCGGTGTGGTTTAAGTTCTCCCTGTCTGTCATTACTGTGTGGGCTTTGGTGGTTTGACAACTCACGGGGTGGAGGGTGGAGGGTTCAGCTTAGGGCTGAGCAGGAGATAAGGAAAGTTTGGAGGCTCAGGCATTTGCACCATTAGCAAAAACCCTGGGTTGAGGGTCAGACAGGGTTTTCCCTAGTTTGAGGGACTCCGCAGGGGCCCCGGGTATTTCAGCCTCCTTTGACCTAAGCCCCGCATAACACATATATGTAGCATGTATGTAGTATATATGTATGCTGTATGAATGTAGTATATATGTAGTATGTATGTTGTATGTAGTATGTATGTTGTATGAATGTTGTATGTATGTATGTTGTATGTAGTATATATGTAGTATGTAGTATATATGTATGTTGCATGAATGTAGTATATATGTAGCATGTATGTAGTATGTATGTACTATGTATGTATGTAGTATGTATGTTGTATGAATGTAGTATAGATAAAGCATGTATGTAGTATGTATGAATGTAGTATATATGTATATATGTTGTATATATGTATGTTGTATGAATGTAGTATATATGTAACATGTATGTAGTATGTAGTATATATGTAAGTTGTATGAATTTAGTATATATGAAGCATGTATGTAGTATGTATGTATGTTGTATGTAGTATATATGTAGTATGTAGTATATATGTATGTTGTATGAATGTAGTATATACACTCACTGGCCACTTTATTAGGTACACCATGCTAGTAACGGGTTGGACCCCCTTTTGCCTTCAGAACTGCCTCAATTCTTCGTGGCAGAGATTCAACAAGGTGCTGGAAGCATTCCTCAGAGATTTTGGACCATATTGACATGATGGCATCACACAGTTGGCGCAGATTTGTCGGCTGCACATCCCTGATGCGAATCTCCCTTTCCACCACATCCCAAAGATGCTCTATTGGATTGAGATCTGGTGACTGAGGAGGCCATTTGAGTACAGTAAACTCATTGTCATGTTCAAGAAACCAATCTGAGATGATTCGAGCTTTATGACATGGCGCATTATCCTGCTGAAAGTAGCCATCAGATGTTGGGTACATTGTGGTCATAAAGGGATGGACATGGTCAGCAACAATACTCAGGTAGGCTGTGGCGTTGCAACGATGCTCAATTGGTACCAAGGGGCCCAAAGAGTGCCAAGAAAAAATTCCCCACACCATGACACCACCACCACCAGCCTGAACCGTTGATACAAGGCAGGATGGATCCATGCTTTCATGTTGTTTACGCCAAATTCTGACCCTACCATCCGAATGTCGCAGCAGAAATCGAGACTCATCAGACCAGGCAACGTTTTTCCAATCTTCTACTGTCCAATTTCGATGAGCTTGTGCAAATTGTAGCCTCAGTTTCCTGTTCTTAGCTGAGAGGAGTGGTACCCAGTGTGGTCTTCTGCTGCTGTAGCCCATCTGCCTCAAAGTTCGACGCACTGTGCGTTCAGAGATGCTCTTCTGCCTACCTTGGTTGTAACGGGTGGCAATTTGAGTCACTGTTGCCTTTCTATCAGCTCGAACCAGTCTGCCCATTCTCCTCTGACCTCTGGCATCAACAAGGCATTTCCGGCCACAGAACTGCCGCTCACTGGATTTTTTTTCTTTTTCGGACCATTCTCTGTAAACCCTAGAGATGGTTGTGCGTGAAAATCCCAGTAGATCAGCAGTTTCTGAAATTCTCAGACCAGCCCTTCTGGCACCAACAATCATGCCACGTTCAAAGGCACTCAAATCACCTTTCTTCCCCATACTGATGCTCGGTTTGAACTGCAGGAGATTGTCTTGACCATGTCTACATGCCTAAATGCACTGAGTTGCCGCCATGTGATTGGCTGATTAGAAATTAAGTCTTAACACACAGTTGGACAGGTGTACCTAATAAAGTGGCCAGTGAGTGTATGTGGCATGTATGTAGTATGTAGCATATACTGTATGTAGTATGTATGTAGTATGTATGTAGTATATATGTAGTATGAATGTAGTATGTATGTAGTATGTATGCAGTACGTATGTAGTATGTTTTTTGTTTTTTTTTTACATTCAACACATTAGCCGGATGATGAGACTACTACTGTCCCATCATTGGCTAATGTGTCAATCACTGTCAGTGTAGCAGGCATCGCCCAATGGGACTTGTAGTCCCATCGGACGATGCCTGCACACACACAAGACCCTCGGCAGGCCCGTACAAACCACCGACAACCGGCACAGGCCCCCGGCAGGCCGGCACAGGTCCCCGAGAGGCCCATACAGACCACCGACAGCCGGCACAGGCCCCCAGCAGGCCGACACAGGCCCCCGAGAGGCCCATACAGACCACCGGCAGCCGGCACAGGCCCCCGGCAGGCCCATACAGGCCAACGGCAGGCTGGTACAGGCCCCCGAGAGGCCCATACAGACCACCGGCAGCCGGCACAGGCCCCCGGCAGGCCCATACAGACCGACAGCCGGCACTGGCCCCCGGCAGACCGGCACAGGCCCCCAAGAGGCCCATACAGACCACCGACAGCCGCACAGGCCCCCGACAGGCCGGCACAGGCCCCTGAGAGGCCCGTACAGACCACCGAGAGGCCCGTACAGACCCCGCCGGCACACACAGACACGCACAGTGTCTGCCCACACACCGCCCACACTCTTCCCCCCTCCCGAACAGGCTGTACAAGGCAAGAAAGGGGTTTTTTCAATTCCGATATTTCTGTCCCATTGACTTGAATGGGACTTCCGGGATCGGAATCGGCGATACCCGATATTTTTTTTAGATCGGCCGATCCATTCCGATCCGATATTTTTCAGTATCGGGTGGTATCGCTCAACACTAGTCACCACCCATCTTGAAAAGTTTCGCCCCTCCCATAAATTAATATGCCACAAACAGGAAGTTGATGTCACCAACCATTCCCATTCTACATGGCCTACCCTGTATGTGTATATATATATATATATATATATATATATATATATATATATGTATACATAGTCCAAAAGTGTTGGCACCCTTAAAATTGTTCCTCAAAATGAAGTATTTCTCCCAGAAAATTATTCAATTACACATTTTGTACACACAAAACCCCAAAAATGGACAGGGAAAAATTGCTGAAAGTGTTGACACCCTCAACTTAATATTTGATTGCACACCCTTTGGAATAAATAACTGCAATAAATCACTTCCTATAACCATCAACAAGCTTCTTACGCCTCTCAACTGGTTTGCCACGGGTTGTAATCTTGATTATGTTGTGCACCATGGACAAATGAACATCAAGATCTCTGGAGGTGGAGTTGTAAACTTGAGATTGTTGATATTGTTAAAAAATGTTGGTTCTCAACTCCTCACACACTTCTCTTCTCTTTTTGTTCTCCAAGCTGAATGTGGCACACCCCGACACACAATGTAAATACTTGTTGTTTCTGTTAGTATTTATTATTATTATTCTTTGCATATGGAATGTCATCATATTCCGCAGTGGTTTACATAGATTATCATCGCTGTCCCCATTGGGGCTCACTATCTAGATTGCCTATCAGTATGTCTTTGGAGTGTGAGAGAAAACCGGAGAAGCTAGAGGAAACACAGACAAACACGGGGAGAACATACAAACTCCTTGCAGATGTTATTCTTGGTGGGATTTGAACACAGGACCCCGGTGTTGCATAAGTTGCATATACAGTATGTGTGTACATATACAGTGTTTGGCATGCATGAAAAAAATACCTCCAATAGATTTGTTAGCCACCTTTAGTTTCCTTTTAGAATCAATGTTTTCTATGGGATACCATACTGCAAAATACTCCCACAAATGTGGACCATTGATTGCCAACAAGATCTTTTTATATCGCACACTGACAAAAGTAATTTTATTAACACATTTATTCATGACCACGGTGCAAAAATGAGTTCACCTCAATGAAATTCTTGGGCACAAAGCTACAAAACACTAATTAGGTAAGCATAATAGGTAAGCATAATTATTCATTGAACAGGTGTCCAGCAGACAGCTGACTATGAAAGGCATTAGTTACCAAAGAAAACATTTTCCCATGTCATGCTGTCAGCAATCAATGGCATGGAAGAGAGATGTCACAAGACCTGAGAGAGAAAAATAATTTCTTTACACAATAAAAGATAAACGCTACAAGAAGATCAGTAAAACTTTACTTATCAGCCAGCAATACAAACATTTAACTAAGATGGAACTGCAATCATCTCACACAGTCATCCAGGCAGAACACAGAAGCTGACACCTAAACAGGAGAGTCTTTTGATGAAAAGGGTTAAATAAATCTACATGCACGCTCACTGTAGTGTTATGGATGAGTCACCGAAGGAGGAAAAAACAAAAATAATAGCTAAGTCCAGAAAACCAGAGAAGTTGGAAGCTATCGGATTGCAGACCCCTGAACCTATCCACAACAACTAGCAGCAGCCGTGGGGGGTTCCTAGACCCCTCGATCACAGCCGTTGAACTAAATTAGCCTAAAGACAGAAAGGGGAAATCTAAACTGCCCCAGAGCAGACCCCAAAGCAATAGGCAGCCCCAACATATAATGACTGTGAAGCAAGATGAAAAAACACTAACACAGATAGAAAGATAGGTTGAGCAAATGATGGGGCCCAAGCTAACTAAATAGGACAGGATAGAAAAGCTGCTGTCTGCAATCCACAAAAACCCTATCCAAAAATGAACCAACAGACTGATAGGAAAAACAGGCCCTGAAGTCGCTAGGCTTCAAAAAGACTATATCAGCACTCAGGTATATTCTGAAGACAGAGCCAGAGATCAACAGATCAGAGACAAAAATGGAATTCAGCTCACCCCCGGCCGGGGATGGCAGAACTCCAAAAAACAAGGCAAACAAAACCAGAATTAAAGTGTACAAAAGGCAGAGCAAAACTTAGCTTTGAGAAGCAGAAATCAGACTGGTCTCCAAGAATCCAGCAGGAAAATCACCGGCAAGGCAGCAGGGCGTCGGCTGCCTTATATCCAGTCTTCAGTTCCTGTGACCCAGTCATCATCTACCTGCTCAGCTGTTTGGTAATCAGCCTCACTACCTTCCTTCGCCAGAAGAGGGAGTTCATCAGACCTCACTGGTGAAGGGAAAAATGAACTCACAACAGTACCTCCCCCTTGAGGAGGGGTCACCGAACCCTCATCCATGCCACCAGGGCGATCAGGGTGAGCCCGATGAAAGGCACGCACCAATCTTTCGGCATGAATATCAGAGGCAGAGACCCAGGAATTATCCTCCTGACCATAACCCTTCCACTTAACCAAATACTGGAGTCTCCGTCTAGCCAGACGGGAATCCAGTATCTTCTCTACCTCATACTCCATGTTACCTTCAACCAATACAGGGTCAGGAGGTGCCACCCCAGGAACTACTGGTTCAACAAACCTCTTCAACAAGGACTTATGGAACACATTATGAATCTTAAACGTGACAGGAAAAGCCAACCGAAAAGAGACCGGATTAATAATCTCCCAAATCTTGTAAGGTCCAATAAATCTAGGCTTAAACTTAGGAGAAGCCACCTTCATAGCGATATTTTTTGATGACAACCAAACCATATCACCCACCTTAAACTGGGGACCAATGGTCCTATGCCGGTTGGAAAACCGCTGGGCCTTTTCCTGGGAGAGAGACAACTTATCCACCACTTGGTCCCAGATCTGGTGCATTCTCTCCACCAGTATCAACACCTGGGCAGGCAGAAGGCTCCACCTGCCCTGAAGAAAATTCAGGATGAAACCCAAAGTTACAAAAAAAGGTGACATCAAAGTGGCAGAACTAGCTCTATTATTTAAAGCAAATTTGGCCAAGGGCAAAAATGAAACCCAATCATCCTGATCAGCCGAAATAAAACATCTCAAATACGACTCCAAAGTCTGGTTTGTTCTCTCCGTCTGCCCGTTGGTCTGAGGGTGAAACGCAGATGAGAAGGACAACTGAATTCCCAGCTTGGAACAGAAAGTCCTCCAAAATCTAGACACAAACTGAACTCCTCTGTCAGACACAATGTTCTCAGGAATCCCATGCAAGCGAACTACCTGTTGCAAAAACAAGGGCACCAACTCAGAGGAAGATGGCAACTTAGGGAGTGGTACAAGATGGACCATCTTAGAGAATCTATCACAAATCACCCAAATAACGGTCATTCTCTGAGAGACAGGCATATCAGAGATAAAATCCATTGAAATATGGGTCCATGGCCTCTTGGGCACCGGCAAAGGCATCAACAACCCACTAGAGCGAGAACAAGGTTTAGACCGGGAGCAAGTCCCACAGGACTGCACAAAATTCCTGACATCACGAGACAAGGCGGGCCACCAAAAAGACCGACTCACCAGATCTCTATACCAAAAATACCTGGATGACCAGCCAATGCAGAGCAATGAACTTCAGACATCACTCTCTTCCTCCACTGGTCAGAAACATCCAACTTTCCACTGCTACAACGCTCAGGTAGGTCCTCCTGAAACTCTTCCAGAGCACGTCTCAAATCGGGCGAGATGGCAGAAAGAACTACCCCCTCGCCTAAGATGGTAGCAGGCTCAGTCACAACAGGAGAATCAGCAAAGAAACTCCTAGAGAGGGCGTATGCCTTGACATTCTTAGTGCCAGGAAGAAAAGAGACCACAAAATCAAAACGTGTGAAAAACAAGGCCCACCTAGGTTGTCTAGGATTCAAGCGTTTGGCCGACTCCAGGTAAATCAAATTCTTGTGGTCAGTAAGGACCACGACCTGGTGTTTAGCTCCCTCCAACCAATGTCTCCACTCCTCAAATGCCCATTTCATGGCCAACAGTTCCCGATTCACCACATCATAGTTACGTTCGGATGGGGAGAACTTTCGGGAAAAGAAAGCACAGGGATTCATTTTCGATGTCACAGGATCTTTTTGGGACAAAACAGCTCCTGCACCAATCTCAGAGGCGTCTACCTCTACCTGAAACGGGAGTGAGACATCAGGTTGCCGCAGAAGCGGAGCAGAAGTGAATCTTCGCTTCAGCTCCTGAAAGGAAGAAACAGCCTCTGGAGACCAATTCAGCACATGAGGACCCTTCTTAGTCAAATCAGTCAATGGCTTGGCAATACTAGAAAAATTAGCTATAAATTTCCGATAAAAATTAGCAAAACCCAAAAACTTCTGGAGGGCCTTCAAAGAGGTGGGCTGAACTCAATCATAAATGGCCTGTACCTTGGTCGGGTCCATTTCAATAGTTGACGGAGACAAAATGAATCCCAAAAATGAAATCCTCTGTACCACAAAAAGGCATTTCGATCCCTTGACATACAGGGAATTCTCCCTCAAAATCCGGAACACAGTCCGAACATGTTCCACATGAGAGTCCCAATCCTTGGAAAAGATCAAAATATCATCCAGATAGACAATCAAAAATTTATCCACAAAGTCTCAGAAAATATCGTTCATGAAGGATTGGAAGACAGAAGGGGCATTAGTGAGCCCAAAAGGCATCACCAGGTACTCAAAATGTCCCTCCGGAGTATTAAACGCCGTCTTCCATTCATCCCCATGCTTAATGCGAATAAGATTATACGCCCCCCTGAGGTCAAGCTTTGTAAACCAGCAAGCACCTTTAACTCTGGAGAATAGATCAGAAATCAGGGGTAACAGATACTGATATTTAACAGTAATTTTGTTGAGGGCACGATAATCAATACAAGGCCTTAATGAACCATCTTTTTTAGCCACGAAAAAAACCCAGCACCTAAGGGTGAAGAGGATGGTCTAATATGACCCTTCTCCAATGCCTCCTTAATATAGGATCGCATAGCCTCGTGCTCGGGTACAGATAAATTGAAAAGCCGACCCTTGGGGAATTTACACCCCGGGCTCAGCTCAATTGCACAGTCATAACTCCTATGAGGAGGCAAAGATGCAGACTCATTCTCACTAAATACATCATAAAAGTCAGCCAAATAGTCAGGAACATCATGTGACTGGGGAGAGGTGGAGAAAACAGGAGCATCACTAAGGGCACACCGACAACCCCAACTCACCACAGACACAGATTTCCAATCCAAAACTCAATTATGGATTTGCAACCAGGGAAACCCCAGAAAAATGGTATCATGCAAATTATGCAACACTAAAAATCTGCAATTTTCTTGATGGTCTGGGGCGACCCGCATTACCACCTGGGTCCGAAACTGAGGTTTATTTTTCGCCAAAGGAGTCGCATCAATACCCCTCAAAGGGATAGGCGTCCACAAAGGTGTCATAGGAAATCCACAACGTTTAGCAAAATCCAAGTCCATCAGGTTCAGAGCTCTCCCGAATCCACAAAAGCCTTGGCGGAAAATGTGGACAGGGAGCAGATCAGAGTAATTGCCAGAAGAAACTTAGGTTGAACACCACCCACAGAAAACGTGTGAGCACAACGTTTCTCTTGTTTAGGGCAGACAGAAATAATATGCGAGGCATCTCCACAAAGAAAACACAGCTTATTATGCCTTCTGAACTCCTGACGTTGCGCCCTGGACAAAACTCTATCACATTGCATAGGTTCAGACATTTGTTCAACAGGTGGCAACACCTCTTGTGCGGTCTTGTGTTCACGCAAACGCCGATCAACCTGAATGGCTAATGACATAGAATCGTCAAGACCAGAGGGAAAAGGAAATCCCACCATAGTATCTTTTACGGTTTCTGACAAACCTTTCCGAAAGAGAGCTGCCAAGGCATCATCATTCCAGGTAGTAAGGACCGCCCACTTTCGGAATTTTTGACAGTGCAACTCTGCAAAATCCCGACCCTGGCTCAATGCCAACAGGGCCTTTTCAGCCTGATCAATAGCATTAGGTCCATCATACAACAACCCCAAGGTTTGAAAAAATGCATCCACATTATTTAGAATAGGATCATCAGGTTTCAAAGAAAATGCCCAATCCTGGGGATCGCCGCACAGCAAAGAGATGACAATTTTAACCCGCTGCGCGGAGCTCCCCGACAAGTTAGGCTTCAAGGCAAAAAATAATTTACAATTATTCTTGAAATTCAAAAATTTAGACCGATTCCCAAAAAACACATCAGGAGTGGGGATCTTTGGTACAGCAGCATGTGAATGAGTAAGATAGGCGGAAATTCCCCGCACTTCTGCAGCAAGCTGCACCACACGATCAGACAATTGCTTCATCTCCATTGAGAGAAAAAAAAATTCCCCCTATGGCCTCAGAGATATAGAGGAAAAAATATACACTGACACTTTTTTTTTTTTACAATTCTTTCCTGCTATTGAGTACCCTAGGATCTGCGGTATGGCCGGTGATTCTGTTATGGATGAGTCACCGAAGGAGGAAAAAACAAAAATAATAGCTAAGTCCAGAAAACCAGAGAAGTTGGAAGCTATTGGATTGCAGACCCCTGAACCTATCCACAACAACTAGCAGTAGCCGTGGGGGGTTCCTACGGTGCCCTAGACCCCTCGATCACAGCCGGAGAACTAAATTAGCCTAAAGACAGAAAGGGGAAATCTAAACTGCCCCAGAGCAGACCCCAAAGCAATAGGCAGCCCTCAACATATAATGACTGTGAAGCAAGATGAAAAAACACTAACACAGATAGAAAGATAGGTTGAGCAAATGATGGGGCCCAAGCTAACTAAATAGGACAGGATAGAAAAGCTGCTGTCTGCAATCCACAAAAACCCTATCCAAAAATGAACCAACAGACTGATAGGAAAAACAGGCCCTGAAGACGCTAGGCTTCAAAAAGACTATATTAGCACTCAGGTATATTCTGAAGACAGAGCCAGAGATCAACATATCAGAGACAAAAATGGAATTCAGCTCACCCCCGGCCGGGGATGGCTGAACTCCAAAAAACAAGGCAAACAAAACCAGAACTAAAGTGTACAAAAGGCAGAGCAAAACTTAGCTTTGAGAAGCAGAAATCAGACTGGTCTCCAAGAATCCAGCAGGAAAATCACCGGCAAGGCAGCAGGGCGTCGGCTGCCTTATATCCAGTCATCAGTTCCTGTGACCCAGTCATCATCTACCTGCTCAGCTGTTTGGTAATCAGCCTCACTACCTTCCTTCGCCAGAAGAGGGAGTTCATCAGACCTCACTGGTGAAGGGAAAAATGAACTCACAACACTGTAGTTAGCTAAAGAAGTAAAAAGCCAAACCATGGTGAATGCTTCCCATGACACAATACAATCTACACTGCAGAGTAATTGGCATGCATGGGTGTCATCCACAAAGGCTCTCCTAAAATCAATGCACAAAAAAAGCTTGCCTACTATATGTCAGGGCCCATGCTAGACTTCTGGGACTCTATACCCTGGAGTTGGTGGGAACACAATAAATGTTTTTGGATCGATGGCTTCAAAACTACATGGCACTGCAAAGATAAGGAGTACATAGAAAAATGCATAGCATAGTTGAAGTAAAGAATTTTGGGTGGTACTCCCAAAATGTGATAAAACTCTTCTGTATTGCATCGTGATAAATGCAAAGTTACAGGCAAAGGGAATGTCAGAAACATGTGCATGGTGCCTACAGTGAAACATGGTGGTGTCAGTGTCCTTATCTTGGGCTGCATGAGAGCTTCTAGAGTTGGGGAGCTACTTTTCATTGATGGTATCATGAATTCACAGATGTACTGCTCTGTATTGAAACAGAAGATGCTGCCATCACTCCATGTCTTTGGTAGACGCACACTCTTCCAACATGACAGTCATTCAATACATGCAGGCCACTTTTCCACTTCTGAAGAAGAACAGGGTGAAAGTGATTCAGTGGTCAAGTGTCTCCTGATCTGAAACTAAATCAAAAAACCTATGTAGAGTTCTGAAGACACAAGATGAGCATCACTCTCCATCCAGCATCCAGGCTCTAAAAGAAGTCATCCTTGAAGAATGGAAAAAGATGTACAGTATGTTGCAATATGTATCATAATAACATAGTTAGCAAGGTCGAAAAAAGACATTTGTCCATTCAGTTCAGCCTATATTCCGTCAGAATAAATCCCCAGATCTACGTCCTTCTAAAGAACCTATTAACTATAAGATACAATATTGTTACGCTCCAGGAAGACATCCAGGCCTCTCTTGAACCCCTCGACTGAGTTCTCCATCACCACCTCCTCAGGCAAGGAAATCCAGATCCTCACTGTCCTAACAGTAAGGAATCCTCTTCTGTGTTGGTGGAAAAACCTTCTCTTCTCCAGATGCAGAGAATGCCCCTTTGTGACCGTCACCTTCCTTGGCATAAACAGATCCTCAGAGAGATATTTGAATTGTCCCCTTATATACTTATACATGGTTATTAGATCGCCCCTCAGTCGTCTTTTTTCTAGACTAAATAATCCTAATTTTGCTAATCTCTCTGGGTATTGTAGTTCCCTCATCCCCTTTATTAATTTTGTCGCCTTCCTTTGTACTCGCTCTAGTTCCATTATATCCTTCCTGAGCACCGGTGCCCAAAACTGTATGCCAAATTGCTCATTCCATGCCTAGAAGACTTAGTTATGTCCTTAAAGGGAGCATGTCACGTCATTTGTGTGTATTAAACTGCCCCCAATGTCTTGTTATTGATGCAATGTTCATCACTAACATGGTTTTCTCAAAGATGAAGTCCCAGTCAAAGATTGCATCACAGACCTCCTGTTTCAGTCATTGGGGTGACGCTTTGTAGCGGTTCAGTCACCGTCAGTCAGGGCCCTCTTCAAATTATTCACACACATCACAGTCTGATTGATTGCCGTGACTGTCCCTGCATCATGGCAACCACCTAGCAAATTATACAATGAATGCGGTATCATACTGTGTGGAAATACTAATGGGCCTCACTAGGAGATATATATCTCTGTAGGCACCTATAAAGGACTAGGCAAGGTTATGGTACAGGCTTACGCACTCCACAGTATGTGTTCAAGATTGGGACATATGGCTAAAGGGTTAAGGGCGGTATAATAGCGTTATGTTCTTCAGAATGCAGTCTACAAATTAAACTTTCTACATAAAAAAGAATAAGAAATCTCTTGACTAATGTTGGTGTCATGTCAGCTTTGAATGCTGGCTCACAACGTTATACATGAGTGATGAAGTAATAGTGAAGCATGAGGCAAGGCCTAATTGCCAGTTTAGGGAAAAAAGCGCTTTCCTTCTTGACTTCATTCAAGCACTAGCTCCAGTAAATGATTCTGCTCTACAATCACGCTTCAAGCTTGAATAGTGACAATATTCAAATCACTATAAGCATAGTAGAAAGTAGAGTACTAAAGGGGCAAATTTTGGACCTGGACCTCTCACCTACCCCCACCAGCATGTTGGCCAGATGCATGGCATCCTTTAGCATTCTATCGCCTTTAAAGACATATATGTTATCTCTGCTCATTTAAAAAAGTAAAATAAAAGAATAGCGGGAATATATACATATAAATGTCACAGATAACATAGCAATAAGATTATTTTCTAAGTAATGTTTGTACGTACAGTTTACAGTAGTTATTCAGTTAACGAATAACAAATATTATCATCATTTTGTAATTGAATAAAATACAATACACTAAAACTAAAATATCAATAAGAAACCACGTACCGCCTCACCATATATCACCATTACATAGTGTCTGAATGTAGCTATCATCTTGTTACTGAACAAAAGCCGCTATACCATTACTAATAGTACCAGTAACACCACATACAAAGGATAAATACCACAATACCATGACTATATACAGTGGGTACAGAAAGTATTCAGACCCCTTTAAATTTTTCACTCTTTGTTTCATTGCAGTCATTTGTTAAATTCAAAAAAGTTTATTTTTTTCTCATTAATGTACACTCTGCAAGCCATCTTGACTGAAAATAAACAGAAATGTAGAACTTTCTGAAAATTTATTAAGAAAAGAAAAACTGAAATATCACATGGTCATAAGTATTCAAAGCATTTGCTCAGACACTCATATTTAAGTCACATGCTATCCATTCCCTTGTGATCCTCCTTGAGATGGTTCTACTCCTTCATTGGAGTCCAGCTAAGTTTAATTAAACTGATAGGACTTGATTTGTAAAGGCACACACCTGTCTATATAAGACCTCACAGCTCACAGTGCATGTCAGACCAAATGAGAATCATGAGGTCAAAGGAACTGGCCAAGGAGCTCAGAGACAGAATTGTGGCAAGCCACAGATCTGGCCAAGGTTACAGAAAATTTCTGCAGTACTCAAGGTTCCTAAGAGCACAGTGGCCTCGATAATAACTAAATGGAAAATGTTTGTGACCACCAGAAGTCTTCCTAGACCTGGCCGTCCAGCCAAACTGAGCTATCGATTTGCTTCATTAAAAATAATAAAAGAAAAAATACACATATTTAGTATTGCCGCATTCGGAAACATGATTTATCTAAATATAAAAAGAATTAATCCGACAGGTAAACGGCATAACAAGAAAAAAATTCAAAACGCCAGAATTACTTTTTTTTGGTCGATGCAATAACAGGCGATCAAAACATTGTATCTACCCCAAAATAGTATTAATAAGAACGTCAGCTCAAGGCGCGCACAAAATAAGCCCTCACGCAGCCCAAGATATTAGAAAATGGAGACGCTACTGGTCTCAGAAAATAATGACTTTTTTTGTATCCAATTACAAACTTTAGATTTTTTTCACCACTTAATTTAAAAAGAACCTATACATGTTTAGTATCTTCAAACTTGTAACGACCTGGAGATAATGGTAGGTGGATTTTAGCATTTAATTAACATGGTAGAAAAAAAAAACCAATTGTGGAATTGCACTTTTTTGCAATTTCATCGCACTTAGATTTTTTTCCCATTTTCTTGTTTGGTAATATTTCCTATCAATGGTATGTGTCCTAGCTGCAATACCTTCATCACCCATCTCTCCTGAACCCCAATCAATCACCCCTGTATCTGTTTCCTATCAATGGTATGTGTCCTAGCTGCAATACCTTCATCACCCATCTCTCCTGAACCCCAATCAATCACCCCTGTATCTGTTTCCTATCGATGCTTTATCTGTCCTTTTAGATCTGTCCATTTGGCTAATTTTTTTTTTTCCTCTGAGTTCTAACTAATTGTCTCCTGTATCTGACCAGTCTCCCTACTGCTCCCCCTCCTTCTGATCACACCTGGCTTGTTTGATGTGCAATTGACTTCTTATAAATTCAGACTCTAAAGGCCCTTTTACATTTAGTGATGCACCAGCGATCCGACCAGCGATACGACCTGGTCAGGATCGCTGGTGCATCACTAAATGATCGCTAGTGAGCTTTCACACAGAAAGATCTCACAGCGATGCAGCAGCGACGCAACGGACGATACTCACCTTTCACACACAGCGATCCAGACGTCCTCCCGCCCGCCTCCATGCGTCGCTCGTCGTCACAGCAGGAAGCTGACGACGAGAAATGGAGCCGGACATTCTCGCGCGATCAGCGATGGACAGCGGGGGAGTCGGTCGGAGGTAAGTATCACACATAGCGATATCGCTAGCAATATCGCTATAACGTCACAAAATCAGTGACGTTTTAGCGATATTGCTAGCGATATCGCTATGTGTAAAACCCCCTTTAGGTCTGTCTGACCTCGGTCTGTCTGTCTGTCCAAGGATGTCATCTAAGGATAATATCTGAAATAATGACTGAAATGAGCCTGAAGTGACCAGAAGGTACGACTAAATGCTGCATTTACATGTAATAAATTTCTTTTGCCTCCTAAATTACTCTTACCATGATGACATACGCTGTAACTGTTTTGGCTCCTTTAATCCTCACTCTCCTTCACTATCCACAAACCCCAGCACCCGCTAACCAAATAGTAATCTCTCCTTCCCTCTTGCCTCCCCACCTGACCTCCTCTGCTGAACTGCTCCTGAACCTCAGAGCTCTCCTAATAAAATACAAAACAAGCCACCCACCCTCCTTCTCCCACATGCTCTCCCTCTCTGTGCTTCTCCTCACTGCTGGCGACATATCTCCCAACCCTGGACCCCCACAGCTCATACCTCCCATTACTACCCCTTCTATCATTCCCAAAACAACATAAACACCAGAAATCTTTCCCACCTCAAATCTGTGCCCCTGACAACCACCACCCTGCTCCCGCTCTCTGGATCACTCTGGAATGCCCGCTCCGTCTGCAATAAACTCCATGTGATTCATGACCTCTTTACCTCTCGTAACTCTTCCTTCCTTGGCCTCACCGAAACATGGCTGACACCCTCCGACACCGCCTCAGCTGCTGCGCTATGCTACGGCGGCCTCCACTTCATCCACACTCCTCACCCTGGCAACAGAAATGGTGGAGGAGTGGGCCTTCTCCTTTCTTCCGACTGCACCTTCAACCCAATCGCACCTCTTCCCTCCCTTGTCCTCCCCTCTTTTGAAGTCCACTCCGTCTGCATCTATTCTCCCTTCAACCTCCAAGTGGCCGTCATATACGGACCTCCAGGCCCAACAACTTCCTTTATTGACCAATTCTCTACCTGGCTCCTTCACTTTCTCTCTACTGACATTCCCACCATCATCATGGGTGACTTCAACATCCCCATTGACACCCACCAGTCGGCAGCCTCTAAACTCCAGTCCCTTACTTCATCCTTTGGACTTACTCAGTGGTCCTCCTCAGCCACCCACACAGATGGACATACATTAGACCTGGTCTTCACCAGCCTCTGCTCTCTTTCTAACTTCACCACCTCCCCTTTCCCTCTATCTGACCACCATCTACTCACTTTCTCATCCCTGTCCTCCTCACCTGTCACCCACGTCCAGCAGCATGCGCACCCCCGCAGAAACCTCGCACATCTAGACACTCGCACACTCTCTGACTCTACTCTACCACTGTCCCCCATAGCTTCACTCCACGACACTGACACTGCCACAAGTTTCTACAATGCCACTCTTGCATCAGCCATCGACTCAGTCGCCCCTGTCATGCGTAACAGAGTGCGACAAACCAATAGACAACCCTGGCACAATAACACCACTAAAAAGCTTCGGCAAGCATCCAGAATTGCAGAACGGCGCTGGAAGAAAGCGCATTCGCAAGACGACTTCACTGCACTCAAACAAGCTACACTTGCATTCAAATCAGCTTTCACCTCTGCTAAACAGGCCTTCTTTACATCCCTTGTATCTTCCTTATCCCACAACCCCAAACAGTTGTTCATTACTTTTAACTCCCTCCTCCACCCACTCCGACTTCCCTAATCTCTGCCAAGGACTTTGCCGCACACTTCAAAAACAAGATAGACCAAACACGGCAAGTCTTTATTGCCCAACCACCTCAACCCCTTTGTATACCAGACCAATGCCCAAACCCCACAACCTCCTTATCGAACATCACTGAAGGGGAGCTTGCTCATCTTCTCTCCAAATCACACCTCACCACTTGTGCACTTGACCCTATCCCATCCCACCTCCTCCCCAGCATCACCACCACTCTTATCCCATCCCTAACCCACCTCTTCAACTTATCACTAACTTCTGGTACTCCCTTCTGCTTTCAAACATGCCACAATCACACCTATCCTTAAAAAGCCAACCCTCGATCCAACAGCCATGTCCAGCTATTGCCCAATATCGCTGCTCCCATTCGCTTCTAAACTCCTGGAGCAGCATGTCCACGCTGAACTTTCCTCTCACCTCTCATCTAACTTGCTCTTTGACAATCTACAATCTGGCTTCCGCCCCCATCATTCCACTGAGACAACCCTGACCAAAATTACCAACGACCTACATACAGATAAAGCTAACGGACAATACTCTATACTCCTGCTTCTAGACCTGTCCTCTGCTTTCGACACAGTTGACCACTGCCTCCTACTACAGATCCTCTCCTCCTTTGGCATCAAAGACCTCGCCCTATCCTGGATCGCCTCATACCTTTCCAACCGCACATTCAGTGTCTCCCACTCCCACACTACCTCCTCTCATCCCACCCTCTCTGTTGGAGTCCCCCAAGGCTCTGTTCTAGGACCCCTACTCTTCTCAATCTACACACTTGGTCTGGGGCAACTCATGAAGTCCCACAGATTCCAGTACCACCTTTATGCCGATGATACTCAGATCTACCTCTCTGGCCCAGGCATCACCTCTCTGCTCTCCAGAATCCCAGAGTGTCTATCAGCCATATCCTCCTTCTTCTCCTCTTGCTTCCTCAAACTCAACGTGGACAAATCTGAACTGATCATCTTTCCCCCATCTCACAGATCTTACTTACCCAACCTTTCTATAACAATTGACAACACCATGCTTTCCCCCGTACCGGAGGTCCGCTGCCTCGGAGTAACCCTTGACTCTGCCCTGTCCTTCAAACCACACATCCAAGCTCTCTCCACCTCCTGTTGCCTCCAGCTCAAAAATATTTCCAGAATCCGTCCCTTCCTCAACCCTCAATCTACTAAAATGCTTGTGCATGCCCTCATCATCTCCCGCCTCGACTATTGCAACATCCTTTTCTGTGGCCTACCTGCTAACACCCTTGCACCTCTTCAGTCCATTCTCAACTCTGCCGCCCGACTAATTCATCTCTCTTCTCGCTACTCCTCCGCTTCTCCCCTCTGCAAATCTCTTCACTGGCTCCCATTCCCTCAGCGTATCCAGTTCAAATTACTAATACTGACCTACAAGACCATCTACAACCTGTCTCCTCCTTACATCTCCGAACTAATCTCCAGATACCTCCCCTATGTAATCTCCGGTCCTCCCAAGACCTCCTTCTCTCCTCCACACTTATTCGCTCCTCACCCAACCGCCTCCAAGACTTCTCCCGAATAGCCCCCATCCTCTGGAATTCCCTGCCCCAACACGTCCGGCTATCAACCACACTCGGATCCTTCAGACGGAACCTGAAAACCCACCTCTTCAGGAAAGCCTACAGTACAGTCTGCAGTGATCCCCACTGCCTCCTCACCACTACTGGAGCTACCGCCTCACCATCACTGGAACCGCTGTAACCCTCCAACCTACTGTCTCCTTCCCCACCATCCTGTAGAATGTAAGCCCGAAAGGGCAGGGTCCTCTCTCCCCTCTATATCAGTCTGTGATTGTTAGTTTGTTTGCTGTAAGTGATATCTGTAATCTGTATGTTACCCCTTCTCATGTACAGCACCTTGGAACCAATGGTGCTATATAAATAAATAAATAATAATAATAATAATATGGTAAAAATCAGTTGTGTTGTTGAAAAGTACAGCTCGTCCTGCAAAAAACAAGCCCTGACACGGCCATATTGACGAAAAAAATAAAAAAGTTATGGCTGTGAGAAGAAGGGGAGCGAAAAACTAAAATGAAAAAAAGAAAAAAAACGGAAAACTACCCGGAGGTGAAGAGGCTAAGGAAAATATATTTGATATTCCCAGGATGTGTTATACACCAAATACTTTAGGCAACTATAAGTAAGCATGGCTGGCTCACATCCATGATGCAGGCGATGACAATCTGTCGCATTGCTATACATTTCTTTCTTCGTGTCAATTACTCAGCGCTCGGCACATAAGTAATCTGGTGTACAGTTCACAAGTCTCTACATCTGTTGCCACTTAGCTATAATCATGCTAATCAGTGACCTAATGCTCGGTGTTTTATGCAAATGCGAAAGAGAACAAACCGTATGAAACCTCACGGCCAGCTGTTTTTCTGCAGTGACCGGTACGTATGTTCTACAACTTCTTAACAAACTTGTTTAAGTATTTAAAGCGTGTGGTGTGGGCAGCCCTTAAAATTACTTTCGGACTCCATCATTATGTATCATTAGGCTATAGAAAGCCCAGTGTTATTCTCTGTACTCGCATGCATATGGTTAGACGCCATGATGGAGGAAAAGTTCTCCCTGTCTTTTTCATTACGGCACAATGACTCTTCTTTGATGTGAAATCCATGAACTGCGGGAATCCATCTTGTGCGTTCGTATGTAGTAATAAAGGAAAAAAAATAAAAATAAAATAATGCCCTTTAACAATAGAACAGTAGAGGAGCCAAGAATATTACTTCAATTACACCACAAGCACATTGAATGCTATTGTTTGCTGGCAGATTAACAAGGAGAATAGTGTATAAGGCAGGAGGGGAACAAGTCGGCTTCAGTTCCTTCATTTCTTTTTTCATCTAAAAAACTGAAAGAAAACTCAGTCTCAAGCTAAGGCAACCTGTGGCTCGGTAACACTGAACTACAACCCCCAGCCTCTACCTAAAGTTAGCCATTCAAGAAAACTGCAGGATTCCTGCGATTGCTTTATAGTCTCCATATCCTCACGCTGCAGTGTTTTCCCTCTTTTTCTAATTGTTAATATGTTGGAATATTTAGAATATGGCGAGCCCTTGCATACCTACGGGTTTATGAGTAATATGCTGTCATTGTTGCCAAGGTTTAAAATAAATTCAAGGAACTTTAAGATATGACAGCTATACATTATCATGAAGTGGAGACCTATAGGCGTATGTATTCCATTACCATTTATCATTAGGACTTGACTATTGGCCAATAATCTAATATATAATTATGTACATGGAGATTTCATACCTTATGCATTTAGAGATTTAATAGATAATCTATTAATACATGTTCGTAATTAATTAGTAATAATGTTTCCTTCTTTATACTATTACATTTTCATTGTGGGAGGGTAGGTGTTCGATTATACGTGCTATGGTACAATGCAATCAGGAACTGTATGTGCTATGGTACACTGCCATCAGGAACTATATGTGCTATGGTGCGATGCAATCGCGAACTATATGTGCTATGGTATGATGCAATCAGGAACTATATGTGCTATGGTACGCTGCCATCGCAAACTATATGTGCTATGGCACGCTGCGATTGCGAACTATATGTGCTATGGTAGGCTGCCATCGCGAACTATATGTGCTATGGTATCCTGTCATCAAGAACTAACTAAAAGTTAGCACTTTTAGTTAGTTCTTGATGACAGGATACCATAGCACTATATGTGCACAGTGCACCGACCACAGCAGACATGGCAGGAATGTGAGTAGTTAGTATTTATTTTTCTCTTTTATTTTGAGTAATTATAGTTGAGATGATGCCTTGTGAGATCCTCATAGTGTGTTTGTTAGCTATCAAACTGTGTATCATACTGTGTTGAGTGCTGTGGGGACCCTCATACTTTTTGTGGGCCTTCAAACTGCATGATGTGACTGTAGGAGAGGGCAGTTGGGACATCAAACCTTGTGAGTGGGGACCCTAATTTTATGTACTGGGTCTGTAGGGGACATTATATTGTGTGTGGGGATCCGTGAGTGACATTATACTGAATGTGGGTGCCCTCACACTGACTATGGGATCTGTTGGAGACTGAAGACATCATATATGTGGGGACTGTGGAGGCCATCATACTGTGTATAGGGAGCTGTGGGGCCTCCATGCTATAAGTAGATCATCATACTGTGTGGGGGCACTTTAGAAGCATCATATTTATTTTATTCTCAATTATATAGCACCATTAATTCCACAGTGCTTTACAGACATTATTGGCACTGTCCTCAATGGGGCTCACAATCTAGATTCCCTATCACTATGTCTGGGAGGAAAGGGGAGTACCTGGAGGAAACCCACATAAACCTGGGGAGAACATACAAACTCCTTGCAGATGTTGTCCTTGGTGGGATTTGAACCCAGGATCCCAGCACTGCAAGGCTACAATGCTAACTACTGAGCCACCATGCCGTCTCATATGTTTGGAATACTATTCTACTATGTGGTATGGCTGTTTCCTTAAGTGTAATTGTATCCATTTTCTACAGCTGACAAGTATTATCTACTAGAGACTTCTAATATGAGCACAACCTCTACATGTATCCACTAAATCCTAGCAGCAATCATGGAAATGGGACCATTTTTGCTGATTCTTTTGTTGACTATTCATATATTACTGCTATATTTGGGACAGCCGGGTTCATTGATCTATGTCCCTGCTTGGTATTTTATAGCGTTGAAGTATTTATATCTTTATTTACTTTAGTCCTAGCATAAATGAGTCTAAATACATTTCATCCATGTATTTTTTTTTTTATAAATCTCCTATTACATAATTTTTGTTATTATTTACACATGTGGTCAAAATTGTTGGTACCCCTCCATTAATGACAGAAAAACTCGCAATGGTCACAGAAATAACTTGAATCTGAGTTTTATTTTTTTTTAAATTCTGTGGAAGCATGGTTAAAAAGCAATGTCTGACTTTCATTTGTTCATTTTCATTGATTTTTGATTTATTATTACTTTTGTCAGATTCAAGTTATTTCTGTCACCTTTGTGGGTTTTTCTGTCATTAAATGAGGGGTACCAACAATTTTGACCACGTGTGTATACTTTTAGTTCTGATGAAGGCCACGTAATTGGCCAAAATATCATGTTAATTTCTATACTGTGGATGAATCTATACTAAAAAAAAAATATTATGTTTTTTGCATCAATTTTGGAGTGCGAAATCTATTTTTACATTCATTGAGTTGTGGCTGATGGCCATCTTTACTTCTTTTTAGTATACTTTTGTTCTCGCTACTCTGGGCTGTTCTTTAGGTCTTTGGGTTTCTGGGCCCATAACCTGTTGGCAGCTGATTAATCTCTGTACTGTCCAGCCATTCAACAGACAATTTATATTTATTCAGGAACAAAGGTAAAACAGATTACAACTGTTATTACTTATAGTTTCTTATAGTTTAGGATCTTAGCATCTTGTCTGTCAACTTACAAAGTGAAAGTAAAAGTAAAATGTTCTCCTGCTACACACACACACATATACTGAGTGAACAGGAACTTCCTGCTTTTTTAAGAGTGAATCATTGGCAATATCAGGCCAGCTTCACATTTGCGTATGGAGGATCTGCGGCTGTCTGCGGACTTCCTCCATGAAGCTCTGCCCACGGCCGCACCTCCTCAAGCCGCATACTTCTGCATGCTGCCTGCATACCCTATCTTTAGCATTGGGTACGCAGATCGTGCAGATGTATGCGGATGCCTCCGCATGCGTCATTTGACGATGCATCAAACGCATCATGTTGGAATTTTATGCGGGAGCTGCATCGTGAAAACGATGCATGCGGAGGCATCCAGTTAGGGCTGGCGGAACACACCAAATAATAAATAATAGTAAAGTGCGTTCCACCATGCTGGGGTGGTAAACTGCTGCTTAGTAATGGCGGAAGTATAAAGCAGTGTAGAAAAGGTCACACATGGGTTAACGCTACCCAGTGTGAACAGAAGCGAACTCTGTTAACTCACAGAGCCGCGCTACCGCAGAACATAAATGCCGGTGCCTGTTTAGCTCACAGAGCCCGGCCACAGAGCGCACAGAAAGCGGTCACGGAACTCTGCCCCAAGGACACGGAGTCAGAGTTCCTCTAGACCTTCTGAGCGCACGGCGTCGCACCTGCGGACGCCATTATAGACGCTGACTATGGAGTATTAAGCAAGTGCACCGTGGCGTGCCGAGCCACCGGAGGACACTGATGCCTGTCTCAGACTCTGTCCTACCTACACCTAAGCATGGGCGCTTAACAGGCTACGCTGCACAACACATGCGTACCAAGGGTAGGGGTTTCCAATGAGTCATTCACCAGAGACATTCATACATGCATACAGCACTCACTCCTAATAGTCTGATAATGCAGTCTATACAAGCGCATGGCCGAGCAGCCATGTGAACCTTTTATAGCGGCGTCCTTCCGGGACCTTCCTGACCTTTCTGATGGACCAATCCAAGCTGGAGAAGGACCTGAGCATGTGACCTCCAATCTCCAATGAGATATTGTCCCATGGGCATGCTCAGTGGACCGAAAGGAGGACTTAGTCCCTAGAGTAGCTCGCTGCTGACTAGCATGCGTTGCTATAGCTGGACCAGAGGTGCCAGGAGCAACCAAACCTACAGAGCTGTTCTGCGCAGAGCGCCTGGATCGACGAGTCTGCTGAGCAACCTCCTCTGTGGCCGGAGAGGAATGGGAGACCACCAAATGCAGGGCTTGGGATTCTTGCTGTGCAGCGGATGGAACCCGACGCCTAACACATCTGCACGACCTGCGTACCCAATGTTAAAGATAGTTTACACAGGCTGCATGCAGAAGTATGTGGTGGTAGGTGGAGCTGACCGGAGGAGGTGCGGCCATGGGCAGAGCTTTATGGAGGAAGTCCAGAGACGGCTGCAGGTCCTCCATACAGAAATGTGAACCTAGCCTAACACTATAGCTGGGGGGGCTGATGGTCTGCTCGCTGACACTCTAAAGGATTCAATGCCCATAGCAACCAATCACTAGCCATCTTTCATTTCAACAGAGCGGTTTAAAAGATGAATGCTGAGATTGGTTGCTATAAGCAACAGTTTTCCTTGTAGACAGTTGTGGTAACTGAGACCTATTATTCTTATCATTTCTATGGTGTTATCATCCTTCTGTATAGCTGGAAATAACACAATTTATTACCATGCCGACACAGACCACCCTCTGACACAGACTGCAGGGGGAGCCCAGAATCAGGAACTTCTCTTTGTCTGGCATAAAGCATCCGCATTAACTTAAAAATTTCAAAGACAGATTAAAAAAAGAAACACAAGACAGATTTCTCCAACCCAGGTATCATTTTAATTGGTGTAACAGTGCCAACCTGACAATGTTAGCTCTGACGGGATGATGTGGGATATTAGGGGTAGTAGTCTGGTGGCTCTGATGGTTTGATGTGGGATAATAGTGGTAGTTGTCTAGTGGCTCTGGCTGACAGGATGATATGGGATATTAGGGGTAGTAGTCTGGTGGCTATGATGGGATGATATGGGATATTAGTGGTAGTAATCCGGTGGCTCTGGCTAACGGGATGATATGGGATATTATAGTGAATGTGACTATATGGAGTGGGTGGGGCTGTACGCTCAGCTTTATCTCTATATATAAATCTGAATGTGTGTGTATCACCAACCAATCACGAAGCAGCAGGGCAGGACACCAACCAATCACGAAGCAGCAGAGTGGGACGCAGTTCAAGGGCAGGGCTGAGGATGGATACAGCAGGACGGTGCATGAAGAGCGGGTCTGTGGGGAAGACAGTCTTCAGGACAGGGGCCGAATAGTGCTGGCACCCTCTCAGCCCTGTCCCGGCTCAGTCGGCGCTCCCCGTTGCCAACTGCGCTATCCCCCCTCTCCCCTGCAGCTTCCTGGCCTAAATTTAGTCCCTGGCTTCTACTGCGGCCTAATACAGCGCTAGACCACTCACCCACAGGCCACCCAATCACACGCGCTGCAGCTCCGCTCTAGCTCCACCCACTCCTGCAAACTCTGCCCACTCTGGCCACCCACGCTAGGCCACCCAATCACATGTGCTGCAGCTCCGCTCTAGCTCAGTCCACTCCACCCAGCTCTGCCCACTCCGGCCAAATGAACAATCTGCGCTCCTCTCCTGGTCCCGGCGTCACCGCGTGTGGTGCATGGAGAGTGGGGCTGTGGAGGAAGGAAGACAGCGGGGCTGTAGAGGGAGAGAGCGGGAGAGCAGGGCTGTGAAGGGAGAGAATGGGGCTGTGGACGGTGAGAGCGGGAGAGCAGGGCTGTGAAGGAAGAGAACGGGGCTGTGGACAGGGAGAGCAGAGCTGTGAAGGAAGAGAACGGGGCTGTGGACGGGGAGAGCAGGACTGCGAAGGAAGAGAGTGGGGCTGTGGAGGGAGAGAGCGAGAGAGCAGGGCTGTGGACTAAGAGACCGTGTCTGTGGAAGAAGAGAGCGGGGCTGTGGAGGGACACCGGGACATGGATGTAGAGCGTGAATGCGGAGGGATAGAACGGGATGGCGGGTGGAGAGTGGGGATGTTAAGGAAGACAACGGGACTCACAGTTAGGTACTATGCCCGGCCAACGCCGGGCTCTTCAGCTAGTGTATACAGTATATATATATAGATATAATCATTATAATTTGTTATAACTAACCACAGTTAGTTACTATGCCCAGGCAATGCCAGGCTCTTCAGCTAGTATGTTATAAAAGGGTAACACGCACTGAGGCTGCAGTTAGTTTAAACAGGGTTATCTGTAATGTCCGGCCCAGTTTGGAAGGGGGAACTGAGAGTTAGTGTGAAGGACAGGAGTCAATGAGTGCTGAGCAGTGACAAGTGACAGGCTCAGAACAGGGCTGAGCCCAGAACTTCTGCGCAGTGGATTGCCAGAGAACCCCTCCGCACTAGTCTCCTTTGACAGCCCGGAAATCTCAAGGTAATTGTGGGCGAGCTTCTGTTCTCAATCGCTTTGGTATCCTACAGACAACTTGTGTTTCAGTCCCAGTGTGCGGTTGTGTGTGAGGAGCACCACACTTACTTATTGGTTGCAGACCACTTGTGACTCCAGGAATCCCTCTTCTGGAACCAGGGCAGCAATCAGTCCAGGAGACATGAGCTTCATAAAAACAACCAAAATTTTACTTGGTGATTGGCAGTATTTACAGGCAGGTCTAGAGGATAAGATCCAATGGGTTGTTATCTTTCACAGGTACCGAATACAACTTCAGCCCTGGTTCTCAGTATAGGCAGAACATCCATTTTACTATGTTTTCTAGTTCTAGGGGATCTTCCCCTTTTCTAGCGGTATATCTGGATTCCATCTCACTCCACCTTTAGAGTGTGAGTCCAGTTTCTCCTTCAGCTTCACAGCAGAAGGGTGCCCCCGATCCCCAACGTCTATCTTGAGGTTTCCAGGCTGGCAAAGGGGACTTGTACAGAGTGGTTCTCCGGCAATCCACTGCCCCAATGTTCTGGACTCACGTTGTCCCTCGCAGCCGTGTCCTGAGCCTGTCACTTGTCACTGCTCCGCACTCACTGACTGTGACTTCCTGCCCTTAAGAATAACTGTCAGTTCCCCCCAAACTGGTCTGGCCAATACCATTAACCCTGTCTAAGTTAACTGCAGCCCCAGTGTTACCCTTTTATAATGTACATGAACATCAAATACTTTGAACTCTTTAGAGTGTCAGGGAGCAGACCATTAGCCCCAACCATTCCTACACATGCACTATTAAACAGTAATAAATAATAGTTGTTGCAGTATACACAAGAATAAGCACTATTCTAACAGTTTGTCAGACATTTGGACATCAAAACTGCCTTTTTAAGTGGTGACATTGAAGAGGACTTGTACATGACTCAAACTGAGGGTTATGTCAAAGAGGGTGAAGAGAATATTGTTTGCAAACCACAAAAATCTCTCTATGGCTTTAAGCAATCGGCAACAGCATGGAACACCAAAATGAATAAAGTTTTATTGGAAAAAGGATTTAAAAGAGGTCAAGCAGAGCCATATTTATACACCAAATTTACAGACGGAAAGTGGATGTAAATGTAACACCTGCACAGGGAACTGTCAGAGCAGCTACCGGTATACTGGAGCTTACAGACACTAAGAAGAGTTTTGCAGCGGCTGTTAAACAGGGACCTACAGACATTAACCATTTTTCCCCTGAGCGGCAGTGGACTACAATTCCCAGGGACCCTTGTTTCAGTCAGATAACACGGCCTAGAAGGATAGAAGGAGAGAGAGTGGATTGGGGGAGGAGGGACTTGGGGGAGGGAGCTGGGCAGGAAGTGAAAGTAAATGTTCAGAGGAGAAGGAGCGTGGCAGCTTGCTGTGAGAAACGGAGCGGTGTGGATCTGCATTCCTCTACGCTGCAGAGTGTGGCAGCCCCCTCTGAGATACCCGCGCTGCTGGAGAGAGCATGGTCCTGTCACCCTTTGAGGCAATTAACATCAAAGATCCGGAGAGTTCTGCCGGAACTCCCACCGCATAAAGGCCTAAATCCTGCCGCCCCCAGCTGGTGTCCAGAGAACCCTCTGACCGTTTGAGACACACAGTGAGTGCCCTTCTCAGACTTGTGGTTCTACCAGTGCTATTTATAGTGAATACACTACAACCCAGACTATTGACAGTAATATTCATCTAAGTGCACCAACGGTTCTAATTTGCTCGCCAACATCCGCGGCAACTGGGCCCCAACGTTTGGACTGAGTTAATACAAAGAGGGGGAACCTGCTATGTTATATTTGCAGGGTCGGAGTAGAAGTAGACTGATGTGTATATGACTTTTATAGAGCACCTTTACGTGTATTGTATGTTATTCCTTTAAACCCACCTCAATTCTGCTGCATAGCAATAAAACTGTTAAACGGTTTTACTCCTGTTCCCTGAGTGTGTGTACTGAGGTATGGCAGGGGTTTCCCGAATCAGCCCCTGGCAGAAGATAACTGTCTTTCTGCTGTCCCAGAGAGAGCTCCAATCAAGATTCGGGTGGAGGCACAGCGCCCTAGAGAGGTGAGGCCCCCCCATAACACCCAGTGTGCCGTGGTAGCCCTAAAGGGGTGTTGCAGTGGAGGCACTGCTGAGATTCCAGATCTAACACAGGAGTATTTACTATGGAGACTTTAGCAGAGCAAGAAGTGTATGTGTGGTGCGAGGAGATGGATGTTACAGCTAAACAAAGCTTTGCAGTGAGTGGTGAGCTCTGTGATGCGTCTGATGAAGAGATACTGAAAATAGTTAACCAGCTCACTGAACTTGCCCTCCCTAAATTGGTCGACCGCAGGAAAGAAAAGGGGGGACAGTTACCCACAGCCCTGATCTCAACAGCCTAGAAAGACTAGTGTAGGTCCGCCCTCTACTCCACTTAGAGCCAGTCAGGAAGAGACAGCATCCCCTGCTGAAGTGCTTATGACAGCTATGGAAAAGTTAGTCAGTCAGTTTGCAAAAATGCAGCCAGAAGGGAACTACCATCGTCTAAGAACTTTCTCGGGTCCCCCCCACCCCTGCTGGAGAAGAAGGATATGATACTTGGAGGGATGTCACTTTACTGTGCTTAGAAGAGTGGCAGTGCACTGATGCCGTAAAGAAGCAGAGAATAGTAGAAAGTTTGAGGGGTACTACTATGGAAGTGGTGCAGGCTGCTTGCCGGAGCAAGCCACAAGCAACTTATCAAGATTATATGAGTGCTTTAGAATATACTTTTGGATCCCCTGAAGATGCTACTGATCTTCTCTATAAACTCCGTACCACCTACCAACTGCCAGATGAGAAGATGTCCAACTATCTATACCGACTAGACAAGCTGGTTTACAGAATAGTATCTAAAGGTGGAGTGAGCCCTAAAGAAGTTGATCAGTGTCATCTGGAACAAGTACTCCGAGGAGCTCTCATGCGTGATCCAATTGCAAGGCGGATGAGGTCTTGTGATAGAGAAAAGATTCCTGGTTCTTTTCATGAGCTGCTTAAGGAAGTTCGCAAGGAGGAGGCTATTTTGGCCGCAAGAGAGAAGACATCCCCTTGGGTGACTACTGTTGCCTTGAAGCCAGCAGCCGACTGCCGAGAGATGGAACTGTTGAAAGTCATCAAGAAACAGGGGGAGCAGATTACACAATTGTTAAGTGCCCAGGCAAAGACAATACAGCGGCTACAAAGTGCTGCGGAGGCAGCCGAGAAGCCAACCCTGGCTTCAGGAAGCGAGAATGATGACCTCTGTAGAGTAGAGAATAGGAAACTAGAAGGGTGATTTGTCTGTGGGAGTCCAGGCCATATGGCTCGTCATTGTCCGAAGAGGTGGAGCTCAAAGAACTCTTCACATCTTCCCCATCACACTCAGAGGCAGTCGGGAAACGGGAAAGGAGGCCAGTAGAACCCCATACTGCGCCCCCATTAGCAGCTAAGACCTACTCTACTGCCCCATCCAATAGTGCCTCATCGAAAACACTGCCTGAAGGTTTAGTGGGACCAGCCCCACATGTCCCCGCATATATCAATGGTCAACCTTGTACAGTATTGCTGGATAGTGGGTCTCAAGTGTCCATCATCTTCGAAGGATGGTATTAGAGATAATTATCCAACGTCCCTCTGAAACCGTTGTCTGGACTCGTGGTGTGGGGACTGAGTGAGCACAGCTACCCCAACAGAGGGTACGTGTCCGTGACACTATGATTCCCAAAGACTATTGTTGGAGTGGATAAAGAGATACCCATCATAGGGGTACCGGTGGCTTGCCGCACTCTCTTTGTACGATTTCAGCTTAAAATATCGACCAGGGATCAGTTACATTGATGCAGACACCCTCTCTCGCCTGCCTAGGGAACCCTCAGTTGAGGAAGAAGAGGGAAGATGGATAGAGGTCCCCGCCTCTGAGGTGAAGACTCTGTGGCATAGACATCAAACTAATGCCCTCCCTATGCAGTGCTGTGCTAAATTCTTGGGAGCATCCAGTGAAGCGCTCCCGTGGTTGTACTGCCGAGTGACAAATGTAACCCCAGACTCTCTTCCTCAACTGACTTGTAATCAAGTTAGAAAGGCGCAGCAGGAGGATTGGTCGGTGGGGGTAGTCTGATGGTGGGTTAAGAGGGGCTGGAGGCCAGAAAAGAATGCATTAAGAACAGAGGAGTCTGTCCTGCTGACTCGGCAGCTAGAGTCGCTAGTAGTAAGAAATGGGCTACTATACTGGGAGGCAAAGCGCCAGAAGGGAGAAGTCCGAAGACAGGTGGTGTTACCCACCCGATTTCAGAGGATGGTCATGAAGTCCCTGCATGATGATCATTGACATCTTGGCATCGAAGAGACCACGGGTCTTGTGGCCGACCGATTTTACTGGCATCGGATGGAAGCGGATATTGAAGAATACTGCAAATGATGCTCCCGGTGTGTGTTGAGAAAAACCTTGCCTTTGAGAACAGCCCCCCTTGTGAACATTACCAGTGATGGTCCACTTGAGCTAGTGTGCATTGATTTCCTCTCCATCGAGCCTGATGAAAGCAATGTCAGTAATGTGTTAGTGGTCACTGACCATTTCACACGATATGCCCAAGCCTAGCCCACTAAAGATCAAAGGGCAATTACTGTGGCAAAAACATTATGGGAGAAGTTCTTCGTACATTATGGGCTGCCAGCCCGCATCCATACCGATCAAGGAAGAGATTTTGAAAGTAGACTAATCAAGGAGCTATGCGCCATCTGTGGGTCAAGAAATCCAAAGCCACCCCATATCACCCCCAAGGGGACCCTCAACCTGAGAGGTTCAACCGTACCCTTCTGAACATGTTAGGCACTTTGGATCCCAGGAAGAAGGGACACTGGAGCAGGCATGTGAGTTAGTTGGTTCATACTTACAATTGCACCACAAATGAGGCAACTGGATACTCTCCTCATGTTTGGAAGAAAAGCCCGGCTACCAGTGGATATTAGTTTTGGGACATCCTTTGACAGTTCTAATGGGAAGACCTACTTAAAATATGTGTCCCAGCTACAAGAAGATTTGAAAAAAGGTTACAGATTGGCCGAGCAGTTCTCTGGTTGGTCAGGGAGGCGCAATAAGACTCGCTATGATTGTAGAGTTCGAGAACAAGTTTTACTGCCTGGAGATAGAGTCCTTATCCAACTTCTAGACCTTCCTGGGAAGCACAAGCTTGCTGATCGGTGGTGTCCTGACCCTTATGTGGTGATGGAGAAGCTGCCCGGTGTCCCCGCCTACAGAGTAAAGCCCGAGAAAGGGGGCGGAGCTGTCAAGACCTATCATCGACACCATCTGTTGCCTGTGGGAAAAAACATCCCTTTACCACCATTGCCAACCCAAGGTGGTCATACCACCCTTCCGTGCAATAGGAGAAGTCGTAGGTGTTAACCACCACCCCAGCTTGGGGTTGCCTCAGGAGGAAGTGACAGTGAGTCTGGGGATGAATGGGAAACTGACGGTCAATGGAGCTACAGATGGACCGAGGACCCATGCCCCATAGGCGCGGGCCCTGTAAACCAGACTCCTGAAGTGGAAACACTAAAAAGGGACATTTGTCAAATTCTGTTTGGCCTTATTTCCCGGTATCTCCCATGTGTCCAGGTGGTGGTTTGTGTGCATGTAATTTTGGTGTTAGTCAGGATGCCTTAACCCCCCTTCAGGTTTCAGGTGGTGAGTCCTCATATCGTGATGGGACACTTTCAATGACTCACCAGGGGGAGAATATAACACCTGCACAGAGAACTGTCAGAGCAGCTACCGGTATACTGGAGCTTACAGACACGAAGAATAGTTTTGCAGCGGCTGTTAAACAGGGACCTACAGACATTAACCGTTTTTCCCCTGAGTGGCAGTGGACTACTTTTAGAAATAAAAGGACTAGGAACAGGAGAACACCAATGTGGCTAAATAAGGATGTAAAAAGGGCAATAAATAACAAGAACAAGGCATTTAAGAAGCTAAAACAAGAAGGCAATGAAGAAGCATTAAAAAGTTATAGAGAAAAAAAATAAAATGTGTAAAAAACAAATACATTTAGCAAAAGTGAAAACTGAGAGAGTCATTGCTAAGGAAAGTAAAACAAACCCCAAACTATTCCTAAATTATAGAAACAGTAAAATAATTAAAATTGATGGTGTCGGCTCTTTAAAGAACAATGAGGGTGAAATCATAGAGAGCGATGTGGGAAAAGCAAATGTTTTAAATACTTTTTTCTCAACAGTGTTCACACAGGAAAAGGATTTGCCAGGGGAAATGCAGAGTGATAATGTAAACTCCCCATTAAGTATTACCTGCCTAACCCAGGAAGAAGTGCAGAACCGCCTTAGTAAGATTAAAATTGACAAATCACCAGGCCCTGATGGCATTCACCCTCGGGTGTTAAGGGAGTTAAGTAATGTGATAGACAGGCCTCTATTCCTTATATTTAAAGACTCTATAGAAACAGGGTCTGTTCCTTTTGATTGGTGGCAAGCAAATGTGGTACCAATATTCAAAAAGGGGTGTAAAAGGGAACCTGGAAACTATAGGCCGGTAAGCTTAACATCTGTTGTGGGTAGAGTTGAGCGACTTTTGGTTTTTTAGGGTCGAGTTTCGTTTCGTGAAACCCGACTTTTCCAAAAGTCGGGTCGAGCAAGATCGTCCGATTATAGGGAAAAGTCGGGGTCGTCCCGAAACACGTAAGTCAATGGGGAATAAAAGTCGGCAGTGAGAGGAGGACAGGAAACACACCTACAGTGCCCATTTGAATGCCAAAAGCATCAATTCTTCTTACTTAAGCTTGTCAACCTTAATTAACTTCATAATACAAGTTACGCACTGAAAAATGGGGGTTATTTGGCTACAGACTGTGGGAGGGGAGGGCTGGCTCCAGGTTTTCATGTGCCCTGGGCGAAAGAGCGCCCCTTTAACACATACCACAACTCATCATGCTCCGATACGGCAGAGAAATAGCGGTATAGTACAATGAAAAATACCTCACTTTTTACATCTCATGACGAGGCCCATCTATTTCTCCATACAGAATCATTGGTCCAATATAATGTTTGAAACAGTATATGATGAGCTCCACATAATGCTACAGTATTTGTTGGTTCCCATGGATGAAGCTCCACTGTCTTATGGGCCCAAATAATGCTCCAAACATAATGGGCCCCATTTCTAATGCTCTAGTGTATAATGGGCCCTGTAAATGCTGCTCCAGTGTCTGATGTCCACCTTTGGAATGTTCCAGTGTATGGTGGGCCCCATCTATCATTCTCCAGAGTATAGTGCTCCCCAAAAATTGCTGTCCCAACATTGAAAACAATCAAATAAGTCTCCTCGCTAGGGAATCCCTGTACTTGTCTGGACTCCTCGTCGTCCCCATCTTCCATCTCACTGCACAGTATTTCAACTTTGCAAGTGCTGTGATCCTGAGCAAGCAGGGGGGGCCCACTCGTTGGCGACGGCACTGGCACAGGGCCCCTGATAGTACGGTGGTGTGTCTGATGGCGGGTGGGCTGAACCTGCACTTTCATCTGCAGCTTCCTCTTTGTCACCGTGTAAGATGGAACTGTATATGGGAAGGGTAACCTGAGTTTCATCAGGGTCAGATTCAGGTCGTGTAGCGTGCGAGGGGAATGTAGTGGTCTGGGTCAATGTACCAGCAGATTCATCGAGCAGTGGCTGGGCATCAGTGCACTTGTGTCGCCCCCAGGAGTACGGTCGCCACAGTAGCATTACCTTCTTCCTAGGGAGTGTGATGTCATGCTTGGGAGCAACGAACGATCTCTCTAGCAGGTTAACTGATTGGGCGGCGTTATTCCCACGAGTCATGACCCTCCAAACAGCGTTCATGAAGGCAAAGTGTTTGTTTTACGTGGGCAGTATGGTTGCAAAGCTGAACCTTAAAGGAATGTCCAGAAGGGCACCACCAGGAGTGGAGCCTACGGTTAAATTCGACTCCACCTGGGAAACTTCAACCATGCCAGCTACAGAACAGATGCACACATTGCAAGCTTAATTCCGTTAACGAACGAGACTCCATCATGCCCCGCGGTCCGAGTCCGGCTTACTAGAGGGACACGTGAGGCTCTGGCACATGAGATTGGCCAATAACTGGTGTGTCATGCCCTTACATGTCCGTGGCTGCATGTGCGCTACACTGAAAAGGCCAGCGTTTGTCGCTTACAGGTGCAGATAACCCGCTGAACAACGTTAGTGATGGGGATCACTGATTACAATTATTACCCGCGAACAATGATTTCCCAGTAAGTGCAGGTCAACCGCAGTTCCGGAATTAGGCCTAACCGTCATTCCTGAAAAAATGAAAAACTTAAGTGTGCAAACCACAGGTGCTGTAGCTTGCTTAACAGCTCGCCAGCCGTTCTCACGCCCAGTATGGATTACACGTGATTGCACAAAGGTGAGAAAGGGTACCGTATCCCCAGATAACATGTATGGATAGCGTACACATTCAAAATATATGTCTATACATCAGGAGGCAGGCTCAGAGGGTGTTAGGCCCAGTATGGATTGCACGTGATTGTACAAAGGTTAGAAAGGGTACCGTATCCCCGGATAACATGTATGGATAGCGTACACATTCAAAATATATGTCTATACATCAGGAGGCAGGCTCAGACGGTGTTAGGCCCAGTATGGATTGCACGTGATTGCACAAAGGTTAGAAAGGGTACCGTATCCCCAGATAACATGTATGGATAGCGTACACATTCAAAATATATGTCTATACATCAGGAGGCAGGCTCAGACGGTGTTAGGCCCAGTATGGATTGCACGTGATTGCACAAAGGTTAGAAAGGGTACCGTTTCCCCGGATAACATGTATGGATAGCGTACACATTCAAAATATATGTCTATACATCAGGAGGCAGGCTCAGACGGTGTTAGGCCCAGTATGGATTGCACGTGATTGCACAAAGGTTAGAAAGGGTACCGTATCCCCAGATAACATGTATGGATAGCGTACACATTCAAAATATATGCCTATATATCAGGAGGCAGGCTCAGACGGTGTTAGGCCCAGTATGGATTGCATGTGATTGCACAATGGTTAGAAAGGGTACCGTATCCCCGGATAGCATGTATGGATAGCGTACACATTCAAAATATATGTCTATACATCAGGAGGCAGGCTCAGACGGTGTTAGGCCCAGTATGGATTGCATGTGATTGCACAAAGGTTAGAAAGGGTACCGTATCCCCAGATAACATGTATGGATAGCGTACACATTCAAAATATATGTCTATACATCAGGAGGCAGGCTCAGACGGTGTTAGGCCCAGTATGGATTGCACGTGATTGCACAAAGGTTAGAAAGGGTACCGTATCCCCAGATAACATGTATGGATAGCGTACACATTCAAAATATATGTCTATACATCAGGAGGCAGGCTCAGACGGTGTTAGGCCCAGTATGGATTGCACGTGATTGCTCAAAGGTTAGAAAGGGTACCGTTTCTCCGGATAACATGTATGGATAGCGTACACATTCAAAATATATGTCTATACATCAGGAGGCAGGCTCAGACGGTGTCAGGCACAGTATGGATTTGACGGCCCAGACTACACAGCGGAGGAGCAGGGAGAGGTAAAGATTGCAAATGCTGGGGCCCTGCCCAAGCAAGGGGGGCCCACTCGTGGGCGTCGGTACTGGCACTGGGCCCCTCATAGTACGGCGGTGTGTCTGACGGCGGGTGTGCACCACCACCGTTAGAGACACTTGATTGCACTATGAAGGACCCTGTGCCAGTGCCCGCGCCCAAGAGTCGGCCTACCCACCTGTCCAGGGCAACGGCACTCGCACGGTGTCGTGCGCTAGGTGGTGACCCCGGCCTTGGGGGGGAGGCAGCACAGTTAGGGAGTTTTAGAAAGTGGCATATGTTGATGTTGGACATTCAGCTGATGCAAAAGGTGAAATAGGTCAAGTCCCAGGAAGAGGTGAACCAAAGCAAGCCATTTTTCTGTCACCCTATGTGTCATCAGGGGAAGGTGGGACAAAATCCTTGGAAACCCATGCATGGTTCATTTTAATGAAGGTTAGATCATCCACATTTTGGGTTGACAGACAGGTCCTTTTTTCTGTCAGGATTGATCCAGCTGCACTGAAGACTCTTTCCGATAGCACACTTGCAGCTGGGCAAGCGAGCTCCTGTAAGGCATATTGTGCCAATTCAGGCCAGGTGTCCAGTTTAGCGGCCCAATAGTCAAAGGGGAATGACCTGTGTGGGAGAACATCGATATGGGAGGAAAAGTAGTTTGTAACCATAGTTGACAACTGCTGTCTCCTGTCACTTTCCATCGATGCAGTATTACCAGTTGTGTGAGCGGTACTTGAAAAATCAGTCCACAACATTGTCATGAAACCCCTGTCTCCAACGCCGCTTCTGCTGTGTGCACCACGAACACCTCTGCCAAGCTGCCCCCGGCCCGTACGGCTCGTGTGAGAACCATCACCGCTGCTGTGTGCTGGGAATGCCTCAAGCAACCGATTTACCAGAGTTGCTTGTTTATTAGCCAATATTAGGTCAAGGTTCTCCTGTGGCATGATGTTTTGTAATTTGCCTTTATAGCGTGGATCCAGGATGCTGGCCAACCAGTAGTCGTCATCGTTCATCATTTTGGCAATGCGGGGGTCCCTTTTTAGGATCTGCAAGGCATAATCTGACATGTGGGCCAATGTTCCCGGTGTCAATGATGCACTGCGAGTGCTGGTTGGAGGAGCACTTTCTGGCAAATCCACATCCCTCCAGTCACGCACAAACCCTGTACCAGACCTTGCCACGCCAACATTTTCACTTGCCCCACGAGATGCATCCTCCTCCCCTAAGTAATCATCCCCATCATCCTCCTCCTCCTCCTCTTCTTCCTCCACCTCGTCCAGGAGAGGTCCCTGAGCAGACAATGGCTGAATGTCATCAAGAATTCCCTCCTCCTCTTCCTCCTCATCAACATTGGCAGCAGAAGCCTGCTCCTTAAGGTGCGTCAAAGTTTGCATGAGCAGACGCATAAGTGGGATGCTCATGCTTAGGATGGCTTCGTCTGCACTTACCAGCCATGTGCATTCCTCAAAACACTGAAGGACTTTACAGAGGTCTTTCAGCTTCGACCACTGCACACCTGTCAACTCCATGTCTGCTCTCAAAGTGCCTGGCCGTGTATCCTCCCACAAATGCATTATGGCCTGCCTCTGCTCGCACAGCCGCTCCACCATGTGCAGGGTGGAGTTCCACCTTGTTGCAATGTCGATAATGAGGCGGTGGTTGGGAAGGTGGAGCAATCACTGCAGCTTCTGCATACGAACGGAGTGTACAGGCGACCGGGGGATGTGCGCGCACAGTCTTCGCACCTTCTGGAGCAGGGCTGTTAACTCCGGATAATTTTTGAGGAAGCACTGCACCACCAGGTTCAAGGTGTGAGCCAAGCAAGGTATGTGGCTGAGTTTTGAAAGGGCTATGGCTGCCACAAAATTACGGCCGTTATCACTAACTACCTTGCCTGCCTCAAGATGTACACTGCCCAGCCATGACTCAGTTTGTCGCTGAAAGTACTCGGCCAGCACCTCGGCGGTGTGTCTGTCGCCCAAACACATCATCTGCAACACTGCCTGCTGACGCTTTCCACTAGCTGCTCGATAGGGGGACACCTCGTGTGCAACAGTGGCAGCTGCAGATGGAGTGCTCGTACGACTGCGCTCTGTGGACGAGCTTTCGCTTCTGGAGGAGGAGGAGGAGGGTCGAACGCCTACAGCCAACTGTTTCCTATACCGTGGGCTAGGCAGCACTGTCCCACCACCGCTGTCCCCTGTGGACCCTGCATCCACCACATTAACCCAGTGCGCAGTGATGGACACGTAACGGCCCTGGCCATGCCGACTGGACCATGCATCAGTTGTGAGGTTCACCTTTCCGCTCACTGACTGCTTGAGTGCATGGACAATGCGGTCTTTCACATGATGGTGGAGGGCTGGGATGGCTTTGCGAGAGAAGAAGTGGCGACTGGGTAGGTCATAGCGTGGTACTGCATAGGCCATGAGTTCGCGGAAAGCTGCGCTTTCCACCAACCGAAAGGGCATCATCTCAAACGAGATTAGTTTGGCAATGTGGGCGTTCAAACCCAGTGTATGCGGATGAGAGACTGAGTACTTTCTTGACCTTCTCATAGTGTCTGGGAGGGTGAGCTGGACTTGAGAGCTGCATATGGTGGAAGTAGCGGTGGACACGGCGGACTGAGAGAGGGTTGATGATGGTAATGGAGTTGGTGTTCTTTCTGATGGCCTAGAATCAGTCTTTCGTTGATATAACAGTGGGATTCCCTGACTGCTGTGGCCTTGCAACGACACCTCAACATTTGCTGCTGTGCTAACCGGTGGGCTTACAGTGGGGGAAACAATGTAGCGTTGCTGACTACCTTCGTTGTGATCAGTTGCACATGTGGCACTTGAGGTTTGGTGTTGTGTCCACGCTTGCAAGTGCATGCTGGTTAAATGTCTAAGCATGCAACTGGTATTCAAATTTTTCAGATTTTTCCCTCGGCTAAAGGTCTTTGTGCACTTCTTACAGATAACCTTGGCCTGATCATGAGGATTTTGTTCAAAAAAGTGCCACACTGCACTCTTCCTACTTTGGCAGACATTTTGCGGCCTAGAACACTGTGATCTTTTGACCCTCTGGACAAGCTGTCCAGCAACTCTTTTGATGTTTGGAACCTGTCTTTGGAGTGCTCCAGGCCTGCCAGATAACAGCTGTTGCGATGTCGATGTCTGCTGTGGATGCTCCTCATCTGAGCTATTGGAAGCAGCACCCTCTTCCCCCAATGGATGCCAATCTGGGTCAACAACTGGGTCATCCATCACCTCCTCTTCTATGTCATGTGCACCTTCCTCTGTGTCACCGTGTATGGTGGTATAGTGTGCGGGAAGGGGCACCTGAGTCTCATCAGGGTCAGAATCTGGCTCTGTACACTGCGAGGACAATGTAGTGCTCTGAGTGAATGTACCAGCAGAATCATCCATCAGCGGCTGTGCATCAGTGCACTCCATGTCAGATTCATCTTGGCCTGGGTAATTCACCATTTCACTTGATAATCCAGGCATGGTATGTGAAAACAGCTCCATGGAGTAATCAGTAGTATGGCCTGCGTCATCCTTCAATCTTGGTTGGGGTGAAGGACACAAGGAAAGGTGTGGTTCATGAACATGAGCCTCCAATGACGACTCAGTGCTTTTACTTTTTACAACTGAAGAAGAGGAGGCAATAGAGCTGGAGGCTGAGTCAGCAATGTAAGACAAAACTTTTTCCTGATGCTCTGGCTTTAAAAGCGGTTTGCCAACTCCTAGAAAACTAAGTGTTCGAGGCCTTATGTAGCCAGACGATGACGCAGGCTCAACACCTCCTGCATTCGGTCCTATTTTGCTCTTGCCACTACCATCAGATCCACCACCAACACCATCATTACCAGCTGCCAACCCCCGCCCAATTCCCCGGCCTCTTCCACCAGCCTTCCTCATTTTTGGTAGAAATGTAGACAAAATCCAATAAACTATATAGTAATGTGAAACAAGGTACAAGGTGTCTATAGGACAGGGGAGGTTTTGAATTTCTGCAGACACTTGTGGACACTGGACACTTTTGGATTGTGTGAGGCCCACTGAATATCTGAGCGTTCTGTCACAGGCTCGATGGCACAGCTGTGACCAAAGTGACTAGAGGATAAGGGAGATTTTGAATTTCTGCACACACTTGTGGACACTGGACACTTTTGGATTGTGTGAGGCCCACTGAATATCTGAGCGCTCTGTCACAGGCTCGATGGCACAGCTGTGACCAAAGTGACTAGAGGATAAGGGAGATTTTGAATTTCTGCACATACTTGTGGACACTGGACACTTTTGGATTGTGTGAGGCCCACTGAATATCTGAGCGCTCTGTCACAGGCTCGATGGCACAGCTGTGACCAAAGTGACTAGAGGATAAGGGAGATTTTGAATTTCTGCACACACTTGTGGACACTGGACACTTTTGGATTGTGTGAGGCCCACTGATATCTGAGCGCTATGTCACAGGCTCGATGGCACAGCTGTGACAAAAGTGACTAGAGGATAAGTGAGATTTTGAATTTCAGCAGACACTTGTGGACACTGGACACTTTTGGATTGTGTGAGGCCCAATGAATATCTGAGCGCTATGTGACAGGCTCGATGGCACAGCTGTGACAAAAGTGACGAGAGGATAAGGGAGATTTTGAATTTCTGCAGACACTTGTGGACACTGGACACTTTTGGATTGTGTGAGGCCCACTGATATCTGAGCGCTATGTCACAGGCTCGATGGCACAGCTGTGACAAAAGTGACTAGAGGATAAGTGAGATTTTGAATTTCAGCAGACACTTGTGGACACTGGACACTTTTGGATTGTGTGAGGCCCAATGAATATCTGAGCGCTATGTGACAGGCTCAATGGCACAGCTGTGACAAAAGTGACGAGAGGATAAGGGAGATTTTGAATTTCTGCAGACACTTGTGGACACTGGACACTTTTGGATTGTGTGAGGCCCACTGATATCTGAGCGCTATGTCACAGGCTCGATGGCACAGCTGTGACAAAAGTGACTAGAGGATAAGTGAGATTTTGAATTTCAGCAGAAACTTGTGGACACTGGACACTTTTGGATTGTGTGAGGCCCAATGAATATCTGAGCGCTATGTGACAGGCTCAATGGCACAGCTGTGACAAAAGTGACGAGAGGATAAGGGAGATTTTGAATTTCTGCAGACACTTGTGGACACTGGACACTTTTGGATTGTGTGAGGCCCACTGATATCTGAGCGCTATGTCACAGGCTCGATGGCACAGCTGTGACAAAAGTGACTAGAGGATAAGTGAGATTTTGAATTTCAGCAGAAACTTGTGGACACTGGACACTTTTGGATTGTGTGAGGCCCAATGAATATCTGAGCGCTATGTGACAGGCTCGATGGCACAGCTGTGACAAAAGTGACGAGAGGATAAGGGAGATTTTGAATTTCTGCAGACACTTGTGGACACTGGACACTTTTGGATTGTGTGAGGCCCACTGATATCTGAGCGCTCTGTCACAGGCTCGATGGCACAGCTGTGACCAAAGTGACTAGAGGATAAGGGAGATTTTGAATTTCTGCACACACTTGTGGACACTGGACACTTTTGGATTGTGTGAGGCCCACTGATATCTGAGCGCTATGTCACAGGCTCGATGGCACAGCTGTGACAAAAGTGACTAGAGGATAAGTGAGATTTTGAATTTCAGCAGACACTTGTGGACACTGGACACTTTTGGATTGTGTGAGGCCCAATGAATATCTGAGCGCTATGTGACAGGCTCGATGGCACAGCTGTGACAAAAGTGACGAGAGGATAAGGGAGATTTTGAATTTCTGCAGACACTTGTGGACACTGGACACTTTTGGATTGTGTGAGGCCCACTGATATCTGAGCGCTATGTGACAGGCTCGATGGCACAGCTGTGACAAAAGTGACTAGAGGATAAGTGAGATTTTGAATTTCAGCAGACACTTGTGGACACTGGACACTTTTGGATTGTGTGAGGCCCAATGAATATCTGAGCGCTATGTGACAGGCTCGATGGCACAGCTGTGACAAAAGTGACGAGAGGATAAGGGAGATTTTGAATTTCTGCAGACACTTGTGGACACTGGACACTTTTGGATTGTGTGAGTTCCACTGATTTCTGAGTGCTATGTGAAAGGCTCGATGGCACAGCTGTGACCAAAGTGACTAGAGGATAAGGGAGATTTTGAATTTCAGCAGACACTTGTGGACACTGGACACTTTTGGATTGTGTGAGGCCCAATGAATATCTGAGCGCTATGTGACAGGCTCGATGGCACAGCTGTGACAAAAGTGACGAGAGGATAAGGGAGATTTTGAATTTCTGCAGACACTTGTGGACACTGGACACTTTTGGATTGTGTGAGGCCCACTGATATCTGAGCTCTATGTGACAGGCTCGATGGCACAGCTGTGACCAAAGTGACTAGAGGATAAGGGAGATTTTGAATTTCAGCAGACACTTGTGGACACTGGACACTTTTGGATTGTGTGAGGCCCACTGATATCTGAGCGCTATGTCACAGGCTCGATGGCACAGCTGTGACAAAAGTGACTAGAGGATAAGGGAGATTTTGAATTTCAGCAGACACTTGTGGACACTGGACACTTTTGGATTGTGTGAGACCCAATGAATATCTGAGCGCTATGTGACAGGCTCGATGGCACAGCTGTGACAAAAGTGACGAGAGGATAAGGGAGATTTTGAATTTCTGCAGACACTTGTGGACACTGGACACTTTTGGATTGTGTGAGGCCCACTGATATCTGAGCGCTCTGTCACAGGCTCGATGGCACAGCTGTGACCAAAGTGACTAGAGGATAAGGGAGATTTTGAATTTCTGCACGCACTTGTGGACACTGGACACTTTTGGATTGTGTGAGGCCCACTGATATCTGAGCGCTATGTCACAGGCTCAATGGCACAGCTGTGACAAAAGTGACTAGAGGATAAGTGAGATTTTGAATTTCAGCAGACACTTGTGGACACTGGACACTTTTGGATTGTGTGAGGCCCAATGAATATCTGAGCGCTATGTGACAGGCTCGATGGCACAGCTGTGACTAAAATGACGAGAGGATAAGGGAGATTTTGAATTTCTGCAGACACTTGTGGACACTGGACACTTTTGGATTGTGTGAGGCCCACTGATATCTGAGCGCTATGTCACAGGCTCGATGGCACAGCTGTGACCAAAGTGACTAGAGGATAAGGGAGATTTTGAATTTCAGCAGACACTTGTGGACACTGGACACTTTTGGATTGTGTGAGGCCCACTGATATCTGAGCGCTATGTCACAGGCTCGATGGCACAGCTGTGACAAAAGTGACTAGAGGACAAGGGAGATTTTGAATTTCAGCAGACACTTGTGGACACTGGACACTTTTGGATTGTGTGAGGCCCAATGAATATCTGAGCGCTATGTGACAGGCTCGATGGCACAGCTGTGACAAAAGTGACGAGAGGATAAGGGAGATTTTGAATTTCTGCAGACACTTGTGGACACTGGACACTTTTGGATTGTGTGAGGCCCACTGATATCTGAGCGCTATGTGACAGGCTCGATGGCACAGCTGTGACAAAAGTGACTAGAGGATAAGGGAGATTTTGAATTTCAGCAGACACTTGTGGACACTGGACACTTTTGGATTGTGTGAGGCCCACTGATATCTGAGCGCTATGTCACAGGCTCGATGGCACAGCTGTGACAAAAGTGACTAGAGGATAAGGGAGATTTTGAATTTCAGCAGACACTTGTGGACACTGGACACTTTTGGATTGTGTGAGGCCCAATGAATATCTGAGCGCTATGTGACAGGCTCGATGGCAAGGCTGTGACAAAAGTGAAGAGAGGATAAGGGAGATTTTGAATTTCTGCAGACACTTGTGGACACTGGACACTTTTGGATTGTGTGAGGCCCACTGATATGTGAGTGCTATGTCACAGGCTCGATGGCACAGCTGTGACAAAAGTGACTAGAGGATAAGGGAGATTTTGAATTTCAGCAGACACTTGTGGACACTGGACACTTTTGGATTGTGTGAGGCCCAATGAATATCTGAGCGCTATGTGACAGGCTCGATGGCACAGCTGTGACCAAAGTGACTAGAGGATAAGTGAGATTTTGAATTTCAGCAGACACTTGTGGACACTGGACACTTTTGGATTGTGTGAGGCCCAATGAATATCTGAGCGCTATGTGACAGGCTCGATGGCACAGCTGTGACAAAAGTGACGAGAGGATAAGGGAGATTTTGAATTTCTGCAGACACTTGTGGACACTGGACACTTTTGGATTGTGTGAGGCCCACTGATATCTGAGCGCTATGTCACAGGCTCGATGGCACAGCTGTGACAAAAGTGACAAGAGGATAAGGGAGATTTTGAATTTCAGCAGACACTTGTAGACACTGGACACTTTTGGATTGTGTGAGGCCCAATGAATATCTGAGCGCTATGTGACAGGCTTGATGGCACAGCTGTGACAAAAGTGACTAGAGGATAAGTGAGATTTTGAATTTCAGCAGACACTTGTGGACACTGGACACTTTTGGATTGTGTGAGGCCCAATGAATATCTGAGCGCTATGTGACAGGCTCGATGGCACAGCTGTGACAAAAGTGACTAGAGGATAAGGGAGATTTTGAATTTCAGCAGACACTTGTGGACACTGGACACTTTTGGATTGTGTGAGGCCCACTGAATATCTGAGCGCTCTGTCACAGGCTCGATGGCACAGCTGTGACCAAAGTGACTAGAGGATAAGGGAGATTTTGAATTTCTGCACACACTTGTGGACACTGGACACTTATGGATTGTGTGAGGCCCACTGAATTTCACAGCGCTATGTCACAGGCAGAAATTGGCTAGTGTATCACAAACTACAAGGTGTATGTAGAATTGGGCAGAATAGGAATCTCCCTAGAGTGCAGGTCTGTAAGAACGGAACATGTCCTCGTTTTATTCTCACAGAGTGACACACTGATAGCTTCACTGTGGCTGTGATAACAGCCGTTACACGGTACTGTGTGAGGAGCGTACACCGCTGTATGGTGTGAAAAAATGCACGCTCAGTACCTCAGCAGGACAAAAAAAAAAAATTGGGATTGCTTTTAAAAAAGAAGTTTGCGGAGCAGTGGGTAAACAGCAATGCAGGAATGTCAGGAAGCCTTAGAAGGCAGCCCAACAACCAACACCACTGATAAACCACTATATAGCCTCCCCTTGCACTGCACACACAGTGACTGATGTGTTGTACAGGCAAAATCGCTAGCAGCAGAAGCAGTTTTTTTTTCTTCTCAGCAGGACAAAAAAAAAAATTGGGATTGCTTTTAAAAAAGCAGTTTGCGGAGCAGTGGGTAAACAGTAATGCAGGAATGTCAGGAAGCCTTAGAAGGCAGCCCAACAACCAACACCACTGATACACCACTATATAGCCTCCCCTTGCACTGCACACACAGTGACTGGTGTGTTGTACAGGCAAAATCGCTAGCAGCAGAAGCAGTTTTTTTTTCTTCTCAGCAGGACAAAAAAAAAAAATTGGGATTGCTTTTAAAAAAGCAGTTTGCGGAGCAGTGGGTAAACAGCAATGCAGGAATGTCAGGAAGCCTTAGAAGGCAGCCCAACAACCAACACCACTGATACACCACTATATAGCCTCCCCTTGCACTGCACACACAGTGACTGGTGTGTTGTACAGGCAAAATTGCTAGCAGCAGAAGCAGTTTTTGGTGTCTTCTTCCCTGCCTAACGCTCTCCCTACAAAATCAGCAGCAGCAGCAGCAGCTCTCCCTATTCTGAGATCAGCGGTCGGCGTGCACGCCCTTTTATACCCCCTGTGACGCCCCCCAAAGCAAGCCAATCACTTGCATGCCCTTCTGAAAGATGGTGGTGACCCGTGCCTATGTCATCACGTTGCCCACAGTGTCCGTGGATCCTGGTTGGCTGAAAAAGAGCGCAAAACAAACTTTTGAAACGCGACTTTGGTGCGTAAGTCGCCGACCTCGTGGCCGACCTCATCCTAGGGTCGGGTTTCGTTTCATGAAACCCGACTTTGCCAAAAGTCGGCGACTTTTGAAATTTTTCGACCCGTTTCGCTCAACTCTAGTTGTGGGTAAAATTTTTGAAGGGTTTCTAAGGGATACCTTTATGGAATATCTCAAAGTTAATAATTGTTTAACTCCATATCAACATGGATTTATGAAGGATCGCTCCTGTCAAACTAACCTGATCAGCTTCTATGAGGATGTAAGCTCTCAAATGGACCAAGGAGAATCATTGGATGTCATTTATCTTGACTTCTCTAAAGCATTTGACACTGTCCCACATAAAAGATTGGTAAGTAAGATGAGAAAGCTTGGGCTAGGGGAAAATGTGTGTAGATGGGTAGGTAGCTGGCTTAGTGATAGAAAACAAAGAGTGGTTATTAATGGTGCATACTCAGATTGGGCCAGGGTTACTAGTGGGGTACCACGGGGTTCTGTATTGGGCCCTCTACTATTTAATATATTTATTAATGATTTAGTGGATGGCTTACAGAGTAAAATATCAGCATTTGCAGATGATACAAAACTATGTAAGGTAGTTAACACAAAGGAGGACAGTTTGCAACTACAGACAGATTTGAGTAAATTGGTGAATTGGGCTAAAATTTGGCAAATGAGGTTTAACACAGATAAGTGTAAGGTTATGCACATGGGAAGGAGAAACAGATGCTACAATTACTTACTATATGGGAAACTGCTGGGGAAATCAGACATGGAAAAAGACTTAGGCATCTTAGTCAATAAGAAGCTAAATTGGAGTGCCCAGTGTCAGGCAGCTGCCACCAAAGCAAATAGGGTTATGGGATGCATTAGAAGAGGTCTGGGGACACGAGATGAAAACATAATTCTCACTCTGTACAAATCACTCGTCAGACCACACTTGGAGTATTGCGTGCAACTTTGGACGCCGGTGCTCAAGAAAGACATTACTGAACTTGAAAGGGTTCAAAGGCGGGCTACTAAAATTATAAATGGAGTAGGTTCATTACAATACCCAGAAAGGTTATCAAAATTAGGTCTATTTACTCTAGAAAAGAGAAGACTTAGGGGAGACCTTATATATATGTACAAGCATATCAGAGGGCAATACAGAGATCTCTCCAAAGAACTGTTTGTACCAAGGACTATGACAAGAACAAGGGGGCATTCTCTTCGTTTGGAGGAAAGACAATTTCTGCACCAGCATAGAAGAGGGTTCTTCACGGTAAGAGCAGTGAGGCTCTGGAATTCTCTTCCTGAGGAAGTGGTGATGGCCAACTCACTGAATGAATTTAAGAAAAGAATGGATGCTTTTCTTGTGAGTAACAGTATAGAAGGTTACGAATAACATAATATTATAGGTAGATTGTTGACCCAGCTTAGGAGTCGGGAAGGAATTTTTTTCCCTATGGAGAAAATTGGCTTCTACTCTGTGGGTTTTTTGCCTTCCCCAGGATGAACAATGCAGAACAGCTGCACTAAAAATAGGCTGAAATTGATGGACATAAGTTCTTCCTTCAGCCTTCAAAACTATGTTACTATGTTACTATGTTACAATTCCCAGGGACCCTTGTTTCAGTCAGATGACACGGCCTGGAAGGATAGAAGGAGAGAGAGTGGATTGGAGGAGGAGGGACTTGGGGGAGGAATCCAGATCCAAAGAGAAGATGGAAGCTTTCTTCTAAACTAAAGTACAACAATCTACTCAATTCTGAATCAGTTTGGAATGTCAGAAGCCAAAGGTTTATCAACCCCAATGGAAGAATCCTACTTAAAGTTGGAAGGAGAAGACAATCTGTTACCTAACCATGAGAAATACAGATAGGCAGCGGGGCATTTCTATACATAGCAACTATGGTTGGACCAGATATCACAGCAACAATTGGAATTCTGTGGAGATATGTCGAAAAACCGCACCAAAACAACTTCAATTCTGTTAAGAGAGTTTGATTTTTTTAAAGAGTCCTAAAACTCACAGGCTTTGTGGATGCAGACTGGACTGATGACTAAAGTGAACCTCCTCCCCACCCACCTACCCTCCATTTTCCTCCATCCTTCACACCTTCCACCTTATCCCCTATTCCATTGCAATATTAACACGTGATTTCCTTTGTTTCCTGCACCCTTGTTGCTATGTTTCCTGATGTGATATGTCCAAGTAGCAGGGTTTTAAATAGTATTTATTTAGCGACATACTTCCCCAGTTTGTATCCAGCATCAACGCATTCTCTATCGACATTTTTCCCCGCCTCCAACTTGGGCATCTCTGCCCCCATACCGGCATCTCCATTTCACTGGGACGCCTCAGTGCTTGTTACGAGACTCAGCCTTCTCTGACTTCCGTAAGTGCGTTCCACTGCATCTTACCGGAGCATGATTCTGGAAGTCGGAACTCGCACATCAAGCACTATTGATAGTTGTCCCAGTGTTAACCTATCAAGGCCGTATATATCATTACATACAGGGTATTTAATTCACAGAGCCACCCCCATTAGACATGCCCCCGGGAAAAGCGAGGAGTGAAATGGCGCCTGTTGGGTGTGGATGTAAACATTGCATGCCATCCTGAGACCATTTACCATCTCTGGGTAGATAAATAACAGACGCTTGGTCTATACTGTATATCACTTCAATTTATATCACAAGATAGGGATAGGGTTAGGTCACTACTTTGGGTGGGATAGTACCTCAACATATGTGTACTGCAGAGCCCTATAGTGGACTGCATATTAACTTACGGCTATCCATTCCTCTCTTGATATTAGCACAGCAGGAATATTAGGAGCCCTATCCTTTATCTCATAATAATAATAATAATAAATAATAATACATTTTATTTTTATAGCGACGGGAGTGGGAGGTTCTGATTATTGAGGATGCTAACCTCAGGTCATCAGCAGAACGGAGGGCTCGGGTATGGTGGTATACTGAAACAAGGGAGGAGATGTAGGGTGGTGCTGAGCCATGGAGGGCTTTGTGGGTGAGTGTAATAAGTTTATACTGAATTCTGGAGTGGATGGGGAGCCAGTGTAATGACTGGCACAAGGTAGAGGCATCGGTGTAACGATTGGTGAGGAATATGATCCTGGCAGCAGCATTCAAGACAGATTGGAGAGGGGAGAGTTTGGTAAGAGGGAGACCGATTAGAAGAGAGTTACAATAGTCAAGACGAGAATGAATAAGAGAAACAGTAAGAGTTTTTGCAGACTCAAAAGTAAGAAAAGGTCGAATTCTAGAAATGTTTTTCAGGTGCAGATGACAAGAGCGAGCCAGTGATCGAATGTGGGGGGCAAACAAAAGCTCGGAATCAAGTATGACCCCAAGACAGCGGGCATGTTGCTGGGGATTAATAGTGGAGTCACACACAGAAATGGCAATGTTGGTTATAGGTACATTAGTAGAGGGAGGAAACACAAGGAGTTCAGTCTTTGACAGGTTCAGTTTCAGATATAGTGAGGCCATGATGTTAGACACAGCGTTTAGACAATCGCCGGTGTTTTCTAGAAAGGTTGGCGTGATGTCAGGAGAAGAAGCGTATAATTGGGCGTCATCAGCATAGAGATGGTACTGGAAACCAAATCTACTGATTGTTTGACCAATAGGGGCAGTGTACAAGGAGAAAAGGAGGGGGCCTAGGACTAATCCTTGAGGAACCCCAACAGTAAGGGGAAGGTGAGAGGAGGAGGAACTGGCAAAAGATACAGTAAAGGAGCGGTCAGAGAGATAGGAGGAGAGCAAGGTGAGAACGGTGTCCTTGAGGCCAATGGAACGGAGCATAGTGAGAAGGAGCTGATGATCCAGTGTTGAATGCTGCAGAGAGATCCAAGAGAATTAGCATGGAGTAATGACCATTAGATTTAGCTGTTAGTAGATCATTAGAGACTTTAGTGAGGGCAGTTTCAGTAGAGTGTAAGGAGCGGAAGCCGGATTAGAGAGGGTCGAGAAGAGAGTTATCAGAGAGATAGCGGATAAGACGGGAGTGGACCAGGCGTTCCAGAAGTTTAGAGATGAAGGGAAGATTAGAGACAGGTCTATAGTTAGCGTCACAGTTTTGGTTGAGGGATGGTTTTTTACGTAGTGGATGTATGATGGCATGCTTAAATGAGGAGGGAAAGATACCAGAAGAGAGAGAGAGGTTAAATATTTTAGTTAGGTGAGTGGTGACAGCAGGGGAAAGGGACTGGAGGAGATGTGACGGAAATGGGGCACTGATGCAAGTGGTTGGGCGAGAAGATGCAAGGAGCCTGCTTACTTCTTCTTCTGTGACTGGTTCAAAATCAGAGAGTGAGCTAGATGCAGTGGGGGAGGGAGGACAGTGCATGGTATGAGGTGATCGGGAGATAATTTCCTGTCGGATCTGGTCAATTTTTTCTTTGAAGTAATTGGCCAGACCGTCAGCTCGGAGCTCCGTGGTTGGGGCCTGTACTCTTGGGTTGAGTAGAGAATGAGTGGAGTACCTCCACACTATTACCAACATCTTTTAATAATGGTTTTGCAGTGGTTTCCCCTCCTTTTTAGAGATTATATTCCCTGTCCTTTTAATTGGTTTTATAATTGTCAACTAATAAAAATATATTGTTTTATTTCTATTTGTTGGGATTCTCTTCTTATCAAGTAGAAGGATTTACAACCTGATTCTGTTATTTCATGAGCTTTTGAAGTCCCTAAGGCCATGTGCACACGTTGCAGTTCTGCTGCGGATCTGCAGCGTTTCTGGCTCTGCGGAACGGCAGCAGATTTAGCTGCATTGTACAGTACCCTTGTTTTCAATGGTAAAATGAAAAACGCTGTGCATATGCTGCGGATTTTTCCGCCTTGATTTGCTGCAGGTTCAAATCCGCAGCATGTCAATTCTTTGTGCGGAAGCCGCTGCGGTTTCACACCTTCTCCATTGTAGAGGTGTGAAACCGCAGGCTAATCCGCAGGTAAACCGCAGGTCTTTTGACCTGCAGATTTACCTGCGGATTTTCCCAAATCCGCGGGGACAAATCCGCAGCTCCTAAAACTACGTGTGCACATAGCCTTACCCTTAAATATAGTTTTTTGGACCTATTATTTTGCCAGTCATTATATGTATCACATTGAAAATGCCTCTTTTCATTTAAAATGAGGTCTGCGGACAGATTATTGGGGAGATCTATGTCTGCCCCATTGATTTTAACAGCTCAGGCATTGCATATTAAGAAAAATATGGATTACTCTGGAATTAGACATCGAATCATAGATATCAATCTATAATTTATTTCAGCGTTCTGGGACCTGCATGCCCATACAGATAGCTTTACTGCATTTCTAAACCAACATAAGTTCATGTCATGTCTTTTAAACACAACAGCCCTGAGCCGCTGTGGTCTTTCTACTGTTTCCCTGCACAATCACTTTATCTTGCAAAGAACCAGCTATTTCACCTGCAAACAGGGCTGGCGTTAGCAACAGGCAGACCAGGCAGCTGCCTAGGGCCCCCACTCACCCGGGTGCCCCTAGCCAATGGCGTGCCCCCGGCGCCGCATTCAACTATACCGGCGTCTATGATGCCGGTAGAGTTCAAAGCAATGATGGAGGAGAAAAGTGTCAGATGATGCTCACTCTCCCATCATTTCCCCCTGCCTCTTACACTGCGGGTGTGCGATGACATCGCTTCATCGTGCACCCACTGTGTACCGGGAAGTGCAGCCACTGAGACCGGAGCCAAGCCGGCAGCAGCGCGGGGCACGAGGAAAGGTGAGGATTGTGTGTGTGTTTTATTTTTAAATATATCAGTGTGTGAGTACTGGACTGTGGGGACATTCTCGGGGGGGCTACATTATATTCTATGAGGGAGGATTGCATCATACTCTGATGTGGCTACATTATATTCTATGGGAAGGTGGGCTGTATTATATTCTATGGGGGCTACATTATATTCTATGGGGGGGCTTTATTATATTCTATGAAGGAGGATTGCATCATACTCATTGATGGGGCTACATTATATTCTATCGGGAGGTGGGCTGTATTATATTCTATGGGGGCTACATTATATTCTATGGGGGGCTTTATTATATTCTATGAAGGTGGATTGCATCATACTCTTTGATGGGGCTACATTATATTTTATCGGAGGTGGGCTGTATTATATTCTATGGGAGGCTATATTATATTCTATGGGGGCAGTATTATAATCTATGAGGGAGAATTGCATCATACTCTTTGATGGAGCTTCTTTATGTTCTATGGGGAGGTGGGCTGTATTATATTCTATGGGGGGCTACATTATATTCTATAGGGGGCTGTATTATATTTATTATATTCTATGAGGGGTGATTGCATCATACTCTATGAGGGGACTACATTGTATACTATGGGGGGCTGCATTATACTCTATGGGGGGCTAAATTATATTGTATGGGGGGCTTCACTATACTCTATGAGGGGCTACATTATATTCTATGTGGGGCTGCATTATACTATATGAGAAGGGCTACATTGTATTCTATGGAGGGGCTACATTATACTCTATAAGGGGACTGCATTATATTCTATGGGGGGCTGCATTATATTTTATGGGCACTGCATTATACTCTATTAGAGGGCTACTGTATATTCTATGAAGGGGCTGCACTATACTGTATGAGGGGGCTGCATTGTATTCTATGGAGGTTACATTATATTGTATGGTGGAGCTGCATTACACTCTAAGGGGCTACATTATTTTCTGTGGAGTGGCTGCATTATACTCTGTAGGGTAGCTGCATTATACTATATGTGGGTTGCATTATACTGTATTGAGGACTATGGGGAATACATTATACTACTTGAAGAACTATGGGGTGCATTATACTATGGAAAGTGAGTTGTGCTACATGGATGACTTTGGCAGTGCATTATACTATATGGAGCACTATGAGGAGTTTATTATACTATATAGAGGACTGAGCAGTATATTTTAATATATGGAGGACTAAGAGGAGTGTATTATGCTATATGGAGGACTATGAGGAGTGTATTATACTATATGGAGGACTGAAACCCAAAAGAAAAAGGACCAAGGAGCAATATAAAAAAATGAAAATTGTATTATTTTTTCAAATGAGAAGTAAAATTAGTATGTAGTACAACAGTTATAAATAAGGGAATCACCGACACCTAAATGCCACACTGAAACCGGGTCGGTATAAATTAGTTAGTGAAATCCATATATGTCATATATGACCATGACAATAATTCAAATATTAGTAAACCATACATGAAATACCAATATAAGAGTAAAAATACCAGTCAGATATAAGGTGAAATACAGAGTATATATATATATATATATACATATTTAAATATATGCGCATAAGTAGTGAATGTGGTCAAAAAGGACCTACATAAAATATATACATATATATATACACACATGTAAGTAAGCAAATATCTCTAAACAAAAAAAAATTAAATAAGGAATATAAAGTGCGATAGTACAATAAAAGAGGACCAAAAGACCGGACCTGCCGAAAAATATATGGAGAGATATACAAACTGGCAGCAAAGTTTATTGGTGAAATACAGTGACTCAGCAGTTCAAAACAACATATATACTGGCCATAAGAGTAATTATGCCAAACAATGCATATACATTGGAAACCAACCTGGCTAAAGTGTGGGCAGAGAGACCATATGGAGGACTGAGCAGTGTATTTTAATATATGGAGGACTATGAGAAGTGTATTATACTATATGGAGGACTGAGGACACAGGCACACAGGACACAGGCAGAGCTACAAGCCCAGGGAGGAAAGACTGTGCCAACACTGTGACCAGGAGGCCCTGGAGGATGAGACCCACTTCCTGCTACACTGCCCCAAATACTCAGCAGTGAGGGACACTCATTTCAGGAGACTCTCACATCTCTTCCCGGATTTCATCACCATGAAGGAGGAAGAGAAAACATATATCCTGCTGGGGGAAGAAGAGAGAGCAGTGGAGATAGCAGCGCAATTTGTGAGCTAATGTCATAGACTGCGAGAAAGAGAACTATGATATGCCATGGACTTCTATGGCCCCCACCCTTGATCTGCCCCATGCCCAATCCACCTTCCCTATGCCATGGACTTCTATAGCCCCACCCTGGATCTACCCCATCCCCCCATCCACCTTCCCTATGCCATTGACTTCTATAGCCCCATCCTGGATCTGCCCCCATCCCCTCATCCACCTTCGCTATGCCATGGACTTTTAAAGCCCCATCCTGGATCTGCCCCCATCCACCTTTCCTACAGCCCCTACCCAACATCCCTACAGTCCCTATCCCTATTCCCTTTTGTACACTTGCTTTGGCAAAACTAATGTGTATTTAGTCCTGCCAATAAAGCTTGTTTGAATTTGAATCTGAAGAGTGTATTATACTATATGGAGGACTGAGTAGTGTATTATACTCTATGAAGGATTGAGGAGTTTATTCTACTATATGGAGGACTGAAGAGTGTATTTAATATATGGAGGACTATGAGGAGTGTATTATACTATATGGAGGACTGAGCAGTGTATTTTAATATATGGAGGACTAATAGGAGTGTATTATGCTATATGGAGTACTGAGAAGTGTGTTATACAATATGGAGGACTATGAGGAGTGTATTATACTATATGGATGAATGAGGAGTGTATTTTAGTATATGGACCACTATGAAGAGTTTATTATACTATATAGAGGACTGAGCAGTGTATTTTAATATATGGAAGACTATAAGAAGTGTATTATACAATATGGAGGACTATGAGGAGTGTATTATACTATATGGAGGACTGAGGAGTGTATTTTAAAATATGAAGGACTATGAGGAGTGTATTTTAAAATATGAAGGACTATGAGGAGTGTATTTTACTATATGGAGGACTGAGTAGTGTATTATACTATATGGAGGACTGAGCAGTATATTTTAATATATGGAGGACTAAGAGTAGTGTATTATGCTATATGAAGGACCGAGTAGTATGTTTTAATATATGGAGGACTATGAGGAGTGTATTATAGTATATGGAGGACTGAGGAGTGTATTATACTATATGGAGGACTGAGGAGTGTACTATACTATATGGAGGACTATGAGGAGTGTATTATACTATACGGAGGATTATGAGGAGTGTATTATACTATATGGAGGACTATGGGGATTGTATTATATTATGTGGAGGACTATGGGGCACATTATATTATATGGAGGACTATGGGGTATGCATTTTACAATATGGAGGACTGTGATGCACATTATAATATATGGAAGACTATGGGGTGTATTACACTAAACAAGCAAAATGCTGCCTAGTGATTGGAATGTTTATGCTGGAACAAAAATCATTGTTCTCAGCAGCACATCGCCGGTGTAAATGGTAGATGTGCTGCTGATAACATGATACTGTATGGGGATCTATTTGTTATGTCGCCATCATTCTTTAGCCGGTGGAAAGAGGCAGGGAAACAAGCGTTGAATGACTTCAATATTGTCGATTGATCACACTCGTTTAGCGCCCTGAACTCAGTGCATGTAAATACAACAGAAATTCTTCTGTGTGATGTTAGAATATGGGGCCCCATTTTAAACTTTTGCCTAGGGCCCCACTTTGCGTAAAACCGGCCCTGCCTGCAAAACCTCCATTTCGATTTGCCCCACAGTTTTGCAAATTAAATTTCCCTATGATATTAAAGAGGTTGTCCAACTACTCTAACTCAATTACTTTTTTTTGCCATAAATGCTTACGGATAATGCCTCTATTTCGTATTTTTGTGCAGGAAATTCAGAAAAAATGTACAGAAAAAAAAGAAGCATTTCTAAACTTGGGAAAATTACAGTATCTTTAAGTGTATCTGCATTTTTGTATTCTAGCTTCTCAGTAAATGATGTAAGGTATGCTTTCTATTAGACTTCATTAAAAATAAAATATATTTGATTTATTTCTGCTCCGGTCTGAAATGAATAATTTACAGATTCAGTTCGGCAATTATTTTTCAGGTAAATTGAAAAATGAAGTCTACGTTATTGCAACGTTAGAACAATTCTTTGGTTTTCTCTCTACGGACAGTATGTTATTGATTTTGTTAATAGAAGAGATACCAAGAAGTTTATCATCTTACAAGTGTAAGGAAGTTGAGGTGATGCCCACACATGACCCCTTCAAAGATATGTGTTGTCATACAGTGCATTGCACTGTATAAATGTGATTCTGTCTGTTAAGAAATTTCCTCGCACGTAGGCTGCTTTCACATTTGCGTCTGTTTGTGCAGCGTTTCATCCGCAGCAATCCGTATGCGTCATGTTTCCCTATCTCATCAGTTTTTGGAATAAATTCTCGGACTTTTGTGCGCTGCCAGATAAATTCACCAATCCAATATTTAGGAAAAAGATTAATTCATTTATTTCCCAACGCGTTTCGAAATGTATACCATTTCTTCATCAGGGGATGACAATATATGATCAAACAGAACTGTCACAGGTTATATACAGCATGATTTCAAAAAGTGGCGCCAAAAAGGTCACATGTCATCTGGTGCAAATGTCAGGGTTCAAAGTATCACAGTTGAACTAATGCACTGATTAATCTCAATTCATTAAAAGCAATGTTTTTATTATAGGAAAAATTGAAGAAAAGAAAAAAGAGAAGAAAAAGAGACCGAAAAAAATTTTTTTTTTTTTTTTTATATACTAAAAAAAGTTTTTTAAAAAAAACGAACTTATGACAACTAAATGAAACTTTTTAACAAAGAAATGTATATCTTAGTGCACTGAACCATAGACAGGTCATACCTGTCGGAGAAGGCGAAAAAAAGGGACTAGTGAAGAGAAGATAAAACGTTATAATAAAAAATTGTAATAAAAAGTTATAATAAAAAATGTTATAATAAAAACTGATGTGTGTAATTTATTAGACAATAATGGAGACCTACTTTTGCATTTTTTTAAAAAATGTATGTACCATCAATTAATAATATATGTATATATATGTGTCCGTGGAAACTCTCACACGTCACTTGGTTTCATTCACAAATGTTCAGACTATCAGATAGCAAGAGGGGAAAGACACTGACCACGGAGAATCCGCACAGCGTTTGATGAAGGAAACCAGGATCGCTACCCGTATTATCCCTCATACAGATGGAGAGATGGATAACTCTGGGATAATCTGATAGTAGCATCAATAACTTTATTCATGACATTAATAACAATAACTGGGGACTATCATTTTCCTCAGTTTATGAATATGAGAGTATTAATTTTTTAGATATAACTATTTTTATCAAGGACAACACCATTTTAACCAAAACCTTTTTTAAAAATGTGGATATCAATAGTTACATTCCCTTTGATAGTGGACATTATGGAAAATGGCTGAGAAATATCCCAGATAACCAGTTCAAGAGGATTAGAAAAAATTGTTCTAGCCTTGAGGATTTTAAAGATCAAGCTGATATTTTAAAAAATAGATTTATGGATAAAAAATACCCCAATAATTTGATTAAAAGTGCTTACAATAGATGTGTCAATATACCACAAGACACTCTTATTCATGGACAAAAAATAGTCAAACCCGATAATAACAAATTCATGACAAATTTTATTACTCAATATTGTGCCGAACACACAAGGATACGTAAAATTTTATGTGATAATTGGTATATACTTTTAAATGATCCTATATTGCAAAAATTTCTACCTAATAATCCAGGAATAACATTTAGAAGGGCACCAACTATTAAGGGATTGGTGGCCCCTAGTCGACCAAAAACTGAATTAACATGGAATCCAATTCAGGCCCCTTTGAAAGGGATTTATAAATGTGGAAGAAGAAATTGTCTCTGTTGTAATATTATTACTCATAGAGTAAAATCTGTAAAATCATCTATCACCAATGAAATTTTTCCTATAAAGAATTATTTGAGTTGCACTACTGAATTCGTGATATATCTCATTGAGTGTGGGTGCGGAAAACAATATGTTGGAAGAACAACCCAACCGCTACATTTAAGAGTTAACTCGCATAGATGTAACATCAAAAAAGGTTTTTTACAACATGGTCTTTCTAGACATTTCACTATAAAACATAATAAGGATCCAAGTGAACTAAAAATTAGCCCAATTGAACACATTCCTGTTAATTTTCCTGACAGGTTAGAGCAATTAAATAGAAAAGAAGTATTTTGGATCTATAGGTTAAATACACTCAAACCATTTGGTTTAAATGAAATTTCAGAAGTTTTTCTTTAGAATAGAATAAATTTGATGATTTTCTCTTTTAATAATTTTTTATGAAGCATGTACCTGTTATTCAAAATCAATTTTATCCATTTTGGTATGTTTTATCCCCTTTTTTATGTGCGACTTTTTTTATTCCATGCCTTTTTTATTTTACCTCTATAATGTGAATGAATTAATTTATTCCTTTATATTTACTATATTTTATATACACGTTTTCATATTCTTGTACAAAAGATGAGTTTTTTCCTTTTTTTCCCCTTCATTATCCTTCTCTCCATCTGTATGAGGGATAATACGGGTAGCGATCCTGGTTTCCTTCATCAAACGCTGTGCGGATTCTCCGTGGTCAGTGTCTTTCCCCTCTTGCTATCTGATAGTCTGAACATTTGTGAATGAAACCAAGTGACGTGTGAGAGTTTCCACGGACACATATATATACATATATTATTAATTGATGGTACATACATTTTTTAAAAAAATGCAAAAGTAGGTCTCCATTATTGTCTAATAAATTACACACATCAGTTTTTATTATAACATTTTTTATTATAACTTTTTATTACAATTTTTTATTATAACGTTTTATCTTCTCTTCACTAGTCCCTTTTTTTCGCCTTCTCCGACAGGTATGACCTGTCTATGGTTCAGTGCACTAAGATATACATTTCTTTGTTAAAAAGTTTCATTTAGTTGTCATAAGTTCGTTTTTTTTAAAAAACTTTTTTTAGTATATAAAAAAAAAAAAAAAAAAAAATTTTTTCGGTCTCTTTTTCTTCTCTTTTTTCTTTTCTTCAATTTTTCCTATAATAAAAACATTGCTTTTAATGAATTGAGATTAATCAGTGCATTAGTTCAACTGTGATACTTTGAACCCTGACATTTGCACCAGATGACATGTGACCTTTTTGGCGCCACTTTTTGAAATCATGCTGTATATAACCTGTGACAGTTCTGTTTGATCATATATTGTCATCCCCTGATGAAGAAATGGTATACATTTCGAAACGCGTTGGGAAATAAATGAATTAATCTTTTTCCTAAATATTGGATTGGTGAATTTATCTGGCAGCGCACAAAAGTCCGAGAATTTATTCCAAAAACTGATGTGTTAGCGGTCACAGAGCTGACCTTTGGACGTGCAGCAAGCAGATTACTGATCCTACATGCTTGAACCTCTCTTAAAAAGGGTGAGTACAATCTAAATTACTTTTCCAGCATTTAACCCGGATAAGACCCTATTGCGCTTTTTGTGTTCCTTTAGTTTTGACACTTTAGAATGTTTCCCTATCTTTCACATGGTGTACGCAAGGGCAAACGTTTGCATCAGTTCGCATGCGTCAGCGTACGCATGCGTTGTTTTTCGGTGTGCGGCGGGGTTCGGCAAACGCAACATGTTGAATTTTTGGAGATGAGTGCGTTTAAAAAAACGCATTACTGTCTATGGAAACGCATGCATACGCAAGGACATGTGTAAACTCATGCGTTCTATACGAATGCGTTTTTTTAATGAGTTGGTCCAAGAAGTGATTCATCCACCTGATAATTGAGAGCTCTATAAAAGGAAGTGTGGACACAGCAAGACCATAACTCTGGCTATGTAAGTTTACAGCCTTAGAAAATGTCTGTCTCTCTCACAGCACTGGCTATGTAAGTATACAACCTTAGAAAATGTCTGTCTCTCTCACAACACTGGCTATGTAAGTATATAATCTTAGAAAATGTCTGTCTCTCTCACAACACTGGCTATGTAAGTATACAACCTTAGAAAATGTCTGTCTCTCTCACAACACTGGCTATGTAAGTATATAATCTTAGAAAATGTCTGTCTCTCTCACAACACTGGCTATGTAAGTATACAACCTTAGAAAATGTCTGTCTCTCTCACAACACTGGCTATGTAAGTATATAATCTTAGAAAATGTCTGTCTCTCTCACAACACTAGCTATGTAAGTATACAACCTTAGAAAATGTCTGTCTCTCTCACAACACTGGCTATGTAAGTATACAACCTTAGAAAATGTCTGTCTCTCTCACAACACTGGCTATGTAAGTATACAACCTTAGAAAATGTCTGTCTCTCTCACAACACTGGCTATGTAAGTATACAACCTTAGAAAATGTCTGTCTCTCTCACAACACTGGCTATGTAAGTATATAATCTTAGAAAATGTCTGTCTCTCTCACAACACTGGCTATGTAAGTATATAATCTTAGAAAATGTCTGTCTCTCTCACAACACTAGCTATGTAAGTATACAACCTTAGAAAATGTCTGTCTCTCTCACAACACTGGCTATGTAAGTATACAACCTTAGAAAATGTCTGTCTCTCTCACAACACTGGCTATGTAAGTATACAACCTTAGAAAATGTCTGTCTCTCTCACAACACTAGCTATGTAAGTATACAACCTTAGAAAATGTCTGTCTCTCTCACAACACTGGCTATGTAAGTATACAACCTTAGAAAATGTCTGTCTCTCTCACAACACTGGCTATGTAAGTATATAATCTTAGAAAATGTCTGTCTCTCTCACAACACTGGCTATGTAAGTATACAACCTTAGAAAATGTCTGTCTCTCTCACAACACTGGCTATGTAAGTATATAATCTTAGAAAATGTCTGTCTCTCTCACAACACTGGCTATGTAAGTATATAATCTTAGAAAATGTCTGTCTCTCTCACAACACTGGCTATGTAAGTATACAACCTTAGAAAATGTCTGTCTCTCTCACAACACTGGCTATGTAAGTATACAACCTTAGAAAATGTCTGTCTCTCTCACAACACTAGCTATGTAAGTATACAACCTTAGAAAATGTCTGTCTCTCTCACAACACTGGCTATGTAAGTATACAACCTTAGAAAATGTCTGTCTCTCTCACAACACTGGCTATGTAAGTATATAATCTTAGAAAATGTCTGTCTCTCTCACAACACTGGCTATGTAAGTATACAACCTTAGAAAATGTCTGTCTCTCTCACAACACTGGCTATGTAAGTATACAACCTTAGAAAATGTCTGTCTCTCTCACAACACTAGCTATGTAAGTATACAACCTTAGAAAATGTCTGTCCTATGTAAGTATACAACCCCCAACCTGGCTATTAGAAAATGTCTGTCTCTCTCACAACACTGGCTATGTAAGTATACAACCTTAGAAAATGTCTGTCTCTCTCACAACACTGGCTATGTAAGTATACAACCTTAGAAAATGTCTGTCTCTCTCACAACACTGGCTATGTAAGTATACAACCTTAGAAAATGTCTGTCTCTCTCACAACACTGGCTATGTAAGTATATAATCTTAGAAAATGTCTGTCTCTCTCACAACACTGGCTATGTAAGTATATAATCTTAGAAAATGTCTGTCTCTCTCACAACACTGGCTATGTAAGTATACAACCTTAGAAAATGTCTGTCTCTCTCACAACACTGGCTATGTAAGTATACAACCTTAGAAAATGTCTGTCTCTCTCACAACACTGGCTATGTAAGTATACAACCTTAGAAAATGTCTGTCTCTCTCACAACACTGGCTATGTAAGTATACAACCTTAGAAAATGTCTGTCTCTCTCACAACACTGGCTATGTAAGTATATAATCTTAGAAAATGTCTGTCTCTCTCACAACACTGGCTATGTAAGTATACAACCTTAGAAAATGTCTGTCTCTCTCACAACACTGGCTATGTAAGTATACAACCTTAGAAAATGTCTGTCTCTCTCACAACACTAGCTATGTAAGTATACAACCTTAGAAAATGTCTGTCTCTCTCACAACACTGGCTATGTAAGTATACAACCTTAGAAAATGTCTGTCTCTCTCACAACACTGGCTATGTAAGTATACAACCTTAGAAAATGTCTGTCTCTCTCACAACACTGGCTATGTAAGTATACAACCTTAGAAAATGTCTGTCTCTCTCACAACACTGGCTATGTAAGTATATAATCTTAGAAAATGTCTGTCTCTCTCACAACACTGGCTATGTAAGTATACAACCTTAGAAAATGTCTGTCTCTCTCACAACACTGGCTATGTAAGTATACAACCTTAGAAAATGTCTGTCTCTCTCACAACACTGGCTATGTAAGTATATAATCTTAGAAAATGTCTGTCTCTCTCACAACACTGGCTATGTAAGTATATAATCTTAGAAAATGTCTGTCTCTCTCACAACACTAGCTATGTAAGTATACAACCTTAGAAAATGTCTGTCTCTCTCACAACACTGGCTATGTAAGTATACAACCTTAGAAAATGTCTGTCTCTCTCACAACACTGGCTATGTAAGTATACAACCTTAGAAAATGTCTGTCTCTCTCACAACACTGGCTATGTAAGTATATAATCTTAGAAAATGTCTGTCTCTCTCACAACACTGGCTATGTAAGTATACAACCTTAGAAAATGTCTGTCTCTCTCACAACACTGGCTATGTAAGTATATAATCTTAGAAAATGTCTGTCTCTCTCACAACACTGGCTATGTAAGTATATAATCTTAGAAAATGTCTGTCTCTCTCACAACACTGGCTATGTAAGTATACAACCTTAGAAAATGTCTGTCTCTCTCACAACACTGGCTATGTAAGTATACAACCTTAGAAAATGTCTGTCTCTCTCACAACACTAGCTATGTAAGTATACAACCTTAGAAAATGTCTGTCTCTCTCACAACACTGGCTATGTAAGTATACAACCTTAAAAAATGTCTGTCTCTCTCACAACACTGGCTATGTAAGTATACAACCTTAGAAAATGTCTGTCTCTCTCACAACACTGGCTATGTAAGTATACAACCTTAGAAAATGTCTGTCTCTCTCACAACACTAGCTATGTAAGTATATAATCTTAGAAAATGTCTGTCTCTCTCACAACACTGGCTATGTAAGTATACAACCTTAGAAAATGTCTGTCTCTCTCACAACACTGGCTATGTAAGTATACAACCTTAGAAAATGTCTGTCTCTCTCACAACACTGGCTATGTAAGTATACAACCTTAGAAAATGTCTGTCTCTCTCACAACACTGGCTATGTATGTATACAACCTTAGAAAATGTCTGTCTCTCTCACAACACTGGCTATGTAAGTATACAACCTTAGAAAATGTCTGTCTCTCTCACAACACTGGCTATGTAAGTATACAACCTTAGAAAATGTCTGTCTCTCTCACAACACTAGCTATGTAAGTATACAACCTTAGAAAATGTCTGTCTCTCTCACAACACTGGCTATGTAAGTATACAACCTTAGAAAATGTCTGTCTCTCTCACTGCTTTTTGTACTTTGTACTAATTTTTTTTTTCTGTTTACTTTTAGTTGTGTCGGTTGGCCTGGTACAGTGGTTGGCTCCTGGTTGGCTTCTGGTGCAGCGGGTTTCTCCAATTCGTCTCCTGGTGCTGCTTTCTGTCGTGGTGAGGACAACACTGTCTATGTAAGTATAGAAGCTTTGGAAATGTCTGTCTCTCTGAATGCTTTTTCTGTTCCTTGTAGACTGGCCGATTCTCTCTGGCGCAGTGGGTGTCTCCTGGTGCAGCAGTTTTCCTGTGGTCATCTCCTGGTGCTGTGGTTGGCTCCTGTTGCTGCCGTCTGTCCCTGGCCTGTGCTGACTTCTGTGGTGTTGGACTACTGCCTGTATTGTAAGTATTGTTGTCCTTTTCTTTTCTTGGTCTACGTTGTTTTTGGATGATTACAAGTTTAATTTTTCTTCTGTTCTTTTCTGTAGTGTTTCACTTGACTGCTGCCTACCGGACAAAGATTATGTAATCATATTTGCTATACTGCTTGGTATGTATTGACTGGCAATACTCCACATGTGTTAAATCATTTAATTTCTTTACAGGTACCTTACAGTGATGAAGAACAGGAGCAGTCCAGTGGAGAGGATTCTTCCCAGGGTCATTGGGCTCATGTGTCTCAGGAGGAAAGACGGGGTGTAAGTATTCCTTTCATCAGAGTTGTAATACAATTTTTTTTTCAGTTTTGCTTAAAATTCTTTTTTTCTATTTTATCTATAGGTTTCACAATGGGAAGAAGCCACACTGGATATAAACAACGAACAACTAATCCACCTTGTGCAAGAGCAAGTACCATTGTGGGACACCCGTGACCATCAGCACTCCGACAATGTGATGATTCGATGGCTCTGGGAAGAAGTGGCAACATCGCTGCTGACTGGTTGGGACCGTGCCACGCCACCTGCCAGAATAGATTTTGGTAAGTATTGTAATGTGGTTTGAAACAGCAGTGAACCTGTGAATGGATGTGCATTGTTTTCTAACTATTTTTTTCCCCCTTCACAGTGAAGCAAACAAAATCCTTTGGCGCTCGATGAAGGACTGCTTCAAGAAGGACATGAGAGAGGAGGTTCGGGTTCAAAGTGGTTCTGCTGCAAGGTTCGCAAATACATTTACCACCGGGACCTTGCCTTTCTGAGGCCTGCGCCAGATCAGCGAACGTAAGTATAGAATTTTTTTTTTCTTTTTACTAAATTTTTTTCCACACACATGACCAGGAGCAGCACAACACATCCTTGATTTTGGCACTAATGTTTTTCCACACAGAACCTGGTGCAGCACCACACGACCCGGATTATCATCGTTTGAAGGGGCCCCTCATCTACCAGCCACTGAACAGACACAGTCCCAGTCATCCGCCAGTGATGGAGCAACCTTGCAGGCTTCACAATCTGGGGAAGAGGCAGCCAGTCCATCAGGTTTTCCCCTCTCCCAGCCCTCTGCATCTCGTCAGCAGCAGAGGGCCTGGGAGAGGTCAGGCATGCCTGTGTTTCTGCAATTAAGCTCGGTCTTCCAGGATGGGGTTAAGATGATTGCTGACAGAGTGAAGAGTGGTTTCAAGGAAGTCAACAATTGCCTTGACCGCCTGGAAGCCGACCTTAATAGACCGGGGTGACATTTTTTTTCTGCAATTGAGTGGAGCGTGTCGGAAAACCTTACACCTCAACTTCAGCTGACCATCATGCAGGCCTGCCAGGTTGCTTACAGCCATGCAATACAGCAACATCAGCAGCAGCAGTCACAATCCTACAGTCAACAAGACGGAGGATACTACCAGCAGCCAATCTACTATCCAGCTCCCACAGCACTGAACTATCCGCCACCACCACCGCCTCCAGTTCACCAAGCGACCATGCTGCCAAGTGTACCAACCCTGCAGCCAGCAGCATCCACCATGCTCCAGAGTCCAGCACCCATGCAGCCAGCAGTATCCACAATGCGGCCCAGTCCATGACCCCTGCCCAGTACAACACCCCTGCCCACTACAGCACCCCTGCCCATATCAGCACCCCTGACCACTACAGCACCCATGCAGCCAGCATAATCCACAATGAGGCCCAGTCCAGCACCATACCAGATTACTGCTACAGAGCCCAGCACTCCCACTCTGCCAAGAAAAGCGAGGTCCAAAAAATAAAATCTTGGCATCAGGACCAAAACCAGGAGTCAAAAAAATCTGCCCACCTTGAAGCCACCACCTCAACCCTCACCTACCAATGGGTCACAACCTTCCCTTGTGTCTGTGTCTGTTCCTTCCAGTTTGTCAATCGATTCCCATGATTCCACTTTGTCATTTATTCCCAATGTCTCCACTGCCATCTCTGATCCAATCCTTCAATTTGTTGCCCCTTTTCCTGTAGACCGTTTCCCTGTAACCCCTTCCTCATCAACTACCACCTAATCCTCAAAGCTCCATACCCCCAAGGTCCTCCCCATTTCACCCTTACGTAAACCCTGAAGAAAAAACAAATCACCCCAACCTTAACCATTTTTTCTTGTAAAAGTGTTGAAAATAAAATTTGTATTTTTCTAGCACTATATCTTGTGTTTTTTTACCTTTTTGCGCCGCCGCCGACACAAACACACTTTATTTTTGAGGTAAGGTGCGACACAAACACCCTTCATATTTGAGGGAAGGTAGTTTATATTTAACTCAGCAAACATTAGGTGTAACTTACATTACATGTACATGGTAACATCACAGGTACATTTAAGCATAACAGGTATGTAATGTTTGACATTACAGGTATGTTTTAAACATAACAGGTACAAAACATAACAGGTACATTTAACTTAGCGGCTTAAATCATTTCATCTTGGCATGCCACACTTCCATTATCTGAAACAAAGTAAGAAGCAAACTTATCCCTCATTTGGGCAACTTCCACTGTGGTTCTCATAGGGTGAAACTGGTAATCAGGCAATGAAACAGGTTCCTCAGGTTGTAAGCTTGGTCGCTCTTTTACCATGATGTAGTTGTGCAGAACTACATATGCTTTCACAACCTCATCAATAGTGTCAATTTTTAGATCAATGGATGTGCACAAAATGCGCCATTTCGATACCAGCAATCCAAATTCACACTCCACGGCTCTTTGTGCCCTTGTCAGTCTGTAGTTGAAAATTTTTTTTCGTGTGATTTAAGTTCCGACTTGAGTATGGTTTTATCAGGTTCCTGACAGCGCCGGCATGCAGCCTCCGCTGAGCAGGGACTCAACAGTGCTGTAGGGGTCCCGGGAGCAGTAACAGCTGGAAAGTACAGACGCACAGGACCTGAACGCTGAAGTATTAGCAAGCAGAAACGGGATCCACAGTCACGTGACCACAAGGGGGCGGGGCTTAGCGTCCTGCTTACTGAAATGGAAGAACACTCAGTCGGGCAAACCAGAGATCATACACAATACGGGCGAACAAGGTACAGGAGGGACAAGCAGATGGGAGGTCAGATGAAGCTAAAGGTCATACACAAGAGGACAGTGTTGTACAAGAGGGTCAGGCAGAACTCGTAACAGGGACAGAACTGGATCACAACCAAACAAGCAACAAGTTATCAGGCACAAGGCACACGTATACAAGAGGTCACTTAACTCAGCCGAGGGCAGGAGTATAACTGACACCGGACCTAGGTCCAGTGAGCATTAAGTAGCCTCCTTCTGCCAGAGAGAGGCAGCACAATTAACCCATAGTCTGACCAGGACGGGCCAAAGCAAAATCCCTTCCTGGATCATGACAGGTTTAATGAGATTGGCACACATTTGGAACGTCACATCACCAACAACAACAAAAGACATTGGCGGTCCATCAGTGTTGGGCAGAGGTCATAGCGGCGGAAAATTAAAATCATTCCCATACAGATGTTGGCCGATTTCTGAGTTTATGAACATCTGCGAGTCATTGCCTCGTCCAAATAAGCCTATGTCCATGGCAACGAAACTACAATCGGCATCCACTATAGCCAATAGAACAATGGAAAAATAATTTTTTATAATTATAGTGGTTTGAAAAAACCACTATATTGTAATCCGAACGCTGCTAACTTCTTCTTCTTCTTCTTATTTTCCAGTTGATTTCCGCAATTAATGCGGCCCGAACCGCTACACGCACAGACGCCGTTGAGGTGTCGTTTCGAAGCCAGCGTCCATGAGAGGTGTGCTAAGTATTTTTCGTGTCGATCGGATTTGTAGTTTTTGCGCAATTTGCGTTTGAAAATTTTTTTTCCCGTCATTGGAATGCACTGTCTCCAATGCTTTTCAATGGGAAATTGCAAAACGTGCCCTGAGGCGATTGAAATGGCAGTTAAGCTCATTGATATGCGCAGGCACACCCAGTTACTATGCCAACGCCTACGAACGTCACATGACGCCCCAAGGACAGAGCTTCTGCCACATAATATCAGCTCTTAAAGCGAAACCCACAGCACAAATGCAAATCTAGCTTCATCACATGACACATGCCCCTGAGAGAGAATGTCCGCCAAAGGTGATTTAGAAGAAGCCCAGTGAGCCAAACTAGCTCTTAAAGGGCCGACGCGCCAAAGTGATTGTTAAAGGGCCGGCACACCGAAATGAGTCTTAAAGGGCCGACACGCCAAATCGAAAGCTGAGTGACCCCAGGCTCCAAATCGGAGGCTGAGCCACCCCATGCTCCAAATCGGAGGCTGAGCCACCCTGGCCTCCAAATCGGAGGATGATCGACCCCGGCCTCCAAATCGGAGGCTTATCGACCCCGGCCTCCAAATCGGAGGCTGATCTACCCCGGCCTCCAAATCGGAGGCTGAGCGACCCCGGCCTCCAAATCGGAGGCTGATCGACCCCGGCCTCCAAATCGGAGGCTGATCGACCCCGGCCTCCAAACCGGAGGCTGATCGACCCCGGCCTCCAAACCGGAGGCTGATCGACCCCAGCCTCCAAATCGGAGCCTGAGCGACCCCGGCCTCCAAATCGGAGGCTGAGCCACCCCGGCCTCCAAATCGAAGGCTGAGCCACCACGGCCTCCAAATCGGAGGCTGAGCCACCCCGGCCTCCAAATCAGAGGCTGAGCCACCCCGGCCTCCAAATCGGAGGCTGAGCCAAACCGTCCTCCAAATTGGAAGCTGATCGACCTTGGGATCCAAATCGGGGGCTGAGCCACCCCGGCCTCCAAATCGGAGGCTCAACGACCCCAGCCTCCAAATCGGAGGCTCAACGACCCCGGCCTCCAAATCGGAGGCTCAACGACCCCGGCCTACAAATCGGAGGCTCAACGACCCCGGCCTCCAAATCGGAAGCTCATCGACCCCGGCCTCCAAATCGGAAGCTCATCGACCCCGGCCTCCAAATCGGAGGCTCTTTGACCTCGGCCTCCAAATTGGAGGCTCTTTGACCTCGGCCTCCAAATCGGAAACTCATTGACCCCGGCCTCCAAATCGGAGGCTGAGCGACCCCAGCCTTCAAATCTTACCCAGAGTGACCCCACCCACCAAATCAAACCCAGAGAGGCCCTGCCCACCAAACCGGACCCAGAGGGGCCCCGCCCACCAAACCGGACCCTGAGGGGCCCCGCCCACCAAATCGGACCCCGTGGGGCCCCGCCCACTAAATCGGACCCAGAGTGGCCCCGACCAACAAATCGGACTCTGAGAGGTCCCGTCCACCAAATTGGACCCAGAGTGGTCCTGCCCACTAAATCGGACCCAGAGTGGTCCCGCCCACCAAATCATACCCTAAGGGGCCCCGCCCAACAAAACGGACCCAGAGTGGCCCCACCCACCAAATCGGACCCAGAGTGGCCCCACCCACAAAATCGGATCCAGAGTGGCCTCACCCACAAAATTGGACCCTGAGGGGCCCCGGCCACAAAATTGGACCCTGAGGGGCCCCGGCCACAAAATCAGACCCTGAGGGGCCCCACCCACAAAATCGGACCCTGAGGGGATCTGGCCACAAAATCAGACCCTGAGGGGCCCCACACACAAAATCAGTCCCTAAAGGGCCCCACCCACAAAATCGGACCCTGAGGGGCCCCACCCACAAAATCGGACCCTGAGGGGCCCCACCCGCAAAATCGGACCTTGAGGGGCCACACCCACAAAATCGGAGCCTGAGGGATCCCCGCCAACAATTCAAGCCCTGAGGAGCCCAGGCCAAGGAATCAGATCCTGAGGCGCCCCACCCACCAAATCAGACCCTGAGGCCAAAGTGGCCCCTGAGAGGCACTCACAGTTAAAACGGATCCTGAGTTGAAAGTCTTGCAGGGGCAGCAGGCAAGTCTCTCTTAAAGGGGCAGCCCGGGCACCATTTCAAACCACTATCTGTACTTCCTTCAGGAAATACACATCTAGTTATTATTATTATTCAGTTGATTTCCGCAATTAATGCGGCCCGAACCGCTACACGCACAGATGCCGTTGAGGCGTCGTTTCGAAGCCAGCGTCCACGAGTGGTGTGCTAAGTATTTTTCGTGTCAATCGGATTTGTAGTTTTTGAGCAATTTGCGTTTGAAAAAACATTTTCCCGTCATTGGAATGCACTGTCTCAATGCTTTTCAATGGGGAAATTTTGCCACAGAGAAAACATGCCCTGAGGCGATTGAAATGGCAGTTAAGCTCATTGATATGCGCAGGCACACCCAGGTACTATGCCAACGCCTACAAACTTTACATGACCCCGCCAGGACAGTTTCTGCCAGATAATATCAGCTCTTAAAGCGAAACCCAAAGCACAAATGCAAATCTAGCTTCATCACATGACGCATGCCCCAGAGAGAGAATGTGCGCCAAAGTGGATTTAGAAGCCAAGTGCGCCAAACTGGCACTTAAAGGGCCGACGCGGCTAAGTGATTCTTAAAGGGCCGGCGCACCAAAATGAGTCTTAAAGGGCCGGCACGCCAAATCGAAAGCTGAGTAACCCCAGGCTCCAAATCGGAGGCTGATTGACCCAGGCCTCCAAATCGGAGGCTGAGCCACCCAGGCCTCCAAATCAGAGGCTGATCGACCCTGGCCTACAAATCAGACCCAGAGGGGCCCCGCCCACCAAATCAGACCCAGAGTGACCCCGCCCACCAAATCAGACCCAGAGGGGCCCCGCCCACAAAATCGAACCCTGAAGGGCCCCACCCACAAAATCGGACCCTGAGGGGCCCCACCCCACAAAATCGGACCCTGAGGGGCCCCGGCCACAAAATCAGACCCTGAGGGGCCCCGCCCACCAAATCGGACCCTGAGGGGCCCCGGCCACAAAATCAGACCCTGAGGGATCCCATCCACCAATTCAAGCCTTGAGGAGCCCAGGCCACCGAATCGGATCCTGAGGGGCGCCACACACCAAATCAGACCCTGAGGGGTCCCATAGGCCAAAGTGGACTCCCCAGAGTTAAAAGGGATCCTGAGTTGAAAGTCTTGCAGGGGCAGCAAGCAAGTCTCTCTTAGGCCCTGTGCACACAGTGCGGTTTCTACCACGGATCCACAGCGGATTTGCCGCTGCAGATCTGCAGCAGAACTGCAGGTGATGTACAGTACTATTAAAACCAATGTAAAAAAAAACGCTGTGCACATGCTGCGGATTTTTCCGCGGAAAAAAAAAACAGCATGTGACTTCTTTTGTGCGGTTTTGCTGCAGTTTTCCACCTGCTCCATTCTTCAAATCCGCAGGTGGAAAATCGCAGTAGAAAAACGCAGTAAAACCGCAAAAAAAAGAAGAAATCCGCAGGAAAAATGCTGGTCATTTGACCTGCAGATTTAGTGAAAACCGCGCAGAAAAATCCACGGGTGGATCCGCACCGTGTGCACATAGCCTTAAAGGGGCAGCCCGGGCACCATTTCAAAGCCCTATGTATACTTCCTTCAGGAAATACACATCTAGTTATAGTGCTTTGAAGAAAGCACTATCTTGTAATCCGAACAGTGCTAACTTATTCTTTTTCTTATTATTATTATAGTGGTTTGAAAAACCACTGTATTGTAATCCGAACGCTGCTAACCTTCTTCTTATTATTATTATTATAGTGGTCAGGGCAGTTTCTAGGGAATTTTGCCAACAGGGCGGACATCGAAAAAGCGCCCCCCCCGAACATTAACATGCCGAATACCCGGACAAATATCGTCACACCATGACCAGACCACATATTACCACCACATAGTCACCGAATAATACCACATACAAGGAACAAATAGCGCCGTACCATGGCCAGACCACATAGTCACCGATTAATACCACATTCAAGAAACAATGGATTCAGAACACATGACACATGCACAAAAACTGAACAGGTCATAAGACCCTGTTCACACCACCCAAGAACTAAGACACAAAAACAGAACACAGTATGACAAACGTGCATAAATACTCTGCTGTAAAACATATGTAACTGTAAGTAGCAAGTGCTAGTAAAAGATGTTAACAAAACCAGGGATACATTCAAGAAACAAATAGCGCCACACCATGACCAGACCACATATTACCACCAGATAGTGACTGAATACTACAATACTGATCATTAATTAAAAACACAATACTAAGTGCAATTGTATACAGGAACTCTATATTTACTGTCAGTGTGCAGGTAACACACTGACTCACCAGTGACGTCTCTAGCTGAAGTCCTTCATCTTTGCTTTTCTTTTTCATCCAGCACAGACTGCCATCACTTCTTCCAGCCAAGACACGTCTCTGCATGAAATAACACAGTTACCTAGAGCACGGCTTCCAGAGCACATTCCCCACTTTTTCCCTTCTACACTACACATCTGAATACAGACGTGCACCCACCATTAATACATAATTGGTTATTATGCAACCCATCATTCTAAATATAAATTATAATCCACCACTGTGCACCCACTAACTATAAATGTCACTTTCCCCATTTAATATATAAATTAGCACCTGTACTCTTTCCCCCAATTCATTACCAGGCACTTCAACCTCAACGCCCCCCCCACTATGTACCTCCCGCTCTAGCTCTAACCATAACACCGATTCATTATATTTACATGCCCCTCCTTCCTCAATTTATTGTCATCTTTCTCTCCCACTCTCTATTCATTATCAACTGCTCTACCCCACATTCAATACATCACTTACTCCCCCACACTCAAAATTCTTTATTTGTTCTCCAGATAGATCATTTGCTCTCCTCTCCCCCCCAGCTTCAATTTATCATTCACTCTCCTCACCCCCCTCCATCATGTACAGGCTCAGTCCCCGCACCCCCCTCCATCATGTGCAGCCATATTCACCCCCCCTCCATCATGTACAGGCTCAGCCCCATTCACCCCCCCCTCCATCATGTGCAGCATATTCACCCCCCTCCATCATGTACAGGCTCAGCTCCATTCACCCCCCCTCCATCATGTGCAGCATATTCATCCCCCTCCATCATGTACAGGCTCAGCCCCCTGTACCCCTCTCCATCATATTCAGCCATATTCACCCCCCTCCATCATGTACAGGCTCAGCCCCATTCACCCCCCCTCCATCATGTACAGGCTCAGTGCCATTCACCCCCCCTCCATCATGTGCAGCCATATTCACCCCCCTCCATCATGTACAGGCTCAGCCCCCGCATCCCCCTCCATCATGTGCAGCCATTTTCACCCCCCTCCATCATGTACAGGCTCAGTCCCCGCACCCCCCTCCATCATGTGCAGCCATATTCACCCCCCCTCCATCATGTACAGGCTCAGCCCCATTCACCCCCCCTCCATCATGTGCAGCATATTCACCCCCCTCCATCATGTACAGGCTCAGCTCCATTCACCCCCCCCTCCATCATGTGCAGCATATTCATCCCCCTCCATCATGTTCAGGCTCAGCCCCCTGTACCCCTCTCCATCATATTCAGCCATATTCACCCCCCTCCATCATGTACAGGCTCAGCCCCATTCACCCCCCCTCCATCATGTACAGGCTCAGCGCCATTCACCCCCCCTCCATCATGTGCAGCCATATTCACCCCCCTCCATCATGTACAGGCTCAGCCCCCGCATCCCCCTCCATCATTTGCAGCCATTTTCACCCCCCTCCATCAAGTACAGGCTCAGCCCCCTCACCCCCCTCCATCATGTGCAGCCATATTCACCCCCCCTCCATCATGTACAGGCTCAGCCCCATTCACCCCCCCATCATGTGCAGCATATTCACCCCCCTCCATGTACAGCCCCCTCACCCACTGAATTCATAAAAAAAAAAAGTTTCCCATACTTACCTCACAGCCGCTCCCCAGCAGGGCCTCTCTGCAGCCAGCGTCCGGGTACATGTCGGCGTCTGCGTGATGACGTCATCGCGCAGGCCCGACACCTGACCCGGAAGTAGAGAGGGAGCTGCGCAGCTGTCAAGGTGACGGCCATGCACAGCTCCCTGCACGATACACTGTGACGTGGGCGGCTGTATGCTGACGGCCGCGTCACAGAACAGAGCGCACGGCCGCACAGTACCGGATCGCGGCTCTGAATCTCCCTGGTTCGGGGAACCGGCTGCATTTTTAACAACCGGTTCTACCGAACCGGGGAGAACCTGCTGAATCCCAGACAGCTAGGCACTAGGCAGGCGCCCCCTGGCTGGGTGGCACCCCGGGCGATCGCACGCCCCATCCCCCCCTAAAAACGGCCCTGTTTGCAACCAAAAAAGTCAGTGCTTATTGAGACCATAGATCAGAAATCATAGAAATTGAAGATGGTAAACGGGATGCTGCAGAATATCAACACTTACACTGAGCCAGAACAGAGCCTGCCTATAACAGGAACCCCATAACAAGGCCAGCAAGTCCCTCTATGAAAACCAACAGTGATGGATTAAAGACAAAAAAAACAAAAAACACAGGATGCAGAGTTCCCTCATCACAAACCCAACGTGCAACAAGACCTCACTATCCAAGGCAGCTGGTACAAGTGTCCCAAATAACAGTAACAGTCACCAAAGGATGCAGAACTAGGGGACTTATGTACAACCCAGATCTATGCCCAAAAGGGGTCTGCTGGTTTGGTTAAGGGGTCCCATATGATGGCTTAATCTGCCATGAAGGGGGTGCCAGATTCCAGCTCGAACTGCCATGGGGGGGGGCAGAAAACAGCTCAATCTCCCATGGGGGGGGCGACACTGATTCATCATAAGTTGCAATGGTGACGGTTATGGCAGAACGGTTGCCATGGTGATGATGATGTCATAATGGGTATATGGGCACAGGACTATCGGATGGAGGATGTGTGATGAGTATATGGGCACTGGACTATGGGATGGAGGATATGTATGATGGGTATAAGGGCACGGGACTATGGGATGAAGGATATGTATGATGGGTATATGGGCACGGGACTGTGAGATGAAGGATGTGTGATGGGTATATGGGCACTCGACTATGGGATGGCAAATATGTATGATGGGTATATGGGCACGGGACTATGGGATGGAGGATGTGTGATGGGTATAGGGGCATGGGACTATGGGATGGAGGATGTGTGATGGGTATATGGGCAATCGATTATGGGATGGAGGATATGTATGATGGGTATATGGGCATGGGCCTATGGGATTGTGGATATGAATGATGGGTATATGGGCACGGGTCTATGGGATGGAGGATAATTATAATTTTCTACAACCACAGCTAGTTACTATGCCCGGGCAGCGTACATTAATATTATATTAATCATATATAGATGGATCGAGCTGCTCCATGTTGAGTAGTTGCAGTTATCGGACCCATTGTGACATCACTGGTGTTTCGCTCCTCTTGATGTCACAGTGAGATCTCCATTGTGACATCACGGAATGTGTGGTTATATGGAGTGACGCTGCAGGAAGAGGCTTTGTCTAACAAGACTCCCTGTGTGTTGCACATTCAGAGATAACTCCCTGTGTGTTGCACATTCAGCGATAACTCCCTGTGTGTTACACATTCAGCGATAACTCCCTGTGTGTTGCACATTCAGCGATAACTCCCTGTGTGTTACACATTCAGCGATAACTCCCTGTGTGTTACACATTCAGCGATATTTCTTCAAGCTAAAATGCTCTTTCGATTTCTTCTAATCGTGAGTTTGCTATTAGCATCTGTGGAAGGCGCGCCTCTCATCAACCAGCGCCATGATTCCTTGCCCACGCATACTACCCCACCAGGTAAGTACTTTTCCAAATATTCACATATTTTGGGATAACCCTCATTAGGCTGGGTGAAGGCTTACTTTTTGCACCCTGAGTTGATATTTTTACTGATACCATTTTGGGGTAGATACTAGGTTTCTTTTTTTGTCGCCTTTTATTACAATGTTGCGGCTGCCAAAAATTTTTATTCTGGCGATTTCGATTTTTTTTTTCTCATTATGCTGTCTACTGATCAGATAAATTTAGTTTAGATTTTGGTAGATCGAACTTTTACAAATGCAGCGATAACAAATGGGTATTTTGAATTGCTTTTTTTCATAATCCCTGAGACATAATTTAGCAAAACTACTGTCCCATATTTTTAATCGTCTTGCTGGGTCCTACCGTCCAATCTAATATATAAAGCTCAAGTGTGTTTATGTATGTGTGTGTGTGTGTGTGTGTGTATGTATGTGGGTGTGTATGTCCGGGATAGGCATCCGCACCGTCGCAGCTGCAGCCACAAAATTTGGCACAGTCACACGTCTGGACCCCGAGAGCGTCCTAGGCTATGTTGTGAGGCGAAATTTTAACCCCGCGCATTCCAATTCACCAAACAATTTTGCCCCTGTCTACATACTGGGAAAAAGTGCGCGCGTGTCAAGCCCCACCCCTCATTATGATGTCATAATGCCACTATTTAAATACAGGGGAAACAGTGTGTGCGCGTCAAGCCCCGCCCCTCATTATGATGTCATAATGGTTGCCATGGCGCATGGCGACGCTGATGTCATCATAGGTTGCAAGCCCTGCCGCTCATTATGATGTCATAATGGTTGACTACGGAATGGAGGATGTGTGATGGGTATATGGGCACTGGACTATGGGATGGAAGATATGTATGACGGGTATATGGGCACGGGTTCTATGGGATGGCGGATATATATGATGGGTATATGGGCACGGGACTATGGGATGGAGGATATGCATGATGGGTATATGCGCATGGGCCTATGGGATGGAGGATGTGTGATGGGCATATGAGCATGGGACTAGGGATGGAGGATATGTATGATGGGTATATGGGCACTCGACTATGGGATGGCGAATATGCATGATGGGTATATGGGCATGGGACTATGGGATGAAGGAAGTGTGATGGGTATATGGGCATGGGACTATGGGATGGAGGATGTGTGATGGGTATATGGGCACTCGACTATGGGATGGAGGATATGTATGATGGGTATATGGGCACGGGCCTATGGGATCGTGGATATGTATGATGGGTATATGGGCACGGGACTATGGGATGGAGGTTAATTATAATTTGCTATAACTAACCACAGTTAGTTACTATGCCCGGGCAGCGCCGGGCTCTTCAGCTAGTTAACTAATATTTCTGTATTTTCAAAGGATCTACAGCAACTTCCCATTATCACAAACTGGTCAAGCGATGCTGGAATAAAGGTAAATATTGTTTGTCTGCAATCTCCATCTTTTTATAGTGCCATATACTCAACGGTTTATTAGGTCATTGCATCCAATATGTCTGACTATGATTGAAACTTCTAGGCCCAGCTTACACCTGAAAGGGAAGTTATAGACCAGGGCAGCACCTGGCAACCTCAGGCAAGTGCTGGGGCCACTGCGCCTGGGGAGCTCCGTCTCCCCCAAGTCTCAGTTTGCAGCATTCGACATGCATGTGTATCCGGACGGCTGTCGGCTGTGTTTTACAGCCAGCTCCTGAGTCGTACTGCTGGGATTGCAGCAAGCTCTGATCATTGCAGCTTAAACTTTTAGACAATTATGACAAATGTATTTAAGAGGTTGGAAATGGTGGGAAGGTGATTGTGGAGTGCAGATGGCACTGAAGACATCTACGGTATGTCTGCCATGTTTGTACAACCATGTCTGTCTAGCTTGTGTCTAGGCTTTATAGTAGTTTGGTGATTTTACAATACGCTGCAATATTACAATATTAAAGCACAAGTGAAAGTGATCACAGGTTCAGTTCCCCAAGGAGGACCAATAATAATGTAAAAAGAAAAATATTGAGTTCATATATAGCCATTTTTTGCGTAAAACAGATAAACTAAACTATTTTTTTAATATTTTATTTGGCATCTCTGAATGCATAAGTTTGTATGGGCTCTTTTTAATTTTAATACTAATTTTTATCGTCTTTACAAGGGGGCGTGGTTCACAGGTTAATATAATGCAGAGCAGCCTAAAGACACGCCCCTGAGGTCCATGCAAAACACTTTACCTCTGTAAAGACTATAAAAAGACCATATGGTAGATTTACAGAAAAAGAATCAACGATATACCAAGGGGAACAGTGGGAATAAAATAAAAACAAAAAGTGGCCATTTTTTACCTGGTGACAGGTCCTCTTTGTGAAAAAAAAAGGAAAAAGGTAAGAGACTGATATACCAATTATGATGCTGGTGACCAGGAGTCCAGTTTGGTCACCACACCCAATGCACATTTCGCCAAGCTTGGGGTTAGTCTGATTTTTGTATATACCCCATGTAGAATTCATGAAAGACTGTTTTCCAGGTCATGGATTCTGCTTCTCTTACCCCAATTACACGGTTTTTCTCTTGCAGTGATCCCCGGACATCCAACCTTGGCCCGAGTGGTTGTTGCAGGAACGTTCTTCATATTGGCGGCTGTGATTGCTGGACTGTTTCTTTTCTTTTATATCTAGTAAGTTCTTCTCAGTGCAGTGTCTGATGGCAATAGCCATCATGCTTTATGATGGGGCATCTCATCACTTTTATAATTTAGTTGCAGACACAAGGATGAATATGCCGATCTTGAAGAAGGTCTGTTGTCACGAAGACGGTGTTTTAAGCCACAGTTAGAAGATGTGGAGGCTGGTTTACCTACATACAAGACAACTCCAGGTAACATTAGGATACCATGGTTCTCAAAACGGTTGTGTGAAATTAGAAAAAAAATCCATATAGGACTGGGGGATTAAGCAAATTAATTTGATTCAATTTTATTTTGCACAATTCTACTTTTGCTCACACCCAGTGGATGCGGCAACAATATATAGAACAGGAACGGTAAGGCTTTTGGGCTCGGGATGGTCATAGAATGGATTATTCTTCTGTCTGTAAAGGGAGGAGGGGACATGGTCACCGCCACATCAGTCCAGTACAAGCTGCTCGATCTTTCATTTAAAAAGAATCAAGCTGAACCCGATTAACTGACAGTGATGAAAGATGAAAAGCCACAGTAGATATAACAATCAGGAGGCCATTGCCTGTGAGGAATTAGATTCCTCTGGAACGCTGCCAGAAGCCGGTGTCTTGCTATGTACAAGTGCTTCTCACTAAATTAGAATATCATCAAAAAGTTAATTTATTTCAGTTCTTCAATACAAAAAGTGAAACTCATTATATATAGTCATTACAAACAGTGATCTATTTCATGTGTTTATTTCTGTTAATGTTGATGACTATGGCTTACAGCCAATGAAAACCCAAAAGTCATTATCTCAGTATATTAGAATAAATAGCTAAAAAAAAACTACAAAGGCTTCCTAAACGTTTAAAAAGGCCTCTTAGTCTGTTTCAGTAGGCTCCACAATCATGGGGAAGACTGCTGACTAGACAGATGCTCAGAAGGCAGTCATTGACACACTCCACAAGGAGGATAAGCCACAAAAGGTCATTGCTAAAGAAGCTGGCTGTTCACAGAGTGCTGTATCCAAGCATATTAATGGAAAGTTGAGTGGAAGAAGGTGCACAAGCAACTGGGATAACCGCAGCCTTGAAAGGATTGTTAAGAAAAGGCCATTCAAAAATCTGGGGGAGATTCACAAGGAGTGGACTGCTGCTGGGGTCATTGCTTCAAGAGCCACCACATACAGATGTATCCAGGACATGGGCTACAAGTGTCAAGCCACTCATGACCAATAGACTACGCCAGAAACCTCTTACCTGGGCCAAGGAGAAAAAGAACTGGACTGTGGCTCAGTGGTCCAAGGTGTTGTTTTCAGATGAAAGTAAATTTTGAATTCCATATGGAAATCAAGGTCCCAGAGTCTGGAGGAAGAGATGAGAGGCACACAATCCATGTTGCTTGAGGTTTATTGTGAACTTTCCACAATCAGTGATGGTTTGGGGAGCCATATCATCTGCTGGTGTAGGTCCACTGTGTGTTATCAGGACCAAAGTCAGCACAGCCGTCTACCAGGAAATATTAGAGCACTTCAAGATTCCCCTGCCGACAAGCCTTTTGTAGATGGAAATTTCATTCTCCAGCAGGACTTGGCACCTGTTCATACTGCCTAAAGTACCACTACCTGGTTTACAAACAAACAGTATTACTGTTCTTGATTGGCCAGCAAACTCGCCTGACCTTAACCCCATAGAGAATCTATGGGGTATTGTCAAGAGGAAGATGAGAGACACCAGACCCAACAATGCAGACGAGCTGAAGGCTGTTATCAAAGCAACCTGGGCTTCCATAACACCTCAGCAGTGCCACAAGCTGATCATCCCCATGCCACGCCACATTGATGCAGTAATTGCTGCAAAAGGAACCCCAACCAGGTATTGAGTGCATTTACTGAACATGCATTTCAGTAGGCCAACATTTCGGATTTTAAAATAATTTTTCAAGCTGGTGTTATAAAAGTATTCTAATTTACTGAGATAATCACTTTTGGGTTTTCATTGGCTGTAAGACATAATCATCAACAGTAACAGAAATAAACACTTGAAATAGATCACTCTGTAATGACTACATAATATATGAGTTTCACTTTTTGTACTGAAGAACTGAATTTAACTTTTTGATGATATTCTAATTTATCGAGAAGCACTTGTAACGTGTCTGCCGCAGGTTATAACAGCCAGAGGGACTCTGCTACTAAAGGGGAGAATAATCCTGAGAATGGAGTAGTCAGTAAAAGTGGCATTTTATACTGAATTTTGGAGAAACCACTTGTTCTATTAATTATTTTGAGCTAATTACATTGTATTATTAGTTAATTGTTAGTTTGAGAGATACCTCTCCTGATTCCTCTATATACACGAGCACTCGGCTCAGCAATCTTGTTTTTTCAATGGAGAGAGCTGTCAACAGACTCCTCTGGCAGTGGCTAATCTACGCTGAAAACAAAAGGATGGGCGTGCAATCATCAGAAGTGAAGTGATCGCATAAGTTGGGAATTTCATAAAATCATGAAGGGCTGAGAACATCTGACAACCCGGCCCACGGGACGTCATCACTGGGGAAGGATGTAATTCAGGTGCTGATAAAAGGTCAAGACATATTACGATCTGTGTCCAATGTAGAGAGATACAGTTGGAACCAGAAGTCTAAATACACTATATAAAAATACACATCTGCATGTTTTTCTCAATATCTGACATGAAATCAGAATAAACCTTTCCCATTTTAGGTCAATTAGGATTACCATAATTATTAATATTTGCCAAATGCCAGAATAATGAGAAATAGAATGTTTTAAGGCATTTTTCTCACTGCAAGGTCAAAAGTTTACATATACATTTCATTAGTATTTGGTACCATTGCCCTTAAAATGAATGACTTGGGTGAACCGTTTGGGATATCCTTCCTGAAGCTTCTCACAATAGTTGGTCCAAATTTGGGTCCATTCCTCCTGACAAAACTGGGGTGACTGATCCAGGTTTGTAGGCCGCCTTGCTCGCACCGGCCTTTTCAGCTTTGCCCATAAATTTTAAATAGGATTGAGATCAGGGCTTTTTGACGTTCGCTCCGAAACATTGACTTTGTTATCCTTAAGCCATTTTGTTACCATTTTGGCAGTGTGCTTCGGGTCATTGTCCATTTGGAAGACCCATTTCCGCCCAAGCTTTAACTTCCTGGCTGATGTCTTGAGATGTTGCTTCAGTATTGCCACATAATCTTTTCTTATGATGTCATCTATTTTGTGAAGTGCACCAGTCCCTCCTGCAGCAAAACAACCCCACAACATAATGCGGCCACCCCCGTGTCTCACAGTTGGGATGGTGTTCTTTGTCTTCTAAGCTTCTCCCTTTTTCCTCCAAACATAATGATGATGGTCATTATGCCCAAAAAGTTCCACTTTAGTTTCATCAGACCACAGGACATGTCTGAAAAAATTAAGGTCTTTGTTCCTGTGTGCATTTGCAAACATTAGTCTGGCTTTTTTATGTTTCTTTTGGAGTAATGGCTTCTTTCTGGCAGAGTGTTGATATAGTACTCGTTTCACTGTGGATATTGACACAATCTTACATTATCTTCACAAGGTCTTTTGCTTTTCTCCTTGGGTTGATATGCACATGTCAAACCAAAGCACATTCATCTCTGGGACACAGAACCCATCTCCTTCCTGAGCGGTATGATGGCTGGACATTCCCATCTTGTTTGTACGTTTTAGGTGTGCATTAAAATGCATCCACACGTGTGTCTCTAACTCAAATGTTGCCAAAAGCTTCCATACACATGATGCCATCATATGAGTGGTCCAGAATCGTTTAAAGACATAGTAATCTTAGCGTTTGTAAACGTTTGACTTTGCAGTAATAAAAGTGAATTACAACATTTTCTCTCTCATTATTGTGGAATTTATCAAATATTAACCCCTTCACGACCTTCACCGTACTAGTACTGTTCTGCGGGAATTGCATTTCTTCCCGAAGCAGTTCTAGTGTACGGCAGCACGATCACCGCGGCGATCAGGTGCGAGTATCAGCAGTATGTGACAGCAGACACCCCTCAGCAATGCTCACGATCTGCTCTAGCACCAATCGTGAGCATTTAACCTCTCTGATGCTGCTGTCAGTGACAGCAGCATAGAGAAGCATCGTGCAGGGAGGGGGCTCCCTGCGCGCTTCCATCAGAATAACACAATGTGATTGCGTCATTCTGGTGGTCTCCATGGAGACCCCCAGCACCAAGATGGCCACGGGGACCAACCGGGTCCTGCAGGGAGGTGGCTTGCGTCGGCATGCCTCCTTCCCTGCCTGTCAGATCACTGCTCTGACACTCAGCAGTGCTAAGTGTCAGATCAGCGATCTGACATTATATAGTAATGTCCCATACTGGGACAATGTAACAAAGTTAAAAAAAAACAAAAAAACTTTTATAATGTAAAATTTTTTTAAAAAAATCCCCAAATAAAAAAAAATTAAATAGTTTAGCAATAAATACATGTAAATAAAAAAAAAATAAATAAATAAAAGTACACATATTTGGTACCAACGCGTCCATTACGACCCGCTCTATAAAACTAGCTAACCCCTTCAGTAAACACCGTAAAAAATAAAAAACATCATACCAAACAAAAAGTGCAATAAAACGCGATCAAGAAGACGGATGTAAATAAAAATGATGGTACCGCTGAAAACGTCATCTTGTCCCGAAAAAAAACAAACCGCCATACAGCTCCATCAGAAAAATAGTTTTAGCTCTCAGAATAAAGTGATACAAAAATAATATTTTTTCCAATAAAATAGTTTTTATTGTGTAAAAGCACCAAAACATAAAAAATGATATAAATTAGGTATCACTGTAATCATCGTACTGTTTCATCGTACTGACCCAAAGAATAAAGCTGCATGCTCAGGAGAAATTGCACAACAAAATGTATAGTCCATTTTCTCCTGTTACCCTTGCGAAAGTAAAAAAAAAATTAGGTCTAAATTAAAGTTTTTGTGAAAGAAAAGTAAATGTTTATTTTTTTCTTCCACATTCCAAAAATTCCTGTGAAGCACCAGAAGGGTTCATTCTTGAATGTGGTTTTGAGCACCTCGAGGAGTGGAGTTTTTAGAATGGTGTCACTTTTGGGTATTTTCTTTCATGTAGACCCCTCAAAGTGACTTCAAATGTGAGGTGGTCCCTAAAAAAATGGTTTTGTAAAATTTGTTGAAAAAAAATGAGAAATCGCAGGTCAACTCTTAACCCCTATAACTTCCCAACGAAAAAAAAATTTGGTTCCCAAATTGTGCTGATGTAAAGTAGACATGTGGGAAATGTTATTTATTAACCATTTTGCATGATAGGACTCTCCAATTTAAGGGCATAAAAATTAAAAGTTGTAAAATAGTGAAATTTTTGCCAAATTTCAGTTTTTTTCACAAATGAACGCCAGTCATATCGAAGAAATTTTACTGCTACCATAAAGTACAATATGTCACAAGAAAATCTCAGAATCAGTGGGATCCGTTGAAGAATTTCAGAGTTATAACTTCATAAAGGGACAGTGGTCAGAATTGTAAAAATTGGCCTGGTCAGAAAGGTGAAGACAGGCTGGGTCGCGAAGGGGTTAATAATTATGGTAATCCTAATTCAGCTAAAACGGGAAAGGTTTATTCTGACTTCATGTCAGAGATTGAGAGAAACATGCAGATGTGTCTTTTTATATAGTGTATGGAAACTTCTGGTTTCAACTGTACATATCAGTGCATGCGTGATTTTCACTCGCTGGACGTCTTTCATTTGAAGCGTTCTCCTTCACTAGGCCAAATCAAATCTTTGATCAGCGCAATAAGTTTCTTAAGTTTTATTCATTTTATGTAACTGTATATGCTGTATTGTTTTGTCCCCTTTATATAAATTTTAATAGTTCTCTTCCATTTGTTCTGTAACCCGCTTACCAAAGCCTTACACTACCAGAACCAGGCCTCCAGTCAGCCTGTAAAACATGACTGTTGGTGGCAGCGAGTTGTCGTGGGGTCCACAGTGACCGTAACAGGGGTAAATACATATATTCCATGAGTTGGAGTCGGAGGTATATATACACCATATGCTCACTGTCAGCTTCCCATTAGTGGAAACAGTCTGCGGCCTCCTCTGTTGATTGCCGGTCAGTCGCATAATTGTCCAAGCGATAGGGGGCAGCATAGAGCTGTTTGCTCCAAAGATAACAGCGGGTGGATCTGTGGGACCTCCCAGACTGCGATCCTTGACAGTCATGTATATAGCTCAGCTATCTTCATCCATCACAAAGACACTAGTGTAGCAGCAACCAAATGCAAACAGGTCACACATGACACCCATCTCCCTAACCAGTGGATTCCCACTTATCAGACACTTATCTTAAGTTGTGATTATGGACCAATCCTTTAAAACAAAGGTGGGGGGCTCTGCTTTACATATACCTGTAAAACTAACCACTGTACTTTATATAGCAGTTCCTTTCAGAAGAGCACCACTAAGAACATTTTGGAGAACAGAAAAAGAGGATGAGGATAGTGATAACAGCGATGATGATGACAGCTATACTCGGAGAAAGAAGACATTTCAAGGCCTGGCATTAAAACTGAAAGCTAAAGGTGACCACAAGAAGAAAAAAGATGGCGAGACATCGAAAAAAGACAATAAAGCATCACGAAAGACAGAGAAACTTCAGAAGAGAACTGAAGGGACCTCCAAAAGAGAGGATAAAAATGTGAAAAAGTCAGAAGAGTATAAGCAAGCGAAACCAGCAAAACAAGAAAGGAAGCGGAAAATTCTAAAGGAAATAAAGATGGCCAAGCGTCCCAAACTGAAGAAACTGAAGACCACAATGCTGAAGGAAAATATAAAGACCAAAATTCGCAGGAAGAAAAGATGAGGCTTCCTCTGCTCTTATTCATTTCTTATTGTTTTCCTAAGCATTTCAATAAAAGTGGTTCCGATCCGTCCGGCCACATTACAACCTTAGAAAGGTTACATCATTTTACTCTGTGCATGTTTATGGAGAAGTCATAATTATTTCTGTGGGGCAGCTACAATATCCAATCACTTTCAGATTGTGGGAGCAGCGCTTGGCTCATTTACAAATGCGACCTCCACAAAGACAATCCTAGCCAAGTACTGTGCAGGGGAACTAGAACATAGCAGGTAGCCAGCCGCAGCAGAAGCCACACGCAGAACGGAACCGAGCAGCTAAGTTTTTGTAATCATTAACAACCTCTTCTTAACTGGAGTTCAAACATGGGGTCTCTCTTCTGCTGGTGGAGTCACACTGTGGTTTACTAAATAGATCTCAATACTGAGGTGGTCAGATACATAAAATCAGCGGAGCCCATCAGACTCGTATTACAAAACCACACATATCTGGTACCGTCCAGGAGACGCGGACTTCTACCCATGAAGCAATGCTTTTGTAGGCAATCATTTCTAGAATATGGTGTGCTATGGAAGCAGAACATAGAGCGCCACGAAAAAAGAGAAAAGACGATTGCTCCAATCTAGCTGGCTCGCTAATGACTAGTATGGAGAAGATGTATGGAGGCTCATGATTTCAGTGCACACAGTGGTGTCTATAGGACGTCCTCCATACAGCAACTCCAATCTAGCGGTATCACTATAGGAATGACTAGAATGGAGATGTATGGAAGCTCATGATTTCTGTGCACACAGTGGTGTCTATAGTACGCCTTCCATGCAGCAACTCTAATCTAGCGGTATCACTATAGGAATGACTAGAATGGAGATAATGTATGGAGGCTGATGATTTCTGTGCACACAGTGGTGTCTATAGGACATCCTCCATACAGCACCTCCAATCTAGCGGTATCACTATAGGAATGACTAGAATGGAGAAGATGTATGGAAGCTCATGATTTCTGTGCATACAGTGGTGTCTATAATACGCCTTCCATACAGCAACTCTAATCTAGCGGTATCACTATAGGAATGACTAGAATGGAGATAATGTATGGAGGTTCATGATTTCTGTGCACACAGTGGTGTCTATAGGACATCCTCCATACAGCACCTCCAATCTAGCGGTATCACTATAGGAATGACTAGAATGGAGATAATGTATGGAGGCTCATGATTTCTGTGCACACAGTGGTGTCTATAGGACATCATCCATACAGCACCTCCAATCTAGCAGTATCACTATAGGAATGACTAGAATGGAGATAATGTATGGAAGCTTATGATTTCGATACAGATGTTTTCCATACAGCAACTCCATCATGGCTGGCTTACTACAGAAATAACTACAAAAGAGTTGCTTTGCTACGCTGAAGTTCATTACTTTCTTGCACACAGTAGTGTTTGATAAAGCCATCCCCAAATTAAAAGTACCTGGAAGAGACGCAAAAATAAAAAAAATTAAAACAAAAATGCAAAATCACTCCCATAAGAAATAAAAAAAAGTTCAGATATTTAACATCGTAGAGTCTCGAAAAAGTCAGGTCTATCAAAATATAAAATTAATTATCCCATACACAAGATGCTGTAATGAAAAGCAAAAAATGTTTTTTCGGTCACTCCTACCTACAAAAATGCAATAAAGAAAAATTAAAAACATTGAGTGTGCCAAGAGTGTGCAAAGCAGTAATCAAAGCAAAAGGTGGCTACTATGAAGAACCTATAATATAAGACATATTTTCAGTGGTTTCACACTTTTTTGGTAACTATATAATTCCACATGTGTTAATTCATAGTTTTGATGCCTTCAGAATGACTCTACAATTTTCATAGTCATGAAAATAAAGAAAATACTTTGAATGAGAAGGTGTGTCCAAACTTTTGGTCTGTACCGTATATATTACCTGTAGTAGTTCATGAAATGTATGAGAAAAAAACATATATATATATCCCAAAAACAAGTTTATCCCACAGAAAGAGTGCCATATTCTACATTCTCTTGCTTTTCAGTGGAAATGTGCAGCATCCAATCCGTAAAAATCCGTTATTACGCATATATCAAAATTTTATATATATTAACAAGTTCCTGATTATAACGTTTAGGTAGAACATAATCTGAAATGTAGTGACACCCAAAGTCATGCGATAATCGCATCTATAGGATACAGGATTCAGTCATGCCACTAGGAGTGCAACTTAGAGGGGCTGTCCTCTTCCTCTGGTTCCTACTGGGAAATACGGAGTTGTTAAAGGACTGAAGGGCGCCCCATTATACAGCTTTAATAGACCTGGCCTGTTCACAAGTTCAATTTAGGCGGCAGCTTGTATTGCTTCTATATTGATATCCCCCACACTCATTACTGGTGGTGGTGGGGCTGTAAGATAAAAAGTGCAGGGAACCATTTAATAAAAAACAAGCTGCGCTACCCACTGAAATCCAGCATCACAAGGCTGGATGGCAGAGGTCAAGCAATGGATAAGAAGATCGTGTTGAGTAGGAAGCAAACTATCCATTAAATGGTAGTGGTATATATAAGTGGTTATTGATGCCAACCCAGATCACTCCTGTCCACTGGTGCCGGCTCTAGTTGAGGTGCTGTAGAGGATTACAGGATAAGGGTACAGGTAATGCCAATCATGCACACCCAGCCATTGTGGATCTAAAGCCATAATTGTTAAATCAGTGCGGATCCCACCTATCTCCAGAACGGGGGAAGCCTTCACCCCTTCATTCACACTGGTTCTGGAGCTTATGTGAATAGAGAGGTGGCTGCACAGAAATGCTCTCTGGTCACTTTTATGCGAGTCCCCCCAAAAAAGTCACGCTCTACTTTTTGCAGCTCTAATAACAGTGACTAGAGAGTGTCATATGCACGACCACCTCTCCATTCACAGCCGCAGGGAGGGGACCTCATCTGTTATACATTCATGGCATATCTGATGGCTATGCCTTAAATATCTGATAGGAACAACCCTTGAAGCACTGGTAGGGTGGTCCTTGCATGTCCTGCACATGAGCTGGGCAAAGAAAGGGGAAGTCGTCCAGCTCCTTCAGCGCTGTATCTAGGTGGCATTCACCAGGGTACCAGAATCCTTCTGCTGTAAGTCCAAAGGGGCAATGGAGGAGCCTTCCAAAACTCATTAAATCACTGAAGCAAACGGTAACTAATGATACCCACAATAAGTGTAGTGTTTGCTGAGATCTGTAGGTATAAAATGCCATTCAATGTAAATAAAACCCTCCTCAATTCCTGCCATTCATACACAGAACAGAGGGAGGTGAAGTGTTGGGGCACAGTAAAGTTCTGCAAGTTTGAGGCAGCACGGGTCAGTGCAGCTAAAGTATGAAGTCCAGCTTGGTGGACACGGTTTTACTGCCTTTGTCAGCAAACCGCTTTGTTTCTTTTGGTAAATATGTCATTTCCTTAGCGACCCGAGATGCCAACGTTTCATCCTCGTAAAAGCCCCTAAGTCTGAGCTCCGCCAAAACACATTTCTTCACATGAAGGAACTCCAGAGGCAGAAACGGGACAAAGTAATCTATCAGGTTCTTCTCAATGAGGCCACTATGCCGGAAGCCACCTGGGCAAGGAAGTTAACACAATTAGTCCCACTTATATCCGGGTACAGGGGAGATCTGTGCACTTGCATGGCATGACTGAAGACCCCCATTAGGTAAGTGCTCTTGTACACCATGGCACAGAGGTGGTCAGGTTGTATACAGTTAAAGTTGGCCACCTGTTGGATTGTAGACAGGTCAATGACAGCGGCATGGTGCACCAGAAGGTTAATGGGGGTTTTCTTCTTTCAGCTTTTAATTGCACAGGCATGCTCTGTTTAAAAAGAAAAATATGCTTGACACTGCCCCAGATCGCTCCATCGCTGCCCCCAATCTATGCTGACAAGCCCGCAGAGTGCTCAACTAATGGGATCAGGGGTAACACCAAGGTAGAAGTCTCATGCCGTCTTCCTCCAATTAGCAGCAGCAGTCACCTGCTACAGTCATGAAGTCACCACTGTAGCAGTATCTGAGATATTCTAACGCATCATGTATTCTAGAATATGTATGTATGGAGTCTGTCACCCCATTTTTGCCCCATAAGCTGGGGCCACTGCCATCAGGGTCTTATCTACAGCATTCTGTAATGCTGTATATAAGCCCCCGATGAAACCTGCAAGATTTGAAAAAAAGAGTTAGATTATACTCACCCCGGCGTTCGGTTCGGTCCGATGGGTGTCGCCGTCCCGTCAGGCGCTTCCCATCTTCATACGATGATGTCCTCCTTCTTGCTTCTCCCTCAGCTCCTGCGCAGGCATACCGTACTTTCTCTGTCCTATTGAGGGCAGAGCAGAGTACTGCAGTGCCCAGGCGCCGGACCTCTCTGACCTTTCCTGGCGCCTGCGCACTGCAGTACTTTACTCTGCCCTCAACAGGGCAGATAAAGTACGCATGCGCAGGAGCCGAAGGAGAAGCAAGCAGGAGGACGTCATTGTATGAAGATGGGAGGCGATGGACCAGACCGCGACACCCACCGCACACGACTGCGCCCCCGGTGAGTATAATCTAACGTGTTTTTCTTCTCTTTCAGGTTCCATCGGGGGCTTATCTACAGCATTACCGAATGCTGTAGATAAGCCCCTGATGGCGGTGTCCCCAGCTTATGGGGCAAAAATGGGGTGACAGATTCCTTGACCCAGCCAGTTTTTACAATTCTGATCACTGACACTATATGAGGCAATTACTCTGGAATGCTTCAACGGATCCCACTGATTCTGAGAATGTTTTTTCATGACATATTGTACTTCATGTAAGTGGTGAAATTTCTGCTATATAACTTGCGTTTATTTATGAAAGAAGTGAAAACTTAGCAAATATTTTTAAAATTTTGCAATTTTCAAACTTTTAATTTTTGTGCCCTTAAATCAGAGTCATATTGCACAAAATAGTTAATAAATAACATTTTCCACATGTCTACTTGACATCAGCACGATTTTGGAAACAATTTTTTTTTATTAGGAAATTATAAGGGTTAAAAGCTGACCAGCGATTTCTCATTTTTCCAACAAAATTTGCAAAACCATTTTTTATTAGGGACCACCTCACATTTGAAGTGAGTTGGGGTTCAATGTAACAGAAAATACGTAAAAAGTGACACCATTGTAAAAACAGCACCCCTCAAGGTGCGCAAAACCACATTCAAGAAGCTTGTTAACCCTTCAGGTGCTTCACGAGAACTAAAGCAATGTGGAAGGAAAAAATGAACATTTTAATTTTTTCACAAAAAAAATTTACTTTGGAACCAAACTTTTTTATTTTCACAAGGGTATCAGGAGAAAATGGACCACAAAACTTGTTGTGCAATTTCTCCTGAGTAAGGAGATAACCCGTATGTGGGGGAAAGCTACTGTTTGGGCGCATGGCAGGGCTTAGAATGGAGAGAGCACCGTTTGACTTTTTGAACACAAAATTGTCTGGAATCATTGGTGGGTGCCATGTCATGTTTGGAGACCCCATGATGTACCTAGTGGACCCCCACCCCAATTCTAACTGCAACCCTAACACAGCCCTAATCTCATCCGCAACCATAGCCCCAACCCCAGTCCTAACCCTAGCTATAACCCCAACCATAACGGAAGAGAAAACTTTTTTTTGTTTTATTATTTTTCCCTAACTAAGGGGGTGATGAAGGGGAATTTGATTTACTATTTTTCTTTTCTTATTTTGATCACTGTGATAGGGTCTATCACAGTGATCAAAATGGACCAATAGAAAAAAATCTCCTATTGTTGCCAGCCGGCAGATCTCTTCCCGGAAGACAATGCCAAGGGCCGGGGGACACAGCCGGAGGGACCAGAGGACACCGCAGGTATTGGGGGCGGGGGGCCCTATTTCTCTCTCTCCTCTGATGTGCTAGATCATATCAGGGGAGAGAGAAATAAATAGGAAATGGGCCTTTTTTTTTTGGCTGTACCAAGACCCCAGAGATTTTCTGACACTGAAGGGAGGGGGAGGTTGCTATAACTTTATTTCTCAGCGCCAATAAGTACCCTTAACTGACGCTATTAAAAGGCGTATCGGCGGTTGTTAAGGGTTTAAGATTTCTGCTTGTTGTCAGCGAAGAATCTGGTATCCTGTCCTGATCACATCAAAGCAAACAGCTCTCAACATACGTACTACCCGTCAGCAGGGCGTGATCAGGACAGGTTCCCATTCACTGAAAGTAATCAGAGATCTTGTAAACAATGAGACACCTTTATGTATAAAGCACATCAGAAGGAAATTATATACTTTGTATCCTGCATTTTTCACCAGTTTTCCCCTGATTATCAGTTGTCACTGACCTAGTGGATAGAGACTAGCTGCTATTATGTCTACCATACACAGCACACACAGGCATGAGGGATTCCTACTCTATTGTCTCTATGCAGTACATGTTCAGAAGCAGTAGCATGGAGGACATTATACAGTAGTAATGAGTGTAGCTGTGAATCCAGCTCTGGGGTGACATAAATCATTTACTAAAAAGGTAAGTTGGATCTCTCTGCCTGCTGACTAACTATTCTCCTCCTCACTGTAAATTGGACCTTCAGTAAGCTGGCTTTCCATCTTGTTTTGACCAAGTAACCATTTTTCAGAGCGATTGATTATTTTAAAAGGAGGTGGGGATGGAGAAGCGGCTCATAAGTGTAGAAAGAAGTAGATTTCTCTGATAAACTATATTACACGGCTTATGTTCACTTGTACTATCGATTTATAAAAAGTTTACGTAAACAATTTAGAGTTTACAACAACATACAGCAACCATTTAAGGAAGCACTCATCCTATCAAAGGCTTTATCCTCTTAATATATTGCAGTTGCAGTCATCATATTATACAGCACTGTGTAATTACAATTGCTAATTTTGCCTTTCTACCTAGATAATTCTTCTCTTTTCCTTTAGGTTTATGACATCAGGTGATTAATAACTGACCAGCTGAATCCTTCTTAACTCCATGTAGAAACAGGAGGTCAATTTTCCCTGTATGAGTCATTAGTCACTGCAAAAGTCCCTGGCAGGCAGAGTGGGGGGCAGATGAGTCAGGAGAAAGATAAATGCAGGGACAAGAGACTTCCTTTATCTACATAGAGCATAGAAAAGAGATGAATAATCTGAGTAGAAAATGACAATTGTAAGTACACAGTGCTATATAATATGATGATTGCACTATATTAAGAGGATACCAATGTTGATGGGAGGAGTGCTTCTCTAAGATCTTGCATGGACGGACTCACTGTTTTTATTATTGAACAGCTCGACTGACAGCACATTCTCCACATCCTTCAGCTCCAGATCTTCTCTCTTTTTTCCAGAACCCCAAAACTGCAGCATCAGTCTATTGATGAGATCATCACCACCATTGCTGAGGGAAAATGACACAGAAAATGCCCCGATGAGGCTTATATTCCAATTTGATTTATACATTTATTACATTTTTACATACTCAAATAGGCGTTTGACAATCTCCCAGTGAATACAATTCCCTGACGCTTCCCCTTTTGTTAGGTTCAGTGGCGTTCAACCTGCGGCCCTCTAACTTGTCTGACACTACAATTCCCAGCATGTCCTGTCAGTCTACAGCTCCCAGGACTTGCCATTTCACAACTGGTCAATATTTTAGTACATTAGCCAGTAATTATATCCGTTTCTGGGAAAATTGTCAGTCCACAGTGCTCACCACCTAATTTTACTACAGCCAAAATGGCAAGTACCAGACGGGCACAGGGCATTAGTTACAAGTGACAGCCTTGCCCATTATCATCCATAATTTACTAAGAAACAGCATTCCTTACAACTGGCCTTTTCACCACGATCAGTGGGTCTCAAATGTCAAAGATGAAGACTAGGCCTCGTGGTCCATAGCAACCAATCACAACACAGCTTTCATTTTTTCAAAGCAGTCTAAGAAATGAAAGCTGTGTTCTCATTGGTTGCTGTGAGCAACAGGGCCTGCTTTACTGTTCTTTGGAAGAGAAAGTTTTAGTTGCCTCTATGGAAACTTGTGACACGTGGAGATGGTGGGGGTACCTGAGAAAAATAACGATGGCTTTGCGATAGGAGACGCCATCTATATGCTCATAGTAGTCCAGGAAAGGCTTGATGGCATCGATAAGACCAGAGTGGAGCTTGTCCATTTCATCAAATATAAATATGGAACGGGCACATTTTCTGGTGTTTCCTCGTATCCATGACTGCAGTTGGTCCTGAGGGAGAAGACATATTCCGCTACGTATCACATCTGATTTAGCGCTGCATCCCCTCCACTAAGAACTACAGCAGGCGTCCATACATGGCAGGCCTAAAGTCCGGCAGTAGGCCCCACGATTGTGTGCCAAAGAGTTGTTAAGGCCACCAGGGGCCAAACACCGGCCTTTACACCTGCCATGTAAGGCACTGTGGTGCTAATAAAAATATGGATATCTTATAGTCTACATATTGTAATATATTGTTTAAATGCTTTGATATAGTGTGGTCATTAGACCAAGGGTGGAAAGTATTGCAAATATGAAATATGGTTGTTTGAATCCAAGCACTATATATTGCAATATACTATGGTGTAATATAATTAATGATGAACTTAGATACTGAGCCACAAAGCATTTGCTCTGTGTTAATACCGTAAGACAAGGTTGATAAGGTTTATTGTTCTTTGGTCTTTGAAGCTCTGTGTTTCAAAGATTCCTTATCCTGATTTGCACACAAGTGATATTTGCTTTGACTGAATACTTTCTCTTTACTATACTCTGCCAATTGTGGGGTGGTTGATGGGAAGGAGCTTTCCAACTAATTCTGTGTGGTGTATTCTTACACATGTGCTAGGAAAATTACAAAGACAATAGGAATAACAACTTTATATTTAATGAAAATTTATGCTGCTTGAACAAGGAAGTCTTGTGTTCAATAATAGTATGATGCTCGAAGACAAGGGAGACCAAAATGTTTTATGGTCTCATGTAGCAATGATCATGCATGACATCAATAATCAAGGACCGATTGTGATACACATGGGACAAGTATGCGTGTGTGCCTGGGTTACGATAGGTATCCAGTTTTCAGAATAGGTGATTATGGAAGTCATGCTACCCATATGCTACCATCTTAGAGCGTTATGCTATGAGCATGAAGAGTTAACTTTATAACAACCAACATATGTTGGACCTGGACAGGCAGCATTGATTGTTAGAGGCAAACAGATCTTGGGTTATAATCAGTAGCAAAACAAAGCTGATGCATTGTGCTATTGTTAAGAGACATGCTAATGGCAAACAAATCTCTGGTTGGTGCAAACAAACTCTAAGATTGTAGTAGGCTATAACAAACAGACCTTGAAGTCTTGTGCAATTTCAAGATTCTGATGATTCAGCCTGTTATGAATGAGTTACCGTAGGAGGCAAAAACAGAAATGCTAGCTAAGTCCAGAAAACCAGAGCAGTTGGCAGCTATCGGATTGCAGACCCCTGAACCTATCAACAACTAGCAGTAGCCGTGGGCGGTTCCTACGGTGCCCTAGACCCCTCGATCACAGACGGAGAGCTATATAGCCTAAAGACAGAAAGGGAAATCTAAACTGCCCCAGAGCAGACCCCAAAGCAATAGGCAGCCCCCAACATATAATGACGGTGAAGCAAGAAGAAAAAACACCAACACAGATAGAAATATAGACTGAGCAAATGATGGGGCCCAAGCTAACTAGATAGGACAGGATAGGAAAGCTGCTGTCTGTAATCCACCAAAAACCCTATCAAAACAAGAGCCAACAGACTGACAGAGAAAAAAGGCCCTGAAGACGCTAGGCTTCAAAAAGACTATGTCAGTACTCAGGTATTTTCTGAAGACAGAGCAAACAGACAAAAAGGAATTCAGCTCACCCCAGCAGGGAATGGCAAAATCCAGAAAAGCAAGGCAAAATAAAACCAAAACACAAATGCAAAAAGGCAAAGCAGAAAACTTGATATCCCTGAGGAAGGTGCCAGGAAGGGCGCCGAAACGCGTAGGAGGAAATAAAGGAGTACACTGCTACAACATCTTGCATCCCAGGTGATTTGTGAATCTCGGCAGCGCGGACTGCAACACACCCTGATTCCCACAACTCTCTAAAGCAGAAAACTTAGCTTTTGAGGAGCAGGAATCAGACTGGTCTCCTAGAATCCCTCAGAGAAATCACCAGCGAGGCAGAAGGGCGTCGGCTGCCTTATATCCAGTCAGAAATCCCAGTCACCCAGTCATCCTCTACCAGCTCAGGTGCTTGGTAATCAGCCTCACTACCTTCCTTCACCAGAAGAGGGAGTTCATCAGACCTCAATTGTGAAGGGGAAAATGAACTCATAACAGTACCTCCCCCTTGAGGAGGGGTCACCGAACCCTCATCCACGCCACCAGGGCGATCAGGGCGAGCCCGATGAAAGGCACGCACCAATCTTTTGGCATGAATATCAGAGGCAGAGACCCAGGAATTATCCTCCTGACCATATCCCTTCCACTTAACCAAATACTGGAGTCTCCGTCTAGCCAGACGGGAATCCAGTATCTTCTCTACCTCATATTCCATGTTACCTTCAACCAATACAGGGTCTGGAGGTGCCACCCCAGGAACTACTGGTTCAACAAACCTCTTTAACAAGGACTTATGAAACACATTATGGATTTTAAATGTGACAGGAAGAGCCAACCGAAAAGAGACCGGATTAATGATCTCCAAAATCTTGTAAGGCCCAATAAATCTAGGCTTAAACTTAGGAGAAGCAACCTTCATAGCGATATTTTTTTATGATAACCAAACCATATCACCCACCTTAAACTGGGGACCAACGGTCCTATGTCGGTTGGAAAACCGCTGGGCCTTTTCCTGGGAGAGAGATAACTTATCCACCACTTGGTCCCAGATCTGGTGCATTCTCTCCACAACAGTGTCAACACCTGGGCAGGCAGAAGGCTCCACCTGCCCTGAACAAAATCGAGGATGAAACCCAAAGTTACAAAAAAAAGGTGACATCAAAGTGGCAGAACTAGCTCTATTATTTAAAGCAAATTCGGCCAAGGGCAAAAATGAAACCCAATCATCCTGATCAGCGGAAATAAAACATCTCAAATACGACTCCAAGGTCTGGTTTGTTCTCTCCGTCTGCCCATTGGTCTGAGGGTGAAACGCAGAGGAGAAGGACAACTGAATTCCCAGCTTGGAACAGAACGTCCTCCAAAATCTAGACACAAACTGAACTCCTCTGTCAGATACAATGTTCTCAGGAATCCCGTGCAAGCGAACCACCTGTTGCAAAAACAGGGGCACCAACTCAGAAGAAGATGGCAACTTAGGGAGTGGTACAAGATGAACCATCTTAGAGAACCTATCACAGATCACCCAAATAACAGTCATTCTCTGAGAGACAGGCATATCAGAGATGAAATCCATTGAAATATGGGTCCATGGCCTCCTGGGGACCGGCAGAGGCATCAACAACCCACTAGAGCGAGAACAAGGTTTAGACCGGGAGCAAGTCCCACAGGACTGCACAAAATTCCTGACATCACGAGACAAGGCGGGCCACCAAAAAGACCGACTCACCAGATCTCTATACCAAAAATACCTGGATGACCAGCCAATGCAGAGCAATGAACTTCAGACATCACTCTCTTCTTCCACTGGTCAGGAACATACAACTTTCCACTGGGACAACGCTCAGGTTTGTCCTCCTGGAACTCTTCCAGAGCACGTCTCAAATCGGGTGAGATGGCAGAAAGAACTACCCCTTCGCCTAAGATGGTAGCAGGCTTGGTCACCACAGGAGAATCAGCAAAGAAGCTCCTAGAAAGAGCGTCAGCCTTGACATTCTAAGTGCCAGGAAGAAAAGAGACCACAAAATCAAAACGCGTAAAAAACAAGGCCCATCTAGCCTGTCTAGGGTTCAAACGTTTGGCCGACTCCAGGTAAATCAAATTCTTGTGGTCAGTGAGGACCATGACTTGATGTTTAGCTCTCTCCAACCAATGTCTCCACTCCTCAAATGCCCATTTCATGGCCAGCAGTTCCCGATTCCCCACATCATAGTTACGTTCAGATGGGGAGAAATTTCGGGAAAAGAAAGCACAGGGATTCATTTTAGATGTTACAGGATCCTTTTGGGACAAAACAGCTCCTGCACCAATCTCAGAAGCGTCCACCTCTACCTGGAACGGCAGTGAGACATCAGGTTGCCGCAAAACCGGGGCAGAACTGAATCTTCGCTTCAGCTCCTGAAAAGAAGAAACAGCCTCCGGAGACCAATTCAACACATCAGCACCCTTCTTAGTCAGATCAGTCAATGGCTTGGCAATACTAGAAAATTTTGCTATAAATTTCCGATAAAAATTAGCAAAACCCAAAAACTTCTGAAGGGCCTTCAAAGAAGTGGGCTGAACCCAATCATAAATGGCCTGTACCTTGGCCGGATCCATTTCAATAGCTGACGGAGACAAAATAAATCCCAAAAATGAAATCCTCTGTACCCCAAAAAGGCATTTCGATCCTTTGACATACAGGGAATTCTCCCTCAAGATCCGGAACACAGTCCGAACATGTTCCACATGAGAATCCCAATCCTTGGAGAAGATCAAAATATCATCCAGATAGATAATCAAAAATGTATCCACAAAGTCTCGGAAAATTTCGTTCATGAAGCACTGGAAGACAGAAGGGGCATTAGTGAGCCCAAAAGGCATCACCAGGTATTCAAAATGTCCCTCTGGAGTATTAAACGCCATCTTCCATTCATCCCCATGCTTATACGCCCCCCTGAGGTCAAGCTTGGTAAACCAGCAAGCACCTTTAACTCTGGAGAATAGATCCGAAATCAGGGGTAACGGATACTGATATTTAATAGTAATTTTGTTGAGGGCACGATAATCAATACAAGGCCCTAATGAACCATCCTTTTTGGCCACGAAAAAAAAACAGCACCTAATGGTGAAGAGAATGGTCTAATATGACCCTTCTCCAACGCCTCCTTAATATAGGATCGCATAGCCTCGTGCTCGGGTACAGATAAATTGAAGAGCCGACCCTTGGGAAATTTACACCCCGGGCTCAGTTCAATTGCACAGTCATAACTCCTATGAGGAGGCAAAGACGCAGACTCATTCTCACTAAATACATCATAAAAGTCCGCCAAATAGTCAGGAACATCATGCGACTGAGGAGAGGTGGAAAAAAACCGAAGCCTCACTAAGGGCACACTGACAACCTCAACTCACCACAGACACAGATTTCCAATCCAAAACTGGATTGTGAATTTGCAACCAGGGAAACCCCAGAACAATGGTATCATGCAAATTATCTGCAAAAAAATCTGCAATTTTCTTGATGGTCTGGGGCGACCCGCATTACCACCTGGGTCCAAAACTGAGGTTTATTTTTCGCCAAAGGAGTAGCATCAATCCCCCTCAAAGGGATAGGCGTCCGCAGAGGTGTCATAGGAAATCCACAACGTTTAGCAAAATCCAAGTCCACTAGGTTCAGGGCTGCTCCCGAATCCACAAAAGCCTTGGCGGAAAATGTGGACAGGGAGCAGATCAGAGTAATTGCCAGAAGAAACTTAGGTTGAACACCACCCACAGAAAACATGTGTGCAAAACGTTTCTCTCGTTTAGGACAGACAGAAATAATATGCGAGGCATCTCCACAAAAAAAACACAGCTTATTACGCTTTCTGAACTCCTGACGTTGCTCCCTGGACAAAACTCTATCACATTGCATAGGTTCAGACACTTGTTCAACAGGTGGCAACACCTCTCTTGCAGTCCTGCGTTCACGTAAACGCCGATCAACCTGAATGGCTAATGACATAGAATCGTCCAGACCAGAGGGAACAGGAAATCCCACCATAGTATCTTTTACGGCTTCTGACAAACCCTTCCAAAAGAGAGCTGCCATGGCATTATCATTCCAGGTAGTAAGGACCGCCCATTTTCGGAATTTTTGACAGTACAGTTCTGCAGAATCTCGACCCTGGCTCAATGCCAACAGGGTCTTTTCAGCCTGATCAATAGCATTAGCTTCGTCATACAACAAACCCAAGGCTTGAAAAAATGCATTCACATTAGTCAGACTAGAATCATCTGGTTTCAAAGAAAACGCCCAATCCTGGGGATCGCCACGCAGCAAAGAGATGACAATTTTAACCTGCTGCGCAGAGCTCCCTGACAAGTTAGGCTTCAAGGCAAAAAATAATTTATAATTATTTTTGAAATTCAAAAATTTAGACCGATCCCCAAAAACACATCAGGAGTAGGGATCTTTGGTTCAGCAGCATATGAATGAGCAAGGTAGGCGGAAATTCCCCGCACTTCCGCAGCGAGCTGCTCCACACGATCAGACAATTGCTTTATCTCCATTGAGAGAAAAAAAAAATTCCCCCTATGGCCTCAGAGATATAGAGGAAAAAATAACACACCTTTTTTTTTTTTTTTCAATTCTTTCCTGCTATTGAGTACCCTAGGATCTGCGGTATGGCTGGTAATTCTGTTATGAATGAGTCACCGTAGGAGGCAAAAACAGAAATGCTAGCTAAGTCCAGAAAACCAGAGAAGTTGGCAGCTATCGGATTGCAGACCCCTGAACCTATCAACAACAACTAGCCGTAGCCGTGGGGGGTTCCTACGGTGCCCTAGACCCCTCAATCACAGCCAGAGAGCTAAATAGCCTAAAGACAGAAAGGGAAATCTAAACTGCCCCAGAGCAGACCCCAAAGCAATAGGCAGCCCCCAACATATAATGACTGTGAAGCAAGAAGAAAAAACACCAACACAGATAGAAAGATAGACTGAGCAAATGATGGGGCCCAAGCTAACTAGATAGGACAGGATAGGAAAGCTGCTGTCTGTAATCCGCCAAAAACCCTATCAAAACAAGAGCCAACAGACTGACAGAGAAAAAAGGCCTTGAAGACGCTATGCTCCAAAAAGACTATGTCAGTACTCAGGTATTTTCTGAAGACAGAGCAAACAGACAAAAAGGAATTCAGCTCACCCCAGCAGGGAATGGCAGAATCCAGAAAAGCAAGGCAAAATAAAACCAAAACACAAATGCAAAAAGGCAAAGCAGAAAATTTAGCTTTTGAGGAGCAGGAATCAGACTGGTCTCCTAGAATCCCTCAGAGAAATCACCAGCGAGGCAGAAGGGTGTCGGCTGCCTTATATCCAGTCAGAAATCCCCGTCACCCAGTCATCCTCTACCAGCTCAGGTGCTTGGTAATCAGCCTCACTACCTTCCTTCACCAGAAGAGGGAGTTCATCAGACCTCAATGGTGAAGGGGAAAATGAACTCATAACATCAGCCTAAACATACTGCACAAATGTAATGTGGGAGTTTTGTGTATAAAAAGGTGGACCCTGTGTCAATGAGGTTGGGACATTTCCAGAAGGTATCGTGGGTGCACAGTTTCTGTGATGAAAAGACCAGAGTATTTCCTTCTTGTTGACACTGTGGTCCCTCCAGTGGAGAAGTGATGTTGCAATACTACTTGGTAATGTATCGATGCTTATTTCTCTATGTACTATACTTCATATTAATTGTATGATTCACCTGAAATGAATTAATTAACAAAACAGGGTACTATTATATTTGCCATTCCATAATTCAGCATTATCCTGATGTAATCTTAATAAATTGTTACATTATTGTTTTACCATAAAACTGTATTCAGTGTGCCTAATTCGTATATTAGTGAGCGTTACGTAAGTAAGGGCGTACCCGCCCTGTCACTTTGATGTGGTAAAACAGGCACCTATCTTTGCCTATTACATAAGGCTTTAACCTCTAGGAGACAGCCATTTTTCCTTTTAGAGCCATAATTTTTTTTTTATTTCCCTATCAATATTAAATTGCGAGGTCTTGTTTTTTATGGGACGAGTTGTAGTTTTAAACACCATTCATTTTACAGTGTAAGGTTCTGAAAAAAAAATCCAGGTGGGGAAAAATTTAATAAAAAGAAAAAAAAACCTTTTTTTAAGGTTTTGTTATTATAAAAAAAAGTTCCCACCCGTCATATTCTGAGTGTCAATTGTTTTTTTTCCAGCTGATAGTTTTATTGCTGCATCACGCCTTATTTTTTTCTTTATGGGCTGTAGTTTTCATCCAACATTTTGGGGTCTGTACATTTTTCTGATGAATTTTATGTGGAAGGTGACATTGTGATTTGTTTTCCTCTTTAGGGTACATGCCCACGATAAGGAAATGGCAGCTCACCAAATTGGACCCCGAGGGGCCTCGCCCACCAAATCGGACCCTGAGGGGCCCCGTGCACCAAATCAGACCCTGAGGGGTCCAGCCCACCAAATCGGACCCTGAGGGGCCCTGCTCACCAAATCAAACCCTGAGGGGCCCCGCCCACCAAATTGGACCCTGAAGGGCCCTGGCCACCAATTCAAGCCCCGAGGAGCCCAGGCCACCGAATTGGATCCTGAGGGGCCCCACAGGCCAAAGTGGTCCCTGAAGGGCCCCGCTCACCAAATCAGACCCTGAGGGGCCCCGCTCACCAAATCGGATTCTGAAAGGTCCTGCCCACCAAATCGGACCCTGAGGGGCCCCGCCCACCAAATCGGACCCTGAGGGGCCCCACCCACCAAATCGGGTCCTGAGGGGCCCCGCCCAACAAATCGGACCCTGAGGGGCTCCGCCCACAAAATTGGACCCAGAGTGGCGCCGCCACCAATTCGGACCCTGAGGGGCCCCGCTCACCAAAGCGGACTCTGAGGGGCCCCGCCCACCAGATGGGACCCTGAGGGGCCCCGCCCACCAAATCGGACCCTGAGGGGCTCCGCCCACAAAATTGGACCCAGAGTGGCACCGCCCACCAAATCGGACCCTGAGGGGCCCCTCTCACCAAAGCGGACCCTGAGGGGCCCCGCCGATCAAGTCAGACCCTGAGGGGCCCCGCCCACCAAATCGGACCCTGAGGGGCCCCGCTCACCAAATCGGACCATGAGGGGCCCCGCCCACCAAATCGGACCCTGAGGGGCCCATTCACCGAATCGGACCCTGAGGGGCCCCGCCCACCAAATCAGACCCTGAGGGGCCCCGTTCACCAAATCAGACTCTGAGGGGCCCCACCCACCAAATCAGACCCTGAGGCCAAAGTGGCCCCATAGAGGCACCCACAGTTAAAACAGATCCTGAGTTGAAAGTCTTGCAGGGGCAGCAGGCAAGTCTCTCTTAAAGGGGCAGCCCGGGCACCATTTCAAACCACTATCTGTACTTCCTTCAGGAAATACACATCTAGTTGAAGTACTCTGTTCCACTTCCAGATGGTTTCATAATCCTAATATGTTTGCCGTGCACAGCCCCCACACAGTTAGGAAAATTGCAAATTTCCTGGAATTTGGAAGCATTTTCAATCCAGAGTTCACTTGTGAGTTGGGGAGGAATTCTTGCCCCAGAATGCCAACTAAAGCACGACAAGTGTCTACAATAATCCCAGAAAGGGTAGATACTTCAATCTAGAATTTCAAATGTAACGAGGACACTGTCTCTCCAGTAGCCAGGAATCTGCGGAAAAGAAAATGAAAAACAAAAATCAGTACACTGCTTAGGGTTAGGGATAGGGTAGGGTTAGGGTTATTTGTGACAGGAGTTTATTTTTCAAGACTACGTACCTCAGGGTGACCAAGAGATGTTCCTCAGCAGAAATTGCTCGAGGGAACTGTGTGTCCTGCCTGGCAATGGATCCTTGGACACGTATCAGCAAGTCATGGAAGCTCTGTTGCGTCATCCTCGTGTAGTCAAAAAACTTCTCCGGGTTTTGCTGCAGCTGGGTGTACAAAGAGTGGTAGGCTGCACGGCTCTCTCGGAGTTCAACGATGCGGTGTTGCCAATAGTGATGACGACGTCTTCTCAGTCTTTCTCTTCTTCTGTGTTCTTTACAAGCAAAAGCAAAGTCAGCAGCCAACTTCAATTGTAAATCCAAATCTTCTAGGAAGCTGTCCAGGTCAAGATCCATCTTGCAGCTAGATACAGTAGCCATAGACGAGGATTTCCTCAGTGCAGTGTGTCTATATATATATATATATATATATAAATCCCATGAGACACACCTACAGAGTGTCTGATGTCAAGGAAAAGCTACTGGAAAAAAATTGGAAATTTCTGACGCATGCGCATAAAAAACGCAAACGCATGCAAAAACGCATACACACACATGTAAATGCTGTGGTTTTTTGACATCATGCATAAGATGATGTGGATAAAAAATGCTGCATTAACATGCGTTTGCATGAGTTTTTGCATGCGATTGAGAATGCGGATGATACGCTGCAGAATCAAATGCAAATGTGAACCTAGCCTAAGTTAGGTACCGATAGCGTTAATAGTTGGGACTAGTCCAGAATGGGAGAGACTGTGTGGGAACACAGAAGACAACTTGCTGATAAAGAGTCATTTAGAGCCCAGTTATCAGCACAGACAGACCTAAGGTCTGACAGTTGGCAGACTAACATGTTATAGTGTGTCGTGAGTGAAGAGGAAGGATCACATGACAACAAATAATACATCCAATGTAGGAATGAGTGGACCTATGGATGTTCTGGTTTGTCATTTCGGTTTGGGTATCAGAAATTGACCAGTACTTGATCCCGAAACCAATAGAAGTCAATGTGGACCCAAATTTTGGTGCTGTAAAATGGCTGCATAATGGGGCTGCAAAAGGAAGAAAAACAGGGGTAAGAGCAGGTCAATTGACCTACAACCAAATGTGGATAGGAAAATGATTTATAATAACAGAATTAAAAAAATAAAAAATAATAATCTTGAATCAGGAGGTGGTGGTCCAAGTGGAGGAGATTGAGGAGAAGGTGAAAGTGGAGGTGGTGGTGTAGGTGGAAGAGACAGAGGAGGAGGTAGCTAACACTGCTTTTGTGTATTGTTTTTATTTTATTTTTTTAAGGGGTACTCTGAAAAAAGGATCTGCATACATGCAGTGTAGTAATCTTTGGGACTCTCTCTGTATACATACCATGTAATACTGTGCACTTTTGGGTGCAAAGAATGAGGAGATCATCAAATAGGGGATGTGGTGTAGCTGATGCAGGGAGAGAGAGGACATGGTTGGTCTGTGTCTTCTATGCACCCAAATGAAACACCTTCCTCTGGTACATGCGGGCGATAGGATAATCTGTGTAATTTCGTAGACCCGAGAACCATAGGACAAATGCTGAAGCGAGAACAAGTAGAGGCGGTTATAGAGTGGATACCTAAGAGTGCCTCCAGTTCTTTCACTTTGTCTTCCACCTGGTCCCTCGCTAAAAGCTCAGAGTTTGCACCTGCGGTCCATGAATATCTTTGTTCCATCTTATCAGCTTGCAAACCAGGCAAGCAGTCTGAGCCCTAAGACATACAGCAGTCACTTCTGCTTTTTGATGACTCCGCTGGCTGTGGTTTTGTGTGCCATGCACCTGGCCTTGTGCCAGAGGAGTTAGAGATAGAGTGCACTGATTCCTAGTTACTTGTTCGATTTAAGGATGGTAGGGGTAGTGAAAATGGTCGGTGGACCAATGCAGCACATCTCTGATCATGATAAAACACAGGTGCCTACTGATGCGGCTTTCTGCTGTGTGCAGAGCGGTGAGGAGGGCAGGTGTGAGGACTGGGTGGAACGTCATGCGGGAGGGGTTACATATAAATCACAAATAGAAATAACAATGAACAAACTAATAGTGACAGACAGGTACAGAGGGAAGAGGACCCCATCATTGTGGCCTTACATTTTACTGGATAATGGAGAAAAGACAGTAGGTTCAGGGTTGCAGCAGCTCCGGTGTTGCTCAGGCGGCAGCTCTGGTAGTGGTGAGGTGGCAGCGGGGTCATTGCAGGTTGTTAGCTGTTCTGTTTTCAAATTCTGCTTGAAAGTTCTGAATGTAGGGGCACAGAATTCTACAGAATGGAGGATACTCGGGAGAAATCTTGCAGGCGATTGGATGAAAAACGTATGATTGTGAAGGAGAGAAGGAGGTCTTATGAGGACTGGAGACTACATGGTGGGAGACATCAGAAGATTAGTTCAGACATATATGGGGGAGATTATGGACGGCTTTGTAGGTCAGTATTAATAGCTTGAAGTCTACACGCTATGGAATTGGGAACCAGTGAACAGACTTGCAGAGTGGAGAAGCGGAGGAGTAGCAAGGATAGAAGTGGATTAGTAGGGCAGCAGAGTTAAGGACAGACTGGAGAGGTGCGATGGTGCGATGGGGATGATGAGGTCCTAGATCCCACATGGAATCAAGGCCATCTGAGTGACATGGAAAGATCAGAGGAAGAAGTAGTGGTCATGCTGCCCCAGCTGCACAGCTAAAGATAGCGCAGAGTGAAAAAGAACAGCGGCCGGCCTCTACCCAGTACATCGTCTGCTATTGACCACTGCCTGACAAATTGAGCACATCAAAGCCAGCTGTAAGGAGCTCCCTGACAAGACATGGGTGGTTTGCACACTTGAGAGCCTGAAGCAAGGCATAAATGTTCTTAACCTGAGCCCCTCCTGCATGATGAGACATCTGAATTCAAAGCACAAGCTACAGTGGAATACACACCTGAAAAAACAGGAAAGATCTGAGCCTCTTCCCGTTCCCTCTTCAGCGGCCCCTTCCTCCCACTTACAAGTGATTTATAAACAGGTAACAATAAGTTGGGATCATGAAAACCACAGTACGTGGTTCCCAGCCGCCACTATTTCTCCAGGCAGGTCATCTATGCCTTGCACGAACATGTTGCTGCCAAAATCAGATGTGCACTGCACAACGACATCAGTGTCAAGGTCCACATAACCACCAATATGTGGCCCAGTAATCATGGGCAAGTAAGTTATATCTCCCTATCTGACCACTAGATAAATGTAGTGTCTATAGATGAGCGAATCCGAACTTAAAGGTTCGGAGTTCATACCGGACAGTTAGTGTCTGATAGTAAACACTTAACACGGTCTTCTCCAGAAATGTTTAGAGTTCTGGGGAAGTCCAGAAGGAGAGGGAGAGAATTAATTTTTTAGTTGAAAAGTTTGGGGCCTCATTGCTTTCAGTGGGGTTTGGGTTCTGGCTCAAGTTGGGTAAAGTTCAGGTACCTGAACCCGAACTTCCAATGGCCCGCTCTTCACTAGTAATGGCAGCTGGATTTAAAGCAGCATGTCCTATCACCACTGAGAATTGCTGGATGTTTTTTGGATGATTCTCGGTCCATGTTGCCTCCACCTCCTACTCATCTTCCTCATCCGGTCAACGTAAATCCTGCAAGATCAACTTCAGCATGCCCAGGGGAAAAACAGAAGACTGTTCTGAAACGTATTTGTTTGGGGAAAAATCCAACACTGCGCAGGAGTTGTAGAAGTGGATTAAACAACAGATTGAGTGGTTGGTGCTGCTGAGCCTCAAACCCAGCCTGGTGGTGTACAATAATGGGTGAAATCTCATAGCAGCTCTGGGACTAGCAAGTTTGTCACACATCCCTAAAAATTACCTTGAGATGTCAGAGCTGCTGCAAAAAGTGTGGCCCATCTGTGAGCACTATCTGCGCTAGAGCATCACTTCTGCCTTCCTGCTCACTGGCTGTTATGTGACATACCAACAAGGTGGAACTCCACCTTGCATATGCTGGAGAGACTATGCATTACTATCCCATTTTTATGCCTCCTTGAAGAAGCGCTTCAGGCGTTTGATTGATGAGGTGGTTGCACAGGAGAAAGAGGAGGACCAAGGCCCAGTCACATCATTATCAGGCCATTCATCAACACATGGCTCGTAGGGTGGGTTCCTGTACCAACAATGGCCAGGTACACAACTGTCCAGTGAAGGGACAATTTTGAAGGAGGAGGAACTGTGTTCACAGAGGGTGACACTCAAAGCAGCTCACAAGCATCCCTGGAGCATGGCTGAGGTATACAGAGGCCACAAATAATACAGCTCAAACCGAGGATGGCTTGTAATTGCCTCTGGGCATCCTGGCACACATGAACAAATACATGCAGTGGTGTCTGCGCAATGACAACCGAGTTGCTCTGATTGTTACCAATGCTAATTACTGGGTTTCCACCCTGCTGAATCTCTGCTACAAGGACAATGTGCCTTCCTCACTGGCCAAACACACAGGCTTTTTTGTAGAGTACTTCCACAGAGACAGGTGCAGAGTACAAACACAGAGCCTGTTTTGCAGAGTAAACACACCGAACCTAACGCTGTTTCTCACTCGAGCTGCATCCTGCCCCCACGCTAAGCAATGCAGAATGATGGCAATATTTGGCATGGCTGTGATGGCTCCGGAATTTCCCACAAAAAGCTTGTTGATTGGCTGAGCTTCAGCCTTTCAACAAACTTTATTCGGCATTGAAACCCAAACAGTAAAAAGACTTCTGAAAAAGTCAGCGTTCGAAGTTCAGCACTGGACTGAACCCCAAACTTTACAATTCGGGTTCACTAATCTCAACTCATAAAGCCTATGCACCAAGTGCAGTAGCTGCCCAAAACTAGAAGGAGGGACTAAAATACACCCTTGAAGATACGTAGAGGGCCTCAGAATAAATTATTTGATAATTTTTAAATTATTGTGAGTTTTAAATTGCAAAAAGATTGTGCAAATAGACAAAATCTGTCAATAAATGATTGGAAACAAGCTATCACATTGTGGACTGTGGAAGGGATGTATGTGACCAGAAGGAACACTCATTTCCATCAGATGATTCTGACATTTGAGAATGAGAAATACAACAAGATTGGAAAAATCAAGAACTTTACTCGGCATCAGAAAACATTTTGGGACGATTTTAATAAGATGCCCATGAATTGAATTGGACTGGAAAAAGTTTGGAAAATAAGGCGCTCTCCCATGATGATCAATGGTACACACCGATGGTACACTGAAACTGCAAATAGTCATTAAATCAGTAAATTTGGCTGCTTTTGTGATTATTTTTTTTATCTACAGATGATAAACAGCCTCAATCTGTGAAAGAATGTATGGAAAGAAGTTATCATGTTGTGCACTTAAATTCTCCTCTGGAGAACAGAGGACTTTCAAGGTTCCAGTGAGGAGTCATACCGACGTTCTCCAAGCAGTGGGGTCCTCATTAGTCAGTTGTAACTTGAGAGTAGCTGGAAGGGCAGTAGCATTACACCTCAACCCGTGCTGCCTTCTCAGGGGAAGACAAAATCTGTCATAAGTACTGGATTGTCAAAAGATGCAAGAGCGTGAAGAGCAAGAGAAATTAAAGGGAATCTGTCACCTATTTTTTCGCATATAAGATGCGGCCACCGCCATCAGGGGCTTATCTGCAGCATTCTGTAATGCTGTAGATAAGCCCCTGATGTAACCTGAAAGAGAAGAAAAATGAGTTATATTATACTCACCCAGGGGTGTCAGGGTCCGGTCCTGGTCCAATGGGTGTCGCGGTCCGGCCCGGCGCCTCTTATCTTCTAGCGATGACGTCCTCTTCTTTGCTTCCCGACACGACTCCGGCGCAGGCGCACTGCTCTGCCCTGTTGAGGGTGGAGCAGAGTACTGCAGTGCGCAGGCGCCAGACCTCTCTGACCTTTCACGCGCCTGTGCACTGCAGTCCTCTGCTCTGCCCTCAACAGGGCAGAGCAGTGCGCCTGCGCCGGAGCCGCAATGGGAAGCAAAGAAGAGGACGCCATCACTAGAAGATGGGAGGCACCGGACCGGATCGCGACACCCATCGGACCCAGACCAGACCCGGACCGCCCTGGGTGAGTATAATATAATGCGTTTTTCTTCTCTTTCAGGTTACATTGGGGGCTTATCTATAGCACTACAGAATGCTGTAGATAAGCCCCTGATGGCAGTGGCCACATCTTATATGCGAAAAAAATAGGTGACAGATTCCCTTTAAGTGTTATTAAATGTAACTGAGAAATGCCCATGGCTGCTTAAAGCAAGAGAAAACTATGTGAAGAAACATGACAATTATCTGATGTACATAGTTCTTACCAAGCTCATGTTCAGCAAAAATAAGTTTAATGTTTGACTTTGGTATTCATCAATTCATTCCTCAACATCTGGGGTATAAAACACAAGTACCTTGCCCAAGGCTACTTCCCCATGTCTCTTCACACTTTATCCTTATGCATCTTGGTTGATAATTCCCATCTTGTCAAGAAGCTAACAATGCTGGAAGAATGAAGTGACAATTTTTCTAAAACAACTGCCTTGGGGTTCAAAAGTGCTTGTTCCACCCCAGCTGTCATATGATATCATTGAGTCCTTACCTGCCAAAAGTCTGGAAATATTTGAGAGACTCACAGATAATACAAAGACTTCTGAGACTCCAGAATGGGTTGGAAAATCTCCCAGAATCCTAAACAAGTGCTTCCATGAGGTTCCTTATGTGATGCATAAGATATGGCTCAACTGTCCAAACACATATTTGTGGGGTGGAAAAGGGGGTATGGTGGATGTGTAGAAACAGAGTGGTATAAATAGGGACATGGTCATTAGTCAACATATCAACCACAGACATAGGGGTCTGCCAGGTTGCCAGCATCACTAGTGGCAAGTATTATCCTGCCTGGCTGGTAGTCAGGCAATTGGTAGATAACCGGAGCTCATACACCAACTGATACAAGGGAACAAGGATAAACAATGGTTAAATGAACAAGATAGAGGTCTAAAAACTGCCCTGAAAATGCCAGTCTGACATGCCAGGAATAAATAAATGGCAGAATTAGACTGAGGAGATCTGTGCAGAAGCATCTACACAGGCAAAGTACAACCAGTCCAGCATGAGGAAGGCAGATATGAGAATGACAGCTAAACAGACTGACAGTGTGAACTGATTATTTCAGATACAGTCCACTGAGCCTAAGCTTGTGACAGACACCTGCATACGAATATGTCGCTTGGCTGCAAAATATGTTCCAATTAATCAACATTTCTCTAGGCCAAGTGTCTATTTTAGTACAAATATTAGCATGGCTATCATATGTGACTGAACTAAGGTCTAGTCCTGTCATACGATGTGTTTTTCCTGGAAAATACATTCATACAGAATTATTAAACATGCCCATGGATGCAAAATGTTTCCTTTAAAGGGCATGCCCATCAGTTCTGATTAAAGATCCTCTAATGAATAATACAGTACAATAATTCCAACCCAATTTATATTGTTTTATGTAGTCTTTGAAAAGGAAGTGTTGCTCACCTGCTCAATGCTGAGAACTGCCTAGGTTCTCCTCCTTGGCCAGAGGAGTCTACACTCCTGTACATTGGGTTACTGAGGCATCCCGGTGATCACCTATGATGTTATCTCACCTTGTTACTGGACCCAACTCATGTTACGCTGTTGTAAGATGCCCAAGCGAGGTAGTTGTGGGCGAGCTTTGGTCCCCACTTGCTATGGCAACCTACAGACAAGGTGTGTCCCAGTCCCGTTGTGCTGCTGAGTATGTGGTGCTTCCCACTTACTTCTGGCCTACAGGCCTCTTCTAACTCCAAGAATCCATCTTCTGGAACCAGGGCAGCAATCAATCTAAGGAACAAGAGGTTTATAAAAACAAACTTTTACTTTGTGCATGTCAGTATATACAGTATTTACAGGTAGATGCAAAGGATAAGGCAGAGCGGGTTGTCATCTCTCCCATAGGAACAGTATGTAAGGAGGAAAACTGGGCTGAGGGTACCTGTACTGAGACGGATCCGGAACTGTCGAGGCGGCATCCCATGTTGCCCGGGGGAAGGAATAGGGGACCGGATAAGTCCCATGATCCAGAAGGAGTAGGCCCGGGTGAACTGTAAACTAGGGAAAAAGCGTGCTAAAAGAGGCAGAGTTCCCCGCTGGCAGGGTGAGCAGCGTGCTCCGGACCCCGAGCACCAGCGCTGTGATGGACTGCTGGTGTCAGCTCCTGGTAACAGGGACAGTGAGAGTAAAGAGTGCCATGTGCTCAGTGACAATTAATACCGCGAATGTGCAGAGGAGCGAGGGCTGTGTGAAGGACAGTTGTTTGCTGTCCTCTTTGCCACAACATCCACATGACCCCACGATTAACCCCAGGATTGCTGCAGCCCTCCTTGCTTTGGCTGCACAGGCTCATGGACTAGGGGCTCAACGGGTAAAACCAAAGATGGCCTCATCTGTGGACATCGCTGCTGGTGCTACAGCCCCCCAAGGGATCATCTGCGGTGGAGGAACATAAAGGACACAATAACTTTATTGGACTGTTATCACTTTGCAACTGTTCTTCTTTATTAAACTGTTTATCTCACTGCGAGGAGTTATTCTACCCCGTTAATTAAATTATAAAATGTTCTTAATCCTTACTCTGCCTCCTTTGCATTACTGCATCCCACAACCTGCTTACAAGTACACAACTTCAGCCTTCGTTCTCGGTATAGGTGGCATATCCCTCTCACTGGTTTTCCTAGCCTTTGGGAATCTTCCTCAGATCTAGCAATATATTCGGATTGCAATACCTTTCTCCCCATGTAGTCTGAGTCCATCTCTCCCTGTAGCTTCACAAGTGTGCCTCTGGCCCCGGACGTCCATCTCGAGATTGCTCCAGGCCATTAGACAGAATCACACGAAAGGGTATTTGTGGCAATCCCCCAGAAGGAATATGCTGCAAAGAAATCAAAACTTCTCCAACCATCCTGGAGCAGCTTCCTTGAACTTTTATTTAAAGGATACACCCGGAATCCTTTCAGGGCTTCACTTGGGCCCTCCTCCTTTCTTCCATAAAGGCAGCCCAAGCAGTTGGAGATAATGGCCTTCTCCATTTCCAGGGCTGATTCGCAAACTTGACCAGGCTGGGATCTTCATCTCCAGCGGTTGAACTTCCACAGCCCACTTATGTAGGGCCCTATCTGACTACATGAAACTTCTGTCCAGCTGCAGCTCTGGGATCTTCTTCAGGTTTCGGCCTGGTATTGTATGACTCCCTCACCAGCATCTGCGGCAAGCCAACAGCCTGCACCCCTCCAGGGGTTTTGACCGGGTCTCAGTCTCAGTGAGGGTCCTTGTCCCACATTGTCAGCTCGCCATCCCTTGACGTTGCTGGAAATCCCTTCGGAGATAAGGCCCAGCGGGTTGTCCTCTCTCCCACAGGAACAGTACACAATTTTAGCCCTGGTTCTCGGTATAGGTGGCATGTCCCTCTCTTTCCAAGCCCTAGGGAAGCTAGGGAATCTTCCTCACCTCTAGCAGTATATCTGGAGTGCAATGCCTTCCACCACATGTAATCTGAGTCCATCTTTCCCTGTAGCTTCACAAGCTGAGTGTGCCTCTGGCCCCCAACATCCATCTCGATGCTGCCCCAGGCCATTACATGGAATCACATGGAAGGGTATTTGCCGCAACCCATAACCCCTAGAATTAGGCTCACGCTGTCCCTAGCAGCCCAGGTCTGCTACTTAACTCACTGCGGTCCACACACATTGACTGCCCTGTCACTTCATGCACTTGCCACTAACACTCAATTCCCCCTCCCAAACTGGGCTGGCTACTACAGTTAACCCTGTCCCAGCTAACTTCACCCCCAGTGGGTATCATACCTTTACCACATACATGAGCATCAAACAGATTTAACTCTTGAATGTCAAGGAGCAATCCATCAGCTCCCATCACCGTTACACTGTGTTGGCTCCATTCACTTAAATTCATCTGGGGATAAATTCAACCCATAGACAAATGCAGCATTCTCTGTTTAGTCCGTTGGTCAGGACTTGTGAACTAGATCTATCAGTGTTGTCCCAAACTATAACAGCACTGAGATAAGGGATGTTCAACATACTGTATGCCTATGAGTCTGTAGATTTGGAACAACACACCTGCAATCAGTCCAAGCATTACAGTCTGTGTATAGACCATGAAATGTTTCCAGCCTTGTTCAACTGTTTAGTGTGCCAATTACTAAGTAAAGATTAGCTACACCAGACAATAGCACCACAAAGTGTGTATTAAGATTCTATGCCTCATCTGAGTGTTACAACCATCAAGCATGCTGTGCGTCTTAAAATGACCATAACCATCAAGCTTTCTATGCCACTGTGGCTTGAAAAAAGTTGAGTTGTTTTTATCCCATTAGTCTACAATTGTCATCTTATGCTCTGAGCAGTTCTGGCTCAATCACTATAGCTATAGAATTTGCTCTATACAAAGGAAAGGCAACTCTCTGCACCGTTGTGTATAATGCTTTTGAGCAGTGTAACACTGCTTAGCAAACAAGGCCAATGGGGACTAGCGCATAATGGAACATGACATACACATAACAGGATGTTATATGGCTGGACACTTTCACTCTGTTGTTCTCTAGCTCTGCAGTTTTAACCTTCTCTTCACGTTTTAATCCATAGCCCCAGAGGATGAAATCGTAGAGCCAACACTTTCAACTCCATTCTGATTGCTGCAGAGAACTTGGACCACTCAGCGTGACGCCAACGACAGTTTGAATGAAGAGGCGCTGAACGCTTTATTGATTCCTTTCTCATCCGTGAATCTTCTGTGGGTCAGCTTGAGTGACCACACTGCCAAGGACAACATCATTAATATGCGTCTCTCGTCTCTTCCGATATCTAACCACCGGAACATGGTAGAGACGAAAAGGGAAAATGCTATTCCTTTTTGCCAGAAAGCCTAGTCTCTTTGTGCAAGAGAGATTACAGACCATGGATAAACTAAACAGGCTTATTTATAAGCAGCAAAATGCGCCTGTGCGTCTCTGTTAATTCAACGTGAGAAGTCATCCTGCAGACACTAGCTCTGCATATTTAGGTAAATTTGTCATTCAGGAAGAACCACAAAGAAGCAAGTTTTGTATAAAATTGGCATTTTTTTTGTCAAGTTTTGGACCATTTAGAAAAGAGTTTTTCCAACCCCAGTTCTCAAGGCCCACCAGCAGGTCATGTTTTCAGCATTTCCAAAGTATTGCACATGGGATGGAATTATTGCTGCTGCAGGTAATGCAATTATCACTTGTGCAATACCAAGGGAATCTTGAAAACATGATCTGTTGATGGCTTTGGAGGACTGGAGTTGGGAAACAGTGGTTTAGGACATGTATGGGGCATAGATGGAATAAATAAAAAAGTGTGATCCAACACTAGGGATAATGGAACCTTTTAAGGTTAGTTTGGGCTATGTTCGCCGAACATAACCAAACAGCATTCAATTCAATGGGAGGCCCAAAAGCTACCAAAACAGCTCAAATTAGGGGCAGACACCAGGAAAAGTGGCATCAATTGACCCATCAATTGTGCTATAAATAAATAATTTGACACGGATTCCATTGTATTTTTGATAACCAGCCAGGCAAAACTGACAGCTGTTGGCTGCAACCCTCAGCTGTCAGCTTTAGCAAGGCTGGTTATTAAAAATAGAGTACACACTGTTTTTTTAATTATTTAAATAAATAATTCAAAAAACGGCTTGGGGTCCCTCCTATTTTTGACAACCAGCCAAGCTGAAGCTGACAGTTGGGGGGCTGGTATTCTCAGGCTGCTAAGGGGCCATGGTTGTTGCCCCCCAGCTTAAAAATAGTGGCCCGCAACCACCCCTGAAAAGGCAATGCGCCAATTCTGGTGCTTTACCCGGCTTTTCCCACTTTCCCTGTGGTGGCAATTAGGGTTCATATTTGTGGGATTGAAGTCATCTTTGTGTTTTCTGGTGACATCAAGCCTAGAGGTTAGTAATGGAGAAGCATCTATAATAAACCCCCATTACTAACTCCATAGTGATATAGTATAAAAAACACACTCAGAATAAAGTTCTTTATTTGAAATAATGACACAGACTCCTTTATTGACTCTTAATTAAACCATACTCACGTCAACGCCCAGTCCACTAAAGCCAATGTCTCCTGCAAATGAATTAAATAATAAACAACCATATTCCTCACCTGTCCAAAGCGAAGAGATTTTTCTCTTTTCCTTGTGATATGGGCATCGGGGTTTAGGCATTAAGGTGATTATATGGTGTTTTTTTACTTTTTATTTCAATATTTATTTAATTAATTTTTTTCCTTGACTTTGAGCACAGGCGCTGGCTGATGACTACACCCATCAGGCACTGCCTGCTTCCATTGTTATCAGCGACAGCAGGCATAGGATGATGGGAGTAGTTGTCTCTCATCAGCCAGCGACTACAGACCTGCAATAAACTTTTTACCGTGGGTCACACTCACAGCTGCGGGACCACGCTGACATCTGACAGTATGACACCCCATTGTGCTCTGATTGCTGGTAAAGATTAACCAGTGGTAACACCGCTGATCAGAGCCACCATGTGACCTAGTGGAAACTCAATAATTTACAGAACTTTGGCAGAATTTTTCCGATTCTGAGGAAATTGCTCTGGAATCCGAACACAAATCCAAATGTGCTATGTTCATGCCGACTTTGATATTGGCGAACGTTTTCCAAATAAGTTCTCTCTCCTCTATCCAGCACACTCTCGTTTAAGTAGCCAGCAAATCCTCAGCTTGGATGGAAAACCACTCCTGCTCAGTGGTAGTAATAGGGAAAGGTAAGGACATACAGTAGTTTTTAGATGAAAAATTGCAAAAATTTGTTATTGTAGAATTGAATAAAACAGAACATTCCCAGTACCCTAAAACAAAATGTGAGCGCTTTCCCTACATGGTTCGAGCTGAGTTTCAGTCTATACTCGTGAACAAAATGTAAATAAATGGCTAGATATCCCTACCTTTCCCTAGTGGGCTTACATGTCCTGTGACATAGATTTTAAATTTAGGCAGATGAGTATGGAAGACAGGAAACCGAGAGTTTATATTACAACAATGCCCCAAAGTTATGAGGAAGGGAGCAAATGATGTTTTCTACCAGTACTGTGATGCTGAATTTCATGAACCAATTGATAGTGGGGAAAATTCTGAAACCTATGCCATGGGAATTAGAGACCATGTCCTTAACTTCACTCAGGATCGTGAGAAAACAGGTTCCAAATCTTGGGCTAGACAAGTGGTGGCCATATTGGTGTAATCTAGTTTTTACAAAAATGTGCACATATTGTAATTCCTTTTTGTTGCCAAAACAATACTAACCTCTTAAGGTGCCCTATGTTCTAGCACCAAAATGTTACCATTAGATTCTAGAAGATATGTAATGGGCCAACTTAACAATTTGTACTTTTCATCATGCTCCTCCATGGGCACATTATACTACTGAAAAAGGCCATAGCCAATAGTGAATACAGTTGTTATGAATAGGTGTCCAGGTCTGCAACAATGTTTAAATAGATAGTATTTTTTATTATAACATCCACATGAATGTCAGGACCCATGATTTACCAGTAGAACATTGCCCAGAGCATCGCACTGCCTTTGCTGGCTTGTCTTCTTCTCATAGTACATCCTAGTGCCTTTTCTTCCACAAGTAGGTGATGTGAAGAAATGATGATTTATCAGGCCACTTTATTTAATTACTTCATGATGCTCATGTGCCCATTTTAGATGCTGTCTGCAGTGGACAGTAGAGATGAGTGGACTAAACTGCAGATGATCAGGATCGAGTCGAAGTTCCTCAAATTCACAGTTTCAAGCGAATTTGAACATTTTAATATTTGATTAATAGTTTGCAAAAAAAAATTGCCTGACACCATTCGCCACATTCCTGAAACATCAGATGTAATTTTGAGTTCTCACACTGACTTCCCTGCAATGTTCTGCAGCTATGACTTTTTATGGATTATCATACCTCGTACAGTGATGGTCAGTATCTGGACCATCAGAGTTTAGCTGTTCCAAGTGGAGCACAGATTGTATAGCAGAGTTGTTTTCCATCTCCAGAGTCACTGGGTAATTTTCTTTCACTGGTAAGGTCGGCGGGGTTCTCTCTGTCTCCAGTAGAGTGTAAACTCTTATGGTAAGTGGGATCCTCTCTCTGTCCTGTGGAGTGTAAGGTCTTATGGTCAGCATTGTCCTCTCTCTCATCTGTAGAGTCTATGTTCTTATGGTATGCAACGTTTTCTCTCTTCTCTCCCACTTGTATTTTCCGAATAATTACAAGATTTTGAGATTTATGTGAATTAATTCGCCACAAATCAAAGTTTAGGCCCAGTGGGCGACTTTGCATTTTGAAAGATTTCCCCAGCTTTACTTTTTTTAAAAGTACAAATACTAAAAAGAAAATTAAATTTGTTGAATTATAGGGGTTGAATACTTTTACAAGGCCCTAAATATCCATTTATTTACTCTCATTTTGTTTTGTTAAATATAATTCTTTGCTAGTCAAAAGAATTGGGAGTGCGATAAAAACAACCGGAGGCTTTATAGGTTTGTCCTACACAGACAAGAGATTATGCTTATTGCAAGGAAGGAAAAAAATCTGTTATTTTCCATTATCCCACCAATGTAAATGTTATGTACACTACTTATCATTGTGATGCATTGCTATTTACAACAGTGCACATCACCGTTTGTCCAATAAATGTTTTTCATAGCTCCAGTGATATTAGTGAGATGATCAGTCTTGAAATGGATTGTACGGAGAATTTATCACCTGCTAAGAGGATTTAATTTCATAGAAACTGCTTTGTGTCTGAATTCCTGCTGGGAGGAAAGCTTCACCTATGCCATCGCTCTGTGTATCCAAAGAGGTTTATTCTGCTGAATCCGCTTCATAATGTGCCAGTGCTCTAGATGGCATACAGAGTAAGCAAATAGGCAGCACTACGGGAAAAAAGGGGCAGAGAAAACAAGGAAAAGGAAGGCAGAGTAGTAAATCCTGTAATGTGAGACAATGAATTATCACCCATGCAAAAGTAATAAATGATAATGATCACAGCTAAAAAAATATTAGTTATCTGTTTAACAAAAATAAAATTAACGGGCGTATAACATTGTTCTTTTGGTCTGTAGGTGTCTCAGTAACCACCAAATTACATTTACAGCAATGTACTGTGAAAGAAAATGTTCCACCAAGGCACACACATGATATATCTCATTATGGTTGCTGACTAAATGGCTGACGAAGGCAAATGCCGAAACGCGCGTTGGGGTGGGCACGCATACCTCAATGGATCACCGCTAGAAGCTGAGCCCTCTCTTGCATACAGGTAACACAGCTCTCTCTGTCTAACTGTCTGATCAGCAGACTAACAAGTGCTTATGCATGTGCTGTGGACAATTATCCTATGTACTATTGGCTTGGACACTTGGCTCTATTGTTTTATTAATATATTGAGTTATTCATAGCTATATTTTAGCTTTCTTTGTGGTCTTTCAGAGGGGTGTAGCGCCCTTGTTTTACAGCAACATATTGTGCACTATTTTCCATCATTCCCTCATGTCCTTCCCTATGTTATTCTGGTTATATATTTTGTTTATGAATTTTTTAATAATAACATTTCCATACTATTTACAAACATTTTGGACTAGTACATCTTTCTTTCTTGCTCTTTGAGTAATGTACCGTGGCCATTCACCATTTGTTTAGCCCTTCCCAATAGACCTGTCAGCTCAAACAATATTCTGATTTGTACGCGTCTTAGCATTGAGTTATCCTTGTAGCACACTCTGTCCACGTCCAAGGTCGCTTTGCAGTTCTAAATAGTGCTACCGCGGAGAGGCTTTACACAAACTACTATCAGGTCTTAGTACAGGTGTTTAGACTTAGGCCTCTTTCACACTTCAGTTTTTTACAATCAGTCACAATCCGCCAGGTTTTGAAAAAAACGGATCCTCAATTTTCTTTTGAGGATCCGTTTTTTTTCCCCATTGACTTCCATTAATGGCGGATTGTGACGGATTGCCGTCCGTTGCATCCTTTTTTTGAGGATCCGCCAAAAGTTGCTGTCCGTCACCATCCTCAAAGATTTCAAAACGGAGCTTGCAACGTTTTTTTCTCTGGCGGATCCTCCAGACACTCATTTAACCCGAAATTCTTTCTGGTTGCCGGACCAAAAAAAAAAAATTCTCTCTCTCTCTCTCTCTCTCTCTCCTTTTCCAGGCTGCGATTCCTTTAAAATTCTTCATTTGTCGGATCCGTCAAAAAAACGGACAGGTGGCATCCGTTGTCATCAGTACTAAAACGGATCCGCCATCCGTCCTTTTAGCGGATTTTGACTGATGCAAAAAGCTGAAGTGTGAAAGAAGCCTTACATAGAGGCCCCTTGGTTCTGTCCTTGGTGGCGGCAGTTGTGCAGGTAGGAATGATCAGGTTGCTACGTCAGAATTTGGAGAGAATAGACAGGAGCATAACTGTCAGACTGAAAGATAATCAAAACATGGATTGAGGTTAAAAAAAAATTAAGCAGATTAGGCCTCTTTCACACTTCCGTTTTTGACCATCAGTCAAATACCGCCAGTTTTTGAAAAAAACGGATCCACCATTTTTTTTTGCGGATCCGTTTTTTTCCCCATTGAGTTGCATTACCGGCGGATCTTGACGGATGGCCATCCGTTGGATCCGTTTTTTGCGGATCCGCCAAAATGCTTGCGTCCGCCGGCATGCCTGGACAGACCCTGCAACGTTTTTTTTGCTGTAGGATCCGCATTTTACAGTGTGCATGCCCAGAGAAAGGAAGTCAGCTGGGAATTTTACTCTGAAATCCTTTCTGGCGGTGGAAAAAAAAAATTCTCTCTCTCTCGCTTCCTTTAAAATTCTTGAGCCAACGGATCCGGAAAAAAAATGGACCGCTGACATCTGTTCACTTCAGTTATCAACGGATCCGCTTTCCGCCATTTTGGCGGATTTTAACTGATGACAAAAAACTGAAGTGTGAAACAGGCCTTAAGCAAAAGCTGAAAAACAGGACTGAACCAATGCAGATAAAACTATAACTGGCAACTTCAAGAAGTACTGTAAGTTGGAAATTTTGAATAGAGTGTGGTGCTATCTTATTGTCCACAGCAAGGAGTTTATTACTTCTGCAGGACAGCACACACACCTATCCAACCAAAGTGGATGGTACTACAGATCCCAGGAAAGCTTGGCTCTGAGGCTAGAGAAATCTTGCGCCAACAGAGGTCCAGGTCCCTATTTCTCCTCCATTATCAGTGCTGCTCACAAAATACCTATGGCAGCTCCTGTTGATAAAAGCAGGAGCAGGTCCAGATTGTGATTTGACACGTATGTGAGATCAAAGCTGATGTTACATCCATAGGTAGTAAATTTAAGGCAGCCAAGATCCTATCCTGGAAGAGCAACATCCTACTCAGCTCCCCTAAAACATACACCCTCTGAAAACATCACATATTGGGAACTAAGCTACCTGAACTGTGAGATTGTGTCCGAAGCTGTCAATATCACAGGATGGATGCAATCTAAATTGGCTGAAAATATAAAAGCGGAAACAGGTTGAGATGTCTATGAGAGCCAGAACGAGGTCAGAGCGAAGCTCACATAGACTTAACATTGAGAACTTGCGACCGTTAACTCTGATTTGCGGTCACAAGATGGCGGCTCGGGACCGGAGCAATGCCGGGAGAGATGAACATGGTGGTTGATAAATATAAGACTATGGCCAGAGACCTTATATTAGTGGCAAAACAACAGCGGTGGAATAAAAAGAATAGTGGAGTGGTGCTTTAAAGATAAACTATTGTCTACTTCTATTACAAGTCCTCAGCCTGATTAAGGGTTTTCTACCCTATGCGTTGTAGAATACATAGTCTGTGGAATCCTATAATAATTATTGCGGTGCACATATCAAGATATCAGAATATTTTGAATTGAAAATAGAAATGCCTTTTTGAAGCAGTACCTGCAATTGCTGGAGTTCTATAAAGGTTTCCATTGGTAATTGGAGAAAGAAGTGATCAGATCTCCTGAAATTTGCACACTGTGAAGACAACACATATTGGGAACTGGGAAATTGGATTTTCTAAGTAGGCTGGATGTACAGTATGGTCTGTGATCTTGGCATAAATTATGAGAGAGCAACTGGTTTCAGGTGACCCAATTCTGAATTTGGGGGATTCGTGGAGAAGAAATAGTTTAAGTAAATTGGGAAAAATCTCCGACACAAAATTTAAGATCATCATTAAAAACTAATTCCTGGAGAACAACTTCAATTACACAATCATAAGTAATAGAAAGAATGAGCAATAAAAAAAAGAAAAAAAGGTTTATATCGGTATATAGAATGTACCTCGATAGGGACCCATTTAACCCCGATGACCATGGTTGTTCAACGACCACCAAATGGCTAGATGCAAGCTGGTCAGTGGTCGTTTAATGGTTGTGGTTGACCATTTGGGGCCATTTAATTGCCTGTTTAGCCCTGCTGATCACAATTGTTAATATGATCATTCTGTGCTCATGGAACATCATGTCCTCGGCAGCACTTCACCCGTTTACGCAGGATGATGAGCTGCCAGAAACAATGACTTGCAAGCTAGCTTTAAAATCATCTCACCGATTGTACAAACATTTTGTTTATTTGTCGGGGGTTTGCCGATAATCGGGAACAAGCATCTAAATGGGTCCTAGTTATCACGAACCTCTCAAGATAAGTGATAAGATCTCCCAGCTCTGACTCCGTACACCAGCAAAGATTACGGAATGGCGCCAGGGAAAGACAGAATCTCCTCACCCTCAGATTTGCATTAAACAATTACCTCTACAGTGAAAGCTTTTTTCCTGAGCATCTTCCATTTTTCGATTTTAACCAGACCAGATAGAAGACATAGCTTATATGCAGGCTGCTGCCAGGTACTGCCATGCTGTGATACAATGATAGGTCTCAAATCTTTTCAGCCTCTTGTCTTCATTTCCTCATTTAGAAACCACATCCCTGCCAGTACAAGTCTCCCATTGAGCTTGTTCAAAACATTACTCAAGTATAAAAGGTGCATGATGTTTCGGGACGGAGAAACATTCAATATTAGTAAAAAAGATAACATAGCTGCAAAATGCTGCTCTGCTTGCTCTGATCACAGCTTATTCTGCACGGGAAGAGGCTACGAGCGCTTCTATCTTGACTCAGTCAGAATCACGCTGTGCTTATCCTTTGACAACCAAAGATCTTGCTTATAAATTTATAGATGTAGCGGAGCTGGAATTGACACTTGGTGTAACTCATATCTCGGAGTTCATACTGCAGAGCGACTATGGATCTCATTAGAATTCAAAGGGTTGTGTAGTTTAGAAAATCAGTTCAGAAATACCCTCATTTAGAATTAAAATAGACTTTTAAGGGTTTTCATATCTTGGATACATAGAGAGCGGTTACAAAGAGCGCCAGTCACTCGAAAGGACCTCTTCTCTCCTACATTATGCATCACAGACTCATCTGATTGATATGAACGGGCAATGTGTAGTGCTTCATTTATCCTGTAGAGGCGCTGCGGCGACAATGAACACTAAAAAAGGTACTCTACGAGATAATTGATCTGAATTGCTAAGTGAATTTCCTATTTCAATGCACTTGGTACTAAAAATCTTAAAGAGCAAATTAATATTAAAGAATAAGGAAAAAAAGACAATAAAATATTTACATAGTTATATATCTGGTATATCAGGTATATAGGGACTCATTGTGATGACAGTGGTTGTTAAAGTTTGCAGCAAGTCTCTGAATGAAGGATGAATCAGATGACAAGTCCCCATTAATAATCAGGACAATCTAAATCTTCTAAGGTGGTATTCACATGCCAGGGCCACAGTGTATTATTTTGCTGCAACTGTCAGTGGTGCAATTTCTCCAAATTGTTCCATGAGCTGTTTTTTAATATGACAATGCTAGGCCACAAGTTGCTTGTGCTACTGTGAGCAGCTTGAGTGGCCTAAACGTGCTACTATAGTCTGCAGTATCTCCGGACTTGTCTTCCATTGAGCATATCTGGGTTGTCATTGATCAGTAATTGCAAAGGGAGCTGCCAGCAGCAGATCTTGATGATTTGCTGTCCAAATCCATTCAGGCAGAACATTCTTCACACAACCACTAACCTCTTAAGGCAATATCACATACATGTACATGATTGAGAAGGTGACCACCTGTGGAGAGGGCTAAGGAGCTGTCTCTACACTCGGCAGATACTAGCTATATTACATAGCTGGCATCTATATTTAACAGATGTGGACAGAGTTAAACTCCAGCCTCGGCTGTCAGCCATTTAAATGCTTCTGTCAATCTGTAGCATTTAAGAGGAACAAGCACCGTTGCTTGTGCTTAAGGGCTCCTATTGGCGCTCTGTGATGTGACTGTTGGGTGCCGAGGGGTTACCACGGCAGTCGGAGGCCTGCAGAATGGGCCTGCTGAGCTTCAGAGGAGATCAAGATTTACATTCTTTACTGCATTACATAAGCGATCGAATGATTACAGGTTAAACTCCGATAAGAGGACTAAAAAATAAAATGACACATTTTTAAAAAAAAGTTTTAAAAAATATGAAATAAATATAAAAGTTCAAATAACAGACCATTTCTCCATTAAAATATATTATATTTCTTATATATGTATATATACACTGCTCAAAAAAATAAAGGGAACACTAGACACTGTTACTGACCTTCCTTTCATTTCTACCTGTTGTTTATTCCATTGGCACAACAGCAAGAGAAATTGAATCACAATCAGTGTTGATTTTACATATACAGTGGGTACGGAAAGTATTCAGACCCCTTTAAATTTTTCACTTTGTGCTTCATTGCAGCCATTTGGTAAATTCAAAAAAGTTTATTTTTTTCTCATTAACCCCTTCATGACCCAGCCTATTTTGACCTTAATGACCTGGCCATTTTTTGCATTTCTGACCAGTGTCCCTTTATGAGGTAATAACTCAGGAACGCTTCAACGCATCTTAGCGATTCTGTTTTTTCATGACATATTGGGCTTCATGTTAGTGGTAAATTTAGGTTGAAAATTTTTGCGTTTATTTGTGAAAAAAATGGAAATTTAGCGAAAATTTTGAAAATTTTGCAATTTTCAATTTTTTAATTTTTATTCTGTTAAACCAGAGAGTTATGTGATACAAACTAGTTAATAAATAACATTTCCAACATGTCTACTTTACATCAGCACAATTTTGGAAACAACATTTTTTTTTGTTAGGAAGTTATAAGGGTTAAAAGTTAACCAGTGATTTCTCATTTTTACAACAAAATTTACAAAACCATTTTTTTAGGGACCACCTCACATTTAAAGTCGCTTTGAGGGGTCTATATGGCAGAAAATACCCAAAAGTGACACCATTCTAAAAACTGCACCCCTCAAGCTACTCAAAACTACATTTAAGAAGATTATTAACCCTTCAGGTGCTTCACAGGAACTAAAGCAACGTGGAAGGAAAAAAAGGACATTTTAATTTTTCCAACAAAATTTTTTTTTTAGCATCAATGTTTTCATTTTCACCTGGGCAACAGGATAAAATGGATCCTAAAATGTGTTGAGCAATTTCTCCTGAATACACTGATACCTCATATGTAGTCATAAACCACTGTTTGGGCGCACGGCAGGGCCCTGAAGGGAAGGAGCGCCATGTGACTTTTGGAATGGAAAATTAGCTCCAATAGTTAGCGGACACCATGTCGTGTTTGGACTGCCCCTGTGTGCCTAAACAATGGAGTACCACCACAAGTGACCCCATTTTGCAAACTAGACACCCAAAGGAACTTATCTAGATACATAGTGAGCACTTTGAACCCCCAGGTACTTCACAAATTGATCTGTAAAAAAGAAAAAGTACTTTTTTTTACCAAAAATTTCTTTTTGCCTACATTTTTTCATTTTTTCATGGGCAACAGGATAAAATGGATCCTAAAATTTGTTGGGCAATTTCTCCTGAGTACACTGATACCTCATATGTGGTCATAAACCACTGTTTGGGCGCACGGCAGGGCCCTGGAGGGAAGGAGCGCCATTTGACTTTTGGAATGGAAAATTAGCTCCAATAGTTAGCGGACACCATGTCGTGTTTGGACTGCCCCTGTGTGCCTAAACATTGGAGTACCCCCACAAGTGACCCCATTTTGGAAACTAGACACCCCAACGAACTTATCTAGATGCATAGTGAGCACTTTGAACCCCCAGGTACTTCACAAATTGATCTGTAAAAATGAAAAAGTACTTTTTTTTTCAGAAAAAATTTCTTTTTGCCTACATTTTTTCATTTTTTCATGGGCAACAGGATAAAATGGATCCTAAAATTTGTTGGGCAATTTCTCCTGAGTACACTGATACCTCATATGTGGTCATAAACCACTGTTTGGGCGCACGGCAGGGCCCTGGAGGGAAGGAGCGCCATTTGACTTTTGGAATGGAAAATTAGCTCCAATAGTTAGCGGACACCATGTCGTGTTTGGACTGCCCCTGTGTGCCTAAACATTGGAGTACCCCCACAAGTGACCCCATTTTGGAAACTAGACACCCCAACGAACTTATCTAGATGCATAGTGAGCACTTTGAACCCCCAGGTACTTCACAAATTGATCTGTAAAAATGAAAAAGTACTTTTTTTTTCAGAAAAAATTTCTTTTTGCCTACATTTTTTCATTTTTTCATGGGCAACAGGATAAAATGGATCCTAAAATTTGTTGGGCAATTTCTCCTGAGTACACTGATACCTTATATGTAGTCATAAACCACTGTTTGGGCGCACGGCAGGGCCCTGGAGGGAAGGAGTGCCATTTGACTTTTGGAATGGAAAATTAGCTCCAATAGTTAGCGGACACCATGTCGTGTTTGGACTGCCCCTGTGTGCCTAAACATTGGAGTACCCCCACAAGTGACCCCATTTTGGAAACTAGACACCCCAACGAACTTATCTAGATGCATAATGAGCACTTTGAACCCCCAGGTAATTCACAAATTGATCTGTAAAAATGAAAAGTACTTTTTTTTTCACAAAAAAATTCTTTTTGCCTACATTTTTTCATTTTTTCATGGGCAACAGGATTAAATGGATCCTAAAATTTGTTGGGCAATTTCTCCTGAGTACACTGATACCTCATATGTAGTCATAAACCACTGTTTGGGCGCACGGCAGGGTCCTGGAGGGAAGGAGCGCCATTTGACTTTTGGAATTCGGCGTGCCTTCATCAAGGGGAAGGCACGCCGAAACGCGCGTTGGGGTTGGTAGGTTGGTCCGGGAGGGTTGCCTTTTGCCTACAAGGTACCTGTATATTTCTATACTTTGCTTAATATTGGTGGCATTCATCTCTTGTATGAACATGTGATTCTGTTCTTGATATGGCATATTTGCCTGCATGGGTACCCGGTATTTATTACCTGTTGGCATAACATTATGAGTGATTGATGTATTCACAGTACCCTGTTGTTTATTGCTACTCCCCTGTGACACACCTACCTGGGCTCTTTTGTATGTGGTTGATATAGCCTTTTTCCATCCTTCAGCCCTTTTCCATGCATGTTTGTCTGTATATATGTGTATACATATTTTTATACATACCAATAAAATTGTTTTTACTTGGTGTTTGACCTTTTGACTGTATTTGCCTTTTGTCTGTGACTCTGTACCTCATCTAGACTGAAAAAAAACAAATTTATTAAAAAAGAAAAATTGAAATATCACATGGTCATAAGTATTCAGACTCTTTGCTCAGACACTCACATTTAAGTCACATGCTGTCCTTTTCCTTGTGATCCTCCTTGAGATGGTTCTACTCCTTCATTGGAGTCCAGCTGTGTTTAATTAAATTGATAGGACTTGATTTGTAAAGGCACACACCTCACCTGTCTATATAAGACCTCACAGCTCACAGTGCATGTCAGACCAAACGAGAATCATGAGGTCAAAGGAACTGGTCAAGGAGCTCAGAGACAGAATTGTGGCAAGGCACATATCTGGTCAAGGTTACAAAAGAATTTCTGCAGTACTCAAGGTTCCTAAGAGCACAGTGGCCTCCATTATCCTTAAATAGAAGTGTGGGAGCACTAGAAGTCTTCCTAGACCTGGCCGTCCAGCCAAACTGAGCACTCGTGGGAGAAGAGCCTTGATGAGAGAGGTAAAGAAGGATCCCAGAGAGGGGCAGCACAAAGCAAGAGACACAGTACTACACCCCAGACTAAAGGAATTCCACACAAAGGGATATTCCAAAATGAACATTAAGTGAGTCATGTAAACCTCATCAAGTGAAGATATTATGAGGTGAAAGCTACATATGCTGGGGGAAACTAGTGAGATTAGTTTCTGCAATTGCTGACCACACACCAAAAAAAGCAAGCCTAATAATAATAGAATAACATAGTAAAATAATTACCCGTCATACTGCAGATCCCAGGGGCAGGGTCGCACCCTGAGGAAGGGCATCCACACCGAAACATGCGTTGGGGTTTCTCTCTCCCTGCCCCTGGGATCTGCAGTATGAAATGTTCATTTTGGAATATCCCTTTGTGTGGAATTCCTTTAGTCTGGGGTGTAGTACTGTGTCTCTTGCTTTGTGCTGCCCCTCTCTATAAGCAGCTGATTTAATTACTTTACTAATTCCCACCCTATTAGCACTTCCATTGTGGGCAGGCTAATTGCTATGATCTAGGGTATACAGGTCATTAAATTGATTGTTAATTTTTATCCTCATACACTTTTCCTCTGCTCATGTATGTTACCTAATGTTTGTTGTACTAATTTTTTGTACATTTCATTACTCTATGACTTAATAAAATTTGTATTTTTGTATACTGGCGTAGACTCAATTTTTCTATTTGTTTATAGCTATACAGGAGTCGTTGCTTCCATGTTCATTATTGAACATGGTGGAATTTTTTTGCCACCACTAATTTACTAATATGGTTTGGAAATTTCTTATTTTAAAATATAAAATTAATTGCCTGATCGGTAAATGCTGTATCAAGGAAAAAAATCAATCCACCGGAAATATGCTGCTCCTGCCTAAAAAAAATGTAATGTAAACAATTGAAAACAATGTACTGTATATAGCCCAAAATGGTATCCATAAAACCATCTGCTCATCATCACACAAAAGAAAGCACTCAATTAGCTCATTCAATGGAAAAAGCACAAATTTATGGATTTCGGAATTGGTGACACAAACCAAAAAATCTCTCTTTTTTTTAAAGAAATGTCAGTATATTTTTTCTCCATTTTAATGTAAAAAATGATGCACAAGCTTGGTATCGACATAATCAAGCTGACCTTGAGAATCATGATTCAAAGTAACTTTTACCACAGAATGTATGCCTTAAAAACCAAAGCCAAAGTAATAGGACAGAATTGCATTTTGCTTTCAAAATTTCACCAAATTTGGAATTTTTCCCCGTTTTTCAGTAAACTGAATGGCAAATTAAATGGCATAGTTCAAAATGACAACTCATCCCAGAAAGAACAAGCCATCACATGGCTTTGGGGAGGAAAAATAAAAAAGATAAGGCTCTTGGGAGAAGGGGAAGAAAAAGCAAAAACAAAAATTGTCTGTAAAGGGATGGGGTTAAAGTCCTCATTGATAGCATGCCAAGGCATGTAACTATGCGTACTTCTGGGTGTGGTGCTCATAGTCGATACTGACAAATCAAGATGTATTGAAACATTTTGTTTCCATTTTTCATGATTGCATATCATTAAAGGGGTTGTTCGGCCTTACGGTACAAGTCTCATAGACTGACTCCATACTTTTGAATCCTCACATCGCGCTGTGAGGATTTTCCAATGGTGGCGCTGGGAGCAGGTGGTCATGTGACTGTAGGGTTCAGACAGGTTCTCAGGATGCAGTGACAAGACATGAGACTGAGTGTGATTGGTAAAATAAATATTTATAAATTGGTGCCGCTGGGGCTGTGCTGAACAAATCAAATGGGCAACAACAAACTGTCCTCGCAGGGACTAAATAACATTTACAACACTTTTCCTTATACTAAATGCGATTAATCTAGCTAGTCCGGGTGTTGTAGGCCACGTATGGCCGAACTAAGGGTCCTTATTTCCTATGGACAACTTATCCTTCCAGGCGTCATTCAGGATCGCAGATGCGGCCTCTCAGAGGTCGCTGATGCGGCTGCCTTGACGCCCCGATGTCCAGGGATGATTTGGGTTCGATGGGCCCTGAAGAATCCGTGCTGGCGGGGCACAACAGGCCCTGAAGAATCGGTGCTGGTGGGGCACAACAGGCCCTGAAGAATCGGTGCTGGTGGGGCACAACAGTGTTATGAATGGGTGACCGAGGAGAAAAGCAACACACGCTAAGTCTCAGAAAACCAGAGAGGTTGGTAACTATGCAGATTGCAGATCCCCTGATCTTAACACACAACTAGCAGCAGTCGTGGAGCGTTCCTACGATGGTCCTGGACGCCTCGTCACAACCGGAGAACTAAATAAGCATAAAGTAAGAAAAGGGAAAACTAACTCCCCCAGAGCAGACCCCAAAGGAAACACAGCCCCCCACATGTATTGATGGTGAAGCAAGATGAAAACACAAACAAAGGCAGAAAAATAGGCTGAGCAAACGATGGGGCCAATCTAACTTGAAAGGACAAGAAAGGAACGATACTGTCTGCAATCTGCCAAAAAACCCTACCCAAAATAATGTCAAACACTTCTGATAACAAAATTAACCCTGAAGTCACTAGACTTTTCCCACTATATCAGCACTCTGAAATATTCTGAGACAGAGCAAAAAAGAGGCCAATCTAATAAAATTCAAATTGGCAAATACAGATAAATAAGAGTGGAGATTCAGCACAGCCCAGCCGGGCTGGCTGACAACACAAAAACTGAGCTGACCAACAAGAGCAAGTGTGAACATTAGCAAAAAGCAAACTTAACTTGAGAAGAATGGAGCAGAGCTGAAGTCCAAGACCTGAGAAGCAGACTGAATCACCAGCAACAGGATAGGGCGTCGGCTGTCTTATATCCAGTCTGAGATCCAATCATTATCCTCCTCATCAGGTGGCAGACCATTACCAATTAAACTAACCTCACCACCTCCTGTCACCACCAGAGGGAGAACAGAAGGAGAACTCCCAGCTGGTGGAGCAGAAAATGAGCACATAACACAACAGGCCCTGAAGAATCGGTGTTGGTGGGGCACAACAGGCCTTAAAGAAACGGTATCGGTGGGGCGCAACAGGCCCTGAAGACATGATGACGGTGGGGCACAACAGGCCCTGAAGAAATGGTGCCGGTGGGGCACAACAGGCCCTGAAGAAATGATGCCGGTGGGGTGCAACAGACCCTGAAGAAATGATGCCGGTGGGACGCAACATTCCCTGAAGAAATGATGCCGGTGGGGCGCGGTGATGACGCAGTCTCTAAGTCTACCATTCACCAGTCTCTGCCCAGAGTCCCTCAGCAAACCAGACGGGGGCCTCTACTGCCGCCTGTAGAGAGGTGGCGCCCCCTGGGGCCGGTGATGACAGGGCCGCAGCTGTGGAAGAAGGCAGGGGGGCAGTGTCCTGACCGCTGTAAAGGAATGGTCTATAGTCGCAGCAGTCAGTGGAGGTCGTGGACTTGTCACAGCAGGACCGGAAACAGCGGGGGCGGCTGTATGCGAACGTATGAGGGGAGTAGCCACCGGTGCAAGGCTCTCACGTGTCACTAGTCGGTAAGTCCACAGCTTTCCTTTCACAGGGCCCTGTCGGTCTCTCCGTGACACACCGTTCGCTCCCTCGGTCCTCTGCGCATTGGGTGTGGTGAGCACCAGGATATCTACACTTTGTGGTAAATATGCAATGCTTTACTTGGTCTCTCTACACTGCTAATGCCTGGGTTTTCCACTAGCACTGTCACTATGGTCTGGATTATATGATATAGCCATGAGCAAACACACCCTTTAGGTGGCCCCTGCAGGGTGACTAATAATGAGGGCAATCTGGCCTGTTTATCCGGCCCTGAGGCTCCGGGGGACCACTGGCCAGGTGCCCTCATGTGCGGTGGGCAGGGAGAGATCAGGACTCCACTTGAAAGTGACAGGTACAGTCATACTAGTTTTTTAGGCACCTAGCCACTGCGGGGCCTGTGGACTTAACGGATAACACTAATTCTATATATTCTTTCCTACTGCTTTATATCTATTTGACTCCCCTGATGAATCCCCACCATTGGGGAAGAAACGCATAGGGAGCTTCTCTGTCTATTTTTCCCCTTATCAGTGGGGGTGTCCACTACAGGATCCACTTGTGGCCTGTCCTTGTTAGGACCGGAGTAACACTGGGGCACGACAGGGAGTGTAGGGGAATACTTTACCTTAACACTGTTTTTCCCATGTCTGGGCTCCCCATGAGTGGTTCATCTCCAGCAGGATACGCCCTGATGCTGGAATGCTATACTAATACCAATGGTGAGACCAAACCATTTTTTATTGAGCACTGGTTCACATGAGCACTTTTTTGTAATGTTTTTGTGTGTTATGTCCTTTTAATGGTTCATTAAAGGTTATGTTTTACTCTACTTTATGTGGGATACTCTCTAGGCTGTGTGCCACATTTAACCCCTGAGGGATTTTTGGAATAGTGTTAAGAAGCTCACACTATAGCTGAGTGCATAAATATGCAATGTTTTATTTGGTCTCTCTACACTGCTAATGCCTGGGTTTTCCACTAGCACTGTCACTATGGTCTGGATTATATGATATACCCATGAGCGGACGCACCCTTCAGGTGGCCCCTCAGCTGCGCGGCTGGTTCACGTCATCCAGCACCGCGGCTGACGGCTGTGCCAGAGAGAGTAAGCTGCAGTGCAGGTGAAGGTGATGCTGCAGGAGAGCGTGTGGTGAGGTGCATGAGTGAGTGTGTGTGTGTGTGTAAGAGAGGGGAATGATGAGGATGATTGCGGAGAAGGCAATAATGGGGTGGTGGGGATGAGGAAATGATGGAGGTGGTGGAATGGACAACAATGGGGTGGTGGGGAAAAGGCAATGATTGTGGTGGTGGAAAAGACAGTGGTCATGGTGGTAAGGGCAATAATGGGGTGTTGGGGGAGGAGGAAATGATGGAGGTCGTGGAGTGGGCAATGATGGGGGTGGTGGGGGAAAAGGCAATGATGGTGGTAGTGGAAAGGACAATGACGGTGGAAAGGGCAATGATGGGGGTGATAGGGGAGGAGGAAATGATGGAGGTGGTGGAATGGGCAATGATGGGGGTGGTGGGGGGAGAAAGCAACGATGGAGGTAGTGGAATGGGCAATGATGGGGTGGTGGGGAAAAGGCAATGATTGTGGAGGTGGAAAGGATGATGATGGTCGTGGTGGACAGGGCAGGAATGGGGTGGTGAGGGAGGAGGAAATGATAGAGGTCGTGGTATGGGCAATGATGGGGGTGGTGCGGGAAAAGGTAATGATGGTGACAGCAGAAAAGACAATGATGGTGGAAAGGGCAATGATGGGGGTGAGAGGGGAGGAGGAAATGATGGAGGTAGTGGAATGGGCAATGATGGGGTGGTGGGGGAGAAAGCAATGATAGATGTGGTTGAAAGGACAATGATGGGGGTGCTGGGGAGAAGGCAATGATGGGGGTGGGGGAGAGGACAATAGTGGGATGCAGGGGAGGAGGACAATGAGGGATGTGGGGGATTGGAAAGGGAGGACGGGTTATTTATAATGGATTTAAGAACAGGGAGAGGTGGAGGAAAACGTTATTATCGCTTATTATGTTTAAAGGGAACCTGTCACCACTTTTTTTGCCTACCAGCTAAAAACATCAGTTAATTTGGTGTCAGCTATGCATTCCACCACTACTTCTGAAACCCCCTGAGTCCCCATGTATCACCCATAAAAACCTTTTTTATTGCTCCCGCCCTGTATGGTAATCTATTTGGTCTGGTCCGATGGGCGTTGCCTCTGTTCCCTCACTCTACCACTCCTTGGCTTGCTGTACGCATTCTTTGTCGGGAATATCGGAGATCGCGTACAGATTTTGCACATGCACATTGAAATGGTACCTCGCGTGCGCAGTATGCTTTGCCTAACTACAGGCAAAGCCAAAAAGCAGTAGTGCGCATGCATGTCCTACACCTTCTGTGGTGCCATGTCTAATCATTGGTAACAGTCTGCTTTAAATACCCTATGAAGCTATGCGCCGGATATGAGGGGTTCAGTAGTGTGACCGCACGTAGTAAAGCAGCCAAAACGAGGTTTGTGACGCTGGGGTAGCGGCGCACATGCAAAAATGTGACTGGGGTTCGGATATGTACACCATGCGAGCGTTCAGGGAAAGGCTTGGAACACAAAACCAAGGCGCTTGATGTTTTTAACTGGTAGGCAAAAATAGTGGTGAAAGGTTCCCTTTAAAGTGAACCTGTCAGCTGCTTTGGCCACTATAAGATGCGGCCGCTGCCTTTCAGGGCTTATCTACAGCATTCTATAATGCTGAAGATAAGCCCCTGAACTAACCTCCAAGTGAAGAAAAATAAGTTTTATTATCCTCACTCGGGGGCGGTCTCGTGCGGTCCGGTCAGATGAGTGTTGTAGGTCCGGGTCCGGCGCCTCCCATCTTCTTGCGATGCCACCCTCCTGCTTGGTTTGTGGCTCCCCAGCATCATGCTCCAGCGCAGGCTTACTTATCTGCCTTGTTGAGGGCAGAGTAAAGTACTGCAGTGCACAGGCACTGAGCCTCTCTGACCTTTCCCAGCACCTGCTCACTGCAGTACTTTGCTCTGCCCTCAACAGGGCAGATAAGTATGCCTGTGGTGGAGCACAATGTCAGGGAGTTATGAAGCAAGCTGGAGGGCAGCATCGCAAGAAGATGGGAGGTGCCGGACCCAGACCTGCGACACCCATCAGACCGGACTGCCCCCCAGTTGAGTATAATAAAACTTATTTTTCTTATCTTTCAGGTCAGATTGGGGCTTATCTACATCATTATAGAATGCTGTAGATAAACTCTGAAAGGCAGTGGCCGCGTCTTATAGTGGCCAAAACAGGTTGACAGGTTCCCTTTAACACAGTCCCTTAGTATATAGTGTACTCGCTTATTATGTATAGCACAGGCCCTTAATATATAGTGTACTCACTTATTATGTATAGCACAGGCCCTTAGTATATAGTGTACTAGCTTATTATGTATAGCACCATCCCTCAGCATACAATGTAGTCACTTTTTATGTATAGCACAGTCCCTATATAGTGTACTCGCTTATGTATAACATATCATTAGTTATATGATTTCCTCTTTTGTTATGTATAACACCATCCCTTATTACATACCATCCTCTCTAGTTATATATGGTGCCATCCCTTATTATTTAGCTTCCTCTGCTGTTATGTACAGTGCTGTCTCCTACATAGTGTATACTTGTTACTTTTGCTATTCACGGTGCCCTCTTTTATTACATAGTCCGCTCTCTTGCTAGATATAAAATGACTGCTGATGGAGGAGCCGATGATCAGACTTCCAGTTCATTATCTCCTCCTTTAGAAAAGAAGCTTTCCCATGCTCCATCAGCCATCATTGCGTTATATATCTAACAAGAGAGGATGGTATGTAATAAAAAACAGGGCTCTATATAATTCAATATGTAAGGAACGGTGCTGTACATAGCAAGAGAGTGCACTGTATAAGGGATGGCAATATACATAATAAAGGAGACTATGTAATATATACATGTATGTGTGTGTGGCTATATATATATATATGTATATATATTATATGTAGCTTTGTCGTGTAGAGTTGAGGGCCGGACTGGGGGGGTGGTCCCTCTTTTACCACGCAAAGACGTCAGACAGACACCAGATGGAGGCAGATTTCGGGTACAACAGGTCCAAGTTTATTCCCAGCCGTCCGTCTGACGGCCCCAGCAATACACCGCAATTCTTTCACGGCCCTCTGTTTCCAGGCCCTGGTATACATACACCGTACTTTCTCTTGAGATGTGGATACACACACCGTCCCTTTTCAGCTTAGTGATGTTCCTGCCAGTTTGGTCACTGTGGCCGCCTTAGGCCTGTACACCAACAGCAATTTTACTGGTCAGCTGTTGTCATCAAATTCGGTATGCTTTCCCTTGGGACCTCGTCTGTACTGCGGTACTTCGTGTCAGGACCACCCCCCTGACTTCTTTACTCCTCAGTCCCCTGGTTTAGCTCTCCTCACAACACACAATTTATCACAGACTTCTCGTCTCTTGAGCTCCTCCCGGGGACTGGAACTTTCTGGAACCCTCCTGTCAAATTTATAACTTTCTCGATTCCCTGTAGCTCCGCCCCCCATGACCAACGGTTTCTAAAGCCATAAGCTGCTGTCAAATCCTCACACTCCCCCTGCCATCTTGTGGTCATCCAGGGTATTGCACTTCGTCTACACTGTTCAGCTGTTTCCCTTCTTTCATAACTGACAAGTCCGTCCATCCGTCAGGTCACCTTCCCTACACTCCCCCTTCCTTTGCTTATTGTCGTCCCCAACAATCATAGTCTCTGCCTTCGTTGTTCTGAAGCTTCCCCTACTATCTGTTGTTGCACCGGTGGTTGGGCCAAACCCACCTTTTGCGGGGGCTGAACCAAACCGGGAGCACCATGCTCCGAGCAGCCTACCGCCACTCGCCAGCGCGCACCCCACATGACAACTCCTTTCAGATTGGGCCAGGTTCACCCAGATTTTCTCTACAGCGTGTACCTTCCCCTACTCTCCCCTTCTGTCACCTTCCACTATCCGGTATGCCCTGACCGAGGCCTCACGCCTACCAGATCATTGTCAGCGTCCGCCTTCTTTCTTCTGGGTGTCCGTGGTGTCAGGGACCTGATTTTGGACTGCTGTCTGTTTCCACATCTTCCATCTCTTTGCCTTTCTCTCAGTAACAAGTCATGGTTGGCGTCCCGGTCACACTGACCCTCTTATCTCATAGTCCCTTTGGTCACACAGACCCCCGAACCCGGACCTGTTGCAATTTTCTTATGCATATTATACATTAAACCAACTTTATAATAGCACAAGTACCCCCTTTTTTCATTTACTGTTTCTTTTTAGCCAACACACAAAAAAACATAACAGGTTTACTCCCCCTTCCTTGGACATTGACACTCCCCTTTTTTTCTGTATTTGCATCCCCGCTATGTCAGGCAAAACATTTTAACTCTCCTATAGGAGTAAGAGGGAAAAAAAAACAACAACAACACAAAAAAAACATTTTCCTTTAACCAGGACGCTAACTGTCCCCACGATCTGCATAATGATGCAGCGGTTTCCCGGCAGTCCGAACCATCTTCTGGTGGCTGGTAGCAAGAGGCCCTACAGCCGTGGAGCTCCCAGGATGCAGGGAGAGTCCATAGAGTCCTCTCTACGGGGGTGGATGTTCCTTGGGTTCAGCGAGCACGGCTACTGCATAGTAGTCACGGGGACAATACTCCTTATAGTAGGATACCAAGTCCCCCTCTTGCAAGGCCTGGCCATGACGTATAGAGGTCACATTAATATACACTTTCTGGCCGGTTGCGAGGTCTCGAATGAACCCGTACCCTTTTTATAAGTTAGTATACACGAGCCGTCCCAAGGATCATGTAGCCGCCATACCAGCCTCTCCCCTCTCATGGAGCAGGTTCCACACTTCCTGCTCTCTGGCCTTCTTCTTTTTGATGACCTCCGTGACCCAAACAGAGGGTCCAGCGTAGGCCCCGGAGTCCGGTGGGTGGGACGTAGCTGGGGTTGAAGGCGGAGCAGAGGCGGCCGTAGATGTCAACGGCCCAGCAGCCGCTGGGGCCGGGCGGCGGTTAGAGGCAGCCGTAGTCTCCGATGAATAAGCCGCAGAGCTCCACAAGTAGGCCGCGGACATCAGATGGAGGCAGATTTCGGGTACAACAGGTCCAAGTTTATTCCCAGCCGTCCGTCTGACGGCCCCAGCCATACACCGCAATTCTTTCACGGCCCTCCATTTCCAGGCCCCGGTATACACACACCGTACTTTCACTCGAGACGTGGATACACACACCGTCCCTTTTTCAGCTTAGTGACGTTCCTGCCAGTTTGGTCACTGTGGCCGCCTTAGGCCTGTATACCAACAGCAATTTTACTGGTCAGCTGTCGTCGTCAAATTCGGTATGCTTTCCCCCGGGACCTCATCTGTACTGCGGCACTTCATGTCAGGACCACCCCCTGACTTCTTTCCTCCTCAGTCCCCTAGTTTAGCTCTCCTCACAACACACAATTTATCACAGACTTCACGTCTCTTGAGCTCCTCCCGGGGACTGGAACTTTCTGGAACCTTCCTGTCAAATTTATAACTTTCCCGATTCCCTGTAACTCCGCCCCCCATGACCAATGGTTTCTAAAGCCCTAGGCTGCTGTCAAATCCTGAACTCACACTCCCCCTGTCATCTTGTGGTCATCCAGGGTAATGCACTTCGTCTACACTGTTCAGCTGCTTCCCTTCTTTCATAACTGACAAGTCTGTCCATCCGTCAGGTCACCTTCCCTACACTCGCCATAAAAGGAGGGGGGCCCAGACACACTTCTTACACATGGGCCTCAAGCTGTTAGTGTCTGCTCCTGGATATGCTGTCTTATTATTTTTGAACTCATGAGTCTGCAGTCACAAGGACTTGTACCCAAAGGCTGGACAATCCCTTTAATCCATTCTGTGATTTTCATGATTCCATGGTTTTTCCTTTTTGGTGTTGAAATTTTAATGTTGATGAGTTTTCAATGTTGTACATGGACATACATATGCCCTATAAGCATTTGTGAGTCAATCCCTTTAATCTTGTAGATTGAAATTAATTTTATGCCCTGCAGGCAAGATTTTCCTTACATAAAATATGTTTCATGAAGATTTAAAGGCATGTGTAATATATGTGGCCTTGCCATGACATATGATATGAACATTTTTTTTGTTGGCCTTGACTACACAATGCAGCATATAATGTAATATATTCATATTTATTTCCTACATAATTGGAAGAAATCGTACTACCCATTCATCAAAATAACATTTGTCAAATTTGCAACTGTTCACTTACAATTTTGCATACAAATCCTCCCATAGAGGTGAATAGTGTGCGGATTTGCATGAGTACATTTTTCCCATTACCCACACAAGATTTATATACTAAACACTATTACACTGTCTGATTCATCAAAGGCATGTTTGGTAAAATAAAAAAGTGCATATTTCCATATATTACCATGCAAATGATACCATCTGCTTTTTGTTGATGATTTGACAGTGGAGCGGCCTTGAAAAGGACATAAATGTTATTTTTTTTTAGTTTTGTAAGATGTTTGCACAGTTGTGTAAATTCCGTATTCACACAAACATTTTAAAAATGAAGAATAAGAGTCACAAAAGAAGATTCGTTATTGTTTGGCAAGTTGTAATGTTCAGGGACAACCTAATATGCAAAAAAAAGGATTTGATCCCTTGCTGATTTTGTAAGTTTGCCCTCTGTCAAAGACGTGAACAGTCTATAATTTTAAGGGTAGGTTAATTTCAACATTGAGATTTAGAATATCAAAAATAAAATCCAGAAAATCACATTGTATAAATTATATATATTTTTTTACATTTTGCAGTGGGAAATAAGTATTTGATCCCTCTGGCAAACAAAACTTAATACTTGGTGGCAAAAACCTTTTGGGCAAGCACAGCAGTTAGATGTTTTTTGTAGTTGATGATGAGGTTTGCGCACATGTCAGGATGAATTTTGGTCCACTCCTCTTTGCACATCATCTCTAAATCATGAAGATTTTGAGGCTGTCGCTTGGCAAGTCGGAGCTTCTACTCCCTCAATAAGTTTTCTATGGGATTAAGGTCTGTAGACTGGCTATGTAATTCCATGACCTTAATGTGCTTCTTTTTGAGACACTCCTTTGTTGCCTTGGCTGTATCTTTTGGGTGATAAGAACTGAATGAGTTAAATAAAATCTGCTGGACATTATTTTTTCTTCAGGGATATGACTCAGCCATTTTCCCTTGTGAACCAAGGTCAAATATTTCCTGCTTACATGGCAAAGCTGTTGTAGAAGAACAAGTTGTGTAACTATTTTTCTTTTCTTTATTGCGCATGTCTGTAAATATCTAAATTCTTTATCATAAAAGGGGAAAGCTTGACTGAGGGGGCAGAGGCGCTCAGCAGGCATCCCGAGTTGTATCATACAGCTTGTGTCTGTGTAATTCTTCTCGACGGGGCAATCAATTAGAGACATATGGTGTCCTACACCCAAGAACATCGGTCCTTTGGATGAAAGAAGTATCTGAGGGATCCCGACAGTTTCCTGGTGCCCGAACAGGGACCTGAAATAGGCACCTCTCCAAGACCACCCGACCTACGGACCACTCCGGTTACTGATGAAATTGTGAACAGCAGACCTAAACACCTGGCCAGGTAAGAGATCATTCTTCTCTTCTCTGCTCTTCATAATATATCTGTAATGATGTATAGTAGGTTTCTATGAAGACAGTGGCTAGATGATAGAGTCACAGACACAGGTATACGTGAAAGTAGTTTGTATTAAACAAGCAGCACAGAACAGCACAGGTGCTGGCAGAGCCAGATAATGACAGCAGTGGTAACAGCAGCAGAACTCAGTCCAGTAGATAGCAAGTTGTACACCGGCACTGTGTAGATGTAAGCAGACACAGTCTGAAGAATGCAGGCAAGGACAGTCACTTAGCCCTCTCCCTTACGGGAGGGGAGTCTTCGGGCACAGTGCAGTGGCAGAGAAAGTCACTAGGTAATTGATACTGGATGTGCAAAGGTAGCAGGGATAGTCTCTCAGGTGGAACGCACACAGCAGTCAAGATCTTCAGCGCATACCGTGAGTGCTGTAGTAGCGGTGAGCGGTGGAGGCAGGGCTGGAAGGAGCCTTCAGGCCGACCCCGTCAGAAGGTCCAGGCAGCGGCAGTTAGGCAGCAGGTAATCCAGGTGGATTCAGCAGGAAGGAAGGAGGTAGCACAGCGTGCAACTCCCAGCTAGCAGATCAGGTACAGGACGAGATATACAAGCAAGGTAGTCACGTCCAGGAAAGCTATTTAAACCCGGCGGGCGGGACCAACAGGCGGTGATGTCACAGGAACCAGTATGGCCGAACGAAGCCAGGCTTAAGGGCAACAGTAAGGGCAAAGTCCGGAACACAGCAGAATAGGAACGATGCTTACATTATTCCCCCCTTAAAGAATGTCCTCCGGACAATCTTCGACCAGGCTTGTCCGGGTACCTTAGATGAAACTGCTCCAGCAGCCGCGGAGCACAGATATTCTCCACCGGTTCCCAGGAATTCTCCTCGACAGAGTATCCTTGCCACTTGACCAGATATTGCAACTTCCTTCTGAAGATCCGTGAATCCAGAATCTTCTCCACGACATATTGTTCATGTCCATCAACGAGCACTGGAGCTGGAGGAGAGGAAGTACGCCCTGGGAAAGAATTTGGTACAACTGGCTTTAGTAGGGAAACATGGAACACCGGGTGAACCTTCCAGGCAGGGGGTAATTTCAGACGCACCGCTACCGAATTCACTAGAGCCACGATCTTGTATGGCCCTACAAACTTCTGCCCCAGCTTGACAGTCGGTGCCCTCACCCTCAGATTCTTGGTAGACAACCAGACCGTATCTCCCACCCTATACACCGGAGCCGGCCTCCTGGAACGATCTGCTGCTCTCTTATACCTTTCCTGCGCAGTCGTCAAGGTGGTCTTCAGAGCTTCCAAATTCTGCTGTAAGAAAGAAAGATGGTCAGACACAGCAGGCACTGCAGCCTCCTTGGGGAACTGCGGCAAGATGCTTGGGTGGTAACCCTGATTAGCAAAGAACGGTGACTGCTTAGTCGAGGAGTGCTGCGAGTTGTTATATGTGAACTCTGCCAGGGGAAGCAGATCTACCCAATCGTCCTGCAGATGACTTAAGTAGCAATGGAGGTACTGCTCCAGGGTCTGATTCGTACGTTCCGTCTGTCCATTAGTCTGTGGATGGTAAGCCGAAGACAGACTTACTCTAATATCCAGAGCCGCGCAGAAACACCTCCAGAACCTAGACGTGAACTGCACCCCACGATCCGAGATCACCTCATCCGGGACTCCGTGTAGACGGACCACCTCTTGAATCAACAAGTCTGCAGTCTGTTTTGCTGTGGGTAATCCAGCGCAAGGGATAAAGTGTGCTGCCTTAGTGAGGCGGTCCACGACCACTAGAATGGTGTTCTTACCCTTGGAGACCGGTAGTTCAACAATAAAGTCCATTGAGATGGATCTCCAGGGACGAGATGGTATAGGCAAGGGTTGTAACAACCCGGAAGGCGACGCACGAGGCGTCTTGAACCGAGCACATACCTCGCAGGATGACACGTATCCCTCCACGTCCTTCCGGTACGAAGGCCACCAGAAGTACCGAGCCAGGAACTCTTGGGTCTTCGTTATTCCACGATGTCCCCCAATCTTAGAATCATTACAAAAAGGGTGGGGGAACAAGAGGTGCAATAGTGCCCTATCACTAGTGACACTACGATGTGAGTGGTGTAATGCAGTTCCACTCACCTATTCCGGTTGTGTGACCCACAACTGGCTTGAAGACATAACACAGTATCAGCTGCTGCAGGACCTCCACCGACCACTCCAAAGTGGAAAAACTGCCAAAGAATATGGGAGGCAAGATGTGCCACAGTCCGCGCTGCTGAATCCACAAAATCACCTGGGATGCAAGATGTAGTAACAAAGTACTGCTTTATTCCTTCCTACGCGTTTCGGCGCCCTTCCTGGCACCTTCCTCAGGGATATCCCTGAGGAAGGTGCCAGGAAGGGCGCCGAAACGCGTAGGAAGGAATAAAGCAGTACTTTGTTACTACATCTTGCATCCCAGGTGATTTTGTGGATTCAGCAGCGCGGACTGTGGCACATCTTGCTTCCCATATTCTTTGGCAATCTTAGAATCATGGATCAGTCGGAGGACTTCAAGTCTTGTCACCTCTGGTACATACAGCCGATTCTCCTGTAACCACACTCCTCCATTGTAATTTAGGCTTACTTCGGGGGTAGGTTGCCTTAGCAACGGATCTGCTGCGTATGCTGCTTTGATCTCAGACAGAAGATCCTGATGATGGATTGCAGAGATGAAATGAGCGGGAGACACAACAGTACTAGGAGACGACTTAATCACTTCCTCAGGAGCAGCAATCCTAGATAGCGCATCTGCCTTACCATTCCGTGCCCCCGACCTGTAGGAGATGATGAAGTTGAATTGGTTTAGAAACAAGCTCCAACGTGCCTGACGTGGGTTCAAACATCTTACGGACTGCATGAATTCCAGGTTTCGGTGGTCGGTAAGAACTGTAATCGGAGTTGAGGACCCCAGCAGCAAGTGTCTCCACTCCTTGAATGCCGTCACAATCGCCAGTAACTCCTTGTTCCCTACGTCATAGTTCTTCTGCGCCGGGGATAGCTTCTGAGAAAGAAAGGCACAAGGATGAAGAACTGCCTTCTCACCTCCTCTCTGTGACAACACTGCGCCGATGGCGACATCCGATGCGTCCACCTCAAGAGTAAAGCTCAGGTCTGGGTCTGGATGTCTTAAGATGGGAGCCGACACAAATTTGTCCTTCAGCCATGTGAACGTCTCCTGGGCTTGCGGAGTCCACCGGAACGGTACCCCCTTCTTGGTCAGTTGGGTGATGGGAGCCACAATCTCAGAGAAGTTACGGATGAAGCGCCTATAGAAGTTGGCGAATCCCACAAACCTCTGAACTTCCTTCACCGATCCTGGCGCTGGCCACTCCTGGATCGCTCTGGTCTTTTGATCGTCCATCTGGAGACCCTGTGGAGAGATGACATAACCGAGGAACTGCACTGTTGCCCTGTGGAACTCGCATTTCTCCAATTTGATGTAAAGATGGTTATGCAGCAGGCATTGCAGCACTGTCCTCACGTGGAGCCGATGTTCCTCGAGATCACTGGAAAAGATTAAAATGTCATCGAGATACACAACCATAAATACATCAAGCACATCTCGGAAAATGTCATTAACAAAATGCTGAAAGGTTGCAGGAGCATTTCGTAGTCCGAACGGCATGACCCGTGATTCGAAGTGTCCATAACGGCAGCGGAAGGCCGTCTTCCACTCATCTCCAGACCGAATTCTCACGAGATTGTAGGCTCCCCGAAGATCCAGTTTGGTGAATATCTTAGCCTGCTTCACCCTCTCCAGTAGTTCAGAGATTAAGGGTAGCGGGTGCCGATTCATGACCGTTACCTTGTTTAAATCACGGTAGTCCATGCAAGGACGCAGACCCCCGTCCTTTTTCTTCACGAAGAAGATTGGTGCACCCGCAGGAGAAGTAGACGGTCGGATGAAGCCCTTGGCGAGATTCTCGTCGATGAAGTCCTTCAAGGCCTTTAATTCAGGACCAGACAAAGGGTAAATACGCCCGAATGGGATCTCCGCCCCAGATATCAGTTCTATCGGGCAATCATAAGGCCGGTGGGGAGGTAACATATCTGCCCTCTTCTTATCACATACCTCTGCCAGATCCTGATACTCCATTGGTAATTGTCCCTCAGTCGTAGCTACTACCTTGGGGATAGCAGCGACCTTAGGAATAGCGGGGTTGCTGTTAGAACTTGGAGGGAACTGCACTTCCCTGGTCTCCCAGTTGATGCGAGGATTCTGAACCTGGAGCCAAGGTAACCCCAGGATAATAGGAAAGTGAGGAGAAGATATTAGTAAAAAGGACAAATGTTCCACATGTTCCTCTCCAATGCATACCTTCACCGACTCAGTCTCCATGGTTACCGGTCCCGATGTAAGTGGTGACCCGTCTACTGTCTCCATCAAGACTGACGACTCCCTCTTCACTGCCCTGATTCCATGCTTCCTTGCAAACGCGATATCCATGAAGTTTCCACTGGCCCCGGAGTCCAACATGGCGGCGCTCTCGACACACCGACCCTGGAAGCAGACCCTCAAGGATAGGTAATAGTGGGAATTCTTCTTAGTAGCGAAGGAGGAAACGACGGATGTCATCGAGATCACCACTGCGTTCAATGGAAGAGATGCCAGCGAATTCATATCGGCAAAGTCCAGGTCTCTCTGATTGTCTCTGCCCCCCGAATTGTTCAGATCTAGGACGCAGGACTCCCCCGCCTCGGAGTTACAATCAATGATAGCTGCAGCCGTCTTACGTCTCCTGACTGGACACTCGGAGATGAAGTGACCGGTCCCCCCGCAGTAGAAGCACAGGTTTTCCTTAAAGCGATGCTCCTTGCGGGCATCAGGAGGATTTCTACGTACGGCATCCACCTGCATCGGTTCGGGCTCGGGCTCGGGATTCCTCCTGCTGGTGACATCTCTGGAGGGAGAAGAGAACGGAACAGTGTTATTAAACCGTAGATCAGACCAGCGCTCCTGTCTGCGCTCAGAGAGTCGATTGTCAATGCGGATGCAGTGGTTGATGAAGTCCCCAAGAAGCACGGGCGAGTCCCCGCGTGCCAGTTCATCCTTAACTGCCGTAGACAATCCCCTGCGGAAGATGGCCTGCTTGGCTGCCCCGTTCCAGGTGGTGTCTAAAGCCCATCTACGGAAGTCCAATGCATACTCCAGCACCGAACGCTTCCCCTGCCGAAGGGTCAGCAGCGTCGTCTCAGCAGTATTAGCTCGGTTCGGGTCATCAAACATCTGCGTCATTGCGGCAATGAAATTGTCCATAGAGTTAAGCAGAGGGTCGTCGGTCTCAATCAAAGGGTTGGCCCACGCGAGCGCCTTACCAGACAGCAGCATGACTATGGTCAGAACTTTGGAGCGTTCCGTAGTGAACTGTGGGGCATGAGCAGCAAAGAAGATCCGACACTGGTTCAAAAATCCTCGGAATTTATCCCTCTCACCAGCGAACCGGAAGGGTGGAAGCTTCGGGAAGGTCGGTGTAGTATCCCGGGCAACACCTGCTACCTGCGCGGCTGGGGCCTGTTCCAGAGCAGCAATCCGATCGAGCTGCATAGGAATCGCTTGCTCCAACGCCAGAACACGATCACCCTGAAGAGGAGCTGCTTGTTCCAGCGCCGTAATCCGATTTGCCAGTCGTTGCAACTGTGCCTCTGCTGCCCCGGCGTTGTGTTCGATACGTTGCTCCAGCATGTCCAGCTGGGTCCTAATGCCTGCCACATCCTGCCGTATCAAAGCAAGCTGCTTGCTTACACGTTTCTCCAGGGACTCTACACCTGCGGTCTCCATATTGGTGGCTTGTATATCCTGTAATGATGTATAGTAGGTTTCTATGAAGACAGTGGCTAGATGATAGAGTCACAGACACAGGTATACGTGAAAGTAGTTTGTATTAAACAAGCAGCACAGAACAGCACAGGTGCTGGCAGAGCCAGATAATGACAGCAGTGGTAACAGCAGCAGAACTCAGTCCAGTAGATAGCAAGTTGTACACCGGCACTGTGTAGATGTAAGCAGACACAGTCTGAAGAATGCAGGCAAGGACAGTCACTTAGCCCTCTCCCTTGCGGGAGGGGAGTCTTCGGGCACAGTGCAGTGGCAGAGAAAGTCACTAGGTAATTGATACTGGATGTGCAAAGGTAGCAGGGATAGTCTCTCAGGTGGAACGCACACAGCAGTCAAGATCTTCAGCGCATACCGTGAGTGCTGTAGTAGCGGTGAGCGGTGGAGGAAGGGCTGGAAGGAGCCTTCAGGCCGACCCCGTCAGAAGGTCCAGGCAGCGGCAGTTAGGCAGCAGGTAATCCAGGTGGATTCAGCAGGAAGGAAGGAGGTAGCACAGCGTGCAACTCCCAGCTAGCAGATCAGGTACAGGACGAGATATACAAGCAAGGTAGTCACGTCCAGGAAAGCTATTTAAACCCGGCGGGCGGGACCAACAGGCGGTGATGTCACAGGAACCAGTATGGCCGAACGAAGCCAGGCTTAAGGGCAACAGTAAGGGCAAAGTCCGGAACACAGCAGAATAGGAACGATGCTTACAATATCATTTTAACTAAGGTCCGTATCAAGGGGAATCTAGTAGAGGAGGGGGCCATAAAATCAGGTCCATATAAGAACTCTGAGGAAATAGGGTGTGACATACATATGTAACTTCTGCTCGAATGAGAGGTTATTGTAGATTCTGCCTGTATACAGCTATCTTTAGGAGAAGAGCTGATGCAAATCAAAATGGGTATGGTGCATGGACGTTTGCGGGAACAGTCCCAGGGTTGAATATACAAAAATTTCACCACGTACGTAAGGGAGATGAATGGTGGATATTACTAGCATTAAATACACATATCCCATTGAATGATACGTTGAGAGGTCTAACATTACGGAATCTAAGGCTGGGTGAACAGTTCATACTGCGCAGCCCGGACGGACAAGTTTTTCACAATAGACGATTCCGCGTTAGGAACCAAGGAGGTTGTTGAGTGGCTGCCTTGATTCGAAAGATTGTGGAAAGTAGAAAAATAAGCTGCACAGTAGGTATTCGTTCAAAGAGTGGTGATATTGCCTAACTGGGTTATGTGACAGCGTCCTTTCGGGGAGGTCACCGCCTAAGCTTAAATCAACACCCTTTACGAATAAACCTTGTGACAGATAAGAGTGTGACCAAATGAGCACAGGACCACGAAATGAGCCTGTGACAGGATATGACTGAAGAACCCCCAACAGATGGATACTTTGTTTACAATCCTGTGTGTTGTGGGAGTGTTTCTGTTCGGATGTTACATAGCATATAAGTACACGAAACACGTAGTACAAGGAGGAACAGACACCCCATTTAGCCTGTTAGCACCTTAGGAAGAAGGTAACGAGGTATAGCAGAGCCTAGTCTTGAGCTTACCCAATACACCACCTAAGGCAGAGGACTAACAGGAAGGAACAAGAGAAACAGGATAGAAAGATGGGGAACAGTCAGGGAAAGACACCCGAAGAAGGAGACCGGTTATGTGATATAATTGAGGATAGATATGGAAGAAGTGCAGCAAGGAACCTAGAAAAGGTATTAAAAAAATTCAAGGTAGAAGGGAGAGAGGCTTTGAACGAAGACAAATGGAAAGAGATAAAAGACACAAAATCAGGAAAAATCACAGATGCGGGATGGGGGGAACAAGTTGAAGCATGTCTGAAGTGTTCACAAGTTGCTCAGAAGGAAAAGTGGGAATACAATGAGAAGACAGGGAAATGGGTATATCCAAAGAAGTCCATAATAGGGGACCTAGGAGAGAAAATGCATGAGCCTCCACCCTATCCAGTCCCTTTGCCAGTGCCACCACCAGTACCTGTGGCTCCTCCACCGCCGACTAAACTGTACCCAGAGATGCAGATAGCTACCATGCAGTGGCAGTAATGAACCTGGATGGGTCTGCAGTAATTGTGGTCAACAAAACCCTAATTGGAGGGATGTTTGCTTTTTTTGTGGTGCACCTCGACACCATGCACCCAATATATTAGCCCCGGTTAGGACCTCCACCAGACCTTTTAGAGAGCCTGGACCAAATGGGGAACCTGTAACAAGGTATATACACACTTCCCATTATCAGCCTTGGACTGCAACTGAATGCATGGCTTTGTTGTCCAACGTCCCTGACCCGATTATCAATCCAGCCCGATTTGCTGCTTATTTGAGACAGGTATTGGTGGTACACAGGGGTACTTGGAATGATGGAGAGGATATGCTTAGATTGAAGCTACCTTTGCCACTTCAACACGAGCTCTGGCAGGCTCTGATACCTAGAAAACCAGCAGAAAATGTGGAGAACAACCCCCGTACACAAGCATCAGTAGAGATATTTTTAGAGGTTCTTGATACTTTTATGGGAGGTAAACAGAGACAGCGAGGTTCGCAGACGGCTGTTTCACAACAACCTGGACAAACAGTAGCTGATTTTTATCAGACACTAGAAATGGGATTTAGCGATGAAGGACTGGATCTAACAAGTGGGTACAGAGACTGCTTGCTAAATCCTTTGTAGATGGGTTAACATCAGAGGTAAAATTGAAGTTGAAAAATTGTACTCCTGATTGGAGGTCAGCAGATAACGCCCATGGTCTGAGGCAGAGAGCCATGGGAATTGAAATGGACTTACGGGAAAACAAAAAAGAAAAAGGGAAAGTATTTTTCACACAAGATTCAGAAGGCTCAACAGGGGGAGCAAGGAGAAGGACTTTTACTTGCCATTACTATAAAAAGCCCGGTCATTTCCAGAGAGATTGCCGCAAGAGAAAAGCAGATAGGGAATCTCAGTCTAGAAGGGAGGAAACAACTGACTGACTAGGTGCAATTAGAATGCAACTTGACTCTAAGGAACCAGTAGTTAAAATTCAAGTCAATGGAAAAAAGGTGCCCTTTCTAGTAGACACCGGAGCAACCTCTTCGGTGGTCAATGACAAGGTAATAACTCCAGATCTACTTTCAGAATACTCAACCTTTGTCTCAGGATTCAGTGGACAATCTAGCCTAATTCCTTTTAGTAAACCTTTGCCGGTTAAGATAGGACCTAAAATGTTCCTGAATAAGTTTTTATTTGTCAAAAGAGCACCAATTTGCTTATTGGGAGTAGATGTACTAAAGAAACTACATGCAGATATCAAATTTGCTGAAGATGGTACAGTACACCTTACTATCCCAGATGGGGACGAGGACACTCTTGAGGCTTGCATGATAATTCAAGCTCTCGAGTCACAAGGTCCTGATGACACCACATCACAACCATGGGACCCAGCCCTAGACAAATTACCTAATACCTTACGGGCAAAAGGGAATGCGGATATTGGCCTACTTCCCGTATCCCCAGTTGTGGTAGAGGTGCCTTATGGATACAAGGTTGCCTCAGCTGCGGCAGTATCCCATTAGTGCCCAACAAGAGGCTGCCATTGAGGCACAAGTCACTGATCTTGTAAGCAATGGAGCATTGGTGTCAATTAAATTACAAGCTAATACACCATTGTTTCCCGTCAAAAAGAAAGGAGGACCAAGTGATGCCCCAAAATACCGCATGGTACATGATCTGAGAGAAATAAATAAAATCCTTGTCCCTCTGACACCAGTGCTGCCTAACCCGCACACGCTATTGGCAAAAATCCCTAGTCAATCGAAATGTTTTTCAGTGATTGATTTGTCGAACGCATTTTTCTCAGTGCCCCTCCACAAAAGCTGTTGGCATTTGTTCGCTTTTACATTTAAGGGCAAACAATATGCCTGGACCAGACTACCGCAGGGCATGCAGCATTCACCCACATTGTACACGCAAGCATTGCAGTCTGTGTTGGCCGGCTGGCCACACCCACCTGATATTGTGCTGTTACAATATGTGGATGACCTATTGCTTTGTGCACCTGATGAGACTAATTGTTAAATCCATACACTATCACTATTGATGTTTCTATCAGATAACGGATGTAAGGTCAACAGAGAGAAATTACAGTTCTGTCAACCAAAAGTCATATTTTTAGGGCATTGTCTATCTCATGGTACCCGACACCTAACTAATGACAGAATCACAATTGTCACCCAGATAAAAGAACCGACAACTCACAAACAGCTGAGAGCCTTTTTGGGTTTAGTTTCTTCTTGCTGCCAATGGGTCATACATGCTAGTGAACACATGCAGCCACTGTATGATTGCATCAACACAACACCTTTCCAATTGACTGATATTGCACGGACCTCATTTCAGTATCTAAAGAAGGCCATAGTATCAGCCCCAGCATTAGGTATACCCAACTATGATATACCTTTTCAACTAATGGCCGCTGAAATCAGAGGGCATGCTACTGGCATTTTGACACAGAAACATGACAAAAAGAATAGACCTTTTGCATACTATTCTGCCAAATTAGACTCTGTAGCACAAGGAACACCATCCTGTGTTAGAGCAGTTTCTGCAATTGCATTACTACTTGACAAAGTTTCTGATATCGTATTGGACAATCCACTAACTGTCTGTACCACACATGATATATACGGTATCCTGAATCAGGTTTCTTCTAAACATATCTCTATGGCTAGACAACTCAGATTGCAATGTGCTTTACTCATGCCTCCTAATGTTACGTTTACCAAAACTCAGAATTTGAATCTGGCTACATTGTTGCCAATTGCAGATTCTGAAGGGGGGGATGTAGATGAGAACACATTATCACTTTCTTTTGAGCCTTCATACGAGGTTGAACATGATTGCATAGAACTGATGCAGCAAGAAGTTGTTGGCTTGCCCAATGTCACAGACACACCATTGTCAAATCCAGACTTTGTGCTTTTTGTGGATGGCAGCAGATATGCCGATGAGAGTGGAAAATTCCACACAGGATATGCTGTGGTGTCACCACATGAGATTATTGTAGCAAAGGCACTTCCACCCCATATGTCTGCACAAGAAGCTGAACTAACAGCTCTGAATGAGGCATTAAAATTTTCCAAAGGAAAAACAGCAAATATCTACACTGACTCAAGATATGCCTTTGGGATAGTACATGATTTTGGGGTTTTGTGGCGCACAAGGGGTTTCATGACAGCAGCAGGAACACCCATAAAACATGCCACACTGATCAGAGAAATCCTCGAGAATGTGGCCCAGACACAGGGGGTAGCCGTTATGAGGGTGCCAGCACACACCAGAAAGGACAACATGGAAGCAAAAGGCAACGAAAAAGCAGACCAGGCGGCGAAACAAGCTGCCTTGGGGACTCCAGAAAAGGTAAACATAGTGCACCAAGATGCATCAGGATTGTTTACAGACTTACAAAAGTTCCAAGAAGATTCCGCCCAGACGGACAAGGAAACTTGGGAGAAGATGGGTGCCGAAAAAACGAACGGAATATGGAAGAAAGATCAGAAGTACTGCCTGCCTAGGGTTTTGTACCCAAGGATGGCAGAAGCAGTTCATCTTCCAACTCACATGTCCGCCAATGGAATGACACGCCTAGTCACGAACGATTGATTTGCTTCCGGGTTTGGGAAGGTGGCGCAGCTACACTGTACCACCTGTCCCATATGCCTAGCACACAATCCTGGACAAGTGGTGAAGACTCCACAGAAACACAGTCCTAGGCCGTTATATCCTTTCCAGAGACTGCAAATCGACTACATTCAACTCCCCAGAAGTGGACCATATGAGTATGTTCTGGTGTGTGTTGACATGTTCTCCGGATGGCCAGAAGCCTACCCAGTGAAAACGGCCACAGCTCGAGCCACTGCAAAGAGACTAGTGATGGAGCTAGTACCACGATTCGGTGTACCTGAAACAATTGAATCAGACAGAGGCACACACTTTACTGCTGAGGTAATGCAAAATGTAATGCAAATGATAGGTGTAGAACAGGCGTTCCATACACCCTACCACCCACAGAGTTCAGGGAAGGTAGAAAGAATGAACGGGACACTGAAATTGAAAATACAGAAAACCATGGAACAGACCCGTAGACCATGGCCAGAGTGTCTCCCATTAGCATTATTCTCAGTAAGATACACACCTACGGGGAAAACTAAACTGTCACCCTTCGAGATATTGTTTGGAAGACCACCAAACACAGGGTTGTACTACCCACAGGTCTTAACACTTAATGTGGATAATTTGACGAATTATGTGATCCAGTTGCAAAAGCATTTAACTCAAATGCATTCTCTAGTCTTCTCTTCCATTCCAGATCCAGACAGTGTGGAAGGAACTCACTGCTTGCAACCCGGTGATTACGTATATGTCAAGAAACACTCCAGAAAAATGCTTGAACCCCGATACCAAGGACCTTACTAAGTACTCCTAACAACGCCTACTTCTGTTAAGTTGGAAGGACAACCAACCTGGATCCACGCATCACATTGCAAACTAACCACAGGAGTTAGCAATACATGAGTGCATAATGCTTTGGTTTGGTTTTTCTGCATTGTCTATATTAATGATAGTAGCTGCGTGGGACAGTTTAAATTCTCCAATGTCCTTGAATAATAAGTTTATACAACATCATGAAAAATTACTGAAAGACTGGTCAAATGACACTCAGTCTCCAGCAGATTGCTGGATCTGCACGTATTCACCAGTATCAGCCACAAGTATTCCGTTTCTGGTTTTTCCTGTTCCACCTGAAGAGTTATTTGCCTGGACTAATTGTTCTGATACACTTGCTACTAATGCCACAAATAATGTGAAGTTATGGAATATGACTGTTGGTATACCCATTGTGGGATGGGTAGGATACCCTTGGTGGCAGGGTAACCTTTCAGGAAGTAGTACACACCTTCAATATTTGGCATATAAAGGAGGGGTTTGGGTACCCAGGAATAGAACTCGGTTAACCTACCTGGGGCAAGTTCGAACGTATGGTCTACAAGTTAGTTTTAATGTAACTTCTCACTCTACTGATGCCTTCAAACCAATGCTGCTAGAGAGAAGGTTACATAATATGTCATGGGAATATTCCAATTTATTTCCCCAGGGCACTAACGAAACTTGTATTGAAGTTCCCGGTAATATGCCTTGTAACGAGTCCTCTGGATATGAGAAGGGAACCTCTCCTTGTGGAAATCCTGATGCAGGTTATTGTAGTCCCTTAGGACAATCTCCACCTTGGTGCATGCTCCAGAATGCATCTGCATTCATCGATTTAGTGCATAGACTGGTATTACAACATTCAGCCCTATGGGACTTACCTAGTGACATGTTCTGGGTATGTGGAGACAATGCATATAAATGGCTGCCAGTAGGGGTAAGAGGTGCTTGTACTCTGGGTCGTTTGACTCCAGCTACTTTTGTTATTCCGATCGACCAGTTGAATACTCAGAGCATACCTAAACACACGTTATACAAAAGAGCCGCTGACAATACACCTCGCCTCTCTGGGAGACCACATATAGTGCAGATGAGTGTGGCCAATAAAATTGTCAGCTCTATTTTTATTTATCCTATGATTACTCAAATGTGGGATAAATTGGTTAGGGCTACAGATTATTTGGATGATCAAATCTGGGATATACTGGATATACTGAACACCACTGTTGCTGTCCAAAATCAGCTTATTATAGTCACTAATCAACATACTATAGTACTAGATTATTTAACGGCAGCGCAAGGTGGTATGTGTCAGGTCATCGGACCCGCTTGCTGTCATTATATAGATCCCAACAGTACTATAAAGTTAAAATTAAAAATAGAGGATGTTCAAAGACTTAGAGATCAGTATGATAAAGACAATGATCGTACTAAAGATAGTTGGTGGTCAGACACTTTCTCCTTTCTTAATCCAGCTAATTGGTTTAAGGGTATTGGAGGCTGGATAGCTGGGATTATACTAAGTTTATTACGTATTGCCGTTTGTCTCCTTATCATATATGTGCTATTGAAACTTGTTTTTTGGTGTATCTCTGTATGCAAGAAAAGATGTAGAAATAGATAAGGAAGTTTGACTGTAAACAACAAGAATTTAACTATTATTCCTTTGAGTCCTAGGTTGACATCTCATTTCTGGCATGAAGGAGCGTACTCTTGCAATGATGGACGTGGCTTCAGTATCTGGGGGATGGAGAAGGTAGAAGACCTGTCTCCCTTGGGCAACCCGTCGGCCTGGGATAGTACCTGGTGAACGAGCCACTATACGCTGTTGTTGCAGGATCCAGTGTTCCAGATTGTGGAAAATGAAGATGTCAAAGGGGGGAATGATAAGAACTGAATGAGTTAAATAAAATCTGCTGGACATTATTTTTTCTTCAGGGATATGACTCAGCCATTTTCCCTTGTGAACCAAGGTCAAATATTTCCTGCTTACATGGCAAAGCTGTTGTAGAAGAACAAGTTGTGTAACTATTTTTCTTTTCTTTATTGTGCATGTCTGTAAATATCTAAATTCTTTATCATAAAAGGGGAAAGCTTGACTGAGGGGGCAGAGGCGCTCAGCAGGCATCCCGAGTTGTATCATACAGCTTGTGTCTGTGTAATTCTTCTCGACGGGGCAATCAATTAGAGACATATGGTGTCCTACACCCAAGAACATCGGTCCTTTGGATGAAAGAAGTATCTGAGGGATCCCGACAGGGACAACCTAATTTGCAAAAAAAAGGATTTGATCCCTTGCTGATTTTGTAAGTTTGCCCTCTGTCAAAGACGTGAACAGTCTATAGTTTTAAGGGTAGGTTAATTTCAACATTGAGATTTAGAATATCAAAAATAAAATCCAGAAAATCACATTGCATAAATTATATATATTTTTTTACATTTTGCAGTGGGAAATAAGTATTTGATCCCTCTGGCAAACAAAACTTAATACTTGGTGGCAAAAACCTTTTGGGCAAGCACAGCAGTTAGACGTTTTTTGTAGTTGATGATGAGGTTTGCGCACATGTCAGGATGAAATTTGGTCCACTCCTCTTTGCACATCATCTCTAAATCATGAAGATTTTGAGGCTGTCGCTTGGCAAGTCGGAGCTTCTACTCCCTCAATAAGTTTTCTATGGGATTAAGGTCTGTAGACTGGCTATGTAATTCCATGACCTTAATGTGCTTCTTTTTGAGACACTCCTTTGTTGCCTTGGCTGTAAGAGCCAACCATGACTAATTTTTAATGTCCTGGCAGAGGGAAGGAGGTTGTGACTCAGGATTTTACAGTACATGGCTCCTTCCATTCTCACATTGATGCGGTGAAGTAGTCCTGTGCCCTTAGCAGAGAAACACCCTCAAAACATAATGTTTCCACCTCCATGCTTGACAGTGGGGACGGTGTTCTTTGGGTCATAGGCAGCATTTCTCTTTCTCCAAACATGGCGAGTTGAGTTAATGCCAAAGAGCTCAATTTTTGTCTCATCTGACTACATCACCTTCTCCCAATCACAGACTCATCCAGGTGTTCATTAGCAAACTTCGGACGGGCCTGCACATGTGCCTTCTTGAGCAGGGGGACCTTGCGGGCAGTGCAGGATTTTAATCCTTTACAGCATAATGTGTTACCAATGGTTTTCTTGGTAACTGTGGTCCTAGCTGCCTTGAGATCATTAACAAGTACCCCCGTGTAGTTTTAGGCTGATCTCTCACCTTCCTCATGATCAAGGATACCTCACGAGGTGAGATTTTGCATGGTGCCCGAGATCGATGTCGATTGGTAGTCATTTTGTATTTCTGCCATTTTCTTACTATTGCACCACCAGTTGTCTCCTTCTCGCAGAGCGTCTTACTTATGGTTTTATAGCCCATTCCAGCTTTGTGCAGGTCTATGACCTTGTCCCTGACATTCTTATAAAGCTCTTTAGTCTTGCTCATGTTGCAGAGGTTAGAGTCTGACTGATTAATTGAGTCTGTGGACCGGAGTCTTTTATAAAGGTGACTATGCATGACAGCTGTCTTTAATGTAGGTATCGAGTTGATTATGAGCGTCTAACTGGTCTGTAGGAGCCAGAACTCTTAATGGTTGGTAAGTGATCAAATACTTGTTTCTCACTGCAAAATGCAAATAAATTTATATAATTTATACAATGTGATTTTCTGGATTTTATTTTTGATATTCTATCTCTCAATGTTAAAATTAACCTACCCTTAATATTATGGATTGTTCATTTCTTTGTCAGTGGGAAACGTACAAAATCAGCAAGGGATCAAATACTTATTTCTCCCACTATATATGTAACTGTTAGAAATGATTGAAACTTTTAAAACATGAATTCACCATGTTTAACGAGTTTTTCCCAAAAATTAAATTTGCAGCCAATCGCAATACTTCAGCCTTTAATTGCCCTGAAAAGACATATGTAACAATCTGAGGGCTGCTAGGGCTGTATCCAACCCATTTTAAGCTTTAGGCTGGAGTCACACTGCCGTATTTCTCCTGCAAGAATGGCATTGTAAAACTCACACTGGCTGTGGGCTCTCCTGACCTGGGCTTGACAGCTGCATAGTAATCCATCACGATGTCATGGTCAGGTCAGGAGAGGTGCTGGCCAGTCCGTGCAGTGCAATGTGATTATAGTTTGAGAAATAGTGTGACTCCAGCCTAATAACACAAACACAGCCTTAGTATTGTCAAAGTGACTTCAACATAGAAGCGTAGAAGCATTTAGCAGCACACTGCACTGTCAGACTCTAAAAGTTCTTTATTATTTAAAAGCAGTCCAAAAATTATCCCTCTTAGTCATTTGTGATTAGGCAGAGGAAGAGAAATGGGCAGAACGGTGACTGAAACTGACAGGGGTCGCTGTCAGCAGTAGCATCATCCTGCTGTGATTGAGAGGAGTAATGTATTATATATGCTATCTGCATATGTTTTTTTTCTTTTACACTACCTCATCCATTGCCATGCCTACTTTTCATTTTAAGGTTCATTTTGTACACACTATAATTGACTTTTGATAATTTTTTCAACCCTAATAATTCAACCCTTGCAAAAGGGACTGAACAAGAAATTTTAAGCAGGTCCACGTCCAAGAAGCCAAATGCAACAACATGCAGTGCTGTATTGGTATGGATTGTACAGTTGTCAAATCGGACTGGTACCAAACAGGTGTGCAAAAGCAGACATGCACAATAAAATGTCCGTGTTTTTTTTTTTATTGTTTCTTCCTATTCTTTCTTTAAAGGGAATCTGTCACCTCATTTTCGGCTTATCAGATAATATCATTGTATTGAGTGTTTTCTATACATTTCCCACCTAGTTTTGAATTCCCCTGACTCCCCATGTATCACCCAAAAATACCTTTTTCTTTCACCCGCGCTATATGTAAATTAGTTGGGTCCGGTCCGATGGGCGGTGTTTTTGCTCCTTCCCTCCACCCCTCCTTGGCCGCTGTGTAACGGGGACTGGGTGCCAGCTGTGATGACGGGCTTTAACTTTTCAGGACCTGGGCGCCCCGATACTACAACTTTGGAGTGTGTCTTGGTGTTGGTACGGCATGTGTGCAATTCTTCACCCACCTGCGGGACCGGAGCCTGATCAGGATACAGTGTCCCATGGGGATCCGAGCACAAACAAATGTCCGCAGAATCCTTGCTCTTTTTCTTTAAGGTTTTATTTGAAATAGGCTCTATGCAGCACAGTTACAGTCCTTCCATTCCAGTAAAATGTAACATGACATCTTCTGTACAGTCCCTGGTCTGGCCCTGCCACTTCTTGTCCTTTACGTTCTCTGAGCCCAAGGCTTGCAGACTCCTCCTGTTAGCAGTCACTTGACACTCCCTGTCTATACTGCCCATCTTTGGCAAAAGAGCCAGACTGCCATTCACAGACTCAACTGGACCTTAGGTCCCTGACAGTTCCAGACAGTGTCCCCATACTCCAACCCGAGATCCTCTTCCTGGCCTCTCCCAGACAGTGCTCCCCAGAAGCCAATCTTCAAACTTTCTTCAGACCACTGTACCTCATCTTGCCTGTTCTCACACTCCACTGCGACTGTAACTCCAGCCTGCACTGCTGTTCCCTGCTCACACACACTCTCACTGACTAACTTCTTCTAGAATAATTCTGTCTCCTCTGGGTAACTCCTCCCACCAACAATCCCATTGGTACAGCTACTTAACTGTTTCTATTCTGGCTTAAACCAGTTAACTATTGCTATCCTATCTAGCATCTAATCTCCCTAACTCTACAATACCCCCTAGTGTCCTAACTACATATCTATGCTGTCCCTACCTTACTTTAGCATTACAATAACACATTATATATATACAGCAAATAAAGGGGAAGGCACAAAGCACATACAGCACCCCCTTTACAGCTGTACGCAATATTTCAGGTAATTTCCGTAGTTCTCATCCATATTTTGCACGTGCACATTGCAATCTCCACTAGTGCGTGCGCAGTATGCTTTGCCCAACCGCGAAGAGAGCCGAAAAGCATTAGTGCGCATGCGCCATGAACTATGTCCCGGAACACAGAAATGGCAGCGAAATACTTCTGGGACATATTACATTCGGCGCTTGCGAATGACTTTTTTCCGGCTTTGCCTGCAGTTGGGCAAAGCATACTGCACACGCGCGAGTAGAGATTGCAGTGTGCACGTGTGAAATATGGACGAGAACTACGGAAATTAAATGAAATATTGCGTACAGCAGCAAAGGAGGGGTGAAGAGAAGGAGCAAAAACACCGCCCATCTGACCGAAGCCAACTAATTTACATGCAGCGCGGGTGAAAGAAAAAAGGTATTTTTGAGTGATACATGGGGAGTCAGGGGAATTCAAAACTAGGTGGAAAATGTATAAAAAACACTCAATACAATGATACTTTTATCTGATAAGCCAAAATTGAGGTGACAGATTCCCTTTAAGCAAAATTCAACCTTGTTTCCTAAACAGGATGTAACAGGAGACAGTCACAGATAAGTATATAAACTAACCAAAATAAATTATAAATTGGGAAAAAACTCAAACAAACTTGTTGCACCAACAAGATGTTTAAATCTTATAGATGCACCTTTTCTGGGGTGTCTGGGGGCAGATTTTTGTAGCCGGGGGGGCCAAAAACAATGGTCTCCCTCAAGGCTATTAAAATCTGCCCTCACTCACCTGCTTTACCTCTCTGGTTGACAAATTACCGCGGGAGCCCACCCATTTTTTTACAAGAATTAACCCCTTAAATTAACACCTACACCTCCCAAATTTTACACACAAACCCTCATCTAATTACTAGTGAAAGACATATAAAAAAAAAACATGAAATGAAATGGCCATGTGTCATTTCATGTCGGGTTTTGGAATGACTTTAATGAGGCTGGCAAATGTTTTAGCGGCTATTCGGCTATCAAGAACTGTATGAAATATATATATATATATATGTGTGTGTCTCTATGACATATATACGTATATATATATATATATGTATTCTATGTATCTATATCTATTCTTTCGTTTCTTTATTAAACCTGTCAGTGTGATTTTACTGTCTAGCAAAATGAATTGCCGGCTTTTGTTAAAGGACACCGGGTGTGACAATCACAGCATGCTGCGATATTCTCAGCCCGATTAAAACGGCATAGAAAAAAATCGGGATGATGGGAGCTGCCCCATAGATTAACATTGGGACAATGCGATTTTTTATCGCATTGCACCCGTCTGTTTTTCTTGCTAGTGTGACTCCGGCCTTATTCATCAAAAGTTCTTATTAATTCCAGACAGCAATGAGTAGGAAGGCACCTGAAGCAGTATCTTTCTCTCAGTGTATAACATATTCATACTGTGAAAGGAAGAGGGAGGCAGAATCAGTAGCTCTCACTCATTGTATTACATATTCAGGCTGTGAGACAAAGTGGGAGACCTAAGCAGTATCTCTCATTCAGTGTATAACATATTCATGCTGTAAGAAGAGGAGGGAGGCAGAAACAGTATCTCTCACTAAGGGTTCATATTCCCTGGCGAGAAATACGGATGAGTGCAATCCAATAAAAAAATCGGATTGCACTCGGACAAATGTTATTCAATAGGTGACATCATATTTGCGATTTTTTTCCCAGCCAAAATCGGACTGAGAAAAAAATCTCAGCATGTTGCGTATTGCTGTGATTCTCGAATGAGACTCGCCAATGCAAGTCAATGGATGCGAGAAAAAAATCGGACAGCACTCACACCATGTGAGTGCTGTTCGATTTTTAAGCACCGGTGTCCTTTGAAAAGCTGGCAATTTATATGCGGCTATACAGTAAAATCACACTGACACGTTACAATACAAAAGACAGAATACATGTACACACATAGAACGGGTGTATATATACTGTATATACAGTATATATATGTCAGTGACACATATATATATCTCTTTAATATCTTTATATTTCACAGAGAGATACATTGTTGGCTTTTGTAAAATCATTACAGAGCTTGACAGGATATGAGACATGGTTTACATACAGGCATATCCATTAGATTTATATATGTCCCTCACTAAAAATGTTAGTAGTGTGTGTAAAATTTTGGAGCTGTAGGTGTTAAATTAAAGGATTAATTCACAGAAAAAACTGGCGTGGGCTCCCGCGCAATTTTCTCTGCCAGAGAGGGAAAGCCAGTGACTGAGAGCAGATATTAATAGCCTAGAGAGGGACAATGGATATTGCCCCCCCATCTAAAAAAAATCTGCCCCCAGCCATCCCAGAAAAGGAGCATCTGTAAGATGCACCAATTCCAGCACTTACCCTCTCTCTTCCCATTGCCCTGTAGCGGGTGGCATATGGGGTAATAAGGGGTTAATGCCATCTTGCTATTGTAAAGTGACATTATGCCTGGTTAATAATGGAGAGGTGTCAATAACACACCTATCCATTGTTAATCCAATAGTCTGAAAGGGTTAAAAAACACACAGACATTAAGAATAAAGACTTTTAATGAAATAAATAAACACACATTTTTTCTATCTTTATTTAACTCCCAATCCAATCGAAGCCATTGTTCTCCTCTAAAAAATTAAAAATAAAAAAGCAACAATATCCCATACCTGTCCACTGTACAGTCAGGTCCCATACTGCAATCCATCTCAAGGGGTTAAATAGTTTACAAACGGGAGTGATGCTAATTCAACCGCCCCAGTTGTAAACCATGGAATAATGAAGGAAAAGCTGAGGATTATTTGGTTTTAAATGGTGTACAGTTTTTTTTTCACAATTCTATTTTAACATGTAAAAGCTTATGCTAACATCGCATTGCAAACGTATGTCATACGGATATTCCATGGAAAAATCGCATTACACTTGCATGACACTCGTCCGTTTTTTTGGTCGGGAAAGCAGACCTTTTTTCTCTAGCAAATGGATATGAGCCCTAAGTGTATAACACATTCATGCTGTGAGAGGAAGAGGGAGGCAGAAGCAGTATCTCACTCAGTGTATAACATATTTGTGCTGTGAGAGGAGGGAGGCAGTATCTCACTCAGTGTATGCTACATCGTACTTATGGAAACTAGAAAAAAGGTAAGAAAATAAACAAAATACAGGTTAGATATTATACCTGTACCTAATACTCACCTACAGCTGCCTAAAAAGGAATTGTAACAATCACCTCTTGTACAGCTGTGAAAATTGATTAGCTCCTTAAGGACTAAGGATTTTTTCATTTTTGCACTTTTCTTTTTTTCTTCACCTTCTTCTAAGAGCCATAACTTTTTTATTTTTTCCACCAACATTGACATTCTAGTGCTTGCTTCTCTGCTAGACCAGTTGTAGTTTTGAACAGCACCATTCATTTTACCACATAATGTACTGAAATATGAGAAAAAAATCCCAATGTGATGAAATAATGAAAAAAATTTTTTCGGGGCTATGCTTTTACGGCATTAAATGTATGATAAAAAATGACCGGTAAACATGATTGTCCAATTAGTAGCATCATGGAGATTCCAAACATGCAGTAATGTTTTTCTATTTATAAAATTTTGGGGGGGAGTATTGTAAAAAAATTTTTTTGCTTTGTGTTGACATTTTCCAAGACCCATAACTTCTTTATTTTTCTGTTGATGGGGCTCAGTGAAGCCTTTTTTTTTGCGCCGTGAACTGCCATTTTTATTGAGACTAATTTTGTGTACAGAATATGCTTTGATTACAGTTTCTTAGAGAGGAAATGCAGTTCTAGCTTTTTAATTTTTTTTCTTTATGGCGTTTATCGATTGGCATAAATAATTCCATATTTTAATAGCTTGGACTTTTATGAATAGGTTAATACCAAATACATGCCCAGAAGTTGGCACAAATGGGTTTGAGTGGCTACTAAAGGCAACATCCTCACCTGTGACCTATTTGCTTGTAATCAGTGTGTGTGCATAAAAGTTGAGTGAGTTTCTGGGATCCAGACAGACTCTTGCATCTTTCATCCAGCCACTGACTATTCTGGATTGTGAGTCATGGGTAAACCAAAAGAATTCTCAATGGATCTACAGGAAAAGGTAGTTGAACTGTATAAAACAGGAAAGGGATACAAAAAGATATCCAAGGAATTGATAATGCCTGTCAGCAGCATTGAATCTGTGATTAACAAATGGATAATCAGGGGCTGTGTAAAAACAAAACCACGGTCAGGTAGACCAACAAAAATGTCATCCACAACTGCTAGGAAAATTCTTTAGGATGCAAAGAAAAACCCACAAATAACATCAGCTGAAATACAAGACTTTCTGAAAACTAGCAGTGTGGCTGTTTCATGATGCACAATAAGGAGGCACTTGAAGAAAAATGGACTGCATGGTCAAGTCGCCAGAAGAAAGCAATTAATGCGCAAATGCCACAAAGTATCTCACCTACAATATGCAAAACAGCACAGTGACAAGCCTCAAAACTTCTGGAACAAGGTAATTTGGAGTGATGAGACCAAAATTGAACTTTTTGGCCACAACCATAAACTTTACATTTGGAGAGAGGTCAACAAGGCCTATGATGAAAGCCACACCATTCCTACTGTAAAGCATAGAGGTGGATCACTGATTTTTTGGGGATATGTGAACTACGAAGGCACAGGAAACTTGGTCAAAGTTGAAGGAAAGATGAATGCAGCACATTATCTGCAAATACCGTAGGCAAATTTGCACTCATCAGCATCAAAGCTGCGCATGGGACGTACTTGGATGTTCCAACATGACAACTAACCAAAACACAAGGCCAAGATGACCTTCATTGGCTACAGCAGAACAAAGTAAAGGTTCTGGAGTGGCTATCTCAGTCTCCTGACCTCAATATCATTGAGACACTCTGGGGAGATCTCAAGCGCGCAGTTCATGCTCGATGGCCCAGGAATTTACAGGAACAGGAGGCTTTTTGCCAAGAAGAGTGGGCAGCTTCACCATCTGAGAAAATAAAGAACCTCATCTACAACTACCACAAAAGACTTCAAGCTGTCATTGATATTAGAGGGGGCAATACACGGTATTAAGAAATGGGGTATGTGAACTTTTGATCCGGGTCATTTGGATGTTTTGGGTTGTCATTATGATTTAAAAAGAGAAAACACAGTAGTTTGACAATAAATGGCTTCACCCAACCACTAACCATGAGTGGAGAATAAGTTTTGGTGCTATCACTCGTATTCTCTGAAAAAAAGGCCATGAAAGCAAAAATTCTGCTGGGGTATGTAAACTTTTGAGCACAACTGTATAGTGAAAAATCTCAGTCTGCTATGGAGGTCACCCTGTGGTTGTGCTTCACAGGAGGACTAAGATAACAACCCAGCTGTCACAGTACCCCATCAGTCCCCCTCAACCTCATCACGGGGGGGTTGAATAAGATGACACAAGTGAGCATGGGTGAGCGTTCCATTTAAACGTAGCGGACAGAAATTGACAGCAACATTTAAATGGCTAGCAGTTGTGACCAGAACGCAGGTGCTGTGAGAGGCAAATGCCAGCTACATGATATAGCTGGCATCATCCGCTGGTAGAGGTGAGTTCAGCTCCTGAGCCGCCACCACACCTAAAGACTCCTTCCCAGGGAATGTGCTAAAAAATAATTGAAAGGACATAAATATGGATATGAATAGTCTATTTTTCTTTTTTTGGGTAGGTATCAGATATCATATTGTTTAAATCCATTCTAGTTCCATGACATATTAATGCTGTATATTAGGGTGACCGCAAAAAAATCGATGTCGGAATTTTGTCCGTCTGGACCCCACAAAACGATTCCCCTTTCCAGATATTGAGATAGCCAAAATTTGAGCTCGATCAAACGACGTTAACCCGTGCCGCTCGTCGCTCAAAGTTTGAAAAAATCCAAATTGAGGTATTTTAAGATCTAGGTATTTTGCATAGTCTGTTAGACTATAAAGAATGTGACAACAACATTGCAGATATAGCCCTGACCAAATTTTCGAACCATTTGTGGTATTTGAATGCAGAGTTGGTGGGATTATCGTTTTTTGATCCCACCATTACAGACAATGAAAAGTTGTTAATCGCTAATAAATTGCTCAGTAGCACAGATGAACCATCAGAGCACGCTAGGGTTGTAAATCCAAAAGTTAGGAAAGAAAAATTAAAAGAGGTAGGAAGTAACCGACTTTAACGACCTTCTGACAAAAGATGAAGAACAAAAGCAATATGTCCTGCAAGTTGTAAGCAAATGCCGAGCATTATATTCTGACGTTTCAAAAACTACTTTAACAAAAGCTCTAGAATAGATTAGATAACTATGTAAAATTATCAACTCATGTAGGTTAGCGTGCTCTGATGGTTCATCTGTGCTACTGAGCAATTTATTAGCCATTAACAACTTTTCATTGTCTGTAATGGTGGGATCAAAAAACGATAATCCCACCAACTCTGCATTCAAATACCACAAATGGTTCGAAAATTTGGTCAGGGCTATTTCTGCAATGTTGTTGTCACATTCTTTATAGTCTAACAGACTATGCAAAATACCTAAATCTTAAAATACCTCAATTTGGATTTTTTCAAACTTTGAGCGACGAGCGGCACGGGTTAACGTCGTTTGATCGAGCTCAAATTTTGGCTCTCTCAATATCTGGAAAGGGGAATCGTTTTGTGGGGTCCAGACGAACAAGATTCTGACATTTTTTCCCCCCCACATGAGATCCGGTCACCCTACTGTACATCACACTAAGCAAGTTGTTACCTTGAACAAACTATTACGCTATAGTGGTCAATAGAGCTGTGTCCGCACCATCATTGGGGTGTGTCGGCTGTAAGGCTCACTGTACACATTAGATGGCTATCTGACAAATAAATTTAATGCTGACAGCTATCTTTCATGGCACCACCATACACCGGAACACTCAGCTTAGCTTGTGTTTTAGACCTTCTGTCAGAATCATCTGGTACCAAATCTGTGTGTCGAATCAAAGGATCAGCTGGCAAATGGTGTAAATATGGTAGTGCCACAAATCAAATAGACAGTGTATTACCTAATGCTAGCAGAGGTACATGGAGGGGCCGACACGTGTTTCGGACCAGGACTCTTCAGGGGCATTTTTTTCATAAATTGGGACTCTTTGATCATCGATCTTTTCCATAAAAAAACTTTGCAGAGTATTACATCAGCGATCAGGGCAGGGGAAGTTGATGTCACATCCTGGGAGAATGTAAAAAAAAGTTATTAAAAATTGTAAAAATATTAAAGAGAAAAATCACAAAATAAAGAACAAAAAAATGAAAAATATGAATCCAATAAAAACCACAATAAAAATATATTTATTGTGTAAATATAGTAAAATAGAAAAATAAATTCTGGTATTAGCTCAAAGGGAATGGCCTGTACTGTAGATTGATGCTACAATGTAGGCCACAAAAAATAATGCATAAAAACTGTGACAAAATGCTGTTTTTCCAGTTAACAAGCAATATAAAAATAAAATAATGAGTTAAATGTACCCAAAAATGATAAGTGGGAGAGATCCTGCACTGAGTAAAAATGGCAGAGGTTGATCATACTCACTGCAGCTTTGTTTGAATGCCCATCATTGTTACAGTTATCACCAGTGTCAGACTGGAGAACTTTGGGCCCATCAGAGAAAATCATTCTTGGGGCCCATTATGTAGCTACATAGAAATAAATACATGACCACCAATTGTGCTGTAAAACTCGCTAATATCAGGGTATAATATAAGATAGTACAAGTCTTAATTATGTAGTAGGGGTTGGGGTAGCCCCCTCATAGAAAATAATGTAGCCCCTGTAAGGTAGCGCTGTCATTCAAGATTGGGGACACTCGCTTGGCAGCCAAATAATCACGTCCGCCACGGGTTTTCCATAAAACAATAACAGTCCATGTGGCTTTACCACGGACACTTCCCTCACTACAGTTGACCCGACCGGGTGACTGTCTTCTTCAGTTCTTAGCTCCCCAACTTCACGAGATCTCATCTCTTCACGACCCTCTGCCAAGACAGGCACCGGCAGCTCCGTCCCACCACCAGTCGGACCCGGCCGCTGTACATCTCCGTCCAAGCTCTTCTCCCGCAGAAGACCTTTTACTACTCCTCTGAGTTCTTCCATCTCTTCCCTAAGGGTCTTGTGCACATTTTGCCACATTGACAGGTGACCTTTGAGCTCAGAGACTTCTTTCTCTAGCTCTTCTATTCTGTGCTCCCTTTCTCTCTCAGAGCCACAGTCACCCCCAGACTCTGAGTAACGCCGGCCTGTCGAGCAATCCTTCCAGTTACCCACTAACTGTGTGAATACTTCAGCCATCTTATCAATCCGGTCAACGTCAGTCCTGTCACGAGACGTCAGGTCCATCCGTTGGGCAGACGTACCCCTTCTTTCGGTCACACCTACCTCTGATCTGTCCACGTCAGGAGCCATCACTGTTGTGAGTTCATTTTCACCTTCGTCACTCAGGTCTGGTGAACTCCCTATTCTGGTAAAGGAAGGTAATGAGCCTGATTATCAGGCACCTGAGCCTAATGATGATGACTGGCTGAGTGGAGTCACGGACTGGATATAAGGCTGCCGACGCCCTTCTGCCCTGCGGGTGATTTCTCTGTGGACTTCTAGGAAACCAGTCTGATTCCTGCTCCTCTAAAGCTAAGTTTTCTGCTTTGCCTTTTAGCATTTGTGTTTTGTTTTTGTTTGCCTTGCTTTTCTGGATTCTGTCATTTCCTGCTGGGGTGAGCTGATTCTCCTTTTGCCGGTTGCTCTGTCTTCAGAATATTCCTGAGTACTGACATAGTCTTTTTGAAGCCTAGCGTCTTCAGGGCCTTTTTCACTGTCAGTCTGTTGGCTCTTGTTTTCATAGGGTTTTTCACGGATTGCAGACAGCAGCCTTCCTGTCCTTTCCTATCTAGTTGGCTTGGGCCCCGTCTTTGCTCAGTCTATCTTTCTGTCTGTGTTGTGTTCTTTCTTCTTGCTTCACCGTCATTATATGTGGGGGCTGCCTTTCGCTTTGGGGTCTGCTCTGGGGCAGTTTAGATTTCCCTTTCTGTCATTAGGCTATTTAATTCTCCGGCTGTGATCGAGGGGTCTAGGGCATCGTAGGAACCCCCCACGGCTACTGCTAGTTGTGTTGATAGGTTCAGGGGTCTGCAGTCCGATAGCTGCCAACCTCTCTTGTTTTCTGGACTTAGCTAGCATTTCTGTTTTTGCCTCCTACGGTGACTCAATCATAACAGAATCACCCGCCATACCGCAGATCCTAGGATACTCAATAGCAGGAAAGAATTGTGTTTAAAAAAAAAAAAAAAAAAAGTGTATATTCTTTCCTCTATATCTCTGAGGCCGTAGGGGGAATTTTTTTTTCTCTCAATGGAGATAAAGCAATTGTCTGATCGTGTGGAGCAGCTCGCTGCGGAAGTGCGGGGAATTTCCGCCTACCTTGCTCGTTCGCATGCTGTTGAACAAAAGATCCCTACACCTGATGTATTTTTTGGGGATCGATCTAAATTTTTGAGTTTCAAAAATAATTGTAAATTATTTTTTGCCTTGAAGCCTAACTCGTCAGGGAGCTCCGCGCAGCAGGTTAAAATTGTCATCTCTTTGCTGCGTGGCGATTCCCAGGATTGGGCATTTTCTTTGAAACCAGATGATCCTATTCTGACTAATGTGAACGCATTCTTTCAAGCCTTGGGGTTGTTGTATGACGAACCTAATGCTATTGTTCAGGCTGAAAAGATCCTGTTGGCATTGAACCAGGGTCGAGATTCTGCAGAGTTGTACTGCCAAAAGTTCTGAAAGTGGGCGGTCCTTACTACCTGGAATGATAATGCCTTAGCTGCTCTCTTTCGGAAGGGTTTGTCAGAGGCCGTAAAAGATACTATGGTGGGATTTCCTGTTCCCTCTGGTCTGGACGATTCTATGTCATTAGCCATTCAGGTTGATCGGCGTTTACGTGAACGCAGGATTGCACGAGAGGTGTTGCCACCGGTAGAACAGACGTCTGAACCTATGCAATGTGATAGAGTTTTGTCTAAGGCGCAACGTCAGGAGTTCAGAAGGCGTAATAAGCTGTGTTTTTTCTGTGGAGATGCCTCGCATATTATTTCTGTTTGTCCTAAACGAGAGAAACGCTTTGCACACACGTTTTCTGTTGGTGGTGTTCAACCTAAGTTTCTTCTGGCAATTACTCTGATCTGCTCCCTGTCCACATTTTCCGCCAAGGCCTTTGTGGATTCGGGAGCAGCGCTAAACCTAATGGACTTGGATTTTGCTAAACGTTGTGGATTTCCGATGACACCTCTGCAGACGCCTATCCCTTTGAGGGGGATTGATGCTACTCCTTTGGCGAAAAATAAACCTCAGTTTTGGACCCAGGTGGTCATGCGGGTCGCCCCAGACCATCAAGAAAATTGCAGATTTTTGGTGTTACATGGTCTGCATGATGCCGTTCTGGGGTTTCCCTGGTTGCAAATTCATAATCCAGTCTTGGATTGGAAATCTGTGTCTGTGGTGAGTTGGGGTTGTCGGTGTGCCTGTAGTGAGGCTCCGGTTTTTTCCACCTCTCCTCAATCGCATGATGTTCCTGACTATTTGGCGGACTGTTATGATGTATTTAGTGAGAATGAGTCTGCGTCCTTGCCTCCTCATAGGAGTTATGACTGTGCAATTGAACTGAGCCCGGGGTGTAAATTTCCCAAGGGTCGGCTCTTCAATTTAACTGTACCCAAGCACGAAGCTATGCGGTCCTGTATTAAGGAGGCGTTGGAGAAGGGTCATATTAGACCATCCTCTTCACCCTTAGGTGCCGTTTTTTTTTTTGTGGCCAAAAAGGATGGTTCTTTAAGGCTTGTATTGATTATCGTGCCCTCAACAAAATTACTATTAAATATCAGTATCCGTTACCCCTGATTTCAGATCTATTCTCTAGAGTTAGAGGTGCTTGCTGGTTTACCAAGCTTGACCTCAGGGGGGCATATTATCTTATCCGCATTAAGCAGGGGGATGAATGGAAGACAGCGTTTAATACTCCGGAGGGACATTTTGAGTACCTGGTGATGCCTTTTGGGCTCACTAATGCCCCTTCTGTCTGCCAGTGCTTCATGAACGATATTTTCCGAGACTTTGTCGATAAATTTTTGATTATCTATCTGGATGATATTTTGATCTTCTCCAAGGATTGGGATTCTCATGTGGAACATATTCAGACTGTATTCCAGATCTTGAGGGAGAATTCCCTGTATGGCAAAGGATCGAAATGCCTTTTTGGAGTACAGAGGATTTCATTTTTGGGATTTATTTTGTCTCCATTAACTATTGAAATGGACCTGGCCAAGGTACAGGCCATTTATGATTGGGTTCAGCCCACTTCTTTGAAGGCCCTCCAGAAGTTTTTGGGTTTTGCTAATTTTTATCGGAAATTTATAGCAAAATTTTCTAGTATTGCCAAGCCATTGACTGATCTGACTAAGAAGGGTGCTGAATGCTGATGTGTTGAATTGGTCTCCGGAGGCTGTTGCTTCCTTTCAGGAGCTGAAGCGAAGATTTACCTCCGCCCCGGTTTTGCGGCAACCTGATGTCTCACTCCCGTTCCAGGTAGAGGTGGATGCTTCTGAGATTGGGGCAGGAGCTGTTTTGTCCCAAAAGGATCCTGTAACATCTAAAATGAATCCCTGTGCTTTCTATTCCCGAAAGTTCTCTCCATCTGAACGTAACTATGATGTGGGGAATCGGGAACTGTTGGCCATGAAATGGGCATTTGAGGAGTGCAGACATTGGTTGGAGGGAGCTAAACATCAATTTGTGGTCCTCACTGACCACAAGAATTTGATTTACCTAGAGTCGGCTAAACACTTGAACCCTAGACAGGCTAGGTGGGCCTTTTTTTTTTTACACGTTTTGATTTTGTGGTCTCTTTTCTTCCTGGAACTAAGAATGTCAAGTCAGTCGCCCTCTCTAGGAGCTTCTTTGCTGATTCTCCTGTGGTGACCAAGCCTGCTACCATCTTAGGCGAAGGGGTAGTTATTTCTGCCATCTCGCCTGATTTGAGACTTGCTCTGCAAGAGTTCCAGGAGGACAAACCTGAGCGTTGTCCCAGTGGAAAGTTGTATGTTCCTGACCAGTGGAAGAAGAGAGTGATGTCTGAAGTTCATTGCTCTGCATTGGCTGGTCATCCAGGTATTTTTGGTACCAGAGATCTGGTGAGTCACTCTTTTTGGTGGCCCACCTTGTCTCATGATGTCAGGAATTTTGTGCAGTCCTGTTGGACTTGCTCCCGGTCTAAATCTTGTTCTCGCTCTAGTGGGTTGTTGATGCCTTTGCCGGTCCCCAGGAGGCCATGGACCCATAGTTCAATGGATTTCATCTCTGATATGCCGGTCTCTCAAAGAATGACTGTTATTTGGGTGATTTGTGATAGGTTCTCTAAGATGGTTCATCTTGTACCACTCCCTAAGTTGCCGTCTTCCTCTGAGTTGGTGCCCCTGTTTTTGCAACAGGTGGTTCGCTTGCACGGGATTCCTGAGAACATTGTATCTGACAGAGGAGTTCAGTTTGTGTCTAGATTTTGGAGGACTTACTGTTCCAAGCTGGGAATTCAGTTGTCCTTCTCCTCTGCTTTTCACCCTCAGACCAATGGGCAGACAGAGAGAACAAACCAGACCTTTGAGTCGTATTTGAGATGTTTTATTTCCGCTGATCAGGATGATTGGGTTTCATTTTTGCCCTTGGCCGAATTTGCTTTAAATAATAGAGCTAGTTCTGCCACTTTGATGTCACCTTTTTTTTGTAACTTTGGGTTTCATCCTCGATTTTCTTCAGGGCAGGTGGAGCCTTCTGCCTGCCCAGGTGTTGACACTGTGGTGGAGAGAATGCACCAAATCTGGGACCAAGTGGTGGATAAGTTCTCTCTCTCCCAGGAAAAGGCCCAGCGGTTTTCCAATCGCCATAGGACCATTGGTCCCCAGTTTAAGATTGGTGATATGGTGTGGTTATCATCAAAAAATATTGCTATGAAGGTGGCTTCTCCTAAGTTTAAGCCTAAATTTATTGGACCTTACAAGATTTTGGAGATTATTAATCCGGTCTCTTTTCGTTAGGCTCTTCCTGTCACATTTAAAATCCATAATGTATTCCATAAGTCCTTGTTGAAGAGGTTTGTTGAACCAGTTGTTCCTGGGGTGGCACCTCCTTACCCTGTATTGGTTGAAGGTAACATGGAATATGAGGTAGAGAAAATACTGGATTCCCGACTGGCTAGACGGAGACTCCAGTATTTGGTTAAGTGGAAGGGTTATGGTCAGGAGGATAATTCCTGGGTCTCTGCCTCTGATATTCATGCCAAAAGATTGGTGCGTGCCTTTCATTGGGCTCACCCTGATCGCCCTGGTGGCGTGGTTGAGGGTTCGGTGACCCCTCCTCAAGGGGGAGGTACTGTTGTGAGTTCATTTTCCCCTTCATCACTGAGGTCTGGTGAACTCCCTATTCTGGTAAAGGAAGGTAATGAGCCTGATTATCAGGCACCTGAGCCTAATGATGATGACTGGCTGAGTGGAGTCATGGACTGGATATAAGCCTGCCGACGCCCTTCTGCCCTGCGGGTGATTTCTCTGTGGACTTCTAGGAAACCAGTCTGATTCCTGCTCCTCTAAAGCTAAGTTTTCTGCTTTGCCTTTTCGCATTTGTGTTTTGTTTTTGTTTGCCTTGCTATTCTGGATTCTGCCATTCCCTGCTGGGGTGAGCTGATTCTCCTTTTGCCGGTTGCTCTGTCTTCAGAATATTCCTGAGTACTGACATAGTCTTTTTGAAGCCTAGCGTCTTCAGGGCCTTTTTCACTGTCAGTCTGTTGGCTCTTGTTTTCATAGGGTTTTTCACGGATTGCAGACAGCAGCCTTCCTGTCCTTTCCTATCTAGTTGGCTTGGGCCCCGTCTTTGCTCAGTCTATCTTTCTGTCTGTGTTGTGTTCTTTCTTCTTGCTTCACCGTCATTATATGTGGGGGGCTGCCTTTTGCTTTGGGGTCTGCTCTGGGGCAGTTTAGATTTCCCTTTCTGTCTTTAGGCTATTTAATTCTCCGGCTGTGATCGAGGGGTCTAGGGCATTGTAGGAACCCCCCACGGCTACTGCTAGTTGTGTTGATAGGTTCAGGGGTCTGCAATCCGATAGCTGCCAACCTCTCTGGTTTTCTGGACTTAGCTAGCATTTCTGTTTTTGCCTCCTACGGTGACTCAATCATAACACATCACTGTCTTAATATCTGTTAGCACAACAGTAGAAACGTCTCCAACCTCCTGCCATATATCATCAAACACGATAAAATCCCGGCCCCTCTCCAAGGCATACACTAAGTCAGGTGGTATCCTGCCACCTTGGCACTCACCACTTATGGACCTCTCAAACATAACCCTGTCTACCGCATAGTTCACCGTGACCCCATGTTTACAGCGAACTTGGACCATTTTCTTGGCCAGACAGAAAGTGAGTTCCTGTCAGAGTCACCTGACTCTGAGTTCAGCTGACCCGAGACTCCTTCTCGGTGCAGCATTACGGTTCACACCTGTGGCCCGTCATTATCTGGAAAGAATATCCCACATTCTGAAAAAGTCATACATGAACATTGCTGTTCCTCTTTTGACACACCGGCCTCTCTCTGGACCACCCCAATTTAGGTCACTGCCCCCCTCTGGGACTCCACCCCCTTTTGGGCTACCACCCCGATTTGGGTCACCGCCACCCTCTGGTTCTCCACCCTCTTTTGGGCTACCACCCCGATTTGGGTCCCCGACCCCTTTTGGGATTTTCCCATGTCTGTTCTACAGGTCTTCTTAGACCACAGCTCACACAACACAGTTTATGTCTCTTTTATAATACCACAAAAGTCCTTGCTGGCACCACCACAGCTCCTGCTGTCACCGATCTCCGACACCTCCGGTTGCTGTTCACACACAGCTGCTGGTGTCACCTTCGTAACCCCGCCGAGTTACAGGAAGCCGCTTGTCCCCTTCGTAACCCCGCCGAGTTACAGCAAGCCGCTTGTCACCTTTTTGACTCCCCTGAGCCACCGCAAGCTGAGTTGAGAAAAGAGAAAAAAAAACACATCACACAAAACTCATGTGTCCTGTCAGTCTCCTCTCCTGAGACCGTCCAACACACAGGGTGCACCTGGTGCTATTCAGGGAGCTGACCCTCCACCCAGGGTTTCCCAACATACCGGACTCACCAGGTCCAGGGGCTCGGCGGGTGCTATTCAGGACATTCGTCTCCGCCTGAGACTGTCCAACACTTATGCCTCACCAGGTCCAAGGTCATACCATGTGCTCCAGGGATCCGATTCTTTCCCAGAACCTCCCAACACTGACCCTCCAGGACCTTGCTCACTGAACCCTCCAGGTACACAGTCTCTCTCACTGACCCAGGTCAGTACAACACGAACACCTGTCTGTTACCTGTGCCGGCCACACAGACCTCGGGTACCTCTTATTCGCAGAGGCACTCTAGAAATCACCAGTCTCTTTCTCTGACTCCGGTCAGTACAACACGGCTTTCACGACCGTCACCTGCTGGCCATGCAGGTTCTCGGACCCCTTTACCACAGAGGTGTCCTATAAGTCTCTTCCACTGACCTGCTGTTAGTATATCACACGGCTTTCACAACCGTCAGCCCTCCTGGCTCAGCGTTGCCAGCACTGCACCATGTGCTTTGGAACCCGTTGCCCTTAGCAACCAAATTTTGCAGTCCTCTTCCGTTGCTCCTAGCAACAAGGCTACAACACTGCCCATAGCATTCTCCACCAATTGTAAGGTAGCGCTGTCATTCAAGGTTGGGGACACTCGCTTGGCAGCCAAATAATCACGTCTGGCATGGGTTTTCCATAAAACAATAACAGTCCATGTGGTTTATTCAGGCATCATAAACCATGACCAGCAACATAAAGTTCTTATAAACAGCATAGCGTCCATGACAGAGTGCTGCCCTGTTATCCCTGTGCTCACACAGGCTTTGCTTCATCCAGCCAACAGGCTATACAGTCTCTTAGGAACACCCCCGTGTCCGGGTTACCTCATAGTTGCTTCACCACGCTGCAGGCGTCCATTCCCTTCCCTGGGAACTCTCAGACACATGCAGCCATTATGCACACAGATACTCCAGGAAGGCTTACACATCTTCCAGCGGGACCTTCCACAACGGACCAACCGGGTCCCAGCATTCATGACTATGACCTCATCACAGGTCCTACAAGCATTCATACATTCTTTACTATGACGTTCTAGCCACACCCCTGGGTGGATTTGTAGGTAGCTCTACCTAACCCATGGCAGAAACCTCAGCAGTATCACTGCTGATCAACACATACACAAGTCTTCATCTCAAGGCCACCCACCTTGAGATACATTACGATCATTCAGCATCCTACACCTATCAGGACACTGGAAATGCTTATATGCCTGTCCTGGGACACCCACATAGCGCACCCTAGTGGACACAGTGGTCACTACACCACACTCACCATAGAATATAAAGTATCCCCCCTCATAGAATATAATGTAGCCTCCCTCATGGAATTTAATGCAGCCCCCTCATAAAGTATAATGCAGCACCCCACAAAATATTATGCAAGCCCCTCATAAGGTATAATGAAGGCCCCCAAAATATAATATAGCACCCTCAAATGGCATAATGCAGACCCCCTCATATAGTCTAATGCAGCCCCTCCACAGAATATGATGTAGCCCCCTCAGAATATAATGCAACCACCTCATAAGGCAGCCCCCCATAGAATATACTGTAGCCCCATCATAGGGCATAATGAAGCCCCTCACATATACTATGATGTAGCCCCCTGAGAGAATAATGCAGACCCACACAGAATATAATGTAGTCCCCTCAAAGTATAACACAGCCCCCTCATAGGATATAATGCAGCCTCCCTCAAAGGGTATAATGCAGTCTCCCTCCACCCCACCATTGTTTTCCCCCTCCACCCCCATCCTTGTCCTCATCACCACCTCCATCATTGCCTTCTCAGCCACTACCCCATCATTGCCCTTTCCATCACCTCCATCATTGCCCATTCCATCACCTCCATCATTGCCTCCTCCCCCACCACCATTGTCCTTTTCACCACTACCATCATTGTCCTTTCCATCACAACCATCATTGCTTTCTCCCCCACCACTCCCATCACTGCCATTCCAACACCTCCATCATTGCCTCCCACCACCACCATCATTGTACTTTCCACCACAACCATCATTGCTTCCTCTCCTGCCACGCCCATCATCCATTCCACCACCAACAACATTGTCTTCTCCCCACTACCCCATCACTGCTCTCTCCATCACCCACATCATTGTCAGTCTCCAATACACACACAACACTCTCACACACACAGCACCGCACACAGACAGGCAGACAGACACACACAGCACCACTCACCTCTCTGCACGTTCCCCACAGCCAAAGCACATCCCAGCAGCTTTCTCTCTGAAACTGCCTTGCTGAATGATGACATCATCCAGCTGTGCTGTGTCAGACAGGAAGTGCCGGGCAGGAAGCAGGACGGCATCAGATCCCTGCAGCTTGGCAGCAGAGCAGAGCCCTGCCCGGCAATTGCCCTCAGGGTTAACCGCCCTGCAGGTGCCCATTTCTGGGGTATATCACATGGGGTATGTCTGCTACTGTGGGCAATGAAAGCCTCAGCCTGCGGCTAACACTGCCCACTATTAAAGTGAAATCGTATTCCCTCCTCTCCACGCCCATGAAGGCATGGGGAAGCGTGATTATTCATTCTCTTTAGTAGTGGGGACAAGCTCCTGTCTCCAGCTGCTGCTCCACTGGCACCGGGCAGGCTCCCCTGACTCAGGGGCCCCATAGCAGCTGGGTGTGCCACTAATAGCGACACACCACTGGCTTGGGGCCCCTGTAGCAGTGGGGGCCCTGGGCAGCTGTTGGCCAGCATGACAACAGTTGTTAGTGCCTGAGCCCACCGGAAAATCCACCGGTTCTCTGGTGGGCCAGTCCGACCCTGGTTATCACCTTCTGCAGTGGAGTTCGTGATCACAAAAGCATTGTTCAAACCATGCAGAGGTGCTCGGTGTATGCTTAGTGTGGCCAAATAGTCCAAACTACTGTTTTTTTTATGTATCTCAGCTTTTCTCCGGCTTCTGTAAAATCCGAACTCTTAATCTTCTGAGAGGAAACCAAAGATAGATGCAAAACAGGTGGATGGGAAGGTGCATTGAACTGTGCGGCTGTACCAAAGGTGCACTGAGTACCAGTGCTTAGTTTAGACAGTCAGTTTGGTCTCTCAGACTGACTTTAAAAAAAACATTCTAGAGTTTTTTTTTCTGGAGTGGTGCTTTAAATGTAGGCCCTCTACCCCCGGTCTTATATTCACCCTACAGGTAGAGATGAGCGACTTTAGTCGGATCGGGTTTCATTAAACAAAATTAGTTTCTTAGTTTCAGATGAAACTGTTCCGACTACGGCAAAAAAAGTCGGAGTTTCGTCCGAAACCCGACCCCAATGCAAGTCAATGGGAAATAAAATTCGGCATTGAGCGGATGACATTCATCCACTCAATGCCGACTTTTAATCCCCATTGACTTGCATTGGGGTCGGGTTTCGGACGAAACTCCGACTTTTTTTTGCCCTAGTCGGACCAGTTTCATCTGAAATGAATTTTGTTTCATGAAACCCGATCCGACTAAAATTTCTCAACTCTACCTACAGGTCTTCACCTTTTACAGATGCTTCTCCTGTTCTGTGGCACCATCTTGTGACAGAAGTTATGTCACAAGCTCTCAATGCAAGTCTATGAGAGCCAGAACAAGTCTCTCATAGACTTGCATTGAAAAATGACTTCTGATGTTCTTCAGCAAACACTGGAACGTGACGGCAGATCACTTTTCACGGGAGAGTCGCTGGGAAAGAATGAAGGGAATGACAGGCGAGTATGAAACAGGGGGCAAGGGACTTAATGTAGGGCCGGCGGCGTCCCTGCACTCTCCCGTCCTTCCTCCTCCCTCTTCCCCGGCAGGGATGCCAACTTAATCACCGCGGCGACCCCGTCCTGCACCTCCTCCTCTGCTGCTGCTTGGGGTCTGTGCACGGCTCACAAATTCCTGGGTACTGTGCTTAGGGTGCATGATTTCATGCTCTTAAAAGGAACAGCGCGTCGTCCTAAAGTGTCCCTAGCCAATAGCTGGGAGACACTTATTATTTAACAGGTATATACTCTGCTTGAGGCATACTTACTTGTTCTCTGGTCCTCTGCTCTAGTTTATCTTCCAGAACCTACCTATATCAGCCGTATCTGCCTGCACTTGCCAGTGCCTGCCTGTATACCAGCCATACTTTCAGTACCTGCCTGCACTCACCTGTATACAAGCCTGCACCTGCCATGGTCACCTGTATATCAGCAGTACCTTCCTGCACCTGCCAGTGCCTGTCTGTATACCAGCCATTCCCGCCAGCATTTGCTGTTCCTGTATTCCTGCCGTACCTGTCTGTACCAGCCAAGCTTTCCCTTTCTCGGTCGTTTCAGCCCCATGATCTTGAGGCTGCGTTCACACGTTGCGTTTTTTTCATGTTTTAGTGGCGGTTTTTAAACGCGCGATTTTGCCGCGAAAACGCAAAAAAACAGCATCCCATGCAATCCTATGGGATTCCGCAATGCTGTGATAATGCTGCGGATTTTCCCGCGGCGGAATCGCATTGCAGAAAAATACGCAGAATGCTCATTAAAGTATTTTGCGGAATCGCGGTGATTCCACCCACATAGAAATGCATTGTTCTGCTTACTTTCCGCATGTGGCTGTGCCCACCATGCGAAAAGTAAGCAGAACATTTGCGGATGGTACCCATGGTCCGGAGGAGAGGAGACTGTCCTCCGGGCTCTGGGTACCATATCCCTGTAAAAAATAGAATTAAAATAAAAAATCGGGTTATATTCAACCCGTGCGTCCCGTGCACCCTTACCGATGCTCCCGCCAACTCCCGTTCCCAGTAATGCCTTGCGGCAAGGATCTGTGATGGCGTAGCTGTCTCGCGAGACAGCTACAGTATTGCGAGACCACTACGCCATCAAAGGTCTCGCAAGGCATTACTGGGAACGGGAGCATCGCGATGATCGGGATCGCTGCGCGTGACGTCGGAAGGTGAGAAAAACACGATTTTTTATTTTTTTAATTATTTTTAACTTTAGATCTTTTCCCTACTGATGCTGCATAGGCACCCTCAATAGTAAAAAGTTGGTCACATTTGTCAAACACTGTTTGACGAGTGTGACCAACCTGTCAAACAGTTCTCCAAGCGATGCTACAGATCGCTTGGAAAACACTAGCATTCTGCAAGCTAATTATGCTTGCAAATCGCTAGTTTTTCCGTGGGAAAATCGCGAGAATTTAAAGTGTGGTTTTTCCGTGGAATGGAATTTTGGAATTCCCATGGTAACTTCCGCGGGTGTTCCACAACCTGTGCACTTAGCCTGAGGGCCAGCTGCCTTGCGTCCAAGGTCTATCCTGGAGTAGCACCTGGTGTCCAGCTAGAGCCAAGTCTCACCCCACCATCAGGGGCTCTAGCGAAGAGTCAGGTGTTCACCTAGTTACACTCCTTCAGGCTCTCCTTGGACCATGGCACAGTAGTTCCACCACTATATCTGTTACACTTACAGTTAAAGCACCACTCCACCACGAGTGATTCTTTAATGAAACGGTGACACAATTTTGTGCCTGTAATCATACCTATCATTGTAGTATATAGATGTAAAGTATTTTATACAATATTAAATATTGAGACTGTAAGTCCACCACTCCTAGAATGAAAACAGTATGAAGGGTTGTATGTTACCGGCTCACAAAAGCCTACCAGTAAAGTATTGCAGACACAGTACACAACAGTATAAAACACTGCAAATCTCACAATGTTTCCTCCATTGATTTTCCTTTTACTGCTTTCTTTTCAAAAACTTGTGAAATCCGGTGACACTGAGACAGATTTATCCTTTGGGTTTCCCACCTGATGTGAGTTATGATGGAGAAGGTTCCCTTGGTAGCAGCCACAAATTTATCTATTGATTGTCAAGGGTAATAAAACCGGAGGTAAGGAAATGTACGCCTCATCTTCAGAACAGTCTCTATCCTGGACTGACCTTGCTCTGAATTTCATCTAGAAGAAGTCAGTGGAGAGCTGAGTTACTGCAGGCAGGACATATATCAACTTCAGTATGAAACTAGTGCAATGAATGGAGGTCTCATCTCATATATTGCCGACCTCTCATGGACGATGATTACATGTTGAAAATGATCTTGCAATTAATAAACTGTTTAATACTTATTTTAATTCACCAAACTCTTCTTTCATCTGTCTCCTAAGATGAAAATGTCAAACCAGACGATGTGCTCAGATAAATAGAAGCTCAAAGGGTTTTCATAAATATCCGATCAGCGTGAGTCTTACAAACTACAAACCAATGATCAGCTAACTCTGATGAGTCTCGTGTCCCTTTATGGTTTACTTGCATGAGGGTTAAATGGGTCATTGTAAATTAATGGGCTATCCTAGATAACCCCTTCCACAAGGTCCTAAAACACCCATGTAATTGCTTATTGGTCATACTTTGGTTACTGTCGCATAAAGCGCGCGTGTCTCCAACTAATGAGATTTAGCACACCTGTTATATTAGTCTAATTTGACATAAATACACAACACACCAACACTGTGGCTTGTGGCCTCTGTTGCTTTTTTGGTAAAGCAATTTACTTGGAATTTTTGGGTTGTTTCTTTTTTGGAAGGACCGAAATTGTATTAAAAAGTACAAAAGAAAATAAAAAAAAGACAAGAAGACAGAAAAAAATTACTGACATTTAACTCTGTGACCTCATAAGTAGTGATGAGTGAGCATGATCGGTAATGCTCGGTACTCGCGGGCGCCAAGGATTTCTTTGTTTGCTCGGCGGGTCCTCGGGTCCCCGCCCTGCATGTTTGGTGCACTTTAGAGTGCCAATCAACATGCAGGGATTGTATGCCATGCACTCTAATGCTGCAGCCATGTTGGTTGTGGCATTACAGTGATTGGCTGGCCGTGCAGCGTCATCAGGTCTATATCAGACCTGGTGCCGCAATGCTTGTCGCAGTCAGCTCCGGAATCACCAGTGTAGGGAGAGTTGCTGCAGCGATAGGGACAGAATAGATGAGGTATCAGTTACTGTGGGAATACCATTGTTGAATCCACAAATCCAGCTAACCCAACAGTCCTTCTAAGGACTAATTACGGAGGGGTATATGGATATCAGTGATAGGTAGGCAGGCAGTGTATGTGGCTATATATATATTTATATATCAGTGCTAGGTAGCAGGCAGTGGATGTGGGTATATAGATATCAGTGCTAGGCAGACAGGCAGTGTATGTGGCATACATTAAGAGGGTCCATTCCATTATTGTCTGGTGCTGCTGCCTTTTACAGATAGTGACTGCATATACATAGCCCCAGGTATCAGTGGCCAGGAATATTTTTTTTTGCATCTTAATCCTGATTATTTTATTTAAAAGCAATCCAGAGCACATGTGTTTTTTTCTGCATTTGCTTGTTGGCACTGCAGAATACAGCCAGATCCTTTCCATAGTACAGCGTTAAAATATAGCTATTTTAAACAGGGGTTTGCCTGTCACAGCAATCACATCTGAGTGCGCATAAAATTTTGCCATTTTTGTGGTACTGTAATATTTTTTGGAGTGTCTTATACAAGTTCTTGACACCAGTTTGGCTAAAAAAAAAATCTTTACCTACAGGGCAGACAGTTTACTCTGGGTTTTATCTGCCACACGGATCGCTTATCATTGTGCTAAAAACTGTGCCATTTCAGGGCTTCATTGAATATTTTTTGCTGTGTCTATGAATAGTTATTTGAACCTAGCACTCAACTTAAAGGTATTTGTAAGGCGGTTTATTGTAGTACACGAAAAAAGACGTTTCGGTCAATGTGACCCTCAGTTACTACAAGGGTAAATATAATTACAAAACAAAACGTCATATAAAACAGAAAAAATAACAAAGGAAAACAAGGAAAAAAAACAAAGGAAAACAGAAGTATATACAAACAATAGTCAAAATGGTCATACAAAAATAGGATAAATTGGTCGCAGATAATGCCAGGTATCCCACACTGCCCATAGCACGCCAAATAATTTAAAAAGAGCCATAGAAAATATATAGCAGCAATCCATAAGAATGTCAAACATACCGTGTGGTATATAGATTGTTGTATCTCCGTCACGCTCCTCACCTATCTGTGGGCTAAAAATTGGGGAATTTTTTGGGCTCAATTGAACAGTTGCTGCTGTGTCTTAGCCTATTTATTCACACTCTTTTGGTGTTTAAAAAAACAGAGGCCAAATAATTAAAAGTGGGGGATCTCTGTCACAGGCCTCACCTATCTGTGGGCTACAAATTGGGGCATCCACGTCTCTTCTAAGGGGTATTGTGGTGTGTCCAAATTTGTGGCAGGCCTTGCATTCACTGCATAGGCAAACAGTATGGGAGACCCACTTCCTAATAATGTGCACTTTGTTGTTTGATCACGTTCAACAATGCAATTCTACGCTGCCAGTTCTTCATCCTCAACACTGCGATGGTCCACTGCTGGTTCTTTAGGCTCAACACTGCAATGCTTCACTGCCGGGTGTTCATCCTCAACACTGCAATGCTCCACTGCTGGTTCTTCAGGCTCAACACTGCAATGCTCCACTGCAGGGTCTTCAGCCGCAACACTGCAATTCTACACTGCAGTTTCTTCAGCCTCAACACTGAAATTCTCCACTGCAGTTTCTTCAACCTCAACACTGCAATTCTCCACTCCTGGTTCTTCAGCATCAACACTGCAATTCTCGACTGCAGTTTATTTAGCCTCAACACTGCAATTCTCTACTGCAGTTTCTTCAGCCTCAACACTGAAATTCTCCATTGCTGGTTCTTCAGGCTCAAAATGGCAATGCTCCACTGCTGGGTCTTCAGCCTCAACACTGCAACTGTCCACTGCAGGTTCTTTAGGCTCACCCGTGCAATTCACCAATGCAGATTCTTCAGCCTCAACACTGCAATTATCCAAAGCAGGTTCTTCAGGCTCAATACTGAAATGCTCCATTGCAGTTTCTTCAGCCTCAACACTGCAAAGCTCCAATGCATCTTCTTTAGCCTCAACACTTGCACTCACTTCATGGTCAAACAGTTTGGGAGTACCAAATGAATAATGGGAACTTTGGTTTCATGTGTCCATCCAGGACATCTCTTCAAAGGGTTATTGGGGTGCATCCAAATTTGGAGCAAGCCTTGCATTCACTTCATGGGCAAATATTATGGGAGTACCAAATGAATAATGGGAACTTTGGTTTCATGTGGACATCCAGTACATCAGTTCCAAGGGTTATTGGGGTGCATGTAACTTTGGGGCAGGGCAGGCCTTGCAGTCAATGCGTAGGCTAACATTATGGGAGTAGCAAATTAAGTAAAAAGGGAACTTTGGTTTCATGTGTCCATCCACTACGTTGGTGCAAAGGGTTATTGGGGTTCGCGTAACTTTGGGGCAGGGCAGGCCATGCATTCAATCCATAGGCTAACATTATGGGAGTAGCAAATTAAGAAAAAAGGGAATTTTGGTTTCATGTGGCCATCCAGTTCCTTGGTGGAAAGGGTTATTGAGGTGCGTGTAACTTTGGGGCAGGGCAGGCCTTGCATTCAATGCATAGCTAGCAGTATAGCAGTACCAAATAAATAAGAATGGGACCTTTGGTTTCAAATGGCCACCCAGGACGTTTGTTCAATGGGTTATTGGGGTGCGTCCAAATTTGGGCAGGCCTTGCTTTCAATGCATAGGCAATAACAGTATAGGAGACCCACTGTTTAATAATGGGAACAACAAAGCATAGCCGGCTGATGGCTCTCTAAGAATAGTGAGGACAAACTGCTGTCCCTTTAAGAAGATTAAAGTCCGCCTCATGGCTCTCCTCCTTTAACAGTCCCTCCTTCATAAATGAAAAAGGATGTGTCTGATGATGTGTCACACACCACATGGCCAGCTAAGGTTGTAAAATGTTTCCCAGTGAATGCATTTGTCTTGGTTGAAAGCAATGCTAAAGTTGGAAAACGCATCAAAAACGCTACGTGTGAACATAGCCCAAGTGGTGGAGGAACATTTTTGTTTTGGGTTATTTATTTGGCCTTACATACAAATCATTAACCCTGGAAAGGATGTTCCGTAGGTCGGGTCCGACTTGCGAGAAACTCGGACGAGTCTCGCACATCAATACTCGGCACTGACGCCAGCACTCGGATCGGAGCGTTTCTCACAAGTCTGACCCCAGCCTTAACATATTTCCCAGGAAAATCAATTTTGGTTTCATTTTTGTATGTTTTATTGTGCGCCAGGAAAAGTGGCATAACATTGTTCACAGCAGTGACCTGGGATTCAGAAATGCTTCGAGGGGTCTTCACCATGATGTTCCCATGTCTTTTCAGCACTGTTCCCATCGATTTCAGACATTTTCAGACCCTAAAATGACCCCTGGGGGGTTATGGCAAAAATGCTCGGGTTTCCCATAGACTTACATTAGGCTTGTTGCTCGGGTCGAGCACCCGAGCATTACAATTTTCTCGACCCGAGCAACGAGCACTCGAGCATTTTAGTGCTCGCCCATCACTACTCATAAGGTGTGCATGTCGCTAATTAATGATTTTTTAGACATCTATAATAATAGTCAAATTTGTCAAATGTACATTAGTATTGAGCGAGTGTGCGCGGACATGTTTTCCAAGTATCGCGGGGGCTTGAGTAGTATGTTTGAGTCCCCACAGATGCATGATTCACGGCTGTTATATGGCTGCAATGCCTAACAAACAGGCAATCCCCGCATGTGTTGTGGCTGTCTAACAGCGATGAATCATGCAGCCGTGGGGACTCGGACATAATACTCGACCCCCTGCAATACTTGGATAACACCCTACCATGCTTGGATAATGCTAAATCCGATTACACGTGCTGATCACTTATGTACATGCCACATCAGTCCTGTTGCCGCTTTTCATTTTTGGGGTATTCCATGCACCTAACATTTCTTGGTCGGTCTTTTATGGGAAGTGTAGATTTAAGGTTAAGAAAACACTGAAGGAAGTTAGTTCTAGTGTAGTAGAAAAAATATGGGAAACAAAAGGTGGCAATGGTTAAAGACCCGGGAATTTAAAAAATAAAGAGAAACCTATACCATTGGCATCTGTCAATAAGACTGTGACAGCCACAATTATCTACAGCAGCAACACCACTCTTGGCACCAGCCATCCAGGCATTAATTCTACCAACTGCGGATCCCTATTGTCCTCTTTTGAGTCTTTCATGCATATTAGTGGGAACAAAGTTGAGGATGTCTTGAAATATACAACATATCACATAATTCATGTCAATCACAGCAGGATGATGCTGCTTCTCATGGTGACACTCAGTTTGAGAAAGAGTTCTGCACAGTCCTGCTCGTCTGCCTACATAACTGTCAATCGTTCAATTATGGACTGTCAATACCGTCAATGACATCTCTTTATTTTCTTTGTCCCTAGTCCGCAAAGCCAAAGAACGCTGGGCGATAAAGAAGATCTTTCAGCATCATCATCTTCCAGTTTATATATTGGATGAGATGAATTAGCATTTGGACTTGGAAGAGATAGGAGCGGTGGAAGATATGAAACCTCTCTGTGTTGGTGGTGGCACTCTGAAAGAGAAGGGAACAGGGATGTTAAGAACATCAATGAACTCAAGACATTTTCCACAGTGAGATTACCATCAGTCAAGTCAGGGTTGATTGTTGATGAGATGATGACTGTGTGGTAGACAGGATCTTGGAACCAGATCAGGGTGAGCTGACATGTGACCAAAATACAGTACATTCCAATGGTAGATCTTTTGTGGTTAGCTTGGAAAAAGGTGATGTCACAACTGTTTTTAGTGTAGGAGACTCAATAGTGCCTTATAGCTCTGCTCATTGTCATAGTGGTTGCAAATTCTATGTGTGGTTATCTTGGGAACTCTCTGCCAATTTTGCCAGTTGACAATTTTCTTGCAGTTTAAAACACTGAAGAGGGAAAATAAGCTGTGGATGTCCAGGCAAATACTGACTAGGAACTAAAATTCTTAATCATTATATGAATAGGCATCGCCTGCATATGTGGAAAAAGCAAATTGGTCATCAATAAGAACAAGGCTCAAGCTATCTACCTCCTTATTCTTCTCCTTCAGCTCGTGAGTGTCTTTTGACTTGCCAGATTGCATTCTAAAATATTAACTGTGCAATGTCATCATCATCTTCTGCATCTTTTATTCTGTCTCCTCCTTGTCCTTTTCCATTGCACCATTTATTTATTTTAGTACTTTGTGCTATCAGATATCCATGTATGACCAGAAAACAACAATACACATCGAGTTATCCACTTGTGGGTCAACTTAACTCAGACCCGGGCGTGTTGCTAGTGGTTCAGTCGCTGATCTAACATTTTGTAGAGTCCACTGCCTTTTAATAAGTAACGGTGTGTGCTCAGCCTTGCTTGAAGATACTCAGTCACCATTATGTCTCAGAATGGAGTGTTTTGCTCTATGCTCTCATGTGCAGGAAATTGTTGCTGCTTATTGTATTTTCCATTTAGCTCAAAAGTGCATGTGGAGCAACATTATCGACAATGATAATTAATGTCCTTTGCTGTCCACCGAGTCATTTTTTTGAGTGTCAGCAATGCATTAAAGCAATCAGGACCGGTAGTGAAGTCTCCATGGTTAGATGCAAGATCTGGTACCAGCAGTAGGCTGCGCTTATCCAGGCAGATATTTATACAGTATTTCATGCAGTAGTATCAGGGAGGCATTTGATTGGCTCCAAACTTCCAAATTTATTCTGCCGCAAGACAACCACAACAAACATTCAGCCAATGCCAACTATCATCTATGTAAATAAGAATAAGAATCCTGTAAGTAATAGAAGGCTTTGTGCAAACCTACATCCACAGAAGATCTGCTGTTAGTTCACCAAGATGTTTGGAACAAATTCCCTGCCAAGTGCCTTCAAAGACTGAGTGAACAGAAGAATCAATGCTGTTTTGAAAGCAATGAGTGGTCACTAGTGATGAGCGAATAGTGAAATATTTGGATTCGGGAAAATCGGCACAAATAATTTCTAATATTCGTGTGTTCGTACCGAATAACGAATTCAATGCAAGTCAATGGGAAAGCTGAATATTTTTCTGCTGGACCCAACAAACAGGTCTGGGGGCCTGAGAAAAAAGCTGAAACGAATGGGAAAGAGCTAAAACTAAATGTGAACATCATGGAGAAGACGTCTGCATGCCTCTGACTCATATATGGTATCTGGAAATCATGTTAGACTATTGCGCAGGTTTTATGCATTTACTGTATATGAAGACCTACCAAACCAAAGCCTAATTTTTTTTTAAAGGGAAAAATGCTAAGAAACATTTTTTCCTTCATATTCACATATATACAATACAAAATAAAAGTATCGTATATACTCGTGTATAAGCCGAGATTTTCAGCCCATTTTTTTGGGCTGAAAGTCCCCCTCTCGACTTATACACAAGTCATATACCTGGGGGTCAGCGGGGGAGGGGGGTGTCACAGATCATACTCACCCGTCCTGGTGTAGGGTTGGTGGGCCGGGCTGGGGGGTGGTCCTTCTATATACCGCGCAGTGATGTACAGACACAAGCTGGAGGCAAGTTTCGGGTGCAACAGGTCCAAGTTTATTCTCTGTCGCCATCCGCCAGACGGCCTCACAGTACACCGCAATTCCTTCACAGCACTCCGGTTACAATACACAAGGGGACACTGTGCTTTCTCCAGGGACGTCTATATATGTACCGTCCCCCTCTTCACTCTGTGATGCTTCTGACAGCTCCGTCACTGTGGCTGCCGTAGGCCTGTACACCAACAGTAATGTTACTGGTCGCACGTCGCTCCAAACACGGTGTCCTACACCTGGAGCCTCGTCTATACTGCGGTACTTCGTGTCAGGACCACCCACCTGACTTTCTCTCTCCTCAGTCCCCCTGGTTGGGTTTTCCTCACCGTACCACAACTGTCACAGTCTCCTCATCACTTGAGCTCCCCCTGGGGACTGGAACTTTCTGGAACCCTCCTGTCAAATTTATATCTTTCCCGGTTCCCTCTAACTCCGCCCCCATGACCAACGGTTTCTTAAGCCCTAAGCTGATGTCAAGTCCTATGCTCACACTCCTCCCTGCCTTCTAATGGTCAACCCAAGGTACTGCACGTCCACTACACTTTCCTAGCTGTTTCCCCACTGTACTAACTGACATCTGTCTAAACTGTGCAAACCTTCCTTTCTCTATTCTGACAAGTCCGTCCGTCAGGTCACCTTCCCTACACTCGCACTCTCTGCAGCCCCCTCGCTTCTCCACTGTCTCCCTTCCTGCCTTCAGATCACATGGTACCACTCATTAAACTCATGAATATGCGCATATTCATGAGTGGTAATGAGTGGTATCCTGTGACTGCTGAAGGCAGGAAGGGAGACAGTGGAGAAGTGAGGCTGCAGAGACGTTTAAGGATGGGTGAGTATAGCGATATTCACCTGTCCTCGTTCCCACACTGCTCACCGCCGTCTGCTGCTTCCTGTGTCCGTGATGTTTAGCCAGCAGGGGGCGCGGTGACGTGGTTAGTGCGCGCCGTGCCCTTTGCTGGCTGAACAGTCAATGACAGAGGATGCGCAGACAGTGGTGAGCAGCGATGGACCCTGGACAGGTGAATATCTCAGGTGCCAAGTCCTGAGCAGGAGAGGTGAGTATGGCATTTTTTTGCAGCAGCAGCATATGAGGGCATAATATATGGGGCAGCATATGGGGGAATAATCTATGGAGCAGCATATGGGGGCATATTCTATGGAGCAGCATATGGGGGCATAATCTATGGAGCAGCATATGGGGGCATAATATATAGGGCAGCATATGGGGGAATAATCTATGGAGCAGCATATGGGGGCATAATCTATGAAGCAGCATATGGGGGCATATTCTATGGAGCAGCATATGGGGGCATATTCTATGGGGCAGCATATGGGGGAATATTCTTTGGGGCAGCATATGGGGGCATATTCTTTGGAGCATTTTATGGGGCATAATCTATGGAGCTTTTTATTGGGGCATAATCTATGGAGCATCTTATGGGGGCATAATCTATGGAGCATCTTATGGGGCTATAACCTTAATGGAGCATTATATGGGGCATATTATTCTATGGAGCATCTTATGGGGCCATTATTAACCTTTGTGCGGCATTATATGGGGTGTATTTTGTATGGAGCATTATATGGGGCTCCTGATTCAATATGGATATTCAAAAACATTTAACCTACAGATGTCTCAATTAATTTTACTTTTATTGGTATCTATTTTTATTTTTGAAATTTACCAGTAGCTGCTGCATTTTCCACCCTAGGCTTATACACAAGTCAATAAGTTTTCCCATTTTTTGTGGCAAAATTAAGGGGGTCGGCTTCTACACGGGTTGGCTTATACACGAGTATAAACTGTAAAAAAAATAAAAAATTATACCTCCCCATGAGCATCTGTTTACATGGAGCGTTTTGGCTTATTTTTTCCTTTAACATTTGTGGGGGCCCTCACTCCAATATTTGAGAGGTCCCTCCCTCAATCCAAATTGTTAGCTAGATAGTGAAATACATATTCCTCAGCACTTTGTCAGCTAAAATATGCCCATTTGAATTTTGGGCTTTGCCTGCCACCACCCCCTATGTCCACCGCCATGTCATGCCCCTGCTTGACATTTTCAGAGGGCCAGGAGGTGCTGTGAAACCTGAGTTTGGGAGGGGTCCTCAGGTGGCCTTGAATCATACATTTGGGAGAGCTCTCACTCCTATATAATAATAAATAAAAATAATCCTTGATTTTTATGTAGTGCCAACATTTTCCGCAGTACTTTACAGTTTGCACACATTATCATCGCTGTCCCCAATGGGGCTCAAAATCTAATTTCCCTATCAATATGTCTTTGGAGTGTGGGAGGAAACCTGGAAGAAACCCACACAAACACGGGGAGAACATACAAAATCCTTGCAAATGTTGTCCTTGGTGGGATTTGAACCCTGGACTCCAGTGCTGCAGTGCTAAAAACTGATCCACCGTGCTGCCCGTCATTATGCGGCCCCCCGCTTCACATTTTCAGAGCGTCAGCAGGTGGCGTGAAAACTGAGATTTGTGAGCTCCACAGTTCATTTTGGCCACTGGATCCTAATGGAGCCACTGTCATAGCGGGTGAAGCTGCTGTAAGGTGAATATAATACAGGAGTTGGATGAGCTGTATTATCAATGTCAGTAAATTGGATTCTACCAGACACCAAAAGCATTAGAATTAAATTATGAATACAGTGTATGCAAGCAAGGGCCTGTATTGTGGTCAGTCTGTCAGGCCTGAAACCCATGTCAGGAACATGTACAAGTCTCATTTTACTTGGAAGCAGCCTCCTCAAGGGAAAGAGACAGGGGTGCCATTTACCAATCTGCACAAAACCAAGCACTTCTTCTGTAAACTACCTAACCAAGCAGAATGTATCTTTTGCATGGTCTTGAGCAACAATGGAGTAATTACAGGATATGTCTCAGAGAGTGTTGAGGTCTGTGGAGTGTATTTCTCAGGAGACAGGCAGTGCTACAGAGCTCAGGTAAAGGCCTTAGAGTGGCGATGACCATGTTCCAATATGTGTAATGCTGCGGCCTGAATAAGTCTGTGCAGCATATTATCCCAGTCTCTTAGACATACTTAAAATGTACAGAAAGTGGGCAATACCCCACCACCATTTTTTTTACCCAAATTTAGAAAATGTAAGGGAAGTGACAGTCTAATAAAGAGACACAAGTCTCATTTAGGAGCCTGGAAAAGCCAGCAATGGTCTTTGTCAAGCACCGGACAATGTAAAGTGCTAATGAGTATGCATGCCCTATCTAACAATTTGGGAAGAGACATAAATGCTGGCAAGGGATAACTGAATGCTGCGCTGGGACATTGAACTGGACATGGTTGCTGACTGTTGTGTCTGTGCATCTACAGATTGTGGGCAGGAGACATTAGCACCTCCTTCCTGGACAGCAGATTGGGAAGGACGTAACACAGGGGAAGTGCCAGTGGTTTCACCGTAAGACACAGATTTTGTATGAAGGCATTCCACCCACCTACTGGGGTGCTGCATATGTGAGCAGTATATGACGCATGCTAACTGAGGTATTATGTCGAATTGCCCTTTATAAAGGGATGTGTGGTTATGATTTTTGAACTAGCAGCATTTGTATAGAGCATGTTTTATTACTCATATTATTGTTCTGTGTAAGGCTGAAACCTGAAGAAGTGTGTGGAGCATATTATTGCATTGATGCTCCACAATTTACAAGTGCAGACCCAAAAATCAACATCAGGCTCCCTGATACACGCTTAAAGGTACTGTCACACTTAGTGATGCACCAGCGATCCCAACCAGCGATATGACGCAGTCAGGATCGCTGGTGCATCGCTAAGTGGTCGCTAGTGAGCTGCCACACAGGCAGATCTCACCAGCGACATAGCAGCCATCGGGGGTCGCTACTTACCTGTCAGACGCGGCGATCCTGACGTCCTCCCGCCTGCGTCCACGCGTCGCCCGTCGGCGCCACAGGAAGCCCAGCAGGAAGCTGATGACGAGAAACAGTCAAGGACGTTCTCGCGCGATCAGCGATAATCAGCGGGGGAGCCGGTCGGAGGTAAGTATCAGACATAACGATATCGCTAGCAATATCGCTATAACATCACAAAAAACAGTGATGTTATAGCGATATTGCTGGTGATATCACTTAGTGTGAAAGGCCCTTAAATAGACCTTAAGAAGGGCAACACAGTAAAAAATTATAATAATATATAGAGATTGAGTGTACAAATTTCACCACTGCACAATATGCAATGCTTTCCAAAAATTAACCAAGGGGTCTGTATCATACAAGCCGAAAGAGACTTTCATGGGGACCTCACAATACATTTTGCAGTTATTAGAATAGGTAGAGATAGGGACTACAAGTTCCACCATTGCAAATGTGCAAAGGTTTCCAAAAATTTAAAAACATTACCCACATAATAACCACTATGTACTTGTTGCAGAAGCAGGAGTAGGACATGATTTCCTGAACAAAATTAGTTTGGATGGTTAGGCAAGGACGTTAAGACAACTTCCAAAAAACAACATTTGGGATGCATTTACTTTAGGTTGCTGTCATCCTTAGGGCTTACAAAGTTGGAAGAAATCTAGCCCTTTTTCTATTTTAGAAGAGTCAGCCTGCTTGTATTTTACATTTAGACACGCACCTATCCATTATGATTGCATCAGCAGAACTTAAAACCCACTCAGACAACACACTTGCGGCAGGGCATGGCAGCACCTCCAAGGCGTACAGGGAGAGATTGGGCCAAGTGTGCAACTTGGACAACCAACAGTTAAAGAGCACTGAAGAATCAGGAAGGATGCTGGTATGGTCACTTAAGTACTCCTTCACCATCTTGGTCAACTTCTTCCTCCTCATCATAATTACACCCACAGATAGCCCTTGCTGATGTCACGGTTTCATGAAAGTGGCCCAGTGGGTGGACATTCCCCCCTTTAGTTGCACCTGGTGTGTGTGTCCCTCCCCTGTAATCTCTGTGGGTGAAAAGAGCCAGTATCTCTGCCAGCAGCGTTGCCTGATGGTAATCTTTTCAGCTAGTCTTCCACAACGGCCCTCTGGCATGCATGCACTGAAAATGGCACGTCTGCCTCTGACATGAGAGAAGGAAATTTCTCCTTGAACTGTGGGTCAAGAAAGGTGCACAGCCAGTATTTCATGGTGGACAAAATGTCTTTCACACAAGGGTCTTGAGAAAGGCATCTGGACATGAACTGTGCCATGTGTGGCAGACTACAAAGAGTCAAACGTTCAGTGTCTCCACCAGGATGAACACTAACCATCCTCTCATCCTCAGGATGCCTCACCTCCTCACCCTCCTCCTCTTCAGGCTATCCATGCTGGACAGGCATGAAGCTGGAATTGGCAGTCCCCTTTGTAGCGCAGACCAAAAACTGCTGTTCCTCCCCATCCTCCACCTCCACAACCTGTTCTTCATCATCACCCAGTCTGGCCTGAGAATATTGCGTGAGGCTGGGCTATGTGGTATCAGCCACTGAAAAATCTTGCTCCATAGCCACCTGTTAGGCATTCAAAGCTTCCTATTTGAGATTCTGCAGCGAACATTTTAATAGACAGAGCAGCAGGATGGTTACGCTGATATTAGCGTCATCAGTACTCACCGTCTTGGTGCAGTATTCAAAGTTTTGAAGAACCTCACATATGTCAGCGATCCACACCCATTCGGCAGTTGTTATGTGTGGGGGCTGAGTGTTAAGGGCATGTCACACTAAGAGATATCGCTAGCAATATCGCTATAACTTGTGACGTTATAGCGATATTGCTAGCAATATCGCTATGCGTGATACTTACCTACAACCCGCTCCCCCGCTGCTTATCGCTGATTGCACGAGAACAGGCTGGACTGTTTCTCGTCGTCAGCTTCCTGCGGCGCTTCCTGCTGTGACGACGAGCGACGCGTGGAGCCGGGCGGGAGGACGCTGGATCGCCTGGTGTGACAGGTAAGTAGCGACCCCCGTCCCCAGCGATGTCGCTAGTGAGATCTGCCTGTGTGGCAGTTCACTAGCGACTACTTAGCGATGCACCAGCGATCCTGACCGCGTCATATCGCTGGTCGGGATCGCTGGTGCATCGCTAAGTGTGACTGTACCTTTACTCTTATTGACTTGAGAAGCTGGAATTCAGACACTGCTGTCATCTGCTCAATAAGCCTTGCCATTGCCAACATATGAAAGTTTGAATTCCAATGTGTGGGCAGGTCACAAATCAGAGAGCGAAGAAAATTAAAGCTGCAGTGAAGCCAGACCAGCGAAAGCCTGAGATGACTTTCATAAATGGGCGCTGACACCGTACCTTGGCAATTAAGTCCGGCAAGTCAGGGTATGTTCTTAAAAAGCACTGTTCAACCAAGTTCAGCACAACGACCATGTCGTCTTCTAATTCATCAAACTAATCCTCCTTCTGAGTTGTGATTTTAGGCAGACCTGATAACAACTGTACGTCAGTGCGTCATGATTATCCTCCACCTCTTCAGACATGAATTGAACTTCCCCTACGTTACCTTCTCTTGCCCATCAATGCACTCCACCTCCTCATGACCCTCTTTAATGGTGCACATTGAAAGGGCAGAATAATTCCAAGGGAACGTAAATAGTTCTTTGAGTGGACAGTTTTGGGGTCATATGTTTCCTGGGACTCTTGATCGGGGAGGAAGGAGGACCAGGTTGAGAATTGTGAGGCCCAGCCTCTTGGCTACTGAGACTGGACCATGTGAAATACTTGGTGATGCTGTTTGTCAACACACTGGAGCCTTTGTCTGCCATCCAACCCACAAGATCCTCACACTTGTCTGGATTTGACAGTGGTGTAGCGCACTTATCGAATTTTGACAGGAAGATAGGAGGAGATACAGTCACCTAATCTGTCACATGGCCTTGGTGGACACCACCACATCGACGTCCATATTACTTAACATCACCCTTTCCCATATTGAATGTGTTCTGAAAAAAAATTTCCTGGCATTATTTTTCATAAGTACTCTCACAGAGGTGATATGAACAGATTCCCTGCATCTAGAAATGTGTGGGTATTTTTTTTTTCAGATATCATCTTTATTACACACAGCAACAGCAGACTCACCAAAATTACAGGTAAATAGTGATGTTTGCGTATCTCAGCAGAATTTGTGTCAGTCTCACAACTATCTGACATACGGCAACAGCAGAGTAAGGAAAATTTTCGCCACTGGTAATTTGTGACATTTGCAAATCTCTGCAGGCTTTGTGCCAGTCGCACAAATGCTAGATAAAAATACGCTATTTATTTAGTCAATGGAAATTTATTATATTTTATATCGCCATTCTGACACATGCCAACAGCAGAGTAAGGAAAATTATTATTGCGTAAGTAGTGGTGTGGGGTGGCATTTATTTGGAGGGCAGCACGGTGTTGGGCTGTGAGCACAACCCCCATCTGTGGACATCGGGTGCTCAGACCATCCTCTAGGAGTCGGTTACTAACTGTGCAGACACATGCACATTTGTGGCCTACTGGAGGTCATTTTGCAGGGCTCTGGCAGTGCTCCTCCTGTTCCTCCTTGCAGAAAGGCTGAGGTAGAGGTCCTGTTGCTGGGTTGTTGCCCTCCTACAGCCCCCTCCACATCTCCTGGTGTACTGTCCTGTCTCCTGGTAGCGCCTCCAGCCTCTGAGCACTATGCTGACAGACACAGCAAACGATTTTTGCCACAGCTCACATTGATGTGCCATCCTGGATGAGCTGCACTACCTGAGCCACTTGGGTGGGTGGTAGAGTCCATCTCATGCTACCATGAGTGTGAAAGCACAACCAACATTCAAAAGTGACCAAGACATCAGCCAGAAAGCATTGGTACTGAGATGTGGTCTGTGGTCCCCACCTGCAGATACTCTCCTTTATTGAGGGTGTCTTGATAATTGCCAATAATTTCCATCTGTTGTCTATTCCATTTGCACAATAGCATATGAAATTGATTGTCAAACAGTGTTGCTTCCTAAGTGGACAGTTTGATTCAACAGAAGTTTGATTTACTTGGAGTTATATTCTGTTGTTTAAGTGTTCCCTTTATTTTTTTGAGCAGTGTATATATATATATATAGCCTTATGCCAGCATAAGGGCATCTTCATATTTATGTTTAGATGTCCATTTATGCCGATCCCTGTTCCCATCACGTATTACATGAGGTAGCTGAATCTGTGGTTCATTGCTGGCCGTGAAGACTATAATTCATTGATAAGACCATGTCCAGGCAAGAATTCACATAAATGTGTTCCAAAGGTGGATTAAAATTCTTTCTGATGTCTAAACTGTGTGGAGGACACCCTTAAGCAAAATGAAGCGCATTTTATAGGATGAGTCAAGAAGCAAGTCAGAGAACGATAGAAAAAGAGAGGAATTTTTATTGACTCCTACATTGCCAGGAAGCCTGAATACTAGTATAACATATTTATTTGGGATTTTTGCTTTTTTAAATATGTTACATTTTTTTATTCTGTTTTAATGCCACATTATCACACACAAAGTGCTGGTGAGAAATATGCTACAACACAAGTCATTTAGTAGTCAGTGAGCCACGATTCTAGATGCTCTGAGCTAGCCATGAAAAGAAGATGCTCCACAATACGAGGCTTGGCATGGACCATTACATTTGGTGTATAAAATGAGCCTGCAATAATCTATGATCCCATTACATCTGAGCACTAAACAAGGCTGATTCAGACATATCCAGGGCTGGGAAATGAAGGCGAATATGTATGGCATGAGCAAGTGCCTCTTTGAGTTGTGGACTGATGCAGGCCAATATGATGTAGTCTACATGGCTGCATTCTTAGAGATATCTGCTCTTTTATAATTGGAGCTTTTAATGGAAGTCAGAGACATGACCTTGAATCAGCGTAAAATTGGGTGAGGAAGTTTTAGTGGATCAGTTGTTAATCCACATTGGAATGGGGAAAATTGAGCGATCTGAGGAATGTTGAATAGGGAATTGTCAAAGGTATTGTCTATGTTAGCATTTCTATACCTCCCAACCTTGTGGGATGTTCTTGGGCAGCAGTGTCAAGAAAGTGGGAATTGTGGGTAAAGGGGAACACATAATATAGGAACAGTGGTAGTTATAGCTAATAAGGTCAGCTAGTGTGGTAGTTATAATTCAGAAGGGGGACAGTGCAGGCAATATTTTATAGGAGAGGACAGTATGGAGACCATGTATGAGGCACAGTGTGGGTGATATATGCAGGGAGAACAGAGAAGATCAATTATTTATTCAGGGAGACAGCATGGGCAGACATTTTTTTTACTCAGGAGCATAAAAAGATACTTTTATTCTTAAGGTCACGTTGTCGGGACATTCTGCAAAAGAAGATAGAAGATGGAAGTCTGCAGAGATGATGTGTCATTGTGAAAAGTCAACATGTCATCTGGATAAGATGGAGAAGAAAAGAAAATAATGACTTCTTTCAGAAAAAATGTCTGTATGATACCTGCATGCAAATGTTTATGATACTACATTTCATCAGCACTATGGTTCCTGTATGCCTGTTAATAATTCCCATTCTCCCCTTTCTATTGTTAAGGATATACTGGTAGTTGCAGGTTCATATGATACAATTTTGTGGGGGAGCTGACCTGACATTGCAATTAATCACTGTACTAAGCTTGGCAATGTATTCATGTACAAAAGGTGCTTTTGGTGATGTTGTCATCTATTGATGATGGTTCCAATGCTGTATTAATGTAATGATGGTGGTATGCTGGTGCTGGTGCGTGCTCCTGTACTGATAGTGGTGCTAGAGATCTATTACTGTACTGATGGTGGTGCTAGAGATCTATTACTGTACTGATGGTGGTGCTAGAGATCTATTACTGTGCTGATGGTGATGCTAGAGATCTATTACTTTACTGATGGTGGTGCTAGAGATCTATTACTGTACTGATGGTGATGCTAGAGATCTATTACTGTACTGATGGTGATGCTAGAGATCTATTACTGTACTGATGGTGGTGCTAGAGATCTATTACTGTACTGATGGTGATGCTAGAGATCTATTACTGTACTGATGGTGATGCTGGTGATATATTCCCGTACTGATGGTGGTGCTGGTGATGTATTCCCGTACTGATGGGGACTCTGGTGATGTATTCCTGTACTGATGATGGTTGTGATGCTGTATTTCTGTACTGGTTGTATTTCTGGTGATATATTTCTCTACTGTTATTGGTTCTGATACTGTACACAAGTAGCAATTGATATCTTATCAGATAACATGTTTCATTGTTATGTAAATGAAGTATTGTGCTGCATGACAAGCTATGTCAGCAACATTTATTATAACATTAAGCATTGTGGCATGCCTAACCCTAACAATGTGAAATATAATATACTCACTATCAGAATGCTCGCCGATTTCAGCAGTCATCATATGCCCACTAATGATGAGCGAGTATACACGTTGCTCGGCTTTTCCCGAGCACACTCGGGTGTCCTCCGAGTATTTTGGTGTGCTCGGAGATTTAGGTACATAAAACAAAGGTTGTTACATAAATAGTGACTGCTTTAAAAGTCAGTATCTAAGGGTTTGCACACACTGGTGAGTATCCAGCATGTAACGTGGATGAGTGATATACGATGTTTTATCCGATTGCACTAGCTCCAATGTTATAATAGTTGGTATGAGGAAAAGAAAATGCTGCATGCTGTGATTCACAGTGCATACCGGACGGCGCGCACCCATACAAGTCTATGGGTGTGTGAAAAACATTGGACTGCACTTGAATATTTCAGCAGGTTTTACTATTTAATCTGCGAGCAGCATGATGTAGGGTTGAGACCCTGATTCCAGTGATATGTCACTTACTAGGCCGTGTGTTGTTGTTTCAATAAAATCAGTGTTTTATGAGCAGAAGATTACCACTGCAGGACTAGTCTTGTGCCATGTAATCCTTCTGCTCTGTATAACCCCATCAGCTTTCTGCCTATACACAGTGTACGTAGAAATCTACCAATCAGTCAAGTGGGTGGGGTTATTCTGAGGTTTCAGACAACAGCTAATTCAGAAAGCAGCCCAATAAGTGACACTGCTAGAATCAGGATCTCAGCCACTACATCATGTTGCTCTCAGATTACATAGCAAAAACCTGGTGTCAGATTCCCTTTAAAGTTCTTACAGCACTTTGGTTTAAACAATACAATGTGCATGCGAGCAACATGTTGATCTAAACAAGCCTTCAAATTTGTGCTGATAATGTCACAAACAGCCTTGATGTTTTTTTCACCCCATATTATATAATGACTCAGCCACATAAGGTAGAAAATTATTCAGCAGAGGAGGATGGCGCTTTTGTTGAGAAGCTTTTATTTATCTATTAATATGTCCTTCGCTTTTTTCCTTTGCTGCTTGGTAGGCGGACGCTGTTTTATTTCAGCAAAAACCATTCTTGTCATGCACAAAGAATCTGAAATAATGGGAATTTAGTTGGAAAATGCACACTTCGTTTCAGTAGGTCGCAGGCTCTGCACAAATAGCGTGCCTGTGGGAATGTATTCCTATAGCCTGGATGTTGTCTGTAGTGTTTTTCATGCTTGTGAAGTTTTTAGTTTCACAGTTTTTGAAAGCTGATTATGTCCCATTAGTTGTATGATTAACATGTTGTAGCATACACTGTTCATTAATAGGTTACAAATATTAATATGTAAGGAGAAGGACCGGACCGGGCGTACCTTTTCCGTGACGGATCCGTAACTGTCGGGGCTATCTCCCATGTTGCATGGGGGAGAGCTTAAAACCCCGGACCAACCTTTGCACTCAGTGATTGTCATGTGGACCCGTCCTGTGTGTCACGACCTGCAGACCGGTAACTAAAACAACAAGACAAGGGGAAGGGAAAACAAATACAATGACGGCCCTGCAATAGGGAACGGGGATATGGAGACCTCCTGCACTCCCCTGAGTCAGTGTCTCTACACTCCTAATGATCCCTAGGCCGGTTCCGCACCGGGCGCCGATCAGGATACTTGAAATCCCGAGCTCGCCCTGAACCAATCTCTTACTAGTGAAGTTTACGGTGCAGAAACTAATCCCACCACTGCACTAAAACACACATTGAGGAAAGTGACAAACAGGGAAACACCACTTAGCTTTTCTCTGTTGCTAATGCTCCCAGCAACAGAGTCCGACACCTGAGTGCATCTTTTCCTCCAACCGGATCCAACACCTGAGTGCAGCTTTCCAGCAACAGAGTCCAGCATCCGAGTGCAGCTCTCTTCCAGCAACAGAGTCCAGCATCTGAGTGCAGCTCTCTTCCAGCAACAGAGTCCAGCATCTGAGTGCAGCTCTCTTCCAGCAACAGAGTCCAGCATCTGAGTGCAGCTTTCACCATAGCTGCCACTCCACCAGGCTTTGCAAGAACTCCTCGCTGACACCATAGCTGCCACTCCACCAAGCTTTGCAAGAACTCCCCGCTAACACCATAGCTGCCAGTCCACCATGCTTTACAAGAACTCCTCGCTGACACCGTAGCTGCCACTCCTCCAAGTTTTGCCAGAACGCCTCCCTGAAACCATAGCTGCCACTCCAGGATTCTGACTGAGCTGCCAGGAACTCTCTCTAGCTTCTTCCTTCACCAAGGATGGTTGAAAAAAACACCAATATCACCAACAGTGAGTGAGAACACCTGACACACCTTTATAGTTAGGAGCCAGAGTCTCACACCTGTTAGAGATTCCCATTCAATAACGCTCACCACCACCGGGGGCAAACTAGAACAAAAGACACCACTGTGTAATAACCCTAATGGCCACCGGGGGCAAAACCAACTCTAAGCAACCAGCTCAAAGAAAAAAAGGTTACTTATTCAAAACCTGTCATAATCCAGCAAGGATCATGACAGTGATAAGGGGCGCGGCTAAGCTTAAAAAGCCACAGCACGTGGGAAACAGGGTAGACTTGGTGGGAACACGTGTTGCACAGGAGGGCAGTGCTGGTGCTCATACCTTTGAGCATCGGTATGGAACAGGCTTACTCCAGAAGGGCCCAAGATCCTCGCGCATAGACTGCCGACAGAGACTTGTAAAGTGCCCGTTGGCACCTATGATCCGGAGTGATGAAGTCTCCAGCCAGAGAATAGACGCATGAGTGCTGAGACAAAGAACACGGGTGGCCCGCTGTGAACTGTATCCTGATTCACCCGCATACAACTGCCAAGCTACGTTAAGCTCTGGCAGTGATAAAGACTGTGAACGTTCTTGCACCAAAGTTCCTGGACCCAGGACCCCTGTCAGGACATTGAGAAACCACCGCTGCTGGGAACCAGATCCCCATCTCCTTCAGGACCTCGCCGGACCACTCACACGCCACTGCTTTGGCACCACCATGGGAAACTAGGATTCCACATTCTGAAGTCGTCGGACTGATAAGTTTATCGTTACTGTACTTCCCCTTTAAATCCCTCGGTCTTGTTTTAACCCATTTTTCATAATCTCTTGCAATCCTTTTTTACTCTACTCTATTCCCTGTTATAGTAAATCACACGTTAACCCTTGCTCTGCCTCCTGTCCATTACTGCATCCTGTGACCTGAGAGAATCTGGCTTGATTATTCAGGGTGGGCATGAAAGAAAGACCCTAGTTTGGTTTATACAGGATAATGGATAACTGGAAGAATGACAAATCTGTCCAAAGAACAATTGAAAAATGCGCGTTTCTTTTAAAGGGAATCTGTCACAAAGTTTTTGTGAGCTCATGTGAAAGCCGCATAATATTAGAGCTGATACCCCGATCCCAGCGATGTGTCACTTAGTTTACTGGGTGCAGCAGTTGTGATACAATCAGTAAGTAAGAGAGCTCAGACAACTGCCCTCAACACACCACAGATTCCTGTGTACATTGTATAGTGACAGTGAGCTGCTAATCAGTGGGAGGGCGGAGTTGGTCTAGCAGGCAAGTAAAGCCTAGTCCAGGAAGTGATAATCTCCTGCTGATAAAAGCACTTCTTGCATGGAAACAACCTAATAAGTAACACCTCACTGAAATCAGTGTCTCAGCCCCTACCTCATCCTGTCCTCAGTCTACATAGCAAAAACCTACTGATAGATTCCCTTTAATTGCTAGCTCTTGGTTTGACTTCAGGTGAAGTGCCTGCTGACAAGTTGTTTTGCTGAGATATTTTTATCAGTTTCCTCTGCTTTAACGGGATTATCCCTAAATAGACAACAGAACAAACCAGATTTCTGTGTGTATATATAGGCCACCACTTCTTTGTTAAATTGTATTTATGACAAGTTGGACATGCTCACGCATGGACTACTTCCAAAAGTTCCAAATTTGCCAGGACTGTCTGAATTTTTTTATAACAATTCATGGAAATATGCAGCTGTCCTTTGTGCGGTGACGCACCCTTTTGACAAGGTGAACATTAATAGCCATGAGAGAAACACATTTATTTGTAAGCTCATACATGCCCAGTCTGTAGACAGCATGTATCAGGCACCGGTTGTATGATCTTAGCTAGGTATATTTGACGCTGAGATCATGCAGCATTTCATAGAAAAAAATATTTTAAAAGCCGTCGGGACCGAGAGCGCACGGTAGACTTATCGGACAGGTGGATCCCTGGCACCTTCTCCCCACCCACTGCCCTGGATTGACAGTTCTCTGCCTACATGTGTGGTACTCGCAGGTACGCAGGATGCAGTGATGAGCCGGAGACAGAGCAAGGGTTAAATTTGTCTTTTACATACTGTATATGTAAAGAGGAAAGCTAACAATGGTTTTCCACGCAGGGAACCCAAGCACAAATACAGTTAACACAATGCTAAGCAGTACGGCAGGGGTGGTAACTATACTGCCACGCTTTGGCCGGCTACGGGTCCTTGGACAAACTATAAACGCAAACGAAATGTCACTTATCGATCTCTGTCGTCCGGCAGAGTTGTAGTCCGGGAAGTGTCTGATCGGCGTCTCAGCCGCCGGGTCCAGCCGAAGAAGAGTTGTCGCAGGGCGTTTCCATGCCCTGGTGCTGGGGGAATGATACAGGCCCCAGGCCGGTTCCCCTCCGCCGGGGTTGCCTCATCAGGCGGCGAGGCAGAAGCGGTCGTGGGTCTGGGCCTACAGGCCGCAGCCGTGGTATGGAGTGAGGCTGTGGCGGCCGCGGGTCTCACTGTACAGGTCGCAGCCTCGGTATGGAGCAGGGCAGTGGAGGCTGCGGGTCTCACTGTACAGGCCGCAGCCATGATAAGGAGCGGGGCAGTGGTGGCCGCAGGTCTCTCTGCACAGGCCGCAGCCGCGGCAAGGAGCAATACAGTGGCGGCCTCGGGTCTCTCTGTACATGCCGCAGCCGCGATATGGAGCGGGGCAGTGGCGGCTGTGGGTCTCGTTGTACAGGTCACAGGTCTCACTGAGTCTCCTCATGCTGCTCGTCACCGTCCTCTCTCCTGGTCATGTGAGCCTCCGTCTCCCTTGTCTTCGAAACACTGATTCACTCTCGCTCTGGGACACCACTTAAGCTCCTCCCTCCAGTCTCTTGTCTCCCACGTCTCTCTCCCTGCTGAGTGTCCTCCGGTGTACTCCATCGTTTGTAGTCGCCCCCTTTCTTTGTCCCGCCCCCAAGTTTCCTGATCGACTGTTGGTCCTGTCCTGCTATTCTTTCCCCCTGGGAACATATCTCCTGGGAACCTGGGTGCCAGCCCCCCTAGTTCCAGCCTGGACACACGGCGGGTCCTTTTTCCGGGGCTCTCTCCCCTACACTCCCCATTCTTTTTGCTCGCCAGTCCACGGGCGAGGGTTTTGGGGGGTTGATATGCCTGTACTGGCATTGGAGTCTTTTCTGCCATACAAACTGGTCTTGTTCATATCGTTAGGGGGGTTTTCCAGCTGTAGACCGCTCGGAGCGTCGCAGTTCAGCTGGTGTGGTGGAATCGCCTGGGGTGGTGGGTGGTGGTTGGGTAGCTGGGGGCACGGGCCCCTGGCAAGTTGGATTTTGCTGTCAGGAAGTCTTTTTCGTCCTCATCATCCCAGACTGCTGGCGTAGGATCCGGGGCCGCAGGAGGGGCCTCGGATTGTTCGGGGTCCGTAGATGGACAGGGCCGCAACATGCTGCGATGTACTGTTTGGACGAGTTGGTTCCCTTCTTTTTCAGATTGTATTTCATATACAGGCCCATCTGGGCTTATCCGACGTAGTACCTGGTAAGGATCCCCTTCCCACCGGTGCTCCAATTTGTTTTGGGGGCGCCGGTCCCGTACGAGGACGCGATCTCCCACTTGGAACTCTGTTGGTTGTGATGGGGCTTTTCCTGGGTGTTCCAGGTCTTGGAGCTTTGTCTGTACTAGTCTGTGTAAAGTTTGCAGACGATACGAGTGATCCCGGACCCACGAGGATACTCCTGTCCACGGTCGTTCCTCTTCTGGGTCCAGCTCTACCTCAGTCATCCCCTTTCCTTCCCTTCTGAAGAGCTACGAGTATGGAGTGTAGCCAGTGACTTGATGAACCCGGTTGTTGTATACCCAGACCAGCTCAGGGATGTACTCGGGCCAACAGGTTTTCCGGTCGTCTTCCAGGGTATGCAACATTTGGATTAGGGTCCAATTAAATCGTTCGAAGGCCCCGTTCCCCTGCGGGTGGTATGGTGTGGTCCGAGATTTGTCAATGCCGTACAGACGATGTAGCTCCTCCATTACTTTTCCTAGGAAGCAGGCGCCCTGATCCGAGTGAATACGTCGCGGCAGCCACACACTTGAATAAAGTTCTTACAAATGGCGTAGGCTGCGGATTCCACCATTTGGTCTCTGGTGAGGGTTACCATGGCGAATTTAGTAAAATGGTCCACCATAACTAAGCAGTGCTCGTACCCCTGGTGGGTCGGACCGATGGTCAGGTAGTCTATCATTAACAGCTCGAGGGGTGCTTTTGCTACTATTGTCTGCATAGGAGCCCTTTGCTCCAGTGGTTTAGTCAGTTCACATTGACAACATTTTCTGCAAACTTCTTCCACTTCGGTTTGTAACCGGGGATTGCAGGCTATCCGCTGCAGCCACTGGAAAGTCTTTTGGGCCCTGAAGTGAGTCTCTTTTCGTGAGCTTCCCAGGCAATTTCAGCCAGCAGGGCCCCCGGCACTACCATCTGCCAGTTATGGGCTCTGCGTTGTAATTCTACTTTTTGCTACAATAGTCCATTTTTTGATCGCCAATCTCTCCCACTGGCGCAACATTAGTAGCGTGTCCCGAGAGAGTGTCCTTCTTTGGGCATCACTGGGCAACTGTTTTGTGGCCACCCATTGACGTAGAGGGCCGATTTCCTCATCTTCCTGTTGTTGGCGTATCTATTCATCTCGGGACTGTTAAAGGATGTCCCTTGTGGGCCCCACACAGGACTGTTCTCTTGCAACCTCCACTGGTTCGGTAGTGCCTGAGGAAAATGGTGTTTCTTCTCCTTCCAACTCTTTGTCCCTGCTCCGCTCCGGGGTCTTGTGTCGGATTCGGGACAGGTCATCGGCGTGGAACTTCTCTGCCCCTCGTTTGTAAATTATCTTATATTTTAACTTGGCCATCCTGGCTACCCACCGTTGTTCCAGGGCCCCCAACTTGGCATTTTCGAGGTGGACTAGTGGGTTGTTGTCCGTTCTCACCAACACCTCGGAACCCGCCAGGTACTCTGTAAATTGCTCCATCATGGCCCACACCAACACGAGGAGCTCGAGCTTAAGGGAGCTTTAGTTGTCCGAATTGCATTCGGAGTCGAGAAGCGACCGACTGCCATAGGCGATCACCTTCTCCCGACCGTCCTGCATCTGGGAAAAACACAGCCCCCAGCCTTGTCTTGTAAACCTGACTCACTCTCGCTCTGGGACGTCACTTAAGCTCCTCCCTCCAGTCTCTTGTCTCCCATGTCTCTCCCCACCGAGTGTCCTCCGCTGACCTTCACTGTTCGTTTTGTAGTCGCCCCCTTTCTTTGTCCCGCCTCCACATTTCCTGATCGACTGTTGGTCCTGTCCTGCTATGCTTTCCCCTGGAACGTATCGCCCAGGTACCTGGGTGACAGTCCCCCCTAGTTCCGGCCCAGACACACGACGGGCCCTTTTTCCGGGGCTCTCTCCCCTACACATGCATACATTAGCAGAGATCCAGCTGGCAGAGAGATGCCGCCAGGGACCCCACAAGCTTTTAAAGCATGCTCTTCTCTGAAGTATACCTGGCTGAGATCATATGTAGGAGTAATGGAGGTGATGTTCAATTCCTTGATATCTAAAATGGTAAATGTATTCTATATTAATGCATGCTGTCAAAGGTAACAACCATTGGGACTGCAGTCTAGCCTAGGCAGGGTTAACTGTAATGACAGGCACAGTTTGGGGGGGGGGGAGCTGAGAGTTAGTGCCAAGTTCTGGAAGTGACAGTCTCATGCATTGAGCTGATAGGGACAATGTGGGCCTAATATTCTGGGCAGTGGATTGCCAAAAATACTCTTCCGTGTGATTCCATCTACCGGCCTGGAGGAACCTCGAGATAGACATCGCTGGCCTTGGACACACTCAGCTTGGGTGGCCACAGGGAAAGATGGACTCAGACTACATGGGGCAGAAGGTATTGCAATCCGGGTGCACTGCTAGTGTTGGAGAAGAATTCCTAGTGCTAGGAAAGAAAGCAAGAGAGACACTCCATCCATGGTGAGAACCAGGGCTGAAGTTAAATAAAAAAATTAAAAATCTTTACAAGTTTGGCATCACTGTAGTCATACTGACTTGAAAAATAGCTTTGTCGTGTTATTTTATACTGCACAGTGAGCAATGCACAACCAAACCACAAAAACCATGATGTCTTTTTAATCGTTTCACCTCACATGGAATTTTTTTCCCATTTTCCAGTACATTGCAAGGTAAAATGAATGAAGTCAGTCAAAATTACAACTCATCCCGCAAATAAGAAGATCTGAAATGGCTGGTGCCAATGGAGAAATAAAGAAAAAGTTATGACCCTTGAAAAAAAGGAGGAAAAACAAAAGCGGAAAAATGTAAACTGATGGGAAAGGTTCAAACTGGTCAAATTTATATCATAGGGTAGGAATCTGGAAGGACAATAAGCACAAGGGACTCTTATATGGATAAAATGGAGAGTATGTGAGCAACGGTGCTCACCCGGTCTCAATAGCTAAAAAGGCTTAAGGCTGCGGCAAACCAAATTTTCTCTTGTCTCTAAATTAATATTATGTCACAATATGTCAGATCTATTGGTTAATACTGAGCCTGAAGAAGGTATCCTCCCTTGAGTATTGTGAAATGTAATAATGCACAAAGTAGATGCGAATAGTGTTTTTTTTCTTTAGATATGACTATATTATGTGTAAACATGGTGTGTAAAGACCGGCTGTATCTTCATGCATCTTCGTTCTTTATGTGACAACTTTGTACAGAACATCCCAAAGGATTTTCATGAATTGATTTCCTCAGTATAATGCCCCATTGTTGATATGAATTTGTAAATTGGATTCCTACATTATTTTACGCTCTGGGACATTTTATGCCACCAAAGAATGAGTAGTGAGACAGTGGAGTTCTTCAGAATCCCCGATACCGCACCGACACAAGAATGCGTCCATATTTTTTTTTTTTACACAGACTTATTTCTGGATTGATGTTATAGTTCCCAAATCTGACTACTTAATGAAGGAGGCCCTTAGTGATATAGATTATTCTTCCTATTTGCATTTATAACTTTATCTTTCCTGCTGGAAGGCTGCGGGGAGCTGTTACATAATGACACTTGTAAGTGATTACAGAATTATAGGCGAGAACAGGTGGTGAAATTTATGAACTGAATGTTATCTGGTGAAGCTCAGGTTTATAAAACTTTACAATGACTTATACTTGGAATCTATATTTGAAAAGATACTGTAATATGGGAGCCGGAGACATGCACAGATCTGTGGCCTCAGAGTCAAAATGTCTTCCTTCCATATTGCTGATCCACACCCTTCTGTGCTGTGAAAATACTTGAAATTTTAGTGATCTCTGCCTAGATTTTTTTCGTTCAGAACTGATAACCTTTCGCGTTTGCCCGGTAAGGATTCTGTTTTCCTATTTTAGTATTTTGACTTCCATTAGGATTTTTGGCCCTAAAGTGTATAGCCAGTCAACAATATTAAGTATTTAAAAGAGCTCATTTACTGCTCTCGGAAGAGATACCAAAAGTGCCATTAGCTACACCCTTCTACATATCCGTATGGGTTTTTTACCAGGCCCGCACTAATGTAAATGTACAAAATGCCTCTAAGAAGTATGAGGAGCTTGTACTTCCACTTGAAGAATGACAATTTTGTACTTGAACAAGATTTTTTTTTCTTACTTTTCCCATTTTAGCTTATTTTTTCATTATTATATTTTTTTTTATTGCTGTACGAAGACTTTTTTTTGTAGGAAAACTTGTAATTTGTCAAAATTATATTTTATAGCACGTATACATTTAAAACGGTTGTCTGAATTGTTTGTCTGAATTAGAAAAGCAGGGCATGTAAATGAAAAAAAAAGAAAAAAAAGCTGTGTTCATTTGACTAACTCCTCTGCAGGCCGATGCATTGTCCTCCACCAGGACAAGAAGCAATGACGTCCGTTCTTCAATTACCTGACCAAGGAGGGCTGTTATTAGCTGTAGCAGTTTGGTGACAACAATGGGATGTCATCGGAGTTGAATCTGAGGATATTCATTTTCGGTCAGCTGACTGCTGCAGCTAGTCACAGATCTTATTACTTATGAAACAGTGAGATATCATCACTTCATGCTCCATCTGGAAACAGTGCTAAGAGTGTAGAAGTGTAGAACAAATCCAGAAAATCACCTTGTCTGATTTGGCAATATTTATTTTGCACATTATGATGGAAAATAAGTATTTGGTCATTAACAAAAGTTCATCTCAATATTTGTTATATATCCTTTGTTGGCAATGACAGAGGTCAAACGTTTTCTGTAAGTCTTCATAAGGTTGGCACACACTGTTGGTGATATGTTGGCCCATTCCTCCATGTAGAACTCTAGAGCAGTGATGTTTTGGGCCTGTCGCTGAGCAACACGGAATTTCAAATCCCTCCAAAGGTTTTCTATGGGGTTGAGATTTGGAGACTGGCTAGGTCACTCCAGGACCTTCATATGCTTCTTATGAAGCCACTCCTTCGTTGCCCTTACTTGGTATAATTATCAGCTGAAAGACCCATTCACATTTCATTTTCAATGCTTTTGCTGATTGAAGGAGGTTTGCACTCAAAATCTCACAATATATGCCACTATGCATCTTTCATGTACACGGATCAGTCGTCGTTGTCCCTTGGCAGAAAAACAGTCCCAAAGCAAGATGTTGCCAACCCCATTCTTCACAGTAGGTATGGTGTTCTTTGGATGCAACTTAGCATTCTGCCTCCTACAAACACGACAAATTTTGTTTCTACCACACAGTTCTACTTTGGTTTCATCAGACCATATGACATTCTCCCAATACTCTTCTGGATAATCCAAATGCTTTCCAGCCAACTTCAGATGGGCCCCTGACATGTACTGGCTTAAGCAGGGGGACAGGTCTGCCACTGCAGTATCTGAGTCCCTAGCGGAGAAGTGTGTTACTGATGGTAGCCTTTGTTACGGTGGTCCCTGCTATATGCAGGCCATTCACTAAGTCATAGAATCGTAGAGTTGGAAGGGACCTCCTGGGCCATCTGGTCCCACCCCCTGCTCAAAGCAGGATTCACTAAATCATCCCAGACAGATGTCTGTCCAGCCTCTGTTTGAAGACTTCCATTGAAGGAGAACTCACCACTTCTCGTGGTAGCCTGTTCCACTCATTGATCACTCTGTCAAAAAGTTTTTTCTAATATCTAATCTGTGTCTCCTCCCATTCAGTTTCATCCCATTGCTTCTAGTCTTTCCTTGTGCAAATGAGAATAAAGATGATCCTTCTACAATGTGACAGCCCTCGAGATATTTGTAGACAGCTATTAATTCTCCTCTCAGTCTTCTCTTTTGCAAGCTAAACATTCCCAAATCATGCAACCTTTCCTCATAAGACAGGGTTTGCAGACCAGTCACCATTCTGGTCGCTCTTTTATGAACTTGCTCCAGTTTGTTGATGTCTTTTTTAAAATGTGGTGCCCAAAACTGGACACAGTATTCCAGATGAGGTCTGACCAAAGAGGAGTAGAGGGCAATAATGCCTTCACGTGATATAGACTCTATGCTTCTGTTAATACATCCTAGAATTGCATTTGCCTTTTTTGCTGCTGCATCACACTGTTGACTCATATTCAGTCTGTGATCTATTAGTATACCCAAGTCTTTTTCACATGTGCTGTTGCTTAGGCCTATTCCTCCCATTCTGTATATGCTTTTTTCATTTTTATTGCCCAGATGTAGTACTTTGCTTTCTTCCCTGTTAAAAACCATTCTGTTAGTTGCTGCCCACTGCTCCAGTTTATTTATATCTTTTTGAATCCTCTCTCTCTCTTCTCTAGTATTAGCAATCCCTCCTAGCTTTGTGTCATCAGCAAATTTAATCAGTTTACCCTCAATTCCTTCATCTAAATCGTTGATAAAGATGTTGAACAATACAGAGCCCTGTGGTACCCCACTTGAGACATTCTTCCAACTGGATGTGCAGCCATTTACGACCACTCTTTGGGTCCGATCACTAAGCCAGTTATGAATCCACCTAACAGTTGCTTTGTCCATTCCATACCTAGTCATTTTTTCAATAAGGATTGTGTGAGATACTTTGTCAAATGCATTGCTGAAGTCAAGATATACTATATCTACAGCATTTCCCTGATCCACCCAATCCGTGATTCCGTCATAGAAGGAAATTAAGTTAGTCTGAAATGACTTATTAGTTACAAACCCATGCTGACTCTGTTTAATCACTTCATTCTTATTCAGGTACTGACATACATGTTGTTTAATAATTTGTTCAAAGATCTTTCCTGGTATAGAAGTCAGACTCACCGGCCTATAGTTGCCTGGGTCCACCTTCTTCCCCTTTTTGAAGATAGGAACAACATTTGCTCTTCTCCAGTCTTCTGGGACTTCTCCTGTTCTCCAAGAATTTTCGAAGATTATGGAGAGGGGTTCAAAAATTTCTTCTGCTCTCTCCTTCAGTACTCTGGGGTGTAATTCATCTGGACCTGGTTCTGGGACTTTTGCTTACCATTCTTGTGATCATTTTGACCCTATGGGGTGAGATCTTGCGTGGAGCCCCAGATCGAGGGAGATTATCATTGGTCTTGTATGTATTCCATTTTCTTATTATTGCTCCCACAGTTAAGTTCATCACACCAAGCTGCTTGCCTATTTCAGATTCAGTCTTCCCAGCCTGGTGCAGGGCTACAATTTTGTTTCTGTTGTCCTTCAAAAGCTCTTTGGTCCTCACCATAGTGGAGTTTGGAGTGTGACTGTTTGAGGTTGTGGACAGGTGTCTTTTATACTGGTAACAAGTTCAAACAGGTGCCAGTACTACAGGTAATGAGTGGCGGACAGAGGAGCCTCTTAAAGAAGAAGTTACAGGTCTGTGAGATCCAGAAATCTTGCATGTTTTTAGGTGACCAAATACTTATTTTCCCCCATAATTTGCAAAATAAATCTTGATAAATCAGACAAGGTGATTTTCTGGTATTGTTTTCTCATTTTGACTCTCATAGTTGTGGTCTACCTATGATGTCAATTACAGGCCTCTCTCATCTTTTTAAGTGGGAGAACTTGCACAATTGGTGGCTGACAAAATACTTTTTTTCTCCACTGTAGATAAATAACATTTCCCACATTAATTAGCTGGGAAAATCCCAGTATGTAGCCGGCACTCCCGTATAGAGATTCTCATAGATGTTATATATAAAAATATCTTCTTTATTGAGGTAATAAAAAATTACAGGACAACACATTTCGACTCCTACACCCTGGAGTCTTCTTCAGGTCTTTAAAAAATAAATACATGTCTACTTTACTTCAGCACAAATTTTAAAACAATTGTTTTTGCTAGGAAGTTATAAGTGTTAAAAGTTGACCAGCGATTTCTCATTTTTACAACAAAATTTGCAAAACCGTTTTTTTTTTTTAGGGACCACCTCACATTTGAAGTGACCTATATGACAGAAAATACCCAATAGTGACACCATTCTAAAATCTGCACCCCTCAATGTGTTCAAAACCACATTCGATAAGTTTATTAACCCTTCAGGTGCTTCACAGGAATTTTTGAAATGTGGAAGGAAAAATAAACATTTACTTTTCATTCACACAAATTTTCCTTTAGACCTATTCTTTTTTACTTTTGCAAGGGTAACAGTAGAAAATGGACCATACAATTTGTTGTGCTATTTCTCTTGAGCATGCCGATACCCCATATGTGGGGGAATACTACTGTTTGAGAGCACGGCAGGGCTCGGAAGGGAAGGAGCGCCATTTTATTTTTTGAATGTAAAATTTGTTGGCATAATTAGTAGACACCATGTCATGTTTGGAGAGCCCCTGATGTGCCTAAACAGTGCAAACCACCAACAAATGACACCATGTTGGAAACTTTTATTACATGTATTGAGCACCTTGAAGCCACTGGTGCTTCATAGAAGTTTATAACATTAAGCTGTGAAAATAAAAAAGTCACATTTTTCCCAGATAAATCTCCAAAATTGGCATTTTCATAAAGGTAACAGAAGAGTGTGCAGATACCCAATATGTGGAGGAAAACAACGCTTTGACCTTTTGAACGCAAAATTTGCTGGAATAATTAGTGGATGTCATGTCGCATTTGGAGAGCCCCTGATGTGCCTAAACAGTGGAACCTCCCATAAGTGATACCATTTTGGAAACAATACCCCTTAGGAAACTTATCTAGATGTGAATTGAGCACCTTGAAACCACAGATGCTTCACAGAAATTTATAACATTAAGCTGTGAAATTAAAAAAAGAAAAAAGAATGAGAAATCAAATTTTTCCCTCAAAAAACTTTTTTAGCTCCAATTTTTGTATTTTCATAAGTGTAACAGGAGAAAATGGACCCCACAATCTGTTGTGTAATTTCTCCTGAATTCACCCAAGAGCCCATGTGTCCATGAAAACTACCTTTTAGGCACAGTGCAAAGCTCAAAATGGAAAAAAAAATGCTATATTACAGTGCAGATTTTGCTGTACTTGTCTGAGGTTGCCATGTTACATTGGCAGAGCTCCTGAGTAGCCAGAACAGCAGAACCCTCCATAAGTGACCCCATTTTACAAACTAAACCTCTCAATGAATTTATGTAGTGGTGCAGTGATTATATTGATACCACAGGTGTGTCACAAACTTTTACACCCTTGGGCAGTGAAGATAAAATAATTTACATTTTTACCACCAAGACTGTGTATTAGCCTCATGGTTTAAATTTTCACACTTGGAAATGGGTAAAAATGGCACCAAAATGTGTCCCACAATTTCTACTGAATGTGGCAATACCTCATATGTGGAAGTACAGTTCTAATTAGCTATATGGAGAGACTTGGGAGGGACGGAGCCCTATTTGCCTCCTGGAGCGCAGATTTTCCTGCAGTAGAATAGTTTGCAGATTCCATATAAATAGCCCCCTAAGTGTTAGAAGAGCAGAATCCCCCTCAAGAGACCCCATTTTGGAAATTATACATATTGGGAATTTATCTACAGGTGTAGTGATGATTTTGACTCCATGGGTGTTTTCCCAGAAACAGGCAGCAGTGGATGTTGCTGAGTGAAAATTGTAAACTGCCGTTGTAGTGACCAGTATGTTTCAGTCACCAGTACATTATGCCCAGCTCATGCTTCTAGAGACACGCACCCGTAAATTAGGCGGGCTCTCATCACTACAGAAATGCCAAACATGTGGGCATTCAGGAGCCATTTCGCTTTTCCAGAGCCTTCGTGCTACCAGTAATGTGGAAGCCCCGTATATTTCCGTTAACAGATGATGGACCTGAGTGAGTACTTGCTTTTTTGTGGATTGAGTTGAAGCTTTTATTAGGATCATTTTAGGTAACATTTATGATTAAATTTATTCGGCGCTCTACACTAAGCACATATATCGGGGTTTCCATCTAAATCTCAAAGTGGCGTGACAGATGAAACTCCCGATGGATCCATTCACTATAATGAGGCAGCAGTTACCCTGGCCTCCGTCTGGCCTCTGTTAAGCATTGTCCTTCTTTTCAAAAGTGCACAAAACTGTGGCCGATGGCACTTTTATGCAATCCTATAAAGACGGACACCACCGGATCACAGTGCCTCCATCTGCCTCATTATAGGGAATCTTCCGCCGGGGTTCTGTCTGAATCACGTATTATAGAGATTTACACGGAGACCTTGATGTAATTGCTCTGCGTAGAGCGCTGGATAAACGTGATCATAAATGTTATGCAAAATGTTTTTTGAGGGACAAGATGACGTTTTCAGCTATACTATTTTTATTTAGATTAGTCTTTTTTATCGCTTATTATGGCACTTTTTGTTTGGCAGAATTATTATAAAGCATAGTTTTTTTGCCTCGCTTTTATTTTTACAGTGTTCACTGAAAGGGTTAACTAGCAGTGCAGTTTTATAGAGAGGGTCGCTATGGACGCGGCGATACCAAATATGTGTAATTTTATTGTTTATTTTTTATTTGCATAAATACGTCCATTTATTGAAAACATTTGTTTGTTTTTTCTTTATTTTTGGATTTTTTAAAAATATTTTTACACGTTTTAATATTTTTTTATTTACTTTTTTACATTACTGTATATCATCAGATCGCTGATCTGATGTCGTGCAATCCTTCTACGCTGCAGAACTTAAGCGTCTCACAGGCAGGGAAGGAGGCATCTCAGGTCCTGCTCTGAGCAGGCACTGACACGCCACCTTCACAGAAGGACCCCGGGGCCATCTTGCGGCTGGAGATCGCGTTGTCCTGATCGAAGCAAACAGGGAACTCATTCCCTGTACGATTCAGAGGGGTTAATGCCCGTGATCGGTGCTAGCACCGATCGTGGGCATTGCTGCGGGGTATCAGCTCTCACACAGAGCTGACTCCTCCATCCGATCGCCGCAGCGCTCAGCGTGAGGCCGCGCAATCGTGCCGCTGTACATATACTGCTGTTTGTGTGAACGCAGCTCCCACAGAGCAGTAATGTATGGGGCATGTCGGGAAGGGGTTAAAGGTATAATGACAGCCAAAGCTTTCCCACAGAACTCACACGAAAGCATTATAGTTCAAACTATGGGTTTCCACCTTACCCTGCTTCGGTATTCTTGCTTCAAGCACACCCACCCCGCTATAGCACCCAACTTTGAGCAATGACCATATGATGTCATTAGCTTGCTAAAAAGTTATGTGGAACTGGATAAATTTTAGTAATCCCGTTTAGCAAAAAGAAAAATAATCAAGATTAACATTAAGACTTAGCTATAAATTTTAAAAAAAGATAATTTTTTCTACCATATTGCCCTGCCAAAGTATTAATATTTAGTTATTTTTATAGATGCCGAAATAATTAACATTTGAGAGAGTCGAAAACAAAGTTAAAGTTCAGCCTGCCTTCTTTGATTTTGCATCCTAATCTTGTGAATTCTAAGAGATTATTTGCAAATCAACCATTTCCGCACAATCAAACCTTGTAAGAAAAGGACTGATCTCTTACCAGAAGGTCATTATTTTATGTGTTCCAGCAGAATGTCAGTCTACAGTTTAACCTACATGATTGCTGTGTTGCTATTATTTTTTTAAAACTCCAATACATATTTTTTAGGAAAGTTTGATGACAATTTACAACCTGGTGAAGAAAAGAATGGTGAGCATTCTCCATTGTGCTCAATGAAGATTTTTCGTAATGTATTTACATGATGAATAGGAAATAACAATAAATTGGTAAAGAAAAAAAAAAAAGAATTGTTGAGGTCACACCAAATTACTAAACCTAGGTCCAGTTTTTAGAACAGTCTCTTTAATTCCTCCCTCGGGTATTAAATAGCCCTGGATCTTCTCCCTGGTAGAGGGCATCACCTGTCAGAGAATTAGCTACAACGCCAGCACTTTTACAGATATAATGATTGTCATTGCCAGGTCAGTTAATGAGGTATTACTTCTTATAAAGCACTTAAATAACCTTTTACCTGAAAATTTGTGAAGAAGGGCAGCCAAAATCATCTGTGATGTTTGTTAGTGCAGGAGAGGGAAGAACAAGGGCTTTGTGTGCCGTAATTTATGGTTCAGTACTAAAGCTTCTCCTTGTTCTATTACACCTAATTAGCCATGCTCAGGTAATTGTTGCATAGGTAAAAGTTTTCCTACAAAATAGTGTGGCAAAGTCACATATTGTGGTTTGTGTTATATACATAGATAAGTGTTTTTAGGGCCATTTATACTGTGGCTTTCCACAATGAAAAATCCACCATACATTTGTAGTAGAATCTGCAGCAAAAATACTTAACTGACCCTCAGATATCTGCGTGGTTTTCACTTGGCCCTGGACATGGTACTGTAACGGGCTGGGTGGTGGAACCCCAGTGCCAAAGCCCAAGGAAGACATGGAGGGGCATGACTAGAAGCCTCACAGATTCTGACCACGGACATGAAGCAGCTAACGACACCACAGTCAATGGAGAGACAAGGGAGGTGATCCAGGTGCTACTCCAGGACTGACCTTGGGTAGGTGGCAGCTGACTCCTAGGAACGGTTAGCTAAGCTGGCCCGGGGGAATGTCCAACAGATGCAGGCAGGCAAGAAAGATGACAGGAACCGCAGGTCCAGACTGGACAGTCTGACGAAGAGATGAGCACTGGTGGGTGCAGCTGGCTCGGTTGCCGTTGAGGTGAGCACTGGCGGGTGCAGCTGGTCCTGCTGCCTTTGAAGTGAGCAATGGCGGGTGCAGCTGGTCCTGCTGCCTTTGAAGTGAGCAGTGGCGGGTGCAGCTTGCTCAGTTTCGATTGAGGTGAGCACTGGTGGGTGCAGCTGGCTTGGCTGCCGTAGAGGAAATCACTAGTGGGTGCAGCAGACTTGGCTGCCATAGAAGAAAGCACTAGCAGGTGCAGCAGGCTAGGATACACGTACTGGGACCTGAAAACTGACAAGGATGTTAGAAACAAACTCACAACATTGCACAGGCACCTCAATGTTGGAGGAGGCGCTTTAAATAGTAAGAAACCTCAAGCGCTGGAAACACTTTAGAGGAATGCATGCGGCCCCTTTAAGAAAGAGAAAGTGTGCGTGCACATGCTCCAAGCACAGTACCTGGAGACCTGCTAGGAGTGCACGCACCCCAGGCAGCAGCAGCAGACCTGGAAAGAGCAGGACAGGAGCCCCGGTGGTGAGTATGCTGGTATCTCTGCAACGAGAGAGGGAATGCAGGCAGAGATGTGGGTGCTACAGCTACCTAGTGAAGATCTAGGTAGAAGCCAGTTCCCCTCAGTGCTTTTCAAACTGCATCTAAAAAATATCCCGCCATAAAAACAATATTACGGGATTTCCATTTAAAACATTAAGGTGTGTATGATGCATGGTTTTTGGTGTCTTTTATGGGAAATTTTGTTGTAGAAGCAAGAGTTTTAGAATTTGTCCACATCAACCTTTAAAATTTAATTACTATGAGGAGACACTTAAGAAAAACATTGATCTTCAGCCATTGTAGAAGTGTGTAGTTAGAAGGGAGCACTTCAGCTCGTGCTTATAGTTGGAAGGAAGCTGTCCAGCACTTTAGCCCAAGCGTAATGTGGGAATGGGCTGTCTAGCACTTCAGCTCAAGTGTAATATTGAAATAGCACTTTGAGTCAAGCTTATAGTTGGAAGCTTATAGTTGTGCAACTCAAAGATGTCCAAAATGTTTTGGTTTTTGTCAGTTTTATGCCAGTCTTAGCCAGCTCCACCAAATTTTGAAAGTAGTCAGAGCTCAGGCGGGACAGGGTGTGTTCAAGAGCGTCCAACCAATTTATCATAATTTGCATAAACTATGACAGATCTGTAGACCAGCCTCTGTCTAGCATACATTTCAGTATATGGCACATGGCAGTTAAAGGGAATCTGTCACCCCATTTTTGGCCAACAAGCTGTGGCCATCGCCATCAGGGGCTTATCTACTGCATTCTGTAATGCTTGTTACCACGGCTGGTCAGGAGATAAATCTCCAGGAGAGGACCCTCTAGACCGTGGCACCGAGGAGCCCCGGGCGAGCTGCCAGGTGGAGCCGACCCCTAAACAGGGATCGTTAGGAGCAGGCCCAGGGGTTCGGGTACCACGATAGCCAGTACCGAGAGGGGCGGTTCAGGACGGACTGGAGTAGGAGTGCGGGACTGAAGCGTAGACAACAGAGCGGGATCACTGGAGACTAGACCGGAGTAGGACTGCAGCATAGACAACAGGACGGAGCAGGAACACGGGAGGCAGGACTGGAGTAGGACTGTAAGACTGGAGTGTGGATAGCAGGAACACCGGAGGCAGGACTGGAGGACTGAAGGACTGAAGTGTGGATAGCAGGGTGGAGCAGGAACACCGGAGGCAGGACTGGAGTAGGACTGAAGGACTGGAGTGTGGATAGAAGGATGGAGCAAGAACACTGGAGGCAGGACTGGAGTAGGACTGAAGGACTGGAGTGAGGATAGCAGGGTGGAGCAGGAACATCGGAGGCAGGACTGGAGTGTAGATAGCTGGACCCATGGAGCACGAACTGCGGAGCTACTGCAGGGACCACGGAAGGCAGGACTGAGAGACTGCAGAGGACACGAGGAAACAGGACCCAGTGTGCTGGCAAACACAACGATCAGGCGCCTCCCTCAGGGGGAGTGGCCTGATATGGCCCTGTCAGGTCTGCCATTGGTCCGTAGGTGCTTCCGGGTCAGGGCATTGCCGGAGCACAAGTAACAGGAGGGAGGCGCGACCGTGGCCTATGGTCCCTGCGCATTGCATGCAGAGACCCCGTCGGCCGCGAGCCTGTCAGAAGGGACCACCGTGGCTGTCGGGCGGTGGGGGGCTGCGGCGTGGGAGTGGAGGCCGGGTGAGTATGCGGAGGCGGCGTGACAATGCTGTAGATAAGCCCCCGATGTAACTTGAAAGATAAGAAAAAAGAGTTAGATTATACTCACCCAGGGGTCCAGTCTGGTCCGGCGCCTCCCATCTTCTAGAGATGACGTCCTCCTTCTTACTTCTGCTGCGGCTCATGTGTAGGCTTACTTTCTCTGCCCTGTTGAGGGCAGAGCAAAGAACTGCAGTGCGCAGGCGCCGGACCTCTCTGACCTTTCCCGTCGCCTGTGCACTGCAGTACTTTACTCTGCCCTCAACAGGGCAGAGAAAGTATGACTGCGCAGGAGCCACGGCAAAAGTAAGAAGGGGGACGTCATCGCATGAAGATGGGAGGACCCGGACCAGACTGCGACACCCACCGCACCCGACCACGCCCTCCGGTGATTATAATCTAACTTGTTTTTCTTATCTTTCAGGTTACATCGGAGGCTTATCTACAGCATTACAGAATGCTGTAGATAAGCCCCTGATGGCAGTGGCCACATCTCATAGGCCAAAAATGGGGTGACAGATTCCCTTTAAAAGATGTGCCAAAATTATTAAACGGGTCCTTGCTTCTTAATAAATTTGATGCATAAAACTTTAGCGATCTTTTAAAACTGGTTAACAAAATGCCAGTCTTCATGAATCAGGTCTTCAAAGTTTTCTGTTGATTTTCATGCTATTAACTGCAAGCCAATACTGAGAGAACCATAGACACAGTGCAATGACATTCTTTAAAGATGAAACAAAGCAGAAAATAACATTGACTTGACATCTCTGCACTGTCTGGTGCACAAGAATATCTTGGTAATACGTTTATGAGAGCAGTGTTGCGATGCTTGGATATAGGCAATTTCATACAACTGCTTTCAACAAATTTTCTAGTGTGCAATAATTGTTTACTTTGGGGCCCTTTAACTTGCTGATATATAATGGAGATAAAAGTTTACACTTTCCCATTAAAATGCAAGTTTTAGCAAGCAAAAAATACACACTTCGAAGAATTATTTCAGAACTTTGTCTACCTTTAAAGGGAACATGTCACCAGCAAATATGCTATTAACCTGGAGATATGGACTCAATCTGCAGGTTAATAGCGTTATCATGCTGTCCGGCACCTACACATCAAGAATAAAGGACAAGAATAAAATTGTTCCAGGAGGCTGCCAAGAGGACTACAGCAACACTATAGAAGCTGCAGGAATTTTTGGCAAGAACTGGTTGTATACTGCATGTGACAGCAATATACCATGTTCTTCATGACTGTGGGGTAGGGTAACAATACAAAAGCTTTTTAATATAAAGAAAAACAAACAAACCTGGTTATGTTTTGCCAAAGCTTACATCAAGTCTGCAAACATCATGTGGAAAAATTAGTTGTCTGATGAGACCAAGATTGAGCCTTATATCCATAATTCCAAAAGGTATATTTGACGTAACGTCAACACAGCACATCACCAAAAGAACACCATACATATAGTGAAGCATGATGGAGTCAGCTCTATGCTTTGGGGCTGTTTTTTGGCAGCCAAAAACTGAGGCTTTAGTCAAGGTCAAGAGAATAATAAACAGTTTCATGCATCAGTTAATTTTTCAACAAAACCTTCAGGTCTCTGCGAAAAAGCTGAAGATGAAAAGAAATGTGACTTTTCAGCATGCCAAAAATCCTAAACATAACTACAATTCAACAAAATAATGATGGTGCCAGAAAACTAAAATTTTGGAATGGCCCAGTCATAGCCCATGCCTGAATCTAATTCTTGATTTGCTATGCTGATAGACCCTTACCCCAAAATACTGAATGCTGTAGTACATTCAAAGAGTACATCAACAAAGTATTCATTTAAGGGTGTGCATATTTTTGCAACCGCATTACTTTAGCTCTTTATTTTTATTTTTCTACCTGAAAAGTGTTCAGTTTATTTTCAATGGAATTGCACCGATTATGGTCAACATTAACGGTGGAAAAGGTTCTGAAATTCTGTTTTTAGTATGTTATTTTATATGACAAAAAACTGGTATTTTAACAGGAGTGTGTAAATTGTTTTTTATATCCACAGTATATTCTTATTAATATTACTAATGGGGTCACATAAATGCTGCAGTTTCTATTGGCTCTAGAGATCATTTCAGTCCTGTTGTAATCTAATGGCCCCATCACACATTGCGATCTCGCTGCTGAGTCACAAGTTTTGTGACACAACAGCGATCTCACCAGTGAGATCGCGGTGTGTGACAGCGATCAGCGACCGGCCCCCCTGCCGGTATCGCTGATCACTCTGGGAAACCTCTGGACTTTTCTTTTGTCGCTGGTCTCCCGCTGGCCAGCACGCATCACTGTGTGTGACAGGCGGGAGACCAGCGATCAGCTGGTAACTAACGTACACATCGGGTATCTAAGGGATGGGCATCCCTTAGATATCCGATGTGTACGTTAGTTACCAGATCCCTGCACGAGCGCGCTGGTAACTAAAGTACACAGCTCGTCGTCGCTGGTGCTGATCGCTGGTGAAGCTGTCTGTTTGACAGCTCACCAGCGATCATGTAGCGACTTACCAGCGATCCTGACAAGTTGATATCATTGTCGGGATTGCTGGCGAGTCGCTATGTGTGACGGTACCTTAAGGATCAAGTCCAAGTGAGCTTTTCCTTCTTCAAGTGTCATTTTGCTGATAATGTGTGCAAGGTAAGGGCAATTATATGCTAAATGTATTTTTCTAACATCACAATTAGGGTTAATTATTTGGACTGTTATTGCAAAACCAAACAGCTCAAAAGTTCCAAATAGTCCAAGAGCAATCAGGGTGGGGGTTGGGAGTCTAAAGACAATAACAATTAAACAGTATATCTTATTAAATTACATACCGTAATTTACGATTTTAAGTCAGCTGCGTATTCTATGGATGTTTATGAATGAAGGATCATGATGTAATACACATACATGGAGTTCACACTATCGAGCAATCCAGGATTCCTGACACCTTATAAACTACACTCTCAATGCTGAAATTGCATATACCAGAAAGGAAAAGATATTGAATTATAAAAATTACAGGAAGGACAGACAGGTTAATCATATGAAAAAAATGAAAAAATAGAAGGAACATTTTTAAGTAAGTAAAAGTAAGAGCCCCACACGCAGCTTTACCTTGGCTGCTATCAATGAGGATATTGGTTATGTTATGGACTGACCTGAGTTGAAGTAGAGCTATTGCAACCACTAGGGACAGCACCAATAGGTAGCATTGTCAGGAAATAACCAGAGGTCGGTATACAGAGCAGCACCATAGTTGGAAGGATACTCAGGTATTGTAGTCAGGAAATAGCCAGAGGTTGGTACATGGTAGCAGCAGTAGAAGCTTGACGATAAGCAACAGGTGGAAAGAAGCTAGACTAAAGGCTGGGAACTCAATAATCTGGCATGGAAGGAAGTGCAGTGCCAGGTTTAAGTAGGGTGTTCAATCAGGAGATCACAGGGTTGAGCCAATCAGAAATTCGGGGTGGAGACAATCAGAAACAACACAGGTACTAGTATCTGGCTTAGCAAGAAACTGTCCAGCAAGCTGAATAGCTCAGAGGGAAGAGCTGCCGCCTGGTGCACAAGAGCTGCTGGGTTTGAGTCCTGACAGGTTATCTGAGGAGTGTTCTGCAAAGCTGATTGAACATGGGCATGAAAATCATCAAGATCCACTGCTGGCAGCTTCCTTTACAATTGCTGACCAAATGTACTCAATGGAAGACAAATCTGGAGACGCTGCAGCCAATGATAGCACATTTAGCCCATGCTAGCTGCTCACAGAAGCACAATCAACAAGCATCCCTAGTGTTATTGTGTCAAAAAATGCTTTATTTGTTTATGATTGCAGAATTGTTAGCATTGCATGGGGTATGTAGGGTACGGAAACATTGAGTGCAATGTTTGGTTTCATTATTTACTGTGTGCCGCTTTTTACATTGTATGCATGTTTGTGATGATTGAGTGTAAAAGGAATTTTCCCATAAATTAAAGTAATCCCTATCCCCTATCCAACCACTGGGAACCTCAGCAATCCTAATAACGGGACTTCAAAAGAATTTATAACTGCCAGGTCTACATAAACCTGCAACGTCACCATATAAGGCGCAGTTCACATCAGCATTTTATAATGGAAGCCATGATGCCTGGGTGAACACGGGTTTATGTAAGGTGAACATTAATGTTTTTAAATTATAGCTGTTTTTATGCATTGAAAATCAACCTATTTTAGACAGATTTTGTCAGTACATGGTTAATAGAAGGTCACTGTTCCTTTCTTTCATCCACCCATCTTGTTCTCAGGTTTAATTACTGCTGAGCATCGGAGTATTGCACGCTATGGACACATTAATTTGCTTCTCACTCGCTTTGATTAGACTTTGAATTGTTTACTGTGGAAGTAATTACTCCCTGGCATATTTAATAGGTGGAGAAGATTGTTATCTTTGGCACAAGGTAAAAAAAAAAAACTTTTCCGTAAACTTAAAAGACTATTCCACAAAGACCAAAGTTCACGCCTGCTGCAACGAACAATCTGTGAGCAGTCAGTCTGAAGTTAGACCGGCAATCCAACAAAATTATTCTTTCATGTTAATAACAAGTTGTTAACAGCGAATTTCACCAAGTTGAACATTTTCTGCTGCAAAAAAATTAACCTTTTCGGTTACAGCCCTTCTTTCTGTTTTGCTATTTAAAAACATATATGTGACATGCACAAGTGTGAACAAGTCGGTAAGACAATGCCCACACCACCCAATGGCTGAACCACAACAAGAGAGCACAAAATGACAAATTTGAAAAAATACTCTGCAGTAAAAAACATATAAAAGTAATCAGCAAGTGCTGTATAACAAATGCAGGGTATTTAGTCGACACATTTTTTGCAAAAAAATACATACCAAGCTGCTTCACCACTTCACGGTAACCCTTCACGAAGCAGTCCCTATCTAATGTATTCAAAACCTGAACATGTGAACAGTGTCTGAATGAACAGGATACAGACAGGCGCTTCCCAGTATATGGGCTTGTTGGTGAAAGACAGCTCATTTATGTGCATGTCACAAAGGAGGAGGGTGGGGTCTCCCAAACCGTGCTGAGCACGGAAAAAAAGGATTAAAAACATATATGTGACATGCACATATATGTTTTTAATCCTTTTTTTCCGTGCTCAGCACGGTTTGGGAGACCCCACCCTCCTCCTTTGTGACATGCACATAAATGAGCTGTCTTTCACCAACAAGCCCATATACTGGGAAGCGCCTGTCTGTATCCTGTTCATTCAGACACTGTTCACATGTTCAGGTTTTGAATACATTAGATAGGGACTGCTTCGTGAAGGGTTACCGTGAAGTGGTGAAGCAGCTTGGTATGTATTTTTTGCAAAAAATGTGTCGACTAAATACCCTGTATTTGTTATACAGCACTTGCTGATTACTTTTATATGTTTTTTACTGCAGAGTATTTTTTCAAATTTGTCATTTTGTGCTCTCTTGTTGTGTTTTGTTATTTAGTAACGAACATTCTTATGTGTTATGGTCATGGTGAGGTTTTTCCTTTTAGTAGGTTTGATTTGGATTTTTACTAGGAGAGGTATTGACTAGGGATGAGCGAGTATACTCGATAGGATTCAGTACTCGGCGAGTAATGCGGTACTCGCGGTACTCAAATCCTAGCGAGTAAATTTCACTACTCGCCTCGCAATATTCGTATCTCTTGCCCGGCATGTGTCAGCCAGTCACAGTAAAGCCACCGCCTTCTTTGTTGTGGCATTACTGTGATTGGCTGGCCGTGCAGCCTCATATGTGTGTGCGAGGGTCTGTACGGGCTCTGCCAGTCTGATTGGGGGGCTCTGCCAGTCTGATTGGGGGTCTCTGTGGGCTCTGCCGGGCTGATCGGGGGTCTGTGCGGGCTCTGCCGGGCTGATCAGAGCCCGCACAGACCCCCGATCAGCCAGACAGAGCCCGCACAGACCCCCGATCAGCCCAGCAGAGCCCGCACACACATAGCCCCACAGACCCCGGCACACAGTCTCCGCCCATTACTCGCATTTCCTATAGACATACATTGGACTTGTTACGAGTACCCGAGTATTAGGAGCTACTCGTAACGAGTACAGCAAGTCCAAGTATTTCACTACTCGCTCATCCATAGTATTGACACCTCCTTTTCATGGTTCAAATATACCACATCGTAAAAGATAGCATGGCGAATCGAATCGTAAAGTAAACCCCTGTAAATCTTATCAATTTTTTGTGTACATGGTTTGTGGATTGCTCTGAAATTTCTTACAGGTTTTGACTGATTTTTGAAACTCACTTTGTAAGATGTTTCCAAATTTATTAAAAGTGGCATAACTCTTAATGAATTTGGTTAGTCCTTTTTACCAGAATAAGAAATCTGTGCCAGGAGCAGAATTTTGCTAACATTAATGCCACGTTCTGACATGAATTTTAGTGAAAAAAAAATCCAAAGCCGAAAAAAATTGAGCCAGAGCATTTGTTGGCATAAGTGCACGGCATAGGTGTGCATTCACACTGTGGCCAAATAAAAAAAGGATCTAAGATAAAAACAGAATGTGAAAATACCCTGTAGTAAGTAAATGAGTAGTAATAGTACATGGAAATAGCATATGATACTTAGTTAACATTGTTTTAATGAAAAAAGCATGAAAGTCATGCCACCGCAACAAGGTGTCCCCAATCGGGATGGTACCTAACTCTTGTACTTCACCTCACTAAGTAACCTATATTATTTCCTTATACTATTACCATCTATTTTTTTACTGCAGGGAATTTGCTTATTTTGTTTTTATCTTAACATAAAAAATCAGGTGTAAAAGCTGTAATGACTCCTACCGAAAGTGGTTTTTTTTTCATACAGAAATAACGGTAATTTCCTTACAGTATTGAAAACTCTGAACCCCCCAACAGCAGTGACAACCAGATTGTATTGTAACAGTTATAGGCATGTCCATATGGGACTAAATTTCAAAACGAATGTCATTACCGATATACAGCTAAATCATCATCAGAATCCACATGTATTTTATGCAAATTTTGCAGTTTTTCTGGATTTACCACAAATGGCACCCTACTTATTTCAAAAGAGAGAAATCTGGAGATAAAATATGCAACATAAATTTTCAAGCGGTGAAGTTAAAATCGGCACCATATGTCAATTTTCACACAAATTCTGCTTGGATTTCTTCTGCAGCACTTGGATGAGGATTTCGTTTCCGGAAGATCTGAAAATTGACATCGTATCTGCCATCTATAACCACACTCTTCTAATATCAGCCTCAACCTTCCAATGCAATAATGACAACTCAATGACAGTAAGGCTTTGGAGTTTATAAAACTTAATAGCTAAAGTACTTTGACAATTGTGTCAGGAAGTGTGTTTCCTTAATCTTGATACCAAAACCACTATAACATAGCCATAGCCATGTAAGAGAGACAAGCATATTCATCTCCTCCATTTCCAGAATTTGCCCTTGCCTTCATCTAAAAATGAGCAGTCAACTCCTGATCAACTATGGTGATAAAAAGTTGTGACTGGTCAACTGGTTATTACGTTAAGAAAAAATGTAAAAAGTCAACCATGGGCACCAGTGCCAATCACAAGTTTTACAGCTTTGTAAAACTTTTTCTTTTTTTATTTTTAACGGCCTTTGGGTCAGTCTTGAGCCATGGTGACTTGATAGATGAACAATCTGTAGGAAGATCGATCTTCTTCTGCAAGCCTTGATAGGTCCACAAGAGTCTTCTCCAATGTTATTTTGTTAGTATCAAGCCATCGGGTTGCCGATCTTCTTCTTTGCTTTGTCCCTTATATTCTTCTGACCATGATGTCCTTCTCCTGGTGTTCAATAACAAAGGGTAGAGTGCACTACAAAAATAAATAAATATTATGGCACGTTAGGGTGCTGCACAATGCATTGTGAAGTACCACATGGTAGAAGAGAAGAAGAGACCAATGCATAAATGTTGCGCACACCTGAGTATAAGAAAATGTATCAAGGAATTCTATTGAATGACCAAAGAAACACACACAATATAAAACATCATTAAAAACAAGAAACGATAATACAACATCCAAGGTCACAGGTAAAACATAGTCAATCTGGATTGGTTATGCAATTATATATACTGTATATTCACGGTTTATCCAGCAATACAGAAGGACTATATCTGACATTTGCAAACATACAGAAAACTCTACCTAAACTAATGCATATAAAATAATAATAACACATAAGCAACCAAGATTTGGCATCCCCAAAATTGGTGAATAAGAACATAGAGCAAAGGCAAAGCCAAAAGGTAGAGGGCAGGGCTGACTAAATAGAAATAGCATAACGATAGGTGGTATTATAGTACAGCAAAATAAATACCATGATAAACTACCAGAGGGCGACAGAGCAGAGACCCCCATGATATAATGTGCTGTGGCAAAAAAAAAAAATAAATATATATACAGTGGGGCAAAAAAGTATTTAGTCAGTCAGCAATAGTGCAAGTTCCACCACTTAAAAAGATGAGAGGCGTCTGTAATTTACATCATAGGTAGAACTCAACTATGGGAGACAAACTGAGAAAAAAAAATCCAGAAAATCACATTGTCTGTTTTTTTTTCATTTTATTTGCATATTATGGTGGAAAATAAGTATTTGGTCAGAAACAAGCAATCAAGATTTCTGGCTCTCACAGACCTGTAACTTCTTCTTTAAGAGTCTCCTCTTTCCTCCACTCATTACCTGTAGTAATGGCACCTGTTTAAACTTGTTATCAGTATAAAAAGACACCAGTGCACACCCTCAAACAGTCTGACTCCAAACTCCACTATGGTGAAAACCAAAGAGCTGTCAAAGGACACCAGAAACAAAATTGTAGCCCTGCACCAGGCTGGGAAGACTGTGTCTGCAATAGCCAACCAGCTTGGAGTGAAGAAATCAACTGTGGGAGCAATAATTAGAAAATGGAAGACATACAAGACCACTGATAATCTCCCTCGATCTAGTGCTCCACGCAAAATCCCACCCCGTGGGGTCAGAATGATCACAAGAACGGTGAGCAAAAATCCCAGAACCACGCGGGGGGACCTAGTGAATGAACTGCAGAGAGCTGGGACCAATGTAACAAGGCCTACCATAAGTAACACACTACGCCACCATGGACTCAGATCCTGCAGTGCCAGACGTGTCCCACTGCTTAAGCCTGTACATGTCCGGGCCCGTCTGAAGTTTGCTAGAGAGCATTTGGATGATCCAGAGGAGTTTTGGGAGAATGTCCTATGGTCTGATGAAACCAAACTGGAACTGTTTGGTAGAAACACAACTTGTCGTGTTTGGAGGAAAAAGAATAGAGTTGCATCCATCAAACACCATACCTACTGTAAAGCATGGTGGTGGAAACATCATGCTTTGGGGCTGTTTCTCTGCAAAGGGGCCAGGACGACTGATCCGGGTACATGAAAGAATGAATGGGGCCATGTATCGTGAGATTTTGAGTGAAAACCTCTTTCCATCAGCAAGGGCATTGAAGATGAAACGTGGCTGGGTCTTTCAACATGACAATGATCCAAAGCACACCGCCAGGGCAACGAAGGAGTGGCTTCGTAAGAAGCATTTCAAGGTCCTGGAGTGGCCTAGCCAGTCTCCAGATCTCAACCCTATAGAAAACCTTTGGAGGGAGTTGAAAGTCCGTGTTGCCAAGCGAAAAGCCAAAAACATCACTGCTCTAGAGGAGATATGCATGGAGGAATGGGCCAACATACCAACAACAGTGTGTGGCAACCTTGTGAAGACTTACAGAAAACGTTTGACCTCTGTCATTGCCGCCAACAAAGGATATATCACAAAGTATTGAGATGAAATTTTGTTTCTGATCAAATACTTATTTTCCACCATAATATGCAAATAAAATGAAAAAAAAACAGACAATGTGATTTTCTGGATTTTTTTTTCTCAGTTTGTCTCCCATAGTTGAGGTCTACCTATGATGTAAATTACAGACGCCTCTCATCTTTTTAAGTGGTGGAACTTGCACTATTTCTGACTGACTAAATACTTTATTGCCCCACTGTATAATATATTAAATACCCACGGACGATGGAATACATTGCTAGCTGAAGCTAATAAGTTCAGGTATCAGGCTAAGGGAGCAAAATTAGTCAATGAATAGGGCAGTCAAACCAGTCAGGCCAAATTGTCTGAAATCACCATAGTAGGTGAGAGATAGGTCCCGGGACCGAGGGTATGTGGGAAACCCCACGAGTATTACTGCCGTCGCAGCTTCATCAGGGGAATTGTGTCGACTAGAGACAGGTCAGTCGTTATATAGGAGAGAGAGTAAACAGACAAAAACTCTTACCAGTGTGTACAAGGAAGCAGACATGAACTCCATGTGTGGGCGTGTGTGCAGATGTCATGGTTTTCCCTCATGGATTGGGACGCAAGAGAGGTGGCTTGGTGAGCACAATCATCTAATATTTTTCAGTCTAATGAGGCCCCAGTGGCAGGTTCTGACTTCTCTATATGGACTCATGATGAACTTACAGCAGCACATGAGTCTGGTATTAGGCTATGGTGGAATATCCGGAGCCTCAAGGAATATATGAAGGCCTCCATTGTTCCTCGAGGCCTCAAGGTCTCTATTTTTCCAACTTGCGAGCCCACACCCACTTTCAAACACGCATGGGAACAGGGGCTATTATGCTGTTCAAGCATCATTATCTCAATGCTGCTGGAACACGATAAGGAGCTTTTTTCTTCCACCAAACATCACATCAAAGAGATGGAAGCCAAGTTGGCAACTTTTGATGAAACCTCCCAAGTTATACCTTTTAAAAAAAAGTCTTAAAGATGTTTTGGATAAATTTGAAACAGATATGTCAAAAAACAAAAGAAATTTCATAGAGATTGCAATGATTTTAACAACCAATCAGTCTTCAAATGGAAGCGTTTCAGAAATTCACGTCATTCCAACCATAAAGCACCCATGCAAGCCCATCCGCCTGCAGATCCTCCTTCTGGAGCTACCAGCTGCAGTGATTCTATCCTCAGGGGAAAGCGACCTCGATGCAGGACCTGCCGTGAAGGCAAACATAAGAACCCTCAGAAAACGCACAAATGTATACAGGGGTCCGAGGTCCCCATTCCGTCAGAAGTACAGGACCCCACACAGATGAATGACCCATTTCTGATCACCAGCCAGGTCACCACAACTCAGGTAATCACTACATCTTTACCAATTATCAATTTATCTAACTACTCCCTCTCTTCCATGGAAATTGCGGCTCTACAAAAAGGGCTCACTTTCTGTCCCACTCAGGCTCTGGACAAATTTGATCTGGTTAAAGATCTTTGTCTTTTTTATCATAAATTGATTTTCCAGGTGATTCTAAACAAACCAGACATGGTACAAACCTTGACTGATGATGAGAGATAAGCATTCCAGGATATTCTTGAACTTCTTCAAGAAAACGAATCGGAACCAGGTAGGGTGGTCTTTCCACACAGGAACAAGTCCAAAGCTTCCCCCTCATTTTCACTTGTCCCGGCTGTCAAAATTTTCTTTGAACTTGTCAAAAGTGACATCCATCGGATGCCTCCTAGCATTGGGGGTTCACAGAATCTTACCCCTAGTGAGAGAAAAGCACCGCCCTTAAGAACAATAGCAATTTTGTTATTAAGGAGGCTGATAAGGGTGGAAATGTCATGTTGTGGCCTACCCAAATTTGTCCAGAAGAAGCATGAAGACAAGTGGGCAACAAGTTTTATGCCAAACTACCTTCTGACTCCACCATCCTCTTTTCTGACAAACTTCATGTGTTGGGACCAGATGAGTGGTATACAAAAAAATCATTGAGGCATCCTTACTATGAATGCCCAAACTTCATCCCTCTTTATTTCACAACCTCTATTGAGAGCTAGAAGCGCACCCAACCTACATGACAACTTGATGAGGAGTCACTTCACACCACTTCAAAGAACATGTTCAATATTGGCACTTCATGTGTTGGTATGTCAAACATTTAGCCTTGGGGTCATTAGCATGAGCATCAAGAAGTTCATATGGGTAGAGTATCTAGTTATAAGGACTTTCTATTTATTACCCAAAGTTCACAAGAACCTCCTTACACCTCCGGGCCGCCCAAGAGTTTCCAACATCGGAAGCCTTTGTGAAAAAGCCAATATCTACGTTGACATTTTTCTGTAACCACTTGCTTTATCATTGTCGTCCTACATTAGAGAACCTTCTCACTTTACACGGATCTGTCGTAACATTGTGATCAGGGATTCCATACTGCTGGTCACATGTGACATTGAGTCTTTATATTCTAACATAGATCATAGGGACGGCGCCCATGTGGTATACTGTTTTCTGGATAAACAGCAATCCAGACCGTTTACACGATTAATGTTTGGTTGATGTCCTGGACTTCATTTTACGTCATAGCTATTTTGTGTTTGGTCATTTTTTCGCTAGGTTTCTGGCATTGCTATAGGAGCTCGCTCTGCACCAGCCTACGCTAACATCTTTTTAGGCTGGTGGGACAACACAGTAGTTTATCATTCACGGGAGAGGGGAAAATCTCCACAGATGCCTACTTCAAGCAGAGGCACGATGGATCTACAACCTGCACAGAGTCTCCCCTACAGGTCTCAATGAGGAATTGCTCTTTACCAGATTTCTTGGATGATATACTGAGCGATTACATGATTGGGATGTTCATCTTACTTCATTCTGGGTGCCTGTTCATGGACTTCCTCTTTCTCGGGTCCTTAGTGGCTATCCCCACTAAAGAGCTCTCAGCACCAGCCTCATGGTCTTCATCACTGGAACTACACATTCCCTAGGAGGAGTTAAATTAGGAGCATAATCAGATCCCCTATATATTGGACACATAAGTTATTTCCAGTTTACTTGTTTATTCTTTTCATTCTTTTCCCGTGGATTGAGTGCCTCTTATTTTTGGTAATCCACTTCCTTTATATAATTGGCCTCTATTCATCTGGTTTGGTACAGAACTCTGGTTTTCCTCCAGGTACCTCTTTTTACCTGGCGGTTTCTGAGTTTCACCAGGGCTGTTTACCTATTTTGCATGTTGTATTGGTCTGTTTTATAATTGTACGCCTTATGCCTACATATCCTTATAAATAAACTGCATCTCCACCATGCCTCACTTTATTGTCGTTTTTTACTTCTAGAATTATTTATTGGCTTATTTTTATTTTTTATTCATGTTCTTATTTCTTTTTATAGCCCTCTACCTTGCTTTGTACAGGCCCCAACTCAATTCTCAATTACTCACACTTTATTCATGCTTTTTCCCTTTTCCCTTAATTATTCTATTCCAACCCTGATTTTGCCCATTAACATCCAGGTCCTTCTGTGTAGCCCCCTTATTCTATTTGTCCGCGCTGTCTCTGCATGTTCCACATACTGCTGCAGGGCTGTATGAGCTTAGCATGTGCTGGCTCCTTTCATACCACGGAACCAGCTGATGCTCTCACATAATTTCGCCGGCACTACTCTTCACACTTGCTGCTCTCTGCCCACTCGCCCACACATGGAGTTCATGTCTACTTCCTGGTTTACACCGGTAAGGCCTCTTTCACACTTCCGTTTTTGACAATCAGTCAAGATCCGCCAATTTTGAAAAAAACAGATCCGCCATTTTTCTTTGCGGATCCGTTTTTTTCTCCATTGACTTTCATTATTGGCGGATCCTGACTGATTGCTGTCCGTTGCATCCGTTTTTTTGAGGATCCGCCACAATGTTAGTGTCCGTCAACATCCTCAAAGATTTCCAAACGGAGCTTGCAACGTTTTTTTGGCCAGCGGATTCTCCAGACACTGAATTAACCCCAAATTCTGTCTGGGTGCCGGACAAAAAAAAAAAAAAAATCTCTCTCTCTCTCTAGTCTCTTCCTTTAAATTTCCTCATTTTCAGGATTCGTCTAAAAATGGATCCTGTGCCATCCGTTCACATCAGTTGAGAACGGATCCGCTTGTCTGCCTTTTTGCCAGATTTTAACTGATGCAAATAACTGAAGTGTGAAAGAGGCCTAAGCGTTTATGTCCATTTACTCCTATAGAATGACTGACCTGTCTGTACGCGACACACTGAAACGCGTGGGATTTCCCACACGCCCTCGGGGAGAGAGAAGTTACCTTGGGTGTTGTATTATCGTCTCTTGTTTTTAATGGTGCTTTATATCGTGTGTGTTTCTTTGGTCATTCAAGAAAATTATTTGATACATTTTCTTATACTCAGGTGTGCGCAACATTTATACATTGGTCTTTTCTCCCCTTCTTCCTTCTCCAGCTGTTCTGCAGTACCTGGCAGCAGCTGCTACTCTTTAAAAGGTGCTGCACATTTCATCTCCACTCAGTGTTTGCATCTGGCCGCCTCTGGAGCAAATAACAGCTGATCGGTGGGCGCGCAGGTTATCAGACATCCATTGATCTGATATTGATGACTTATCACTGTAGAAAGGTCTTCAATATGTTGTGACTGCACAGCTACTTCAATGTACTTTACAGTAAGGCCCCGATTAATTGTTGCCTTTGCACCTTTTTTATAATCAAAAAAGGATACTTGGTCCACAAAAGATCATGGACATGTAAATGGATGCATAGACGATCACAGGTAAGAGTGCTATCCCTAAATAGGATGAAGAGCGATCATACGAGATCAGACGTCTGAATGAGCCCTAACACAGATTATGGCCCTAATTAGTTAATAATGACCTTTTGGCTCAAATAATATGTCTGTTTCAGTAAATCCATCTGTTCTTAGAGCTGAGTGCCGTTCTGATATTCCTTCTAGAAATGTATGAATACACTGACAGACAGGTGATACTAGTTGGGGGCTACATAGACTGACACTGTCCAATCAGGGCTGACAGGGACACATTGAACACCATTGTCCATTTACGTATACATTTCCAGGAAGAATAACAGAGGAACTGCCCAACACAGAGATATAAGAAAAGATGCTTCAGGATTGTTATTTAATGAGAAATACAAGTTTTTACGACAAAAAACCAAATTAATATTAGTTATGTATCAATGCACTTACACTAGATGGGAGAATACATATATAAATTGTTGGCGCTGTCATACAGTATATGTAAATGCTGCAGATTTTCTAAGGTGTTTGGTCCAGTCGTCTCACCATGGTACATGCACATACCTCTTGTTATACCTGCTGGTAAATGTATCATTGGGGGTCTGAACAACAAAACCCTCACTGATCCCAAGAATGGGGGTCCCCAAATCCCCTGTATGACAGGAGCAGTAGTGAACATGGTTGACCACTGGAGTACACTATCTATAGGAGTGGTGGATGAATATACACACTAACACGCAAGGGAACTTTTGTATGCACATTAGTGAGGGGTCTCTGCAGCCCGACTCCACTGATGGTATATTTACCATAGGTCTCAGCAGCTGAATCTGTGGGAAACGGATAAATGTAGATTATTAGACAATTCCGCTAATACATTTCCCATTATTAGTACAGAGCTGATTACTGCAAAATGCAGTGAGGTCCGGGATGTGCCCTGCCGGGGGACAATCAAACTGTGCATAAGGAAACCACCATGAGGCTATTTGTAGGACTTACTTAAGTCAGCAGTAGAGATGAGCGACTTTGCCTTTTTTCGGGTTGAGTCGGGTTTCATGAAACCCGACTTTCTCAAAAGTCGGGTCGAACGAAATCGGCCGATTATCGTGAAAAGTCGGAGGCCGACTGAAACACGAAACCCAGTGCAAGTCAATGGGGAAGCAAAGTCGGCAGGGAGTGGAGGACATTAAACACACCTACAGTGCCCATTTGAATGGCAAAAACATCAATTTTTATTACTGAAGCTTGTCAACCTTAATTTACTTCATAATAGTTACGCACTGAAAACTGGGGGTTATTTGGCTAAAGTTGTGGAGGGGTAGGGCTGGCTCCAGGTTTTCATGTGCCCTGGGCCAAAGAGCGCCCCTTTAACACATACCACAACTCATGATGCTCCGATACGGTAGAGAAATAGCGGTATAGTACAATGAAAAATACTTCACTTTTTACATCTCATGACTGATATCGATTTTAAATTCTCCAATAGCTCCAAAAACAGACAGTATATTACTCCATACAGTATTATGGGCACCGCATAGTGCACTATACAGAGTAATGAGTCCCATATATTTCTCCATACAGAATCATTGGTCCCATTTAATGTTTGAAACGGTATGTGATGAGCTCCACATAATGCTACAGTATATGTTGGTCCCCATGGATGAAGCTCCACTGTCTTATGGGACCAAATAATGCTCCATATATAATGGGCCCCATTTCTATTGCTCCAGTGTATAATGGGCCCTGTAAATGCTGCTCCAGTGTCTGATGTCCACCTTTGGAATGCTCCAGTGTATGGTGGGCCCCATATATCATTCACCAGAGTATAGTGGTCCCCAAAAATTGCTGTCCCAACACTGAAAACAATTACATAAGTCTCCTTGCTAGGGAATCCCTGCACTACTCTGAACTCCTTGTCGTCCTCATCTTCCATCTCACTGCACTTGGCTGTTTAGGCCCTCTCACCGGCAGAGACACTTTTGCGTACTATGCGGTGCCCTGTGCCAGTGCCATCGCCCATGAGTATGCCTCCCCACCTGCTCAAGGAACCTGCACTTTCATCTGCACCTTCCTCTTTGTCACCTTGTAAGGTGGTATAGTATGCGGGAAGGGGAACCTGAGTTTCCTCAGGGTCACATTCTGGCTGTGTAGAGTGTGAGGGGAATGTAGTGGTCTGGGTCAATGTACCAGCAGAATCATCTAGCAGTGGCTGGGCATCAGTGCACTTGTGGCGTCCCCAGGAGTATGGTCGCCACAGTGGCATTACCTTCCTCCTAGGGAGTGTGATGTCATGCTTGGGAGCAACGAAGAATCTCTCTAGCAGTTCAACCAACACACAACACATTTCCCACTCCAGGCCAGCAGGGAGACCTCTGAACCTGACTGCTGAGGAGCTGCTCTCTGTGGTCGGGAGGAGCTAAGTTAGGGCAGTCTGTGCAGGGAAGGGGAAGTGTGTGGACGTAAGGGGAGTTAGAGGATGAGGAGAGATAAGGCTCACTCCTAGCTGGAGCGCATGGTCCGGATTCCGGTCTCCGAGTTTGTAGGGACACTGACTTTCCTGCAGCCGAAACCGGAGGAAGTAGCAGTTGTAAATGCTCTGTACCCAACTAAGGCTCGGAGGCTCCAGCATCGACTTGTGGGAGCCAGAAGGAAAAGGCTACGGCTGCCTACCATACGAGAATCAACAGGGGGAACTTCATTGAACTCAGCACTGCGAATACCTCAGATAAGCACTAGAACGGAGGCCACACTACCTATCTGCAGAGAGAGAATTCCAAATTGGCTTCCAGGCTGACCAACTCCTTCTCCATCTGTACTCTGGGTCCTGGACGGCGCTTACCAAGTACAGGTAAAGGAACTGCATGACTGTGTCTGTCATCTTTCTCCTGCACCTGGCGCACAGCTCTGCTACATCCTGCACTGCACACCATCTACCAACTCTTTCATCTGCCCTGCAACTACTGCCCTACCTGTGCAGGGCTTCTACATCTTAGCTGCACCACAACATCTGACCCAGAGAAGCGACACTGCAGCGCTGGTCAATCTCAACACCTCCTGCCATAGCTGCTATTGTGCTTTTGCCACTACCAGAAGATGCACCACCACCATCAGCACCAGCTGCCCCCCCACGGCAAGGCGCGGCCTCTTCCACCAAACTTCAAAATTTTGCAGAAAATAGACCCAAAATAACATCAGATATATGGCACTGTATCAGAAGCGTACAGCTCTATTTAGTCAAAGGATAATTGTCAATCTCACTATATATTCCATCAGTCACACAGAGACGCTCACAGGCTCAGTATGGATTAGACAAGAATATAAAAATTAGACAAAGTGTACAGTATCATCAGATAGCAGGTATATATAGTATAGTTTAAACATTCTAAATCTTTTTTGAGGAGGCAGACACAGACGCTCTCAGGCTCAGCATGGATTACAACACAATCTAAAAAAGCCATAAAACGGTAATGGATCTCAAGAGTACAGCTGTACACAGTGTAGGTGTCATTGTTGTCAATTTCAGTATTTATTTCCACAGTCAGAAAATAACTCTCACTTGGTCAGTTTGGATTAGACCAGAATATAACAAGCAGTAAATTGGTAATGTATCACAAGCGTAGAGCTGTATACAGTGTTGGGGTAATTTTTAAATGTACATCTAAATTGCAGGAGTAACCCATAGACACTCACACGCTCAGGATGGATCACACCACAATATAACAAGAAGATCCGCAAGAAATAATCACACGTGGGACAATGTTCCAGGTGTCAATGATACACTTAGTGTGTTGGTTGGAGGAGGACTTCCTGGCAGAAAGGGTACAGTATCACCAGATACCAGGTATATATAGCATAGTTTAAACATTAATAATGTACTTCGATATATCAGGAGTAGTGTTGAGCCACCCCGCTAGAGTTTTGGTTCGTCGCACAGGAGGCAAGTTCGTCGAATGTTCGAAGAACACTGTCGAACCCCATTCAAAACAATGGCAGGCAAACACAAACACATACAAACACATAGAAAACAATTACAAAACACCTTTAAAGGTGACCCAAAGCAGACAAAATGCTCAGAAGACAAAAATAACATATGGAAAAGGGCAACTACATTTAGAAAAGAGGTGGAGGCGTAAAAGGAGGAGGTGGAGGAGACACAGATATAGGCTTGTCATGCCCTTATGAAGTCAAGAAAGGCTGGAATAAAAATGTAAAATACAAACCAAAAAAAAAAAAAAAATTCTGAAATCGAACACGATCATATACCATCGGACTGCCCATCAATAAATTATGGCAACTGCCGATGAGGCGGCGTTATTCCCATGAACCTCCAAACTGCGTCCATGAAGGCAAAGTGTTTGGTTTCCGGGGGCTGTATGATTGCAAAGCTGAACCATAATGGAATGTCCAAAAGGGCACCACCAGGAGTGGAGCCTGTGGCTTAATAGGACTCCACCCGGGAAACCACAACCATACAAGCTACAGAAAAGATGGACAGATTGCAAGCTTGGTCGTTTCTGTGTGTGATGTGGTATGTCCGTTTGTAGTTGTGCAAGCGATTTCTCAACTTTATTCCGTTAACGACCGAGACTCCGGCATGCCCCCACGGTACGCGTCAAGCTTACTAGAGGGATACGCGAGGCTCTGGCACACGAGATTGAGCAATAACAGGTCTATCATGCCCTTACATGTCCGGGGCTGCATGCGCGCTACACTGAAAGGACCAGCTTTTGTCGCTTACAGGTGCTGATAACCCGCTGAACACCATTAGTAATGGGGATCTGGGATTCCAATTATTCCCCGCGAACGATGATTTCCCAGTAAGTGCAGGTCAACCACAATTCCTGACAAAATGAAAAAATTATGTGTCCAAACCACAGGTGCTGTAGCTTGCTTAGCAGCTCGGCAGCCGTTCTCATGCCCAGTATGGATTCGACAACATTGTAGAAAGTTGATAAAGGGTACAGTTTCACCGGATAACACGTATATGTAGCATAGTTTACACATTAAAAACCTATGTCTATAGATCCGGTATGACAAAAAGACCCGTCACTCCGAAAATAGATGAGGGGTGCTCAGAACAGGATACCAGTCCCAATATACCATATAGGAAAAAATCGGGCACTCCCAAATGCAAAAAATAGAAGTTCCTTTTTATTATTCACAGCTTAGTAATCCACATGATGTACATTCAATATATACGTAACGTTTCGGTCTCTATAATGGACCTTCTTCAGACTGAATGTAACACAACAAAAAGAAAAAATAAAACAAAAAATTACATAAACTTCAATTAAAAATATTACAAGACACAGCTGGTTTCAAAATACCTATCAAGAACAGATATAGTCAATGAAGACCAGAGCTGCATAGAAAAACAGGTTCTACAGGAATGAATCCTATGTGCATCAGATTATATAGTAGTCACAAAAATAGGAACACATAATAATCATATACACAATCTAAAGAGATAAAGTATCCCATATGGAACAGCAAAAAGATATCGTATAACATAATATAGAGAGATACAGATATAAATGGAACTACCAATACACGGGTTATTAAAGAAATACTCAATATAGCTATCAAATCGTCATTTAGCTAATATCATAGAAAAAGGCTGGTGATAAAATGACCAAAAGACTGACATCAGAGATCTATAATACAAAACACCTGGAAAAAATACAGGAAAAAAGAAAAAAAGGGAGAAAAAAAAAGAGAAAAAAAGGGGGAAGAGAAGGTATAAAGTGGCTCGAAATACAATTATTTACTGAGGTATTTTGAAAAGAGGGGACAAAAACATAAGTAGAAAAAAGGAAATGTTTTTGAAGCGTACACCAGTATACACTTTTGGTGGTATTTTTAAATCTTCATATATATTTCTGTCTCAGTAAGACAGTCCAGCCTCTCCGACATAGGAAATGAGATGCATACAATTACTGACAAAGTCTAGTGATTGCAGAAATCTAGGAATTAACAATCACGGGAAAAACTGCCGTCACAATTCTCTGAGGCGATGCTGACCCTCAATTAATTTGTGTGTGGAGACAGCGAAAACATAACTTTGTGAAGAAAGTGTTGCTGTATCGCAGTACCATTGATCCCATCAGCGTTACTCATCTCCATAAAATTTTAATCACAGGGAGAGATGTAAACATGTTGCTCATTGCCTATCATAATCTGTCATGTAACTTTGGAGTGCAAAAGACAGAAGCCACAGGCCGTAGGCGAATCTATGGGATTGGCATGAGAGGGCACATTTAAAAATGTGTGCTGGAATGTCACGTGTCTGTGAGTAGGAAAACTGAGAAAGCTGATGATGATCCACCACTGCATGTCATTGTGAGTCGAGGGCCATAAGAAATGGAAGCTATTGATCATCTGAAGCTAGAGCCTGGCCAGCGGGACAGGGCATAGCTACGTCTTAACCATCATCTATCAGTTCAACAAATTTGAAGTGGCAGCCCCAGTGAAGGATTTGACAGCCCAGACTACACAGCGGAGGAGCAGGGAGAGGTAAACATTGCAAATGCTGTGGCCCTGCCCAAGCAAGGGGGGCACACTCGTGGGTGTCGGTACTGGCACTGGGCCCCTCATAGTACGGCAGTGTGTCTGATGGCGGGTGTGCACCCCCACCATCAGAGACACTTGATTGCACTATGAGGGACCCTGTGCCAGTGCCCGCACCCAAGAGTCGGCCCACCCACCTGTCCAGGGCAACAGCACTCGCACGGTTGGGTGCGCTTGGTGGTGACCCCAGCCAAGGAGGGGGAGGCAGCTCAGTTATGGAGGTTTACAAAATGGCATATGTTGATGTTGGACATTCAGCTGCTGCAAAAGGCGAAATTGGGCAAGCATGAGGAAGAGGAGGACCAAAGCAAGTCATTTTTCTGGCAACCTAGGTGTCATCAGGGGAAGGTGGGACAAAATCCTTGGAAACCAATGCATGGTTCATTTTAATGAAGGTTAGATCATCCATATTTTGGGTTGACAGACGGGTCCTTTTTTCTGTCAGGATTGATCCAGCTGCACTGAAGACTCTTTCTGATAGCATACTTGCAGCTGGGCAAGCGAGCTCCTGTAAGGCATATTGTGCCAATTCAGGCCAGGTGTCCAGTTTAGCGGCCCAATTGTCAAATGGGAATGACCTGTGCAGGAGAACATCGATATGGGACGAGAAGTAGTTTGTAACCATAGTTGACAACTGCTGTCTCCTGTCACTTTCAATCGATGCAGTATTACCAGTCGTGTGAGCGGGACTTGAAAAATCAGTCCACAACATGGTCATGAAACCCCTGTCTCCAACGCCACTTCTGATGTGTGCACCACGAACACCTCTTCCAAGCGGCCCCCGGCCCCTATGGCTCGTGTGAGAACCATCACCACTGCTGTTTGCTGGGAATACCTCAACCAACCGGTTTACCAGAGTTGCTTGTTTGTTAGCCAATATTAGGTCAAGGTTCTCCTGTGGCATTGTTTTGGAATTTGCATTTATAGCGTGGATCCAGGATGCTGGCCAACCAGTAGTCGTCATCGTTCATCATTTTGGCAACGTGGGGGTCTCTTTTTAGGATCTGCAAGGCATAATCAGACATGTGGGCCAATGTTCCCGGTGTCAATGATGCACTGCGAGTGCTGGGTGGAGGAGCACTTTCTGGCAAATTCACATCCCTCCAGTCATGCACAAACCCTGTACCAGACCTTGCCACGCCAACATTTTCTTTTGCCCCACGTGAAGCATCCTCCTCCCCTAAATAATCATCCCCATCATCATCCGCCTCCTCTTATTCCTCCACCTCGTCCAGGAGAGGTCCCGGAGCAGACAATGGCTGACTGTCATCAAGGCTTCCCTCCTCCTCTTCCTCCTCATCTTCCTCGGCTGCAGACATCTGCTCCTTAATGTGCGTCAAAGTTTGCATGAGCAGACGCATAAGTGGGATGCTCATGCTTATGATGGCATAGTCTGTGCTTTCCAGCCGTGTGCATTCCTCAAAACACTGAAGGACTTTACAGAGGTCTTTCAGCTTCGACCACTGCACACCTGTCAACTCCATGTCTGCCCTCAAAGTGCCTGCCCGTGTATCCTCCCACAAATGCATTACGGCCTGCCTCTGTTCGCACAGCCGCTCAGCCATATGCAGGGTGGAGTTCCACCTTGTTGCAACGTCGATAATTAGGCGGTGCTTGGGAAGGTGGAGCAATCGCTGCAGCTTCTGCATACGACTGGAGTGTACCGGCGACCGGCGGATGCGCGAGCACAGTCTTCGAACCTTATGGAGCAGGCCTGTTAACTCCGGATAATTATTGAGGAAGCAGTGCACCACCAGGTTCAAGGTATGAGCCAAGCAAGGTATGTGTCAGAGTTTTGAAAGAGCTATGGCTGCCACAAAATTCCGGCCGTTATCACTAACTACCTTGCCTGCCTCAAGATGTAGACTGCCCAGCCATGACTCAGTTTGTCCCTGAAAGTAGTCGGCCAGTACCTCCGCGGTGTGTCTGTCGCCAAAACACATTATCTGCAACACAGCCTGCTGATGCTTTCCACTAGCTGATCGATAGGGGGACACCTCATGTGCAACACTGGCAGCTGCGGATGGAGTGCTCGTGCGGCTGTGCTCTGTGGATGAGCTTTCGCTTCGGGAGGAGGAGGAGGGTCGAACGCCTACAGCCAACTGTTTCCTATACCGTGGCCTAGGCAGCACTGTCCCACCACCGCTGTCCCCTGTGGACCCTGCATCCACCACATTAACCCAGTGCGCACTGATGGACCCGTAACGGCCCTGGCCATGCCTACTGGACCATGCATCAGTTGTGAGGTGCACTTTTCCATTCACTGATTGCTTGAGTGCATGGACAATGCGGTCTTTCACATGAAGGTGGAGGGCTGGGATGGCTTTGCGAGAAAAGAAGTGGCGACTGGGTAGATCATAGCGTGGTACTGCGTAGGCCATGAGTTCGCGGAAAGCTGCGCTTTCAACCAACCGCTAGGGCATCAACTCTAACGAGATTAGTTTGGCAATGTGGGCGTTCAAACCCAGTGTACATGGATGAGAGGATGAGTACTTTCTTGTCCTACTCATAGTCTCTGGTAAGGTGAGCTGGACTTGAGAGCTGCATATGGTGGAACTAGCGGTGGACATGGCGGACTGAGAGAGGGTTGATGATGGTGATAGAGTTGGTGTTGTTTCTGATGGCCTAGATTCAGTCTTTCGTAGATATAACATTGTGATTCCTTGACTGCTTTGGCCTTGCGATGACACCTCAACATTTGCTGCTGGTGGTGTGCTAAACGGTGGGCTTACAGTGGGGGAAACAATGTAGCGTTGATGACTACCTTCTTTGGGAGCAGTTGCACATGTGGTACATGAGGTTTGGTAGTCCGTCCACGCTTGCAAGTGCATGGTGGTTAAATGTCTAAGCATGCAACTGGTATTCAAATTTCTCAGATTTTTCCCTCGGCTAAAGGTCTTTGCACACTTCTTACAGATAACCTTTGCCTGATCATTAGGATTTTGTTCAAAAAAGTGCCACACTGCACTCTTCCTACTATGGAAGACATTTTGAGGCCTTGCACGCTGTGCTATTTTGACCATCTGGCCAAGCTGTCCTGCAACTCTTTTTCTTTTTTGTAACCCGTTTTTGGACTGCTCCGGGCCTGCCAGATAACAGCTGTTGCGATGTCGATGCCTGCTGCGGATGCTCCTCCTCCTCTTCTGAGCTATTGTCAGCGGCACCCTCTTCCCCCAATGGATGCCAATCTGGGTCAACAACTGGGTCATCCATCACCTCCTCTTCAATGTCATGTGCACCTTCCTCTGTGTCACCGTGTATGGTGGTATAGTATGCGGGAAGGGGCACCCGAGTTTCATCAGGATCAGATTCTGGCTCAGTACACTGCGAGGACAATGTAGTGTTCTGAGTGAACGTACCAGCAGATAAATCTAGCAGTGGCTGTGCATCAGTGCACTCCATGTCAGATTCATCTTGGACTGGGGAATTAACGATCTGATTTGATAACCCAGGCATGGTATGAGAAAAGAGCTCCATGGAGTAATCTGTAGTGTGGCCTGCCGCATCCTTCACTTTTGGTAGGAGTGAAGGACACAAGGAAAGGTGTTGTTCCTGACCTGGAGCCTCCACTGATGACCCTGTGCTTTTATTTTTTGAAACTTCAGAAGAGGAGGCGATAGAGCTGGAGGCTGTGTCAGCAATGTAAGCAAAAACTTGTTCCTGAAGCTCCGGCTTTAAAAGCGGTTTACCTACTCCCAGAAAAGGGAGCCTATGAGGCCTTGTGGAGCCAGACAATGACGCTGGCTCACTACCTCCTGCCTTAGGTGCTATTGTGCTTTTGCCACAACCAGCAGAAGCACCACCACCAACACCACCATCAAGACCAGCTGGCAACCCCCCGCCCACTTCCACGACCTCTTCCACCATACTTCTTCATTTTTTTGAAAAAGGTACCCAAAATAACAACAGCTATATGGTACTGTAAAACAAGGTAAATGGTCTATAGAGTATTGGTGAGAATTTGAATCTCACTGTAGATTGGAGGACGCTGAACTATTGTCTCAGGCCCAGTATAGACTACACCGCAATGTGACAGGCAGAAATTGGCTGGTGTATGAGAAGGCAAAAGCTGTATAGAGTATTGGTGAGAATTTTAATCTCAATGTAGATTGGAGGATGCTGAACTATTGTCTCAGGCCCTGTAAAGATTACACCGTAATGTGACAGGCAGAAATTGCCTAGTGTATGACTAACTACAAGGTGTATATAGAATTGGGCAGAATTGTAATCTCCCTAGAATGTAGCCCTGTAAGAACGGACAAACTCCTCGACTTTACCTTACAGAGTCACACACGTAGATAGCTTCAATTTGGCCGTGATAACAGCCGTTACATGGTACAGAGAGAGGAGCGTGCACGTACACCGCTGTACGATGTATGTAAAATTGTCAAGCTCCGTATTTTTGTATACGGACTGACATACGCTGTCTCTCTAGTTTTGAATGTAATCAAACAGCAAATATACTAAACTGTTTAAAAAACGGACAAAACTATAAGGTGTAGGTCTGTAACAACGGACAAACTCCTCGACTTTTCCTTACAGAGTCACACACGTAGATAGCTTCAATTTGGCTGTGATAACAGCCAATACATGGTACTGTGTGAGGAGCGTACACCGCTGTACGGTGTGTGAAAAAATTAACGCTCAGTAACTCACCAGGACAAAACAATAAAATTTTGATTGCTTTGAAAAAAGCAGTTTGCTCAGCAGTGTGAAAACAGCAATGCAGCTATCAGGGAGCCTTGAGAATCATAGAATCATAGAATCGTAGAGTTGGAAGGGACCTCCTGGGCCATCTGGTCCAACCCCCTGCTCAAAGCAGGATTCGCTAAATCATCCCAGTTAGATGTCTGTCCAGCCTCTGTTTGAAGACTTCCATTGAAGGAGAACTCACCACTTCTCGTGGCAGCCTGTTCCACTCATTGATCACTCTAACTGTCAAAAAGTTTTTTCTAATATCTAATCTGTGTCTCCTCCCATTCAGCTTCATCCCATTGCTTCTAGTCTTTCCTTGTGCAAATGAGAATAAAGTTGATCCTTCTACAATGTGACAGCCCTTTAGATATTTGTAGACAGCTATTAAGTCTCCTCTCAGTCTTCTCTTTTGCAAACTAAACATTCCCAAATCCTGCAACCTTTCCTCATAAGACAGGGTTTGCAGACCGGTCACCATTCTGGTCGCTCTTTTCTGAACTTGCTCCAGTTTGTTGATGTCTTTTTTAAAATGTGGTGCCCAAAATTGGACACAATATTCCAGATGAGGTCTGACCAAAGAGGAGTAGAGGGAAATAATGACTTCACGTGATCTAGACTGTATGCTTCTGTTAATACATCCTAGAATTGCATTTGCCTTTTTTGCTGCTGCATCACACTGTTGACTCATATGCAGTCTGTGATCTATTAGTATACCCAAGTCTTTTTTCACATGCGCTGTCACTTAGCCCTATTCCTCCCATTCTATATATGCTTTTTTCATTTTTATTGCCCAGATGTAGTACTTTGCATTTCTCCCTGTTAAAAACCATTCTGTTAGTTGCTGCCCACTTCTCCAGTTTATTTATATCTTTTTGAATCCTCTCTCTCTCTTCTCTAGTATTAGCTATCCCTCCTAGCTTTGTGTCATCAGCAAATTTAATCAGTTTACCCTCAATTCCTTCATCTAAATCGTTGATAAAGATGTTGAACAATACAGGGCCCAGGACAGAGCCCTGTGGTACCCCACTTGAGACATTCTTCCAACTGGATGTGCAGCCATTTACGACCACTCTTTGGGTCCGATCACTAAGCCAGTTATGAATCCACCTAACAGTTGCCTTGTCCATTCCATACTTAGTCATTTTTTCAATAAGGATTGTATGAGAGACTTTGTCAAATGCTTTGCTGAAGTCAAGATATACTATATCTACAGCATTTCCTTGATCCACCCAATCAGTAATACCGTCATAGAAGGAAATTAAATTAGTATGACATGACTTATTAGTTACAAACCCATGCTGACTCTGTTTAATCACTTCATTCTTATCCAGGTATTGACATACATGTTGTTTAATAATTTGTTCAAAGATCTTTCCTGGTATAGAAGTCAGACTCACCGGCCTATAGTTGCCTGGGTCCACCTTCTTCCCCTTTTTGAAGATAGGAACAACATTTGCTCTTCTCCAGTCTTCTGGCACTTCTCCTGTTCTCCAAGAATTTTCAAAGATTATGGAGAGGGGTTCAAAAATTTCTTCTGCTATCTCCTTCAGTACTCTGGGGTGTAATTCATCTGGACCTGGAGACTTGAATTCATTTAGGTTAGCTAAGTGTTTCCTCACTATCTTTCTGTTTATAGATATCCTGGATTCTTCTATTCCCTTAATAGGACAGTGAATAACAGTTGATGTTACATTTCCTTTCTGAGAGAAAACAGATGCAAAACCAGGGGAAGAGTCTTGAGGAGATCATTTGCATATTCCCAGTGCCTTCTGGGATAAGTGAAGAGTCTCCGCGAGCTCAACGATCACTGGGTTTTGGCCGTTGCAGCTGAAAAGAGGAAATCGGAAAACCAGGGGAAGAGTCTTGAGGAGATCATTTGCATATTCCCAGTGCCTTCTGGGATAAGTGAAGAGTCTCCACGAGCTCAACGATCACTGGATTTTGGCCGTTGCAGCTGAAAAGAGGAAATCGGAAAACCAGGGGAAGAGTCTTGAGGAGATCATTTGCATATTCCCAGTGCCTTCTGGGATAAGTGAAGAGTCTCCGCGAGCTCAACGATCACTGGATTTTGGCCGTTGCAGCTGAAAAGAAAGGCAGCCTAATAACCAACAGAGCTGATGCACCGAAATAGAGCCTCCCCTTGCACTGCACAGTAACTGGTATGTTGTACAGGCAAAATCGCTAGCAGCAGAAGTAGTTTTTGGCATCTTCTTCCCTGCCTAACGCTCTCCCTACAGAATCAGCAGCCGCAGCAGCTCTCCCTATTCTGAGATCAGCATAAGTAACATGGCGGTCGGCGTGCACGCCCTTTTATACCCACTGTGACGCCACACAAAGCAAGCCAATCACTTGCATGCCCTTCACAAACATGGTGGTAACCGCTGCCTATGTCATCACGTTGCCCACAGTGTCCATTCTTCCTGATTGGCTGAAAAAGGGCGCAAAAGCATCTTTTGAAACGCGACTTTGGCGCGATGGTCGCCGACCTCGTGGCCGACCTCACGCTGAGGTTGGGTTTCGTTTCATGAAACCTGACTTTGACGAAAGTCGGCGACTTTTGAATTTTTTCGACCTGTTTCACTCAACTCTAGTCAGCAGTATTTATATATGAATAGATACTTTTATTATTGTAATTATTTATTATTACAAACAGGCTGGATAGACATCTATCTGGGATGATTCAGCGAATCCTGCTTTGAGCAGGGGGTTGGACCAGATGGCCCAGGAGGTCCCTTCCAACTCTACCATTCTATGATTACCGACCTAACGTTAGGTTTCTGCTTTGATTCAGCCTCCCTCTGATTTATTTGCATATGCACTATACTCTCTATATGATACCTCATATTTGCACATTGTCACCTTTTTAATTGCACTTTATCTACCTTTTTTGAGGTATATACATATGTCAATTTTGATTATCATGTTTTTATAACACATCTTAAATATTCATGTTTTAAATATTCCGCTCCTGTACAGGTTGGGGGGGGGGGTGGAACCCTCCGATAGTCCACCAATTTTCTGCTAGGCCACCCCGAGCCTGCCCCTGTATGTAATGCTGCCTGCTTGTGTGATATGTCATCACTGCAGAAAAGTAAACAAAGACCAAAAGTAACCTTCAATACATCAGAGCTGGAGAAACTAGTGCATTGACATATGTATTTTAACTTTTTTCTTTTACTATTTACTGTAGTCACTTTTCATTTTGTAACCTCTTGGACAGCCCATTTACCCCTTTATGAAGTACTTTTTTGTATTTTCCATCAACATAGGCGTATGAGGACTTGTTTTGTGCGGGATGGCTTATACCTTTGAATGACAACATTCATTTTATCATGTGATCCACTGGAAAGCAGAAGAAAAATTGCAAGTGCCTTGAAATTGCAAAAAAATTGCAATTCGACAATTGTTTTTATGTGGTTTTCATTTACCATGTTTACTAAAATGTAAAACTGAACTGGCGATATTTTCCAGTTCAGCACGATTACGGAAATACCAACAGTATAGATTTTTTATTTAAGCCTGAGTAGCCATTTTTCGAGACCAGTAACATTTAACATTTTTCGGATGCAGGGCTAAGTGAGGGCCCAGCCTCAGATCCCGAAAAATGGAGATGCTACAGGTATCGGAAAATGGAGTAATTTTTTTTTAACAAAATTTGACATTTTTTTTCACCACTTACATCAAAAAGAACCTAGACATGTTTGGTGTCTATAAACTCATAATGACCTGGAGAATCATAATGGCAGGTCAGTTTTAGCATTGCCTGAACCTAGTAAAAAATCCAAACAAAAAATAAGTGTGGAATTGCACTTTTTTTTGCAATTTCACCTCACTTGGAATTTTTTTCCCGTTTTCTAGTACACGAAATGATATAACTAATGGTGTCGTTCAAAAGTACAACTCGTCCCGCAAAATAACAAGCCCTCACATGGCCATATTGACGGAAAAACATGAAAGTTATGGCTCTGGGAAGAAGGGGAGCAAAAAATGAAAACGCAAAAATGAAAATAACTCTGGGGGTTAATGGGGCAAAAGGATGATGATTTGAACTTTTATGTTTGTTATTTTTTTCATCTTTTTAAAAAGATTTTGTTTTTTTACTTTTTATTGCGTTTAGTAGTCCCCTTAGGGGACTTGAAGCTGAGATAATCTGATTGCTTGTACTATACATAGCGGGAAAGATGTAAGCTCAGCATGCGAGCCTGCATAAAAGTCAGAGACACGACATATGATGTAAATGTAAATCATATGTCATGAAGGGGTTAATCTTTCTATGGTTATGTCATTCTTAGGCTGGGATCACATTACCGTGTGTGACGCGAGAAACTCGCACGAGTCTCTCGCATCAACACCCTGCACTGCCGCCGGCACTCAGGACCGGAGCTGCGGCTGCATGGATTTTATGCTGCCGAAGCTCCGGTCTCGAGCGCCGGGTGTTGATGCGAGAGACTCGTGCGAGTAGTGTGATACCGGCCTAACAGTAAGAATGGATGAAACAAGATAAAAATGAGAAATACCAATTTTCCCAAAATAGATTTTACTGTGGAAATACTCGACAGCCCTTTAATACAACCTTTAAATTCTTCACAGTCCAGGTGTAATGCCATGCCAAAAGTTATACAAATTACACATTTGTGCCTTTTACTTGAGAAAGTTTTGCTACTGATACTTAGAGAGCATTAAGGAGACCTATTAGTACTATCCACTCATGTCAGCCACTATTCTGTGCTAACAACAGTCACCTATTACTTTCTAAATTACCCTGACAAATTCTCGGAGAGAGGGGCATCAAATAGTTTAATTAGGAGAGAGCTGGATTGTCAGGTCCTTCACGGGGTTCCATTTATATCCCCTCTAATTAACCACATGATACAGCAAGAAGGTAACATTCTGCAATACCAGGGGCTTTAATGGAGCAATTAAGGCAAGGAAGATTTAAATTGTAATAGAATGTACAGTGATATTGAAGAGGTTGTAAACGTGTCCAGTGGGCATTTCCCCCAACCAAGGAAGAAATAAGAGTTGAGCTAGGCACTCTGGGGGCCATTTGACTTTGCATACTGATTGTACATTATATCTTGTAAAAGAAAAGAGACAGTGCTGTCTGAGGTCATAAAACACATTATGTTACCCAGGAAGGAAGCCCAAACTCAGAACTTGTCAATATATAAAACCTAGCTTCCTGCCCCCTGTCTGCCTTTCAGTTTGTGGCTGTAAAACTCAGCCCTTCTGTATTTTCTTATGAATTGTATTATATTGCTTTATTTCAGATTCACATAGTCTCACAATTTGTTAGGAGCTCCCAAAGAAAATTCTTGCTAAGCAAAATTGAGGAGGGGAGTGTGTAAAAAAAGTGTTGAGGAAGGGTTTGACTTGCAAATAAGGTTAACTTGAAAGTCAAAGTTGGGATATAACAAATACAACTTTGATTAGCTTTTTATACATATGATGTAGCAACAGACCGATTCCCCACTCAGAATGTCAGATTGATTGCAGAGATACACAGCAAAGAGTTCAACAACTTTACTCGAGAAGAAGCAATGAGCTTAGAGGTTAAAGATATATTACAAGATGCAATGAGCTTGGCGGTTTCAACAATCTTACGATAAGCCGGATTACTTACCGGTAATGCTCTTTTAAGGAGTCCACGACAGCACCCACTGGAGGTAGCAGGATCCGCCCCATAGGAACAGGAAACCTACAGAAAGATAAAAGGGGGCGGTCCGCCTCTCCTCCTCAGTTGTATTTCAGAGTACCAGGAGGACCACCCAGAGTTAGGCAAAGTTCTTGCATTTTAAGTTTAACTTATTTACTTTAAGAGATACACTTTAATACGTGGTGTATTTATTGCTTTTATCTTCATAGGGAGGGAAGTGAGTGGGTGCTGTCGTGGACTCATTAAAAGAGCATTACCGGTAAGTAATCCGGCTTTTTACCCTTCGCCACGACAGCACCCACTGGAGAGATTACAGAGACCATCACCTGGGTGGGACCACCGTGCCAAGGACAGTCCTGCCAAACTTTAGGTCAGAGGTTGACGATAGGTCAAATCTATAGTGATTATAGAAGGTAGAAGGGGTTGACCAAATTGCCGCCTTACATATGGCTTCGATTGGAACGTCTCCCCTCTCGGCCCAAGAGGACTCCATTGCTCTATTAGAATGCACCTTGATGCTCTCCGGAGGATCTTCATTTCTCGCGGAGTAGGCTAATCAGATGGCATCCCTGATCCATCGGGATAAGGTGCTCTTCGTGATGCCGTACCCCTTTTTACAGCCCTGAAAGGATATGAACAGAGCCCTACACTGCCTCCAGCGCCTGGATCTTTCAATGTATTTTAAGACAGTTCTCCTAACATCCAGGGTGTGAAATTTATGTTCTTCAGGAGTGGAGGGGTCCCTGAAGAAAGTGGGGAGGAGTATCTCTTGCGATCTATGGAATTTTGCTGATACCTTAGGAAGGTACGAGGGGTCTGATTTTAGAATGAACCTGTCCTGATATATCTGAAAAAAGGGTGGATCTATGGATAGGGCTTGAATGTCGCTAACTCTCCTCGCAGATGTCAGTGCTACTAAGAGGGCCATTTTGAGTGACAAGTATTTTGGAGATACAGTGTCTACTGGTTCAAAAGGGGCTTCCCTTAGAGCATCTAGGACCAAATTTAAGTCCCAAGTAGGGATTCTAGGTATGTGTACAGGTGTCATTCGTTCACAAGCTGTAATAAAACGGGACACCCACTTATTCCCTGCTATATTATGGCCGTAAAGTTCTCCTAATGCAGACACTTGGACGTTTAATGTATTTACTGCCAGACCCAGATCCTTCCCTTTTTGTAGAAATTCCAAGATAGGAACTTTTGGGATTTCTGTGGAATGAGAGGCTGTATGGAACTGCTGAAATTTCTTCCATATTTTCGTGTATATCTGAGTAGTGGACTGCTTCCTGCTCTGTAGGAGTGTAGCAATTAGTGTCTCAGAAAACCCACTTGATTTTAGTAGCTGCCTCTCAAATTCCATGGCGTCAAGTATAAGCTGTCCACTTGGGGGTGGAAAAAAGGGCCTTGGGAGAGTAGGCTGGGGATCGAAAGGAGGACCAAAGGATCTGATATCGACATTTGTCGTAGCCATGAGAACCACGGTCTCTTCGGCCAGTATGGTGCTATTAAAATTATTCTCGCCTTGTCTTCTCTGATCTTCCGAATGACCTGAGGTAGAAGGATTATCGGAGGGAAGGTGTATGCTAGGTCGAATTTCCATGGGACCTGAAGGGAGTCTAGTATGTCTGGATGATCCGACAAGGACAGGGAGGTAAATGTTTTTATTTGTCTGTTTTCTTTCATGGCAAAGAGGTCCACTTGAGGCTGCCCCCATAGAGCTATTATGTCCTTGAAGACATGATGATTGAGGCGCCACTCCCCTTGCTGAAGTGTATGTCGGCTTAAGAAGTCTGCTTCTTGGTTGTTCTTCCCCTTGATGTGGAGGGCAGAAAGGGACAACAAATAATTTTTTGGCTAAGCTTAAGATTCTTGCCACGGAATACATCAGAGTCTCTGATCGAGTACCTCCCTGTCTGTTTATATATGCCACTGTGGTGGTGTTGTCCGATAAGATCCTGACATGCTTCTGTTGGAGCTGTGGAAGAAAATGATATAATGCATAATCTACTGCTGTCAGCTCCTTTAAGTTAGATGAGTACTGTAGTTCCTCCTTACTCCACCTTCCCTGACCATAGCTGTTCCCCATATGCGCTCCCCAACCATGGGGGCTAGCATCAGTGGTTAAAGTATGGGATGGTGATATTACCCATGGAACTCCCGTGGTCAAATGGTTACTGTCTAGCCACCATTCTAGAGAGGTCAAGACTTCCTGGGATAGGGTTATCTTGCTTTCGAGGTGACCGCCGTGCCGTCTGTCCTCTTGGAGGATGTGATGTTGCAGTGTGCGGATGTGATATTGGGCCCACTGAACTGCCGGGGTGCAAGAGGTGAGCAACCCCAATAGAGACATTGCCTCTCTCAGAGACATGTGTGGTCTGTCCATTGCTGCTCTAACCTTATTTATAATGAGCATAATCTTTACCTGAGGAAGTAGACACCTCTGGGTCGTAGAGTCTAACTGGAACCCTAAAAACGTCTGGAGGGAGAGTGGAACAAGTCTGGACTTCTGGAAATTGATGATCCAGCCTAGATCCTGTAAAGATCAGACCGTATCAGCCACACGTCTCGCACACTGGGTAATTGAGTTCCCGATAACTAAAAAGGCATCAAGGTAAGGCACGATCAAGGTGTCTTTTTGACGAAGATAGGCCATCACCTTCAACATCACTTTGGTGAAGATTCTTGGCACTGCTGAGAGACCGAAGGGCATGGCCGTATACTGAAAGTGATGGATCTTGCCTTTGAATGCTACTGCGACCCTTAGGTATCTTTGGTATCTGTCATGAATAGGGAGATGATATGGTAAGCATCTTTCAAGTCAATGCCTGCCATTATACAGTTCAGGAAGAGAAGTCTAATGGTGGACCTGATTGATTCCATATTAAATGTATAATTTTTTATAAATGTATTAAGCTTTTTTAGATTTATGATTGTTCTAAACGTACCATCAGGTTTGGGAACTAAAAATAAGGGAGAGTAGAACCCTCTACCCTCTTGTCCCTCTGGGACTTTTACCAAGACCCTCTTGGATAGTAGACTCGGAATTTCCATTTCAAGAGCTTTTTGGTGTATTGTTGAGTTAAGGGAGGTTATAATAAATGAGTCGTGGGGAATATGAAGGAATTCTAACTTTATTCCTTCTTTGATTATTTTTAGAATCCACGAGCTTGATGTTATTTTTCCCATTTTAGAAAATAAAATTTCAGCCTACCCCCAACCGGGGGGGACTGATTGTTCAGTATTTATTTTCTTTTCGGAAGTTTGAACTTCCCTTTTGCTTTTCTTCTTTAGTGGGCCATCTTGTTGACCTATCCGTTTGTCTCCTCTTTCCAAATGGCCGCCTCTTAAAAGCTCTCCTGTAGAAAGGGATAGAAGAGTCAGGGAAGCCTTCTTCCTTTCTTTAGCTTTGGTGAGTATGCCATCTAGGGCTTTCCCAAAGAGAAACTCACCCTCGCATGGGATCGCGCAGATCTTAGATTTCGACCAGCCGATCTTGCTGCTAGGCGTAGGGTGTCTGCAGATGCATCGGCCATAAAGGCTGCTGCTCCTCTAATTAATGGTAAAGCGGCACGTAGTTTTTCCCTAGACATCATCTGCTCAATTTGTTGGTCTAACCATATGAGCATTGATCTGGCGGTGCATGTGCTAGCTACTGCTGGTTTAAAAATGTCCATCGTTGCTTCCCATGACCTCTTTAATGATGACTCTGCTTTATGGTCAAGTGGGTCGGACAGTAAGCCTGCATCCTCTACCGGAAGAGTAGATTGTTTAGAGGTAGAGGCGACCGCAGCATCAACCTTAGGGATTTTTGTCCATTTTAGAAGTTCGTCATCGCTAAATGGATATTTCCTTTTTGAGGCCGATGGGAGAAAACTTCTCTTATCGTGTTTTTCCCATTCTCTCTTTATTAGGGCCTTAATTGCCGGTATTACCGGAAAAGCTCTCCTTTTCCTTTCCGACAAACCCGCAAACATTATATCTTGCGTGGTTTGGGCGCTTTTTGTCTCCTCACACCCCATAGTGTTTCTTTCGGATTTGACCAAGTTGTCCACACTATCCAGGGGAAAACATTACCGTCCCTCAATTTCTGATGACGATGATGATGATGACGTGAGCGGGGAGTCTGAGGCTATTTCTTGTTCCTTCTCCGTATCTGAGCTGAGGGTTACTTGCTTTTTGCTCCTGCTCTCTGAGGGAGTACTAGCACGGGCAATAGCCTGTAGTTCCTCCCTAATGATGGTCCGTATGTCCTTATATGACACTGCGGCACCCTGTCTAGTCTCCCTAATGCATTGCTTGCAGAGCTTTTTGGGGTAGGAGTCAGGGAGAGACTGAGCGCAAAAAGCACATTATTTGTGTCTGGATTTCTTTTTTCCTAGCCTGGAAAGAGGGGGGAGACACGGCGAGGAAAGGGGGGTGTCAGCTTAATAGGCAGAGTATCTTTTGCGCACTCATCCAGTGAAGCTTACGGTACCGGATCAGATGGCTGAGGTCCAGTCCTGGTTCTCGATTCTCCTGCATCACTCCTGCGAGCGGTGTCCGTGGATGTCCTGCCAGAGCGGTCTCAGGATGTGCCCCCACCCGCAGAGTCTTCTGCTGGAGGATGCGCATCTCCTGGGGATGACATGATTCACCGCCGACTGCTGTGCGGCGTTCGATTAAATAGGGCTTCAACCCCCCTTTTTTTTTTTCTCTCCCCAGCGCCGACCTGGAAGTCCCCTTTAGTTCCGGGTCAAAACCCGTGCTTTGCGCCTGCGCAGTAGCGCTTGTGGGTGACCTGCCATTATGCCCCGGAAGTTTACCCATTACTTCCGGGGCCTGGAGCAACCACGTCGGGCGGCGCATGCGCAGGCCCGCTGTGTACCCCGGGCCACGTCCTCCGCCCGGAAAGCCGCCGCTGCTGCATCTTTTTTTTTCCTTCAGTGCCACTGGTGCTCTTACCACTCCCACCGCGGTGGCTCTTCCTGGTCCTAGAGTCGCCGCTGAGCGTCCTCCCGGCTCCATGCGGCTTCCCCCGGACTCGCTCATCACCCCATCCATCCTTCCAGATGAGGGGGGAGCCATCTAACGAAAACTTCCCCAACGCTGCTTCTGGACCGCAGCCCATCATTCTCACGGACACCACACAGGCGGCATGCACTGGCCCAGATACGTCTTTCCAAAGGATTCTTCCAGAGGTTCCCCTAGGAACAGGAAACCAAAGCTGATGAGAGGTGAACCGCCCCCTTTTATCTTTCTGCAGGTTTCTTGTTCCTATGGGGCGGATCCCGCTACCTCCAGTGGGTGCTGTCGTGGCGAAGGGTAAAAGACATCATTTTGTCTTGAACAGAGATAATTGATTGGCATTTACAACAACGCTGGGCTAAAATGTGATGCATGAGGCTGGTTTCATATGTCCAGTTTTTCCGGTGCTGGAAAAAGACGGTACAGGAGAGGAGTGTACGTGTGTGTAATACTTGCAGCACACATGTGGCAACCGGGTGCCATCTGTGTGCCACATCAGTATCACATGCACGGGCACCAGGGAAGCAGCGGTACAGTAAGTGCTGAAGATGGCTCTCATCATTCTCCCCTACTGGCGATCACGGCGAGCAGAGGAGAATGATGAGTGTTATATTTAAGTGATAACAATGACAGCAGGTGGCGGCTGATGGGACTGTTACTCCCATCAGCCTACAACTGCTGCCGCTACACTAATAGCAGAAGCTGCTGATGTGAGTATTCATCATCCACCGCTTGCACTATAAATAATTTAAAAAAAAAACATGGCATGGGTTCCCCTACATTTCGGAGCTGAAACTGTCAGCTTCATCAAGACTGGTTATCAAGAATAGAGGGGTCCCGATGCAGTTTTTTTTTCAAAATTATTTAAGTAAATAAATTTAAAAAATAGTATGAGGGCCCCTCATTTTTGACAACCAGCCTTGCTAAAGCTGACAGCTGGGGGCTGGTATTCTGAAGCTGGTAAAGTGCCTTTGATATTGACCCCACAGCCTAAAAATAGCAGCCCGTGGCCACCCAGAAAGGCACATCTATTAGATGCACTAATTCTGGTGCTTTGATTGGCTCTTCCCACTTGCCCTGTAGCGGTGGCAAGTGAGAGTTATATTTGTGGGGTTGATCTCACCTTTGTATTGTCTGGTGACATCACACCCATGACTTAGTAATGGAGAGGAGTCTTTAAGACACCTGTCCATTACTAATCTTCCTTTTGGAAGTGCATTGAGCAGCAGGGTGGTGTGCTGGTAAAAGGGGAAAAAAAATAAAAATCTTTAAAATCTTGAAGTGTAACTATATTCACAAGGGGTTAATTAAGGGTGGGAGTTCATAATTAAGGATTTATAAGGGGCAGCTGTTTGGGGCTCAACTCCTTTTGGAAGTGCATTGAACAGCAGGGTGGTGTGCTGGTAAAAGGGAAAAAAAAAATCTTTTAAATCTTCTGCCTGAGCGAGTGAGAACGAGCTGAGTGTGACTTGAGCATAAGTGCGAACTGTGGTAAGTGTGTGACTTGTGATTCAGTGACTTTGGATTCAGGGAGTTTCCAAGGGAGGTATTACTGAATTGCTGTTATATTTTATTAATACTTTGTATTTATTTTTGCTTATCTTTTTGTCTGGTGCAATCCCCATTAGGATGTGCTCCACTATTGCCCACGCCATCCAGTGCACATCTTGCTGCATGTATGAAATCCTTTAACAGCCGGTTGAGGGTGCATACTGCTGTGCGAGATGTGAGCACGTTGTGCATTTGGAAACCCAGATACTGTATCTAAATGTGCAACTGGCAACACTGAGATCCATAGACAATATGGAAAGGAGTCTTCTGCTCACTGAGCAGACGCTCAATGGGATAGATGAGGGGGGGATGCTAGGTTGGAGCTGCAGGACAAAGAAGCAGCTAGCTGGGTGACAGTTAGACGGCGGGGTAGAGGAAAGAGAACCAGGGAGGCTAGTCCTGATCTGGCACACCCCAATAAGTTTGCTAAGTTGGCAGATGAGGGGAGTGTTAGTGCAGGAGTAGCACTGCTGCAGCAAGGCATGTCCTCTGAAAGCCAGAGGAGTGTCTGCTCCAGTAAGGGGGAAAATAGGAGAGCAGGACAGGCCAGACAGTATCTGGTAGTGGGAGACTCAACTATTAGGGGAACAGATAGGGCAATCTGTCACAAAGACAGGGATCGTTGAATGGTGTGCTGCCTACCTGGCGCTCGAGTCCGACACATCGCTGATCGGGTTGACAGATTACTGGGTGGGGCTGGTGAGGATCCAGCGGTCATGGTGCACATTGGTACAAATGACAAAGTTAGAGGTAGGTGGAAGGTCCTTAAAGATGATTTCAGGGAATTAGGCTGTAAGCTTAAAGCAAGGACCTCCAAGGTGGTATTTTCGGAAATACTTCCTGTACCACGCCAGAGAGGCAACAGGAGATTAGGGAGGTTAATAAGTGGCTCAGGAACTGGTGTAGGAACTAGGGGTTTGGGTTCCTGCAGAACTGGGCCGACTTCTCAGTTGGCTACAGGTTCTACGCTAGGGACAGGTTGCACCTCAATGGGGAGGGTGCAGCTGTGCTGGGGGAGAAAATGGCTAGAAGGTTGGAGGAGTGTTTAAACTAGGGACGGGGGGAGGGTATTCCTTTTATAGGAGGGAAAGACAGTACAGATAAGAGACCTGGGCACAAATAATGAAATTGGGAGTGGGGGTGGCATGGGGGGTGGGGTTAGAACAGTTAATAATTTAAGAAAGAAGAGAGGTACAGAGAGATACATAAAGTGCATGTATACTAATGCCAGAAGCCTCGCCAACAAGATAGAGGAATTGGAGTTAATGTTGTTGGAACATAATTATAACATGGTGGGGATATCTGAGACATGGCTTGACGAGAGCCATGACTGGGCAGTTAATTTACAGGGCTATAGTCTGTTCAGAAATGACCGACCAAATAAGCGAGGGGGAGGCGTGTGTTTATATGTAAAATCATCCTTAAAACCCATCCTTCATGATAATATATATGAATCTAATGAAAATGTAGAGTCCCTGTAGGGTAGAGATAAGGGGAGGGGGGAAAAATAATAAGTTACTGATAGGGGTTTGTTATAAGTCTCCAATAATAATGGAACCAACAGAGAATATACTCATAAAGCAAATAGATGAAGCTGCGACTCTGTGATGTGACAGATCAGCGATCTGTCACAGGACAGTGATGTCCCACCTGGAACTATTTAAAAAAGTTAAAAAAAAAATAAAAAAAAAAGTGTTAAAATAAATTTAAAAAAATCGCCAATTAAATTAGAAAAAAAAAATATTCCCCCAAATAAATCCATTTTTTAGAAATAAAAAAAACCAAAACAATAAAAGTACACATATTAGGTATCGCCGCGTCCGTAACGACCCGCCCTATAAAACTGTCCCATTAGTTAACCCCTTTAGCGAAATTTAAAAATAAAAAACGAAGCAAAAAATAATGATTTATTATCATACCGCCAAACAAAAAGTGTAATAACGCGCGATCAAAAAGACGCATATAAATATCCATGATACCGCTGAAAACGTCATCTTGTCCCGCAAAAAACGAGCTGCCACACAGCATCATCAGCGAAAAAATAAAAAAGTTATAGCTCGCAGAATAAAGCGATGCAAAAAATAATTATTTTTTATATAAAATAGTTTTCATTGCATAAAACCGACAAAACGTAAAAAAACGACCTAAATAAGGTATCTCTGTAAGCGTACTGACCCGAAGAATAAAACCGCTTTATCAATTTTATCGCACGCGGAACGGTGTAAACGCACCCCCCCAAAAGAAATTCATGAAACGCTGGTTTTTGTTCATTCTGCGTCCCAAAAATCGGAATAAAAAGTGATCAAAAAATGTCACGTGCCTGGAAATGGTACCAATAAAAACGTCAACTCGTCCCGCAAAAAATAAGACCTCACATGACTTGGTGAGTCAAAATACGGAAAAATTATAGCTCTCAGTATGTGGTGATGCAAAAACTATTTTTATAATAAAAAGCGTCTTTTAGCATGTGACAGCTGCCAAACATAAAAACCGCCATAAATAGTAAATCAAACCCCCTGTTATCACCCCCTTAGTTAGGGAAAAATAATAAAATAAAAAAAATGTATTTATTTCCATGTTTTCATTAGGGCTAGGGTTAGGGCTGAGACTAGGGTTAGGGGTGTGTTGGGGTTCGGGTTGGAGTTAGAATTGGGGGTTTCCACTGTTTGGGCACATCAGGGGCTCTCCAAATGCAACATGGCGTCTGATCTCAATTCCAGCCAATTATGAGTTGAAAAAGTCAAATGGTGCTCCTTCCCTTCCAAGCTCTGCCATGCGCCCAAACAGTCTTTTACCCCCACATGTAGGGTATCAGCCTACTCAGGTCAAATTGCAAAACAATTTTTGGGGTCCAATTTCTCCTGTTACCCTTAGGAAAATAAAAAATTGGGGGCAAAAATATCATTTTTGTGGAAAAAATGATTTTTTTATATTCACGTCCGAGCGTTATAAACTTCTGTGAAGCACTTGGGGGTTCAAAGTGCTCACCACACATCTAGATAAGTTCCATGGGGGGCCTAGTGTCCAAAATGGGGTCACTTGTGGGGAGTTTCAATAGTTTAGGTACATCAGGGGCTCTCCAAATGCACATGACACCCGCAGACCATTCCATCAAAGTCTGCATTCCAAAAGGTCACTTCTTCCCTTCCGAGCCCCGACGTGTCTCCATACAGTAGTTTTCTCCCACATATGGGGTGTCAGCGTACTCACGACAAATTGGACAACAACTTTTGGGGTCCAATTTCTCCTGTTACCCTTGGGAAAATAAAAAAAATTGGGGACTAATTGATCATGTTTGTGGAAAAAATACGATTTTTTTATTTTCATGCCCGGGCATTATAAACTTCTGTGAAGCCCTTGGGGGTTCAAAGTGCTCACCACACATCTAGATAAGTTCCTTAGGGGGTCTCGTTTCCAAAATGGGGTCATTTGTGGGGGGTTTCCACTGTTTAGGTACATCAGGGGTTTTCCAATCGCGACATGGTGTCCGATCTCAATTCCAGCCAAAAACGTCAAATGGCGCTGCTTCCCTTCCGTGCTCTGCCATGCACCCAAATAGTGGTTTACCTCCACATGTGGGGTATCAGCGTACTCAGGACAAATTGCACAATAACTTTTAGAGTCCTGTTACCCTTGGAAAAATAAGAATTGAGGGTGAAAAGATCATTTTTGTGGAAAAAATATGATTTTTTAATTGTATGGCTTTATGTTATAAACTTCTGTGAAGCCCTTGGGGGTTCAAAGTTCTCACCACACATCTAGATAAGTTCCTTAGGGGGTCTAGTTTCCAAAATGGTGTCATTTGTGGGGGGTTTCCACTGTTTTGGTACATCAGGGGTTTTTCAATCGCGACATGGTGTCCGATCTCAATTCCAGCCAAAAACGTCAAATGGCGCTGCTTCCCTTCCGAGCTCTGCCATGCACCCAAATAGTGGTTTACCCCCACATGTGGGGTATCAGCATACTCAGGACAAATTGCACAATAACTTTTAGGGTCCTGTTACCCTTGGAAAAATAAGAATTGAGGGTGAAAAGATCATTTTTGTGGAAAAAATATGATTTTTTTAATTGTACGGCTGTATGTTATAAACTTCGGTGAAGCCCTTGTGGGTTCAAAGTTCTCACCACATATCTAGATAAGTTCCTTAGGGGGTCTAGTTTCCAAAATGGGGTCACTTGTAGGGGGTTTCCACTGTTTAGGTACATCAGGGACTCTCCAAACGTGACATGGCGTCCGATCTGAATTCCAGCCAATTTTGCATTGAAAAAGTCAAACGGCGCTCCTTCCATTCTGAGCTCTGCCATGCGCCGAAACAGTTGTTCCACCCCACATATCAGGTATCAGCGTACTCAGGACAAATTGCACAATAACTTTTGCAGTCCAATTTCTCCTGTTACCCTTGGTAAAATAAAAAAAATTAAACCTGAAGTATTTTTTTTGTGAAAAAAAGTTAGATGTTCATTTTTTGTAAATATTCAAAAAAATTCCTGTGATGCACCTAAAGGGTTAATAAACTTCTTAAATGTGGTTTTGAGCACCTTAAGGGGTGCAGTTTTTAGAATGGTGTCACTTTTGGGTATTTTCTATCATATAGACCCCTCAAAGTGACCTCAAATGTGATGTGGTCTTAAAAATAAAATGGTGCTGTAAAAATGAGAACTCGCTGGTCAACTTTTAACCCTTATAACTTCCTAACAAAAAAAAATGTTGGTTCCAAAATTGTGCTGATGTAAAGTAAACATGTGGGAAATGTTAGTTATCAAGTTTTTTGTGTGCTGTATCTCTGTGATTTAAGGGCATAAAAATTCAAAGTTGGAAAATTGCAAAATTTTCAAAATTTTTGCCAAATTTCCATTTTTCCCACAAATAAACGCAAGTTATTTGAATGAAATTTTACCACTATCATGAAGTACAATATGTCACGAGAAAACAATGTCAGAATCACCGGGATCCATGGAAGCGTTCCAGAGTTATGACCTCATAAAGGTACAGTGGTCAGAATTGTAAAAATTGGCCCGGTCATGAACATGCAAACCACCCTTGGGGGTGAAGGGGTTAAATAAATTCTGTAAAAAGCAAATTAAGACAGCAAAGATTGAGACAGAGAGACTCATTGCCAGAGAAAGTAAAAATAATCCCAAAATATTCTTTAACTACATAAATAGTAAGAAGCTAAAAAATAATAGTATTGGTCCCCTTAAAAATAGTCTGGGTGAAATGGTGGATGAGGAAAAAGCCAATATGCTAAATTACTTTTTTTCAACAGTATTTACACAAGAAAATCCCATGACGAATAACATGATCAGGGATAAAAATTCTCCATTAAATGTCACCTGCTTAACCCAGCAGGAAGTACGGCGGCGTCTAAAAATCATTACAATTGACAAATCCCCGGGCCCGGATGGGATACACCCCCGAGTACTGCAGGAATTAAGTACAGTCATAGATAGACCTTTATTTTTAATCTTTAAAGATTCCATAATAACAGGGTCTGTACCACAGGACAGGCGCATAGCAAATGTGGTGCCAATATTCAAAAAGGGGACAAAACTGAACTTGGAAATTATAGGCCAGTAAGTTTAACCTCAACTGTGGGTAAAATCATGGAGGGTTTTCTAAGAGATACTATACTGGAGTATCTGAAGAAGAACAACCTCATGACCCAATATCAACATGGGTTTACAAGGGACCGTTCCTGTCAGACTAATCTGATAAGCTTTTATGAAGAGGTAAGTTCAGGACTGGACCAAGGGAATGCAGTTGACGTGGTGTACATGGACTTTTCAAAAGCTTTTGATACGGTGCCACACAAAAGGTTGATACATAAAATGACAACAATGGGGATAGGGGAAAATATGTGTAGGGGGGTTAAGAGCTGGCTCAGGGATAGGAAGCAAAGGGTTGTTATTAATGGAGCACACTCAGACTTGGTCATGGTTAGCAGTGGGGTACCACAGGGGTCAGTTTTGGGCCCGCTTCTTTTTAACATTTATTAATGACCTTGTAGGGGGCTTAGAGCGTAGAATTTCAATATTTGCAGATGACACTAAACTCTGCAGGGTAATTAATATAGAGGAGGACAATTTTATATTACAGGAGGATTTATGTAAACTAGAAGCTTGGGCTGATAAATGGCAAATGAGCTTTAATGGGGATAAATGTAAGGTCATGCACTCGGGTAGAATGAACAAGATGTATAATTATGTGCTTAATTGTAAAACACTGGGCAATACTGTCACTGAAAAAGACCTGGGTGTATGGATTGACGACTAACTCACATTTAGTGGCCAGTGTCAGGCAGCTGCTGCAAAGGCAAATAAAATAATGGGATGCATTAAAAGAGGCATAGATGCTCATGAGGAGAACATAATTTTACCTCTATATAAATCACTAGTGCGACCACACTTAGAATACTGTGTACAGTTCTGGTTTCCCATGTATAAGAAAGACATAGCTGAACTGGAGCGGGTGCAGAGAAGAGCGCCCAAGGTTATTAGGGAACTAGGGGGTCTGCAATACCAAGACAGGTTATTACACTTGGGGTTATTTAGTTTGGCAAATCGAAGACTTAGGGGTGATCTTATTACAATGTATAAATATATGCGGGGACAGTACAAAGACCTTTCTAATGATCTTTTTACTCTTAGACCTATGACAGGGACAAGGGGGCATCCTCTACGTCTGGAGGAAAGAAGGTTTAAGCGTAATCACAGACGCGGATTCTTTACTGTAAGAGCAGTGAGACTATGGAACTCTCTGCCATATGATGTTGTAATGAGTGATTCCCTACTAAAATTTAAGAAGGGACTGGATGCCGTTCTTGAAAAGTATAATATTACAGGGTATATACACTAGTTTCCTTAATATTGTGTTGATCCAGGGAGCTAGTCTGATTGCCGTATGTGGAGTCGGGAAGGAATTTTTTTCCCCAATGTGAAGCTTACTGTTTGCCACATGGGTTTTTTTTGCCTTCCTCTGGATCAACATGTTAGGGCAAGTTAGGGTAGGATATGGGTTGAACTAGATGGACGTAAAGTCTTACTTCAACCTTAATAACTATGTTACTATGTATAGTTATTTGGTAAATAAAGACAGCCAGAATAAAATCTTTTATTAGAAATAAAACAAAACACACTTTTCCATTATTAAGTCAAGGGACTAAGACTTGTAGGGACACCAGCATTATTCAGTATTAGAAAAGGAGAAGAGGGGAACTGGTAAAGTGAATATGTTTTATTTTATAGTATTCAGTTTATACAACCCCTGGACCTAACTGCATCTTCTCTTGGAAAGACTTTGTAGTACTGTGTACATGTTATTCCGTGCCCCACAAGCTGTATCGCAACTTTGTAGTGGATATGAACTAACCCCTATGAGAGAATCCACCCAGTCAAGTAGCAGGACCTCTAATTTCCCAGTGTTTTCCATGGGCTGCATCTGATATTGAGGTTCACCCTCATCAAGTGGGTGGACTACTAGACTTTTACAATATGTTTACAAGTGTGACTCTTTTGGCTTTATCCCATAAAGTCCCTTTTATGCCCACACTTTGAAAAATTGACCAGTTAATCCCACCTTATCTTACTTTTCCTCACTTTCACAGCAGGTGCTAACAGGACAACTGTCCTACTTTATCATTTACTGCTTATTACAAGTAAACCTGTAGGATATTAATTAGGGAATCAACATCACAAGTGAGGTTCTTGTATCTCAGTGAGCTACAGACAAAAATCTATTAGGTTTAGTTGGTTATTTGATGTAGAAATCAATAACTCACTTGGCAGAACCAAAAACTGAGAAGAAAATAAATAGATTTTGAAGGTAAAGGAGATTACGGCCAAGATGTTGCGCGGAGTGAAAGAAGGAAAAAAAAAAAAAAAAATCAGACAACTCTTGAGAGGTTACATTATTGCAATTATTCTGCATTGTCTCTGTAAATGACAAACTATTAAATCAAAGGAAAATGATGAAAAAACAACATGTGAGAAATATCCACCTGAAAGTTTCCCAGTACATAATGTCACCATGTGAATACACGATGAATCCTAACAAGCTCACCTGCATCAGACCTTTGTCCGACAGCTATTGATGGAACATGTGTCGCTGATGCCATCGCTAATGCGGAATAGGTAATGTGGATAAATGGACATCTTGTCTAGTGGTGTGACATTAATTGCTCTAGATAATTTCCGGATAACCATTATTTAAATATCTAATGGTCTATTACCTAAAAACTCCGCACAATAGCAAGTTTAACTATTAAAAGACTTACAGAGGGTTTATGCAATTACGTTGGCGAATACAATGATGCCCTCTGATTGTACTTCCTTTACCACTTTCTACAAAGACCACACACAGATGGTAATTAATGAACCTTGATGAGCTAGAGAACTTTATTGGTTGATGTACCTAATATATGCCCTGATGACAAGAGTAATATTGATATTTATTAAAGATGGCCGAATCTGCTGAAATTTCTATTCATCAGATCCTTTCAACATTCATCATTTGCATCGAATAAACTGAGTTTGAATTCAATCAGTTGGGAAGGGGTTAAAATAAAAACCTCTGATACTAACCTCTCCTTGGCCCTCCGTTTAACTCTCCCACTGCCACCAGTCCTTTGACTCCTCTGTCTTCTCACTTTGGACTTCTGTCTATCTTCTGTATTCATCTCATCCTAGGACAATGGAGTGCTGTAGAGGTGCCTGAACGACACCGCCAGGCAAGACTCAAATATAGTACAGTAGACGAGGAGGTAGAAACAAAACATTGGCTTTATTGAAAAACAGGAGGATTATATGCCGGAAATTAAGACAGTCATTATAATGATAAAAGCAATAATAGATAAAAGGAAAGATACCTGGAGCATGTCACACAAGCTGCTCTCCAGCTATGGCAATGCAAAGTTCAATATAAACACAGTATAAAAAGTTTCACAAACTATTCTAACTTACTACCAGGTTTCTGGTAATCGGGCCACGCTGCTACAGCGCCCTATCTAAAGAACCGTGCTCTACACCCTAACACAGATATAATGCTGTAGATAAGCCCCTGGTCCGACCTGAAAGATAAGAAAAATAACTTTTATTATACTTACCCAGGGGGGGGGTCCAGTGCAATCCGGTCCCATGGGTGTCGCATGTCCAGGTTCGGCACCTCCCATCTTCTTGCGATGCCGCCCTCCTGCTTGCTTCATTGCTCCCTGGCTTCGCGCTCCTGCGCTTGCGTACTTCTCTGCCCTTAGAGAGGCCCATCGCCTGCGCACTGCAGGAATTTGCTCTGTCCTCAACAGGGCAGAGAAGTACGCCTGCGCAGGAGCGCAATGCCAGGGAGTGATGAAGCAAGCAGGAGGGCGGCGGCGCAAGAAGATAGGGCCGAGACCTGCGACTCCCATCAGACCAGACCGCCCTCCCGGGTGAGTATAATAAAACTTATTTTTCTTATCTTTCAGGTCAGACCGGGCGCTTATCTACAGTGTTATAGAATGCTGTAGATAAGCCCTGAAAGGCAGTGGCCGCATCTTATAGCGGCCAAAACAGGTGACAGGTTCCCTTTAATAAGTTTGGATGTGCCGTGCTAACACTGTGGAGCAGTACATAAGCCACGCAAGTAGCGTTGAATGTAGTGTAGCAGCTACATCTGTTTCTAAAATTTTACTTTATTCAATCTAAAAAGATTCACAGTACCTTATAGAGATCACAACCGAATGGTAAAATTCTCAACGACTATTTCTGCTACTTGGGCAAACTCACTGCATAGGGAACCCTTGTGATGACTAAATAACATATAAAAAAAAAACCTGAAAAAAAAGGCAAACTGGACATCATTTCACACAAAATCCCAAAGACGTGTCAGACAAAATTGTTGGCATCACCAACGTCACATTTGGTTGCACACCCTGCAATCAATTGCTTCCTATAACCATCAATAAGCTTCTTACACCTCTCAACTGGAATTCTAGACGACTCTTTTGCAAATTGCTCCAGGTCTCTCATATATGAAGGGTGCCTTCTCCCAACAGCAATTTTAAGATCTCTCCACAGGTCTTCAATGGGATTTAGATTCAGTTGCATTGATGGCCACTTCAGAACTCTCCAGTGCTTTGTTTCCATCCTTTTCTGAGTGCTCCTTTAAGTATGTTTGGGGTCATTGTCCTGCTGGAAAACTCAAGACCTAGGATGCAAACTCAGCTTTCTGACTCTGGGCTCTACATTGCGACCCAAAATCATTTGATAATCTTCAGATTTCATGATGCCTTGAACACAGATAAGACACTCCATGCCAGAGGCAGCAAAACAACCCCAAAACATTTTTTAACCTCCACCATATTTGACTGTAGGTAATGTGATAGCTTTGTAGGCTTCATTCTGTTATTGGTAAATAGTAGAATGATGTGCTATACCAGAAAGTTCTATATTGATCTCATCTGTCCAGAAGACACTTTCCCAGAAGGATTTTGACTTACATACATGGGTCACATGCCACAGCATTTGGCTTAGTTCAAATGTTGATGGATAGTTTACAAAGACACTGATGCACCCTGAGCCTGCAGGACAGCTTTCTTTGCAACTTGATTTGAGCTGCTTATCCAGCATCCAAACTATCCTGCATTGCTTGTGACACACACAGACATACAATGCAAACATTGAGTCAAACTTTTTATCTGGTTTCAGGTATGATTTTTATTATGCATGTGGTTGTGAAACCTCTGTGCCATGGTCCAGAGAGAGGCTGGAACGATGTAACTAAGCGACCCCTGGTTCTTCACTAGAGACCCTGATCGTGTTGGTAAACTTGTGCTCAGGTAAACGCCAATTGCAACTCCAAGACGGACCCCTCAAAGGGGCAGGGAAGTTCTTGTGCTCTGTATTGCAAACAGTCTTTATAATGTCAAGCTATTTGGCTATTGGGAAATTATGGTAAGCAGTGTAACCAGGAGCCTATTAAACCCCACACAAATGGTTCTGGCTATGTAGGCTACCTATATTGGATAAGTAGTCTAAAAATTACCGTATTTATTGGAGTATAAGACACTTTTTTCCTCCCAAAATCTGGAGCAAAATGCGGGGTGCGTCTTATAGTCCAGATGTACCTGCTCTGGCTGTGGTCAGGAGGTGAGGGAGCGGTTTCAGCAGAGCAGCGGGTCACAGAGGCAGGAGCCGGCAGCTGCGGCTAACTCCTGTGCCCGCTGCTAAAGAGAAATGAACATTCACTGCATTCCACGCCCGTGAAATGACTATTCATTTCTCTTTGGCATCCTGGTATGACTAGCCCCATCCCGTTCCTGGTATGACTGGTCACATCCCATTGCTGGTATGATTGGTCCCATCCTTATCCTGGCATGATTGGCCTCATCCTGGTCCTGGTGTGCATGGCCCAGAAAAGATTAAAAAAAATAAACAATTACACTTACCTTCCTCCGCTCCCTCGCAGTGTTTTGTTCTGATGCCAGCAGCAGAGCACAGCTGCCGGAATACTCACTGGGACTGTTCATCGCCAAAAGCAGTGAGTATTCATTGCTCTTCAGTAGCATGTAGGAGAGAGAGCCCTCGCTGTGTAACCGGGCCGGAGCCAAGGGGGCTGTCACCAAGGTTCCTAGGGGGTTTGTTTCCGAGGGACGCGATTAGAGGATGGACCAGAGACTCTTCTAGAAAGTGTGAGGGCGGAGCGGTTATAAAATGGAGCACAGGGAACCAGCAGGGGGCACTCGACAGAGAGAGAGAACGAGCAGGAACCTAGGTGGCGCTGGAGAACTGGAGGAAGTCAGTGTCTTCCAGGGTGACAGGACGGGGGCTCACCTGATCCAAGCAGAGGACGGCACCGAGCAGCGCAAGGGAGTGACACAGACATGACACCCGCGGCTGCGCCTCAGAGAGACCGGCGACAACCATAGCCCCACTCCATCCCGCGACTGCGGCCTGTATGCTGCCACCCGTGGCCGCCACTGCCCCACTCTGTCCCACGGCTGTGGTCTGTACGCTGCCACCCGCAGCCGCCACTGCCTGGCTCCAGCCCACAGCTGCGGCCTGCACGCTGCCACCCACAGCCGCCACTGCCCCACTCCATCCCGCTGCTGCGGCCCGTACGCTGCCACCCATGGCCACCACTGCTCTGCTGTCCCGTGGCCTGTACGCTACCACCCGTGGCCACCACTGTCCCGATCCAATCCGCGGCCGCCTCTGCCCCGTTCCAGACCGCGGCTGCCACCACCTCATCTCTGCGAGAGGGCCCAGTGCTAAGAAACTCTCCTGGGGCCTGTTGTGCCCCTTCTACACCTGGGCGTCGGAACGCCAAAAGCCTGCGACAACTCCTCATCGGCTGGGCCCAGCGGCTGAGACGCCGAACAGACACCTCCCGGACAACAACTCTGCAGGACGTCAGAAAAGGATAAGTGACACTCTGTTTGTAGTTATAAGAATTCCAGTACTCGTAGTTGGCCTTATAGAGGTCATATAGTTACCGGCTCAGACCGGGTAGTTGATATCAGGTTGCTTATGTGTATTATTGTCTAACTCCCTGAGAGGAAAACTATTGTCAGCTTGCCAGTTATTCCTATAACTCATATATAAAGGATGAATTTAAGCTTGCTCCACCTCCGTCTCATCACTGCATCCTACGTACCTGCAAGTACCACAAGCGCGCAGTGTCAGCCAGAGCCTTCTTGCTGCTGCCAGCAGTCACGTGTGCCAATACTTAAGAGAAATGAATATTCATTTCTCTTAAGTATGGGCACACGTGACCACCGGTAGCAGCAGGAAGCCGGTGGCTGACACTGCCCGCTACTGAAGAGCAATGAATACTCACTGCTCTCTGCAATGAACGGTCCCGATGAGTATGATGTCCCTGCCATGCACTGTTTACAAGCATAAAACAGTTGCTGGCACCGGAGCAGAACACTACGAGGGAGCGGAGGAAGGTAAGTGTAATGGTTTGTTATTTTTAATCTTTTCTGATGGGGCCATGCATACTAGGACTGGGATGAGGCCAATAAAAGCAGGATAAGGATGGGGCCATGCAAACCAGGACCAGCATGGGGCCAAATCATATCAGGATAAGGGTGGGACCATGCATGCCACGACCGGGATGGGGCCAATTATACCAGGATAAGGATGAGGCCATGCATACCAGGACTAGGATGGGGCCAATCATACCAGGATAAGGATGGGACCATGCATACCAGAACTGGGATGGGGTCAATCATGCCAGGATAAGGATGGGGCCATGCATACCAGGACCATGATGGGGCCAATCATACCAGAAAAAGGATGGGACCATGCATACCAGGACTGGGATGGGGCCAATCATAACAGGATAAGGATGGGGCCATGCCTACCAGGACCAGGATGGAGCCAATTATACCAGGATAAGGATGAGACAATGCATGCCAGGACTGGGATGGGACCAATCATACCAGGATAGGGATGGGGCCATGCATACCAGGACTAGAATGGGGCCAATCATACCAGGACTAGAATGGGGCCAATCATACCAGCATAAGGATGGGGCCATGCATACCAGGACTGAGATGGGGGCCAATCATACCAGGTTAAGGATGGGGTCCTGCATACCAGGATAGGGATGGGATCATGCATACTGGGATGAGATTGGGACCCTGCATGCCAGTATAGGGATAATGGCAATCATTCCTGCCAGGATAAGGATGAGGGGGACCATTCCTACCAGGATAGGGATGAGGGATCCATGCATACCAGGTTAGGGATGAGGGGCCATGTGTATCAGGATGGGGATGAGGGGACTATATATACCAAGATAGGAGATATTAAGTATATAATTGAACACATTTTTTGCTTCAGTTTTTTTTCTTCCTAATTTCCTCCTCTAAAACCTAGGTGCGTCTTATAGTCTGAAAAATAGAGTCTCTCTTTTTTTTGGGGGGGCAGATGCCTGCCTTGCTCTTGCTTATACACAGGTAAGGCAGTGCAAACGGAAGAAGCCATGGCATTTTCAAACAGCTGGGTGCAAAAATTATTCTTGTTTGAGAAGTATGAAAAACGTATCACTTTTCTAAATGAAGAAGCAATAGCTTTTTCACAAGCCATACAAACATGATCACTTTAATTAGCGAGATAAAATAGTTGCACTGTTTTGTACATGAAGAAGTTAGTTTCTCAACTAGAACTGAAAAGTTTTCCCTTTTTGGGGTCTGAAACTGGTTTTCTAATCACAATATGGTTAGGTAAAAACAAAGGCTTTTTATCAAGTAGTTAAAAAATGATACCTTTTTTTAGAGAGACAAAACAGGAGCACTGTTTCAAAAAGAAGTAATGCTTATTTTCACCAATTCTTTTGAAAAATGAGTCGGTGTTTTGGGACCCGTTTCATGCTTGTTTATACACAAGAGAGTACATTTCTCATCATCAGTATTATTGTCTAGCAGTATGAAACACAGCAGGCAGTCCAGGAGGTGTGTGTCTGGCATGGCTGCGCAGAGGCTGTAGCAGGAGTAGCACAGTAAAGAGTTAGGACGGGCAGGCAAAGAGATATGTGGCAAGTTAGGTCTAACACTATGAAACAAAATGGGCAGCCAAGAGGTGTGTAGATAGAGTGGCTGTGCAGTAGCTGCAGCTCAGTAAAGAGTTAGGACAGGGCAGACGAGATATGTGACAGTCTAGGAATAGCAACCACAGTCACTATGTAAGACCGGGGTCAAACTTGCGAGAACCTCAGACAAGTTTTGCACGACAATACCCGGCACTGCCGCTGGCACTCGGTAGTGGAGCGTGCGGCTGCATAGAAATACATGCATCCACATGCTCCTCTCCCGAATGCGAGACTCGTCCGAGTTTCTCGCAAGTCTGACCCCAGCCTAATGAAGGTAAACGGATGCAGTAACGCAAAGGCGCAGAGCAAGGATTAACAGGAGTGCGGTTTAACTAGCAGTAATGAACTCCTCGCAGGGAGATAACAGGTTAAACAGTGTAATTGTTGTTCAACGCAACCGTCTTTCTATGAACTCTAACTTATGGTGACTGCGCAGTCCTTTAGTTGCTTGCAGTCCGATAGATGATGGAATGCTGGCGGAGGCCAACACTGCGTCTTAAAGCTTTCTTGTCAAACACACGGTCACGCTTCTGGCGGCAGCTGGCAGTCACCGGTTTTGCCCACTGAGCCCCTAGTCTATTGAACTGCAGAGCCAAATTGTGAAGCTCCGCACAAGTCTCTACTTGCTGTGTGCTCCTCTGCGCACCCACCAACAACTGGATGCACACATCTTGATGTCTCACTTGGCGCTCGTCCCTCGGTACACCCGCTGTTACCTGAATACCTGCATCGCACTGCTTCATTCGGCGCCTGTCTCTCTGTCCGCCTAACGGTACCCAGGAGTGCTCACTGACTCCATCCTGGGTCTCTGCTCTGCACTTCAACTCGTTCCGCAGCCTGCAGGAAGTCCCTGCTCTCTCTTCCCTACGGCGGGAACTCTCTACCTTTTCCGGTGCTCAACTCTCCCTCTTCCACTCGCTTACCACGTCCCTTCTCTCTAGGTCATGAGTCCTTTCCAACTCCCATTTCCTTCCCCCCTGCAACACTCGGCACGGCCTCGGCAGTTCTGGACCCTGGGGTCTCATAGGTACCCTCAGCCCGGTCTCCTTCCTTACAACTGTAAAAGCAGTTCAATCTAGGATATCATAGGGCAAAGTACTACATCTTGGCAATAAAAATGAAAAAAGCATATACAGAATGGGAGGAAGAGGGCTAAGCAGCAGCACATGTGAAAAAGACTTGGGTATACTAATAGATCACAGACTGAATATGAGTCAACAGTGTGATGCAGCAGCAAAAAAGGCAAATGCAATTCTAGGATGTATTAACAGAAGCATAGAGTCTAAATCACATGAAGTCATTATTTCCCTCTACTCCTCTTTGGTCAGACCTCATCTGGAATATTGTGTCCAGTTTTGGGCACCACATTTTAAAAAAGACATCAACAAACTGGAGCAAGTTCAGAAAAGAGCGACCAGAATGGTGACCGGTCTGCAAACCCTGTCTTATGAGGAAAAGTTGCAGGATTTGGGAATGTTTAGTTTGCAAAAGAGAAGACTGAGAGGAGACTTAATAGCTGTCTACAAATATCTAAAGGGCTGTCACATTGTAGAAGGATCAACTTTATTCTCATTTGCACAAGGAAAGACTAGAAGCAATGGGATGAAACTGAATGGGAGGAGACACAGATTAGATATTAGAAAAAACTTTTTGACAGTTAGAGTGATCAATGAGTGGAACAGGCTGCCACGAGAAGTGGTGAGTTCTCCTTCAATGGAAGTCTTCAAACAGAGGCTGGACAGACATCTGACTGGGATGATTTAGCGAATCCTGCTTTGAGCAGGGGGTTGGACCAGATGGCCCAGGAGGTCCCTTCCAACTCTACGATTCTATGATAGGGGGCAGTCAGGAGATATATGGCTCTGCAGTAGCTGTGTCAGGAGCAGCACAGTATAGAGTTAGGATAGGGGCAGGCATAGAGATGTATAACAGTTTATGGCCAGCAATAGCAGCCAAGGCAGCAGTAGTTCTCTATAGATGATATGATGAATAGGGAGTAGATATCCGGCAGAGTGTACTCTATTATTAATGGTGGAAGCAGAATGAAAGAAGATGAGCCTTGTGGGTAGTCCTATAGTGCAGGCAGTAGGACTTGCTGGAAGATCTACAGTACAGGCAGAAAGCCTTCTCAATAGTCCTATAGTATAGGCAGTGATCCTTCCTAGCTGCTGTATAGTATAGGCAGTGAGTCTATTACTCTATAGTACAAGCAGTGAGCTTTCCTGGTAGCCCAAAAGTACAGGCAGTGTGTCATACCTGTGACTCGCATGGTTAGCGTTTGCCATCCTATTCACTGCGTTTGCCACTCTGCTCCACCCAGTGTCAGGTTAGCTTGCTGAGCTGCTTCTTGCAGCATTTACAGCACTGCTGCATCCTTCTGTTGCTGGAGAAACTTCACCTGACCCACTGTGTGCTGCAGTTTTGCTTCCCTGGCATATCCACTGCCAGCAGGGGATATATTAGACAGCTCTGCCCTCCAAACTTTACCTGAATTTAGGTTCCTAGCTGTAGTTCCTTCCTCGTACCCTGCATTGTTGCATCATCATTTTTTCTCTCCTGCTACCGACCTGAATTGTTAACTCGTTTTGTCTGACCTCTTCGCTCCTGACCCCAGCTTCATATTTTGATCATGTTCTGCCTGCCCTGACTTTAGACTGTCTATATACAGTATGTGTCTATGCTTCATGTTGTGCCTCTAACCTGTAGGTTATGTGCTGCAGGTCTGGGCACTGCCCTGGATTGGCATCTGCTGACTACTCTGACAGCACAAGCCTATCCTCACCATCAGAGGCTCTATTGAAGAGCAGGTAGTCAATTAGTTATGCCCCTCCAAGTAAAGCCTGACCGGTTGCGTAGTGGGTTCACACCCACCACCGTCACACAGTGAGCCTTCAGAGCAATCCTATAGCACAGGAAGTGAGCCTTCCTGGTAGCCCTATAGTACTGGCAGTGAGTCTCCCTGGTAGCACTATAGTATGGCAGTAAGCCTTCCTGGTAGCCCTATAGTATAAGCTTTGAGTCTCCTGGTTGACCTATAGCATAAGCAGCGAGCCTTCCTGGTAGCCCTATAGCATAGGCAATGAGCCTTCCTATTAACTCTACAGTACACGCAGTGAGTCTTCCTTGTAGCCCTATAGTACAAGGCAGTGAGCCTCCATGACAGCCCTATAGTATAGGCAGTGAGCTTTCCTGGTAACTCTACAGTACAGGCAGTGAGTTTTTCTGGTAGCCCTATAGTACAGGTAGTGAGTTTTCCTTGTAGCCCTATAGTACAGGCAGTGAGCTTTCCTGGTAACTCTACAGTACTTGCACTGAGCCTTCCTAGTAGCCCTATAGTACAGGCAGTATGCCTTCTTGGTATCTCTATGTCATGCTATGACGGTCTTAGGTATGGGAGGGGGCCTTAAACTGTCCCTGAAACCCCAACTATCCCTGTCCCAGGCTACTCTTGATGGTAGAGAGGCCCGAGTCTCGGACCTCACCTTACTCCTGTTCATCTCTGCTCTGTCCCTTCCCCCAACCCATAGAGCCTGGGACAGAAATGTAATGTGAACAAGCCACACAAGACAAAACAGGGCTAACAGAAACCCTCTATCATACAAAAGCACCAACCAACAATAGGAAAGAGGATTGGGATAAGGAGGAATAAACAAAATGGGAACAGGGACCAGGAGATAAACACATATGTACAACAGAATGCCTGTACAACAACTTCTTTTCAAAACACTTAGCATAAGCACACAGGGCAGGAAGACTAATCTAAAATAGCAACAACTCTTATTCATCTTCTCCTAAAGGGCCTGTCACACTAAGCGATATCTCTAGCAATATCGCTATAACTTGTGACGTTATAGCGATATTGCTAGCGATATCGCTGTGTCTGATACTTACCTCCGACCCGCTCCCCCGCTGGTTATCGCTGATCGCGTGACCGTTTCTCGTCGTCAGCTTCCTGCGGCGCTTCCTGTGGAGCCGGGCGGGAGGACGCAGGATCGCCTAGTGTGACAGGTAAGTAGCGACCCCCGTCCCCAGCGATGTCGCTGGTGAGATCTGTGTGGCAGCTCACTAGCGACCACTTAGCGATGCACCAGCGATCCTGACAGCGTTATATCGCTGGTCGGGATCGCTGGTGCATCGCTAAGTGTGACAGTACCTTTAGAGCAAGGAAGCATAGCTTTCACTGGCAAGGCAGAGAGGGTCTGGCCAGGTTTTGAAGGAAGAGTTAATGACCAAATCATAAACCGCTGCAATGGATCTGCATGTTTCTGATCAGCATAGAAAGGGTTGTTAACCATTTCAGCACCAAAGGAAATCAAATTAATTTAATATGGAATCCAAACACACGGACTAAATGGACGATCTGCGATGCACAATACACAGTGATCTTCTAACTCCAGGTCGGAGTGATACTCCACAATACAGGTTGTGAGCCTTCATCTTCCCAATGCATACTTATAAAGAACCTATTCCTTTAAGCCAGGGTTGCATAACCTGAGGCCCATAAGAGACATGAGTCCTTTGATGCCTTTCTGCATAGACTTCAACTTCATAGTCACAGCCATGCCTAACAGTGTCTTGTGGATGCTCATATGCACGTTCCAGGTTAGGAAACAGATGAGTGTCAGGTAGAACCGTAGCGATAGCCAATTAATAATGGTGCACCGTGTGGTCATGTCTGTGGCCATATCATCATCTAGGTAAGGAGTAGATTGCGTAAAGAAGAGGCCATGTACGAGTGCTGCCATAACCACTGTAGCTTATGGAAGAAGGGAAACCCTTGACTGTCAGGCTCTCCTATAAACTACAATGGAGAAAGCTAAGTCCACGGTCTCTTCCTTTCTGGATTGTGAAGGAGAGAAAAGAGGACCTCCATCCTGATAGCTGGGAGTCCTAATAGAATCAGCACCTATTAGATATTTATGTTTGATGTTTATAATGTACTAGCTGAAGAGCCCGGCGCTGCCCGGGCATAATAACTAACTGTGGTTATAGAAAATTATAATTATCCTCCATCCCATAGTCCCGTACCCATATACCCATCATACATATCCACGATCCCATAGGCCCCTGCCCATATACCCATCATACATATCCTCCATCCCATAGTCGAGTGCCCATATACCCATCACACATCCTCCATCCCATAGTCCCATGTCCATATATCCATCATACATATTCTCAATCTCATTGTCCCATGCCCATATACCCATCTACATATCCTCCATCCCATAGTCCCGTGCCCATATACCCATCATACATATTCTCCATCCCATAGTCCCATGCCCATATACCCATCATACATATTCTCCATCCCATAGTCCCGTGCCCATATACCCATCACACATCCTTCATCTCATAGTCCCGTGCCCATATACCCATCATACATATCCTCCATCTCATAGTCCCATGCCCATATACCCATCTACATATCCTCCATCCCATAGTCCCGTGCCCATATACCCATCATACATATTCTCCATCCCATAGTCCCATGCCCATATACCCATCATACATATTCACCATCCCATAGTCGAGTGCCCATATACCCATCACACATCCTTCATCTCATAGTCCCGTGCCCATATACCCATCATACATATCCTCCATCCCATAGTCCCGTGCCCATATACCCATCATACATATCTGCTATCTCATAGTCCCGTGCCCATATACCGTCATACATATCCTCCATCCCATAGTCCAGTGCCCATATACCCATCACACATCCTCCATCCCATAGTCCCGTGCCCATATACATATCCGCCATCCCATAGTCCAGTGCCCATATACCCATCACACATCCCCCATCCCATAGTCCGGTGCCCATATACCCATCACACATCCTCCATTCCATAGTCAACCATTATGACATCATAATGAGTGGCGGCAGGGCTTGCAACCTATGATGACATCAGCGTCGCCATGGCAACCATTGTGACATCATAATGAGGGGTGGGGCTTGATACGCACACACTGCTTCCCCAGTATGCAAATAGGGGCATTGTGACATCATAATGAGGGGCAGGGCTTGACACGCACACACTTTTCCCCTCAGTATGTAGATAGGGGCAAAATTGTTTGGTGAATTGGAACGTGCGGGGTTAAGATTTCGCCTCACAACATAGCTTAGGACGCTCTCGGGGTCCAGACGTGTGACTGTGCCAAATTTTGTGGCTGTAGCTGCGACGGTGCGGATGCCTATCCAGGACATACACACACACACACACACACACACACACACACACACACACACACACACATTGAGCTTTATATATTAGATTATTGCAGCCCTTTGGGTTGGTTCAATCTGGCAATGTGGCTCTCGGTCCAAAAATGTTTGTGCCCCCTGCTTTAAGTTATAATATAATGTGGTCATTAAAGAGTTAAGCCCTATAAATATAAGCATAGTCAGTTCATCCATCTGTATTTAAGTAAAAGCCATCTGCACTCATATGTAAATGCCATGCAGAGCACGTGAGGATTTATTGTACGTGTGAATTAATTTAGCCTCTGCGCTATTTTGTCTCTTTTCTGCTGCACGCAAGAGTAACTACATCTAATCTGGACACATCAGCTTCTCAGAAAAGCTGGAAAAATTACCCAATTTCCCTGTACTCTGTGGCTGCAGCCACGTGCAAAGAAAAGCACAAGTACAATTTTTCTATGATGATCAGACGCAGCAGAAAAGCTTATATCGGCACAATTATAAATCAGCTCATTATTACTGACGCATGACCCAAAGCCGCTTTCTGGAAATAATAACCACTTTTGTGGTAACCACCATATAAGAAAGAATTTCTTTTGGTCCCACACAATGGTATAGATTAAAAACACATCTTTATTAGCATAAGATACAGAAAACACAAAATTACATAGAAAGGTGTCAAACCATGAAAAGAGGGACTATACAGCTCCATAGGAAAAATACCCATACCAGCCAATGTTTTAGAAAATTTAAGGTACACCCATTTTAATTATGTCAAATATGCAAATTGTCAACCAGACATATATAAATAAGAAGATGACAACCACACCTTCCCTAAATGTATCACAGAAAACGTCACTCGCCGCAAGCACCGGGTGAATGAAAAAAGCCGGTAATTAATATCAGCTCTAAGTATAAAAAACGGCACTAGCCGCAAACACCAGGTGGATGAACGATCTGATGACCTAAATGTCAGCTCAATTTGTATAACAAAAAACGGCGCTAGCCGCAACCACCGGGTGAATGAGAAAGTCGGTAATTACCTTATGTCCGCTGGAGGACAATCCCCGGGCGTCCCTTCTGCCCCAACGCGCGTTTCGCACTGCTTCTTCCGGAGGCTAGTTTGCGGCTAGTGCCGTTTTTTATACTTAGAGCTGATATTAATTACCGGCTGTTTTCATTCACCCGGTGCTTGCGGCGAGTGACGTTTTCTGTGATACATTTAGGGAAGGTGTGGTTGTCATCTTATTTATATATGTCTGGTTGACAATTTGCACATTTGACATAATTAAAATGGGTGTACCTTAAATTTTCTAAAGCATTGGCTGGTATGGGTATTTTTCCTATGGGACTGTATAGTCCCTCTTTTCATGGCTTGACACCTTTCTATGTAATTTTGTGTTTTCTGTATCTTATGCTAATAAAGATGTGTTTTTAATCTAGACCATTGTGTGGGACCAAAAGAAATTCTTTCTTATATGGTGGTTACCACAAAAGTGGTCATTATTGCTTGGTGGTACATTACCCTTAGATGGGGATTTAGAATATTTTCTGGGCAATTTTTGTGATTATATCTCTGGAAATAATGTATCGAATCCAGTGATCACAGTAAAGCGGTGGTATTTCCCAGAGAAAAAGTGAACCTAAGGTAACAAAAGCAGAAATGACAGTCGCAACGATATGCATGTAGGAAAAGTGGAAAAAAGGCTTTAAAATACAATGATACAAAATTATTGTAGAATCTGCTGAGCTTAGGTGTGCCAGTTAATATTAATAAGAGCTACTGGATCTTTAAAATGGGATTTATTACAAATGCGAAACCTAATGAAGGGCCAAGGGTACACTGAAAGGGAAAAGGTCATGGGAGAGGGTGGTGGAAGATGAGATGTAGGAAAAATGCCCAACTAGCTTGGTGTGCTACCTTTAGATCCGTGACATAACAGACATAGCCCATCCCTTTAACACCTACACATAATAGTACCATCCAATCAGGTCACAGTCTTTTGAGTTTTCCAGAAACATGCATATAGGTGCTGAAATTCCCCTTGGCGCTCGCATTGACGTTAGAAAGGTGTTGTGAGTCCATTGGCTGTGAACTCGCAGGACCTGTCTGACGGCAATGCGAGCAGGAGAACTTTCTCACACTCGTGGTGCCCTCAGACACGGAATAGGAGTTCAAAGGGAGACGTTGCGCACTCAGTCTCTGTTGGATGGCAGGCTGTATGGTTGCATCATGCAACCAGCCATCTAGATGTAGCAGAGCTAGACCCGTCATGGGACAAATGCATTAGCATCATTTCTGCGGAAAAGTGAGAAATGTTTTTTATTTTTAACTTTTGCAGATGACAAGGGCGTTGGTGGAATGGACGAGGTCGTAAGTATGGTTTAATTCTTTTAATTAAAGGACTTTATTTTGGGAGTCAGTGTTTTTATAAAATGTGGCTATGAGGTTAGTAATGGAGGCGTCTTATTGACGCCTCTCCATTTCTAACCTCAGGGCTTGATGTCACCTGACAATACAAAGGCAACATCAACGTACCCAACTATCACCCCACTTGCCACCGCTACAGGGCAAGTGGGAAGAGCAAGGCTACGTGCCAGAATTCTTCTAGGGTGGCTAAGGGCTGATATTTTTAGCCTGGGGGACATGTTGTGAGTTCATTTTCCCCTTCACTACTGAGGCCCGAGGAACTCCCTCTTCTGGTAAAGAAAGGTAGTGAGCCTGATTATCAAACACCTGAGGCTGATGATGATGACTGGCTGAGTGGAGTTACTGACTGGATATAAGGCTGCCGACACCCTTCTGCCCTGCGGGTGATTTCTCTGTGGGATCCTTGGAGACCAGTCTGAATTCCTGCTCCTCTAAAGCTAAGTTTGCTGCTCGGCCTTTTGCATTTGTGCCTTGACTTTGTTTTGCTTTGTTTTTCTGGATTTCTGCCATTCCCTGCTGGGTGTGCTGAATTCCTTTAGCTCTGTCTTCTGAAAATACCTGAGTGCTGATTTAGTTTTTGAAGCCTAGCTGCTTCAGGGTCTTTTTCATATCAGCTTGTTGGCTTATGTCTTTGATAGGGTTTTTGCAGATTGCAGACAGCAGCCTTCCTGTCCTTTCCTATCTAGGTAGTTTTGGGCCCCGGCTTTGCTCAGTCTATCTTTCTGTCTGTGTTAGTGTTTTCATCTTGCTTCACCGTTATTATATGTTGGGGGCTGCCTATTGCTTTGGGGTCTGCTCTGGGGCAGTTTAGATTTCCCCTTTCTTTCTTTAGGCCTATTTAAATTCTCCGGCTGTGATCGAGGGGTCTAGGGCATCGTAGGAACCCCCCACGGCTACTGCTAGTTGTGTTGATAGGTTCAGGGGTCTGCAATCTGATAGTTGCCAACTTCTCTGGTTTTCTGGACTTAGCTTGTATTTCTGTTTTTGCCTCCTACGGTGACTCAATCATAACAGAATCACCCGCCATACCGCAGATCCTAGGGTACTCAATAGCAGGAAAGAATTAAAAAAAAAAAAAAAAAGTGTGTATATTTTTTCCTCTTTATCTCTGAGGCCGTAGGAGGAATTTTTTTTTTCTCTCAATGGAGATAAAGCAATTGTCTGATCGTGTGGAGCAGCTCGCTGCGGAAGTGCGGGGAATTTCCGCCTACCTTGCTCATTCACATGCTGCTGAACCAAAGATTCCTACACCTGATGTATTTTTTGGGGATCGGTCTAAATTTTTGAATTTCAAAAATAATTGTAAATTATTTTTTGCCTTGGAGCCTAACTCGTCAGGGAGCTCCGCGCAGCAGGTTAAAATTGTCATCTCTTTGCTGCGTGGCGATCCCCAGGATTGGGCGCTTTCTTTGAAACCAGATGATCCTATTCTGACTAATGTGAACGCATTTTTTCAGGCCTTGGGGTTGTTGTATGACGAACCTAATGCCATTGATCAGGCTGAAAAGACCCTGCTGGCATTGAACCAGGGTCGTGATTCTGCAGAATTGTACTGTCAAAAATTCCGAAAGTGGGCAGTACTTACTACCTGGAATGATAGTGCCTTGGCTGCTCTCTTTCGGAAGGGGTTGTCAGAAGCCATAAAAGATACTATGGTGGGATTTCCTGTTCCCTCTGGTCTTGACTATTCTATGTTATTAGCCATTCAGGTTGATCGGCGTTTGCGCGAACGCAAAGCTGCACGAGGTGTTGCCACCTGTTGAACAAATGTCTGAACCTATGCAATGTGATAGAGTTTTTTCCAGAGAGCTGCGTCAGGAGTTCAGAAGGTGTAATAAGTTGTGTTTTTTCTGTGGAGATGCCTCTCATATTATTTCTGTCTGTCCTAAACGAGAGAAACGCTTTGCACACACGTTTTCTGTTGGGGGTGTTCAACCTAAGTTTCTTCTGGCTATTACTCTGATCTGCTCCCTGTCCACATTTTTCGCCAAGGCTTTTGTGGATTCGGGAGCAGCCCTAAACCTAATGGACTTGGATTTTGCTAAACGTTGTGGATTTCCGATGACACCTCTGCAGACGCCTATCCCTTTGAGGGGGATTGATGCTACTCCTTTGGCTAAAAATAAACCTCAGTTTTGGATCCAGGTGGTAATGCGGGTCGCCCCAGACCATCAAGAAAATTGCAGATTTTTGGTGTTGCATAATCTGCATGATACTATTGTTCTGGGGTTTCCCTGGTTACAAATTCATAATCCAGTTTTGGATTGGAAATCTGTCTGTGGTGAGTTGGGGTTGTCGGTGTGCCTTTAGTGAGGCTCCGGTGTTTTCCACCTCTCCTCAGTCGCATGATGTTCCTGAATATTTGGCGGACTTTTATGATGTATTTAGTGAGAATGAGTCTGCGTCTCTGCCTCCTCATAGGAGTTATGACTGTGCAATTGAACTGAGCCCGGGGTGTAAATTTCCCAAGGGTCAGCTCTTCAATTTATCTGTACCCGAGCACGAGGCTATGTGATCCTATATTAAGGAGGCATTGGAGAAGGGTCATATTAGACCATCCTCGTCACCCTTAGGTGCCTTTTTTTTTTTGTAGCCAAAAAGGATGGATCATTAAGACCTTGTATTGATTATCGTGCCCTCAACAAAATTACTGTTAAATATCAGTATCCGTTACCCCTGATTTCTGATCTATTCTCCAGAGTTAAAGGTGCTTGCTGGTTTACCAAGCTTGACCTCAGGGGGCGTATAATCTTATTCGCATTAAGCATGGGGATGAATGGAAGACGGCGTTTAATACTCCGGAGGGACATTTTGAGTACCTGGTGATGCCTTTTGGGCTCACTAATGCCCCTTCTGTCTTCCAGTGCTTCATGAACGATATTTTCCGAGATTTTGTCGATACATTTTTGATTATCTGGACGATATTTTGATCTTCTCCAAGGATTGGGATTCTCATGTGGAACATGTGGACTGTGTTCCGGATCTTGAGGGAAAATTCCCTGTATGTCAAAGGATCTAAATGCCTTTTTGGAGTACAGAGGATTTCTTTTTTGGGATTTATTTTGTCCCCGTCAACTATTGAAATGGACCCGGCCAAGGTACAGGCCATTTACGATTGGGTTCAGCCCACTTCTTTGAAGGCCCTCCAGAAGTTTTTGGGTTTTGCTAATTTTTATCGGAATTTTATAGCAAAATTTTCTAGTATTGCCAAGCCATTGACTGATTTGACTAAGAAGGGTGCTGATGTGTTAAATTGGTCTCCGGAGGCTGTTTCTTCCTTTCAGGAACTGAAGCGAAGATTCACCTCCGCCCCGGTTTTGCGGCAACCTGATGTCTCACTTCCATTCCAGGTAGAGGTGGATGCTTCTGAGATTGGTGCAGGAGCTGTTTTGTCCCAAAAGGATCCTGTAACATCTAAAATGAATCCCTGTGCTTTCTTTTCCCGAAAGTTCTCTCCATCTGAACGTAACTATGATGTGGGGAATAGGGAACTGTTGGCCATGAAATGGGCATTTGAGGAGCGGAGACATTGGTTGGAGGGAGCCAAGCATCAAGTCGTGGTCCTCACTGACCACAAGAATTTGATTTACCTACAGTCGGCTAAGCGCTTGAACCCTAGACAGGCTAGGTGGGCCTTGTTTTCTACACATTTTGATTTTGTGGTTTCTTTTCTTCCTGGAACGAAGAATGTCAAGGCAGACGCCCTCTCTAGGAGCTTCTTTGCTGATTCTCCTGTGGTGACCAAGCCTGCTACCATCTTAGGCAAAGGGGTAGTTCTTTCTGCCATCTCGCCCGATTTGAGACGTGCTCTGGAAGAGTTCAAGGAGGACAAACCTGAGCGTTGTCCCAGTGGAAAGTTGTATGTTCCTGACTAGTGGAAGAAGAGAGTGATGTCTGAAGTTCATTGCTCTGCTTTGGCTGGTCATCCAGGTATTTTTGGTACTAGAGATCTGGTGAGTCGTTTTTTTGGTGGCCCGCCTTGTCTCGTGATGTCAGGAATTTTGTGCAGTCCTGTGGGACGTGCTCCCGGTCTAAATCGTGTTCTCGCTCTAAATCGTGTTCTCGCTCTAGTGGGTTGTTGATGCCTTTGCCTGTCCCCAAGAGGCCATGGACCCATATTTCAATGGATTTCATCTCTGATATGCCTGTCTCTCAAAGGATGACTGTTATTTGGGTGATTTGTGATAGGTTCTCTAAGATGGTTCATCTTGTAACACTCCCTAAGTTGCCATCTTCTTCTGAGTTGGTGCCCCTGTTTTTGCAACAGGTGGTTCGTTTGCACGGGATTCCTGAGAACATTGTATCTGACAGAGGAGTCCAGTTTGTGTCTAGATTTTGGAGAACTTTCTGTTCCAGGCTGGGAATTCAGTTGTCCTTCTCCTCTGCTTTTCACCCTCAGACCAATGGGCAGACAGAGAACAAACCAGACCTTGGAGTCATATTTGAGATGTATTATTTCTGCTGATCAGGATGATTGGGTTTCATTTTTGCCCTTGGCCGAATTTGCTTTAAATAATAGAGCTAGTTCTGCCACTTTGATGTCACCTTTTTTTTGTAACTTTGGGTTTCATCCTCGATTTTCTTCAGGGCAGGTGGAGCCCTCTGCCTGCCCAGGTGTTGACACTGTGGTGGAGAGAATGCACCAGATCTGGGACTAAGTGGTGGATAAGTTCTCTCTCTCCCAGGAAAAGGCCTAGCGGTTTTCCAACCGACATAGGACCATTGGTCCCCAGTTTAAGGTTGGTGATATGGTGTGGTTATCATCAAAAAATATTGCTATGAAGGTGGCTTCTCCTAAGTTTAAGCCTAGATTTATTGGACCTTACAAGATTGTGGAGATTATTAATCCGGTCTCTTTTCGTTTGGCTCTTCCTGTCACATTTAAAATCCATAATGTGTTCCATAAATCTTTGTTGAAGAGGTTTGTTGAACCTGTTGTTTCGGGGGTGGCACCTCCAGACCCTGTATTGGTTGAAGGTAACATGGAATATGAGGTAGAGAAAGTACTGGATTCCCGCCTGGCTAGACGGAGACTCCAGTATTTGGTTAAGTGGAAGGGTTATGGTCAGGAGGATAATTCCTGGGTCTCTGCCTCTGATATTCATGCCAAAAGATTGGTGCGTGCCTTTCATCAGGCTCACCCTGATCGCCCTGGTGGCGTGGTTGAGCGTTCGGTGACCCCTCCTCAAGGGGGAGGTACTGTTGTGAGTTCATTTTCCCCTTCACTACTGAGGCCCGAGGAACTCCCTCTTCTGGTAAGGAAAGGTAGTGAGTCTGATTATCAAACACCTGAGGCTGATGATGATGACTGGCTGAGTGGAGTTACTGACTGGATATAAGGCTGCTGACACCCTTCTGCCCTGCGGGTGATTTCTCTGTGGGATCCTTGGAGACCAGTCTGAATTCCTGCTCCTCTAAAGCTAAGTTTGCTGCTCGGCCTTTTGCATTTGTGCCTTGACTTTGTTTTGCTTTGTTTTTCTGGATTTCTGCCATTCCCTGCTGGGTGTGCTGAATTCCTTTAGCTCTGTCTTCTGAAAATACCTGAGTGCTGATTTAGTTTTTGAAGCCTAGCTGCTTCAGGGTCTTTTTCATATCAGCTTGTTGGCTTATGTCTTTGATAGGGTTTTTGCAGATTGCAGACAGCAGCCTTCCTGTCCTTTCCTATCTAGGTAGTTTTGGGCCCCGGCTTTGCTCAGTCTATCTTTCTGTCTGTGTTAGTGTTTTCATCTTGCTTCACCGTCATTATATGTTGGGGGCTGCCTATTGCTTTGGGGTCTGCTCTGGGGCAGTTTAGATTTCCCCTTTCTTTCTTTAGGCCTATTTAAATTCTCCGGCTGTGATCGAGGGGTCTAGGGCATCGTAGGAACCCCCCACGGCTACTGCTAGTTGTGTTGATAGGTTCAGGGGTCTGCAATCTGATAGTTGCCAACTTCTCTGGTTTTCTGGACTTAGCTTGTATTTCTGTTTTTGCCTCCTACGGTGACTCAATCATAACAGGGACAGTATCCATGGCCCCTTCCTAGGCTATTTTATAATAGCCCGCAGATGTCTGCATAGGCTTTGCTGGTTATTAATTATAGGGAGACCCTATGTCATTTTTTTAGGGTCCCCCATTTTAATAGCCGGTAAAGATTAAGTATACAGTTGTGAGCTCATATTAATAGCCTGGGAAGCTATATGGCTTTTACCCCCTTCCCAGGCTATAAACATTGGCCCCCAGCTGTTGTCTTTCCCTCTGCTGGTTATGAAAATGACGCAGGAGCCCACACCATTTTTTTCAGAAAAATTATCTATTATTAAATACATGTACAGTAAGCTGTACACACACTGTACTATTTGTATTAGTCACTCACTGACCTCTATATCTACCTTTTTTATTTACTGTATGTAATCCATCTATTCTATGCTGTCAGCTTCTGCAGTGATTTTACACTATGTGGCTGCTGAATTGACAGCTTTTCTTCTATGTAACATAACTATATATATATATATATATATATATATATGTCACTGACATCTATATATCTATGTGCTCTCTCTCTATATATATGTCACTGACATCTATATATTCTATGTGTATATACAGTCATATGTTAAAGTTTGGGCACCCCTATTAATGTTAACCTATTTTCTTTATAACAATTTTGGTTTTTGCAACAGCTATTTCAGTTTCATATATCTAATAACTGATGGACTCAGTTATATTTCTGGATTCAAATGAGGTTTATTGTACTAACAGAAAATGTGCAATCTGCATTTTAACAAAATTTGACCGGTGCAAAAGTATGGGCACCTCAACATAAAAGTGACATTAATATTTCGTAGATCCTCCTTTTGCAAAAATAACAGCCTCTAGTCGCTTCCTGTAGCTATTAATGAGTTCCTGGATCCTGGATGAAGGTATTTGTGACCATTCCTGTTTACAAAACAATTCCAGTTCAGTTAAGTTTGATGGTCACCGAGCATGGACAGCCCTCTTCAAATCATCCCACAGATGTTCAATGATATTCAGGTCTGGGGACTGGGATGGCCATTGCAGAACATTGTAATTGTTCCTCTGCATGAATGCCCGAGTAGATTTGGAGCGGTGTTTTGGATCATTGTCTTGCTGAAATATCCATCCCCTGCGTAACTTCAACTTCGTCACTGATTCTTGCACATTGTCAAGAATCTGCTGATACTGAGTTGAATCCATGCGACCCTCAACTTTCACAAGATTCCCGGTGCCGGCATTGGCCACACAGCCTCAAAGCATGATGGAACCTCCACCAAATTTTACTGTGGGTAGCAAGTGTTTTTCTTGGAATGCTGTGTTTTTTAGCCTCCATGCATAACGCCTTTTTGTATGACCAAACAACTCAATCTTTGTTTCATCAGTCCACAGGACCTTCTTCCAAAATGTAACTGGCTTGTCCAAATGGGCTTTTGCATACCTCAGGCGACTCTGTTTGTGGCGTGCTTGCAGAAACGGCTTCTTTCGCATCACTCTCCCATACAGCTTCTCCTTGTGCAAAGTGCGCTGTATTGTTGACCAATGCACAGTGACACCATCTGCAGCAAGATGATGCCGCAGGTCTTTGGAGGTGGTCTGTGGATTGTCCTTGACTGTTCTCACCATTCTTCTTCTCTGCCTTTCTGATATTTTTCTTGGCCTGCCACTTCTGGGCTTAACAAGAACTGTACCTGTGTTCTTCCATTTCCTTACTATGTTCCTCACAGTGGAAACTGACAGGTTAAATCTCTGAGACAACTTTTTGTATCCTTCCCCTGAAAAGCTATGTTGAATAATCTTTGTTTTCAGATCATTTGAGAGTTGTTTTGAGGAGCCCATGATGCCACTCTTCATAGGAGAATCAAATAGGAGAACTACTTGCAAGTGGCCACCTTAAATACCTTTTCTCATGATTTGATACAACTGGCTATGAAGTTCAAAGCTCAATGAGGTTACAAAACCAATTTAGTGCTTCAGGAAGTCAGTAAAAAGTAGTTAGGAGTAGAGTTGAGTGATACCGTCCGATACTTCAAAGTATCGGATCGGAATGGATCGGCCGATCTTAAAAAAAAAGTATCGGTATCGCCGATTCCGATACCGGAAGTCCCATTCAAGTCTATGGGACTTCCGGTATCGGAATAAGAAAAACCCTATTTTTGCCTTGTACAGCCTCTCTGGGGTCTGTACGGGCCTTTCGGGGGGCTGTGCCGGCCTGCCAGGGGGTCTGTGCAGGCTCCGGTGGGCTGTGCCGGCCTGCCGGGGGGCTGTGCCGGCCTGCCGGTGGTCTGTGCAGGCTCCGGGGGGCTGTGCCGGCCTGCCGGGGGGCTGTGCCGGCCTGCCGGTGGTCTGTGCAGGCATCGTCCGATGGGACTACAAGTCCCATCGGGCGATGCCTGCTACCATGACAGTGATTGACACATTAGTCAATGATGGGACAGTAGTAGTCCCATCATCCGGCTAATGTGTTGAATGTAAAAAAAAAAAAAAAAAAAAAATATTACATGCTACATACATACATCATGCATACTACATATATACTACATGTAACATACATACTACATATATACTACATGCAACATGCATACTACATGCATACTACATGCATGCTACATGCATGCTACATATATACTACATGCATGCAACATACATACTACATATATACTACATGCATGCAACATACATACTACATATATACTACATGCATGCAACATACATACTACATATATACTACATGCATGCAACATACATACTACATATACTGTATACTACATGCATGCGACATACATACTACATATATACTACATGCATGCGACATACATACTACATATATACTACATGCATGCAACATACATACAACATATATACTACATGCATACTACATATATACTACATGTAACATACATACTACAAATATACTACATACATACTACATGCTACATACATACTACATACATACTACATACATACTACATGCATGCTACATACATACTACATGCTACATATATACTACATGCATGCTACATACATACTACATGCTACATACATACTACATGCTACATACATACTACATGCTACATACATACTACATGCTACATACATACTACATGCTACATACATACTACATGCTACATACATACTACATGCTACATACATACATACTACATGCATGCTACATACAATACATTCATACAATACATACATAGACATACAGTACATATAACATAGAGTAACATACTTACCAATACTTGTCACATTGTTCCCCGAAGCCATTGTCTTTTACGGAATAAATATTAACATAACAAACCACAAAAATACTCACCCATGATCCGAAGCAGTCCACGAGTGTGTCCCACGACGATCTTGGGTAGAGAACTGCAGCATCAGCTGATGCTGCCGCTCTCTACGGGCTGCAGGAATCCAATGACGGAAGGTAGGTATCCTTCCGCACTGTATTCCTCCGCCACTTAAAAAAAAAAGTCCCTAGTCTCACTTTATGCCATTGCTGCGTGGGAATGGCAATGGCATAAAGTGAGACTAGGGACTTTTTTTTTTTTTTTTTTTAAGTGGCGGAGGAATACAGTGCGGAAGGATACCTACCTTCCGTCATTGGATTGCTGCAGCCCGTAGAGAGCGGCAGCATCAGCTGATGCTGCAGTTCTCTACCCAAGATCGACGTGGGACACACTCGTGGGCTGCTTCGGATCATGGGTGAGTATTTTTGTGGTTTGTTATGTTAATATTTATTCCGTAAAAGACAATGGCTTCGGGGAACAATGTGACAAGTATTGGTAAGTATGTTACTCTATGTTATATGTACTGTATGTCTATGTATGTATTGTATGAATGTATTGTATGTAGCATGCATGTAGTATGTATGTAGTATGTATGTAGTATGTATGTAGCATGCAGTATGTATGTAGCATGCAGTATGTATGTAGCATGCAGTATGTATGTAGCATGCATGTAGCATGTATGTAGTATATATGTAGCATGTAGTATGTATGTAGCATGCATGTAATATGTATGTAGTATGTATGTAGCATGCATGTAGTATATATGTAGTATGTATGTAGTATGTATGTAGCATGTAGTATGTATGTAGCATGCATGTAGTATGTATGTAGCATGCATGTAGTATGTATGTAGCATGCATGTAGTATGTATGTAGCATGCATGTAGCATGCATGTAGCATGCATGTAGCATGCATGTAGCATGCATGTAGCATGCATGTAGTATGTATGTAGCATGCATGTAGTATGTAGCATGTATGTAGTATGCATGTAGTATATATGTAGTATGTATGTTACATGTAGTATATATGTAGTATGCATGTTGCATGCATGTAGTATATATGTTGTATGTATGTTGCATGCATGTAGTATATATGTGGTATGTATGTAGCATGTAGTATGTATGTAGTATGTATGTAGCATGCATGTAGTATGTATGTAGTATGTATGTAGCATGCAGTATGTATGTAGCATGCATGTAGTATATATGTAGTATGTATGTAGCATGTAGTATGTATGTAGCATGCATGTAGTATATATGTGGTATGTATGTAGCATGTATGTAGCATGCATGTAGTATATATGTGGTATGTATGTAGCATGTAGTATGTATGTAGTATGTATGTAGTATGTATGTGGTATGTATGTGGTATGTATGTAGCATGTAGTATGTATGTAGCATGCATGTAGTATATATGTGGTATGTATGTAGCATGTAGTATGTATGTAGCATGCATGTAGTATGTATGTAGTATGTATGTGGTATGTATGTAGCATGTAGCATGCATGTAGTATGTATGTAGTATATATGTGGTATGTATGTAGCATGTAGTATGTATGTAGCATGCATGTAGTATGTATGTAGTATATATGTGGTATGTATGTAGCATGTAGTATGTATGTAGTATGTATGTAGCATGCAGTATGTATGTAGCATGCATGTAGTATATATGTAGTATGTATGTAGCATGTAGTATGTATGTAGCATGCATGTAGTATATATGTGGTATGTATGTAGCATGTAGTATGTATGTAGCATGCATGTAGTATGTATGTAGTATGTATGTAGTATATATATATATTTTTTTAAACATTTAACACATTAGACGGATGATGGGACTACTACTGTCCCATCATTGGCTAATGTGTCAATCACTGTCATGGTAGCAGGCATCGCCAGATGGGACTTGTAGTCCCATCGGACAATGCTTGCACAGACCCCCGGACATCAGCACAGCCCCCCCCGGCAGGCCGGTACAGACCCCCACAGGGTGCACAGACCACCGGCAGGCCGGCACAGCCCCCCGGCAGGCCGGTACAGACCCCGGGCAGTCCACACAGCCCCCCGGCAGGCCGGCAGAGACCCCCGGAAGGCTCGAAATGACGGCGCATCATGATGCGCACACACCGCGCATCATGATGACGTCATTTCGGCTGTCAATCAACTTTGAACTTCCGATTCCGATGCCGACTTCCGATATTGAAAAAATATCGGAAGTCGGTATCGGAATTCCGATACAGCAAGTATCGGCCGATACCCGATACTTGCGGTATCGGAATGCTCAACACTAGTTAGGAGTGTTCAAATCAAGAAAATGATAAGGGTGCCCATACTTTTGCACCGGTCAAATTTTGTTTAAATGCAGATTGCACATTTTCTATTAGTACAATAAACCTCATTTGAATCCAGAAATATAACTGAGTCCATCAGTTATTAGATATATGAAACTGAAATAGCTGCTGAAAAAACCAAAATTGTTATAAAGAAAAAAGGTTAACATTAATAGGGGTGCCCAAACTTTTACATATGACTGTATATTGGATACTAGGTGTGAAAAATCAGATTGTACTCGCATGACACTTGCATTACATTCTGCAACTCTTAGCACGGAGACTCAGACGGATTTTTCATACGTTTAGTGTGACTCCAGCCTAAGGCTAATTTTGATCAGCGTTTAACCAGTACAATCTGATTTCCTTGGAGGTGGAGATAATAAAAAGGTTTCCTTTATAATGTCACTTTGTCAAAATTGGACATTTGGATGTCCTCCGAATGTTGTTCGATATTTTCCATGGACCCAAAGAGGTGAATGGACGAGTGCCATCAGATTCCCTGAGACAAATCGGGCATGCTGCAATATTTTCCTTGGACTGACTAGTTCTCAGGAAAAAAAAATCGGCCATGCGCACAGCCCCATAGAATAACATGGGGACAAGTGCTATTCGTCAAAACGACAGATAGAAATCATCCAAGATATATGGTCGTCTGCCTGCAACAATGTGTGTCATCCTTTAAAATTTACACCTATTAGTCACCCTCCAAGAGCCTCTCTTTCTCTTTTTGTCTCTTTCCCTATTTCCTGAAAATCGGAATAGTATGGATGAGCGAACCTGCCAAGTTTGGATTTGTCAGTTCCCTCAATATTGACCCTGTAAATTTGATTTACTTTGAAATTATTCAATAGAATGTCCATTTTTATGCTCTATGGGTTCCCCGGCGCTGACTAAGAATCGGTCAATGTGTCTCGTGATGTCTGAGGCTTGCTCAAGTTCTGAAGATGAAGAAAGAGCCAGGGAAAACACACAGGGCACTGGATGGCAGGCTGTGGCGCAAGGACAGGTGAGCGGTGATTTTTTTTTTTTTTTAACCAGCCCTCTACGCTTTAATTCAGCAAAATGGCAGCCAGCCTGACACCATTTTGCTGAATTCATACAAAGCCAGTTGCAAACTATTCAGAATCTGAATTTTTGGGGGGAAAAATCAAGGAGAATTGAATTCACCTAGAGCAGATTTGTTCATCTCTACAGAACAGTAATTACATTTCATTATGCGATTATGATGAAAACTGGAAAGCTAATGAGCGCAATTGTGTCTTATTGGGGTAAAAAAACGAAAAAATGAAAGCAAAAGAATATGCGCACCTTTGAGGGTTTGTGAGAGGCACAACCCCTGTGATTGCTGAAGAAATCGGCTGCTGCAGGTCCACAAAAGGAGATACCACGTGCAACTGGAGATAAAACCATGCTGCCAGTAGTATAAGATGCAGTAGAAAAACCGTAGAGGCATAAATGCGGTTTTTATTCATCAACGCGTTTCGAATCACACCCGCTTCTTCCTCGGGACAAGCCACAGAAAACCCTCTGTGCTTCGAAACGTATTGGTAAATAAAAAACGCATTTATCCACGATTTTTCTACTGCATCTTATACTACTGGTAGCGCAGTTTTATCTCCACTTTCTCCAGTTGCACATGGAATTGCATTTAATACACTCTGTTTAACAGATTTTCTTTCCATCCTTCCACCCCTTAACTATCAAAAGAGACTCAGATCATTTCTAGACGGCGCGTTCATTAGAAATGTCCGACTGTCTTTTATCTCCGCTACTTGGATGATTGGCCACTGGCACCCGGCGGTTCCTTGTTCATTAGTACAGAGGGCAGCCGAGCACGGGCCGGCCAATGGCACCACTGCTCAGTGCTGAGTTTACATCAAATGCTACATAAATCAGAGCTTTGACAGAGGAGGCTAGAGGACAGTCAGGATTGATTTAATTCCTGTTCACAACCCAGAGTGCTGGAAAACATTGTAAATGCAGAACACAAATAGTTATGTAACTTTATGTGTATCCTTCTGTATATTAAAAGCTCATACTAAATGGTAAGGAGAGAGAGTGAAAATTGCTTTTAGCATCGGTAGATAGAGGATAGGAAGCCACAGAGGAATAACTAATAGACCCCCCAATTTATGGTGCAAAGTTGTACCACTTATTAGCAGAAGGTATGTGGCTAGTTTTCTCTCCATGCTCTTTTCTTGCCACTTGAACAAACGGTTCAACTCCTTTGGTGGATTTCTTCTGAAACTGTAATGGGTGTTAGGTGTTATGGGTAGATCTACCTTATTACATGAGGCTGTTTGAATTTTGGGATATTTTCTGCATGCTGTGGACGGTTATCATTCTAACTACTATTTATGTTTTATGGTCATTTTGCTAATATGACATACATAGCGCTTACTGTCCTGTTATTGAACTAAAGGGGAAAGGGTCACCTAAAATAGGTGATAACATGCTGATCTGTGGGTGTCCCATCACTTGGGTCAGCACTAATCATCAGATCAGGGAATTTGTATCTCCAGTTTGGAACCTTTATCCCCATTACAAAATGGAGAAGCAGGTCAGATGCTGGACTGGCATGAAATTCATTCTTTACAGGGCTGAAGGGAAAAAAAAGCAGAGCACAGCACTCTGCAGGCGTACGTAGAGTGAATATAACGTGCACTGACTTCTAGCTGGGATAAAAGTGCTCCGTTCTGCTGATCAGTACTGCTACTACGAGTGGTCAGACCCCAATATTCAGTAAGTCATCACCTATCCTGCAGATGATATCTTGTTTTCCCTGACTGACTTGTGATGGGCAAGGGTGCTCGACCCAGCTCTGGGCTTGATCAAGCATCCTTCTGCTCAAGAAGCTTTGCACTTTGCATACTCAGGCACCATGCTAGATTCCCTGCCCCGCATGTTGTGTGACCGATTTTCAGCCACTAAACGTGTGGATTGCCTGCCAATTACGGTACTGCCGTAGTCATGTTGGCTACTGGCATTACGGTGAGTAGCCAGCCAAATAGTGTCATCAGGTCTTTATAAGACCCGTTGACACCAACATGGGTGCATTTTGCCCAGAAAGTGTGTAGGAAAAGTCACTGTTGCATGAGGGACAGTGTGCTCTATAGCATTTATCTGTTGCTGCAAGGTTAAACCAACAGCCCTTTTTAGGACTAGTTCAAATGTATTCTATGCTGTTAGTTGCAATTAGGGTAGGATTATCTGTCCTAGTAGGAAGAGTGTATTAGAGGCACTTAGAGCAGGGTTGATTGCCTTAAAGGCCTTGGTGTTGCCAAGTTAAACTAACAGCCCTTTTTAAGGTTAATTCAAATAAATTCTATTCTCTAATAATACCGCTCATATCTGGAAAATAAAATCATTTAGGGTTAGCTGGCTGAATGGGTTAGCCTATTAAGAGATTTTGACAGGTTTGATTGCATTACAGATCTCGTGGGTGCCACGTACAGGCAAAACTCCTTTCAGGGAAAATTCAAACAGATTTTATTCTCTAATAATAATGCTCTCAGCTGTGTAATTTAAAATCTGCAAGGCATGTGGTAAAGTATGGAGAAGCGGACATGTTGCTGGTGGTGCACCTGAGGTCCAGGTGAAACTATCCTACTGCGGGAGCACAACAAAACGCTCATCCATGAGACCTTGTTTTTTTTTTTTGGGGGGGGGGGGGGGGTTTGCAGGAAACTACAGCTGAAGTCAGAACAGTGCGAGAAGGTTGCTGGTTGGAAGGGAGATAATGCTTCCAGTCTGCTTACAAGCACCACCCTCTCTTTCACATGGTCCAGTCTGACTAGCCAAGAGTCCGGACAACATAATCCTCACCCAGATTCTCCTTGCTCTCACCCTTCTGAGGGCCAGGAGACAAATAACCCCATACTTAGACATTAATGGCTTCTTCAGGCCTGTCATCATGCAAGTTTCAAGAGTGACATGAGGAGATTGTGTGCGTTGATGTCCACAGTCAGAAGCAGCCGACTGTGGTGAACGGCAAATACTGTCTCAAGAGATTGATGAGGATGAGACAGTTGCCAGCAAGTTATGTTAAGAGTCAAGGAGGAGGACCATAAAGAGCAAGTGGAACACAAGGTGGTGGATGATGAAGTCACTGACTCAACCTGGCAATGTGGCATGCAAAAGGAGCACAGCAGTGCACAGGGAGAGGGATCTGCAGCACTGCAAAAGGCAGAAAGAGCCAGTGGGTCTGATAGACTGTCAACTGTTCACCAGAGCACCCACACTGCCAGATCACAGACGAAGGGTAAGGTTTTTTTTTTCTTACACAGAAAGTGTGGAAGACAAGAGAACGGTAATTTGCCAACTGTGCTGTACCAGGCTCAGCAGGGGCCAGACCACTACCAGCATGCACAGGCACCTTATCCAAGTACCCAACTAGGTGGGCCTCTTCACCCTGTGCTTGCCAATCCCATATCCAGGACGCAGACAGGGGTACCTACAGCCCTGCATCTGATGTTGCTCATATGCAACTACTTCCACGTTCGAGAGCACCACTCAGATATCCCTACCACAGGTCTTGGAATGCAAGTGGAAATACGCAGCCACCTCACCTACAGGTCCAAACACTAAACGGTCACATTTCAAGATTCCGTGCCCTGGAAATGTTTTCAGTTAGGCTTCTGTACACTCAGGTTTTCCACAACATCATGTTGGCAGCTATCCCTTGGTACTCGGTCCCCAGACACCACTATTTCTCCCGGAAAGGCGTACCCAACTTAAACCTGCACATGTCCCACAACATAATCCGTGCTCTGACTAACGCAGTTACTGTTAAAGTCCACATATCAACAGACATGTGGACAAGCAATTTTGACCAGGGATGCTACATTTCCTTGATGGCACACTGGGTGATCCTGCTGGAGGCCGGGACCGGGTCTAACCCTGGGACTGCACATACAGACGCTTCTCACAAAATGAGAATATCAAAAAGTTAATTTTTTTCAATTCTTCAATACAAAAAGTGAAACTCATTATATAGAGTCATTACAAACTGAGTGATCAATTTCAAGTTTTTATTTCTGTTAATGGTGATGATTGGTGAATCTGGGTGTGTGTCCAAATCTGCGCTGCTGATAAAGCTGTGTGTTGGGCAATATTCTTCAAAGCATTATTTCAAACAGGTTAATAGCGCGTTACGAGGTCATGCAGGACTTCTTCCTCAGGACAAAACCTTACAAAACTGTCAGACCGACAGCAGCTGTAAGTGACCTGCGTAAATGAGCCCACACGCAGCGTACTTTCACAAGAAGCTCAGGAAATTCAGGATAGGTTTTTGAACATGTGTGGCGAGGTTGCCAACTTTCAAAGCCGCCACCAGGTTACAGCAATTATCCGATATGACCATGCCTGGTTGTAGGTTCAGCAGCAAGAACCACAGATCTCTCATATGTTAAACCTTTAAACAACTCTGCTGCGGTGTAGTGTTTGTCACCTAAACTTTTGAGTTTAAGTAGAGCCTGTTGCCACTTCATCGAGGAGGTGTTTCCAACTTGCGACTGATATGAACGATATTTCTGAGATTTGAGTATGAGAAGGGGATGCAGAAACTGGAGTAGGAGTAAGGGGAAACCCTGATGAAATTTGTGCCTGCAATTCAAGGCATCGGAAGTATACAAGTGTTTCTCACAAAATTAGAATATAATCAAAAAGTTCATTTATTTCAGTTTTTCATTACAAAAAGTGAAACTCATTTTATATAGAGTCACAACAGAGTGCTCTATTTCAAGTGTTTATTTCTGTTAATGTTGATGATTATTGGCTTACAGTCAATGAAAACCCAAAAGTCATTATCTCAGTAAATTAGAATTAACAAAAAACACCTGCAAAGGCTTCCTAAGCATTTAAAAAGGTCCCTTAATCTGTTTCAGTAGGCTCCACAATCATGGAGAAGACTGCTGTCTTCACATATGTCCAGAAGGCAGTCATTACCTTCTGAAAACCTAGGAAGTTAAAGAGAATCTGTCACCGGAAGTTGCAGACCTATGTAAATGGCCTGGGTCCGGTCCGATGTTTCTTCTTTTTTCTCCACCCCATTCGTGGCCCCTGTCCGCTCTCTTCTCCATCGCTCAAGCGTGCGTAAAGCAATCTTGCTTCTGGCACGTGCAGTATGCTTTACCCAACTGCAGGCAAAGCCGAAAATTACTGCGCATGCACCAGTACACTATGTCCCGGAAGTATTTTGCTGTGTTCCGGGACATAGTGTACCGGCGCATGCGCAGTAATGATTTTTGGCTTTGCCCGCAGTTGGGCAAAGCATACTGCGCGTGCGTGAAGCAAGATTGCATTGCGCACGCGCGAACAATGGAGAACACCGGAGATCGCGGACGGGGGCCACGGATGGGGTGGAGAAAAAAAGAAACATCGCCCATAGGACCGGACCCAGGCCATTTACATAGGCCTGCAACTTCCGGTGACAGATTCCCTTTAAGCCACAAAAGGTCACTGCTAAAGAAGCCGGCTGTTCACAGAGTGCTGTAACCAAGCATATTAATGGAAAGTTGAGTGGAAGGAAAGAGTGTGGCAGAAGGTGCACAAGCAACCGAAATAACTGCAGCTTTGAAAGGATCAAGAAAATTCCATTCAATAATTTAGGGGAGATTCACAAGAAGTGGACTGCTGCTGGAGTCATTGCTTCAAGAGCCACCACACACAGACGTATCCAGAACATGGGCTTCAAGTGTCACATTCCTTGTGTCAAGCCACTCATGACCAATAGACAATGCCAGAACCGTATTACCTGGGCCAAGGAGAAAAAGAACTGGACTGTTGCTCAGTGGTCCAAGCTCTTGTTTTCAGATTAAAGTAAATTTTGCATTTCATTTGGAAATCAAAGTCCCCGAGTCTGGAAGAAGAGTGGAGAGACCACAATCCAAGCTGCTTGAGGTCTAGTGTGAAGTTTACACAATCCGTGATGATTTGGGGAACCATATCATCTGCTTGTGTAGGTCCACAGTGTTTCTAATTCTCCTTGTTTGTTGCCCATGCTTTGTGCATTAGTATAGAAACATTTTAGTTTGTGATTGCTTTTTCTTTCTTCAATATTTTTATTATCTAGATTCTTTTGTCTTTGTTCTTTCTTTCCACTTCTAATAGCAGAGTTCTCAATAGTATTTGTCAAGTGTATGGCTTTTTCTGGCCTTTTGCTTCCCTTCCCACAGTGCTCAACATTAACAGAAATAAACACTTGAAATAGATCACTCTGTTTATAATGACTCTATATACGAGTTTCACATTTTGCATTGAAGAATTGAAATATATAAACTTTTTGATGATATTCTAATTTAGTGAGAAGGACTTGTATGTGTAGATGAAGAAAAGACAAATGTTTTCGAGGGTTGGCATTCACTTAACGTTTTAATGTTCCTTATGGTGATGGATAGGGTTGTGTAAAGCCCCACATACTGTATACATTAGATTGCATTGGTTGAACGATTGTTTGGACGATCATTCTTACGGCAGCTGTCTCGGCCTGCTCTCGAAAATACAGGATCACTATCTTTGCCAAGCGCTCTTGCATTCTCTGTGATTCTGACCTAAGGAGGTGGCTTATCTCAAGGAGAATATGATCGCCAGTCCGGAATCTGACTTAACTCCCCCGACAATCAATTATACATAGCTCCCATACTCAGTAGACTGTTGGCTGAAAGCATTGTTATCGACGGTCTAATGTGTACGGGAGAGACGTAACTAATGTAATTATTCCTCTGTGCTTATCTTTTTAGATCATTGCTTGATTTATATATTGTATATAAGTGATTCCAGCACATGGGATATCACCTACTAAACGATGACCTAAAAATACAAAGGACACGGCTTATATAGGACAATTCCATGGTTGTAAAATCCAAGGATAGATGGCGGGCACCGTCACAGATCCACACCTCCGAACTGTACTTAGTATGTGTGAGAGAGATGCAGCCGGCAATTAACTGTTAACCCTTAGGTGCACATTCATGAAAAACAAGCAAATCCAGATTGCAAAAATGTAGAAAGAATGGCACTCACCGGGTAAAGTAGTCAAGGCTTTATTGTAAAAGCATGTTAACGGGAGAACGGGTGCTGAAAGGAAGTAACGACGATAGTTTCGCGCGGAGAAGGCGCTTCCACGGGCCACACGGTATATTATTGTGACCCGTGGAAGCGCCTTCTCCGCGCAAAACGATCGTCGTTACTTCCTTTCAGCACCCGTTCTCCCGTTAACATGCTTTTACAATAAAGCCTTGACTACTTTACCTGGTGAGTGCCATTCTTTCTACATTTTTGCAATCTGAAATTCCATTGTTGTTTCAAGGTTGGTGAACCTATCCACTCAACATTTTCATGCAAGCAGAACATAAACTATTATAAGGAAATGGTGAAGAATGCCTGATTAATACTGTACTTATGTAGAATAGAAGAAAAGATAAGTTCAAATTCTACAGATTGACCTTAACGATTTTCGTCTTTCCTTTGGCCACAAATAAATTAACAATTATTCTTAAGACTACAATTCCACTGGAAGGAGACAGGATGTGTCATCAAGAAATAGGACATGGTGAAGATGAAGACCCAAGGGACTAAACAGAGGGACGGGAGAAAAGGCTTGTGTCATCTCAGGAGATAAATATTCCATTTTTAATTTAAAGATAGATTGTAGGAGCTCAGTTTCCCAGGGAACCTGATTTCATACAGTTCTTCTCTCCATGAATATTTGACTGCCATTGTCTCTGTACATCACCTGAAATGGCTTAAAATGTGATTCAATTCATTCATTCTATTCAGCTGAATTCATTAGCTGTTCTATTCTTATGGGACAGCGAAGAACACATCACTGTCACACTATGGAAATTAATTGATAATCAAAGAAGAATCAAAAATCAGTTTGGCAAACTACCATTCGGAGAACAATGTAAATCTGTATATTTAAATGCATGGAAAATGTAGAAATGGAACTTAAGCAAGTTTTATTTTTTCTTTTAAATCGAGCATGGCTTATAGGATCCTATTAAAAGTGAATTATATTCAAGTATACTGAGGTGCAATTAGGAATACCATCACATTGGAAAATGATTATTACAGAATTACACTACTTAGCACAGATATTACAAAATATACAATCTTGCTGTCTTTTGTTAGCTTAAGATTGCTACAAAGCATCCAAAATATTCAGCAATGACATAAATGATTTTGTATACCTATGGTTATATGCCCAAGGGCTCGTGCAGACGGCAGTAGATTTTCACATTCGAGAGAATCGAGTCAATTATGCAAATGACACCGTAGAAACTTATCACAGTTTGATCAGAGTGTGATCATAAAGTGATCTGATTCTCTTGGATGAGAATATGGAGAATAAAAATTTCTCCATCTCCTCCGCTGTGTCAGTGCACGGAAATTGGATTGCACTCCGATGTCATCCGAGGGCAGTGTGATGATTTCCACGGACTCACTGACTTGAATGGGTGAATGTGGTCCGAATATCGCATCAAACTTGGGAGATGCAGACTCTGTCCGAGGAAAAAAAAATTGCACATATGCATGGCCTAATAGACTAACATGGGTCCGGGTGTGATCCTGTTTTGTCGGGTTGCAGTCGAACCGATAATACGATTGCGCGAGAAATAAAAAGCCATAACTAGGACTCACATCTTGTCAGTTTTGCAAAATGGTTGGTGTAACATTATGTATATTATGAATCCTACCAAATCTATTCCTATCTATACTAAGATACTATACAGCAGGGGTCCCCAACCTGTAGCTTGGGAACCACATGTGGCTCGCAATCCCAGGAATTGTGGCTCGCGACTGCCAGCTTGGTGTGTTAGCTCCAGGTCTAGCAAACAGGTATGAAATTTTTAAGTAGCCCTGCACAGAAGAGCAGATCTGGATGCACATATACTGGTCTTAGGGGTTTAGAGATGTTTTAGATATGGTACGCTGGAGGATGGTGGTACCTGTTACAGGAGGTGCCTGAAGCTGGATGCGACAGTGTGTTGGGAGTCCTTGATGGGAGAATACTGAATGGGGGTATAGTGGGAACCACTGGATCTCAGTCTACTGCTTTGGAGTGATTTCTGTGGAAAAGCTTTGGATATCATTATACCCGTAATGGGGGCTTTGGTTGACACTACTTTGAGGGGGACAGGAGCAGGATGTTGCTCGTGACCCCCTCTCAAAGCTGACTGTGGATCGCACCCTCTCTCAGTGCTGAATGTGGCTCTCAAGGTCAAAAAGGTTGGGGACCGCTGCTATACAGTATGCAGCACATTTTTCTTCAAGTGCCTCCTTATTGTGCATCCTGAAACAGCCACACCGCTAGTTCTCAGAGAGGCCAGTATTTCAGCTGATGTTGTGGGCTTTTCTTTGCATCTCGAAAAAATTTCCTGTCATTTGTCACAGGTGAGGATGTTGCCTTTAGTAGCCATTCAAACCCATTTGTGTCAACTTCTGTTCATGTTATCAGGCCAAAATCACCAGGGTATGTAAATTTTTGATCAGGATCATTTCGATGTTTTGGGTTGTCATTATGATTTAAAAAAAGAAAACCGTAGTTTGACAATAAATGGCTTCACCCAACCACTAACCATGAGTCTGAGTTCACACGTGGAGTTTTTTTCGCGTTTCTGCGGCGGTTTTAAGCAATATAAAATAAGCATCTCATGCATTCCTATGGGATTCCGCAATGCTGTGCTAATGCTGCGGTTTTTACCGCGGCGGAATCGCTTTGCGGTAAAAAACGCAGCATGCTCATTAATTTCGCGGAATCGCGGCGATCCCGCACCCATAGGAATGCATTGTTCTGCTTACTTTCCGCATGTGGCTGTGCACACCATGCGAAAAGTAAGCAGAACATTTGCGGATGGTACCCACAGTCCGGAGGAGAGGAGATTGTTTTGGGTACCATATCCCTGTAAAAAATAGACTTTAAAATAAAAAATATTGTTATTCTCTCCTTCCGACGTCCCGCGCAGCCTTCCCGCCTCTCTCCTCGCTCCCGGTCCCAGTAAGCCTTTGCAGCGATACGTCCGTTCTCGCGGGAATGCGAAGTCTCACGGTCATTCGCACGTCATTGCGAATGACCGCTAGACGTCGCGATCCCACGAGAACAGACGTCATCGCGGTAATTGTCGCAAAGGATTACTGGGACCAGAAGCATGGAGAGAGGCGGGAACGCAGCGCGGGACGTCGGAAGGTGAGAATAACAATTTTTTTTTTTTATTATTTACATTCTTTCTCTATTGATGCCGCATAGGCGGCCTCAATAGAAAAAAGTTGGTCACACTCGTCAAACACTATGTTTGACGAGTGTGACCAACCTGTCAATCAGTTCTCCAAGCGATGCTCCAGATCGCTTGGAAAACGCTAGCAATTCTGCAAGCTAATTACGCTTGCAAAATGCTAGTTTTTCCGCGGGAAAATCATGGGAATTTAAAATGCGATTTTCCCGCGGAATGGAATTCCGGAATTCTCGCGGTAATTTCCGCGAGGGTTCCGCTACGTGTGAACCCAGCCTGAGTGGAAAAAAGTTTTGGTGTCATTCATATCCTCTGAAAAAAGGCCAAGAAAGCAAAAAGTCTGCCGGGGTATGTAAACTTTTGAGCAAAACTGTATATAAACACAAAGAATAAAGGGACTCTACAAAGTAAAAAAAAAAAACTAGCAACCCCCCCAAATTAATTTCATTGTGGTCCGACACATTTTGTAGTCAAAACTGTAAAATATCCATCCACCCATCATCCACTTTAATACAGGAACCCGTGTGTGTTGAGCCTCCTTTTACCTTCACAAATGGAACAATTCATCATATCATAGATTTCAGAAATCATTCTATAGGAATACTGACCCAGGAAGACAGCAGAGCTTCTGACAGTTGTCCCAGATTAAATAGAGGTACTGTCTATGGCTGTGTGGACCTCTGTATTTTTTGGTTCAAGCAAACTGAAGCGCAAAGTACAGTTTGGGTACCAGAACTCTACCTGAACTTGAACCCGAGCTCCACAAAAGTCAATGGGGGCACTATCTTTTTGTGATGTAAAATGGGGGTAGCAAGGGGTAGGGGGGTTGCAAAAGAAAGCAAAATGGGGTTAAAGGGAACCTGTTAGCAGGATTGTGCACAGTAACCTACAGGCAGTGTCAGGTCGGCGGCGTTATACTGATTAAAATACCTTGGCTGATGAAATCCGCCTTGTGGTTGTTTAATCTTTTTCAGTTTTGTGTTAATGATATGTGTGCGCTCCGGGGCGTCCTGGAGTTGGGGGTCTTCGTGTGGTGCTCTGATTAGCTATTCATAATGCAAACTGTTGAAATGTCACTGATCCCTCACGGACCTGCCCCGTAGTTTGCATAATGAATATCTGTACATAGTCAGCAGTCTGCATTATGAATACCAAATCAGAGCACCACATTAAGAAGGATTTCATCACCAGTTATTTTAATCAGTATAATGGCGCCGACCTGATACTGTCTGTAGGTTTCTGTGCACAATCCTGCTGACAGGTTCCCTTTAAGAGCAGGACAATTGCCATGAAAACAAATGTGGACAGAGAAATGATTTAAAAAAAATAAATAATCTTGAACCAGGAGGAGGCGGTAGACATGGCAGTATAGGTGGAGAAGGTAGCCAAACGTGTTTATTATTTTTATTATTTTAAATTTGGGGAGGTCCTAAACCATTGGAAATGGCAAATAGAAATAAACTGCACTGAAGAATAACAATGGCTGGGTGCGGCTGGTGTATTTCTCTAGTCAGCCAAAGGTATGGATAAGTCTTGTGGGACCCACTCCTGGTTCATTTTAATGAATGTGAGCTTACCCACGTTGGCTGTGGACAGGCGGATGCGCTTGTCTGTTCTCACACCCCCTGCCATCCTAAACACATGTTCCGACAGTACACTTCCCGCAGGGCAGGCCAGCACCTCCAAAGCGTAAAGGGCAAGTTCAGGCCATGTGTCCAATTTGGAGACCCAGAAGTTAAATGGGGCAGACCCATCACTCAGTACGTGGAGATGTGTGGACATGTAGTCTTCCACCATGTTGTTGAAACGCTGCTTCCTGCTGATACGGACCATATCAGATGGTGGCAGCAGATGTGGCATGCTGAGGAAGGTTTTCCACATTTCTGCTATGCTAATCCTCCCTCCCGAGGTGGGGCTGGTTCCCCAGCTACACTGTCTATTTCCTCTTTCTCCTCTGCCTTGTTCTTCCACTGAGCCCCCACTGTCAGGTGGGAAAGCCATCAGTAGTGCATCTACCAGCATACTCTTGTATTCCTGCATTTTACAATCCCACTCTGGTGACGGAAGTAAGGATGGTACATTGTCCTTGTAACGTGGATCCAGCAGGGTGGCCACCCAGTAATCATCACTGGTAATAATCCGCGCAACTCGACGGTCATTGCGCAGGCACAGCAGCATGTATTGGCTCATGTGTGCCAGGCTGCCCAGAGGCAACGACAAGCTGTCCTTGGTGGGCGGTGTATCATCTGGGTCTTCTGTATCCCCCCAGCCACGCTCCAGTGATGTCCGTGAGCTGCTTTGAGTGCCACCCTGTTGTGAAGACTGTTCCTCTTCCTCCTCTTCTTCCTCCTCCTCATCCTCCAAAACTGTCTCCTGGCTGGACACTTGTGTACTCAGCTGTTGGTGTAGAAACCCACCCTCCAAGCCATGTGTGGACTGGCCAGATAATCGTGTAAACGATTCCTGTTCCTCCACCTCTTCCTTTTGTCCCACCTCCGACATCATCGCCTGAAGAGTTTTTTGAAGCAGGCATAGAAGTGGGATAGTAACACTGATGATGGCATCATCAGCACTGGCCATGTCAGTGGAGTACTCGAAGCAACGCAACACTGCACACACATTCCGCATGGAGGCCCACTCATTGGTCGTGAAGTGGTGTTGTTCCACAGAGCGACTCACTTGTGCTTGCTGCAGTTGAAACTCCACTATTGCTTGCTGCTGTTCGCACAGCCTCTCCAACATATGCAAGGTGGAGTTCCACCTTGTGGGTACGTCGCATATGAGATGGTGAGCGGGAAGGCAGAAGAGGCGCTGCAGCTCAGACAGGCGAGCAGCAGCAGGTTGAGAACGCCGAAACCGTGCACAGACGGCCCTCACTTTCTGAAGCAGTTCTGACATCTCAGGGTAATTTTTAAGGAAGCTCTGCACCACCAAGTTCAGCACATGTGCTATGCAAGGGATGTGCATCAAACCACCTAGGCCCAGAGCAGCTACGAGACTTTGCCCATTATCGCACACCACCAGGCCTGGCTTGAGGTTCAGCGGCACCAACCACTCATCTGTCTGTTGTTTGATTCCCGTCCACAGCTCCTGCGCGGTGTGGGATTTTTCCCCCAAACAGATAAGTTTCAGAACAGCCTGCTGTCGTTTCCCCTTAGCTGTGCAGAAGTTATGCTGGCCAGATGAGGAGATGGTGGAGGAATTGGAGTAGGAAGAGGAGGCAACATGAACAGAGAATTGTCCAGAAATCCTTGTTGGTGGTGGTAGGACATGCACTGGAATACCTTCCGCCTCAGGCCCAGTCGCTACTACATTTACCCAGTGGGCTGTAAGAGATATATAACGTTCTTGCCCATGCTTACTGGTCCATGTATCGGTGGTTATGTGGACCTTGCCACTGATGGCGTTGCGCAGTGCACACCTGATTTTGTCCGTAACATTTGTATGCAGGGTAGGGATGGCTCGCCTGGAAAAGTAGTGGCGGCTGGGAACCACGTAATGTGGGACAGCTACTGCCATCAGTTTTTTAAAACTTTCTGTCTCCACCAGCCGAAATGGCAGCATTTCAAAGGCCAAGAATTTTGAAATGCTGTCATTCAAGATCAGGGCTCGTGGGTGGGTTGGGGGGTACTTTCTCTTTCTCTCCAATTTTTGAGGAATTGACAGCTGAACATTTCTATGGGATGATGTGGAGATGTTCGGCGACATTGCTGGTGCTATCACATCCTCTCTTTGTGGTGAGCCAGGTGGCCCTATTGATCTTGAACGGGAGGAAGAGGCTGAGACCGCAACAGAAGAAGGAGCAGGTGGAGCCTCAGATGGTTCATGGTTTTTCATTTGTGCACTCCACTGCAGCTCATGCTTTGCACTCAGATGTCTCGTCATGCAGGTGGTGCTCAGGTTCAAAGCATTTATGCCTCGCTTCAGACTCCGATGGCATAGCGTGCAAACCACCCGTGTCTCGTCATCATCACATTTCCTGAAGAAATGCCACGCCGGGGAGCTCCTATGAGTTGACTTTGGTGTGCTCATTAGATGAAGGAGAAAGACCAGCAGGACTGGTTAAATAGTGTTCTCGAGGAAGAGACTCTTTGTCCAGACTAATTGAAGTAGAAACCTCAGCACCACAAACAGGAAAGTAAGACTTTAGGTTTTGCTGCAGTGTAACTTATTTTGATCCGGCAAGGAGTCAAAACAGATATAGTCCAACGTTTTGACAGAGGGTGGCCTTTGTCAAGTACATCTGAAACGTGAGAAATTACAGAATAGATAAATATTATACAGTGTATCAAATGATATACAAAATTATATACCAAAAAATAATATACAAATATTATACAAAAAGGGTGTGCAAAAGTAAATACATTCTGGGGAGGGGAAGGAACAGTGAGCAAGAGGTCCAGTGGAAACTTAAGGCTATGTGCACACGAGGCAGATTTGCTGCGGATCCGCAGCTGAAAAAAAAGCTGTGCGGAATTGCTGCGGATTTAAAAGAAGTGCATGTCACTTCTTTTGTGCGGTTTTGCTGTAGTTTCCCACCTGCTCCATTCTACAAATCCGCAGGTGGAAAACCACAGTGGAAAACCGCACAAAAACAACAGTAAAACCACGAAAAAACAGGAAGAAATCCGCAGGAAAAATGCAGGTCATGTGACCTGCGGATTTAGTAAAATCCGCGCGGAAAAATCCGCGGGAGGATCCGCACTGTGTGCACATAGCCTAAAGGGTAAATCTGGGACTATATGAAAAATAAACATGCATAAGCACCAACAGGCAGGTAGTTGCTTCCTATCTTCCCACTGTGCCTAGCGTCGTTCTTCCCTGACACATCCTGCTCCTGCAGGGGATTCAGCTATCGTATTCTGCAGTGCTTTACATACATTATTATCGCTGTCTCCAATGGGGCTCACAATCTAAATTCCCTATCAGTATGTCTTGACAATGTGGGATGCAAACATGGGAAAAAAACTCCTTGCAGATGCTGTCCTTGGTGGGATTTGAACCTAGAACCCAAGCGGTGCCACACTGCAGTGTTAAGATGAGAGAACCTTTCAAGGTTCGGTTAAGTTCGATTCACCGAACGTTTAGACGTTCAAATGGTTCAATTGAAGTACCCGAATCCCATTAGATTCAATGGAAGGCCAAACCAAACATATACACAACAACCTTAAGGGGTGATAAAAAGCTTCACAAACAGCTAAAATCAGGCAGACACCATGAAAAGTAGCATCAATTGACCCACAGTAGAAATTTGCAAATGGCACAGCAGTCAGCCAGCCATGGGCCATGCATGAGGTATTAGGGTCTGGCCCAGCATTTATAGCTTGGAATTGAAGTTTCAATGAGAACCTGGTGGTTAAGCGAGCAATGTAAACAATCTTGCCCTAAGATATCACATAGTAAACAGTGTCACAAATTCAAGAACGACTTGCTCTCTTTATACTGCTACTTATTTCAGGGGATCTCCATTTCAACCCTGGTCCTCCCTCATCTCACACCGAAACCTTGCTAACCTTATTAACATTAGTTGTACTTCCATCTCCTTTTAATTGTGCACTCTGGAATCCACAGTTTGTGTGCAATAAGCTTCCTTTCCTGCACAACTGCTTTCTGAACAACTCTCTTAATTTGTTGGCAATCACTGAAACTTGGATTCAGGATTCTGACACTGTCTCCCATGCTGCTGTTTCTCATGGTGGATTCCATTTTTCCCATTCCCTAAGAGCTGAAAACAGACTTGGTGGTAAAGTTGGCATACTCCTGTCCCCGCAATGCATTTTTCAGATCATCCCCCATCACTCTCATTCATTCTTTTGAGGTCCACACAGTCAGGCTCTTCCATCTTCTCTCCCTCAGAGTAGCCATCATATACCATCCTCAAGGCTCACCCACCCACTTCCTTGACCACTTTTCTGCCTGGCTGCCGCACTTCATTTATTCTGACTCACCAACCCTTCAACATCCCCATTAACAGCCCCCCCCTACTCTTCTGCATCACAGCTTCTATCTCTAACCACTTCTCTTGGCCTCTCACAGCTCTCAACCTCTGAGACACACAAAGACAGTTAACACTCTTGATCTGGTCTTTGTCTGGCTCTGTTCAATCTCCTACCTAGATAACTTGCCTATTTTGCTCTCTGACCTCAACATTCTCTCCTTCACGTTCACAAATCCTCACCCACCCCAGCACATTCCTACCTATCACAAATTCAGAAATCTACAAGATTTAACCATATTTTTCGGACTATAAGAAGCAACGGACCATATAACGCACCCCAAATTTTCAGAAGGAAAATAGGGGAAAAAAAAGTGTCAAATTGGGGTCCGTCTTACAGTCCGACTTCAGCTTACCAGGGAAGGGATCGGCACAGGTGGAGGAGTGGTCACAGGGGTTGTTCGGTGTTCCAGGCAGGTGCGGTGGCCTCCGGGAAATCCCATCCCAGGCTGGTGCAGTGGCAGTGCTGTGGCGGTGCTCTGTGCAGTGGCTTGGGCTCTGTGTCCTGGGGTTGCAGCGGCTCTTTGCTGCATGGGGGCTACGCCAGCATTTCATCAAAGCCCGGAAGCCCCCGTAGCTCCATTGCTGCGACACGTAGGCCTCTGTAAAGATAACCGCCGTGGGCGGCGCATGCTCAGATTCAGATCTCGGCAAAGAGATTTCAGGACGAGATCTCATTGCCGAGATCTGAATCTGAGAATGCACCGCCCCCGGCGGTCATCTTTCCGAGGCCACCGCCACATCGCACCAACGGAGCTGTGGGGGCTTCCGGGCTTTGATGAAATACTAGCGGAGCCCCCCACACAGCATAGAGCCCCGCTGCCGCCACACTACAGAGCGCCGCCACCACCACACCAGCCTGGGTAGAGAGGCTGCAACGGGACCACCGCCACAGGATTTGTAAGTATATTGCGACCATAGGACGCATCCCCATTTTCCCCAAAGAATTTTTTGGGAAAAAATGCGTCTTATGGTCTGAAAAATACGGTAATCCTCATACACGTTCAGACTCCCTACTCATCACTGTCCCTAATGTCCCCTTTTTCCTGTCGTGATCTGGCTGTAATTTGCTACCATGACATTCTCAAAAGCACTCTAAACCAAGTAGTGCCCCGGATCCTCAGAATCCCCAAACACAAAGTAAAATAGCCATAATTCACATCGCAAATTTGACTTCTCTAGCAATGCTTTAAGAGTGCTGAAAGCCTATGGAGTAAGAAGAACCTACAAAGTATTCGACTCCCTGGAACTTTTCAACCTTTTCCCACATATCATGCTTCAAACATAAAGATACCAAATGAAAATTTTTGGTGAAGAATCAACAACAAGTGGGACACAATTGTGAAGTTGAACGAAATGTATTGGTTATTTTAAATTTTTGTGGAAATTCAAAAACTGAAAAGTGGGGTGTGCAATATTATTCGGCCCCTTTAACTTAATACTTTGTTGCGCCACCTTTTGCTGTGATTACAGCTGCAAGTTGCTTGGGGTATGTCTCAGTTTTGTACATCGAGAGACTGAAATTCTTGCCCATTCTTCCTTGGCAAACTGTCATGATACATTTCTGGAACTGTGTCAGTGTGGGCTTCTCATATATAAACTTTTTTCCTTTCAGGCCATCGGGGGTTAACATTAGTTTTTGCCCCGGTGGCCGCTGGTGTTACTACAAGTTTAGTTAGTAGGTGGTGACCACTCCCTCCTTCCTATATAAGGTCACCTGGTACACCAGCTAACTGTTGGTAATACACTTCCTTTTGATACCAACCGTGGTGAAGACTGGCGCTACCTGGTTCAGTGGTGGTTCTGCTGAAAGCTGAGTTCAGGAGCCTTACTCTGCTGTATGGTGCATTGCAGCCGATAAAGCTAAGTTTTGTTTTTTAGTTGATTCAACCCCGAGGTGTCTGTTTTATCTTTCCTTTGGTTTTTCGTGCAGTTCACTTTTTTTCCTGTCTCACTTCCTGGGGAGGGGGTTGGGGGTTTAGCTCAGGGCTAAACAGGAGATAGGGACAAGTTGGGGACTTGGGCCTCACTACCATCAAGTGTACCCCCAAGTTAAGGAAAGTCAGGGCTCCCCCTGAGCCTGAGGGGCAGTTCAGGGGCCCAGGTTCCTCGTCCCCCGTTTTCCCACTACTGCCCCGTGACAGAAACAGCTCGAGTAAGGTTTGATGGATATCATTTGTGAACAGCAGTTTTCAGCTCTTTCCACAGATTCTCGATTGGATTCAAGTCTGGACTTTGACTTGGCTATTCTAACACCTGGATACATTTGTGAACCATTCTATTGTAGATTTTGCTTTATGTTTTGGATCATTGTCTTGTTGGAAGACAAATCTTCTTCCCACTGTCTCAGGTCTTTTGCAGACTCCAACAGGTTTTCTTCAAGAATGGTCCTGTATTTGGCTCCATCCATCTTCCCTGTCCCTGCTGAAGAAAAGCTGGCCCAAACCATGATGCTGCTACCACCATGTTTGACAGTGGGGATGGTGTGTTCAGGGTGATGAGATGTGTTGCCTTTACGAAAAACATATCGTTTGGCATTGTTGCCAAAAAGTTCGATTTTGGTTTCATCTGACCAGAGCACCTTCTTCCACATGTTTGGTGTGTCTCCCAGGTGGCTTGTTGCAAACTTTAAACAACACTTTTTATGGATATCTTTGAGAACTGGCTTTCTTCTTGCCACTCTTCCATAAAGGCCAGATTTGTGCAGTGTATGACTGATTGTTGACCTATGGACAGACTGTCCCACCTCAGCTGTAGATCTCCAGTTCATCCAGAGTGATCATGGGCCTCTTGGCTGCATCTCTGATGAGTCTTCTCCTTGTTTGAGATGAAAATTTAGAGGGACGGCCTGGTCTTGGTAGATTTGCAATGGTATGATACTCCTTACATTTCAATATGATCGCTTGCACAGTGCTCCTTGGGATGTTTAAAGTTTTGGAAATCATTTTGCATCCAAATCCGGCTTTAAACTTCTCCACAACAGTATCACGGACCTGCCTGTTGTGTTCCTTGGTCTTCATGATGCTCTCTGTGCTTCAAACAGAACCCTGAGACTATCACAGAGCAGGTGCATTTATATGGAGACTTGATTACACACAGGTGCAGGGCCGTATTTGCCATTAGGCACCCGTGGGCACGTGCCTAGGGCGGGTCTCTGCGGGGGGGCGGCACCCAAGCAAGGTTTTCTTTTTTTTTTTTAGTCCGGGGTCGGCCCTCCCCCTTGTTCCCCCCATCATACCTCCTCCAGCGGTGCCTGCGCTGCAGGTGCAATAGTCCTGCGCTGCGCCGATATCTGTTATTCCTGTGTGAGTGTGCGGTCACATGGTACCGCTCATTAAGATCATGAATATGGACGCCACTCTATTCTCATAGGCGTGGCGCCCATATTAATGAGCGGTACCACGTGACCGCGCGCTGACACAAACAGGAAGAACTAAAGATACCGGTGCCGGTGGCGCCTGGCTAGACGAGAGACATGCAGCAGGAAACGGACCAAGCCACTACTCAGGTGAGCGGCGGGGGGGAATGAGTGGAACCTGCACTGGGGAGAAGGGGCGCAAAGGGGAAAATGGCAAAAATCGCTGATGTGAAAGTAGCCTAAGGCTGTGTGCACAGGCTGCAGATCCACAGCGTTTTTGGCCTTGTGGATCCGCAGCAGTTCCGCAGGCATTGTACAATGTTATCCAATGGATTTCAAATCCGCAGTTCACATGCTTCGGATTTTTCCACGTGGATTTGCTGCGGTTTCAAATGCGCAGCATGTCACTTTTTGTGCGGAATCCGCAGCGGTTTTTCACCTGCTCCATTGTCCAGGTGTCAAACCGCAGGGCTAAATCGCAGGCTAATCCACAGGTCTTTTGACCTGCGAATTTTCCCAAATCCGTGCGGAAAAATCCGCAGCGTGTGCACACAGCCTAAGTGTCTGCATTAGTCATACTCACCAATGGGGGAGGCAGCACTAAAAGTGCCTAGGGCAGCACAAACTCTAAATATGGCCCTACACAGGTGGATTATAATTATCATCATTAGTCATTTAGGACAACATTGGATCATTCAGAGATCCACAATGAACTTCTGGAGTGAGTTTGCTGCACTGAAAGTAAAGGGGCCATATAATATTGCACGCCCCACTTTTCAGTTTTTGAATTTCCACAAAAATTTAAAATAACCCATAAATTTCGTTCAACTTCACAGTTGTGTCCCACTTGTTGTTGATTCTTCACCAAAAATTTACATTTGGTATCTTTATGTTTGAAGCATGATATGTGGAAAAAGGTAGAAAAGTTCCAGGGAGCCGAATATTTTCGCAATGCACTGTACTACACTACTCTGATCTCATTATCCACAAAAACAACTGACACATTTCACTCCCTACGCAGTCCGAAAGTACAGGCCCCATCACAGACCTTTGTGCTGATGATCTGGCCTCACACTTCACAGAGAAAATAGAGAATATCCTTCAAGAAATCCATTCCCAGCCACTAAGTGCCGAGGCTCCTATCACTCCCATCTCCTCTGGCTCACTCTCCACATTTCACCCCATCACAGAAGAAGTCTCCTCCCGGCTCCTCTCTGCTTCTCGTCCTACCACATGCAATACTGACCCCATTCCCTCACTTCTCCTCCAGTCTCCTTCTCCAGTTGTCACTCCTCATCTAACAACTTAAATTTCTCCCTCTCCTCTGATATTTCCCCCCCCCCCTCCTTCAAACACTAACAAAAAACAAAAATAAAAAACTCCTTTTCTTGACCCATCCTGAACAGATAACGACAGAACAGTTTACAATCTCCCCTTCCTCTCTAAACTATTGAAGCACCTGGTCTACTCCTGCCTTACCCGTTACCTCTCCACTCACTCTCTCCTAGATCCATCGTCTGACTTTCGTATACTACACACTACAGAAACCGCACTCAAAGTGACCAATGACCTTTTGACAGCAAACCATAATGGTTGACCACTCTCTGCTCATTCTTCTCAGCCTCTCTGCAGCTTTAGACACTGCTGACCACCACCTCCTACTCCAATCAATAGGCATTAAGGACACTGCTCTCTTCTGATTCTCTTCCCATCTTTCTGACCGCTCCTTCAGTGTATCATTTGCTGGCTCCACTTCTCTTCCTCACTATTGGGGTCTCTCAGGGTTCAGTCGTTGACCCCCTTCTCTTCTCTCTACACAGCCCCAACTGAACAGAATATCAACAGATTTGGCTTTCTGTACCATCTTTATGTTGATGATATACAACTATACACTTCATCTCTTGACCTTACCTCCATTGTAGTATAAAATATCAGTGACTGTGTGTCTGCAGTCACTCAACAAAAAAAGCTGCTGTCATGCACAATGTAGGAAAGGCTATGTGCAACACGAAGGGGAAAGGAACTCACTAGGGAAGGGGGAGTGGAGATCCCAAGGCAGATCTATCATCACCCTGTCTGCCCTAAGCATCCCTATATAGGTTCCACACCTATCGCCAAACAGGATACCTAACCCTTGCGTGATCCTGGCGATAGGCCCTGTATAGGGAAAAACAGGATGAGTAACACTAGTCAATCCTCACTACAAATAAAGACAGATGGGAAACACAAACAAGGGGAACACTTAGCTGGAGTAGACTCAGACAGAAACCCAGACGTACTCCAAACACCAAAGAGGAAGATAGCCAACTGCCTTAGCTCCAAGCCTCAAAAGGGAAATGGAAATATCAACAGCAACTCCCAGGAGCAAGCAGGGAGCTATAAACAGCTTGGTCCAGGTGTGTCAACTAGAGCTGGGGAGGTTGCCACTGGGTCCTAAAGTCAGAAGGAATAGGAAGTAGTCTGCAAAGCCAACCACTGAGACCTTCTGCAGCTAGATGCAGTGCTACTGTCTGCAGCCTCTGGAACACCTATGACAGCTGCTATAGTGCTACAGAGTGCTAACATGAAACTTTAATGGCATTACTGCACTAGAAAATATGAAAAATTAAGAATACTTAGAGCACAAATTGGCCAATTCATGTGTACCCTGCAGCCACGATAAGGCGATTCTCATTGCAGGTACCTGCCTAAAGTGAATCCACTGGCTCTCTGAGTACTATGTAGTCTAATGTGACCTGTTTAAGGGGCAAAGTGCTGCTTTATTTGTTTAGTTGTACATGGAGAAGGCTACTCTTAATAAGCACCTGTTCATACCTTCTTTCTATTTGGAAGTGATGGTCAGTCTTTTGACATTTGTATACATTGGCGCTCTGACTGAGCACTCCACCACTCAGGCGTTTTTAATAACAGCAGGATCCTACCTTCCCATAGAGATGTAAACTTTAGTACAGTGGTTCCCAAACTCCATTCCTCGCAGACCCCAACAGGTCATGTTTTCAGGATTTCCATAGTGTTACACATGAGAGAATTCCTGATGCCTTGATGATACAGTACTTCCATCACCTGTGAAATACTAAGGAAATCCTGAAAATATGACCTGTTGGGGTCTGCGAGGACTGAAGTTTGGGAACCACTGCTTTAGTCCAAGAAGGAATACACATTAGACAGGTCCCAGGAACGAGAACTGCCTTATTGCGGCTGCCGGGTACATATGAATTGGCTAATTTGTGCCCAAAGTATTCTCAATTTTTCATATTTTCTAGTGCAGTAACGAAATTCAAGTTTCATATTTCATGTTTGCATGCTATAGCGCTAAAGAGTGCTGCTTTGTTTAGTGGTATATGGAGATGGCTACTCTTAGTAAGCGCCTATTAACACCTGATTTCTGTTTGGAAGTGACGGTCAGTCTTTTGATATTTCTCTATCTGAACCTCAACCTTTCCGCAACTGAACTTCTGCTGCAGCAGTCTACTGACCTCTGGAGCTAAATCAGATATCTCCCTCTGTGTGTGATACCACAATAACACCCTAGACAGCAAGCGTGCTGTCTAGGTGTTATGTTTGACACCAAGCTTTCCTTAACTCCCTATATACAATCTCTTGCCCGCTCTTGTCGCTGGCACATGTGCTGGTTCATGCATGTAGTAGTCAATTTATTGCATTTTTTGCCTCTGCTGACTTTCTTTTTTTTGCAAATTTGGCAGATAACTAGAGTTGGGTCATCCTTTGAGGTCTCAAAAAAGGCCCAGGCAGGGCAACCCTTGCTGCCCCTGCGAACTGCACACTCGCAATCGGTGCTGGCCACAGCCGGAGTTGGGGCTGAGAATGAAGTCCTTGTTGTGGTTGCATCACTTCATGTCTGTGTGAGAAGCTGCAACGTGACCTCCTCTGCTGAGCTACTCGGCTGCGTACCTCTGGGTTCACACCAAATGGGATCTACAACATCATCGTCATCTTCTCTGTTCTCACGCTCCTCACCTTGAGAGTCACCCTGCTCTTCTTGCCCTGTCACTACAGTACAGTCCACGTGCCCCTCTGACATCTGAGTCTCATCAGGATCACCTCCACCCTAAGTGGTTAATATCTAATTACGAGGGTTTGGATTCTACATGGACCCTGCTTCGTCCAGCCCCAGATCCAACATGAAAAGTTTAGAGGCATCGGTGTAGATGCTTTCTTCCTATGGATTCTGGCCTTTCTTCAGAGCAGACCTTAGATGGTCATGGAATAGAATGTGTGAACAGCTTGGCAGAATGGCCCATCTGTGGTTCCCTACAGTCAGTTGGGCGTTTGGAAGTTTGTGATGCGGGTGGAAACAAGGGTGATTGGGGTGCCACCTCTGAGGATTGTACTGTGTGTGATTTTAAGGTGGAGGAAGAGGCCACTTGACAGTGCATGCCATCCACTAGATCACATGCTCTTTCTGGCACTCGTCTATAAGGCATACGGCTGTGCAGCTGCAAAAGAAGGGGAGTGTATTGTGTGTCCAGTAACAGGTGTTGTCAGTGGTCTTTGGATAGGATGAGACAGTGGTTGTCCAATTAAGCTTTAATTAGCACCTAAACCACATACACGTCGAACACCAAGCCTATTCCCCCTTCCACCAAGACCTCGCTTTTTCCCCCCACTCATGCTCTATGCAGCCGTCCCCTCTTGTAACCTGCTGTTTCACAACCTTAGACCCACAGCTGTCACTCACCTATCACTAAATGAACAATCACTATTTATTTTCTTAGCGAGTGTGCCTGAACCACAATGTTACACCTAACAATTTTTAAGTGGAAATCTGGCCCTCTGATTACTCACTGAAAACAGTTTTATCACAAACTATTTGGAGTAGCTAATGAGGCCTCTGGAGACGGTCACAACCTAGTTACATGCTGGGCGATCGATTTCACACAGGACAGAATCCTATCTGGTTAATTGACAAGTCCACTTGCAGCACTATCAGGAGCGGCTTCTCTGCACTGTGACACTGAGTAACTGGCGCCAGTGTCTGCTTTTAAGGCTGTGTGCACACGCTGCGGATTCTGCTACGGATCCACAGCGGATTTGGCCCTGCGGATCCGCAGCAGTTTTTGCTGCGGTGTACAGTACCATTAACCTATGAAAAATAAAAACCGCAGTGCACACGGTACGGATTTTTCCGTTCGGATTTGCTGCGTTTTCAAAACTGCAGCATGTCACTTCTTTGTGCGGAATCCACAGCGGTTTCACATCTTCTCCAGTGTAGAGCAGTCAAACCGCAAGGGGAAAACGCGGTTTTACCTGCGGATTTTACAAAATCCGCGTGGAAAATTCCGCAGCAGAATCTGCAGCCTGTGCACACAGCCTTATATGGCCAGGAACATGCGACTTCGGCAGCCAATCATAAAAGACCTTGTGCCTTGAATGTTGTGGATGGTTTCTGCGCCCTGATTGACTGCCTGAATCAACACAAAGTTAAAGGGAACCTGTCACCCCCCCCCAGGGTGTTTTTAAGTAAAAGAGCCATCCTCAGCAGCACTAAGGCTGCATTCTGTGAAGGTGGCTCTTCAGTTTATTATCCCTAGGAACGCTGAAATAAAAACTTTTATAAATTGCCCGCCATACCTCTATTGCATCATGGAGGTATGTTTTCTCCCCCTGTGTCAACCGCCTGGCAGCCGTCCATCATGGCCCTCTTGCCTCTGTGCGCAGCCTCCTGTGTTCCTCGTTACGTGACCAGCAGCTGCGCTCTACAAACATTATTCGACGCATGCGCCGTGTGCGCTGCCCATGATCTTACATCCTGTCATGAAGCTATGGCATCACGCCTGCATGGAGCGGAGGCCCCAGATCCCGCCCCGCAGTGTGTTACGATCCCTGCGCAGGCTGGGAATCTGGCGCCTGCACAGTGAGGATCTCTGCGCTTGTCCCCATCTCCCTCCACTCTTCTCCTCCACTGTAATAAGTCAGCACTTGTTTATTATCCCTAGAAACGCTGAAATAAAAATTAGAGCCACCTTCATAGAGTGCAGCCTTAAGGGCCTTTCACACATAGCGAGATCACTAGCGATATCGCTAAAGCGTCACCGATTTTGTGACGCAACAGCGATATCGCTAGCGATCTCGCTTTGTGTGACATGTACCTGCGACCGGCCCCCCCGCTGGATATCGCTGATCGTGCTCGAATGTCCTGGGCCATTTTTCCTCATTGGTGTCCCGCTGGCGCCGATTAGTGACGCATGGACGCAGGTGAAGTCGTCATCATCGCTGCGGTGTGACAGGTAACAGCAACCGCTGACGGATCGCTTATCGCTGCTGCGTCGCTGGTGAGATCTGCCGGTTTGGCAGCTCACTAGAGACCATTTAGCGATGCACCAGCGATCCTGACCGGGTCGTATCGTTGTCTGGCTCGCTGGTGCATCGCTAAATGTAACCGGACCCTTAGTGCTGCTGAACGTGGCTCTTTTACTTAAAAAGGCCCTGGGGGGTGGTGGTGGGGGGGGGGGGTGACAGGTTCCCTTTAGGCTATGTTCACACGTGGCGGTTTTTTCACGCTTTCGCGGCGGTTTTAACCGCACGATTTTGCCGCGAAAAATAAGCATCCCATGTATTCCTATGGGATTCCGCAATGCTGTGCTAATGCTGCAGTTTTTACCGTGGCGTAATTGCTTTGCAGTAAAAAAACGCAGCATGCTCATAAATTTTGCAGAATTGCGGCAATCCCGCACCCATAGGAATGCATTGTTCTGCTTACTTTCCGCATGTGGCTGTGCACACCATGGGAAAAGTAAGCACAACATTTGCGGATGGTACCCACGATCCGGAGGAGAGGAGACTGTCCTCCGGGCTTTGGGTACCATATCCCTGTAAAAAATAGAATTTAAAATAAAAAATATTGTTATTCTCACCTTCTGACGTCCCGCGCAGCCTTCCCGCCTCTCTCCACGCTCCCGATCCCAGTAATCCTTTGCGAGCGATGACGCCCGTTCTCGCGGTCATTCTCCCAAAGGATTACTGGGACCGGGAGCGTGGAGAGAGGCGGAAAGGCTGCGTGGGACGCTGGAAGGTAAGAATAACTATATATATATATATATTTTACTATATATATATTTTTTATATCCTATCTTTTACTATTGACGCCGCATAGGCAGCCTCAATAGTAAAAAGTTGGTCACACTCGTCAAACACTATGTTTGACGAGTGTGACCAACCTGTCAATCAGTTCTCCAAGCGATGCTACAGATCGCTTGGAAAACGCTAGCAATTCTGCAAGCTAATAACACTTGCAAAATTCTAGCTTTTCCGCGGGAAAATCACGGGAATTTAAAATGCGATTTTCCCGCGGAATGGAATTCTCGCTGTAATTTCTGCGAGAATTCCGCTACGTGTGAACGTAGCCTTAAGGAGGAAAAAGAAAAAGGAGCGTGCCCATCCTCCAAACTCTCCCCCCCAATCATCATACAGCACCACTATCCTAGCCAAAGTAATAAAAGCATTAGTGGAAATGTGATAATTTATCAAACTAACCAAATTTTGCCAACCGAGTTAAAATGCTTGGGAAACCAAACAAATCCGAATATGCCATGTTCATGCCGAAATTGAAATTTGTGAACGCTTTCCAAACAAGTTTGCTCATTTCTAGTGCTAACCACTGAGCCACCATGTCCCCAGCTACCTCTAATAGGCAGCGGGATTCCAGCTGTCAATCAGAATGACGTCAGAAGTTCCTCCTTCTCAACGGAGTGGAAAAGAATCGTCCGCTCGGTCGATGTGACGTCAGCAGGGACAGCTGAATACCCGACAGGAGCTAGCTGTGACGGTTCTCTGCCGGGGAAGAACGACACAACAGGCAGGGAAGCAGCAACTAATTCCCTGCTCGTGTGTAGGCACACATTTTGTATTTCATAAAGTAGTCACTATCTCCTATCACGGTTGCAGATAGGTAGAAGTTTAGTGGAGCAATAAAGTAAATGGTGAGATCTGTTCCATGTCAAGGACGACCTATAGGATAATTATTTATTTTACTCATTTATATAGCGCTAATAATTCCACAGCGCTTTACAGGCATTATTGGCTAAGTACAAAATGTATAGAAATAATACACACCATATAGGAGGGGGGAGGATCTGAAACAAAATAATACATCTTAAAAGCTGGATAGAGGGAAGGGACGGGCAGAGAGAAAAGAGGAGCGTGACGAGGGGGGGGGCAGAGAGAAAAGAGGAGCGTGACGAGGGGGGGGGCAGAGAGAAAAGAGGAGCGTGACGAGGGGGGGGGCAGAGAGAAAAGAGGAGCGTGACGAGGGGGGGGGCAGAGAGAAAAGAGGAGCGTGACGAGGGGGGGGGCAGAGAGAAAAGAGGAGCGTGACGAGGGGGGGGGCAGAGAGAAAAGAGGAGCGTGACGAGGGGGGGGGCAGAGAGAAAAGAGGAGCGTGACGAGGGGGGGGGCAGAGAGAAAAGAGGAGCGTGACGAGGGGGGGGGCAGAGAGAAAAGAGGAGCGTGACGAGGGGGGGGGCAGAGAGAAAAGAGGAGCGTGACGAGGGGGGGGGCAGAGAGAAAAGAGGAGCGTGACGAGGGGGGGGGCAGAGAGAAAAGAGGAGCGTGACGAGGGGGGGGCAGAGAGAAAAGAGGAGCGTGACGAGGGGGGGGCAGAGAGAAAAGAGGAGCGTGACGAGGGGGGGGCAGAGAGAAAAGAGGAGCGTGACGAGGGGGGGGCAGAGAGAAAAGAGGAGCGTGACGAGGGGGGGGCAGAGAGAAAAGAGGAGCGTGACGAGGGGGGGGCAGAGAGAAAAGAGGAGCGTGACGAGGGGGGGGGGCAGAGAGAAAAGAGGAGCGTGACGAGGGGGGGGCAGAGAGAAAAGAGGAGCGTGACGAGGGGGGGGGGCAGAGAGAAAAGAGGAGCGTGACGAGGGGGGGGCAGAGAGAAAAGAGGAGCGTGACGAGGGGGGGGCAGAGAGAAAAGAGGAGCGTGACGAGGGGGGGCAGAGAGAAAAGAGGAGCGTGACGAGGGGGGGCAGAGAGAAAAGAGGAGCGTGACGAGGGGGGCAGAGAGAAAAGAGGAGCGTGACGAGGGGGGGCAGAGAGAAGGAGAGGGACGGGGGGGGCAGAGAGAAGGAGAGGGACGGGGGGGCAGAGAGAAGGAGAGGGACGGGGGGGCAGAGAGAAGGAGAGGGACGGGGGGGCAGAGAGAAGGAGAGGGACGGGGGGGCAGAGAGAAGGAGAGGGACGGGGGGGCAGAGAGGAGAGGGACAGGGGGGGCAGAGAGAAGGAGAGGGACGGGGGGGCAGAGAGAAGGAGAGGGACAGGGGGGGCAGAGAGAAGGAGAGGGACGGGGGGGGGGCAGAGAGAAGGAGAGGGACGGGGGGGGGGCAGAGAGAAGGAGAGGGACAGGGGGGGGCAGAGAGAGGAGAGGGACGGGGGGGGGGCAGAGAGAGGAGAGGGACGGGGGGGGCAGAGAGAGAAAAGAGTGATGGGGGAGCAGAGAGAGAAGAGGAGAGGGACGAGGCAGAGAGAGAAGGAAGGCTATCTAGAGGACTGGGAGACAAGCACTGCATCACAAAAGATGTTCAGACGTATAGAAGAGGTTCAGCGTCTCCTCTGCCATGGAAAACATGCCTGTAACTGCCCGATTAATCCATGGATGTGATGTATGGCCGGCTGTAGTACAATGTGTATAGTGATGTGAGTATACAGGCAGGTAATGATGCCGGCTGCATACAGCGGATGCACGGTACGAAGATATATCTTTCCTGTATTACAGTGGATACAGAGAATGGACAGCTGGTTACCTGTGTGCAGGTACAGGCAGTGACACTGCTGTGGGGCTGCAGCTCCTGCTCTGTGTCCTCACACTGAGTGCAGATGTCAGGAAGCGTTCAGGGGCCGCGTCAGACTGGAAGTGACGTGCTGTGACCCAGAGGACCGCACCAGGCAGTGTGGGGGAGGAGCCTCACTGGTGTGGGCGGGGCTTACATACCAGCATGTTGAGAGACGGAATAATGCGTCTCACTGGAGATTACCATTGAGACCAGTGGGAGGCGGGTGCAGAGAGACAGGAGGGGGAATGAGCGGGAGTGTTGGAGAAGTGGGGAGGGAAGAGGAACACAGAACTAGTGGACAAGGATTCAGGATATATATATACTAGCTGAAGAGCCCGGCGCTGCCCGGGCATAGTAACTAACTGTGGTTATAGCAAATTATAATTATCCTCCATCCCATAGTTCCATGCCCATATACCCATCACACATCCTCCATCCCATAGTCAAGTGCCCATATACATATCCGCCATCGCATAGTCCCGTGCCCATATACCCGTCAAACATATCTTCCATCCCATAGTCCAGTGCCCATATACCCATCACACATCCTCCATCCCATAGTCAACCATTACGTCATCATAATGAGCGGCGGCACGGCTTGCAACCTGTGATGACATCAGCGTTGCCATGGCAACCATTGTGACATCATAATGAGGGGCAGGGCTTGATACGCACACACTGTTTCCCCAGTATGCAAATAGGGGCATTATGAGGGGCGGGGCTTGACGCGCACACACTTTTTCCCCAGTATGTAGATGGGGGCAAATTTGTTTGGTGAATTGGAACGCGTGGGGTTAAAATTTCGCCTCACAACATAGCTTATGACGCTCTCGGGGTTGAGACGTGTGACTGTGCCAAATTTTGTGGCTGTAGCTGCGACGGTGTGGATGCCTATCCCGGACATACACACACACATACATACACACATACATACACACTTTGAGCTTTATATATTAGATTATATAAAGCTCAAGTGTGTGCATGTATGTATGTATGTATGTGTGTATGTATGTGTGTGTGTATGTCCGGGATTGGAATCTGCACCGTCGCAGCTACAGCCACAAAATTTGGCACAGTCACACGTCTGGACCCCGAGAGCGTCCTAGGCTATGTTGTGAGGCGAAATTTTAGCCCCATGTGTTCCAATTCACCAAACAATTTTGCCCCCATCTACATACTGGGGAAAAAGTGTGTGTGCATCAAGCCCTGCCCTTCATTATGATGTCACAATTGTTGCCATGGCGACGCTGATTCATCATAGGTTGCAATGGTGACGGTTATGTCATAATGGTTGCCATGGTGATGATGATGTCATAATGGGTATATGGGCACGGGACTATGAGATTGAGGATATGCATGATGGGTATATGGTCACGGACTATGGGATGGCAAATATGTATGATGGGTAGAGTTGAGCGAAACGGGTCGAAAAAATTAAAAAGTCGCCGACTTTTGGCAAAGTCGGGTTTCATGAAACAAAACCCGACCCTAGGATGAGGTCGGCCACGAGGTCGGTGACTTACGCGCCAAAGTCGCGTTTCAAAAGTTTGTTTTGCGCTCTTTTTCAGCCAATCAGGATCCACGGACACTGTGGGCAACGTGATGACATAGGCACGGGTCACCACCATCTTTCAGAAGGGCATGCAAGTGATTGGCTTGCTTTGGTGGGCGTCACAGGGGGTATAAAAGGGCGTGCACGCCGACCGCCATCTTACTTCTGCCGATCTTAGTATAGGGAGAGGTTGCTGCTGATTCTGTAGGGAGAGCGTTAGACAGGGAAGAAGAAAAAAAAACTGCTTCTGCTGCTAGCGATTTGGCCTGCACAACACACCAGTCACTGTGTGTGCAGTGCAAGGGGGAGGCTATATAGTGGTGTATCAGTGGTGTTGGTTGTTGGGCTGCCTTCTAAGGCTTCCTGACAGGCTGGCATTGCTGTTTACCCACTGCTCCACAAACTGCTTTTTTAAAAGCAATCTAATCTCCCTTATCCTCTAGTCACTTTGATCACAGCTGCGCCATCGAGCCTGTCACATAGCGCTCAGATATTCATTGGGCCTCAAACTGCTTAAGCAATCCCAATTTTTTTTTTTGTCCTGCTGAGAAGAAAAAAAACCTGCTTCTGCTGCTGATAGCAATTTGGCCTGCACAACACACCAGTCACTGTGTGTGCAGTGCAAGGGGAGGCTATATAGTGGTGTATCAGTGGTGTTGGTTGTTGGGCTGCCTTTTAAGGCTTCCTGACAGGCTGGCATTGCTGTTTACCCACTGCTCCGCAAACTGCTTTTTTAAAAGCAATCCAATCTTCCTTATCCTCTAGTCACTTTGGTCACAGCTGTGCCATCGAGCCTGTCACATAGCGCTCAGATATTCATTGGGCCTCACACAATCCAAAAGTGTCCAGTGTCCAAAAGTGTGTGCAGACATTCAAAATCTCACTTATCCTCTAGTCACTTAGGTCACAGCTGTGCCATCGAGCCTGTCACATAGCGCTCAGATATTCATTGGGCCTCACACAATCCAAAAGTGTCCAGTGTCCAAAAGTGTGTGCAGACATTCAAAATCTCACTTATCCTCTAGTCACTTAGGTCACAGCTGTGCCATCGAGCCTGTCACATAGCGCTCAGATATTCATTGGGCCTCACACAATCCAAAAGTGTCCAGTGTCCAAAAGTGTGTGCAGACATTCAAAATCTCACTTATCCTCTAGTCACTTAGGTCACAGCTGTGCCATCGAGCCTGTCACATAGCGCTCAGATATTCATTGGGCCTCACACAATCCAAAAGTGTCCAGTGTCCAAAAGTGTGTGCAGACATTCAAAATCTCACTTATCCTCTAGTCACTTAGGTCACAGCTGTGCCATCGAGCCTGTCACATAGCGCTCAGATATTCATTGGGCCTCACACAATCCAAAAGTGTCCAGTGTCCAAAAGTGTGTGCAGAGATTCAAACTCTCACTTATCCTCTAGTCACTTAGGTCACAGCTGTGCCATCGAGCCTGTCACATAGCGCTCAGATATTCATTGGGCCTCACACAATCCAAAAGTGTCCAGTGTCCAAAAGTGTGTGCAGAGATTCAAAATCTCACTTATCCTCTAGTCACTTAGGTCACAGCTGTGCTATCGAGCCTGTCACATAGCGCTCAGATATTCATTGGGCCTCACACAATCCAAAAGTGTCCAGTGTCCAAAAGTGTGTGCAGACATTCAAAATCTCCCCTGTCCTATAGACACCTTGTACCTTGTTTTACATACTATATAGTTTGTTGGATTTTGTCTACATTTCTACCAAAAATGAGGAAGGCTGGTGGAAGAGGCCGTGGAATTGGGCGGGGGTTGGCAGCTGGTAATGATAGTGTTGGTGGTGGATCTGATGGTAGTGGCAAGAGCAAAATAGGACCGAATGCAGGAGGTGTTGAGCCTGCGTCATCGTCTGGCTACATAAGGCCTCGAACGCTTAGTTTTCTAGGAGTTGGCATACCGCTTTTAAAGCCAGAGCATCAGGAAAAAGTTTTGTCTTACATTGCTGACTCAGCCTCCAGCTCTATCGCCTCCTCTTCTTCAGTTGTAAAAAGTAAAAGCACTGAGTCGTCATTGGAGGCTCATGTTCATGAACCACACCTTTCCTTGTGTCCTTCACCCCAACCAAGATTGAAGGATGACGCAGGCCATACTACTGATTACTCCATGGAGCTGTTTTCACATACCATGCCTGGATTATCAAGTGAAATGGTGAATTACCCAGGCCAAGATGAATCTGACATGGAGTGCACTGATGCACAGCCGCTGATGGATGATTCTGCTGGTACATTCACTCAGAGCACTACATTGTCCTCGCAGTGTACAGAGCCAGATTCTGACCCTGATGAGACACAGGTGCCCCTTCCCGCACACTATACCACCATACACGGTGACACAGAGGAAGGTGCACATGACATAGAAGAGGAGGTGATGGATGACCCAGTTGTTGACCCAGATTGGCATCCATTGGGGGAAGAGGGTGCTGCTTCCAATAGCTCAGATGAGGAGCATCCACAGCAGACATCGACATCGCAACAGCTGTTATCTGGCAGGCCCATAGCACTCCAAAGACAGGTTCCAAACATCAAAAGAGTTGCTGGACTGCTTGTCCAGAGGGTCAAAAGATCACAGCGTGCTAGGCCGCAAAATGTCTGCCAAAGTAGGAAGAGTGCAGTGTGGCACTTTTTTGAACAAAATCCTCATGATCAGGCCAAGGTTATCTGTAAGAAGTGCGCAAAGACCTTTAGCCGAGGGAAAAATCTGAAAAATTTGAATACCAGTTGCATGCTTAGACATTTAACCAGCATGCACTTGCAAGCGTGGACACAACACCAAACCTCAAGTGCCACATGTGCAACTGATCACAACGAAGGTAGTCATCAACGCTACATTGTTTCCCCCACTGTAAGCCCACCGGTTAGCACAGCAGCAAATGTTGAGGTGTCGTTGCAAGGCCACAGCAGTCAGGGAATCCCACTGTTATATCAACGAAAGACTGATTCTAGGCCATCAGAAAGAACACCAACTCCATCACCATCATCAACCCTCTCTCAGTCCGCCCTGTCCACCGCTACTTCCACCATATGCAGCTCTCAAGTCCAGCTCACCCTCCCAGACACTATGAGTAGGTCAAGAAAGTACTCAGTCTCTCATCCGCGTACACTGGGTTTGAACGCCCACATTGCCAAACTAATCTCGTTTGAGATGATGCCCTTTCGGTTGGTGGAAAGCACAGCTTTCCGCGAACTCATGGCCTATGCAGTACCACGCTATGACCTACCCAGTCGCCACTTCTTCTCTCGCAAAGCCATCCCAGCCCTCCACCATCATGTGAAAAACCGCATTGTCCATGCACTCAAGCAGTCAGTGAGCGGAAAGGTGCACCTCACAACTGATGCATGGTCCAGTCGGCATGGCCAGGGCCGTTACGTGTCCATCACTGCGCACTGGGTTAATGTGGTGGATGCAGGGTCCACAGGGGACAGCGGTGGTGGGACAGTGCTGCCTAGCCCACGGTATAGGAAACAGTTGGCTGTAGGCGTTCCACCCTCCTCCTCCTCCTCCTCCTCCTCCAGAAGCGAAAGCTCGTCCACAGAGCGCAGTCGTACGAGCACTCCATCTGCAGCTGCCACTGTTGCACACGATGTGTCCCCCTATCGAGCAGCTAGTGGAAAGCGTCAGCAGGCTGTGTTGCAGATGATGTGTTTGGGTGACAGACATACCGCCGAGGTGCTGGCCGAGTACTTGAAGCGACAAACTGAGTCATGGCTGGGCAGTGTACATCTTGAGGCAGGCAATGTAGTTAGTGATAACGGCCGTAATTTTGTGGCAGCCATAGCCCTTTCAAAACTCAGCCACATACCTTGCTTGGCTCACACCTTGAACCTGGTGGTGCAGTGCTTCCTCAAAAATTATCCGGAGTTAATAGCCCTGCTCCAGAAGGTGCGAAGACTGTGCGCGCACATCCGCCGGTCGCCTGTACACTCCGTTCGTATGCAGAAGCTGCAGCGATTGCTCCACCTTCCCAACCACCGCCTCATTATCGACATTGCAACAAGGTGGAACTCCACCCTGCACATGGTGGAGCGGCTGTGCGAGCAGAGGCAGGCCATAATGCATTTGTGGGAGGATACACGGCCAGGCACTTTGAGAGCAGACATGGAGTTGACAGGTGTGCAGTGGTCGAAGCTGAAAGACCTTTGTAAAGTCCTTCAGTGTTTTGAGGAATGCACACGGCTGGTAAGCGCAGACGACGCCATCCTAAGCATGAGCATCCCACTTATGCGTCTGCTCATGCAAACTTTGACGCACCTTAAGGAGCAGGCATCTGCAGCCAATGTTGATGAGGAGGAAGAGGAGGAGGGAATCCTTGATGACATTCAGCCATTGTCTGCTCAGGGACCTCTCCTGGACGAGGTGGAGGAAGAAGAGGAGGAGGAGGATGATGATGGGGATGATTACTTAGGGGAGGAGGATGCATCTCGTGGGGCAAGTGAAAATGTTGGCGTGGCAAGGTCTGGTACAGGGTTTGTGCGTGACTGGAGGGATGTGGATTTGCCAGAAAGTGCTCCTCCACCCAGCACTCGCAGTGCATCATTGACACCGGGAACATTGGCCCACATGTCAGATTATGCCTTGCGGATCCTAAAAAGGGACCCCCGCATTGCCAAAATGATGAACGATGACGACTACTGGTTGGCCAGCATCCTGGATCCACGCTATAAAGGCAAATTACAAAACATCATGCCACAGAAGAACCTTGACCTAATATTGGCTAATAAACAAGCAACTCTGGTAAATCGGTTGCTTGAGGCATTCCCAGCACACAGCAACGGTGATGGTTCTCACACGAGCCGTACGGGCCGGGGGCAGCTTGGCAGAGGTGTTCGTGGTGCACACAGCAGAAGTGGCGTTGGAGACAGGGGTTTCATGACAATGTTGTGGACTGATTTTTCAAATACCGCTCACACAACTGGTAATACTGCATCGATGGAAAGTGACAGGAGACAGCAGTTGTCAACTATGGTTACAAACTACTTTTCCTCCCATATCGATGTTCTCCCACACAGGTCATTCCCCTTTGACTATTGGGCCGCTAAACTGGACACCTGGCCTGAATTGGCCCAATATGCCTTACAGGAGCTCGCTTGCCCAGCTGCAAGTGTGCTATCGGAAAAAGTCTTCAGTGCAGCTGGATCAATCCTGACAGAAAAAAGGACCCGTCTGTCAACCCAAAATGTGGATGATCTAACCTTCATTAAAATGAACCACGCATGGGTTTCCAAGGATTTTGTCCCACCTTCCCCTGATGACACATAGGGTGACAGAAAAATGGCTTGCTTTGGTCCACCTCTTCCTGGTACTTCAGCTATTTCGCCTTTTGCATCAGCTGAATGTCCAGCATCAACATATGCCACTTTCTAAAACTCCCTAACTGTGCTGCCTCCCCCCCCATGGCCGGGGTCACCACCTAGCGCACGACACCGTGCGAGTGCCGTTGCCCTGGACAGGTGGGTAGGCCGACTCTTGGGTGCGGGCACTGGCACAGGGTCTCTCATAGTGCAATCAAGTGTCTCTGACGGTGGTGGTGTACACCCGCCGTCAGACACACCGCTGTACTATGAGGGGCCCAGTGCCAGTACCGACGCCCACGAGTGGGCCCCCCTTGCTTGGGCAGGGCCCCAGCATTTGCAATCTTTACCTCTCCCTGCTCCTCCGCTGTGTAATCTGGGCCGTCAAATCCATACTGTGCCTGACACCGTCTGAGCCTGCCTCCTGATGTATAGACATATATTTTGAATGTGTACGCTATCCATACATGTTATCCGGGGATACGGTACCCTTTCTAACCTTTGTGCAATCACGTGCAATCCATACTGGGCCTAACACCCTCTGAGCCTGCCTCATGCTGTATAGACATATATTTTGAATGTGTACGCTATCCATACATGTTATCCGGGGATACGGTACCCTTTCTAACCTTTGTGCAATCACGTGCAATCCATACTGGGCCTAACACCGTCTGAGCCTGCCTCCTGAGACATATATTTTGAATGTGTACGCTATCCATACATGTTATCCGGGGATACGGTACCCTTTCTAACCTTTGTGCAATCACGTGCAATCCATACTGGGCCTAACACCGTCTGAGCCTGCCTCATGCTGTATAGACATATATTTTGAATGTGTACGCTATCCATACATGTTATCCGGTGATACGGTACCCTTTCTAACCTTTGTGCAATCACGTGCAATCCATACTGGGCCTAACACCGTCTGAGCCTGCCTCATGCTGTATAGACATATATTTTTCAAGTGTACGCTATCCATACATGTTATCTGGGGATACGGTACCCTTTCTAACCTTTGTGCAATCACGTGCAATCCATACTGGGCCTAACACCGTCTGAGCCTGCCTCCTGAGACATATATTTTGAATGTGTACGCTATCCATACATGTTATCCGGGGATACGGTACCCTTTCTAACCTTTGTGCAATCACGTGCAATCCATACTGGGCCTAACACCGTCTGAGCCTGCCTCCTGAGACATATATTTTGAATGTGTACGCTATCCATACATGTTATCTGGGGATACGGTACCCTTTCTAACCTTTGTGCAATCACGTGCAATCCATACTGGGCCTAACACCGTCTGAGCCTGCCTCATGCTGTATAGACATATATTTTGAATGTGTACGCTATCCATACATGTTATCCGGTGATACGGTACCCTTTCTAACCTTTGTGCAATCACGTGCAATCCATACTGGGCCTAACACCGTCTGAGCCTGCCTCATGCTGTATAGACATATATTTTGAATGTGTACGCTATCCATACATGTTATCCGGTGATACGGTACCCTTTCTAACCTTTGTGCAATCACGTGCAATCCATACTGGGCCTAACACCGTCTGAGCCTGCCTCCTGAGACATATATTTTGAATGTGTACGCTATCCATACATGTTATCTGGGGATACGGTACCCTTTCTCACCTTTGTGCAATCACGTGTAATCCATACTGGGCGTGAGAACGGCTGGCGAGCTGTTAAGCAAGCTATAGCACCTGTCCAGACAAGTACAGGGATTCCCTAGCGAGGAGACTTATTTGATTGTTTTCAATGTTGGGACAGCAATTTTTGGGGACCACTATACTCTGGAGAATGATAGATGGGGCCCACCATACACTGGAACATTCCAAAGGTGGACATCAGACACTGGAGCAGCATTTACAGGGCCCATTATACACTAGGGCATTAGAAATGGGGCCCATTATGTTTGGAGCATTATTTGGGCCCATAAGACAGTGGAGCTTCATCCATGGGGACCAACATATACTGTAGCATTATGTGGAGCTCATCATATACTGTTTCAAACATTATATGGGACCAATGATTCTGTATGGAGAAATAGATGGGCCTCGTCATGAGATGTAAAAAGTGAGGTATTTTTCATTGGACTATACCGCTATTTCTCTGCCGTATCGGAGCATGATGAGTTGTGGTATGTGTTAAAGGGGCGCTCTTTCGCCCAGGGCACATGAAAACCTGGAGCCAGCCCTCCCCCCCCACAGTTTGTAGCCAAATAACCCCCATTTTTCAGTGCGTAACTTGTAATATGAAGTTAATTAAGGTTGACAAGCTTAAGAAAGAAGAATTGATGCTTTTGGCATTCAAATGGGCACTGTAGGTGTGTTTCCTGTCCTCCTCTCACTGCCGACTTTTATTCCCCATTGACTTACATTGGGTTTCGTGTTTCGGGACGACCCCGACTTTTCCCTATAATCGGACAATCTTGCTCGACCCGACTTTTGGAAAAGTCGGGTTTCACGAAACGAAACGCGACCCTAAAAAACCAAAAGTCGCTCAACTCTAATGATGGGTATATGGGCACGGGACTATGGGATGGAGGATGTGTGATGGGTATATGGGCACGGGACTATGGGATGGAGGATGTGTGATGGGTATATGGGCATGGGACTATGGGATGGAGGATGTGTGATGGGTATATGGGCACTCGACTATGGGATGGAGGATATGTATGATGGGTATATGGGCACGGGACTATGGGATGGAGGATGTGTGATGGGTATATGGGCACGGGACTATGGGATGGAGGATGTGTGATGGGTATATGGGCACTCGACTATGGGATGGAGGATATGCATGATGGGTATATGGGCATGGGACTATGGGATGGAGGATGTGTGATGGGTATATGGGCATGGGACTATGGGATGGAGGATGTGTGATGGGTATATGAGCACTCGACTATGGGATGGAGGATATGTATGATGAGTATATGGGCACGGTTAGTTACTATGCCCGGGCAGCGCTGGGCTCTTCAGCTAGTATATATATAAAAGTGAATGTATATATGTGTATCACCAACCAATCATGAAGCATCTTTCATTTCACCAGAGCTGTTTAAAAGAAGCTGAGCTGTGATTGGTTGCTATGAGCAACAGTTTTCCCACTTGACAACATCTTCGCAGACACTGACATGGTGGGAGAAATCTAGCATTCCCGGAAGCATAAGCTCCCAGCCATTGTCTGCCTCCCAGAAAGGAGCAGAGATCACATGACAGAAATGAATCCCCCCCTGCCCATATACCCATCACACATCCTTCATCCCATAGCAACATCTTCCCTCTTAAAGGGATCATTGCTATGGAAGTTAGGACAAATCCCTCAGCGCTCTGATTCTGACCCTAGGCTTCTATTAAAGGGATCATTGGTACGGATGTCAGGGCAAATCCATCCAGCGCTTTGGTTCTGACATCAGGCCTCTCTTAAAGGGATCTCCTGTATTGAAGTTATGGCAATTCCACTCATTGCTCTGGTTCTGACCCCAGGCTGACAGGATGATGTGGGATATTAGGGGTAGTAGTCCGGTGGCTCTGACTGACGGGATGATGTGGGATATTAGGGGTAGTAGTCCGGTGGCTCTGGCTGATGGGATGATGTGGGATATTAGGGGTAGTAGTCCGGTGGCTCTGGCTGACGGGATGATGTGGGATATTAGGGGTAGTAGTCCGGTGGCTCTGGCTGACGGGACGATGTGGGATATTAGGGGTAGTAGTCCGGTGGCTCTGGCTGACGGGACGATGTGGGATATTAGGGGTAGTAGTCCGGCGGCTCTGATGGGATGATGTGGGATATTAGGGGTAGTAGTCCGGTGGCTCTGGCTGACGGGACGATGTGGGATATTAGGGGTAGTAGTCCGGTAACTCTGGCTGACGGGACGATGTGGGATATTAGGGGTAGTAGTCTGGTGGCTCTGGCTGACGGGACGATGTGGGATATTAGGGGTAGCACTAATTGGTGCACCTGGCTCAGCTGCTGTTGAGGTGAGCACTGGCGGGCGCAGCAGCTGGCTCTGCTGCCATTGAGGTGAGCACTACCGGATGCAGCTGGCTCTGCTGTCATTGAGGTGAGCACTGGTGGGTGCAGCTGGCTCTGCAGCCGTTGAGATGAGTACTGACGGGTGCAGTTGGCTCTGCTGTTGTTGAGGTGAGCACTGGTGGCTGCAGCTGGCTCGGCTGCCATTGAGGTGAGCACTGGTGGGTGCAGCAGCTGGCTCTACTGCCGATGAGGTGAGCACTGACGAATACAGTTGAATCTGATGTCGTTGAGGTGAGCACTGGTGGATGCAGCTGGCTCTGCTACCGTTGATGTGAGCTTTGGTGGGTGCAGCAGACTCGGATACAAGTACAGGGACCTGAGAACTGACAAGCATTTTAGAAACAACAATGCTCAGGCACCTCCTTGTTGAGAGAGGCAGTTTAAATAGAAAGAGACCTTCAACCATTGGCTGGGGACACGTTAGAGGAATGTGCGTGGCCCCTTTAAGAAAGAGGAAGGTGTGCACTCTAATCACAGTGCTTGGAGACCTGCTATGAGTACGTGCACCCTGGCTTCAGATCCAGAAGAGGCAGGATGGGATCCTTGTCGGTGAGTACGCTGATGTCTCTGCAGGGAAAGAGGGACTGCAGGCAAAGATGTGGGCGCTACAGTACCCCCCCTTACACCCCTCTTTTTCAAGCCTGTCAGAAATTTCTCCAGGAGGAGAGGGGCATGGATCTTCTCCCTGGGCCCCCAGGACCTCTCCACAGGACCAAAGCCCTTCCAATCCACAAGAAAGGTTTTCCCTCGTACATTCTTGGTGACCAAAATGTTCTCTACCTCGAAAGCGTCCTTAGTGCTGACAGGAGTTAGAGTGGCACCAGGAACCTTGAAGAAAGAACTGAGGACAACAGGTTTGAGAAGAGACACATGGAAGGAATTGGGGATTCGCAAGGAGGCCAGGAGTTTGAATTTTTAGGCTTCTGGATTAATCTGTTTCAAGACTTCGAAGGGACCAATGAAGCAAGGACCCAATTTATAGGATGGTATCTTGAGGCGGATATACTTAGTTGATAGCAAGACCTTATCTCCAGGATGAAACAGAGGTGAATCCAGATGTCTCTTATCCGCGTATCTTTTCATCCGTTCGGAGGATTTGGTGTCCTTCCAGATCTGATGAGGGAATCGGCAGCTGGACTATCGGAGGTGACAGCCACAGGGAACAGCACTTTCGGGTGTTGACCATAGACCACAAAATACGGAGATTTGGCCAAAGACTCGCTCACGTAGTTATTGTGAGAGAATTTGGCCCAAGGCAGGAATTCAGCCCAATCACTGTCATGAGCAAATTATTCAGGATTTGATTGACTCGTTCCACTTGGCTATTGGACTGAGGATGGGAAGAAGATGAGAAATCTAAAGTAACATTCAGTAGTTTACAGATGGCCATCCAGAAACTTGAGGCAAACTGGACACCTCTATCAGAGACTATGTGAAGCGGTAGACTATGGAGACGAAAAATCTGAAGAATGAATTCTTTTGCCAGTACTGGCACCGATGGAAGACCAGATAGCGGGATGAAATGGGCCATCTTAGAAAAACGATCCACCAGCACCCAAATGATGGTACATGCAGCCGACACTGGCAGATCCATGATAAAATCCATGGAGATATGCTGCAAGGGAGCAGACGACACAGATAAGGGAAGCAACTGACTGGTCGGAAGCTGTTTGGGAGTCTTGTTTCGGGCACATGAAGGACAAGGAAAGACGAAAATCACAACATCTTTGTGCAGAGTTGGCCACCAATAGTGTTGAGAGATAAGGAGATTAGTCTTCTTCTGTCTGGTGTGGTCAGCGACCTTAGAAAAATGTCCCCAGAGAAGAACCTCCATCCTGTCAGGTTCAGCCACATAAGTCTTTATGGAGGGTAGACTAGGTAAGAGTAGCGGAGTGACTGTGATTGTTTTGGGGCGCTTGATGATATGTTTAAGCTCCTCCTGGTCGGAGGCCTGGAAGGACCTGGAGAGTGTTCCACCTTAACATTTTTATCAGCCGGCCGAAAGTGGAGTGTGAAGTTGAAGCGAGTGAAGAACAAAGACCACCTAGCTTGACGGCTAAGCCGCTGAGCAGACTGCAAATAAGCCAGATTACCACAGGATGCAAAACTCCTTCCAGCAAGTACCCCCACTCTTCCAGACCCAGCTTGATCGTGAGCAGTTCTCTATCCCCAATAGAGTAATTACGTTCTGGTGCTGAGAAGAGTTTAGAGAAAAAGCCGCAGAACATCATGCAACCGGATGAAGACTTCTGAGTGAGGACGGCTCCAGCCCCTGTGGAAGATGCATCCACCTCCAGGAAGAATTGTTTGTTATGGTTTGGGCGATGCAACACCGGAGCCGAGGAGAATGCCTGGTTGAGAGATACAAAATCTTCTTCTGCTTCAGGAGTCCATTCCTTAGGATTGGCTCCTTTGCAGGTCAGGGCAGAAATAGGAGTAGTCCGGGAAGAAAAATGCAAAATAAATTGGTGATAATAATTTGCAAACCCGAGAAACCGCTGGATAGCCTTAAGACCATCTGGACGGGGCCACTTCATGAGTGCGGATACCTTCTCGGGATCCATCTTCAGACCGGTCTCAGAAAAGACGTACCCCAGAAACGGAAGGGAGGACTGTTCGAAGACGCACTTTTCATATTTGGCGTAGAGACAGTTAGTTCTTAACCTTAGTAGAACCTGGCGAACGTCCGTCCTGTGTATTGGCAGATCAGAATACCAAGATGTTGTCCAGGTATACTACCACACATATATAGAGCAGATCATGGAAGATGTCCTTCACCAGTTCTTGGAAGACGGCTGGAGCACTACAGAGTTCAAACGGCATAACAAGAAACTCGTAATGACCATCACGGGGGTTGAAAACTGTCTTCCACTCGTCTCCCTGGTGAAGTTGAACCATATTGTATGCCCCTCAAGGGTCAAGCTTTGTGAAGACTCTGGAACCCATCAGGTGATCAAACAGCTCGGAGATCAGGGGTAGGGGGTACTTATTTTTCACCATGATTTAGTTAAGGCACCTGTAGTCAATGCAGGGTCGCAGAGAGCCATCCTTCTTCACAAAGAAAAACCCAGCTCCAGCAGGAGATGAGGATTTCCAGATAAATCCCCTAGCAAAGTTTTCCTCTATATACTCGCACATAGCGGGACAGGGGGTAGATTAGGCCTTGTGGAGGTGAGGCTCCTGGCAGGAGGTCAATCGGGCAGTCACACGGCCTTTGAGGTAGTAAGACCTCAGCCTTCTTTTTGTCGAAGACGTCCGCATATGTCCAATATGCTGCAGGTAGGCCAGGCATATTTGCAGGAGAAGTAGGAGACTGGAGAGAACGAATGGGAGTAAGGCACATTTCGTGACATCCTGAGCCCCTACTCCAGTCCAGGACAGGTTCGTGTTTTTGCCTCCACGGGAGACCTAGAAGTAGAGGATAAGAGAGAACAGACAGCACATGAAGAGAAATCTTCTCTGTATGCAGCGTTCCCACCTGAAGATGCAAGGGGTCCATGGCGAACTGGATGATCTCGGGAAGAGGCTTTCCATCCACTGAAGACATTACCAATGCATTCGGAAGACATAGGACCGGAATCTTATACCGCTCGACCAAATACTGTTGAACAAAGTTAACCGCGTAGTGGAGTCCAGGTGGGCCAATTCAACAAAAGTCTCTTTGCCACAAGAGACAGATACAGTCAGGGTCAACGATGGAGAGGTAGACATCTTGCCCAGGGTAGCATCTGCTACCGACCCTAGGCACTGGCATTTTCCAGTCTCTCGGGACAGGACCAAAAAAGTTGTTCGGAGCTGACGCAGTAGAAGCATGGAATTTCAGCCCGACGAACCTCTTGGCGGCACATGGATAGTTTCACCTGGTCTACCTGCATAGGTTCAAGCAAAGCAGTCGCAACAGGGACTTGCTTAATGTTCGGTGGTTGGAAGGTGGGAGCCAGGCATACCGATCTTCTCTTGCGGTTCACCTCTTTTGTCCTTTCCGGGAACCTAATGTCAATTCTGTTTGCGTGAGACACCAGGTCAGCCAGAGAGGTGGGTATCTCCCGGCCTGCCACTTCGTCCTTGATTCGCCCGGAGAGACCCTCCCAGAAGGTTGCCACCAGAGCCTCATTGTTCCAAGCAAGTTCTGAAGACAAGGTACGAAAACGGACTGCATACTGGCCCACAGAAAGGTTACCTTGGCGTAACTGGAGCAGAGAAGAGGCTGCAGAAGAAAGGTGTCCAGGATCATCGAAGACTTTATGCAAGGTTTCCAAGGACTGTAGGTTTGACTCTAACGAGTCCCCTCTTTCCCACAGAGGATTGAGCCAGGCTAGGGCCTCACCAGATAGGTGTGACATGATGAAGGCCACTTTGGCTCGGTCCGAGGTGAACTGATGAGCCAGGAGTTTGTAGTGCAATGTGCACTGGTTAATGAACCCCCGACACTGGGTGAAATCTCTGCCAAAGCATGGAGGAGGCGACAGACGAGGTCCGGAACCTTGTGCATAACTGGCTTCCTGGTGGGTCACCGTGGTGGTAACTGCTGCCTGAGAGGATGTGGAAGTGGCCGGTACTGCCAGTGTATCGAGACAAGTATTCACAGACCGTAGATAGGAAAGAATCTTGTCCTCCTGATCCTTCTGGCGGGAGACTTCATGGTATAGGTCTGAGATGGAAGACGACTGGGAGCAAGCGGATTCCATGCCCTGTGCAAACTGTGATGGGCTGGATGGTTGAACCACTGTGCCAAAGCCCAAGTAAGATCTGGCAGGGCGTGACTGAAAGCCTCACCCAATCCGACCACGGGGCAGCTAACGACACCACAGTCCATGGAGAGACAAGGGAGGTGATCCAGGTGCTACTCCAGTAATAACCTTGGTTAGATGGCAGATGACCTCTAGGAGTGGATAGCTGGAATGGCCCAGGGAAATGTTCAACAGATACAGACAGGCGGAGAAGATGACAGGAACTGCAGGTGAAGACAGGGCAGTCTAATGGACAGATGAGCTCTAGCGGGTGCAGCTGTCTCTGCTGCCGTTGAGGTGAGCACTAGTGGGTGCAGCTGGCTCTGTTGCGATTTAGGTGAACACTGGTGGATGCAGCTTGCTCAGCTGCCGTTGACGTGAGCATTGACGAGTGCAGCAGACTCGGATACAAGTACAGGGACCTGAGAACTGACAAGCATGTTAGAAACAAACTCACAACAATGCACAGGCACCTCCTTGTTGGAGGAGGCAGTTTACATAGAAAGAGACTTCCAGCCATTGGCTGGGAACACGCTAGAGGAACGCATGCAGCCCCTTTAAGAAAGAGGAAGGGTGTGCATGCATGCTCTAAGCACAGTGCTTGGAGACCTGCGAGGAATGCGGGCACCCCGGGCAGCAGCAGGCCCTGAAGGGGCAGGACGGGATCCTTGGTGGTGAGTACACTGATGTCTCTGCAGGGAGAGAGGGACTGCAGGCGCTGCACAAGGAACAGTCACAGATAACTCTTTCAACTCTCCTTCTCATAAGAACTCCTTTCCCTCTGTTAGCCATGCAGCAAAAGCTTGCACTGACAAGGATTTGTAACAGAGCCCAGATTATAAAGGGAAAAGGAGTAGCTAACCGAGCCCAGTTGTGAACACATGGATTTCCAACATGGCTGATTAACCCCTGTTCTGCCAGAAGAAATAAATACATTTAAAATGAAGGAGAAGCGCTTTTCAGCGCCAGAGTAGGAGTAATCAGACACTCCAGTCTTCTGGCTCCACACTGTCATGGTAACCCCGTGACACTAACCCTCCCATGTTCTCATCCTACAAAAGAACAAGTGGATGGGCATCAGTGCACTCAGTCTCTTCCAATTCTGGGACAGGGCCAGGTGAATGGCCCATGAAACCACAGCTAGCGGAGTCATCAAAAAGTAGAGGTGACAGCTGCATTACTTGGGGCTCATACTGCTTGCCTGATTTGCAAGGGGATGAAGTGGATGACAGATGCCTATGGTCTGCAGGTGCCAACTCTGCACTTTCAGGAGTGGACCTGGTGGAAGACAGTGTAAAGTAACTGGATGTAAGCAGGTTGTGGGATGCAGTGACACAAGAAAGGCAGAGCAAGGGTTAACAATTTAATTTAACAGTCAAGATACTCCTCGCAGGGAGATAAACAGTTAAAGGGGCAAATGATAGGGAAATAGACAACCACAATGTGATAACAGTCCACGCAATCAACTTATCGTGTTCGTAGCTTTCCTGGCCACGGATGTTCCGATGAGGGCTGTAATCCTAGCAATGGCTGGTGCAGTGTCCTCAGAGGAGATTCCACAGCTCACGGTATATCTTCTGCAGCAACGGGCGGTCTCTGGTTTTTACTCGTTGAGCAAATTAGTCCATAAACTTGTGCAGCCAAAGTCAAGGGAATTGCGTGCAATCTATTGACAAGGGGGGTCTGTGGCATGCTGTCTGGCAAAGAGGGCCATAACGAACAGTCCTGAACATGCCCCCCATTCCTGTGCCTGTGCACAGCACTCAGCTTAACGGAGGTCACCGCCCTTCCTCTGCTGCTAGTCTCAACGTTGTCTCAATGGCATGCTCGTGTGTAGGCGACCGCGGTACATTGAGGTCCTGCTGCACACTAAGCGGAACACGCTGCACACACACCTGCTCTGTCACCGCCGGCGGGAAATTGCCTGTCGCTTCCTGCGCTTTTCTCTTTGCAGCACCCCCTGCTTCTGGGTCACAAGGTCTGTCCGGTCTCCTATTCTTTCCCCCCAACAACCTGGGATGCAGTCTCGACATTTCCGGATGCGGTGCAATACAGGTGCCCGCAGCCCTGTCTTCCTCCTTACACTCCTCCTCTCCTTTAGCTCGCCATTCGACAGGTGAGTGTTCTTGTAGTAGACGTTGGCATTCTTCCATCTCTTGAATAATTTGTTGCCAATAAATTGGTCTTGTTCATATCGAGTAGAAGGTATTCCAGCTGTCGTCCGGTCGGTACGGCGTAACTCGGGTTGCATGGTAGAATCAGGTTGGGGTGTGGAGGATGGGGGTTCACCTGAGTTCTCTAGAGCAGCCATCTCTGGAGTTTCTGGTTTGTGTACTTCCTCTGGACAGATGGGCGTTGAGCCATCCCTCTTAGGAAACAAAACAACTGTGTCCTCTTCATCACAATAAGGAACAGTAGGGGTGATCATTGCAGGAACACTTGGTACACTCCCCTGCTTCGGGGTCTCGAGACAGGCAGGAATGCAACATACTTCGGTAGACTATTCGGGTTGGTGCCCCTTTCCCTTTGGGTTGAACTTCATAGAATGGACCATTGGACCTAACGTAGCGCTTCACCTGATATGGCGTCCTCTCCCAGCAGTGTTCTAACTTACCTCGAGGTCACTTATCTCAGACCAACTGACTGTCTCCAGCCTTGAGAGCTGTCCCTCAAAGGGGTGCCATTTCATGATGTTCAAGCTCTCGAAATTTAGTCTGCACCAGCCGATGAAGGGTCTGCAACCGGTGACGATGTTCTTGGACCCAGGAAGACACTCCTGTCCGTGGGTAGTCCTCTGCTGGATCCAATTCCAACTCTGTAATCTCCCATCCTTTTTGCCCGAACAGCAGGGAATACAGGGTGTATCCGGTCGTACTGTGCACCCAATTTTTGTACTCCCAGACCAGCTCAGGCACATACTCAGGCAAGCAGACTTTTTTGTCTTCTTCCAGGATTCTTAACATTTGGATCAGTGTCTGGTTGAAGCGCTCACAGGCTATATTCCCTTGGGGATGATAGGGAATCATCCAGGACTACTCAATCTAGTGCAGGCGGTGCAGCTCTTCCATCACTCAACCTTGATCATAAAGAATCCCCTTTGGACAGCCGTACACCCAGATGAAGTCTCGATAAATGGCCTGTGCAGCCGACTTAGCAGTCTGATCTCGAGTGGGAGTCACCACAACAAATTTGGTAAAGTGGTCGGTCATCACTAAGCAATGTTCATATTCCAGATGAGCTGGGCCCATGGTCAAGTAGTCGATCATCAGTAACTCTAAGGGAGCAGACGTCACAATGGTCTGTGTGTAGGCTCTCTGTTCGAGAGGCTTAAACAGTTTGCAGCTTCGACATTGCTGGCAGGCTTATCCTACTGCAGTCTTCAATCGGGGGTGGCAGACCAACTTCTGCAACCACTGGAATGTCTTCTCCAAGCCAAAATGAGCCCCTCTCTCATGAGCCTCTGTAGCTACCATGCTGATCAACTTCTCCGGGAGTACCACTTGCCAGGTAACCCCCAACTCCCTAACCAACTGCACTTTCCGATACAGCAAGCCATCTTCCAACTGAAGCCTTTCCCACTGCCTGAGAATCTGCAGCGTTCCCGGGGACTGAGCATCTCTTTCACTTTGGCTAGGGAGTCGTTTCAAGGCCACCCACTGTCTCAACTGGGCAAGTTCCCTATCTTTCTGCTGGAGCTGCACCCAAGGTCGTCCCAGCAGTCTTTCTCCTGACGTCTCTCCAATCTGTCCCTGCATTGCTGCCAATGTCCTGGCGAGGCCCTTGAACACAGGAATCTCTACTGCCTCTAGCTCTTCATCTCGGTCATGTCCAGGTCGGTCATGAGTCACTCTCGACAGAGCATCAGCATGTGTGTTCTCAGCCCCCTTTCGGTACGCTATTTTGTACTGGTACTTCGCCATGCGGGCCACCCATCTCTGCTCCAAGGCCCCCCAATTTTGCGTTTTCCAAGTGGGCCAGGGGTTGTTGTCGGTGCGCATCAAGACCTCAGACCCTGACAGGTAGTTGGCGAATTTCTCAGTCATTGCCTAAACTAACGTGAGCAATTCTAGCTTGAAAGAGCTGTAGTTATCTGGGTTTTATTCTGAGGCATGTATGGACCGGCTTGCATATGCAATCACTAGCTCCTTCTCATCCTGCATTTGTGACAGGACAGCTTCGAGGCCGTGTAGGCTTCTTTCGGTATGAAGGATGTTGGGCTGGGAGAAGTCCGCATAGGCCGATATTGGGGACTCAGTCAGGGTCATCTTCAGAGCTTGGAAGGCTTCATCCTGGCTATCCCCCCACTGGATTGTCCGATTCTTTGCACCAGACGGCACTCCCTTTAATAACTCCAGCAGCGGATTAGCAATTCGGGTGAAGTTCTTCACACACCTTCAGTAATACCCAATGAGTCCCAGGACGGCCCAAATGTCCTTTACTGTCTTCGGGCAGGGCCACTCCTGCACTGCCGCTATTTTCTCTCATGCTGGTCTCACTCCATCAGCGGATACGACATGTCTCAAGTATTTAATTTGTTTGCGAAAAAGGTGACACTTTTGAGGCTTCAATTTTAGGTCATGCTTCTTTAAACGACTCAACACTTGCTCCAACCATCGGAGATGCTCTTCAAAGGTGGCTGTATAGACAATGATGTTGTCCCATTAGGTGGGAGAAGCTTCAAAGTACAAATCTCCCAAGCATATTTCCATTAATCGCTGAAACATGCCAAGAGCATTAGTCAGGCCGAAAAGCATTTGATTGAATTAAAATAATCCCATGTGCACTACAAACGCTGTCTTTTGCCGGTTGTGCTCGGCCATGGGCACCTGCCAATATCCACTGGCCAGATCTAGGGACGAGAAGTATTTTGCTATTCCCAAGGTGGACAACGACTCCTCAATCCTTGGTAGGGGATGCGAATCCCGCACCGTACATGCATTCAGCCACCTATAATCTACACAAAAATGCAGGGTTCCATCTTTCTTTTGAACTAGGAAAATGGGGGCTGCCCACAGGCTCTTGCTCTCCCGGATAACTCCACTCCGTAGCATTTGGGCAAACATCACCTTTACTTCTTGGTACATTTGAGGCGGGATCTGTCTATCCCTCACAGATTTGCGTGGCACTTCCTGTAGGTATCTTGTCGGTAATGCAGTGGTGCACCAAAAGTCATCGTCATGACAGGCGAAGATGTCCTGGTAATGCTCCAGCGCAGCTTCCACCTGTTGCACCTGTTGGGGGGAGAGTCCAGTCAGTTCAGCCCGCATTTGCTCCAGGATTCGACGCTCCTCTTACACTTCCAGAAGACTGTTCCGGGGTCATGGTAACCGCTACAATCCATGGATCTCCTTGTTTTATTGTCAAGTGGACGACATTCTGTTGCATAAATTCTTCGGCCATTTCCAGCATCTGCGCCACTGCACTCTTGGGTGGGAGAGTAAGATTATATTCTCCCAGGTTGATGTACTGCACTACATTACCATCGTGGACAACAGCTAAGGTCCGAGCAATGAGGAGTCTCGTGGGTATGTGATCCATTGAGGTCGGCTCTATTTGAACCTCCACCCCTTCGAGGGGCATACAACCTCGTAAGGGCAACGTGAGCACAGTCTGTCCAGGCAGGAGGATGAGTATAGCAGCTGCAGGGACTATCAATTTTCCTAGAACTTTCCCTTCACTTGATGTTTCCTGGGCCTGGGCGACCCATATCAACTGTTGAAACAACTTCCTCTAGGGGGTTTGTGGGCTCCACCAGCCCAGAAAAGTGTCTGGGGACTTGCTGATTAAGAAAGTCTTGAGTTATTTCAACACATTCATCCCCAGAGTCGCTGGAGGGAACATAGTGACTATGAACGAGAAGATCACTAAGGTTTTTTGACCTCCTAGACGTCATCTTCTCGTTCATAGTCACTATGTTCCCTCTGTCAAATGTCCATTTGGCTCCCGGGGTCCTACTGTCGGTTCCTTTCAGTGCGGTCGCTGCCTGGCTTGCGCAAATGTCCTGCGCTGCTCTACATTTCAGTCCTCAGATGGTAAGAAGACATTTGAGATCCGGCATAGGATCACATGTAATACAGTGAACGTTATCTACTATGCCACTTGTGGCTGTAATAAAATTTATGTAGGGTTGACATCTAGAGAGCTGAGGACGCGGGTGCGGGAGCATGTCCGGGACATTTGCGCAGCCAGGTCCGCGACCGACCCCTCTCTATTGAAAACCATTCCACGCCACTTTTTTCAACATCATAATTGTGAACCCTCTAGCTTTAAGGTGAGAGGGATCGACTGTATACATCTTGGCGTTCGAGGTGGCGATTATAAAAAGATCTTAGCACAAGTCGAAGCTAAATGGATAGTCACTTTAGACACTATGACCCCTTTAGGTCTCAATGAATCCCTTACTTTTTCCTCTTTTTTGTAGCCCCTGGGGTTGGGGTCCTAATGGAGATGTGTGTCTGTCTTATTGAGTCATCCTTGTTCCTATTTATATCCCTTATTGACCTCCAAATCAGGGTATTTTTTAGTATTTCTGTGTTTTTAATCTTTTTTTATCTATTTTTTCTTATTCCACTTTAGTTGGACCCATTGATGCCATTGCTACTGTCGGATTCACCTTTATGTCTGGCCTTCCTCCAGTTATCTACTGCAATGATCTTCTGTCGCTGCATTGTCTACAATGTGAACTGTTTCTATTTTTGCATTGTTTTTCTTTTTCATCTTTTTGCATTTTGTATGTATCTGCTATACATATATACACTCACTGGCCACTTTATTAGGTACACCATGCTAGTAAGGGGTTGGACCCCCTTTTGCCTTCAGAACTGCCTCAATTCTTCGTGGCAGAGATTCAACAAGGTGCTGGAAGCATTCCTCAGAGATTTTGGACCATATTGACATGATGGCATCACACAGTTGGCGCAGATTTGTCGGCTGCACATCCCTGATGCGAATCTCCCGTTCCACCACATCCCAAAGATGCTCTATTGGATTGAGATCTGGTGACTGAGGAGGCCATTTGAGTACAGTAAACTCATTGTCATGTTCAAGAAACCAATCTGAGATGATTCGAGCTTTATGACATGGCGCATTATCCTGCTGAAAGTAGCCATCAGATGTTGGGTACATTGTGGTCATAAAGGGATGGACATGGTCAGCAACAATACTCAGGTAGGCTGTGGCGTTGCAACGATGCTCAATTGGTACCAAGGGGCCCAAAGAGTGCCCAGAAAAAATTCCCCACACCATGACACCACCACCACCAGCCTGAACCGTTGATACAAGGCAGGATGGATCCATGCTTTCATGTTGTTTACGCCAAATTCTGACCCTACCATCCGAATGTCGCAGCAGAAATCGAGACTCATCAGACCAGGCAACGTTTTTCCAATCTTCTACTGTCCAATTTCGATGAGCTTGTGCAAATTGTAGCCTCAGTTTCCTGTTCTTAGCTGAGAGGAGTGGTACCCAGTGTGGTCTTCTGCTGCTGTAGCCCATCTGCCTCAAAGTTCGACGCACTGTGCGTTCAGAGATGCTCTTCTGCCTACCTTGGTTGTAACGGGTGGCAATTTGAGTCACTGTTGCCTTTCTATCAGCTCGAACCAGTCTGCCCATTCTCCTCTGACCTCTGGCATCAACATGGCATTTCCGGCCACAGAACTGCCGCTCACTGGATTTTTTTTCTTTTTCGGACCATTCTCTGTAAACCCTAGAGATGGTTGTGCGTGAAAATCCCAGTAGATCAGCAGTTTCTGAAATTCTCAGACCAGCCCTTCTGGCACCAACAATCATGCCACGTTCAAAGGCACTCAAATCACCTTTCTTCCCCATACTGATGCTCGGTTTGAACTGCAGGAGATTGTCTTGACCATGTCTACATGCCTAAATGCACTGAGTTGCCGCCATGTGATTGGCTGATTAGAAATTAAGTCTTAACACACAGTTGGACAGGTGTACCTAATAAAGTGGCCAGTGAGTGTATAGCTGTATGCACTTTCATGATGCCATAATTGCACACTTATGAACAATGTTTATGACTTTTCTGCGATATACCTCTATGGGGTTAATCCCTTGTGGACACTGCTGCTATGGATTTTTTTCTTGTTCTATTGGTGACTCCTCTAGCGGTGGGTGCGCGTGCGCTCTGTGTGCCCTGATCCCGGGGATGCGGGGGGCATCTCACACGTCCCAGGTGTGCTCACTGGGAAATCCCCTTTCCCTCTGCGCGTTTGCTATGGGACCTGAAGTCTTCCTGCTTCCGCAGGCTTCTGTGGCGCGCAGGGCGCATGCGCCGATTCAAGCACCACTATTGGCCTGGCAGTGATCAGCTGATCTTGTCACTTGGGCTCTTAAGGTCCTTCTGCATACGTTACAGATACTCCCCTTGAGAAAGCGGTGCTTAGTGCACGCGAAACGTGCGTTGGGGCTCTAATACCCGGTCCTGGGGTCTTCATTTGGTGCCCTTTACTTACTTGGTGAATTCTCAGTTTCTTCTGGTCTCCTTGTGTATGTCGGTTGTGAGCTTTGGTTGGCATGGAATGCCCATTAGAACTCCATTTCATGACATGCACTCGCTAGTAATGTTGTTAACATATTATAATAATAATAATAATTTTTATTTATATAGCGCCAACATATTCCGCAGCACTTTACAATTAAGCGGGGACATGTACAGACAATAAATTCAATACAAGTTAAGACAATTCAAACAGTGACATTAGGAGTGAGGTCCCTGCTCGCAAGCTTACAATCTACAAGGAAATGGGGGGAAATAACATATTGTTCTGATCCACAAACGAGTCCACTTTTTCTGAGCTCTCCCCTGTTACTAATATTTTTAATTGGTGCATTTATTTGCCTGTATCTATTTACCAATGTGACATTCAGGTATATTTTTGGGCACCATTGTACCCCCTGCAATGCACCTTGGTTTTTTCCTGCTGCAATCTTATGTCCTAAAATCGTATGCAATGATATTTTTGTATGTTCTGAATATTTGTCTAATAAAATGATATATATTTTTACATTCATATTTGTACCTAGTAGCTCTATTTTCCTCCTGCAGATAAGTTTCCTGTCAGTCTTCTTTTCTGCAAGTTAAACATTCCCAAATCCTTTAATCGTTCCTCGTAGGACATGATTTTCAGACCAGTCACCATTCTGGTCGCTCTTTTCTGAACTTGCTCCAGTTTGTTGATGTCTTTTTTAAAATGTGTGCCCAAAACTGGACACAGTATTTCAGATGAGGTGTGACCAAAGAGGAGTAGAGGGAGATAATGACTTCACGTGATCTAGACTGTATGCTTCTGTTAATACATCCTAGAATTGCATTTGCCTTTTTTTGCTGCTGCATCACACTGTTGACTCATGTTTAGTTTATGATCTATTAGTATACCGATGTCTTTTTCACATGTGCTCTTGCTTAGCCCTATTCCTCCCATTCTCTATATGCTTTTTTCATTTGTATTGCCCAGATGTAGTACTTTGCATTTTTCCCTGTTAAAAACCATTCTGTTAATTGCTACCCACTGCTCCAGTTTATTTATATCTTTTTGAATCCTCTCTCTTCTCTAGTATTAGCTATCCCTCCTAGCTTTGTGTCATCAGCAAATGTAATCAGTGTACCCTCAATTCCTTCATCTAAATCATACATAAATATGTTGAACAATACAGGGCCCAGAAAAGAGCCCTGTGGTACCCCATTTGAGACATTCTTCCAACTGGATATGCAGCCATTTACAACAACTCTTTGGGTCCGACCACTAAGCCAGTTATGAATCCACCTAACAGTTGCCTTGTCCTTTCCATACTTAGTCATTTTTTTAATAAGGATGGTGTGAGATACTTTGTCAAATGCTTTGCTGAAGTCAAGATATACTTTATCTACAGCATTTCCCTGATCCACCCAGTCAGTGATTCTGTCATAGAAGGAAATTAAGTTAGTCTAACATGACTTATTAGGTACAAACCCATGCTAACGCTGGTTAATCACTTCATTCCTATCCAGGTATGTATATACATGTTGCTTAATAATTTGTTCAAAGATCTTTCCTGGTATAGAAGCCAGACTCACTAGCCTATAGTTCCCTAGGTCCACCTTCTTCCCCTTTTTGAAGACAGGAACAACATTTGCTCTTCTCCAGTCTTCAGGGACTTCTCCTGATCTCCAAGAATTTTCAAAGATTATGGAGAGTGGCTCAAAAATTTATTTTGCTGTCTCCTTCAGTACTCTGGGGTGTAGTTCATCTAGACAAGGAAACATGAATTCATTTATGTTAGCTAAGTATTCCCTCACTATCTTTCTGTTTATACATAGCCTGGATTCTTCTTTTCCTTTAATAGGACAGTGAAGATCAGTTGATGTTACATTTCCTTTCTGAGAGAAAACAGGTGCAAAATAGGAATTTAAAAGTTCAGCCTTCTCCATATCCTTTCTTACCATTTCATCATTTTCATCTTGTAAAAATGCTATTGTATCTTTGACTTTTCTTTTAATTTTGACATATCCTCCAAATCCTTCTTTATTGCTTTTGTCGTTTTTTGCTAGCCTTAATTCATTGTCAATTTTAGCTAATCTGATGCGTCCCCTGAAGGTTCTGCAGACAGCATTATAGTCTTCTTTAGATATGCCTCCCTCTTTCTATTTGAGAAACATTTTTTTCTTCCTTTTTAGCACGTGCTTAAGTTCTGTGTTCATCCATCCTGGTTTCCTTAAATGCTTCCTATTATTCCCTCTTTTCGGAATTGTTAGCGATTGTGCTTTGAGAATCTTATTTTTCAAAATTTCCCATCCTTCCTGGACATTTTTGTTCTTAACCCCTTTCTGACATCTGACATACTATCCCGTCCATGGGACACGGGCCCCTATGCCCAGGGACGGGATAGTATGTCATAGCGATCAGCGGCGCTCACATGGTGAGCGCTGCTGATCGCGGACGGGTGTCAGCTAATTATCACAGCTGACACCCGGCACTATGTGTCAGGGGCAGTCACGGACCGCCCCCAACACGATAACCCCTGGCACACTGCGATCAAACACGATTGCAGTGTACCGGGGGTTTAGGGAAGCATCGGCAGGGAGGGGGCTCCCTCCGTGCTTCCCTGAGCCCCCCGTAGCAGCGCAATGTGCTGTACTGAATCTGGGGGCCTCCTTCCCTGCAGGTCCCCAGATCCAAAATGGCGGCGGGGACCTTCGGGGGCCTGCAGGGAGCCGGCTTCCTCATGCCTGCAAAGCGTCGGCATGAGGAAGCCTCCAGCACTGCCTGTGACAGATCACTGATCTGTCACAGAGATCTGTGATGTGACAGATCAGCGATCTGTCACATGACAGTGATGTCCCCCCTGGGACATTGTAATAAAGTTTAAAAAAAAATTTAAAAATCGCTAAATAAATTTTAAAAAAAATGATTCCCTAATAAATTCATTTTATGGAAATGAAAAAAAAACAAACAGTAAAAGTACACATATTTAGTATCGCCGAATCCGTAACTACCCGCCCTATAAAACAGTCCCATTAGTTAACCCCTTTAGCGAACCCCTTAAAAAATAAAAATAAAAAACAAAGCAAAAAATAATGCTTTATTATCATACCGCCGAACAAAAAGTGCAATAACGTGCGATCAAAAAGACGGATATAAATAACCATGGTACCGCTGAAAACATCATCTTGTCCCGCAAAAAACGAGCTGCCATACAGTGTCATCAGTGAAAAAATGAAAAAGTTATAGCTCGCAGAATAAAGTGATGCAAAAATAATTATTTTTAACATAAAATTGTTTTTATTATAAAAGCGCCAAAACATAAAAAAAGACAGAAACAAGGTATCGTTGTAATCGTACTGACCCAAAGAATAAAACTGCTTTATCAATTTTACCGCACGCAGAACGGTGTATACGCACCCCCCAAAAGAAATTCATGAAATGCTGGGTTTTGTTCATCAAAAATCGGAATAAAAAGCAATCAAAAAATGTCACGTGCTCGAAAATGGTACCAATAAAAACGTCAACTCGACCCGCAAAAAATAAGACCTCACATGACTCAGTGGGTCAAAATATGGAAAAATTATAGCTCTCAAAATGTGGTGATGTAAATACTATTTTTACAATATAAAGCATCTTTTAGCGTATGACAGCTGCCAAACATAGAAACCGCCATATATAGTAAATCAAACCCTCCTTTATCACCCCCTTAGTTAGGGAAAAATAATAAAATTAAAAAAATGTATTTATTTCCATTTTCCCATTAGGGTTAGGGCTAGGGTTAGGGCTGAGATTAGGGTTAGGGGTTTGTTTGGGTTAGGGTTGGAGTTAGAATTGGGGGGTTTCCACTGTTTGGGCACATCAGGTGCTCTCGAAACGTAACATGGCGTCTGATCTCAATTCCAGCCAATTCTGCGTTGAAAAAGTCAAATGGTGCTCCTTCCCTTCCAAGCTCTGCTATGTGCCCAAACAGTGTTTTACCCCACATATGGGGTATCAGCCTACTCAGGACAAATTGCAAAACAACTTTTGGGGACCAATTTCTCCTGTTACCCTTAGGAAAATAAAAAATTGGGGGCAAAAACAAAATTTTTGTGGGAAAAAAATATGATTTTTTTATTTTCATGCCCGGGCGTTATAAACTTCTGTGAAGCACTTGGGGGTTCAAAGTGCTCACCACACATCTAGATAAGTTCCTTAGGGGGTCTAGTTTCCAAAATGGGGTCACTTGTTGGGGGTTTCTACTGTTTAGGTACACCAGGGGCTCTCCAAATGCAACATGACACCCGCAGACCATTCCATCAAAGTCTGCATTCCAAAACGTCACTACTTCCCTTCCGAGCCCCGACGTTTGCCCATACCGTAGTTTTCTCCCACATATGGGGTATCGGCGTACTCAGGAAAAATTGGACAACAACTTTTAAGGTCCAATTTCTCCTGTTACCCTTTGGAAAATAAAAAAATTGGGGACTAAAAAATCATGTTTGTGGAAAAAATATGATTTTTTATTTTCATGCCCAGGCGTTATAAACTTCTGTGTAGCTCTTGGGGGTTCAAAGTGCTCCCCACACATCTAGATAAGTTTTTTAAGGGGTCTAGTTTCCAAAATGGGGTCACTTGTGGGGGGTTTCTACTATTTAGGTACATCAGGGGCTCTCCAAAGGCAACATGGCACCCATAGACCATTTCATCAAAGTCTGCATTCCAAAACGTCACTACTTCCCTTCCGAGCCCCGACGTGTGCCCATACAGTAGTTTTCTCCCACATATGGGTTATCAGCGTACTCAGGACAAATTGGACAATAACTTTTGGGGTACAATTTCTCCTGGTACCCTTGGGAAAATAAAAAAATTGGGGACTAAAATATCATGTTTGTGGAAAAAATATGATTTTTTTATATTTCACGCCCGGGCGTTATAAACTTCTGTGAAGCCCTTGGGGGTTTAAAGTTCTTACCACACATCTAGATAAGTTCCTCGGGGGGTATAGTTTCCAAAATGATGTCATTTGTGGGGATTTCCACTGTTTTGGCACATCAGGGGCTTTCCAAACACGACCTGGTGTCCGATCTCAATTCCAGCCAAAAAAGTCAAATGGCGCTGCTTCCCTTCCGAGCTCTACAATGCGCCCAAATAGTCGTTTACACCCACATATGGGGTATCAGCGTACTCAGGACAAATCGCACAATAACGTTTAGGGTCCTGTTACCCTTGGGAAAATAAAAATTGGGGGTGAAAAGATCACTTTTGTGGAAAAAATATGATTTGTTAATTGTACGGCTGTACGTTATAAACTTCTGTGAAGCCCTTGTGGGTTCAAAGTTCTCACCACATACCTAGATAAGTTCCTTGGGAGGTCTAGTTTCCAAAATGGGAACACTTGTTGGGGGCTTCCACTGTTTAGGCACATCAGGGGCTCTCCAAACGTGACATGGCGTCTGATCTCAATTCCAGCCAATTTTGCATTGAAAAAGTCAAACGACGCTCCTTCCCTTTTGAGCTCTGCTATGCGCGACGAAACAGTGGTTCCCCCACACATATCAGGCATCAGCGTACTCAGGAGAAATTGTACAATAACTTTTGCAGTCCAATTTATCCTGTTTTTTGTGAAAAAAGTTAAATGTTCATTTTTTTTTAAACATTCAAAAAATTCCTGTGTAGCACCTGAAGGGTTACTAAACTTCTTGAATGTGGTTTTGAGCACCTTGAGGGGTGCAGTTTTTAGAATTGTGTCACTTTTGGGCATTTTCTATCATATAGACCCCTCAAAGTGACTTCAAATGTGATGTGGTCCGTAAAAATAAAATGGTATTGTAAAAATGAGAAATCGCTGGTCAACTTTTAACCCTTATAATTTCCTAACAAAAAAAAATTTTGGTTCCAAAATTGTGCTGATGTAAAGTACACATATGTGAAATGTTACTTATTAAGTTTTTTGTGTGACATATCTCTGTGATTTAAGGGCATAAAAATTCAAAGTTGGAAAATTGCGAAATTTTCTAAATTTTCTCCAAATTTCCATTCTTTTCACAAATAAACGCAAGTTATATGAATGAAATTTTACCACTAACGTGAAGTACATTATGTCACAAGAAAACAATGTGAGAATCACTGGGATCCATGGAAGCGTTTCAGAGTTATTACCTCATAAAGGGACAGTGGTCAGAATTGTAAAAATTGGCCTGGTCATGAATGTGCAAACCACCCTTGGGGGTAAAGGGGTTAAGGATATCCAGCCATTGGATCCCTCCGATTCTCTTTCTGAGTCCCTTAAAATCTGCCTTTCTGAAATCTAACCTTGAAGTTCACAGGTGTTCCTCCTCTAGTTATCCAAAATTTTAAATGGCATGGTCGATACCTCCTAGGATCCCAGCCAATTTTACCTCCTCAACCATTTTCTCTCTGTTTGAGAATTAGATCCAAGGTAGCAGTTCCCCTTGTTTTCTCCCCTACATTTTGGAAGATAAAGTTGTCAGCAAGAGAGGATAAGAATTTCCTTGACCTGTTAGTTTTGCCTGAGAGAGAATCCCAACAATTGTCTGGATAGCTGAAATCTCCCATGACCACTAAGTCATATTATTTGATGCATAAAGAGTTCATCCATATCTTCAGCTTGCACAGGCGGCCTGTAGTAAATGTCTACAATGGTGTCCTTTCCGTTGTTCTCTCCTTGTATTCTTACCCAAACATATGCTGCCTTACTAATCTTGCCTCCCTGCTTGGAGTATTAATTTTTAATTGCCTGTTCAGTAAATCCTGTTAACCTCTTCTCTGCCTGCGGCTCTTCACTGCATCCAACGAACCTCTCTTCTTTACAAGTCTAGCACCAAAGATCATGTAGTTAGTCAGATTATTCTATGTGGATTTACTGTACAATAGAACTATTCCATAGAAAACTTGATCATTTGATTTTATGCTACACTCTAGGCGACTGTGTCAAATTTCCCACACATGTAAAATCCAACCATGAAAGCGCATACATCTGTAATAAAATGGCCTTTGTCCCAGGAGTCTACCTTCTTTCCCCCTCTTATGGTTGGATTACACGGCTGTTTTCGAAAGTGTAGGAAACAAGGCACTCCTAGTAGTCAGTGCATGGATGCGGTTTATTGTTTCAAATAGATAAGTCGCATATGAAAAAATTATTAGACATTTCTGTCTCGTTGACCTTCATCAGACATGCACTATAAAAGACAAATGCAAATTGATGAACAAAAAAGAAACAAGTTGATGAACAAAAAATAAAAAAAATGTAAACAGTTCATACCAAAGAGCATATTCAAGTGCGGTTATTTTTAATCAAATTCTCAGTGAGTTTCTATGACACAACCTACAGTTGTGGCCAAAAGTATTGACAGATAATACTCAGTTTCTTCCTGAAAATGATTGCAAACACAAATTCTTTGGTATTATTATCTTCATTTAATTTGTCTTAAATGAAAAAACACAAAAGAGAATGAAGCAAAAAGCAAAACATTGGTCATTTCACACAAAACTCCAAAAATGGGCCAGACAAAAGTATTGGCACCCTCAGCCTAATACTTGGTTGCACAACCTTTAGCCAAAATAACTGCGACCAACCGCTTCCGGTTACCATGAATGAGTTTCTTACAATGCTCTGCTTTTAAATTTTAGACCTTTCTTCATTGGAAATTTTAGACCATTCTTCATTGGAAAACTGCTCCAGGTCCCTGATATTAGAAGGGTGCCTCCTCCAAACTGTCATTTTTAGATCTCTCCACAAGTGTTCTATGGGATTCAGGTCTGGACTCATTGCTGGCCACCTTAGAAGTCTCCAGTGTTTTCTCTCAAACCATTTTCTAGTGCTTTTTGAAGTGTGTTTTGGGTCATTGTCCTGCTGAAAGACCCATGACCTCTGAGGGAGACCCAGCTTTCTCACACTGGGCCCTACATTATGCTGCAAAATTTGTTGGTAGTCTTCTGACTTCATAATGCCATGCACACAGTCAAGCAGTCCAGTGCCAGAGGCAGCAAAGCAACCCCAAAACATCAGGGAACCTCCGCCATGTTTGACTGTAGGGACCGTCTTCTTTTCTTTGAATGCCTCTTTTTTTCTCCTGTAAACTCTATGTTGATGCCTTTGCCCAAAAAGCTCTACTTTTGTCTCATCTGACCAGAGAACATTCTTCCAAAACGTTTTAGGCTTTTTCAGGTAAGTTTTGGCAAACTCCAGCCTGGCTTTTTTATGTCTCGGGGTAAGAGGTGGGGTCTTCTTGGGTCTCCTACCATACAGTCCCTTTTCATTCAGACGCCGACGGATAGTATGGGTTGACACTGTTGTACCCTCTACTGCAGGGCAGCTTGAACTTGTTTAGATGTTAGTCGAGGTTCTTTATCCAACATCCGCACAATCTTGCGTTGAAATCTCTTGTCAATTTTTCTTTTCCATCCACATCTAGGGAGGTTAGCCACAGTGCCATGGGCTTTAAACTTCTTGATGACACTGCGTACGGTAGACACAGGAACATTCTGGTCTTTGGAGAAGGACTTGTAGCCTTGAGATTGCTCATGCTTTCCCACAATTTGGTTTCTCAAGTCCTCAGACAGTTCTTTGGTCTTCTTTCTTTTCTCCATGCTCAATGTGGTACACACAAGGACACAGGACAGAGGTTGAGTCAACTTTAATCCATGTCAACTGGCTGCAAGTGTGATTTAGTTATTGCCAACACCTGTTAGGTGCCACAGGTAAGTTACAGGTGCTGTTAATTACACAAATTAGAGAAGCATCACATGATTTTTTGAACAGTGCCAATATGTTATGCCGCACTCACCAGGAGGCGGGGCTTCGGCCCCGACGTCACTCCCTCCGGTACGGCGGTCCCTCGGGGGTCCCCGTCGGGTGCGCATGCGCAGCTCTCGTCCCTGGGTCTTCTCCTCCATGTCACGTTTGCGCTTGCGCGCTCCTGTCAGGGCTGTATAGGGCTCGGTCCTCTCTATGGTAATGGAGGACCTGACCCAGAACCAGTAGTAGTCATGTGCTTTCTGGCTAGGTCCTGACCCGGAACCAGTAGTAGTCATGTGCTATATCAGACGACCTCCCCCTAGGGGAGGTGCCTGATTATTGTTGTGCTTCCTGGCAGGGTCAACTGTGTCCCAGCCTGGCTGTGCGCTGTTCTCAGGTCTTCTGGCACATCCTCTCGTATCCTGTCCCTTGTTTCTCGCTCAGTCGTGCCTCCTGGCATTCACTCTATTCCTGTGTTCTGTTATACCTCCTGGCACGACCTCATTCTGTACTCTGTCGTGCTCCTTGCACGCGTCCTGCTTTGTCTACCTCCGGATGTGTTACTCGCTACACGCCTTAAAGTGCCCACGTGTACCCTCCTTGCACTATCCCGTATTCAGCGCACACCCGTGTATTCTCCTGTGTTCCCTAGTATCCTGCACCCTCCAGTCACACAGTCTCGTTATCTCCCGTGAGCCGGCCGCCTGGTGCCAGCAGTCGTGGTATCGTATCCCCTGGGGCTTTCTCCTGACACTCCCTGTATAGGGGGTGGTCCTCACTAGGCTAGCTCGCCCTGGGAGGGTTGGTGCCGCGACCCAGAGGGTCCACTCCAGGAGTCGCTAACACTCTAACAGTATAATCAGGCCATGGACCCCGCTGGTACTGCGGCTTCCGTCCAAAAGGAGCTGACGTTCCTCCGGGAAAACCAGATTAGGATTATGGCATTTCTCAAGTCCTTGGAGTCCGGTTTATCTGCCTCTCAGTCCTCTGAGCCTGGGAATGCTGCCCAGTTGGCTAGTCTCCAGCAGGAACTTGCACAGCAACGCGACTCCCAGGCTCAGATTCTCAACTATATAGCGTCGGTAGATAATCGGCTCCTTTCCATACAATCTGCCCAGGTCATGCTTGCACACTCGCTTCCGCGCCTATGCAAGCCACCCCGGTATAGTGGTGACCCTTTGTTGTGTCGCGGGTTCTTGAACCAGTATCGTTTGCATTTTGAGTTTTAGCCGCAGCATTATTCCACCGCTCGTGCTAAAATAGCATTTATAGTGTCTCACTTAGAGGGTAAGGCGCTTGCGTGGGTGAATCCCCTTTGGGAGCGTGATGACCCGCTCGTCGCTCAGCTTTCCATCTTTTTGGACACTTTCCGTAAGGTGTTCGAGTCGGGTCGCCTTGCTTCCACCACCGAGTCCCTCTTTAATCTTCGTCAAGGCTCTCTATCGGTTGGACAATACGCGATATGTTTTCGCACTTTGTCCTCTGAGCTAGGTTGGGATAATGATGCCCTCATAGGGGCCTTTTGGCGTGGTCTGTCCGGTCGGATCAAAGACGAACTGGCGGGCCGAGATACCCCTACCAATTTGGAGGATCTTATCTCTCTCGCGACACGCATTGATTTGCGCTTCCAGGAGCGCACCCGCGAGTCAGCCAGAGAGAGAGGGTCCTCTCACCTCTCTTCGTCCACTCGCAGTTTTTCTCAGCCGTTACCAGAGTTATCTTTGGCTGATCCGGTACCTGAGCCTATGCAGGTGGACCGTCTCCAGATAGCTCAACGACGTCTGGTGAAAAGGCAGGCACAAGGGCTCTGTTTCTATTGTGGGGATGCCTCCCACTTTCTACGCTCATGTCCCAAGAGACCTGGGAAGTCTCTCCGCCTGGGACTGTTAAGTAAGGTCTCCTCAAGTGTAAGTGATTCCTCTCTACCCCTGACCGTGCCTGTTTCCCTGAATTTTGGTTTCGAGACTTTTACTGTGAAAGCTATTGTGGACTCTGGAGCAGTGGGTAACTTTATTAGTCTCGAGGCAGTTAAGAAGTTTCGTATTCCTGTCAGATCCCTGGAGTCTCCTAGGTCAGTAGTTCCGGTCGACGGTAAGCCCTTGCAGGACACCGTTAACCAGGTCACTGAGGAAGTTGAGTTGCAGATTGGCACATGTCATTGGGAGCGGATCTCCTTCCACGTATTGCCGACTTCGCCTCATACCCTTCTTCTTGGCCTTCCTTGGTTACGTACTCATGGGCCGACCCTGGACTGGCAATCCGGTGACATACTCCGTTGGGGACCGTCCTGTCAAAAGAGTTGCCTGCTGTTCGTTCATCTGAAGAACCCTGCTTGCTCGTCTTCGACGGTTACAGGTCCGCCGTCCGCCATCCCGTCTGTGACTTGTGACTTTGTCGAGAAGGAGGCTGAAAGTCAGTCTCCACATCCGTCAAGCAACCCATCTGTGACTTGTGACTTTGTCGAGAGGGAGGCAGGGAGTCAGTCTCCACATCCGTCAAGCAACCCGTCTGTGACTTGTGACTTTGTCGAGAAGGAGGCTGAGAGTCAGTCTCCACATCCATCAAGCAACCGGTCTGTGACTTGTGACATTATCAACTGGGGGGCTGAGAGTCAGTCTCCACCTCCGTCAAGTGACCGGCCCAAGGTAATTACCGTGGCTTCCGTCAAGTTGACACCCCAGCGCCCAGGGGAGACCTTTGTGTCTAAAGGTAACCGTAAAGGTGTGTTATCCTGGGGACATTCTTCTCCGGCTGCCGGCCATGTTGGTGCCAAGAGGACACTCTCCAGTTTATCCCACGATTACTGGTGGCCGTCTATTGCTCAGGACATCAAAGACTTCGTGGCTGCTTGTCCATCGTGTGCCAAGAATAGACTTCCCAAGCAACCATCCTCCGACAGCTCGCCTCTTAAGGATGAATTGACTTCCAATGACTGCACCACAGCTTCGGTCTCCGAGCATGTCAGTGTGCCTCTGCCGGTTCGACCTGTCTCGGGAATACCTGCCTCCGACTCTCTGTCCGTGGAGTTCTCCAGGGTATGGCAGGAGACCAAATTTTCTCGTATTGAGACTCTGGATCTGATTGGTCCTCATGCAGTTAGGAAGTGTCTGGATCCCGCTCCTAGTGTCAAGGTGCTATTTTCCAGTTCTAGAGAGAGGGGGCTTAGAGGAGGGGGTACTGTTATGCCGCGCTCACCAGGAGGCGGGGCTTCGGCCCCGACGTCACTCCCTCCGGTACGGCGGTCCCTCGGGGGTCCCCGTCGGGTGCGCACACGCAGCTCTCGTCCCCGGGTCTTCTCCTCCATGTCATGTTTGCGCTTGCGCGCTCCTGTCAGAGCTGTATAGGGCTCGGTCCTCTCTATGGTAATGGAGGACCTGACCCAGAACCAGTAGTAGTCATGTGCTTTCTGAATAGGTCCTGACCCGGAACCAGTAGTAGTCATGTGCTATATCAGACGACCTCCCCCTAGGGGAGGTGCCTGATTATTGTTTTGCTTCCTGGCTGGGTCAGCTGTGTCCCAGCCTGGCTGTGCGCTGTTCTCAGGTCCTCTGCGCTGTCTGCTATTCTGTGGTGCTCCTAGCATTTGCTCTGAACCCTTGTTGCTTCATGCGCAGACGTGCCTTCTGGCACATCCTCTCGTATCCTGTCCCTTGTTTCTCGCTCAGTCGTGCCTCCTGGCATTCACTCTATTCCTGTGTTCTGTTATACCTCCTGGCACGACTGCTGCCTCATTCTGTACTCTGTCGTGCTCCTTGCACGCGTCCTGCTTTGTCTACCTCCGGATGTGTTACTCGCTACACGCCTTAAAGTGCCCACGTGTACCCTCCTTGCACTATCCCGTATTCAGCGCACTCCCGTGTATTCTCCTGTTCCCTAGTATCCTGCACCCTCCAGTCACACAGTCTCGTTATCTCCTGTGAGCCGGCCGCCTGGTGCCAGCAGTCGTGGTATCGTATCCCCTGGGGCTTGCTCCTGACACTCCCTGTATAGAGGGTGGTCCTCACTAGGCTAGCTCGCCCTGGGAGGGTTGGTGCCGCGACCCAGAGGGTCCACTCCAGGAGTCGCTAACACTCTAACACTCTAACACAATACTTTTGTCCACCCTCTTTTTTATGTTTGGTGTGGAATTATATCCAATTTGGCTTTAGGACAATTCTTTTTGTGTTTTTTTTCATTTAAGACAAATTAAATGAAGATAATAATACCAAAAAATTTGTGTTTGCAATCATTTTCAGGAAGAAACTGAGTATTATCTGACAGAATTGCAGGGGTGTCAATACTTTTGGCCACAACTGTATGTAATTAAACAGAAAAAAAACATGAGCATATAGAAAATTCTCATCTTTTTATGTTAACTAAGTCAGAAGGATCAACTGAATATTACAAATATTCAGCTGCACCCTTGCAGCCCTGGAGTCCTGGGTTCAAATCCCACCAAGGACAACATCTGCATGGAGTTTGTATGTTCTCCACATGTTTCCTCCGGGTTCCCTGGTTTCCTCCCACATTCCAAAGACAGACTGATAGGGAATTTAGATTGTGAGGCCCATTGAGGACAGCGATGATAATGTCAGTAAAGCGCTGAGTAATATTTTATAATATATAAAAATAAAGATTGTTATTAAATATTTAATATGAAGTGATCCTTAAAAACATGAAAAGTAGGCATATGCAAAATTCATGTGTAGCAAGGAGTATCAAAGCAATCCCATAGTTATCACTGTAATATGAAAAAACTGTGGGAGGAATCAATAGAGTATTTTAATGCAAGAATGGTCAGCTGTTTACAGTATTTATCAAAAACAAATTCCATGGTTTGTGTAAAGTGTACATATTGCATTTTTTTTTTTATCAGTGATTGTTATGCCTAATTTTTCTTTATTAACTTGATTCTTTTTTGTTTATCAATTTGTCTTTTTCCTTGTCTTTTATAGTGTAAGTCTGATGAAGGTAAATAGAGACTGAAATGTCAAATACCGTATATACTCGAGTATAAGCCGATCCGAGTATAAGCTGACCCCCTAATTTTGCCACAAAAAACTGGGAAAACGCATTGACTCGAGTATAAGCCTAAGGTGGAAAATGCAGCAGCTACTGGTGAATTTAAAAAATAAAAATAGATACCAATAAAAGTAATATTAATTGAGACATCAGTAGGTTAAATGTTTTTGAATATCCATATTGAATCAGGAGCCCCACATAATGTTCCATACAGTTCATGATGGCTCCATAAGATGCTCCATATAAAATACACCACATATAATGCTGCACAAAGGTTAATAATTGCCCCATAAGATGCTCCATAGAATAATATGCCTCATATGCTGCTCCATAAAGGTTATGGTCCCATAAGATGTTCCATAGATTATGCCCCCTTAAAATGTTCCATAGATTATGCCCCCATATGCTGCCCCCATAAGATGCTCCATAGATTATTCCTCCATATGCTGGCCCCATAAGATGCTTCATAGATTATTCCCCCATATGCTGCCACCATAAGATGCTCCATAGATTATTCCCCCATATGCTGCCCCCATAAGATGCTCCATAGATTAATCCCCCATATGCTGCCCCCATAAAATGCTCCATAGATTATGCCCCCATATGCTGCCCCATAAGATGCTCCATAGCTTATTCCCCCATATGCTGCCCCCATAAGATGCTCCATAGATTATATCCCCATATGCTGACCCCATAATATGCTCCATAGATTTTGCCCCTATATGCTGGCCCCATAAAATGCTCCATAGATTATGCCCCCATATGATGCTCCATAGATTATTCCCCCATATGCTGTCCCATATGATGCTCCATAGATTATGCCCCCATATGCTGCCCCATAAGATGCTCCATAGATTATGCCCCCATATGCTACCCCCATATGATGCTCCATAGATGATTCCCCCATATGCTGCCCCATAAGATGCTCCATAGCTTATTCCCCATATGCTGCCCCCATAAGATGCTCAATAGATTATTTCCCCATATGCTGCCCCATAAGATGCTCCATAGATTATTCCCCCATATGCTGCCCCATAAGATGCTCCATAGATTATGCCCCTATATGCTGCCCCCATAAGATGCTCCATAGATTATGCCCCCATATGCTGCCCCCATAAGATGCTCCATAGATTATTCCCCCATATGCTGCCCCCATAAGATGCTCAATAGTTTATGCTGCCGCATTTAAAAATAAAAAAAATTACATACTCACCTCTCCGTTGCTGGGTGTCAGGTGCCGGTGTAACTGCTGGCACCTGAGATATTCACCTGTCCCCCGGTCCATCACTGCTTGCTGCTGTCTGGCATGTCATCTGTCAGTGATGACTGCAAGGGGCATGGTGCGCACTAACCACGTCACCGCGCCCTCTGCTGTCTGAACGTCACTCACAGATGACGTGTCAGACAGCAACAAGCAGCCATGGATGCAGGACAGGTTAGTATCGCTATACTTACCAGTCCTGGTGATGTCTCTTCAGCCCCCAGCTTCTCCGCGATCTCCCTTCCTGCCTTCAGCGGTCACGTGGTACCACTCATTAAAACTCATGAATATGCGCATATTCATTAGTTTAATGAGCGGTACCATGTGACCGCTGAAGGAAGGAAGGGAGATCGCGGAGAAGCTGGGGGCTGCAGAGACCATGCCAGGACGGGTAAGTATGACCTGACACCCCCGCCCCCTCTTCCCCTCTGACCCCCTGGTGTATATGACTTGAATATAAGCCGAGAAGGGGACTTTGAGCCCAAAAAAATGGGCTGAAAATCTCAGCTAATATTCAAGTATATACGGTACATTTTTTCATTCGCGACTTATATGTTTGAAACATTATTAAATAGAGAAAAAAAAAACGAACTATAGTCAGCTCACCTTTCTGTGAAGTCTTCATTAAGCAGCTAGCACTCAGCACGGTTCCATAGAGCAAACTTACTTGGGAAGAGAAAAAAAGAAAAAAAGCAGCGAGTAGATCGCAGACTAAAATATAACCTTTAATCCATTAGGTTAAAATATGAATGGCACAGGATTGCCGGGCATGTAGAAAAACACTTCAGAAACAGATGACGCGTTTCGACATAACAGTCTTCATCAAGAATATTAAATAGAGTACCGGATTCCTCTTCTATCATATGACTGTTTTCTCAACATCTGAAAAAGATGGTACGATTGTTCTGATCAGACTTTGATCAGAGTGGCGTCAGTTTTTCTCAAACTTCGAGGGAGAAATAAAAATAAAAAAATTCCACCTTCTCCATTCTGTCAGTCTATGAAAATCAGATCCTACTCAGATGTCATCTCTCCTATGCTTACATCAAAACTGGACATATCTCCAATTTTTCCGTGGATTACTTGGTCCGAGGAAAAAATATGACATGTGTACAGTCCTATAGAATATCATAGGTATGAGTGCTGTCCGTGAAAACCATGGATAGCACTCGTCCGCGAAAATCAGTCATTTGTAGAGTTGAGCGACTTTTGGTTTTTTAGGGTCGCGTTTCGTTTCGTGAAACCCGACTTTTCCAAAAGTCGGGTCGAGCAAGATCGTCCGATTATAGGGAAAAGTCGGGGTCGTCCCGAAACACGAAACCCAATGTAAGTCAATGGTGAATAAAAGTCGGCAGTGAGAGGAGGACAGGAAACACACCTACAGTGCCCATTTGAATGCCAAAAGCATCAATTCTTCTTACTTAAGCTTGTCAACCTTAATTAACTTCATAATACAAGTTACACACTGAAAAATGGGGGTTATTTGGCTAAAGTTGTGGGGGGGGAGGGCTGGCTGCAGGTTTTCATGTGCCCTGGGCGAAAGAGCGCCCCTTTAACACATACCACAACTCATCATGCTCCGATACGGCAGAGAAATAGCGGTATAGTCCAATGAAAAATACCTCACTTTTTACATCTCATGACGAGGCCCATCTATTTCTCCATACAGAATCATTGGTCCCATATAATGTTTGAAACAGTATATGATGAGCTCCACATAATGCTACAGTATATGTTGGTCCCCATGGATGAAGCTCCACTGTCTTATGGGCCCAAATAATGCTCCAAACATAATGGGCCCCATTTCTAATGCTCTAGTGTATAATGGGCCCTGTAAATGCTGCTCCAGTGTCTGATGTCCACCTTTGGAATGTTCCAGTGTATGGTGGGCCCCATCTATCATTCTCAGACGGTGTTAGGCCCAGTATGGATTGCACAAAGGTGAGAAAGGGTACCGTATCCCCAGAGAACATGTATGGATAGTGTACACATTCAAAATATATGTCTATACATCAGGAGGCAGGCTCAGACGGTGTTAGGCCCAGTATGGATTGCACATGATTGCACAAAGGTTAGAAAGGGTACCGTATCCCCAGATAACATGTATGGATAGCGTACACATTCAAAATATATGTCTCAGGAGGCAGGCTCAGACGGTGTTAGGCCCAGTATGGATTGCACGTGATTGCACAAAGGTTAGAAAGGGTACCGTATCCCCAGATAACATGTATGGATAGCGTACACATTCAAAATATATGTCTCAGGAGGCAGGCTCAGACGGTGTTAGGCCCAGTATGGATTGCACGTGATTGCACAAAGTTTAGAAAGGGTACCGTATCCCCGGATAACATGTATGGATAGCGTACACATTCAAAATATATGTCTCAGGAGGCAGGCTCAGACGGTGTTAGGCCCAGTATGGACTGCACGTGATTGCACAAAGGTTAGAAAGGGTACCGTATCCCCAGATAACATGTATGGATAGCGTACACATTCAAAATATATGTCTCAGGAGGCAGGCTCAGACGGTGTTAGGCCCAGTATGGATTGCACGTGATTGCACAAAGGTTAGAAAGGGTACCGTATCCCCGGATAACATGTATGGATAGCGTACACATTCAAAATATATGTCTCAGGAGGCAGGCTCAGACGGTGTTAGGCCCAGTATGGATTGCACGTGATTGCACAAAGGTTAGAAAGGGTACCGTATCCCCAGATAACATGTATGGATAGCGTACACATTCAAAATATATGTCTCAGGAGGCAGGCTCAGACGGTGTTAGGCCCAGTATGGATTGCACAAAGGTTAGAAAGGGTACCGTATCCCCAGATAACATGTATGGATAGCGTACACATTCAAAATATATGTCTCAGGAGGCAGGCTCAGACGGTGTTAGGCCCAGTATGGATTGCACAAAGGTTAGAAAGGGTCCCTTTTCCCCGGATAACATGTATGGATAGCGTACACATTCAAAATATATGTCTATACATCAGGAGGCAGGCTCAGACGGTGTCAGGCACAGTATGGATTTGACGGCCCAGATTACACAGCGGAGGAGCAGGGAGAGGTAAAGATTGCAAATGCTGGGGCCCTGCCCAAGCAAGGGGGGCCCACTCGTGGGCGTCGGTACTGGCACTGGGCCCCTCATAGTACAGCGGTGTGTCTGACGGCGGGTGTGCACCACCACCGTCAGAGACACTTGATTGCACTATGAGGGACCCTGTGCCAGTGCCCGTGCCCAAGAGTCGGCCTACCCACCTGTCCAGGGCAACGGCACTCGCACGGTGTCGTGCGCTAGGTGGTGACCCCGGCCATGGGGGGGAGGCAGCACAGTTAGGGAGTTTTAGAAAGTGGCATATGTTGATGTTGGACATTCAGCTGATGCAAAAGGCGAAATAGGTGAAGTACCAGGAAGAGGTGGACCAAAGCAAGCCATTTTTCTGTCACCCTATGTGTCATCAGGGGAAGGTGGGACAAAATCCTTGGAAACCCATGCGTGGTTCATTTTAATGAAGGTTAGATCATCCACATTTTGGGTTGACAGACGGGTCCTTTTTTCTGTCAGGATTGATCCAGCTGCACTGAAGACTCTTTCCGATAGCACACTTGCAGCTGGGCAAGCGAGCTCCTGTAAGGCATATTGGGCCAATTCAGGCCAGGTGTCCAGTTTAGCAGCCCAATAGTCAAAGGGGAATGACCTGTGTGGGAGAACATCGATATGGGAGGAAAAGTAGTTTGTAACCATAGTTGACAACTGCTGTCTCCTGTCACTTTCCATCGATGCAGTATTACCAGTTGTGTGAGCGGTATTTGAAAAATCAGTCCACAACATTGTCATGAAACCCCTGTCTCCAACGCCACTTCTGCTGTGTGCACCACGAACACCTCTGCCAAGCTGCCCCCGGCCCGTACGGCTCGTGTGAGAACCATCACCGCTGCTGTGTGCTGGGAATGCCTCAAGCAACCGATTTACCAGAGTTGCTTGTATATTAGCCAATATTAGGTCAAGGTTCTCCTGTGGCATGTTTTGTAATTTGCCTTTATAGCGTGGATCCAGGATGCTGGCCAACCAGTAGTCGTCATCGTTCATCATTTTGGCAATGCGGGGGTCCCTTTTTAGGATCCGCAAGGCATAATCTGACATGTGGGCCAATGTTCCCGGTGTCAATGATGCACTGCGAGTGCTGGGTGGAGGAGCACTTTCTGGCAAATCCACATCCCTCCAGTCACGCACAAACCCTGTACCAGACCTTGCCACGCCAACATTTTCACTTGCCCCACGAGATGCATCCTCCTCCCCTAAGTAATCATCCCCATCATCATCCTCCTCTTCTTCCTCCACCTCGTCCAGGAGAGGTCCCTGAGCAGACAATGACTGAATGTCATCAAGGATTCCCTCCTCCTCTTCCTCCTCATCAACATTGGCTGCAGACGCCTGCTCCGGCCTCTTTCACACATCAGGTTTTCGCCGTCAGGCGCGATCCAGCGCTTTTGACAGAAACCGGATCCGGCGAAATGCAATGCCGGATCCGGTTTCCCCCCCATTGACTTGCATTTGCGCCGGATCGCGCCGGATGGCCATGCGTTTCATCCGGTTTTCGCCGGATCCGGCAATGTGTCGCGATCCGGCGTCTGGAAAAAACGGCTACTGTAACGTTTTTTGTCTCCGGCGAAAAAGCCGGACACGCCGGATCCGGCGCGTCCGGCTTTTTCACACAATGAAAGCCTATGAGCGCCGCAATGTGCCTGATCCGGCGAAAGCCGGATCCGGTTTTTTTGGTCTGAGCATGCTCAGTAGCTCTGCCCACAAGACATATATAAAAGCAAGACAGTGGGACCCACAGCCACACCCAACATGCCACCCAAGAAAGCAACCAAGCACAGCAGGAGAAGGCAGGAGACCACTGCAGCACCATCAGCACCACCACCACCCCAAATGGAGCAGCAAATGGAACATGCTGAGGAGGGGAGGCCAGCAGCAGATGAGAGACGGTAATTATCAAATCCCCCATTCCTCCAAACTAGGGCTATTGAATATCAAGATATTCATTGGCCCTTTGTTTCTCTTTATTCAACAGCCGCCCAATAGATGCAGCAGCAGCAGCAATGGCAGCAGCTGGAACACCACCCACAGGCATGGAGTGTGGCCACCAGGAAGACAGCACATCATCTTCTGGGAGCCCTCCCTCGCATCGTCAGCGTTTGACGGTAAGTTTTTATTTCCAAAATCCATCATCTCTGTAATATATGTCTATTCATTGCCTTTTATTTCAAAACAGGATTCACAAGATGAAGAGGAGCTCCCAGAAGAAGAAGGAAGGGGTGGACAGACACCTGTAGTGGGCTCACAATTAGTAAGTTTTTTGCATCAAACGCAGAAACACAACATCACACTACAGACAACACATAGAAAACAATGTTCTGCAGACCACACACAGCAAACAAATGCCTACATCCAAAGACATAACATTTTTTGTTTTCTTCTCTAGTCTTCCCAATCTGGTGCTCGGCCAAGAGGTCCTCGCAGTGCCTCCCAGGGTCGTCGGCAACAGCAACGCGGCGGTCACCAGCGTGTAAGTATAAATATTTTTGCTTTGTTTTTTTGCACTTTTTATTTCATTTCTTTTGTGGAGGCTAATTATGTTATTTTTGTCTTTTTCTTTAACAGCCTTCACAGCGTGCTCCCGACTCTGACGGTGAGGATGGAGGACTCGATGTGGACCACCTCATCGATCTCGTCAGAGAAAGGGAGCCGCTCTGGAATATGGCTGACCGCCGCCACGCTGACCTTATCGTTACCCGACGACTCTGGGAGGAAATCTGTTCGCTCAGGGGTGGATTAAGGGTAGCCAGGGCCCGGGGCAGTTCAGACTCTGTGGGCCCCCCTCGTCACGTGACGGGGGTCATGAATCGTAGAGCCACACTCTACATAGAGAATAATGGGGCCTCCAGCACCGACCTCCACCCGCAGAGCCACACTCTACATAGAGAATAATGGGGCCTCCAGCACCGACCTCCACCCGCAGAGCCGCACTCCACATAGAGAATAATGGAGCCTCCAGCACCGACCTCCACCTGCAGAGCCCCACTCCACATAGAGAATAATGGAGCCTCCAGCACCGACCTCCACCTTCAGAGCCCCACTCCACATACAGAATAATGGGGCCTCCAGCACCGACCTCCACCCGCAGAGCCGCACTCCACATAGAGAATAATGGAGCCTCCAGCACCGACCTCCACCTGCAGAGCCCCACTCCACATAGAGAATAATGGAGCCTCCAGCACCGACCTTCACCCGCAGAGCCCCACTCCACATAGAGAATAATGGGGCCTCCAGCACCGACCTCCACCCGCAGAGCCACACTCTACATAGAGAATAATGGGGCCTCCAGCACCGACCTCCACCCGCAGAGCCACACTCTACATAGAGAATAATGGGGCCTCCAGCACCGACCTCCACCCGCAGAGCCGCACTCCACATAGAGAATAATGGAGCCTCCAGCACCGACCTCCACCTGCAGAGCCCCACTCCACATAGAGAATAATGGAGCCTCCAGCACCGACCTTCACCCGCAGAGCCCCACTCCACATAGAGAATAATGGAGCCTCCAGCACCGACCTCCACCTGCAGAGCCCCACTCCACATAGAGAATAATGGAGCCTCCAGCACCGACCTCCACCTTCAGAGCCCCACTCCACATACAGAATAATGTGGCCTCCAGCACCGACCTCCACCTGCAGAGCCCCACTCCACATACAGAATAATGGGGCCTCCAGCACCGACCTCCACCCGCAGAGCCGCACTCCACATACAGAATAATGGGGCCTCCGGCACCGACCTCCACCCCGCAGAGCCGCACTCCACATAGAGAATAATGGAGCCTCCAGCACCGACCTCCACCCGCACTCCACATAGAGAATAATGGAGCCTCCAGCACTGCCCTCCACCCGCAGAGCCACACTCCACATAGAGAATAATGGAGCCTCCAGCACCGACCTCCACCTGCAGAGCCCCACTCCACATACAGAATAATGGGGCCTCCAGCACCAACCTCCACCCGCAGAGCCGCACTCCACATAGAGAATAATGGGGCCTCCGGCACCGACCTCCACCCGCAGAGCCGCACTCCACATACAGAATAATGGGGCCTCCGGCACCGACCTCCACCCGCACTCCACATAGAGAATAATGGAGCCTCCAGCACTGACCTCCACCCACAGAGCCGCACTCCACATAGAGAATAATGGAGCCTCCAGCACCGACCTCCACCCGCACTCCACATAGAGAATAATGGAGCCTCCAGCACCGACCTCCACCCGCAGAGCCGCACTCCACATAGAGAATAATGGAGCCTCCAGCACCTACCTCCACCCGCAGAGCCGCACTCCACATAGAGAATAATGGGGCCTCCAGCACCGACCTCCACCCGCAGAGCCGCACTCCACATAGAGAATAATGGAGCCTCTGGCACCGACCTCCACCCGCAGAGCCGCACTCCACATAGAGAATAATGGGGCCTCCAGCACCTACCTCCACCCGCAGAGCCGCACTCCACATAGAGAATAATGGAGCCTCCAGCACCGACCTCCACCCGCAGAGCCGCACTCCACATAGAGAATAATGGGGCCTCCGGCACCGACCTCCACCCGCAGAGCCGCACTGCACATAGAGAATAATGGAGCCTCCAGCACCGACCTCCACCCGCAGAGCCGCACTCCACATAGAGAATAATGGGGCCTGCAGCACCGACCTCCACCCGCAGAGCCGCACTCCACATAGAGAATAATGGAGCCTTCGGCACCGACCTCCACCCGCAGAGCCGCACTCCACATAGAGAATAATGGGGCCTCCAGCACCGACCTCCACCCGCAGAGCCGCACTCCACATACAGAATAATGGGGCCTCCAGCACCGACCTCCACCCGCAGAGCCGCACTCCACATAGAGAATAATGGAGCCTCCAGCACCGACCTCCACCCGCAGAGCCGCACTCCACATAGAGAATAATGGAGCCTCCAGCACCGACCTCCACCCGCAGAGCCGCACTGCACATAGAGAATAATGGGGCCTCCAGCACCGACCTCCACCCGCAGAGCCCCACTCCACATAGAGAATAATGGAGCCTCCAGCACCGACCTCCACCCGCAGAGCCGCACTCCACATAGAGAATAATGGGGCCTCCAGCACCGACCTCCACCCGCAGAGCCGCACTCCACATAGAGAATAATGGAGCCTCCAGCACCGACCTCCACCCGCAGAGCCACACTCCACATAGAGAATAATGGAGCCTCCAGCACCGACCTCCACCCGCAGAGCCCCACTCCACATAGAGAATAATGGGGCATCCAGCACCGACCTCCACCCGCAGAGCCGCACTCCACATAGAGAATAATGGAGCCTCCAGCACCGACCTCCACCCGCAGAGCCGCACTCCACATAGAGAATAATGGAGCCTCCAGCACCGACCTCCACCCGCAGAGCCACACTCCACATAGAGAATAATGGAGCCTCCAGCACCGACCTCCACCCGCAGAGCCGCACTCCACATAGAGAATAATGGAGCCTCCAGCACCGACCTCCACCCGCAGAGCCGCACTCCACATAGAGAATAATGGAGCCTCCAGCACCGACCTCCACCTGCAGAGCCACACTCCACATAGAGAATAATGGAGCCTCCAGCACCGACCTTCTCCCGCAGAGCCGCACTCCACATACATGGCTGCTCTCAGTGCTCTGTGCCGTGCGCACAGGACCTGTGATGAGGTCACAGGAGGGGAGGAGACAGGGGTCACATGATCGGGGGCCCTGACACCTTACCTCCTGTGATCTCATCACAAGCCTTTGCACGCTACCAGCAGCATCAGCGTTCAGGCTACTTGTAGATGCTGCTGGTAGCAGAGCACATAATGCCGCCCCCACGGTCACTCACTTTTAGGTGGGGAGAAGATGGAGTGCCATTGCAGAAGCCAGCAGGAATGTGGTGGGGGCCCCCTTAGAAGCTCTTGTGGTGGGGGCCCCGGGGCTGAAGCCCCGCCTGCCCTGCCTATAATCCGGCCCTGCGCGGTGGCGGATTATAATGGGGCAATTTACTGGCCTGGGCTGTGGGCCCCTTAACCCCACTGGGCCCGGGGCAACTGCCCAAATTGACCTCATTATAATCCGCCACTGTGTTCGCTCCTTGTGGGCCGCTGGGAGGACCTCGATGTTCGGGCCCAGATTAAAGAGCGTAAGTATATACAGTACCGGTTGCTTGATGTTAACCAGTGTTTCCCGAACTCCAGTCCTCGTGGTCCCCACGGATCATGTGTTCAGGATTTCTATTTACTATGGAAATCCTGAAAACATGACCCCTGGGGACCATGAGGACTGGAGTTTGGGAAACACTGATGTTGTATACTAACCACTTTGTCCTTTCTCGTTTCAGGGAACAGAATTGTGAATCGGTGGCGGTCTGTGAGGGATCGTTTCAAGAAGGAGTTCAATAAAGAGATGCGGGCCCCGAGTGGATCTGGAGGACGCAGGAGCAAGTACTAGTACGCAGAAGCCCTGTCGTTCCTCCGGGAAACAATGGTCACTAGAAGGTAAATATTACACACCACATGTGAAAAAAAATGTTAGATGTAAATTTTTTTTTTCAGCCAGGGCCATACCATGTCAGTATTTTAATTGTTTTTTTTTCTCTTTATTCCACAGCACGGTGAGCAGCACTCGGGAGCCTGCACGATTGGACCCTTCTGAGGCGATCCCTGAGGAGACCGGCACCGAGGGACACTTCGACCGCCCCGGTACATCTGCACCTTCCCAGCCTTCCCACACATTCGACCCATCTGTCCCATCCACCAGCACAGGAGCATCGTGGCCGCCTACATTACATGAAGCTGCTGGTGAGGAGATCGCTTTCCCTTTACCCCACCCTTCTGCCCCTGCCACCTCTAGTACACCTGCGGGTACTGGGCGGCAGCGACAGAGGGGTCAGGAAAAGACTTATGCGCCAGAGTTCTTGCATCTGAATGCATCTTTCCAGAACTGTCTAAAAGTCTTGTCAGAGCAAATCTCCGCAGGCTATCAGCAGATCAACTCCAGCATTCTGGAGGTGAAGACACTTCTGCAAACCATGCATTCAGAAGCAAGATCTTCGCCAAACCACACCTTTTTCAGGTCTGTTGTGGAGCGCATGGAAACGCTCTCTCCTGCCCAGCAGATGCATGTAATGCATTCATGCCACGCTGCTCTCCAGCAAGTTACCTCCCAACCTCCTCCTCCCACCACAGTAGTTCCTCCACCTGCACCCCCTCCAGCCACTTTCCATCCTCCCCCTCCTATTACATCTACACCCCCTCCAGCCACTTTCCATCCTCCCCCTCCTATTACATCTACACCCCCTCCAGCCACTTTCCATCCTCCCCCTCCTATTACATACCATCCACCTCCCCAGCACCATCCACCTCCCCAGCACCATCCACCTCCCCAGCACCAGCAACCTCCCCAGTACCAGCAACCTCCCCAGTACCAGCAACCTCCCCAGTACCAGCAACCTCCCCAGTACCTGCAAACTCCCCAGTACCAGCAACCTCCCCAGTACCAGACATCTCCCCACTTCCAGCAACCTGCCCCATACCAGACATCTCCCCACTTCCAGCAACCTGCCCCGTACCAGACATCTCCCCACTTCCAGCAACCTGCCCCGTACCAAACTCCTTCCCCATACAACTTGCCATCAACATCATCTGCTCCTACAGTCCCTGCCCAACCCTCCACTCCACCACCCACCACCTCTTCTGCTTCCCACATGTCCACCTATTCTGTAGTTTTTTCCACACCTTCACCTCTAACTGTTCCTTCCCCACCACGATCCCAGTCCTCTCTCCACACTCCCAGTGTCGAAGTGTCCCGCAGCCCCTCCAGCAGTATTTCCACCACACACTACACAGATTTATAATGTGTGTATTTAAATAAAAATGACCAGTTTTATGGTTTCAAAGCTTTATTAAACAAGTTTATTAAAATTTTAAAAAAGTTTACTAAAAAAAATATTTTTCAATAAAAGTTAAATTATTTTACACTGGTTGTCTGTCATGTCTTTCTGCGGCGAAAAAGGTTAAATACAGGGTATTTAAAAGGTGAAATGGTATTCAAAACTAGGTATATAACTTTGGGTAAATTTTAGCTTTTTGCCACAGTTGTGTTCCTGGTTGTGTTTGAAGCAAAGTATTTCACCTAAAAAGTTGTGTTTATTGTTGGTGATTTCCTAACAATGTACACAACTTTTGTTAAAAGGTGAAATACTTAGCATAAAACACAACCAGGTACACACCTGTGGCCTAAATCTAAAAATAGTAAGACCATGACAAGATAGCCAACTTTGGTTGGCAAAGTTATATACTGTTGGTCCAGAAGGTACACAAGTTTGGTTAGGGCACAAATCTTTCACACTCTGTCATCCTGCCAGTGTACTCTGCCTTGAGGTGACATAAAGTATAGTGCAAAATTGTCCCTCATTACTGAAACCGTCACAGAACTTCTAGTGGTAATGTCATGGTAATCTTGCAAGGTGGTTTCTTCAGAGGTGTCCTCAATGGAAATGGGTTCCTTGCAGATAACAAAATTGTGGAGTACCACGCACGCTTTGATCACCTCGTCCACAGTTTCTGTCTTGAGGTTGATCGCAGTCAATAGGACCCGCCATTTGGCTGTCAGAATACCAAAGGTACATTCAACCATTCTTCTTGCTCTTGTGAGGCGGTAATTAAAAATGCGTTTTGGTCTTGTCAATCCTCTGCTAGAGTACGGTTTCAAAAGGTGTTCTGACAGCTGGAAGGCTTCATCCCCTACACAGACAAATGGCATAGGTGGACCAGATGTTTGCGGCAGCGGTCTAGGTGGTGGGAACTGGAAGGTGTTTCCATACAGTTTACGCCCCATGGCAGACAGTTTGAAAACTTGAGAGTCACTGGAGCGGCCATAGGCCCCAATATCAACCGCAATAAATTTGTATTCCGCGTCAGCGATGGCCATGAGGACAATTGAAAAATATTTCTTGTAATTGAAATATTCCGATCCCGATCCAGCTGGCTTTACAATGCGGATATGTTTCCCGTCCACAGCGCCCAAGCAGTTTGGAAACTGACATATCTGTTGAAACTTGTCAGCAATTTCAATCCACCTCTCTGTTGTGGGCTCTGGTAAAAACTCTTCAGCTAAGGAGTCCCACAGTGCACGGCATGTGTACTTCACAATTCCAGATATGGTGGAAATCCCGAGTCTGTACTGGAAATGCAGTGACGAAAGGGATTCTCCAGTTGCAAGAAATCTGTGGGGAATTAAAAAACAATAAATTAGTTTTAAATCACAGCATTACATACCAAAACTGACCTATAACACTTGGAGATACAAACTACCACCAACAAGATTGCAGTGAAAGTGTGCTCTGATGCGAGCATATCCAATAAATGTGGCTTACCTTAAAGTCACCATCAGACGCTCTGCGGGTGAAACAGAGAAGCGGCAATAGGTGTCCGCTTTTCTTATGAGGTGTGCAATGCGCTCCACCAAGTAATCAAAATTCTCCATTTTCATCCTAACATATCCAAAAAATTTATCCAGGTTTCGTCGAAGGTCCATGCAGAGTGTAGAATAGACCCCACGCGTCATTCTCTTGGCTGTGATGGGGTGGATCCACAAACGTCGTCTACGATGCCTGATGCGCTGCTGTCTCGCTCTCTCCTCCAGAACAATCACCCTCAAACGATTTGCCTCCGCTATAAAATCCGCCAAATTCTTCAAAATATTTCCAATGACAACATCCATCTTCGCCAGTACTTGCTCTTCTCTCCAACCTGCACTTTCTCCTCTACAACCTGTCAAAGAAGGGCTGTAGGAACATGCTATATATAGTTTTCCAGTAGCCAATCCCGTTCGGAAGGCCACAAGGGTCAATTTTAAAAACCGGATCCGGCGTAATCCGTCGAAAAACGGATAGAAAAACGGATGAACCGGATGAGACGGATCCGGTTTTGTCTGTCAAGAAAAAGACGGATCCGGCAGAAAACCGGATCCGTCACATCCGGTTTTACGAAACATTTGCCGGATCCGGCGTTCCGGCACAACGCCGGATTGCGCCTGACGCCGAAAACCTGATGTGTGAAAGTAGCCTTAAGATGCGTCAAAGTTTGCATGAGCAGACGCATAAGTGGGATGCTCATGCTTAGGATGGCGTCGTCTGCGCTTACCAGCCGTGTGCATTCCTCAAAACACTGAAGGACTTTACAAAGGTCTTTCAGCTTCGACCACTGCACACCTGTCAACTCCATGTCTGCTCTCAAAGTGCCTGGCCGTGTATCCTCCCACAAATGCATTATGGCCTGCCTCTGCTCGCACAGCCGCTCCACCATGTGCAGGGTGGAGTTCCACCTTGTTGCAATGTCGATAATGAGGCGGTGGTTGGGAAGGTGGAGCAATCGCTGCAGCTTCTGCATACAAACGGAGTGTACAGGCGACCGGCGGATGTGCGCGCACAGTCTTCGCACCTTCTGGAGCAGGGCTGTTAACTCCGGATAATTTTTGAGGAAGCACTGCACCACCAGGTTCAAGGTGTGAGCCAAGCAAGGTATGTGGCTGAGTTTTGAAAGGGCTATGGCTGCCACAAAATTACGGCCGTTATCACTAACTACCTTGCCTGCCTCAAGATGTACACTGCCCAGCCATGACTCAGTTTGTCGCTTCAAGTACTCGGCCAGCACCTCGGCGGTGTGTCTGTCGCCCAGACACATCATCTGCAACACAGCCTGCTGACGCTTTCCACTAGCTGCTCGATAGGGGGACACATCGTGTGCAACAGTGGCAGCTACAGATGGAGTGCTCGTACGACTGCGCTCTGTGGACGAGCTTTCGCTTCTGGAGGAGGAGGAGGAGGAGGGTCGAACGCCTACAGCCAATTGTTTCCTATACCGTGGGCTAGGCAGCACTGTCCCACCACCGCTGTCCCCTGTGGACCCTGCATCCACCACATTAACCCAGTGCGCAGTGATGGATACGTAACGGCCCTGGCCAAGCCGACTGGACCATGCATCAGTTGTGAGGTGCACCTTTCCGCTCACTGACTGCTTGAGTGCATGGACAATGCGGTCTTTCACATGATGGTGGAGGGCTGGGATGGCTTTGCGAGAGAAGAAGTGGCGACTGGGTAGGTCATAGCGTGGTACTGCATAGGCCATGAGTTCGCGGAAAGCTGTGCTTTCCACCAACCGAAAGGGCATCATCTCAAACGAGATTAGTTTGGCAATGTGGGCGTTCAAACCCAGTGTACGCGGATGAGAGACTGAGTACTTTCTTGACCTACTCATAGTGTCTGGGAGGGTGAGCTGGACTTGAGAGCTGCATATGGTGGAAGTAGCGGTGGACAGGGCGGACTGAGAGAGGGTTGATGATGGTGATGGAGTTGGTGTTCTTTCTGATGGCCTAGAATCAGTCTTTCGTTGATATAACAGTGGGATTCCCTGACTGCTGTGGTCTTGCAACGACACCTCAACATTTGCTGCTGTGCTAACCGGTGGGCTTACAGTGGGGGAAACAATGTAGCGTTGCTGACTACCTTCGTTGTGATCAGTTGCACATGTGGCACTTGAGGTTTGGTGTTGTGTCCACGCTTGCAAGTGCATGCTGGTTAAATGTCTAAGCATTCAACTGGTATTCAAATTTTTCAGATTTTTCCCTCGGCTAAAGGTCTTTGCGCACTTCTTACAGATAACCTTGGCCTGATCATGAGGATTTTGGTCAAAAAAGTGCCACACTGCACTCTTCCTACTTTGGCAGACATTTTGCGGCCTAGCACGCTGTGATCTTTTGACCCTCTGGACAAGCTGTCCAGCAACTTTTTTGATGTTTGGAACCTGTCTTTGGAGTGCTCCGGGCCTGCCAGATAACAGCTGTTGCGATGTCGATGTCTGCTGTGGATGCTCCTCATTTGAGCTATTGGAAGCAGCACCCTCTTCCCCCAATGGATGCCAATCTGGGTCAACAACTGGGTCATCCATCACCTCCTCTTCTATGTCATGTGCACCTTCCTCTGTGTCACCGTGTATGGTGGTATAGTGTGCGGGAAGGGGCACTTGAGTCTCATCAGGGTCAGAATCTGGCTCTGTACACTGCGAGGACAATGTAGTGCTCTGAGTGAATGTACCAGCAGAATCATCCAGCAGCGGCTGTGCATCAGTGCACTCCATGTCAGATTCATCTTGGCCTGGGTAATTCACCATTTCACTTGATAATCCAGGCATGGTATGTGAAAACAGCTCCATGGAGTAATCAGTAGTATGGCCTGCGTCATCCTTCAATCTTGGTTGGGGTGAAGGACACAAGGAAAGGTGTGGTTCATGAACATGAGCCTCCAATGACGACTCAGTGCTTTTACTTTTTACAACTGAAGAAGAGGAGGCGATAGAGCTGGAGGCTGAGTCAGCAATGTAAGACAAAACTTTTTCCTGATGCTCTGGCTTTAAAAGCGGTTTGCCAACTCCTAGAAAACTAAGCGTTCGAGGCCTTATGTAGCCAGACGATGACGCAGGGTCAGCACCTCCTGCATTCGGTCCTATTTTGCTCTTGCCACTACCATCAGATCCACCACCAACACCATCATTACCAGCTGCCAACCCCCGCCCAATTCCACGGCCTCTTCCACCAGTCTTCCTCATTTTTGGTAGAAATGTAGACAAAATCCAACAAACTATATAGTAATGTAAAACAAGGTACAAGGTGTCTATAGGACAGGGGAGATTTTGAATTTCTGCAGACACTTGTGGACACTGGACACTTTTGGATTGTGTGAGGCCCACTGATATCTGAGCGCTATGTGACAGGCTCGATGGCACAGCTGTGACCAAAGTGACTAGAGGATAAGGGAGATTTTGAATCTCTGCACACACTTTTGGACACTGGATGGACACTTTTGGATTGTGTGAGGCCCACTGATATCTGAGCGCTATGTGACAGGCTCGATGGCACAGCTGTGACCAAAGTGACTAGAGGATAAGGGAGATTTTGAATCTCTGCACACACTTTTGGACACTGGACACTTTTGAATTGTGTGAGGCCCACTGATATCTGAGCGCTATGTGACAGGCTCGATGGCACAGCTGTGACCAAAGTGACTAGAGGATAAGGGAGATTTTGAATCTCTGCACACACTTTTGGACACTGGATGGACACTTTTGGATTGTGTGAGGCCCACTGATATCTGAGCGCTATGTGACAGGCTCGATGGCACAGCTGTGACCAAAGTGACTAGAGGATAAGGGAGATTTTGAATCTCTGCACACACTTTTGGACACTGGATGGACACTTTTGGATTGTGTGAGGCCCACTGATATCTGAGCGCTATGTGACAGGCTCGATGGCACAGCTGTTACCAAAGTGACTAGAGGATAAGGGAGATTTTGAATCTCTGCACACACTTTTGGACACTGGATGGACACTTTTGGATTGTGTGAGGCCCACTGATATCTGAGCGCTATGTGACAGGCTCGATGGCACAGCTGTGACCAAAGTGACTAGAGGATAAGGGAGATTTTGAATCTCTGCACACACTTTTGGACACTGGATGGACACTTTTGGATTGTGTGAGGCCCACTGATATCTGAGCGCTATGTGACAGGCTCGATGGCATAGCTGTGACCAAAGTGACAAGAGGATACGGGAGATTTTGAATCTCTGCACACACTTTTGGACACTGGACACTTTTGGATTGTGTGAGGCCCACTGATATCTGAGCGCTATGTGACAGGCTCGATGGCACAGCTGTGACCAAAGTGACTAGAGGATAAGGGAGATTTTGAATCTCTGCACACACTTTTGGACACTGGACACTTCTGGATTTTGTGAGGCCCAATGAATATCTGAGCGCTATGTGACAGGCTCGATGGCACAGCTGTGACCAAAGTGACTAGAGGATAAGGGAGATTTTGAATCTCTGCACACACTTTTGGACACTGGATGGACACTTTTGGATTGTGTGAGGCCCACTGATATCTGAGCGCTATGTGACAGGCTCGATGGCACAGCTGTGACCAAAGTGACTAGAGGATAAGGGAGATTTTGAATCTCTGCACACACTTTTGGACACTGGATGGACACTTTTTGATTGTGTGAGGCCCACTGATATCTGAGCGCTATGTGACAGGCTCGATGGCACAGCTGTGACCAAAGTGACTAGAGGATAAGGGAGATTTTGAATCTCTGCACACACTTTTGGACACTGGACACTTTTGGATTGTGTGAGGCCCACTGATATCTGAGCGCTATGTGACAGGCTCGATGGCACAGCTGTGACCAAAGTGACTAGAGGATAAGGGAGATTTTGAATCTCTGCACACACTTTTGGACACTGGACACTTCTGGATTTTGTGAGGCCCAATGAATATCTGAGCGCTATGTGACAGGCTCGATGGCACAGCTGTGACCAAAGTGACTAGAGGATAAGGGAGATTTTGAATCTCTGCACACACTTTTGGACACTGGACACTTTTGGATTGTGTGAGGCCCACTGATATCTGAGCGCTATGTGACAGGCTCGATGGCACAGCTGTGACCAAAGTGACTAGAGGATAAGGGAGATTTTGAATCTCTGCACACACTTTTGGACACTGGATGGACACTTTTGGATTGTGTGAGGCCCACTGATATCTGAGCGCTATGTGACAGGCTCGATGGCACAGCTGTGACCAAAGTGACTAGAGGATAAGGGAGATTTTGAATCTCTGCACACACTTTTGGACACTGGATGGACACTTTTTGATTGTGTGAGGCCCACTGATATCTGAGCGCTATGTGACAGGCTCGATGGCACAGCTGTGACCAAAGTGACTAGAGGATAAGGGAGATTTTGAATCTCTGCACACACTTTTGGACACTGGACACTTTTGGATTGTGTGAGGCCCACTGATATCTGAGCGCTATGTGACAGGCTCGATGGCACAGCTGTGACCAAAGTGACTAGAGGATAAGGGAGATTTTGAATCTCTGCACACACTTTTGGACACTGGATGGACACTTTTGGATTGTGTGAGGCCCACTGATATCTGAGCGCTATGTGACAGGCTTGATGGCACAGCTGTGACCAAAGTGACTAGAGGATAAGGGAGATTTTGAATCTCTGCACACACTTTTGGACACTGGACACTTTTGGATTGTGTGAGGCCCAATGAATATCTGAGCGCTATGTGACAGGCTCGATAGCACAGCTGTGACAAAAGTGACTAGAGGATAAGGGAGATTGGATTGCTTTTAAAAAAGCAGTTTGCGGAGCAGTGGGTAAACAGCAATGCAGGAATGTCAGGAAGCCTTAGAAGGCAGCCCAACAACCAACACCACTGATACACCACTATATAGCCTCCCCTTGCACTGCACACACAGTGACTGGTGTGTTGTGCAGGCCAAATTGCTAGCAGCAGAAGCAGTTTTTTTTTCTTCTCAGCAGGACAAAAAAAAATAATTGGGATTGCTTTTTAAAAAGCAGTTTGCGGAGCAGTGGGTAAACAGCAATGCAGGAATGTCAGGAAGCCTTAGAAGGCAGCCCAACAACCAACACCACTGATACACCACTATATAGCCTCCCCTTGCACTGCGCATACAGTGACTGGTGTGTTGTGCAGGCCAAATCGCTAGCAGCAGAAGCAGTTTTTTTGTCTTCTTCCCTGCCTAACGCTCTCCCTACAGAATCAGCAGCAACCTCTCCCTATACTAAGATCGGCAGAAGTAAGATGGAGGTCGGCGTGCACGCCCTTTTATACCCCCTGTGACGCCCACCAAAGCAAGCCAATCACTTGCATGCCCTTCTGAAAGATGGTGGTGACCCGTGCCTATGTCATCACGTTGCCCACAGTGTCCGTGGATCCTGATTGGCTGAAAAAGAGCGCAAAACAAACTTTTGAAACGCGACTTTGGCGCGTAAGTCGCCGACCTCGTGGCCGACCTCATCCTAGGGTCGGGTTTCGTTTCATGAAACCCGACTTTGCCAAAAGTCGGCGACTTTTGAATTTTTTCGACCCGTTTCGCTTAACTCTAGTCATTTGCATGAACCCTCAGGGTTCTTTTACACTTGACGTATTTTTGCGGGCCGTTTTTGCGACCCCAATAGATTTCTATGGGGCCGCAAAAACGGCCCGCAAAAATTCATCGGAGCACCATGTGCCGTATAGCCGTGAGGGCCGTATATACGGCCGTGAAAAAATATCGACCTTGCTCGATATTTTTCATGGCTCACGGACACGGCCGCAATATATTTCAATGGTACTGCAAAAACAATGGTAGCTTGTTTTTGCGGTACACCGTATTTGCGGATCGCTGTATTTTTCCCACCAATTTGATAAAACAGGGGAAAACGGTGATCCGAGAAGGTTTTTTGCGGCCTGTTTTTGCAGGAGACCGCAAAAATCACGGCAATAAGCCTCACAAAAACGGGCCGCAAAAACGGGCCACAAAAAACCCGGGAAGTGTAAAAGAAGCCTTAGGCTAAGTGCACACGTACCGGAACTCTCGCGGAAATTACCGCGAGAATTCCGGAATTCCAGTCCGCGGGAAAATCGCATTTTAAATTCCCGCGATTTTCCCACGGAAAAACTAGCATTTTGCAAGCGTAATTAGCTTGCAAAATGCTAGCGTTCTCCAAGCGATCTGTAGCATCGCTTGGAGAACTGATTGACAGGATGGTCACACTCGTCAAACATAGTGTTTGACGAGTGTGACCAACTTTTTACTACTGAGGCCGCCTATGCAGCATCAGTAGTAAAAGATAAAATGTAAAAAAAAAAAACCAAGGTGTTATTCTTACCCTCCGTCGTCCCGCGCAGCCGTTCCCAGTAATCCTTTGCGAAAATGCCCGCGATGACGTCAGTTCTCGCGGGATCGCAATGTCTCGCGGTAATTCGCGATGACGTCGCGCGAATGACCGCGAGACTTCGCGATCCCGCGAGAACGGACGCCATCGCGGGCATTTTCGCAAAGGACTACTGGGAACGAGAGCGTGAAGAGAAGCGGGAAGGCTGCGCGGGACGTCGGAGGGTGAGAATAACAATATTTTTTATTTTATAATTCTATTTTTACAGGGATATGGTACCCAAAGCCCGGAGGACAGTCTCCTCTCCTCCAGACCGTGGGTACCATCCGCAAATGTTCTGCTAACTTTCCGCATGGTGGGCACAGTCACATGCGGGAAATAAGCGGAACAATGCATTCCTATGGGTGCGGGATCGCCGCGATTCCGCAAATTAATGAGCATGCTGCGGTTTTTACCGCGAAGCGATTCCGCCGCGGTAAAAACCGCAGCATTAGCACAGCATTGCGGAATCCCATAGGAATGCATGAGATGCTTATTTTTCGCGGCAAAATCGCGTGGTTAAAACCGCCGCGGAAATGCGAAAAAAACGCCACGTGTGAACTCAGCCTTACCGTGAAAAAACTGCTGAAATGGGAGTTTTCTCTAAATGTTCTGATAAGACGAAACAACGGCAATTTTTTTGCTAGGATTTCGACAAGACTATTTGTTTTAAGGACATTCAGAAAATTCTTCAGACTGATAACCTTTTCCATTTTGCTCATCTCCTGTCTGATTTTAGTGTTCATTTCTAGGTTTACTGTTCCTTTAACAAGTGAATATTTTACATGCAAACATCCCATGTGAACAATCTTAAACTTCAGTAAAGAACATTATTGGCATTAATACTAATCAGCTAGATCCACAGTTAATACTGCAGCAGTTAATTGTCTGTCCTTTGTATACATCATATGCGCCGATCAGTATACATAATGAGAACATGCCTCATTGTTCAATCCTGTTATCATTCATGGCATTGTTTTACACCATTGCACAGGGATTTGTATTAATTTGGTATTAATATGCTGCTTCATGCAATATTAAGTGAGTTTCCTTTTGTTCATTGATAATGGTTTTATGCCGCAATGAGATTTTTCATTTTTTTCCCCCTTTGTTTAATCTTCCTTTTGATTCTCATCCAATCATAAAAGGAATTAAAAAATCATATTGTTATATTTACATTTGCATTAGTTTCTCCGCAGGAAGAACATATCTCATTGATTTAATTACTATAAAACTTGCCTTATCCCTGACAACTTCTTTTTTTTCTGAAATCTTCAGCATCCTACAGGGCAGATTTATTAATGCAATTACATTCATTTTCTGTCATAATTGTTTTGAAAAGAAAATAGTGTTCGGTAACTTTTATCAACACTTTCAAGATTTACTTACGTGTAGGAAAATAATGACTTGGCTCAAAAGTCAAAAAGAGAGAAAAAAATTTGCTTCCAATTTTACAAAATTTATTTTTTCTCGATCAAATCAATTGCACAACTGAAGATAATGTTACAAAAAAATACAACTTTGCTCTTCTTTTCATCGGCTCTATCCTGCTCTGATCACATTCTCTGAATTGAGGTAACAAGTTCCAATGTAGGAGAAGGCAAGAGGAACTGATACAAGGAGACAGAAGGAAAGACACGCAACGGCGGGACTGTGCAGCTGCTGGAAGGGGCTAGAGATGGAGAAATGCACAATGTAGGTGTTGCAGCACGTTCTGTATGTGTCTCTTCACCAGTGGCTCCTTCCAACCCTCCTCATTTCCTCTCCGTAGACTTCCATTGGTTGCAGCATGTGACCTGTTCGGAGCTTAAGGAGAACTGACAGTGAGAGATAGAGCCTGTGGAGGGGTAAATGTGCTGAAAAATGTCAAACTATAGTTATATAGTTTAAAGGGAATCTGTCACCAGGTTTTCAACACCAAATATGAGAGCAGCAAAAGGTATGGACAGAGACCTTGATTCCAGTGATGTGTCACTAACTGAGCTGCTTGCGGTATTTTTTATATAATCACTGTTTTATCAGCATGAGATTATCATTAGAGGACTAGCAAATATACTGCCAGTAAGTCATGTTTAACAAGGGACAAATGTGTTTAAAGGAATTATCTGGTAAACTAAGATTGATGACCTACTCTTCAGACAATGTCTGTGTCCAACCTACATAGGGAAGTAGAGGTGCAGTACAGATGTAGCTGCTTATATGGACAAGTTACTATGATTTTGGGGTGAGGTGCACTGGACACCTTTTCAATAGGCCAAGGTTAGTTTCTATGAGTGTAACTTTTAGGAAATGGCAAATGTCATATTACTTTAGAATATTATAAGAGAGGAGTCAACCGTTCATGATCCATACCTCTTGGCCAGAGTCAACAGCAATTGCAATGAATGTCCCTATATAGGAAGGACCTGTCTTATCTTCAGGGTCAAGCTCTGCTCCTTTCCCCTGTGGCTGCTGCTCTTTGCTCTTCTCCATGTTGGGTCTTACAAATGACCCAGTGCTCTTCAGTGATGTAATCTCCAAAGGCCTTTTAAGGCCCATTTGGAGACATGACTTTGTCTGAGAACTGAGAAAGTAAAATGTTTAGTTGCTGTTCTTTTGGAGTTTGCCACTATACAATGTCCTCTGTTGCATTAATCTTTGCAAACTCCTGTGATTTTTGCAAACCCTCTGACCTGCTGGTTAATCCTTCATTTCCTATTGGTTAACACATCATCTGCAGTAAGCGTAATGAACTGATATTTAGAGATTACTCATACTACACTCTATTCATCTTCAAAAACTTCTGTGATTTATAAAACTCTGCTAGTTAACACGCTGCTTGATACCTTTGGTTAACTCATCATTTGCTGTAAGCAACAAACTTTTATTACTGTGTTCACATTACGTTTCAATCTGCTAATATTCCCTTACCTTCATCTGTGTGTTGCATCAGACCTGCTGTTTTGCGCTTCATCTGCTGTCCTGGTCCTTTGGCTTCCAACTCTGCCCAAGTACTCACTGTCCCACGTGAGTTTCAGCCTGCTGTGTTAATGCCCTGAGTTTGTATGTTCACCCTGAACTATGGCTTTGTAAATCCATTGCACCAACGGAGCCTAAGACTATATTCACATGCCAAGTTTTTGCAGGGATTTTTCTTTTTGCTGCAATTTTTAAATCAAATAAAAAGCTGCTTTTTACAGTACCAGCAAAAGCTATGAGATTTCTGAAATGGTGTTTTTGAAATTTGCAGCATGTCAATTTGTTCAGCATTTTTTTCTCCCATAGTGAAGCAATGAGAAATTGAGCAAAACAACAACAAAAAATGCAATGGCATTTTTTTCAGTACTTTCATGGTGTTTTTTTTAAAACATGAAACTAACCTTATTAAAAACTAGCTGAAGAGCCCGGCGTTGCCTGGGCCTAGTAACCAACTGTGGTTAGTTATAACAAATTATAATGATTATATTGCACATAAAAACATTTCACATCATATATTCAACACTACAGATTTGCAACACAAATTAACTAAACGATTACCCAAGTATTGATAATATTTTATTTTCAACTCATTCAAGAGCCTTTTGATAAACAACATGTGTATCTGTGTATATAACCCTATGCTGTGTAATACTGCCTAATGAGCTGTGTAACTAATCCTCTCCTGTGTGATACTTTCTGCTGAGCTGTGTATCTAATCCAATTGTGTGTTACTGACTGCTCAGCCGTGTATCTAATCCTATCCTGTGTGATACTGACTGCTGAGCAGTGTATCTAATCCTATCCTGTGTGATACCGTCTGCTGAGCTGTGTATCTGTGGGGAAGGTGACTTGATGGACAGACTTGACTGGAAGTAGGAGGGGACGATTTTTGCACTACAGACGGAGATTGGCAATGACAGAAAGGTAACAGCAGGGAAAGACAGAAAAGGGAGTGCAGTACCAAGATTTGACCACAAGATGGCAGGGGGGAGTGTAGTTCAGGACTTGACATCAGCTTACGGCTATAGAAACTGCTTAGTCATGGGGGGTGGGGAGATAGGAACCCAGGAGGGAAATTCCCAGTGAGAGAGGGGATAAATAGGACAGGTTGGGGTTCCAGGCTAGTCTAGTCCCGGGAGGAGCTCAGGAGGAGAAGACTCAGGACAGAAGACTGAGAACGGTGGAAGAGCTCGACCAGGGGACTGACAGGAAGAGACAGTCGGGGGGGTGGCCCTGACACAACGGACCGCAGGACAGACGAGGCCCCGGGGGTACTAATTGGATGACAACCTCGGGCAGGTGAAGCGCTGGTAGTAGATTAGTCTAGGAGAGCCCCGGCGAAAGATCCGCGAGGGACGTCATCACGACTGAAGGAAAGGTGAAGGTACCCGGGCCTGGAAACGGAGAGCTGTAAACGTGCTGCGGTGTATGGCTAAGGTCGTCAGGAGGACGGCCAATACACTCGGACCTGCTACAATTGGAATCTGCCTCCGTCTCGTCTTTGCATCGTCTGGTCGTGGTAAGCAGTGGACCACCCCCCTATCCGGGCCCCCCACCACATTTGGCATAGTCGGCAGGATCGTCTCCGCCAATACTACAACTTCTGCGGCAAGCCTGAGTCAGGAGAACTAAAAGGACTTGAGCTGCCCTCCTGTGGATTACAAGTTTGCTCACCTGTGGATTACAAATTTACCCGCTTGTGGATTACAAATTTGAGACTTGGTTCCGGATCCTGCGCTGTCATCAGAAGATCCGGGGCGGTAGCAGAAGCTGGACAACATGGCCGTGGTACTTCAACGCCAGGAAGAGGCCCAGGTGTTTGCCGCTGCTTTGGACGGACTGGTGCCATCTCAAATTCACCCCTGGGGGAAGCGGTGTATATCTGGAGACCACCACCCCCTCATACTGGACCCAGGAAGATGGGTGGAGAAGCCGACCATCGCCCCACCCAAGGGTGGGAGCAGCCCGGGTGGGAAGACCAGCTGCGGCTGTTTAGCGCCATTCGACTGCTGTACACCGGATGGGATGCGACGCTGCAGCTGCCGTGGCCTCGGATGCCTGGAATGGCGGTGGCATCAAGAGGACGAATCTCGCTGGGAGACCTGCTTTCGGGAGCCGCTGACAACCCCCCAGACATCAGGTGGAGAAGAGGAGAGACTGTGGGCTCTGCTGGTGCAGCCGCCGAAGACATCGAGCCACCCCGCGAGACCCACGAGCCTGGAGGCTAGCCCTGCCGGACGGCAGTGTGAAGATCGGAGGCTGCGGGAGAAGCTGCGGGGTGGCCTGTCGGAGGCCGGGGCACCGAGGAAGATGAGAGTTCCCCCGGCTCTGCCGGTGGCTACGCAGGCGGCCCTCACCACTCGGCCACCCGGCGTGGCCTCCCGCTTTCCAACGGCCCCAGTTGCGGAGGGCTTTGCAGCCTCCGCTGGGCTGACCAACACGCTCATCCACCGCCCTGAGCCACCCCGCCCTGCGGCACATGGGTCTGCGTCGCCGCTGCGGAACCAGCCCGCAGCCGGCGCTGCTGCGTCCCACCTGCCAGCAGCGGCCTGTCACCTGAATCCGGCCGCCACTCCGGCCCCATCTGTGACTCCGGTCGCGGCCTGCCCTGTGGCCGCATCCGCGTCACCCCCGGAGTCGGCTGCGGCCAGCTTGTTGGGCTCTGCGGCCTACGCATCGGGAACCATGGCTGCCCCTACCCGTCGTCCGGCCCCAGCGGCTGCTGGGCCGCCGGAATCTGCGGCCGCTTCTGCCCCGCTCTCAACTCTGGCCACGTCCCGCCCCTGGACTCCGCAGCCTGCACCGGACCCTCCATTTGGGTAGCGGAGGTTATATAGAAGAAGAAGGCCAGAGAGCGGGAGGTCTGGAGCCTGCTCCACGAGAGAGGGGAGGCTGGCATGGCGGCTTCCCGATCCACGGGGCGGCTCGTGCATACCAATCTGGAAAAAGGATACGGGTTCATTCAGGACCTCGCAACCGGCCAAAAGGTATACATCAATGTGACTTCCATCAGTCACGGCCGGGCTTTGCGGGAGGGGGACTTGGTGTCGTACTACAAGGAGTACTGTCCCCGCGGCTACTACGCGGTAGCCGTAATCGTTGAACCCAAAGGTCACGAGCCCCCGTAAAAAGGACCCTAGAGACACTCCCTGCATTCCGGGAGCTCCACGGCTGTGGAACCCCTTACTACTGATGAGACATTGGCTATCAGGAAATGGCCCAGACTTCTGGGATTTCGCTGCACCGTTGTGCAGGCCCAAAAGGACAGTCATGCGTCCAAGTTAAGGAAAATGTTTTTATTGTTTATTGTTTTCTCCTGATATAGCGGGGATGCGAAGGAGGAAGTGTTAATGTTAAAGGGAGGGGGAGTATTTATGTTCTGTTTTAAAATGTTATGTTGAAAGAGGAAAAAAAAAGAAAAAAGAAAAAAACAAACAAAGGAAAAGGGGTTACTCCGGTTGAGTAACTCCTATTGTTATTAAAGTGGAGGTAAGGGTATGCTAAAAGTTGATTTCATGAGTAGTGTGGGTAACAAAAAAAAAAAATATGTGTGTAACAGGTCCCGGGTACGAGGTAGATGTGACGAAGACGCCAACCATGACTCTTTTTAAGTGAAGCACGAAGAGACGAGAGATTTCGAACCAGACAGTGGTCCGTCAGTCAGGTCCCCGACACCACGGACACCCCAAAAGGAAGGTCGGGCGCCAACGATGACCTGGTAGGCGAAAGGCCTTGGTCAGGGCATTCCGGATAGTTGAAGGAAGTAGTATGGGAGAGTAGTGGGAGGTACACACCGTAGAGTAGTCCGGGTGGACCTCGCCAACCTGAAAGAAGTTGTTACGTGGTGTGCGCGCCGGCGAGTAGCAGTAGGCTGCTCGGAGCATGGTGCTCCCGGTTTGGTTCGGCCACCATGGGCAGCGGGTTTGGCCCAACGACCGGTCCGACAACAGACTGTGGACAAGCTTTCGGATGACGTAGATAGGGAGTACGATTGTTTGGATGACAATAGACAAAGGAAGGGGGAGTGTGGGGAAGGTGACTTGACGGACAGACTTGACAGCAGGGAAAGACAGAAAAGGGAGTGCAGTACCGAGATTTGACCACAAGATGGCAGGGGGAGTGTAGTTCAGGACTTGACATCAGCTTAAGGCTATAGAAACTGCTTGGTCATGGGGGTGGGGAGATAGGAACCCAGGAGGGAAATTCCCAGTGAGAGAGGGGATAAATAGGACAGGTTGGGGTTCCAGGCTAGTCTAGTCCAGGGAGGAGCTCAGGAGGAGAAGACTCAGGACAGAAGACTGAGAACGGTGGAAGAGCTCGACCAGGGGACTGATAGGAAGAGACAGTCAGGGGGGTGGCCCTGACACAACGGACCGCAGGACAGACGAGGCCCCGGGGGTACCGATTGGGCGACGACCTCGGGCAGGTGAAGCGCTGGCGGTAGATTGGTCTAGATCAGCCCCGGCGAAAGATCCGCGAGAGACATCATCACGACTGAAGGAAAGGTGAAGGTACCCGGGCCTGGGAACGGAGAGGTGTAAACGTGCTGCGGTGTATGGCTAAGGTCGTCAGGAGGACGGTCAATAAACTCGGACCTGTTACTATTGGAATCTGCCTCCATCTCGTCTTTGCATCGTCTGGTCGAGGTAAGCAGTGGACCACCCCCCAATCCGTGCCCCCCCACCACATATCTAACCCTATCCTGTGTGATACTGACTGCTGAGCCGTGTACCTAATCCTGTCGTGTGTTACTGACTGCTCAGCCGTGTATCTAATCCTATCCTGTGTGATACTGCCTGCTGAGCCGTGTATCTAATCCTATCCTGTGTGATACTGACTGCAGAGCCATGTATCAAATCCTGTTCAGTGTGATACTGTCTGCTGAGCCGTATATCTAATCCTATTCTGTGTGATACTGACTGCTGAGCAGTTTACCTAATCCTATCATGTGTGTTACTGACTGCTCAGCCGTGTATCAAACCCTATCCTGTGTGATACTGACTGCTGAGCCGTGTACCTAATCCTATCATGTGTGTTACTGACTGCTCAGCTGTGTATCTAATCCTATCCTGTGTGATACTGACTGCTGAGCCATGTATCTAATCCTATTCTGTGTGATACTGTCTGCTGAGCCGTGTATCTAATACTATTCTGTGTGATACTGTGTGCTGAGCTGTGTATCTAATCCTATCCTGTGTGATACTGTCTGCTGAGCCGTGTATCTAATCCTATCCTGTGTGATACTGACTGCTGAGCTGTGTATCTAATCCTATCCTGTGTGATACTGGGCCCCCCCTGCAGTCTGTGTCAGAGGGTGGTCTGTGTTGGCACGGTAATAAATTGTGTTATGTCCAGCTTTACAGAAGGACAATAACACCATAGAAATGATAAGAATAATGGGCAAAATTGTTTGGTGAATTGGAACGCGCGGGGTTAAAATTTCGCCTCACAACATAGCCTATGACGCTCTCGGGGTTCAGACGTGTGACTGTGCAAAATTTTGTGGCTGTAGCTGCGACGGTGCAGATGGCAATCCCGGACATACATACATACATACACTTTTTCCCCATTATGTACATAGGGGCAAAATTGGTGAATTGAAATGCGCGGGGATAAAATTTCGCCTCACTACATAGCCTATGACGCTCTCGGGATCCAGACGTGTGACTGTGCAAAATTTTGTGGCTGTAGCTGCAACAGTGCAGATGCCAATCCCGGACATATACACACATACATACACACACACATTGAGCTTTATATATGAGATGCACTGTAGACATAGCACACATATCATATGCACCCAAAAACGCGGTGGAAACCTCTAAAAAAATGCTGCAAAGTGCAATAACTCATCAAAAAAGGGCTAAAGATTATCCAAAAGACTCCACTTCACAAATAGATAATTATCAAAAAATATCAATCTTTATTAGAAATATAAACATACAAATATAAAGATAGCATGAACCGTGTGTCCCACGAGACATGTACGAGTTATATAAAAAATAGGGAATCAAGTTCATACATATAGTGGAACAGACCAAAATTCAGGCTGTAACACAGTTACGTGATCGTAGCAAAGCTCCACTATGTCAGAGACAAAAAAAAACACCGACCAAATGGAACCATAATTCATCAATTGATCTTATCCATGTTGCTGTAGGACTCTTTCTGTGATACCACTGAATGCCCCGACCCGCGTTCCATGGATTTGCTTTCTCAAGGGGAGTGTCATAACTGTAAAGAAAAAAAAGGACATGGACCGCACATCCAAAATTCATACATTGATCTAATGCCACCAGGCAAAAATTTACAAATCTGAACATGAGGTTCATAGTTTAACATACATGGATGTCATCCCTCTGTCAACAGTTTGCACGTGCACTGGACGTTTTGCTGCTGTTAATAAAATGGACAAGTCAGCATGTTTTTCCCACGGAATCGCGGTCGATGGAAATACACTGGCATGTGCACAGACCAGTGTACATGCAGTATGGACTGTAAGTGTCTCAGGTATGTGTGAAATCTGTCACAGCACCACAGGAGACACTGACCTGTGAAGGAGGCCTTACACCGACAACCCAATGATTTGAATGTTCATTGTGTAAAACCTAATTTCCCATATGATGGCGCTGACGAAAATCTGAACACTTATTGCCATGTTTCCCCATAGATTTCATGCAATTATCTGGGGTTCCACAAGGGAATACTTCGTAATTTGTTTGTTTTCAAGGGACAATTCAAAACGTAAAGATTGTCCAAAGCAAAAATAATTTAATAATCTAAAAAAAAAAATCACATGCTATCTAAACCAGAAAGCAACTGCTGTATGTTCTGTAAGCAGAATTTCTCATGGAGGGTAGCAACATGTTTATATGTATGATGCAAATCATATGTTTTTAGTTAAAGAGTTGCATCTTGCTTTCAGTGAAGTGAAGCCGACAGCCAGGTTCCAAATGTTGCAAGTCAAGCGGGGTGAATTTATTGGATTGCTCATCTGCTGTGATATAAATGCAGACTTATGGTACGTGTGTCCCTTCCTATTATCACATCTGGTGATGTGTGCAGTGATAAAGCGGACAGGCTTCTCTGGAAGAAGATGTAAACATGGCGTTGCGTTCACACTTAACTCTCCGCTTGTGTCAAAAAGGAATGTGCTATCTGGCAAGTTATCCCCCGCAGCCTACATCGCACGACAGCCCATGTGCCAGTGCAATTGGTAAAACTCTCTACACAACATGCTTTAATGAGACAGGAGATATTAAAATCAATGGGAAATATGAAAAAAAAATAAGATATAAAGAATGAATGTATTACAGCTCGCGTTCCGTCAGTGCACAAAGAGAGAACGCATCAATAGCAGCGGATCTACCTATAAGACACTCTTCTTTCTAGCGGTGCTTGCTCAGAAATTGCTTGAGTTTTCATCTAGCGAAGTCATTTGCATTCCTCGGTGGTGAGAAATGTCTAATCCTTTCCCTCATTTAATTAAAGCCATCTTGTTTTAGATAAAGTTGAAACTTTGATCCTACATTAGCAGATGGTCAGCTTGCCCATCGCTTTATAATTGATGAAATTTATCTTCCTTTGTTTTTCCAATTTACCTTGTGTTAACAGTGGAAAATGAGTATTTATTATGGACTTGGGTGATTTTTTTTTTACAGAGGGAATAAATAGCTATTGAGATTTGACCTTTTGCATAGAAAAGTATATATAATAATAAGGAAACTTTTCTTGGAAAAAGTTGAAATTATAATACGCTCTAGCTTATTTAATTTGCCCATATTCATACTGACAATGTCATTTCTTTGCTTTAGATCTTTGCCTTTTTTGGCTGCTGCCTAAAATATGGTTCCTCATCACCAACAATCCCATTTGACCATTTTGCTCCCACTTCCCTTCTAGAACGCTAACTAAATATGAATTTTTATAAAAGTGTTGCACAGAAGCATCTTTCTTTATCTTTTCTCTTAGCTCAACATATCTTGAGATAAGTGAGATGACATATATATATATATATATATATATATATATCTCTATCTCAGATCTAGGTTCTCTTGCCTTGTCCATGGAGAAATCCTACCAATGGCTGGAGAAAGCTGGACTCCAAGACAGCACAGAGGCACTAATCATAGCGGCACAAGAGCAAGCACTAAGTACCTGATCCATAGGAGCAGGAATCTATCACGCAAGACAAGACCCAAGGTGCAGACTATGCAAAGAAACCTCAGAAACTGTCCAACACATGGTGGCAGGATGCAAAAAGCAAGCAGGAACAGAGTATACCAAACGCCACAACCAAGTGGCGGAGATTGTATACAGGAACATCTGTGCAGCATATGGGCTAAGCCTCCCTAAGCTCAGGTGACCCCAGAGATTTTGGACCATATTGACATGATGGCATCACACAGTTGGCGCAGATTTGTCGGCTGCACATCCCTGATGCGAATCTCCCGTTCCACCACATCCCAAAGATGCTCTATTGGATTGAGATCTGGTGACTGAGGAGGCCATTTGAGTACAGTAAACTCATTGTCATGTTCAAGAAACCAATCTGAGATGATTCGAGCTTTATGACATGGCGCATTATCCTGCTGAAAGTAGCCATCAGATGTTGGGTACATTGTGGTCATAAAGGGATGGACATGGTCAGCAACAATACTCAGGTAGGCTGTGGCGTTGCAACGATGCTCAATTGGTACCAAGGGGCCCAAAGAGTGCCCAGAAAAAATTCCCCACACCATGACACCACCACCACCAGCCTGAACCGTTGATACAAGGCAGGATGGATCCATGCTTTCATGTTGTTTACGCCAAATTCTGACCCTACCATCCGAATGTCGCAGCAGAAATCGAGACTCATCAGACCAGGCAACGTTTTTCCAATCTTCTACTGTCCAATTTCGATGAGCTTGTGCAAATTGTAGCCTCAGTTTCCTGTTCTTAGCTGAGAGGAGTGGTACCCAGTGTGGTCTTCTGCTGCTGTAGCCCATCTGCCTCAAAGTTCGACGCACTGTGCGTTCAGAGATGCTCTTCTGCCTACCTTGGTTGTAACGGGTGGCAATTTGAGTCACTGTTGCCTTTCTATCAGCTCGAACCAGTCTGCCCATTCTCCTCTGACCTCTGGCATCAACATGGCATTTCCGGCCACAGAACTGCCGCTCACTGGATTTTTTTTCTTTTTCGGACCATTCTCTGTAAACCCTAGAGATGGTTGTGCGTGAAAATCCCAGTAGATCAGCAGTTTCTGAAATTCTCAGACCAGCCCTTCTGGCACCAACAATCATGCCACGTTCAAAGGCACTCAAATCACCTTTCTTCCCCATACTGATGCTCGGTTTGAACTGCAGGAGATTGTCTTGACCATGTCTACATGCCTAAATGCACTGAGTTGCCGCCATGTGATTGGCTGATTAGAAATTAAGTCTTAACACACAGTTGGACAGGTGTACCTAATAAAGTGGCCAGTGAGTGTATGTATATACAGCTCTGGCAAAAATTAAGAGACCACTGTAAAATTTTCAGTTTGTCTGATTTTTCTCTTTATAGGTATATTTTTGAGTAAAATGTAAATTGTTCTTTTATTCTATAAACCACTGACAACATGTCTCCAAATTTCCAAGCACTAAATTTTGTATTTATTTTCAGAAAATGAGAAATGGTCAAAAGAACAAAAAAATGCAGTGCTTGCAGACCTCAAATAATGCTAAGAAAACAAGTTCATAATCATTTAGAAACAACAATACTAATATTTTAACTCAGGAGGAGTTCAGAAATCAATATTTTGTGGAATAACCATGATTTTTAATCAAGCTTTCAGGCGTCTTGTCATGCTTTCCACCAGTCTTTCACACTGCTTTTGGGTGACCTTATGCCACTAATGGTACAAAAATTTAGCAGTTCTTTGTTTGATGGCTTATGACTATCCATCTTCCTCTTGATTACATTCCAGAGGTTTTCAATGGGGTTCAGGTCTGGAGATTGGCTGGCCATGACAGGGACTTGATGAGGTGGTCGTTCATCCACACATTGATTGACCAAGCTGTGTGACATGGAGCATTGTCCTGCCGGAAAAACCAGTCCTCAGAGTTGGGGAACATTGCCTGAGCAGAAGGACTCAACTGTTTTTCCAGGATAACCTTGTATGCGGCTTTTTGCCAGAGCTGTATATATATAACTTCCTTCTCACCTCCACACCTGCAAAGATTAAGAGACCACTGCACAGTTTTATAAAAATCAGCTTCTCTACATGTCTGACAGCCATTCCATTCCAGTGTCAGCTGAATTCAAACCAGAGTACACCTCATTCTACTTATTGTGCTTCTGATTTAGGTGATCACCTGAATTAAACCTTATTTAATAAAAGAAAGTATAAAAAACCCTGCTGTGGTGTTCACAATCCTCTTGCAATAGGACAAGCTGGATAGCAAAACACGCGCTAGCAATATCCCAAAAGTAATAGGAATGAAAAAATAACTTTTAACCATTCCAAAGGAGTTGAAAAGAAAAATCTTGAGTGAGGAAACGAAGAGCTCAATTCTGGCCTTACTAGCAGAGGGATATAGTGAGCATCATGTTGCCTCCATCCTTAAAATTTCTAAGACAGAAGTCAATTACAACAAGGTCGAGCAGCAGACATTGGGAACAACAAAACTACAGACCGGCAGAGGGTGAAAACGACTCTCCACTGACCGGGATGACCATCAACTTATTCGAATGTCACTAAGCAACCGCAGGATGACATCAAGTGACCTACAAAAGGAATGGCAAATGGCAGCTGGGGTGAAATGCACGGCAAGAACAGTTTACAACAGGCTCCTAGAGGAAGGGCTCAAGTCATATAAAGCTAGAAAAAAGTTTTTCGTCAATGAAAAGCAAAGGAGAGCCAGGCTGAAATTTGGATTGGACCATACAACACTGAGTAAGTTAATTTTCTCTGATGAGTCTATTTTTCAGCTTTGCCCAACACCTGGTTATCTAATGGTTAGACGGAGACCTGCAGAGGTGTACAAGCCACAATGTCTTGCACCCACAGTGAAATTTGGTAGAGGATCAGTGATGATCTGGGAAAGCCGCACACAAGGTTATCCTGAAAAAACAGTTGATTGCATCTGTTCAGGCAATGTTCCCCAACTCTGAGGACTGGTTTTTCCAGCAGGACAATGCGCCATGCCACACAACTAGGTTCAACAATGTGTGAATGAAGGACCACCACATCAAATCCCTGTCATGGTCAGCCCAATCTTCAGACCTGAACCCCATTGAAAACCTCTGGAATGTACAGTAATTGTCACGATCCATTTTTGGATCTGTGTCAGATCTGGATTCTCACATTAAAACTTTTTTCCTTCAGGCCATCGGGGGTTAATATCAGTTTTCCCTTCGGTGGCCGCTGGTGTAACTACATGGCTGGTGAGTTTGCTGATGCAGGTGGTGACCACTCCCACCTTCCTTTAAAAGGTCACCTGGTGCATCAGCTGACTGTTGGTTATACAGGTCCTTTTGGAAACCAACCGTGCTGAAGAGAGGAGCTTGCTGATGCAGTGGTTATTCAGCAGAATTCTTTTATCGGGAGCCTTACTCTGCTGTGCGGTGCATTGCAGTAGAGAAAGCTAAGTGTTGTCAATTTTTCTTTGTCTGTTATTTCTTCCCTTGGTGTTGTACAGTATTAGTGCAGCGGTGGGACCAGTGTCCCTACTGAGGGATAGGTGCAGGGCAAATGAGGGCTGAGGTATCCTGCTCGGCAACGGTTTTAAAGAAGCCATTTAGGGACATCAGGATAGCCCATGGCACAACCTCAGGAAAGTGCAGGAGGTGTCCATTTCCCCGTTCCCTATTGCAGGGCCCACCGTTGTAATTGTGTCCCCAGTGTCCCCTTGTTTGTCTTGCTGTTTAGTGACCGACCGATTGTTGGGTCGTGTCACACAGGGCCAGTCAATCCGTGACAGTAATCAAGAGGAAGATGGATAGTCATAAGCCATCAAAAAAAGAAGAATTGCTTAAATTTTTGTACCAGCAGTGGCATAAGGTCACCCGAAAGCAGTGTGAAAGACTGGTGGAATGCATGCCAAGATGCATGAAAGCTGTGATTAAAAATCATGGTTATTCCACAAAATATTGATTTCTGAACTCTTCCTGAGTTAAAACATTAGTATTGCTGTTTCTAAATGATTATGAACTTGTTTTCTTAGCATTATTTGAGGTCTGCAAGTACTGCTTTTTTTGTTATTTTGACCATTTCTCATTTTCTGAAAATAAATACAAAATTTAGTGCTTGGAAATTCGAAGACATGATGTCTGTAGTTTATAGACTAAAAGAGCAATTTACATTTAACTCAAAAATATACATATAAAGAGAAAAATCAGACAAACTGAAAATTTGGCAGTGGTCTCCTAATTTTTGCCAGAGCTGTATATGTATATATATATATATATATATATATATATATATATATATATATGGAAAAAAAATAGGCAGCACTCAAATTTAATGTGAAAAAAGTGGATACTTTACTGATCCTCAGATGGCAACGTTTCAACGGTGACCCGTCTTTGTCAAGCCCTGCTGTATTATTTTGGTAGTGCTGCCCTTTTTTCTTTATATATATATATATATATATACTGCTCAGAAATTCTATTCCATTTGCAACAGGCTGTTTGTGTTCCATTTATTTTTTTGAGAAGTATGTATACACTGTGTGCAGAATTATTAGGCAAATGAGTACTGTATTTTGATCACATCATCCTTTTTATACATGTTGTCCTACTCCAAGCTGTATAGGCTTGAAAGCCCACTGCCAGTTATGTAAATCAGGTGATCTGCATCTCTGTAATGAGGAGGGGTTTGGTCTAATGACATCAACACCCTAAGGTATGCTTAATTATTAGGCAACTTCCTTTCCTTTGGCAAAATGGGTCAGAAGAGAGATTTGATGGACTCTGAAACGTCAAAAATTGTGAGATGTCTTGCAGAGGGATGCAGCAGTCTTGAAATTGCCAAACTTTTGAAGTGTGATCACCAAACAATCAAGCGTTTCATGGCAAATATCCAACAGGGTCGCAAGAAGCGTGTTGATAAAAAAGGCGCAAATAACTGCCTATGAATTGAGGAAAATCAAGCGTGAAGCTGCCAAGATGCCATTTGCCACCAGTTTTGCCATATTTCAGAGCTGCAACGTTACAGGAGTATCAAAAAGCACAAGGTGTGCCATACCCAGGGACATAGCCAAGGTAAGGAAGGCTGAAAAACGACAACCTTTGAACAAGAAACATAAGACTGGGCCAAGAAATATCTTAAGACTGATTTTTCTAAGGTTTTATGGACTGATGAAATGAGAGTGACTCTTGATGGGCCAGATGGATGGGCCTGAGGCTGGATCAGTAAAGGGCTGAGAGCTCCACTCCGACTCAGATACCAGCAAGGTGGAGGTGGGGTACTGGTATGGGCTGGTATCATCAAAGATGAACTTGTGGGACCTTTTCGAATTGAGGATGGAGTGAAGCTCAACTCCCAGACCTACTGCCAGTTTCTGGAAGACACCTTCTTCAAGCAGTGGTACAGGAAGAAGTTGGTATTGTTCAAGAAAAACATGATTTTCATGCGGCACAATGCTCCATCACATGCATTCAAATACTCCACAGTGTGGCTGGCCAGTAAAGGTCTAAAAGAAGAAAAAATAATGACATGGCCCCCTTGTTCACCTGATCTGAACCCCATAGAGAACCTGTGGTCCCTCATAAAATGTGCGATCTACAGGGAGGGAAAACAGTACACTTCTCGGAATAGTGTCCGCGAGGCTGTGGTGGCTGCTGCACGCAATGTTGATCGTAAACAGATCAAGCAACTGACAGAATCTATGGATGGAAGGCTTTTGAGTGTCATCGTAAAGAAAGGTGGCTATGTTGGTCACTGATTTTTTTTTGTTTTTGAATGTCAGAAATGTTTATTTCTAAATTTTGTGTTGTTATATTGGTTTACCTGGTGAAAATAAACAAGTGAGATGGGTATATATTTGGTTTTTATTTAGTTGCCAGATAAATATGCACAGTAATAGTTACCTGTACAAACAGACATCCTCCTAAGATAGCCATATCTTAAAAAAAAACACTCCAACTTCCAAAAATATTAAGCTTTGATATTTATGAGTCTTTGGGTTGATTGAGAACATAGTTGTTCAATAATAAAAAGAATCCTCTCAAATACAACGTGCCTAATAATTCTGCACACAATGTGTATGTATGTATATATATATATATATATATATATATATATATATATTGTGGTGCAGTGACCACGGTGTCCACTAGGGAGCACTGTGTGGGTGTCCCAGGACAGGCATACAGGCATATCCATTGTGGCAATGGGAATAAGATGGTAAATGACCGTTATGTATCCCAAGGTGGGTGGCCTTGGGATGAAGGCTTGATCGTGTGTTGATCAGCAGAGGTACTGCTGAGGTTTTGTTACAGAGTGTCAGGGAAGCCTTTAGGTGGCTGGTGAGACGGGTGGCACCAATCACCTACAACCCACCCAGGGGCGTGTGGCTAAACGCCCATAGTAAGCATGTATATGTATGTGTATGGCTGGGTTAGGACCTGCAATGAGGTCATAGCCATGTGATCCGGTGGGCGTGGCTATGGACCAGAGTAAGTCACATGAGAAAATGCCTGGACTTGATTGGTCCGTATGGAAGGTCTCAGCAGGCCGACTGCTGGAAGATGTGGCTGCCTTCCTAGAGAGCACGTGTGGAGGCTGTGTATAATGGCTGCATGTGTCTGACAGTTCCCAGGAGAGGGAATGAACGTCTGAAGTGTGAAGCAGCTAAAGGTAACCCGGCCACGGGGAGAGTATCTGAGAGACTGTATAGCCTGATGGCTGGATAAAGCACAGCCTGTGTGACCACAGGGCTAAGGGGAGCAGAGCTCCACTATGAAGATTCCTTGTTGTCTGCTGTAAGACTGTTGCATGCTGCTATGGTTTATGCTGTACAATAAACCATATGGACTATGTTTATGTTGAAAAGCCTGTGCCGGACCTGGTTTTTCTGCAGCCAAGCGAGTATCCCCAACCTGAGTAACAAGTGCTACCTTGCAATTGGTGGAGAATGCTAAGGGCACTGTTGTAGCCTTGTTGCTAGGGGTAACGGATGAGTACTACAAAATTGGTTGCTAGGGGCAACGGTTCCAAGAGGCACATGTTGCAGTGCTGGCGATGCCGATCCAGGAGAGCAGACGGTCTTGAAAACCGTGAGTTATGCTGATTGGGGTCAGAGAAAGAGACTGCTGACAAATTGTGGGATACCTTTGAGGAGAAGAGGCATCCAGGAACCTGTGTGGCCGACACCAGCAGGTAACGGACAGGAGTCCGTGTTGTACTGACCAAGGTCAGTGAGAAAGACTGTGGACCTAGTGAGGCCACGTGTGTTTTGTGTTGTGTTTTTTTTCTCCCTCTCAAGTCAGCTTGCGGTGGCTCAGTGGGGTCACGAAATGAGACAAGCGGCTTGCTGTAACTCAGCGGGGTTACGAAGGTGACAAGCGGCTGGCTGTAACTTGGCGGGGTTACGAAGCTTGCTGTGGATCGGTGGGTCCACGAATACAGCGCAGCAGGAGCTGCAGTGACGCCAGCAGCTGTTTGTGAGCAGCAGCCGGAGGTGCCGGTGCTTTGCCGCTACAGCAGGAGCTGTAGCAGTGCCAGCAGGAGCTGGTGTGGCATCATAAAACGACATAAACTGTATCATGTGAACTCGGGCCAGTACAAGCCCGAAAGGACATGGGGGAGATCTCAAAAGGGGGCGGTGACCCAAACCGGGGTGGTAACACAAAAAGGGTTGGCGTCCCAGGGAGAGGCGGAGTACAAAAAGGGGATAGTGGTCCAAAAAGGGGCGGAGTTCTCAAAAGGGGCAGAACTGGTTACCTCAGTGGACATGTCTGGGGAACAGTGGTGTTTGTGTATGACTTTTTCAGAGTGCGGGACATTCTTTCCATATGATGATGGGCCGCAAAGGTGTATTGTGATGCTTCACCGTGAAGGAGTCTCTGGATGGCTGGACTCAGAGAGTCAGGTGACTCTGACAGGAACTCCTCTCGTGTTCTGTCTGACCGAGAAAAAGGTCAGGGTTCGCTGCCACCATGGGGTCACTGTGGACTATACGGTGGACAGTGTAATGATTGAGGGGTCCAAAAGGGTTAAGTGCCAAGGTGGCAGTATACCACCAAACTTAGTGTTTCCCTTTGAGAGGGGCCGGGACTTTGTCTTGTTTGAAGATGCAGGGGATGGAGACCTTTCTACTGTTGGGCTAGCAGACATTGAGACATGACGCCTCCTAAAGTGGACAGGTCAGATGTGGGAGTGACCGCAGGAAGGGGTGCATCTGCCCAACTCACGGACTGGTGAGCTGGGAGATAAGACGACTGGAGTGGACACACGGTTAGAGGGTAACTGGAGGGTTCACTCGGCTGATCAGGGTGACTCAGACTCTGGCGGTGACTGTGGCTCTAAGAGAGAAAGAGAGCACAGAGTAGATGAGCTGGAGAAGGAAGTCTCTGAGCTTAAACGTCACCTGTTAACATGGCAAATTCAGAATAAGACCCTCAGAGAAGAGGTAGAAATGCTCAAAGAAACAGTACGAGGTCTTCTGCAGGAGAAGAAGGTGGTGGACGAAGACTTGCAGCAGCTGAGCCCAAGTGATAACAAGACGGAACTGCCAGTACCCATCTTGGCAAAGGGTCGTGAAGAGGGTAAATCTCATGAAAATTTTGAGCCAAGAGCTGAAGAAGACAGTCACTTGGTCAGGACAACTGTAAACCTGGAGCCATCTGTCCAGGAAGAGAGCGAGCCCAAGATCTTCAAGTGCGTGAACGAGGTACCCGAAGACGTGCAAGAAGCTTGTACCGATGAAGAGTGCTGCATGAGGCTTTTAAAAATGCGGTCAAAGCGTGTAAGGTGCACTGGGCATCTGAGACTTGGCAGTTGGTGGTACTATCAAACAGGGAAGACACAGCATAGCGGGTAGCTGTCATGACAGATATGCATCTGCAATGACTCCACGCTAAACAGATGTTCAGGCGGAGTAATGGGAAAGCTGCTTTACGTCTAGAGCAGGCAAGGGAAGCTAAGAATCGGCTGGGCTTGGGGGAAGATGTAATTCCGGTACACAAAGATCTGGTGGGGAGAGTCGTTCGAAGGCTCGGGAAGGTGATGCAAGACCTTGTGAATATCTCCGGTGTGGCGAGGGTGAGGATCCCTCCTGATGGTGAAGTCTAGCAATCTGGTGAAGAGGACATGATTCCCATTAGAGTTGAGTGACTTTTGGTTTTTTATGGTCGAGTTTCGTTTCGTGAAACCCGACTTTTCCAAAAGTCGGGTCGAGCAAGATCGGCCGATTATAGGGAAAAGTCGGGGTCGTCCCGAAACACGAAACATAATGTAAGTCAATGGGGAATAAAAGTTGGCAGTGAGAGGAGGACAGGAAACACACCTACAGTGCTCATTTGAATGCCAAAAGCATCAATTCTTCTTACTTAAGCTGGTCAACCTTAATTAACTTCATAATACAAGCTACGCACTGAAAAAAGGGGGTTATTTGGCTAAAGTTGTGAGGGGGTAGGGCTGGCTCCAGGTTTTCATGTGCCCTGGGCGAAAGAGCGCTCCTTTAACACATAATACCACAACTCATCATGCTCCGATACGGCAGAGAAATAGCGGTATAGTACAATGAAAAATACTTCACTTTTTACATCTCATGACGAGGCCCATCTATTTCTCCATACAGAATCATTGGTCCCATATAATGTTTGAAACAGTATATGATGAGCTCCACATAATGCTACTGTATATGTTGGTCCCCATGGATGAAGCTCCACTGTCTTATGGGCCCAAATAATGCTCCAAACATAATGGGCCCCATTTCTAATGCTCTAGTGTATAACGGGCCCTGTAAATGCTGCTCCAGTGTCTGATGTCCACCTTTGGAATGTTCCAGTGTATGGTGGGCCCCATCTATCATTCTCCAGAGTATAGTGCTCCCCAAAAATTACTGTCCCAACATTGAAAACAATGAAATAAGTCTCCTCGCTAGGGAATCCCTGTACTAGTCTGGACTCCTCGTCGTCCCCATCTTCCATCTCACTGCAAAGTATTTCAACCTTGCAAGTGCTGTGATCCTGAGCAAGCAGGGGGGGCCCACTCGTTGGCGACGGCACTGGCACAGGGCCCCTGATAGTACGGTGGTGTGTCTGATGGCGGGTGGGCCGAACCTGCACTTTCATCTGCAGCTTCCTCTTTGTCACCGTGTAAGATGGAACTGTATCAGGGTCAGATTCAGGCCGGGTAGCGTGCGAGGGGAATGTAGTGGTCTGGGTCAATGTACCAGCAGATTCATCGAGCAGTGGCTGGGCATCAGTGCACTTGTGTCGCCCCCAGGAGTACGGTCGCCACAGTGGCATTACCTTCCTCCTAGGGAGTGTGATGTCATGCTTGGGAGCAACGAAGGATCTCTCTAGCAGGTTCTGCAGACACTTGTGGACACTGGACACTTGGATTGTGTGAGGCCCACTGAATATCACAGCGCTATGTCACAGGCTCGATGCAGCAGGTGTGAAAAAAGTGACTACAGGATAAGGGAGATTTTGAATTTCTGCAGACAATTGTGGACACTGGACACTTGGATTGTGTGAGGCCCACTGAATATCACAGTGCTATGTCACAGGCTCGATGGCACAAGTGTGAAAAAAGTGACTACAGGATAAGGGAGATTTTGAATTTCTGTGAGATTTTGAATTTCTGCAGACACTTGTGGACACTGGACACTTGGATTGTGTGAGGCCCACTGAATATCACAGCGCTATGTCACAGGCTCGATGCAGCAGGTGTGAAAAAAGTGACTACAGGATAAGGGAGATTTTGAATTTCTGCAGACACTTGTGGACACTGGACACTTGGATTGTGTGAGGCCCACTGAATATCACAGCGCTATGTCACAGGCTCGATGGCACAGGTGTGAAAAAAGTGACTACAGGATAAGGGAGATTTTGAATTTCTGGGAGATTTTGAATTTCTGCAGACACTTGTGGACACTGGACACTTGGATTGTGTGAGGCCCACTGAATATCACAGCGCTATGTCACTGGCTCGATGCAGCAGGTGTGAAAAAAGTGACTACAGAATAAGGGAGATTTTGAATTTCTGCAGACACTGGACACTTTTGGATTGTGTGAGGCCCAATGAATATCAGAGCGCTATGTCACAGGCTCGATGCAGCAGGTGTGATAAAAGTGACTACAGGATAAGGGAGATTTTGAATTTCTGCAGACACTGGACACTTGGATTGTGTGAGGCCCAATGAATATCACAGCGCTATGTCACAGGCTCGATGCAGCAGGTGTGAAAAAAGTGACTACAGGATAAGGGAGATTTTGAATTTCTGCAGACACTTGTGGACACTGGACACTTTTGGATTGTGTGAGGCCCAATGAATATCAGAGCGCTATGTCACAGGCTCGATGCAGCAGGTGTGAAAAAAGTGACTACAGGATAAGGGAGATTTTGAATTTCTGCAGACACTGGACACTTTTGGATTGTGTGAGGCCCAATGAATATCAGAGCGCTATGTCACAGGCTCGATGCAGCAGGTGTGAAAAAAGTGACTACAGGATAAGGGAGATTTTGAATTTCTGCAGACACTGGACACTTGGATTGTGTGAGGCCCAATGAATATCACAGCGCTATGTCACAGGCTCGATGCAGCAGGTGTGAAAAAAGTGACTACAGGATAAGGGAGATTTTGAATTTCTGCAGACACTTGTGGACACTGGACACTTTTGGATTGTGTGAGGCCCAATGAATATCAGAGCGCTATGTCACAGGCTCGATGCAGCAGGTGTGAAAAAAGTGACTATAGGATAAGGGAGATTTTGAATTTCTGCAGACACTGGACACTTTTGGATTGTGTGAGGCCCAATGAATATCAGAGCGCTATGTCACAAGCTCCATGCAGCAGGTGTGAAAAAAGTGACTACAGGATAAGGGAGATTTTGAATTTCTGCAGACACTTGTGGACACTGGACACTTTTGGATTGTGTGAGGCCCACTGAATATCAGAGCGCTATGTCACAGGCTCGATGGCACAGGTGTGAAAAAAGTGAATTGTCGAATTGGGCAGAATAGGAATCTCCCTAGAGTGTAGGTCTGTAAGAACGGAACAAGTCCTCCACAGTGACACACAGATAGCTTAACTGTGGCTGTGATAACAGCCGTTACACGGTACTGTGTGAGGAGCGTACACCGCTGTATGTTGTGAATAAATGCACGCTCAGTATCTTAGCAGGACAAAAAAAAAATTGGGATTGCTTTTAAAAAAGCAGTTTGCAGAGCAGTAGGGAAACAGCAATGCAGCTGTCAGGAAGCCTTAGAAGGCAGCCTAACAACCAACACCGCTGATCCACCACAATATAGCCTCCCCTTGCACTGCACACACAGTGACTGGTGTGTTGCACAGGCAAAATCGCTAGCAGCAGAAGCAGTTTTTTTGTCTTCTTCCCTGCCTAACGCTCTCCCTACAGAATCAGCAACCTCTCCCTATGCTAAGATCGGCAGAAGTAAGATGGCGGTCGGCGTGCACGCCCTTTCATAACCCCTGTGACGCCCACCAAAGCAAGCCAATCACTTGCATGCCCTTCTGAAAGATGGTGGCGACCCCTGCCTATGTCATTACGTTGCCCACAGTGTCCGTGGATCCTGATTGGCTGAAAAAGAGCGCTAAACAAACTTTTGAAATGCGACTTTGGCGCGTAAGTCGCCGACCTCGTGGCCGACCTCATCCTAGGGTCGGGTTTCGTTTCATGAAACCCGACTTTGCCAAAAGTCGGCGACTTTTGAAATTGTTCGACCCGTTTCGCTCAACTCTAATTCCCATTATTGTGGTTGGCTCCAGGGAAAGCCTTAAAAACTTTCGGTTGCTCCTAGAATATAGAGTAACGTACCTACAGGAGTTTGAGCAGTTGAAACTTGACCAACTACAGATCAACAAAGAGATGCGGAACATCAGGTGGCGGCCGCCTTCAACCCAAGATGTAAGGACCCGAAGGGTTCCTCCCAAAAGCGAAATGGCAGGTGGCCGAAGACTGTCACCAAGGCAAGAGTGTCAAAAATCGGCAAGTGGCAATTCTACTGGCAATATGAAATTGAGAGACCTTAGCTCCTGTGAGACACTAAATGAGTCAGACACAGGCCAGACAGTTGACGCGACTGTAAGTGGGACTTCTGACTGTACCCAACGGGAGAGCCGGTCAGTGATGGAGCGCACTACAGACAGGTGGAGACTAAATAGTGTCTGGTCACACTGACGGACTTTGACTGGAAGGCCAAAGCCCAAGTCCGAGATACTGACCACTGGGGGCGGGGGAGGCCTAACGTTGATATGATGCGCTATGACGGCCAAAACAGACGGAGACGGTCCTCTCGACTTGTAGGGCAAGGTGACATTGGTGCCCGGTCTCGAGATCCCTGGGTGATATCATGTGTTCAACCCCACAAGTTTGAACAGAGGGGGGAGTTATGTGGTGCAGTGACCACGGTGTCCACTAGGGAGCTCTGTGTGGGTGTCCCAAGACGGGCATACAGGCTTATCCATTGTAGCAATGGGAATAGGATGGTAAATGACCTTTATGTATCCCTAGGTGGGTGGCCTTGGGATGAAGGCTTGATCGTGTGTTGATCAGCAGAGGTACTGCTGAGGTTTTGTTACAGAGTGTCAGTATATATATAAAATAGAGGCGCACACAACAGAAAAATAGTGCCGGGTTTCAGGCCTCCCAATCAATCATCCAATTGCTAGATATATAGAGAATTAAAGCAGGCAGCATTCCAAAATACGAAAATATAGTGGACTTTGATTAGCCCATGCGGCGCCTCATGTGTGGCACCCCTGAGGGTTCAGTCACCACAGAGGTACTGCACCTCCTCCTGAGGTGTAGTATCCCACTTCCCAGGTAATATGGGGACACCTTACCAGACTCCAGCACCTGCACCCAGCATGGAAACCTTAGAACAGCAGAGCACCTTCTATGGCCCCTGATTGGTTCATGAAGGGTGCTGGGAGGTGAGTGGAGCTTAGTTTGCACTAGAAAGGGGAAAGCTGATAGGAAGTCAGGATCAGTTCCCCACAGGGGGAAGCAGTGAGAGGATATGTATGCAGCAGCCTCCTGTGAGCTGGAGCTGCTGGGAAGGAAAGGAAGAGAAAGATCAGTTCTTCAGAGGAAAAATAGGAGAGGCAGACAGTGTGGAGGAGAGCTGGGGACTAGGGCTAGAGCAGAGCCCTTCCCTAAGTTAATGCGCCAAAGGCCGGGCGCCGGTATCTAAGGCTGTGTGAATGCTAATGGTTTTACAGCAGAAACTGCAGGAATAGAAGTTGTGACCACTTTATTCCCACCTAAGACTCTACGACACAGCAGCAATGTGTGTGAGCCGGGACATGTTTGTAAGGAGTCCCTGAAGTAGGCTACAGCTGCCTGTCATGCGAGTGTAGTTCTAAGTAACAGCAAGAAAGAGGAACTTGAGTGTAATTCATAACTGCAAGTACTTCAGATTAGCGTTAGTAAGGAGACGTTCAGAAAAGGCACACGGAAGGGAGTGCTGGAAGAGTGTACTATATCTACCTGGGAGGTGGCTGAGCCCCTCACCTGGATGACACGGCACTGAAGCCGGCACCTGTGTATGCCAGAAACGTGAGTAAAGCTTTGGAACTGCATTCAGCTGTGTCTCTGCCTTCTTCCTGCGTCACCTTGTCAGCACTGCTACATCTCTGTGCCTGAACACTACACCATCTACCTCAACATCTACTGCCCTGGCACTACAGCTGTGCTTGTGGAGAGCTATTACACCTCTGCTGCACCACACCATTTGTTCCAGAGGATATGCATTGCAGTGCTGGTCCCCTTCTGACCAGATACTACAGGTGGTGTCACAAACTTATCTATACATAAACTTTATTCAGCATCCATCTTCCTATTTTACATGGACACTCAGGGCCACGGACCGGGTCACTGCCACCGCGACACCTCCCCTTTAAGACACCGGCCCGGTACCGAGTAAACCCCACAGCCCTGGGGGTGATCCACATGGGTTAATTAAAATTCAATATTTTTTCTTATTTGGGAGTGCAGCCTACTTTTATATATTTATATCTTTATAAAAAATCATGAAAAAATTGCAGCACTCTTTTGGGAGATGTTTATGCTATTAGTGTCTCTTGCGTTCACCTACTGGCTATAATGGCACAAACTAGGTCAGAGACAACAGAAAATGACTGCTGGGAAAAATGTAGGTTACAAGTCAAACAATGGCCAACAATAGTGTTACTCCTCATGTACGGACACATGACAACTTATTCTAAATAGTCACCTGAAGTGGCATGTATGACTAAAAGAAGACCATTCACCAGTTTTAGCAAATAAAACTGGTCTCATCATGGAATAGTGGAGGCAGAGCTAAATTAAACATTGGATTTTAATTTATCATTTCCATGGCAGATTTATTAGACTGAAGTTTAGATGCAAATTTCTCCTTCAACCAAGGGGGGCATTAGCACAGACTTATCTCTGGGAGTATTTAATTTTTCCTTTGCATGACATTGACCAATCATAAGCAGGAGGCATTATGTAGGGAAAAATAACAACCCCAGAAAATGTCAAACCTGAGTTATATAATGACACACAGCCCTGCTCTCTTCGTTGGTACGTGATGAAGGGAACGGATCGTCCCAAAAACACGTTTTATATTGAATAAATCTGACATCTTTACCACCCTGCCTGTCATCCCTATGGCAGCGTACAACATCATCACCGTCTTTACTCTTATCTGTATTTCCCCTTGGTCCTGTACAAATCCGTTAGGTGAGCCTCCCCAACATGCTGAGGTTGCCTTATTGTTCCCAGCTGGTTCACACATAGAACACTTTTCTTTCCCTTTCTCAGAATACAAACACTTCATCTCTCCTCTCACAGGTCTGATCTTCTTCCACTCCCACCACACAGACTTCTGTGAGAGGAGAGCTGCAGGTGCAGAGGTGTTTGTAATGACACAGTTCTACTCCCGTAACTTGCTTTCAATCACAGTAGATTCTGGCAGTGATATCAGCGAGAAAAGCAGGGCTATGTGTCATTACATGCCATATCTCACATAAAGAAATCCAGGTCAGATCTTCTCTGGAGGACATGTTTTTTTTCTCACCTGCATGACTCTTCCTCCTTATGATTGATCAAAAAGATTGACCTTTACAAGTGTTTTTTAATCAAAAATGTAGGTTTCCATGGAGTAGAAATGAATTGCTTAAGTGTGTCAGAATGGCAAAAACTCTTGCAAAGTGACACTTCATAAGGGTTCATTGATTGGAGTCTCGAGCAAGGGAACCCATCTGTTATGAAGACGATGGACGGTGATTGTCTTCACGAAACATCCCTTGGTTATTATAGTAAAGTCTTTTTGCCAGCTATACACATATTGACCATTATGAGGTTTAGTTTTCAAGCAGCTCTCCAATTATTTATAATATGATGTACTAAAATGCTTTATGCAAAAAATATAAGACATGCCAAAACAAAGATGAAGAAGGAATCTGACAGTTTTTCTCAACTATGAATATGGAATTAGAATTAATTCATACACATCTTACAAATGTATATGCTCCAAGCAGCTAGATATAATGAAGTTTCATTATACCAGTTGCTATAGCTACGGCTTTGAAAAGCTGTCAAGTCAAAAGTTGTCAAAAGTTTTGTTCCCATTGTGTTTCGTTGTTCTGGGCACAGTGCTAAAGGGAAGAGAGGACAGGCACTCCTCGGTCACTAAATATATAACGCAGCCTTCCATTTGCTTCATACCCCAGGCAAGTTATAATTAAATCTAGAACTTCCCAAACTTCATGATCAACCCACATACAAAGATGAATGTGTCTGCGCTCGGCAGTGTGATCTGTCCTCTGCATTCCCTTTCCCAGTCTATAAATACGTTAGTAATAAATGAGCAGATGTACGTGGGGCTGTTTCCAGGCTCCTGATTCCAATATATTATTAGAGGAATGGATGGCTGAATCGTAAAAAAATGAACTCTTCTGACTTTTCTATTCCTAGGAAATAATGATTGCTGTGTTCTAAGTTGGATTTATGTGCAGCTGAAAGGCAAGTTAGTCCGATTCCTATATACGGTACCTACTTTCTATGGACTTAGTTCAAGATACGTCAAATAATAAAGCCATTAGTTATATTATGAAAATTAATACAAATTTGCTATAAAAAAAACTAATACTAAATAAATAGTAATATCCCGAAGTAGTAAAGCTATTCACTACATGGGCCTTTATATTATGTAGCCAATTTAAAGGTATTTTGGGATAGAATTATTTCAGATCAGTGTGAGTTTAACTTTCCGATCAGTTGTTTGAGGGGTCTGGTTCGGAAATTCAGCATTGCTCCATTTAATGGGACACTAGAAGAAGCGACATAAACATTGCCGAGGCAGCAGGTTTTGCAAAAGCACAGTGGACCCTTCATACAGCTGATCAGCAGATGTACCAAGATTCGGAGCCCCACTAACCTGAGACCAATTACAGTACCTAACAATAAGTCAACAATATTCTGATTCTCAAAAAACTTTAGGAGTGGACATAGATAGAATAGGGCCCCTGTGCAAGAATAGTATTTGGATCCTTCACAGTCTAATAGCTCATCATATTGTACAATTCCACCTGCTTTGGAGCTGAAAGTGGACCCTTAAATCTAGGGCCCCTGTATGACTGCACAGGCTGCACTAATGGTATGTCCGCCTATCTATCTATCTATCTATCTATCTATCTATCTATCTATCTAATATTCATTCCAAACAGAGGCAGCGCTCCATAGTTAGTTTCCAGGATGATAGTGAATTTATTAGACCCACATATCAGGCTCAAATGAGCCTTCCTCAAGCCCTATCTATCTATCTATCTATCTATCTATCTATCTATCTATCTATCTATCTATCTATCTATCTATGACTATAGAAGCCTCTGTAAGCTAAGATGCATGTAAACATTGAATATGTGAAACGTGGTTTTCACTACTGCTATATAAAATACACTTATAAAATGAAGGTACTTAGTGCACAAATTGGATAACTCATGTGTGCCCACCAACCACTGCAAGGTGACCTTTTTTGATGGGACTCTAAACCTAATATCTATGAAACATATGTAATGCCCCAAAGTTGTAGTGTATGTTCCTTTAAGATGTAGCAGAGCTGACAGCTACCTCATTATGTTTGAATTATCCAGATAATGTACAGTATATGAGGATTCAGCATAGAAGTGGTTTATATATGCACAATGTGATGGACTTATTAAGTTCTACTATTAGGAATTTGTTAAGAGTTAGCAAAGCAACTCTGCTTTCCTTATATGACCATAATGTCACATGAACAGGTCCTGAGTCTAGTAGTGAAGGAGAAGAAAGAATTTTACCTATGTGTGAATTAGTGATGGGCAGTACGGCTATTTTGGGTGATCTGGCTCTCAAGGCTCCGCTCACAAAAAAGAGCTGGCTCTTTTTGGATCCTAAATGGATAACTAGTAAATATGTGACTGTTCACGTGCCCGATGCTGAAGGAGCAGGAAACGGAGCAGCCATATCTCCTGGATATGAGAAATCACAACTTCAGCTTCAGACAGCTGTGTGAGCAGGACTGTGAGTATAAGCAGAAGGTGAAGCTCAGAAATTACTGCACAATCTACAGTATATATCTACATTACCGTACTGGAAAGTAACTGTGATTGCTGCATAAGAATTGAGTCTCTGTTCAATCATCGTTTACCTGGATATACCTGTGTTTTCATGCAACAAGTGAAGGCTATCAACATCCCCTCTAGCCTCCCTGTTTTCTGGACCATTCGGAGAGCACCACTTTACATCACACTACCAGGACTCTGAGGTTAACTAAGTGCACCCTGGTGTTACAAACTTTATTTTCTTTTATCTTTGTCACTGTTATGGCAGAGTGGTAACTTCCGCACACCACATGGCATATTGCATGACCCATGCCTCTCCTGGGCTAAAAGCCGACATTTTTTAGCTATCAAAAGCAAGCAGCACTGTACAAATCTGATATGGCAAACGGGTGTAAGCCTCTGGTTACCGACCCAGTATCCTCTATATGCATACAGCAAAAAATGACATCCGAGTGCAGACCGATGTTTCACTGATAGACTTGTATGGGTGCACGTGATCCCATTATTATTGGAGCCACTCGCATCATGCTGCGATTGTTCTCTCATGACTAATCGGTATGAGAAAATAATCTCAGATCTGCACTTTGCCAGAGTATAACAGTGGAGCGAGTGCAGTACCAGTCCCTCATTCCTTGGAAGGGGCTTCAAACGGACAGAACTGAACCACGTGTTCTCATTGTCTTATTTTCTGCCTGATATCTAAATGCCAAATTTGATAGATGCTGCAAAGCAGATCTACAGTCTCTTGTGTAATGGCTAGGAAAATGGTTCTGATAATGAAGAAAGGATTTGCAATTGAACTGCAATGAATCATTTATGGAGAATTGTCTAAGGATCAATTTCCCCACTGTCCCAATTATCACCCACTTCTCGTTTAGTCGTGCAAACTTTTTCCCTGATTGAAAGTTTTTTTAAGAGATTTTAACATTTCTCATTTTTTTTTCCATAAAACCAACCAGCTTTATAGAAGATGTGCAATCTAGCTACAAAGCATCCCAGCGCAAATGTAGACTGCAATTAAAATGAAACAAATTATAACCAACCATGAGAGGCTGGAACAAAGAAGACAGACCAGTAATGAGTGTATCTGCTCATTCATTCCAAAAATTAGACAATTCCCAGTTCTGCCCGCCATTTACATACTCAAATCGTATTGTTATCTAAAATTTTAATTTCATTGTTTTTTGTTGTTTTTTTTTTAAAGCATTGTTTGATCAAGCGGAGACAGTGAACTGAGCTCCATCTCCTTGGAGGATCACGTCTGTTAACAAGCAGTTTCTTCTTATTATTATTTTCTCAGACTAATAAGGAAATAGTATCGTTGCTGGCCGGAATTCAATGTTTGCCTATCATTTAGGTAAGTGTTTCTATTAACATTTTTTCCACATTGAATAATAATTAGTGTTGAGCATTCCGATACCGCAAGTATCGGGTATCGGCCGATACTTGCTGTATCGGAATTCCGATACCGACTTCCGATATTTTGTCAATATCGGAAGTCGGCATCGGAATCGGAAGTTCAAAGTTGATTGACAGCCTGACGTCATCATGATGCGCGGTGTGTGCGCATCATGATGCGCCGTCATTTCGGGCCTTCCGGGGGTCTCTGCCGGCCTGCCGGGGGGCTGTGCCGGCCTGCCGGGGGGCTGTGTGGACTGCCCGGGGTCTGTACCGGCCTGCCGGGGGGCTGTGCCGGCCTGCCGGTGGTCTGTGCACCCTGTGGGGGTCTGTACCGGCCTGCCGGGGGGCTGTGCCGGCCTGCCGGGGGGCTGTGCTGATGTCCGGGGGTCTGTGCAAGCATCGTCCGATGGGACTACAAGTCCCATCTGGCGATGCCTGCTACCATGACAGTGATTGACACATTAGCCAATGATGGGACAGTAGTAGTCCCATCATCCGGCTAATGTGTTAAATGTTAAAAAAAAAAAAAAAAAAATACTACATACATACTACATACATACTACATGCATGCTACATACATACTACATGCTACATACATACTACATACATACTACATACATACTACATACATAACACATATATACTACATACATACTACATACATACTACATACATACTACATGCATGCTACATACATACTACATGCTACATACATACTACATATATACTACATGCATGCTACATACATACTACATGCTACATACATACTACATATATACTACATATATACTACATACATACTACATACATACTACATACATACTACATGCATGCTACATACATACTACATGCTACATACATACTACATATATACTACATGCATGCTATATACATACTACATGCTACATACATACTACATATATACTACATACATACTACATGCATGCTACATACATACTACATGCTACATACATACTACATATATACTACATGCATGCTACATACATACTACATATATACTACATGCATGCTACATACATACTACATGCTACATACATACTACATACATGCTACATACATACTACATAGATACTACATGCATGCTACATACATACTACATGCATGCTACATACATACTACATGCTACATACATACTACATATATACTACATGCATGCTACATACATACTACATATATACTACATGCATGCTACATACATACTACATACATACTACATGCTACATACATACCACATACATACTACATACATACTACATGCTACATACATACTACATATATACTACATGCATGCTACATACATACTGCATGCTACATGCATGCTTCATACATACTACATACATACATACTACATGCTACATACATACCACATATATACTACATACATACTACATACAATACATTCATACAATACATACATAGACATACAGTACATATAACATAGAGTAACATACTTACCAATACTTGTCACATTGTTCCCCGAAGCCATTGTCTTTTGCGGAATAAATATTAACATAACAAACCACAAAAATACTCACCCACGATCCGAAGCAGTCCACGAGTGTGTCCCACGACGATCTTGGGTAGAGAACTGCAGCATCAGCTGTTGCTGCCGTTCTCTACGGGCTGCAGGAATCCAATGATGGAAGGTAGGTATCCTTCCGCACTGTATTCCTCCGCCACTTAAAAAAAAAAAAGTCCCTAGTCTCACTTTATGCCATTGCTGCGTGGGAATTTCCCACACAGCAATGGCATAAAGTGAGACTAGGGACTTTTTTTTTTTTAAGTGGCGGAGGAATACAGTGCGGAAGGATACCTACCTTCCATCATTGGATTCCTGCAGCCCGTAGAGAACGGCAGCAACAGCTGATGCTGCAGTTCTCTACCCAAGATCGTCGTGGGACACACTCGTGGACTGCTTCGGATCGTGGGTGAGTATTTTTGTGGTTTGTTATGTTAATATTTATTCCGTAAAAGACAATGGCTTCGGGGAACAATGTGACAAGTATTGGTAAGTATGTTACTCTATGTTATATGTACTGTATGTCTATGTATGTATTGTATGAATGTATTGTATGTAGTATGTATGTAGTATATATGTGGTATGTATGTAGCATGTAGTATGTATGTAGTATGTATGTAGCATGCAGTATGTATGTAGCATGCATGTAGTATATATGTAGTATGTATGTAGCATGTAGTATGTATGTAGTATATATGTGGTATGTATGTAGCATGTAGTATGTATGTAGCATGCATGTAGTATGTATGTAGCATGCATGTAGTATATATGTAGTATGTATGTAGCATGTAGTATGTATGTAGCATGCATGTAGTATATATGTAGTATGTATGTAGCATGTAGTATGTATGTAGTATGTATGTAGTATGTATGTGGTATGTATGTAGCATGTAGCATGCATGTAGTATGTATATAGTATATATGTGGTATGTATGTAGCATGTAGTATGTATGTAGCATGCAGTATGTATGTAGCATGCATGTAGTATATATGTAGTATGTATGTAGCATATATGTAGTATGTATGTAGTATGTATGTAGCATGTATGTATGTAGCATGCAGTATGTATGTAGCATGCATGTAGTATATATGTAGTATGTATGTAGCATGTAGTATGTATGTAGCATGCATGTAGTATATATGTAGTATGTATGTAGCATGTAGTATGTATGTAGTATGTATGTAGTATGTATGTGGTATGTATGTAGCATGTAGCTTGCATGTAGTATGTATGTAGTATATATGTGGTATGTATGTAGCATGTAGTATGTATGTAGCATATATGTAGTATGTATGTAGCATGTAGTATATATGTAGTATGCATGTTGCATGCATGTAGTATATATGTAGTATGTATGTTGCATGTAGTATATATGTAGTATGTATGTTGCATGTAGTATATATGTAGTATGAATGTAGCATGTATGTAGTATGTAGTATGAATGTAGCATGTATGTAGTATGCATGTTGTATGTATGTAGCATGTATGTAGCATGTAATTTTTTTTTTTTTTTTTTTACATTCAACACATTAGCCGGATGATGGGACTACTACTGTCCCATCATTGGCTAATGTGTCAATCACTGTCATGGTAGCAGGCATCGCCAGATGGGGCCGGCACAGACCACCGGAGCCTGCACAGACCCCCTGGCAGCCCGGCACAGCCCCCCGAAAGGCCCGTACAGACCCCAGAGAGGCTGTACAAGGGAAAAACAGGATTTTTCTTATTCCGATACCGGAAGTCCCATAGACTTGAATGGGACTTCCGGTATCGGAATCGGCGATACCGATACTTTTTTTAAAGATCGGCCGATCCATTCCGATCCGATACTTTGAAGTATCGGACGGTATCGCTCAACTCTAATAATAATAGATTTTGTAATGAATGACTTATAAATGATTAGCTATAATCACTCTTAAAGCCACATCTACGATCTGGCACTTATTTTTGATACTCCACGTGTAAGAAGAATATTGGAAAGTTAGAGAGAACCTGTCATGTAAAATAACGCTATTAACATGCAGATATGGGGTTAATTTGGAGGCTAATAGCACTCTGACACCATGCGGCGATGGCGCTTCGAGCTCCACTGCCAGGAGCCTTTATTCTTCCAGTCACAGGGGTGGTGCGGGCACAGCAACAGTCACACCGCTCAGTGCATAGCGAGTGGCGGCTGTAACTGCACTCCCAGCACTGACTGGCAGTAGCTCAGCATTAGCGCCTGCTGTCAGTTGATGCCGGGGGTGCAGTTACAGCAACCTCTCTCTATACACTGAGTGGTGACTGAAACAGTGCCATCCCTATGACTGAAAAATTGACCCTGCAGGGGGGAATAATCTTAATTTTCTCCTGGCAGTGGGACTTTCAGTGCGGGCACTGAACAGAGTCAGAACAATAGTAACCTGCAGATTAACTCCATATCTACAGGTTAATAGCATTATTTTACATGACAGGTTCCCTTTAAGGTCGGTTCAAAGCCAGGCAACTATATTATTGCACTGGATGGAATGCTTCTCCTATAATAGGAACTTAAAAAAGTTGGGCTTGCAAAGCTTCGAAAAAAAGATGCCGCATTTATATGTATAAATCCAGAATCAAAATAGGAAAGGATTCTTTTCAGTTAGAGCAATAAGACTTGTAGAATGCCCTACAACAAGAGGTAGTAATGGAAAATACTACAATAACATTTTAAAAAGGGCTGGAAGTTGTTCTCTCACAACAAATGGCATTGTGCTTTATTAATAATTGAACAGCGGTCCACACAATAAGCTTAGTAATCTTCCTCCTAGTTAGACAAATCAGGCCCCAGTGGTAGCTGAGTTTTCTCACTGTGGCTTTACTGATAACTTGGCTGATAGTTGTAGGAAGCAATTTATTGCAGTTATTTACACCATAGAGTCTGTAACCAAATATTAAGTTAAGGGCGCCAAAAAATTTTTACGGATCATTTTTGGGGTTTTGTGTGAAATTATGTATAATTTGCCTTTTTTTCCTCAGTTTTTTTTGTGTTGTTCTTATACACACAAAGGGAAAAAACATGTGTATAACAAAACATGTGTAATTGCAATAACTCTGTTAGTAATACTTCAGGCAAAAATGCACCGGCAGCTGTGAGCACTATGCCTCATGGGGTGGGAGTGGAGGAAGTTGCTGCTTGCCCTGGGGTGCTTGAGTGAGCAGGTAGAAGCTGATACTGAATGAAGCTGGCCCTAAGAACTACTGTGGCTGCATACACCTGCTCAAAGAAGTTCCACCATTGCTGTTCGATCTGCTGGCCTGCAACAAAGATGCTGATGATGCAAAACAGTGGGCCAGAAAAAATGTTATTACATTTTTTAATTTCTTTTGTCCCACCTACTAACCTATCCCTGGCGCTGCAAGTATACCACTTTCCTGCCTTTATCCAAACTTAACCCTTTCTTCTCCTTCAATCGCTCTTCCTCCCTATTTTGGGTCCCTGGCATTTCTTTTTACGGTGTTAATTTTTTTCAAATTGCATGTAAGAAGGGTTTGAGAAAGGCTTTCATAGCCCTTAGTTTCCCTTGTCATAGCTTCAAGCCTGTGGTCATTAATGTGTACGAAGTTGAAGGTGACCTTCTGTCAAGCTTGCAGAAGTCATTTCAACCTGCCCTTTGTTTTAAATCCAGATTATTAATAGTGTTGTAATTTTCATTTATCTTCTTAATTATACTTATCGTCTAAGTCAACAATGCGGCTGTCCCTTGGGTCATTGTGGTGATGCAGTCAATTTATATTAATGTCTTCTCGAATGATACAGTGACAGTATGAAATGACTGCAAATGGAACATAATCAAGTAGCACATTTCTGTTAGGTCCTGACTCCTGAAGAAAGAAGAAGAGCAGTAATCTTTAACAAAGTTAAGGCTCATATTTAAGATACAGCATAGTGCACAGTAACTTGCATGAAGGCTGCCTGCCTCTAAATGGTATTATTATTTATTATTATAGCGCCATTTATTCCATGGCACTTTACATGTGAAAAGGGGTATACATAATAAAAAAGTACAATGATCTTGAACAAAACAAGTCACTAGCTAGTACAGTAGGAAAAAGATGGTAGATATCTATAGATGTGGTGTCTCTTTCCTGCTCACCTCCCAGCAAGGAAGTGAGCAGAGGCAGCGTACTCCTTTAATTATGGCATATTGTTAGAATATGCATTACTTTATGATTAATGAGAATCCAACTTCTGAAACTTCTACAATTTTTGAGAATAAAGGAGCCAATTGAGATAGAGGCGGCTTCAGTTCCCAGCATAGCTGGGTGGTTTAAAATCATAGAATCATAGAGTTGGAAGGGACCTCCTGGGCCATCTGGTCCAACCCCCTGCTCAAAGCAGGATTCACTAAATCATCCCAGTCAGATGTCTGTCCAGCCTCTGTTTGAAGACTTCTATTGAAAGAGAACTCACCACCTCTTGTGGCAGCATGTTCCATTCATTGATCACTCTAACTGTCAAAAAGTTTTTTCTAATATCTAATCTTTGTCTCCTCCCATTCAGTTTCATCCCATTGCTTCTAGTCTTTCCTTGTGCAAATGAGAATAAAGATGATCCTTCTACAATGTGACAGCCCTTGAGATATTTGTAGACAGCTGTTAAGTCTCCTGTTATGATTGAGTCACCGTAGGAGGCAAAAATAGAAATGCTAGCTAAGTCCAGAAAACCAGAGAGGTTGGCAGCTATCGGATTGCAGACCCCTGAACCTATCAACACAACTAGCAGTAGCCGTGGGGGGCTCCTACGAAGCCCTAGGCCCCTCGATCACAGCCGAAGGACTAAATAGCCTAAAGACAGAAAGGCAAATCTAAACTGCCCCAGAGCAGACCCCAAAGCAAAAGGCAGCCCCCCACATATAATGGCGGTGAAGCAAGAAGAAAGAACACAACACAGACAGAAAGATAGACTGAGCAAAGACGGGGCCCAAGCTAACTAGGATAGGAAAGGACAGGAAGGCTGCTGTCTGCAATCCGTGAAAAACCCTCTGAAAATAAGAGCCAACAAACTGACAGTGAAAAAGGCCCTGAAGACGCTAGGCTTCAAAAAGGCTATGTCAGTACTCAGGAATATTCTGAAGACAGAGCCACAGGCAAAAGGAGATTCAGCTCACCCCAGCAGGGAATGGCAGAATCCAGAAAAGCAGGGAAAACAAAAACAAAACAGTAATGCCAAAAGGCAAAGCAGAAAACTTAGCTTTAGAGGAGCAGGAATCAGACTGGTTTCCGAGAAGTCCACAGAGAAATCACCCGCAGGCCAGAAGGGCGTCGGCAGCCTTATATCCAGTCAGTGACTCCACTCAGCCAGTCATCATCATCAGCCTCAGGTGTTTGATAATCAGGCTCACTACCTTTCTTTACCAGAAGAGGGAGTTCCTCGGGCCTCAGTAGTGAAGGGGAAAATGAACTCACAACAGTACCTCCCCCTTGAGGAGGGGTCACCGAACCCTCAACCACGCCACCAGGGCGATCAGGGTGAGCCCGATGAAAGGCACGCACCAATCTTTTGGCATGAATATCAGAGGCAGGGACCCAGGAATTATCCTCCTGACCATAACCCTTCCACTTAACCAAATACTGGAGTCTCCGTCTAGCCAGACGGGAATCCAGTACTTTCTCTACCTCATATTCCATGTTACCTTCAACCAATACAGGATCTGGAGGTGCCACCCCGGGAACAACAGGTTCAACAAAGCTCTTCAACAAAGATTTATGGAACACATTATGGATTTTAAATGTGACAGGAAGAGCCAAACGAAAAGAGACCAGATTAATAATCTCCAAAATCTTGTAAGGTCCAATAAATCTAGGCTTAAACTTAGGAGAAGCCACCTTCATAGCAATATTTTTTGATGATAACCACACCATATCACCAACCTTAAACTGGGGACCAATGGTCCTATGTCGGTTGGAAAACCGCTGGGCCTTTTCCTGGGAGAGAGATAACTTATCCACCACTTGGTCACAGATCTGGTGCATTCTCTCCACCACAGTGTCAACACCTGGGCAGGCAGAGGGCTCCACCTGCCCTGAAGAAAATCGAGGATGAAACCCAAAGTTACAAAAAAAAGGTGACATCAAAGTGGCAGAACTAGCTCTATTATTTAAAGCAAATTCGGCCAAGGGCAAAAATGAAACCCAATCATCCTGATCAGCAGAAATAAAACATCTCAAATATGACTCCAAGGTCTGGTTTGTTCTCTCTGTCTGCCCATTCGTCTGAGGGTGAAAAGCAGAGGAGAAGGACAACTGAATTCCCAGCTTGGAACAGAAAGTTCTCCAAAATCTAGACACAAACTGGACTCCTCTGTCAGATACAATGTTCTCACGAATCCCGTGCAAGCGAACCACCTGTTGTAAAAACAGGGGCACCAACTCAGAGGAAGACGGCAACTTAGGGAGTGGTACAAGATGAACCATCTTAGAGAACCTATCACAAATCACCCAAATAACAGTCATCCTTTGAGAGACAGGCATATCAGAGATGAAATCCAATGAAATATGGGTCCATGGCCTCTTGGGGACAGGCAAAGGCATCAACAACCCACTAGAGCGAGAACACGATTTAGACCGGGAGCAAGTCCCACAGGACTGCACAAAATTCCTGACATCACGAGACAAGGAGGGCCACCAAAAAGACCGACTCACCAGATCTCTAGTACCAAAAATACCTGAATGACCAGCCAAAGCAGAGCAATGAACTTCAGACATCACTCTCTTCTTCCACTGGTCAGGAACATACAACTTTCCACTGGGACAACGCTCAGGTTTGTCCTCCTGGAACTCTTCCAGAGCACGTCTCAAATCGGGCGAGATGGCAGAAAGAACTACCCCTTCGCCTAAGATGGTAGCAGGCTTGGTCACCACAGGAGAATCAGCAAAGAAGCTCCTAGAGAGGGCGTCTGCCTTGACATTTTTAGTTCCAGGAAGAAAAGAAACCACAAAATCAAAACGTGTAAAAAACAAGGCCCACCTAGCCTGTCTAGGGTTCAAGCGCTTAGCCGACTCTAGGTAAATCAAATTCTTGTGGTCAGTGAGGACCACGACTTGATGATTAGCTCCCTCCAACCAATGTCTCCACTCCTCAAATGCCCATTTCATGGCCAACAGTTCCCGATTCCCCACATCATAGTTACGTTCAGATGGAGAGAACTTTCGGGAAAAGAAAGCACAGGGATTCATTTTAGATGTTACAGGATCCTATTGGGACAAAACAGCTCCTGCACCAATCTCAGAAGCATCCACCTCTACCTGGAACGGAAGTGAGACATCAGGTTGCCGCAAAACCGGGGCGGAGGTGAATCTTCGCTTCAGATCCTGAAAGGAAGAAACAGCCTCCGGAGACCAATTTAACACATCAGCACCCTTCTTAGTCAAATCAGTCAATGGCTTGGCAATACAAGAAAATTTTGCTATAAATTTCCGATAAAAATTAGCAAAACCCAAAAACTTCTGGAGGGCCTTCAAAGAAGTGGGCTGAACCCAATCGTAAATGGCCTGTACCTTGGCCGGGTCCATTTCAATAGTTGACGGGGACAAAATAAATCCCAAAAAATAAATCCTCTGTTCTCCAAAAAGGCATTTAGATCCTTTGACATACAGGGAATTCTCCCTCAAGATCCGGAACACAGTCCGAATATGTTCCACATGAGAATCCCAATCCCTGGAGAAGATCAAAATATCATCCAGATAGATAATCAAAAATTTATCGACAAAATCTCGGAAAATATCGTTCATGAAGCACTGGAAGACAGAAGGGGCATTAGTGAGCCCAAAAGGCATCACCAGGTACTCAAAATGTCCCTCCGGAGTATTAAACGCCATCTTCCATTCATCCCCATGCTTAATGCGAATAAGATTATACGCCCCCTGAGGTCAAGCTTGGTAAACCAGCAAGCACCTTTAACTCTGGAGAATAGATCAGAAATCAGGGGTAACGGATACTGATATTTAGCAGTAATTTTGTTGAGGGCACGATAATCAATACAAGGTCTTATGATCCATCCTTTTTGGCTACAAAAAAAAAAACCGGCACCTAAGGGTGACGAGGATGGTCTAATATGACCCTTCTCCAACGCCTCCTTAATATAGGATCGCATAGACTCGTGCTCGGGTACAGAAAAATTGAAGAGCCGACCCTTGGGAAATTTACACCCCGGGCTCAGTTCAATTGCACAGTCATAACTCCCATGAGGAGGCAGAGACGCAGACTCATTCTCACTAAATACTTCATAAAAGTCCGCCAAATAATCAGGAACATCATGCGACTGAGGAGAGGTGGAAAACACCTGAGCCTCACTAAAGGCACACCGACAACCCCAACTCACCACAGACACAGATTTCCAATCCAAAACTGGATTATGAATTTGTAACCAGGGAAACCCCAGAACAATAGTATCATGCAGATTATGCAACACCAAAAATCTGCAATTTTCTTGATGGTCTGGGGCGACCCGCATTACCACCTGGGTCCAAAACTGAGGTTTATTTTTAGCCAAAGGAGTAGCATCAATCCCCCTCAAAGGGATAGGCGTCTGCAGAGGTGTCATCGGAAATCCACAACGTTTAGCAAAATCCAAGTCCATTAGGTTTAGGGCTGCTCCCAAATCCACAAAAGCCTTGGCGGAAAATGTGGACAGGGAGCAGATCAGAGTAATAGCCAGAAGAAACTTAGGTTGAACACCACCAACAGAAAACGTGTGTGCAAAGCGTTTCTCTCGTTTAGGACAGACAGAAATAATATGCGAGGCATCTCCACAGAAAAAACACAATTTATTATGCCTTCTGAACTCCTGACGCTGCTCTCTGGAAAAAACATTGCATAGGTTCAGACATTTGTTCAACAGGTGGCAACACCTCTTGTGCAGCTTTGCGTTCGCGCAAACACCGATCAACCTGAATGGCTAATGACATAGAATCGTCCAGACCAGAGGGAACAGGAAATCCCACCATAGTATCTTTTACGGCTTCTGACAAACCCTTCTGAAAGAGAGCAGCCAAGGCATTATCATTCCAGGTAGTAAGGACCGCCCACTTTCGGAACTTTTGACAGTACAACTCTGCAGAATCTCGACCCTGGTTCAATGCCAACAGGGTCTTTTCAGCCTGATCAACAGTATTAGGTTCGTCATACAACAACCCCAAGGCCTGAAAGAACGCGTTCACACTAGTCAGAATAGGATCATCTGGTTTCAAAGAAAACGCCCAATCCTGGGGATCGCCGCACAGCAAAGAGATGACAATTTTAACCTGCTGCACGGAGCTCCCTGACGAGTTAGGCTTCAAGGCAAAAAATAATTTACAATTATTTTTGAAACTCAAAAATTTAGACCGATCCCCAAAAAACACATCAGGTGTAGGGATCTTTGGTTCAACAGCATGCGAACGAGCAAGGTAGGCGGAAATTCCCCGCACTTCCGCAGCGAGCTGCTCCACACGATCAGACAATTGCTTTATCTCCATTGAGAGAAAAAAAAAAAAAATTCCCCCTACGGCCTCAGAGATATAGAGGAAAGAATATACACACACCTTTTTTTTTAAACACAATTCTTTCCTGCTATTGAGTACCCTAGGATCTGCGGTATGGCGGGTGATTGTTATGATTGAGTCACCGTAGGAGGCAAAAATAGAAATGCTAGCTAAGTCCAGAAAACCAGAGAGGTTGGCAGCTATCGGATTGCAGACCCCTGAACCTATCAACACAACTAGCAGTAGCCGTGGGGGGCTCCTACGAAGCCCTAGGCCCCTCAATCACAGCCGAAGAACTAAATAGCCTAAAGACAGAAAGGCAAATCTAAACTGCCCCAGAGCAGACCCCAAAGCAAAAGGCAGCCCCCCACATATAATGACGGTGAAGCAAGAAGAAAGAACACAACACAGACAGAAAGATAGACTGAGCAAAGACGGGGCCCAAGCTAACTAGGATAGGAAAGGACAGGAAGGCTGCTGTCTGCAATCCGTGAAAAACCCTATGAAAATAAGAGCCAACAAACTGACAGTGAAAAAGGCCCTGAAGACGCTAGGCTTCATAAAGGCTATGTCAGTACTCAGGAATATTCTGAAGACCGAGCCACAGGCAAAAGGAGATTCAGCTCACCCCAGCAGGGAATGGCAGAATCCAGAAAAGCAGGGAAAACAAAAACAAATCACTAATGCCAAAAGGCAAAGCAGAAAACTTAGCTTTAGAGGAGCAGGAATCAGACTGGTTTCCTAGAAGTCCACAGAGAAATCACCCGCAGGCCAGAAGGGCGTCGGCAGCCTTATATCCAGTCAGTGACTCCACTCAGCCAGTCATCATCATCAGCCTCAGGTGTTTGATAATCAGGCTCACTACCTTTCTTTACCAGAAGAGGGAGTTCCTCGGGCCTCAGTAGTGAAGGGGAAAATGAACTCACAACAGTCTCCTCTCAGTCTTTTCTTTTGCAAGCTAAACATTCCCAAATCCTGCAACCTTTCCTCATAAGACAGGGTTTGCAGACCGATCACCATTCTGGTCAGTCTTTTCTGAACTTGCTCCAGTTTGTTGGTGTCTTTTTAAAATGTGGCACCCAAAACTGAACACAGTATTCCAGATGAGGTCTGACCAAAGAGGATTAGAGGGCAATAATGACTTCACGTGATCTAGACTGTATGCTTCTGTTAATACATCCTAGAATTGCATTTGCCTTTTTTGCTGCTGGATCACACTGCTGACTCATATTCAGTCTGTGATCTATTAGTATACCCAAGTCTTCTTCACATGTGCTGTTGCTTAGCCCTATACCTCCCATTCTGTATATGCTTTTTTCATTTTTATTGCCCAGATGTAGTACTTTGCATTTTTCCCTGTTAAAAGCCATTCTGTTAGTTGCTGCCCACTGCTCCAGTTTATTTATATCTTTTTGAATCCTCTCTCTTCTCTAGTATTAGCTATCCCTCCTAGCTTTGTGTCATCAGCAAATGTAATCAGTTTACCCTCAATTCCTTCATCTAAATCGTTGATAAAGATGTTGAACAATACAGAGCCCAGGACAGAGCCCTGTGGTACCCCACTTGAGACATTCTTCCAACTGGATGTGCAGCCATTTACGACCACACTTTGGGTCCGATCACTAAGCCAGTTATGAATCCACCTAACAGTCGCCTTGTCCATTCCATACATAGTCATTTTTTCAATAAGGATTGTGTGAGATACTTTGCCAAATGCTTTGCTGAAGTCAAGATATACTATATCTACAGCATTTCCCTGATCCACCCAATCAGTGATTCAGTCATAGAAGGAAATTAAGTTAGTCTGACATGACTTATTAGTTACAAACCCATGCTGTTTGAAATGCAACTGTTTAAATGGAATCTGTAACCTATTTTTCATATATAAGCTGCCAACACTGCCATCAGGGGCTTATCTACAGCATTCTGTAATGCTGTAGATAAGCCCCCGACGTAACCTGAAAGATAAAAAAAGACTTAGATTATACTCACCCTGGGGTCCGGTCTGGTCCGAGGGGTGTCGCGGTCCGAGTCCGGCGCCTCCCATCTCCCTGTGCAGGAGCGCGACAGAAGCAAGGAGGAGGACGTCATCGCTAGAAGATGGGAGGCACTGGACCTGGACCGCGACACCCATCGGACTGGACCGCCGGGTGAGTATAATATATCCTGTTTTTCTTATCTTTCAGGTTACATCGGGGGTTTATCTAGAGCATTAAAGAATGCTGTAGATAATCCCCTGATGGTGGTGCCGGCAGCTTATATATGAAAAAATAGGTGACAGATTCCATTTAAGAAAGCACAGGATGGTTTTAGGGCTGTGGCTCCATCATTGTCATGATTGGTGTGATTCCTAGAGGTCAGACCTCAACAATCATAAAGTCTTATCTTTGTTATATGCCATCATGTAATAAAATGATAACAACACTTTAAATACTGCCTGCAAAATATTAGAAAAAAATGGTAGAAGATGTACATAGGGCTGTAACTATATTAGAAGAACAGTTGTAATAAAGACTTGTGATTGGGGTCCTGTTGGAGATTTTTTATTGGGGCCCATAAATTGCAAATTACACCACTAGATGTACATAGCATATGTGCTAATCTATAGTATATTAGCAACAAATACCAAGTAAAGCAAATGAGATAGTTGCAAAATATTTTGGGACCTACCATTATCCTTGGAAAGAGACCCCATCACATGCTTCAGTGAATGGAGAGGCATGCATGACTCTTGTCATTTATTTGTATTAGTGTATTGAAAATTGCTGAGCCAGGAATATAGACATAAAATATGCTCTACATATGCAACTGGGACAACATCCTTTTTACTGTAAATCACATTGCATGGATCTACCAAATGCATTATCCTTTATATTGCAAGTCTGGTCACAGCAGGAGGCATAACTTTCATAGAGTAGCCTAGTACTGAAAACAGTTGGTTCCAATTATGGCAGGCACTTATTTGTGTTGGAAACAAATGGCTGGATTTGACCTCTAAATATGAACATAATTTTTCTCATTGACTTAGCACAGTTGCTTAATAGTGAGTCCCCTATTGACATAACTTATAGCATATAAAATTATCTGACCTTGTATGTAATTAATCGTGATGATCAAATCTTTTAAAATTTAAATTAACCAGATTCAATACATTTTTCAAAAGAAATTATTTGCAGCAAGTCTTTTAGCTATGAACTGCAATACCACAAAGTCTCCGATTGTCCAGCATAGCTCAATAACACAAACACAGCTTTAGTAATGTCAAAATGCTCTCACAAAAGAAAGGGAAGGATCCCTGGTAGTAATCAGCAGCTAATTTAATAACACAGCACACTGAGAGACCTTTCATGTTGTCTAAAATTAAAAATCAGTCCAAAAATTATCCCACTTAGTAATTTGGGACGATGCAGACTGTGCTGTGCGCATTCCTGACTGAAACCAACAGTGTTGTTGTCAGAGGTAACATCATCCTGCTGTGACCAAGTTGAATGATGTGCCATATATTCCCTAATGCCCTCCTCATCATCCCATTAATATGGTTCCTGAAGGTAAAGGAGGTCAGTTATGACATACGTTTGGAGCCCAGATGGCTGGTGCTGGTAGTTGTGGCTCTGCTGCTAGCAACGCCCACTTTCTTAGCTTTGGCAAGGTTACAGTATTTCTCTTTTACACTGCCCTGTCCATTACCATTCCAACTTTTTCTTTTACCATACATTTTGTACAACATGTTTGACAATCTTTTCAACCCCAATTGTTCAACTCTCATCAAAAAGGACAAAACAAGAAATTCTAGGTAGGTAAATGAAGATATGGACTTTATTTTTCTTGCCATCATACTGTATATCATTTTTACAGAAAATTAATAAAGCCTGGTTGGTGATTTCGGAATTTAGATGATCAGATTTTACTCTTCTTTACCTGCTATATCCAGTTTAATATTACTGCTCTATGTGGTCAAGTGTCCAGATGATGAGGTGATACCTACACTCCTTTTACATTTTCTGAAATATTTGTTTAATGTTTTGTGGCTTTCTCTTCCATTCTATTACTGAACGGTGAGCTGTGATTTCCTGTCTTACCCTAAATCACAATAAGACCCCATTTACACGTGTTTCTAGTACATGTGACGTCTGTTTTCATACGTACTAAAGACATCTGCACACACATTATAATCTGTAGTGCTCCTTACATGTCCATGTTTTCACATGGGCCATGTGTCCTTGTGGACCACACGGAGACATGTCCATTTTTTACCGGCAGCATAGACCACACGAACCAATACAAGTCTATGGGTCTGTGTAAAACACACACCGCACATAGGTAACATCCATGTGCCATCTGTGTGACATGTAATGTAAATTGTAATGTATTCGGTAAATTACTGATTTTTAGGTGTTAAAGATGTGCAAAAATACTGTAATAGATAGATGATAGATTAATACTATAAAGATTATAGAAAGATAGTTAGATAGCCTTTAGAACTTTCTATTAAGCCAAATAAATAAATAATTCAATGAAAAAACAATGTTGCCCCCCCTACATTTTTGGTAACAAGCAAAGGTAAAGCAGACAGTTATGAGCTGATATTATCAGGTTGGGAATGTCCATGGTTATTGTGCTCTTTCCAGCCTTAAAATACCTGTCAGGATATATTTGCTGGAGATTAGCCATGATGTCACAGTCCTTCCTATAGTTTCATGTCGGAAATGGTTGTACTAATCCTTATGGATCATACCAAATAGGAAAAAATGTCTTATTTTTCATAGTACTTGAATTACTGTCTACCTAAGCAAATACCCCTCTAATAAATAAATACTGACTTTTAAACAGCAGAAAAAAGAAACCAAGTTGGATCTCTTAAAAGGTTTGGATTGGAATCCTCATCGACACTTGTCAGAATGGAGGTGCTGTTGAACATACAGGTTGCCTCACCAATTTATTGTCTATGGGACTCCTAGATATAGAGAGGTACACAGCACTCCAATTTGGACAAAATCTTGTTGTTTGATGTGTCCATTGACAAAACGATTAACCCAAAGCACATCTTGGCCCCAAAAATCAGCTGTAATACCTGTAAATGATTTGCCTTAAATACTGTATATTTAATGAAAATATATTGCTCTTGTTGGAATATGTTTGGTGCAACAACTCCATTCCTGTCTATAAGTGATTAGTTGCTAAATTTGTATGCTGTTCGTAAAGTTAAGAAAAACTCTGAGAGGCTCACACAGGTAGAGCATGTGACTGTATTTTCTGTTTTCCTGTGTCTGTGTATGAGAGAAGCAGCCTGCTGTAGATGTAGATGCTGCACAGATAGAGGCACACAAATGATTTATTCCTGATCTATTTAGCTTATCATATATTTTTCCTGTTTGTTCCTGAATAAAGAAGCTATGTTGTCACACGCTTGGAGAGTATCCTGAATAATCTTTGTTATGGGCCCAGAGTGACACAGAACCACAGAGTAACACAGCAACAGAAGCCAAGAGCAAAGGCAGCACAGAGCAACAGACAAAATGTCCACTAGCAGCAATCCTGTCAAGTTGTTAGTACCAAGCCTCACTAACCAGAACTACCAGTCCTGGAAATTCAAGGTGAAGATGCTGTTCATAAGAGAAGGTACGTGGAAATATACTCAGGAACAAGTACCTCATCCATTACCAGATGATTTGCTAAAGAAGGATCAGAACGCACAACGCATGATCTCCCTCATTGTAGATGATAATCAAATTGTGCATATATGCAAGTGTGAAACTGCAAATGAGTTGTGGGATCAATTACAGAAAGTGCAAGAAAGATCAAATCTCAGCAATGAGCTTTATCTCATGAGAAATCTGTATCAGTCTAAGCTAAGTGATGGACAGAATATGCAGGACTACATAAGAAACACCCTAGAGATTGTGGAGAGTCTCAGGTGCATTGGAGAAGAAATTCTAGATTTTCATGTTGCTGCACTTCTATTAAGTGGTCTTCCAGGGAGTTATGACACACTTGTGACTGCACTAGATGCACGGCCAGATGATGAACTGACACTAGAGTATGTTAAATGCAAACTTGTGGATGAATTCAAGAGAAAAATGCAGCATGTAAGCAGCAGTAAGGAATCCAGAGCAGAAACAGCATTAAAGACACTGGATTTTCCTAAATGTAAGAGCAATCTAAGAGAAACTTGTGAATGTTTTGTCTGTAAAAAGCCCAGCCACCTTAAAGCAGACTGCAAAATTTGGAAAGCAAGAATGAGCTAGCTTTAAAAGCAGAACAGTCATCAAAGGGTTAAAACAGCTGTAAAGAAAGATTCTGCATGTGTTGAAGCTGGATTAAATGCCAGTACAGGCCCATCTGCAAAGCATATATGGTGTATAGATTCTGATGCAAGCAGTCATATGACAAATAACAAGGATTTCTTCACTGACCTTAATGAAAGAAAGTCAGAAAAGGTCATCTTAGCTAATGGTCACTATATGACTTCAGAAGGAGTAGGAGACGGCTACCTCCACTGTCAAGTTTCCTCACCACAAAGCAGAAAGATTCCAATAAAGGATGTTCTCTATGTTCACAGCCTTGAAAACAATCTTCTGTTAGTAAAGAAGCTCACACAAAAGGAGAATGTAGTTACTTTTAGAGATAACAGCTGCATCATCTCAAAGAAGGGTCACACTCTTGCAGAAGGAAAAATCCAAGATGAACTTTATCAGCTAAAATGCAAAGAAAGAGTGTGCAGTGCTAGTAAGAACTGCATCCATGTATGGCACAGACGTCTTGGGCACAGAGACCTAGAAGCATAGAAGCAGTAAGGAAGCTAGCTCAACTTGCAAATGGTATTGAAGTCAACCAGTGTAGTCAAATCATAAAGTGCACTAGCTGTCTTAAAGAGAAAATGTCCAGAAAATCCTTTCCTAAAATAAGCACCACTAGATCTGAGTGTTCAAACTCCTAGCAAGAAGAGATATTTTCTCACATTTATTGATGACTACTCCAGATATACAGTCACCTACCTGCTTCACAGTAAGGCTGAAATTCCACAGAAACTTGAAGAATAAGTTGCTGTAGTGGTTAACAAATTTGGTTTATATGAAAACATGGGATTTGCTGCTTTTTTGTAATCTGGTATCTTTTTTATGGGTTTGGGGTTATTATTTGTTTTATAATTATTTTATCATTATTTTCTTGATTGCAGCATAAGAGTAGTCTTCATTTCATTACTGTGTCCGTTATTATACATCCGGGATTAGAGATTTTGTTGTGGATGTTTCTACAATCAAGATTCAAGAACTATATTGTATTATTATTATTTTATTATTTTTTTATTATTATTCACGACAGCACAATTTGAATATATATTTATTCTTTATGGTATTGTTCACGAAATGTGTTTCTGCGATATATGTATTTGATATGGTTAATATGATAGCACTATGTCATTTCCATCATATTTGTCTTTGTATAGTGAGTCACTTGATGTTGTGGGGACATTAAGTTTTGTGTCCCAATTAGGTGGTATACACAGCACTAATGCACTTTATTTATTGTTGTCATGTGAGTATTATGACGTTTTTATATATGACAATGTTGCACGTAAAGTCACGATTTATCATGATTATAAATAATAATGTATTCTATATACATCTCTATTAAGGTTCCCGGGCACTAGTCACTTTAACTTATATGGATTGCCATAAACATCAGATTCTTTTTGTCACTCCCGGTATGTTATTTGGCCTTCAGATTGTGCGCATGCGCTGCTCATCACGGCCTCTGGCGCTTCCTTGTGACGCTCTGACATTGACACGCATAGCTTTGAGCTTGCGGTTCATTGAGCGCTGGGGGAAGTACGTCATAGGGGCATGTTTAGTGGCGTCATGCGCCGCTTCATCTGATTGGCAATGAAGGCGTGTATTACAACATTATGCGCCAACCATTTTTATTGGTCACGTCCTAATTTCTACTCTTATTTAAACTCTGCCGCCCCTCACCCTGGACACGCCCCCGGAAGAAGCAGGCGGCGAAACGCGCGTCGGGGTGAGGGGACGCTATATACACTCTCCCATAGAGGTAATTATACATCATTTTCTCTGTGCACTGTGGCGCTTTTATGATTAGGTTTTTTTGCTTTACATGGTGACTGTGTTATTACACACGGCCTTATAGTATTTATGCCTTTAGTTCACAGAGAGACTTTTCTTACTTTTGGGGAGGGACATTTTTTGAATATTATCATCTATTTTGGACATCACCTATGGTCTTTTATAGAATGGAATCTGGATAATTGACATGTACTGTTATGTGATTGGCTCACACATGTTCTAGTCTGGGTCATGTATATTTTCTCCTCATGATGATTTTTTGAGTGTTCATGGCGTCCCCTATATGGCAGTATGCTTTTGTCATTTTAGAAAAAATTTTGAATAAAATGATTTTTTAATATTATTGGGATCTCTTCTTTGTTCCATGTCATTTTCATGGGATTTGTGTTATAAACAATTTGGAAGAATGCCAAAAGCCCTGCGTGCAGATAATGGAACCCCGAATATACAATTGGTAAGGTTCAAACCATTTTGAAAAAGGATGGAATCATGTTCCAGACTACCATTTCATACAACCCAGAACAAAATGGTATTGCAGAGAGAAAGGACTGTACTCTCTGTGAAAGTGGAAGAAGTATGTTGATTAATGCGAATATACCTACAACGTATTGGGGAGAAGCCATCATGACAGCTTGCTATCTTTAAAACAGACTGCCAGGTAAAGCCACAAATAAAACTCCATATGAGCTATGGGACTGTGAGAAGCCTAACCTGAAGCACCTCAGGATATTTGGAAGCAAAATGTTTGTGTATGTTCCCAAAGAAAAATTTTCCAAGTAGGAATCAAAGGTAAAGCAAGTAGTCCTGGTGGGCTATAGCGAACCTAAAAAGGAATACAGAATCTTGCACCCAGAAACCAACACAGTAACAATCAGCAGAGATGTAGTGATTGATGAAAATTCTGTATCACTCAAATTCCATGAAGTTACACCAGTTATTCAACCTAAGAATTAAGAACAGGAATCTCAATCACCAAACCCAGATGCGAAAAAGGAAAATACTGAAGTGTGGATAAGCTCTGAAGCCACCAAAGAAGACACAAAGGAACCAAGTCAACCTCCAGTCAGGAGATCAGATAGGTATCCCAGCTAGATGCCTTACTTATATGGTCAGAACACTTCCTGAACCAGAGCCACAGTCATGGCAAGAGATGCAAAAACTGCCTGTCCACGAGAAGCAAAAGTGGATAAATGCCACTAATGAAGAGATGGAGTCCCTTCACCAACTCCATACAATGAAAGAGAAGGCTAAACACAGTTCTATGTGCATGATGCTGTATAGTCAACAGTGGTGTACCATGTTAACCCCTTTTTACAAATGGATTAATAAGTTTTTGGAAGTTTTATGAATTTTTTCTCTTGCTCGAAGTTTTTCTCCCTTTCTACTGTTGGACTGATTGCTCAGCCTATTCTGTGCAGGGATAGATGTGGAGAAGCCTACTTGAGGTGAGCTGACAATACAAACTTTTATATACAATGAAAGAGAAATTGCAAAGCTAGGCTAAATTCTCTTTGAGACTAAGGACCTTGTAAATGTGACATTTTATTTGGGAATCCAAAGAGAAAGATTGGAGTTTTCGTCTCAACCAAAGTTCTAAAATTTCCTCAATACTAAACCAGTTAGGAATGTCAGAAGCCAAAGGTGTGTCAACACCAATGGATCTGTCCTACCTAAAGTTGGAAGGAGAAGATCTATTATCCAATAATGAGAGTTACAGACAAGCACTGGGGGCGTTTTTGTACATGGCAACCACAACTCGTCCGGATATCACAGCTACGGTTGGAATTCTCTGCCGTCATGTAAAGCAAGCCACACCAAAGGGACTGGAATGCAATTAAGAAAACTCTTCAATATCTTAAAGAAACTCAAAGGCTAAATGTTAAGATATCTGCATCAGATGATCTCACTCTCAGAGGTGTTTTGGATGCAGATTGGGCTGGAGATTCAAGTGATCGCAAATCAACAAGTGGTTACTTGTTCAAGTTAGGAGAAAATTCAATTTCTCGGTCCAGCAGAAAACAAGTGTCAGCTGCATTATTTTCTACAGAAGCAGAATCTATGTCTGCTGCTTATGCAAGTCAAGATGTAGTTTGGTTGAAACAACTTTTGGAAGATTTTGGCAAGCCATTAGCTCAACCAACAGTTATCTACGAGGACAATCAAGGATGCATTAAACTTGCCAGCAGTGAGAAGATTAGTGCATGGACTAAGCACATTGATATAAAATATCACCACTTAAGTGAACTAGTGGAACGTGGTGTACTCGAGTTAGTTTATTGCAAGTTTGACAAGATGATAGTGTGATGGTATGACAAAGCCATTATCAGGAGCCAAGTTTGTGGACTTCAGAACCACAATGGGACTAACAAGATAAATTGTTGATGAGTGGGGGTGTTGGAATATGTTTGGTGCAACAACTCCATTCCTGTCTATGAGTGTTTAGTTGCTAAATTTGAATGCTGTTCATAAAGTAAAAAAACTCCCAGAGGCTCACACAAGGAGAGCATGTGACTGTGTTTCCTGTTTCTGTGCATGAGAGAAGCAGCCTGCTGTAGATGCTGCACAGATAGCGACACACAAATGATTTATTCCTTGTCTATTTAGTAGATTGTTCCTGTTTGTTCCTAAATAAAAACGCTCTGTTGTCACACGCTTGGAGAGTATCCTAAATAATCCGATGCCAATAGTTCCTTATTATGCTGTGGAGATTCTCTATACCCCAGTTATATACCCAATACATATTTTGAGCAAAATGAATTTGTAGCAGTTTTCATGAAGCGAATTGCAAAAACTTCTGATTCAGGAGAAACTAATTTTTTTGGGAAAAATTTCAGGAGAATTTAATTCACCTTGAACAAGTTCTCTCATCTGTACACAGTGACAATTTGAATCAATTGGTTGTTTGTCTAATGTAGGACAGGACAGATCCTCCAGGGTGAGAGAGTAAATTCTAGTCACTCAACACTCTTATAGGTAAAAATCTTAAACCAAGGGGCTCCATCTTTTAATTCTCTAACTGAGATTATGATACTGGGTTTTAAAACCCTAGCAACTATATTGCCGGTGTCCCTGCACGCTGCCCCTTTTCCCTGGTTGGGACGCTGTGTCACTCACCGCTGCGGCCCTACTCCTCCCCTCTTCGCTCCTCATCGGCTGCTGCCTGGGGCGTGCGCCAGGCATGCAGATTCCAGGGCACTGAACTTAATGCGCATGCGTTCGCTCCCTCCTTCTTAAAGAAGCCACTCGCGCCATTTTAAAGTGTCACCAGCCAATGGGAGAGAGGGGATCTTCTAGTGTTTAACCTTCAGTCCTTTCTAGAAGCCTTCCGTAAGGTCTTTGATGATCCTAGCCATGCTTCCTCTACTGCATCTTCTCTACTCCTGTGTCAGTCTGTATATCAGCCGGACCCACCTGCACTTGCACTGCCAGTCTGTATATCAACCAGAACCACTTGTATCAGCCGTGCCAGTGTGCCAGTCTGTATGTCACCCAGACTCGCCAGCACTTTCCGTGCACGTCTGTATAAGAGCCGGACCCGCCTGCATCAACCGCACCAATCTGTATGTCAGCTGGACCTGCCTGCTCCACCCGTGTCAGTCTATATATTAGCCAGACCTGCACCAGCTGTGCCAGTCGAATCAGTCCGCACCTGCCCATGCCTGCATCTACTGTTCTTTCCTGCCGGGACATTCCAGCTGCCAGACCCTTGGAGGTCAGCTGCAATGTGTCCATGGTCTGTCCTAGAGTAGCAACTGGTGTTCATCGGGAGCCAAACCTAATCTCACCATCAGGGGCTCTAGTGAAAATTCAGGTACTCACCTTGTCATGCACCTGCAACCTCTCCTTGGACCATGGCATAGTGGTTCCACCACTCCCATTACAACAAACCTTTAACCTGTCTCAAAAAGACTACAGTTAAATAAAAAAACAGACTATTGCTATGGTTCTCGGAGGGGCATAGAAAGTTGAGATAATTGAAGTTATTTAATGCATTTCTTACTATATTCATTAGCTGCCATTGTGTCTGCCTGTGGCACAGGGGTACAGATGGCCACTGGTAAAATATATAATAGGGCTAAAAATAAATTTTGACTCATTAGCACTACAGAATTTCCAGTTTTTAATGTAACCATCTCTTTCTTAATAAAAAAAAGAGCATGAAAAAGTAAATAGGATGAAATCAGGTTACAAGGGGAAGTCTCAGCAAATGCCTCAAATCTACGCTGTACAAGTTTGTCGCTCTGTGCTTGCTGGGTCTCGCACAATAGGCGACAGGTTCAATAAAGGGGAAAATCATTGAGTTCACTACAGGAAAAACCCATGTCACGGTTTGTTACCTGAAAAACACGACAGGTCTCTGGAAAGACAGAACTTTTATTTTGTAGCCTTCAAACTTCAAGCCCTGATGGGATTGGCATTTGCCTACAAAGGTCTGAGCTGTAGGGTGCAGAAAGAAGCTGTGAAAGGACTGTAGAAAGCAGTTATATCCTGAGGGAACCCAAGTTACAAGTCAGGAAAACGAATTCTACATTCTGAGCTTACAATGAACAAAACAGACAAGGATCCTAATTTCACTGAAGTTTGAAGGAAGAAGTCTTGAAGCCTTTATTAATATGGTATTTAAATTACCAGCCTCGTTTTGATCACTGTGCCAAGTTTTTGCAACTGAGATAGAATACCTGATGGAGGATAAGCAGCTCTTGTGAAATTGCAGTCACTGTGTAATTTACGGCATCTGCCTTTTTTATGGATGTAGTCCTGCACAGTTTAGATTAAAAAGCCGCTAGTTGTAAAATATAGCAATACTGTGTATATGAGGGTTTCTTGTGTGTGTGAAAACTGACTCAGCTAGAAAAATAAAAGCAAAAATTGTGGCAAAGCAAACTATAGGCAACACCAACCATGCCGCCTTCGGAGAATGTTTCCCTAGCATATTGCACCAGCTCAGACTGTTCAAGGAACACTTATGGCTACTTCTAAATTTTCTAAAAAAGGGAAAATGTCAAATTAGAAATGCTGTGTAGTATATGGGCAACATATTATAGAGGCGGGGGAGATAAATAGAATGATATATCGGATTGTGGGGAAAGAATCAGTATAACTTGCGTTTTCTTCACTAAAATCTATACTCATTCTAGGCTTTAGAATTTGTGAGTGGTCCTAATCAGTGGTCGAATTCTTTCCCTGTATAAGTATGTATAGAGATGTAGTTGACTGTGATGCTAGTCACTTTTCACGGTAAGTCAGGATAGTCAAGGAGTCCAAGGTCAGAAGCTAGGAGGTTACATCGTAAACAGAAGGAAGAGACAAAAGCGTAGTCAGGTAACGTTCTGAGGTCAGAATACCAGGAGGATAGTGGATCAGAGCAGAAGGGATTAAACAGACGGATGGTGAGAATGAGGTCCAAGGTCAGGCAAAGAAAGATCAACATACAGAACGCAAGACACGGAGGAACAAGCCAAATGTCACGCTGCAGCTCTGCAGGTAAAAGCAAACTCCACAAGTTGGCAACAGAGTGGATGGAAGACTGAATTACTGCTGAAAGCAGTCAGGCAGCACTGCAGTGAGGCTACCACCAGGTGACAGCAGAGTAGTCAAACAAGCCAAGTCGATACCAGAGGGTAGTGCAGTACAAAGGAAAATACCAAACACAAGAGTCAGTGGAGTGCCAAAAAGGTCAGCACCTGTCAGAAGCAGAAAAACCAGAAGCAAGAGGCAGGAGCAGGTCAGAGTCAAAGCAGAGTTGGGTACCGGGGAGTCCAAACACAAAGGGAAACACGGAGTCAGGACGGGACGAGGGGAATGAACAGACACGGGCACAGTCTGCAAAACACAGCAGGATAAATCAGGGATTAACCAGAGTCAGCTACTCACGCCGTAGGCAGAAAATATAACTGACACTGCCTGCAGGAAGCAGAGCAGAGAAATAGCCGACCTGAAACCAGAACGAGGCAGAGAAAAGTTAACCCCTGAATGACCAGACAGGGAAAAGGAGAGACAGGAAAAACCCGGTTTGAATCATGACACAATACTTAGCTGAATGTACATCTGGCAGAGGTCTATGAGAAACAGCTCAGTTAAGTAGCATGGCAATCAGTTGGAGACAGCCAGCGCCTCCCAGTCTCAGATTGGATAGTCGAGCTGTCAATCAACACACTGACAGCTTAGCACACCCATGTACCAGACTGAGTGACTGAGCTGTTGATGAAAGCACCGACAGTTTCAGTACGCCCCTCTATCAGATTGGATGACTGATCTGTCAATAATTGTATCCCAGATACACTGAGGGGTCGAACTGTGACACTGACAATCATCAATTAGGACCACCCCATAGCTCCCCATCTCCTCACAATCACCCATATGTAGCCTCGTCTCATGTTTTGATCCCCGTCACTCATGCTAAAATCCCTGAGCAGGTGCTGTGCATGTGCGCAAGGTTATGGGCACATTGTGACATCATGACGTTGTGATATTTTCACACACAACCAGACATTTCAACTCGGCCGGATGCCACATCTTAGTATGAGTGGATTTCAGCATGATTGATGTAGATCCGAAAATGTGACAAGTAGAGATGAGCGAATATGTTCAGAAAATGATCGCCAAACATAAATTCGGCACGGATATGGTATATTTGGATTCATGATCGGCAGCACAAGCATTTTTCTTAAAATTGGAAAAAGTCGGTAACATTCGGGAAAAGAATAAAAGCCGGTAATTCATGCGCCGTGTTCAGTAAAATCACAGTGTGACAGTTTAGAATAGAATAGATAGAATAGCTATATACACATAGAATAAATATATATACTGTGTTTGTGGTGTAGTGACCACTGTGTCCACTAGGGGGGCGCTGTGTGGGTGTCCCAGGACAGGCGTATAAGCATTTCCAATGTCCTGATAGGAGTAGGATGCTGAATGATCGTAATGTATCTCAAGGTAGGTGGCCTTGAGATGAAGGCTTGCTTATGTGATTAGCAGAGCTGATCTTTCGTTCCAATGTGTCAGGGAGAAGCCTTCAGGTGATTGATGAGAAGGGTAGGATCAATCATCTACAAATCCACCCAGGGGTGTGTTTAAGAGCGCCATAGTAAAGTGTATATGAGTGTGTGTGAAGGACCTGTGATGAGGTCATAGCCATGTGATCCGGTGGGCGTGGCTACGGACCATATAAGGTGGCCAGGGTAGGTCACATGGAGTGAATGATTGGACCTGGTTGGTCCGTTTTGGAAGTTCTCGTCTGGGAGGATGGGGCTTCCTGCCTGACAGCACGTGAATGCTGTGTTTAATGGCTGCAAGTGTCTGACAGTTCCCAGGGAGAGGGAATGAACATCTGCAGTGAGCTGAAGCAGCCATGAGGTAGCCCTGACGGGGTGAGAGAACTGTGAGGCTAGAAAGCCTGTGCAATGGACATTGCATTACCTGTGTGAGTACAGGCTTAACAGAGTGGAGCTCTGTCATGGGCGCTATGCTGTTTATATGAACTTTATGTTGCTGGTCATGATTTATGATGCCTGAATAAACCGCATGGACTGTTATTGTTTTATGGAAAACCCGTGCTGGATCTGATTATTTGGCTGCCAAGCGAGTGTCCCCAACCTTGAATGACAGCGCTACCTTACAATTGGTGGAGAAATGCAAAGGGCAATGCTGTAGCCTTGTTGCTAGGGGCAACGGACGAGGTCTGCAGAATTCGGTTGCTAAGGGCAATGGTTTCCAAAAGCACATGTTGCAGTGCTGGCATCACTGAGCCAGGAGGGCTGACGGTCTTGAAAGCCATGTGATATGCTGACCGGGGTCAGTGGAAGAGACTTATAGGACACCTCTGCAGTAGAGGAGTCCGAGAACCTGCGCGGCCAGCAGGTGATGGTCGTGAAAACCGTGTGACATACTGACCGGGGTCAGATAAAGAGACTGTGGATTGTGATAGGGTGCCTCTGTGGATATGAGGTACCTGAGGACCTGTGTGGCCGACACAGGTAATGGACAGGTGTTCGTGTTGTACTGACCGGGGTCAGTGAGAGAGACTGTGTACCTGGAGGGTTCAGTGTGCAAAGGTCCTGGAGGGTCAGTGTTGGGAGGTTCTGGGAGAAGAATCGGATCCCTGGAGCATGTGTGACCTTGGACCTGGTGAGGCGTGAGTGTTGGGCAGTCTCAGGCGGAGACGGATGTCCTGAATAGCACCCGCTGAGCCCCTGGACCTGGTGAGGTCAGTGTGTTGGGAGACCCTGGGAGGAGGGTCGGCTCCCTGAATAGCACCCGGTGAGCCCTGTGTGTTGAACGGTCTCAGGAGAGGAGACGGACGTCCTGAAGAGAACACAGAAAGGACACGTGAGTTTTGTGTTGCATGTGTGTTTTTTTTTCTTTTCCCTTTCAAGTCAGCCTGCGGTGGCTCGGTGGGGGTCAAGAAGGTGACAAGCAGCTTACTGTAACTCGGCGGGGTTACAAAGGTGACAAACGGCTTGCTGTAACTCAGCGGGGTTATGAAGGGGACAAGCAGCTTCCTCTAACTCGGCAGGGTTACGAAGGTGACACCAGCAGCTATGTGTGAGCGGCAGCCGGTGGTGTTGGAGATCGGTGACAGCAGGAGCTGTGGTGGTGCCAGCAAGGACTTGTGTGGTATCGTAAAAGACAAACTGTTTTGGTGTGAAATGTGGTCTAAGGAGACCCGTAGAACGGACATGGGGAAATCCCGAAAGGGGGCGGTGGCCCAAATCGGGGTGGTAGCCCAAAAGGGGGTGGAGTCCCAGAGAGGGGCGGTGACCCAAATCAGGGTGGTCCAGAAAGCGGCCGGATTGATCCAAAAAGGGGTGGTAACCCAAAAAGGGGTGGAATCCCAGAGGGAGGCTGTGGGCCAAATTGGGATGGTGGTCCAGAAAGGGGCCGAGAGTTCAAAAGGGGCAGCACTGAGTACCTCAGTGGACATGTCTGGGGAACCACAGTGTGTGTGCACATGTCTTTTGAGGAGTGCGGCATATATTTTCCAGATAACTACGGGCCACAGGTGTGTACCGTGATGCTGCATCGGGAAGGAGTCTCTGGTAGGCTGGACTCAAAGAGTTTGGTGACCCTGACAGGAACTCCGCTCGTTTTATCTCTGACTGAGAAAAACGTCAGGGTTTGCTGTGACCACGGGGTCATTGTGAACTATACGGTGGACAGAGTCATGATTGAGATGACAAAGGGGGTTGAGTGCCAAGGTGGTAGTATGCCACCAAGCTTAGTGCATCCCTTTGAGAGGGGCTGGGACTTTGTTTTGTTTGATGATGTATGGTCGGATGATGGAGATGTTTCTACTGTGAGTCCAGCAGACACTGAGACGGTGACGCCTCCTACAGTGGACAGGTCTGATTTAGAAGTGACCGGAAGAAGGGGTACATCTGCCCAACTTACGGACCTGACGTCTCGTGTCATGATGGATGGTGACCTGACTGACGAGACAACTGGGGTAGAAACACGGTTTGATGGCAACGGGAGGGTTCACTCGACTGATGGGACTGACTCAGTGATACCCTTTGACAATATAATTAAAGAAGTAGTGGTGCGACACGTGCTGGCCAAAAGAGAACAATATCATGAGATACAGTTGATAAAAGAGACGGTGGAAGAACATCTCGAATGAGAAAGGGTCCTGAGACAAATAGCTGAACACAGGGTGGAGGGGCTCGAGAAAGAAGTCTTGGAGCTCAGAGGTCACCTGTCCACCTGGCAAAGTGTGAACAAGACCCTTAGGGAAGAGATGGAAGAACTCAGAGGAGTAGTGAAAGGTCTTCTGTGGGAGAAGAGCTTAGACGAAGATTTACAGCGGCCGGGCCCGTCTGATACAAGACGGAACTGCCAGTACCCATCTTGGCAAAGGGTCATGAAGATATAAAATCTCATGAAGTTTGTGAGCTAAGAACTGAAGAAGACAATCACCCATTTGGGTCAACTGTAGTGATTTAAGTGTTTGTGGTAGAGCCAGACTCTTCTGTCCAGGAAGAGAGCAAGACCACGACCTTCAAATCTGTAATCGAGGTACCCGAAGACATGCAAGAAGCCTGTACTGAGGAAGGTGTGCATGAGGCTTTCAAAGAGGCGGTCAAGGCATGTAAGGTGCACTGGGAACCTGAGACTCGGCAGTTGGTGATAATATCAGCCAGAGAAGATACAGCAAACCGAGTAGCTGTTCTGAAAGAGATGCATTTGCAATGTCTCCACGTCAAACAGCTGGTCAGGCAGAGTCATATGAAAGCTGCTCGACGCCTAGAGTTAGCAAGTGAGGCTATGGATCGGCTGGGTTTGCGGAAAGATGTAATTCCGGTACTCAAAGGTCTGATTGGAAGAATCATTGGAAGACTCGGGAAGGTAATGCAAGACCTTGTAAATATCTTCGGTGTGGTGAGGGTGACAATCCCTCCTGATGATGAAGACCAGGTATCCAGTGAAGAGGGTAGGATTCCCATCATGGTGGTTGGCTCCGTGGAAAACCTGAGAAACTTTTGGATGCTCTTGGAGTATCGAGTGGGGTACCTGCAAGAGATTGAGCAGTTGAGGCTGGACCGTCTGCGAATCAATAAAGAGGTACGAAACACCAGGTGGCGGCTGCCTTCAACCCAAGATGTAAGAACCAGAAGGATTCCTCCAAGAAGTGACATGGCAGGTGGCCGAAGAATGTCAGCAAGTGGCAGTGCAACGGGCAGTACAAGGCTGAGAGACCTTAGGCCCTGTGAGACTAAACAGTGTCTGACGATGCAGACAGACCGTGACTGGAAGGTCAAAGACCAAGACCGATATTCTGACCGCTGGGGGGGGGGCATAACGTAGGGATGAAGCCGTATGACAGACGGAGACGGTTCTCTCGACCTGTAGGGCAAGATGTAATGAGTGCCCGGTCTCGAGATCCCGGGGTAATGTTGTGTGTTCAACTCCACAAGTTTGAACAGAGGGGGAGGTGTTATGATTGAGTCACCGTAGGAGGCAAAAACAGAAATGCTAGCTAAGTCCAGAAAACCAGAGAAGTTGGCAACTATCAGATTGCAGACCCCTGAACCTATCAACACAACTAGCAGTAGCCGTGGGGGGTTCCTACGATGACCTAGACCCCTCGATCACAGCCGGAGAGATACATAGGCCTAAAGAAGGAAAGGGGAAATCTAACTGCCCCAGAGCAGACCCCAACGCAATAGGCAGCCCCCCACATATAATGATGGTAAATCAAGATGAAAACACTTACACAGACAGAAAGACAGGCTGAGCAAAGACGGGGCCCAAAAACTACCTAGATAGGAACGGATAGGAAGGCTGCTGTCTGCAATCTGCCAAAACCCTATCAGAGACAAAAGCCAACAAGCTGATATAAAAATGGCCCTGAAGCAACTAAGCTTCAAAAACTAAATCAGCACTCAGGTACTTTCAGAAGACAGAGCTCACGGAACACTGCACACTCCAGCAGGGAGTGGCAGAATCCAAAAAGCAAGAAAAACAAAAACAAATCTTAAATGCAAAAAGGCAAAACAGAAAACTTAGCTTTAGGAGAGCAGGAATCAGACTGGTGTCCAAGAGTCCACAGAGAAATCACCCGCAGGGCAGAAAGGGCGTAGGCTGCCTTAAATCCAGTCAGTGACTCCACTCAGCCAATCGTCTTCATTAGTCCCAGGTGCCTGATAATCAGGCTCACTACCTTCCTTCACTAGAATAGGGAGTTCACCAGACCTCAGTGACGGAGGGGAAAATGAACTCACAACAGTACCCCCCCCTTGAGGAGGGGTCACCGAACCCTCAACAATGCTACCAGGGCGATCAGGGTGAGCCCGATGAAAGGCACGCACCAATCTTTTGGCATGAATATCAGAGGCAGAGACCCAGGAATTATCCTCCTGACCATAACCCTTCCACTTTACCAAATACTGGAGTCTCCGTCTAGCCAGACGGGAATCCAGAATTTTCTCTACCTCATATTCCAAGTTACCTTCAACCAATACAGGGTCCGGAGGTGCCACCTCAGGCACAACTGGCTCAACAAACCTCTTCAACAAGGACTTATGGAACACATTATGGATCTTAAATGTGACAGGAAGAGCCAAATGAAAAGAGACCGGATTAATAATCTCCAAAATCTTGTAAGGTCCAATAAATCTAGGCTTAAACTTAGGAGAAGCCACCTTCATAGCAATATTTTTTGATGATAACCACACCATATCACCAACCTTAAACTGGGGACCAATGGTCCTATGTCGATTGGAAAACCGCTGGGCCTTTTCCTGGGAGAGAGATAACTTATCCACCACTTGGTCCCAGATCTGGTGCATTCTCTCCACCACAGTGTCAACACCTGGGCAGGCAGAGGGCTCCACTTGCCCTGAAGAAAATCGAGGATGAAACCCAAAGTTACAAAAAAAAGGTGACATCAAAGTGGCAGAACTTGCTCTATTATTTAAAGCAAATTCGGCCAAGGGCAAAAATGAAACCCAATCATCCTGATCAGCGGAAATAAAACATCTCAAATACGACTCCAAGGTCTGGTTTGTTCTCTCTGTCTGCCCATTGGTCTGAGGGTGAAAAGCAGAGGAGAAGGACAACTGAATTCCCAACTTGGAACAAAACGTCCTCCAAAATTTAGACACAAATTGAACTCCTCTGTCAGATACAATGTTCTCAGGAATCCCGTGCAAGCGAACCACCTGTTGCAAAAACAGGGGCACCAACTCAGAGGAAGATGGCAACTTAGGGAGTGGTACAAGATGAACCATCTTAGAGAACCTATCACAAATCACCCAAATAACAGTCATTCTTTGAGAGACCGGCATATCAGAGATGAAATCCATTGAAATATCAGTCCATGGCCTCCAGGGGACCGGCAAAGGCATCAACAACCAACTAGAGTGAGAACTAGATTTAGACCGGGAGCAAGTCCCACAGGACTGCACAAAATTCCTGACATCATGAGACAAGGTGGGCCACCAAAAAGAGCGACTCACCAGATCTCTAGTACCAAAAATACCCGGATGACCAGCCAATGCAGAGCAATGAACCTCAGACATCACTCTCTTCTTCCACTGGTCAGGAACATACAACTTTCCACTGGGGCAACGCTCAGGTTTGTCCTCCTGGAACTCTTGCAGAGCAAGTCTCAAATCGGGCGAGATGGCAGAAAGAACTACCCCTTCGCCTAAGATGGTAGCAGGCTTGGTCACCACAGGAGAATCAGCAAAGAAACTCCTAGAGAGGGCGTCTGCCTTGACATTCTTAGTTCCAGGAAGGAAAGAGACCACAAAATCAAAACGTGTAAAAAACAAGGCCCACCTAGCCTGTCTAGGGTTCAAGCGTTTAGCCGACTCTAGGTAAATCAAATTTTTGTGGTCAGTGAGGACCACAACTTGATGTTTGGCTCCCTCCAACCAATGTCTCCACTCCTTAAATGCCCATTTCATGGCCAACAGTTCCCGATTCCCCACATCATAGTTACGTTCAGATGAAGAGAACTTTCGGGAGAAGAAAGCACAGGGATTCATTTTAGATGTTACCGGATCCTTTTGGGACAACACTGCTCCTGCACCAATCTCAGAAGCATCAACCTCTACCTGAAACGGGAGTGAGACATCAGGTTGCCGCAGAACCGGGGCGGAGGTAAATCTATGCTTCAGCTCCTGAAAGGAAGCAACCGCCTCCGGAGACCAATTTAACACATCCGTACCCTTCCTGGTCAGGTCAGTCAATGGTTTGGCAATACTAGAAAATGTTGCTATAAATTTCCGATAAAAATTAGCAAAACCCAAAAACTTCTGGAGGGCCTTCAAAGAAGTGGGCTGAACCCAATCATAAATGGCCTGTACCTTGGCCGGGTCCATTTCAATAGTTGACGGAGACAAAATAAATCCCAAAAAAGAAATCCTCTGTACTCCAAAAAGGCATTTTGATCCTTTGACATACAGAGAATTCTCTCTCAAGATCCGGAACACAGTCCGAATATGTTCCACATGAGCATCCCAATCCTTGGAGAAGATCAAAATATCGTCCAGATAGATAATCAAAAATTTATCGACAAAGTCTCGGAAAATATCGTTCATGAAGCACTGGAAGACAGAAGGGGCATTAGTGAGCCCAAAAGGCATCACCAGGTACTCAAAATGTCCCTCCGGAGTATTAAACGCCATCTTCCATTCATCCCCCTGCTTAATGCGGATAAGATTATACGCCCCCCTGAGGTCAAGCTTGGTAAACCAGCAAGCACCTCTGACTCTAGAGAATAGATCCGAAATCAGGGGTAACGGATACTGATATTTAATAGTAATTTTATTGAGGGCACGATAATCAATACACGGCCTTAAAGAACCATCCTTCTTGGCCACAAAAAAAAAACCGGCACCTAAGGGTGAAGAGGATGGTCTAATATGACCCTTCTCCACACCTCCTTAATATTGGACCGCATAGCCTCGTGCTCGGGTACAGATAAATTGAAGAGCCGACCCTTAGGAAATTTACACCCCGGGCTTAGTTCAATTGCACAGTCATAACTCCTATGAGGAGGCAAGGACGCAGACTCATTCTCACTAAATACATCATAGAAGTCCGCCAAATAGTCAGGAACCTCATGCGACTGAGGAGAGGTGGAAAAAACCGGAGCCTCACTAAAGGTACACCGGCAACCCCAACTCACCACAGACACAGACTTCCAATCCAAAACTGGATTATGAATCTGCAACCAGGGAAACCCCAGAACAACGGCATCAAGCGGACCATGCAACACCAAAAATCTGCAATTTTCTTGGTGGTCTGGGGCGACCCGCATGACCAACTGGGTCCAAAACTGAGGTTTATTTTTAGCCAGAGGGGTAGCATCAATCCCCCTCAAAGGGATAGGCGTCTGCAGAGGTGTCATCGGAAATCCACAACGTTTATCAAAATCCAAGTCCATTAGGTTTAGCGCTGCTCCAGAATCCACAAAAGCCTTGGCGGAAAATGTGGACAGGGAACAGATCAGAGTAATCGCCAAAAGAAACTTAGGCTGAACCCCACCAACAGAAAACGTGTGTGCAAAGCGTTTCTCACGTTTAGGACAAACAGAAATAATATGTGAGGCATCTCCACAGAAAAAACACAGCTTATTGCGCCTTCTGAATCCCTGACGTTGCGCCTTAGACAAAACTCTATCACATTGCATAGGTTCAGACGTCTGTTCAACCGGTGGCAACACCTTTCATGTAATCCTGCGTTCACGTAAACGCCGATCAACCTGAATGGCTAAAGACATAGAATCGTCCAGACCAGAGGGAACAGGAAATCCCACCATAGTATCTTTTACGGCTTCTGACAAACCCTTCCGAAAGAGAGCAGCCAAGGCACTATCATTCCAGGTAGTAAGGACCGCCCACTTTGGGAACTTTTGACAGTACAACTCTGCAGATTCTTGACCCTGGTTCAATGCTAACAGGGTCTTTTCAGCCTGATCAATAGCATTAGGTTCGTCGTACAGCAACCCCAAGGCTTGAAAAAATGCGTTCACATTAGTCAGAATAGGGTCATCTGGTTTCAAAGAAAACGCCCAATCCTGGGGATCGCCACCCAGCAAAGAGATGACAATTTTACCCTGCTGCGCGGGGCTCCCTGACGAGTTAGGCTTCAAAGCAAAAAATAATTTACAATTATTTTTGAAACTCAAAAATTTAGATCGATCCCCAAAAAATACATCAGGTGTGGGATCTTTGGTTCAACAGCATGTGAACGAGCAAGATAGGCGGAAATTCCTCGCACTTCAGCAGCGAGCTGCTCCGCACGATCAGACACTTGCTTTATCTCCATTGAGAGAAAAAAAAAAAATTCCCCCTACGGCCTCAGAGATATAGAGGAAAGAATATACACACTCTTTTTTTTTTTTTTTTTTTTTTAAACACAATTCTTTCCTGCTATTGAGTACCCCATGATCTGCGGTGTGGCGGGTGATTCTGTTATGATTGAGTCACCGTAGGAGGCAAAAACAGAAATGCTAGCTAAGTCCAGAAAACCAGAGAAGTTGGCAACTATCAGATTGCAGACCCCTGAACCTATCAACACAACTAGCAGTAGCCGTGGGGGGTTCCTACGATGACCTAGACCCCTCGATCACAGCCAGAGAGATACATAGGCCTAAAGAAGGAAAGGGGAAATCTAACTGCCCCAGAGCAGACCCCAAAGCAATAGGCAGCCCCCCACATATAATGACGGTGAAGCAAGATGAAAACACTTACACAGACAGAAAGACAGGCTGAGCAAAGACGGGGCCCAAAAACTACCTAGATAGGAATGGATAGGAAGGCTGCTGTCTGCAATCTGCCAAAACCCTATCAGAGACAAAAGCCAACAAGCTGATATAAAAATGGCCCTGAAGCAACTAAGCTTCAAAAACTAAATCAGCACTCAGGTACTTTCAGAAGACAGAGCTCACGGAACACTGCACACTCCAGCAGGGAGTGGCAGAATCCAAAAAGCAAGAAAAACAAAAACAAATCTTAAATGCAAAAAGGCAAAACAGAAAACTTAGCTTTAGGAGAGCAGGAATCAGACTGGTGTCCAAGAGTCCACAGAGAAATCACCCGCAGGGCAGAAAGGGCATAGGCTGCCTTAAATCCAGTCAGTGACTCCACTCAGCCAATCGTCTTCATTAGTCCCAGGTGCCTGATAATCAGGCTCACTACCTTCCTTCACTAGAATAGGGAGTTCACCAGGCCTCAGTGACGGAGGGGAAAATGAACTCACAACAGGGAGGTATGTGGTGTAGTGACCACTGTGTCTGCTAGGGGGCGCTGTGTGGGTGTCCCAGGACAGGCGTATAAGCATTTCCAATGTCCTAATAGTAGTAGGATGCTGAATGATCATAAGGTATCTCAAGGTGGGTGGCCTTGAGATGAAGGCTTGCATATGTGCTGATCAGCAGAGCTGATCTTTCATTCCAATGTGTCAGGGAGAAGCCTTAAGGTGATTGATGAGAAGGGTGGGATCAATCATCTACAAATCCACCCAGGGATGTGTTTGAGAACGCCATAGTAAAGTGTATATGAGTGTGTGTGTGAAGGACCTGTGATGAGGTCATAGCCATGTGATCCGGTGGGCGTGGCTACGGACCATATTAGGTGGCCAGGGTAGGTCACATGGAGTGAATGCTTGGACCTGGTTGGTCCGTTTTGGAAGTTCTCGTCTGGGAGGATGGGGCTTCCTGCCTGACAGCACATGAATGCTGTGTTTAATGGCTGCAAGTGTCTGACAGTTCCCAGGGAGAAGGAATGTACGTCTGCAGTGAGCTGAAGCAGCCATGAGGTAACCCTGATGGGGTGAGAGAACTGTGAGGCTAGAAAGCCTGTGCAATGGACATTGCATAACCTGTGTGAGTACAGGCTTAACAGAGTGGAGCTCTGTCATGGACGCTATGCTGTTCATATGAACTTTATGTTGCTGGTCATGATTTATGATGCCTGAATAAACCGCATGGACTGTTATTGTTTTATGGAAAACCCGTGCCGGATCTGATTATTTGGCTGCCAAGCGAGTGTCCCCAACCTTGAATGACAGCGCTACCTTACAATATATATATATAAAATGTATATATATATATATATATATATATATATATATAGATGTCAGTGACACACACAAATATATATATATGTCTATGTATTACACAGATAGAAGAAAAGCGGGCAATTCAGCAGCCATGGTATCATAAAATCGCAGCTGGAGCCAACAGGATATAAGAGATGGATTACACACAGTAAATACATATAGAATAGGTAGATATACAGATGTCTGTTACAAATACAAGTAGCACACTGTGTGTGCAACTTACTGTACGTATATTTAATTAATAAAAGAGTATTTTCTGAATAAAATGGCGTGGGCTTCGGCATATTTATAAAAGCTGGTAATTCATATGACGCGATCAGTAAAATCACAGCGTGACAGTTTAGAATAGAATAGATATATACACATAGAATACATACAGCTCTGGAAAAAATTAAGAGACCACTTCCAAATATTCTGTTTGTCTGATTTTTCTCTTTATAGGTATATTTTTGAGTAAAATGTAAATTGTTCTTTTAGTCCACAAACTTCTGACAACATGTCTCCGAATTTCCAAGCAATAAATTTAGTTTTTTTTTTCTGAAAAGGAGAAATGGTCAAAACTAAAAAAAAGCAAAACAGTGCTTTCAAACATCAAATAATACTTAGAAAACAAGTTCATAATCATTTAGAAACAACAATACTAAAGTTTTAACTCAGGAAGAGTTCAGAAATCAATATTTTATGGAATGCTTGCCACCAGTCTTTCACACTGCTTCGGGCACAAAAATGTAAGCAGTTCTTCTTTGTTTGATGGCTTGTGACTATCCATCATCCTCTTGATTACATTCCAGAGATTTTCAGTGGGGTTCAGGTCTGGAGAGTGGGCTGCCTATGACAGGATTTTGATGTGGTGGTCTCTTAATTTTTTCCAGAGCTGTATTTATATATATATATATATATATATATATATATACACTCACTGGCCACTTTATTAGGTACACCTGTCCAACTGTGTGTTAAGACTTAATTTCTAATCAGCCAATCACATGGCGGCAACTCAGTGCATTTAGGCATGTAGACATGGTCAAGACAATCTCCTGCAGTTCAAACCGAGCATCAGTATGGGGAAGAAAGGTGATTTGAGTGCCTTTGAACGTGGCATGATTGTTGGTGCCAGAAGGGCTGGTCTGAGTATTTCAGAAACTGCTGATCTACTGGGATTTTCACGCACAACCATCTCTAGGGTTTACAGAGAATGGTCCGAAAAAGAAAAAAAATCCAGTGAGCGGCAGTTCTGTGGCCGGAAATGCCATGTTGATGCCAGAGGTCAGAGGAGAATGGGCAGACTGGTTCGAGCTGATAGAAAGGCAACAGTGACTCAAATTGCCACCCGTTACAACCAAGGTAGGCAGAAGAGCATCTCTGAACGCACAGTGCGTCGAACTTTGAGGCAGATGGGCTACAGCAACAGAAGACCACACTGGGTACCACTCCTCTCAGCTAAGAACAGGAAACTGAGGCTACAATTTGCACAAGCTCATCGAAATTGGACAGTAGAAGATTGGAAAAACGTTGCCTGGTCTGATGAGTCTCGATTTCTGCTGCGACATTCGGATGGTAGGGTCAGAATTTGGCGTAAACAACATGAAAGCATGGATCCATCCTGCCTTGTATCAACGGTTCAGGCTGGTGGTGGTGGTGTCATGGTGTGGGGAATTTTTTCTGGGCACTCTTTGGGCCCCTTGGTACCAATTGAGCATCGTTGCAACGCCACAGCCTACCTGAGTATTGTTGCTGACCATGTCCATCCCTTTATGACCACAATGTACCCAACATCTGATGGCTACTTTCAGCAGGATAATGCGCCATGTCATAAAGCTCGAATCATCTCAGATTGGTTTCTTGAACATGACAATGAGTTTACTGTACTCAAATGGCCTCCTCAGTCACCAGATCTCAATCCAATAGAGCATCTTTGGGATGTGGTGGAACGGGAGATTCGCATTAGGGATATGCAGCCGACAAATCTGCGCCAACTGTGTGATGCCATCATGTCAATATGGTCCAAAATCTCTGAGGAATGTTTCCAGCACCTTGTTGAATCTCTGCCACGAAGAATTGAGGCAGTTCTGAAGGCAAAAGGGGGTCCAACCCGTTACTAGCATGGTGTACCTAATAAAGTGGCCAGTGAGTGTATATATATATATATATATATATATGTCAGTAACACATGCATATATACCGTATTTTTCAGATTATAAGACGCTCCGAATTATAAGATGCACCCAAAATTTTGAGGAGAAAAATAGGAAAAAATTTTTTTTTAATAAAGTAGTGGTGCTTCTTATAACAGGGGTGGTGGCTGTGGTGAAGTGCGGTGAAGCAGGGTCCCAGGGTCACTGCTGGAGAAGGCAAGAGTGGAGCATTGCTGCAGGCCGCAGGCTGGGATGAGGGGGTGTCCCGATGTGTGGCACACCGCTGCGGGTGTCCCGGTGCCATTGCTGCACTGTGTCCCGGTGGCGGGGCTGCGCTGTCCCCAGTGGTGGTGCTGCACTGTGTACCCGGTGGCGGTGCTGCGCTGTGTCCCCAGTGCTGCGGGGGACTTTGTCGACATTTTGTGAAAGGCCAGAGCCCCCAGCAGTTCTTCCATAGTTTCCTGCATGTTCGATGTGCAGTCTGTTTCATTCCTGGCTCGGGTTCTCTATGTGGCCTGCGGCCACAGATTCCAGTTAACAGCCCTGCAGTAAAGGGTTTGGGTGTGTCACAGTAAGTGTCAGTTTGGTGTTTGCAAGAGTGCAGATCAGAGGGCTCTGTTGAGCTCCACCTGTGTGAGGGAATGCAGGCAAGCGGAGCCAAACAGCCAAGGGAGCTGAAAGGCCTGGCACCCACAGCGTACACTGCAGCGCAGTCGCCATGGCAACCGGTCATGGAAGTGGACTGGCGTGTTTAGTGACTGTAATCTGGATGTGGACTGTCTTGTGCCCGGCTGCGATCCGGAGGTGGACTGTCCTCTTTCCCGGCTGCGATCTGGAGGATATCTTGTGCTGTGTTTTGCTGTGAGTAAGCATTGAAGAGACTTTTGTTTGAAACTTTGCTGGGTCATTGCCTCATCACTTCTCAGTGTGGATACCGCTGCACTACACCATTTATAAATATCAATTTAACCCACAAGAAGAGTCAAAATTTCAGACTATTGATCAACAAGAAAGAAACACATAAATTCAAAAGTCAACGTATAGATAGCAGTCAATGACTCCTGGCTTACTGAAAATAGACATCTGGTTAATTAAGATAAAATGCTGTGTTGTCACATGCCAAATTTATAAAGAGGCCTCCACAAGCCTCTCCAGAGCTTTTACTCCAGTCAGGGACCGGAGTAACAATTGTGGCATAAAAAAGCCACCACTTTATGTGAATTTGATGGGCGGGATTAACTATGCCTCATCCCACCCCTGTTCCTTCCTAGGTATGCTTTTTCTTTTAAGGGATGCTTGAAACTGGCATAAGAACATCAGTTTTCTCAAATATTTTGAAATTATACAAAATGTTGTATAAGGCTACGTTCACACGCAGCGGAACTCTCGCGGAAATTACCACGAGAATTCCGAATTCCATTCCACGGGAAAATCGCATTTTAAATTCCCGCGGAAAAACTAGCATTTTGCAAGCGTTATTAGCCACACATAGTGTTTGACAAGTGTGACCAACTTTTTACTATTGAGGCTGCCTAAGCGGCTTCAATAGTAAAGATAGGATGTAAAAAATAATAATAATAAAAAAAATATTGTTATTCTTACTTTCCGGCGTCCCGCGCAGCCTTCCCGCCTCTCTCCACGCTCCCGGTCCCAGTAATCCTTTGCAAGAATTACCGCGATGACGTCCGTTCTCGCGGGATCGCGACATCTCGCGGTCATTCGCGATGACGTCACGCGAATGACCGTGAGACTTCGCGATCCTGCGAGAACGGATGTCATCACTCGCAAAGGATTACTGGGACCGGGAGCAGGGTGGATTTGATTTAAATCTAACTGATTTAAATCACGATTTAAATCACGATTTAAATCACTAGTCAGTAAGGCTTGAGTTAAATCAGTGATTTAAATCAAAGTTTCTACCTAAACTAGTTCTTGCTACTTTAACATGCAAGTAGATGAAGATTTTTAGAATCACTTTTTATATTACTTTTTTCTCCCCAGTTTAATGGGTTAATCATTCATATTTGGACACCACTGTTCTGTTGTACTTAGGAAGGAGAAAAATAATCCTGACCTTAATAACAATTTAAATAGATTTATTCAACTGAAACAATAACAACATTACAGCATAAGTTATTTGCTTAAACAAACATCCATGTTTGTTAACTAATTTGGCTAAACAAAATATATATATATATTTTAAGAAACTTAGACTGTCAGCCCAGCCGACACATGAAATACTTAAATACTACTGTCCCTGCTGTCCTCTGTAGCTCACTTGTCGTCATCTTCATCATCATCATCTTCTTCTTTGTTCCTATTCATAATCTGGAAAAGAAAAACAAGCTTTCCTGCTTTATTGGGTCCCAACCGATTTCTCAATTTAGAATGAATGAGTCCAAAGGAAGAGAATATTCTTTCAACGCCTGCAGAAGCTACTGCTGTTAAAAGTGAAATCATTACTTGAACAGTCTCTAAATCCAAGCGCTTAAGTGACTTCCACCAGTTTACTGGTGTGACCTTCTTTAAAATATCTTCAGCAAACATATATTTCTTGAATGGTTCCCCCTTAGCTCTGAAGTTTATTATAGTTGGCATTAAAGATGGATGATTGCTGGATACCCATGTCATAGCTAACTCCTCTTCCTCAGCACTTAGGTTTTGACCCTGATATTGGATATTGACAATATTTGCCAAAAAATGAGCTGGAGTCAGTGCTTGTCCCATTCATTTGTTTACTGCTTGTAATTTAATTCTGTCCATGTGTAGCTCTGTTTTTAAGTGTTCACTCAGTTCCTTCCAAATTTCAACAGCATCCGCAATAAAACAGCTATTTTTCTGTATTTTGTTTAAAGCTTGAGAGATGGGTTTCAGGAAGCTCAGCATATGTTCAACATTTCTCTTAAGCCCAATGTTGAGGATTTTGGCCGTGACAGTGCCATCTATTTTATCTCGATTTTCTTCACAAAGTGTCATCAGAATAGGCCAGTTTTTGATATACTGCTCAAAACAGTCCACCACAGAGTTCCATCTAACATCTTGTGGGAGCGTTAGCTTGGTTCCACCCATCCTTTTCAGAGCTGCTGCAGCAAAATGATTATTACGGAAGTATTTAGCAATTTCAACAACATTAGCCTTTATTTCTGGAACACTTAAGTCTTTGGCTAAGAGGTGCAGCAAATGAGCACTGCAACCATATGTTATTAGCAGCTTTGTATTCCCTCCCTGCTCTTCTAAATCTCTTCACATCTTGGATACGTTTGCAGCATTGTCAGTGACCAAACTGCGTACTAGACATTTGAATTTTTGTTCACATGTCATTATAGCTTTTACTGCCACTTCTTGTAAGTATTCTGCTGTGTGTGCATTTCCTGACGTATCAGTTGTTTGTGCAAGGAAGACTTTACCTTCTTCTGTTGTTATACAAGCACATACAATAGGATCATTGTGGACATTACTCCACCCATCAATACTTAGGTTAACAATTTTACCCTCCAGAGCTGTTGCACATTGCTCCATTTCTCTGTCATACACTTGATCCAGCAGTTTCCCTGCAACATCAGCTCTGCTGGGTGGACTGTATCCTGGTCTCAGTGACTGAACCATATTAATGAAATGTGGGTTCTCAGTCAGACGGAAAGAAGAGTTCGTTGCATAAATAAACTGGGCAATTTTTTCATCAATCAACTCTTTTTCTAATCTGCTAGTTCTTATCACAAACCTATCTATGGTGGTTCCAGGAGGTAAAGGTTTTCTCTTCCTTTTGGGTGATGGTGATATGTGGCTGTGGGTGTCTGATGATGATGCTGCTGCTGCTAATGAAGCACTATCCTGGATGGATAACTCTGAAACTGTAGAACAGGATGATGGTGATCTTGGAGGTGGATAGTTTCCAGAATCCATGAATTCCCCATAACAAAAAAAGTCAATGCTGTTATTTTATTGTTTATACAATTTCTGCCTATTGTACACAACACATCACTGCCCCTGCCCCAAAAGGAATATTTGTTTTTCTTCATAACTGTACCAAATGACAGTAACATGCAGTAATAATAAGAAATATAATTTTTCTCACACATGACAGTTCAGTCTTTAGAAATAGGATTCAATAAAAATGTTTACCAACCTGAAGATCCTGCCTGTTCAGAAGTGTTTCTTTGGTCATCTTCATCACCGCACTTCTCATGATGTTGCCTCATTCGCGCCACAAGGCCTTGCATCTCTTTGTTTCATCGTTTGCATTTTGCACGCATGCCTGCCTTACCGATAGGCGAAGGAGCTTCATTAAAATATTCCCAAACTGGGTCTCTTTTACGGCCTGCTGCCATTATAAGGAAAGAATGTAATAAACCTCAGATCGTACACACAAACAGATCCAGACTTGTCTGTCTGTGGCTATGCTGCAGTATTGTGCTCAAAGTTTCACTTTCATTTTCTTGTCTGCTTGCCCTTCCTCCTCCTCACACTTAGATTCACATTCTTCTTGTGTTGTGCAGATCTATTCCACTCCAAACAATCAGAAACATATTGTCTAACTTCTTGGACTTGGCACTGAAGGGGTTGATTCTGTATTCATAGGTTTGTAGAACAATAGGATTAAGGTCTTTTTCTCAACTCTGTTCATGTTGTAACATTTTTGCCGTGAAGAAGAGGCTGGGACCTCTGCGGAGTCAAGTTCAGTTTTGAGAACTGCGTAAGTAAAGCGAGCGTCTGTGATAATATAGGAGAGAAACTGCCCACTAATCCTACAGAAACCTCTGGAAGAGCATGGCATTGTGAATGTTACACATATACAGCCTTTATTCTACTGAGTTAAACAACTCATGATGGAAGAACCTTTGGATGGTAAAATATTTTCCTCAAAAAGCAGTTTATTGAAAAAAATCCGATTTAAATAAAAAAAATCCGATTTAAATCAAAAAAATCCGATTTTTTTAATTTTTTTTAAAAAATCATTGATTTTTATCCACCCTGACCGGGAGCGTGGAGAGAGGCGGGAAGGCTGTGCAGGAAGTCGGAAGGTAAGAATAACAATATTTTTTATTTTAAATTCTATTTTTTACAGGGATATGGTCTCCTCTCCTCCAGACCGTGGGTACCATCTGCAAATGTTCTGCTTACGTTTCACATGTAATCGCTGTAATCGTACTGACCTGAAGAATAATACTGCTTTATCAATTTCACCACACGCGGAACAGTATAAACGCCCCCTCCCCAAAAGAAATTCATGAATTGCTGGTTTTTGTTCATTCCACCTCCCAAAAATCGGAATAAAAAGCGATAAAAAAAGTCATGTGCCCGAAAATGGTACCAATAAAAACGTCAACTTGCCCGCAAAAAAACAAGACCTCACATTACTCTGTGGGCAAAATTATGGAAAAATTATAGCTCTCAAAATGCGGTGATGCAAAAACTATTTTTTGCAATAAAAAGCGTCTTTTAGTGTGTGATAGCAGCCAAACATAAAAATCCGCTATAAATACTAAATCACCCCTAGTTAGGGAAAAGAATAAAATTATAAAAATGTATTTATTTCCATTTTCCCATTAGGGTTAGGGTTGGGGTTAAGGTTACATGAGCTTGATGAGATCAAGTGTAACACTAAAGATGGCTGCCATTTCATGTATCACCATACACCATGTGCTGGTATACAAGATGACATCCACCCTGATGACCTCATGGATCTGTGGCACCCCAGGAGTGCGGTTGCCACAATGGCACTCCCTCCCTAACAGGGGGTGATGTCAGGACTGAAGCAAGGAAGGATCCCATGGCCAGGTATACACAGCATGCAACACAGTTCCTGCTCCGGGCCAACAGGGGGAGCTCTGAACCCGACTTGAGGAGAGCTGCTCTCTCTGGTCAGGAGTAGGAAGTTAGTTAGAGTTTCAGTCAGTCAGTGCTGGGGGACTGGACGAGTGAGGAGCTTGTCCCCAGACTGGAGTGCTTTCTGAGTCAGCGAATGAGAAAAGTATAGGGAAGCTTGGGAAGAGGAACTGTTACGATGCTCATCCCAGAGCTCAGTGTGAGAACTGGACACCAGAGTCCGTGGCTGCTGAGTACTACTGTCTCCGTAGCTAAATCTGGAGGGCAGAAGATTGCAGGTCTTCTAGCCCCATCAAACAGCTGAAGGCATAGCAGCAGGTTGGAACCTGGAGACATCACAAGGAGCGACACCGGTCAAAGGCTCAAGCTGCCTGCCATGCCACATGACAGACAGTGAGAGGAACAGAGGACTGAGCAGAGCTTTAGGCAGCAAGGACCTCAAATAGAGCAGCAGTAAGGAGGCCTCCAAACCACCTGGCTGAGTGGATCCTGAGTTGCATCGGGCTGCCCGGACCTCCATTGTCATCTGTAACCAGTGTTCCAGTCTGCACCTCTATACATCCAGTAAAGGTAAAGGAAACTACAACCCTTCTGTGTCCTCAGATTTGTTTGCTATACCATCTGCCCTGCAATACAACTACCATCATCTTCTCATCACTTACACATACAGTTGCCCTGGGGCCCAGCTCTACCTGTGGAGAGCTGTAACAACTCTGCTGCATTACCATAAGCCTCAGTGGACTCTGAAGCAGCATCAGGTAATAACTTATTTGCCGATTACCAATTTAGTGTGCACTTGATCAATATCCCTTCCCTTCCGAGCCCCGACGTGTGTCCATACAGTAGTTTTCTCCCACATATGGGGTGTCAGCGTACTCAGGACAAATTGGACAACAACTTTTGGGGTCCAATTTCTCCTGTTACCCTTGGGAAAATGAAAAAATTGGGGACTAATTGATCATGTTTGTGGAAAAAATACGATTTTATTATTTTCATGCCCGGGCATTATAAACTTCTGTGAAGCCCTTGGGGGTTCAAAGTGCTCACCACACATCTAGATAAGTTCCTTAGGGGGTCTCGTTTCCAAAATGGGGTCATTTGTGGGGGTTTCCACTGTTTAGGTACATTAGGGGCTCTCCAAAGGCAACATGACACCCACAGACCATTCCATCAAAGTCTGCATTCCAAAACGTCACTACTTCCCTTCCGAGCCCTGACGTGTGTCCATACAGTAGTTTTATCCCACATATGGGGTGTCAGCGTACTCAGGACAAATTGGACAACATCTTTTGTGGTTCAATTTCTCCTGTTACCCTCGGGAAAATAAAAAAATTGGGGACTAATTGATCATGTTTGTGGAAAAAATATGATTTTTTTATTTTCATGCCCGGGCATTATAAACTTCTGTGAAGCCCTTGGGGGTTCAAAGTGCTCACCACACATCTAGATAAGTTCCTTAGGGGGTCTAGTTTTCAAAATGGGGTCATTTGTGGGGGGTTTCCACTGTTTAGGTATATTAGGGGCTCTCCAAAGGCAACATGACACCCGCAGACTATTCCATCAAAGTCTGCATTCCAAAACATCACTACTTCCCTTCCGAGCACCGACGTGTGCCCATACAGTAGTTTTCTCCCACATATGGGGTATCAGCATACTCAGGACAAATTGGACAACAACTTTTAGGGTCCAATTTCTCCTGGTACCCTTGGGAAAATAAAAAAATGGTGACTAAAAGATCATGTTTGTGGAAAAAATACGAATTTTTTATTTCTTCTGTGAAGCACTGGGGAGTTCAAAGTGCTCACCACACATCTAGATAAGTTCCTTGGGGGTCTAGTTTACAAAATGGTGTCATTTGTGGGGGGTTTCCACTGTTTAGGTACATTAGGGGCTCTCCAAAGGCAACATGACACCCGCAGACCATTCCATCAAAGTCTGCATTCCAAAACGTCACTACTTCCCTTCCGAGCCCCGACGTGTGCCCATACAGTAGTTTTCTCCCACATTTGGGGTATCAGCATACTCAGGACAAAATGGAGAACAACTATTGGGGTCCAATTTCTCCTGGTACCCTTGGGAAAATAAAAAAATGGTGACTAAAAGATCATGATTGTGGAAAAAATACGAATTTTTTATTTTCACGCCCGGGCGTTATAAACTTCTGTGAAGCACTGGGGGGTTCAAAGTGCTCACCACACATCTAGATAAGTTTCTTGGGGGGGTCTAGTTTCCAAAATGGTGTCATTTGTGGGGGGATTCCACTGTTTAGGTACATCAGGGGTTTTCCAATCGCGACATGGTGTCCGATCTCAATTCCAGCCAAAAACGTCAAATGGCGCTGCTTCCCTTCCGAGCTCTACCATGCGCCCAAATAGTGGTTTACCCCCACATGTGGGATATCAGCGTACTCAGGAAAAATTGCACAATAACTTTTAGGGTCCTGTTACCCTTGGAAAAATATGAATTGAGGGTGAAAAGATCATTTTTGTGGAAAAAATATGATTTTTTAATTGTACGGCTGTTGTGAGTTCATTTTCCCCTCCGTCACTGAGGCCTGGTGAACTCCCTATTCTAGTGAAGGAAGGTAGTGAGCCTGATTATCAGGCACCTGGGACTAATGAAGACGATTGGCTGAGTGGAGTCACTGACTGGATATAAGGCAGCCTACGCCCTTTCTGCCCTGCGGGTGATTTCTCTGTGGACTCTTGGACACCAGTCTGATTCCTGCTCTCCTAAAGCTAAGTTTTCTGCCTTGCCTTTTTGCATTTAAGATTTGTTTTTGTTGTTCTTGCTTTTTGGATTCTGCCACTCCCTGCTGGAGTGTGCAGTATTCCGTTAGCTCTGTCTTCTGAAAGTACCTGAGTGCTGATTTAGTTTTTGAAGCTTAGTTGCTTCAGGGCCATTTTTATATCAGCTTGTTGGCTATTGCTCTCTGATAGGGTTTTGGCAGATTGCAGACAGCAGCCTTCCTATCCGTTCCTATCTAGGTAGTTTTTGGCCCTGTCTTTGCTCAGTCTGTCTTTCTGTCTGTGTAAGTGTTTTCATCTTGCTTCACCGTCATTATATGTGGGGGGCTGCCTATTGCTTTGGGGTCTGCTCTGGGGCAGTTAGATTTCCCCTTTCCTTCTTTAGGCCTATGTATTTCTCCGGCTGTGATCGAGGGGTCTAGGTCATCGTAGGAACCCCCCACGGCTACTGCTAGTTGTGTTGATAGGTTCAGGGGTCTGCAATCTGATAGTTGCCAACTTCTCTGGTTTTCTGGACTTAGCTAGCATTTCTGTTTTTGCCTCCTACGGTGACTCAATCATAACATACGGCTTTATGTTATAAACTTCTGTGAAGCCCATGGGGGTTCAAAGTTCTCACCACACATCTAGATAAGTTCCTTAGGGGGTCTAGTTTCCAAAATGGTGTCATTTGTGCGGGGTTTCCACTGTTTTGGTACATCAGAAGTTTTCCAAACGCGACATGGTGTCCGATCTCAATTCCAGCCAAAAACGTCAAATGGCGCTGCTTCCCTTCCGAGCTCTGCCATGTGCCCAAATAGTGGTTTACCCCACATGTGGGGTATCAGCGTACTCCGGACAAATTGCACAATAACTTTTAGGGTACTGTTACCCTTGGAAAAATAAGAATTGAGGGTGAAAAGATCATTTTTGTGGAAAAAGTATGATTTTTTAATTGTACGGCTGTATATTATAAACCTCTGTGAAGCCCTTGGGGGTTCAAAGTTCTCACCACACATCTAGATAAGTTCCTTAGGGGGTCTAGTTTCCAAAATGGTGTCATTTGTGGGGGGTTTCCACTGTTTTGGTACATCAGGGGTTTTTCAACGCGACATGATGTCCGATCTCAATTCCAGCCAAAAACGTCAAATGGCGCTGCTTCCCTTCCGAGCTCTGCCATGCGCCCAAATAGTGGTTTACCCCCACATGTGGGGTATCAGCGTACTCAGGAAAAATTGCACAATAACTTTTAGGGTCCTGTTACCCTTGGGAAAATAAAAATTGGGGTGAAAAGATCATTTTTGTGGAAACAATATGATTTTTTAATTGTACCGCTGTACGTTATAAACTTCTGTAAAGCACTTGTGGGTTCAAAGTTCTCACCACATATCTAGATAAGTTCCTTGGGGGGTCTAGCTTCCAAAATGGGGTCACTTGTAGGGGGTTTCCACTGATTAGGTACATCAGCGACTCTCCAAACGTGACATGGCGTCCAATCTGAATTCCAGCCAATTTTGCATTGAAAAAGTCAAACGGCGCTCCTTCCATTCTGAGCTCTGCCATGCGCCGAAACAGTCGTTCCCCCCCACATATCAGGTATCAGCGTACTCAGGACAAATTGCACAATAACTTTTGCAGTCCAATTTCTCCTGTTACCCTTGGTAAAATAAAAAAAATTGAATCTGAAGTATTTTTTTATGAAAAAAAGTTAGATGTTCATTTTTTTTAAATATTCAAAAAAATTCCTGTGACACACCTAAAGGGTTAATAAACTTCTTGAATATGGTTTTGAGCACCTTAAGGGGTGCAGTTTTTAGAATGGTGTCACTTTTGGGTATTTTCTATCATGTAGACCCCTCAAAGTGGCTTCAAATGTGATGTGGCCCTAAAAATAAAATGGTGTTGTAAAAATGAGAAATCGCTGGTCAACTTTTAACCCTTATAACGTCCTGACGAAAAAAAATTTTGGTTCCAAAATTGTGTTGAAGTAAAGTAGACATGTGGGAAATGTTACTTATTAAGTGTTTTACGTGACATATCTCTGTGATTTAAGGGCATGAAAATTCAAAGTTGGAAAATTGTGAAATTTTCAAAATTTTCACCAAATTTCCATTTTTTTCACAAATAAACGCAAGTTATATCAAAGAAGTTTTACCACTATCATGAAGTACAATATGTCTCGAGAAAACATTGTCAGAATCACCGGGATCCATGGAAGCGTTCCAGACTTATTACCTCATAAAAGGACAGTGGTCAGAATTGTAAAAATTGGCCCGGTCTTTAACATGCAAACCACCCTTCGGGGTAAAAGGGGTTAAGCATGTTTTCAGGGTCAGGGCTGATGACGTTAATGTGAACACTAAGTGCAATTACAGTATGTATGAATATACCTAACTTTTCAGCAAATCTCTGCATACACTCATGGTCATAACTGTTATGATATTCAATAGACTAATAAATATAATAAGCACTCATGCGTCTTAATTTGCTTTATTTTCCGCTAGAGGAAAGTTGTTTCAGCATCTCTGCATTTGTAATCAACTCTGAAGATAACTTGGCACTGATGCATTATTGGAGTAGGTGGGCACAAATGAACTCTCCTGAGAGCTGTCTGCCAAAGCGCAGGGATTTCATTAGACAAATTTAATCTGCACTGAACACCTGCATTTGCTAACTGGTAAATCAGGTACATGAAGATTGATATCTCGTAAATACAGTATGACTATATTATCTAAGTTTATCTAATAATTAAAGTTTATTTGGGGTGGATTTATTACTAAATTCTAATTTCTTAAGAAATGTTTTATGAGGCAATACCCAGAAATAATATCTTCAAGTAACACACATGTATTTTTTAAGTTAATTATGTTACCAGTCCAAATATATAATTCAGCTAGCATTACCTTATTTAGTGAACCCTTCTGAACAAACAAGTCATTGTGTTCTTTCCCTCTCTCATCTATATATAAAGCTGAGTGTATGTATGTGTGTGTATGTATAATGCTACGCCCACTCCACACAGCCCCACCCACTCCGCATAGTCACACTCACTCCACACGCAAAGCCCCATTCACATGGCCCACGTTGGGTCGTGGTGCTGCAGAGCGGAGCAGTCCACTGACTATGGTGCTGCAGGTTTAGTGCCAGCTCTGCCCACTCCAGCCTTGCTATGTACAACAAGAGCGGCACTGCGCATGCTCGAGAGTCTCCCCTATTGCTAGCATTACACAAGCCTTCCTGGGAATGAGTGCTGCTGCGTTTAGTCACTCAGAGCACAAGGTAAAAATGGCCTGGATTCCTCACTACAAGAGGGGATTGTAGCAGGCAGATGTAGTCTGTGTGTGTAGGTGCAGGCAGCCCAGCACTGATATCCTCCCTACCTGGGCAGCAGGCTGGGTATGTCCCCCTTACTAAAACTGGCAGAAGAGTTAATGAGTATTTGGTCAGTATTTTACCTCAGTATTTAATCCGTATTTTACCTCAGTATTTGGTTATTGGTTTACCTCAGTGTTTTGTTCAGTAATTTACCTCAGTGTTTTAGTATTTTACCTCAGTGTTTGATTAGTATTTTACTTCAGTATTTGGTCAGCATTTTACCTCAGTATTTTGTCAGTATTTTACTTCAGTATTTGGTCAGCATTTTACCTCAGTATTTGGTCAATATTTTACCTCAGTATTTAATCAGTATTTTACCTTAATGTTTGGTCAGTATTTTACCTCAGTATTTAATAGTGATGTGTCCGTCGCAAACAATCTGACACAAAGAGCCGGCTCCCCGCGGTGAATGATGGGAGCCGGCACCCCAGTGAGAGCCACTAAAATCCTTGAATGGCTCTCACTGGGCCTAAAATCCCGGTGTTCGGCAGACTTAACTCCGCCCACCGGAACAAAACTCCGCTCACTAAGCAATCTAATTGGTTTCTAGCGAGTGGGCGGGTTTATGCCGTAGGTGGGCAGAGTTTAGGACGCCATAACACATATACAATAGGGATCCATTTAGGATCCAAAAGGAGTCGAAAAAGAGCCGGCTCTTTTTGGTGAGCGGAGCCGTGAGAGCTGGATCACCAAAAAGAGCCAGACTGCCCATCACTAGTATTTAATCAGTATTTTACCTCAATATTTGGTCAGTATTTTACCTCATTATTTGGTCAGTATTTTACCTCAGTATTTAATTAGTATTTTACCTCAGTGTTTGATCAATGTTTTACCACAGTATTTGGTCAACATTTTACCTCAGTATTTGATCAGTGGTTCACCTCAGTGTTTGGTCAGTATTTTACCTCAGTGTTTGGTCAGTATTTTACCTCAGTGTTTTACTATTTTACATCAATATTTGGTCAGTATTTTATCTCAGTGTTTGATCAGTATTTTACTTCAGTATTTGGTCAGTATTTTACCTCAATATTTGGTCAGTGGTTCACCTCAGTGTTTGGTCAGTATTTTACCTCAGTGTTTGGTCAATATTTTACCTCAGTGTTTTAGTATTTTACCTCAGTATTTGGTCAGTATTTTATCTCAGTGTTTGATCAGTATTTTACCTCAATATTTGGTCATTATTTTACCTCAGTATTTGGTCAGTATTTTACCTCAGTACATGGTCAGTATTTTACCTCAGTGTTTGGTCAGTATTTTACCTCAGTATTTGGCCAATATTTTAGTTCAGTATTTGGTCAGTGGTTTACCTCAGTGTTTAAACAGTATTTTACCTCAGTGTTTGGTCAGTATTTTACTTCAGTATTTGGTCAGTATTTTACCTCAGTGTTTTAGTATTTTACCTCAGTATATGGTCAGCATTTTATCTCATTGTTTGGTCAGTAGTTTACTTCAGTATTTGGCCAGTATTTTACCTCAGTATTGTAGTATTTTAGCTCAGTATTTTGGTCAGTATTTTATCTCAGTGTTTGGTCAGTATTTTACCTCAGTGTTTGGTCAGTATTTTACCTCAGTGATTGATCGGTATTTTACCTCAGTGTTTTAGTGTGTTACCTCAGTATTTGGTCAGCATTTTATCTCAGTGTTTCATCAATATTTTAACTCAGTATTTTTCTTTTTTATTGCAATTAGTGCAATTTCTCTCGGATTCAAAAGTTTTTATGTGCAATATAATCATTATAATTTGATATAACTAACCAGAATTAGTTACTATGCCCGGGCAACACCGGGCTCTTCAGCTAGTGTATGATAAAACTACATGGAATGGAGGCAATTTCTCCACACGGGAAACTATTATCACAGTCCCAGATGATAATTGTTATTCAGATCATAGAAAATTAAATAAAATGATACCTTTATATCTGCAGTATGATTTCCACAGAAATTAATGTTTTTCTTAATATGTAAATGAACTGTTGAGATGTATGGCAATACAAAGATCTCTGATAATTTAACTGCATAGCTTATTTTAAATAAAACAGAACATTGCCTGTTTGGAATAAGACATTAGATTACAGATATTAATTTATCATTTTACTCAACTTTTTATGAACTTCATGACCATATGGAGAGTTATTCCTACTGACAGATTCCCTTTAGGGTTCCTTCACACGCCCTGATGATTCCTTTACAGGAAAAAACAATACTGGTGAGATTCGTGATTAGAGTTGAGCGAAACGGGTCGAAAAATTTCAAAAGTCGCCGACTTTTGGCAAAGTCGGGTTTCATGAAACGAAACCCGACCCTAGGATGAGGTCGGCCACGAGGTCGGCGACTTACGCGCCAAAGTCGCGTTTCAAAAGTTTGTTTTGCGCTCTTTTTCAGCCAATCAGGATCCAAGGACACTGTGGGCAACGTGATGACATAGGCAGGGGTCACCACCATCTTTCAGAAGGGCATGCAAGTGATTGGCTTGCTTTGGTGGGCGTCACAGGGGTTATAAAAGGGCGTGCACGCCGACCGCCATCTTACTTCTGCCGATCTTAGCATAGGGAGAGGTTGCTGCTGCTGATTCTGTAGGGAGAGCGTTAGGCAGGGAAGAAGAAAAAAAAACTGCTTCTGCTGCTAGCGATTTTGCCTGTACAACACACCAGTCACTGTGTGTGCAGTGCAAGGGGAGGCTATATTGTGGTGGATCAGCGGTGTTGGTTGTTAGGCTGCCTTCTAAGGCTTCCTGACAGCTGCATTGCTGTTTACCCACTGCTCTGCAAACTGCTTTTTTAAAAGCAATCCCAATTTTTTTTTTTGTCCTGCTGAGGTACTGAGCGTGCATTTTTTCACACCATACAGCGGTGTACGCTCCTCACACAGTACCGTGTAACGGCTGTTATCACGGCCACAGCGAAGCTATCTGTGTGTCACTCTGTAAGAATAAGTCGAGGACATGTTCCGTTCTTACAGACCTACACCTTCTAGTTTTGTCTGCTTTTCAAACAGTTAAGTATATTTGCTGTTTGATCACATTCAAAACTATAGAGAGACAGCGTGTGTCATTCCGTATACTTAAAAAACACGGAGCTTGACAATTTTACGTACACCGGACAGCCGTGTACGTGCACGCTCCTCTCAGTACAGTGCAACGGCTGTAATCACGGCCACAGTGAAGCTATCTGTGTGTCACTGTGGAAGGATAAGTGGAGGACTTGTTCCGTTCTTACAGACCTACACTCTAGGGAGATTCCTATTCTGCCCAATTCTACATACACCTTGTAGTTTGTGATACACTAGCCAATTTCTGCCTGTGACAGCGCTCTAATATTCAGTGGGCCTCACACAATCCAAAAGTGTCCAGTGTCCACTAGTGTGTGCAGAAATTCAAAATCTCCCTTATCCTGTAGTCACTTTTTTCACACCTGTGCCATCGAGCCTGTGACATAGCGCTGTGATATTCAGTGGGCCTCACACAATCCATAAGTGTCCAGTGTCCACAAGTGTGTGCAGAAATTCAAAATCTCTGTGATCCTGTAGTCACTTTTTCACACCTGTGCCATCGAGCCTGTGACATAGCGCTGTGATATTCAGTGGGCCTCACACAATCCATAAGTGTCCAGTGTCCACAAGTGTGTGCAGAAATTCAAAATCTCTGTGATCCTGTAGTCACTTTTTTCACACCTGTGCCATCGAGCCTGTGACATAGCGCTGTGATATTCAGTGGACCTCACACAATCCAAAAGTGTCCAGTGTCCACTAGTGTGTGCAGAAATTCAAAATCTCCCTTATCCTGTAGTCACTTTTTTCACACCTGTGCCATCGAGCCTGTGACATAGCGCTCTGATATTCAGTGGGCCTCACACAATCCATAAGTGTCCAGTGTCCACAAGTGTGTGCAGAAATTCAAAATCTCACCTGTCCTATAGACACCTTGTACTTTGTTTTACATTACTATATAGTTTGTTGGATTTTGTCTACAATTCTACAAAAAATGAGGAAGTCTGGTGGAAGAGGCCGTGGATTTGGGCGGGGGTTGGCAGCTGGTAATGATGGTGTTGGTGGTGGATCTGATGGTAGTGGCAAGAGCAAAATAGGACCAAATGCAGGAGGTGTTGAGCCTGCGTCATCGTCTGGCTCCATAAGGCTTCGAAGGCTTAGTTTTCTAGGAGTTGGCAAACCGCTTTTAAAGCCAGAGCATCAGGAAAAAGTTTTGTCTTACATTGCTGACTCAGCCTCCAGCTCTATCGCCTCCTCTTCTGAAGTTGTAAAAAGTAAAAGCACTGAGTCGTCATTGGAGGCTCATGTTCATGAACCACACGTTTCCTTGTGTCCTTCACCCCAACCAAGATTGAAGGATGACGCAGGCCATACTAATGATTACTCCATGGAGCTGTTTTCACATACCATGCCTGGATTATCAAGTGAAATGGTGAATTACCCAGGCCAAGATGAATCTGACGTGGAGTGCACTGATGCACAGCCGCTGATAGATGATTCTGCTGGTACATTCACTCAGAGCACTACATTGTCCTCGCAGTGTACAGAGCCAGATTCTGACCCTGATGAGACTCAGGTTCCCCTTCCCGCACACTATACCACCATACACGGTAACACAGAGGAAGGTGCACATGACATTGAAGAGGAGGTGATGGATGACCCAGTTGTTGACCCAGATTGGCATCCATTGGGGGAAGAGTGTGCTCCTTCCAATAGCTCAGATGAGGAGCATCCACAGCAGACATCGACATCGCAACAGCTGTTATCTAGCAGGCCCGGAGCACTCCAAAGACAGGTTCCAAAAATCAATAGAGTTGCTGGACAGCTTGTCCAGAGGGTCAAAAGATCACAGCGTGCTAGGCCGCAAAATGTCTGCCAAAGTAGGAAGCGTGCAGTGTGGCACTTTTTTGAACAAAATCCTCATGATCAGGCCAAGGTTATCTGTAAGAAGTGCGCAAAGACCTTTAGCCGAGGGAAAAATCTGAAAAATTTGAATATCAGTTGCATGCTTAGACATTTAACCACCATGCACTTGCAAGCGTGGACACAACACCAAACCTCAAGTGCCACATGTGCAACTGATCACAAAGAAGGTAGTCAGCAACGCTACATTGTTTCCCCCACTGTAAGCCCATCGGTTAGCACAGCAGCAAATGTTGAGGTGTCGTTGCAAGGCCACAGCAGTCAGGGAATCCCACTGTTATATCAACAAAATACTGAATCTAGGCCATCAGAAAGAACACCAACTCCATCACCATCATCAACCCTCTCTCAGTCCGCCCTGTCCACCGCTACTTCCATCATATGCAGCTCTCAAGTCCAGCTCACCCTCCCAGACACTATGAGTAGGTCAAGAAAGTACTCAGTCTCTCATCCGCGTACACTGGGTTTGAACGGCCACATTGCCAAACTAATCTCGTTTGAGATGATGCCCTATCGGTTGGTGGAAAGCGCAGCTTTCCGCGAACTCATGGCCTATGCAGTACCACGCTATGACCTACCCAGTCGCCACTTCTTCTCTCACAAAGCCATCCCAGCCCTCCACCATCATGTAAAAGACCGCATTGTCCATGCACTCAAGCAGTCAGTGAGTGGAAAGGTGCACCTCACACTGATGCATGGTCCAGTCGGCATGGCCAGGGCCGTTACGTGTCCATCACTGCGCACTGGGTTAATGTGGTGGATGCAGGGTCCACAGGGGACAGCAGTGGTGGGACAGTGCTGCCTAGCCCACGGTATAGGAAACAGTTGGCTGTAGGCGTTCGACCCTCCTCCTCCTCCTCCTCCAGAAGCGAAAGCTCGTCCACAGAGCGCAGTCATACGAGCACTCCATCTGCAGCTGCCACTGCTGCACACGAGGTGTCCCCCTATCGAGCAGCTAGTGGAAAGCATCAGCAGGCTGTGTTGCAGATGATGTGTTTGGGCGACAGACACACCGCCGAGGTGCTGGCCGAGTACTTGAAGCGACAAACTGAGTCATGGCTGGGCAGTGTACATCTTGAGGCAGGCAAGGTAGTTAGTGATAACGGCGGTAATTTTGTGGCAGCCATAGCCCTTTCAAAACTCAGCCACATACCTTGCTTGGCTCACACCTTGAACCTGGTGGTGCAGTGCTTCCTCAAAAATTATCCGGAGTTAACAGCCCTGCTCCAGAAGGTGCGAAGACTGTGCGCGCACATCCGCCGGTCGCCTGTACACTCCGTTCGTATGCAGAAGCTGCAGCGATTGCTCCACCTTCCCAACCACCCCCTCATTATCGACATTGCAACAAGGTGGAACTCCACCCTGCACATGGTGGAGCGGCTGTGCGAGCAGAGGCAGGCCATAATGCATTTGTGGGAGGATACACGGCCAGGCACTTTGAGAGCAGATATGGAGTTGACAGGTGTGCAGTGGTCGAAGCTTAAAGACCTCTGTAAAGTCCTTCAGTGTTTTGAGGAATGCACACGGCTGGTAAGCGCAGACGACGCCATCCTAAGCATGAGCATCCCACTTATGCGTCTGCTCATGCAAACTTTGACACACCTTAAGCAGCAGGCGTCTGCAGCCAATGCTGACGAGGAGGGAATCCTTGATGACATTCAGCCATTGTCTGCTCAGGGACCTCTCCTGGATGAGGTGGAGGAAGAAGAGGAGGATGATGATGGGGATGATTACTTAGGGGAGGAGGATGCATCTCGTGGGGCAAGTGAAAATGTTGGTGTGGCAAGGTCTGGTACAGGGTTTGTGCTTGACTGGAGGGATGTGGATTTGCCAGAAAGTGCTCCTCCAACCAGCACTCGCAGTGCATCATTGACACCGGGAACATTGGCCCACATGTCAGATTATGCCTTGCAGATCCTAAAAAGGGACCCCCGCATTGCCAAAATGATGAACGATGACGACTACTGGTTGGCCAGCATCCTGGATCCACGCTATAAAGGCAAATTACAAAATGTCATGCCACAGGAGAACCTTGACCTAATATTGGCTAATAAACAAGCAACTCTGGTAAATCGGTTGCTTGAGGCATTCCCAGCACACAGCAGCGGTGATGGTTCTCACACGAGCCGTACGGGCCGGGGGCAGCTTGGCAGAGGTGTTCATGGTGCACACAGCAGAAGTGGCGTTGGAGACAGGGGTTTCATGACAATGTTGTGGACTGATTTTTCAAGTACCGCTCACACAACTGGTAATACTGCATCGATGGAAAGTGACAGGAGACAGCAGTTGTCAACTATGGTTACAAACTACTTTTCCTCCCATATCGATGTTCTCCCACACAGGTCATTCCCCTTTGACTATTGGGCCGCTAAACTGGACACCTGGCCTGAATTGGCCCAATATGCCATACAGGAGCTCGCTTGCCCAGCTGCAAGTGTGCTATCGGAAAGAGTCTTCAGTGCAGCTGGATCAATCCTGACAGAAAAAAGGACCCGTCTGTCAACCCGAAATGTGGATGATCTAACCTTCATTAAAATGAACCATGCATGGGTTTCCAAGGATTTTGTCCCACCTTCCCCTGATGACACATAGGGTGACAGAAAAATGGCTTGCTTTGGTCCACCTCTTCCTGGGACTTGACCTATTTCACCTTTTGCATCAGCTGAATGTCCAACATCAACATATGCCACTTTCTAAAACTCCCTAACTGTGCTGCCTCCCCCCCCCATGGCCGGGGTCACCACCTAGTGCACGACACCGTGCGAGTGCCGTTGCCCTGGACAGGTGGGTAGGCTGACTCATGGGCGCAGGCACTGGCACAGGGTCCCTCATAGTGCAATCAAGTGTCTCTGACGGTGGTGGTGCACACCCGCCGTCAGACACACCGCCGTACTATGAGGGGCCCAGTGCCAGTACCGACGCCCCTTGCTTGGGCAGGGCCCCAGCATTTTCAATCTTTACCTCTCCCTGCTCCTCCGCTGTGTAGTCTGGGCCGTCAAATCCATACTGTGCCTGACACCGTCTGAGCCTGCCTCCTGATGTATAGACATATATTTTGAATGTGTACGCTATCCATACATGTTATCCGGGGATACGGTACCCTTTCTCACCTTTGTGCAATCACGTGCAATCCATACTGGGCCTAACACCGTCTGAGCCTGCCTCCTGATGTATAGACATATATTTTGAATGTGTACGCTATCCATACATGTTATCCGGGGATACGGTACCCTTTCTCACCTTTGTGCAATCACGTGCAATCCATACTGGGCCTAACACCGTCTGAGCCTGCCTCCTGATGTATAGACATATATTTTGAATGTGTACGCTATCCATACATGTTATCCGGGGATACGGTACCCTTTCTCACCTTTGTGCAATCACGTGTAATCCATACTGGGCGTGAGAACGGCTGGCGAGCTGTTAAGCAAGCTACAGCACCTGTGGTTTGCACACGTAAGTTTTTCATTTTTTCAGGAATGACGGTTAGGCCTAATTCCGGAACTGCGGTTGACCTGCACTTACTGGGAAATCATCGTTCGCTGGTAATAATTGTAATCAGTGATCCCCATCACTAACGTTGTTCAGCGGGTTATCTGCACCTGTAAGCGACAAACGCTGGCCTTTTCAGTGTAGCGCACATGCAGCCACGGACATGTAAGGGCATGACACACCAGTTATTGGCCAATCTCATGTGCCAGAGCCTCACGTGTCCCTCTAGTAAGCCGGACTCGGACCGCGGGGCATGACGGAGTCTCGTTCGTTAACGGAATTAAGCTTGCAATGTGTGCATCTGTTCTGTAGCTGGCATGTTTGAGGTTTCCCAGGTGGAGTCGAATTTAACCGTAGGCTCCACTCCTGGTGGTGCCCTTCTGGACATTCCTTTAAGGTTCAGCTTTGCAACCATACTGCCCACGTAAAACAAACAATTTGCCTTCATGAACGCTGTTTGGAGGGTCATGACTCGTGGGAATAACGCCGCCCAATCAGTTAACCTGCTAGAGATCCTTCGTTGCTCCCAAGCATGACATCACACTCCCTAGGAGGAAGGTAATGCCACTGTGGCGACCATACTCCTGGGGGCGACACAAGTGCACTGATGCCCAGCCACTGCTCGATGAATCTGCTGGTACATTGACCCAGACCACTACATTCCCCTCGCACGCTACACGGCCTGAATCTGACCCTGATGAAACTCAGGTTACCCTTCCCATATACAGTTCCATCTTACACGGTGACAAAGAGGAAGCTGCAGATGAAAGTGCAGGTTCGGCCCATCAGACACACCACCGTACTATCAGGGGCCCTGTGCCAGTGCCGTCGCCAACGAGTGGGCCCCCCCTGCTTGCTCAGGATCACAGAACTTGCAAGGTTGAAATACTGTGCAGTGAGATGGAAGATGGGGACGACGAGGAGTCCAGACTAGTACAGGGATTCCCTAGCGAGGAGACTTATTTGATTGTTTTCAATGTTGGGACAGCAATTTTTGGGGAGCACTATACTCTGGAGAATGATAGATGGGGCCCACCATACACTGGAACATTCCAAAGGTGGACATCAGACACTGGAGCAGCATTTACAGGGCCCATTATACATTAGAGCATTAGAAATGGGGCCCATTATGTTTGGAGCATTATTTGGGCCCATAAGACAGTGGAGCTTCATCCATGGGGACCAACATATACTGTAGCATTATGTGGAGCTCATCATATACTGTTTCAAACATTATATGGGACCATTGATTCTGTATGGAGAAATAGATGGGCCTCGTCATGAGATGTAAAAAGTGAAGTATTTTTCATTGTACTATACCGCTATTTCTCTGCCGTATCGGAGCATGATGAGTTGTGGTATGTGTTAAAGGGGCGCTCTTTCGCCCAGGGCACATGAAAACCTGGAGCCAGCCCTACCCCCCCCCACAACTTTAGCCAAATAACCCCCATTTTTCAGTGCGTAACTTGTATTATGAAGTTAATTAAGGTTGACAAGCTTAAGTAAGAAGAATTGATGCTTTTGGCATTCAAATGGGCACTGTAGGTGTGTTTCCTGTCCTCCTCTCACTGCCGACTTTTATTCCCCATTGACTTACATTGGGTTTCGTGTTTCGGGACGACCCCGACTTTTCCCTATAAACGGCCGATCTTGCTCGACCCGACTTTTGGAAAAGTCGGGTTTCACGAAACGAAACTCGACCCTAAAAAACCAAAAGTCGCTCAACTCTATTTGTGATCCGTGTCCATGTGCTATCCGTATGTACGTATTTGATATCAGTGTATCCTTTTGCTGTCCATGTCCGTGTGTCAGTATATCACATACATGTGCCATCCATATGCCTGTGTGACACATACCGGCACATGAGAAAAGCAGTATAGTTAGCTGTTCCCAGGCAAGGCTTCTGATGACAGCTCTCATCATTGTCACCTCGTCTCCCTGTGATCAGAGCGACCAAGTGATAATGATGGGAGTTGTATTCAGTGCCCACTGTGTACATGGTGTGTAAAGTGAAGAATTCATAAAGAAAATTACGTAGGCTCCCGCATAATTTTGATAACCAACAGAGAGAAAGTCCACGGCTGGCATGGAGAGCAGTCGCATCACTGATGTGACTGCTCTCCAAATCATCCAGATCGTGTGACATGGCCCATAGTGGATTATCAATCATCAGATGAGTGACAAATATGGTGTTTTATTTGATATTTTATTGGCAAAAAGGTGAGTGTAACTTTGTTTTTGTTAAGTGAATAAATTAATAAAAGAGGGTGAATCATAGAATGGTAGAGTTGGAAGGGACCTCCTGGGTCATCTGGTCAAACCCCCTGCTCAAAGCAGAATTCACTAAATAATCCCAGACAGATGTGTGTGTGTGTAGTTTTATTTCAAATAAAGATCTTTATTCTGGCTATGTCTTTTTACAGTAAGACTATGGGTCTAGTAATGGGAGCATCTTATAGATGCCTCTCCATTACTAACCCCCCTGCTTGATGTCAGCTGACCATACAAAGCTGACAACAACCTCAACCCTATTAACCCACTTGCCACCGCACCAGGGCAAGTGGGAAGAGCAAGGCTAAGTGCCAGATTTGGAGCATCTTATTGATGAGTTATTTTTGGGGCAACTGAGGGCTGATGTTGGTAGAATGGGGGGGGGGAAATACCCCTGGCCCATTCCTAGGCTATTAATATCTACAGTACCCAAAGCTGTCTGTTTAGGTTTTGCTGGTTAGAATTTACAGGTCGACCCTACTTTATTTTTTTCTGGGGTCCCTCATAAACTAACCAGTAAAGGTTAAGCTGTGAGATCTATTTTTAATAGCCTGGGAACCTTTTGTCCCCTTTCCCAGATTATGCCACTTTCTCTATTTATTATTATTACTTATTTATATAGCGCCATTGATTCCATGGTGCTGTACATGGGAAGGGGGGTTAAATTCAAAGTTATACAGTGGGGAAAAAAAGTATTTAGTCAGTCAGCAATAGTGCAAGTTCCACCACTTAAAAAGATGAGAGGCGTCTGTAATTTACATCATAGGTAGACCTCAACTATGGGAGACAAACTGAGAAAAATAAATACAGAAAATCACATTGTCTGTTTTTTTTCATTTTATTTGCATATTATGGTGGAAAATAAGTATTTGGTCAGAAACAAGCAATCAGGATTTCTGGCTCTCACAGACCTGTAACTTCTTCTTTAAGAGTCTCCTCTTTCCTCCACTCATTACCTGTAGTAATGGCACCTGTTTAAACTTGTTATCAGTATAAAAAGACACCTGTGCACACCCTCAAACAGTCTGACACCAAACTCCACTATGGTGAAGACCAAAGAGCTGTCAAAGGACACCAGAAACAAAATTGTAGCCCTGCACCAGGCTGGGAAGACTGAATCTGCAATAGCCAACCAGCTTGGAGTGAAGAAATCAACTGTGGGAGCAATAATTAGAAAATGGAAGACATACAAGACCACTGATAATCTCCCTCGATCTGGTGCTCCACGCAAAATCCCACCCCGTGGGGTCAGAATGATCACAAGAACGGTGAGCAAAAATCCCAGAACCACGCGGGGGGACCTAGTGAATGAACTGCAGAGAGCTGGGACCAATGTAACAAGGCCTACCATGAGTAACATACTACGCCACCATGGACTCAGATCCTGCAGTGCCAGACGTGTCCCACTGCTTAAGCCTGTACATGTCCAGGCCCGTCTGAAGTTTGCTAGAGAGCATTTGGATGATCCAGAGGAGTTTTGGGAGAATGTCCTATGGTCTGATGAAACCAAACTGGGACTGTTTGGTAGAAACACAACTTGTCGTGTTTGGAGGAAAAAGAATACTGAGTTGCATCCATCAAACACCATACCTACTGTAAAGCATGGTGGTGGAAACATCATGCTTTGGGGCTGTTTCTCTGCAAAGGGGCCAGGACGACTGATCCGGGTACATGAAAGAATGAATGGGGCCATGTATCGTGAGATTTTGAGTGCAAACCTCCTTCCATCAGCAAGGGCATTGAAGATGAAACATGGCTGGGTCTTTCAACATGACAATGATCCAAAGCACACCGCCAGGGCAATGAAGGAGTGGCTTCGTAAGAAGCATTTCAAGGTCCTGGAGTGGCCTAGCCAGTCTCCAGATCTCAACCCTATAGAAAACCTTTGGAGGGAGTTGAAAGTCTGTGTTGCCAAGCGAAAAGCCAAAAACATCACTGCTCTAGAGGAGATCTGCATGGAGGAATGGGCCAACATACCAACAACAGTGTGTGGCAACCTTGTGAAGACTTACAGAAAACGTTTGACCTCTGTCATTGCCAACAAAGGATATATCACAAAGTATTGAGATGAAATTTTGTTTCTGACCAAATACTTATTTTCCACCATAATATGCAAATAAAATGAAAAAAAAAACAGACAATGTGATTTTCTGGATTTTTTTTTCTCAGTTTGTCTCCCATAGTTGAGGTCTACCTATGATGTAAATTACAGACGCCTCTCATCTTTTTAAGTGGTGGAACTATTGCTGACTGACTAAATACTTTTTTCCCCACTGTAGATATCGTTAACAGTAAACAAATTTACAATGATGGACTGGTACAGAGGGGAGAGGACCCTGTCCTTGCGGACTTACATTCTACGGGATAGTGGGGAAGAGACAGAAGGTCGATGGTATTTCTAACCAGGTTGTAGGCCACCCTTAAATCCAACTTGGAGAACACCTTAGCTCCCACGACCTGGCTGAACAGGTCCGGAATCAGAGGAAGAGGGTATGGATCCTGTATGGTAATCTGATTTAATTACCAGAAATCTAAACAGGGACGTAGACCACCAACTTTTTTCTTCACAAAGTAGAACCCTGCCACCGCGGGCGAAGATGAGGGTCCGATATGTCCCTTCTCCAGACTTTCCGCAATGAAATCCTTTATTGCTTGTCTCTCAGGGCCAGAAAGATAATACAGTCTGGACTTTGGAAGTTTTGCTCCGGGGCTCATGTTAATAGGACAGTCATATGTACGATGAGGAGACAAATCCTGACACCTTCTCTCATTAAAAACGTCCTCAAAACTTGACAAAAATGCAGGTATAGTTACTGTTGAGACTGTCTAAAGAGAAATAATTAAACAGTTCTCATGGCAGTAATCTCCCCACTCAACGATCTCCCTGGCTTACCAATCCACCAACGGATTATGTTTCATCAACCAGAGAAGACCCAATACAATTGGGGTGAGAAGACCAAGCAGGACATAGCAGGAATTATCTCACAATGAATCGACCCCACCCTCAGTCTTACAATCTGAGTCAGAGCTTTCTGTGCAAGTGGCGCTGAGTCGATGGTGAAAATGGGAATGGGCTTATCTAAAGTGAAGCGATGGCCAAGGGACCACCACAATGCAGAGAGACTACGGTACAGAAGATGAGGTCCAAGCAACAAAGGGTTAATTTATTTACAGGCAAGGAATGCAGTGTTTAGGAAAATGCAGAAACGGGTATGCAATGAAAACAGACAATTTACAAGGATAATATTCTCTAGCTGGACCGTCAAACAGCACGGAGCACCAACTAGCCACCTTGTTTTCCACAGAAGAGTTTACAAAATATCGTTCTTGCAGAAATCTCGTCTCTCTCCTCACACACAGAAAAGCAGCCCCTCCCCTCTCCAGTTCTAGCAGAAGAGACCAAAACAGTCTTTACAGCAGGAAAGTGCAGAATGTCCCACTGCTCTAACCAAGGGGGTGCTGTCTCTTAAAGTGGCAGCTTGTCTCTACGATCCATAGCAACGCCACCCTCTTACAAAAGTACAGCAAGCCAGCCCATGGGTTCTAGCAAAATTCAGCATCTATCATGCTGACTCCAGCTCCACTGTCAATAAACAGACATCTCAGTTTTGCTCTCCAGCACCACCTCTGCTGTCAGAACTAACCGGGAATTGCAAGTTAATGATAAATGCACCCCTTGCTTATTCAACTCCAGACTACCAAGGGTTAAACAAATCTTTTGTTTAGGCATCAAAGAACAGGCCCCAATAAAATATCCCTTTTTTTCACAAAAAACACTCCTTTTTGTGAATCTCCGTGAAAATGTACAATGCATAGGCACCCTCTAACTGCATAGGTTCATCCACCTTCCCCAGAAGTGGCTCTCCTGACAAAGGGGCACTACCCCGAAAAAGAAGATTCGGAGAAGGTGGTCTTACCCACCTATCCCCAAGGCATCTATCAAGACGTATAGCCAACGACATAGCAGCCTCCAAGGACTCAGGGGTTTCATACATTGTCAAATCATCCTTCAACCTTTCAGTAAGGCCCTGAAGAAATTGGCTTCTGAGAGCCAGGTCATTCCATTTTGTATCCATCCCCCATCTGTGGAATTCGGAGCTATATGACTCCACTGACCGATTCCTCTGGTGAAGGAGATACAACCTCGACTCATCTAAGGAGACTCGGTCAGGGTCATCATAGATAAAGGCTTAAGCAAAAAAAAATCCCTACAAAGACTGGAGACAAACCAAATCCTGCGGCAAAGAGAAAGCCCAGGATTGAGGAATTCCTTGCAGCAGAGAGATCATAATACCAACTCATTGCTCCTCATTTCCAGAGGAGTGAGGACAAAGTTTAAAATACAGTTTGCAAGCTTTCTTGAACATAAAAAAGTGTCTCTACCTCTGGAACACATGTCCAGGAGGGCAACCTTGGGTTCCAGCTAGACCAGCCTACCTGCAGAGACCCCAACATCAGCGAACTGCAGCCGCTGTTGCTGCTTCTGAGTCTCATAGCGGAGGTCATACACATCCAGAGATAGACAGCGTAGCTTCTCTGCCAGCCATTCAACCGGATCCAAAACCAAGGGAGAAAGGAGAAAAAAACACGCCCATGGGAAAAAAAAAACATACACAAAAGTAAACTGTGTAAGATTTTTTTTCCTAAATATGCATGGCTGGTGATAAAGTCACGCACAGTGAGGGAAGACTAAGTGCAACATGAGGGGAAGAGGGGAAGGAAGCCCAAACGCTAAGGAAAGGGGAAGTGGAGACCACTAGGAAGATCTAATAGCACCCTGCCTCCCATACCGTCCCTAAATTGGCTCCACACCAGTCGCCGAGCAGGAACCAAGGCTATGTATATCCCTAGAGCTAGGCCCTAAATAGGGAAAGGGAGATGAGCACTAGTCAGTCCTCAAAACAATAAAGATAAAGAAGGGAGACAAACAAAGGGCTGCAACTTAACTTCAGCAGATGCCAGAGAGATTACAACAAACGTCCTCCAACAGCACCAGAAGATAGAAGATGGTGCTTAAAAACAAAACATAGAACAACTAATTATTTACCATTATGGGCATCCAACCAATGAACCAAGGGGCTTACAATTACATGTGATAGTATCTATACATAAAGCATAATGCACAATTTTGTGATAATGAGCCATATGAAATCTATCAGACCTGCATTAGTAATAAAATACAGTGATTCCTTTGTGTACAGAGTTGCAGTAAAGTTATTATACATTTCCATCAGACTTCTGCTGTTTGTTATTAAGCTTCTGATAGAAAAAAATAGTGGCGTGTTTCTTTGGACTCACTGTGACAGAGCCAATATGGCAATGTCTGGAAGCTGATCCATGTGTAAGAGCCATTTAGGCCCTAGGGCCACCATGTCAGATGGCGCTAAAAGATCTTGTTCATTTAAACATATGTTTTTCAATATATGAATAATTGAGTTGCCAAAGAAAAGAATGGCTTTAGCACTATCTCATTGACTAGTCTCTGCTCTATGATGAATATAAATTTGGCCTTGAGTTTAAAACTTGAGAAACCTGTGACAGATTAATAGTTGGAAATGCAATGCTGAGAAAACTATATACAAGGACTGAGAGGAGAGATATACTGTAGGATGACAAATTGTTTTAAGGGAAAAACACAGCAAACATAGTGAAGGTAAGGCCAGAAGGCCAGCGTGACCCAAAACCATATTGTCACGGCGGTTATAGCAGGGAGATAAGCTGCCATGCCCCCCCACGCACCCCATCCTCGCCCTCCAGAAACCCCCCACCACAGCCACTCACAGCGTCGCTTGGCTGCTCTCTTCTCTGCGAACAGGACCTGTGATGAGGTCACAGGAGGGGAGGAGTCAGGGGGGTCCCATGATCAGGCTCCTCTGTCCAGACTCCTGATCATGTGACCCCCTGACTCCTCCCCTCCTGTGACCTCATCACAGGTCCTGTGCGCACATTGCCTCTTGGTGTCTGCAGGAGTCTGTTGTGCTGGTTGTCATGGTGCTGGATGAGGGAAGTTTGTGTGGGGTCAGGGGGGTATACAGGGTGGATGAAGCAGAGCTGTGTGTGTGTGCGAGGTGTACAGAGCGGAACGGTGTGTGTAAGAGGTGTACAGAGTGGAGCCGCATGTGTGCGAGGTGTACAGAGCGGAACCATTTGTGTAAGAGGTGTACAGAGTGGAGCCGCGTGTGTTATGATTGAGTCACCGTAGGAGGCAAAAATAGAAATGCTAGCTAAGTCCAGAAAACCAGAGAAGTTGGCAGCTATCGGATTGCAGACCCCTGAACCTATCAACACAATTAGCAGTAGCCGTGGGGGGCTCCTACGATGCCCTAGGCCCCTCGATCACAGCCGGAGGACTACATAGCCTAAAGACAGAAAGGGAAATCTAAACTGCCCCAGAGCAGACCCCAAAGCAAAAGGCAGCCCCCCACATATAATGACGGTGAAGCAAGAAGAAAGAACAAAACACAGACAGAAAGATAGACTGAGCAAAGATGGGGCCCAAGCTAGCTTAGATAGGAAAGGACAGGAAGGCTGCTGTCTGCAATCCGTAAAAAAACCCTGTGAAAATAAGAGCCAACAAACTGACAGTGAAAAAGGCCCTGAAGACGCTAGGCTTCAAAAAAGGCTATGTCAGTACTCAGGAATATTCTGAAGACAGAGCAACAGGCAAAAGGAGATTCAGCTCACCCCAGCAGGGAATGGCAGAATCGAGAAAAGCAAGGAAAACAAAACACTAATGCCAAAAGGCAAAGCAGAAATCTTAGCTTTAGATGAGCAGGAATCAGACTGGTTTCCTAGAAGTCCACAGAGAAATCACCCGCAGGCCAGAAGGGCGTCGGCAGCCTTATATCCAGTCATTAACTCCACTCAGCCAGTCATCATCATCAGCCCCAGGTGTTTGACAATCAGGCTCACTACCTTTCTTCACCAGAAGAGGGAGTTCCTCGGGCCTCAGTAGTGAAGGGGAAAATGAACTCACAACAGTACCTCCCCCTTGAGGAGGGGTCACCGAACCCTCAACCACGCCACCAGGGCGATCAGGGTGAGCCCGATGAAAGGCACGCACCAATCTTTTGGCATGAATATCAGAGGCAGAGACCCAGGAATTATCCTCCTGACCATAACCCTTCCACTTTACCAAATACTGGAGTCTCCGTCTAGCCAGACGGGAATCCAGTACTTTCTCTACCTCATATTCCATGTTACCTTCAACCAATACAGGGTCTGGAGGTGCAACCCCCCGGAACAACAGGTTCAACAAACCTCTTCAACAAGGATTTATGGAACACATTATGGATTTTAAATGTGACAGGAAGAGCCAAACGAAAAGAGACTGGATTAATAATCTCCAAAATCTTGTAAGGTCCAATAAATCTAGGCTTAAACTTAGGAGAAGCCACCTTCATAGCAATATTTTTTGATGATAACCACACCATATCACCAACCTTAAACTGGGGACCAATGGTCCTATGTCGGTTGGAAAACCGCTGGGCCTTTTCCTGGGAGAGAGATAACTTATCCACCACTTGGTCCCAGATCTGGTGCATTCTCTCCACCACAGTGTCAACACCTGGGCAGGCAGAGGGCTGCACCTGCCCTGAAGAAAATCGAGGATGAAACCCAAAGTTACAAAGAAAAGGTGACATCAAAGTGGCAGAACTAGCTCTATTATTTAAAGCAAATTCGGCCAAGGGCAAAAATGAAACCCAACCATCCTGATCAGCAGAAATAAAACATCTCAAATATGACTCCAAGGTCTGGTTTGTTCTCTCTGTCTGCCCATTGGTCTGAGGGTGAAAAGCAGAGGAGAAGGACAACTGAATTCCCAGCTTGGAACAGAAAGTTCTCCAAAATCTAGACACAAACTGGACTCCTCTGTCAGATACAATGTTCTCAGGAATCCCGTGCAAGTGAACCACCTGTTGTAAAAACAGGGGCACCAATTCAGAGGAAGACGGCAACTTAGGGAGTGGTACAAGATGAACCATCTTAGAGAACCTATCACAAATCACCCAAATAACAGTCATCCTTTGAGAGACAGGCATATCAGAGATGAAATCCATTGAAATATGGGTCCATGGCCTCTTGGGGACAGGCAAAGGCATCAACAACCCACTAGAGCGAGAACACGATTTAGACCGGGAGCACGTCCCACAGGACTGCACAAAATTCCTGACATCACGAGACAAGGAGGGCCACCAAAAAGACCGACTCACCAGATCTCTAGTACCAAAAATACCTGGATGACCAGCCAAAGCAGAGCAATGAACTTCAGACATCACTCTCTTCTTCCACTGGTCAGGAACATACAACTTTACACTGGGACAACGCTCAGCTTTGTCCTCCTGGAACTCTTCCAGAGCACGTCTCAAATCGGGCGAGATGGCAGAAAGAACTACCCCTTCGCCTAAGATGGTAGCAGGCTTGGTCACCACAGGAGAATCAGCAAAGAAGCTCCTAGAGAGGGCGTCAGCCTTGACATTCTTAGTTCCAGGAAGAAAAGAAACCACAAAATCAAAACGTGTAAAAAACAAGGCCCACCTAGCCTGTCTAGGGTTCAAGCGCTTAGCCGACTCTAGGTAAATCAAATTCTTGTGGTCAGTGAGGACCACGACTTGATGCTTAGCTCCCTCCAACCAATGTCTCCACTCCTCAAATGCCCATTTCATGGCTAACAGTTCCCGATTCCCCACATCATAGTTACGTTCAGATGGAGAGAACTTTCTGGAAAAGAAAGCACAGGGATTCATTTTAGATGTTACAGGATCCTTTTGGGACAAAACAGCTCCTGCACCAATCTCAGAAGCATCCACCTCTACCTGGAACGGAAGTGAGACATCAGGTTGCCGCAAAACCGGGGCGGAGGTGAATCCTCGCTTCAGCTCCTGAAAGGAAGAAACAGCCTCCGGAGACCAATTTAACACATCAGCACCCTTCTTAGTCAAATCAGTCAATGGTTTGGCAAGACTAGAAAATTTTGCTATAAATTTCCGATAAAAATTAGCAAAACCCAAAAACTTCTGGAGGGCCTTCAAAGAAGTGGGCTGAACCCAATCGTAAATGGCCTGTACCTTGGCCGGGTCCATTTCAATAGTTGACGGGGACAAAATAAATCCCAAAAAAGAAATCCTCTGTACTGCAAAAAGGCATTTAGATCCTTTGACATACAGGGAATTCTCCCTCAAGATCCGGAACACAGTCCGAATATGTTCCACATGAGAATCCCAATCCTTGGAGAAGATCAAAATATCATCCAGATAGATAATCAAAAATTTATCGACAAAATCTCGGAAAATATCGTTCATGAAGCACTGGAAGACAGAAGGGGCATTAGTGAGCCCAAAAGGCATCACCAGGTACTCAAAATGTCCCTCCGGAGTATCAAACGCCGTCTTCCATTCATCCCCATGCTTAATGCGAATAAGATAATATGCCCCCCTGAGGTCAAGCTTGGTAAACCAGCAAGCACCTTTAACTCTGGAGAATAGATCAGTAATCAGGGGTAACGGATACTGATATTTAACAGTAATTTTGCTGAGAGCACGATAATCAATACAAGGTCTTAATGATCCATCCTTTTTGGCTACAAAAAAAAAACCGGCACCTAAGGGTGACGAGGATGGTCTAATATGACCCTTCTCCAACGCCTCCTTAATATAGGATCGCATAGCCTCGTGCTCGGGTACAGATAAATTGAAGAGCTGACCCTTGGGAAATTTACACCCCGGGCTCAGTTCAATAGCACAGTCATAACTCCTATGAGGAGGCAGAGACGCAGACTCATTCTCACTAAATACATCATAAAAGTCCGCCAAATAATCAGGAACATCATGCGACTGAGGAGAGGTGGAAAACACCGGAGCCTCACTAAAGGCACACCGACAACCCCAACTCACCACAGACACAGATTTCCAATCCAAAACTGGATTATGAATTTGTAACCAGGGAAACCCCAGAACAATAGTATCATGCAGATTATGTAACACCAAAAACCTGCAATTTTCTTGATGGTCTGGGGCGACCCGCATTACCACCTGGGTCCAAAACTGAGGTTTATTTTTAGCCAAAGGAGTAGCATCAATCCCCCTCAAAGGGACAGGCGTCTGCAGAGGTGTCATCGGAAATCCACAACGTTTAGCAAAATCCAAGTCCATTAGGTTTAGAGCTGCTCCCGAATCCACAAAAGCCTTGGCGAAAATTGTGGACAGGGAGCAGATCAGAGTAATAGCCAGAAGAAACTTAGGTTGAACACCACCAACAGAAAACGTGTGTGCAAGGCGTTTCTCGCGTTTAGGACAGACAGAAATAATATGCGAGGCATCTCCACAGAAAAAACACAACTTATTACGCCTTATGAACTCCTGACGCTGCTCTCTGGAAAAAACTCTATCACATTGCATAGGTTCAGACATCTGTTCAACAGGTGGCAACACCTCTCGTGCAGCTCTGCGTTCGCGCAAACGCCGATCAACCTGAATGGCTAAAGACATAGAATCGTCAAGACCAGAGGGAACAGGAAATCCCACCACCATAGTATCTTTTACGGCTTCTGACAACCCCTTCCGAAAGAGAGCAGCCAAGGCATTATCATTCCAGGTAGTAAGTACTGCCCACTTTCGGAATTTTTGACAGTACAATTCTGCAGAATCACGACCCTGGTTCAATGCCAGCAGGGTCTTTTCAGCCTGATCAATGGCATTAGGTTCGTCATACAACAACCCCAAGGCCTGAAAAAATGCGTTCACATTAGTCAGAATAGGATCATCTGGTTTCAAAGAAAACGCCCAATCCTGGGGATCGCCACGCAGCAAAGAGATGACAATTTTAACCTGCTGCGTGGAGCTCCCTGACGAGTTAAGCTTCAAGGCAAAAAATAATTTACAATTATTTTTGAAATTCAAAAATTTAGACCGATCCCCAAAAAATACATCAGGTGTAGGAATCTTTGGTTCAGCAGCATGTGAATGAGCAAGGTAGGCGGAAATTCCCCGCACTTCCGCAGCGAGCTGCTCCACACGATCAGACAATTGCTTTATCTCCATTGAGAGAAAAAAAAATTCCCCCTACGGCCTCAGAGATATAGAGGAAAAAATATACACACTCTTTTTTTTTTATTTTTTTTTATACAATTCTTTCCTGCAATTGAGTACCTTAGGATCTGCGGTATGGCGGGTGATTCTGTTATGATTGAGTCACCGTAGGAGGCAAAAATAGAAATGCTAGCTAAGTCCAGAAAACCAGAGAAGTTGGCAGCTATCGGATTGCAGACCGCTGAACCTATCAACACAACTAGCAGTAGCCGTGGGGGGCTCCTACGATGCCCTAGGCCCCTCGATCACAGCCAGAGGACTACATAGCCTAAAGACAGAAAGGGAAATCTAAACTGCCCCAGAGCAGACCCCAAAGCAAAAGGCAGCCCCCCACATATAATGACGGTGAAGCAAGAAGAAAGAACAAAACACAGACAGAAAGATAGACTGAGGAAAGATGGGGCCCAAGCTAGCTTAGATAGGAAAGGACAGGAAGGCTGCTGTCTGCAATCCGTGAAAAAACCCTATGAAAATAAGAGCCAACAAACTGACAGTAAAAAAGGCCCTGAAGACGCTAGGCTTCAAAAAAGGCTATGTTAGTACTCAGGAATATTCTGAAGACAGAGCAACAGGCAAAAGGAAATTCAGCTCACCCCAGCAGGGAATGGCAGAATCGAGAAAAGCAAGGAAAACAAAACACTAATGCAAAAAGGCAAAGCAGAAATCTTAGCTTTAGATGAGCAGGAATCAGACTGGTTTCCTAGAAGTCCACAGAGAAATCACCCGCAGGCCAGAAGGGCGTCGGCAGCCTTATATCCAGTCATTAACTCCACTCAGCCAGTCATCATCATCAGCCCCAGGTGTTTGACAATCAGGCTCACTACCTTTCTTCACTAGAAGAGGGAGTTCCTCGGGCCTCAGTAGTGAAGGGGAAAATGAACTCACAACACGCGTGTGTGCGAGGTGTACGGAGCGGAGCCGTGTGTGTACGAGGTGTACAGAGCGGAGCCATGTGTGTACGAGGTGTACGGTGCGGAGCTGCGTGTGTACGAGGTATAAGGAGCAGAGCCGGATGTGTACGAGGTGTACGGAGCAGAGCCATGTGTGTACGAGGTGTACGGAACGGAGCCGCTTGTACAAGATGTGCGGAGTGGAGCAGAGCCGTGTGTGTGCGGGGTGTACGGAGCGGAGCCATGTGTGTACGAGCTGTAAGGAGCAGAGCCGGAGGTGCACAAAGTGTACGGAGCAGAGCCGGATGTGTACAAGGTGTATGGAGTGGAGCAGAGCCGTGTGTGTACGGAACGGAGCCACGTGTGTATGAGGTGTACGGAGCGGATCTGGAGGTGTGCGAGATGTACGGAGCGGAGGTGTGTAAAGGTCTACGGAGCGGACCCATGTGTGTACGAGGTGTACGGAGCGGAGCCAGAGGTGTACGGAGCGGAGGTATGTACAAGGTCTACGGAGCGGAGCCGTGTGTGTACGACGTGTATGGAACAGAGCCCTGTGTGTACAAAGTGTACGGATCTGAGCCTTGTGTTGACGGAGCGGAGTGGAGCCACGTGTGTATGGAGCAGAGCTGCGTGTGTACAAGGTGTATGGAGCAAAGCTGCATGTGTACGAGTTTTACGGAGCGGAGCCATGTGTGTACTGAGTGGAGCCATGTACGTGCAAGGTGTACGGAGCGGAGCCGTGTGTGTACGAGGCATACAAAGCTGAACTGTGTGTTTATGAGGCTTGTGGAGCCATGCGTGTACGAGGTGTATCGTGGGGAGCATTCATACCTCCCAACCGTCCCGTATCCAATGGGACAGTCCCGATTTTGAAAGAGACTGCCCCAGCTGGGAGCTTACTTTTCCCGCGGACACAGGAGTACACGGCAGAGCCCCGAGGAGCACTTTAAAACTAGCACGTGACGTTCTACCGGAAGTGACGTGCTAGAAGCTGACCGGAAATGAGGTAATTTCAGGAGGAGATTGTGACGGAACCATGGAGGCACTTCAGGGAATGCTTCAGATCTTCGTGTCCTCCTCCGACAGTGCGGACAGCGGGATTGCCTTGGAATCGGGGATGCCAGCCATGTGAGCGGATCATGATATGTCCTGCATCAGGAGGCTCAGGTGGGCACTACAATGGGAGCCGGGCTGCTATAGTATCTTTATAGAATATTTCTTTATCTCTCTGTTTCTTTCTCTGTTCTTTCCTTCTTTCTCTCTCTATTCTTTCCTTCTTTCTCTCTCTAATCTTTCTGTTTTTCTTTCTCTCTCTCTCTGTTCTTTCTTTGTTTTCCTCAGTACCAGCCACTGTGCCCAAAATGGCTGATGTATATACACTGTACACTGTATATACATCAGCCTCGAGTCAGCACCTATCTATACGTATGCCTCAGCAACAGTATATACGTAAGCCTCAGCACCAGTATATACAACAGCACCTGTATAATACACAGGTGCTGGGGCTGATGTATATACAGGTGCTGGCGGGGGTGATGTATATACTGGTGCTGACTTGAGGCTGTTGTATATATGGGCTGTATGTATATCCATCACCGATCAGCCTCTAGTCAGCACCTATATATACACCAGCCCCAGCACCTGTATATACATCAGCCCCAGCACCTGTATATACATCAGCCCCAGCACCCATATATACACCAGCCCTAGCACCCGTATATACATCAGCCCCCGCACCATATCTACATCAGCCCCAGCACCTGTATATACATCAGCCCCAGCACCTGTATATACATCAGCCCTAGCACCCGTATATACACCAGCCCCAGCACCCACATATACATCAGCCCCAGCACCCATATATACATCTGCCCCAGCACCTGTATATACATCAGCCCCAGCACCCATGTATATATCAGCCCCAGCACCTGCATATACAGTTGTGGCCAAAAGTATTGACACCCCTGCAATTTTGTCAGATAATATTCAGTTTCTTCCTGAAAATGATTGCAATCACAAATTCTTTGGTATTATTATCTTCATTTAATTTGTCTTAAATGAAAAAACACAAAAGAGAATGAAGCAAAAAGCAAAACATTGATCATTTCACACAAAACTCCAAAAATGGGCCAGACGAAAGTATTGGCACCCTCAGCCTAATACTTGGTTGCACAACCTTTAGCCAAAATAACTGCGACCAACCGCTTCCGGTAACCATCAATGAGTTTCTTACAATGCTCTGCTGGAATTTTAGACCATTCTTCTTTGGCAAACTGCTCCAGGTCCCTGATATTAGAAGGGTGCCTTCTCCAAACTGCCATTTTTAGATCTCTCCACAGGTGTTCTATGGGATTCAGGTCTGGACTCATTGCTGGCCACCTTAGAAGTCTCCAGTGCTTTCTCTCAAACCATTTTCTAGTGCTTTTTGAAGTGTGTTTTGGGTCATTGTCCTGCTGGAAGACCCATGACCTCTGAGGGAGAACCAGCTTTCTCACACTGGGCCCTACATTATGCTGCAAAATTTGTTGGTAGTCTTCAGACTCATAATGCCATGCACACGGTCAAGCAGTCCAGTGCCAGAGGCAGCAAAGCAACCTCAAAACATCAGGGAACCTCCGCCATGTTTGACTGTAGGGACCCTGCTTTTTTCTTTGAATGCCTCTTTTTTTCTCCTGTAAACTCTATGTTGATGCCTTTGCCCAAAAAGCTCTACTTTTGTCTCATCTGACCAGAGAACATTCTTCCAAAACGTTTTAGGCTTTTTCAGGTAAGTTTTGGCAAACTCCAGCCTAGCTTTTTTATGTCTCGGGGTAAGAAGTGGGGTTTTCCTGGGTCTCCTACCATACAGTCCCTTTTCATTCAGACACCGACGGATAGTACGGGTTGACACTGTTGTATCCTCGGACTGCAGGGCAGCTTGAACTTGTTTGAATGTTAGTCGAGGTTCTTTATCCAACATCCGCACAATCTTGCGCTGAAATCTCTTGTCAATTTTTCTTTTCCGTCCACATCTAGGGAGGTTAGCCACAGTGCCATGGGCTTTAAACTTCTTGATGACACTGCGCACGGTAGACACAGGAACATTCAGGTCTTTGGAGATGGAGTTGTAGCCTTGAGATTGCTCATGCTTCCTCACAATTTGGTTTCTCAAGTCCTCAGACAGTTCTTTGGTCTTCTTTCTTTTCTCCATGCTCAATGTGGTACACACAAGGACACAGGACAAAGGTTGAGTCAACTTTAATCCATGTCAACTGGCTGCAAGTTTGATTTAGTTATTGCCAACACCTGTTAGGTGCCACAGGTAAGTTACAGGTGCTGTTAATTACACAAATTAGAGATGATTTTTCAAACAGTGCCAATACTTTTGTCCACCCTCTTTTTTATGTTTGGTGTGGAATTATATCCAATTTGGCTTTAGGACAATTCTTTTTGTGTTTTTTCATTTAAGACAAATTAAATGAAGATAATAATAACAAAGAATTTGTGTTTGCAAAAATTTTCAGGAAGAAACTGAGTATTATCTGACAAAATTGCAGGGGTGTCAATACTTTTGGCCACAACTGTACATCAGCCCCAGCACCTGTATATACACCAGCCCCAGCACTTGTATATACATATGCATATACAGTAGTCTCAATGTGATATATATTCAGCAGTATGTAACATAATATAGTATAAGGCTATGTGCACACGTAGTTGGAAGTGCTGCAGATTTTTCTGCGCGGATTTTGAAAAATCTGCAGGTAAATCCGCAAGTCAAAATACCTGCGGTTTAGTCCTGCGGTTTCACACCTCACAATGGTGAAGGTGTGAAACCGTAGCAGAATCCGCACAAAGAATTGACATGCTGCGGATTGTAACCCACAGCAAATCCGCGCAGAAAAATCTGCAGCATGTGCACAGCGTTTTACCATTGCAAGGAATGGTACTGTACAATGCAGCAGAAACTGCTGCGGACCCGCAGGGCCAGAAACGCTGCGGATCCGCTGCAGAATCCGCACCGTGTGCACATAGCCTAATACTGTCAATGATAATGTAGAGTTGGGTGTATATAATGTAGAGCTGTTCATATAGTATGTTGCTGTGTATATAGTATATATTGTGGAATCTACACTATATACACTGGCCCATCTCTACACTATATAGTATATACACAGCTCCACTCTATATTCCTTACCACAGTATATATTGTGGAACTGTATACATTGTGTATACTCCTCCTGTCCTGTATACATGGTGTAAATATAAGTATCTGCTGTAAGTGTGTGTATCTATGAAAATAAAAAGAGCTCCGATGAATTGTAGAAAGTGGCGGACTCTTTATTAGCCCATGTGACAAAGTTTAATTCTATAACAGATCATTTCTCTGCTGTGGAATTGAAATATTACCACATGGGCTAAAAGAGTCCTCCACTTTTCTCTTATTTAATCATTTAATCGATGTGCTGATTATTTTCTTTTTAGAAATGCCTTTGATTTAAGGATGTGTGTCCTAAAAGCATTTCACCCACTGCTTAATATTTGGTGGTGCTCAATTATGACACATATCAAGGCTGACATCACCACCCTGCAAAAGCGGGCAAGTGCCGTCGGGGACTTGGCATACTATGGGGCTCGTAAGTAGTGGGACTCCGGTGCCTGCACCGACACAGTTGAAAACAATGATGAGTGAGGGAGCCATCTGCTGATGCTCTGTCTCACATCATTCCCCCTCTGCGTCTGAGCTCTGTGACGTCTTAGTGCAGAGGGTGCAATGACATCACTACATCGAATCGTCTGTGCCAAGCAGTGCAGAGGATCAGAATACACTGAGGAGACCAGAGCAGTGGGGACAGGGAGAAGTGTTATATGGAGCCCATTATACTGTATGAAGTAATATATGGGGCCCATTATACTGTATGAAGTATTATATGGGGCCCATTATACTGTATGAAGTAATATATGGGGCCCATTATACTATTTGAAGTAATATACAGTATGAGGGCCCATTATACTGTATGGACCATTATATGGGGCCCATAAAACTGTATGCAGTAATGTATGGGGCCCATAATAGTGTATGGAGCATTATATGGGCTCATTGTACCGTATGGAGGAATATGTGGGGTCCATTGTACTGTATGGAGCAATATATGGGGCCATTATACTGTATGGAGCATTGTGTTGCCCATAATACTGTATGGAGGACTATGTGATGCCCATAATACTGTATGAGGGACTATGTTGTGTCCATAATACTGTATGGAGGTCTATGAGGTGCCTATAATACTATATGGAGGATTATATGGTGCCCAAAATAATGTTTGGAGGACTATGTGGTGCCCATAATACTCTATGGAGGACTATATGGTGCCTATAATACTCTATAGAGGACTATATGGTGCCCATAATACTGTAAAGAGGACTATGTGGTACCAATAACAATGTATGGAGGACTAAGTTGTGCATATAATACTGTATGGAGGACTATGTGGTGCCCATAATACTGTATGGAGGGTTATCCAAATTCAAAAGTTCTCCGATATCTTCTGGATAGGGGATGACTTTCTGTTTGTTGTGGATCTGACCGCTGGGACCCCCATGATCCTGGGAAACGTAGCTTTGAAGAGCACCATGTAAATGGAGCTGTGGTCAATCATACGCACTGTGACGCCATTCACATGTGGCTCTTTAAATAACTCCTTTAATAGAGTGATGAGCGAATGACAAAGTATAGCAAAAATTCACTGATCGGGGTAAGGAGTGTTATAGTTTGTGGGCTGGTGGGATTTGTGTGGCAGAGCTGCTTTTTTGTCCCAGTCCCACCCTGACTACTGACATGGACCAGGGTTCTGTAAATCAATTCACTCATCCCTAGTTTTCACCCTATTTTGCCTCAATTTGTATCAACTTTACCAGTGCCTTCCTCCATGTAGACATTGTCTTCCAATTCTCAAGTTTAGTTTTCGGATTTAAAGTAAACTTTTAATTTCATGCGGCTTTTTTTGAATAAACCATTGTGTGTGTACATGGGAATAACACTATTCCTGTTCATTATATTACCTAAATCCCACATTTTTCACCGGTTTTCCCTTCTACAGGTTCTTTCTCTAGTATAATATTAAGTCTCTTAGCTATTGGGTGAAGACTAGCTGCTATGTAGAGAACACACAGACATGAGGGATCCTACTTTGTTATTTCTATGTAGCACACATTCAGAAGCAATGTAGCTGTGAATCCAGCTCTGGGGTGAGATAAGATACTTAAAAGGAGCAACAGCATCATTTTTCTGCCTCTCTCTATCACTATACTCCTCATCCCTCCTTTTCAAACCTTCTCTGATTCTTCGGTGAGCTGGTCCATCTTTTACCTTTTTTTTGTCTTCAGGAGAAGCGGCTCATAAGTGGAGAAAAAAACATTTCTCTGATAACTTATATTACATGGTTTACTATATTCTTCTCTAACATTGATTTATGCAAGGTTTGTTGAAATAACAGTGAAGATTTAAAAGGTAAGGACATAACAATGTCATATGACAGACATGACAGGGTCAGACAACTACCATCATGTAAAATAATGTAAATTTACTACTGCAAATAAAACAGCTGAACCAGCTACAGCTGCAGTCACATGTTGCTGCCTCCTTTCAAGAAAATTAAGTTAAGTGGAATTTTCCATTTCCATATGCTATTTGAACCTGAGCATAATACATCAATTTAATGCATCCGTTTAGTATGTAGATGTGACAGGGTGTTTTGTTTATGCTGAAGAACGCAAAGTCTATATGTTTAGGTGAAATTATTAGTGGGCGGTTATAGCATGTCCTAAAACAAATATATCCCAAATGCAGAGGAGCCAGTTAGTAACTACCTTGTCATTTTTATTGGGTAATCATTCCGTCTCGGTGCTGCTAATTAATCAGCTACATAATTACCCATTTGTGCTTAGACAGCCTTATAATGTGTGTGCCTAGTGGGTAATTAGCCTGTTCAATTACACGGTGAGACCATGTGACTTCACAAAACTTTTTTGAGACTATGCAATCTGCTCTCAGTTGTAAAATACCGGAACTAATTTCTAAATTGAATATCCCTATCATTTATGAATTTCTGATTATTTGCTCAGCGTTCAGTTTAATTACCGGTACTGTTAGGAGGATTAAATATGAAATGTTTTGCACCCGGTACAATACATAAATCTATAATTTTATAATGTGGGACGAGTAGGGATGAGCGAGTAGTGAAATACTCGAACTCGCTGTATTCGTTACGAGTAGCTCCTAATACTCGGGTTCTCGTAACAAGTAGCGAGTCCAATGTAAGTCTATGGGAAATGTGAGTAATGGGCTGTGTGTGTGTGAGGGGCTGTGCCGGACTGTGCGGGGACTGTGCCGGGCTGTGCGGGACTGTGCCAGGCTGTGCGGGACTGTGCCGGACTGTGCGGGACTGTGCCAGGCTGTGCGGGACTGTGCGAGGACTGTGCCGGGCTGTGCGGGGACTGTGGGGCTGTACCAAATATTGCGAGGTGAGTAGTGAAATTTACTCGCCAGGATTCGAGTACCGTGAGTACCGCATTACTCGCCGAGTACCGAATCCTAACGAGTATACTCGCTCATTCCTAGGGGCGAGATATCTCAAGCTAGAAAAAAATTGGCAGTGTTGCTCTTAGAGTAGCTCAGTTTTTTCACAAAGGGACTTATACAATTGTTCAATGTTCTTATGTAGGCTACATTGTGACAAATCATCACTTTGGAGTCACAGTGAAATTGCATCAAAAACACAATCACGTAACAACCTCAAAAAAAAGTCCCAAGTGACTGCAGATTTTCAATTTTTTCATTGGATACTCTTTTTTCCTTTTAGGCACGATCCTAATTTTGGCATGACTTTCGGACAAAAGCGTTGATTCATCAAAGTGTTTACAGACAAATTCTGGTGTCAAAACAATGTTTGAAAAATTGAAAACTTTTTACACAACGCAAAGTGGTAGAAAAAAATTTTGAATTCTGGCATTATTGTGCCATTTTTGTTCAGAGATGCCAAAAGTAAGCAGAGCTGGGATGGGACAAGACATGGCAACTCCCGCCCATCAAATTAATTAAAAGTGATGGAGTAAGTTATTTCAGAAATCTTACTCTAGTTCCAGACTGGAGTAACATTTCTGGCAAAGGCTTACAATGGCTGATAAGATGTGCTGAATTCATTAAAGGGGTTGTCCAGGTTTGAGATAAATGTCTGCAGTCACTCTATGTGTCTGAAGAGTTTTGAATCCTTACAGTGTGTCCACTGAATGTTGTCAGGATTCCACAGTGCTGGTGGTGAGAGTGGGCAATCACATGACCACAGGTATGCGATTTCCATACTTCAGTATACATTCCAACTAAATGTGTGCTACCTCGCATAGTATAAGTGAATTGAGCGAGATGTCTACTCAGCAATTGCATACTTGTGGTCATGTGACCGTCCGCTTTTGATGCCACCACCAAAGAATCCTGACAGTTTGCAGTGAGCACGCCGTGGGATTGAAAATTCTGCAGTCACATATATTTGGACGACCACTTTAAGTGGCCTGCACCTCTTAATGAATTTGGCACATTTTATTCCTGGAAGCCCATAATTAATGTTGGGGTTCAAAACATTCTTAATGAATAAGGGGCAAAGTTTGTATTTTCAGCTGTAAGGACAAAAGAGAAGAGAATTCATGCTTTGCAAGTTCGTGATTGGAAAAGGAGGAACAGTTGTTACAAATTTTTAAAACATTGGCCTTATCCTGGAAATGCCCATTTTTCTATGAATATACTGCGATCTATACAATACCCATATAATAACGGCATTCAGTAAGTGGCCAAGAGTGTCATACAGGGTTTAGACATTCGGTACTATACAGCATCCACTGATGCATACAGTGGAAAAAACATTTGTTTCCCACCAGGATTTTCACTTTGTTTGCTGATATTGAGGAAAAATTAAAGAAAAGTAGGAAGTATGTGTCTATTTTTTACTAATTTTTTAGGACTACAAAGGACCGTTAAAAACATTTTAGATTGTGCTCCTCCTTCTGTAGAAGTATATATAATATACACATATACAGGTGCTTTTTGAAAAATTAGCAAAATTAGAATATCATCAAAAAGTTAATTTATTTCAGTTCTTCAATTCAAAAAGTGAAACTCATACTCTATATTATATAAAGTCGTTACAAACAGAGTGATCTATTCCAAGTGTTTATTTCTGTTAATGTTAATGATTATGGCTTATAGCCAGTGAAAACCCAAAAGTCATTATCTCAGTAAATTAGAATACTTTATAACACCAGCTTGAGAAAATGAATTTAAAATCTGAAATGTTGGCCTACTGAAATGTATGTTCAGTAAATGCATTCAGTACTTGGTCGAGGCTCCTTTTGCATCAATTACTGCATCAAAGCGGCGTGGCATGGAGGCGATCAGCCTGTAGCACTGCTGAAGTGTTAAGGAAGCCCAGGTTGCTTTGATAGCAGCCTTCAGTTCGTCTGCATTGTTGGGTCTGGTGTCTCTCATCTTCCTCTTGACAATACCCAATAGATTCACAGAGCTTGTTTGTGCAAATGGAAAGGTAGACCCAGTAATAAACCATCTCTGCCTTCTCTATGAGGAGTCTGGTTGTGCCTGACAACTGGCTGCTCACTCCCGCAGCTAAATCATCTAATGCAAGCAACTTACTTTACACTGATATTCTAAAACATCAGTTCAGAGTAAAGTGCAGACCGCTCAAATGTAGTAATAAGCGAGCACTAAAATGCTGAAATCGAGCAGGTTGTATGCTTGGAATTGCTTGACTCGAGTAACGAGTATAATAGGAGTCAATGGGAAACTGGAACATTTTTCCGGTAGGCTCTAACAGGAGGGCTGAGGGGGCAGAAAAATTGCTGAAATGGACTAAAAAAGGGCTCAAATAGAATGGGGGAAGACGCCTGGACGCATCTTTTATTCTTAGGTCGCTGCTGGGAACTAAATAAATAAATAATTTAAAAAATTGATGTGAGGTACCATGGTTATTTTGCCCTTGTCAGCCTGAAAATACCAGCCAACAGCTGTCCCAGAATTGGCGTATCCATTAGATGAGCCAATTATGGTGCTTTGCCTGACTCTTCCTGATTGTCCTAGTGCGGTGGCAATCAAAGTAATTTTTTGGGGGTTGATGTCAGCTGTGTAATGTCAGCTGGCATCAAGCCCAGGGGTTAGTAATGGAGAGGCATCTGTCATACACCCCCATTGTTAACCTAGTAATTAAAAAAACCACACAAAAAATATTTTTTTTGAGTAAAGACTCCCCCACAATAGCCCTCGTTCATCAATTTATTAAAAAAAAGTTTGTGTCACGGGCACTAACCAGTGATGTGCACACATCACGGATCCGGTTAAGCCTGAGACGAGTGGGGCCAGGTAGCACCCCGCAGACTACCGGGAGTGAGCATACCCACAGGGTCACAGGACCTTGGGCAAGTGACCACAGGGGGCGGGACTGGGGCAGAGTCCACCACGAGACATCGGAGATTGCCGGCAGGAAAAGGTCAGCCAAACCAAGGTAGGGACCGAGAGGGCAGCAACAGTACCAAAGGGAGTATAACAGGGCGGACGAGGTTCAAGAGAGACAGACGAAGCAGGCAGTCAGAGCGGAACAGGGGTCAAGTACCAGGCAAACAGAAAACAGTACAGAATCACTAGACACAAACCAAGACAGGAGGACGGACTGGATCAACAACCGGGAATCAAACAGAGCAGGCACAAGCACACAAGGGTCAAACTACTCAGCCGAGGGCAAAAGTATAACTGACAGAGTTTGGAGCTTCTCAGGGCAATAAGAAGACCTCCCTGTTTCAAAGAGAGGCCACAACCATTAACCCCTGACGTGCAGGTCCAAAACCTGCACTAGGATCATGACAGTTTGCACATAGCTCCTTCATCGTAATGCACGTTTCTTGCATCCGGATTTGCCATCTGTGAATAGCAGTAAAGTACTTTTCATCAGTGGATGAGGGACTATCTTTTGTCTTTTTTTAAGTCCCTCTTGTTATGTGTTTCAGGTTGCCATTTGTGGACTGTGTCCGAATCCTTGGACAACTTCAGTCCAGCATGGCTTTTTTTAAAATTATTATTATTATTGTTATTATTATTATTATTTATAAATTGGTGAACCAGGGAGTCAGGAAGGTTTTTTTAAATAAAATATTTTTGTTTGTGTTTTTTTTCTTTTACCTTACTGGGTTAGTAATTTAGGTTTCTGATAGATGCCTCTACATTAATAACCCCTGGAGTTGATTCCAGCTAATGGTACTGTCACACTCAGCGATGCACCAGCGGTCCCGACCAGCGATATGACGCGGTCAGGATCGCTGGTGCATCGCTAAGTGGTCGCTAGTGAGCTGCCACACAGGCAGACCTCACCAGCGACATAGCTAGGGACGGGGGTAGCTACTTACCTGTCACACCAGGCGATCCTGCGTCCTCCCGCCCGGCTCCACGCGTCGCTCGTCGTCACAGCAGGAAGCGCCGAAGGAAGCTGACAACAAGAAACAGTCCAGCCTGTTCTTGCGCGATCAGCGATAACCAGCGGGGGAGCGGGTTGTAGGTAAGTATCACACATAGCGATATCGCTAGCAATATCGCTATAACGTCACAAGTTATAGCGATATTGCTAGCGATATCTCTTAGTGTGACATGCCCTTAACACTACACAGTCTAATGTAATGCACCAATTCTAGGGTGGCTGCAGGTTTTTTTCGGCTGAGTAGGGGGCCAATACCTTCCCAGCTTGATGATAGCCCTCAGCTGTCTGCTTCACCTTGGCTGGTTATTAAAAATAGGATGGACCCTACATTGTTTTTTTCAATTAATTATTTATTTTACAGGCTTAAAGAAAGTTAAAAACTCCCTTTTATTGTAACATGAAAAGGCACTAAAGGGTGCAACGTTATAATATTTAGGGGGAGGCAGACATTAATCTGAGCTCAAGAGATGTTACCCCTTTAATCACTTCTGATTTCAGTGCTAAATATCTTAGAACATATTTCCATCAATCTGTTTTCTGGTGTAATAAACACATGTATTACGGTATTACTTGCTGGGTTATTGTGGCTATATATTACATGTTTTCTTTTTTTCACGTCTTCTGTTTGTCACATTTCCCAAGATAAAACAAAATCCATGTACTTTTCTAATGGCTCACATCACAAAAAATAAAAGCTGAGGAAAGATTAACACTTTTGTCATTTGTTTTCCATAAACTGCCGAAATAATAATTATGTATACACCAGTGCTCAATAAATATTTGATGACATTCAGTCTTTCGCATTTCCTTGGAAAGGAGGCAGATTAGTGACTTTTACTTTAATTATACTCTGAAGAAACCATCAAAAAAACAGGGAATGTAATAATGAAATTGGTCAGATTGTCTAACAGTTACTAAACTTTAGGATCTGTATAGTGGGTGCAACACCTCTAATGCCTGTGACTATCTATGAGGGCTCGTACACACCACCGATTACTATTAGTTTTCATATATAGCACTCCTACCTATGATATTCAATGGGGCTGTCCGATTTTTTTCTTTGGACCGATTGGTCAACGGGAAAAAAACAACTTTGATCTGATTGCCGGATCACAATCGGCAATGCAAGTCTATGAGTCCGTGAAAGAATTCAGAGTGCACTCAGATGACATCCAAGTGCAATTTGATTTTTAAGGACTGGCAGAATGAAGAAGGTGGAGAACCTTTTATTTTTCTCTCCACATCTGAGAAAAACTGACGCAACTCTGATTGAACTGTCATCAAACTCTGATCAGAATAATCGGATGTTTTTTGTCGGATGTGCAGAAAACGGTCCTATGACCCTACCCTTAGCCAATGGAAAGAACACTTGCCAAAACATCTCTCATTCTGGAGTGTCTGGCATACCCTTGCATTGTACCGACAATGAGGCTCCCGATCATGTGACCCCTGACTCCTCCCCTCCTGTAACCTCATCACAGGTCCTGTGCGCACAGAAAAGGACTTCATTGCAGGCTGCGGTGGGTCTATCTGGGAGGGTGAGGATGGTGGCTCAGTGTGGGGGGGGTGTTCAAAAACGGGACTATCCCGAGAGAATCGGCACGGTTGGGAGATATCACGGTCTGACCTGCCAGGCCCCTGACTCCCCCCGGGCCCAGTCGCAGTGGCGACCGCTGCGACCATGGTAGTTACGCCCCTGACCTTAGGTTTGAAACAGATGAAAGTTTTCAGTGTTGACATGTGACAGGTGCTGTGTATGAAGGAGGCTGGCTGACTGCTCATTTCAATAGTCACATCAGCCCCCCCTCTCCATCACAAATGATGCAAAGAAAGGTCAGACCTATGGAAAACCAAAGCCAAGTGGAGCTGATGGGGACATTAGTGGACACTTGATAATACCATTATATTAGTAAGTTCTACAGATATATATTTTAAACACATATAAAGATATTTATTTGCTGGACAACCCCTTTAATGTCAACCGTAATCTCATACCACAATTCACAGAGCGCCAAATTTTTGCTTCTTTTCATGCGTTAAACATTGTCTTGTAGTCTGGATCATGAAGCAATTTTTATCATATTACAACAAAGTGTCAAAAACTTACTTTAAGTTCCATAATAATATTGAAAATCATTCCGGAGTCTTCTCCCTATTGAGAAATCTGTCTGAAATGACTTGACTGTTCTGCTCAAAGCTAAATTGGCAATGTACTGACAGTGGAAAAAAGGGAAAGCCGCGTGACAGCAGTCATGCCATGTCATTTTCCATCTCAGCCTGCATTATTAATCAGATTTTTCTAAAAATAAACGTAAGTGGAGAATGTAGTTAAACAAGCCCTGTTGTATATGAACAGCCACTAAGGATTATAGTTTATATGTTGTTGTTGGGTTTTTTTTTTTTGCAAAATAAAAAAATAATGTAGTGGTTTTGCTGTGGTTTTTGGAAAGTTACTGTAGGCAAAGGTTTGTGTAAAAGGCACCTAAAAGGAGAGCACGACCAAGGTCAAGCACCTAGAGAGCTGGCCCAGAGAAAGATGCTTAAAACCTAGAGTATGTTGTAATCTACAGTTGTGTTCAAAAGTTTACATACCCCGGCAGAATTTTTGCTTTCTTGTCCTTTTTTCAGAGAAGATGAATAATAACACCAAAACTCTTCCTCCGCTCATGGTTAGTGGTTTGGTGAAGCCATCTGAGAAAATAAAGAACCTCATCCACAATTACCACAAAAGACTTCAAGCTGTCATTGATGTTAGAGAGGGCAATACACGGTATTAAGAAATGGGTATGTAAACTTTTTATCAGGGTCATTTGAATCTTTTAGGTTGTCATTATGATTTAAAAAGAGAAAACACAGTAGTTTGACAATAAATGGCTTCACCCAACCACTAACCATGAGTGGAGAAAAAGTTTTGATGTTATCATTCATGCTCTCTGAAAAAAGGCCAAGAAAGCAAAAATTCTGCCGGGTTATGTAAACTTTTTAGCACAACTGAAAGAAAGACTGGTTAGTTTGGGAGGTGACGATTGTGAGGGCAGCATGTCCAGCCTTAAGGGGGTTTTACACATAGCGATATCGCTATGTGTGATACTTACCTCCGACCGGCTTCCCCGCTGTCCATCGCTGATCGCGCAAGAACGTCCGGCTCCATTTCTCGTCGGGCGCTTCCTGCTGGCGCCGACGAGCGACGCGTGGAGGCGTACGGGAGGACGTCAGGATCGCTGTGTGTGAAAGGTGAGTATCGTGCGCTGTATCGCTGCTGCATCGATGTGAGGTCTGCCTGTGTGACAGCTCACTAGCGATTATTTAGCGATGCACCAGCGATCCTGACCAGGTCGGATCGCTGGTGCATCGCTAAATGTAAAGGGGCCTTTACAAATCCGCCTTAATGTCTCCCCACTGGTCACCACAGCAGGTGTTCTCCAGCCTACATCTACGTTGCATTTGTCCTTTTATCTGAAGACTGTAGCTTTGGAAAAATCAATACTATTTTCTGAGATGTGAAAACATTTAAGAGTTTGACATCAAGGGACTAGATTAATTTGGATATTGGAATATTAAAATGAATCTGTTAACAGGTATTTTCCACCTAATCTGAGGGCAGCTAAAAGGGGTTGTCCACTACGTGGACAACAGCTTGTCATTCCTCATGTTTGGATTCATTACAATAAAAACACATATGCTCAGCTCCCATGTCGGCATCATTCCAGCGGTCTCAGGACTCACGTTCCCGAGTCTCATGTGAGGTTATGTCACGTGAGCCCTGAGCCCAATCAGCGCCAGCTTCACTGTCCCTATTTTCGGATGTATTGAACATCAACAGGAAGTCAGGGCTGTGTCTGCTTTTTGACTTCCTCTTCATGTTCAATTTGTCCGAAGGTGGGATAGTGATGCCAGCGCTTGGGCGCAGGGCTCAGGTGACATAACAACCTCATATGAGCCCAATTAATGCGAGTGCCAACATCGCTGGAAACAGTGCTGCCATCAGATGTGTGTTTTTGGTTGTTTTTATTTTAATGGACCCAAATATGAAGAAAGCAAAGGGGTTGTTCTGGTAGTGGACCACACTTTTAATATAGAGGCAAAGACCCTAATTCCAGTGATGTGTCACTACTTGGACTAGTAAACCTGCTTCCAGGTAGTCATTCATATTCATGAGCTCTGTATAGCCCCACCCCACAACTGTATGGCAGCTTCCTGTGTACACTGTGCATAGGCAGATAGCTTCTAATCTGTGGTGAGGGTGGGGTTATACAGAGCTCAACATTCAGAGCACTGCTAGATCTACATCAGACAAAACAGTGATTTTAATCAAAATGACAGCAAACAGCTCAAAAAGTGACACCGCTGGAATCAGTCTCTGCCCCAACTTTATGCTGCATTCAGATGAGGTTAGTAAAAATGTGGCGACATATTCTCTTTAGTGATTTCTGAAGTCAATAGTCTAATTTAATATTTAAATATGACATCTAGGGTCGTAATCATTTTTGTGGGTTAAGAATTAATTTTATGGTATGCATGTGGTTTTGTGAAAGATTCTGAATTCATTTTGACATCAATTTGATGGTCTAAGTAACAGAGTTTCAATTAATTTTCAGGTCCGAGGAATGCATTAATTATGGATTCACTACAAAACATTCCAAATAATTTATAAACCACTTTTAGTTTAAAAAAAATGCCATGTCCCGGGCCCTCAACTAACCTTAAAGAGGTTGTCCGGTCCAAATTGTTATGTCTGCAGTCACTCTGTGTGACTGCAGACTCATGAATCCCGCCAGCGCACGCGAGGCCGTGCCCCGTCTAGTGATGTGGCCATCCAGTGGCTGTGACTGACTAGAGAGCGTGGCCTCACGCCATACAAATGTATGGAGCAAGGCCACGACAACTGGCCTGGAGTATGTATAACGTATAGATATCCTCCAGTCCCGGGTCATAAATCGGCAAATTCTCGCAACGCATAGTGCGTTCTCTGGTGAGATTCTTGAGTGTGTAGTCACACAGAGTAACTGCAGACTTATTGATTTGGACCTGACAACCCCTTTAATCTAATCCTGCCATTAAAATGGGTTCGAAAGCGGTCCTATAAACAAAGAACGGAGAGGAGGCCGAGCATCTCTCAAGTCAAGGTTGAGCATCTCTCAAACCAAGGCAGGACCCTGCTGAGCCTAGTTCACAGGTTCCAGAGCTCCTTTCTTGGTATTGCTGGGGTTCTGACTTGCTATGAATAGATGACAGCTTACTTAGCTTGGGAATAACCTTTTAACACATGCCAACAATTTTCTGTAATGTTCTTTGTATAGTTATCCTTCCTCGGGAAAATAAAAAAAGCTACAGAAACATCTGTTCTAGTAAAGGGAACCTGTCACCATGAAAATGCAGTCCAATCTGCAGTGATCATGTCATAAAGAAGGAGGAGCTGAGCAGATTGTTATATAGTTTAGTGAGAAAAGATATAGTATTACTGGTATTTTAGTCAATAAAACCTCTGCTCCTTCTTGGATTTTTGGTCCAGTGGGCGGTCCTATCAGTGACTGTATACAGAGGTAACTGTCTATCACTGATAGGACCGCCCACTGGCTAAAAAAAATCCAAGAAAGAGCAGAGGTTTAAATACCTAAAACACTGGTAATACTATATCTTTTCTCACTAAACTATATATCAATCTACCCAGCTCCTTCTGTGGTATAGCCTGGCGCCTGCAGACTGGACTGCATTTTCATGGTGACAGGTTCCCTTTAAGGAAGTTAATAGCGAAAAAGGCTTACTTTCAAGAACAGTAATGAGTGACTTTGGTCCTAAATGAAGACCTTTAACAGAATAATATTCTCCAGCGGCAATAATCAGTGCTTTCTATTCGATTCCTTCTAATGAAGGCCAGATATGGCGCTCCTCGGCGATTCACAGTATAAGAGCTCTCGATTTGTGTGTTTATTTATGTGTCGTTCTCATCGCCAAATAAATAGAAAACCTTTCCTTTTTTTCCCATCCGCTGTCCACAGGAATCCATGCTCATCTTGTGCGAACAAGGCAGAGGGGAATCAGGTCAGCGCGCAAGGCATTTCCAGGCACAGCTGGCCCTTTGGTTTCTAATTGGAAAGTAAACATAGGCCCTGAGGTATTATTTCCCATCTCACCTTTGTGCCATATGCTTGCGGAGAGAATCTCAAATCTCCATCTCGCAACCTTCACGTGTATTGGGCTTGTACGGTGCAGGAAAATGTCAGTGCCTTTGGATTCCAACTGCACGCTCATCTGCCTTCATCTTCGTTTCTTAGATCTGTACTGTAAGGAGCGTAAGAATAAAAAAGAAATGTGGACTTGTATGTGTCATCCATATATATACAGATGTAGTGGAGCGGGGTTGGTCATTTAAAGAAAAAAAAAATAGTTTTTTATTGAAATGTATTTATTTTTATTTTTTTTCAATCATATTGGAGTCGAACACTTCCTTAGTGCAGATGTAGAGGTAATTAACAGAGAAATTATTATTATTTATTGATAAAGCACCATTGATTCCATGGTGCTGTACATGAGAAAGGGTTACATACAAAGTACAGATATCACTTACAATAAACAAACTAACAATGACAGACTGATACAGAGGGGAGAGAGGACCCTGCCCTTTCGGACTTACATGCTACAGGATGGTGGGGAAGGAGACAGTAGGTTGGTGGGTTGCAGCAGTTCCGGTGTTGGTTGAGGTGATATCACCGGTAGTGGTGAAAGAGAAGGAGGTAGCGGGGTCATTGCAGGCTGTAGGCTTTTTTGAAGAGGTGGGTTTTCAGGTTCCGTCTGAAGGATCCAAATGTGGTTGATAGTCGGACTTGTTGGGGCAAAGAATTCCAGAGAATAGGAGCTATTCAATAAATAAAGCAGATTATTATATTATGCAGGAATAGAGCATTTCCCCCTCCCCAAAGACCAGGTAGTGACAGGGAAGTTGCATTCAAAACCTTATCTGTATGTATGTATAGCCTTACTATTCTGCCTTGCCAAAGCTTCCTGTAGTGTAATAAAGTTGTTACTAACCTCTCATGATTATGACATGACCTTGTTTATTCTGTCAAAGTCTGCACAGCAAAACTGACAAATGAGCTACAAGAAACACAAAGCAATCCTAACTGTGGCTGCTCCAGTGTCCATTGTAGAAATTACAATGGTACAGCAGTAGGGTGTATTTGCTTAATGGAATCTGTATTGAAAGGGAATTAACAAAGAAATACCAGTGGTTAGTATATTCTTCAGAAAATAATAGAGCACATCCCCCTCACACAGAGATCAGGTAGTGACAAGGAAAATGTATAATTCCTTTGTATTTCATTACCATTCTGCCTTATCAAATCTTCCAACAGTATAAAAGAGTTGTTATTAGTTCACCCAAATTAATAAAGATAATGAGATGACTTTGCTTATTCAGTCAAAGTCTACACAGCAAAACTGAGAAATAAGCTACAGAAAGCACTTCCAATTCTCCCCAATACTATATACACCTTGTACCTGGTCATACACCTGCCTATTTCAGCCTGTTAAATTGAGTTGTAATCTATAGTGGGCCTGAGATAATAGTTCAGCCTCCTAAAATCTCTTGGAAGCTTCCAATTCTCCCCAATACTATATACACCTTGTACCTGGTCATACACCTGCCTATTTCAGCCTGTTAAATTGAGGTGTAATCTATAGTGGGCCTGAGATAACAGTTCAGCCTACTAAAATCTCTAGGAAGCTTCCAATTCTCCCCAATAATATATACACCTTGTACCTGGTCATACACCTGCCTATTTCAGCCTGTTAAATTGAGGTGTAATCTATATTGGGCCTGAGATAATAGTTCAGCCTCCTAAAATCTCTAGGGAGCTTCCAATTCTCCCCAATACTATATGCACCTTGTACCTGGTCATACACCTGCCTATTTCAGCCTGTTAAATTGAGGTGTAATATATAGTGGGCCTGACATAATAGTTCAGCCTCCTAAAATCTCTAGGGAGCTTCCAATTCTCCCCAATACTATATACACCTTGTACCTGGTCATACACCTGCCTATTTCAGCCTGTTAAATTGAGGTGTAATCTATAGTGGGCCTGATATAATAGTTCAGTCTCCTAAAATCTCTAGGGAGCTTCCAATTCTCCCCAATACTATATACACCTTGTACCTTGTTTTACAGTACCATATAGCAGGTGGTATTTTAGGTACATTTTTCCAAAAATGAGGAAGTATGGTGTAAGAGGCCATGGATGTGGGCGGGGGTTGCCAGCTGGTACTGATGGTGGTGGTGGTGGTGGTGCATCTGCTGGTAGTGGCAAAAGCACAATAGCACCTAAGGCAGGAGGTGTTCAGCTTGCGTCATCGTCTGGCTCCACAAGGCCTCGAAGGTTCCCTTTTCTGGGAGTAGGTAAATCGCTTTTAAAGCCGGAGCTTCAGGAACAAGTTTTGGCTTACATTGCTGACACAGCCTCCAGCTCTATTGCCTCCTCTTCTGAAGTTTCAAAAAATAAAAGCACTGAGTCATCAGTGGAGGCTCCTGGTCAGGAACAACACCTTTCCTTGTGTCTTTCACCCTACCAAAAGTGAAGGATGCGGCAGGCCACACTACAGATTACTCCATGGAGGTCTTTTCACATACCATGCCTGGGTTATCAAGTCAAATCATGAATTCCCCAGTCCAAGATGAATCTGACATGGAGTGCACTGATGCACAGCCACTGCTAGATTTTTCTGCAGGTACATTCTCTCAGAGCACTACATTGTCCTCGCAGTGTACTGAGCCAGAATCTGACCCTGATGAGACTCAGGTGCCCCTTCCCGCACACTATACCACCATACACGGTGACACAGAGGAAGGTGCACATGACATTGAAGAGGAGATGATGGATGACCCAGTTGTTGACCCAGATTGGCATCCATTGGGGGAAGAGGGTGCCGCTGCCAATAGCTCAGAAGAGGAGGAGGAGCATCCGCAGAAGGCATCGACATCGCAACAGATGTTATCTGGCAGGCCCTTAGCAGTCCAAAAATGGTTTACAAAAACCAAAAAAGTTGCAGGATAGTTTGGCCAGATGGTCAAATTAGCACAGCGTGCAAAGCCTCAAAATGTCTTCCATAGTAGGAAGAGTGCAGTGTGGTACTTTTTTGAACAAAATCCTAATGATCAGGCAAAGGTTATCTGTAAGAAGTGCACAAAGACCTTTAGCCGAGGGAAAAATCTGAGAAATTTGAATACCAGTTGCATACTTAGACATTTAACCACCATGCACTTGCAAGCGTGGACGGACTACCAAACTTCACGTACCACATGTGCACCTGCTCCGAATGAAGGTAGTCAGCAACGCTACATCGCTTCCCCCACTGTAAGCCCACCGGTTAGCAAACCACCAGCAGCAAATGTTGAGGTGTCATCGCAAGGCCAAAGCAGTCAGGGAATCACAATGTTATTGCTACGAAAGACTGAATCTAGGCCATCAGCAAGACCACCATCACCATCACCAACCCTCTCTCAGTCCGCCATGTCCACCACTAGTTCCACCATATGCAGCTCTCAAGTCCAGCTCACCCTACCAGAGACTCTGAGTAGGACAAGAAAGTACTCATCCTCTCATTCGCGTACACTGTGTTTGAACACCCACATTGCCAAACTAATCTCATTAGAGATGATGCCCTACCGGTTGGTTGAAAGCGAAGCTTTCCGAGAGCTCATGGCCTACGCAGTACCACGCTATGAGCTATCCAGTCGGCACTTCTTTTCTCGAAAAGCCATCCCAGCCCTCCACCTGCATGTGAAAGACTGCATTGTCCATGCACTCAAGCAATCAGTGAGTGGAAAGGTGCACCTCACAACAGATGCATGGTCCAGTAGGCATGGCCAGGGCCGTTACATGTCCATCACTGCGCACTGGGTTAATGTGGTGGATGCAGGTTCCACAGGGGACAGCAGCAGTGGGACAGTGCTGCCTAGCCCACGGTATAGGAAACAGTTGGCTGTAGGCATTCGACCCTCCTCCTCCTCCAGAAGCGAAAGCTCATCCACAGAGCGCAGTCGCACGAGCACTCCATCCGCAGCTGCCAGTGTTGCACACGAGGTGTCCCCCTATCGATCAGCTAGTGGAAAGCGTCAGCAGGCTGTGTTGAAGATGATGTGTTTGGGCGACAGGCACACCACGGAGGTACTGGCTGACTACTTTCAGCAACAAACTGAGTCATGGCTGGGCAGTCTACATCTTGAGGCAGGCAAGGTAGTTAGTGATAACGGCCGGAATTTTGTGGCAGCCATAGCCCTTTCAAAACTCAGACACATACTGTAACTTGCCTGGTTCACACCTTGAACCTGGTGGTGCAGTGCTTCCTCAATAATTACCTGGAGTTAACACCCCTGCTCCATAAGGTGCGAAGACTGTGCTCGCACATCTGCCGGTCGCCCGTACACTCCAGTCGTATGCAGAAGCTCCAGCGATTGCTCCACCTTCCCGAGCACCACCTAATTATCGACGTTGCAACAAGGTGGAACTCCACCCTGCACATGGTTCAGAGGCTGTGTGAACAGAGACAGGCTGTAATGCATTTGTGGGAGGATACACGGGCAGGCAGTTTGAGGGCAGACATGGAGTTGTCTGGTGTGCAATGGTCGCAGCTGAACGACCTCTGTAAAGTTCTTCAGTTTTTTGAGGAATGCACACGGCTGGTAAGCACAGACAACGCCATCATAAGCATGAGCATCCCACTTATGCGTCTGCTCATGCAAACTTTGACGCACATTAAGGAGCAGGCGTCTACAGCTGAAGAGGAAGAGGAGGAGGGAAGCCTTGATGACAGTCAGCCATTGTCTGCTCAGGGAACTCTCCTGGACAAGGTGGAGGAAGAAGAGAAAGAGGAGGAGGATGATGGGGATGATTATTTAGGGGAGGAGGATGCTTCTCAGGGGGGCAAGACAAAATGTTGGCGTGGCAAGGTCAGGTACAGGGTTTGTGTGTGACTGGAGGGATGTTGATTTGCCAGAAAGTGCTCCTCCACCCAGCACTCGCAGTGCATCATTGACACCTGGAACATTGGCCCACATGTGTGATTATGCCTTGCAGATCATAAAAAAGGGACCCCCGCATTGCCAAAATGATGAACGATGACGACTACTGGTTGGCCAGCATCCTGGATCCACGCTATAAAGGCAAATTCCAAAACATCATGCCACAGGAGAACCTAGAGATAATATTGGTTAACAAACTAGTAACTCTGGTAAACCGTTTGTTTGAGGCATTCCCAGCACACAGCGGCGGTGATGGTTCTCCCATGAGCCGTAGAAGGCAACATGGAAGAGGTGTTCGTGGTGCACACAGCCGAAGTGGCGTTGGACACAGGGGTTTCATGACCATGTTGTTGACTGATTTTTCAAGTACCGCTCATACAACTGCTAATACTGCATCGATTGAAAGTGACAGGAGACAGCAGTTGTCAACTATGGTTACAAGCTACTTCTCCTCCCATATTGATGTTCTTGTTAAGAGTGGCGGAAGGCACTAAATAAAAAATATGAATAAAGTTCCTTCGCCGCTCGGGGTCCACCATGCGGAGGATGGAAAACCGCAGCTAGTAGAGCACTATGGTGGTAATGTGCACAGGGTTTAACTGCACCCAATGTGCACTGAAGCAAGCTCTGTTATACTCACAGAGCTGCAGGCAAAAAACACATAAAACGCTGAGTCTGTTCAGGGTCACAGAGTCTCAGCGATGCAGACACAGTATTCAGAGTCACAGGAGTAGCCTTAGACAACAGGACTACTCCGCTGAGCCGCTGGTAAGGCGCTGCAATAACGCTGGCGCAGTGCAGACAATAAGCTGCTGAGCAAGATGGAGCTAGGCGCGCTGGCGCTACTACTGGCAGGAACCAATCACTCACACAAACGTATTATCAGAGGGAAGGGGTTTCTTAATAAGTCATTCACCAGTCCAAGCATCCATCACCAAACATACAGCAGCAAGTATGAAAAATACTAGCGCATGGCGGAACAGCCATGAGCGCTTTTTATACCAAATGGGACCTTCCGGAAATCTCCAAGGCTGCAAGAGGAGCCAATAGGATTCGACACAGGACCTGAGCACCTGACTCCCGAACTCCAATGGGAGTTCGTCCCATGAGCATGCTCAGTTAAGGGAACAAAGGACTTAGCCTGTGGAGAGAGTTGCCGCAAGGCACTCTCCTCTGCAATCTCCTCTGCAACCAATGAAGCGCAGGAGACTACAGAATGTAAGGGTCTAGATTTCAACATAGGAGAGGTAGAAATCTGACTCCTAACAGTTCTCCCTCACAGGTCATTCCCCTTTGACTATTGGGCCTGTAAACTGGACACCTGGCCTGAATTGGCACAATATGCCTTACAGGAGCTCGCTTGCCCTGCTGCTAGTGTGCTATCCGAAAGAGTCTTCAGTGCTGCTGGATCAATCCTGACAGAAAAAAGGACCCGTCTGTCGACCCAAAATGTTGATGATCTAACCTTCATTAAAATGAACCATGCATGGGTTTCAAAGGATTTTGTCCTACCTTCCCCTGCTGACACGTAGGTTGCCAGAAAAATGGCTCGTTTTGTCCTTCTCTTCCTCAGACTTCTCCAATTCCTCCATTTGCAGCTGCTGAATGTCCAACATCAACATATGCCATTTTTTCAACCTCCCTAACTGGGCTGCCTCCCCCCCAGGGCCGGGGGTCACCACCTGGCGCACGCACCCGTGCGAGTGCCGTTGCCCTGGACAGGTGGGTGGGCCCACTCTTGGGCGACGGCACTGGCACAGGGTCCCTCATAGTACAATCAAGTGTCTCTGATGGCGGGGGTGCACACCCGCCGTCAGACACACCGGTGTACTATGAGGGGCCCTGTGCCAGTACCGCCGCCCACGAGTGGGCCCCCCCTGCTTGCTCAGGGCCCCAGCACTTGCAATACTTACCTCTCCCTGCTCCACCGCTGTGTAGTCTGGGCTGTTAAATCCTTCACTGGGACTGCTAATACAAATTTGGTGAACTGATAGGTGATGGTTAAGACGTAGCTTTGCCCTGTCCTGCTAGGCTCTATCTTCAGATGATCAATGGCTTCCATTTGTTATGGATGTTGACTCATAATGAGATGCAGTGGTGGTTTATCATCAGCTTTCACGGATTTCTTACTCACAGACGTGTGACATTCCTGCCCACATTTTTAAATGTGTCCTCTCATGCCAATCCAATAGAATCGCCCAACGGCCTGTGGCTTCTGTCTTTTGCACTTCAAAGTTACCTGACAGATCATGATAGGCAGTGAGGATGATGTCTACATCTCTCCCTGTGATCACAATTTGATGGAGATGAGTAACGGTGATGGGATCCACCGTACTGCAATACAGCAAACCTTTCTTCACAAAGAACTGTTTTCGCTGTCTCCACAGACAAAGTAATTGAGGGTCAGCATCACCTCTGAGAATCCTCCCGGGAGTTTTTCCCGTGATTAGTAATTCCAAAATTTCTGCAGTCACTCGACATTCCGTCTGTACTTGTATCCATCTCGTTTCCTCTTGCGGAGAGTCTGGACTGTCTTACTGAGACTGAAATATATATGAAGATTGAAAAATACCCCAACAGTGTATACTGGTGTATGCTTCGAATACATTACCCTTTTTCTACTTTTTAGATTCTTGTCTAATCCATACTGAGGCTGTGAGTGTCTTTGTCGGACTCCGGAAATATACACGGAGATTTTTAATGTTTAAACTATGCTATATATACCTGGTATCCAGTGATACTGTACCCTTTCTCAATTTTCTACAGTCTTGTCGAATCCATACTGGGCCTGAGACCGTCCAAGTCTGCCTGTCTGGCAAAGTCTCCTGCTGCCTCCACATTCAAACTACATCAGATATAAAACTTGCTCCAATTAGGCCTCAGTCTAAACACTGATTGAACCTGGGCTCCAACACCGCCAGTTGTTGCTCAGAAGTGCCGTCTGCACAGAGAAAAACCCATGCTCCAGTGTTAGTGGGGTTCAGTAATGCCAGCTGCTCCCCTGCTGTGTGTCCGGCAAAGTCTCCTGCTGCCTCCACATTCAAACTACATCAGATATAAAACTTGCTCCAATTAGGCCTCAGCCTAAACCCTGATTGAACCTGGGCTACAACACCGCCAGTTGCTGCTCAGAAGTGCCGTCTGCACAGAGAAAAACACTAGCTCCTGTGTTAGTGGGGTTCAGTAATGCCAGCTGCTCCCCTGCTGTGTGTTTGGCAAAGTCTCCTGCTGCCTCCGCATTCAAACTACATCAGATATAAATCTTGCTCCAATTAGGCCTCAGCCTAAACCCTGATTGAAACTGGGCTCCATCACCGCCAGTTGTTGCTCAGAAGTGCCGTCTGCACAGAGAAAAACACATGCTCCAGTGTTAGTGGGGTTCAGTAACGCCAGCTGCTCCCCTGCTGTGTGTCTTGCAAAGTCTCCTGCTGCCTCCACATTCAAACTCCATCAGATATAAAACTTGCTCCAATTAGGCCTCAGCCTAAACCCTGATTGAACCTGGGCTCCAGCACCGCCAGTTGTTGCTCAGAAGTGCCATCTGCACAGAGAAAGACACATGCTCCAGTGTTAGTGGGGTTCAGTAACGCCAGCTGCTCCCCTGCTGTGTGTCTTGCAAAGTCTCCTGCTGCCTCCACTACTGGGAATGTGGACAGAGCAGGAGACATTGCCGGACACACATCAGGGGATCAGCTGATGTTACTGAACCCCAGTAACACAGGAACAAGTGTTGATTGTGCAGACAGCACTTTTGAGCAGCAACTGGTGGTGTTGGAGGCCAGGGTAAATACTAGAGACAGAGTGGAGCCAGAGGCCTAATTGGAGCACATTTAAAATCATTAGTAGTCTACAACAGATATTAAACTTGATGAAATTAGGCCTCAGCCTACACCCTGATTGACCCTGGGCTCCAACATCGCCAGTTGCTGCTCAGAAGTGACGTCTGCACAGTCAACATATGCTCCAGTGTTATTGGGGTTCAGAAATGTCATCTGATCCCCAGCTGTGTGTCCGGCAATTTCTCCTGCTCTGTCCGCACTCACACAATTACAGATTTTAAACTTGCTCTAATTAGGCCTCTGTCTCCACTCTGTAGTATTTTCCCTGGGTTCCAGCACCGCCAACTGTTTCCCGGCATTGTCTTTGGCACAGGTACACCCTCCTGCCCAGCCTGGTTCCAGCACGCCTGCTGTTTCCGAGTAATGTCAATGTCACTTTGCCACCAATATGTTGTCCTGTTGTGTTGCGGTCAGGTTAGCCGAGTCTATGGTGCCTGCAGTTTATGGGCTTCCTATGTGGGCTGCGGGATCTGGCAACAAAGGCTGGTTCCGTAGTGTCAATAGGACAAGCACCCCCTGTAGGGCTGTGGGTTTCGGCATCTGCGGCTGGCTTGCGGCCTTGCAACTTTGTTTTTCATGGGTACCTTCTGCTACCCATCCGGGTTCCAGTACTGTCAGCTGGTTCTTGGCAGTGCCTTTGGCTTAGGTGCCTCCTTCTTGGTATCCGAGTTCCAGCAACGTCTGCTGGTCCTTGGTAGTGCTTTCTAGCACAGGTACCTCCTGCTTAGTAACCAGGTTCCAGCACCATCAGCTGGTCCTCGGTATTGCCATTGGCTCTTGCTCCTTCTGCTGCCCTTCCGGGTTCCAGCACCATCAGCTGGCCCTTGCTAGTTCCATTGGCTCTTGCAGCTTCTGCTACCCATTTGGGTTCCAGCACAGTCAGCTGGCTCTCGGCAGTGCCTTTGGCTGAGATGCCTTCTTCTCCGTATCCGAGTTCCAGCACGTCAGCTGGTCCTTGGTAGTGCCATTGACTCTTGTAGCTTCTGCTACCCATCCGGGTTCCAGCACCGTCAGCTGGTTCTCAGCAGTGTCTTTGGCACGGTTACTCCCTCCTGCCCAGCCTGGTTCCAGCACACCTGCTGTTTCCGGGTAGTGTTAACGTCACTTTGCCACCAATACATTGTCCTGTCGTGTTGCGGTCGGGTTAGCCGAGTCTATGGTGCCTGCAGTTTATGGGCTTCCTATGTGGGCTGCGGGATCTGGCAGCAAAGGCTGGTTCCGTAGTGCCAATAGGACAAGCACCCCCTGTAGGACTGTGGGTTTCGGTAACTGCGGCCGGCTCCCGGCCTTACAACTTTGTTTTTCATGGGTACCTTCTGCTACCCATCCGGGTTCCAGCACCATCAGCTGGTTCTCAGCAGTGCCTTTGGCTGAGGTGCCTCCTTCTCGGTATCCGAGTTCCAGCAACGTCTGCTGGTCCTTGGTAGTGCTTTCTAGCACAGGTACCTCCTGCTTAGTTACCAGGTTCCAGCACAATCAGCTGGTCCTCGGTATTGCCATTGGCTCTTGTTCCTTCTGCTGCCCTTCCGGGTTCCAGCACCGTCAGCTGGTCCTCGGTAGTTCCATTGGCTCTTGCAGCTTCTGCTACCCATCCGGGTTCCAGCACCGCCAGCTGGTTCTCGGCAGTGTCTTTGGCACGGGTACTCCCTCCTGCCCAGCCTGGTTCCAGCATGCCTGCTGTTTCCGGGTAGTGTCAGCGTCACTTTACCACCAATACGTTGTCCTGTTGGGTTAGCCGAGTCTATGGTGCCTGCAGTTTATGGGCTTCCTATGTGGGCTGCGGGATCTGGCAACAAAGGCTGGTTCCGTCCGTAGTGCCAATAGGACAAGCACCCCCTGTAGGACTGTGGGTTTTGGTAACTGCGGCCGGCTCGCGGCCTTGCAACTTTGTTTTTCATGGGTACCTTCTGCTACCCATCCGGGTTCCAGTACCGTCAGATGGTTCTTGGCAGTGCCTTTGGCTTAGGTGCTTCCTTCTCGGTATCCGAGTTCCAGCAACGCCTGCTGGTTCTTGGTAGTGCCTTCTAGCACAGGTACCTCCTTCTTAGTTACCAAGTTCCAGCACCATCAGCTGGTCCTCGGTATTGCCATTGGCTCTTGTTCCTTCTGCTGCCCTTCCGGGTTCCAGCACCGTCAGCTGGTCCTCGGTAGTTCCATTGGCTCTTGCAGCTTCTGCTACCCATCCGGGTTCCAGCACCATCAGCTGGTTCTCAGCAGTGCCTTTGGCTGATGTGCCTCCTTCTCGGTAACCGAGTTCCAGCAATGTCTGCTGGTCCTTGGTAGTGCTTTCTAGCACAGGTACCTCCTGCTTAGTAACCGGGTTCCAGTACCATCAGCTGGTCCTTGGTAGTGCCATTGGCTCTTGTTCCTTCTGCTACCCATCCAGGTTCCAGTACCGTCAGCTGGTTCTCAGCAGTTCCTCAGCCTTCTTGTACCTTCTGCTACATTTCCAAGTTCAAGCTTTTGGAAATGGTTTTTGGTTATCACTCTGGATCTACCTGACGACGACCCTGAAGACGAGGACCCTGAAGACCACCCCAAAGAAGACGAGGACCACGAAAACGATGACCCTGAAGACGACGACCCGGAAGACCTCCCCGAAGAAGACCAAAAAGATGACCCTGAAGAAGATGACCAAGAGGATAAAGAACATGAAGACAACCACCAAGATACAGAACAACAAGAGACAGAAGACCAAGAAGCAGAAGAATGAAAAGCAGAAGAACAAAAAGCAGAAGAACATTAAGCATAAGACTAAAAATCAGAGCAAAAGATATTACCTAATTATAATAAGAAGAAGACTAAGCAGTGTATGGGGGTGAGTCCGTTCCTCCTCGTGGTGCCCTTGGAAAATGCCTGCTGCTGCAGGCCAAACTGAACGCGGACAAATCCTGTTGTAAATATTTTGTGACAGGCAGAACGGAAGGTGTATTCTTCAAACTTTTATAGATAACAACTAAAGGAATGCCTGTCACAAATAAGAATATGATGAAGAAGAAGAATAGGAAGAAGATGAAGAAGTAGAATATGAAGAAGAAGAATAGTTGAATAAGAAGAATATGAAGAATGTAGAAAAAAAGAATAATAGGAAGAAGGTGAAGAAGAAGATGAATAAGGTGAAGAAGAAGTTGATGAAAAAGATGCTGCTGCTGAGGATCATGAAGGCGAAAGTGTGGGAGAAGTAAAAAAGAAGGTGAAGAGCATGGAAGTAATGAAACATACTGTCATGTCGGACGCTATTCACACCACAGCGTCCAGCAGGCAGAGGTAGTTTCACCTCCGTCCACTTGTCATGTCGGACGCTATTCACACCACAGCATCCGGCAGGCAGAGGTAGTTCCACCTCCGTCCACTATAACCTCAGTGGCGCCGGCTTGATTTTCTCAGGCTATCGGGGGTTAATCTAGCTGGAGATCAGGTTGGATGTTTGGTCATGCCCACGGTCTTTAAATCGTCGTGCTGGCCTATGGGCGTCACCGATTATAGCTTGTGTTTCATACCAAGTGGTTCCGGTCTGGAGTGGAGGTGTTGGAGAGAGAGAGATTCGTATCTGGTGGCGTATGATCCGTTGTTACCTTTTCACCTTCCCATATTTGTGTTTTGTTGTGCCCTGTTCACATTACTGTATAGTCCTGTGTGTATGCGGCGCGGTGCAGTTTAAGTTCTCCCTGTCTGTCATTATTGTGTGGGGCTTTGGTGGTTTGTCTCCTCACTGGGTGGAGGGTGGAGGGTTAAGCTTAGGGCTGAGCAGGAGATAAGGAAAGGTTGGAGGCTCAGGCATTTGCATCATCAGCAAAAACCCTGGGTTGAGGGTCAGACAGGGTTTCCCCTAGTTAAAGGGACACCACAGGGGCCCCGGGTATTTCAGCCTTAGTTGACCTAAGCCCCGCGTGACATAATCGGCCTACATTTTTCAGGAGTCCATGGATCCCATGGATTCCATAACCCGCCAATTGGCGGCGCTGTCCTTACAGGTCTCCGAGTTGAAAGGGGCAGTTCAGCAGCAGGGCCTGGTAGTAGCGAAGGTGCAAACGGCCTCTGCAGGTATCGGTGCAGAGCCGAAGATCCCGCTGCCAGAGCGATTCTCAGGGGAACGCAGCAAATTTGTCATATTTCGGGAGGCCTGCAAGTTATACTTCCGCATGCGCCCTATCTCCTCAGGTAATGAGGCTCAGCGGGTGGGTCTGGTGTTATCATTACTGAGTGGTGACCCCCAAGCATGGGCATTTTCCTTACCAGCTGACTCTGCTACATTTCATTCTGTCGATAATGTTTTTTCTGCACTCGGGCTCATTTATGATGATCCTGACAGATTGGCTCTAGCGGAATCTAAAATCCGCGCCCTCCGCCAGGGGGAGTGCTTGGCGGAGGACTATTGTTCGGAATTTCGCCATTGGGCAGTAGACACACAGTGGAATGACCCAGCGCTGCGGAGCCAGTTTATTCATGGGGTATCAGGGAACGTTAAACAGGCCCTCCTGATGTATGAGGCTCCTGCATCGTTGGAGTCTGCCATGAGTTTGGTTATACGTATTGATCGCCGTTTGCATCAGGGGGCACAGGAGACGCTACCCCTGGGGGAAAGCAGAGATGCAAGTGTGGTTGCTGCAGGGGAGCCCACTGAACCTATGCAAATTGCGGGGGTGTCACAGGTTAAGCGTCGCGTTCCTGGGTTCAGGAAGCCCGGAGCATGTTTTTACTGTGGTAAAAGAAATCATTATGTTAACGTTTGTCCTGTGCTACCGAAGAGGGTCCCACCGGCGGAAAACTGTTAAGCTTAGAGGGTATGGAGGAGGCCCAACAGAGCGTATGCATATCCTCCATGATGGTATCTCAATGTATGCTCCCTGCCAAGGTTATTATCGCGGGCCGAGAGCTACCAATATCAGTGTTTGTGGATAGCAGTTCCGCCACCAATCTCATAGATGAGGAGTTTGCACGCACGGCCGGGTTTAAGATCGAAAAACTCCCTCATCCCATTCAGGTGGTTACCATTAATGCCGCTCCCCTCCCACAAGGGGAGATTACGGAGTTTGTGGCTGAGGTGAAACTCCACATTGGGGTCCTACATTCTGAGTGGGTTACATGTAGGGTCCTCCGTAATCTCCCAGCACAAATGGTCCTGGGTTTTCCATGGTTGTCCAGGCACAACCCGGTGATTGATTGGAAAACTCAGGACATAGTCCAATGGAGTGGTTTCTGCCAGGACAATTGCTTGGCCACATGTGTGTCCGCCGTGACGCCCAGCCTTCCGGAGGCTTTGCAGGATTTCGCGGATGTATTCTCTGAGAGGGGTTGCTCAGAACTGCCTCCACATCGAGCCTATGACTGTGTGATTAGGTTAAAACCCGGGGCCAAATTACCTAAGGCCAGGATGTTTAATATTTCTGGTCCAGAGAGACAAGCTCTGAAAGACTACATCGCGGAGAGTCTGAGCAAAGGACACATCCGGCCTTTGTCCTCGCCTGTAACAGCGGGGTTTTTCTTCATTAAGAAGAAAGATGGGGGGTTACGCCCGTGTCTGGATTTCCGGGAGTTAAACCAGATTACGATCCGTGATCCCTACCCGATGCCTTTGATCCCTGATTTGTTCAACCAGGTGGCGGGGGCGAAGTGGTTTTCCAAGCTTGACCTCAGGGGGGCGTATAACCTCATAAGGGTCCGTCAGGGGGATGAGTGGAAGACGGCGTTTAACACTCCTGAGGGTCATTTTGAGAGCCTGGTTATGCCATTTGGGTTGACAACCGCGCCTGCTGTTTTCCAACATTTTATTAATGATGTATTTGCTCATGTCCTGGGGAAATTTGTGATTGTATACCTGGATGATACCCTCATTTATTCGAGCGACCGGAACACTCATTTAGAGCATGTCAGGCAGGTGTTACAGTTGCTCCGGGAGAATAAGCTCTATGCTAAGCTGGAAAAATGCTTATTTTTTGTTCAGGAGTTGCCTTTTTTGGGATATATTGTGTCCGCTGCAGGGTTTAAAATGGACACCGCGAAGGTGAATGGGAAAGGCCTGATAATCTGAAAGCGTTCCAGCGGTTCCTTGGGTTTGCTAATTATTATAGGAAATTTATAAAACACTTTTCTACTATAGCCAAACCGCTCACGGACATGACAAAAAAAGGTACCGATCTGGCTAGCTGGTCTGAGGTGGCGATACGTGCATTTGAGCATCTGAAGAACAGTTTTGCTTCAGCCCCCATTCTGGTACAACCGGACGTGTCTAAACCTTTTGTGGTGGAGGTTGATGCGTCTGAGGTGGGAGTGGGGGCAGTACTGTCACAAGGCTCGTCCTTGAGCGATATGCATCCATGCGCCTACTTCTCCAAGAAGCTGTCGCCGGCCGAACGGAATTATGATATCGGCAACAGGGAGTTGTTGGACATCAAATTGGCTTTTGAGGAATGGCGACACTTCTTGGAGGGGGCGGCTCACCAGGTCACAGTCATCACCGACCATAAGAACCTGCTCCATCTGGAGTCGGCCAAGCGTCTGTCTCCTAGGCAGGCTCGCTGGGCATTGTTTTTTACACGTTTCAATTTTCTGGTGACTTACCGTCCCGGGGCTAAAAACACCAAGGCGGATGCCTTGTCTAGGTGTTTTCTAGCCGGTACCCATCCTCCAGGAAGGTGTAGTGGTCTCGGCTCTCACGACTGAGGTAGAGGCGGAGATTGCCGAGGCCCAAGAGGAGGTACCGCCAGGACTTCCCGCCAACAAATCATTTGTACCCCTTCATCCTCGTCTTAAGGTGTTGAGGGAACACCACGACTCAGTACTGGCTGGTCATCCAGGGGTTAAGGGCACCTTAGAGCTGGTATCGCGTCATTTCTGGTGACCCAAAATCCGGCAGGACGTGGTCTCGTACGTGGCAGCTTGCATCACGTGCGCTAGGGCCAAGTCGCCCCGAGGCCATCCTGCTGGCACGCTACAGCCTCTGGGGGTACCTAATAGGCCATGGACAGAAATCTCCATGGATTTTATCACTGACTTGCCAGCCTCGGCGGGGAACACGGTCATCCTGGTGGTGGTTGACCGATTTTCAAAGATGGCGCATTTTGTGTCGTTGCCTTCCTTGCCCAATGCAAAGACGTTGGCTCAGGTGTTTGTGCAGGAGGTGGTCAGACTCCACGGAGTTCCGTCGGACATAGTATCTGAAAGGGGAACTCAATTTGTGGCGAGGTTTTGGGAAAGCTTTTTGCTCACGTTTGGGGATCAAGTTGTCACATTCATCGGCGTTTCATCCATAGTCAAATGGTCAAACTGAGCGCATGAACCAAAATCTGGAGCAGTATTTACGATGCATTGTGTCCGACAACCAAGAGGAGTGGTCTACTTTCCTTCCTCTGGCCGAGTTTGCGTTAAATAATCACCGCCAAGAGTCATCGGGAGAGTCTCCGTTCTTTTGTGTTTACGGTCAACATCCTCAATTTTGTACCTTACGTCAGGGTGACTCGGGGGGCGTTCCGGAGGAGGACCTGCTAGGAGCTCAATTATCATCGGTCTGGAGGAGGGTGAAACAACGATTGTTGAGCATGAGTGCGAGGTACAAACAGGTGGCTGACAGTAGACGCGTGCCAGGTCCGGACCTGTGTGTGGGTGAATGGGTGTGGTTAGCGACTAAAAACATAAAACTCAAAATTCCATCTTTAAAATTGGGTCCAAGGTTTATTGGGCCTTTTAAGATTGCTGCCATCATTTACCCAGTTGCTTATCGGTTGGAACTTCCTGCGGTATACAAGATACACAACGTGTTTCACAGGTCTTTATTGAAAAAGGTGGTAGGCTCTGTGGACACGACGCCGATGCCACCTCCGGTCATGGTGGATGGCGATTTAGAGTTTGAGGTCTGCAAGGTAGTGGACTCTCGAGTAGTGCGCCGTACTCTTCAGTATTTGGTACACTGGCGGGGGTATGGTCCGGAGGAGAGGTCTTGGGTACCAGCCTCGGACATACATGCGGATCGGCTGGTCAGTTCTTTTCACCATCGTCATCCGGACAAGCCGGGTCCTATGAGTCTTGAGGGCCCTGGGGTCCCTCGTAGAAGATGGGGTACTGTCATATCGGACGCTATTCACACCACAGCGTCCAGCAGGCAGAGGTAGTTTCACCTCCGTCCACTTGTTATGTCGGACGCTATTCACACCACAGCGTCCGGCAGGCAGAGGTAGTTCCACCTCCGTCCACTATAGCCTCAGTGGCGCCGGCTTCATTTTTACACATACATAGCTGACAAAATATAAAAAAGGTTAACATAGTCAATATCTTGGTAACTCCGAACGTCTTTAAAAAAAATTTTTTATTCCTGCTATTCCATTTGATTGGGCTAAACCTCTATGCCATTAATGTCTCCTCCACCTCCCCCAATACATTCTACATTATTATTAGTTGTTTTTCTTCATGTAGAATTAACCTACAAGGAAATTAAGGGTTTATTTTAATTCCGATATTTCTGTCCCATTGACTTGCAATGGTTTTCGGTATCGGAATCGGCGATATCCGATACGTTTTGGGTATCGGTCTGATCCAATCCGATATTTCACGATATCGGATGGTATCGCTCAACACTACTCATCTCCAATTGAACTAATCTCTTCTTCTATTCTTCATCTGGTCAGACTTCTATGACTTTTTCAGCCATGACTCAAGTTTGGCTGTTTGCTTTTAAAGCATCCGCCCAACTTTTTACCCAACTTCTACACTGTGCTAGATGTAGAAGGAAAGTACCATAGTGCCAACATTGTGTCTTGTACAATAACAATATTCCCAAAAATAAAAAGTATTTTTATAATAGTGATGCTCCCCTTTGTGTCTCTCTCACAGTAGAAATGTCACCCTCTGTGGCCCCATACATTATTAACGCATTTGTCCTTTTTGGGGGGCCCCATATAATATTAAAATTTCTTTTTTTCGGCCCTTAGTAATGTTTGCTTTTATGGTCAAATACAACAGTAATGTCACCCTCCTCAGTAACACTCATATAATAGTAGTCACCATTTGTACCCAGATACAGTTGGAACTTTGATAATTGTGGACCCATAAATCTAATATATAAAGCTCAAAGTGTGTATGTATGTGTGTATGTATGTATGTATGTGTGTGTGTGTATGTGTGTATGTCCGGGATAGGCATCCACACCGTCAAAGCTACAGCCACAAAATTTGGCACAGTCGCACGTCTGGACCCCGAGAGCATCCTAAGCTATGTTGTGAGGCAAAATTTTAACCCCGCATGTTCCAATTCACCAAACAATTTTGCCCCTATCTACATACTGGGGGGGAAAAGTGTGTGCGCGTCAAGCCCCGCCCCTCATTATGATGTCATAATGCCCCTATTTGCATACTGGGGAAGCAGTGTGTGCGCGTCAAGCCCCGCCCCTCATTATGATGTCACAATGGTTGCCATGGCGACGGTGATGTCATCATAGGTTGCAAGCCCCGCCGCCGCTCATTATGATGTCATAATGGTTGACTATGGAATGGAGGATGTGTGATGAGTATATGGACACCGGACTATGGGATGGAGGATATGTGATGGGTATATGGGAACGGGACTATGGGATGGAGGATGTGTGATGGGTATATAGGCACTGGACTATGGGATGGATGATATGTATGACGGGTATATGGGCACGGGACTATGGGATGGCGGATATGTATATGGGCACGGGACTATGGGATGAGGATGTGTGATGGGTATATGGGCACTAGACTATAGGATGGTGAATATGTATGATGGGTATATGGGCATGGGACTATGGGATGGAGAATATGTATGATGGGTATATGGGCATGGGACTATGGGATGATGTGTGGTGGGTATATGGGCACTCGACTATGGGATGGAGGATATGTATTATGGGTATATGGGCACGGGCCTATGGGATTGTGGATATGTATGATGGGTATATGGGCACGGGACTATGGGATGGAGGATAATTATAATTTTCTATAACTAACCATAGTTAGTTACTATGCCCGGGCAGCGCCGGGCTCTTCAGCTAGTTAATAATAAATGAGGACACAAGGGCACATTGTTAGTGTCCTCCACTGTGGCCCCATACATTAATTAAGAACCCCCATATAGTATAATGTACCACATTCTGTCTTTCATATAGTAATAATGTCCCCCTCTATGGCCTCCATACAGTATAATGTACCTATCATGCTGCTGCGATGCAGGTTGGTGCAGGCTCCACAAGATGGCAGTAGAGAGGATGCAGGACTGCACCTAAACAGAGCTTGGCCTGCAGTGCAGCAGCAAGGCTACCACAGGTGGCAGCAGAGTAGTCAAACTAGCCGGGTCAAAACCTAGACTGTAGCGCAGTACCAAAGGAATAAGCAAACTCACGGTCAGGGACAAGCCAGAGAATCTGCAATGGTCGAAAGCGGATAAGACAAAGACAAAAGACAGAAGCAGGTCAGGTTGCAAGCCAAGTCAAAACCAGGGAGTCAGCAAACTAAAGGGAATCACTGAGTCAGGATGGGAATGGGGGAAAACAGAGACATGGGATCAGATAGCAAACATAGCAGGACCAATCAGAGCAATTAGAGTCAGCTACAGCAGCCCTAGGCAGGAACTATAACAGACATCGCCTGCAGGAAGCAGAGGCTATAAATAGCAAACCTGAACCCAGACTGAGGCTGAGAAAGGTTAACCCCTTCATGACCAGACTGGGAAAAAGGGAAAACAGGAATCCAACCCTGGTCTGGATCATGACAGTACCCCCCTCTCAAGGGGGGGGGGGCACCGGGCCCCCAGGTTTCCCAGAATACCGTGCATGAAATGCCCAAACTAATCGATCAGCATGAAATGATCGCGCCGGAACCAGGATCGATCCTCAGGACTGTAGCCCCTCCAATGGTCCAAATACTGCAGGGAACTGCAGACCATGCGCAAATCCACAGAAACCAGAGGTGGAGGGGATGGAGACCCATCAGGGGAAGGTACAAATGACTTCAGGAGAGACTTATGGAACACATTGGGGATCCGCAATGACAGAGGTAGACGTAGGTGAATGGCAACTGGATTGACAACCTTAATAACCTCGTAAGGACCTATAAACCTGGGACCCAGCTTAGCGGAGGTAACATTCAGATGAATGTTCTTGGAAGACAACCATACCTTATCTCCCACCATGAACATAGGTCCTGTAGATCATCGCTTATCTGCAAGCTGTTTATGTTTGCCCTGAGCTTCCCCAACCTTTCTCCGGACCTCCCTCCATACCTCCCTCAGCCACTGAATGGCCGAATCGGCCCCAGGACACCCCGATTCCATCCTGGAAAACTCACCAAAATGGGGATGAAAGCCATAATTACAAAAGAACGGAGAGGTACCCCTGGACTGATTAATACGATTATTAAAGGCAAACTCAGCCACTTGGAAAAAGAACCCCAATCATCCTGCTGGGATGTGGCAAGACACCGCAAAATTTGTTCAAGAGACTGAGTGGTCCTCTTCGTCTGACCGTTGGTTTTGGGATGATAGACCGAGGAGAAGGCCAAACTAATACTTAACCTTTTACAAAAAGCCCTCCAGAATTTGGACACAAATTGTACCCCTTATCTGAAACCACATTCAAAGGCACACCATGCAATCGCACCATGTGCTCAACAAACAACCTAGAAAGAGTTTCAGCATTATGCAGTCTCGCCAAAGGTACAAAATGCGCCTGTTTACTGAATCTATCCTCCATCACCCAGACCACAGCTTTGCCACTGGAAGGAGGGAGATCAGTGATAAAGTCAATGAACTAATGAGTCCAAGGTCTACCCGGAATTGGCAATGGCACCAATTCCCCGGCGGCTGATTATGGAAGCGCTTCGCACGGGCACAAGTATCACAAGTAGACACAAACACGGCAACATCAGAGGCTGTAGAGGACCACCAAAACAGCCTAGCAATAGTTTTTCGAGTGGCCAAGATTCCAGGATGCAGAATCGTGGAACTCCTGGAGCACTATCAACCAGTACTAAATAGGGACAAAGAGCTTGCTGTCAGGCAATGACGGAGGAGCAAGAGACCGAGCCTCTCAAATCTCCCGCTCCAACTCTGAGGGCACCCCAGCAATGATCACCCCGTGCTGAAGAATGGAGGAAGGAGGTTCGGGAGGTGATATTGGATCCAAGCTGCAAGATAAGGCATCCACCTTGACATTCTTGAAACCAGGCCGAAAGGTGATAGAAAAATTAAAGCGTGAAAAAAAGCAACCTCGCCAGTCTGTGAGTCAAACGTTTGACCGACTCAATATAAGACAGATTCTTGTGGTCCGTAATCACTCTGATCTGATGAACAACCCCCTCCAAAAAGTGCCTCCATTCTTCAAAGGCCAAATTATAGCTAAAAGCTCCCGATTCCTAAAATCGTAATTTGTCTCAGCAGGAGAGATTTTTTTTGAGAAGAAGGCACAGGGCCTCAGGTTAGTTAAAGTGGCAGGTCCTTGGGACAACACCACCCCCACCCCCACCTCTGATATGTCCACCTCAGCGATGAATGGTTTAGACGGATCAGGTTGGACCAAAACAGGGGCAGACATAAAGCAATTCTTTAATAAAGCAAACGCCTCCACAGCTGGGGCTGAACAGTTTTTGATATCAGCCCCCTTACGAGTCAGATCAGTGAGGGGCTTGACCACCTGTGAAAACCCCTTAATAATTTTCCTATAATAGTATGCAAACCCCCCAAAATATTGAAGAACCTTTAAGTCTCTGGGCTGCACCCAGTTCACAATGGCCCGTACTTTCCCAGGGTCCATACGAAACCCCTTGTCAGACAGAATGAACCCCAGAAAGGACAATTCTTGGACAAAAAATGTGCATTTTTCAGGTTTAGCAAAAAATGAATTCTCCCGTAACCTCTGGAGAACAGCACGTATATGATGCATGTGAACCTATTTGTTAGATGAGAACACGAAGATATCATCTAAATACACCACCATAAAGCACTCAATAAAATCAGAAAGTACAAGGTTAATGAAATTTTGAAAAACAGCCGGCGCATTGGTGAGACCAAAGGGCATAACCAAATTCTCAAATAACCCTTCAGAAGTGAGAAATGCTGTTTTCCACTCATCCCCCTCCCGAATACGGATAAGATTATATGCCGTATAAATCAGGGATGAGCAGGAGGGGATAGGTATTTCTCACTGTGATCTTATTCAATTCTCAAAAATCGAGGCACGGGCGCAAACCACCATCTTTTTTTTTTACAAAAAAAAATCCAGCCGCCACAGGAGAGACAGATGGACGGATGTGGCCTTTACATAGGCTTTCAGAAATATATTCTTTCATAGTGGTTCACTCCGGGCCATAGAGGTTGTTCAGACAGACCTTGGGCAATTTAGCACCTGGAATAAGATTGATAGTACCATGTGGTGGTAAGACCTCGACCTCCTTTTTGGAAAAAACATCCTCAAAATCCTTCAGGTACTCCAGAATACCTTCCAGTTCAACGGATGACACAAGTACAGTAGTAGGGCAACTTATACTACAATTAGGACCCCATTTAACAATGTCCCGAGATTCCCTGTCTATCACAGGATTATGTAACTGTAACCATGGAAACCTCAACACCAGTCCCACAGTCAAAATATGAAAGACATTCCTGATGCAAGGAACCCACTTTAAGGAGAAACTCCTCTGAGACAAATTTGATGACATTCTTCGCAAGTGGTGTTTTGTCAATGGCAACAACAAGAATAGGAGTCTCCAGCCTAACTGTCCCTAAAGTCAATAAAGTTCATTGACGACCTGCAGTCCATGAAAGCAGAAGTGGGCATGTAGCAACTCCCACAACTAAGTTCCACTTCCAACAATACTTTTGAAAATGAGGAAAAAGGTACCTGAGAGTTTGGGTGATCTCAACGACAATCACCCCAACTCAGCCGCTTGTTAGTCGGTGGGCAGGAGGGGCAGTCCTTATTTCAATGTCCGGGATCTCTGCAGTAAAAATACAGCTTTCCTTCTTTGGCCTTCATTTAGTATAATGTTCCTTTTTGGCCATTTTCTACATGTAAATTAAAAAAAAATCTGATTCTAATGCCCTATTCCCGCTCCCAAAATGAGCAGCTCCTTCTTATTGCACCATTGCACATCACAGGTGGCCAAATTCAGTAATGTCCTTGCGTCATCTGCAACCTCATTTACTGCCTATGAGTGCCCAATGACAATACTTTCCAACTGGATATGCATTTGAAGATGCACACCCAGCTGAGACCAGTGCTTGCACCAGCTAGTCCCCTTAGCCCCAGGCCCAGTCACACCATCTGAAATCACAATCATGGTTCCCCAACACTTTGGGCAAGACCAAGCCTGCTCACATGAAAAACCTACATGTTGTTATGATGAAAATAATGTTTGCAAAATGGTATGTTCAAAATAAAACAGTTCATTTTCCTAGTGTCTGATTGCTTAAAGATTCTGATGAAAGTTGAAATCTGCAGCAACATCTAGAATAATCTGGGACTAGAGAGGAGCGACTTTGCCTTTTTTCGGGTCGAGTCGGGTTTCATGAAACCCGACTTTCGCAAAAGTTGGGTCGAACGTAATCGGCCGATTATCGTGAAAAGTCGAAGACCGACTGAAACACGAAACCCAATGTAAGTCAATGGGGAAGAAAAGTCGGCAGTGAGTGGAGGACAGGAAGCACACCTACAGTGCCCATTTTAATGCCAAAAACATCTATTCTTATTACTTAAGCTTGTCAACCTTAATTTACTTTATAATAATAGTTAGGCATTGAAAACTGGGGGTTATTTGGCTAAAGTTGTAGGGGGGTAGGGCTGGCTCCAGATTTTCGTGGGCCCAGGGCCAAAGAGTGTCACTGGGCTCCTTTAACACATGCCACAATTCATGATCCTCTGATATGGCAGAGAAATAGCGGTATTGTACAATGAAAAATACTTCACTTCTTACATCACACGACTGATATCTATTTTAAATTCTCCAATAGCTCCAAAAATGGACAGTATATTACTCCATACAGTATTATGGCCACCGCATAGCGTGCCATACAGAGTAATGAGGCCCATATATTTCTCCATACAGAATCATTGGTCCCATATAATGTTCAATACAGTATATGATGAGCTCCACATAATGCTACAGTATATGTTGGTCCCCATGGATGAAGCTCCACTGTCTTATGGGCCCAAATAATGCTCCATATATAATGGGCCCCATTTATAATGCTCCAGTGTATAATGTGCCCCTTAGATGCTGCTCCAGTGTCTGATGTCCCCCATTTGGAAAGCTCCAGCATACAATGGGCCTCACGGATGATGCTCTAGTGTACGATTGTCCAAATAATGCTCCATATATAATCTGCCCAATTTACAATGCTCTGGTATATGATGGGCCCCATGGATGATGCTCCAGTGTCTTATGGGCGCAAATAATGCTCCATTTATAATGGGCCCCATTTCTAATGCTCCAGTGCATAATGGGCCCTGTAAATGCTGCTCTAGTGTCTGATGTCCACCTTTGGAATGCTCCAGTGTATGGTGGGCCCCATATTTCATTCTCCAGAGTATAGTGCTCCCCAAAAATTGCTCCCAACATTTAAAACAATTAAATAAGTCTCCTCGCTAGGTAATCCCTGTACTCTGGACTCCTCGTCGTCCCCATCTTCCATCTCTCTGCCCTTGGACTGTTTAGGCAGAAGTCATACAGACGTGATGTCATCGCGCTCTCTGACCAGAATGTCACTGTCAGGAAATGCAGAAGACGGTCACGGCGGTGGAGCAGGGAGAGGTAAGTATTTCAACTTTCTCTCTCACCCATGACAGCATCACGGAGAGAGGGGATCCGCCCATCCTGGACAGGAACCTACAGATAAAAAGGGCGGTACCTCCCCTCCGCCTTCAGTAGGGTTCCTGTCCCTGACGGGTGACCTACAGAACCAGCAGCAGCAGCTTACCAAATAGGAGATCCAGGGCCGTCCCATCTGAGGATTGACAGCGGGGAGGCCCCTGTCACGGCGGGGTCGGTTCCTGAAGCTGCCACCGCTGCAGCCGACGGGCTCGACAGGGTGGGCGGGGGGGAGAGGACCGAGCCGCTGCTCCGGAAAGGAGGCTGGGTCTGGTGGGGACCCAGGGCACGCGCGAGCCGCGCTATGGTACAGAGGTGTATCAATATGGCGCTGCCCCAGAAATGAACAAACGACTTCCGGGTCCCCACAGTCGGCGCATGCGCATGGCGCACTCCCCGGACAGAGCGGTGCAGCCTGGGAGAGGAGGTGATGTCACACGCCGGGAGATTCAAAAATGAAAGCGCTGCAAGTGCTCCTGGCTGGAAGCATCCTGGAAGTGGGGGACAGGGGAACGGCAGGAGCAGCAACCCAAGTAGGAGCCAGGCAGCAGCGACACCACCATCTCCGGCAAAACAGAGCCGACAGGCGTGGTGACCGGTCTAGTAGCCACTACACGCATCACAGCAGATCGGCTGCAAGGAGCAGTCACGATCCTTGGATCAGCCCGTACGGGACCTGAATCCACCTCCCGAACTGGTACCTGCAACCGCGCATACCTGGTGAGTGACCTTCGAGAATGTTCACCATTGTAACAGACTTCTTGTCCCTTATCAGGGAAATAAGAAGGGTGAAAACAAAGAATGGGGTATGCCCCACTGGTAGCAGAGCCCTACCAATCTCATGAGATAAGAGGCTCCGTGAATCCCGCGGACCGAAGAGCTGTAATCAGTTCAGAGGTTCAGAGTACCCCCTTTGTCATCCCTGACATGGGGGCTGAAGTTAAAGGGAGGGACGCCATAGCGGGTTCCCAGTCACATGTCTCAACGTCAGAGGAGATTACCTCACATACCACGGACACCGGCTCATCATCCTCAGACGAGCAAACGGGAGGCCATCATTGTTTTCCCCTAGAGGAGGTAGACAACGCTGGTAAAGGCAGTAAGATCTACCATGGGGGTGGCAGACCCTCGCCCTGATAGGCCAGTCCAGGACATAATGTTGGGGGACTGGGCCAAAAGAAACGCAGGGCGTTCCTGCTAAACGAGAATGTACAGGGAAAAAAAAAAAAGGGAAAAGCCGGATAGGCAGTCTCTTCCCTTAAGAGGAAATATCCCTTTGACAAGGCCTCGAAATCCGAAGTAGCTGTCGCCAAGGTCGGCCAGCTATAGCGGCAACATGTACCTCCAGAGCCTTATCGTATGGGTGGATCAACTAGATAAATAGTTGAGGGAAGGTACACCCAGGGGTAAAGATTCGGGAATCTATTCCAAGAATAAGGGGAGCAGGCGGCCTTCTCGGCGGACTTATCAGCCGACTCAGTAAGATTATCAAATCCAAAGCGGCAGCCCTGTCAAAACGCAGCCTGAAGAAAGTTGTGGCTCAAATGTTGGCCAGGGGATTTACAAGCGTAAATGAAGCTATGCTCGATCCCCTGCGAAACGAAGTTCCTATTCAGGGAGACGTTGGATCACATCTTCCAAAGGCAGGGGATAAAATGAAGGGATGCCCAAACCTGGGGCCTATATCTTTTAAAAGGTCCTTTCATAGCAAAGTTCTTTCAGAGGAGGTCACCGAGGGAACAGGAATGGGATGAGAGAAGAAGAGATAGAGGTCCTCTTCGGTAACTTATCCCGAGACAAGAAACCTTCTAACTGATAGTTTGTGGAATGAAATCTTGGACAGCCCTTGGTTATTAATTCTGATCGCCTCGGGTCTAAGGATAGACTTTCTCTCTCTCTCCCACCTCAAAAAATACGTAGTAACTCCACTAAGATCCTCTATACGAGAATAAAAGCGCTTGAAAACGAGGTCCTAAGCTTAGTAAAGAAAGGAGTCCTACATGAGGTTTCCCTGCAGGAGAGGGGCAGAGGCTTCTATTCCCCTCTTTTTCTGGTGACCAAACTGGACGGCACCTTCCGGATAATTATAAATTTGAAAAGTCTAAATGTTTATGTCAAAAAACAAAAATTCAAAATTGAGTCAATCTAATTAACCACCAAAATCCTGTTCCCACACTGCTTCAGGACAGTATTAGATCTCAGCGATGCGTACTATCACGTCTCCATTCACGAAGACTCCAGAAAATACCTCAGACTGGCGGTCGCTATAGAGGGCGAGATAAAAGGGGTCCAATACGGGATCTTGCCGTTCGGAATATCTATAGCCCCACGAGTATTCACAAAACTAGTAGCAGAAATGATGGCCCGCCTAAGGGAGCAGGACAAATTAATAATCCCATATTGGACGACTTTTAATAGCGGCGCGCCCCTAAAATGCTAGGAACAGAGGGACAGAGTGATGAACACTCTATAGTACCTCGGCTAGCTTCTGAACCTGAGAGAATTGAGGTTGGAGCCAACACGTTTGGGAGTTCCTAGGACTAACACTGGACTCAAACACCCAAGAGCAATACCTCCCGGACCGCAAAAAAGAGAGCATCGCTCAAATGGTAGCAAGAGCGATTCAGAACCCTTCCATGACACTAAGAAAAGCAATGTCATTACTACGGTCTCTCTCTGCCTGCCTACGGGCGGTCCAATGGGCACAGCTACATACGAGACCTCTCCAATGGGATGTATTAGCCAGCCAGTTAGCATTACAAGGTCACTTAGGGGGCCACATTACCTTAGATTCAAAAACTATTCATTTCCTAGCCTGGCGTGGAAACAAGGACAACCTATCCAAAGGGATTTCTTGGGTAAAAAAAAAAAAAAATCACACATATAATTACCCCGGATGCCAGTCCCACAGGATGGGAAGCATACATGAACAGCAGGGTGGCCCAGAGGGAAGGGTGATGCCAGGAATTAGAAGCCTCCTTGAACCCAAAGGAACTCAGGCAGTAGGTTACGCCTTAACAAACTTCCTACCCGTGCTGTGAGGTCATCATGTCCGCATATTTTCGGACAATCAGGTGATGGTGGCTTATATAAATCATCAGGGAGGAACCAGGTCCCGAGCCCTAATGAACACGTCTTCCAAAATCCTCACGCTATCCGAGTATCTCTCTCGGCACTGCACATACGGGGAACAGAGAACTGGAGAGCAGACCTTCTGAGTCACACCATATTACGCCAGGGAGAATGGGTCCTAAAACAGTCCTTTTTTCTGAAGATTGTAGAAATGTGGGGAACCCCAGACATAGATCTGTATGCCAACTACAAAAACAAAAAAGTGAAACCTTTTTTCGTTCCCTAGACCCCAGGGGGAATCCTCGGGCCCTGGACGCTCTTATGCTCCCGTGGACACAGCCTAATGTATGCCTTTCCCCCGATCATTCTCATTCCGGCAGTCATAAGGAAAGTCAGAGAGGACGGAGCGAGAATGATACTAATGGCTCCCTTCTGGCCAAAAAGAACTTGGTTCTCCTGGCCGAGAATGCTCTCAATAACCGACCCTTGGGTTCTACAAGATCTCCCAGACCTACTGTCTCAGAGACCAGTGTTACACCCTCGAGCAGTGAACCTCCATTTAACACATGGAATTTGAAAGGACACTGCTGAGGGAAAGGGATTTCTCTGAAAGCCTAGTTTCTACACTACAAAAGAGTAGGAAACCGGTCACGACAAGAGCCTCTGGGAGAACTTGAAGGAAGTTTCTGTCCACCTCCAGGGTCCAGGATGGAGTCCATATTGACAAAATTCTTGAATTTCTGCAGAGGGGCTTAGAGCAGGGACTGGTGGTTAACACACTGAAAGTACAGATAGCGGTCTTAGGTGCCTTTTATAACCAGGATGTGGCAGGCAATTCCCTGGGTAGCACGGTTTATCAGGGCCGCAACCAGGTCTAGGCCAATAGTTAGCCTGAAATTACCATCATGGGACCCGAATCTCGTACTATCTGCACTAACAGGTCCCCCATATGAACCTATCCAGTCAGCTCCCCTTAATATCTTATTAAAACTTTGCTTCTAGCGGCGCTAGCATCGTCTCACAGGGTAAGCGATATTCAGGCTCTATCAACAGCGCCACCGTTGACCAAAATTCTAGAAGATAGTCATCTTGAAGCCTGACCTGGCATATCTACCTATAGTGGCATCACACTTTTCATAGGTCCCAAGAGGTAGTCCTTCCTTCCTTCTACCCAAATCCCAGGAATAGGGGAGAAGAAAGATTTCACACCCTAGATGTGAAGAGGTGCTTAGTTCAGTATTTAGAGGCCACCAAAGGATGTAGGAAGGAAGGCTCTCTCTCTCTGTCTCTTTGTGTGTTTCCACGGACTTTGTAGGGGACTCAAAGCATCTAAGAGTACCCTGGCAAGATGGATAAGGGATGCAATTGGCATATACATCCAGTGGGAATACCATTTCGGAGGGGTTGAGAGCTCATCCCACAGGAGCAGTAGCGACCTCGGGGACTGAAAGATCCGAGGTATCAATAGAACAGGTCTGTAAGGTGGCCACCCGGCCAACACCTTCTACCTCTTTTCAGACACTATCATTTAGAGCTAGCCTCTATGTCTGACCTGAACTTCGGGAGAAGGGTCCTTCAGGCGGTGGTCCCTACCTAAGCTACCAATCTCTGTAATTCTCTCCGTGGTGCTGTCATGGGTAAGAGAGAATAGCTTAGTTACTCACCGATAACGGTGTAACCCATGACAGCACCCGCTTATTCCCCCCCTTCACGAGTGTGGTGAGCACATTTTACTGTCCATGGAGTGTTTCCGCTTAGGCACGATGCTTCTTGATAATAAGCAATATTATAATGTTGTGTATATACTTCTGTTTAACTAATCTGGAGACCCTCTGATGCTCTGTAACCAACTGAAGGCGGAGGGGAGGTACCGCCCTTTTTATCTGTAGGTTCCTGTCCAGGATGGGCGGATCCCCTCTCTCTGTGGTGCTGTCATGGGTTCCGAAAAACACCGTTATCGGTGAGTAACTAAGCTATTGCAAGTGCTGTGATCCTGAGCAAGCAGGGGGGCCCACTCATTGGCAACGGCACTGGCACAGGGCCCCTCATAGTACGGCGGTGTGTCTGACAGGGGGGACCCTCCCACCGGCAGAGACACTTTTGCGTACTATGAGGGGCCCTGTGCCAGTGCCGTCGCCCATGAGTATGCCCCCCCCACCTGCTCTAGGAACCTGCACTTTCATCTGCACCTTCCTCTTTGTCACCGTGTAAGGTGGTATAGTATGTGGGAAGGGGAACCTGAGTTTGATCAGGGTCAGATTCTGGCTGTGTAGAGTGCAAGGGGAATGTAGTGGTCTGGGTCAATGTACCAGCAGAATCATCTAGCAGTGGCTGGGCATCAGTGCACTTGTGGCGCCCCCAGGAGTACGGTCGCCACAGTGGCATTACCTTCCTCCTAGGGAGTGTGATGTCATGTGTTGTGAGTTCATTTTCCCCTTCACCATCGATGTCTGATGAACTCCCTCTTCTGGTGAAGGAAGGTAGTGAGGCTGATTACCAAACACCTGATCTGATAGATGATGACTGGGTAACAGGAATTTCCGACTGGATGTAAGGCAGCCGACGCCCTTCTGAGTCGCTGGTGATTTCTCTGCTGGATTCTTGGAGACCGGTCTGATTCCTGCTTCCCAAAGATAAGTTTTTGCTCTGCTATTGAATTTATTCGTTTTGTTTTGTTTACCTTGTTTTTTGGAGTTCAGCCATCCCCGGTCGGGGGTGTGCTGAGTTCCATTTTTGTCTCTGATCAGTTAGTTTTTTTGCTCTGTCTTCAGAACTTACCTGAGTGCTGATATAGTCTTTGAAGTCCTAGCGACTTCAGGGCCTGTTTCCTATCAGACGGTTGGGACATTTTTTGGTAGGGTTTTTTACGGATTGCAGACAGCAGCTTTTCTTTCCTGTCCTTTTTAGTTAGCTTGGGCCCCATCGTTTGCTCAACCTATCTTTCTATCTGTGTTAGTGTTTTCATCTTGCTTCACCGTCATTATATGTTGGGGGCTGCCTATTGCTTTAGGGTCTGCTCTGGGGCAGTTTAGATTTCCCCTTTCTTTCTTTAGGCCTATTTTGTTCTCCGGCTGTGATCGAGGGGTCTAGGGCATCGTAGGAACCCCCCACGGCTACTGTTAGTTGTTGTGGATAGGATCAGGGGTCTGCTATCCGATAGCTACCAACCTCTCTGGTTTTCTGGACTTAGCTTGTATTTTTGTTTTGTTCCTCCTTCGGTGACTCATTCATAACAGTATCACCAGAAATACCGCAGATCCTAGGGTACTCAATAGCAGGAAAGAATTGTAAAAAAAAAAAAAGAGTTTGTCAGAATTTTTTTTTTTTTGAGTATATTTTTTCCTCTATGTCTCTGAGGCCGTAGGGGGGATTTTTTTTTCTTTCTCAATGGAGATGAAGCAATTGTCTGATCGTGTGGAGCAGCTCACTGCTGAAGTGCGGGGAATTTCCGCCTATCTTGCTCATTCACATGCTGCTGAACGAAAGATACCTACTCCTGATGTGTTTTTTGGGGATCGGTCTAAATTTTTGAGTTTTAAGAATAATTGTAAATTATTTTTTACCTTGAAGCCTAACTCATCGGGGAGCTCCGCGCAGCAGGTTAAAATTGTCATCTTTTTGCTGCGCAGTGATCCCCAGGATTGGCCGTTTTCTTTGAAACCTGATGATCCTATTCTTACTAATGTGGATACATTTTTTCAAGCCTTGGGGTTATTGTATGATGAACCTAATGCTATTGATCAGGCTGAAAAGGCCCTGTTGGCGTTGAGCCAGGGTCGGGATTCTGCAGAATTGTACTGTCAAAAATTCCGAAAGTGGGCGGTCCTTACTACCTGGAATGATGGTGCCTTGGCAGCTCTCTTTCGGAAGGGTTTGTCAGAAACCGTAAAAGAAACTATGGTGGGATTTCCTGTTCCCTCTGGTCTTGACAATTCTATGTCATTAGCCATTCAGGTTGATCGGCATTTGCGTGAACACAAAACCGCACGAGAGGTGTTGCCACCTGTTGAACAAATGTCTGAACCTATGCAATGTGATAGAGTTTTGTCTAGGGCGCAACGTCAGGAGTTCAGAAGGCGTAATAAGCTGTGTTTCTTCTGTGGTGATGCCTCGCATATTATTTCTGTCTGCCCTAAACGAGAGAAACGTTTTGCACACACATTTGCTGTGGGTGGTGTTCAACCTAAGTTTCTTCTGGCAATTACTCTGATCTTCTCCCTGTCCACATTTTCCGCTAAGGCTTTTGTGGATTCGGGAGCAGCTCTGAACCTGATGGACTTGGATTTTGCTAAACGTTGTGGATTTCCTATGACACCTCTGCGGATGCCTATCCCTTTGAGGGGTATTGATGCTACCCCTTTGTCAAAGAATAAACCTCAGTTTTGGACCCAGGTGGTAATGCGGGTCGCCCCAGACCATCAAGAGAATTGCAGATTTTTGGTGTTGCATAATTTGCATGATACCATTGTTCTGGGGTTTCCTTGGTTGCAAATCCATAATCCAGTTTTGGATTGGAAGTCTGTGTCTGTGGTGAGTTGGGGTTGTCGGTGTGCCCTTAGTGATGCTCCTGTTTTCTCCACCTCTCCCCAGTCGCATGATGTTCCTGACTATTTGGCTGATTTTTATGATGTACTTAGTGAGAATGAGTCTGCGTCTTTGCCTCCTCATAGGAGTTATGACTGTGCAATTGAGCTGAGCCCTGGGTGTAAATTTCCCAAGGGTCAGCTTTTCAATTTATCTGTACCCGAGCACGAGGCTATGCGATCCTATATTAAGGAGTCGTTGGAGAAGGGTCATATTAGACCATCCTCTTCACCCTTAGGTGCTGTTTTTTTTTCGTGGCTAAGAAAGATGGGTCATTAAGGCCTTGTATTGACTATCGTTCCCTCAACAAAATTACTGTTAAATATCAGTATCCGTTACCCCTGATTTCTGATCTATTCTCCAGAGGTAAGGGTGCTTGCTGGTTTACAAAGCTTGACCTCAGGGGGCGTATAATCTTATTCGCATTAAGCATGGGGATGAATGGAAGACGGCGTTTAATACTCCGGAGGGACATTTTGAGTACCTGGTGATGCCTTTTGGGCTCACTAATGCCCCTTCTGTCTTCCAGTGCTTCATGAATGATATTTTCCGAGACTTGGTGAATACATTTTTGATCATCTATCTGGATGATATTTTGATCTTTTCCAAGGATTGGGACTCTCATGTGGAACATGTTCGGACTGTGTTCCGGATTTTGAGGGAGAATTCTCTGTATGTCAAGGGATTGAAATGCCTTTTTGGTGTACAGAGGATTTCATTTTTGGGATTTATTTTGTCTCCGTCAACTATTGAAATGGACCCGGCCAAGGTACAGGCCATTTATGATTGGGTTCAGCCCACTTCTTTGAAGGCCCTCCAGAAGTTTTTGGGTTTTGCTAATTTTTATCGTAAATTTATAGCTAATTTTTCTGGTATTGCCAAACCATTGACTGATTTGACTAAGAAGGGTGCTGATGTGCTGAATTGGTCTCCGGAGGCTGTTTCTTCCTTTCAGGAGCTGAAGCGAAGGTTCACTTCTGCTCCGGTTTTGCGGCAACCTGAAGTCTCACTCCCGTTTCAGGTAGAGGTGGATGCTTCTGAGATTGGTGCAGGAGCTGTTTGTCCCAAAAAGATCCGGTAACATCTAAAATGAATCCCTGTGCTTTCTTTTCCCGAAAGTTCTCCCCATCCAAATGCAACTATGATGTGGGGAATCGGGAACTGTTAGCCATGAAATGGGCATTTGAGGAGTGGAGACATTGGTTGGAGGGAGCTAAACATCAAGTCGTGGTCCTTACTGACCACAAGAATTTGATTTACCTGGAGTCTGCCAAACGCTTGAATCCTAGACAGGCTAGGTGGGCCTTGTTTTTCACACGTTTTGATTTTGTGGTCTCTTTTCTTCCAGGCACTAAGAATGTCAAGGCAGACGCCCTCTCTAGGAGTTTCTTTGCTGATTCTCCTGTTGTGACCAAGCCTGCTACCATCTTAGGTGAGGGGGTAGTTCTTTCTGCCATCTCGCCCGATTTGAGACGAGCTCTGGAAGAGTTTCAGGAGGACAAACCTGAGCGTTGTCCCATTGGAAAATTGTATGTTCCTGACCAGTGGAAGAAGAGAGTGATGTCTGAAGTTCATTGCTCTGCATTGGCTGGTCATCCAGGTATTTTTGGTACCAGAGATTTGGTGAGTCGGTCTTTTTGGTGGCCCGCCTTGTCTCGTGATGTCAGGAATTTTGTGCAGTCCTGTGGGACTTGCTCTCGGTCTAAACCTTGTTCTCGCTCTAGTGCCCAGGAGGCCATGGACCCATATTTCAAAGGATTTTATCTCTGATATGCCTGTTTCTCAGAGAATGACTGTTATTTGGGTGATTTGTGATAGATTCTCTAAGATGGTCCATCTTGTACCACTCGCTAAGTTGCCATCTTCCTCAGAGTTGGTGCCCTTGTTTTTGCAACAGGTGGTTCGCTTGCACGGGATTCCTGAGAACATTGTATCTGACAGAGGAGTTCAGTTTGTGTCTAGATTTTGGAGGACTTTCTGTTCCAAGCTGGGAATTCAGTTGTCCTTCTCCTCTGCATTTCACCCTCAGACCAATGGGCAGACGGAGAGAACAAACCAGACTTTGGAGTTGTATTTGAGATGTTTTATTTCTGCTGATCAGGATGATTGGGTTTCATTTTTGCCCTTGGCCAAATTTGCTTTAAATAATAGACCTAGTTCTGCCACTTTGATGTCACCTTTTTTTTGTAACTTTGGGTTTCATCCTCGATTCTCTTCAGGGCAGGTTGAGCCTTCTGCCTGCCCAGGTGTTGACACTGTGGTGGAGAGAATGCACCAGATCTGGGACCAAGTGGTGGATAAGTTGTCTCTCTCCCAGGAAAAGGCCCAGTGGTTTTCCAACCGGCATAGGACCATTGGTCCCCAGTTTAAGGTGGGTGATATGGTTTGGTTGTCATCAAAGAATATAGCTATGAAGGTGGCTTCTCCAAAGTTTAAACCTAGATTTATTGGACCTTACAAGATTTTGGAGATTCTTAATCCAGTCTCTTGTCGATTGGCACTTCCTGTTACATTTAAGATCCATAACGTGTTTCATAAGTCTCTGTTAAAGAGGTTTGTTGAGCCAGTAGTTCCTATGATGGCACCTCCTGACCCGGTATTGGTTGAAGGTAATGTGGAATATGAGGTTGAGAAGATACTGGATTCTCGCCTGGCTAGACGGAGACTCCAGTATTTGGTTAAATGGAAGGGTTATGGCCAGGAGGATAATTCTTGGGTCCCTGCATCCGATATTCATGCCGAAAGATTGGTTCGTGCCTTTCATCGGGCCCATACTGATCGCCCTGGTGGCGTGGATGAGGGTTCAGTTACCCCTCCTCAAAGGGGAGGTACTGTTGTGAGTTCATTTTCCCCTTCACCGTCGATGTCTGATGAACTCCTTCTTCTGGTGAAGGAAGGTAGTGAGGCTGATTACCAAACACCTGATCTGGTAGATGATGACTGGGTAACAGGAATTTCTGACTGGATATAAGGCAGCCGACGCCCTTCTGAGTCGCTGGTGATTTCTCTGCTGGATTCTTGGAGACCAGTCTGATTCCTGCTTCCCAAAGATAAGTTTTTGCTCTGCTATTGAATTTATTAGTTTTGTTTTGTTCACCTTGTTTTTTGGAGTTTAGCCATCCCCGGTCGGGGGTGTGCTGAGTTCCATTTTTGTCTCTGATCAGTTTGTCTTTTTGCTCTGTCTTCAGAACTTACCTGAGTGCTGATATAGTCTTTTTGAAGTCCTAGCGACTTCAGGGCCTTTTTTTCCTATCAGACGGTTGGGACATTTTTTGGTAGGGTTTTTTACGGATTGCATACAGCAGCTTTTCTGTCCTGTCCTTTTTAGTTAGCTTGGGCCCCATCGTTTGCTCAACCTATCTTTCTATCTGTGTTAGTGTTTTCATCTTGCTTCACCGTCATTATATGTTGGGGGCTGCCTATTGCTTTGGGGTCTGCTCTGGGGCAGTTTAGATTTCCCCTTTCTTTCTTTAGACCTATTTAGTTCTCCGGCTGTAATCGAGGGGTCTAGGGCATCATAGGGACCCCCACGGCTACTGTTAGTTGTTGTGGATAGGATCAGGGGTCTGCAATCCGATAGCTACCAACCTCTCTGGTTTTCTGGACTTAGCTTGTATTTTTTTTTTTCCTCCTTCGGTGACTCATTCATTACAGTCATGCTTGGGAGCAATGAAGGATCTCTCTAGCAGTTAAACCAACACACAACACAGTTCCCACTCCAGGCCAGCAGGGAGAGCTCTGAACCTGACTGCTGTGGAGCTGCTGTCTGTGGTTGGGAGGAGGGAAGTTAGGGCAGTCTGTGAATGGAAGGGGAAGTGTGTGGACGTGAGAAGGGGAGCTGGAGGATGAGCAGAGTTAAGGCTCACTCCTAGCTGGAGCGCATGGTCCGGATTCCGGTCTCCGAGTTTGTAGGGACACTGATGGTCCTGCAGCAGAAACCGGAGGAAGTAGCAGCTGTAAATGCTCTGTTCCCAACTAAGGCTCAGAGGCCCCAGCAGCGACGTGTGTGAGCCAGAAGGAAAAGGCTACGGCTGCCTGCCATACGAGAAAGTTCCAAAAGAGTGTCAACAGGGGGAACTTCAGTGAACTCAGTACTGTGAGTACCTCAGATAAGCGCTAGAACAGAGGCCACACTACCTATCTGCAGAGAGAGAATTCCTAATTTGCTTCCAGGCTGACCAACTCCTTCTCCATCTGTACTCTGGGTCCTGGACGGCACTTAGCAAGTACAGGTAAAGGAACTGCACGACTGTGTCTGTCATCTTTCTCCTGCGCCTGGCGCACGGCTCTGCTACATCCTGCACTGCACACCATCTACCAACTCTTTCATCTGCCCTGCGACTATGGCCCTACCTGTGCAGGGCTTCTACATCTTAGCTGCACCACAACATCTGTCCCAGAGAAGCGACACTGCAGCGCTGGTCAATCTGATCAGAAACCACAGGTGGCGTCACGTATCATTCACCTATAAATGTTATTCACCCCTTTGCATGGACGCCCAGGGCCATGGACCGGGTCACCACCACCGTGACACATCCCTCTAAGACACCGGCCCGGTAACGATTAACCCCATTGCCCTGGCTGGCGACCCACACTCCATGTCAGATTCATCTTGGACTGGGGAATTCACGATTTGACTTGATAACCCAGGCATGGTATGTGAAAAGACCTCCATGGAGTAATCTGTAGTGTGGCCTGCCGCATCCTTCACTTTTGGTAGGGGTGATGGACACAAGGAAAGGAGTTGTTCCTGACCAGGAGCCTCCACTGACGACTCAGTGCTTTTATTTTTTGAAACTTCAGAAGAGGAGGCAATAAAGCTGGAGGCTGTGTCAGCAATGTAAGCCAAAACTTGTTCCTGAAGCTCCGGCTTTAAAAGCGGTTTACCTACTCCCAGAAAAGGGAGCCTTCGAGTCATTGTGGAGCCAGACGATGACGCAGGCTCAACACCTCCTGCCTTAGATGCTATTGTGCTTTTGCCACTACCAGCAAATGCACCACCACCACCATCAGTACCTGCTGGCAACCCCCGCCCACTTCCACTGCCTCTTCCACCGTACTTCCTCATTTTTGGGAAAATGTACCCAAAATTCCACCAGCTATATGGTACTGTAAAACAAGGTACAAGGTGTATATAGTATTGGGGAGAATTTGAATCTCCCTAGAGATTTTAGGAGGCTGAACAATTATCTCAGGCCCACTATAGATTACACCTCAATTTAACAGGCTGAAATAGGCTGGTGTATGAGATGGTACAAGGTGTATATAGTATTGGGGAGAATTTGAATCTCCCTAGAGATTTTAGGAGGCTGAACTATTATCTCAGGCCCACTATAGATTACACCTCAATTTAACAGGCTGAAATAGGCTGGTGTATGACAAAGTACAAGGTGTATATAGTATTGGGGTGAATTTGAATCTCACTAGAGATTTTTGGAGGCTGACAATGATGCTCTCAGTCCCAAGTATGGACGCAGGCAGCCTAATAAGCAGGACTGCTGGACACAAAAGTGTGGAAAAATGAACGCTTGGTAACTGTGCAGAAAAGAGGAAGAAAAGTATTTTTGCTTTTAAAAAAGCAGTTTGCACAGCAGTGTGCAAACAGCAATGCAGCTATCAGGGAGCCTTATAAGGCAGCCTAATAACCAACAGAGCTGATGCACAAAAATATATCCTCCTCTGTCTCTGCACACAAACTGTTGTGTTGTAAAGTGAAAATCACTACCAGCAGTTTTTTTTTTCTTCTTCCCTGCCTAATGCTCTCCCTTATTCAGAATCAGCAGCAGCAGCAACCTCTCCCTATGCTAAGATCGGCAGAAGTAAGATGGCGGTCGGCGTGCACGCCCTTTTATAGCCCCTGTGACGCCACACAAAGCAAGCCAATCACTTGCATGCCCTTCTCAAAGATGATGGTGACCGCTGCCCATGTCATCACGTTGCCCACAGTGTGCGTCCTCCATCATTGGCTGAAAAAGGGTGCTGGAAGCATCATTTGAAATGCGACTTTGGCGCTCTGATCGCCGACCTCATGGCCGACCTCACGCTATGGTCGGGTTTCGTTTCATGAAACCCGACTTTAGCGAAAGGCGGCGACTTATGAATTTGACCGACCCATTTCACTCAACTCTATCTGGGACACTTCAATATCTTCATACCTTGGAATAAATAGACTCAATACTATCAATTGATCAGGTCTTATTGGACTTCCTTACTTTTTTCTCATTCAATTACTTGTACCCCGATTGTGTGCATTTGATGGCCAAATCGAAAAGAAGGAGGGGGAATGATATTTGTAGGCACCAAAAAAGTGAAATATTACCTTTTATTACATGAAATATTAATATTATCAAATACTTATTTCATGTAATAAAATGCAAATTAATTATGCAAAAATCATTCAATGTTATTTTCTAGATTTTTTTTAGAATCTGTCCCTCACAGTTGAAGTGTACAGTTGGCAAAAAAAATTTTAGTCAGCCACCAATTGTGCAAGTTCTCCCACTTAAAAAGATGAGAGACGCCTGTGATTATTTTGACCCCACGGCGTTGAGCCCCAGATCGATGGAGATTATCAGTGGTCTTGCATGTCTTCCATTTTCTTATTATTACTCCCACAAATTATTTCATCACACCAATCTGCTTGACTACTGCAGATTCAGTCCTCCCAGCCTGGTGCAGGGGTACAATTTTGTTTCTGGTGTCCTTCGACAGCTCTTTGGTCTTCACTATAATGGAGTTTGGAGTGTGACTGTTTGAGGTTGTGGACAGGTGTCTTTTATACTGATAACAAGTTTCAACAGGAGCCATTACTACAGGTAATGAGTGGAGGACAGAGGAGCCTCTTAAAGAAGAAGTTACTGGTCTGTGAGAGCCAGAAATCTTGCATGTTTTTAGGTGACCAAAGACTTATTTTCTACCATAATTTGAAAAATAAATCTTGCCAAATCAGACAAGGTGATTTTCTGGATTTGTTTTCTCATTTTGACTCTCATAGTTGTGGTCTACCTATGATGTCAATTACAGGCCTCTCTCATCTTTGTATGTGTGATAACTTGCACAATTGGTGGCTGACTAAATACTTTTTTTCCCCACTATACTTACGATAAAAATTACAGACCACTCCATTCTTTGTAGGTGGGAAAACTGCTTTTTCCCACTGTATAACACCCTCATGTAAGATGTGGGATCTACATTATATAATCAAATGCATTGAAACATTCAGAAATAATAATAGTGATTGCAGGTCATTAGCAGATGGGCTAATCGTGTGTGTATCCCCTCCAAATAGATGACATTTGCATATTATGGCAGTCATGCTTTATTTCTTGACATTCCAATAGTTTCCACATATTGAGGTTTTATTTAATTTCATAAGAACGGTAAGGCCGGTTTCACGTTAGCGCTTTTTAAGCGCACGCACGGCCGGGGGTAGCTCCGCCCCGAGCCGGCTCTCTGCCCGGCGTGCCCGCCCCTTGCTTGTAGCGCCGCCTACTAGCGGACAGCGGCGCCTGCGATCGGCGCACCCTATCTTTAGCATAGGGTGCGCAGATCGTGCGCAGGCCGTGCGCTAGTTGCGCTTTGACCTGCGCTGCGCACTTTTGACGGTGCGCCGTGCGCGCCAAAATCCGAAAAGTTTGATTTTGGCGCGCACGGCGCACCGTCAAAAGTGCGCAGCGCAGGTCAAAGCGCAACTAGCGCACGGCCTGCGCACGATCTGCGCACCCTATGCTAAAGATAGGGTGCGCCGATCGCAGGCGCCGCTGTCCGCTAGTAGGCGGCGCTACAAGCAAGGGGCGGGCACGCCGGGCAGAGAGCCGGCTCGGGGGCGGAGCTACCCCTGGCCGTGCGTGCGCTTAAAAAGCGCTAATGTGAAACCGGCCTAACAGTGGTTGTAAAATGAAATAAGTGATTTTTTTTGTCTGGTGTTTGTCAGAGTAATATAACCCTGAATTGAGCCTTTTCATTGCTGTATTCCATTAATCACACTTTTCTTTATCCTGACTTGGTGGGGTGCCACAAATGACGTGCCACGTACACAAATAACCCAGGACCAATACCAATCATTAACGCTGCCACTGAACCTATAGTTTATTGATATCACTTTACTTTTCATTTACAAGAAGAAAAAAACACTTTCAGGCACAAAACAGAAAAGTTCCCTTCTACCAGGAGCCCTGATTAAGCAGCTTATCAGCGTCAAGGTGGTATTATTGAATTACAGATGTTGTAAGACACCTAATGAGCAGACAAGTGTGCTGAGGGCTTATCTTATTTATACAGACTTGGGACTTTAAACATTAACCCCTATATTGCTGGTTTAAAAAAAACTCCTCCTGTGACTCCCAAAAGTGATGGAATTGCCGTAATTACAGTAGGTCTCCAGGTCGCCTGTTGTTCTAGTAACATGATCAGCGAAGAGATGGACAGATCGTCCTTCGATTTTCTCCATCAATTTTAGACAGAAAGTTGGATTTGATTTTGTTGGTATGTGTTGGTATGGACAAGGTCCACTGTTTCTAATTTTTCTTAGATTGGTCCTCCAAAAACTGGTCATCACAGGAGGTCATTCAGCCGGCACTTTCAGTGAATGGCTGTAATACGTGGAGGAGTAAGGCTGGTTTCACGCATCAGTTTTTCGGTATTTGTGCTACCTGTTTCTTTGCAGATACTGTTTTTGTCCATGATTCTGATTTTAACATATTAGCTGCATTCAATGTGAACTATAAAATGCTGATAATTACAGTCATAACAATCTGGAGAAACCTCTACAGATTAAAAAAAAAATCACTGATGCATAACATTTTTTTGAGGACAAGGGAAAAATTGCCCTATTACGGTATGTTGGACTTTCCAGGAAATTCTGAACGGTTGAGATCCCTGCTCAAAACCAACCTCCCCATACATATGTACATGAGCTGGTTGCTAATGCTTCCACTGGCCTTAGAAATAGCAACCAAACTCACAACACTACTGTTTCAGAATGCAGATCCCCTTACGGTTCTCAGCCAGGCTTTGTGAACGATAGCGCTATCTATGCCATTACATAACAGTACAACAAAATTTTCTGAAAGTTTTGCTTCCTTGAAATTTTGAGATGGTTATGATAAACCCATTTGAGCTAAGCAGAAATATATTTTATATTATATTAATCTATGTCACGTAGAAATTTTGAGAAACATGAAATTGAGTTACCGTATATACTCGTGTATAAGCCGACCCATGTATAAGCCGACCCCCTTAATTTTGCCACAGAAACTGGGAAAACTTATTGACTCACGTATAAGCCTAGGGTGGAAAATGCAGTAGCTACAGGTAAATTTCAAAAATAAAAATAGATACCAATAAAAGTAAAATTAATTCAGAAATCAGAAGGTTAAATGTTTCTGAATAGCCGTATTGAATCAGGAGCCCATATAATGCTCCATACAGTTCATGATGGGCCCCATAAGATGCTTCATACAAAATACACACCATATAATGCTGCACAAAGGTTAATAATGGCCCCATATGATGCTCCATAGAATAATATGCCCTGGCCCCATAAGACGTTCCATAGATTATGCCACATATGCTGCCCCATAAGATGCTCCATAGAATATGCCCCCATATGCTGCCCCCATAAGATGCTCCATTGAATATGCCCTCATATGCTGCCCCCATAAGATGCTCTATTGAATATGCCCCCATATGCTGCCCCCATGAGATGCTCCATTGAATATGCTTCAATATGCTGCCCCCATAAGATGCTCCATTGAATTTGCCCCCATATGCTGCCCCCATAAGATGCTCCATTGAATATGCCCCCATATGCTGCCCCCATAAGATTCTCCGTTGAATAGGCCTCTATATGCTGCCCCTATAAGGTGCTCTATGGAATATGCCCCCATAAGATGCTCCATTGAATATGTCCCCATATGCTGCCCCCATAAGATGCCCCATAGATTATGCCCCCATATATTGCTGCTGCTGCTACTGCAGGTACTTAAAAAAAAATAAAAAGGACATACTCACTTCTTGTCCCTGGGGGCCAGGTGCCAGTGTGTTGAGTAGGCGGACACCGGCGCACTACGGGGGACAGGTGTCGCTGCTGGCTCACATGTCCGGTTCCAAAGCTGCTCGCCGCTGTCTGCCCAGGTCCCTCTGTCAGCGACGTCAGGCATTGACTACGTCATCGTGCCCTCTGCTGCCTGAACAGTCACTGACAGCGGGACCCGGCGGGCAGACAGCGGCAAGCAGTGTTGGAACCGGGACAGTTGAATATAGCATATACTTACCTCCCCCTGGCACGTGTCTGCAGCCCTGTTCTCCCATGGTCTCCCTTCCTTCAGCGGTCATGTGGTACTGCTCATTAAAGTCATAAATATGCGCATAATTCATGACTTTAATGGGCTGTACCATGTGACCGCTGTAGGAAGGAAAGGACTCCGTGGGACAAGTAGGTGGGTTGCAGAAATGCGCCAGGGGGGTCAGTATGATGTGACACCACCTCTCCCCCTCCCCCACCTACCCCCTGGCTGTATGACTCACGTATAAGCCGAGAGGGGGACTTTCAACCCAAAAAATGGGCTGAAAATCTCGGCTTATACGCGAGTATATATGGTAATTGGTCAATTAGAAAAATTTGGTCTAGTTGCTGCAGCCGTAAATTGATTACTAAGATATTTCCCTATGTAGGCCTTATGAACTTAGCCTTTGAGAGGCCATATTCAGTACAGACCAAAAGTTTGGACACACCTCATTCAAAGAGTTTTCTTTATTTTCATGACTGAAAATTGTAGATTCACTCTGAAGGCATCAAAACTATGAATTAACACATGTGGAATTATATAATTAACAAAAAAGTGTGAAACAACTGAAAATATGTCTTATATTCTAGGTTCTTCAAAGTAGCCACCTTTTGCTTTGATTACTGTTTTGCACACTCTTGGCATTCTCTTGATGAGCTTCAAGAGGTAGTCACCAGAAATGGTCTTCCAACAGTCGTGAAGGAGTTCCCAGAGATGCTTAGCACTTGTTGGCCCTTTTGCCTTCACTATGCGGTCCAGCTCACCCCAAACCATCTCGATTGGGTTCAGGTCTGGTGACTGTGGAGGCCAGGTCATCTGGTGTAGCACCCCATCACTCTCCTTCTTGGTCAGATAGCCCTTACACGGCCTGGAGGTGTGTTTGGGGTCATTGTCCTGTTGAAAAATAAGTGATGATCCAACTAAATGCAAATCGGATGGAATAGCATGCTGCTGCAAGATGCTGTGGTAGCCATGCTGGTTCAGTATGCCTTCAATTTTGAATATATCCCCAACAGTGTCACCAGCAAAGCACCCCCACACCATCACACCTCCTCCTTCATAGTGGGAACCAGGCATGTAGAGCCCATCCGTTCACCTTTTCTGCGTCGCACAAAGACACGGTGGTTGGAACCAAAGATCTCAAATTTGGACTCATTAGACCAAAGCACAGATTTCCACTGGTCTAATGTCCATTCCTTGTGTTCTTTAACTGAAACAAGTCTCTTCTGCTTGTTGCCTGTCCTTAGCAGTGGTTTCCTAGCAGCTATTTTACCATGAAGGTCTGCTGCACAAAGTCTCCTCTTAACAGTTGTTGTAGAGATGTGTCTGCTGCTAGAACTCTGTGTGGCATTGACCTGGTCTCTAATCTGAGCTCCTGTTAACCTGCGATTTCTGAGGCTGGTGACTCGGATGAACTTATCCTCAACAGCAGAGGTGACTCTTGGTTTTCCTTTCCTGGGCCGGTCCTCATGTGAGTCAGTTTCTTTGTAGCACGTGATGGTTTTTGCCACTGCACTTGGGGACACTTTCAAAGTTTTCCCATTTTTTCAGACTGACTGACCTTCATTTCTTAAAGTAATGATGGCCACTCGTTTTTCTTTACTTAGCTGCTTTTTTCTTGCCATAATACAAATTCTAACAGTCTATTCAGTAGGACTATCAGCTGTGTGTCCACCAGACTTCTGCACAACACAACTGATGGTCCCAACCCCATTTATAAGGCAAGAACTCTCACTTATTAAACCTGACAGGGCACACCTGTGAAGTGAAAACCATTTCCGGTGACTACCTCTTGAAGCTCATCAAGAGAATGCCAAGAGTGTGCAAAGCAGTAATCAAAGCAAAAGGTGGCTACTTTGAAGAACCTAGAATATAAGGCATACAGTATTTTCAATTGTTTCACACTTTTTTGTTAATTATATAATTCCACATGTGTTAATTCATAGTTTTGGTGCCTTCAGAGTGAATCTACAATTTTCATAGTCATGAAAATAAAGAAAACTCTTTGAATGAGAAGGTATGTCCAAACTTTTGGTCTGTACTGTAGTTAATCATAGAATCATAGAATGGTAGAGTTGGAAGGGACCTCCTGGGGTGATCTGGTCCAACGCCCTGCTCAAAGCAGGATTCACTAAATCATCCCAGACAGATGTCTGTCCAGCCCCTGTTTGAAGACTTCCATGGAAGCAGAACTCACCACCTCTCTCTCGGCAGCCTGTTCCACTCATTGATCACCCTAACTGTAAACAAGTTTTTTCTAATATCTAATCTTTGTCTCCTCCCATTGTTTCTAGTCTTTCCTTGTGCAAATGGGAATAAAGATGATCCCTCTACAATGTGACAGCCCTTGATATATTTGTAGACAGCTATTAAGTCTCCTCTCAATCTTGTTTTTACAAGCTAACCATTCCCAAATTCTGTTAACCTTTCCTCATAGGACATGGTTTGCAGACTGGTCACCATTCTGGTTACTCTTCTCTGAACTTGCTCCAGATTGTTGATGTCTTTTTTTAAAATGTGGTGCCCAAAACTCGAAACAGTATTCCAGATGATGTTTGACCAAAGAGGAGTAGAGGGGGATAATGACTTCACGTGATCTAGACTGTATACTTCCTTTTGGCACACTACCGCTTTGGTTCAGCTTTCAATTTGTACATTGTGTCCTCATTATTTTATTATGGATTATTGCTCTTTAAAAAAATGTTTTTTTTAATTGACTCCAAATAAAGTTTAACCAGTTTAGATATAGCTTCTTTTTGCTTTTTTTGATGTTTTTGTATGCTTCTGTTAATACATCCCAGAATTGCATTTGCCTTTTTTTGCTGCTGCATCACACTGTTGACTCATGTTCAGTCTGTGATCTATTAGTATACCCAAGTCTGTTTCACATGTGCTGTTGCTTAGCCCTATTCCTCCTATTCTGTATATGCTGTTTTCATTTTTATTGCCCAGATGTAGTACTTTGCATTTTTCCCTGTTAAAAAAAATTCTGTTAGTTGCTGCCCACTGCTCCAGTTTATTTGTATCTTTTTGAATCCTCTCTTCTCTAGTATTAGCTACCCCTCCTAGCTTTGTGTCGTCAGCAAATTTAATCAGTGTACCCTCAATTCCTTCATCTACATCATTGATAAAGATGTTGAACAATACAAGGCCCAGGACAGAGCCCTGTGATACCCCTCTTGAGACATTCTTTCAACTGGATGTGCAGCCATTTACGACCACTCTTTGGGTCCGATCACTAAGCCAGTTATGAATCCACCTAACAGTTGACTTGTCCATTCCATACTTAGTCATTTTTTCAATAAGGATGATGTGAGATACTTTGTCAAATGCTTTGCTGATAAGATATACTGTATCTACAGCATTTTCCTGATCCACCCAGTTAGTGATTCTATCATAGAAGGAAATTAAGTTAGTCTGACATGAATTATTAGTCAAATCACTGCTCTATTTCCCATATGAATGCAGGTGAAAGTAAGCATCAATAGAAGTAATTTTCTTTTGAATTCTGATTTCACACTTGTATTTAAAGTGCTCTACTTCATATAGAAGAATTGTCATTGCCAGTAAATGCAATGAGATTCATAGATTAACATTGTAGCAAAGGTCTGACGTTACTATCTGACATATATGTAGTTTGTGAGAGATTACATTCTGTCGATTATTTAGTCTGAACCTTTCTTTTCTATCTGCTAATGTATTCCACTCTGCAGCTGGAATGTCATGCCGCCATGCTCCACTGCTCAGACGTACATCATCTGAAAATTAATGATTTCCACATCTGCACAGTTTTTCTTACTGAGCCATTAATCCTGTACTTTGTCACTAGATGTTTGCATCCCACATGTATTATTTTGGACCTATTTGCATTAAGTCACTATGGGCATGCAACGCAAAATCATTGTAAATTATTCATTAATCACTGTCTGCCAACTATACCCTCTTGTGAGTTTTGATAACGCAGATGGTTTAAATGCAGTAAACAGTTTAATACCGTAAGGAACTCATGATGATGAATAGGGACATAATACCAAAAGTGCCCTGTACTTCCCCATGGCATACACTAAACTGCGGAGATTAGCTGGAAGTCTCCTATATAAGTGTGAAGCCAGTCATTTGGTTCACTGCTCTATAAAGAATATTCATTATTATGGATGAGTGAACGTGCTCCCTGAAACTTGGTTATCACTTGCACGGTGAGCAATGGACGGTGCTTGATGTAAGACTAAAATCCATCTTTGGCGCTTGTTACATAACCAATAAGTAGAGATGAGTGAACCCAAACAGTAAAGTTCGGGGTCCTTACCGAACACCTACTGTTCGGGCACGGACTCCGAACACGGACTTCACCAGGAAGTCCGTGTTACTGTTCGGGTTCGGCTGCCGGAACACCGGGTGTTTGAGCACTGTCATGTGCATAACAGCATGGCAAACACTGCTTCTGATCGGTGGTGAAATCATCCCCCCGTCAGTCAGAAAGCCGCTGTTCACACGCTGCCTTTTATGGGCAGCTGCAGGCAACTATTTTTAGGCTTGGGGGGCAATATCCATAACCTCTTACCAGCCTGAGAATACCAGCCCCCAGTTGTCTGCTTTAGCAAAGCTGGTTGTCAAAAGTGGGGGTACCCCACGCTGGGTTTTTTTATTATTTATTTAAATAATCAAAAAAACAGCATGTGGACCCCTCTATTCTTGCTAACTAGCCTTGTAGAAGCTGACAGCTGAGGGTTGCAGCAGTTTTGTCTGGCTGGTTAGCAAAAATACAGGGGAACCCATGCCGAGTTTAATTATTTATCTATAGCACAGAAACGGCTGATGAATTCTCCCATCCACCGCTCCTGCTCTCACTGTTATTAGCGACTGCAGATGTCGGATGATGGGATCAGTAGTCCCATCCACTGACACCAGTTACAGGAGGTAAGCTTTATACCTCTGATCACAGCTGAGCACTCCCGATGTCTTTTGACAGCATGGGAACCATGTCTCTCTGACCAGCGGTGACAGAAGCGGTGCACATGACAGAGCAGCAAACACTGGATGTTCGGACCCCACATTCAAGTGAATGGGGACTGGGTTTGGGTCCGCGCACCTGAACTTTATGTAACTGTTCTGCCGAACCCGCCAAACCCGAACATCCAGGTGTCTGCCCATCTCTACCAATAAGCATTTGGGGATTGCCTGTGAGTCACTATAATGCTGTTTCCATCTTGGTTGTGGCATTACTGTGATTGGTTGGCCTTTTGACATCATCAGGGATTATAAAAGCACAGGTGCCACCCAATTCGAAACTCTGATGCCATTGCACAGCTCTGTGACATTTCGAATTGGAGGGAGAGAATGCTTGTCTAGGCCTGTGTGCACAGTAGTAATGAATCAGAGGCCTATAGTCTGGACACCCGTGCCAAAGTTGAGCCATCATACTAACAGCCCTTCGAAGGCCTAATCATTTGTTTTGCTTTTTGTACCTCATACAATCTGCATTTAGCCTAGGGAAGGGGAGAGAGTCACACAAGCAGGGACAGTGACAGAATCTAGTCTGTAGATAGGTATTAGGCCTGTGGTCAGTTGGCAAATATATAGCTGCAGCTTTTTTTGTGGGGGCTGAAAAAATTAAATATATTTTGATCCAACAAGTATTGTGTGCTTTGAGGTCTTTTTTGTGTTATATAACAAACCCAAAAATAGTTTAAATATTTTCCTTTTATACATTTCTCAGCCATTCACTATTCCGTAGTGTGTAATACATTTCTGTGATCTCTAAAACTGAAAGAAAGCTTTTTAAAAATGTTGTAGGCTTCCACTTTTCAGGCATACAGGGTTTTGTGGTCTGAACATTTTCTAAAACTGAAAAAAAAGATTTTAAAAATTTTGTAGGCTTCCATTTCTCAGCCGCACAGTGTTACATGGTTTGTGAAAATTTCTGTGATGTCTAAAACTGAGAAAAAGCTTTTAAAATGTTTGTAGGCTTCCATTTCTCAGCCATACAGTGTTATGTGGTCTGTGAACATTTCTGTCATCTCTAAAATTGAAAAAAAAGCTTTTAAAAATTTTGTAGGCTTCCATTTGCCAGCCAAACAATGGTCTGTAAACATTTACATGATCTCTAAAATTGGAAAAAAACTTTTAAAAATCTTGTAGGCTTGCATTTCTGAGCCATACAGTGTTAAATGGTCTGTGAATATTTCTGTGATCTCTAAAATTCAAAAAAAGTTTTAAAAATTTGCAGACTTCCATTTCTCAGTCATACAGTATTACATGGTCTATGTACATTTCTATGATCTATAAAGCTGAAAAAAGCATTTAAACTATTTTTCTGGATTGAATTTTATTGTCATCCATACACTTTTGCATTCTTTCTGTTACATTACGATGAAGTAAACTCCCAAAAAAACTTTGATTGCTGCAGGTAACCAATTTTTTTCTTTTATTAAAAATAAACTTGGTTTCAAGAGTCCTAGAAATTACAAAATGCGTAAGATGTGCTTTAAGGGATGGCAAAGTGGAAGTGCTGATGATGGTGAGTGCAGATGCTAAGGACATGGGACAGGTGCGACAATGCCTGTTGGTGGAGCACAGGAAACACGCCCATCCACGACACATAGGTTCCCATCCCATTTTGCAGGGAGGCACGGTACACCAGTTTTGAAGTCAGAGCAGTGCAAACAGGTGGTCGGTTGGCTAACAGATAATGCTTCCAGCAGGCTCGGCAACACCACATGGTCCAGTCGCACCAGCCTAATGTCTGGATCACTTAATCCTCACCCTACTCCTCCTTCCTCCCACCATGGTGAGTCCCTGGAGACTAGCGATCACACACTGACACTCTGAGGAGCTCTTTTTAAAACAGAATTTCTTGACCGTGGCCTCTCATCCTGCATTCTCTAAAACGGACAGAAGGATGTGCTGTTTAGTGATGCACAAAGGTTAGAGCAACCACGGTCACAAGAACATGATGGCGCGAAATGGCAAATTTGGGATAAGGAGGAAGATGATGATGAGACACAGTTGCAGATAAAAAAAATATAAATAACCCATCCGTACCAAAAAGATTCCCCAAAGGGAAGTGGTCAGAATCAACACCAACGTCTCAAAAGTGTCATAGAAAGATTTTATTGGCAACAATTTATTCAGTATTCAAATCAATAGTAATCTCATACATTGAGGGACATTAATACTACTTGCTCCATTATTAATACTCTCATATAAGATATGTTGTATATACCAATAAAGGCCCATATATAGACCAATGAAATTGCACAGTGTCAATAAAGTCTTTCTATGACACTTTTGAGAAGTTGGTGTTGATTCTGACCACTTCCCTTTGGGGAAATTTTGTGGTACGGATGGGTTCTTTATATTGTTTATAGTGACACAACAGTAATTTTGGGGATTTTTTCATTTGAGACAGTTGCGGATAAGTCTTGTTGTTGGTAAGTCACGAAGTTAGGAGGACCAGCGTGTGATGACGGAAGACAAGGTGGTGGATCACTAACCCAACTGGGAAGTTGGCATGCAGAGCAAGGCCAGCAGCACTGAAGGGTAGAGACCGGCAGCACTGAAGCAGGCAGAAAGAGGCAGTGGGATAAACAGAGGGACAAGTCAGGGAACTATTCCGCAGTTTCTCCATCAAAGAGTTAGGTGTACCCCAGTCTGGGACTTTTTGAAAGCGAGTTCTAAGACAAATAAAATGGCCATTTGTAACCTGTGCCAAGCCAAGATGAGCAGAGGCCTGATCACTAAGTGACTAACCATCACCAGACCAGCATGATCAGGCACATGTCATCTAACCACCCAACTCGGTGGGCCTAACGCTTGAGTCCACGATTGGTGCCATGGGGTGACACCACTGCTTCTTTCCCTGTATTAGATGCTTCCCAATCCCCTGTCCAAAGGCCTGGCACAAACGCCTCCTGCCCTGCACCTATGCTTGCACATTCTGACTTACCATCATCAGTCACTTTTAAATCTTTGCCCCAGATCAGTGTTCAGCTGTTCCTACCCAGGTCTTGGAATAAAAAAGAAAGTTTCCAGCCATCCACTCACCTACCCACAGACCCAAATGCTAAATGGGCACATTTCCAGACTGCTTTCCATGGAAATGTTGCCATATAGGCTGGTAAACATGGAGGATTTCTGATGATTTATGGAGGCAGCCGTCCCTCTGTACTTGGTCCCCAGCTGCTACTTTTTCTCCTGGTTTGGCATCCCCGCTTTGCACCAGCACGTGTTCCAGGAACATTACCCATGCCGTTACCAACGCACTTACTGGCATTGTCCACTTAATGACTGACGAACGCTTGTGGCCAGGGATGCTACATTTCTCTGATGGCACACAGGGTGAACATTGTGGAGGCTGGGGCTGAGTCACAACCTTTGTACCGCCTCTCCTACATGAATGGACTGAGAATGGAAATTAGGAGGAAGAAAGGGAGGAGGAGGAGATGGAGAGTCATCATCATGGTGGAGAAAGGAAAGTGTTGGCTGTATGGAGCTTGGTACATATGGCTGACATTATGCACCACTGCCTTTCCTGTGACCCTCGCGTTACATTCATCTTGGCCACATAAGAGTACTGGTTGTTTATCCTGCTAGACCCACATAAGGAGATCTTTGCATCTCTTCTTCCTGAGGTGGAGAGGTCTTCAAAAATGGTGCCATACCAGAAGGCCATTGTGGAAAATATGCTAAAAAAATTCCCTCAGACAACTCTACCAGCAGGGTGCAAGCTTCCTTGCCCAACCAAAGAGGAGAGGCCAGGGAGACACACAGAAGATGCAGGGGTACACTGTCAAAGGCATGTACCAATTTCATAACATCAGACCACCACCCAGGGTCAGATGACTGGGTATTTTTGACAAGGACGGAAAAGCTTTTAAAGATGGTCAAGCAATACTTGGCTGACCTAATTCCTCTGTAACTTTCAACTATTGGGTCTCAAACTGGACACCTGGCATGAGCTGTCCCTCTATGACTTGGATGTGTTGTACTGCCCTTCCGCTAACGTCCTGTCTAAGCAGGATCTTAGTGCTGCTGGGGGGTCATAACAAACAGGCACTTTTGCCTGGCAACAGAGAATGCAGACAGGCTCACTGTAATAAAAATGAAGAAAGCCTGGATTAGCCCACACTTTTCCTCACCACCAGATGACAGCAGTACATAAAGTGTTTGTAATATTCAATACTTTAATGAGTCCCTCCAGTTGTTGCTTTTGAGGGGTCTATGGATGACCCTCCTCATAATTTTTCTCTGTCATTGCACTTTCTACTCATCCATAGGGCATTACATCTTCTTGGGTATATTCTGTTGCAATAGCCTCAAAAAACTTGTCATTTCATTGGTATATAACCCTCAAAAAAGTGTTCAAAATATTTCAGGGTGCAGCCAGGCCCAGCATTTTTGGTATTGTAAACTGGAGTGTCTGTTCACATGGGAAGCATTTACAGTAGTAAATGCTGGGCAGCCTTCCTGATCGTATAGTATGGTCATCACTAATAGGCTGTACGCCCGATACTGTGCATTACCTGTATGTGAACAGCACCCTAGTCAAGCCTCTTTTGTGCAATCATATATTAACCCCTTCACTACCAAGGGTGGTTTGCACGTTAACTCCCTGGCCAATTTTTACTATTCTGACCACTGTCCATTTATGAGGCCATAACTCTGGAACGCTTCCATGGATCCCGGTGATTCTGACACTGTTTTCTTGTGACATATTGTACTTCATGTTAGTAGTAAAATTTCATTCATATAACTTGCGTTTATTTGTGAAAAAAATGGAAATTTAGTGAAAATTTTGAAAAATTTCACAGTTTTCCAACTTTGAATTTTTATGCCCTTAAATCACAGAGATATGGCACACAAAAAACTTAATAAGTAACATTTCCCACATGTTAACTTTACATCAGCACAATTTTGGAACCAAAATTTTTTTTGTTAGGAAGTTATAAGGGTTAGAAGTTGACCAGTGATTTCTCATTTTTGCAACACCATTTTATTTTTACGGACCACATGATATTTGAAGTCACTTTGAAGGGTCTATATGATAGAAAATACCCAAAAGTGACACCATTCTAAAAACTTCACCCCTTAAGGTGCTCAAAACCACATTCAAGGAGTTTATTAACCCTTCAGGTGCTTCACAGGAATTTTTTGAATATTTAAAAAAAAATGAACATTTAACTTTTTTTCACAAAACAAATACTTCAGGTTCAATTTTTTTTATTTTACCAAGGGTAACAGGAGAAATTGGACTGCAAAAATTATTGTGCAATTTGTCCTGAGTACGCTGATACCTGATATGTGGGGGGGGAACCACTGTTTCGGTGCATGGCAGAGCTCAGAAGGGAAGGAGCGCCGTTTGACTTTTACATTGCAAATTGGCTGGAATTCAGATCGGACGCCATGTCACGTTTGGAGAGCCCCTGATGTACCTAAACACTGGAAACCTCCCACAAGTGACCCCATTTTGGAAACTAGACCCCCCAAGGAACTTATCTAGATATGTGGTGAGAACTTTGAACCCACAAGGGCTTCACAGAAGTTTATAACGTACAGCGGTACAATTAAAAAATCATATTTTTTCCACAAAATGATCTTTTCACCCCCAATTTTTATTTTCCCAAGGGTAACAGGACCCTAAAAGTTATTGTGCAATTTGTCCTGAGTAAGCTGATACCCCATGTGTGGGTGTAAACGACTATTTGGGCGTATGGCAGAGCTCGGAAGGGAAGCAGCGCCATTTGACTTTTTTGGCTGGAATTGAGATCGGACACCATGTCGCGTTTGGAAAGCCCCTGATGTACCAAAGCAGTGGAATCCCCCCACAAAGGACACCATTTTGGAAACTAGACCCCCCAAGGAACTTATCTAGATGTGTGGTGAGAACTTTGAACCCCCAAGTGCTTCACAGAAGTTTATAACGCCCAGGCGTGAAAATAAAAAAATCATATTTTTTTCCACAAAAATGATATTTTTGCCCCCAATTTTTTATTTTCCTAAGGGCAACAGGAGAAATAAGACCCCAAAAGTTGTTTTGCAAATTGTCCTGAGTAGGCTGATACCCCATATGAGGGGGTAAAACACTGCTTGGGTGCTTGGCAGAGCTTGGAAGGGAAGGACCACCATTTGACTTTGCCAATGCAGAATTGGCTGGAATTGAGATCAGACGCCATGTTGCATTTGGAGAGCACCTGATGTGCGCAAATAGTGGAAACCCCCAATTCTAACTCCAACCCTAACCCCAACACACCCCTAACCCTAACCCTAGCCCTAACCCTAGCCCTAACCCTAGCCCTAATCCTAACCCTAACCCTAGCCCTAACCCTAATGGGAAAATGGAAATAAATACATTTTTTTAATTTTATTATTTTTCCCTAACTAAGGGGGTGATAACGGGGGGTTTGATTTACTATTTATGGTGGTTTTTATGTATGGCAGCTGTCACATGCTAAAAGACGCTTTTTATTGTAAAAATAGTTTTTGCATCACCACATATTGTGAGCTATAATTTTTCCATATTTTGACCCACCGAGTCATGTAAGGTCTTATTTTTTGCGGGACGAGTTGACGTTTTTATTGGTACCATGTTCGGGCATGTGACATTTTTTGATCGCTTTTTATTTCGTTTTTTGGGACGCAGAATTTACAAAAACCAGCGTTTCATGAATATCTTTTGGGGGGGTGCGTTTACACAGTTCCTCGTGCGATAAAGTTGATAAAGCGGCTTTATTCTTCGGGTCGGTACGGTTACAGCGATACCTCATTTATGTCGTTTTTTTATGTTTTGGTGCTTTTAGGCAATGAAAACAATTTTATATAAAAAATAATTATTTTTACATTGCTTTATTCTGCGAGCTATAACTTTTTAATTTTTTGCTGATGATGCAGTATGATGGCTCATTTTTTGCGGGACAAGATGACGTTTTCAGCGGTACCATGGATATTTATATGCGTCTTTTTGATCGTGCGTTATTGCACTTTTTGTTCAGCGGTATGATAATAAATAATTATTTTTTGCTTCGTTTTTTATTTTTATTTTTTAAGGGGTTCGCTTAAGGGGTTAACTAATGGGACAGTTTTATAGGGCTGGTCGTTACGGACGCGGCGATACCAAATATGTGTACTTTTATTGTTTATTTTTTTATTTCCAAAAAATGAATTTATTGGGGAATATTTTTTTTTTTTATTTATTTAGCGATTTTTTTTAAATTATTTTTACACTTTTCCTTTTTTTTTTACTTTATTACAATGTCCCAGGGGGGACATAACTGTCATGTGACAGATCGCTGATCTGTCACCTCACAGATCGCTGTGACATATCAGCGATCTGTCACAGCCACTGCTGCAGGCTTCCTCATGCCTGTGCTCTGCGGGCAGTGAGGAAGCCAGCTTCCTGCAGGCCCCCGGAGGTCCCCGCCGCCATATTGGATCCGGGGACCTGCAGGAAAGGAGCCCCCCGCAGCAGCGCTGCACATTGTGCTGCCGTGGGGGGCTCAGGGAAGCACGGAGGGAGCCCCCTCCCTGCCGATGCTTCCCTTTAACCCCCGGTACACCGCAATCGTGTTTGATCGCGGTGTACAAGGGGTCAATGTGTCGGGGGCGGTCCGTGACCGCCCCTGACACATTGTGTCGGGTGTCAGCTATGATAATTAGCTGACACCCGGTCGCGATAAGCAGCGCTCACCACGTGGGCGCCGCTTATCGCTATGATGTAATATTCCGTCCATAGTAATTAGGGCCCAGGGCACATGGACGGAATATTACGTCCAATGAAGGAAAGGGGTTAAGCAATCACCCACTCCATGAATTTGTAGGCTGTGAGTGGTTGTCTTATCAGTATTTTGCACATGTGTTGCTGCCATCTTTACTACATACAGTAGGTTTGCTGCATCCTGATTTGTGCATTTGCTTGGAGACCTGATGGATTACTTCTTGAATTTTTGGTGGATTTTTAGTGTTCTTTTTGCGACTTTGCTATTAAGTTTAGTGGGCTGCAATTCTACAGTATTGTGATGTATTGCACAAACCAATACAGGTTAAGGCACCTCAGTAATATATAAGAAATAACAGTTGAAATCACTCTCCCCTTTTACCAGAATGTAAATAACAAAATAATAATAATAAAATCAATTTATTTCACATTTCCACATGCATAATGTCCTGAACTAATAAAATATAATAATACTTGTCCCACTTGGAGAAAAAAAATCTGATGTAAAAGCTTTGACATTTTGCAAAATGTAGGCGCAACTGGGAGTTGAGCCAAATTTTTGCAACTCTGGTCATTTTCACGCCAGTTTCTGCCTGTGCTGACAAAATGGGCGGAGCTAGGATGAGACAGGGGTGCAGCAAGTTCGGGACTCCACAGCTTGTCCAATTCATGATATGTAACATTCTCTATGCAAGGTTGCAAACTTAGAGGGAAAGTGGGTGTAAATCCTTGCTGCCAGAGGTCCAATATGTGATAGGAGACCAAGAGTGTTTTGATGCAGTTTTTATTTATCAATGCGTTTGGAAGTATTCATACAGTACTTCTTCATCAGGACAAACCACTATGATGGGATACAGCTTGTAAAAATGCGGAATAAATATTTATTATTCATTTGACAAATAAAATCCGTTTCAAAACATTCTTGGCCTATCGCATATTGGACCTCTGGCAGCATGTCTTTACATCCACTTTCCAAGTTTGGTTCTTATCACTCATGGAGAATGTGCTTCAGCATATTCCGACAAGATAATACAAGGATTGTGACTGTCACAACCCCATCAAACATGCACCTCTTCATGAGTCAGGAGCCTCCGACTCCAGTATGCTCTTTCCTCAGGATAGTCTTGATTAATTGGGCCCTTAGATTTTCTGGTCTGTTTATGGCTCTTAAAAGGTGAGGAGAAAAAAATGAAAGTGAAAATGAGAAAAATGGGGGCACGAGGAGCCATTCATTCCCTAAATGTAAGGAATAGAACTAAGCAACAGCACACGTGAAAAATACTTGGGTATACTTATACATCACAGACTGCACATGAGTCAACAGCGTGATGCAGCAACAAAAAAGCAAACACAGCTCTAGAATGTATTAAGAGAAGCAAAGAGTCTAGATCGTGTGAAGTAATTATCCCCCTCTACTCATCCTTGGTCAGACCTCATCTAGAATATTGTGTCCAGTACTGGGCATCACATTTTAAAAAAAGACATTGGAAAACTGGAGGAAGTTCAGAGAAGAGCTACAAGGATGGTGAGCGGACTGCAAAGAATGTCCTACGAGAAACGGTTAAAGGATCTGGAAATGTTTAGCTTGCAAAAAAGAACGCTAAGAGGAGACTTAACTGTCTACAAATATCTGAAGGGCTATCATGGTGTAGAGGGATCATCCTTCTCATTTGCAAATGGAAACAAGAGAAGCAATGGAATGGAACTGAAAGGGAGAAGATACAGATTAGATATAGGAAAAACTTTTTGACAATGAGAGTGATCAATGATTGGAACAGGCGGCCACGAGAGATGGTGATTTCTCCTTCAGTGGAAGTCTTCAAACGGAGGCTGGGCAGACATCTGTCTGAGATGGATTAGTGAATCCTGCATTGACCATGGGGTTGGACACGATGATCCTGAGTAGTGATGAGCGAGTGTACTCGTTACTCGAGATTTCCTGCGCATGCTCGGGTGATGTCTGAGTATTTGCATATGCTTGGAGATTTAGTTTCTGCCACCGTAGTTGCATGATTTGCAGCTGCAGCCTGAATACATGTGGGGATTGCCTGTCTGTTAGGAAATCCCCACATGTATTCAGCCTGTCCAGCAGCCGCAAATCATGCATTTAAGGTGACAGATACTAAATCTCCGAGCACATCCAAATGCTCGGAGATCACCCGAGCATGCGCGGGAAATATCGAGTAACGAGTACACTCGCTCATCTCTAATCCTGAGGGTCCTTCCAAATATTACATTCTATGATTAAAATTGTAAAAATATAAAATTAATGCATTCAAAAACATAAAAATGATTTGTATACATCATCATTTAGGTAGATATTTAACTAATTTGTATTGTAGCATATATTATTTCACAGGTATATTTGAAACTGTATAGATTCTGTTGCCAATATCCCTATTGGAATACTCACCCCATGTTTTACCCCTAAATATTTTTAATTTTGAGTGAAATCATAGAGATACAGAGAAAGGATACTCAATGGAACGTTTCTCCTTTAAATCTGTAAGTGATCTACACGCTGCCTGTGCTTGTACAACACTTGGCCTTTTCCTCATTTCGTATACATAGCCTGATAGATTTGGTTTCTGCTCCAATAACCTTAATTTGTGTTCTGCAACATGTTATCAGTCTCTCATTGTGTAAATGCCTTAAAAGATGAACGCGTAAATATTGTTCTGCTTTCGTGAACAAGCCATTAATGGTGTTTATAACACATGTCTGAGAGGCTGAAAAAGGCCAATTTGATGTTTATAGCATTTTTGGGTAACCGCAGTTATAATCCCATAACACAACCTGCTAAAAGCAGACATCAGATGCCTGAGGATTTCTTGCTAACAAAGGCAAAAGTACAGCAAATATTTTCCAGCCATTCCGCTGTGACTACATATAGAAAGAGAGAAATAAAATGTGACAAAATGCATTCTGGACAGATGCCTTTTACCACTAAGAATTATCCCGCCAATGACATAGATGACATCGGTATACATAAATATGTCTACTGTTAAATTTTCCTGAATTTGGTTAGAAAAATATTCAGGATTGAGAGTCCTCAGTAGTTGATACCTTTTAATGGCTAACTGAAAAGATGGTAACACATTGCAAGCTTTCAAGACTACTCAGGTCTCTTCATCAGACCTGAGTAGTCTTGAAAGCTTGCAATGTGTTACCATCTTTTCAGTTAGCCATTAAAAGGTATCAACTACTGAGGACTCTCAATCCTGAATATTTTTCTATCCACTGGCTAACACGGTACAAAGATATACATCTTTCCTGAATTTGGTTAAGTACTCAAATTTCCCACAAATCCAATAGATTATCAAGACATGCTACCAAAGTGCTTGATAAGCTGCCACTCACATCACAAACACATGGTGACCACACAGTTACACATAGCATAAACATCTCCTAACAGAGTATCGCAGAATTGAGTTTGTTTTAATTTTTTTTAAATGCTGTTCATTTTATGCCATTAATCTTGGGACGTGTTCAGTCAAGAAAAAGGGTAATCAAGAACACATTTTCAAAACGTATTTCACTGAAAAACCCCTTGCAATGGTCTATCAAATACACCAGACACAAGGGAAAAATAAAAGAATAAAGTCACATTAAAGGTGTTAAGGGATACCCTATTTTCACACTGTCCTCTATGGACACCTAAGTATAGTTTAAGCACAAACCATATACAACAGGTGAAATAAGTACTGAACACGTCATCATCAATTTTCTAAGTAAATCTATTTCTAAAGGTGCTATTGACATGAAACTCTCACCTGATGTTTGTAACAACTAGAGATGAGCGAATATTTCAATATTTGGTTAGGATCACGATTGTCAAATTTACAATATTTGTCGATTTAATCGTCAATTTAATCACCCAATATAGCCGAATGCCATGCACAGCATAAACGCTGGTACTTCCCATGCTGTGTGACAATTACGGCTTTTCTTCTATCTAGCTATTAAGCTAATACAGTGCCTTGCGAAAGTATTCAGTCCCCTGGAACTTTTCTACATTTTCCCACATATCATGATTGAAACATAAAGATACCAAATGTAAATTTTTGGTGAAGAATCAACAACAAGTGGGACACAACTGTGAAGTTGAACGAAATTTCTTGGGTTATTTTACATTTCTGTGGAAATTCAAAAACTGAAAAATGGGGTGTGCAATATTATTCGGTCCCTTTAACTTAATACTTTGTTGCGCCACCTTTTGCTGCCATTACAGCTGCAAGTCACTTGGGGTATGTCTCTATCAGTTTTGCACATCGAGAGACTGAAATTCTTGCCCATTCTTCTTTGGCAAAGAGCTAGAGCTCAGTGAGGTTTGATGGAGATCGTTTGTGAACAGCAGGTTTCAGCTCTTTCCACAGATTCTCGATTCGATTCAGGTCTGGACTTTGACTTGGCCATTCTAACACCTGGATACATTTATTTGTGAACCATTCCATTGCAGATTTTGCATTATGTTTGGGATCATTGTCTTGTTGAAAGACAAATCTCTGTCCCAGTCTCAGGTCTTTTGCAGACTCCAACAGGTTTTCTTCAAGAATAGTTCTGTATTTGGCTCCATCCATCTTCCCATCAATTTTAACCATCTTCCCTGTCCCTGTTGAAGAAAAGCAGGCCCAAACCCTGATGCTGCCACCACCTTGTTTGACAGTGGGAATGGTGTGTTCAGGGTGATGAGCTGTGTTGCCTTTACGCCAAACATATCGTTTGGAATTGTTGCCAAAAAGTTTAATTTCTTCCACATGTTTGGTCTGTCTCCCAGGTGGCTTGTTGCAATCTTTAAACAACACTTTTTATGGATATCTTTGAGAAATGGCTTTCTTCTTGCCACTCTTCCATAAAGGTCAGATTTGTGCAGTGAATGACTGTTTGTTGTCCTATGGACAGACTGTCCCACCTCAGCTGTAGATCTCTGCAGTTCATGCAGAGTGATCATGGGCCTCTTGGCTGCATCTCTGATCAGTCTTCTCCTTTTCTGAGATGAAAGTTTAGAGGGACGGCCGGGTCTTGGTAGATTTGCAGTGGTATGATACTCCTTCCATTTCAATATGATCGCTTGCACAGTGCTCCTTGGAATGTTGAAAGTTTTGGAAATCATGTTGTATCCAAATCCAGCTTAAAACTTCTCCACAATAGTATCACAGACCTTCCTGTTGTGTTCCTTGGTCTTCATGATGCTCTCTGTGCTTCATACAGAACCCTGAGACTATCACAGAGCAGGTGCATTTATATGGAGACTTGACTACAAACAGGTGGATTATATTTATCATCATTAGTCAATTAGGACAACATTGGATCACTCAGAGATCCACAATGAACTTCTGGAGTGAGTTTGCTGCACTGAAAGTAAAGGGGCCGAATAATATTGCACGCCCCACTTTTCAGTTTTTGAATTTCCACAAAAATTTAAAATAACCAATAAATTTCGTTCAACTTCACAATTGTGTCCCACTTGCTGTTGATTCTTCAACAAAAATTTACATTTAGTATCTTAGTGTTTGAAGCATGATATGTGGGAAAAGTTTGAAAAGTTATATACTGCTCAAAAAAATAAAGGGAACACTATTCCATTTGCAGCAGGCTATTTGTGTTCCCTTTATTTTTTTGAGCAGTATATAATATGTATATATGTGTATATACATACTGTATGCAGGGCTGTATTTACCATTAGGCACTTGAGGGCTCGTGCCTGGGGCGGGACTCTGCAGGGGGGTGGCACCTGAGCAAGGTTTGTTTTGTTTTTTCTTTTTTGTTATTTTTTTAAAGTCAAGGGTTGCTCCGCCCACAGCCCGCCCACCTGCCTCAGACTTCCTGCTGCGGGGGTCATCGCTATGGAGGGTGAATCACTGCTGAGGAGGAGTGAGGACATCCACCGTCCAGCAGAAAATCTGGAGGAATGTCTGGGCAGCACTCAGTCGGGTAGCTGCCACAAATGCTTTGATAGTTCTGCAAGGTAAAGGCTAGATTCACACTTGCGCCGTTTTGTGCAGCGCTTCGAGCGCAAATTAAACGAATGCAAAAAACGCTTGCAAACGCTTGTGAACGCATTGATTTTTCGTCGCATTATCATGCGCAATACGACAAAAAAGTGCAGCGTTGATATGCGTTTGCAAGCGTTTTCCATGCATTTGCGTTTTTTATGCGCATAGGTTGTCTTGGTGTCACATTTCACAGGAGGAAAATCCTTGCAAAATTCTTGCAACAGACTCCACCAATGGGACACTAGTGGGCGTGGATCATGGGAATTCTTTATATAGACCCTGTTTAAAGCTGAATTCTTCACATTGGCATGTATTTTCAAAACTTTGTCCCACAGCCCCCAATGCCCCTTTTAGCCATTCAGCCCTGTTCTGCAAAAGCCAGCTTCTCCACCATGACAGAAGATCAGCTCTCCACCCTTCTGTCAAAATCACACCTCACCACTTGTGCCCTTGACCCACTCCCGTCTCACCTCATCCCTAACTTGGTCACAGTCTTCATCCCATCTCTAATGCACCTCTTCAACCTTTCACTTACAAATGGTGTCTTTCCCTCATCCTTCAAATATGCCTCAATCACACCCATCCTCAAAAAGCCCTCCCTTGATCCATCCTCTGTGTCTAACTATCACCTGATATCTCTTCTCCCTTACGCCTCAAAACTACTTGGACAGCATGTATATCTTGAACTGTCCTCCCACCTCTCCTCCTGTTCCCTCTTTGACCGGTTACAATCTGGCTTTCGACCACATCACTCAACTGAAACTGCCCTAACTAAAGTCACTAATGACTTACTAACCCCCAAGAGCAAGTGACACAACTCTGTCCTCCTTCTCCTTGACCTGTCCTCTGCCTTCGACACCGTAGACCATTCTCTCCTGCTACAGACTCTCTCATCTCTTGGCATCACAGATTTGGCCCTATCCTGGATCTTATCATACCTAACATTTAGTGTCTCCCTCTCACATATCACCTCCTCACCTCGCCCCCTGTCTGTTGGTGTTCCTCAAGGCTCTGTCCTAGGACCCCTACTATTCTCCATCTACACCTTTGGCTTGGGACAGCTCATAGAATCCTACGATTTGCAATATCACCTCTATGCCGATGACACGCAGATCTACCTATCTAGACCCAACCTCGCCTCCTTACTGACTGAAATCCCCACAATGTCTGTCTGCTATCTCAGCCTTCTTCTCTGCTCGCTTTCTCAAACTAAACATGGACAAAACAGAATTCATCATCTTTCCCCCATCTCACTCTACCCCTCCACCAGACATATCCATCAATGTCAATGGCCGCATTCTTTCCCTGTCCCGCACGCTCGGTGCCTTGGGGTGATGCTCGACTCTGCACTCTCTATCAAACCACATATCCAGGCCCTCGCCTCCTCCTGACGCCTCAAACTCAAAAATATTTCCCGGATCCGCTCATTCCTCAACCACTAAACCACAAAAACACTAGTGCATGCTCCTATCATCTCCTGCCTCGACTACTGCAACCTCCTACTCTCTGGCCTCCCCTCTAGCACTCTGGCTCCGCTCCAGTCCATCCTACACTCTGCTGCCCGACCAATCCATCTGTCTCCCCGCTATTCCCCAGCCTCCCCCTATGCCAGGCCATTCACTGGCTTCCTATTGCCCAGAGGCTCCAATTCAAAACCCTAACCATGACATACAAAGCCATCCACAACCTGTCTCCTCCATACATCTGTGACATGGTCTCTAGGTACCTACCCACACGCAACCTTCGATCATCTCAAGATCTCCTTCTCTACTCCCCCCTTATCTCTTCCCACAACCGCATACAAGACTTCTCCCGTGCTTCCCCCATACTCTGGAACTCTCTGCTGCAACACATCAGACTCTCACCATCAACGGAAACCTTCAAGAAGAACCTGAAGACCCACCTGTTCTGACAAGCCTACAGCCTGCAATGATCCTCGGTCTACTGAACCACCGCATGACCTGCTCTACCTTCTCCTACTGTATCCTCACCCATCCCTGTAGACTGTGAGCCCTCGCGGGCAGGGTCCCCTCTCCTTATTTACTTGTGTGTCCCTTGTCTTACACATGTTTATTATACTTGTCTATATTTCCCCTTTTCACATGTAAAGCGCCATGGAATAAATGGCGCTATATAAATGCATAATAATAATAATAATAATAATTTTCTCTTGTCAACATGGATCTGCGCTGGAAGAGTTTTCACTTCAACTTGGATCTGAACATCAGTATGGCTCAGGCTTATGCAGCTGCTTGCCAGCAACAAAGGGAGAGGGAGAGTCAGCGAAGACGGCAGCGGCGGCATTTGTGGATACATCCGATTGTTGAACTCCGGGAGAGCCGTGGAGCGTACCGCACCCTCTACAGTGAGCTCCAGGCAAACCCAGAGACATTTACAGATTATACCCAGATGTCCCAACAAAGCTTCAAAGATTTGCTTGGTCGTGTAATAGAAGTCATCCGGAGACAGAACACACAGCTCCGTCGTGCGATTCCCCCCGAGGAACGGCTCCTGGTCACATTACGGTACGTAGTGTTGCAAAAACAATGCCTGCCTAATTTTCTTTGTTGTAACATGTACTATTCCAAAGTTGGCAGAATTATTGTTCTGCCATGTAGTAAACAAAAGGCTGTGGTATTTTTTTATGACATGTAGTAAACAAAAGGCAGCAGATGTATTTTTATGCCATGTATGTTTTTTTTTATTTTTAATTGTTTTAAAAATCCATTTACATAAATATAAATTTTTGTTCTTTCTTGGTTTCACAGATTCCTTGCTACTGGCGAGAGCCTCTCTTCACTCCACTTCCAGTACCAGATTGGAATATAATTTTGTGATGGCTAGAGAGCACCCGAACTTTGAACTCGATGATGCATCTCCTAACCCATTGCCTGAATTTACTCAGCACCCTCTCAGGTCATCCGTTGAAGTGGCCCGAATGAGGGACCAATTTGCAGCCTACTTTATCTTTGATGTAGGACGGGTGGAATGGCAAGATCAAATGGTGTAAAAATGTTTTCTTGTGTGTGTTAATAAAAGATCTTTTTTGATATCTGTACCGAGTGCACTCTGTATTTTCACACCCCAATACAATAATCAAATGGCCAGGTGTACCAGTCAATTCATAATGCTGTGTTTTGTGCATCATAATTTTGCTAGTACTCCGGACCAGGTGACTATACACACACACAAGTTGTATGACCTCTATCATCTCTACAGTGTGTTTTCAATTAGCAGCGACAGTGGAGATAATGCAACTAATATTTGTGTCACATGGCCTGATGTTACAATTAGTGATTTGGGGATGCACTAGCATCCATCACTCTTTATGACAACTAACCATGTGACTAAAATATTATTTGACCAACAGAACAAGGTTTCTTTATTTCCTTTGTATTGCACAGGTGAAGCAATTATCACCTGTGCAATACAAAGGAAAGCCTGAAAACATGATCTGTTGGAGGACTGGAGTTAGTGAACCCTGCTCTATTCAGTCTCAGCAAAATTAGGTGACTGAAGAGACTGGTGGTGAAAATACAAGTCAAACATTTGTGTTTTTGACACCACATAGCTAAAATACTGACACAAGAAACATGTGTCAGTAATGGAGCTATGTGCTGTCAAAAAGGCAAAGTGTACGGCATTGTGTGTGGAGGCGGCGAAAGACACATTAATCCAAACCGTGTTTTGTGAAAGCAGATTTGCAAATTTATTTTTTTTAAAAAAATATTAATTTTATTGTGAAGAACGTTTGGGGAAAGATTGCGATACTTTGGGGGTGTGGAGAGAGGAGGAATGGCTGGAAATTGAGGAAGGGGTTCTAGGGGAAGGGGCGATGAAAGAAGTGGGGGATGGGAGATCAGGGATGGAACTGGACGCAGGGTGAGACACATTAGGAGGAGAGGGGGAGCTGACAAACAAAGTCTTTGGTTTCTTTGACTTCTTTTGTGCAGGAGTCTCCTGCCGGGACCGACTTCCACCGTGTGACCGCCTTACATTGCTCGACCGCCTGGAGCTGCTGGACCGTGACCTTGATGAGTAAAACAGGGAATGTCGGTCACCCCTTTGATGCTTGGTGGTGGTGGTACTCCTAGAAGTGGCGACGGCGGTGCTCCTTGTAGGAGAAGTGGTGGCAGTGCTCCTAGTAGAAGTGGTGGCGGTGCTCCTAGTAGGAAAAGTGGTGGCGGTGCTCCAGGGAGGCGAAGTGGTGGCGGTGTTCCTATGATGAGGAGTGGTGGTGGTGCTCCTAGGAGGAGAAGTGGTGGCGGTGCTCCTATGATGAAGAGTGCTGGCGGTGCTCCTAGGAGGAGAAGTGATGTTGTTGCTCCTATGATCAGGAGTGGTGGCGGTGCTCCTATGATGAGGAGTGGTGGCGGTGCTCCTGGAATGCTGAGTGGTGGTGGTGTTCCTAGATGGAGAAGAGGTGGCGGTGGCCCAAGCAGGTTCTGTGGTGGCGGTGCTCCACAATGTTGCTCCGGTGGCAGTGGTGGTGCTCCAGATAGGAGCAGCGCTTGCCGTGGTGGTGGCGGGGGTGGAGTGTCCACCAGCACTCGGCATTGGTGTGGTGTACTGGTGTCCGGCTTGGCTAGGAATGCAAGTGGCCGTGCAGTGGTATGCAGCAGAAGTCGGTAGTGAGGTGAATATTGTGTCCAGTTTTGGGCACCACATTTTAAAAAAGACATCAACAAACTGGAGCAAGTTCAGAAAAGAGCGACCAGAATGGTGACCGGTCTGCAAACCCTGTCTTATGAGGAAAGGTTGCAGGATTTGGGAATGTTTAGTTTGCAAAAGAGAAGACTGAGAGGAGACTTAATAGCTGTCTACAAATATCTAAAGGGCTGTCACATTGTAGAAGGATCAACTTTATTCTCATTTGCACAAGGAAAGACTAGAAGCAATGGGATGAAACTGAATGGGAGGAGACACAGATTAGATATTAGAAAAAACTTTTTGACAGTTAGAGTGATCAATGAGTGGAACAGGCTGCCACGAGAAGTGGTGAGTTCTCGTTCAATGGAAGTCTTCAAACAGAGGCTGGACAGACATCTGACTGGGATGATTTAGCGAATCCTGCTTTGAGCAGGGGGTTGGACCAGATGGCCCAGGAGGTCCCTTCCAACTCTACGATTCTATGATTCTATGATTCTATGATTCTATGAGTCAGTGGTGGCACAGGTGGGAATGACACCACTGACTGCTGCACATACCGATTCTGCTGCATAGCCTACAAGTAAGCAGTGTTGCAGGCCTGCAACACACTCAGCTGTTGCTCAGGACTAAGGTGTTCCGCCATGCCCCGATCCATTTTACTAAAAAAAATGGTGTGCTGGTCTGTTGAGGTCGGCCTCCAGACGGTCAAGGCGCTGGTCGACAGAGTGGAAGCGATGTTCCATGTGGTTAAAACCGTGTTCCATGAGTGAAAAACTGCTTTCCACTCTGTCTGACAGCGACTCGAGGCTGACATGAAAGGCCTCACTAAAGTGCATGAACTCGGGCAAGACAGGCATGTCCGAAGCCCTCTGCCGCTGGTGGGTAGTGCCCGCATAACCAGTGGCAGAGACCTGGGACAGGGGAACACCTAACTGACCAGCTTCCTGGTCACCAGCTGTCCATGTTTCTGACCTGCAAGATGCTTCCTGGCTGTCGGATGGCTGGGTTGGGTCCGAGGTCGACCGATGAAGTGCTGCTCCAGGGACAGGTTGCAGGGTGCTGCTCCAGGTGCTGCGGAAAGAAAGGAAAAACATTAGTATCATGCACTTACAAGAAGCATCAGCTGTGGGATAGAAAAGCACAAATTAAAAAAAAAAATTATAATACTTACACTCTGGTGGCAAGGACCGGTCTCAGGAAAGCCAACTCGCGATGATAGCGGTACTTTCTTCTGGGCCTTGCCGCTGAACCACTGCGAACCTGTCCCTCAGCACGAATATCAGTGTTGAAGCGGTCCTTCATCAAGCTCCAACGTGTGCGGACTTTGTTCACTGTTGGAAAAACAAAGAAAAAATGTTATGCAATGCACTGATGGCAACATAATTACAGCACACAAACCTGATAGAACTTTGCAAACAGTCAATGCGGCATCACAAAAGAATTCAATACACAATGCAGTCACTGTTGATCCAGAGAGCACAGGTGTGTTTAATGCAAGAATATATCTTGCAACAAATACACCAGTACCTTCAGGAGCAAGAATGACACCAGAATCAATACAGCAGTCCAATACACAAAGCAGTCACTGTTGATCCAGAGGACACTGGTGTGTATGATTCAAGAATATATCTTGCAACAAACACACCAGTACCTTCAGGAGCAAGAATGACACCAGAATCAATACAGCAGTCCAATACACAAAGCAGTCACTGTTGATCCAGAGAGCACTGGTGTGTTTTATGCAAGAATATATCTTGCAACAAACACACCAGTACCTTCAGGAGCAAGAATGATACCAGAATCAATACAGCAGTCCAATACACAAAGCAGTCACTGTTGATCCAGAGAGCACGGGTGTGTTTTATGCAAGAATATATCTTGCAACAAACACACCAGTACCTTCAGGAGCAAGAATGACACCAGAAACAATACCGCAGTACAATACACAAAGCAGTCACTGTTGATCCAGAGAGCACTGGTGTGTTTGATGCAAGAATATATCTTGCAAAAAACACACCAGTACCTTCAGGAGTAAGAGTGAAAACAGAATCAATACAGCAGTCCAATACACAAAGCAGTCACTGTTGATCCAGAGGACACTGGTGTGTTTGATGCAAGAATATATCTTGCAAAAAACACACCAGTACCTTCAGGAGCAAGATTGACTCCAGAATCAATACAGCAGTCCAATACACAAAGCAGTCACTGTTGATCCAGAGAGCACTGGTGTGTTTGATGCAAGAATATATCTTGCAAAAAACACACCAGTACCTTCAGGAGCAAGAATGACACAAGAATCAATACAGCAGTCCAATACACAAAGCAGTCACTGTTGATCCAGAGAGCACTGGTGTGTTTGATGCAAGAGTTAACTAAAGATGGGGGAGTTTCCAATATGTGTCCTTGAAGGAGAGGAAGACGAGATGGTGACAGAGGAGCCCAGCTTCCCTGACTTAGTAGTGCACAAAGAGAATTTTGGGACTGTTCTACTTCAAGACCTTCCGTTAAAGGGAGCTTTTGATAATGTCACTGTATGTAATGGGATTGCTGACACCAGGTTCCCTCCCTCATTTTGCAGTCAATGGCGAGTTGTTGTATCAGGTGACCAAATTGAGGGGGAGATAGTAGAGCAGCTGTTTATTCCAGGACCCTACCGGCGGAGGGTTTTAGACATGGCTCATTCACGTTTTGGGGGGACATCTAGGGGTAGAGAAAACTCAGAAGAGAGTGTATCAGAGGTTCTATTGGCCAGGTTGTTACTGAAAGATCCTAAATTATTGAAGATCCTGCCCCACCTGTAAAATAACTGCTACTACTTCTCACTTCCTAAACCCCTTTGTCTCGTTGCCTATAATAGAAATCCCCTTTGAGAGGATTGCCATTGACCTGGTAGGTCCCCTAGCTAAATCTGCAAGCGGCCATCAATCCTAATGGTTATAGACTACGCGACCCAGCACCCAGAAGCGGTGGCATTGGGGAACTCTTTGGCTAAGAGCATCGCTCGGGAGCTTGTCCATATCTTTGTCAGGAATGGTTTAACTAAAGAGATTTTGATGGACCAGGGTACCCTTATAGTAGCAAAGTGATGCGGGTGTTGTGTTGAGTTCTTCAGATTACCCAATTGCGGATCTCAGTCTGCCATCCGCAGGCCGATGGCCTGGTGGAGCGCTTCAATATGTCCACGAAGGTCATGCTCAAGAGGTTTGTTGAGAAGGACAGTTGAGACTGGGACTATCTGCTCCCGTTACTCCTCTTTTCCATCAGAGAAGTCACTCAAGCCTCCACTGGTTTCTCACCGTTCGAGCTCATGTACAACTGACATTGCCAAAAAAGCCTGGGAGGCCAAGGTCACTCTGCACTGGAGTGTCATTGACCATGTCGCCCAGCTGCAGGAGAGGATTGCTCATGTAATACCCATCATTAAGGAACATCTCCAGGCACAGGAAGCGCAAGCAAGGGTATACAACTGATCAGCAGGGCTAAGACAATTCCAGCCTGGGGCTGTATGCTAGTACTTATCCCCATGGTGGAGAACAAGTTCCTGGCCAAGTTGCAAGATCCATACGAGGTGGTGGAAAAGATTGGGGACCAGCCTGGTCACAGGAAGCTGCACCAGGTATACCATGTGAACTTGCTCAAACCATGGTGGGACCGAGAACCACTAGAAACTCCTTGCCTGGGGGCCTGTGCCAAAGCTAAGGTGGAGGAAGTTGTGATTGCTGAGACGCTAACACCAGCCCAGAAGCTACAATGTTGAGAACTGCTGCAGCAGATCCGCATCCTGTTCTCAGAGTTGCCAGGGCACATACAGGTCATTGAACATAATGTGCTAACAGAGCCTCATGTAAGGGTGAACCTCAAGCCCTATAGAATGTCCGAAGCACGCCGGGAGATAATCTCAAAGGAGTTGAAGAGAATGCTGGTCGGTGCCATACCTGCTGGTGACCAGCCAAAATTGAATAGATGAAAGGGTGATGCCAGCACTTCCACTCAGGTGAAATAAAAACTTATTTTATTAGAACAATTTAAAAATGTTTTAAATATGGCGGACAACTCTCCAAACATTTTGTGTTTCTAGCGCACTTCAGCGCCCTTATTCATAGGAACATTGTCATTAGATACAGAACTGACATAAGATAAATGCTACCTAGACCACAGGCAGCATGAGTGAGAACCTGGCTATGTGTTTGCAGCCAGGTTAGGTTTTTCTGCACCATTGCGTATCAGAGAAAACAGTTTGAAAAGCCAGCTAGGGACCATATGGAGAAACTAAACTAGTCTGGCATCACCCCTGGCCAGTTGAATCCCGCAACACTCCAGTTCATTGGCATGTCTCTCCTATGTGTTGATTGTGATGTAGAGAAGCCAGCAGCTGGGCCGGACTAGTCAGGTTTCTTGCTTTAGTCCCCGGACGCATTTTCAAACTGTTTTCCATGAGATGTAATGGTGCAGAGTAAAACTTACTTGAGTACAATCACACAGTCAGACTCTGATTTATGCCGCCTTTGGTCAGGGTAGCATTAATCTAATGACAGGTTCTCTATAAATAAACCAAATAGCCAATAGCAACAAAATTTTAATTCAATCTGCTAATGAACAATGACATAACTTAAAATTTGGGCCCTGTTCTGCCCATTATTGTGCAGCAAGTTAATTCATAGTGTAGTACCAGTTATAACCATTAGAGGTCATTAGGTACCCATTTGTCCTGTTGCTGGATAAAATGAGAATTTCTCTTTAAACAGTGTGTTCTGATTAGAACCTCCCCCTTAGTTTCCCGGGCAAGAAGGCTTGCAGACATATTCCCCCAGACCTTTGAGTCTTACACACATTTTCCTGGCACACTCTCCCTACAAATTACTGCTCCTGACAAGTGGATTCCATTGAGGGTCAAATGTACCTACTTGTTTGTGTTTGAACAGTTATGCAGCCACCGTGTAGCATACTGTGTAGTTAGGCATGTTGTGCTTTGTATCATATGGCTGTTTTCTCTGCATGCAGATAAATGTATGTCTGTATAAGTAGTACAATGCTGGCAGCCTGAGCTCGCTCTAGATAGCCATGTTAACTGTATCTCTGTGTTATGCTGTGTTATGTGCTATCTCTGTAATGTCTCTGTTATTCATGCTATTTCATCCTGTATCATGCTGTAATGTGCCAAGTACTGATACACTGTTATTTCTTTGTAGTTTTTACCTCTCACATCATCCACATCGTCCATTATTGTCCGTGATTGTCCACCATTATTGTCCACGTCATAGTTCACTGTTACCAAGTTCACATCATCACTTCAATAAATATAGACTTAAGCATCCATACCGTCTGTTTACTGGGGAAGTGGATGAGGTTTAGCTGTATACTGAAATCCACACAGCACCATACATGGAGGAAGGCAGAACAGGCCCCATAAATAAATATATAACAGAGTTTCCACCAGGTGTGCCATTTCTATAATACTGGTGTCAATTTTGGCATCCAATTACCATGACTGATGCCACTGATTCCACAGCACATAAGCCAAGCATTGTTTCCCATTACATTGTCTATGATATGAATTACTCTGTATAAGCTATACATTGGTGATCTAACAGGTCATATATAAAGGGGGTAATGCTTAGTGTGTGATGTTATTCTTTTATCTCCTAGTTTGTATTGTGTTTGGTGCACCATTGCAAATGGTTTCTTAACAAAATACTGTCATCCTGGCTGCCAGGAAATGACTGGCTATTTTACAATTAGGCTAAGGACCAATCACTAGATGTATAACAGAGATCACATGATAGGCACATTGCATTTTCACAGCTGAAATAAGGTCAAGGTTCATGAAATATAGTGGTTTTGTAGTCATGAGGACCAAAGTGGTGAAGAACATTCCCTTCATAGTGACTAGTGCACCCATGGAGTGACATATTGGTAAAGGGCCTGTCACACTAAATGATATCGCTAGCAATATCGCTATAACGTCATTGGTTTTGTGACATTATAGCAATATTGCTAGCAATATCGCTATGTCTGATACTTACCTCCGACCGGCTCCCCCGCTGGTTATTGCTGATCACGCGAGAACGTCCTGGACTGTTTCTCGTCGTCAGCTTCCTGTGGTGCCGACGAGCGACGCGTGGACGCGGGCGGGAGGACGTCAGGATCGCCTCGTCTGACAGGTAAGTAGCGACCCCCGTCCCCAGCGATGTCGCTGGTGAGATCTTCCTGTGTGGCAGCTCACTAGCGACCTCTTAGCGATGCACCAGCGATCCTAACAGCGTCATATCGCTGGTCGGGATCGCTGGTGCATTGCTAAGTGTGACAGTACCTTTAGTTATGTTGTAGCTCCTCAAAGATCCACAGCATTACTTTAGAGTAGACTACAAGGTCTTAAATTCACATCGGCACAGTTTGATCGAGTGTAGTGATGAGCGAGTATACTCGTTGCTCGGGTGTCCTCAGAGCATTTTGGTGTGCTCGGAGATTTATTTTGTGTCGACGTAGCTGCATGACTTGTGGCTGCTGGACAAACTGAATACATATGTGGGGGTTGCCTGTTTGTTATTGAATTCCCACATGTATTCAGTCTGTCTAGCAGCCGTAAATTATGAAGCTGCATCGACAAAAACTAAATCTCCGAGCACGCCAGAATACTCGAAGACCACCTGAGCATGCTTGGGAAAACCTGAGCAACGAGTATACTTGCTCATCACTAATTGAATGGGAACTCCGATGCGGTGGAGTTCAAGGCCAAAGACCCCAAATTCAACAAAACTGGTGATGTGCAGCTCTTCTGACTTCCTCAGGATATCCTATGATTGACCACCAGGAGTAGGGGCCACGTCTTAACTATACCCTCCACTTCACCTATATCTCAGCCACTGAACCCTATCCTTCGTCACTACATCACTACACAGTATGCTGCATCAATGTTGATTACACAAGGAAAATGGTTCTTTCTTGCTAAAAAATAAGCCATATATCTGTCTTGTATTTTTTCTTCCAAATGTGTTTACAAATTGTTGAAGGTTACAAACCTACTGATCTCTGAAGCATCTAATAAAAAGTTTTGACACTATTAATGTCATTCCTTTGCTTGTCACTCGGTTTAGATAATGCAATTTCCCAGAATCCAGCTTAGTCACATCACAAATCAAATCTCCAAATGGCAACATGAAAAGACTATCTGCTTATTGTTTGTATATTTTTACCCATAGCTCAGGCAGCAGGAAGCCTCTATCATCATATTTAATTAACTTCCCTGCTTACTGCTGCTTTGTGACTGTATTAATGCTGCAGCGAGCAATATTTTGTAGAAGAAAAGATCGGAAGCTATGCGTAAATGTTCCGTACCTCTCTGGGTTAAGTGGGGTGACATCTACAACTAGCGCTGCGGGATGGATTTCTTGCTCAGGTATATATAAAGTGTTTACCCAACAAAGAACTATGAAGATTTAATGCTGTTTCTCAATGATTTCCGACTGATCTGTAACATACAATTATACAGGTACGACCACTTTTACCTTTTGACAAATTTTCATTAAAGACACAAATATCTCACAATGGAAATATAATACATTATCACAACATGCTATCAACACTCTTTACAGGCTGCAATTCACACCATAGCCACTAGATAACTGCACAAATACGCTTAATACATAAACATCTTTGGATAGAGCATCAAAAAAGTCATTTTATTTTCAAGCTGGTCATCTAGCTTCACTCATCTCAAGATATCTTTACCCACATGGAATGGAGAGAAAAAACACTTTCATATTATACATCTATATAAATTCACACTTAGAGGAGATATCCGCGACTTAAGAAAAAGCAAAAAATGTACCTAAGCACTAACAGGCAGGTAGTTGCAGCTTACATGCCTGTTCTGCCTGGTGCCATTCTCCCCCGGCACAGAGTGATCACAGACAGCTCCTGCCAGAGATTCAGCAGTCTCTGCTGATGTCATGTCTACGGAGTGGAGGCTTCCTTTCTGGTCTGCTCTGTAGTGATGGTGGGACTTCTGTGGTCATTCTGATTGACAACCGGATCTCTGCTGTCTAACTGGGGGGAGCCAGCTGTCAATCAGAATGACCTTGGAAGTCCTGCCCTGTCGTGTCAGCAGAGGTAGCTGAATCCCTGGCAGGAGCGCTCTGTGACATTTCTGTGCCAGGTGGACAACGGCGCCGGGCAAAACAGGCAGATAAGTTGCAATTAACTGCCTTTAGTGCTTAGGTACATTTTTTGTTTTTTGTAAAGTCCTGGGTATCCCCTTTAACTTTCCCTAGTAATAAGAGTAGGAGGGTTTTCAATAATCATCAAGCACACAGGCTAATGACAGGTAGGTATAGTAAAGTATAGCAATTCATGTTTGTTTACCAAAACTGGCCATCTTAGTAAACTTATCTCGGGATATCTATTGCAGATTTGGTGTGAATTGATTTACAAGACCCAGTCCAGCAGACATGTCATTAATGTATGCCTGCTGGACAGGATACCTAAGAACCCACTATTATCTGACAGTAACTATAGCTTTCCTTTTAATTAGCCAGCCTAGCACAATGTCACATGCGCTTCAAGCTGCAATAATGATGTCGCATCAGGCTGTCTAATCAAAATAAGAGTTGGGATGCTCTCAGGAAGAGGTAGTTCTTGTCCAGAAGGTGCGGATTACCACTAGAGCAGGTCCTCAGAATCGATTTGGACCAATATCAAGCCAAAAGGAATAGGAAGAAAAGACACATACTGTATGTATATTATTACCCAAGTAGAGGCTATTTAGAGTACTTCCTCCACATAATCTCACTACGCCAAGACAACTGGAGCCTGAGGGAGGCTTCTTCTCTTCCCTTCGAGGTACTGTCCTCCAACTCCTTCTCCCCTCCTATAGCTTTCTGTGTTCTTTCATTTCCTTTTCTTTTCAGTCACATGGTTTCCCACTTTCACCCTACGTCATGGTGGCCTCCAGCAGCACTTCCCTACCAACTCTGTTCGGTAAATTTAAAACTGCAAATAGAAAAAGGGTAAAAGTGTATATGCTAAATGTAAACTCATATCATAGATTAAAAAGGATTTAATTGTGCACATGTTGGGCCTGGATTTATAGACTAGCCATTGTTTGCTGAAGTATCAGTTATATGTCATGCCTATCACAAATGGGAACAAGAAGGCAGCAATATCTACTGCACTAGAGAATGGTTTGTTTCCACACTGCTTAAATAGGCTCACTCGCACTGGCGTCTATTCGAGAATTGGGTCGATTATGCTAATGAAAGAATCAGAGTTTAACCGAGTGTCATCTGAGTGTGCTCCACTTTTCTAACATGAGAGAATTGCAGTACAGGTGCAGAAAAGATGGAGAACTTGATTTCTCCATCTTCTCCATTGTCTCTGTGAATGTACATCAGATTGAACTCGGATATCATCCAAATTCTGTCTCATTTTTCACACACACCCATAGACTTGTATGGGAGAGTGTGGTCTGAATATCGGAGCCACCTGAATCAGCATGAGAAAATAATTGCAGATCTGCCCTGCCCCATAGTATAACAATGGGCCTAGTGCTATGCGATAAAACATCAGATACCACTTGGCCATGTTTTATGGCAGCGTGATCCAGCTCTATTGCTGTACCCATGATGATCAGTAGGTACAAAATACACCACCCATGAGGAAGAGATCGAGCTTATCTGAGCTGGCACATCCATTTCTATATGATTCCAGTATGAAATGATTGGCTTAGTGTTATTGCTTGTGGATTTTTGGTTACAATTAAGTACTTTCAATAGGCTAACACCAGATAATGTTTGGTTACATTCTTGTAATAGCATCCATTTTTGAAAAAAAAAGCCAAGGTTAGCTCAACAGGGCTAAAAGCTGCTAATGGCACATGCAAAATGTTTTCCAACTTTTTAGCACAATTTTTCTGGCATACAGAGGTGGTAAAACCATCCACACGTTTTCAATGAAATGATGGAGCTTTATAGAGAAAGCAATAGTGGTTTATAATGACGGAGCCTGTCTGTAATTCATGATGCCCTTGAGTTGGGCAGTATTCATCTTCTGACTGACTCCCTTTAAATTGGCCCATGTTTCAGGATTTCAAGGTTGAGAGGTATCAATTGGTTTGAGTAATTAAAGGATCAGTTATTGAATGTTGAGTGATAATTGAATTCCATACATGTTAAACATACTTGCCATACTACTCTTCTAAAACATTCAGAGGGATCCCAGAAGAAATAAGAAATCTTCGACTCCTTAATGTGAACAGCTCCAGAGAAGAGTTTGTGATGCTTACAGCAGACGAAGGGTTAGCAGCAGGTCTGAGCAAGGAAGTCAGTACAGTTTTGCGGAAGCAGTTTGCAGAAATGATTGCAGCTGAGACACTTGGCTGGTGAAACAAACTCAAAAGCGCAGGCTAATTGGATGCAAAGCTTACTAAACACTGAGACACACATGATTGTCACAGTCGGTCTTGAAAGGTGATGATGTCACGGGACTTGTGAAGCCCAACATTGAGAGCAAGAAAGGACCGCGGACATTCGGGAAGAGAGCAGGACCCAGCTCTGTAGCTCTGATAGGTGAGTAACAGAGATGACTTCTATCTACTTGATAACACATTAATTAGAATTTGCCAGGCTTGTGATATAGTAACAGTCCTTGCACATCTCGGGTAACTTTTCTGCATCTAAAGAGAACCTAGTCTAACAATCAGGATTTAGTAATTTCTCCTGCAGCTCTGGCCCCTCTACCTTACTCCAGTGTTTCAATAGCAGTTCAATGATTTTTCAGTGACCTGACTCTAGTTTCAAATTTCAAAGGCAACGTATGTGCAGATCGAGATCTCGGCTCAATGAAGATGTCATTGAGCCAAAATCTTGATCTACACATGCTCCGCCTATGGCGCCATGTTATTAAAAACCAGAAGACTGGCCGCAGAATCACGCTGCGCATGTGCCGCCCACTCCAAAGAACATGGCTGCATGAATTTTCAAACAGGAAACAGGTCACTGGAAAATCAGTGAGCTGCCATTGAAACACCAGAGGAGGAGCGGACGCTACCCACAGTCCTATCCTTGTGCACTGAAATATCATTAGAAGAAAACTTCAAATGCTGATTAAACAAGAACCACAGATCAGATTCCTTGACAGTGATGGAAATAATTATTTGATCCCTTACTGATTAGGTTAATTTTAACATTGAGAGAATATCAAAAATAAAATCCAGAAAATCACATTGTATAAATTATATAAATTTATTTGCATTTTGCAGTGGGAAATAAGCACTTGATCCCTCTGGCAAACAAGACTTAATATTTGGTGGCAAAACCTTTGTTGGCTAGCACAGTAGTCAGACTTTTTAGTAGTTGATGAGGTTTGCGCACATGTCAGGAGGAATTTTGGTCCACTCCTCTTTGCAGATCATCTCTAAATCTTTAAGATTTTGAGGCTGTCGCTTGGCAACTTGGAGCTTCAACTCCCTCCATAAGTTTTCTATGGGATTAAGGTCCGGAAAATGGCTAGGCCACTCCATCACCTTAATGTGCTTCTTTTTGAGCCAATCCTTTGTTGGCTTGACGGAGGGAATGTCTGGGCAGAGGAAAGGAGGTTGTCACTCAGGATTTTACGGTACATGGCTCCCTCCATTCTTCCATTGATGCGGTGAAGTAGTCCTGTGCCCTTAGCAGAGAAACACCCCCAAAACATGTTTCCACCTCCATGCTTGACAGTGGGGATGGTGTTCTTTGGGTTATAGGCAGCATTTCTCTTCCTCCAAACACGGCGAGTTGCGTTAATGCCAAAGAGCTCAATTTTTGTCTCATTTGACCACAGCACCTACTCCCAATCACTCACAGAATCATCCAGGTGTTCATTGGCAAACTTCATCTGGGCCTGCATGTGTGGCTTCTTGAGCAGGGGGACCTTGCGGGCACTGAAGGATTGTAAACCTTTACGACGTAATGTGTTATCAATGGTTTTCTTGGTGGCTGTGGTCCCAGCTGCCTTGAGTTCATTAACAAGAACCCCCGTGTTTTAGGCTGATCTCTCACCTTCCTCATGATCAAGGATAGCCTACGAGGTGAGATTTTGCATGGCAAGGGATCAAATACTTATTTCCTTCACCGTATCAGTTTAATCAGTGTAACAACACCATTATGGCCATACTTTTTCTTTATATTGCTGACAGGTTCTCTTTAAAATAAAATATCTATGACATCTATGCAGGTGTCTTTGTCAAAATTGCACTTTTGCTATGTGGACTGTAATAAAAACCCACGCTTTTTAAGAAGTCTGAAATCAGGATATTTTTTGGGACCTTGCGAATGCTACTACATCCGGATTGATTAGATGATTTCTTTGAGACTTCTGGCAGCAATTTCTTTTTTTTTTTTTAAGCACCATTCTGCTTTTGTCACTGATCCTGCACGTCTATATCTGCTCTCGACAGATTTTGTCCATGGCTACTGCTCCACAAGCATCTACCTCTCCCCTTGGAGGATGCAGAAATAATACTGCTGCTTCCTAAGTCAGTGAAATTTCTACAGCAATATGGAATATTACAGCCCCCGGCTGAGTTAGATTTGTCTTCAAGAAGATAAAACCGTATGATGAGATATAGCCATGAGCATCTTGCACCCGCTCATTGAGAACCCCTTATTTTTAGGCCATGCTATATCCATAAATACATTTACAATGAGTCCTTGTTGTATATGTGAATAAATGAGCTCAGATTCAGGACAGAAGAATCGTTTAGACTGATTCCTATATCTGTTGCTGGATTTTGAGAAATGTCTATTACTGGACCCGAGGCTCTGTGTACTGGTGAATAGCAGTCAATGTTGTTTTTAGGTCACAGCTGGCTGGAAGCCGGGATGTAAAAGAGATATAAAGCTGTTTTTAACCACTAGGGGGCACAATGACTCTATCCTCGCTCTGTGTTGCGCACATTCTCCAGAATTGGCTTTCTGCTAATAAAAGACCATCAACATATTTTGACATTTTTAAAGCACAAGTCAGACTTGTAACCAGCTCTGCGCAAAAAAAAAAAGAAAAGGGTTTCTCTTTTAGCAGGACATCTTACCATTACCATACATTATCTTACTGTATGAAAGCTTGGGGGGAAGGTATCTGGTGCATGTCTACTTAATTCATTATAGGACACATTGCATTATTGGTAAGGATCTACGTGTTTAGTACACAAATGATCAGGGATAACATTAAAAATACCTGCTTAATATTGTGTAGGATCACCAGTTGTCCATCCTTGGACCACTTTTGGCAACAACTAACCACTACACACTGTAACCAGCTCGGATCTGACTTTTTAGCAATAATCTGACCCAGTCATCTAGCTAGCACAATTTGGCCCTTGTTAGTCATCCTTACATTTGCCCATTTTTCCTACTTAAAACACATCAAGAACTGACTGATCACTTGCTCCCTAATATATTCTACCCCTTGACAAGCGCCATGGTCATAAGCTAATCATTATTATTCACTTCATTAATGTAATGTCCAATTTATCTATATGGCAATATATTTTTTTCACTGTAAAGAGATAACGGAGCTGAGTTTTGGCAACGTAGCAGAATGAGTTTGTCCTTTGGCACAACTTGGAAAGCTCAAATAATGTTGCACTGATTTGGCATAGACATAATCATTTACCTAAAGTGCAACAAAAGTTCTGATTTTTTTAACAATCCAACCTCTATATTGAAAAGAGCACACACATACAGATATGTCTCATGCTTAGGTATCTTTTTTTCTCTTAAGAATCAATTAAGGGGAACCTGTCAGGTCCCCTGTGGTCCCAGAACAACCAACGCTAAACTTACCTAGGAAGTCTCTGCACTTCTGATCATGCACGGAGCGCCTCTCTGGAGCCAGGACGTGTACACCTGGTGTAAAAGGGTTAAGTAAAAATGTTCCTTGTTGTATTTATTACTCTTTGCTAACTGATATTGCTACATGTTTACATGTATTACCGCACGTATGACATGGTACTGCTACCCCTTCTGGGTATTACCATTGTTTTGTCTTCACGTTTTACATTATTGTGTGTACTTGCACATAGTTGTGATAATGTTTACTGCCTTTCATGGTTTGTTATTTATAGTGTAAAGAAAGTGTGATGCTCTGTTTTGGACACTAGAGGGGGCACTCTAGTGTATAGAATTCGTAGCAGGATAGGAAGGGGCTGCCGGGAGTTAAGGTTAGAGAAGAAGTGAATTTAGTTGAGACAGGGCCTGGGTGCCTGAAGTGTCCACATGGGCTATAGGCCCAGGACGGATCGGCAGCCAGGCAACGTAAAGCAGCGACTTCAAACGTTATCCACAGCCACTGTGCATCAATACAGTGGGCCAGTACAGTAGAGAGAAGATCTGGCGACTCATAGCCTGGGCGGACGTCTTTAGGGTGGGTGGAGGTTGGAGTGAGGAACAGAAGGAAGTTGGAGCCTTGCATGGAACGGTATAGACGGGTTGGATGCTTTTCCATAGGCAACCAAACCGGGTGGCTGATGATTTCAAGTCTTGGGTGAAACAGGCAGAAGGAATTGTCATCATGGCGAGGTTAGGCCCGGAAGAAGCTGGGAAGCAGTCTAAGGCTACTTTCACACTTGCGTTTTTTTGCGCTGCGTGCGCAGTGCAAACGCACATAAAAAACGCATCATGCATTTTAATGTGTTTTTTTGTGTTTTTGCGCATGTTTTTTTTAAAAAAAAAAACGCATGCGTTTTTTGGGGTGACGTGCGCATTACCATGCGCACGTCAGCGCTCCCATAGACTATGTGTTTTTGGGTGAATTTTGTGCGCATTGCGTGCGCATGCGTTTTTTTGGAGACAGGTCGGACGCACAAAAAATGCAACAGGATGCATTTTGTGCGCCCGGGCGCACACTGCAAAAAATGCATGTGCATACAAACGCGCACAAACGTATGTCTATGCGCACCCATGTTAAGTATGGGTAAAAAAAGCATGCGTTTTTTGCGCAAAAAAAAGCGCAAAAAAAACGCAAGTGTGAAACCAGCCTAAGATGGCCCGGTCTGGACATGTGCCATACAGAAGCATCAGCAAAGTAGGGAGAGCTGAGGAAGCAAGTGAAGTTGAATGTGTATCCCATGATGTGCCAACTGTGGATATAATGTGTGAAGTCATAAGTAAAGAAAACGTTCACGTTACTCTGGACTGTGTCTCAATTACTGGGAGTCACCTGGGAGAGGGGCCAACGCCACTTGGAAAGTGCCCAGGGGGACCTGAATCTGGAGACGCAGGTACGCTGAACAGTGAAATGCAATCCTCTGTGAGGGAAGGCCAGGACACAGATGCTTTAGTGTCTCTGGCCACGGCTATAGTCCTTGCTGACCCTTACACTGGCTTCAGAGGATCAATGATGGGAATGGAAGAAGCCACATGCATGCGCAAGGTAAGTAAAGTGCTAGCGATGACACCGGCAGTTGTAAGTTATGTTATCACACCCACAGGGGCAAGATAACATGCTAAGTGGGCCAACTATTCAGGTGACACTAAAGCCCCCTCGACTAGTCAAAGCCCTCATTTACATATCATAAATGTTCTTTAGAGATACTTTTTGTAAAGATCAGTTTATGTATGTAATGTAATACAGGGAATGTTAGGCAGGTATTTACAAGACACAGAAACAGAACACAGTATGACAAACGTGCATAAATACTCTGCTATAAAATACATGTAACTGTAAGTAGCAAGTGCTAGTAAAAGATGTTAGCAAAACCAGGGTATTTTGTTGATACGTTTTTCTGCAAAAAAATGTACGCTAAGCCACTCCGCCGCGTCAAGGCATACTCTTTCTCGGAGCAGTCCTATCTAATATATTTAAAAACCTGAACATGTGAATATACCTTCAAGAGCAGGGTTCAGAAAGGCGCTGCCCGGTATGGGCTCACTGGGCGAAATGGCTTTTTATACTTGTCCCAAAAGAGAGAGGCGGGGAGATCCCCGCCTCTCTCTTTTGGGACAAGCATAAAAAGCCATTTCGCCCAGCGAGCCCATACCGGGCAGCGCCTTTCTGAACCCTGCTCATGAAGGTATATTCACATGTTCAGGTTTTTAAATATATTAGATAGGACTGCTGCGAGAAAGAGTATGCCTTGACGCGGCGGAGTGGCTTAGCGTACATTTTTTTGCAGAAAAACGTATCAACAAAGTACCCTGGTTTTGCTAACATCTTTTACTAGCACTTGCTACTTACAGTTACATGTATTTTATAGCAGAGTATTTATACACGTTTGTCATACTGTGTTCTGTTTCTGTGTCTTAGTTCTTGGGTGGTGTGAACAGGGTCTTATTGACCCGTTCAGTTTTTGTGCATGTTTCATGTGTTTTGAATCTAGGTATTTATATATGCAGACACAAATGCTGGTGGTTCTGGCAGATGTAAGATGTAAAGGTGTTGTATTTGATGATGGTAGATGTAGTATTTAGCAAGAGATGTAGCAGTGCTGAGTAAGTGATGCAGGAAGAATTAGAGGACACAGCTGAGTGCAGTTCCAAAGCTTTACTCACAGCTCTCATGCGCACAGACGCCCGCTTGGTGCTGAGTCCTCCAGGTGAGGGGCTCAGTCAACTCCCAGGCAGATGGAGGACAACTTTCCAGCACTCCCTTCAGTATGTGCCTTTCCTGGCCATCTTACTGTGCTGGATTTCCTACTCCTCTTCGCTCCCAACACCTCATAGTTAGTGTCCCAGGCCAGCAGCTGCGGACCTTTTCGAGTAACGTCCTTACTGCGTTCCCTTGCTCCCTTATGGCTGCCTTTCTGGAGACGATAACTGTGCCTTGTAGCTAAGGTGCCTAAAGCTGCCTCTACCTCTGGCTTGCTAGTTGAGTCAGATGAAATCTCCACTAGGCTAGGGGGCCAGTACCCCACTGTGACCTGATCCCTCCACCCGACGTCCGTCAGCGTGGAAAGAGCCCCACGGGCAGTATGGTCACTGCGCTGTGCCTCTAAGATCCATTCCCTCTGCAGGGAACTTCCTTCAGTCTCTTTCCTTCCAGCAACTCCTCTGACTAGGAGCTACTTCACCACACGTTTATTCCCCTCTTCCCCTATGGGAAGACTGTCTTAACTAAAACTCCTACTTTCCCACTCTGAACCCTCAAGCTCCACCCACCTCCCAACACCCTTTACTACCCAGACAGGGTTGAGATCCTCCTTCCATAGAGTCCAACCAGGATGCACTGCTGCTATAGGGTGTGTGTTGGGTTCAGTTGTATAGTACTGTCCGTGTCACCACCTTACCAGGAAAGTGGGATACTACACCTCTGGGTGAGGTGCAGTACCTCTGTGGCAACTGAACCCTCAGTGGCGCCACATACCCCCCTGTTATGAATGGGTCACCGAGGAGGAAAAAACCTAAACATGCTAAGCCCAGAAAAACCAGAGAGGTTGGTAACTATGCTGATTGCAGACCCCTGATCCTACCACACAACTAGCAGCAGCCGTGGAGCGTGCCTACGATGAACCTAGACGCCTCGTCACGGCCAGAGGACTAAATAAGCCTAAAGCAAGAAAAGGGAAAACTAACTGCCCCAGAGCAGACCCCAAAGGAATAGACAGCCCCCACACATGTATTGACGGTGAAACAAGATGAAAACACAAACACAGGTAGGAAAATAGGCTGAGCAAATGATGGTGCCCGAGCTAACTAGAAAGGAGAGGAAAGGACAGACACTGTCTGCAATCTGCCCAAAACCCTACAAAATAATGTCCAACACTTCTGATAACAAAATTAACCCTGAAGTCACTAGACTTCTCCCACTATATCAGCACTCTGAAATATTCTGAGACAGAGCAAAAAGAGGCCAATCTAATAAGGGACAAAAAGCAAATTGGCGAACACAGATAAATAAGAGTGGAAATTCAGCACAGCCCAAGCCGGGGCTGCCTGACCACACAAAAAACTGAATAGAACAACAAAATCAAGTGTGAACATTAACAGAGAAACTTAGCTTGAGCTGACTGGAACAGAGCTGAGAACCAAGACCTGACAAGCAGAAGGAATCACCAGCAACTGAATAGGGCGTCGGCTGTCTTAATTCCAATCTGAGACTCCTGAGATCCAATCGTCATCCTCATTCTCAGGTGGCAGATCTCCACCAATCAAATCAGCCTCTCTAACTCCTGTTACCACCAGAGGGAGCCTGGAAGGAGAACTCACAACTGGTGAACCAGAGAATGAACTCACAACAGTAACCCCCCTTGAGGAGGGGTCACCGAACCCTCCTCCATGCCACCAGGCCGATCAGGATGGGCCCAGTGAAAAGCACGAACCAATGTATTGACATGAATATTGGAGGCAGAGACCTAAGAATTATCCTCCTGACCATAACCCTTCCATTTGACCAAATACTGGAGTCTCCGTCTAACCAAACGATAATCCAATATTTTCTCTAACTCATATTCCACATTGCCTTCAACCAACACAGGGTCAGGAGGTGCTGCCATAGGAACCACTGGCTCAACAAACCTCTTCAACAGAGATTTGGGAAATACGTTATGGATCTTGAACGTAACTGGAAGAGCCAATCGAAACGAAACAGGATTAAGAATTTCCAAAATCTTATAAGGACCAATTAAATTTGGCTTAAATTTAGGAGATGCAACCTTCATAGGAATATTCTTAGACGACAACTAACCCATATCACCCACTTTAAACTTGGGACAAATGGTCCTATGCCGATTGGAAAATCGCTGGGCCTTTTCCTGAGAGAGTGACAACTTATCCACCACTTGGTCCCATATCTGCTGCATTCTCTTAACCACAGTGTCCACACCAGGGCAGGATGAAGATTCCACTTGCCCTGAAGAGAATCGAGGATGAAACCCAAAGTTACAGAAAAAGGGTGACATCAAAGTGGCAGAACTAGCTCTATTGTTCAGTGTGAATTCGGCCAAGGGCAAAAATGAGACCCAATCATCCTGATCAGCAGATATAAAACATCTCAAATAAGACTCCAAGGTCTGGTTTGTTCTCTCAGTCTGTCCATTGGTCTGGGGATGAAACGCGGAGGAGAAGGATAACTGAATTCCCAGATTGGAACAAAAGGCTTTCCAGAATCTGGAAACAAACTAGACTCCTCTGTCGGACACAATGTTCTCAGGAATCCCATGTAACCGAACCACCCGTTGTAAAAACAAGGGCACCAACTCAGCGGAAGATGGCAACTTTGGGAGTGGTACAAGATGGACCATCTTCGAAAATCTATCACAAATCACCCAGATAACAGTCATTCTCTGAGAGACAGGAAGATCAGAAATAAAATCCATTGAGATATGGGTCCATGGCCTCTTGGGCACCGGCAAGGGCATCAGTAACCCACTAGAACGAGAACAGGGTTTAGACCGAGAACAAGTCCCACAGGACTGTACAAAATTCCTGACGCCACGAGATAAGGCAGGCCACCAAAAGGACCGACTCACCAAATCTCTGGTACCAAAAATACCTGGATGACCAGCCAATGCGGAGCAATGAATTTCAGACATCACTATCTTTCTCCACTGGTCAGGAACATACAATTTTCCCATAGGGCAATGCTCAGGTTTATCCTCCTGAAATTCCTCCAGGGCGCGTCTCAAATCGGGTGAAATGGCAGAAAGAACTACTCCCTCACCTAGGATGGTAGTAGGCTCGGTCACACTAAGAGAATCGGCAAAGAAACTCCTAGAAAGGGCGTCTGCCTTAACATTCTTTGTGCCCAGAAGAAAAGAGACCACAAAATTAAAACACGTGAAAAACAAGGCCCATCTAGCCTGTCTAGGATTCAAGCGTTTGGCCGACTCCAGATAAATCAAATTCTTGTGATCGGTGAGGACCACAACTTGATGTCTAGCTTCCTCCAACCAAAGTCTCCACTCCTCAAATGCCTACTTCATGGCCAACAATTCTCGATTCCCCACGTCATAGTTGCGTTCAGATGGGGAGAACTTTCGAGAAAAGAAGGCACAGGGATTCATCTTAGAAGTCACAGGGTCTTTTTGGGACAAAACAGCTCCTGCACCAATCTCAGAAGCATCTACCTCCACCTGAAATGGAAGTGAGACATCAGGTTGCAGTAAAACTGGAGCTGAAGTAAATCTCTGCTTAAGCTCCTGAAATGCTGAGATAGCCTCAGGAGACCAATTCAGCACATCAGCGCCCTTCTTAAATCCCAAAAATGAAATCCTCTGTACACCAAAGAGGCATTTCGATCCCTTAACAAACAGGGAATTTTCCCTCAAAATCCGGAACACAGTCCGGACGTGTTCCACATGAGAATCCCAATCACTAGAAAAGATCAAAATATCATCCAGATAGATGATCAAAAACTTATCCACAAAGTCACGGAAAATATCATTCATAAAGGACTGGAAGACAGAAGGGGCATTAGTGAGCCCAAAAGGCATTACCAGGTACTCAAAATGTCCCTCCGGAGTATTAAACGCCGTCTTCCATTCATTCCCGTGCTTGATGCGAATAAGATTATACGCCCCCCTGAGGTTAAGCTTAGTAAACCAGCAGGCACCCTTAATTCTGGAGAATAAATCAGACATCAGAGGAAACGGGTACTGATAATTAACCGTCATCTTGTTAAGGGAACGATAATCCATACACGGTCTTAATGAACCATCTTTCTTGGCCACAAAAAAAACCCCAGCATCTAAAGGTGACGAGGATGGTCTAATATGACCCTTCTCCAATGACTCCTTAATATAGGATCGCATAGCATCATGTTCAGGTACTGATAAGTTGAAAGGCCGACCCTTGAGAAATTTACACCCAGGCATCAACTCAATTGCACAGTCATAACTCCTATGAGGAGGCAAAGATGCAGACTTGCTCTCACTAAATACATCAGAAAAATCGGCTAGATAATCAGGAATATCATGAGACAGAGGAGAGGTGGAGAAAACAGGAGCATCCCTAAGAACACACTGACAACCCCAACTCACCACAGACCCAGATTTCCAATCCAAAACTGGATTATGAGTTTGCAACCAAGGAAAACCCAGAACAATAGTATCATGCAAATTGTGCAGCACCAAAAATTTACAATTTTCTTGGTGGTCTGGGGCAACTCGCATTGTCACCTGGGTCCAAAACTGAGGTTTATTCTCCGCCAAAGGCCTAGCATCAATACCCCTCAAAGGAATAGGCGTCCGCAGAGGCGTCATGAAAAAACCACAACGTTTAGCAAAGTCCAAATCCATCAGATTCAATGCTGCTCCTGAATTCACAAAAGCCTTAGTAGAAAGCGTGGATAAGGAGCAGATGAGAGTAATTGCCAAAAGGAACTTAGGTTGTACACTGCCCACAGCAAATGTGTGTGCAAAACGTTTCTCTCGTTTAGGGCAGACAGAAATAGTATGAGAGGCATCTCCACAGAAAAAACACAGCTTATTACGCCTTCTAAACTCCTGACATTGCGCCCTAGACAAAACCCCATCACATTGCATAGGTTCAGACGCATGTTCAAAAGGTGGCAGCGCCTCCCGTGTAGTTTTACGTTCACGTAAACGCTGATCAACTTGAATGGCTAATGACTAGTGTTGAGCATTCCGATACCGCAAGTATCGGGTATCGGCCGATATTAGCTGTATCGGAATTCCGATACTTAGTTCCGATACTTTTTTCATATCGAATACCGGAATCGGAAGTTCCCATAATGCTAGGAGCCCGCTCGATTTGATTCAGCCAATGGGGATCCTCAGAAGTGTGGGCATATCCTGTTAGGCATGTAGGCATGTTAATTACTGGCATGGCTGTGATTGGCTGCTGAAATGATGTCATGATGCACTATAAAAAGCGCTGCAGCCGCCATTTCTGGTCACTCTGCTGTGAATTCAGTTAGGGACAGGCTGCTGTTGAAGACTGTGAGGGACAGTTAGAAATAGCGATTCCACAAAACATATAGTGCTTATCCCAGGCTACATAAACCACCACTGTAGCTTGCTTTTCCCTAGCAGCACTGTTTTCACAGCTGTCTGCAAGGGCTGTGTGAGTGCAGACCCACGCTGTGTAGTGTGTCCTGCAGGCACGTCTGCTTGTAGGCCGGCCAGCGTGTGTCTCTGCCTCATACACATTTTTCTTTTATTGCTGCTTTTTTTTTCTCCTGTATAGTGTGCTTCCATACATATCCATATACGTTGGTTGCAAACACTAAAGGAGTGGACAGCAGAGCCATTCAGCAGCCTTTCAGTGCTATAGCCCATTTCTCTGCACTGTTTTTGGCTGTCTGATAGGTCTCTCTGTGTGTGAGTGCAGCTCACGTTGCAGTGTGTTCTACAGCCACCACTAGCTGTAGTCCGCTCAGCGTGCGTCACTGCCTCATACATAGTCCTTTTTTTGCAGCAAATTTAGCCAGATTTTTGCTCCTATATTAGTGTGCTTCCAACCGCATCCATTGTCATTGGTTGGTTGCAAACACTATATAGGATTAGATAGAGGAGCCTTTTTGCTGGCTTGTGCCCTTCAGGGCCAGCCAGGCTAGTATCACCCTATTTTTTGGAGCCTCATCAATTGCATTGTAGGTTAGCTTCCTGCATTGTAATCGCTCCAAAAAGTTTGTGATACTATAGCTTTCAAACTTTGGTCACATCCTTTCCTTTCCCCCCACCCAAAAAAAAAAAAGGAAATAAAGTTCACCAAACACTCCACTTTACAGTTGTCTAGGCCACATTAGATCATATTAAAGTGTAGTACACACACTCTTAGCCAAATTAGTGTTTCTTATACTGGTTAGCAGGTGTTCAGGAATAAGAACACTAAGCCACCCCTTTTTTACTTTTCTGCCTATCTTTATCAGTCTACCAAGATGAAGAAGGCAGGGAGTAAGGCACGTGGTCGTGGCCGTGGAGTTTCAGCAGGGAGAGGACGGGGGGATTCAGCAGGGAGAGGACGTGGGGATTCGGTATCTGCTGCGGCCACCAGTGACCCGGCATCCCCCACTTTTACCAGGCAACAGTCCTTCATGCGCAGCTTTGTAGGACCTCACCGTACCCCACTGCTGCGTGACGAACAAATTGAAGCCGTTGTCGGATGGATGGCAGCTAACGCATCCACTTCAATGACTTCCGCATCCTCCCAAGGCCAGAGCACTGAAGAGTAACCATCTGTCTCTTCACCACCTGCCAAATTGCCCAGGCAGTCTGAGAGCCCTGGACAGGAGCCATCTCAATCTTTACTTCTGTTCTCAGAATCTGTTGGCTTGGAAAGAGGTGGCCAGCCAAGCAGCATTCTAGAGCGTGAAGAAGAGGGAGTATGCAGTGATGCGCAATTGCTTTGTCCCTCTGAATCTGAAGAGGCGGGTGGGCCAGTGCCTATTGTCAGCAAACCTCAGTGCTCATCTGATGATGATGAGACTCAGTTGCCAATTTCTGGTGCGTACGGTGCTGGCGAGACAACCCAGGACCAGCCGGTGCTTGAAGAGGGGAGTGGAGATGATGAGGTCCTTGACCCATCATGGCGTCAGCCACAGGAAGGTGGTGGGAGCAGCTCTGAGGAAGAGATTCCCCGAACGGCCAAAAGAGGAGGGAGAGGGCGGGGGCAGACTTGGTTGCCTGTAGCCTCCACTTTGGCACCCGTGAGGAGCAATCCTCTTCCAAAACACAAAACGGGCGCTCCCAGGACTTGCAGTGCGTGGTCTTTTTTTGACACAGTTGAAGATGACATTTGCATTGTCAAATGCAAGCTGTGTCATCAGAAAGTGAAACGAGGCAAAAATGTGACCAACCTCAATACCACAAATATGTGGAAACATGTGCGTACCAAGCACGAGGTGGAGTTACACAGACACACTGAAGATGTAGGCCAACCTTCAGCAGCACCTACCACCTCTTCAGCTCGTGTTGGGGCCTCTTCCTCCAGCTCACACACAGCTGGTTCGGCTTCCTCACTGGAACTCCATGGAAGAACCACTGCCACTGTTGTCCAGAGACCCAGTGAAATTCCACCCACTGAACCACGTTCGCAGTCATCAGCACCCTCCCAGGCCACTCACCAGCAATCGGTAGCACAGGCATGGGAGAAAAAGCGGCCATACTCGGCAAACCATCCCCGAGCACTGGCTCTGAATGCCGGCATTGCCAAACTACTGGCCCTTGAGATGCTGTCATTCAGGCTGGTGGAGACTGACACATTCCGGAACTTTATGTCATTGGCAGTTCCACAATACAATGTGCCCAGCCGCTTTTATTTCAGCAGGCAAGCTGTCCCTGCCCTGCAAAAGCATGTGGAGGGAAAAATTAAAAATGCGCTACTAAATGCCGTCAGTAGCAAGGTCCACCTGACCACCGATGCGTGGACCAGTAGCCATGGACAGGGACGATACCTTTCCCTCACTGCCCATTGGGTCAATGTTGTGGAGCCGGGTACAGATCTGGAGAGTGGCTCTGTACGTATTCTGCCAACTCCAAGGATTGCAGGAATGCAGTCTGTACATATTGAGTCCTCCTCCTACTCTAGTTCCTCGGAATCAGCACTGCGTGAGCCTGTTAAGCCAGATATGAGCACAGGTGTGGCTAAACGTCAACAGGCCATCCTTAAATTAATTTCTTTGGGGAATCGGAGCCACACAGCACAGGAGCTCTGGAATGCCATCAAGCAGGAGAGCGATGTGTGGTTTGTGCCAGCGAATCTCCAGCCAGGTTTGGTAGTGAGTGACAATGGCCGAAATCTAGTGGCAGCTCTGGGCCTAGGCAACCTCACTCACATACCATGTCTGGCACACGTGCTCAATTTGGTCGTGCAGAGCTTTCTGAGGGACTATCCGGATCTTGATGCACTGCTGCACAAGGTTCGCCTAGAGTGTGCTCACTTGCGGCGTTCCAGCATGGCAAGATCGCGCATTGCATCTCTGCAACGCCGATTCCGCCTGCCAGAACATCGCATCATATGTGACCTCCCCACCAGGTGGAATTCAACGTTACATATGTTGGAGCGGTTGTGTGAGCAGCAGGCAGCAGTAATGGAGTACCAGCTGCATCAGGCGCAAACAAGTCGCACTGTGCGCCGGACACACTTCACCACCACTGAGTGGGCCACTATGAGGGACATCTGCCAAGTTTTGCGTGCCTTCAATGACTCCACGCGGATGGCCAGTGCAGATGATGCACTAATCAGCATGACTGTCCCCCTCATCTGTCTGCTTCAAAAAACCTTACAAGCACTAAGTGAGGAGGTTTTTGAAGAGGTCGAGGATGAGCAGTCAGAAATGCCATCTGCTTCTGGCAAGTCTGCGCAACGTGCTTCCACACAATGGCCCAGGCAGGGGACACTTAGTGAGGAGGATGACGAGGAGTCAATGGAGGAGGAGGAACACATCTCTCCAGAGGAGGGAGGTACACAAGGCTCTAGTAGTCAGTGTGTACAGCGAGGGTGGGGTGATGCTGAGCAGGCAGAGATGCTGCCTCAAGCTGGGGACAGCGTTTCCGGTCCAGTTGGCAGTCTGCAGCACATGGTTGATTTCATGCTGCAGTGCTTGTTAAATGACCGCCGCATCGCCAACATTCTCCACACGGCTGATTATTGGGTGTACACCCTCCTAGATCCTCGCTACCGGGACAACTTACAAAGCCTCATACCACAGTTGAACCGGGAGCGAAAAATGCGGGAGTACCAAGAAACACTTGTGCAGGTCATCATGTTCTCCATTCCCCCCACAAGTGTTGCTGGTAGTGCTTTTCAAACCAGCCATGTGGGTAGAGGCAGTGGAGGAAGCTCTGCACAAAGAGGTAGCAGAGGCAGTGCCGCAGGACAAGGCAAGGCCAGTATGGCCCAAATGTGGAAAAGTTTTGTGGGACCGCCACAAACGGCTACACCATCACAGACGGCTCCAGTCAGCAGGAGGCAACGTTTCCGTCAGATGGTGACAGACTACTTGTCGTGCCCTGTTAGTGTTCTCCCAGACGGCTCTTCCCCATTCAAGTATTGGGTCTCTAAGCTGGATACATGGCCAGAGCTTAGCCAGTCTGCATTGGAGGTGCTGGCTTGCCCTGCTGCCAGTGTATTATCGGAACGTGTCTTTAGTGCTGCAGGTGGTGTGGTAACAGACCGTCGCCCGCGACAATCCGCCGATAATGTTGACCGGCTTACTTTTGTGAAAATGAACAAGGCCTGGATCTCACCTGAATTTGCCAGTCCTCTTCCAGAATAAATAATTGGCTGGCAACAGGATCCAGGTCTCCTGTTGTGTTCATGTTTCTATGACCTGAACTTTATTTCCTGGGCTACAGCAACGCCCGTTGTTGCTCAGAAGTGCAGTCCGCACAGACAAAACACTCGCTCATGTGTAAGTGGGGTTCGGTAACGTCAGCTGATCCCCTGCTGTGTGTATGGCAAAGTGTCCTGCTCCCTCCACAGTCATACAACCTCAGATTTACACCTGGCTCCAAGTAGGCCTCGGCCTACTACTTCATTTTCCCTGGGCTCCGACACCGCCAGTTGGTGCTCAGAAGTGCTGTCCGCACAGACAAAACACTCGCTCATGTGTAAGTGGGGTTCGGTAACGTCAGCTGATCCCCTGCTGTGTGTATGGCAAAGTGTCCTGCTCCCTCCACAGTCAAACAACCTCAGATTTACACCTGGCTCCAAGTAGGCCTTGGCCTACTACCTCATTTTCCCTGGGCTCCGACACCGCCAGTTGGTGCTCAGAAGTGCTGTCCGCACAGACAAAACACTCGCTCATGTGTAAGTGGGGTTCGGTAACGTCAGCTGATCCCCTGCTGTGTGTATGGCAAAGTGTCCTGCTCCCTCCACAGTCAAACAACCTCAGATTTACACCTGGCTCCAAGTAGGCCTCGGCCTACTACCTCATTTTCCCTGGGCTCCGACACTGCCAGTTGGTGCTCAGAAGTGCTGTCCGCACCGACAAAACACTCGCTCATGTGTAAGTGGGGTTCGGTAACGTCAGCTGATCCCCTGCTGTGTGTATGGCAAAGTGTCCTGCTCCCTCCACAGTCAAACAACCTCAGATTTACACCTGGCTCCAAGTAGGCCTCGGCCTACTACCTCATTTTCCCTGGGCTCCGACAACGCCAGTTGGTGCTCGGAAGTGCTGTCCACACAGAAAAACACACTCGTTCATGTGAAAGTGGGGTTCGGTAACGTCAGCTGATCCCCTGCTGTGTGGCGGGCAAACTACTGCTGCCTCCAAATTTTAGCTACTTCAGATTTAAACATTCTATGATTTGGCCTCTGTCTCCACTCTGTCTCTAGTATTTCCCCTGACCTCCAACACCGCCAGTTCCTGCTCACAGATGCCGTCCACGCATTCCACACGTGTTCCTGTGTTACTGGGGTTCTGTAACGTCAGCAGATCCCCCAATATGTGTCCACCACTGTCTCCTGCACTGTCCACCTTCCCACTGCAAGCGGTGGGAATGTGGACAGAGCAGGAGACAGTGGCAGACACACATCAGGGGATCTGCTGACATTACAGAATCCCAGTAACACAGCAACACGTGTGGATTGGGCAGACGGCTGCTGTACGCATAAACTGGCGGTGTTGTTGGTCACGTGAAATCCTGGAAACAGAGTGGAGACAGATGCCTAATTGGAGCACGTTGACAGCCTGTTGTAGCCTACAAACAATGTAAAACTGCCACCAAGTAGGCCTCGGCCTGCACCCTGGTTCTCCCTGGGCTCCAACAACGCTAGTTGGTGCTCAGAAGTGCTGTCCACACAGAAAAACACACTCGTTCATGTGAAAGTGGGGGTTAGTAACGTCAGCTGATCCCCTGCTGTGTGGAGGGCAAAGTGTCCTGCTCCCTCCAAAGTCAAAATACCTCTGCTTTACACCTCGCTCCTAGTAGGCCTCGGCCTGCACCATGATTGTCCCTGGGTTCCAACAACGCTAGTTGGTGCTCGGAAGTTCTGTCCACACAGAAAAACACACTCGTTCATGTGAAAGTGGGGTTCAGTGACGTCAGCTGATCCCCTGCTGTGTGGAGGGCAAACTGCTGCTGCCTCCAAATTGTAACTACTTCAGATTTAAACATTCTCTGATTTGGCCTCTATCTCCACTCTGTCTCTAGTATTTCCCCTGACCTCCAACACCACCAGTTCCTGCTCACAGTTGCCGTCCATGCATTCCACACGTGTTCCTGTGTTACTGGGGTTCTGTAACGTCAGCAGATCCCTCAATATGTGTCCGCCACTGTCTCCTGCGCTGTCCACCTTCCCACTGCAAGCGGTGGGAATGTGGACAGAGCAGGAGACAGTGGCAGACACACATCAGGGGATCTGCTGACATTACAGAATCCCAGTAACAGCAACACGTGTGGATTGGGCAGACGGCTGCTGTACACATAAACTGGCGGTGTTGTTGGTCACGTGAAATCCTGGAAACAGAGTGGAGACAGATGCCTAATTGGAGCACGTTGACAGTCTGTTGTAGCCTACAAACAATCTAAAACTACTACCAAGTAGGCCTCGGCCTACACCATGATTGTCCCTGGGCTCCAACAACGCCAGTTGGTGCTCGGCAGTGTCTTTGGCACGGGGACTCCCTGTTGCCCAGCCTGGTTCCAGCACGCCTGCTGTTTCCGGGTAGTGTCAAGGTCACTATGCCACCAATCCGTTGTCCTGTCGTCTTGCGGCCGGGTTAGCCGACTCTACGGTGCCTGCAGTTTAGGTGACTCCTATGTGGGCTGCGGGAACTGGCACTGAAGGCTGGATCCGTAGTGCCAATGGGACATGGACCCCCTGTATGACTGTGGGTTTCGGTAACTGCAGCCGGCTTGCGGCCTAGCTACTTTGCTTTCAATGGGTACCTTCTGCTACCCACCCGGGTTCCAGCACTGTCTTCTGGTTCTCGCCAGAGCCTTTGGCCTAGGTGCCTCCATCTCGATATCCGAGGTCCAGCACCGTCAGCTGGTCCTTGGTAGTGCTTTCTAGCACAGGTACCTCCTGCCTAGTAACCGTGGTCCAGCACCGTCAGCTGTTCCTCGGTAGTGCCATTGGCTCTTGTAGCTTTTGCTACCCATCTGGGTTCCAGTACCGTCAGCTGGTTCTCGGCAGTGTCTTTGGCACGGGGACTCCCTGTTGCCCAGCCTGGTTCCAGCACGCCTGCTGTTTCCGGGTAGTGTCAAGGTCACTATGCCACCAATCCGTTGTCCTGTCGTCTTGCGGCCGGGTTAGCCAACTCTACGGTGCCTGCAGTTTAGGTGACTCCTATGTGGGCTGCGGGAACAGGCACTGAAGGCTGGATCCGTAGTGCCAATGGGACATGGACCCCCTGTAGGACTGTGGGTTTCGGTAACTGCGGCCGGCTTGCGGCTTGGCTACTTTGCTTTCAATGGGTACCTTCTGCTACCCACCCGGGTTCCAGCACTCTCTGCTGGTTCTCGCCAGAGCCTTTGGCCTAGGTGCCTCCATCTCGGTATCCGAGGTCCAGCACCGTCAGCTGGTCCTTGGTAGTGCTTTCTAGCACAGGTACCTCCTGCCTAGTAACCGTGGTCCAGCACCGTCAGCTGTTCCTCGGTAGTGCCATTGGCTCTTGTAGCTTTTGCTACCCATCTGGGTTCCAGCACCATCAGCTGGTTCTCGGCAGTGTCTTTGGCACGGGGACTCCCTGTTGCCCAGCCTGGTTCCAGCGCGCCTGCTGTTTCCGGGTAGTGTCAAGGTCACTATGCCACCAATCCATTGTCCTGTCGTCTTGCGGCCGGGTTAGCCGACTCTACGGTGCCTGCAGTTTAGGTGACTCCTATGTGGGCTGCGGGAACTGGCACTGAAGGCTGGATCCGTAGTGCCAATGGGACATGGACCCCCTGTAGGACTGTGGGTTTCGGTAACTGCGGCCGGCTTGCGGCCTGGCTACTTTGCTTTCAATGGGTACCTTCTGCTACCCACCCGGGTTCCAGCACTGTCTGCTGGTTCTCGCCAGAGCCTTTGGCCTAGGTGCCTCCATCTCGGTATCCGAGGTCCAGCACCGTCAGCTGGTCCTTGGTAGTGCTTTTTAGCACAGGTACCTTCTGCTTAGTAACCGTGGTCCAGCACCGTCAGTTGGTCCTCGGTAGTGCCATTGGCTCTTGTTCCTTCTGCTACCCATCCGGGTGCCAGCACTGTCTGCTGGTTCTCGCCACAGCCTTTGGCCTAGGTGCCTCAATCTCGGTATCCGAGGTCCAGCACCGTCAGCTGGTCCTTGGTAGTGCTTTTTAGCACAGGTACCTTCTGCTTAGTAACCGTTGTCCAGCACCGTCAGTTGGTCCTCGGTAGTGCCATTGGCTCTTGTTCCTTCTGCTACCCATCCGGGTGCCAGCACTGTCTGCTGGTTCTCGCCAGTTTCTCAGCCTTCTTGTACCTTCTGCTACATTTCCAAGATCAAGCTTTTTGAAATTGTCTTTGGTAATCCTTATTGATCTCCATGACGATGACCCTGATGATAACGACCCTGAAGACCACACCAAAGAAGACCAGAAATATGACCCTAAATAATAAGACCAAGAGGACAAAGAACATGAAGACAACCACCAAGATACAGAACAAAAGACAGAAGAACAAGAAGCAGAAGAAGCAAAAGCAGAAGAACAGAAAGCAGAAGAACATTAAGCATAAGACAAAAAATCAGCATAGAAGAAATCAAAATTATAAGCAGAAGAAGACTAAGCAGTAAATGGGGGTGAGTCCGTTCCTCCTCGTGGTGCCCCTGGAAAATGCCTGCTGCTGCAGGCCAAACTGAACGCGGACAAATCCTGTTGTAAATCTTTTGTGACAGGCAGAACGTAAGGTGTAATCTTATAACTTTTATAGATAAGTACTACAGGAATGCCTGTCACCATAAGAAAATGAAGAATAGGAAGAAGATGGAGAAATAGCATATGAAAATTAATAATAGCTGAATAAGAAGAATATGAAGAATGGAAAAAAAAATTAATGGGAAGAAGGTGAAGAAGAAGAAGAAGATGAATAAGGTGAAGAAAAAGTTGATGAAAAAAATGCTACTGCTGCGGATCATGAAGGAGAAAGTGTGGGAGAAGTACAAAAGAAGGTGAAGAGCATGGAAGTTGCGAAACATACATATCTGACTAAATATAAAAAAGTTAACATAGTCAATATCTTTTTAACTCTGAACGTCTTGAAAAAAAAAATTGGAATTAATGCTATGCCATGTGATTTGAATAAACCACTATGCTTTTAATGTCTCCTCCACCTCCCACAATACATTCTACATGATTCTTATTTGTTTTCAATTATGTAGAATTAGCCAACAAGGAAATAAAGGCCTTTTTTTAATTCCGATACCGGAAGTCCCATTGACTTGAATGGGACTTTCGGAATCGGCGATACCCGATATTTTTTTCGTATCGGGCGATACCATCCGATACGATATTTTTGGGTATCGAACGGTATCGCTCAACACTACTAATGACATAGAATCATCCAGATCAGAGGGAACAGGAAATCCCACCATAACATCTTTTACGGTCTCTGATAAACTCTTCCGAAAGAGAGCTGCCAATGCACTATCATTCCATGTAGTAAGGACCGCCCACTTTTGGAATTTTTGACAGTATAACTCTGCAGAATCCTGACCCTGGTTTAATGCCAACAGGGTTCTCTCAGCTTGATCAACAGCATTAGGTTCATCATACAACAACCCCAAAGCTTGAAAAAATGCATCCACATTAGTCAGAATAGGATTTTCAGGTGTCAGAGAAAAAGCCCAATCCTGGGGATCGCCGCGCAGCAAGGAGATGACAATTCTAACCTGCTGCACAGAGCTCCCCGATGAGTTAGGCTTCAAGGCCAGAAATAATTTGCAATTATTCTTAAAATTCAGAAATTTAGACCGATCCCCAGAAAACACATCAGGAGTAGGGATCTTAGGTTCAGCAGCATGTGAAAGAATGAGGTAGGTGGAAATTCCCTTCACTTCAGCAGCCAGCTGCTCCACACGTTCAGACAATTGCTTATTCTCTATTAGAAAAAAGAAAAAAAATCCTCCTACGGCCCCAGAGAAAAAAGAGGAAAAAAAAAATATATATATATATATATATATATATATATAAATTCTGACACTTTTTTTTTTTTAACAACTTTTCCCTGCTTTTGAGTACCCTAGAATCTGCGGTATGGCAGGTGATTCTGTTATGAATGGGTCACTGAGGAGGAAAAAGCCTAAACATGCTAAGCCCAGAAAAACCAGAGAGGTTGGTAACTATGCAGATTGCAGATCCCTGATCCTACCACACAACTAGCAGCAGCTGTGGAGCGTGCCTACGATGAACCTAGATGCCTCGTCACGGCCGGAGGACTAAATAAGCCTAAAGCAAGAAAAGGGAAACTTAACTGCCCCAGAGAAGACCCCAAAGGAATAGACAGCCCCCACACATGTATTGACGGTGAAACAAGATGAAAACATAATCACAGGTAGGAAAATAGGGTGAGCAAACGATGGGGCCCAAACTAACTAGAAAGGAAAGGACAGACACTGTCTGCAATCTGCCCAAAACCCTACAAAATAATGTCCAACACTTCTGATAACAAAATTAACCCTGAAGTCACTAGACTTCTCCCACTATATCAGCACTCTGAAATATTCTGAGACAGAGCAAAAAGAGGCCAATCTAATAAGGGACAAAAAGCAAATTGGCGAACACAGATAAATAAGAGTGGAAATTCAGCACAGCCCAAGCCGGGGCTGGCTGACCACACAAAAAACTGAATAGAACAGCAAAATCAAGTGTGAACATAAACAGAGAAACTTAGCTTGAGCTGACTGGAACAGAGCTGAGAACCAAGACCTGACAATCAGAAGGAATCACCAGCAACTGAATAGGGCGTCGGCTGTCTTAAATCCAATCTAAGACTCCTGAGATCCAATCGTCATCCTCATTCTCAGGTGGCAGATCTCCACCGATCAAATCAGCCTCACTACCTCCCGTTACCACCAGAGGGAGTCTGGAAGGAGAACTCACAACTGGTGAACCAGAGAATGAACTCACAACACCCCCCTGATAAACACAGCTTTTCCATGGGCTGAAACAGAGCAAAACATAGATGTTACAGGAGCTTACAAAACATATGTCAGCAGTAGTGTTGAGCATTCCGATACCGCAAGTATCGGGTATCGGCCGATATTAGCGGTATCGGAATTCCGATACTGACTTCCGATACTTTTGTCATATCGGATTCCGGAATCGGAATCGGAAGTTCCCATCATGCTATGAGCCTGCTTGCTTTGATTAAGCCAATGGGAATCCTCCGAAGTGTGGGCACATCCTGTTAGGCATGTAGGCATGTTAACTATTGGCATGGCTGTGATTGGCTGCCGAAATGATGTCATGATGCACTATAAAAGCCACCGCAGCCGCCATTTCTGGTCACTCTGCTGTGAATTCAGTTAGGGACAGGCTGCTGTAGAAGACTGTGAGGGACAGTTAGAAATAGCGATTCCACCAAACATCTAGTGCTTTACCCAGGCTACATAAACCACCACTGTAGCCTTCTTTGCCCTAGCAGCAGTGTTCACAGCTGTCTGCAAGGGCTGTGTGAGTGCAGCTCACGCTGTGGAGTGGGTCCTGCAGCCACGTCAGGCTGTAGGCCACCCAGTGTGATCACTGCTGCCTCATACATCTTTTATTTTTTGAGCTGCATTTTTTACATAATTTCAATCTAGTGTGCTTCCATCCGTATCCATATACGTTGGTTGCAAACACTAGTAGTAGACAGCGGAGCCTTTCTGCAGCCTTTCAGTGCTAGTGTCCACTTTGCTGCACTGTTCACGGCTGTCAGAGAGGTCTCTGACTGTGTGTGAGTGCAGCTCACGCTGAGTAGTGTGTCCTGCAGCTACGTCTGGCTGTAGGACGCTCAGCGTGCGTCAGTGCCTCACACATATTTTTATTTGAGTGCAGCTCATTTTTTCTTCTATTAGTGTGCATCCATCAGTCTCCATCTACGGTGGTTGCAAACACTATATAGGAGTACACAGCGGAGCCTTTCTGCAGCCTGTCAGTGCCAGTGCCCACTTAGCTGCACTGTTCACGGCTGTCAGAGAGGTCTCTGACTGTGTGTGAGTGCAGCTCACGCTGAGTAGAGTGTCCTGCAGCTACGTCTGGTTGTAGGACGCTCAACGTGCGTCACTGCCTCACACATATTTGTCTTTGAGTGCAGCTCATTTTTTCTTCTCCTATTAGTGTGCATCCATCCGTATCCATCAACATTGGTTGGTTGCAAACACTATATAAGAGTAGATAGAGGAGCCTTTTTTTCTGGCTTGTGCCCTGCCGGCGCAGCCAGATTAGTATTACCCAATTTTTTTGGAGCCTCATCTTTTGCATTGTAGGTTACCTGCCTGCATTGTAATAGCTCCAAAAAGTTGGTGATACTATCAGTTTCAATTCTTTGTTCACATACTTTGAGTTTGTTTCCAACAAAGAAACCACAAAAAAAGTTCACCAAACACTACATTTGGAACTTGTGTAGGCCACATCAGCTCCTATTAAAGTGTAGTCCACACACACACACTTCATAAAATTAGTGTTTCTTGTACCTGTAACCAGCTGTTCAGGAATAAGCACACTAAGGCCCCCCTTTGTACTTTTCTGCCTATCTTAAGCAGTCTGCCAAGATGAAGAAGGCAGGGAGTAAGGCGCGTGGGCGTGGGCGTGGGCGTGGAGTTTCAGCAGGGAGAGGACGTGGGGATTCTGCAGGGAGAGGACATGGGGATTCAGCAGGTAGAGGACGTGGGGATTCTGGGCCTGCTGCGGGCACCAGTGGATCAGCATCCCTCAGTTTTAGCAGGCAACAGTCCTTTATGCGCAGCTTTGTAGGACCTCAACGTACCCCACTGCTGCGGGAGGAACAAATTGAAGCCGTTGTCGGATGGATGGCAGCTAACGCATCGACTTCAATTACTTCCGCATCCTCTCAGGATCAGAGCACCGAAGAGCAACCATCTGTCTCTTCACCACCTGCCAAAGTGCCCAGGCAGTCAGAGAGACATGGACAGGAGCCATCACAGTCTCTACTTCTGTTCTCGGAATCTGTTGGCTTGGAAAGAGGGGGCCAGCCAAGCAGCATTCCTGAATGTGAAGAAGAGGGAGTATGCAGTAATGCTCAACTTCTTTGTCCCTCTGAATCTGAAGAGGCGAGTGGGCCAGTGCCTATGGTCAGCACACCTCAGTATGCATCAAATGATGACGAGACTCAGTTGCCACTTTCTGGTGCGTACGGTGCTGGCGAGACAACCCCGGAGAAGCAGCTGTTTGAAGAGGGGAGGGAAGATGATGAGGTCCTTGACCCATCATGGCGTGAGGAACAGGAAGGTGGTGGGAGCAGCTCGGAGGAAGAGATTCCCCTACCGGCCAAAACAGGAGGCAGAGAGAGGGGGAAGACTTGGTTGCCTGTACCCTCCACTTCGGCACCCATTAGGAGCATTCCTCATTCCAAAGGCAAACCGGGCGCTCCCAAGAGTTGCAGTGCGTGGTCCTTTTTTGACACAGTTGCAGATGACATTTGCTTTGTCAAATGCAAGCTGTGTCATCAGATAGTCAAAAGAGGGAGAAATGTCAGCAACCTCAATACCACAAATATGTGGAAACATGTGCGCACCAAGCACGAGTTGGAGTTGCAGAGACACCCTGAAGACGTAGGCCAACGTACAGCACCACCTACCACCTCTTCAGTTCGTGTTGGGGCCTCTTCCTCCAGCTCACACACTGCTGGTTCGGCTTCTTCACAGGATCGCCAAGGAAGAACCTCTGCCACTGTTGTCCGGAGACCCTGTCAGATTACACCCATAGCAGCACGTTCCCATCCATCACAGCCATCGGTAGCACAGGCATGGGATAAAAGGCGCCCTTACTCGGCAAACCATCCCCGAGCACAGTCTCTGAATGCTGGCATTGCCAAACTTCTGGCAGTTGAAATGCTGTCATTCAGGCTGGTGGACACTGACACCTTCCGGGACTTAATGGCATTGGCAGTCCCCCAATACAACGTGCCCAGCCGCTTTTATTTCAGCAGGCGAGCCGTCCCTGCCCTGCAGAAACATGTTGAGGGCAAAATAAAACATGCGCTACTAAACGCCGTTAGTAGCAAGGTCCACCTGACCACCGATGCGTGGACCAGTAACCATGGACAGGGACGATACCTTTCCCTCACTGCCCACTGGGTCAATGTTGTGGAGCCGGGTACAGATCTGGAGAGTGGCGCTGTACGTGTTCTTCCAACGCCACGGATTGCAGGACTCCAGTCTGTACACATAGACTCCTCCTCCTACTCAAGTTCCTCAGAAACAGCAGAGCAGGAGCCTGTTACGACCGATATGAGCACAGCCGTGGCCAAACGTCAACAGGCTGTACTCAAATTAATTTCTTTGGGGAATCGAAGCCACACAGCGCAGGAGCTCTGGAATGCTATCAAGCTGGAGAGCGATGTGTGGTTTGGGCCAGCGAATCTCCAGCCGGGCTTGGTAGTGTGTGACAATGGCCGAAATCTGGTGGCAGCTCTTGGCCTAGGCAACCTCACACACATCCCATGTCTGGCACATGTGCTTAACTTGGTCGTGCAGAGCTTTCTGAGGGACTATCCGGATCTTGATGCACTGTTGCACAAGGTCCGCATAGAGTGCGCTCACTTGCGACGTTCCAGCACGGCAAGATCGCGCCTCGCTGCTCTGCAGCGACGATTTGGCCTTCCGGAACATCGCATCATATGTGACCTACCCACCCGGTGGAATTCAACGTTACATATGTTGGAGCGGTTGTGTGAGCAGCAGGCAGCAGTCATGGAGTACCAGCTGCATCAGGCGCAAACAAGTCGCACTGTGCGCCGTTCACACTTCAGCACCATTGAGTGGGCCTCTATGAAGGACATCTGCCTCGTTTTGCGTGCCTTCGATGAATCCACGCGGATGGCGAGTGCAGATGATGCACTAGTCAGCATGACTGTCCCCCTTATCTGCCTGCTTCAACAAACACTGCAAGCACTAAGGGATGAGGTTTCGGAAGAGGTGGAGGATGAGGAGTCCCAAATGCCATCTGCTTCTGGACAGTCTGCGCTACGTGTTTCCTCACAAAGGCCTAGGCAGGGGACACTTTGTGAGGAGGATGAGGAGGAGTCGATGGAGGAGGAAGACATCTCTCCAGAGGAGGGAGGTACACAAACCTCTACTCAGTATGTACAGCGAGGGTGGGGTGATGCAGAGCAGGCCGAGGTCACGCCTCAAACAGGGGACAGCGGTTCTTTGGCAGTTGGGAGTCTGCAGCACATGGTTGATTTCATGCTGCAGTGCCTGAGAAACGACTGCCGCATCGCCCACATTCTCGTCTCGGCTGATTATTGGGTGTACACCCTCCTAGATCCTCGCTACCGGGACAGCGTACAAAGGCTCATACCAACGTTGAACCGGGAGCGTAAACTGCGGGAGTATGAAGAGTCACTGGTGCAGTCCATAATGTTTTCCATTCCACCCGACAGCATTGTTGCTAGTGCTTTACAAAGCAGCTCTGTGCGTCGAGGCAGTGGAGGAAACTCTGCACAAAGAGGGAGCAGAGGCAGCGCCGCAGCACAAGGCAAGACCACTATGGCCCAAATGTGGCAAAGTTTTGTGTGTCCACCACAATTGTCTACACCATCAGCGACGCCTCGAGTCAGCAGGAGGCAACGCTTCCGTCAGATGGTGTCAGACTACATGTCATGCCCTGTCGCTGTACTCCCAGATGGCTCTTCCCCCTTCAAGTTTTGGGTCTCTAAGCTGGATACATGGCCAGAGCTTAGCCAGTATGCATTGGAGGTGCTGGCTTGCCCTGCTGCCAGTGTATTATCGGAACGTGTCTTTAGTGCCGCAGGTGGTGTACTAACAGACCGTCGCATGCGACTATCTTCCGATAATGTTGACCGGCTGACTTTTCTGAAAATGAACAAGGCCTGGATCTCCAAAGACTTTGCCATTCCTCTTACAGACTAAATTAGTGGTTGGCAACTGTATCCAGGTCTGCTGGTGTGTTCATTTTTCTACCACCTGAACTATAATCCCTGTGCTTCAACACAGCCAGTTGTCGCTCAGATGTGTCGTCTGCACAGAGAAACACACTAGCTCCTGTGTTAGTGGGGTTCAGTAATGCCAGCTGATCCCCTGCTGTGTGGACGGCAAAGTCACCAGCTCCATCAACATTCAAACCACTACTGATTTTTAACCGTGCCCAACTTAGGTCTCTGGCTCCACTGTCTCTACTATTTCCCCTGACCTCCAACCCCGCCATCTACATCTCTGAAGTGGTGTCAGCACAATCTACACTTGTTCCTGTGTTCCTGTGGCTCAGTCCCATCAGTTTATCCCCTGATGTGTGTCCGGCAAGGTCTCCTGCTCTGTCCACATTCCCATAACCAGTAGTGGGAATGAGGACAGAGCTGGCGAACTTGCCGGACAAACATCAGGGGATCAACTGATGGGACTGAGCACCAGTAACACAGGAACAAGTGTAGATTGTGCTGACGCCACTTCAGAGATGTAGCTGCCGGGGTTGGAGGCCAGGGTAAATAGTAGAGACAGTGGAGCCAGAGGCCTAAGTGGAGCATGGTTAGAATCAGTAGTAGTCAACAACCTCCATAAAAACCGCTGCCCATTGGCCTCTGCATGCGGCATGCGTAATCCTGGGCTCCAACAGTGTCAGTTGGTGTTCAGAAGTGTCGTCTCCACAGAGCCAAACACATTCGTTCAAGTGTTAGTGGGGTTCAGCACTGCCAGCTGTTCCCCTGCTGTGGAGATGGCAAGTCTCCTGCTGCCTTCAGCTGCCAAAAGCAACAGGCCCCAGCCTGTTCCTCGCCTAATCCTGGGCTCCAACAGCATCAGTTGGTGTTCAGAAGTGTCGTCTCCACAGAGCCAAACACATTCGTTCGAGTGTTAGTTGGTTCAGCACTGCCAGCTGTTTCCCTGCTGTGGAGATGGCAAGTCTCCTGCTGCCTTCACCTGCCAAAAGCAACAGGCCCCAGCCTGCTCCTCGCCTAATCCTGGGCTCCAACAGCGTCAGTTGGTGTTCAGAAGTGTCGTCTCCACAGAGCCAAACACATTCGTTCCAGTGTTAGTGGGTTTCAGCACTGCCAGCTGTTCCCCTGTTGTGGAGATGGCAAGTCTCCTGCTGCCTACACCTGCCAAAATCCATTAGGCCCCAGCCTGCTCCACGCCTAATCCTGGGCTCCAACAGCGTCAGTTGGTGTTCAGAAGTGTCGTCTCCACAGAGCCAAACACATTCGTTCGAGTGTTAGTGGGTTTCAGCACTGCCAGCTGTTCCCCTGCTGTGGAGATGGCAAGTCTCCTGCTGCCTTCACCTGCCAAAAGCAACAGGCCCCAGCCTGCTCCTCGCCTAATCCTGGGCTCCAACAGCGTCAGTTGGTGTTCAGAAGTGTCGTCTCCACAGAGCCAAACACATTCGTTCGAGTGTTAGTGGGTTTCAGCACTGCCAGCTGTTCCCCTGCTGTGGAGATGGCAAGTCTCCTGCTGCCTACACCTGCCAAAATCCAGTAGGCCCCAGCCTGCTCCACGCCTAATCCTGGGCTCCAACAGCGTCAGTTGGTGTTCAGAAGTGACATCTCCACAGAGCCAAACACATTCGTTCGAGTGTTAGTGGGTTTCAGCACTGCCAGCTGTTCCCCTGCTGTGGAGATGGCAAGTCTCCTGCTGCCTTCACCTGCCAAAAGCAACAGGCCCCAGCCTGCTCCTCGCCTAATCCTGGGCTCCAACAGGGTCAGTTGGTGTTCAGAAGTGTCGTCTCCACAGAGCCAAACACATTCGTTCGAGTGTTAGTGGGTTTCAGCACTGCCAGCTGTTCCCCTGCTGTGGAGATGGCAAGTCTCCTGCTGCCTACACCTGCCAAAATCCAGTAGGCCCCAGCCTGCTCCACGCCTAATCCTGGGCTCCAACAGCGTCAGTTGGTGTTCAGAAGTGACATCTCCACAGAGCCAAACACATTCGTTCGAGTGTTAGTGGGTTTCAGCACTGCCAGCTGTTCCCCTGCTGTGGAGATGGCAAGTCACCTGCTGCCTTCACCTGCCAAAAGCAACAGGCCCCAGCCTGCTCCTCGCCTAATCCTGGGCTCCAACAGTGTCAGTTGGTGTTCAGAAGTGTCGTCTCCACAGAGCCAAACACATTCGTTCAAGTGTTAGTGGGTTTCAGCACTGCCAGCTGTTCCCCTGCTGTGGAGATGGCAAGTCTCCTGCTGCCTACACCTGCCAAAATCCAGTAGGCCCCAGCCTGCTCCACGCCTAATCCTGGGCTCCAACAGCGTCAGTTGGTGTTCAGAAGTGACATCTCCACAGAGCCAAACACATTCGTTCGAGTGTTAGTGGGTTTCAGCACTGCCAGCTGTTCCCCTGCTGTGGAGATGGCAAGTCTCCTGCTGCCTTCACCTGCCAAAAGCAACAGGCCCCAGCCTGCTCCTCGCCTAATCCTGGGCTCCAACAGCGTCAGTTGGTGTTCAGAAGTGTCGTCTCCACAGAGCCAAACACATTCGTTCGAGTGTTAGTGGGTTTCAGCACTGCCAGCTGTTCCCCTGCTGTGGAGATGGCAAGTCTCCTGCTGCCTACACCTGCCAAAATCCAGTAGGCCCCAGCCTGCTCCACGCCTAATCCTGGGCTCCAACAGCGTCAGTTGGTGTTCAGAAGTGACATCTCCACAGAGCCAAACACATTCGTTCGAGTGTTAGTGGGTTTCAGCACTGCCAGCTGTTCCCCTGCTGTGGAGATGGCAAGTCTCCTGCTGCCTTCACCTGCCAAAAGCAACAGGCCCCAGCCTGCTCCTCGCCTAATCCTGGGCTCCAACAGCGTCAGTTGGTGTTCAGAAGTGTCATCTCCACAGAGCCAAACACATTCGTTCAAGTGTTAGTGGGGTTCAGCACTGCCAGCTGTTCCCCTGCTGTGGAGATGGCAGTCTCTCCTGCTGTCACCTCATTCCAAATACAGTAGGCCTCTGCCTACACCCTCCTATTTCCTGGGCTTCAACACAGCCAGTTGTAGCTCGGAAGTGCCGTCCACACGGAAAGAGACACTTGCTCCCGTGTCTCAGTGGGGTTCAGTAACGTCAGCTGATCCCCTGCTGTGTGGATGGCAGTCTCTCCTGCTGTCACCTCATTCCAAATACAGTAGGCCTCTGCCTACACCCTCCTATTTCCTGGGATTCAACACAGCCAGTTGTAGCTCGGAAGTGCCGTCCACACGGAAAGAGACACTTGCTCCCGTGTCTCAGTGGGGTTCAGTAACGTCAGCTGATCCCCTGCTGTGTGGATGGCAGTCTCTCCTGCTGTCACCTCATTCCAAATACAGTAGGCCTGTGCCTACACCCTCCTATTTCCTGGGCTTCAACACAGCCAGTTGTAGCTCGGAAGTGCCGTCCACACGGAAGGAGATACTTGCTCCCGTGTCTCAGTGGGGTTCAGTAACGTCAGCTGATCCCCTGCTGTGTGGATGGCAGTCTCTCCTGCTGTCACCTCATTCCAAATACAGTAGGCCTCTGCCTACACCCTCCTATTTCCTGGGCTTCAACACAGCCAGTTGTAGCTCGGAAGTGCCGTCCACACGGAAAGAGATACTTGCTCCCGTGTCTCAGTGGGGTTCAGTAACGTCAGCTGATCCCCTGCTGTGTGGATGGCAGTCTCTCCTGCTGTCACCTCATTCCAAATACAGTAGGCCTCTGCCTACACCCTCCTATTTCCTGGGCTTCAACACAGCCAGTTGTTGCTCGGAAGTGCCGTCCACACGGAAAGAGACACTTGCTCCCGTGTCTCAGTGGGGTTCAGTAACGTCAGCTGATCCCCTGCTGTGTGTATGGCAGTCTCTCCTGCTGTCACCACATTCCAAATACAGTAGGCCTCTGCCTACACCCTCCTATTTCCTGGGCTTCAACACAGCCAGTTGTAGATCGGAAGTGCCGTCCACACGGAAAGAGACACTTGCTCCCGTGTCTCAGTGGGGTTCAGTAACGTCAGCTGATCCCCTGCTGTGTGGATGGCAGTCTCTCCTGCTGTCACCACATTCCAAATACAGTAGGCCTCTGCCTACACCCTCCTATTTCCTGGGCTTCAACACAGCCAGTTGTAGCTCGGAAGTGCCGTCCACACGGAAAGAGATACTTGCTCCCGTGTCTCAGTGGGGTTCAGTAACGTCAGCTGATCCCCTGCTGTGTGGATGGCAGTCTCTCCTGCTGTCACCACATTCCAAATACAGTAGGCCTCTGCCTACTCCCTCCTATTTCCTGGGCTTCAACACAGCCAGTTGTAGCTCGGAAGTGCCGTCCACACGGAAAGAGACACTTGCTCCCGTGTCTCAGTGGGGTTCAGTAACGTCAGCTGATCCCCTGCTGTGTGGATGGCAGTCTCTCCTGCTGTCACCACATTCCAAATACAGTAGGCCTCTGCCTACACCCTCCTATTTCCTGGGCTTCAACACAGCCAGTTGTAGCTCGGAAGTGCCGTCCACACGGAAAGAGACACTTGCTCCCGTGTCTCAGTGGGGTTCAGTAACGTCAGCTGATCCCCTGCTGTGTGGATGGCAAAGTCTCCTGCTGCCTACACAGTCGTACCACTACTGATTTTTAACCGTGCTCCAATTAGGCCTGTGGCTCCACTGTCTCTCGTATTTCCCCTGTCCTCCAACCCCGCCAGTTACAGCTCAGAAGTGGCGTCTGCACAATCCACACTTGTTCCTGTGTTACAGGTGTTCAGTCCGGTCAGTTAATCCCCTGATGTGTGTCCGGCAATGTCGCCTGCTCTGTCCACATTCACATAACTAGTTATGGGAATGTGGACAGAGCAGGCGACATTGCCGGACACACATCAGGGGATTAACTGACCGGACTGAACACCTGTTACACAGGAACAAGTGTGGATTTTGCAGACGCCACTTCGGAGCTGTAACTGGCGGGGTTGGAGGACAGGGGAAATACGAAAATCAGTGAAGCCACAGGCCTAAGTGGAGCTTGGTTAAAATTAGTAGAAGTCTACAACCGATCTTAAAATTTTAAAACCATAAAAACATATGCACAGAGGCGCAGGTTCCTAGGTTACGGGCATTAGAGTGGTTAAAAAAAGCTGGCGAAAGGGGAACTTTATCCAACAAATGTCAAGAGAAGAAAGCAGACTGATTTTTGAAATGAATACACTTGTTCCTAATGGCTTAAACAGCGAGATTGAATTGTTTGCCTTTAACCAATGAATATGGAGGCTGGAGATTGTGGGTATATAAGCACTTATTTGATTCCTATAGACCATCTCTGAGGAAGGAATCCGGTGATTCCGAAACGTGTAAGACAGTTTTTTGGTCTTTTTTACGCTCACTAGCCAGTCACGTGGTGCTCCGCGTGACCGTGACGTCACGCAAGGTCCTGCATGTTTTGCTACCTTGCCGGCTTTTGAATTCTATTCGCGCGGTTATACTCGCTGGGTGTCTGCGGCGGTCACGCAATTAGAAGGACGCTTGCTACCGGCCGGAGCAGCGTCCAATACCTGCATTCTCCAACTGAGCTTTAACATTCTAAAGCTTACCACCGTCAGTATCACTACTGCCTGTAGCGTCACCTCTTCACCGGGACCCTGCTTGAGGAAGGAGTCTTCCATTAGTTCCTAATTCATCCGAACGAAGGTATCGTTATATACATTTTGTGAATTAGTTCCACTGTGGACATTTCTTTGCAACGTCTGAACGGCATTACCCCTGGTGTGAGAAGGGGAGAAGTGTCTTGTGTGTGTTTATACACTGTGTGAGTGTATACACTGTTTGTTCAGTATTTATCCTGCTAGCGCAAATTATCTATTTTTATTAATTGACGATCTTAAAATTTCTTCAATGCAGCCTCAGCCTGCTCCGTGCTTGTCCCTGGGCTTCAACACAGCCAGTTGTTGCTCGGAAGTGCCGTCTTCACAGAGTAAAACACTAGCTCCTGTGTTTGTGGGGTTCAGTAACGTCAGCTGTTCCCCTGCTGTTTTGATGGCAATCTGTCCTGCTGCCTCCCAATTGACAGCACATCAGGCCTCAGCCTGCTAAGTGCTTGTCCTGGGCTCCAACATCGCCAGTTGCTGCTCATAACTGACTTTGGCACGGGTACTCCCTCCTGCCCAGCTTGGTTCCAGCCCTGCCTGCTGTTTCCGGGAAGTGTCAATGTCAGTTTGCCACCCCAAGTTGCCATGTCGTGTTGCGGTTGGGTTAGCAGAGGCAAGGGTGCCAGCAGTTTAGGTGCTTCCTATGTGGACTGCGGGTTCTGGTAAGAAAGGCTTGTTCCGTAGTGCCAGTAGGACAAGCACCCCCTGTAGGACTGTGTGATTCGGTAACTGCGGCCAGCTTGCGCCATGCCAACTTTGCTTTTCAGGGGTAACTTCTGCTACCCCTCCGGGTTCCAGCACCGTCAGCTGGTTCTCGTCAGAGCCTTTGGCCTAGGTGCCTCCATCTCGGTATCCGAGTTCCGGCAACGTCTGCTGGTCCTTGGTAGTGCTTTGTAGCACAGGTACCTCCTGCTTAGTAACCGGGTTCCAGCACCGTCAGCTGGTCCTCGGTTGTGCCATTGGCTCTTATTCCTTCTGCTGCCCCTCCGGGTGCCAGCACTGTCAGCTGGTCCTCGCTATTTCCATTTGCTCTTGCAGCTTATGCTACCCCTCCGGGTTCCAGCACCATCAGCTGGTTCTCGTCAGAGCCTTTGGCCTAGGTGCCTCCATCTCGGTATCCGAGTTCCGGCAACGTCTGCTGGTCCTTGGTAGTGCTTTGTAGCACAGGTACCTCCTGCTTAGTAACCGGGTTCCAGCACCGTCAGCTGGTCCTCGGTTGTGCCATTGGCTCTTATTCCTTCTGCTGCCCCTCCGGGTGCCAGCACTGTCAGCTGGTCCTCGCTATTTCCATTTGCTCTTGCAGCTTATGCTACCCCTCCGGGTTCCAGCACCGTCAGCTGGTTCTCGTCAGAGCCTTTGGCCTAGGTGCCTCCATCTCGGTATCCGAGTTCCGGCAACGTCTGCTGGTCCTTGGTAGTGCTTTGTAGCACAGGTACCTCCTGCTTAGCAACCGGGTTCCAGCACCGTCAGCTGGTCCTCGGTAGTGCCATTGGCTCTTGTTCCTTCTGCTGCCCCTCCGGGTGCCAGTACAGTCAGCTGGTTCAAGAGGACAAAGAACAGGAAGACAACCACCAAGATGCAGAACAACAAGAGAGAGAAGACAAAGAAGCATAAAAAAACAAAGCAGAAGAACATTAAGCATAAGACTAATACTCTGAGCAAATGATATTATCTTATTTATAAGCAGAAGAAGACTGAGCAGTGTATGGGGGTGAGTCCGTTCCTCCTCGTGGTGCCCCTGGAAAAGGCCTGCTGCTGCAGGCCAAACTGAACGCGGACAAATCCTGTTGTAAATCTTTTGTGACAGGCAGAACGGAAGGTGTAAACTTCTAACTTTTCTAGATAACAACTACAGGAATGCCTGACACAAACAAGAATATGATGAAGAAGAATAGGAAGAAGATGAAGAAGTTGAATATGTAGAATAATAATTGTTGAATAAGAAGAATATGAAGAATGTAAGAAAAGGAAGAAGAAGAATGTAAAAAAAGGAAGTAGAAGAATTTAAAAAAAGGAAGAAGAATGTAAAAAAAGGAATAAGAAGAATGTAAAAAAAGGAAGTAGAAGAATGTAAAAAAAGGAAGAAGAAGAAGAATGTAAAAAAAGGAATAATAAGAAGAAGAAGGTAAAAAAAGGAAGAAGAATAAGAAAGAAGAAGAAAGAAGAAAGAAGAAGAAGACATACATGTCTGGCAAAATATAAATGAGGCTAACATAGTCAATATCTTTGTAACTCCTAACGTCTTTAAAAAAAAAGTTTAATTTCTGCTATTCCATTTGATTGGGCTAAACCTCTATGGCTTTAATGTCTCCTCCACCTCCCACAATACATTCTACATTATTCTTAGTTGTTTTTCTTCATGTAGAATTAACCTACAAGGAAAGAAAGGGTTTTTTTTAATTCCGATATTTTGGCCCCATTGACTTGCATTGGTTCCCGGTATCGGAATCGGCGATACCGATACTTTTTTTTAAGATCGGCCGATCCATTCCGATCCGATATTTTCAAGTATCGGCTGGTATCGCTCAACTCTAGTGACAATACTTTATAGGAATTGATAGCACTTAAATGTAGCAAAGTAAAAGTAAAGGGTAGTGTAATTTTACTGTAGAGTATAGGATGTTTATCGATAACTGAGCTAATGATGATGTCTGCTAATGTTTTTTTCTTGGGAAGAATAATACCTGAAAGCCTTATGCTCAATGTAAAAGTGTTATGTTTTGTAGGGAAAAGTATTATATCTTAACATAGTGACTGTTATGTAACGTTGGAAGAAAAGTGCCCCCAGGAGGGGAAATCGTGTTTAAAATATGTTTTATCTGCTGACTAGAGTTGAGCAATACCAGCCGATACTTGAAAATATCGGATCGGAATGGATCGGCGGATCTTAAAAAAAAGTATCGGTATCGCCGATTCCGATACCGGGAACCAATGCAAGTCAATGGGGCCAAAATATCGGAATTAAAAAAAACCTTTTCTTTCCTTGTAGGTTAATTCTACATAAAGAAAAACAACTAAGAATAATGTAGAATGTATTGTGGGAGGTGGAGGAGACATTAAAGCCATAGAGGTTTAGCCCAATCAAATGGAATAGCAGGAATTAAACTTTTTTTTTAAAGACGTTAGGAGTTACAAAGATATTGACTATGTTAGCCTCATTTATATTTTGCCAGACATGTATGTCTTCTTCTTCTTTCTTCTTTCTTCTTCTTTCTTATTCTTCTTCCTTTTTTTACCTTCTTCTTCTTATTATTCCTTTTTTTACATTCTTCTTCTTCTTCTTCCTTTTTTTACATTCTTCTACTTCCTTTTTTTACATTCTTCTTCTTATTCCTTTTTTTACATTCTTCTTCTTCCTTTTTTTAAATTCTTCTACTTCCTTTTTTTACATTCTTCTTCTTCTTCCTTTTCTTACATTCTTCATATTCTTCTTATTCAACAATTATTATTCTACATATTCAACTTCTTCATCTTCTTCCTATTCTTCTTCATCATATTCTTGTTTGTGTCAGGCATTCCTGTAGTTGTTATCTAGAAAAGTTAGAAGTTTACACCTTCCGTTCTGCCTGTCACAAAAGATTTACAACAGGATTTGTCCGCGTTCAGTTTGGCCTGCAGCAGCAGGCCTTTTCCAGGGGCACCACGAGGAGGAACGGACTCACCCCCATACACTGCTTAGTCTTCTTCTGCTTATAAATAAGATAATATCATTTGCTCAGAGTATTAGTCTTATGCTTAATGTTCTTCTGCTTTGTTTTTTTATGCTTCTTTGTCTTCTCTCTCTTGTTGTTCTGCATCTTGGTGGTTGTCTTCCTGTTCTTTGTCCTCTTGAACCAGCTGACTGTACTGGCACCCAGAGGGGCAGCAGAAGGAACAAGAGCCAATGGCACTACCGAGGACCAGCTGACTGTGCTGGAACCCGGTTACTAAGCAGGAGGTACCTGTGCTACAAAGCACTACCAAGGACCAGCAGACGTTGCCGGAACTCGGATACCGAGATGGAGGCACCTAGGCCAAAGGCTCTGACGAGAACCAGCTGACGGTGCTGGAACCCAGAGGGGTAGCATAAGCTGCAAGAGCAAATGGAAATAGCGAGGACCAGCTGACAGTGCTGGCACCCGGAGGGGCAGCAGAAGGAATAAGAGCCAATGGCACAACCGAGGACCAGCTGACGGTGCTGGAACCCGGTTACTAAGCAGGAGGTACCTGTGCTACAAAGCACTACCAAGGACCAGCAGACGTTGCCGGAACTCGGATACCGAGATGGAGGCACCTAGGCCAAAGGCTCTGACGAGAACCAGCTGACGGTGCTGGAACCCGGAGGGGTAGCATAAGCTGCAAGAGCAAATGGAAATAGCGAGGACCAGCTGACAGTGCTGGCACCCGGAGGGGCAGCAGAAGGAATAAGAGCCAATGGCACAACCGAGGACCAGCTGACGGTGCTGGAACCCGGTTACTAAGCAGGAGGTACCTGTGCTACAAAGCACTACCAAGGACCAGCAGACGTTGCCGGAACTCGGATACCGAGATGGAGGCACCTAGGCCAAAGGCTCTGACGAGAACCAGCTGACGGTGCTGGAACCCGGAGGGGTAGCAGAAGTTACCCCTGAAAAGCAAAGTTGGCATGCCGCAAGCTGGCCGCAGTTACCGAATCACACAGTCCTACAGGGGGTGCTTGTCCTACTGGCACTACGGAACAAGCCTTTCTTACCAGAACCCGCAGTCCACATAGGAAGCACCTAAACTGCTGGCACCCTAGCCTCGGCTAACCCAATCGCAACACGACATGGCAACTTGGGGTGGCAAACTGACATTGACACTTCCCGGAAACAGCAGGCAGGGCTGGAACCAAGCTGGGCAGGAGGGAGTACCCGTGCCAAAGTCAGTTATGAGCAGCAACTGGCGATGTTGGAGCCCAGGACAAGCACTTAGCAGGCTGAGGCCTGATGTGCTGTCAATTGGGAGGCAGCAGGACAGATTGCCATCAAAACAGCAGGGGAACAGCTGACGTTACTGAACCCCACAAACACAGGAGCTAGTGTTTTACTCTGTGAAGACGGCACTTCCGAGCAACAACTGGCTGTGTTGAAGCCCAGGGACAAGCACGGAGCAGGCTGAGGCTGCATTGAAGAAATTTTAAGATCGGTTGTAGACTTCTACTAATTTTAACCAAGCTCCACTTAGGCCTGTGGCTTCACTGATTTTCGTATTTCCCCTGTCCTCCAACCCCGCCAGTTACAGCTCCGAAGTGGCGTCTGCAAAATCCACACTTGTTCCTGTGTAACAGGTGTTCAGTCCGGTCAGTTAATCCCCTGATGTGTGTCCGGCAATGTCGCCTGCTCTGTCCACATTCCCATAACTAGTTATGGGAATGTGGACAGAGCAGGCGACATTGCCGGACACACATCAGGGGATTAACTGACCGGACTGAACACCTGTAACACAGGAACAAGTGTGGATAGTGCAGACGCCACTTCGGAGCTGTAACTGGCGGGGTTGGAGGACAGGGGAAATACGAGAGACAGTGGAGCCACAGGCCTAATTGGAGCACGGTTAAAAATCAGTAGTGGTACGACTGTGTAGGCAGCAGGAGACTTTGCCATCCACACAGCAGGGGATCAGCTGACGTTACTGAACCCCACTGAGACACGGGAGCAAGTGTCTCTTTCCGTGTGGACGGCACTTCCGAGCTACAACTGGCTGTGTTGAAGCCCAGGAAATAGGAGGGTGTAGGCAGAGGCCTACTGTATTTGGAATGTGGTGACAGCAGGAGAGACTGCCATCCACACAGCAGGGGATCAGCTGACGTTACTGAACCCCACTGAGACACGGGAGCAAGTGTCTCTTTCCGTGTGGACGGCACTTCCGAGCTACAACTGGCTGTGTTGAAGCCCAGGAAATAGGAGGGTGTAGGCAGAGGCCTACTGTATTTGGAATGTGGTGACAGCAGGAGAGACTGCCATCCACACAGCAGGGGATCAGCTGACGTTACTGAACCCCACTGAGACACGGGAGCAAGTATCTCTTTCCGTGTGGACGGCACTTCCGAGCTACAACTGGCTGTGTTGAAGCCCAGGAAATAGGAGGGTGTAGGCAGAGGCCTACTGTATTTGGAATGTGGTGACAGCAGGAGAGACTGCCATCCACACAGCAGGGGATCAGCTGACGTTACTGAACCCCACTGAGACACGGGAGCAAGTGTCTCTTTCCGTGTGGACGGCACTTCCGAGCTACAACTGGCTGTGTTGAAGCCCAGGAAATAGGAGGGTGTAGGCAGAGGCCTACTGTATTTGGAATGTGGTGACAGCAGGAGAGACTGCCATCCACACAGCAGGGGATTAGCTGACGTTACTGAACCCCACTGAGACACGGGAGCAAGTGTCTCTTTCTGTGTGGACGGCACTTCCGAGCTACAACTGGCTGTGTTGAAGCCCAGGAAATAGGAGGGTGTAGCCAGAGGCCTACTGTATTTGGAATGAGGTGACAGCAGGAGAGACTGCCATCCACACAGCAGGGGATCAGCTGACGTTACTGAACCCCACTGAGACACGGGAGCAAGTATCTCTTTCCGTGTGGACGGCACTTCCGAGCTACAACTGGCTGTGTTGAAGCCCAGGAAATAGGAGGGTGTAGGCAGAGGCCTACTGTATTTGGAATGAGGTGACAGCAGGAGAGACTGCCATCCACACAGCAGGGGATCAGCTGACAATACTGAACCCCACTGAGACACGGGAGCAAGTATCTCTTTCCGTGTGGACGGCACTTCCGAGCTACAACTGGCTGTGTTGAAGCCCAGGAAATAGGAGGGTGTAGGCAGAGGCCTACTGTATTTGGAATGTGGTGACAGCAGGAGAGACTGCCATCCACACAGCAGGGGATCAGCTGACGTTACTGAACCCCACTGAGACACGGGAGCAAGTGTCTCTTTCCGTGTGGACGGCACTTCCGAGCTACAACTGGCTGTGTTGAAGCCCAGGAAATAGGAGGGTGTAGGCAGAGGCCTACTGTATTTGGAATGTGGTGACAGCAGGAGAGACTGCCATCCACACAGCAGGGGATCAGCTGACGTTACTGAACCCCACTGAGACACGGGAGCAAGTATCTCTTTCCGTGTGGACGGCACTTCCGAGCTACAACTGGCTGTGTTGAAGCCCAGGAAATAGGAGGGTGTAGGCAGAGGCCTACTGTATTTGGAATGTGGTGACAGCAGGAGAGACTGCCATCCACACAGCAGGGGATCAGCTGACGTTACTGAACCCCACTGAGACACGGGAGCAAGTGTCTCTTTCCGTGTGGACGGCACTTCCGAGCTACAACTGGCTGTGTTGAAGCCCAGGAAATAGGAGGGTGTAGGCAGAGGCCTACTGTATTTGGAATGTGGTGACAGCAGGAGAGACTGCCATCCACACAGCAGGGGATTAGCTGACGTTACTGAACCCCACTGAGACACGGGAGCAAGTGTCTCTTTCCGTGTGGACGGCACTTCCGAGCTACAACTGGCTGTGTTGAAGCCCAGGAAATAGGAGGGTGTAGCCAGAGGCCTACTGTATTTGGAATGAGGTGACAGCAGGAGAGACTGCCATCCACACAGCAGGGGATCAGCTGACGTTACTGAACCCCACTGAGACACGGGAGCAAGTATCTCTTTCCGTGTGGACGGCACTTCAGAGCTACAACTGGCTGTGTTGAAGCCCAGGAAATAGGAGGGTGTAGGCAGAGGCCTACTGTATTTGGAATGAGGTGACAGCAGGAGAGACTGCCATCCACACAGCAGGGGATCAGCTGACAATACTGAACCCCACTGAGACACGGGAGCAAGTATCTCTTTCCGTGTGGACGGCACTTCCGAGCTACAACTGGCTGTGTTGAAGCCCAGGAAATAGGAGGGTGTAGGCACAGGCCTACTGTATTTGGAATGAGGTGACAGCAGGAGAGACTGCCATCCACACAGCAGGGGATCAGCTGACGTTACTGAACCCCACTGAGACACGGGAGCAAGTGTCTCTTTCCGTGTGGACGGCACTTCCGAGCTACAACTGGCTGTGTTGAATCCCAGGAAATAGGAGGGTGTAGGCAGAGGCCTACTGTATTTGAAATGAGGTGACAGCAGGAGAGACTGCCATTCACACAGCAGGGGATCAGCTGACGTTACTGAACCCCACTGAGACACGGGAGCAAGTGTCTCTTTCCGTGTGGACGGCACTTCCGAGCTACAACTGGCTGTGTTGAAGCCCAGGAAATAGGAGGGTGTAGGCAGAGGCCTACTGTATTTGGAATGAGGTGACAGCAGGAGAGACTGCCATCTCCACAGCAGGGGAACAGCTGGCAGTGCTGAACCCCACTAACACTTGAACGAATGTGTTTGGCTCTGTGGAGATGACACTTCTGAACACCAACTGACGCTGTTGGAGCCCAGGATTAGGCGAGGAGCAGGCTGGGGCCTGTTGCTTTTGGCAGGTGAAGGCAGCAGGAGACTTGCCATCTCCACAGCAGGGGAACAGCTGGCAGTGCTGAAACCCACTAACACTCGAACGAATGTGTTTGGCTCTGTGGAGATGTCACTTCTGAACACCAATTGATGCTGTTGGAGCCCAGGATTAGGCGTGGAGCAGGCTGGGGCCTACAGGATTTTGGCAGGTGTAGGCAGCAGGAGACTTGCCATCTCCACAGCAGGGGAACAGCTGGCAGTGCTGAAACCCACTAACACTCGAACGAATGTGTTTGGCTCTGTGGAGACGACACTTCTGAACACCAACTGACGCTGTTGAAGCCCAGGATTAGGCGAGGAGCAGGCTGGGGCCTGTTGCTTTTGGCAGGTGAAGGCAGCAGGAGACTTGCCATCTCCACAGCAGGGGAACAGCTGGCAGTGCTGAAACCCACTAACACTCGAACGAATGTGTTTGGCTCTGTGGAGATGTCACTTCTGAACACCAACTGACGCTGTTGGAGCCCAGGATTAGGCGTGGAGCAGGCTGGGGCCTACTGGATTTTGGCAGGTGTATGCAGCAGGAGACTTGCCATCTCCACAGCAGGGGAACAACTGGCAGTGCTGAAACCCACTAACACTCGAACGAATGTGTTTGGTTCTGTGGAGACGACACTTCTGAACACCAACTGACGCTGTTGGAGCCCAGGATTAGGCGAGGAGCAGGCTGGGGCCTGTTGCTTTTGGCAGGTGAAGGCAGCAGGAGACTTGCCATCTCCACAGCAGGGGAACAGCTGGCAGTGCTGAAACCCACTAACACTCGAACGAATGTGTTTGGCTCTGTGGAGATGTCACTTCTGAACACCAACTGACGCTGTTGGATCCCAGGATTAGGCGTGGAGCAGGCTGGGGCCTACTGGATTTTGGCAGGTGTAGGCAGCAGGAGACTTGCCATCTCCACAGCAGGGGAACAGCTGGCAGTGCTGAAACCCACTAACACTCGAACGAATGTGTTTGGCTCTGTGGAGACGACACTTCTGAACACCAACTGACGCTGTTGGAGCCCAGGATTAGGCGAGGAGCAGGCTGGGGCCTGTTGCTTTTGGCAGGTGAAGGCAGCAGGAGACTTGCCATCTCCACAGCAGGGGAACAGCTGGCAGTGCTGAAACCCACTAACACTCGAACGAATGTGTTTGGCTCTGTGGAGATGTCACTTCTGAACACCAACTGACGCTGTTGGAGCCCAGGATTAGGAGTGGAGCAGGCTGGGGCCTACTGGATTTTGGCAGGTGTAGGCAGCAGGAGACTTGCCATCTCCACAGCAGGGGAACAGCTGGCAGTGCTGAAACACACTAACACTCGAACGAATGTGTTTGGCTATGTGGAGACGACACTTCTGAACACCAACTGACGCTGTTGGAGCCCAGGATTAGGCGAGGAGCAGGCTGGGGCCTGTTGCTTTTGGCAGGTGAAGGCAGCAGGAGACTTGCCATCTCCACAGCAGGGGAACAGCTGGCAGTGCTGAAACCCACTAACACTCGAACGAATGTGTTTGGCTCTGTGGAGATGTCACTTCTGAACACCAACTGACGCTGTTGGAGCCCAGGATTAGGCGAGGAGCAGGCTGGGGCCTGTTGCTTTTGGCAGCTGAAGGCAGCAGGAGACTTGCCATCTCCACAGCAGGGGAACAGCTGGCAGTGCTGAACCCCACTAACACTTGAACGAATGTGTTTGGCTCTGTGGAGACGACACTTCTGAACACCAACTGACACTGTTGGAGCCCAGGATTAGGCGAGGAGCAGGCTGGGGCCTGTTGCTTTTGGCAGCTGAAGGCAGCAGGAGACTTGCCATCTCCACAGCAGGGGAACAACTGGCAGTGCTGAACCCCACTAACACTTGAACGAATGTGTTTGGCTCTGTGGAGACGACACTTCTGAACACCAACTGACACTGTTGGAGCCCAGGATTACGCATGCCGCATGCAGAGGCCAATGGGCAGCGGTTTTTATGGAGGTTGTGGACTACTACTGATTCTAACCATGCTCCACTTAGGCCTCTGGCTCCACTGTCTCTACTATTTACCCTGGCCTCCAACCCCGCCAGCTACATCTCTGAAGTGGCGTCAGCACAATCTACACTTGTTCCTGTGTTACTGGTGCTCAGTCCCGTCAGTTGATCCCCTGATGTTTGTCCGGCAAGTTCGCCAGCTCTGTCCTCATTCCCACTACTGGTTATGGGAATGTGGACAGAGCAGGAGACCTTGCCGGACACACATCAGGGGATAAACTGATGGGACTGAGCCACAGGAACACAGGAACAAGTGTAGATTGTGCTGACGCCACTTCAGAGATGTAGATGGCGGGGTTGGAGGTCAGGGGAAATAGTAGAGACAGTGGAGCCAGAGACCTAAGTTGGGCACGGTTAAAAATCAGTAGTGGTTTGAATGTTGATGGAGCTGGTGACTTTGCCGTCCACACAGCTGGGGATCAGCTGGCGTTACTGAACCCCACTAACACAGGAGCTAGTGTGTTTCTCTGTGCAGACGACACATCTGAGCGACAACTGGCTGTGTTGAAGCAAAGGGATTATAGTTCAGGTGGTAGAAAAATGAACACACCAGCAGACCTGGATACAGTTGCCAACCACTAATTTAGTCTGTAAGAGGAATGGCAAAGTCTTTGGAGATCCAGGCCTTGTTCATTTTCAGAAAAGTCAGCCGGTCAACATTATCGGAAGATAGTCGCGTGCGACGGTCTGTTAGTACACCACCTGCGGCACTAAAGATACGTTCCGATAATACACTGGCAACAGGGCAAGCCAGCACCTCCAATGCATACTGGCTAAGCTCTGGCCATGTATCCAGCTTAGAGACCCAAAACTTGAAGGGGGAAGAGCCATCTGGGAGTACAGCGACAGGGCAAGACATGTAGTCTGACACCATCTGACGGAAGCGTTGCCTCCTGCTGACTCGAGGCGTCGCTGATGGTGTAGACAATTGTGGTGGACACTAGTGTTGAGCATTCCGATACCGCAAGTATCGGGTATCGGCCGATACTTGCTGTATCGGAATTCCGATACCGACTTCCGATATTTTTTCAATATCGGAATTCGGCATCGGAATCGGAAGTTCAGTTGATTGACGGCCTGACGTCATCATGATGCGCGGTGTGTGCGCATCATGATGCGCCGTCATTTCGGGCCTTCCGGGGGTCTCTGCCGGCCTGCCGGGGGGCTGTGCCGGCCTGCCGGGGGGCTGTGTGGACTGCCCGGGGTCTGTACCGGCCTGCCGGGGGGCTGTGCCGGCCTGCCGGTGGTCTGTGCACCCTGTGGGGGTCTGTACCGGCCTGCCGGGGGGCTGTGCCGGCCTGCCGGGGGGCTGTGCTGATGTCCGGGGGTCTGTGCAAGCATCGTCCGATGGGACTACAAGTCCCATCGGGCGATGCCTGCTACCATGACAGTGATTGACACATTAGCCAATGATGGGACAGTAGTAGTCCCATCATCCGGCTAATGTGTTAAATGTTAAAAAAAAAAAAAAAAAAAAATACTACATACATACTACATGCATACTACATACATGCTACATTCATACTACATACTACATACATACTACATATATACTACATACATACTACATACATGCTACATACATACTACATGCATGCTACATACTACATGCATGCTACATACATACTACATATATACTACAGACATACTACATACATGCTACATACATACTGCATGCTACATACATACTACATACATACTACATACATACTACATGCATGCTACATACATACTACATATATACTACATGCATGCTACATACATACTACATGCTACATACATACTACACATATACTACATATATACTACATACATGCTACATACATACTGCATGCTACATACATACTACATACATACTACATACATACTACATGCATGCTACATACATACTACATGCATGCTACATACATACTACATGCATGCTACATGCATGCTACATACATACTACATGCTACATACATACCACATACATACTACATACATACTACATATATACTACATGCATGCTACATACATACTACATGCTACATAAATACCACATACATACTACATACATACTACATACATACTACATGCTACATACATACTACATACATACTACATGCATGCTACATACATACTACATATATACTACATGCATGCTACATACATACTACATGCTACATACATACTACATATATACTACATACATACTACATACATGCTACATACATACTGCATGCTTGCTACATACTACATGCATGCTACATACATACTACATATATACTACATACATGCTACATACATACTGCATGCTACATACATACTACATACATACTACATACATACTACATGCATGCTACATACATACTACATATATACTACATGCATGCTACATACATACTACATGCTACATACATACTACATATATACTACATACATACTACATACATGCTACATACATACTGCATGCTACATACATACTACATACATACTACATACATACTACATGCATGCTACATACATACTACATGCATGCTACATACATACTACATGCATGCTACATGCATGCTACATACATACTACATGCTACATACATACCACATACATACTACATACATACTACATATATACTACATGCATGCTACATACATACTACATGCTACATACATACCACATACATACTACATACATACTACATACATACTACATGCTACATACATACTACATACATACTACATGCATGCTACATACATACTACATATATACTACATGCATGCTACATACATACTACATGCTACATACATACTACATATATACTACATACATACTACATACATGCTACATACATACTGCATGCTACATACATACTACATACATACTACATACATACTACATGCATGCTACATACATACTACATGCATGCTACATACATACTACATGCATGCTACATGCATGCTACATACATACTACATGCTAAATACATACCACATACATACTACATACATACTACATACTACATATATACTACATGCATGCTACATACATACTACATGCTACATACATACCACATACATACTACATACATACTACATACATACTACATGCTACATACATACTACATATATACTACATGCATGCTACATACATACTACATGCTACATACATACTACATGCTACATACATACTACATATATACTACATGCATGCTACATACATACTACATGCTACATACATACCACATACATACTACATACATGCTACATATATACTACATGCATGCTACATACATACTACATATATACTACATGCATGCTACATACATACTACATGCTACATGCATGCTACATACATACTACATACATACTACATGCTACATACATACCACATATATACTACATAGATACAATACATTCATACAATACATACATAGACATACAGTACATATAACATAGAGTAACATACTTACCAATACTTGTCACATTGTTCCCCGAAGCCATTGTCTTTTCCGGTATAAATATTAACATAACAAACCACAAAAATACTCACCCACGATCCGAAGCAGTCCACGAGTGTGTCCCACGACGATCTTGGGTAGAGAACTGCAGCATCAGATGATGCTGCCGTTCTCTATGGGCTGCAGGAATCCAATGACGGAAGGTAGGTATCCTTCCGCACTGTATTCCTCCGCCACTTAAAAAAAAAAAAGTCCCTAGTCTCACTTTATGCCATTGCTGCGTGGGAATTTCCCACACAGCAATGGCATAAAGTGAGACTAGGGACTTTTTTTTTTTTTAAGTGGCGGAGGAATACAGTGCGGAAGGATACCTACCTTCCGTCATTGGATTCCTGCAGCCCGTAGAGAACGGCAGCAACAGCTGATGCTGCAGTTCTCTACCCAAGATCGTCGTGGGACACACTCGTGGACTGCTTCGGATCGTGGGTGAGTATTTTTGTGGTTTGTTATGTTAATATTTATTCCGGAAAAGACAATGGCTTCGGGGAACAATGTGACAAGTATTGGTAAGTATGTTACTCTATGTTATATGTACTGTATGTCTATGTATGTATTGTATGAATGTATTGTATGTATGTAGTATATATGTGGTATGTATGTAGCATGTAGTATGTATGTAGTATGTATGTAGCATGCATGTAGCATGTAGTATGTATGTAGCATGCATGTAGTATATATGTAGTATGTATGTAGCATGCATGTAGTATATATGTAGCATGTATGTAGTATGTATGTGGTATGTATGTAGCATGTAGTATGTATGTAGCATGCATGTAGTATATATGTAGTATGTATGTAGCATGTAGTATGTATGTAGTATGTATGTGGTATGTATGTAGCATGTAGTATGTATGTAGCATGCATGTAGTATATATGTAGTATGTATGTAGCATGTAGTATGTATGTAGTATGTATGTGGTATGTATGTAGCATGTAGTATGTATGTAGCATGCATGTAGTATATATGTAGTATGTATGTAGCATGTAGTATGTATGTAGTATGTATGTAGTATGTATGTGGTATGTATGTAGCATGTAGTATGTATGTAGCATGCATGTAGTATATATGTAGTATGTAGTATGTATGTAGTATGTATGTGGTATGTATGTAGCATGTAGTATGTATGTAGCATGCATGTAGTATGTATGTAGTATATATGTGGTATGTATGTAGCATGCAGTATGTATGTAGCATGCATGTAGTATATATGTAGTATGTATGTTGCATGTAGTATTTATGTAGTATGAATGTAGCATGTATGTAGTATGTAGTATGAATGTAGCATGTATGTAGTATGCATGTTGTATGTATGTAGCATGTAATTTTTTTTTTTTTTTTTTACATTTAACACATTAGCCGGATGATGGGACTACTACTGTCCCATCATTGGCTAATGTGTCAATCACTGTCATGGTAGCAGGCATCGCCCGATGGGACTTGTAGTCCCATCGGACGATGCCTGCACAGACCCCCGGAGCCTGCACAGACCACCGGCAGGCCGGCACAGCCCCCCGGCAGGCCGGCACAGCCCCCCGGAGCCTGCACAGCCCCCCGGCAGGCCGGCACAGCCCCCCGGCAGGCCGGCACAGCCCCCCGGAGCCTGCACAGACCACCGGCAGGCCGGCACAGACCACCGGAGCCTGCACAGACCCCCTGGCAGGCCGGCACAGCCCCCCGAAAGGCCCGTACAGACCCCAGAGAGGCTGTACAAGGGCAGGAAAGGGTTTTTCTTATTCCGATACCGGAAGTCCCATAGACTTGAATGGGACTTCCGGTATCGGAATCGGCGATACCGATACTTTTTTTAAAGATCGGCCGATACCATCCGATACGATACTTTGAAGTATCGGACGGTATCGCTCAACTCTAGTGGACACACAAAACTTTGCCACATTTGGGCCATAGTGGTCTTGCCTTGTGCTGCGGCGCTGCCTCTGCTCCCTCTTTGTGCAGAGTTTCCTCCACTGCCTCGACGCACAGAGCTGCTTTGTAAAGCACTAGCAACAATGCTGTCGGGTGGAATGGAAAACATTATGGACTGCACCAGTGACTCTTCGTACTCCCGCAGTTTACGCTCCCGGTTCAACGTTGGTATGAGCCTTTGTACGCTGTCCCGGTAGCGAGGATCTAGGAGGGTGTACACCCAATAATAAGCCGAGACGAGAATGTGGGCGATGCGGCGGTCGTTTCTCAGGCACTGCAGCATGAAATCAACCATGTGCTGCAGACTCCCAACTGCCAAAGAACCGCTGTCCCCTGTTTGAGGCGTGACCTCGGCCTGCTCTGCATCACCCCACCCTCGCTGTACATACTGAGTAGAGGTTTGTGTACCTCCCTCCTCTGGAGAGATGTCTTCCTCCTCCATCGACTCCTCCTCATCCTCCTCACAAAGTGTCCCCTGCCTAGGCCTTTGTGAGGAAACACGTAGCGCAGACTGTCCAGAAGCAGATGGCATTTGGGACTCCTCATCCTCCACCTCTTCCGAAACCTCATCCCTTAGTGCTTGCAGTGTTTGTTGAAGCAGGCAGATAAGGGGGACAGTCATGCTGACTAGTGCATCATCTGCACTCGCCATCCGCGTGGATTCATCGAAGGCACGCAAAACGAGGCAGATGTCCTTCATAGAGGCCCACTCAATGGTGCTGAAGTGTGAACGGCGCACAGTGCGACTTGTTTGCGCCTGATGCAGCTGGTACTCCATGACTGCTGCCTGCTGCTCACACAACCGCTCCAACATATGTAACATTGAATTCCACCGGGTGGGTAGGTCACATATGATGCGATGTTCCGGAAGGCCAAATCGTCGCTGCAGAGCAGCGAGGCGCGATCTTGCCGTGCTGGAACGTCGCAAGTGAGCGCACTCTATGCGGACCTTGTGCAACAGTGCATCAAGATCCGGATAGTCCCTCAGAAAGCTCTGCACGACCAAGTTAAGCACATGTGCCAGACATGGGATGTGTGTGAGGTTGCCTAGGCCAAGAGCTGCCACCAGATTTCGGCCATTGTCACACACTACCAAGCCCGGCTGGAGATTCGCTGGCCCAAACCACACATCGCTCTCCAGCTTGATAGCATTCCAGAGCTCCTGCGCTGTGTGGCTTCAATTCCCCAAAGAAATTAATTTGAGTACAGCCTGTTGACGTTTGGCCACGGCTGTGCTCATATCGGTCGTAACAGGCTCCGGCTCTGCTGTTTCTGAGGAACTTGAGTAGGAGGAGGAGTCTATGTGTACAGACTGGAGTCCTGCAATCCGTGGCGTTGGAAGAACACGTACAGCGCCACTCTCCAGATCTGTACCCGGCTCCACAACATTGACCCAGTGGGCAGTGAGGGAAAGGTATCGTCCCTGTCCATGATTACTGGTCCACGCATCGGTGGTCAGGTGGACCTTGCTACTAACGGCGTTTAGTAGCGCATGTTTTATTTTGCCCTCAACATGTTTCTGCAGGGCAGGGACGGCTCGCCTGCTGAAATAAAAGCGTCTGGGAACGTTGTATTGGGGGACTGCCAATGCCATTAAGTCCCGGAAGGTGTCAGTGTCCACCAGCCTGAATGACAGCATTTCAACTGCCAGAAGTTTGGCAATGCCAGCATTCAGAGACTGTGCTCGGGGATGGTTTGCCAAGTAAGGGCGCCTTTTATCCCATGCCTGTGCTACCGATGGCTGTGATGGATGGGAACGTGCTGCTATGGGTGGAATCTGACAGGGTCTCCGGACAACAGTGGCAGAGGTTCTTCCTTGGCGATCCTGTGAGGAAGCCGAACCAGCAGTGTGTGAGCTGGAGGAAGAGGACCCAACACGAACTGAAGAGGTGGTAGGTGGTGCTGTACGTTGGCCTACGTCTTCAGGGTGTCTCTGCAACTCCAACTCGTGCTTGGTGCGCACATGTTTCCACATATTTGTGGTATTGAGGTTGCTGACATTTCTCCCTCTTTTGACTATCTGATGACACAGCTTGCATTTGACAAAGCAAATGTCATCTGCAACTGTGTCAAAAAAGGACCACGCACTGCAACTCTTGGGAGCACCCGGTTTGCCTTTGGAATGAGGAATGCTCCTAACGGGTGCCGAAGTGGAGGGTACAGGCAACCAAGTCTTCCCCCTCCCTCTGCCTTCTGTTTTGGCCGGTAGGGGAATCTCTTCCTCCGCGCTGCTCCCACCACCTTCCTGTTCCTCACGCCATGATGGGTTAAGGACCTCATCATCTTCCCTCCCCTCTTCAAACAGCTGCTTCTCCGGGGTTGTCTCGCCAGCACCGTACGCACCAGAAAGTGGCAACTGAGTCTCGTCATCATCTGATGCGTACTGAGGTGTGCTGACCATAGGCACTGGCCCACTCGCCTCTTCAGATTCAGAGGGACAAAGAAGTTGAGCATCACTGCATACTCCCTCTTCTTCACATTCAGGAATGCTGCTTGGCTGGCCCCCTCTTTCCAAGCCAACAGATTCCGAGAACAGAAGTAGAGACTGTGATGGCTCCTGTCCATGTCTCTCTGACTGCCTGGGCACTTTGGCTGGTGGTGAAGAGACAGATGGTTGCTCTTCGGTGCTCTGATCCTGAGAGGATGCGGAAGTAATTGAAGTCGATGCGTTAGCTGCCATCCATCCGACAACGGCTTCAATTTGTTCCTCCCGCAGCAGTGGGGTACGTTGAGGTCCTACAAAGCTGCGCATAAAGGACTGTTGCCTGCTAAAACTGGGGGATGCTGATCCACTGGTGCCCGCAGCAGGCCCAGAATCCCCACGTCCTCTACCTGCTGAATCCCCACGTCCTCTCCCTGCAGAATCCCCACGTCCTCTCCCTGCTGAAACTCCACGCCCACGCCCACGCGCCTTACTCCCTGCCTTCTTCATCTTGCCAGACTGCTTAAGATAGGCAGAAAAGTACAAAGGGGGGCCTTAGTGTGCTTATTCCTGAACAGCTGGTTACAGGTACAAGAAACACTAATTTTATGAAGTGTGTGTGTGTGGACTACACTTTAATAGGAGCTGATGTGGCCTACACAAGTTCCAAATGTAGTGTTTGGTGAACTTTTTTTGTGGTTCCTTTGTTGGAAACAAACTCAAAGTATGTGAACAAAGAATTGAAACTGATAGTATCACCAACTTTTTGGAGCTATTACAATGCAGGCAGGTAACCTACAATGCAAAAGATGAGGCTCCAAAAAAATTGGGTAATACTAATCTGGCTGCACCGGCAGTGCACAAGCCAGAAAAAAAGGCTCCTCTATCTACTCCTATATAGTGTTTGCAACCAACCAATGTTGATGGATACGGATGGATGCACACTAATAGGAGAAGAAAAAATGAGCTGCACTCAAAGACAAATATGTGTGAGGCAGTGACGCACGTTGAGCGTCCTACAACCAGACGTAGCTGCAGGACACTCTAGTCAGCGTGAGCTGCACTCACACACAGTCAGAGACCTCTCAGACAGCCGTCAACAGTGCAGCTAAGTGGGCACTGGCACTGACAGGCTGCAGAAAGGCTCCGCTGTGTACTCCTATATAGTGTTTGCAACCACCGTAGATGGAGACTGATGGATGCACACTAATAGAAGAAAAAATGAGCTGCACTCAAATAAAAATATGTGTGAGGCACTGACGCACGCTGAGCGTCCTACAGCCAGACGTAGCTGCAGGACACACTACTCAGCGTGAGCTGCACTCACACACAGTCAGAGACCTCTCTGACAGCCATGAACAGTGCAGCAAAGTGGACACTAGCACTGAAAGGCTGCAGAAAGGCTCCGCTGTCTACTACTAGTGTTTGCAACCAACGTATATGGATACGGATGGAAGCACACTAGATTGAAATTATGTAAAAAATGCAGCTCAAAAAATAAAAGATGTATGAGGCAGCAGTGATCACACTGGGTGGCCTACAGCCTGACGTGGCTGCAGGACCCACTCCACAGCGTGAGCTGCACTCACACAGCCCTTGCAGACAGCTGTGAACACTGCTGCTAGGGCAAAGAAGGCTACAGTGGTGGTTTATGTAGCCTGGGTAAAGCACTAGATGTTTGGTGGAATCGCTATTTCTAACTGTCCCTCACAGTCTTCTACAGCAGCCTGTCCCTAACTGAATTCACAGCAGAGTGACCAGAAATGGCGGCTGCGGTGGCTTTTATAGTGCATCATGACATCATTTCGGCAGCCAATCACAGCCATGCCAATAGTTAACATGCCTACATGCCTAACAGGATGTGCCCACACTTCGGAGGATTCCCATTGGCTTAATCAAAGCAAGCAGGCTCATAGCATGATGGGAACTTCCGATTCCGAATCCAGAATCCGATATGACAAAAGTATCGGAAGTCAGTATCGGAATTCCGATACCGCTAATATCGGCCGATACCCGATACTTGCGGTATCGGAATGCTCAACACTAATTGTCACTATTCTTTTCCAGAAAACTATGGGTAGAAACCGCTCTTAGTTCAAGGTACTCTACCACTCTACCAAACACTCTTCTTCATTATTATAATAGGAAACATTCTATAAATTAAGTGCAATAAGTGCAGTAAAATTTCTTTATTAAATACAATCAAACGGTTATTAAAACGAGGTAGTTCTTAAATGGAATCTGTCACCCCTTTTTTCGAATATGAGCTGCCGGCACCAACATCAGGGGCTTATCTTCAGCATTCTGTAATGCTGTAGATAAGCCCCCGATTTACCCTGAAAGATAAGAAAAAGAGTTAGATTATACTCACCCCGGCGTCTGGTCCGGTCCGATAGGTGTCACTGTCTGGTCCGATAGGTGTCACTGTCTGGTCCGGCGCCTCCCATCTTCATACGATGCCGTCCTCTTCCATCCTTCCTGTCGTGGCTCCTGCGCAGGCGCTCTGCTCTGCCCTGTTGAGGGCAGAGCAGAGTCCTGCAGTGTGCAGTATTCTGCTCTGCCCTCAATAACGCAAAGCAGTGTGCCTGCGCCGGAGCCGCGATGGGCAGGAATGAAGAGGACGTCATCACTGCAAGATGTGAGGCGCCGGACCAGACCACGACTCCCGCCGGACCCGGATCGCCCCTGGATGAGTATAATCTAACTCTTTTTTCTTCTCTTTCAGGGTACATCGGGGGGGCTTATCTACAGCATTACAGAATGCTGTAGATAAGCCCTTGATGGCGGTGGGGGCAGCTCATATTCAAAAAAAGGGGTGACAGATTTCCTTTAAGTGCAATCCCCATCCGGGGTGTTCTTATGCTCTAAGTGCAAAATGGATGACCCGCTCCAAACCTCCAACCTAGGCCTTGGGTGGGCTGCAAGACATAGCTGGTCTTTTTCCTGGACCACCTATTCGGCCACACCAAACAGATTTTTGTTCAGTGGTGATTCTATAACAGATAAACCTTTGACTCTAAAGGTTACATATAAAACCAAGAGGAAGCACCTAAGGAGGTGCAAAATTATTTACAGGAAAGTTTTTTAACATTCACTGTTCATGATCATATAGTCTGTACAACCGGGGAAACGTACAAAACTTGAAGAACCCTCCTGGGTTAACTTAAAACTTTTACATTTTTTTTTTAACTATGTACAGTCATATTTGCAGGATGCTGTTTCACTCTGGCTTGATGGTACGGCTTCCTGGCTGGATGGAAGCGTCGCTAGCTGCAGTTATTATTGCTATGATAACAGCCTGGGTAGATTCTGCTGGTGGAGCTTTTGCTGCTACTGCTGAGGTGGTAGATGGCAAAACCACGGCCACTGCTGCTGCTGCTCCTTGGTCTTCTGTTATGATTGAGTCACCGTAGGAGGCAGACACAAAAATAGAAGCTACGTCCAGAAAACCAGAGAAGTTGGCAACTATCAGATTGCAGACCCCTGAACCTAACAACACAACTAGCAGTAGCCGTGGGGGGTTCCTACGATGCCCTAGACCCCTCGATCACAGCCGGAGCGCTAAAGAGCCTAAAGACAGAAAAGGAAATCTAAACTGCCCCAGAGCAGACCCCAAAGCAAAAGGCAGCCCCCAACATATAATGACGGTGAAGCAAGATGAAAAAACACTCACACAGATAGAAAGATAGGCTGAGCAAACGATGGGGCCCAAGCTAGCTAAACAAAAAAGGAAAGGAAGGATGCTGTCTGCAATGTGCCAAAACCCTATCAAAGACATAAGCCAACAGCTGATATGAAAAAGACCCTGAAGCAGCTAGGCTTCAAAAACTAAATCAGCACTCAGGTATTTTCAGAAGACAGAGCTAAAGGAATTCAGCACACCCCAGCAGGGAATGGCAGAAATCCAGAAAAACAAAGCAAAACAAAGTCTAAGCACAAATGCAAAAAGCCGAGCAGAAAACTTAGCTTTAGAGGAGCAGGAATTCAGACTGGTCTCCAAGGATCCCACAGAGAAATCACCCGCAGGGCAGAAGGGCGTCGGCAGCCTTATATCCAGTCAGTAACTCCACTCAGCCAGTCATCATCATCAGCCTCAGGTGTTTGATAATCAGGCTCACTACCTTTCTTTACCAGAAGAGGGAGTTCCTCGGGCCTCAGTAGTGAAGGGGAAAATGAACTCACAACAGTACCTCCCCCTTGAGGAGGAGTCACCGAACCCTCAACCACGCCACCAGGGCGATCAGGGTGAGCCCGATTAAAGGCACGCACAAATCTTTTGGCATGAATATCAGAGGCAGAGACCCAGGAATTATCCTCCTGACCATAACCCTTCCACTTAACCAAATACTGGAGTCTCCGTCTAGCCAGACGGGAATCCAGTACTTTCTCTACCTCATATTCCATGTTACCTTCAACCAATACAGGGTCTGGAGGTGCCACCCCCGGAACAACAGGTTCAACAAACCTCTTCAACAAAGATTTATGGAACACATTATGGATTTTAAATGTGACAGGAAGAGCCAAATGAAAAGAGACCAGATTAATAATCTCCAAAATCTTGTAAGGTCCAATAAATCTAGGCTTAAACTTAGGAGAAGCCACCTTCATAGCAATATTTTTTCATGATAACCACACCATATCACCAACCTTAAACTGGGGACCAATGGTCCTATGTCGGTTGGAAAACCGCTGGGCCTTTTCCTGGGAGAGAGATAACTTATCCACTACTTGGTCCCAGATCTGGTGCATTCTCTCCACCACAGTGTCAACACCTGGGCAGGCAGAGGGCTCCACCTGCCCTGAAGAAAATCGAGGATGAAACCCAAAGTTACAAAAAAAAGGTGACATCAAAGTGGCAGAACTAGCTCTATTATTTAAAGCAAATTCGGCCAAGGGCAAAAATGAAACCCAATCATCCTGATCAGCAGAAATAAAACATCTCAAATACGACTCCAAGGTCTGGTTTGTTCTCTCTGTCTGCCCATTGGTCTGAGGGTGAAAAGCAGAGGAGAAGGACAACTGAATTCCCAGCTTGGAACAGAAAGTTCTCCAAAATCTAGACACAAACTGGACTCCTCTGTCAGATACAATGTTCTCAGGAATCCCGTGCAAGCGAACCACCTGTTGTAAAAACAGGGGCACCAACTCAGAGGAAGACGGCAACTTAGGGAGTGGTACAAGATAAACCATCTTAGAGAACCTATCACAAATCACCCAAATAACAGTCATCCTTTGAGAGACAGGCATATCAGAGATGAAATCCATTGAAATATGGGTCCATGGCCTCTTGGGGACAGGCAAAGGCATCAACAACCCACTAGAGCGAGAACACGATTTAGACCGGGAGCACATCCCACAGGACTGCACAAAATTCCTGACATCACAAGACAAGGAGGGCCACCAAAAAGACCGACTCACCAGATCTCTAGTACCAAAAATACCTGGATGACCAGCCAAAGCAGAGCAATGAACTTCAGACATCACTCTCTTCTTCCACTGGTCAGGAACATACAACTTTCCACTGGGACACCGCTCAGGTTTGTCCTCCTGGAACTCTTCCAGAGCACGTCTCCAATCGGGCGAGATGGCAGAAAGAACTACCCCTTCGCCTAAGATGGTAGCAGGCTTGGTCACCACAGGAGAATCAGAAAAGAAGCTCCTAGAGAGGGTGTCTGCCTTGACATTCTTAGTTCCAGGAAGAAAAGAAACCACAAAATCAAAACGTGTGAAAAACAAGGCCCACCAGCCTGTCTAGGGTTCAAGCGCTTAGCCGACTCTAGGTAAATCAAATTCTTGTGGTCAGTGAGGACCACGACTTGATGCTTAGCTCCCTCCAACCAATGTCTCCACTCCTCAAATGCCCATTTCATGGCCAACAGTTCCCGATTCCCCACATCATAGTTACGTTCAGATGGAGGGAACTTTCGGGAAAAGAAAGCACAGGGATTCATTTTAGATGTTACAGGATCCTTTTGGGACAAAACAGCTCCTGCACCAATCTCAGAAGCATCCACCTCTACCTGGAACGGAAGTGAGACATCAGGTTGCCGCAAAACCGGGGCGGAGGTGAATCTTCGCTTCAGCTCCTGAAAGGAAGAAACAGCCTCCGGAGACCAATTTAACACATCAGCACCCTTCTTAGTCAAATCAGTCAATGGCTTGGCAATACTAGAAAATTTTGCTATAAATTTCCAATAAAAATTAGCAAAACCCCAAAACTTCTGGAGTGCCTTCAAAGAAGTGGGCTGAACCCTATCGTAAATGGCCTGTACCTTGGCCGGGTCCATTTCAATAGTTGACGGGGACAAAATAAATCCCAAAAAAGAAATCCTCTGTACTCCAAAAAGGCATTTAGATCCTTTGACATACAGGGAATTCTCCCTCAAGATCCGGAACACAGTCAGAATATGTTCCACATGAGAATCCCAATCCTTGGAGAAGATCAAAATATCATCCAGATAGATAATCAAAAATTTATCGACAAAATCTCGGAAAATATCGTTCATGAAGCACTGGAAGACAGAAGGGGCATTAGTGAGCCCAAAAGGCATCACCAGGTACTCAAAATGTCCCTCCGGGGTATTAAACGCCGTCTTCCATTCATCCCCATGCTTAATGCGAATAAGATTATACGCCCCCTGAGGTCAAGCTTGGTAAACCAGCAAGCACCTTTAACTCTGGAGAATAGATCAGAAATCAGGGGTAACGGATACTGATTTTTAACAGTAATTTTGTTGAGGGCACGATAATCAATACAAGGTCTTAATGATCCATCCTTTTTGGCTACAAAAAAAAACCCGGCACCTAAGGGTGACGAGGATGGTCTAATATGACCCTTCTCCAACGCCTCCTCAATATAGGATCGCATAGCCTCATGCTCGGGTACAGATAAATTGAAGAGCTGACCCTTGGGAAATTTACACCCTGGGCTCAGTTCAATTGCACAGTCATAACTCCTAGGAGGAGGCAGAGACGCAGACTCATTCTCACTAAATACATCATAAAAGTCCGCCAAATAGTCAGGAACATCATGCGACTGAGGAGAGGTGGAAAACACCGGAGCCTCACTAAAGGCACACCGACAACCCCAACTCACCACAGACACAGATTTCCAATCCAAAACTGGATTATGAATTTGTAACCAGGGAAACCCCAGAACAATAGTATCATGCAGATTATGCAACACCAAAAATCTGCAATTTTCTTGATGGTCTGGGGCGACCCGCATTACCACCTGGGTCCAAAACTGAGGTTTATTTTTAGCCAAAGGAGTAGCATCAATCCCCCTCAAAGGGATTGGCGTCTGCAGAGGTGTCATCGGAAATCCACAACGTTTAGCAAAATCCAAGTCCATTAGGTTTAGGGCTGCTCCCGAATCCACAAAAGCCTTGGCAGAAAATGTGGACAGGGAGCAGATCAGAGTAATAGCCAGAAGAAACTTAGGTTGAACACCACCAACAGAAAACGTGTGTGCAAAGCGTTTCTCTCGTTTAGGACAGACAGAAATAATATGCGAGGCATCTCCACAGAAAAAACACAACTTATTACGCCTTCTGAACTCCTGACGCTGCTCTCTGGAAAAAACTCTATCACATTGCATAGGTTCAGACATTTGTTCAACAGGTGGCAACACCTCTCGTGCAGCTTTGCGTTCGCTCAAACGCCGATCAACCTGAATGGCTAATGACATAGAATCGTCAAGACCAGAGGGAACAGGAAATCCCACCATAGTATCTTTTATGGCTTCTGACAACCCCTTCCGAAAGAGAGCAGCCAAGGCATTATCATTCCAGGTAGTAAGTACTGCCCACTTTCGGAATTTTTGACAGTACAATTCTGCAGAATCACGACCCTGGTTCAATGCCAGCAGGGTCTTTTCAGCCTGATCAATGGCATTAGGTTCATCATACAACAACCCCAAGGCCTGAAAAAATGCGTTCACAGTAGTCAGAATAGGATCATCTGGTTTCAAAGAAAACTCCCAATCCTGGGGATCGCCACGCAGCAAAGAGATGACAATTTTAACCTGCTGCGCGGAGCTCCCTGACGAGTTAGGCTTCAAGGCAAAAAATAATTTACAATTATTTTTGAAATTCAAAAATTTAGACTGATCCCCAAAAAATACATCAGGTGTAGGAATCTTTGGTTCAGCAGCATGTGAATGAGCAAGGTAGGCGGAAATACCCCGCACTTCCGCAGCGAGCTGCTCCACACGATCAGACAATTGCTTTATCTCCATTAAGAGAAAAAAAAATTCCCCCTATGGCCTCAGAGATATAGAGGAAAAAATATACACACCTTTTTTTTTTAACAATTCTTTCCTGCTATTGAGTACCCTAGGATCTGCGATATGGCTGGTGATTCTGTTATGAACGAGTCACCGTAGGAGGCAAAAACAGAAATGCTAGCTAAGTCCAGAAAACCAGAGAAGTTGGCAGCTATCAGATTGCAGACCCCTGAACCTATCAACAACAACTTGCAGTAGCCATGGGGGGTTCCTACGGTGCCCTAGACCCCTCGATCACAGCCAGAGAACTACATAGCCTAAAGACAGAAAGGGAAATCTAAACTGCCCCAGAGCAGACCCCAAAGCAATAGGCAGCCCCCAACATATAATGACGGTGAGGCAAGAAGAAAAAACACTCACACAGATAGAAAGATAGACTGAGCAAATGATGGGGCCCAAGCTCACTACATAGGACAGGATAAAAAAGCTGCTGTCTGCAATCCGCCAAAAACCCTATCAAAACAAGAGCCATCAGACTGACAGGGAAAAAGGCCCTGAAGACGCTAGGCTTCAAAAAGACTATGTCAGCACTCAGGTATTTTCTAAAGACAGAGCAAAAAGACACAAAGGAATTCAGCTGACCCCAGCAGGGAATGGCAGAATCCAGAAAAAGCAAGGCAAAATTAAAACCAAAACACAAATGCAAAAAGCAAGGCAGAATACTTAGCTTTTGAGGAGCAGGAATCAGACTGGTCTCCTAGAATCCCTCAGAGAAATCACCAGCGAGGCAGAAGGGCGTCGGCTGCCTTATATCCAGTCAGCAATTCCCGTCACCCAGTCATCCTCTACCAGCTCAGGTGTTTGGTAATCAGCCTCACTACCTTCCTTCACCAGAAGAGGGAGTTCATCAGACCTCAATGGTGAAGGGGAAAATGAACTCATAACAAGTATGTATGTTGCATGTAGTATATATGTTGTATACATGTATGTTGCATGCATGTAGTATATATGTTGTATATATGTAGTATGCATGTTGCATGCATGTGGTATATATGTAGTATGTATGTTGCATGCATGTAGTATATATGTAGTATGCATGTTGCATGTAGTATATATGTATGTTGCATGCATGTAGTAAATATGTAGTATGCATGTTGCATGTAGTATATATGTAGTATGTATGTTGCATGCATGTAGTATATATGTAGCATGCATGTTGCATGTAGTATATATGTATGTTGCATGCATGTAGTATATACTGTATGTAGTATGCATGTTGCATGCATGTAGTATATATGTTGTATGTATGTTGCATGCATGCAGTATATATGTAGTATGTATGTTGCATGTAGTATATATGTAGTATATATGTATGTTGCATGCATGTAGTATATATGTGGTATATATGTAGTATGCATGTTGCATGCATGTGGTATATATTTAGTATGTATGCATGTTGCATGCATGTAGTATATATGTAGCATGCATGTTGCATGCATGTAGTATACATGTAGTATATATGTATTATGTATGTAGTATGTATGTTGCATGCATGTAGTATATATGTATGTTGCATGCATGTTGTATATACAGTGGGGCAAAAAAGTATTTAGTCAGTCAGCAATAGTGCAAGTTCCACCACTTAAAAAGATGAGAGGCGTCTGTAATTTACATCATAGGTAGACCTCAACTATGGGAGACAAACTGAGAAAAAAAAAATCCAGAAAATCACATTGTCTGTTTTTTTTTCATTTTATTTGCATATTATGGTGGAAAATAAGTATTTGGTCAGAAACAAGCAATCAAGATTTCTGGCTCTCACAGACCTGTAACATCTTCAAGAGTCTCCTCTTTCCTCCACTCATTATCTGTAGTAATGGCACCTGTTTAAACTTGTTATTAGTATAAAAAGACACCTGTGCACACCCTCAAACAGTCTGACTCCAAACTCCACTATGGTGAAGACCAAAGAGCTGTCAAAGGACACCAGAAACAAAATTGTAGCCCTGCACCAGGCTGGGAAGACTGAATCTGCAATAGCCAACCAGCTTGGAGTGAAGAAATCAACTGTGGGAGCAATAATTAGAAAATGGAAGACATACAAGACCACTGATAATCTCCCTCGATCTGGTGCTCCACGCAAAATCCCACCCCGTGGGGTCAGAATGATCACAAGAACGGTGAGCAAAAATCCCAGAACCACGCGGGGGGACCTAGTGAATGAACTGCAGAGAGCTGGGACCAATGTAACAAGGCCTACCATAAGTAACACACTACGCCACCATGGACTCGGATCCTGCAGTGCCAGACGTGTCCCACTGCTTAAGCCTGTACATGTCCGGGCCCGTCTGAAGTTTGCTAGAGAGCATTTGGATAATCCAGAGGAGTTTTGGGAGAATGTCCTATGGTCTGATGAAACCAAACTGGAACTGTTTGGTAGAAACACAACTTGTCGTGTTTGGAGGAAAAAGAATACTGAGTTGCATCCATCAAACACCATACCTACTGTAAAGCATGGTGGTGGAAACATCATGCTTTGGGGCTGTTTCTCTGCAAAGGGGCCAGGACGACTGATCCGGGTACATGAAATAATGAATGGGGCCATGTATCGTGAGATTTTGAGTGCAAACCTCCTTCCATCAGCAAGGGCATTGAAGATGAAACGTGGCTGGGTCTTTCAAAATGACAATGATCCAAAGCACTCCGCCAGGGCAACGAAGGAGTGGCTTCGTAAGAAGCATTTCAAGGTCCTGGAGTGGCCTAGCCAGTCTCCAGATCTCAACCCTATAGAAAACCTTTGGAGGGAGTTGAAAGTCCGTGTTGCCAAGCGAAAAGCCAAAAACATCACTGCTCTAGAGGAGATCTGCATGGAGGAATGGGCCAACATACCAACAACAGTGTGTGGCAACCTTGTGAAGACTTACAGAAAACGTTTGACCTCTGTCATTGCCAGCAAAGGATATATCACAAAGTATTGAGATGACATTTTGTTTCTGACCAAATACTTATTTTCCACCATAATATGCAAATAAAATGAAAAAAACAGACAATGTGATTTTCTGGATTTTTTTTTCTCAGTTTGTCTCCCATAGTTGAGGTCTACCTATGATGTAAATTACAGACGCCTCTCATCTTTTTAAGTGGTGGAACTTGCACTATTGCTGACTGACTAAATACTTTTTTGCCCCACTGTATGTAGTATATATGTTTCATGTAGTATATATGTTGTATATATGTATGTTGCATGCATGTGGTATATATGTAGTATGCATGTAGTATATATGTGGTATATATGTAGTATGCATGTTGCATGCATGTAGTATATATGTAGTATGCATGTTGCATGTAATATAAATGTATGTAGCATGCATGTAGTATGCATGTTGCATGCATGTAGTATATATGTTGTATGCATGTAGTATATATATAGTATGTATGTTGCATGTAGTATATATGTTGTATAAATGTATGTTGCATGCATGTGGTATATATGTAGTATGCATGTAGTATATATGTGGTATATATAGTTTGCATGTTGCATGCATGTGGTATATATGTAGTATGTATGTTGCATGCATGTAGTATATATGTAGTATGCATGTTGCATGTAGTATATATGTATGTTGCATGCATGTAGTATATATGTAGTATGTATGTTGCATGTAGTATATGTGTAGTATATATGTATGTTGCATACATGTAGTATATATGTGGTATATATGTAGTATGCATGTTGCATGCATGTGGTATATATGTAGTATGTATGTTGCATGCATGCAGTATATATGTAGTATGTATGTTGCATGTAGTATATATGTATGTTGCATGCATGTAGTATATATGTGGTATATATGTAGTATGCATGTTGCATGCATGTGGTATATATGTAGTATGTATGTTGCATGTAGTATATGTGTAGTATATATATATGTTGCATACATGTAGTATATATGTGGTATATATGTAGTATGCATGTTGCATGCATGTGGTATATATGTAGTATGTATGTTGCATGCATGCAGTATATATGTAGTATGTATGTTGCATGTAGTATATATGTATGTTGCATGCATGTAGTATATATGTGGTATATATGTAGTATGCATGTTGCATGCATGTGTTATATATTTAGTATGTATGTATGTTGCATGCATGTAGTATATGTTGTATGTTGCATGCATGTAGTATATATGTGGTATATATGTAGTATGCATGTTGCATGCATGTAGTATATATGTGGTATATGTGTAGTATGCATGTTGCATGCATGTGGTATATATGTTGTATGTATGTATGTTGCATGCATGTAGTATGTATGTAGTATGTATGTAGTATGTATTTTTTTTTTTTTTTTTACATTCAACACATAGGCCGGATGATGGGACTACTACTGTCCCATCATTGGCTAATGTGTCAATCACTGTCATCGTAGCAGGCATCGCCCGATGGGACTTGTAGTCCAATCGGACGAGCCTGCACAGACCCCCGCAGCGTGCACAGACCCCTGGACAGTTGGCACAGACCGCCAGCAGTCCGCACAGACCCCCGGGCAGTCGGCACAGACCCCTGGCAGGCCAGTACAGACCCCCGGGCAGTCGGCACAGACCCCCCGGAAGGCCCGAACTGACGGCGCATCATGATGCGCACAGACCGCGCATCATGATGATGTCATTTCGGCAGCCAATCAGAGCCACAGCAGTGGCTCTTTGCATTATGGGACTTCCGATTCCGATATTGAAAAAATATCGGTACTCGGTATCGGAATTCCGATACAGCGAATATCGGCCGATACCCGATATTTGCAGTATCGCAATGCTCAACACTACTCCTGACCTTGTCTTGCCTAGTACCTCCATCTTCCCTCCAAGAGGCAGAATATCCTGGTCCTTGAGTCTTTGTCCCTTTACTTTGTCTGAACTCTGTCCTACCCCTGCCTCCTTGTCTTTGGCTTCTTTCCCTGCTGTGTCTTTCACTGTGTCCTCCCTGTCTGTGCTCTGCACCCTTACAGCTCTGCCTGCTCTGCACCCTTGCAGCTCTGCCTGCTCTGCACCCTTGCTGATCCGCCTGCTCTGCACCCTTGCAGCTCTGCACCCTTGCAGCTCTGCCTGCTCTGCACCCTTGTGACTCCGCCTACTCCGCACTCCTGTAGCTCCACATACTCTGCAGTCCTGCGGCTCCGCCTACTTCGCACTCCTGTGGCTCCGCCTACTCCACACTCCTGCGGCTCCGTTCCTAACCTGCTTTGTCATACTCTGCTCTCTCCTGTCAATACTCGTACCTCCTCCTCCTGTGTGAACAGGTCCAAACCTGTTCCATCATACTGTACTCCTTCCTGACTATACCGGTATCTGCACTTGCTGTGTGAACAGGCCCCTACCTGTTCCTTCTCATACCACACCAGACTGCCCTGTGTCTTGTCCGTGCCAGCCTGCCCTGTTTCTCATCCATGCCAGCTTGCCCTGTCTCATCTGTGCCAGCTTGCTCTGTGTCTCGTCCGTGCCAGCTTGCCCTGTGTCTTGTCCGTGCCAGCCTGCCCTGTGCTTCAGCCATGCCAGACTGCCCTGTGTCTCAGCCATGCCAGCCTGCCCTGTATCTCAGCCGTGCCTGCTTGGTTACCAGCCGTGCCTGCCATGCCCACCTGCCTGCCTGTCACTCGCACCTGACCAAGTGTCCTGTCCCCGAGTGGGATCAGCAGTCATAGCCAGACACCACCCTGGAGTGGCACCTGGCAGCTGCCTGCCGCACAACCCTGACCTCACCATTGGAGGCTCCAGAGATGACCAAGGCAGCTGTCTTAGTCATGCCCCTTCCAGGGTTGTCTGGTCTGTGGCACAGTGGGGCCACAACCCCCGGATCACGCCAAGGTGCGAACCTGACAGTTTGCTCAGGTCATGGTCCCTGCTGAGTCCCATGTCCTTCTGCTCGCAAAGCATCACAAACTTGTTTCCTGCCAGTATGAGCAACTGTAAGAATTTGTTCCGCCCTGCGTGGTTCAGATTGTTGAGACTTCTGAACCAATCATAGTCTCTAAGACTATCTACGAGCAACTTCTGGCCTATGAGGAGCACAACCCAGCAGACCCACCTAGGTTCTATGGGAATCCTATTGAGTGCCAATGGTTCCTGAAAAAGTGCTTGCGCTACATCCTGCAGAATGCAGCTTGTTTCCCCTCTGACCAGGTCAAGGTGGGATACATCATGTCCTACCTAGCTGGAGATGCTTTATTAGGGATCTGTCCCCTCTGGGATGCAGGGGATCCTGTCGTCATGAGCCTGGGCGCCTTCCTGGTGGCCTTGAGTAAAGTCTTTGACATGTCACGACCAGCTGCTCCTGAAAAGTCTTCCCCTCCAAGCTTCCAGAGACAGACCAGACAAGAGGAACCTGTGGGTGAATCATCTCATCCGTCTATGACTGTCCATCACTCACCTGTTCCACAGTCTGCCAATGCGGCCTCCGGTGCAAGATCCAAGAGGTCTAATAAAAAGAGGCTGGAAAAGTTGCAGCCGGAATCTGGTCTTGTGAAAGAACATACTGGCGGTCTCTGCCCTGTGAAGCCTGTACTCCAGAACCCTGGGCCAGTAGGCGAGGCTGCCCTTGGTGAGAGTACTCCCTCTCCATTAAAATCTATGACTGTTTCGTTGCCTTCTGGGAGCTTTGGTGTGATCAAGCCACCAGCCATACAGAGTCAGTGCGTGATCTCTGTTCTTCAGCTCCAGAACCCGGCATGGGCATTGTCTAAAGGTGGCCAAGCCCTCTTTGAGAACATTCTAGTCCTGCAAGGACAACTACAGCTCCAGGTTGGAGCTTTATATACGAAGAAGTTTGTCTTCCACTTGCTGACTGGTATGCCCATGGGTCATTCTGAACCAGAGATACTTGTGCCCATTTATGTCTGGAGACCCAGCAAGGTGCTTCACTTGAAACAGCCAAGTGACAAAAGGTGTCTGGTTCCCTTGCATCTGACTCAGTCAGCTATGTTGCCTTCTTTGCCTGGTCTGCTGGTCATCGAGTCAAGGTGTGATGACGTCTCCGAAGAAGGGGAAGCAGAGGCATTCTCATCACATGTCTCCAGTGACCAGTTTCCAGGAACATCCCTGTCACCTGAAAGTTTTTCTCTGGACCATGGGCAGAAGATGCTTCGTGTAAAGATACCTTCGGATTCCATGTGGCAGGTGGATGAAGAGGTTGAAACAGAGGCTTATGCGTCCCCGATTTTTACCAACCCGATGGGAGAGATCCAGTTTTCTCCAAATTACGGGCAGAGGATGGATCCTGTACTGGTACCCTCGGCTTCCATTTGGCCAGCTGGTGAAGATGCCAAGGCGAAGGTGCTTCCCTCTGCTCCAAAGGAGGAGGTCCAATTTTCTTGGTATAACGGGCTAAAGTTGAACTCAGTGAAGGTGTCTCCAGTCTCCAGCTGATATAGAATCATAGAATCATAGAATCGCAGAGTTGGAAGGGACCTCCTGGGCCATCTGGTCCAACCCCCTGCTCAAAGCAGGATTCGCTAAATCATCCCAGTCAGATGTCTGTCCAGCCTCTGTTTGAAGACTTCCATTTTAGGAGCACTCACCACTTCTCGTGGCAGCTTGTTCCATTCATTGATCACTCTGTCAAAAAGTTTTTTCTAATATCTAATCTGTGTCTCCTCCCATTCAGTTTCATCCCATTGCTTCTAGTCTTTCCTTGTGCAAATGAGAATAAAGTTGATCCTTCTACAATGTGACAGCCCTTTAGATATTTGTAGACAGCTATTAAGTCTCCTCTCAGTCTTCTCTTTTGCAAACTAAACATTCCCAAATCCTGCAACCTTTCCTCATAAGACAGGGTTTGCAGACCGGTCACCATTCTGGTCGCTCTTTTCTGAACTTGCTCCAGTTTGTTGATGTCTTTTTTAAAATGTGGTGCCCAAAACTGGACACAATATTCCAGATGAGGTCTGACCAAAGAGGAGTAGAGGGAAATAATGACTTCACGTGATCTAGACTATATGCTTTTGTTAATACATCCTAGAATTGCATTTGCCTTTTTTGCTGCTGCATCACACTGTTGACTCATATTCAGTCTGTGATCTATTAGTATACCCAAGTCTTTTTCACATGTGCTGTTGCTTAGAGGTCAAGTCTGAAGCTTCCCGGTCCCTGCTTTCTGCCAATCAGGAGGAGGTTCAAGTCCTTGTACTCTCTGCGTTGGAAACTGACCTAGTCGGGCACCAAGAGACTTGGCACTCTATGATTCTTGATGGCACACCTACTTCACCTTACCTGAAGGATCTTGTGTCAGCCTGGACTGTGGGTGGTCCCTTACTTCTTCTTCAGGTCATTCTGGCAGGCTTGAGGAAGAGGGGACATAAAGTGGAGGTACTGTAACAACCCTGCTGGCATCGCTGCATGGCCTCCCATCCCCGACTCACCAACTTACTCACTGCTCTAGGTCATGCTGTGATTTCTCTCTGCCGCCAGCTCCTTGCTTTGTCTCCTGTCTGCTATGTCAGTGTTTCCTGACTGTGTGTATAGGGGCGGCGCCTGAACTCTCTGCTTCATATGGAGTCAGGGTGCACCTGGCTAATGTGTCCTTGACCAACTACATAGAGCCCTCTACTATTTAGGGCTGCCCCACCCACTGGAACCTTGCCTAAGCAATGTCTAAACTCAGATAGTGTTTTGCTGCTGAGTAAGCCAGGCCCTGTTCTGTGCTTCTCCTTCTCTGGAGGCTACACTCCTAGCTTTGCCTTGTGTCTGTCTGTCTGCCCTCCAGGAGGCAGAATATCCTGGTCCTTGAGTCTTTGTGCCTAAACTTTGTCTGAACTCTGTCCTACCCCTGCCTCCTTGTCTTTGGATTCTTTCCCTGCTGTGTCTTTCCCTGTGTCCTCCCTGTCTGTGCTCTGCACTCTTGCAGCACTGCCTGCTCTGCACCCTTGCAGCTCTGCCTGCTCTGCACCCTTGCAGATCTGCCTGCTCTGCACCCTTGCAGCTCTGCCTGCTTTGCACCCTTGAAGATCTGCCTGCTCTGCACCCTTGAAGATCTGCCTGCTCTGCATCCTTGCAGCTCCGCCTGCACTGCACCCTTGCGGCTCCACCTACTCTGCACTCCTGCAGCTCCGCCTACTCCACACTCCTGCGGCTCCGCCTACTCCCCACTCCTGAGGCTCCGTTTCTAACCTGCTTTGTCATACTCTGCTCTCTCCTGTCAATACCCATACCTGCTCCTCCTGTGTGAACAGGTCCAAACCTGTTCTGTCATACTGTACTTCTTCCTGCCTATACCGGTACCTGCACCTGCTGTGTGAACAGGCCCCTACCTGTTCTTTCTCATACCACGCCAGTCTGCCCTGTGTCTTCTCCATGCCTGCCTGCACTATGTCTCGTCCTTGCAAGCCTGCCCTGTGTCTCATCTGTACCAGCCTGCCCTGTGTCTCATTCGTGCCAGCCTTCCCTGTGTCTCGTCTGTGCCAGTCTGCCTTGTGTCTCAGCCATGCCAGCCTGCCCTGTGTATCAGCCATGTCAGCCTGCCCTGTATCTTAGCCGTGTCTGCCTGGGTACCAGCCATGCCCACCTGCCTGCCTGTCACTCGCACTTGACCAAGTGTCCTGTCCCCGAGTGGGATCAGTAGTCACAGCCAGACACCACCCTAGAGTGGCACCTGGCAGCTGCCTGCCGGACAACCCTGACCTCACCATTGGAGGATCCAGAGAAGACCAAGGTAGCTGTCTTAGTCATGCCCCTTCCAGGGTAGTCTGGTCTGTGGCACAGTGAGGCCACAACCCCCCGGCTCGCGCCAACCCGCCAAGGTGAGAGCGTGACAATGGGACACTGCCGGAACACAAACCAATCCAAAGCAACTCCATCTGCCTCATGAGTGGTTCCATCTGGGGTTTTGCTTGAATCGTGGTTTTGGGGAATTTACAGGGAAACCTCGACATAAGTGCTCAGCGGAGAGCAGAGGATAAATATGAGCAGAGCCTTATTCTGATTTTTGGGAGGTAGAATAAATAGATAAACAGCAGTACAAGAATAATCCGTATTTTTATTTTTGTGAGGTTCATTGTGCAGTATAAGTAATGAGGTGGATTTATTCTTTGGGTCGGTGTGATTACAGTGATACCAGATTTAAATCGGGTTATTTTTTAGGTTTTGCTAATATCTCACAGTAAAAATGTTTTTCTTTATAAAAAAGTTTTTTGTCGCCATGAGAGCTGTAACTTTTTTATTTTTTGGCAAACAGAGCTGTATGAGGGCTTCATTTTTGCGGGATGAGTTGCAGATTTTTTTGGTTCCATTTTGGGTTACATTATATTTTTTTATCACTTTTTTTCAGATTTTCAGACATAGAATGAACAAAACTCAGCAATTCAGTTACTGTTAGAGTTGAGCGAAACAGGTCGATCAGATTAAAAAGTCGTCGACTTTCGCCAAAGTCGGGTTTCATGAAACGAAACCCAACCACAGTGTGATGTCGGCCATGCGGTCGGCGACCCAAGCACCAAAGTTGGGTTTCGCCGAATGCTTGAACGTGACTTTTTTCAGCCAATGAGAGAAGCGGAGCGGAGCGGAGCTGGAGTGGCAGTGGGAGTGGGAGAGGGAGAGAGAGAGGGAGAGAGAAGAGAGAGAGATTTCGCCGCCTCTAGGGTTAAAATTCATGCCAGGTGTGTTTACAGTCCTTCACTCACTGCCGACTTTTCTCCCCATTGACTTGCATTGGGTTTCATGTTTTCCCTATAGTCGACCGATTTCGTTCGACTCGACTCTTGAGAAAGTCGGGTTTCATGAAACCCGACTCGATCCTAAAAAAGGCAAAGTCGCTCATCTCTAGTTATTGTTTTTATTTTATTTCTGTGCCGTTCACCTTGCAGTAAAACTGATAAGACCGATTTGTTTGTCATGTCTGTACGATCACAGCGATAACAGATTTATTTTTTTAAGCTTTGCTATTTTTACACACTAAAAACAATACTTTAGCAAAATACTGTAAATTTGTTTTTGCATTATCATATTCTGAGAGCTGTAACTTTTTTATTTTTTTGCCAAATTAGGCCAGTTTCAAACGTCAGTGGCTCCGGTATGTGTAGTGACAGTTTTCTCACGTACCGGAGACACTGACACACGTAGACACATTCTAATGAATGTGTCTATGCAGAAGTCAGCGTGTTTTCATGGACCGTGTGTCCATGTGCAAAATACGCTGACATGTCTGTTTTTGTGCAACAGCATGGATCACATGGACCCATACAAGTCAATGGGTCCGTGTAAACATGTACCGCACACGGACGGCGTCCGTGTGCTGTCCGTGTGCCGTCCATGTGCGTTTTCCAAAATATATGGTTAACGTTGAAACCAATTGAATCAATACCAGCCAGGTGTCTAGACATTGCCTGCAAAAAAGTTGGCTCACAGTCTGGACAGTTTTTGGAGTGAGGTGAAGTTGGACTCTTCTCACAGTGGTTGCAAGTTTGTGGTTTGGTCATTTTTCACAAAATTATGGCCCCACATGTGGACACAGAACAGCTTATACGTCTGGTGGAGCAACATCCCGAACTTTGGGACACTCGATCTGACGGCTACCATGACAGGCTGGCCATAGAATGCTTGGTTTGCTGTAGCTGAACAGCTCTACCCCAGACCTTGTTGGGCCACATATTCACCAGCCAAGCAGGCAAAGTTTGGTAAGTTACCCCATAGATGTTCCTTTTTATCAATCAAATTCAAAAATGTTTTCATATGACCAGATTTTACATGGTTAGATTTGCAAGGTGACATGTGTAGCGAAAACACACATTAGCTTAATTTTTTTTTGCATTTGTCTCTTCAATCGCATCATAAATATTACATTTAGTCCTAGGTTTATAGTCTGATCCCTCTATTTAATATACAAATTCATCATTAACCATGCTTGGTGAAAACTTTAAAAACATGCAGTGTGTGTCTGTGGCAGTTTTTTTGTGTTGCTCGCTAGCTTCATGTCTGTCACACTTTTGTTGTAGGGATACTACATTTGTAAAAAAAAACATTTACCTTGCTAAATCAATGGCTACTTGTCAGACATGTGTTAACAACGTGACGTTTTGCACTGTTCCATGGGCTAACAATTGTGTTATATCATATTTAACAGTCGGTACTGTATAAAACCATATCTGTACAGATATCTCACATTTTTGGGGCTTTGGCCTAACTAGGCTGCCATATTTAGCCATGTGTGAATTTCCAGAGCAAATTGAAAAAAAAATTAGCCTTGCAAGTGTAAATTACGTTGTTTAAATGAGAAGGTGATTTGCTTATGACTTAGTTTACATGTAAGGATCATCATGTGCCTCATGCTACTATTAAGCGCCCATACACAACATATTGCCAAAAAAATAAAACACACTTGGACTGTTTGTATGTCACATTTATTGGTTGACCCACCACTGAATCTGTCTGAGTGTGCTAAATTGAAGATTTAGACTTAATTCTGGATACCACACAAAATATTTTACACACTGCAAGCCATTACATATGTCTGCTGGTAATTTTTACTTGTGTGAAGGTTTGTGTTGTTCTACACACCACAAGTCTGGCAGGCTATGTTGTTTCTAAGCGGATTTTATACATGGGCATGGTGAACAAACATCACATTTTGGGTCACAGCATGGATGAAAATGGTCACATACTTCTTAGTCTTAGTGTCCAGGCCAAAAGTGTTTGGACATTTTTGTGAAAATAATGAACCGCGCTCCCCAACTGCATACAAATTGGGCTCCAAAGGCACAATGTGTCTAGAAGTGAAACAGAAAGTAAATTCACTTCAAATGTCTCACAAAAAGTCTACACTTCTCTTCATCCCAGCCTGCTCTGCACCCATTGGTCCCCATTGTGGCCTACTTACTGCTCTTCAGCCAGAGTCAGGGTAAGCCTCTATGTGTTGCAGCAGTAGCCTGTTACAGTGCACCAGTATTATTGCAGGCGTGTTTGATTCTTATCTCCTTCACTCTCCTGAGAAGTGTAGGCTTTTTTGTGAGACATTTGAATTGAATATACTTTCTGAACACATTGTGCCTTTGGAGCGCAATTTGTATGCAGTTTGGGAGCGCGGTACATTATTTTCTAATTTATCTGTCTTTTATTTTGACAGTTTGAGCACAGATTATGTCTAGGTACCACCAGGCCGTCTCTTGTAGTGGTCAGCGCCAGTGGATTTTTTATTGTTTTGATATTTTTGTTAAGCCATCATGATCCAGAAACCATACATTAGGAAATACAACAAAGCTGAAAATCTTATGTTGGTATTAAATAATATTTTAATGTTGTGCTTTCTGTAATTTTTGCATTTTTAACACTTTACCAACAGTTGATTTGGTCAAACGGCGATGGCGCTCAGCGAGGGATCGGTTCAGGCGTGAATTTAACCCCCTCCCCTCTACTACCGGTGCTTCCAAGAAGAGGCAATATGTGTACTACTGCAATTTAGCTTTCCTAAGGCCAATCTTGGAGCTAAATCCATAAGTGACTCTGTGTGTTTGCCAAAACATAATAACCTTACAACAACACTGTTTTTAGTACAAAAATTTCTTTACAGAAATGTTTTAAACGGCTCCCCAAAATTGTGGACCCATAGTTCCATAATATTAAGAATGTTCAAATTTTACACATACACAAGTGGATACTGTATGTGAAAATCTGAAGAGTTTCCATAGTCAACATCTACCTTCATGTTTTCCAAAATTACCACAATGTAACTAGTTAGTTGATTTAGTGTTTGGTGTCAATTATTTATATTTATGCCACAATGTCTTTTCTCCTAGGACGTATGACAACCTGGATGACTCAGATGATTCGCCCACCCCAGACAGATCATTGGCATGTACCTCAGCCTCGGAGACTGAACCCCCAGCGGACCCCACTCCACCAACACAGCCTGAACAGGTGTCTGATGCCGGTGAAGCCTCCACTGATGCTGCTCAGGGAAGCACACAACAATCTGGTGAAGCAACATCACAAGCAGCAGCCCCAGCGCCACAGGCAGCATCAACATCATCAGCCCCAGCAACACAGGCAGGATCAACAGCCAATGTCCCTCACTATCTTTCCCACACTCTCAGAGATCGACAAAACAGGCGACATGAAGACACACGAATGTTGCCTGAGCTGATTGATGCGCAAGTTTTAAGCATCCTGAATTCCCTGACACCTGAAAATTCAGTAGAGCGGTTTTGTAGGTCTCTCTCCCACTGCCTAGCAAAAGTTCCTGAAGAACGGCAGGAACGTGTACGGGCTGCTATATTGACACTCATTGCTGCATGTTAGGGAGAGCAGGAACCCAACCATGTTCTAGGGCCCATAGAACAATGGTGAGCTGGCCAGCTTCCCATGCAAATGGCATCTGATACCAACATCAGAGATGTGCCAAATGTTGGACCACTATCCTCACGGGCCGAACCTATCACAGCAACACAACAAGCTGAGAGTATGGCTGCAGCTATTCCTTTACCTCCAGCTCCTTCTTCTAGACAACATTATGGCCCAATATCCGGCCCTTATTCTGGCCCTCCTGCTCCTTCCTCGAGCCAACATTATGGCCAAATGTCTGGCCCTTATTCAGGCCCTCCTGCTCCTTCCTCAAGCCAATATTATGGCCAAATGTCTGGCCCTTATTCTGGCCCTCCTGCTCCTTCCTCAAGCCAATATTATGGCCAAATGTCCGGCCCTTATTCTGGCCCTCCTGCTTCGAGCCAACATTATGGCGAAATGTCCTGCCCTTATTCTGGCCCCCCTGCTCCTGCCTCTAGCCAATGTTATGGCCAAATGGCCGGCCATGCTTCTGGGTCTTTAGCTTCTGCCTCAAGACATTCTTCACAAAAAAGGTCTCGCAGTTTTTTGGTTCCTCCTTCCCGTGCCTCCAGACATCATTATGTCCAAGGGTCTGCCCCCACCAGGACCTACAGCCAACAATCTCAAAATGTGCCTTCCATCATCTCTGTGGGTGAAAGTAGTGCTGTTAGTTTTGCCCATCCACAGGCCTATACTCTACCAGCAAGGCAGCAGGCACCTGTGCTTGAGCATTTTGATACAGCCATTTGACAAGAGGTGAGAATACTACATCACTTTGACAAGAGGTGAGAATACTACATCACAATCCTATGACAGCCAGATATCTGAGTCAGAAAGTACTTCAGTTCACCCACAACATGTCCAGTCATCCTTTTTGGGAGTGTCTTTGGAACCACAACCTTATCCACCATCTCCATCTGTTTCCCCTACAATGTTCATATCCACACCTCATCAAACACCAACACTCCAGGGCCAATTGTCTCAAGGTCAAATGGGCACACACTCTGCCAGCCCAGAACATGAAAGCACACTCAACCTAGTGACGAGTCTTTCTCTAGTCAGAGTGATTTAGTTGATTTGTAACTAATCTTGCTAAATATGTTGAGGACCCCAAAAATGCAGCCAGAACAACATTCCCAAAAATTATAAAGGTGCTTTGTTTTAATAGGCCATCACATTGAGTGTTTGGCTCAAGTAAAGCCTTTCATTATCTGGAATAGTTTTGATATCGGCCTAAATGTTTGGTATATGTCTGGGTGTGTGTGGGCTTGCACCCTTTTTTTTGGGGGGGGGGGGAGGTTGGAGGTGAGACTCTTGTATTGTAAGCTAAATACATAGCTTACTATTTTTTCTGGTTGGAATGGAAAACACATTTTGAAGCCATATGTTGGAACCAAAAATAAACAATTTGTTTAATTGTTCCTATGTGTTTTGTTTCATTTTTACAAATTAATCTGTTACATCAAACAGGCATGAAAACATTCACATTTAGTACATAGTTTATTGTGTAAAAACTAAAATGTAATGGCACACAGCAATTGCTAACAATGTAGATATAGTCGATCATCTTTATTAAATGTGTGTACGTTTTGTTCACATGGCCAACAATATACATTACTGGAAATATACTATAATTAAAGAAGGTACAATCTTGGGCACACAGTTTGTTCACACTTTGTCAGACTGTTACAGCTCATTCACACTAGTGTCAACTTGTGAAATGCTACACAAATCCTAATGCATTGGCATTTACACCTATATTGAGCAATGATAGTCTGGGAATTTATTATTTAGCTAGCTAGCATTGGCTTAGGATACTAATGAAAACAAGTTTCAGCATGCTGCTAGAGTAATTTTTAAGAAGATGACAAGACTAGAGTTGAGCGATACCGTCCGATACTTCAAAGTATCTTAAAAAAAAGTATCGGTATCGCCGATTCCGATACCGGAAGTCCCATTCAAGTCTATGGGACTTCCGGTATCGGAATAAGAAAAATCCTGTTTTTCCCTTGTACAGCCTCTCTGGGGTCTGTACGGGCCTTTCGGGGGGCTGTGCCGGCCTGCCAGGGGGTCTGTGCAGGCTCCGGTGGTCTGTGCCGGCCTGCCGGGGGGCTGTGCCGGCCTGCCAGGGGGGCTGTGTAGGCTCCGGTGGGCTGTGCCGGCCTGCCGGGGGGCTGTGCCGGCCTGCCGGGGGGCTGTGCAGGCTCCGGGGGGCTGTGCCGGCCTGCCGGGGGGCTGTGCAGGCTTCGGGGGTCTGTGCAGGCATCGTCCGATGGGACTACAAGTCCCATCGGGCGATGCCTGCTACCATGACAGTGATTGACACATTAGCCAATGATGGGACAGTAGTAGTCCCATCATCCGGCTAATGTGTTGAATGTAAAAAAAAAATAAAAAAATTACATGCTACATACATACAACATGCATACTACATACATGCTACATTCATACTACATACTACATACATGCTACATTCATACTACATATATACTACATGCAACATACATACTACATATATACTACATGCAACATACATACTACATATATACTACATGCATGCAACATGCATACTACATATATACTACATGCAACATACATACTACATATATACTACATGCAACATACATACTACATATATACTACATGCATGCAACATGCATACTACATATATACTACATGCTACATACATACTACATATATGCTACATACATACTACATATATACTACATGCATGCTACATACATACTACATACATACTACATATATGCTACATACATACTACATATATACTACATGCATGCTACATACATACTGCATGCTACATACATACTACATGCTACATACATACTACATATATGCTACATACATACTACATATATACTACATGCATGCTACATACATACTGCATGCTACATACATACTACATGCTACATACATACTACATATATGCTACATACATACTACATATATACTACATGCATGCTACATACATACTGCATGCTACATACATACTACATGCTACATACATACCACATATATACTACATACATACTACATGCATGCTACATGCTACATACATACCACATACATACTACATACATACTACATGCTACATACATACTACATATATACTACATGCATGCTACATACATACTACATGCTACATACATACTACATATATACTACATGCATGCTACATACATACTGCATGCTACATACATACTACATACATACTACATACATACTACATGCTACATACATACCACATATATACTACATACATACTACATACAATACATTCATACAATACATACATAGACATACAGTACATATAACATAGAGTAACATACTTACCAATACTTGTCACATTGTTCCCCGAAGCCATTGTCTTTTACGGAATAAATATTAACATAACAAACCACAAAAATACTCACCCACGATCCGAAGCAGTCCACGAGTGTGTCCCACGACGATCTTGGGTAGAGAACTGCAGCATCAGCTGTTGCTGCCGTTCTCTATGGGCTGCAGGAATCCAATGACGGAAGGTAGGTATCCTTCCGCACTGTATTCCTCCGCCACTTAAAAAAAAAAAAAGTCCCTAGTCTCACTTTATGCCATTGCTGTGTGGGAAATTCCCACGCAGCAATGGCATAAAGTGAGACTAGGGACTTTTTTTTTTTTAAGTGGCGGAGGAATACAGTGCGGAAGGATACCTACCTTCCGTCATTGGATTCCTGCAGCCCGTAGAGAACGGCAGCAACAGCTGATGCTGCAGTTCTCTACCCAAGATCGTCGTGGGACACACTCGTGGACTACTTTGGATCGTGGGTGAGTATTTTTGTGGTTTGTTATGTTAATATTTATTCCGTAAAAGACAATGGCTTCGGGGAACAATGTGACAAGTATTGGTAAGTATGTTACTCTATGTTATATGTACTGTATGTCTATGTATGTATTGTATGAATGTATTGTATGTAGTATGTATGTAGTATATATGTGGTATGTATGTAGCATGTAGTATGTATGTAGTATGTATGTAGTATGTATGTAGCATGCAGTATGTATGTAGCATGCATGTAGTATATATGTAGTATGTATGTAGCATGTAGTATGTATGTAGCATGCATGTAGTATATATGTAGTATGTATGTAGCATGTAGTATGTATGTAGTATGTATGTAGTATGTATGTGGTATGTATGTAGCATGTAGCATGCATGTAGTATGTATGTAGTATATATGTGGTATGTATGTAGCATGTAGTATGTATGTAGCATGCATGTAGTATATATGTAGTATGTATGTAGCATATATGTAGTATGTATGTAGCATATATGTAGTATGTATGTAGCATGTAGTATGTATGTAGCATGCAGTATGTATGTAGCATGCATGTAGTATATATGTAGTATGTATGTAGCATATATGTAGTATGTATGTAGTATATATGTAGTATGTATGTAGCATGTAGTATGTATGTAGCATGCATGTAGTATATATGTAGCATGTATGTAGCATGTAGTATGTATGTAGCATGCATGTAGTATGTATGTAGTATGTATGTAGTATATATGTAGTATGTATGTAGCATGCATGTAGTATATATGTAGTATGTATGTAGCATGTAGTATGTATGTAGCATGCATGTAGTATGTATGTAGTATGTATGTAGTATGTATGTTGTATATATGTAGTATGTATGTAGCATGTAGTATGTATGTAGCATGCATGTAGTATGTATGTAGTATATATGTAGTATGTATGTAGCATGTAGTATGTATGTAGCATGTAGTATGTATGTAGCATGCATGTAGTATATATGTGGTATGTATGTAGCATGTAGTATGTATGTAGTATGTATGTAGCATGCAGTATGTATGTAGCATGCATGTAGTATATATGTAGTATGTATGTAGCATGTAGTATGTATGTAGCATGCATGTAGTATATATGTAGTATGTATGTAGCATGTAGTATGTATGTAGTATGTATGTAGTATGTATGTGGTATGTATGTAGCATGTAGCATGCATGTAGTATGTGTGTAGTATATATGTGGTATGTATGTAGCATGTAGTATGTATGTAGCATGCATGTAGTATATATGTAGTATGTATGTAGCATGTAGTATGTATGTAGCATGCATGTAGTATATATGTAGTATGTATGTAGTATGTATGTAGTATGTATGTAGTATATATGTAGTATGTATGTAGTATGTATGTAGTATGTATGTAGTATGTATGTAGCATGTAGTATGTATGTAGCATGCATGTAGTATGTATGTAGTATTTTTTTTTTTTAACATTTAACACATTAGCCGGATGATGGGACTACTACTGTCCCATCATTGGCTAATGTGTCAATCACTGTCATGGTAGCAGGCATAGCCAGATGGGACTTGTAGTCCCATTGGACGATGCTTGCACAGACCCCCGGACATCAGCACAGCCCCCTGGCAGGCCGGCACAGCCCCCCGGCAGGCCGGCACAGACCCCCACAGGGTGCACAGACCACCGGCAGGCCGGCACAGCCCCCCGGCAGGCCGGTACAGACCCCCACAGGGTGCACAGACCACCGGCAGGCCGGTACAGACCCCGGGCAGTCCACACAGCCCCCCGGCAGGCCGGCACAGCCCCCCGGCAGGCCGGCAGAGACCCCCGGAAGGCCCGAAATGACGGCGCATCATGATGCGCACACACCGCGCATCATGATGACGTCAGGCTGTCAATCAACTTTGAACTTCCGATTCCGATGCCGACTTCCGATATTGAAAAAATATCGGAAGTCGGTATCGGAATTCCGATACAGCAAGTATCGGCCGATACCCAATACTTGCGGTATCGGAATGCTCAACACTAGACAAGACACAATAGAAGTCCCTGGCTTAAACAAGTTCAGCAATCCAACTCTTACATTAGGTGAGTACTGTTGGTATTGGACACACCAATTGCATTGTCAAAGGTGGCAAATCATGTGGCGCGGATAGTAACCACAATGACAGCTTGCAATATCAATGAGATATATGTATGTATTGTATATACATATATTTCTGATATCAAAACATATGTTGACACTATACATACATAGATGTATATATTTTCTGGGATTTGGAAGTTTCGCCCCCAGCAGTTCGCCCCCAGCATTTCGCCCCCAGCAGTTCGCCCCCAGGTACACTTCGCCCCCGAACATTTCGCCCCCAGCATTTCGCCCCCAGGTTGTTTCGCCCCCGCACATTTTGCCCCCAGAAGTTCGCCCCCGCACATTTCGCCCCCCGCAGTTCGCCCCCGGATGTTTCACCCCCGGATGTTTCGCCCCCGGATGTTTCGCCCCCGGATGTTTCGCCCCCGGATGTTTCACCCCCAGCAGTTCGCCCCCGGATGTTTCGCCCCCAGCAGTTCGCCCCCGGATGTTTCGCCCCCAGCAGTTCGCCCCCGGATGTTTCACCCTCAGCAGTTCGCCCCCGGATGTTTCGCCCCCAGCAGTTTGCCCCCAGCAGTTCGCCCCCGGATGTTTCGCCCCCAGCAGTTTGCCCCCGCATGTTTCGCCCTCAGCAGTTCGCCCCCGGATGTTTCGCCCCCAGCAGTTCGCCCACAGCAGTTTGCCCCCGCATGTTTCGCCCCCAGCAGTTCGCCCCCAGCAGGTTACCCCCCGGATGTTTCGCCCCCGGATGTTTCGCCCCCAGCAGTTCACCCCTGGATATTTCGCTCCCAACACTTCGCCCCCGGATGTTTCACCCCCAGCAGTTTGCCCCCGGATGTTTCACCCCCAGCAGTTTGCCCCCGGATGTTTCGCCCCCAGAAGTTCGCCCCCAGCAGTTCGCCCCCAGATGTTTCATCCCCGGATGTTTCGCCCCCAGCAGTTCGCCCCCGTATGTTTCGCCCCCAGCAGTTCGCCCCCGGATGTTTCGCCCCCGGATGTTTTGCCCCCAGCAGTTCGCCCCCAGCAGTTCGCCCCCGGATGTTTCGCCCCCAGCAGTTCGCCCCCGGATGTTTCACCCCCGGATGTTTCACCCCCTGTCAGTTCGCCCCCAGCAGTTCATCCCTGGATGTTTTGCCTCTAGCAAATTTGCTCCTGGATCTTTCGCATCCAGGAAAAACCTGCCTGAACTGAACATTGGCAGGTTTGCTTATCACTAATAATACACCATATGAGTCTAAGATATACAATTCTGATCAAATTAGTTTTTTTTATTCTCAAACTTTGTTTTCTAGATGAGTAATTTTACAAACAGACAGGAAAATAGTAGGATTTCATTGGTTACTAAGGAGGTCGTGCCCCCTTGGGAGCAGAACGGATCCTGGCTCCCTATGATACATTCAGGGCTGCTTGTTCACAGCCCTCTGCAAAGCTCCCCTTCACCCTCCGCTCATGTGCTCTGTCCTGGACAAGAGGAGGGCTCCCCCCTGCCTGTGTAAATCCGTTACAGGACGGAACACATAGGGGGGCTTTGCAGAGGGCTGTAAACCAGCAGCCCTTTATACATCATAGGGAATATATTGTTAGCTGCATGCTCCTGTGCAGCCACGCCCTCTAGAATCCATCCACAAGTACTGCTACTAAGGAGAAACAACCTCCTTAGCAACCACTGAAATCCTGCAGCACATGGAGCTTTAACTTGGATGAAACTTTTCACACAGAAGTGAAGCTGCTGGAATGTCTCCTTTGGAAATGAATATCATGGGCACAGGTACTATAACATAACATGTTTTTTGCAGAGTTATGCTTTAACTGTATATATCAAAACTGTTTTAACAAGAAACATAAAAAGGTATAGAGGGGAAGGATTAGAGAAAAAGAGAAAATACAAATTGCAGGTTATAATGCTTGAATTATTTTACAGCTAAAAACACTGCTCTCAAAACATACAATATGTGACCATGAACTAAAAATCAAAGCTGTAGGCAATGCCTCTCAGATAATCCATCAAGCTTCTATTATCGAAATCTTGCACGATACGTTTAACCCTTGCTGAAATTGCAGCATACTTTTTGTTTCTTGCAGCAATGGGATTTCCTGCTATTATCTGAATAATTTCAAAACTATGGAGCTCTTGCTGATGTTTCAGACAGTTAATGAACCGGTATATATTTTGGAAAAGAGTACCACATGTTTCTCAAAAGCTACGGTGCCATCCTTCGACATCATTATTTGTTCGCTGTTGATCATTCAATGTTCGTTCATACACATTCCAGAATTGAACTGGAAACAAAGGTGCTTGACGTCCTCTGCGATTCATTCGACCGATATAGCTGTCTTCAAAATAGTTGGCAATAGGTATTGCTTCTTGTGGAAAGTCAGGATCTTCCACCAATTCTTCAAATGATTGCACAACATTCTGTGGTGGTAGAAAGGCCAGGGCAGGTATCATGCGTATCCAACGGGCAAATTCATGGTCACCTTGGTATTGCATCTTGAGTCCTTCAATTTGAACTTTACGCCAAACCGACTGTGAAAGGTGGAAAAAGCAACCAGTCTTCACAAGGTTGGGGAATTCACTTTCAAATGCCTGTATTGCAGCTAGTTCAAAATCCAACATCAGGTTGTCTGGCTGCAGTCCAGGCTGCAAGTTCTTCAGCTCTTGCAGCAACGTCTGGTATGTAGAGCGGCTCTTGTCTGTCAGCAAGGTGTACACTACAGGAACAACAAGGCCGCTGTGGACTACATGGATTGTGTAAAGTTGCTTAAACAAGGCTGGTGTAGTGAAAAACATGCCATCAGCAAACCACTCTTTACTTTGTGCCAGTAGATGGTGATTGTCTCTTGTTCCAAATATCAACATACGGCTGTGTCCATTTCCTAATTTAAAATGAAAGTATTAGTAGAGGAAATAACAGAAAAAGTGTAACAAGCAGCACACAGAGTTTTGGGATAAATTCACAAAAAAAATATCCTAATCAGAAGACTCTGTTCATATCTCACATTAAATACTCACATTTTGCTCCAGATTTTCTGATTTCATAATAAAAAAACTGAAGCAAAATCTAGTGTGAAGGGGCCAACCAATAGTTTTTTACAACATATATTGTCCCAGTGGAAAATTATATATTTTTGTTTAAAATTAAAATTACTTCCAAACTTGAAATAGGTCACATTTTTAGGGTACCTTTAGACCCTTCAACTAGACGGCCGTTCAGCACGGCCGATCGCCACTATGCTGAACGGGCCGTCTAGTTGACAGCCGCATCCAGACGCGGCGTGCGGCTGGACGTCTGAATGAATGACTGGGCGGTCCACCCACCTGAATGGGGCATTCCATTCAGGCGGATGGGCACGCTAGCCGTCGGGTGGGCAGCGTGGACGTTCGTGACCTCCGCGCTGCCTATGCTGTCTCATTGAGAGGATTGTGCAGGACGCAAAAAACGCCAGTAAAATCACCAGTGTGCTTTTGGCCTAAGGCATAACTGAATGGTCCATTAGGCTGGGGTCATATGCAGCATTAATGTGTAAATCCCATCCACATGCTGATGAAAAAATTTTGTTTACAAAAAAAAAACATGCAGTGCAGCATGTCAATGTATGCTGCCATTATACAAACAAAATTCCAGCCATTCAGACAAGGGGCTGAAATCCTGCACTAAAACCTGAATCTAAATCCATAGAGTTAAGTGAAGATTTTGATACAGAATTAGGGTACCACAATAGTGGCCACAATTGCAGGCACAAATAGATTCCTGTGGAATCTCCAATTGCTACCGCAATTACAGCCGCTGCGGAGATGCCGCTCCACAATCCCCTTCCGTCAGTGGGCACGAGGCCTCAGGCTTTATCCAGACAAGCTGGATTTACAGGCGTATTCTGTGCTGTGTTTCCTGCCTGAAACCCGCCCTTTCATGTCTATGGTGCGGGTTACGGGCGGATTCCGGCCGGGGCCGGAAAACGCCCCACCGGAAAATAGCTTCAAAGCTATTTTCCGGTGGATCCCGGAAGGAATGGGAATGGGCAAGAGGGAAACCTCCCGAAAAATGCCTGCAAACCACGCCAAATACGCTCGGTTTAGGCCATAGCAGGGCATGGCCACGCCCATAGCAGAGCTTAGCCACGTCCCCTATTTGCAGAAGCGTTTTGCCAAAGCGCTTGCAAAGTGCTTGGAAGCAGCAGGCAAAACGCATCTGCAAATCATGGCGTATCTCACCTGAGCTCCGGAGTTCAGCCCGACCTGTCCACGGATCTGCAGGACTGAACTACGAGAGCCGAGGAATCAGCCGGCGATGGCAGTTCAGTCCGTGCATGCCGCAGACAGGCGAGGCTGAACTCCGGGGCAGCATCCTGGACAGGTATGGCCAGTACAATGCTGCATATTTGGAATTAGTGTTGGCCGGTCCGATCACTGAAGATCGTAATTTATTACGATTTTCAGGCTGATCGTTATTTTAAATTACGATCCGATTTGTAGCCAGATCACGATGATGATCTGAATTAGAAATCGGAATCCTCCGTAATCTGAAAACACTGTCCGGGCATACACTCCCGAACAGTGTGCGCATATATATATATATATATATATATATATATATATATATATATACACACACACACACTATACAGGTTTACAGCGTGTGTGCATATTTAGCTTTAGTAAATGGCTCCAGGCTGCGCTGTTAAAAAATAAACAAACCCAGTTACTCACCTCTTTCTCCAGTGTCCAGTACTGGCTCCGGCTCCTAGCCCAGCAGTGCAGGGAATCCCGAAATCCAGGCGGCGCATCGCCGCCTCTGTGCCTGCCGTACTATAACTACAGTGGAGAGTGATCCCAGGACCGCTCACTAGACGGTCCTGGGAAAGCACCACATCACGTCACAGAACAGCCCGGCACATGTGCAGAGGTGGTGATGCACAACCCAGAATGCATAGCGTTGGGATTTCGGAATTCCCTGCACCGCCGGAGACAGCGCTGGACACCGGAGAGAGAGTTGAATAACTGGGTTTGTTTATTTTTTAACAGCGCAGCTTGGGGCCATTATATATATGCAAGAAAGCTGGAAGAAGAGTGGCTCAACTGAGATTGTTGCTGAGGACTCAGTGTGCTGCTAGAGCAGGGGTTGGCTTCCGCCCGTACTTAACATGCATCCATGAAGAAAGACCTCCGCGCTCCTGAAGTCCTATACAAATCCTTTATTGCATTTCAAAGTTCCAAAAGTGCCAGACCACCATCACCCACCCACATATATGCATATATATACACACACACACTGTTCGGGCGTACAGTGTGCATATATATATATATATATATCTACATCTAGCTCTGGAGATTGGATCTGAATTAATTCCAATCTTTCGGTATGATCAGCCCGATCTGATCCTATCTATCTTTCCAGTGATCGGCCAACACTAGTTGGAATCAGTAGGCCTCACTACATTATATTACCCTCAAAGTTTCCCTTGAAGGCAAAAATCACATAGTATTTTATATCAGCACCTTATAGTGTAGCATTTTTCACATTTGTGCAAAATAAACTTTGCAATAATTATGCATAATGGAATTGTTTTAATACAATGTTAAATGGTTAAGTAGCTTACCAGAGTCATGCAGAAGGAACTGCTGCTGGACACCATCAATGCTGATCACCTGGAACTCGAGGGGGATAATAAGTTGATCAAGGGTTTGAGGTAACCTTGGGATATTGCCAAGTTGCCTTGCTAATCGTATTGTCCTCTTCAGTGATGCTTTCCTTGGGAGAAGTGCTGCAACATTAGAATGGGCTCCTGAAACGACGTCTGTGAGAATCTGTTGTGGTGTCTCCTGTGTTGTCCTTGCCCTGGTCACAGCCTCATTAACAAGTCGGATTGCTTCAGGTCTTGCAGCTTGTGCTGCGTGATTGTGAAGATTGACTACTTTCACAACTTCGCCAGATTCTTCATTGGTCCAAACACGTCCCTTGCAAGTCGACCGTTTTTCACATACCCAGATGGAATGGACATCATCAGCGGTTCGTTTGGAAAATAAGTAATTGTGATTCTCATGGACCAACTTCCTCCTTCCACGTTTGGACAGAACTGAATTCATAGTTGTAGAAAGTGAATTGCTGTGGAAGCTGACTGATTTTTTGTGGCAGTACACTTCTCTCTTTGTGGAGATTTCAGACACTGCTATATTCTGATATACAGATGGAATAAAAGCTAGTCTAATGTAACTTGCAGGACATGTGACCATGCTACTTGTTACATCTGCAACAAAACTTGCAACAAAGCAGGTCAGTGCTTGGTCAGGTAAAAGTTCAAAATTGTTTAGATTTTAGGCCTCTTGCACACTGTAATTTTAGAGTGGTTTCACACTTGTGTTTGTGGCCGCCAGAGGTCGATCCGCTCTGGATCTGACATCCAGCTGACCCCGGGGCAATGCTGGCTGAATGCTGGCATTCCGCTTGCATTGCCCATAGAAGTGAACTGCTGGGTTCCGCGATCTGCAGACGCCCGTTCGCTTTCGTAATGCCGCATTCCGCTATCAGTATCAGAACAAAAAGAAGGGTCCAATATAGGGTCACTAGTGGGGTTTACCCACTGTTTAGGCACATCAGGGGCTCTGCAAACACAAAAGGACGCCTGCAGACCATTACATCAAAGCCTGCATTCTAAAATTTACACTAAATGTACACTTTAGTATTTAGTTATATTCCTACAAATGTTGCTCACATTTTGAATACAATTTTTTTCATTTAGTTTTTTTAGTCTGATTAGTACGCATGCCCAGGATTCTCCGTACTTGAGATCTCCAGACACGCTCACCAGGTGCGCTTGTGGTGTCCTGCTGCTTACGCAGCGGGATCCATTTGCTCCCTATGAGCGCTGAAGGAGAATCTCTGATTTACTGAGTCGGGATACATCAGCGCATACGTCATTCACTTTCAGACTTCTGAATGGGGAGTTCTGTGGTTTGGCATTGCGCATGTGCTTAATCAGGATAACACCTGATGCGCGATGTGGTTTATTGCTTATTGACCCTATATATATTAACTCCGGGGCATTTGTGAGTTACGCCTCCTGAGGAAGCCAAGGCGCAACGCGCGTAGAGGCGGCAGGCAGCGGCAGCACATAGTCACTTCAATGTAAGTGTTACGTTACTCTATTCCATAATTGTCATCCGGTTTCACTTGCATCAATAGGCTTTTTTCTCTGCATAGTAGTTAATAGTTTGCTTTTGCCCAAGTTTGGTCACCTTAATGGGCTTTTTTTCGCCAGTATTTGCTGAGGCTATCACGTGTACTTTCTTTCCTAATTGCGCCCAGTTTAATTTGCATTAATATGCAGTTTACTCTGTTTAGCAACTATATGTTTGCTTGTGCTGTTCTTTTTGGACATCACAGTTGGCTAATTTTTGCCAGCTCACATTGTGGCAATTACTTGAACTCATTTTTAACTCTTGCCATTTTATGCGAGTTCATGTGATTGGCGCAGTTTTTTGAAATCCATTCTCCGTGCGGTGAAAACTGCTCACGGTGTATTGTACAGCATGCAATATTGGTTCCGCATTCTTGCCTTAAGCTAAGAACTAACATTTTAGTGAATTCATTAAAAGAAATCCTTCGGCATGAGAAATATTCTCTATTATTTCTACTATATAAATATGGCAGATTGATGAATGAGGCTCTCTAGATTATATTTATACTATATGGATGTGACTTATTATTGAGTATTTTGAGGGAGTAATGCTCTCTACGATTATTCTATCCACTTGGATTTCTTTACTCTAGATGTCATCAATTATTCATGTCTATCACTGCCTGCTTTAGCATTTGATGCTCTGTTGCTGTTTTTAATTTTTATGTAATAAAATTTACCTTTTTTTGCTAAAACTCTTTTTGTCCCTAATTTTCACTTAATAGTTGAGATATGGTTCTTTGTTGATACATCCCCACAATCTTGCATTGAAATCTCTTGTCAATTTTTCTTTTCCGTCCACATCTAGGGAGGTTAGCCACAGTGCCATGGGCTTTAAACTTCTTGATGACACTGCGCACGGTAGACACAGGAACATTCAGGTCTTTGGAGATGGACTTGTAGCCTTGAGATTGCTCATGCTTCCTCACAATTTGGTTTCTCAAGTCCTCAGACAGTTCTTTGGTCTTCTTTCTTTTCTGCATGCTCAATGTGGTACACACAAGGACACAGGACAGAGGTTGAGTCAACTTTAATCCATGTCAACTGGCTGCAAGTGTGATTTAGTTATTGCCAACACCTGTTAGGTGCCACAGGTAAGTTACAGGTGCTGTTAATTACACAAATTAGAGAAGCATCACATGATTTTTCGACCAGTGCCAATACTTTTGTCCACCCTCTTTTTTATGTTTGGTGTGGAATTATATCCAATTTGGCTTTAGGACAATTCTTTTTGTGTTTTTTCATTTAAGACAAATTAATTGAAGATAATAATAACAAAGAATTTGTGTTTGCAATCATTTTCAGGAAGAAACTGAATATTACCTGACAGAATTGCAATACTTTTGGCCACAACTGTATATACGCCTTTTGAATTGAATGGTTTAACATTCGTTATGTTTAAATGATCGTCTCTTCCTTTCAATTTTTTTCTCCCCAAAAACGAGAATATTTTTTCAGCTGCTAGGTCACCACTGAAAATGTCCCTGAAAATTGCCTTACAACTCTGCTGTTGCTTTTCATTAGTCCCTTTCTGTCTCTTCTCTACCTGTTCCATCACTAGTACCTGCTTTTTTCCGCCTATTAACTCTATTTAATTTCTTTTTTCCAAAGTTGCTGAAGACTGAAAGGTAGCATAAAACTTTAAAAAAAGAAATTGTTTTCTCCAAATAAAATTGGCATCCGAATACGAGATATTGTACATTTCCTTCACATCCTCCATGCTGAGTGGCACTTGTGACGCTGCACTGTATCTCTCTACTTCTTCATTATCGTCATATAAGTTTTTGTGCTTTTCATTTATTTTTCAAAGCAATTATATTTTACTTCTAATCCTAATTTAGTAAATATCACTGAGTGTGTACTTGTAATAATCCTATTAACAAACCATCTGGATTTTGTACTATAAAGCTTATTTCACCATAAAATAAAATAAAAAAATCTAAATGTAAGAAGCTCTAAGTACGTCTCTTCTAGAAATCCTTTAAATATTTCACTAAGCCATTTCCAGCTTTTCTACTCCCGTATGGAAATGTTGGCTATAAACATTAATGTCAGCTATTACAACCCCTATAGGGCTGTCACCCAGCTTTTTATTGAGCTGAAGTGCTTAAAGGGAACCAATCAGCACATTTTTACATATGGAAGCATGGTATATCTAGTGTAGAATACATATGCAAATCAGGCTGGAAGCCCCATAGGGGCTTGAAAGATGCAATAAAAATGCATTGACACCCCCATGGACTTTTTGACTCATTTGCATATAGATTCTGCACTAAATTTTTCTTCTTGGGAAAAAGATACAGCTCAGAAGAATAAAATCCAAAAACTTTATTCAGATCCATAAAACATAGACATGCTTAACGCACCCAACCGGAATGCCCGGAGGAAAGGTTGCTACTAGGAGACTGGATGCGTTTCGAACAGCAAGTGTTCTTAGACTCAGAAACTAAACGCATCCAGTCTCCCACTAGCAACCTCTCCTCCGGGATCCGGTTCGGTGCGTTAAGCATGTCTATGTTTTATATTTTTTCCAAAGAATTGCATCACTTACCATCTGACAGAGATGTGGTCCGTGCTATGAAGATACACTGGCATAAGAAGGGTGAGCTGATCTAATCTTCTATTGTGCTTACTAAATTTTTCTTGACTTGCATCTTTAATCCATTCACCCATGAGCGATTTCCCGGTTTTGGTTTTCATTTTTTCCTCCCCTTCTTCCAAGAGCCATAACTTTTTTTTATTCTTCCAGCCATATGAGGGTTTGTTTTTTATGAGTTTTTATTTAGCATATTCAATATATCGTAAAAATGACATGGCAACATAACTCCCCAGGTCAGTATGAGTAGGCAGGTACCAAACATTATTCACAAAGTTGTAAAAAAAAATGTGGTCATTGTTGCCATTTTCAGAGAATCGTGACTTTCTCATTTTTTGGTATCTCGGGCTGAGGAAGGGCTTATTACTTGCACCCTGAGCTGACTTTTTTTATACCATTTTGTTTTCATCGCCTCTACGGGTGTGTGCCCACGATTATGAAATAGCAGCAACTCACCTGCGCTGTTTCCAAAACACTATGTCCTATGATACAATCTCAGTGAATGGCATTTATAGAAATCCCACGGCCACTGTGCTTCTATTTGATGCTGCGTAAACTCACCCATGATTTGGAGCATGTCCATTTCTGTTGAGGAGACGGTAGTCTTTGCAACAAAAATATCCACAATAGAATGTATTGAATGCGGTAAATCCGCATGGTTCAGTGAACACATGCGGATTTCGCTGTTTGATTGTGTGCAGCGTTTAGGATGCACTGAAAATATGCTGAGTCCAAGGCACTGCTATTTCCTGATCGTGGGCACGAACCCTTATTACATGTTATTGCAATGTTGTGATGACCAAGAAAAAGTAATTCTGGCGTTTTCAATTGTTTTCTTGTTACACTGTTTACCAGACGGATTAATTTATTTTATATTTTGATAGATCTTACATTTCTGAATGTGGTGACATCAAATATGTGTATTTTTATTTTTTTTAAAGTTTTTAATTTTATTGGATAAAAAAGCAGTGATATGGACTTGTTTTCTTACTTATGTTATATGTTTTTAAAAAAACCTTTATAAGACCTGTGGTGTAGTGACCACTATGTCAGCTAGGGGGCGCTGTGTGGGTGTCCCAGGACGGGTGTACAGGCACATTCAGTGTGGTAACAGGAGCAGGGTCCTAAATGACCATTATGGGTCTCAAGGTGGGTGGCCTTGGGATGCAGGCTCCAGGGTGTATTGATCAGCAGAGGTACTGCTGATATTTCTGTTACACTGTGTCAGGGAAGCCTGTGTGTGTCTATGTGCAATAGAACCTTTAGTGATGTCATAGCCATGTGATCACCTGTGGGTGTGGTTACAGGGCTATGTAATTGAGGTGTTTGGCACATGTGAGGGAGTGTGAGAGGGAGTCTGTCAGAGTGTGGACAGACTTCCCTGTGTCCAGGTGGGACACTACAGAGAGTGACCTGTGTGCTAAGGAAGGAGAAGCCTTCCTGTGTCTGCGGCTGCAGATGGAGCGCTGCTCTGGACATTGCCCTGGCCTGGGTATATTAGCTGTATATGGGGAGGACTACACCTCCCAGCATGTGCTGAGACTCTCGGTCCGAGTCTGAAGCCACGGACGTTTATGTTCTTTTTTTGCCTAAGCTAGAGGCTATTTTGGTGATATGCAGATATATGGTTTATGGAGCAAATAAACCTCATGAACTTTGGGAAGAACCTGTCTCATGATTGTCTCCCGCTGCACTTGAGCGAGTCACATCCCTACAGACCTTATAAAGGTTTTTTTAAAAAACATATAACATAAGTAAGAAAACAAGTCCAAATCACTGCTTTTGTATCCAATAAAATTAAAAACTTTAAAAAAAAAAGGTCCCCTTTTCCTAGGTAACTAGAGCTTTTACTAGTCTATGGGGTTTTAGTTTCCCCAAACTAGTCAGCCCTCCTTCCATGTTGTCATTCCCCTGTGGCAGTGATAACATAATTTGCACAAGCCAGCATCATCGACAGATCATGCAATACTTGCGCATGTGTGCCGCTCATTTCGGTGGCGTCATTGCCCCTCTGTAGCCGGGTGTATGCTTCCTGGTTTTAGAGGCCACTGCTCATGGCCTGAAGATGGCTTCTGGTCATGAGCAGTGCACATCTGAAGCAGGAAAGCATACACCCGGCTATAGAGGCGCAATGATGGTGCCAAAATGAGAGGCACACATGCGCGAGATTTGCATGATCAGGCGATGATGCTGGCTTGTGCAAGTTATGTTATCACGCCCACAGGGGAGTGAGAGCATGGAAAGAAGCCTGATTAGTCTGGGAAAACTAACACCCCATTGAATAGTCACTATCCTTATTAGCATAGGAAAAGGGGACCTTATAATTGTTTTTTAAAACATTTATTTAACTAGATAACATTATACAGGTCTGGTTAGGCATGGGATTTAGTTATACAAATGTGTATGCTGCTAGGTTGGAGTGCATGGGGTACTTGACAGTTTCCCTTTAAAAGGAATATTTCTATGTGGTGTATTTACGGCATAATCACAGGAGTTCTTCCTACTCAGACCCTTTCTTAATTAGAGACCAAAACAAACAGTTTGTAGTAACTGCCATGGACTTCCTTGGCAAAATGCAGTCACCGGTCCATTAATACTTATTGGAAAAGTGTCTGTTCTTCAAAAAGGTGAGGGAAAGAGACGTGGGATAATAAATCCAAGTAATAAAGCTCAGGTGCTCATTTTCTAAGTAAAGAAAATACGTTCTTATTCTTTATTATATCATCTTAAAATCCAATTCATTAGGTGTAAATGATTTGATCACAATTGAAGAATATAAAATTCAATAAGTACAATCATAGTTCCAAAGCGTTTGAACTTAGAGATGTGAATAGTTTATAGTCATGACTAGAGATGAACGAATTTGTTCGGATTCGGTTCCGAATACGATCAGCATCGAATATTGTTTTTGCAATATTCGTCGAACACAGCCAAATGTCGATAGAGTCAATGGGAGTACAAATTACCGACTATATTCAGAAGCAATTTGTGGCGCCCCTGAGGCTTCAGTCGCCACAGAGGTACTGCACCTTCTCCTAAGGTGTGGTACCCCACCATCCAGGTAGGGTGGGAACTCCGTTCCACATTCCAACACCTGCATCCCACACACAGGATAGTTCAGCAGGGACCCATCCATGCTTTATGCTGGAAAGGTCATAGGGTGCCTTTTGTGGTCCCTGGCTTCGTAACACAAGAGGTGCTGGGGAGGTGGGTGGAGTTAGATATAAAAGAGAGGGAAGGTGTAGGATTTGAGGTCAGTCAGTCGGGGAGTCTGACAGGACAGCCACTCGGTGAGGAGTGGGGATCCCTGGAAGAAGGGATGGAGGAAGGAGTACTGCAGCTGCCCCAGTGAACTGGGCCAGCTGGCACGGGAAGGAAGAGAAGGAGAAAGAGACGTAGATTGGAGACTACAGATTCCATAAGAGATATAGAACAGATCGGAATGAAGGAGAATAGAAGGACGGTGGGAAGCAGGTTGAGAAAGAGGGATAACCCTTCCTGTCCAGAGCGCAAAGGCCGGGGCCTGGTCCCCGAGGTTGATTGGATCTTTATGTCCGGCAACAGACACCGGAGGAGTAGTGAGCCACTAACGCCTTACTCCCATCATAGACTTGGGACACAACAGAAACCGATTCGCGAGCCAGGACTCTGAGAGGAGTCCCCGATAGAGGCTACAGCTGTCTGTCATACAAGTAGAGACTAGGAACACCTAGAGAGAGGCATTCCAGGGTAACTAAGTACTGGAGTGCTTCGCACCTAAAGGTGCATTGGAGGAGTTATTCAGTAAGGTACTTATTGACGGAGTGTGGAGAGGAGAATCCTATCCTGCCTGGAGGTTGGCTGGGGCCCTGACCTGAAGAACACAGTGCGGAGGCAGGCAGTTGTGTGAACTGCAAACAGTGAGTAAAGCTTTGGAACCGCATACTCTGGTGTCCTCCAGTTATTCCAGCACCGCTACACCTGGGTACCTGCACCTACACCAACTGCGCCTCCCCGCCATTACTTCATCTACACTGCCCTGGGACTACAGCTCTGCCTGTGGGGAGCTTTACCATCTAAGCTGCGCATACCATCAGTCCCAGAGGATCTGCCCGCAGCGTCGGTCTAACATCACACTTGCCGAGCACCACAGGTGGCGTCACGAACTATCCATATAAACTATATTACAACAATACCGCCATTGCTATTGGGCCCCCAGGGCCATGAACTGGGTCGCCGCTGCTGTGACACGTTCCCTCTGACACCGGCCCAGTACCGAGTACCCCGCTGCCCTGGGTGTGAGGGGTGACCCAAATCATTAAACATACATTTGGCATGAATAGTGTTCGAATATGGCTCGAATATGTCAAAATCAGATTCGGGGTCAAAATCCGAACAAATTCGCTCATCTCTAGTCATGACATAAAACATCACAAGATGAGAAAACTCTGTTATTTAAAATGGCCAACAGAATTAGCAAACCTGTAAATGAATTAATTTGTGGGCTGACTAAGTACGCAACTACAGTGGTATGTAAAAGTTTGGGCACCAATGGTCACATTTAGTGATAAGCGAGTATACTCATCACTTGGGTTTCCCAGAGCATGCTCGGGTGATCGCCGAGTATTTTGGCGTGCTCGGAGATGTAGTTTTCATTGCCTCAGCTGCATGATTTGTGGCTGCTGAAAAGCCTGAATACATGTGATGAATGCCTGTTTGTTAGGGAATCCCCACATGTATTCAGCCGGTCTAGCTGCCATAAATCATGCAGCTGCTGGGAGGGAAACTAAATCTCCGAGCACTACAAAATACTCGGAGACCACCCGAGCATGCTCTGGGTAACCCAAGTAACAAGTATACTCACTAGTCACAATTACTGTTACTACTGTTACTGTAAACAGTTAAGCAAGTTGAATATTAAATGTTCTCTAAAAGGGCTAAAGTTAAAAATGACACATTTCCTTTGCATTTTAGGCAAAAAAATACAGGGTGGTCCAAAAGTAGGTGGACAGTATGTGTAATAGGGTTATGAAGGGGGAGATTTATCAAACATGGTGTAAAGTGAAACTGACTCAGTTGCCCTTAGCAACCAATCAGATTCCACTTTTCATTCTTTTCATTTCAGACTCTTTGGAAAATGAAAGATGGAATCTGATTGGATGCTAAGGGCAACTGAGTCAGTTTCACAGATCCAGTTTTCACAGATAAATCTCCCCCAAATCTGTTTTCTTTTCAGATAATTCAGATAACCCATAATGGCAAATAATTTAACTACAGATCAAAGAAAATGGATTTTAAAAGAGTTTTGGAAATCTCCAAATGCTGAAACAGTTAGAGCAAGTTGGATTGAAACATTTGGTACTCAAACCCCAAAGAGACAAACCATTTACCACATTCGTGACAAATTCGATGCCACTGGCTCAATCCTTAATGCTTCAAAAACTGGTCGACCCAAAACAGCCTGTACAGAAAGCAATAAACAACTTGTTGCTGAAACATTTGTTCAGAGTCCAAAAAAGTCCACCAGAAGTCTCTTTAGAATTGAGAATTTCCCGAGCTTCCATCATTCTAATCCTGAAATCTATTGGGTGGAAAGCTTATCGTCCACGTCTAATTCATGGTTTATTGGAGGATGATCCAGACAGGCGGCTGCAATTTAGTGAGATTATGCTTAACGAAACTGAAGAAAATCCAGTAACTTTAGATAACATTATGTGGAGTGATGAAGCTTCTTTCAAATTATCTGGCCATATTAACAGACATAATTGTATTTACTGGTATAATAAGAACATGCATTTAACATTAGAGCAACAACTAAATGAGCCTGGTGTCAGTGATTGGGGTGTGTGGTGTAGTAACCACTATGTCCTCTAGGGGGCGCTGTGTGGAGGTTCCAAGGGAGAGGATGAGTGGCAGAATCCTGAAGGATGGTTGTGTATCTCAAAGGGGGTGGCTTTGAGATGGAGACTTAGTTATGCGTATTGATCAGCAATGGTATTGCTGAGGTGTTATTTCAAGGTATAAGGGAGAAGTCTCTAGGTAACTTGGGAGTTGGGCGGGCCAGTTACCTGCAAACCCACCCAGGGGTGTGTCTGAAAATGCCTGTTGTAAAAGGCTATGTGAATGCCTGAAGGACCTGTGATGAGGCCATAGTCACGTGACCCGGTGGGCGTGGCTATGGACCATATAATGTGGCCAGGGTAGGTCACATGGAGGAATGCTGGGACCTGATTGGTCCAGTTTGGAAGGTCTCGTGCAAAGAGACGTCTGTCTTCCTAACAGCATGTGTGGTCACTGTGTGATGGCTGCCAGAGCCTGAGAGTTCCCTGGAGGGATATGGATGTCTGCAGTGTGAATGAAGCAGCCGTGAGAGAACCCTGACGGGATATTACTGAGGCTGAAGGGCCTGTATGCTGGACATTTGCATAACCTATGTGATATAAGGATTACAGAGTGAAACTCTATGGACGCTATGCAGTTGTTATGAAGTTATGTTGCCTCTGTGATGGTTTATGGTGTTTAATAAACTGCATGGACTGTGTTATGGCTTATGAAGACCAGTGCTGGATCTGTTTTTGTTCGCTGCAAGCGAGAATCCCCTAAGTAAATGACAGCGCTACCTCACATTTGGTGGAGAAAGCTATGGGCAATGTTGTAGCCTTGTTGCTGTGAGCAACGGAAGAGGACTGCAAAGTCGGTTGCTAAGGGCAACGGTTTCCAAAAAGTGCATGTTGCAGTTCTGGCATCGCTGAGCCAGGAAGGCTGACGGTTGGGGAAGCCACTGCCCGGCTGTGGTTCTGGAACAGTGGGGCGGCCTAGTGAGTAAGGCACTGTCCGGATCGGTGAGCCCAGTGTGGCCGTTTCCTCAGGAGAAAGAGACTGATACGACACCTCTGCGGTAGAGGGGTCCGAGAACCTGCGCGGCCAGCAGGTGACGGTCGTGAAAGAGAAAAAAAAAAGTGTTTTACTGACCGGGCTCAGTCAGTACCTGAGAACTTGTGTGGCTGACACAGGCAACGGACAGGTGTTCGTGTGGTACTGACCTGGGTCAGTGGGAAAGACTGTGTTCCTGGAGGGTTCAGTGAGCAAGCTCCTGGAAGGTCAGTGTTCGGAAGAGCCCTGGAGCACGGGGTATGACCTTGGACCTGGTGAGGCGTAAGTGTTGGGCAGTCTCAGGCCGAGACGGATGTCCTGAATAGCACCCGCTAAGACCCTGGACCTGGTGAGGCCGGTGTGTTGGGAAACCCTGGAAAGAGGGTCAGCTCCCTGAATAGCACCCGGTGCGCCCTGTGTGTTGTACGGTCTCAGGTGGAGACGATGCGTCCTGAATAGCACACAGACAGGACAGGTAAGTTTTGTGTTGGTGAGGTCGGCGTGTTGGGAAACCCTGGAAAGAGGATCCGCTCCCTGAATAGCACCCGGTGCACCCTGTGTGTTGGACTGTCTCAGGCGGAGACGGTACATCCTGAATAGCACACAGAAAGGACACAGGAGTTTTTGAGCTTTTTTGTGTGGTGTTTTCATTTCTTCTTTTCTAAACTCAGCCGGCGGTGGCTCAGTGGGAGTCAAGAAGGTGACAAGCGGCTTGATGTGGCTCAGTGGGGTCACGAAGGTGACAAGCGGCTTCCGGTTACTCGGCGGGGTTACGAAGGTGACAAGCGGCTTCCGGTGGATCAGCGGGTCCACGAAGACAGCGCAGCAGGAGCTGCAGTGACTCCAGCCGCTGTGTGTGTGAACAGCAGCTGGTGGTGTCGGTGATCGGTGACAGCAGGAGCTGTGGTGGTGCCAACAAGGACTTGTGTGGCATCGTTAAGACATAATCTGTGTTGTGTGAGCTGTGGTCTGAGAAGACGGATTTAACGGACATGGGGAGATCCCGAAAGGGGGTGGAGTCCCAGAAGGGAGCGGTGACCCAAAGCAGAGTGGTAACCCAAAAAGGGGTGGAGTCCCGGGAGGGGGCGACAACCCAAAGTGGGGTGGTGGTCCAGAAAGGGGCCAAGTTTGAAGGAATGACAGCACTGGGTGACTCAGTGGGTATGTCTGGAGTACCGCAGTGTATGTCATTTCCAGAATGTGGGATATTCTTTCCGAATGATGACGGGCCACAAGTGTGTACCATGATGCTACACCGGGAAGGGATATCAGGACGGCTGGACTCAGAGTCAGGTGACTCTGGTAGGAACTCTCACTCTCTGTCTGACCGAGAAAATGGTCCTGGTTCGCTGTGCACATGGGGTCACAGTGAACTATGCGGTAGACAGAGTAATTTTTAAGGAGTTAGGAGGCAGTAAGTGTCAAGGTGGCAGTATACCACCAGACTTAGTTTATGCCTTGGAGTGCGGCCGGGACTTGGTCAGGTTTGATGACCTATGCCAGGAGGATAGAGACATGTCTACTGTAGGGCTAGCAGACACTGAGACGCTGACGCCTCCTAGCGTGGACAGGCCAGACGTAGGGGCGACCGGAGAAAGAATGACGTCGGACGAACTTACAGACCGGACATCACCTGAAGGGTACAACGGTGTGAGTGAGAAGGGTGTGAGAAACAAAAAGAGCGGAGCTGACACACGGACAGAGAGTGTCCTGGGGGTTCACTATACGGTGTGGTGTGACTGTGACGTGTTGTTGCCAGTAGCCTCCACAAGGACAGAGTCTAGTGCTGTGCTGACTGAAACTCGTGACAGGACTGATGGTAACCTGGTCGAGAAGATAACAGGAGTAGAGACACAGTCAGAGGGTAACTTGGGGGTTCACTCGGCTGACGGGACTAACCTAGGGGTACCCTTAGACGATATGATTAAAGAAGTAATGGTGCAACACATACTGGCCAAAAGAGAACTAGAGCAGGAGATACAGTTAATAAAAGAGACAGTGAAGGAACAGCTCGAACGAGAAAGTGTGATGAGACAAACGGCCGAGCACAGAGTGGAGGAGCTTGAGAAAGAAGTCATTAAGCTCAGAGGTCACCTGTCAACGTGGCACAGTGTAAACAACACCTTAAGAGAGGATGTGGTAGGGCTTGAGAAAAAAGTCTTGGAGCTCAGTGGTCACCTGTCAATGTGGCAAAATGTGAACAAGACCCATAGGGAAGAAATGGAAGAACTCAGAGGAGTAGTTAAAAGTCTTCTGCGGGAGAAATTGAACGAAGAATTACCGCGGGTGAGTGAAAGTGATAACAGGACAGAACAGCCAGTAGCCCTCGTGGCAAATGGTCATGAAGTGATCAAATCGTGTGAAGTTGAGGAGTTAAGAGCGGAAGAAGACAGTCACCCGGTCGGGTCAACGGCAGTGAGGGACGTGTCCGTGGTAAAGCTAGAGCCTTCGGTCCAGGAAGAGAGCAAGACCACAACCTTCCAGTTGGTGATTGACGTACCAGAAGACATGCAAGAAGCCTGTGCGGAGGAAGGTGTGCATGAGGATTTCAAAGAAACGGTCAAAGCGTGTAAGGTGCGCTGGGCACCTGAGACTCGGCAGTTGGTGGTAGTATCGGATAGAGAAGATACATCAAACCGAGTAGCTGTCCTGAAAGAGATGCATCTACAGTGTCTCCACACCAAACAGTGGGTCAGGCAGAGTAATATGAAGGCTGCTCAATGCCTAGAATTAGCAAGGGAGGCTATGGATCAGCTGGGTTTGCGAGAAGATGTGGTGCCGGTACCCAAAGCTCTGATTGGGAGAATCATTGGAAGATCCGGGAAGGTAATGCAAGACCTTGTGAATATCTCTGGTGTGGTGAGAGTGAGGATCCCTCCTGATGATGAAGACCAAGCATCCAGTGAAGTGGGTAGGATTCCCATCCTAGTGATTGGCTCCGTGGGGAGCCTGATAGACTTTCAGATGCTCTTGGAGTATCGTGTGAGGTACCTGTAAGAGATCGAGTAGTTGAGGCAGGACCGCCGGCGAATTAATAAAGAAGTACGGAATGCCAGGTGGCGGCCGCCTGCAACCGAACCAGATGTAAGAACTCGAAGAGTTCCGCCAAGAAGTGACAGGGCAGATGACCGAAGAATGTCAGCAAGCGGTAGCTCGACTGGCAGGATGACGTTAAGAGACCGTAGTTCCTGTGAGACCCTGAATGAATCAGACTCAGGCCAGACAGTAGGCCTGATTAAGACTGATGACTGTACCAACCAGGGGAGCTGGTCGGGGAACGGAACAAACAGAGAGAGGAAGGTGGTGACTGGACCGTGTCTGATGACGCACTGTAACTGGAGGGTCAAAGAGCAGGACCGATATTCTGACCGCTGGGGGCGGGGGAGGCCTAATGTAGAGAGGAGGCCATATGACAGGTGGAAAAGGTTCTCTCGACCTGTAGGGCAAGGTGTGATGAGTGCCCGGTCTTGAGAGCCTGATGTAATGTTGTGTGTTCAACCCCACAAGTTTGAACAGAGGGGCGAGGTATGTGGTGTAGTAACCACTATGTCCGCTAGGGGGCGCTGTGTGGAGGTTCCAAGGGAGAGGATGAGTGGTAGACTCCTTAAGGATGGTTGTGTATCTCAAAGGGGGTGACTTTGAGATGGAGACTTAGTTATGCATATTGATCAGCAATGGTACTGCTGAGGTGTTATTTCAAGGTATAAGGGAGAAGTCTCTAGGTAACTTGGGAGTTGGGGGGGCCAGTTACCTACAAACCCACCCAGGGGTGTGTCTGAAAACACCTGTTGTAAAAGGCTATGTGAATGCCTGAAGGACCTGTGATGAGGTCATAGTCACGTGACCCGGTGGGCGTGGCTATGGACCATATAATGTGGCCAGGGTAGGTCACATGGAGGAATGCTGGGATCTGATTGGTCCAGTTTGGAAGATCTCGGGCAAAGAGACGTCTGTCTTCCTAACAGCACGTGTGGTCACTGTGTAATGGCTGCCAGAGCCTGAGAGTTCCCTGGAGGGATATGGACATCTGCAGCGTGAATGAAGCAGCCGTGAGAGAAACCTGATGGGGTGAGATAATACTGAGGCTGAAGGGCCTGTATGCTGGACATTTGCATAACCTATGTGATATAAGGATTACAGAGTGAAACTCTATGGACGCTATGCAGTTGTTATGAAGTTATGTTGCCTCTGTGATGGTTTATGGTGTTTAATAAACCGCATGGACTGTGTTATGGCTTATGAAGACCCGTGCTGGATCTGTTTTTGTTCGCTGCAAGCGAGAATCCCCTAAGTAAATGACAGCGCTACCTCACAGGTGGTATTTCAAGTTTTGGTGTTTTGGGATAATTTTTTTTTTTATGGAACAGTCACAGGAGATAAGTATCTTGAAATTCCAATGAATCAAGTTGTTCCCCAGTTACAGCGACAGCCTAATTCAAATGACCTTTATTTCCAACAAGATGCCCCCCCCCACATCATTCAAGAGTAGTCCGCGAGTATCTTGATGAAACATTTCCTAATAAATGGATTGGCTGAAGAGGCCCACTTGATTGGCTGGCACGTTCACCAGACTTGACCCCAATGGATTTTTTCTATTGGAGAGTACTCAAGGACAAAGTTTATAATCGAAAACCAAAAAGTGTCAGTGATTTGAAAAATTACACAAGAGATGCATGTCAAGAAATTAATACCCAAAGAGACTTGAGCAAAAATGTTTGTCGAAGTGTAAGAGACAGACTTCAAAGCTGTGCAAATTGTGATGGAAAACAGTTTGAGCACCTGCGTTGATAAAATTTAAGGGCTTTTGTATTAATGTTCAGAATAAAATGTAATTGTCAATGTTATGCTTGTGTTAGTAAATATAATCTAATATATAAAGCTGAATGTGTGTGTGTATGTATGAACAGCATGTGTGTATGTCTGGGACTGGCATCTGCACCGTTGCAGCCACAGTCACACGTCTGGACCCAGAGAGCGTCATAGGCTATGTTGTGAGGCGAAATTTTAACCCTGCGCATTCCAATTGACCAAACAATTTTGCCCCTATCTACATAATGGGGAAAAAGTGAAAGGAAAAGTGTTGGAGGCAAATTGACAGCTGCCAGATGTGAACAAGGGGGACTTAAAGAATGAGAGCGATGGCACCAAAGAGTATATACCGTACAGTTGCTAAGGTGGGGCCCTGACATGGGATACTCACCACACATGGGGATATGAACACACACACAAAATACGCCACATACTACCATGTGCTTCAACACATATACCACCCTCAGCACACATTTCACCACACATACACCAACCTCGCCACATAAAACACAAAAGTCGTCACTCAAAACTCGCCACGCTGTCCCAGAGCTGTTTAAAAAATGAAAAATGAGCTGTGATTGGTTGCTATCAGCAACAGTTTTCAATATAGACAGTTGTGGTAACTGAGGCCTATTATTCTTATCATTTCTATGGTGTTATCGTCCTTCTGTAAAGCTGGAAATAACACAATTTATTACCGTGCTGACGCAGACCACCCTCTGACACAGACTGCAGGGGGAGCCCAGTATCACACAGGATAGGATTAGATACATGGCTCAGCAGTCAGTATCACACAGGATAGGATTAAATACACAGCTCAGCAGTCAGTATCACACAGGAGAGGATTAGACACATGGCTCAGCAGTCAGTATCACACAGGATAGGATTAGATACACAGCTCAGCAGTCAGTATCACACAGGAGAGGATTAGACACATGGCTCAGCAGTCAGTATCACACAGGATAGGAATAGATACACTGCTCAGCACACAGTATCACACAGAATAGTATTAGATACACAGCTCAGCAGACAGTATCACACAGAATAGGATTAGATACATGGCTAAGCAGTCAGTATCACACAGGATAGGATTAGATACATGGCTCAGCAGTCAGTATCACACAGGATAGGATTAGATACACGGCTGAGCAGTCAGTAACACACATTATAGGATTAGGTACACGGCTCAGCAGACAGTATCACACAGAATAGGATTAGATACACGGCTCAGCAGTCAGTATCACACAGGAAAGGAATAGATACACGGCTGAGCAGTCAGTATCACACAGGATAGGATTAGATACACGGCTGAGCAGTCAGTAACACACATTATAGGATTAGGTACACGGCTCAGCAGACAGTATCACACAGAATAGGATTAGATACACGGCTCAGCAGTCAGTATCACACAGGAAAGGAATAGATACACGGCTGAGCAGTCAGTAACACACATGATAGGATTAGGTACATGGCTCAGCAGACAGTATCACACAGAATAGTATTAGATACACGGCTCAGCAGTCAGTATCACACACGATAGGAATAGATACACGGCTCAGCAGTCAGTATCACACAGGATAGGATTAGACACACGGCTAAGCAGTCAGTAACACATATGATAGGATTAGGTACACGCCTCAGCAGTCAGTATCACACATGTTAGGATTAGATACACTGCTCAGCAGTCAGTATCACACAGTATAGGATTAGATACATGACTGAGCAGTCAGTAACACACATGATAGGATTAGGTACACAGCTCAGCAGTCAGTATCACACAGGATAGGGTTAGATACACGGCTCAGCAGATGGTATCACACAGGATAGGATTAGATACACTGCTCAGCAGTCAGTATCACACAGGATATTAGATACATGGCTGAGCAGTCAGTAACACACGATAGGATTAGATACACAGCTCAGCAGAAAGTATCACACTGGAGAGGATTAGGTACACAGCTCAGCAGACATTATCACACAGGATAGGGTTAGATACACAGCTCAGAAACAGGATGTGCCAAAGGAGAGGACATTTTCATTCCAAGAATTCCTGTTATGAACGAGTCACCGTAGGAGGCAGACACAAAAATAGAAGCTAAGTCCAGAAAACCGGAGAAGTTGGCAACTATCAGATTGCAGACCTCTGAACCTATCAACACAACTAGCAGTAGCCGTGGGGGTTTCTTACGGTGCCCTAGACCCCTCGATCACAGCCGGAGAACTAAATAACCTAAAGACAGAAAAGGAAATCTAAACTGCCCCAGAGCAGACCCCAAAGTAAAAGGCAGCCCCCAACATATAATGACAGTGAAGCAAGATGAAAAAACACTCACACAGATAGAAAGATAGGCTGAGCAAACGATGGGGCCCAAACTAACTATACAGGACAGGAAAGGATGGTTGCTGTCTGCAATCTGCCAAAATCCTATCAAAGACATAAGCCAACAGGCTGATATGAAAAAAGGCCCTGAAGCAGCTAGGCTTCAAAAACTAAATCAGCACTCAGGTATTTTCTGAAGACAGAGCTAAAGGAATTCAGCTCACCCCAGCAGGGAATGGCAGAAATCCAGAAAAACAAGGTCAAAGCACAAATGCAAAAGGCAGAGCAGAAAACTTAGCTTTAGAAGAGCAGGAATTCAGACTGGTCTCCAAGGATCCCACAGAGAAATCACCCGCAGGGCAGAAGGGCGTCGGCAGCCTTATATCCAGTCAGTCACTCCACTCAGCCAGTCATCATCATTAGGCCCAGATGCTTGATAATCAGGCTCACTACCTTTCTTTACCAGAAGAGGGAGTTCATCGGGCCTCAGTGGTGAAGGGGAAAATGAACTCACAACAGTACCTCCCCCTTGAGGAGGGGTCACCGAACCCTCAACCACGCTACCAGGGCGAACAGGGTGAGCCCGATGAAAGGCACGCACCAATCTTTTGGCATGAATATCAGAGGCAGAGACCCAGGAATTATCCTCCTGACCATAACCCTTCCACTTAACCAAATACTGGAGTCTCCGTCTAGCCAGACGGGAATCCAGTACTTTCTCTACCTCATATTCCATGTTACCTTCAACCAATACAGGGTCTGGAGGTGCCACCCCCGGAATAACAGGTTCAACAAACCTCTTCAACAAAGACTTATGGAACACATTATGGATTTTAAATGTGACAGGAAGAGACAAACGAAAAGAGACCGGATTAATAATCTCCAAAATCTTGTAAGGTCCAATAAATCTAGGCTTAAACTTAGGAGAAGCCACCTTCATAGCAATATTTTTTGATGATAACCACACCATATCACCAACCTTAAACTGGGGACCAATGGTCCTATGTCGGTTGGAAAACCGCTGGGCCTTTTCCTGGGAGAGAGATAACTTGTCCACCACTTGGTCCCAGATCTGGTGCATTCTCTCCACCACAGTGTCAACACCTGGGCAGGCAGAGGGCTGCACCTGCCCTGAAGAAAATCGAGGATGAAACCCAAAGTTACAAAAAAAAGGTGATATCAAAGTGGCAGAACTAGCTCTATTATTTAAAGCAAATTCGGCCAAGGGCAAAAATGAAACCCAATCATCCTGATCAGTGGAAATAAAACATCTCAAATATGACTCCAAGGTGTGGTTTGTTCTCTCTGTCTGCCCATTGGTCTGAGGGTGAAAAGCAGAGGAGAAGGACAACTGAATTCCCAGCTTGGAACAGAAAGTTCTACAAAATCTAGACACAAACTGAACTCCTCTGTCAGGCAAAATGTTCTCAGGAATCCCGTGCAAGCGAATCACCTGTTGCAAAAACAGGGGCACCAACTCAGAGGAAGACGGCAACTTAGGGAGTGGTACAAGATGAACCATCTTAGAGAACCTATCACAAATCACCCAAATAACAGTCATCCTTTGAGAAACAGGCATATCAGCGATGAAATCCATTGAAATATGGGTCCATGGCCTCTTGGGGACAGGCAAAGGCATCAACAACCCACTAGAGCGAGAACACGATTTAGACCGGGAGCAAGTCCCACAGGAGTGCACAAAATTCCTGACATCACGAGACAAGGAGGGTCACCAAAAAGACCGACTCACCAAATCTCTAGTACCAAAAAGACCTGGATGACCAGCCAAAGCAGAGCAATGAACTTCAGACATCACTCTCTTCTTCCACTGGTCAGGAACATACAACTTTCCACTGGGACAACGCTCAGGTTTGTCCTCCTGGAACTCTTCCAGAGCACGTCTCAAATCGGGCGAGATGGCAGAAAGAACTACCCCTTCACCTAAGATGGTAGCAGGTTTGGTCACCACAGGAGAATCAGCAAAGAAGCTCCTAGAGAGGGCGTCTGCCTTGACATTCTTAGTTCCAGGAAGAAAAGAAACCACAAAATCAAAACGTGTAAAAAACAAGGCCCACCTAGCCTGTCTAGGGTTCAAGCGCTTAGCCGACTCTAGGTAAATCAAATTCTTGTGGTCAGTGAGGACCACGACTTGATGCTTAGCTCCCTCCAACCAATGTCTCCACTCCTCAAATGCCCATTTCATGGCCAACAGTTCCCGATTCCCCACATCATAGTTACGTTCAGATGGAGAGAACTTTCGGGAAAAGAAAGCACAGGGATTCATTTTAGATGTTACAGGATCCTTTTGGGACAAACCAGCTCCTGCACCAATCTCAGAAGCATCCACCTCTACCTGGAACGGAAGTGAGACATCAGGTTGCCGCAAAACCGGGGCGGAGGTGAATCTTCGCTTCAGCTCCTGAAAGGAAGAAACAGCCTCTGGAGACCAATTTAACACATCAACACCCTTCTTAGTCAAATCAGTCAAAGGCTTGGCAATACTAGAAAATTTTGCTAAAAATTTCCGATAAAAATTAGCAAAACCCAAAAACTTCTGAAGGGCCTTCAAAGAAGTGGGCTGAACCCAATCGTAAATGGCCTGTACCTTGGCCGGGTCCATTTCAATAGTTGACGGAGACAAAATAAATCCCAAAAAAGAAATCCTCTGTACTCCAAAAAGGCATTTAGATCCTTTGACATACAGGGAATTCTCCCTCAAGATCCGGAACACAGTCCGAATATGTTCCACATGAGAATCCCAATCCTTGGAGAAGATCAAAATATCATCCAGATAGATAATCAAAAATTTATCGACAAAATCTCGGAAAATATCGTTCATGAAGCACTGGAAGACAGAAGGGGCATTAGTGAGCCCAAAAGGCATCACCAGGTACTCAAAATGTCCCTCCGGAGTATTAAACGCCATCTTCCATTCATCCCCATGCTTAATGCGAATAAGATTATATGACCCCCTGAGGTCAAGCTTGGTAAACCAGCAAGCACTTTTAACTCTAGAGAATAGATCCGAAATCAGGGGTAACGGATGCTGATATTTAACAGTAATTTTGTTGAGGGCACGATAATCAATACAAGGTATTAATGATCCATCCTTTTTGGCTACAAAAAAAAAACCGGCACCTAAGGGTGACGAGGATGGTCTGATATGACCCTTCTCCAACGCCTCCTTAATATAGGATCGCATAGCCTCGTGCTCGGGTACAGATAAATTGAAGAGCCGACCCTTGGGGAATTTACACCCCGGGATCAGTTCAATTGCACAGTCATAACTCCTATGAGGAGGCAGAGACGCACTCATTCTCACTAAATACATCATAAAAGTCCGCCAAATAATCAGGATCATCATGCGACTGAGGAGAGGTGGAAAACACCGGAGCCTCACTAAAGGCACACCAACAACCCCAACTCACCACAGACACAGATTTCCAATCCAAAACTGGATTATGAATTTGCAACCAGGGAAACCCCAGAACAATGGTATCATGGAGATTATGCAACACCAAGAATCTGCAATTTTCTTGATGGTCTGGGGCGACCCGCATTACCACCTGGGTCCAAAACTGAGGTTTATTTTTTGCCAAAGGAGTAGCATCAATCCCCTCAAAGGGATAGGCGTCTGCAGAGGTGTCATCGGAAATCCACAACGTTTAGCAAAATCCAAGTCCATTAGGTTTAGAGCTGCTCCCGAATCCACAAAAGCCTTGGCGGAAAATGTGGACAGGGAGCAGATCAGAGTAATAGCCAGAAGAAACTTAGGTTGAACACCACCAACAGAAAACGTGTGTGCAAAGCGTTTCTCTCGTTTAGGACAGACAGAAATAATATGCGAGGCATCTCCACAGAAAAAACACAACTTATTACGCCTTCTGAACTCCTGTCGCTGCTCTCTGGACAAAACTCTATCACATTGCATAGGTTCAGACATTTGTTCAACAAGTGGCAACACTTCTCGTGCAGTTTTGCGTTCGCGTAAACGCCGATCAATCTGAATGGCTAATGACATAGAATCTTCAAGACCAGAGGGAACAGGAAATCCCACCATAGTATCTTTTACGGCTTCTGACAAACCCTTCTGAAAGAGAGCAGCCAGGGCATTATCATTCCAGGTAGTAAGTACCGCCCACTTTCGGAATTTTTGACAGTACGATTCTGCAGAATCTTGACCCTGGTTCAATGCCAGCAGGGTCTTTTCAGCCTGATCAATGGCATTAGGTTCGTCATACAACAACCCCAAGGCTTGAAAAAACGCGTTCACATTAGTCAGAATAGGATCATCAGGTTTCAAAGAAAACGCCCAATCCTGGGGATCGCCACGCAGCAAAGAGATGACAATTTTAACCTGCTGCGCGGAGCTCCCTGACGTGTTAGGCTTCAAGGCAAAAAATTATTTACAATTATTTTTGAAATTCAAAAATTTAGACCGATCCCCAAAAAATACATCAGGTGTGGGAATCTTTGGTTCAGCAGCGTGTGAATGAGCAAGGTGCTTTATCTCCATTGAGAGAAAAAAAAATTCCCCCTACGGCCTCAGAGATATAGAGGAAAAAATATGCACACTTTTTTTTTTTTTTTTACAATTCTTTCCTGCTATTGAGTACCCTAGGATCTGCGTTATGGCAGGTGATTCTGTTATGAACGAGTCACCGTAGGAGGCAGACACAAAAATAGAAGCTAAGTCCAGAAAACCGGAGAAGTTGGCAACTATCAGATTGCAGACCCCTGAACCTATCAACACAACTAGCAGTAGCCGTGGGGGGTTCCTACGGTGCCCTAGACCCCTCGATCACAGCCGTAGAACTAAATAACCTAAAGACAGAAAAGGAAATCTAAACTGCCCCAGAGCAGACCCCAAAGTAAAAGGCAGCCCCCAACATATAATGACGGTGAAGCAAGATGAAAAAACACTCACACAGATAGAAAGATAGGCTGAGCAAACGATGGGGCCCAAACTAACTATACAGGACAGGAAAGGATGGTTGCTGTCTGCAATCTGCCAAAATCCTATCAAAGACATAAGCCAACAGGCTGATATGAAAAAAGGCCCTGAAGCAGCTAGGCTTCAAAAACTAAATCAGCACTCAGGTATTTTCTGAAGACAGAGCTAAAGGAATTCAGCTCACCCCAGCAGGGAATGGCAGAAATCCAGAAAAACAAGGTCAAAGCACAAATGCAAAAGGCAGAGCAGAAAACTTAGCTTTAGAAGAGCAGGAATTCAGACTGGTCTCCAAGGATCCCACAGAGAAATCACCCGCAGGGCAGAAGGGTGTCGGCAGTCTTATATCCAGTCAGTAACTCCACTCAGCCAGTCATCATCATTAGGCCCAGATGCTTGATAATCAGGCTCACTACCTTTCTTTACCAGAAGAGGGAGTTCATCAGGCCTCAGTGGTGAAGGGGAAAATGAACTCACAACAAATTCCACTCATTCCATCTGATTTGTTTTTTGATTTTAAACGCCTCCAGTTTCCAGTTCAATTGCTATTTGCAATGTCCATTAACAATGCTCAGGGACAGTCCTTCAAAGTAGTAGGGATCGATTTAAGTTGTAAGGATCGATTTGCAATCTCCATGCTTTTCTCATGGTCAACTTTATGTGAATTGTTCAAGAGTTGGAACTGCCAAAAATCTGTTCATCTTTGCACCGAAAGGAAAAACCAAACGTTGTTTATCAAAATGCTCTTGAATGAGTTGAAAATAAAATACTATCAATACTTGGGTAATCGTTTAGTTAATTTGTGTTGCAAATCTGTAGTGTTGAAAATATGATGTGAAATGTTTTCATGTGAAATATAATCATTATAATTTGTTATAACTAACCACAGTTGGTTACTATGCCCAGGCAACGCCGGGCTCTTCAGCTAGTTTTATATATAAATCAAAATAAATGTTATTATTTTCTGTTCATCTGCTTTTGGACCACCCTGTCTATATATTGTCTTTTTTTACATTTTAAAAATTACAAAAAGGAAAATGGGCCAATGGAAAAGTTTGGGCATCCTTGGTGATTTGTGTGCTTATATACGATACGTCAGGTGATGAAAATTCCACACCTTTATAAAAACTCAGCCTTCTCTAACCTTGTGCCAAAAAACAGCAGCCATTGGTTCTTCTAAGGCTACTTTCACACATCAGTTTTTTGCTGTCAGGCAGGATCTGGCTATTTTTAGAAAAAACGGATCTGGCATAAATTTTGGAGAATTGTAGAAACGGATCCGTTTTTCTGTCGGATCAGTCTAGCAGGTTATATCTGTTTCCTGGCGGCTGGCCAATTGGATCTGCGCATGCGCAGACTTAATAAAACGGATCCGGTGGCTGGATCTGTCTTTTTCTGGATCCGGCGCATTCCATCGCCCATAGACTTTCATTGTGGCAAAAAGCCGGAAGCGTCGGATCCGGCGCTTCCGGCTTTTTCGCCTGAGACAAAAAACGTTACAGTAGCCGTTTTTTCCAGATGCCGGAGTGAGACAAGTAGCCGGATCCGGCAAAATAACAGACAAACCGCAATGCCATCCAGCACGATCCGGCACTAATGCAAGTCAATGGGGAAAAACCGGATCCGGCATTGCATTTTGCCGGATCCGGTTTTACAAAAAAAAAAGCCGGTTCACGCCTGACTGCGCAAAACGGATATGTGAAAGAGGCCTAAGCAGCAGCCTAGCACTCTGAAAATGAAAATGGTGGAGGCCCACAAAGAAGGAGAAGGCTATAAGAAGATATCAAAGCTTTTTCAAGTTGCCCTTTCCTCAATTCCAAAATTTAATTAAAAAAATGGCAGTTACCAGGAACAGTTCCATAACACCTCAGCAGTGCCACATGCTGATCGCCTCCATGCCATGCTGCATTGATGCCGTAATTGATGCTAAAGGAGCCCCGACCAAGTATTGAGTGCATTTACTGAACATACATTTCAGTAGGCCAACATTTCGGATTTTTAACCCCTTTACCCCCAAGGGTGGTTTGCATGTTCATGACCAGGCCAATTTTTACAATTCTGACAACTGTCTCTTTATGAGGTAATAACTCTGAAACGCTTCCATGGATCCCGGTGATTCTGACACTGTTTTCTCGTGACATATTGTACTTCCTGTTAGTGGTAAAATTTCATTTAAAAAACTTACATTTATTTGTGGAAAAAAACGGAAATTTGGCAAAAATTTTGAAAATTTTGCAATTTTCCAACTTTGAATTTTTATGCCCTTAAATCACAGAGATATGGCACACAAAAAAACTTAATAAGTAACATTTCACATATGTTTATTTTATAACAGCACAATTTTGCAACCAAAATTTTTTTTGTTAGGAAGTTATAAGGGTTAAAAGTTGACCAGCCATTTCTCATTTTTGCAACACCATTTTATTTTTACGGACCACATCACATTTGAAGTCACTTTGAGAGGTCTATAGGATAGAAAATACCCAAAAGTGACACCATTATAAAAACTGCGCATCTCAAGGTGCTCAAAACCACATTCAAGAAGTTTATTAACCCTTCAGGTGCTACACAGGAATTTTTTGAATGTTTAAAAAAAAAATGAACATTTAACTTTTTTTCACAAAAAAATTACTTCAGGTCCAATTTTTTTTATTTTGCCAAGGAGAAATTGGACTGCAAAAGTTATTGTGCAATTTCTCCTGAGTACGCTGATACCTGATATGTGGGGGGAACCACTGTTTTGGCGCATGGCAGAGCTCAGAAGGGAAGGAGCGCCGTTTGACTTTTTCAATGCAAAATAGTCTGGAATTCAGATTGGACTCCATGTCATGTTTGGAGAGCCCCTGATGTGCCTAAACAGTGGAAACCCCCAAACAAGTGACCCCATTTTGGAAACTAGACTCCCCAAGGAACTTATCTAGATATGTGGTGAGAACTTTGAACCCATAAGGGCTTCACAGAAGTTTATAACGTACAGCTGTACAATTAAAAAATCATATTTTTTCCACAAAAATGATCTTTTCACCCTCAATTTTTATTTTTCCAAAGGTAACAGTACCCAAAAGTTATTGTGCAATTTGTCGTGAGTACGCTGATACCCCATATGTGGGGGTAAACCACTATTTGGGCGCATGGCAGAGCTCGGAAGGGAAGCAGCACCATTTGACTTTTATGGCTGAAATTGAGATCGGACGCCATGTCGCGTTTGGAAAGCCCCTGATGTGCCAAAACAGTGGAAACCCCCCACAAATGACACCAATCTGGAAACTAGACCCCCCAAGGAACTTATCTAGATGTGTGGTGAGAACTTTGAACATCACAGGGCTTCACAGAAGTTTATAACGTACAGTCATAAAATTAAAAAATCACATTTTTTCCACAAAAATGATCTTTTCACCCCCAATTTTTATTTTCCCAAGGGTAACAGGACCATAAAAGTTATTGTGCAATTTGTCCTTAGTATGCTGATACCCCACATGTGGGGGTAACCCACTATTTGGGCGCATGGCAGAGCTTGGAAGGGAAGCAGCGCCACCCCCAAGAGCTTCACAGACGTTTATAACACCCGGGCATGAAAATAAAAAAATCATATTTTTTCCACAGACGTGATCTTTTAGTCCCCAATTTTTTTATTTTCCCAAGGGTAACAGGAGAAATTGGACCCCAAAAATTGTTGTACAATTTGTCCTCAGTACGCTGATACACCATATGTGGGAGAAAACTACTCTATGGGCACACATCGGGGCTCGGAAGGGAAGTAGTGACATTTTGGAATGCAGACTTTGATGGAATGGTCTGCGGGTGTCATGTTGCCTTTGGAGAGCCCCTGATGTACATAAACAGTGGAAACCCCCCACAAGTGACCCCATTTTGGAAACTAGACCCCCTAAGGAACTTATCTAGATGTGTCGTGAGCACTTTGAACCCCCCAGTGCTTCACAGAAGTTTATAACGCCCAGGCGTGAAAATAAAAAAATCATCATTTTTCCACAGACATGATCTTTTAGTCCCCAATTTTTTTATTTTCCCAAGGGTAACAGGAGAAATTGGACCCCAAAGTTGTTGTCCAATTTGTCCTGAGTATGCTGATACCCCATATGTGGGGATAAACCACTATTTGGGCGCATGGCAGAGCTCGGAAGGGAAGCAGCACCATTTGACTTTTATGGCTGAAATTGAGATCGGACGCCATGTCGCATTTGGAAAGCCCCTGATGTGCCAAAACAGTGGAAACCCCCCACAAATGACACCAATTTGGAAACTAGACCCCCCAAGGAACTTATCTAGATGTGTGGTGAGAACTTTGAACATCACAGGGCTTCACAGAAGTTTATAACGTACAGTCATAAAATTAAAAAATCACATTTTTTCCACAAAATTGATCTTTTCACCCCCAATTTTTATTTTCTCAAGGGTAACAGGACCATAAAAGTTATTGTGCAATTTGTCCTTAGTATGCTGATACACCACATGTGGGGGTAACCCACTATTTGGGCGCATGGCAGAGCTTGGAAGGGAAGCAGCGCCACCCCCAAGAGCTTCACAGAAGTTTATAACACCCGGGCATGAAAATAAAAAAATCATATTTTTTCCACAGACGTGATCTTTTAGTCCCCAATTTTTTTATTTTCCCAAGGGTAACAGGAGAAATTGGACCCCAAAAATTGTTGTACAATTTGTCCTCAGTACGCTGATACCCCATATGTGGGAGAAAACTACTCTCTCTATGGGCACACATCGGGGCTCGGAAGGGAAGTAGTGACTTGAACCCCCCCAGTGCTTCACAGAAGTTTATAACGCCCGGGCGTGAAAATAAAAAAAATCATATTTTTTTTCCACAAAAATGATATTTTTGCCCCCAATTTTTTATTTTTCTAAGGGTAACAGGAGAAATTGGACCCCAAAAGTTGTTTTGCAATTTGTCCTGAGTACGCTGATACCCCATATGTGGGGGTAAAACACTGTTTGGGCGCATAGCAGAGCTTGGAAGGGCAGGAGCACCATTTGACTTTTTCAATGCCGAATTGGCTGGAATTGAGATCAGACGCCATGTTGCATTTGGAGAGCACCTGATGTGCCCAAACAGTGGAAACCCCCAATTATAACTCCGGCCCTAACCCCAACACACCCCTAACCCTAATCTCAGCCCTAACCCTAGCCCTAACCCTAATGGGAAAATGGAAATAAATACATTTTTTTTAATTTTATTATTTTTCCCTAACTAAGGGGGTAATAACGGGGGGTTTGATTTACTATTTATGGCGGGTTTTTATTTTTGACAGCTGTCGCACGCTAAAAGACGCTTTATATTGTAAAAATAGTTTTTGCACATTTTGAGAGCTATAATTTTTCCATATTTTGACCCACCGAGTCATGTGAGGTTTATTTTTTGCGGGACAAGTTGACGTTTTTATTGGTACCATTTCCGGACATGTGACATTTTTTGATCGCTTTTTTTATTCCGATTTTTGGGATGCAGAATGAACAAAAACCAGCATTTCAAGAATTTCTTTTGAGGGGGTGCGCTTACACCGTTCCGCGTGTGGTAAAATTGATAAGGCGGTTTTATTCTTCGGGTCAGTACGATTACAGCAATACCTCATTTATGTCTTTTTTATGTTTTGGCGCTTTTATGCAATGAAAACAATTATATATAAAAAATAATTATTTTTGCATCGCTTTATTCTGTGAGCTATAACTTTTTACTTTTTCACTGATGACTCTGCGTGATGGCTCATTTTTTGCGGGACAAGATGACATTTTCAGTGGTACCATGGTTATTTACATCTGTCTTTTTGATCGCGCGTTATTAAACTTTTTTTCTGAGGTCTATTAATAAAGCATTATTTTTTGCTTTGTTTTTTATTTTTATTTTTTAAGGGGTTCGCTAAAGGGGTTAACTAATGGAACAGTTTTATAGGGCGGGTCATTACGGACGCGGCGATACGAAATATGTGTACTTTTATTGTTTTGTTTTTTTTTATTTCCAAAAAACCAAATTTATTAGGGAATATTTTTTTTTAATTTATTTAGCTATTTTTTTATAAATTATTTTTACACTTTTTTTAAAACTTTATTATACTGTCCCAGGTGGGACATCACTGTCATGTGACAGATCGCTGATCTGTGACATTACAGATCGCTGTGACAGATCAGCGATCTGACACAGGCAGTGCTGGAGGCTTCCTCATGCTGGCGCTTTGCAGGTACTGAGGAAGCCGGCTCCCTGCAGGCCCCCAAAAGTTCCCGCAGTCATAATGGATCCGGGGACCTGCAGGGAAGGAGGCTCCCTCCCTGCCGATGCTTCCCTAAACCCCCGGTACACTGCGATCGTGTTTGATCGCAGTGTGCCAGGGGTTAACGTGTCAGGGGCAGTCCGTGACACATAGTGCCGGGTGTCAGCTGTGATAATAAGCTGACACCCGGCTGCGATCAGCGGTGTTCACCCCGTGAGCGCCGCTGATCGTGCTAGACGTACTATCCCGTCCATGGGCATAGGGGCCCGGGTCCCATGGATGGGATAGTACGCCAGATGGCAGACAGGGGTTAAATAATTTTTCTAGCTGGTGTTATAAATTATTCTGATTTACTGAGATAATGACTTTTGGGTTTTCATTGGCTGTAAGACATAATCATCAACATTAACAGAAATAAACACATGAATTAGATCACTCTGTTTGTAATGACTATATACAGTGGGGAAAAAAAGCATTTAGAATGCTCTATTAATACACTGAAGGTTGTGAGACTGCGCCCATACGATGTTTTTCATACGATTTTCTATTTCTGACAGGCAGAATAAGGGAATTTTATAATATTGTACATTTTGCAGATTTTAGATTGGTTTTGGCATTGAATTAAGAATTTATGTTTAACAATTTAAAGTCAGAATTACGCAAAAAAAAATGTGAGTACATGTTAGCATGTACTAGTTACTACTCGATGTGGGATGAGACTCACCCATACAAGTTTATGGGTGCGCAGAAAAAATCAGATCCCTTAGGCCTCTTTCACACATCAGGTTTTCGCCGTCAGGCGCGATCCGGCGCTTTTGACAGAAACCGGATCCGGCGAAATGCAATGCCGGATCCGGTTTCCCCCCCCATTGACTTGCATTTGCGCCGGATCGCGCCGGATGGCCATGCGTTTCATCCGGTTTTCGCCGGATCCGGCAATGTGTCGCGATCCGGCGTCTGGAAAAAACGTCTACTGTAACGTTTTTTGTCTCCGGCAAAAAAGCCGGACACGCCGGATCCGGCGCGTCCGGCTTTTTCACACAATGAAAGCCTATGAGCGCCGCAATGCACCGGATCCGGCGAAAGCCTGATCCGGCGGCCGGATCCGGTTTTTTGGTCTGAGCATGCTCAGTAGCTCTGCCCACAAGACATATATAAAAGCAAGACAGTGGGACCCACAGCCACACCCAACATGCCACCCAAGAAAGCAACCAAGCGAAGCAGGAGAAGGCAGGAGACCACTGCAGCACCATCCACACCACCACCACCCCAAATGGAGCAGCAAATAGAACATGCTGAGGAGGGGAGGCCAGCAGCAGATGAGAGACGGTAATTATCAAATAACCCATTCCTCCAAACTAGGGCTATTGAATATCAAGATATTCATTGGCCCTTTGTTTCTCTTTATTCAACAGCCGCCCAATAGATGCAGCAGCAGCAGCAGCAGCAATGGCAGCAGCTGGAACACCACCCACAGGCATGGAGTGTGGCCACCAGGAAGACAGCACATCATCTTCTGGGAGCCCTCCCTCGCATCGTCAGCGTTTGACGGTAAGTTTTTATTTCCAAAATCCATCTTCTCTGTAATATATGTCTATTCATTGCCTTTTATTTCAAAACAGGAATCACAAGATGAAGAGGAGCTCCCAGAAGAAGAAGGAAGGGGGTGGACAGACACCTGGAGTGGGCTCACAATTGGTAAGTTTTTTGCATCAAACGCAGAAACACAACATCACACTACACACAACACATAGAAAACAATGTTCTGCAGACCACACACAGCAAACAAATGCCTACATCCAAAGACATAACATTTTTTGTTTTCTTCTCTAGTCTTCCCAATCTGGTGCTTGGCCAAGAGGTCCTCGCAGTGCCTCCCAGGGTCGTCGGCGACAGCAACGCGGCGGTCACCAGCGTGTAAGTATAAATATTTTTGCTTTGTTTTTTTGCACTTTTTATTTCATTTCTTTTGTGGAGTCTAATTATGTTATTTTTGTCTTTTTCTTTAACAGCCTTCACAGCGTGCTCCCGACTCTGACGGTGAGGATGGAGGGATTGATGTGGACCGCCTCATCGATCTCGTCAGAGAAAGGGAGCCGCTCTGGAATATGGCTGACCGCCGCCACGCTGACCTGATCGTTACCCGACGACTCTGGGAGGAAATCTGTTCGCTCCTTGTGGGCCGCTGGGAGGACCTCGAAGCTCGGGCCCAGATTAAAGAGCGTAAGTATATACAGTACCGGTTGCTTGATGTAAACCAGTGTTTCCCGAACTCCAGTCCTCGTGGTCCCCACGGATCATGTGTTCAGGATTTCTATTTACTATGGAAATCCTGAAAACATGACCCCTGGGGACCATGAGGACTGGAGTTTGGGAAACACTGATGTTGTATACTAACCACTCCTTTCTCGTTTCAGGGAACAGAATTGTGAATCGGTGGCGGTCTGTGAGAGATCGTTTCAAGAAGGAGTTCAATAAAGAGATGCGGGCCCCGAGTGGATCTGGAGGACGCAGGAGCAAGTACAAGTACGCAGAAGCCCTGTCGTTCCTCCGGGAAACAATGGTCACCAGAAGGTAAATATTACACACCACATGTGAAAAAAAATGTTATATGTAAATTTTTTTTTCAGCCAGGGCCATACCATGTCAGTATTTTAATTGGTTTTTTTTCTCTTTATTCCACAGCACGGTGAGCAGCACTCGGGAGCCGGCACGATTGGACCCTTCTGAGGCGATCCCTGAGGAGACCGGCACCGAGGGACACTTCGACCGCCCCGGTACATCTGCACCTTCCCAGCCTTCCCACATATTCGACCCATCTGTCCCATCCACCAGCACAGGAGCATCGTGGCCGCCTACATTACATGAAGCTGCTGGTGAGGAGATCGCTTTCCCTTTACCCCACCCTTCTGCCCCTGCCACCTCTAGTACACCTGCGGGTACTGGGCGGCAGCGGCAGAGGGGTCAGGAAAAGACTTATGCGCCAGAGTTCTTGCATCTGAATGCATCTTTCCAGAACTGTCTAAAAGTCTTGTCAGAGCAAATCTCCGCAGGCTATCAGCAGATCAACTCCAGCATTCTGGAGGTGAAGACACTTCTGCAAACCATGCATTCAGAAGCAAGATCTTCACCAAACCACACCTTTTTCAGGTCTGTTGTGGAGCGCATGGAAACGCTCTCTCCTGCCCAGCAGATGCATGTAATGCATTCATGCCACGCTGCTCTCCAGCAAGTTACCTCCCAACCTCCTCCTCCTCCCACCACAGTAGTTCCTCCACCTGCACCCCCTCCAGCCACTTTCCATCCTCCCCCTCCTATTACATCTACACCCCCTCCAGCCACTTTCCATCCTCCCCCTCCTATTACATACCATCCACCTCCAGCCACTTTCCATCCTCCCCCTCCTATTACATACCATCCACCTCCCCAGCACCATCCACCTCCCCAGCACCATCCACCTCCCCAGCACCATCCACCTCCCCAGCACCAGCAACCTCCCCAGCACCAGCAACCTCCCCAGCACCAGCAACCTCCCCAGTACCAGCAACCTCCACAGTACCTGCAAACTCCCCAGTACCAGCAACCTCCCCAGTACCAGACATCTCCCCACTTCCAGCAACCTGCCCCGTACCAGACATCTCCCCACTTCCAGCAACCTGCCCCGTACCAGACATCTCCCCACTTCCAGCAACCTGCCCCGTACCAAACTCCTTCCCCATACAACTTGCCATCAACATCATCTGCTCCTACAGTCCCTGCCCAACCCTCCACTCCACCACCCACCACCTCTTCTGCTTCCCACATGTCCACCCATTCTGTAGTTTTTTCCACACCTTCACCTCTAACTGTTCCTTCCCCACCACGATCCCAGTCCTCTCTCCACACTCCCAGTGTCGAAGTGTGCCGCAGCCCCTACAGCAGTATTTCCACCACACACTACACAGATTTATAATGTGTGTATTTAAATAAAAATGACCAGTTTTATGGTTTCAGTTTTATAGTTTCAAAGTTTTATTAAACAAGTTTATTAAAATTTTAAAAAAGTTTACTAAAAAAAACATTTTTCAATAAAAGTTAAATTATTTTACACTGGTTGTCTGTCATTTCTTTCTGCGGCGAAAAAGGTTAAATACAGGGTATTTAAAAGGTGAAATGGTATTCAAAACTAGGTATATAACTGGGTAAATTTTAGCTTTTTGCCACAGTTGTGTTCCTGGTTATGTTTGAAGCAAAGTATTTCACCTAAAAAGTTGTGTTTATTGTTGGTGATTTCCTAACAATGTACACAACTTTTGTTAAAAGGTGAAATACTTTGCATAAAACACAACCAGGTACACACCTGTGGCCTAAAGCTAAAAATAGAGACCATGACAAGATAGCCAACTTTGGTTGGCAAAGGTATATACTGTTGGTACAGAAGGTACACAAGTTTGGTTAGGGCACAAATCTTTCACACTCTGTCATCCTGCCAGTGTACTCTGCCTTGAGGTGACATAAAGTATAGTGCAAAATTGTCCCTCATTACTGAAACCGTCACAGAACTTCTAGTGGTAATGTCATGGTAATCTTGCAAGGTGGTTTCTTCAGAGGTGTCCTCAATGGAAATGGGTTCCTTGCAGATAACAAAATTGTGGAGTACCACGCACGCTTTGATCACCTCGTCCACAGTTTCTGTCTTGAGGTTGATCGCAGTCAATAGGACCCGCCATTTGGCTGTCAGAATACCAAAGGTACATTCAACCATTCTTCTTGCTCTTGTGAGGCGGTAATTAAAAATGCGTTTTGGTCTTGTCAATCCTCTGCTAGAGTACGGTTTCAAAAGGTGTTCTGACAGCTGGAAGGCTTCATCCCCTACACAGACAAATGGCATAGGTGGACCAGATGTTTGCGGCAGCGGTCTAGGTGGTGGGAACTGGAAGGTGTTTCCATACAGTTTACGCCCCATGGCAGACAGTTTGAAAACTTGATAGTCATTGAAGCGGCCATAGGCCCCAATATCAACCGCAATAAATTTGTATTCCGCGTCAGCGATGGCCATGAGGACAATTGAAAAATATTTCTTGTAATTGAAATATTCCGATCCCGATCCAGCTGGCTTTACAATGCGGATATGTTTCCCGTCCACAGCGCCCAAGCAGTTTGGAAACTGACATATCTGTTGAAACTTGTCAGCAATTTCAATCCACCTCTCTGTTGTGGGCTCTGGTAAAAACTCTTCAGCTAAGGAGTCCCACAGTGCACGGCATGTGTGCTTCACAATTCCAGATATGGTGGAAATCCCGAGTCTGTACTGGAAATGCAGTGACGAAAGGGATTCTCCAGTTGCAAGAAATCTGTGGGGAATTAAAAAACAATAAATTAGTTTTAAATCACAGCATTACATACCAAAACTGACCTATAACACTTGGAGATACAAATTACCACCAACAAGATTGCAGTGAAAGTGTGCTCTGATGCGATCATATCCAATAAATGTGGCTTACCTTAAAGTCACCATCAGACGCTCTGCGGGTGAAACAGAGAAGCGGCAATAGGTGTCCGCTTTTCTTATGAGGTGTGCAATGCGCTCCACCAAGTAATCAAAATTCTCCATTTTCATCCTAACATATCCAAAAAATTTATCCGGGTTTCGTCGAAGGTCCATGCATAGTGTAGAATAGACCCCACGCGTCATTCTCTTGGCTGTGATGAGGTGGATCCACAAACGTCGTCTACGATGCCTGATGCGCTGCTGTCTCGCTCTCTCCTTCTCCAGAACAATCACCCTCAAACGATTTGCCTCCGCTGTAAAATCCGCCAAATTCTTCAAAATATTTCCAATGACAACATCCATCTTCGCCAGTAACTTGCTCTTCTCTCCAACCTACACTTTCTCCTCTACAACCTGTCAAAGAAGGGCTGTAGGAACATGCTATATATAGTTTTCCAGTAGCCAATCCCGTTCGGAAGGCCACAAGGGTCAATTTTAAAAACCGGATCCGGCGTAATCCGTCGAAAAACGGATAGAAAAATGGATGAACCGGATGAGACGGATCCGGTTTTGTCTGTCCAGAAAAAGACGGATCCGCCAGAAAACCGGATCCGTCACATCCGGTTTTACGAAACATTTGCCGGATCCGGCGTTCCGGCACGACGCCGGATCGCGCCTGACGCCGAAAACCTGATGTGTGAAAGTAGCCTTATGGATCAGTCGTATAGACAGTGTCACACATGATAGGATTTGATACATGGACTGTATCACACAATAGCACTAGATATGATTTAGTGGACTGTATCACACATAATTGGATTTGATACACAGCTCAGTGGATCATATCACATGTGAGATTAGATACACAGCTCAGCGGACTGTATCACACATGACGAGATTAGATGCAATGATAAGTGGCCTGTATCACAAATTATGGGATTAGATACATTGCTCAGTGGACTGTATCACGCATAATGAAACTATATACATGACTCAATGCACTGTTTCACATGTAATAGGGTTAGATACACTGTATATCAGACTGTTTCACACATGATGGGATTAGATACAAGCTGAACACAGCTCTCATCATTTTCTCCTGCTCTGCTGGCGATCGGCGCGAGCAGGGGAGAATGACGAGTTACATTTAAGTAATAAAAGAGACAGCAGGCGGCTGCTGATGGGACTGTTCCTCCCATCAGCCTACCTCTGCTGCAGCTAATAACAGTGACAGCACGATGGGACTATTCATCTGCAGCTCCTGCGCTGTCAGCTTCAGCAAAGCTGGTTTTCAAGAGTAGAGGGGTCCCCACGCTGTTTTATAAATTATTTAAATAAATAATTTAAAAAATGGCATGGGGTCCCCCCTATTTTTGACAATCAGCCTTGCTAAAGCAGACAACTTGGGGCTGGTATTCTCAGGCTGGTAAGGGGCCATGGATATTGACCCTCCCAGCCTAAAAATAGCAGCCCGCAGCTGCCCAGAAAATGCATATCTATTAGATGCGCCAATTCTGGTACTTTACCCGGCTCTTTCCATTTGCCCTGCAGCAGTGGCAAGTGGGGTAATATTTGTGGGGTTGATGTCAACTTTCAGGTGTCACTTGTGGGGGGTTTCCACTGTTTAGGCATATCAGGGGATCTCCAAACGGGACATGGCATTTGATCTCAATTACAACCAATTTTGCATTGAAAAGTCAAACGGCGCTCCTTCCCTTCCGAGCTCTGCCATATGCCCAAACAGTGGTTTACCCCCACATATGGCATAGTTTCCACAATGGTGTCACATGTGGGGGTTTCCAATGTTTAGGCACATCACAGGCTCCCCAAACACGTTTGATCTCAATTCCAGCCAATTTTGCATTGAAAAGTCAAACGGCACTCCTTCCCTTCCAAGCTGTGCAGTGTGCCCAAACATTGGTTTACCTGCATATATGGAGTATCAGCGTATGCAGGAAAAATTGCAAAACAACTTTTGGGGTCTTATTTCTCCTGTCACCCTTGGTAAATAAAAAAAATTGGATCTGAAGTAAATTTTTTGTGAAAAAAGTTAGATGTTCATTTTTCAAAAAAAACAATTTCCAAAAATTCCTATGAAGCACCTAAAGGGTTAATAAAATTTTTTAAAGTGGTTTTGAGCACCTTCAGGGGTATAGTTTTTAGAATGGTGTCACTTTTGGGTATTTTCTATCTTATAGACCCCTCAAAGTGGCTTCAAATGTGATGTGGTCCCTAAAAAAAATGGTGCTGTAAAAATGAGAAATCACTGTTTAACTTTTAACCCTTATAACTTCCTAACAAATATTTTGGTTCCAAAATTGTGGTGATGTAAAGTAAACATGTGGGAAATGTTATTATTAAGTATTTTATGTGATTTATCTCTGTGATTTAAAGGCATGAAAATTGGAAAATTGCGAAATTTTCAAAATTTTTGCCAATTTTTTTTTTTTTCACAAATAAACACAAGTCATATCAAAGAAATTTTACCACTATCATGAAGTACAATATGTCATTAGAAAACACTGTCACAATCACTGGGCCTGGTCATTAACATGCAAACCACTTTTGGGGGTAAAGGGGTTAAGGGGGCCATATCTTCAAAATAAGAAAGCCATATCTAAGTGTTCATTTCCTCATGGATTGTTAGACAATGCTTTTTAATGATGCCATAACTATCCCACAAAAAGACTAAAATACATAGAATCAGGGAGAGGGAAGAAGAGGTTAGCTCACCATTATCTGCTGCACCGTACTGGGATGGAAGTTTATTCCATCTTCATAAAAATTGACATTCTGGCATACCACTAGATAACCACAAACCTGACCGACGTGTTTCGACTTACACAGTATAAATGATGGTCCATCCGGGCGTATTTTTTAAACCCAAGGCATGGTCTTTAGAGGTATTGTCCAGCCCATTGCAAATTTTCGGCAAGCAATTCACTTTCAGAATCCTGTAATAGTGCGTAATACATGCACTCTTAGGATTAAGCTCTCTCTGCAGGCAGGGGCACACATGGAAATCATGGGTCCCCATAGCAAAAGTCTGAATGCCCCCCCCCAAAAAAAAAAATAATTCACCGCTGGGCCCAGCTCTTGCGTCTCCACACAGCCTCAGCTTCTCACACTCCGCCTAAAACAGCCGATAGCCACCCTCACATGTGAAACTACTTCCAGCCAGGCCCAGCATACACAGCTATCTCTGGCTGGAAAACTACGTCTGCCAGGAGGCGTGGCGTCCTCATGCAAATCCAGCCAGAGAGTTCAGCCAGGAGCAGTGCAGGACTAGAAAGGAGGAGTTAGGAGGAGCTAGGTACAGAGTGACAGCGGTCCGACTCCGCCGGGCCCCCTATCTCCTCGGAGCCCCATAGCAGTCACGTGGCCTGCCTCCATTGGTAGTATGCCACTGCTGCAGGTTCGAAAGGTGTGTGATATGCATACCGGTGGTTATATGCCTACTAGATTCTCATCTGCTTCTCTCAAACAAATCACAAATAACTTGGTTTCAGTAAAAATCCAATTTTTTTTTATAAAATTCAAGGCTAATTCAAATTGTTTTGAACAAATTACTTTATTTCTATTCTGCAGTCATAAGCAACATTAGCGCACAGTCACCAGTTCTGACTATACAAACTATTGACCCTTTAGGTAAATTACATTGCCTTCAAGAATCCTAGTCATGCTGGGCAGTCATGCCCTCTATAGAAAACAATTTTCCTCTTTAAAAAAAACCCTCCATTCATTAATTATTGAAATATTCTTCTGCCTTTAATATCTTGATCTTATTGAGACCTCAAGGTCCAGGGAAAGATTATGCACCAGCCAGCATTGGAGAACAGCTATTAAAACAACTGTCACTTCTTGGTGAAACTCAGAATAATCGGAGGAGATAATGTATTCACACAGTGGGGTTAATGGGCTATTTCTAAGCCAAATGAATGTTTTTCATTACTGCCTAAGAATAAAAAAAATGAAAAAACAGGTAATATCATAGAAGTTCAAATACCCATTTCCAAGGGATTCATTATGTATCATGCAAATTGCAAGAAGTTCATTAAAATAACATTTATTCACTCTCCACATGAATGAAATTGCAGTGTAGATGAATTACTTACCTATTAAGGCAATATGATTTGATCAGTGTATTAGCATTTACTTCTTCACTTGATATATAGACTTACCATGTATCTGGAAAACGGAACAATGGCAGGCTGCAAAAAGACAATGTTTTGTCTGAACGGCCACTTTTGTGCTATTTGTATTCGAGCACGGACATCAGAGAAATTACATGAAGATTACAGTGAGCATTTCCTAGAATTTAAAGTGATTTAACAGAACATTGTTGGACTGTAATAGGGGTCTGTTAATAAACATACTAATGTTATGAAACTCTCTTAATGGGTCTATGAAGTTTGGATTCTTCATGCATTATTTTTTTGACTGATTGACATGTGAAACAAGAGTATAATAAAATCATAGGCAGCCATGACGACACCACATTTAATCTTAATTATCCAAATCTCTATTTTAAGTAAACCAGGAGGAATAGACTGCTATCTGTAAGTTGACGTCTGAATTTATGTGTTTGTTCTTTGGTTGGTCAAGAAACACAGTCTATTGTCCATACTAACTGCACCAGCTGCAAAGCACAAGTCACAAGCTCATGTTTCAAACCACTTTTACTGCGTCACACATATCCCAGAAGCATTTGAAGATCCGAAACTCGAAAACTCATCACCATATTCTTCGCTTCCACAAGCTCTGCTGCCATCTTGGACTCCAGCGACCTCCGCGCCGGCAGACGACGACGCCCCACGTGACACAATTCCGCTGTATCAGACCTATCCCTATCCGCTCCACGCGCGTGGAGCGGATGGGGATAGGTCTGATACAGCGGAATTGTGTCAAGCGGGGCGTCGTCGTCTGCCGGCGCGGAGGTCGCTGGAGTCCAAGATGGCGGCAGAGCTTATGGAAGCGAAGAATATGGTGATGAGTTTTCGAGTTTCGGATCTTCAAATGCTTCTGGGATATGTTGGACGCAGTATTGTCCATACTAGCCTGAATGTGAATCTGGAGTACCTGTTTGCTGCAAGTTCATTATCTTATGTCTTTGAGGGATAGACAGAGACCCCATATGTGGGGGAATACTAGCATTTGGGTGCACGGCAGGGCTCGGAAGGGAAGGAGCACCGTTTGACTTTTTGAACACAAAAGCATCTTGAATCGAGAGTGGATACCATGTCGCGTTTGGAGAGCCCCTGATGTGCCTAAACAGTGGCAGCCTCCTACAAATGATGCTATTTTCAAAACTAGACCCCTTAGACAACTTATCTAAATGTGTAATGAACACCTGGAACCCCCAGGTGCTTCACAGAAGTTTATAATGTAGAGCTGTGAAAATAAAAAAAAAATCACATTTTACCCACAAAAATGTACTTTTAGTCCCATTTTTTAATTTTTTTTCAAGGGTAACAGAAAAAAATGGATCAAAAAAATTGTTGCACAATTTCTACTGAGTTTGCAGATGCCCCATATGTGGAGGAAAAGCACTGTTTGGGAGCATCGCAGGGCTCGGAAGTGATGGAGTGATGTTTTGGAATCCAGAGTTTGATGTAATGGTCTGCAGGCATGATGTTGCATTTGGAGAGTCCCTGATATGCCTAAACAGTGACAACCCCCCACAAGTGACCCCATTTTGGAAACTGCACCCCTCAAGTATTTTACTCAGGGTTATAGTGAGCATTTTGAATGCAGAGGTACTACAGAGAATGTGATACCATTACATTGTCATATTGAAATTTTTCATTTCTCTTCACAAAAATGATGTTTTAGCCCCAAATTTGTAATTTTCACAATGGATAATAGGAGAAAATGGACCCCACACTTTGTTGCACAATTTGTCCCAAGTACGCCTATACCCCATATGTGGTCAAAAACTTCTACTTCAGCACATGGCAGGATTTGGAAAGGAAAGAGCGTTATTTACCTGGGATTGATTGTGAATGCCATGTCACATTTGAAGAGCCCCTGACATGTGAAAACAGCAGAAATACCCCCACAAGTGACCCATTTTCGAAACTAGACCCTTCAAGGAATTCATCTAGGGGTGTAGTGAGCATCACAGAATTATATAACATTGGGACGTGGAAATATTACATTTTAGTGGTAAAAATGTAATTTTTGTATTTGCTGCACAAGGGTTAATAGGTGAAACTAGACCCCACAATTTATTGTGCAATTTCTCCCAAACGCGGTGCTGCCCCATCGGTTGTCAGAAATAACTGTTAGGCCACACGTCAGGGCTGACAAGGAAGGAGCACTATTTGGCTTTTGGAGCACAGATTTTGCTAGAATAGATGGCGGGTGGCATTTGCAGAGCCCCGAAGGTGCCTGAACAGCAGAAAACCCCCCAAAGTGACCCCATTGTAGAAGCTGCATTTCTTAATGAATTCATTTATGACTGCAGTGACTACTTTATAACATCCACTCCAGGCTTTTTTTCTGGAAAATTGCAAATTACATCCCCATACAGTGTAAAGCCCCCATTCATTGTAGTGCCCACATACATGGTGGCCAGCTTGTGCTTCTGGCGATACACACCCTGTAAATTATTAACTGCCCTCTCTCCAATACAATAATGCCAACCATGTGGCTGCTTACTGTGGCTTAGGCAAAGAGGGGCTCAGAAGTTAGGGCAGTCTGTGAAGGAAATGGGAAGTGTGTGGACGTGAGAAGGGGAGCTGGAGGATGAGCGGAGTTAAGGCTCACTCCTAGCTGGAGCGCATGGTCCGGATTCCGGTCTCCGAGTTTGTAGGGACACTAACGGTCCTGCAGCAGAAACCGGAGGAAGTAGCAGCTGTAAATGCTCTGTTCCCAACTAAGGCTCAGAGGCCCCAGCAGCGACGTGTGTGAGCAAGAAGGAAAAGGCTACGGCTGCCTGCCATACGAGAAAGTTCCAAAAGAGAGTCAGCAGGGGGAACTTCAGTGAACTCAGTACTGCGAGTACCTCAGATAAGCGCTAGAACGGAGGCCACACTACCTATCTGCAGAGAGAGAATTCCTAATTTGCTTCCAGGCTGACCAACTCCTTCTCCATCTGTACTCTGGGTCCTGGTCGGCACTTAGCAAGTACAGGTAAAGGAACTGCACGACTGTGTCTGTCATCTTTCTCCTGCGCCTGGTGCACGGCTCTGCTACATCCTACACTGCACACCATCTACCAACTCTTTCATCTGCCCTGCGACTACGGCCCTACCTGTGCAGGGCTTCTACATCTTAGCTGCACCACAACATCTGTCCCAGAGAAGCGACACTGCAGTGCTGGTCATTCTGATCAGAAACCACAGGTGGCGTCACGTATCATTCACCTATAAACGTTATTCATCCTTTTGCATGGATGCCCAGGGCCACGGACCGGGTCACCACCACCGTGACACATCCCTCTGAGACACCGGCCCGGTACTGATTAACCCCACTGCCCTGACTGGCGACCTACACTCCATGTCAGATTCATCTTGGACTGTGGAATTCATGATTTGACTTGATAACCCAGGCATGGTATGTGAGAAAGAGCTACATGGACTAATGTGAAGTGTGGCCTGCTGCATCATTCACTTTTGGTCGGGGTGAAGGACACAAGGAAAGGGGTTCTTCCTGACCAGGAGCCAGCACTTGACGACTCAGTGCTTGCATTTTTTGAAACTTCAGAAGAGGAGGGCATATTAGCTGGAGTCTGTTTCGGCAATGTAAGCCAAAACCAGTTCCTGATGTTCTGGCTTTAAAAGCGGTTAACCTACTCCCAGAAAAGGTAGCCTTCCAGGCCTTTCGGAGCCAGACCATGACGCAGGCTCAGCACCTCCTGCCTTAGCTGCTATTGTGCTTTTGCCACTACCAGCAGATGCACCACCACCACCATCAGTACCAGCTGGCAACCCCCACCCACTTCCTCGACCTCTTCCACCATACTTCCTCATTTTTGGGAAAATGTAACCAAAATACCACAGCTATATGGTACTGTAAAACAAGGTACAAGGTGTATATAGTATTGGGTAGAATTTGAATCTCCCTAGAGATTTTAGGAGGCTGAACAATTGTCTCAGGCCCACTATTGATTACACCTCAATTTAACATGCTGAAATTGGCTTGTGTATGACAAGGTACAAGGTGTATATAGTATTGGGGAAAATTTGAATCTCCCTAGAGATTTTAGGAGGCTGAACTATTATCTCAGGCCCACTATAGATTACACCTCAATTTAACAGGCTGAAATTGGCTGGTGTATGACAAGGTACAAGGTGTATATAGTTTTGGGGAGAATTTGAATCTCCCTAGAGATTTTAGGAGGCTGACAATGATGCTCTCAGTCCAAGTATGGACGCAGGCAGCCTAATAAGCAGGACTGCTGCACACAAAAGTGTGGAAAAATGAACGCTTGGTAACTGTGCAGAAAAGAGGAAGAAAAGTATTTTTGCTTTTAAAAAAGCAGTTTGCACAGCAGTGTACAAACAGCAATGCAGCTATCAGGGAGCCTAATAACCAACAGAGCTGATGCACCAAAATATAGCCTCCCATGTCACTGCACACAAACTTGTGTTGTACAGTGAAAATCGCTACCAGCAGAAGCAGTGTTTTTGTTCTTCTTCCCTGCCTAATGCTCTCCCTTCTTCTGAATCAGCAGCAGCAACGTCTCCCTCCCTATGCTAAGATCGGCAGAAGTAAGATGGCGGTCGGCGTGCACGCCCTTTTATAGCCCCTGTGACGCCACACAAAGCAAGCCAATCACTTGCATGCCCTTCTTAAAGATGGTGGTGACCGATGCCTATGTCATCGTGTTGCCCACAGTGTGCGTCCTCCATCATTGGCTGAAAAAGGGCGCTGGAAGCATCATTTGAAACGCGATTTTGGCGCTCTGGTCGTCAACCTCATGGCCGACCTCACGCTATGGTCGGGTTTCATTTCATCAAACCAGACTTTAGCGAAAGTCGGCGACTTATGAATTTGACCGACCCATTTCGCTCAACTCTAATTATGGGGTTAAAATATGGAAAATGCAGATATTTAGTTAAACAGACATGTCAGAAGATCCTCTTTAATAATATTTTAAAATTTAATGTAACAAACTTTTTTTATTGTATTAAAGAAGGGAAATTAAATGTTCTTTCAACTTTGTCTACATTATTATATTGTTGGTTGTAAGTGCATTTATCCAAACTGCTTAAAAATACCATTATTCAGGCATCTGTTTTCCTGTACAAAGTATGACTATTAATCTTTTACAAGCCTTAAATCATACATTTTACAAGACAAATAAACATTTACTTCTGTCCAAGGTTGAACTGGAGAGTCTGCCTTTTTGCTCATCGGCATGCTCGCCAATAATATACTGAAATTATTCCTTAAAGGGAACCTGTCACCCCCCAGGGCGTTTTTAAGTAAAAGAGTCACCTTCAGCAGCACTAAGGCTGCATTCTGTGAAGGTAGCTTTTCTGTTTCTGATCCCCAGGAACGCCGAAATATTAACTTTTATAAGTATGTCCCCATACCTGTAATACGTCCCATAGGTATGGTACGTCCCCCTGTAGCAGCCGCCTCCCCGCCATCAATCATGCCCGCCCTGCGCCGCCTCCTCCTGCCTTGCTGTCGCCGTTACATGGCACAGCGCAGGCAAAAGTTCCTGGACCTGCGCAGTGCACGCTGCCCGGGAGCTGACATCAGGCTATCGCGCCTGCGCGTTTTGCAGGCTCCAGATTCCCAGCCCTGCTGTGTGAATACATCATAACACACTGCGGGGCGGGATCTGGCACCTGCAAAACACGCAGGCACGCTAGCCTGATGTCAGTTCCTGGGCAGCGCGCACTGCGCATGCACGAGAACTGTTGCCGGCCGATGCCTGCGCTGTGCCATGTAACGGCGACATTAAGGCAGGAGGAGGCGTATGGGACGTATTACAGGTATGGAGACATATTTATAAAAGATAATATTTTGGCGTTCCTGGGGATCAGAAACAGAAGAGCTACCTTCACAGAATGCAGCCTTAGTGCTGCTGAAGGTGGCTCTTTTACTTAAAAACGCCCTGGGGGGGTGACAGGTTCCCTTTAATGGAGGTGTTGCATAAATTCTTCCCATCTGTAATTCTTCATAAATGGTTACTATACTTTCACAAGTTTTACGCTAAGTCGTTGGTACAGGTGAATAAGAGACTTTGTAAGGCCGGTTTCACATTTGCTCTTTATAGCACAGCGATGGCCTGCGCACGGCCGCCGCTAAGCCAAGCCCCCTCCCAGCTCCCTGCCCGCCCCATCCGGTCATCGTCGCCTACTAGCGCACATGGACGCTTGCGATCTGCGCACCCTATCTTTAGCATAGGGTGCGCAGATCGTGCGCTGGCCGTGCGCTAGCAGGATTTTGCCGTGCGCTGCGCACTTTTGAAGGTGCGCCCGTGTGCGCCGAACGCAGCATGTTGCATTTCAGTGCGCACGGCGCACCTTCAAAAGTGCGCAGTGCACGGCAAAATCCTGCTAGCGCACGGACAGCGCACGATCTGCGCACCCTATGCTAAAGATAGGGTGTGCAGATCGCAAGCGTCCATGTGTGCTAGTAGGCAGCGATGACCGGATGGGGCGGGCAGGGAGGTGGCAGGGGCGGGGCTTAGCGGCGGCCGTGCGCAAGCCGTCGCTGTGCTATAAAGCGCAAATGTGAAACCGGGCTAATACAATCATGGCCAAAATTGTTCCAGAAAATTAAGTATTTCTTCCAGAAAATTATTGCAATTACACATGTTTTGTTATACACATGTTTATTTAATTTGTGTGTGTTGGAACAACACAAAAAACAACAGAGAAAAAAAAGGCAAATTGGACATAATTTCAGAAAAAACATCCAAAAATTGCCAGACCAAATTGTTGGCATCCTCAACTTATCTTTGGTTGCACACCCTTTGGAATAAATAACTGCAATCAATCTCTTCCTATAACCATCAACAAGTTTCTTACACCTCTCAACTGGAATTTTGGACCATCGAAGAAATATGATTCTCACTCCACTTATGAGACACTTCTTTACCCTACCTGCCTCCAAAACTCATCAGTCACCCTCAAAAACAGCTCAAATTCATCTTGCTGAATATAATATTTACTACCAACACAAAGAAATAACAGGTTACACAGCTTATGTAAGTGTTTGAAAATTGGATGAAGTGGAATAGAGGGAGAATTGCGAGAAACCAAATTGTCATAGAAACAAAAATAATGCTGCATGTTGTGAGTTCGCTTCCTGGCCTCTCTCTGGTTATTACTAAAGGTAGTGGAGCTGGTCAGATTGACAGAGGGGTTGCGAGTTCTCTTTCTGGGCTCCCTCTGGTGGTTACTGGAGGTAATGGTGCTGATCTGATTAACAGAGGCTTGCCACCTGATAATGAGGATGACGATTGGAGATCTGGGGATTCAGATTGGGATTTAAGACAGCCGACTCCCTTTGTCCTTGCTGGTGATTTTCTTCTGCCTCCTGAAATCTGATGTTTCCAGCTCAGTCCCTGCATGTTCAGCTAAGTGTTCATTTGCTATTCTGTTTGCATTTGATCTGGTTTTGTCTATCTCAGTTTTGTGTGGGTCAGCCAGCTCCGGCTGGGGCTGTGCTGAATCACTGTCCATATGTTACTGCTTGTGCCAGTTTGTTTTTGTCCCTTATTAGATTGGCCTATTTTTTCTCTGCTTTCAGAATATACCAGAGTGCTGATATAGTGGGCGAAGTCGTGTGACTTCAGTGTTTTTTTGCATCAGACGTGTTAGACTTTTTGCAGGGGTTTTTTGCGTGATTGCAGACAGCATCTTTCCTTTCCTGTCTAGTCAGTGTGGGCCCCATCATTTGCTCAGTCTATTTTCCTGCCTGCGTTTGTGTTTTCACCTTGTCTCACCGACAATATATGTTTGGGGGCTATCTATTCCTTTGGGGGTCTGCTCTGGGGCAGTTTAGATTTCCCCTTTCATGCTTTAGGCTTCGTTAGCTCTCTGGCTGTGCCAAGGCGTCTAGGATCATCGTAGGTATGATTCACGGCTACTGCTAGTTGTGTGGATAGGAACAGGGATCTGCAATCTGCTTAGTTACCAACCTCTCTGGTTTTCTGTGGCTTAGCTTGGGCTTGCTCTCCTCCTCGGTGACACATTCATAACAGCTGCAGTTGCATTCCAGTGCAGAACTCACAGCTCACAGCTACACAACTCAGTACAGCTTCATAATTTCCTTCATTCTTTCACTGATACTGTCTGCATTCTACCTGTGCAAAAAGGAGCAGGACTCCTACTTCAACACATCTGTCTGTGTGTGCTGTGTATATGAGACATCATAGCTGATAGTCCCCACCTACTAACTCAGAATCAATTCAAATTAAGATATTGAGCTTATAGGGGCAAATCTGGTGAGAAATGTAGGATATATTGTAAGTGATATTATGGACATAGTTAGGATTATTCTTCAGACACACACACACACACACACACACACACACACACACACACACACACACACACACACACACACACACACACACACACACACACACACACACACACACACACACACACACACACACCAAATCTCTTATTCTGAAACGTGTGTGGCTTTGGAACAGGAAGAGTTAAAGTGACAGATTGATAAGGATCAGCCATCTGTAGCAATTTTAACCTCTTCATTTCCACAACTCACAAATTAAAGTGGGAGCAGTTCTTGCTATCCAGCAGCAACAAGTTGAACCCCCCAAGGACCTCATAGCACCTGCCATGTCTGACACTGTACACTTGTTTCTGTGCTCTCTAACAGCTGCCTTTCAGCCTTGGGACTCCTGAGTTGCTTTGTTCTACGTTATAGAAGCAATTTCCATGAAGGCTTCATTTTACGTTTTTCGAAAGTTAGAAAAGATCCTGAGATTAAAGACATAAATGACAATGCTGCCATAAGTATTGTTATCAGTATCATCTGAACTATGTCTTATGTTTCCTTCTGCTTTGTCAGGAGAATAGATAGCAGATCAAGGAAAACGTCTCTTAGACTCTCAAGTTGCATTGTTCTGTATTAAAACAGATATTTTATGGGTGGGCTTTGGTGTCAAACAACAGAAACTGTCTTCAAAATCCTAAAAAGATAACTGAAAGCTTTCTGAGAAAAAAGGAAAAAACTGAGAATAATAAAAAGCAGCAGCGTGTTTTCCAAAGACGTTCTTTTTTTTCTCAACGCGTTTCAGTGTAATACAATGTTGGAGCTACCATTGTCTCCTTGCGTACAGGGAGCCATGATTTTTCTATATTCAATATCCTTTGTTGATCTTGGATCTTTACTAAGGTATCAGAAATGCATAAGGCAGACAGATTCTTCAAAAATTAATTGAGCACCCAAGTCCATTCTTCCAGCACAATGAATGGGAGAGAGCACTCGTCCTTCCTTCAAGAAGGCTGCTTTCTTATTAACTGTTTAAATTAATAACACAGAAATTGCCAGCTTTTATCATTTTATGAAAAACTTTCTGTTTCTAGCTCTTGTTAAATTCTCAGATTTGATACGTTTTGAGTGTTCGTTAAAGTAACAATGGTTCATGGGCTCCTTTAGAAGAAGAGTTTTGGATATATGATTTATTATGCTTTATTCTATAGAGGAATCAGAGCCAATTTGTTGTATTTAGTACAAGAATAAGAGAAGATTTTTTTATATGCAGAATTATTCCACAGCGCTTTACAGACATTATCATCACTGTCCCCGATGGGGCTCACAATCTAAATTCCCTATCCGTATGTCTTTAGAGTGTGTGAGGAAACCGGAGTACCCGGAGAAAACCGACACAAACACGAGGAGAACATACAAACTCCTTGCAGATATTGTCCTTGGAGGGATTTGAACCCAGGATCCCAGTGCTGGAAGGTTGCAGTGCTGACCACTGAGCCAATGTGCTGCCCTAAATTACTGGCAATGTGAGCAGCAGACAATCTGGCAATGCAGGTGTAAAGACCTTGTAATGGGGGGCTTTCCGTTCATTGCTATCCACCCCCATGCGGCGTCCACGAAAATGGCCACAGACACAGGTCTCGGGGATAACAGTTATGTTCACTTTCGCAGGGACGGGGAAATATGACATGGAGTTAATTCTTCACAGCTCACGTGGGTAAATCACATCAAATACAGTACAGAGTTAGATTCTAACATGGAATTGAGGATTCAGAGCTTTAAGAACCTGCTCCTTTAAATGTAGTGCTTTTAAGTTTGTAGCTTTAAGCAGAAGACTTTACATAGCAAGAGTGTTTCACTGACCTGGGAGTCCTGGGGTAATTTCTAAGCTTGTCAGGCCAACCAGAGGATCTTGGAGAAAGGGAAGCTTCTCTTGTGCTGTGCTACCAGGGACAGCTTGTCCCAGACTGGGGTTTTCCCAGCTCTCCTGTCTAGCCTAGGCGGAAACTAGAATAGCCCCTCCTCTTGAAACCTCAGTTCTCATGTCAAAATTTTACATTATATACATTTCACCATCACATGGTGCTGGAACACAACAAATGAGAAAATACCCAGAAAAATACATGGATCAAATGAAAGCACATGTCTAATAACTAGGGATGAGCGAACGTGCTCGCCACTACTTGGTACTCACCCGAGTATCACTGTATTCGGTGTACTCAGTGAGCACCGAGTATTTCCGGGAATTCGGGTCTCCACCCAGCATTTTTGGTGGACTTTAGAGACCCAATCACGGTGCAAGGATTGTCTGCCAGGCCATGAAATGCTGCATCCATCTTTATTGTGGTCGTGTAGTGATTGGCTGGCCGCACGTCATCATCAGGGGTATAAGAGACCGGACGTCGCCCTGCTCGGCGCATTCAGCTACGGATTGAGAGAGTGTAGGGAGAGCGGCGTGGGGTCTACCATCCTAAATACTCACATCCAGCTAAACCAACAGTCCTTCTAAGGATTTATTCCGAAGTATATAGGTTCCAGTGTTAGGCAGGCAGGGGAGTGTATGTCGCTGTATACACATCAGTGCAAGGCCTGCAGGCACTGTATGTGTGTATATAGAGCATTGCATATATCATATCTGTGCGTGCTGAAATTTTGGCCACTTTATGGCTTTTTTCTCTTTTTGGCCTGGCTTTCAGTTTTGATTAAATAAAGCAGTATTAAGGCAAAAAAATAACACACAGGCCAAACATTTTTTGGTGTGGTTTCTCCGTGCCAGCTCATATCTATGCGTGCTGAAATTTTGGCCAGTTTACGCCTTTTTTCTCTTTTTGGCCTGGCTGTCAGTTTTGGTTAAATAAAGCAGTATTTAGTCCAAATAAAAACCATACAGGCCACACTTTTTTGATGTGGTTTCTCCATGCCAGTTCATATCTGTGCATGCTGAAATTTTGGCCAGTTTACATTTTTTTTTAATCATTTTTGCCTGGCTGTGAGTTTTGGTTAAATAAAGCAGTATTTAGGCAAAAAAAAACATACAGACAACACATTTTTTGGTGTGGTCTCTCCATGTTAGCTCATATCTGTGCGTGCTAAAATTTTGGCCAGTTTACGGCTTTTTTCTTTTTTTTGCTTGGCTGTCACTTTTGGTTAAATACAGCACTAGTTAGCCCAAAAATTAAAAAAACAGGGCACATTTTACAGTGGGGTCTATCTCTGACACGCCTCATCCATCCATGTGCCAAAAATTGAGGCGTTTTATGTCAAAATTCACTTTTTTTGGGCAGTCTGTTACTCTCGGTATATCGAGCAGTCTTTTGCATCCACCAGAAGAAAATAAAACATATTTTACCGTGTGGTATATCTGTGACAAGCGTCAAACGTCCGTGTGATAAAAATTTGTGGATTTTAGGCCGGTACTCCATTACAAAAAAATAGGCCACATTTTACAGTGGGGTCTATATCTGACATGCCTCATACATCCATGTGCCAAAAATTGAGGCATTTAGGCCAAAATTCCCTTTTTTGGGCATTCTGTCACTCTCGTTATATCCAGCAGTCTTTTGCATCCACCATAAAAGAAAGAAACAGATTTTACAGTGTGGTATATCTGTGACAAGCCTCATATGTCCGTGTGATAAAAATGTATGGATTTTAGGCGGATGCGCTTATCTGTTATAATTTCACCAGCGGCAGTAAAAACCTGCTCTGACACAACGCTAGCCGCAGGGCAGGCCAGGAGCTCCAAGGCATAGAGAGTCAGTTCATACTACGTGTCCAGCTTGGATACCCAATAATTAAAAGGCACAGAGGAATCCCGGAGAACGTTTGTACGATCTACAAGGTACTCCCTCAGCATCGTCACAAATATTGCACTTCTTGTGCCAGCACCCCTTTCCTCTGTGCCGACACAATGGGAGGGACTGAGAAAACTGTCCCAGAACTTTGCCATTGTTCCCCTGCCTGAGCTGGTTTGTACTTCTGTCCCTCTTGCTTGGACTCCTTGGTTGTACAACAAACTCTGACTTCTGCTGCAAGTGTTCTCACATGGGAATTTTTCCAGTAATTCCGCTACAAGGGCCCTCTGGTACAGCAACATTTTTGTACACCTCTCTGCCTCTGGAAGAAGAGATTGAAAGTTCTCCTTGTAGCGTGGGTCTAGAAGTGTCACCAACCAGTAGTGAGTGTCACCGAAAATTTTGATAATGCGAGGGTCACGAGAAATGCAGTGCAACATAAAGTCAGCCCAATGCGTCCCAGACTGCTAACAGACAACACTTCCGTGTTGTCACCAAGGGGATGACTGACCATGCAGTTCTCCTCCTCCTTGTCCTCAGGCCTACAGCACTTGCAATGAACATCAGTAAGATCATAGTACAAACATCATTGTAAATAACTTCTTGTAAATACATCCCCCGCTATTTTTAAGCTCCCCCACCTCATTGTAGATTGCAAGTTTCACCCTTTTGTTAGGGTTAAATTTTTGCTATCGTTGTTACTTAGTGTAGATTGTAAGATGTCACAAGCAGGATAGTTTTATTTGGGTTTAATTATTGGTTTATTGTTATCTTTGTTATTTAGGACTGTTGTGTTTGAAGCTGTTAAACTGTAAATATGTTTTCGCTCTATAATAACTTTCAATATTCAAATTAGAACACAGATAAGCAGGATGGAGACGTTAATTATGGTATCATTGACGCTCACCCTCTTGGTGGAGTCCTCAAAGTTTTGGAGGATGGTACACATGTCAGACATCCATCTCCATGTAGGGGAGGTGGACTGACATGTCTGCAGTGGGAAGGTAAAGGTATAGTGTGCTTTAGGTGGACTGTTGCATTTATAGATGGGAGACAGCTGAAATAGTGAGATGAGTGCAATACTGAAGGTTGGCCACAAGATGGGAGTAGAGAGAGTTGTGAGAAATGGACTTAACATCAGCTTATGGCTTAAGAAACTGCATAGTCATGGGGGGCGGGGTTATAGGAACTCTGGGAGGAATCCTCAAGGAGGGGGATAAAAGGCAGGTAGAGAGTTCTAGAAGGGGTCAGTCAGTCCAGGGAGAGAAGCTGAGGAGAAGAGTAGACTGGAGGAAGTAGAAGTACAGTGCTGAAGCTCCAGAAGGGACTGACATCTGAGACAGTTGGGGGGTGACCCTGACAAGAGAAGCAGCCACAGATGGAGAGACTGGAGAAGCCGCAGACAGAGCGACAAGAGAGCCGCAGACTGAGAGAGGCCGGGGGGAACCACAAGACGGACGGACTCGGGCAGGCGAAGTGCTGCAGTAGATAGGCCTAGGGCAGCTGCAGTGAAAGAGTCGCGAGGGCCATCATACAAAAGAAAGAAGGAAGCGAAGGTACACGGGCCTGTGTGCGGAGAGTGTCTAGCTGCTGCTGTATGTTGCTGCGGTCGTCAAGAGGACAGCCAATAAAGAGGACCTGTTGGACGCACTTCAGTCTCCGTCTCAGTCTGTTCGCGGCGAAGAAAGGGGTCACCCCCCAGTCGGCCCACCTACCTACAATCACACCTCAGATGTTATGTGTGAAGACAGAACTGAATACCGACAACCTTGTTGATGCTGGTATATTAGTCAACAACTGCCCCCTTCTGCTCAGAAATCCTTTCCAACATCTGCAGTGTAGAGTTCCAATGCCTGGGGACTAGTGATGGGCGAGCACTAAAATGCTCGGGTGCTCGTTGTTCGGGTCGAGCAAATTGGAATACTCGGGTACTCGGACAGAACAACGAGCCCAATGTAAGTCTATGGGAGACTCGAGCAATTTTACCGCGATCCCCCCCAAGGGTCCTTTTAAGGTCAAAAAACGTTACCCCATTGTGGTAAATACCTTCTAGTCTATTTTTTTCTCTATTTTCTCGTAAGTTACTTCCTACAATACCTTGAAACATTGTATACATTGTCTTGGTTGTATGTAGTATGCATGAATGCATGAACGATTTCCTTTTCCAGCGTCCACCCTATGGAATCCTAAACCCATTTATTACTGTAGATCACAAGTAATTGATCTATACATGCCGGATCCTGAATACGCTATCTCACTGTCCCTCATCATACCTAACAGGACTTTTTCTATATACTCCTACACCAATCATCTTCAGTGACATTTCGTGTTCAATCCTAGAGAGATTATTCTAAGGGGTATGTCTTATTCCATTTCTCACTATGTCTTTATGATGTATATCTTTGTACCGTGTTAGCCAGTAGATAGAAAAATATTCATATGTCTTTATGATATCTCTTCTTAGTATGCTTCCACAATACCTTGCCAATCTTGCCTGGCCTTTTGCCACCAATGTCTCTATGCTCCACAGAATTTTACTGGTAACCTGTATCTATGCGCATATATTTGAAATAATTTTCTCTCCAACTGTCATGACATGCTTTCGATACTGTATATATGTAAATATGTATATGATTTTATGTATTATTTATTGTATTTTTTTCACTTCTTTACAGCGGCATTGTGATCAAGGCCATTAACTGGCCGAAACGTTAAAATTGCCTGTCACTTCACCTGTCACGTGTAATAAATTATTCACTTGAAGCAAAATTCTGCAACTTGCACGAGTGCTGTGATTATATATTCTACTGTTTATGGGACCATTGGCTCCATTCACTAGCACCATCACATCCACAAGTGTCGAGTGCTAGCCCGCCGCCTCTACAAATCCCTAACTATGATATACAAAGCCTTCCACAACCTGTCACCTCCATACATCTGTGACATGGTCTCCCAATGTCCAACTGGGTCATGACTTATTCTACGTTACACCACTGTTCCGTCAGCGAGATATACTGTCCCTGCCCACAAGGACTTGTCCACATGTCTGTGGTTAGGTGCACTTTCCCTGTAACAGCATTGTTGAGGGCCCGGGTAATGTGGGACACGTGCTTGCTTGTGTAATGTCGTGACGGCAGACATGGAGAAATTGTGGAGGGTGGGGACTGAGTACCTTGTGACAGACACCGCCATCAGGTTGCCGAAAGCTTCCGTCTACCGCAAGCCGAAAATGAAACATTTTGAGCGCAAGCAGATGAGAAAGGTGTGAATTTAGTACTGTGGCATTGGCTGCGTATTTCCGCTTGCATTCCAAGTACTGGGGTATGGACAACTGAACACTGCATTGGGACAAGGACGTGGACGTGCTTGTTAATGGTGCTAGTTGAGTTTGTGTGCAACTACAGGTGCAGGGCAGGAGGCATCATTGCATGCACCATGGACAGTGGATTGGCTTGCATGCACAACAGTGGAAGAAACAGTGGTATCACCCACAGACACTGTTCATGGAGCATGGTGTTCAACCAACAAAGTTAAGTGCTTTGCTGCCATGGCCCTGATCATGCCGGTGGTGGTAAGGCTGGTAGTTTTGCAACCCCTGCTGATGCAAAATTTTTTTATATATTTTTTCCTCTTTTTTTTTTCCTGGGGCTGTAGGAGGATATTTTTTGTCTAACTGGAGACTAAGCAATTGTCTGGTCGTGTTGAGCAGCTCGCTGCTGAAGTGCAGGGAATTTCTGCCTATCTCGCTCAATCATCTGTTGTTGAACCAAAAATCCCTACTTCTGATGTGTTTTCTGGGGATCGGTCTAAATTTTTCAATTTTAGGAATAATTGTAAACTATTTTTTGCTTTGAAACCTAACTCATCGGGAGCTCTGTGCAGCAGGTTAAAATTGTCATCTCCTTGCTGCGTGGTGATCCCCAGGATTGGGCCTTTTCTTTGCTACCCGGAGATCCTATTCTGGCTAATGTGGACGCATTTTTTCAAGCCTTGGGATTGTTGTATGATGAACCTAATGCTATTGATCAAGCTGAGAAAACCTTATTGGCATTGAATTGAACCAGGATCTGGATTCTGCAGTTATATTGTCAAAAATTCTGAAAGTGGGCGGTCCTTACTAAATGGAATGATGATGCCCTAGCAGCTCTCTTTTGGAAGGGTTTGGCAGAAACCGTAAAAGATGTTATAGTGGGATTTCCTGTTCCCTCTGGTCTTGACGACTCTATGTCATTGGCCATTCAAACTGATCGACGTTTACGTGAACGTAACACTATACGAGAGGCGTTGCCACCTTTCGTAAGAATTTCTGAACCCATGCAATGTGATAGGGTTTTGTCTAGGGCGCAACTTCAGGAGTTTAGAAGGCATAATAAGTTGTGTTTTTTCTGTGGAGACGCCTCTCATACTATTGCTGTCTGCCCTAAACGAGAAAAGCGTTTTGCTCACACATTTGCGGTGGGCAGTGTACAGCCTAAATTCCTTTTGGCAATTACCCTGATCTGCTCCTTGTCTACATTTTCCGCTAAGGCTTTTGTTGATTCAGGAGCAGCTTTGAATCTGATGGTTTTGGACTTTGCTAAATGTTGTGGTTTTCCCATGATACCCCTGCAGACTCCTATCCCTTTAAGGGGTATTGATGCTACTCCTTTGGCAGAGAATAAAGCCCAGTTTTGGACCCAGGTGATAATGCGGGTCGCCCTAGACCACCAGGAAAATTGTAAATTTTGGTGTTGCACAATTTGCATAATACTATTGTTCTGGGTTTCCCTTGGTTGCAAACTCATAATCCTATTTTAGATTGGAAATCTGTGTCTGTGGTGAGTTGGGGTTGTCAATGTGTTTTCAGTGACACTCCTGTTTTTTCCACCTCTCCCCAGTCTCATGATATTCCTGACTATTTGGCTGATTTTTCTGATGTATTTAGTGAGAGTAAGTCTGCGTCTTTGCCTCCTCATAGGAGTTATGACTGTGCAATTGAGTTAATGCCCGGATGTAAATTTCCCAAGGGTCGGCTTTTCAACTTATCCGTACCCGAACATGATGCTATGCAATCTTATATCAAGGAGTCATTGGAGAAGGGTCATATTAGACCATCCCCTTCACTTTTAGGTGCTGGGTTTTTTTTTGTGGCCAAGAAAAATGGTTCATTAAGGCCATGTATAGACTATCGTTCCCTTAACAAAGTCACTGTTAAATATCAGTACCCGTTACCCCTGATTTCAGATTTATTTTCCAGAGTTAAAAGTGCCTGTTGGTTTACCAAGCTTGACCTCAGGGGGCGTATAATCTTTTTCGCATCAAGCAAGGGGAGGAATGGAAGATGGCGTTTAGTACTCAGGAGGGACATTTTGAGTACTTGGTGATGCCTTTTCGGCTCAATAATGCCCCTTCTGTCTTCCAATCTTTTATGAATGATATTTTCCGGGACTTTGTGGATAAGTTTTTGATCATTTATCTGGATGATATTTTGATCTTTTCCAGTGATTGGGATTCTCATGTGGAACATGTCCGGACTGTGTTCCGGATTTTGAGGGAAAATTCTTTGTATGTTAAGGGATCGAAGTGCCTCTTTGGTGTACAGGGGATTTCATTTTTGGGATTCATTTTGTCCCCGTCTGCTATTGAAATGGACCCGGCCAAAATACAGGCCATTTATGATTGAGTTCAGCCCACTTCTTTGAAGTCTCTCCAGAAGTTTTTGGGTTTTACTAATTTCTACCGCAAATTTATAAGTAATTTTTCTTGTATTGTTAAACCACTGACTGATTTGACCAAAAAGGGCACTCATGTGGTGAATTGGTCTCCAGAGGCAGTTTCGGCATTTCGGGAGCTTAAGCGGAGATTCACTTCTGCTCCGGTTCTACAGCAACATGATACCTCACTCCCATTTCATCTGGAGGTAGATTCTTCTGAGATTGGTGCAGGAGCCGTTTTGTCCCAAAGAGATCCGGTGACTTCTAAGATGAATCCCTGTGCCTTCTTTTCTTGAAAATTCTCCCCATCTGAAAGTATCTATGACGTGGGGAATCGGGAATTGTTGGCCATGAAATGGGCATTTGAAGAGTGGAGACATTGGTTGGAGGGAGCCAGACATCAAGTTGTGGTCCTCACCGAACACAAGAATTTGATTTATCTTGAATCAGCCAAACACTTGAATCCTAGACAGGCTAGGTGGGCCTTGTTTTTCACGTGTTTTAATTTTGTGGTCTCTTTTCTTCAGGGCACTAAGAATGTTAAGGCGGATGCCCTTTCTAGGAGTTTCTTTGCGGATTCTCTTGATGTGACCGAGCCTACTACCATTCTAAATGAGGGTGTAGTTCTTTCCACCATCTCACTCGATTTGAGACGTGCCCTGGAGGAATGTCAGGAGGACAAACCTGAACGTTGCACTATGGGAAAATTGTATGTCCCTGACTAGTGGAGGAAAAGAGTAATGTCTGAAATTCTTTGCTCTGCGTTGGCTGGTCATCCAGGTATTTTTTGTACCAGAGATTTGGTGAGTCGGTCTTTTTGGTGGCCTGCCTTATCTCGTGATGTCAGGAATTTTGTGCAGTCCTGTGGGACTTGTTCTCAGTCCAAGCCCTGTTCTAATGGATTGTTGATGCCCCTGCTGGTGCCCAGGAGGCCATGGACTCATATCTCAATGGATTTTATTTCTGATCTTCCTGTCTCAGAGAATGACTGTTATCTGGGTGATCTGTGATAGATTCTCTAAGATGGTCGATCTTGTACCACTCCCAAAGTTGCCATCTTCTTCTGAGTTGCTGCCCTTGTTTTTACAGCAGGTGGTTCGGTTGTACGGGATTCCTGAGAACATTGTGTCGGACAGAGGAGTCCAGTTTGTTTCCAGATTTTGGAGAGCTTTTTGTTCCAAACTGGGAATTCAGTTATCTTTCTCCTCTGCATTTCATCCTCAGACCAATGGGCAGACTGAGAGAACAAACCAGACTTTGGAATCCAATTTGAGATGATTCATATCTGCTGATCAGGATGACTGGGTCCCTTTTTTGCCCTTGGCTGAATTTGCGCTAAACAATAGGGCTAGTTCTGCCATGATGTTGTCCTTTTTCTGTAACTTTGGGTTTCATCCTCGATTTTCTTCAGGACAGGTGGAATCTTTGGCCTGCCCAAGTGTGGATTCTGTGGTAGAGAGAATGCAGCAGATTTGGGACCAAGTGGTGGATAAGTTGTCCCACTCTCAGGAAAAAGCCCAATGGTTTTCCAACCGGCATAGGACCATTGGTCCCTGATTTAAAGTGGGTGATATGGTTTGGTTGTCTTCAAAGAATATTCCTATGAAGGTTGTGTCTCCAAAATTCAAGCCAAGATTCATTGGACCTTATAAGATTTTGGAAATCGTTAATCCTGTTTCTTTCCGTTTGGCTCTTCCAGTTACATTTAAGATTCATAACGTATTCCATAAATCCTTGTTGAAGAGGCTTGTAGAGCCAGTAGTTCCCATGGTGGCGCCTCCTGACCCTGTATTGGTTAAAGGTAATTTGGAGTATGAGGTAGAGAAAATATTGGATTCTCGTTTGGCTAGACGGAGACTCCAGTATTTGGTCAAATGGAAGGGTTATGGCCAGGAGGAAAATTCTTGGGTCTCTGCTTCTGACATTCATGCTGAAAGATTGGTTCATGCTTTTCACCGAGCTCATCCTGACTGGCCTGGTGGCGTGGATAAGCGTTCGATGATCCCTCTTCAAGGGGGGATACTGTTGTGAATTCGCTCTCTGGCTTCCCTCTGGTGATTACTGAGGGTAGTGGAGCAGGTCAGATTGACAGAGGGGTTGCGAGTTCTCTTTCTGGGTGCCCTCTGGTGATTACTGGAGGTAATGGACCTGATCTGATTGACAGAAGCTTGCCACCTGATAATGAGGAAGACAATTGGAGATCTGGGGTTTCTGATTGGGATTTAAGACAGTAGACTCCTTCTATCCCTGCTGGTGATTTTCTTCCTGTGCCTTCTGAGGTCTGATGTCACCTGCTCTTTCCCTGCATGGTTCAGCTAAGTGATTCATTTGCTATTCTGTTTGCATTTAATCTGATTTTGTCTATCTCTGCTTTGTGCGGGTCAACCAGCTCCGGCTGGGGCTGTGCTGAATCACCGCCCATATGTTACTACTTGTGCCAGTTTGTTTTGTCCCCTGTTATATTGGTCTCTTTTTGCTTTGCTTTCAGAATATACCAGAGTGCTGATATAGTGGGGGCAAAGTCGTGCGATTCAGTGTTTTTGTGCATCAGACGTGTCAGACTTTTTGCAGGGTTTATTGCGTGATTGCAGACAGTGTCTTTCCTTTCCTGTCCTGTCTAGTCAGTGTGGGCCCCATCGTTTGCTCAGTCTATTTTTCTGCCTACGTTTGTGTTTTCACCTTGTCTCACCGACTGTTATGATTGAGTGACCGTAGGACGCAGACACAAAAATAGAAGCTACGTCCAGAAAACCAGAGGAGCTGGCAACTATCCGATTGCAGACCCCTGAACCTATCAACACAACTAGCAGTAGCCGTGGGGGGTTCCTACGGTGCCCTAGACCCCTCGATCACAGCCGGAGGACTATATAGCCTAAAGATAGAAAGGGAAATCTAAACTGCCCCAGAGCAGACCCCAAAGTAAAAGACAGCCCCCAACATATAATGACGGTGAAGCAAAATGAAAAAACACTGACACAGATAGAAAGATAGGCTGAGCAAATGTTGGGGCCCAATCTAATCTAAACAGGAAAGGAAAGGAAAGCTGCTGTCTGCAATCGGCAAAAAAACCCTATCAAAAACATAGGCCAGCAAGCTGAAATGGAAAAACACCCTGAAGCAACTAAGCTTCAAAACTAAATCAGCACTCTGGTATTTTCAGGAGACAGAGCTAAGGAGTTCAGCTCACCCCAGCAGGGAATGGCTGAAATCCAGAAAAAACAAAGCAAGGCACAAATGCAAAAAGCAAGGAAGAAAACTTAGCTTTAGCAGAGCAGGAATTCAGACTGGACTCCAAGGATACCACAGAGAAATCACCTGCAGGGAGAATGAGCGTATGCAGCCTTATATCCAGTCTGTGACTCCACTCAGCCAGTCATCATCATTAATCTCAGGTGTCTGATAATCAGACTCACTACCTCTCCTTACCAGAAGAGGGAGTTCCTCGGGCCTCAGTGATGCAGGGGAAAATGAACTCACAACACCGACAATATATGTTTGGGGGCTATCTATTCCTTTAGGGTCTGCTCCGGGGCAGATTAGATTTCCCCTTTTTTGCTTTAGGCTTAGTTAGTTCTCCGGCTGTGCCGAGGCGTCTAGGATCATCGTAGGTAAGCTCCACGGCTACTGCTAGTTGTGTGGACAGGATAAGTGGTCTGCATCTGCTTAGTTACCAACCTCTCTTGTTTTCTGTGGCTTAGCCTGGGCCTGCTATCCTCCTCGGTGACCAATTCATAACAGCTCCCCTAGGTTCAGTTCTGGGACCCCTACTCTTCTCCATCTACACCTTTGGCCTGGGCCAGCTGATGTAATGGCACGGGTTTGCAATATCATCACTATGCCGATGACATGCAGGTCTGCCTTTCTGTACATGATATCACCTCCTTACAGACCAAATTCACACGTCTTCCTGCTATATCATCCTTCTTTTCTGCTCGCTTTCAAAAAGTGGACATGGATAAATCACAATTAGTGTTGAGCATTCCGATACCGCAAATATCGGGTATCGGCCGATATTCGTGGTATCGGAATTCCGATACTGAGTTCCGATACTTTTTGCATATCGAATACCGGAATCGGAAGTTCCCATAATGCTATGAGCCAGTTTGATTTGATTCAGCCAATGAGGAATCCTCAGAAGTGTGGGCACATCCTGTTAGGCATGTAGGCATGTTAACTAATGGCATGGCTGTGATTGGCTGCTGAAATGATGTCATGATGCACTATAAAAGCCGCCGCCACCATTTAGGGTTCACTCTGCTGTGAATTCAGTTAGGGACAGGCTGCTGTTCAAGACTCTGAGGGACAATTAGAGATAGCGATTTGCTATATAATATTGTGCTTTACCCAGGCTACATTATCAATCACTGTAGCTTTCTTTTGCCTTGCAGCGCTGTTCACAGCTGTCTGCAAGGTCTGTGTGAGTGCAGCTCATGCTGTAGTGTGTCCTGCAGCCACCTCTGGTTGTAAGCCGCTCAGCGTGTGTCACTGCCTCATACATATTTATTTTTGTTTTATTGCTGCTCATTTTTCATTAATTCTCCTATTAGTGTGCATCCATCTGTATCCATCTACTTTGGTTGCAAACACTATAGGATTAGACAGCGGAGCCTTTCTGCAGCCTTTCAGTGCTAGTGTCCAGTTCTCTGCACTGTTCACGGCTGTCTGTGAGGTCTCTGTGTGTGAGTGCAGCTCACGCTGAGTAGTGTGTTCTGCAGCCACCTCTGGTTGTAGTCCGCTCAGCGTGTGTCACCGCCTCATACATAATCCTTTTTTTGTTTTATTGCAGCTCATTTTTCCTGATTTTTTTCTCCTATTAGTGTGCTTCCATCTGTATCCATCTACATTGGTTGGTTGCAAACACTATATAGGAGTAGATAGAGGAGCCTTTTTTCTGGCTTGTGCCCTGCAGCCGCAGCCAGATTAGTATTAGCCTATTTTTGGAGCCTCATCTATTGCATTGTAGGTTACCTTCCTGCATTGTAATAGTTCCAAAAAGTTTGCGATACAATCGCTTTCACACCTTTGGTCACATCCGTTTTGTTTTTTTGAAAAAAAAAACACGTAAATAAAGTTCACCAAACAATCCACTTGACAGTTGTGTAGGCCACATTAGCTCATATTAAAGTGTAGTCCACACACTTTATAAAATTAGTGTTTCTTATACCTGTTAGCAGCTGTTCAGGAATAAGCACACTAAGCCCCCCCTTTGTACTTTTCTGCCTATCTTTATCAGTCTACCAAGATGAAGAAGGCAAGGAGTAAGGCTCGTGGTCGTGGGCGTGGAATTTCATCAGGGAGAGGACGTGGGGATTCTGTGCCTGCTGCGGGCACCAGTGAGTCAGCATCCCGCAGTTTTAGCAGGCAATAGTCCTTTATGTGCAGCTTTGTAGGACCTCGCCGTACCCCACTGCTGCGGGACGAACAAATTGAAGCCGTTGTCGGATGGATGGCAGTTAACGCATTGACTTCAATTACTTCCACATCCTCACAGGGCCAGAGCACTGAAGAGCAACCATCTGTCTCTTCAACACCTGCCAAATTTCCCAGGCAGTCAGAGAGCCCTGGACAGGAGCCATCTCTACTTCTGTTCTCTGAATCTCTTGGCTTGGAAACAGGGGGCCAGCCAAGCAGCATTCTAGAATGTGAAGAAGAGGGAGTATGCAGTGATGCGCAACTGCTTTGTCCCTCTGAATCTGAAGAGGCGGGTGGGCCGGTGCCTATGGTCAGCACACATCAGTACGCATCAGATGATGAGACTCAGGTGCCACTTTCTGGTGCATACTGTGCTGGCGAGACTACCCAGGAGAAGCAGGTGTTTGAAGAGGGGAGTGTAGATGATGAGGTCCTTGACCCATCATGGCGTGAGGAACAGAAAGGTGGTGGGAGCAGCTCTGAGGAAGAGATTCCCCGAATGGCCAAAACAGGAGGGAGAGGGAGGGGGCAGACTTGGTTGCCTGTAGCCTCCACTTCGGCACCCATTAGGAGCATTCCTTTCCAAAACCCAAAACGGGCGCTCCCAGGTCTTGCGGTGCGTGGTCCTTTTTTGACACAGTTGCAGATGACATTTGCTTTGTCAAATGCAGGCTGTGTAATCATAAAGTCAAAAGAGGGAAAAGTGTAAGCAACCTCAATACCACAAATATGTGGAAACATGTGCGGACCAAGCACGTGGTGGAGTTGCAAAGACACACTGAAGACGTAGGCCAACCTACAGCACCACCTACCACCTCTTCAGCTCGTGTTGTAGCCTCTTCCTCCAGCTCACACACAGCTGGTTCGGCTTCCTCACAGGATCGCCATGGAAGAACCTCTGGCACTGTTGTCCAGAGACCCAGAGACATTCCACCCACAGCACCACATTCCGTGTCATCCTCACACTCCCAGGCCACTCTACAGCCATCGGTAGCACAGGCATGGAAGAAAAGGTGGCCATACTCGGCAAACCATCCCCGAGCACAGGCTCTGAATGCTGGCATTGCAAATCTACTGGCCCTTGAAATGCTCTCATTCAGGCTGGTGGAGACTGACACCTTCCATAACTTCATGGCATTGGCAGTCCCATAATACACCATGCCCAGCCGCTTTTATTTCAGCAGGCAAGCCGTCCCTGCCCTGCAAAAGCATGTGGAGGGAAAAATTAAACGTGCGCTACTAAACGCCGTCAGTAGTAAGGTCCACCTGACCACGGATGCGTGGACCAGTAACCATGGACAGGGACGATACCTTTCCCTTACTGCCCATTGGGTTAATGTTGTGGAGCAGGGTACAGATTTTGAGAGTGGCGCTGTACGTGTTCTGCAAGCTCCAAGGATTGCAGGAATCCAGTCTGTACACATTGACTCCTCCTCATACTCAAGTTCCTCAGAATCAGCGCTGCAGGAGCCGTCACGGTCCACCTCCACATGGACCCGTGAACGTTTACCCGATATGAGCACAGCCGTGGCCAAACGTCAACAGGCCGTACTGAAATTAATTTCTTTGGGGAACTGAAGCCACGCAGCGCAGGAGCTCTGGAATGCCATCAAGTAGGAGAGCGACGTGTGGTTTGTGCCAGCGAATCTCCAGCCAGGCTTGGTAGTGAGTGACAATGGCCGAAATCTGGTGGCAGCTCTGGGCCTAGGCAACCTCATTCACATCCCATATCTGGCACATGTGCTCAACTTGGTCGTGCAGAGCTTTCTGAGGGACTATCCCGACCTTGATGCATTGCTGCACAAGGTCCGCATAGAGTGCGCTCACTTGCGGCATTCCAGCATGGCAAGATCGCGCATTGCAGCTCTGCAGTGCCGATTACGCCTTCCAGAACATCGCATCATATGTGACCTACCCACCAGGTGGAATTCAACGTTACATATGTTGGAGAGGTTGTGTGAGCAGTAGACAGCAGTAATGAAGTACCAGCTGCATCAGGTGCAAACAAGTCGCACTGTGCGCTGGTCACACTTCAGCACCACTGAGTGAGCCTCTATGAAGGACATCTGCCACGTTTTGCATGCCTTCGATGATTCCACGCGGATGGCGAGTGCAGATGATGCACTAGTCAGCATGACTGTCCCCCTTATCTGCCTGCTTCAAAAAACACTGCAAGCACTAAGGGAGGAGGTTTTGGAAGAGGTAGAGGATGAGGAGTCACAAATGCCATCTGCTTCTAGACAGTCTGCGCAACGTGGTTCCTCACAAAGGCCTAGGCAGGGGACACTTTGTGAGGAGGATGAGGAGGAGTCAATGGAGGAGGAAGACATCTGTCCAGAGGAGGGAGGTACACAATGCTCTAGTAGTCAGTATGTACAGAGAGGGTGGGGTGATGCAGAGCAGGCAGAGATGACACCTCAAGCAGGGGACAGCGTTTCTTAGCCAGTTGGGAGTCTGTAGCACATGGTTGATTTAATGCTGCAGTGCCTGAGAAACGACGCCGCATTAGCCACATTCTCAACACAGCTGATTATTGGGTGTACACCCTCCTAGATCCTCGCTACTGGGACAACTTACAAAGCCTCATAACACCGTTGAAGCAGGAGCGTAAAATGCGGGAGTACCAAGACACACTGGTGCATTCCATCATGTTCTCCATTCCACCCGAGAGCAGTGCTGCTAGTGCTTTACAAAGCAGCTCTGTGCGTCGAGGCAGTGGAGGAAGCTCTGCACAAAGAGGGAGCAGAGGCAGCGCCTCAGCACAAGGCAAGACCAGTATGGCCCAAATGTGGCAGTTTTGTGTGCCCGCCACAAATGTCTACACCATCACAGACGTCTCCAGTCAGCAGGAGGCAACGTTTCCGTCAGATGGTGACAGACTTCTTGTCTTGTCCTATCATTGTACTCCAAGACGGCTCTTCCCCCTTCAAGTTTTGGGTCTCTAAGCTGGATACATGGCCAGAGCATAGCCAGTATGCATTGGAGGTGCTGGCTTTCCCTGCTGCACCTCCAATGCGCCTTTAGTGCCGCAGGTGGTGTACTAACAGACCGTCGCACGCGACTATCCTCCGATAACGTTGACCAGCTTACTTTTCTGAAAATGAACAAGGCCTGGATCTCACCGGAATTTGCCAGTCCTCTTCCAGAATAAATAATTAGTTGGCAACAGTATCCAGGTCTCCTGTTGTGTTCATGTTTCTACTACCTGAACTATAATCCCTGGGCTTCAACACAGCCAGTTGTTGCTCAGAAGTGTCGTCTGCACAGAGAAAAACACTAGCTCCTGTGTTAGTGGGGTTCAGTAACGCCAGCTGCTCCCCTGCTGTGTGTACGGCAATGTCTCCTGCTCCCTACACATTCAAACTACATCAGATATTAAACTTGCTCCAAGTAGGCCTCAGCCTACACCATGATTGATCCTGGGCTCCAACACCACCAGTTGTTGCTCAGAAGTGCCATCTGCACAGAAAAAAACACTAGCTCCTGTGTTAGTGGGGTTCAGTAACGCCAGCTGCTCCCCTGCTGTGTCCGGCAATGTCTCCTGCTCCCTCAACATTCAAACTACATCAGATATTAAATTTGCTCCAAGTAGGCCTCAGCCTGCTCCATGATTGACCCTGGGCTCCAACACCGCCAGTTGTTGCTCGGAAGTGCCGTCTGCACAGAGAAAAACACTAGCTCTTGTGTTAGTGGGGTTCAGTAATGTCAGCTGCTCCCCTGCTGTGTGTACGGCAATATCTCCTGCTCCGTCCACATTCAAACTACATCAGATATAAAACTTGCTCCAATTAGGCCTCAGCATAAACCCTGAATGAACCTGGCCTCCAACACCGCCAGTTGCTGCTCGGAAGTGCCGTCTGCACAGAAAAAACACTAGCTCCTGTGTTAGTGGGGTTCAGTAACGTCAGCTGATCCCCTGATGTGTGTCTGGCAATGTCTCCTGCTCTGTCCACATTCCCACTACTAGTAGTACTAGTAGTTCGAATGTGCAATGGCAATGTCTCCTGCTCTGTCCACATTCTCACTACTAGTAGTGGGAATGTGGACAGAGCAGGAGACATTGCCGGAAACACATCAGGGGATCAGCTGACGTTACTGAACCCCAGTAACACAGGAACAAGTGTTGATTGTGCAGACGGCACTTCTGTGCAGCAACTGGCGGTTTTGGAGGCCATGGTAAATACTAGAGACAGAGTGGAGCCAGAGGCCTAATTGGAGCACATTTAAAATCAGTAGTAGTCTACAACAGATATTAAACTTGATGAAATTAGGCCTCAGCCTGCACCCTGATTGACCCTGGGCTCCAACATCGCCAGTTGCTGCTCAGAAGTGCCGTCTGCACAGTCAACATATGCTCCAGTGTTATTGGGGTTCAGAAATGTCATCTGATCCCCAGCTGTGTGTCCGGAAATTTCTCCTGCTCTGTCCACACTCACACAACTACACTTGCTCCAATTAGGCCACTGTCTCCACTCTGTTTGTAGTATTTTCCCTGGGTTCCAACACCGCCAGCTGTTTCCCGGCATTGTCTTTGGCACAGGTACTCCCTCCTGCCCAGCCTGGTTCCAGCATGCCTGCTGTTTCCGGGTAGTGTCAATGTCACTGTGCCACCAATACGTTGTCCTGTCGTGTTGCGGTCTATGGTGCCTGCAGTTTATGGGCTTCCTATGTGGGCTGCGGGATCTGGCAACAAAGGCTGGTTCCGTAGTGCCAATAGGACAAGCACCCCCTGTAGGACTGTGGGTTTCGGTAACTGCGGCCGTCTCTTGGCCTTGCAACTTTGTTTTTTATGGGTACCTTCTGCTACCCATCCGGGTTCCAGTACCATCAGCTGGTTCTCGGCAGTGCCTTTGGCTTAGGTGCCTCCTTCTCGGTATCCGAGTTCCAGCAACGTCTGCTGATCCTTGGTAGTGCTTTCTAGCACAGGTACCTCCTGCTTAGTAACCGTGTTCCAGCACCGTCAGCTGGTCCTCGGTAGTGCCAATGGCTCTTGTTCCTTCTGCTGCCCCTCCGGGTTCCAGCACCATCAGCTGGCCCTCGGTAGTGCCATTGGCTCTTGTTCCTTCTGCTGCCCCTCCGGGTTCCAGTACGGTCAGCTGGTTCTCGGCAGTGCCTTTGGCTAAGGTGCCTCCTTCTCGGTATCCGAGTTCCAGCAACGTCAGCTGGTCTTTGGTAGTGCTTTCTACCACAGGTACCTCCTGCTTAGTAACCATGTTCCACCACCGTCAGCTGGTCCTCGGTAGTGCCATTGGCTCTTGTTCCTTCTGCTGCCCCTCCGGGTTCCAGCACCATCAGCTGGCCCTCGGTAGTGCCATTGGCTCTTGTTCCTTCTGCTGCCCCTCCGGGTTCCAGTACGGTCAGCTGGTTCTCGGCAGTGCCTTTGGCTTAGGTGCCTCCTTCTCGGTATCCGAGTTCCAGCAACGTCTGCTGGTCCTTGGTAGTGCTTTCTAGTACAGGTACTTCCTGCTTAGTAACCGGGTTCCAGCACCATCAGCTGGTCCTCAGTAGTGCCATTGGCTCTTGTTCCTTCTGCTGCCCCTCCGGGTTCCAGCACCGTCAGCTGGTTCTCGGCAGTGTCTTTGGCACGGGTACTCCCTCCTGCCCAGCCTGGTTCCAGCAAGCCTGCTGTTTCTGGGTAGTGTCAACGTCACTTTGCCACCAATACCTTGTCCTGTCGTGTTGCGGTCGGGTTAGCCGAGTCTATGGTGCCTGCAGTTTATGGGCTTCTTATGTGGGCTGCGGGATCTGACAACAAAGGCTGGTTCCGTAGTGCCAATAGGACAAGCACCCCCTGTAGGTCTGTGGGTTTCGGTAACTGTGGCCGGCTCGCGGCCTTGCAACTTTGTTTTTCATGGGTACATTCTGCTACCCATCCGGGTTCCAGTATGGTCAGCTGGTTCTCGGCAGTGCCTTTGGCTTAGGTGCCTCCTTCTCGGTATCTGAGGTCCAGCAATGTCTGCTGGTCCTTGGTAGTGCTTTCTAGCACAGGTACCTCCTGCTTAGTAACCAGGTTCCAGCACCGTCAGCTGGTCCTCGGTATTGCCATTGGCTCTTGTTCCTTCTGCTGCCCCACCGTGTTCCAGCACCGTCAGCTGGTCCTCCGTAGTTCCATGTTGTGAGTTCATTTTCCCCTTTACCACTGACGCCCGATGAACTCCCTCTTCTGGTAAAGAAAGGTAGTGAGCCTGATTATCAAGCATCTGGGCCTAATGATGATGATTGGCTGAGTGGAGTTACTGACTGGATATAGGGCTGTCGACGCCCTTCAGCCCTGCGGGTGATTTCTCTGTGGGATCCTTGGATACCAGTCTGAATTCCTGCTCTTCTAAAGCTAAGTTTTCTGCTCTGCCGTTTGCATTTGTACTTTGACTTTGTTTTGCTGGATTTCTGTCATTCCCTGCTGTGGTGAGCTGAATTCCTTTAGCTCTGTCTTCAGAAAATACCTGAGTGCTGATATAGTTTTTGAAGCCTAGCTGATTCAGGGCCTTTTTCCATATCAGCCTGTTGGCTTATGTCTTTGATAGGGTTTTTGCAGATTGCAGACAGCAGCTTTCCTATCCTGTCCTATCTTTAGTTAGCTTGGGCCCCATTGTTTGCTCAGCCTATCTTTCTATCTGTGTGAGTGTTTTTTCATCTTGCTTCACCGTCATTATATGTTGGGGGCTGCCTTTTACTTTGGGGTCTGCTCTGGGGCAGTTTAGATTTCCTTTTCTGTCTTTAGGTTATGTAGTTCTCCGGCTGTGATCGAGGGGTCTAGGGCACCGTAGGAACCCCCCACGGCTACTGCTAGTTGCGTTGATAGGTTCAGGGGTCTGCAATCTGATAGTTGCCAACTTCTCCGGTTTTCTGGACATAGCTTCTATTTTTGTGTCTGCCTCCTACGGTGACTCGTTCATAACAGAATCACCCGCCATACCGCAGATCCTAGGGTACTCAATAGCAGGAAAGAATTGTAAAAAAAAAAAAAGTGTGTGTATTTTTTCCTCTATATCTCTGAGGCCGTAGGGGGATTTTTTTTTCTCTCAATGGAGATAAAGCAATTGTCTGATCGTGTGGAGCAGCTCGCTGCGGAAGTGCGGGGAATTTCTGCCTACCTTGCTCATTCACATGCTGCTGAACCAAAGATTCCCACACCTGATGTATTTTTTGGGGATCGGTCTAAATTTTTGAATTTCAAAAATAATTGTAAATTATTTTTTGATTTGAAGCCTAACTCGTCAGGGAGCTCCGCGCAGCAGGTTAAAATTGTCATCTCTTTGCTGCGTGGCGATCCCCAGGATTGGGCGTTTTCTTTGAAACCTGATGATCCTATTCTGACTAATGTGAACGCATTTTTTCAAGCCTTGGGGTTGTTTTATGACGAACCTAATGCCATTGATCAGGCTGAAAAGACCCTGCTGGCATTGAACCAGGGTCAAGATTCTGCAGAATCGTACTGTCAAAAATTCCGAAAGTGGGCGGTACTTACTACCTGGAATGATAATGCCCTGGCTGCTCTCTTTCGGAAGGGTTTGTCAGAAGCCGTAAAAGATACTATGGTGGGATTTCCTGTTCCCTCTGGTCTTGATGATTAAATGTCATTAGCCATTCAGATTGACCGGCGTTTGCGCGAACGCAAAACTGCACGAGTAGTGTTGCCACTTGTTGAACAAATGTCTGAACCTATGCAATGTGATAGAGTTTTGTCCAGAGAGCAGCGTCAGGAGTTCAGAAGGCGTAATAAGTTGTGTTTTTTCTGTGGAGATGCCTCGCATATTATTTCTGTCTGTCCTAAACGAGAGAAATGCTTTGCACACACGTTTTCTGTTGGTGGTGTTCAACCTAAGTTTCTTCTGGCTATTACTCTGATCTGCTCCCTGTCCACATTTTCCGCCAAGGCTTTTGTGGATTCGGGAGCAGCTCTAAACCTAATGGACTTGGATTTTGCTAAACGTTGTGGATTTCTGATGACACCTCTGCAGACGCCTATCCCTTTGAGGGGGATTGATGCTACTCCTTTGGCAAAAAATAAACCTCAGTTTTGGACCCAGGTGGTAATGCGGGTCGCCCCAGACCATCAAGAAAATTGCAGATTTTTGGTGTTGCATAATCTGCATGATACCATTGTTCTGGGGTTTCCCTGGTTGCAAATTCATAATCCAGTTTTGGATTGGAAATCTGTGTCTGTGGTGAGTTGGGGTTGTCGGTGTGCCTTTAGTGAGGCTCCAGTGTTTTCCACCTCTCCTCAGTCGCATGATGTTCCTGATTATTTGGCGGACTTTTATGATGTATTTAGTGAGAATGAGTCTGCGTCTCTGCCTCCTCATAGGAGTTATGACTGTGCAATTGAACTGAGCCCGGGGTGTAAATTCCCCAAGGGTCGGCTCTTCAATTTATCTGTACCCGAGCACAAGGCTATGCGATCCTATATTAAGGAGGCGTTGGAGAAGGGTCATATTAGACCATCCTCGTCACCCTTAGGTGCCGGGTTTTTTTTTGTAGCCAAAAAGGATGGATCATTAAGACCTTGTATTGATTATCGTGCCCTCAACAAAATTACTGCTAAATATCAGTACCGTTACCCCTGATTTCGGATCTATTCTCTAGAGTTAAAGGTGCTTGCTGGTTTACCAAGCTTGACCTCAGGGGGGCGTATAATCTTATTCGCATTAAGCATGGGGATGAATGGAAGACTGCGTTTAATACTCCGGAGGGACATTTTGAGTACCTGGTGATGCCTTTTGGGCTCACTAATGCCCCTTCTGTCTTCCAGTGCTTCATGAACGATATTTTCCGAGATTTTGTCGATAAATTTTTGATTATCTATCTGGATGATATTTTGATCTTCTCCAAGGATTGGGATTCTCATGTGGAACATATTCGGACTGTGTTCCAGATCTTGAGGGAGAATTCCCTGTATGTCAAAGGATCTAAATGCCTTTTTGGAGTACAGAGGATTTCTTTTTTGGGATTTATTTTGTCTCCGTCAACTTTTGAAATGGACCCGGCCAAGGTACAGGCCATTCACGATTGGGTTCAGCCCACTTCTTTGAAGGCCCTTCAGAAGTTTTTGGGTTTTGCTAACTTTTATCGGAAATTTATAGCAAAATTTTCTAGTATTGCCAAGCCATTGACTGATTTGACTAAGAAGGGTGCTGATGTGTTAAATTGGTCTCCAGAGGCTGTTTCTTCCTTTCAGGAGCTGAAGCGAAGATTCACCTCCGCCCCGGTTTTGCGGCAACTTGATGTCTCACTTCCGTTCCAGGTAGAGTTGGATGCTTCTGAGATTGTTGCAGGAGCTGTTTTGTCCCAAAAGGATCCTGTAACATCTAAAATGGATCCCTGTGCTTTCTTTTCCCGAAAGTTCTCTCCATCTGAACATAACTAATATGTGGGGAATCGGGAACTGTTGGCCATGAAATGGGCATTTGAGGAGTGGAGACATTGGTTGGAGGGAGCTAAGCATCAAGTCGTGGTCCTCACTGACCACAAGAATTTGATTTACCTAGAGTCGGCTAAGCGCTTGAACCCTAGACAGGCTAGGTGGGCCTTGTTTTTTACACATTTTGATTTTGTGGTTTCTTTTCTTCCTGGAACTAAGAATGTCAAGGCAGACGCCCTCTCTAGGAGCTTCTTTGCTGATTCTCCTGTGGTGACCAAACCTGCTACCATCTTAGGCGAAGGGGTAGTTCTTTCTGCCATCTCGCCCGATTTGAGACGTGCTCTGGACGAGTTCCAGGAGGACAAACCTGAGCGTTGTCCCAGTGGAAAGTTGTATGTTCCTGACCAGTGGAAGAGGAGAGTGATGTCTGAAGTTCATTGCTCTGCTTTGACTGGTCATCCAGGTATTTTTGGTACTAGAGATTTGGTGAGTCGGTCTTTTTGGTGGCCCTCCTTGTCTCGTGATGTCAGGAATTTTGTGCAGTCCTGCGGGACTTGCTCCCGGTCTAAATCGTGTTCTCGCTCTAGTGGGTTGTTGATGCCTTTGCCTGTCCCCAAGAGGCCATGGACCCATATTTCAATGGATTTCATCTCTGATATGCCTGTCTCTCAAAGGATGACTGTTATTTGGGTGATTTGTGATAGGTTCTCTAAGATGGTTCATCTTGTACCACTCCCTAAGTTGTCGTCTTCCTCTGAGTTGGTACCCCTGTTTTTGCAACAGGTGGTTCGCTTGCACGGGATTCCTGAGAACATTGTATCTGACAGAGGAGTTCAGTTTGTGTCTAGATTTTGGAGAACTTTCTGTTCCAAGCTGGGAATTCAGTTGTCCTTCTCCTCTGCTTTTCACCCTCAGACCAATGGGCAGACAGAGAGAACAAACCAGACCTTGGAGTCATATTTGAGATGTTTTATTTCCGCTGATCAGGATGATTGGGTTTCATTTTTGCCCTTGGCCGAATTTGCTTTAAATAATAGAGCTAGTTTTGCCACTTTGATGTCACCTTTTTTTTGTAACTTTGGGTTTCATCCTCGATTTTCTTCAGGGCAGGTGGAGCCCTCTGCCTGCCCAGGTGTTGACACTGTGGTGGAGAGAATGCACCAGATCTGGGACCAAGTGGTGGATAAGTTATCTCTCTCCCAGGAAAAGGCCCAGCGGTTTTCCAACCGACATAGGACCATTGGTCCCCAGTTTAAGGTTGGTGATATGGTGTGGTTATCATCAAAAAATATTGCTATGAAGGTGGCTTCTCCTAAGTTTAAGCCTAGATTTATTGGACCTTACAAGATTTTGGAGATTATTAATCCGGTCTCTTTTCGTTTGGCTCGTCCTGTCACATTTAAAATCCATAATGTGTTCCATAAGTCTTTGTTGAAGAGGTTTGTTGAACCTGTTGTTCCGGGGGTGGCACCTCCAGACCCTGTATTGGTCGAAGGTAACATGGAATATGAGGTAGAGAAAATACTGGATTCCCGTCTGGCTAGACGGAGACTCCAGTATTTGGTTAAGTGGAAGGGTTATGGTCAGGAGGATAATTCCTGGGTCTCTGCCTCTGATATTCATGACGAAAGTTTGGTGCGTGCCTTTCATCGGGCTCACCCTGATCGCCCTGGTGGCGTGGTTGAGGGTTCGGTGACCCCTCCTCAAGGGGGAGGTACTGTTGTGAGTTCATTTTCCCCATTACCACTGAGGCCCGATGAACTCCCTCTTCTGGTAAAGAAAGGTAGTGAGCCTGATTATCAAGCATCTGGGCCTAATGATGATGATTGGCTGAGTGGAGTTACTGACTGGATATAGGGCTGTCGACGCCCTTCTGCCCTGCAGGTGATTTCTCGGTGGGATCCTTGGATACCAGTCTGAATTCCTGCTCTTCTAAAGCTAAGTTTTCTGCTCTGCCGTTTGCATTCGTACTTTGACTTTGTTTTTCTGGATTTCTGTCATTCTCTGCTGGGGTGAGCTGAATTCCTTTAGCTCTGTCTTCAGAAAATACCTGAGTGCTGATATAGTTTTTGAAGCCTAGCTGCTTCAGGGCCTTTTTCCATATCAGCCTGTTGGCTTATGTCTTTGATAGGGTTTTTGCAGATTGCAGACAGCAGCTTTCCTATCCTGTCCTATTTATAGTTAGCTTGGGCCCTATTGTTTGCTCAGCCTATCTTTCTATCTGTGTGAGTGTTTTTTCATCTTTCTTCACTGTCATTATATGTTGGGGGCTGCCTTTTACTTTGGGGTCTGCTCTGGGGCAGTTTAGATTTCCTTTTCTGTCTTTAGGTTATGTAGTTCTCCGGCTGTGATCGAGGGGTCTAGGGCACCGTAGGAACCCCCCACGGCTACTGCTAGTTGTGTTGATAGGTTCAGGCGTCTGCAATCTGATAGTTGCCAACTTCTCCGGTTTTCTGGACGTAGCTTCTATTTTTGTGTCTGCCTCCTACGGTGACTCATTCATAACAGTTCCATTTGCTCTTGCAGCTTCTGCTACCCATCCGAGTTCCAGCACTGTCAGCTGGTTCTCAGCAGTGCCTTTGGCTTAGGTGCCTCCTTCTCAGTATTCGAGTTCCAGCAACGTCTGCTGGTCCTTGGTAGTGCTCTCTAGCACAGGTACCTCCTGCTTAGTAACTGGGTTCCAGTACCATCAGCTGGTCCTCGGTAGTGCCATTGGCTCTTGTAGCTTCTGCTACCCATCTGGGTTCCAGCACCGTCAGCTGGTTCTCGGCAGGGCCTTTGGCTTAGGTGCCTCCTTCTCGGTATCCGAGTTCCAGCAACGTCTGCTGGTCCTTGGTAGTGCTTTCTAGCACAGGTACCTCCTGCTTAGTAACTGGGTTCCAGTACCATCAGCTGTTCCTCGGTAGTGTCATTGGCTCTTGTTCCTTCTGCTACCCATCCGGGTTCCAGCACTGTCAGCTGGTTCTCGGCAGTGCCTTTGGCTTAGGTGCCTCCTTCTCGGTATCCGAGATCCAGCAACGTCTGCTGGTCCTTTGGTAGTGCTTTCTAGCACAGGTACCTCCTGCTTAGTAACCAGGTTCCAGCACCGTCAGCTGGTCCTCGGTAGTGCCATTGACTCTTGTTCCTTCTGCTGCATCTCTGGGTTCCAGCACCATCAGCTGCTTCCAGCACCGTCAGCTGGTTCTCGACAGTGTCTTTGGCACGGGTACTCCCTCCTGCCCAGCCTGGTTCCAGCACGCCTGCTGTTTCCGGGTAGCGTCAACATCACTTTGCCACCAATACGTTGTCCTGTCGTGTTGTGTTCGGGTTAGCTGAGTCTATGGTGCCTGCAGTTTATGGGCTTCCTATGTGGGCAGCGGGATCTGGCAACAAAGGCTGGTTCCGCAGTGCCAATAGGACAAGCACCCCCTGTAGGACAGTGGGTTTCGGTAACTGCGGCCGGCTCGCGGCCTTGCAAGTTTGTTTTTCATGGGTACCTTCTGCTACCCATCCGGGTTCCACTACCGTCAGCTGGTTCTCGGCAGTGCCTTTGGCTTAGGTGCCTCCTTCTCGGTATCCGAGTTCCAGCAACGTCTGCTGGTCCTTGGTAGTGCTTTCGAGCACAGGTACCTCCTGCTTAGTAACCAGGTTCCAGCACCGTCAGCTGGTCATCGGTATTGCCATTGGCTCTTGTTCCTTATGCTGCCCCTCTGGGTTCCAGCACCATCAGCTGGTCCTCGGTAGTTCCATTGGCTCTTGCAGCTTCTGCTACCCATCCGGGTTCCAGCACCGTCAGCTGGTTCTCTGCAGTTCCTCAGCCTTCTTGTGCCTTCTCCTACATTTCCAAGTTCAAGCTTTTGGAAATGGTTTTTGGTTATCACTCTGGATCTCCCTGATGACGACCCTGAAGACGACGACTCTGAAGACCACCCCGAAGAAGACGACGACCACGAAAACGATGACCCTGAAGACGACGACCCGGAAGACCACCCCAAAGAAGATCAAAAAGATGACCCTGAAGAAGATGACCAAGAGGACAAAGAACATGAAGATAACCACCAAGATACAGAACAACAAGAGACAGAAGACCAAGAGACAGAAGACCAAGAAGCTGAAAAACTAAAAGCAGAAGAACATTAAGCATAAAACTAAAAATCACAGCAAAAGATATTATTTAAATTATAAGCAGAAGAAGACTAAGCAGTGTATGGGGGTGAGTCCGTTCCTCCTCGTGGTGCCCCTGGAAAATGCCTGCTGCTGCAGGCCAAACTGAACGCGGACAAATCCTGTTGTAAATCTTTTGTGACATTCAGAACGGCTGGTGTAATCTTCAAACTTTTATAGATAACAACTACAGGAATGCCTGTCACAAATAAGAATATGATGAAGAAGAAGAATAGGAAGAAGATGAAGAAGTAGAATATGAAGAAGAATAATAGTTGAATAAGAAGAATATGAAGAATGTAAAAAAAAAAGAATAAGAGGATGAAGGTGAAGAAGAAGATGAATAAGGTGAAGAAGATGCTGCTGCTGCTGCTGACGATCATGAAGGAGAAAGTGTGGGAGAAGTAAAAAAGAAGGTGAAGTGCATGGAAGTAGTGAAACATACATATCTGACAAAGTATAAAAAAAGGTTAACATAGTCAATATCTTTGTAACTCCGAACGTCTTAAAAAAAAAAAAAATTGCTGCTATTCCATTTGATTGGGCTAAACGTCTATGCCTTTAATGTCTCCTCCACCTCCCCCAATACATTCTACATTATTATTAGTTGTTTTTCTTCATGTAGAATTAACCTACAAGAAAAGAAAGGGTTTATTTTAATTCTGATATTTCTGTCCCATTGACTTGCATTGGTTTCCGGTATCGGAATCGGCGATATCCAATACTTTTTGGGTATCGGCCCGATCCAATCTGATCCGATATTTCACGATATCGGATGGTATCGCTCAACACTAATCACAATACAGCATCTTTCAATCATCTCACGCTGAGTAGACATGAGAGCTGTGTATATGCATCATTCGGTACCACTTTAGTAAGAGGGAAACTTTGCCAAAAGAAAATGATTTTCCAGAAAGCCACGGCCTTTTTTGCATATTTTTTGCAGCTGTGATCTCCATCTTCTTGGTGTGGATGTGGTAAATTTCAAAGTCGGCATCAGTGCCATCATTGTCCATATCTTGTAAAGAGGAAATCTGGTGTTTTCAAGAGTCGTGGTTATGTACGTTTAGTGACATTCCTTTAAGGCTGGGTTTACATAACATTATGGCAGTCCATTAAATGAATTGCGTTACACCGCGGCATTAACGCGATGTAACACATCCGCTAACGCTGCCATAGACTGTCTTAACGCGGCGCATTACTAGTGCATGTCAAAATCAGCATGTGTTAGCGATGTGCCGTTATGCTGTGACGGACCCTCGGACGCGGTCTGCAGTGTTCGATGGTCCGTCACAGCTAGCGCAGATGAAGAAGCTGCGCTAGCATGATCGCTAACGCAATCACAATATGAGAATAGTGTTCACGCAGTCCGTTTAACGCATGCGTTGAACGGACTGCATTAACGCTATGTGAACCTGGCCTAACAGTGTTTGTTATACTAGGACAAATATTTTTCGACTGGGACATTTGGATATTATTGGTAATATGTATGGGTGAAGATGAAGAAGCTTGTGCCACGGGGGTGTTTATAGTAACGTACGGTGCACTCCTCTTTCAACTTAGTTTTTCATGAGCATCCATCAGTTTGTTTGGTTTTACTCCAACACTGATCTGCTTTCACTAATTCAGTATCTCACGAACATGTTGCACTTTGCCCTTTATACAGACACGTGCATCTTTGGCAACATATTTTGGATGGGCATTTCTTAGGCCGAGTCTCACATGCACATCTGTTACACTAATCTTCTGATGGGCATGAAACCCATTCTGGTAATTGATGGTGGCAAAACGATGAATCATAGTAAGCTGTATCCTGGATCTCATACCTCCCATAGTCACTGCTGTTATTAGTCATGTACATTCCCATTCCTGTCATCACCATGCCCCTTTTCCTGATCACTTCATCCAACGACTTGTCCGCCTTATTTTTAATAAAAACCTGCACCTTCCCAGCAGCAACTGTATAGGAAACCATGTTACAGTTTTGCAAGGTGTTTATGATGCCCCTAAAAAAAAATTTACACACTATGTTGATATGTACCCCCAGGGGGAAATGTTTGCCAGCCCATACACTTAGTGTATGGGCATTCCAAGTCTAGGAGACCAGCTCCCTTAAATTGGGCATATTTTTAAATCAGGCCTTCCTCCACGTCTCATCATCCACCCCCACTAGATCAACAGGGTTAATGGGTTCCATGCTGCTACAGCTAGTGTCGAATTCCGAACTGTTACGCCACTCTCACCGTGTACCTCCGCAGCTGGTGCACGCCTCCCATCCTCTTCTCTTCCGGTCTCGCGTCCAGCCCTGAGGTCCCATAGGGTGCGCGCCCATGCCGCACGCTATTGACTGCGGCTGCGCGCCCGGTACCAGCTCCCATCCGGCGCGCTTGCGCACAACGCGTAGCTCTGACTGCGCCCGCACTGATTCTGACATCTCTATGGTCCTGGAGGACCTGACCGGGAAGTCCCGACGTGCATTCCCTATATCAGGACGCCTCTTCCTGTAGGTGGTGCCTGATTATCGCTTTTGCTTCCTTGCTAGGCCTTCTTGGTGCCTGCATGGTGGCTCTCTGTACTCAGGTCGACTACCTTGTACTCTGGCGTGCTTCCCAGCACATGTTCTGCTCTGTCTTGTACCCAGACGTGCTTCCCAGCACGCGCTCTGCTCTGTCTTGTACCCAGGCGTGCTTCCCAGTACACGTCCTGCACCAACCTGTACCCTGCATTCCCCCGTGTACACGCTGTATGCATTTCCGCACCCAGCATTCCCTGAATACACGCTTTACGTATTCCTGTACCCTGCGTTCCCTCGTCTTCACCCTGCTAAACATAGTCTTTCGGGCCTCCTTTGAGCCAGCCACCTGGTTCCAGCAGATGTGGTACTTTATTCCCCTGGGCCTGCCCCTGACACTCCCTGTATAGGGGGTGGTCCTCACTAGGTCAGCTCGCCCGGGGTGGGTTGGTATCACGGCCCAGAGGGTCCACTCCAGGGGTCATCACACAAACAAGGGTGGGTGGTTTTGCTGGGCATAGAATACTTGTTATGGAAAAGGTTGAGGTGTACCCCACAGGGGAACATGTTTGCCAGTCAACACACTTAGTGTATGGGCATTACAAGTGTAGGAGACAGGCTCCTTTTTAGTGGGGCATTTTTTTGTTAAGAGGCCCTCTGCCATGTTTCTTCCAAGGGGTGGATTGGGGTTATTGGGGTGCATATGACTTGGTAGCGGGGCAGGCCTTGCAGTCAATGCAACATTTTTTATGGAAGCCATCATGGACATCTTGCGAAAGAGGTATTGTGGTGCGTCGTAATTCTTGGCAGCCCATCCACTCACTGCATAGGCTATAACAGTTTAGGAGACCAACTGTTTCATAATGGCCCTTTAAGCAGATTAACGCTGCCTGATGCCCCTGTAAAAATAAGCTCGGTGACTTTAAGAGTCCCTCCTTCATAAATGAAACAAGATATGTCTACGTATGTGTCACACACCACATGGTCAGCTAGGGTTGGTAAATGAATGTTACAATGACATTTCCCAGTGAATGCATTTGTTTTTGTTGAAAGCAATGTTAAAGTTGAAAAACGCTTCAAAAATGCGGTGTCTGAACATAGCCCAAGTGGGGGAGGAACATTTTGGTCTGGGGTTATTTATTTTGCCTTATATAGGTAGGCACACAGGTGTAGGATATTGCAACAGTCTGCAATAACAGTTCAGGAAGTTCACAGCAGGTAGTGGGTTAAACAACAGTATGTGCAGGTATTGCTAACAGACTTAAAGAATAGTTCAAGAAGCAGACTGTAAGGGATGAATTAACCTGCTTGAATGATAAAGAGTTCACAGAAGTCTTAAGAAACAACAAGAATCAAGAACGTGGCTAAAGTCAGAGTTCAAACTTACAATTGTACAAAACAGTGATGGTTTAAAATTCAGACATAGGATTGTGTCCAGATGAGCTTCATGAGCCTAGGGAGATGAAGTCATGAAGGCTGGCCGGGCTGCTTGTAAAATCCAACATGGAGCACAGCAGAGGGCAGCCGCCATAAGCGAAAGGAGTGGAGCTCTGCCGAGACAGGTGCCTAACAGCTACCTTGTCTTGTGACAAACTCAGCTTTGCAACATCACTGGGTACTCCACGATACCTTTGGCCATCTCTGCTGTACTGGAATCTAAGAGACAGCTTTGCTAAATTACTGAGTTAAATCAGGTACCACTGCTAGCTTTGCTTTGGACTCTGTGACAAACTCAATTAGACTATATCACTTCCAGTTAGATATTGGACTCTTTGTCACCTTTGCTGTCCTGGTTCTTTATTATTATGTTTAAAGCTTAATTTTATTACATAAATCCCTTTTGCTAGTCCTATTGCTGTTGTGTAGGGGTTTTTGTAGGTGTCCGGGTGGCAGGCTGGGGCAGAGGGTAGCGTGCTGTGGTATTTAGGAGGTATGGCTGTTAGGCGGCGGAGGTGTGCTGTGCTCACAGGAATGGGGGGTGACCCGCTTCTTGGCTTCGACAGGCACGAGACAGAGACAGGAGATGTATTCAACAGGTTTTTCTTTTATTGGCCGCCCATATGACGACCAGCACAATACATGACAGTTGTTTTACACTGTGCTCCTCCTGTAGACAGGCCCGGGTACCTTCACTTAATTCCTTTCTCCGTCGGGCGTACTTCGTGGCTCTATCCACCGTGGCTGCCCTAGGCCAATCCACCACTGCGTTTCACCTTACAAAGCCCACCGTACACCAGGTCCTCACAGGCCGTCTCTACCTGTGACCAATTTCCTATAGGGTCACCCCCCGTGACCGTTTCCACTGTCCAAAGTCTCTGAGGGGTCTCCTCTGTGTGACAGCCCCTCCTCACTTGTGAGCTCCCCTGGCTGACTGAAGCTTCTAGAAGCTCACCTCAGTATTTATCCAGTCAGTCCAGGTAGCTCCACCCTCTGTCACCTGACAGTCACCTTCGCCCAATCAGAGTCACCTTGACCTCTGGCAGTTATGTAACCCTCATATGACAGTTACATAACCACTGCCGTCGGTGCTCTCCAGTGACCTCTAATGGGCAGACTGCCAAATGACACCTACTGTCAATCACTCTATCTCCTATTACAGACAGAACCGTACCCAGCTCAACCTCTCCACGTTCTCCCTTCCTTTGACCATTGTCATCCTTGACAAATGCGTCCCGGGAATGAAAGTGGTGTCAATACCTGATATTGACATGGTCGTCACCTGAGTCACACAAACCTTTGGTCACACAGACCTCCCTGCGTCACACAGTCTTCTCTGCGTCACACAGATTGTCGGTCACACAGACCTCTCTGAATCACACAAACTCCTGTTTCACACAAACCTTTGGTTACACAGACCCTCTTATCACACAGTCTTCCCTGCATCACACAGACTCTCGGTCTCACAGACCTCTCTGCGTCACACAAACTTTTGGTCACATAGACCTCCCTGCATCACTCAGTCTTCTTTGCGTCACACAGATTCTTGGTCACACAGACCTCTCTGCATCACACAAACTCCTGTGTCACACAAACCTTTGGTCACACAGACCCTCTTATCACACAGTCTACCCTGCATCATACAGACTCTCGGTTTCACAGACCTCTTTGCGTCACACAAACTTTTGGTCACACAGACCTCCCTGCGTAGGTACCTGGTCCTTTGGTTTTCTCCTGGTCCCGTCGTCCCTTCAACTTAACACAGTCAGGGTCGGCCCATTCCCTGTACTTGTACCTGCTGAATACACATTTTTCTTTTTTTTTTTTAAATACATAACAAGAACATTTTAACACTTCAAAGGCACCACACACTTCTCCACATTTGTTGTAACACGTTTCTTTTTTTTTTTTCAATAACATCAATCAAAGGAGGACAGGGGTGCTCCCCCTTCCTTTAAGTAAAACACTTAAAACATTTTTTTTTTTTAAGGCATCCCTGCTACACCAGAGGTTTTGCTTTCCATGGGGGCGCGGAACAGTCCCCTATTAGTGCAACAGTGCACTACAGTCCCGGCAGTCCAAAACAGTTGTACTCCGGGCCACCTCCTGGCGGCCGATGTCTCGCCATAACAGGGGAGGACTCCACAGCCGTGGAGTCTTCTGGGATGCCAAGATTACCTCTGGGCCTCGAGCGTTCCCGATGTTCGAGACCCAGGAGTCCCTGTCCTTTTACGGTGGCTCATACCCCTCAGGGTATGCGATGACGGCTACTGCATAATAGTCATGGGGGCAGTACTCTTTATAGTATGAGACCAGATCCTCCGGTTGAGGGAGATGGCCGTGCCTAATGGAGGCCACATTGATGTATACCTTGTAGCTGGTGTTGTCCCTTATGAATCCGTAGCCTCTGCTAGTGTCCATATAGACTACCCGCCTGTATGATCGGGGAGCGGATATGCCACTCTCTCCTTTTTCGTGCAGGAGCCTCCAGATCTCCCGCTCTCTGGCTTTCTTCTCCTCAATGACCCCCGCTATCCAGGCGGAGGATCCGGTATAGACCACAGAGTCCGGTGGGCGGGTCGCAGTCAAGAGCGGGGGCAAGGCAGAAGCGGCCGCTGGCTCTGATGTGATAGGGGCCACAGCCGGCTTTGTCAGCAACGTCGGCGCGGCCGCAGGGGAGGCCGCAGCTGGGACCAAGGCCTCCATGGGCTCCGTCACAACAACCACAGGTGGAGCCACAGATGAAACAGCGGCCGCACTTTCTGGTAAGGCGGACACTACAGCCGATGATCCGGTTTTAGTAGGGGCCGGGAGCATGGCCGATACAGCGGCCGTCAGCTTGGCAGGGGACACACCGTCATCCGGAACAGCTGGCATCACAGTGCAAGGCATCGGGCGGGGAGGCCGAGGGCCAGTGTTGTGACCCCGTGGTCTGTCCGATGCTGGGAGCATAGAAATCAGGTTGGGCTGGAGTACTGCTGGCGGGACCATGGGCACGCTTACCGTCACAGCCGCCACTGCTCCCTGCAGACTTTCCCATCGCTCCATCCTTAGCCATAGGTCTTCACCCCGCCGTCCAGCAGGGCCAGCCTCCAGGCACGACAGCTCCACAGGGAAGCTCCCTGGGCAGGTTTTCACATCTTGGCGCCACCGCCATTCCTGGCGTCCGATGCCCCGACAGCCACAACGTCTCATGCCGCCCGAGGTCCAGTAGCTAAGTGGCGCTTGGCAGCCACAGCAGGCCTCTCCCCGGGCCACTCCCATTCTTGGGGGGTGTGGCGGTGGGCCTCTCCACCAATCCTCCAGTGTCCAGTATAAGGGAACAGTCTTCTTCCAGCAAACACCACTCCCTCCAGGGGCGGATGCTATAAAGCCCCGAGTCATCCAGAACAAACAGCAGTGTCTGTGCCTGTTGCTTTGGGCACCAAATCACCACAGTCATTTTTAGCAGCTAGCAATCCACAGTTCAGTTTTCCAGATTGTAATCCACAGGGAACAAAAGCAAAGCAGTTCTTCACCCCACACAGCTTGGGGCCTTTGCTCCTTGGTGGCAGGTCTGCCGCTGAAGATGTTGTATTGGCGGCGATGGATCCTACCGACTACGCCAAGTGTAGGGGTCCAGGTGGCAGGCTGGGGCGGAGAGTAGCGTGCTGTGGTATTTAGGAGGTATGGCTGGTAGGCGGCGGAGGTGTGCTGTACTTACAGGAATGGGGGGTGACCCGCTTCTTGGCGTCGACAGGCATGAGACAGAGACAGGAGATGTATTCACCAGATTTTTCTTTTATTGGCTGCCCATATGACGACCAGCACAATACATGACAGTTGTTTTACACTGTGCTCCTCCTGCAGACAGGCCCAGGTACCTTCACTTATTTCCTTTCTCCGTCGAGCGTACTTCGTGGATCTATCCACCGTGGCTGCCCTAGGCCAATCCACCATGGCATTTCACCTTACAAAGCGCACCGTACACCAGGTCCTCACAGGCCGTCTCTACCTGTGACCAATTTCCTATACGGTCACCCCCCGTGACCGTTTCCACTGTCCAAAGTCTCTGAGGGGTCTCCTCTGTGTGACAGCCCCTCCTCACTTGTGAGCTCCCCTGGCTGACTGAAGCTTCTAGAAGCTCACCTCAGTATTTATCCAGTCAGTCCAGGTAGCTCCACCCTCTGTCACCTGACAGTCACCTTCGCCCAATCAGAGTCACCTTGACCTCTGGCAGTTATGTAACCCTCATATGACAGTTACATAACCACTGCCGTCGGTGCTCTCCAGTGACCTCTAATGGGCAGACTGCCAAATGACACCTACTGTCAATCACTCTGTCTCCTATTACAGACAGAACCGTACCCAGCTCAACCTCCCCACAGTGTCACCACAATTTCTCTTGTTTCATCTGGATCTTCATGCTGCACCTCCTCCATTTACTCCAACTGATCATTCAAACTGAGGACTTCGAGGATCCCCTTCATCGGGTGAAACATAATAAACAGGTACAGACTGGGACTGAAATTCAGCCCTTGCATTTGAAATAACACAGGCCCATGCTGTCCCCGTCCCCAAGCACCAGATGGGATTTATTACTACTATTACCCTGGATGTAGGAAAGCAAGATTTATTACAAGACCAATATTAGTAATGATACCCATGGCCTTCTGGGGTAAGTGACAGAGTCAGCGATTTTGTGCTTCATCACAGCTCTTAACAGTATGGGTGCCTTGAGAACACCGATTCTGTTAACAATATAGCAGACAAGGCAGCCCACAACCAGACAGGCCCTTCTGGCATTTGCCAGTATTGTCAGATGGCCAGTCCGGCCCTGATAATAAATGCTGCATACATTAAAGGGAACTTGTCAGGCGAGTCATGCTGCCCAAATCACAGGCAACATGAATCTCATCCTGGCTGCACAATTGTAGCCAGGTAGATTTATATTTTTTTCTCAAGCACTCTGATGTTTTAGAGCAAATATACTTTAAAGATCAGTCAATCACTTGCAGCAGTTTGGAGACAAGACTAGTCTGACTGCACCACTGGTTGTCTCTTCCCAGCGCTACTTCAGGTGATTGACAAGTCTCTCCTTCATATATAAATAGGGCGAGACCTTCAAATCAACTGCAGCGGTGCTAGGAAGAGCCGACTGGACTAGACTTGTTTCTGTCTACGTTCCCTGGCCAGATCTATAGAGTCCATTTTCTCTGAAATGCTGGAGCATGTCAGGAAACAATATACCTGACAGACAGCAATCGTGCCATCAGGCTCTGATTTTTTGCTGCCCGTGGTTTGGCCCACATGAATCAGATGACAACTTCCCTTTAAACTCAATAATAAAACTCCACCCTTTGCGTTGGCTGTAGGCAGCTAACATATTAACTTCTAGATCTACGCTAAGCCAGAGGTTTGGAGCTCTGTATCAGAAAAATGGAGCAATGTCATCTATACAAAGAAAATATTGAATATTGAAGTTTGCTCTAAAAATGGCACGATGATAAAAGGTGGAGATTCCCTTTAAATTCCCGTTGAAACATTTTGGAATATTAGGCAAAGTTCTAGAATGCACAAAATGATGCGAAGAGAAGAAGGGCCGACAGCAAGTCATGATAGGAACTCGTATCGGATCACCTTTATGGCACTGTATTTGCAGACACAATCTAAGGTGGTTCAGTGCGAAGAATGAATAATCTCTCTTGACAATGGCAGCAGAACAGAGCGGCTGTAGATGTGAATCATCCCGTTTTCTTACATAAGCAGAATCGTGTCCCCTGTGCTTTCACTCGGAGTCGTAGATAACTTGTCACCAGTGGTATGGAATATTTAGTAGTGTGGCGCATCATATGACCAGGGCTGTATGTAACCCGCTTCCACATTCCTCCGCAGCCGGTTTCTCCTCTGGATAAGCCTGTTCTTTATATACTGCCATCTGTACCGTCTTAGCTCTTAGCTGGATGAATTGTTTCCCAGTTTCACCAGCAGGGAGAACTCCTTTGTCAGTGAATTCTGCGCTTGCAGCAGCACGAAGGGACTGGGGTCTGTCTATAAATCCAACTATGATGCCCCAAAATTCATAAATCTCGCATAGCACAGGCAGCTTGCGGAGACTGTTCCACTCGTATTATTTATCAGCAGCAAGGCACCTGCCACGCTGATAAATTTCCAGGATCCGGCACATCGGTGCAGCTGCAATATATGTGCCAGACCACTTGGCACATGTGATTGCTTCGCCTGAGGTTCCGACAAGCAGGAAATGAATTGCATTTTATTTTCCTGTCACCGCGCACCATTTCACCCTGACGCCGCCTAAAGCTGCAGCATTGTCCGGAGTTACAGGGAATCCTCAGCGGGGCGTCCAGACATATCGTATGCAGCTTCCCCCATACTAACATAACAAGGTGCATAATACATATCACATGAGGACCTGCTGGGGGCCTCCTATCATTGCTCGGTCAGTACGGAATGGAATAGTTAATATGCTTGAAATTTTATATTCTATGGATAGGAAAAAGAAGTAGAAGATTTTGTCAAAATGGTTAAGAAACAAAGTAAGTCCAAAAAGACAGAGTTTCTGCATTTCTGTCATGAAGAAGAGAATACACTGATGCTGCTGAGTTGTTAAAGGGATATCTGTCAGCAAGTTTTTGCTATGTTAGTGAGGCAAGGGCAGACATATTATTGGTGAAACCTGTGCATTCGCATAGGGGCCCAAGAAGTAAAATGGCCCAAAGCAGGTGCAATTTTACATTTTTAGGAGCTCTTGAGCTCTCTACCGTCTGTGTCTGCCAGTGATCTGAGGACATCATGATGAATAGGTTAAAATACTGAATTCAGTGATATGTCACTTATTAGGCTATGTGCCGTTACTTACAATGAAGGTTTTATCACCAAGACGTTATCAATGCCTGGACTACGGTTCACGAGACTGCTAGACCAAGCACGCCCTTCCTGTAAATAGCACCTTACTGTCGATAGACAATATACACAAAAGACTGGTGTGGGCGGGGTTAGCTTTCTCAGCTCTGCTACATGCCACATCTAAAAGCTCTGGAATCCTACAAGAGTTGGAGCCTTGTACCCCCCAAAAAATCCACTGAGATGAGAAACACAATGTATACGCATCAATATATAAAGTTTATTAGGCTCTCACTAGAGTTGAGCGAAACGGGTCGAAAAAATTCAAAAGTCGCCGACTTTTGGCAAAGTCGGGTTTCATGAAACGAAACCCGACCCTAGGATGAGGTCGGCCACGAGGTCGGCGACTTACGCACCAAAGTCGCGTTTCAAAAGTTTGTTTTGCGCTCTTTTTCAGCCAATCAGGATCCACGGACACTGTGGGCAACGTGATGACCTAGGCACGGGTCACCACCATCTCTCAGAAGGGCATGCAAGTGATTGGCTTGCTTTGGTGGGCGTCACAGGGGGTATAAAAGGGCGTGCACGCCGACCGCCATCTTACTTCTGCCGATCTTAGTATAGGGAGAGGTTGCTGCTGATTCTGTAGGGAGAGCGTTAGGCAGGGAAGAAGACAAAAAAACTGCTTCTGCTGCTAGCGATTTGGCCTGCACAACACACAAGTCACTGTGTGTGCAGTGCAAGGGGAGGCTATATTGTGGTGTATCAGTGGTGTTGGTTGTTGGGCTGCCTTTTAAGGCTTCCTGACACGCTGGCATTGCTGTTTACCCACTGCTCCGCAAACTGCTTTTTTAAATGCAATCCAATCTCCCTTATCCTCTAGTCACTTTTGTCACAGCTGTGCCATCGAGCGTGTCACATAGCGCTCAGATATCAGTGGGCCTCACACAATCCACAAGTGTCCAGTGTCCAAAAGTGTGCGCAGTGATTCAAAATCTCCATTATCCTCTCGTCACTTTGGTCACAGCTGTGCCATCGAGCGTGTCACATAGCGCTCAGATATCAGTGGGCCTCACACAATCCACAAGTGTCCAGTGTCCAAAAGTGTGCGCAGAGATTCAAAATCTCCATTATCCTCTCGTCACTTTGGTCACAGGCAGCTGTGCCATTGAGCGTGTCACATAGCGCTCAGATATCAGTGGGCCTCACACAATCCACAAGTGTCCAGTGTCCAAAAGTGTGCGCAGAGATTCAAAATCTTCATTATCCTCTCGTCACTTTGGTCACAGGCAGCTGTGCCATCAAGCGTGTCACATAGCGCTCAGATATCAGTGGGCCTCACACAATCCACAAGTGTCCAGTGTCCAAAAGTGTGCGCAGAGATTCAAAATCTCCATTATCCTCTCGTCACTTTGGTCACAGCTGTGCCATCGAGCGTGTCACATAGCGCTCAGATATCAGTGGGCCTCACACAATCCACAAGTGTCCAGTGTCCAAAAGTGTGCACAGAGATTCAAAATCTCCATTATCCTCTCGTCACTTTGGTCACAGCTGTGCCATCGAGCGTGTCACATAGCGCTCAGATATCAGTGGGCCTCACACAATCCACAAGTGTCCAGTGTCCAAAAGTGTGCGCAGAGATTCAAAATCTCCATTATCCTCTCGTCACTTTGGTCACAGGCAGCTGTGCCATCGAGCGTGTCACATAGCGCTCAGATATCAGTGGGCCTCACACAATCCACAAGTGTCCAGTGTCCAAAAGTGTGCGCAGAGATTCAAAATCTCCATTATCCTCTCGTCACTTTGGTCACAGCTGTGCCATCGAGCCTGTCACATAGCGCTCAGATATCAGTGGGCCTCACACAATCCACAAGTGTCCAGTGTCCAAAAGTGTGCGCAGAGATTCAAAATCTCCATTATCCTCTCGTCACTTTGGTCACAGGCAGCTGTGCCATCGAGCGTGTCACATAGCGCTCAGATATCAGTGGGCCTCACACAATCCACAAGTGTCCAGTGTCCAAAAGTGTGCGCAGAGATTCAAAATCTCCATTATCCTCTCATCACTTTGGTCACAGGCAGCTGTGCCATCGAGCGTGTCACATAGCGCTCAGATATCAGTGGGCCTCACACAATCCACAAGTGTCCAGTGTCCAAAAGTGTGCGCAGAGATTCAAAATCTCCATTATCCTCTCGTCACTTTGGTCACAGGCAGCTGTGCCATCGAGCGTGTCACATAGCGCTCAGATATCAGTGGGCCTCACACAATCCACAAGTGTCCAGTGTCCAAAAGTGTGCACAGAGATTCAAAATCTCCATTATCCTCTCGTCACTTTGGTCACAGCTGTGCCATCGAGCGTGTCACATAGCGCTCAGATATCAGTGGGCCTCACACAATCCACAAGTGTCCAGTGTCCAAAAGTGTGTGCAGAGATTCAAAATCTCCATTATCCTCTCGTCACTTTGGTCACAGGCAGCTGTGCCATCGAGCATGTCACATAGCGCTCAGATATCAGTGGGCCTCACACAATCCACAAGTGTCCAGTGTCCAAAAGTGTGCGCAGAGATTCAAAATCTCCATTATCCTCTCGTCACTTTGGTCACAGCTGTGCCATCGAGCCTGTCACATAGCGCTCAGATATCAGTGGGCCTCACACAATCCACAAGTGTCCAGTGTCCAAAAGTGTGCGCAGAGATTCAAAATCTCCATTATCCTCTCGTCACTTTAGTCACAGGCAGCTGTGCCATCGAGCGTGTCACATAGCGCTCAGATATCAGTGGGCCTCACACAATCCACAAGTGTCCAGTGTCCAAAAGTGTGCGCAGAGATTCAAAATCTCCATTATCCTCTCATCACTTTGGTCACAGGCAGCTGTGCCATCGAGCGTGTCACATAGCGCTCAGATATCAGTGGGCCTCACACAATCCACAAGTGTCCAGTGTCCAAAAGTGTGCGCAGAGATTCAAAATCTCCATTATCCTCTCGTCACTTTGGTCACAGGCAGCTGTGCCATCGAGCGTGTCACATAGCGCTCAGATATCAGTGGGCCTCACACAATCCACAAGTGTCCAGTGTCCAAAAGTGTGCGCAGAGATTCAAAATCTCCATTATCCTCTCGTCACTTTGGTCACAGCTGTGCCATCGAGCGTGTCACATAGCGCTCAGATATCAGTGGGCCTCACACAATCCACAAGTGTCCAGTGTCCAAAAGTGTGTGCAGAAATTCTAAATCTCCCCTGTCCTATAGACACCTTGTACCTTGTTTTACATTACTATATAGTTTGTTGGATTTTGTCTACATTTCTACCAAAAATGAGGAAGGCTGGTGGAAGAGGCCGTGGAATTGGGCGGGGGTTGGCAGCTGGTAATGATGGTGTTGGTGGTGGATCTGATGGTAGTGGCAAGAGCAAAATAGGACCGAATGCAGGAGGTGCTGACCCTGCGTCATCGTCTGGCTACATAAGGCCTCGAACGCTTAGTTTTCTAGGAGTTGGCAAACCGCTTTTAAAGGCAGAGCATCAGGAAAAAGTTTTGTCTTACATTGCTGACTCAGCCTCCAGCTCTATCGCCTCCTCTTCTTCAGTTGTAAAAAGTAAAAGCACTGAGTCGTCATTGGAGGCTCATGTTCATGAACCACACCTTTCCTTGTGTCCTTCACCCCAACCAAGATTGAAGGATGACGCAGGCCATACTACTGATTACTCCATGGAGCTGTTTTCACATACCATGCCTGGATTATCAAGTGAAATGGTGAATTACCCAGGCCAAGATGAATCTGACATGGAGTGCACTGATGCACAGCCGCTGATGGATGATTCTGCTGGTACATTCACTCAGAGCACTACATTGTCCTCGCAGTGTACAGAGCCAGATTTTGACCCTGATGAGACTCAGGTGCCCCTTCCCGCACACTATACCACCATACACAGTGACACAGAGAAAGGTGCACATGACATTGAAGAGGAGGTGATGGATGACCCAGTTGTTGACCCAGATTGGCATCCATTGGGGGAAGAGGGTGCTGCTTCCAATAGCTCAGATGAGGAGCATCCACAGCAGACATCGACATCGCAACAGCTGTTATCTGGCAGGCCCGGAGCACTCCAAAGACAGGTTCCAAACATCAAAAGAGTTGCTGGACAGCTTGTCCAGAGGGTCAAAAGATCACAGCGTGCTAGGCCGCAAAATGTCTGCCAAAGTAGGAAGAGTGCAGTGTGGCACTTTTTTGAACAAAATCCTCATGATCAGGCCAAGGTTATCTGTAAGAAGTGCGCAAAGACCTTTAGCCGAGGGAAAAATCTGAAAAATTTGAATACCAGTTGCATGCTTAGACATTTAACCAGCATGCACTTGCAAGCGTGAACACAACACCAAACCTCAAGTGCCACATGTGCAACTGATCACAACGAAGGTAGTCAGCAACGCTACATTGTTTCCCCCACTGTAAGCCCACCGGTTAGCACAGCAGCAAATGTTGTGTCGTTGCAAGACCACAGCAGTCAGGGAATCCCACTGTTATATCAACGAAAGACTGATTCTAGGCCATCAGAAAGAACACCAACTCCATCACCATCATCAACCCTCTCTCAGTCCGCCCTGTCCACCGCTACTTCCACCATATGCAGCTCTCAAGTCCAGCTCACCCTCCCAGACACTATGAGTAGGTCAAGAAAGTACTCAGTCTCTCATCCGCGTACACTGGGTTTGAACGCCCACATTGCCAAACTAATCCGTTTGAGATGATGCCCTTTCGGTTGGTGGAAAGCACAGCTTTCCGCGAACTCATGGCCTATGCAGTACCACGCTATGACCTACCCAGTCGCCACTTCTTCTCTCGCAAAGCCATCCCAGCCCTCCACCATCATGTGAAAGACCGCATTGTCCATGCACTCAAGCAGTCAGTGAGCGGAAACGTGCACCTCACAACTGATGCATGGTCCAGTCGGCATGGCCAGGGCCGTTATGTGTCCATCACTGTACACTGGGTTAATGTGGTGGATGCAGGGTCCACAGGGGACAGCGGTGGTGGGACAGTGCTGCCTAGCCCACGGTATAGGAAACAGTTGGCTGTAGGCGTTCGACCCTCCTCCTCCTCCTCCTCCTCCAGAAGCGAAAGCTCGTCCACAGAGCGCAGTCGTACGAGCACTCCATCTGCAGCTGCCACTGTTGCACACGATGTGTCCCCCTATCGAACAGCTAGTGGAAAGCGTCAGCAGGCTGTGTTGCAGATGATGTGTTTGGGCGACAGACACACCGCCGAGGTGCTGGCCGAGTACTTGAAGCGACAAACTGAGTCATGGCTGGGCAGTGTACATCTTGAGGCAGGCAAGGTAGTTAGTGATAACGGCCGTAATTTTGTGGCAGCCATAGCCCTTTCAAAACTCAGCCACATACCTTGCTTGGCTCACACCTTGAACCTGGTGGTGCAGTGCTTCCTCAAAAATTATCCGGAGTTAACAGCCCTGCTCCAGAAGGTGCGAAGACTGTGCGCGCACATCCGCTGGTCGCCTGTACACTCCGTTCGTATGCAGAAGCTGCAGCGATTGCTCCACCTTCCCAACCTCCGCCTCATTATCGACATTGCAACAAGGTGGAACTCCACCCTGCACATGGTGGAGCGGCTGTGCGAGCAGAGGCAGGCCATAATGCATTTGTGGGAGGATACACGGCCAGGCACTTTGAGAACAGACATGGAGTTGACAGGCGTGCAGTGGTCGAAGCTGAAAGACCTTTGTAAAGTCCTTCAGTGTTTTGAGGAATGCACACGGCTGGTAAGCGCAGACGACGCCATCCTAAGCATGAGCATCCCACTTATGCGTCTGCTCATGCAAACTTTGACGCACCTTAAGGAGCAGGCGTCTGCAGCCAATGTTCATGAAGAGGAAGAGGAGGAGGGAATCCTTGATGACATTCAGCCATTGTCTGCTCAGGGACCTCTCCTGGACGAGGTGGAGGAAGAAGAGGAGGAGGAGGAGGATGATGGGGATGATTACTTAGGGGAGGAGGATGCATCTCGTGGGGCAAGTGAAAATGTTGGCGTGGCAAGGTCTGGTACAGGGTTTGTGCGTGACTGGAGGGATGTGGATTTGCCAGAACGTGCTCCTCCACCCAGCTCGCAGTGCATCATTGACACCGGGAACATTGGCCCACATGTCAGATTATGAAGAGAGAAGGAAGATCCGGCACTGGAGACTTGATAAAATCCACGATAAGTTTTATTCACATAATTTCATGATAAAACCATAAAGGGGAAAACAGACCCCCCACGCCTGACGCGTTTCGAACCTTACACCAGGTTCTTCCTCAGAGACATGAAACAAAACAGTTCACAAAATGATTATAAACATTCCTAATCAGCAGAGGGATTTGGAGTCTAAGTTGGATGTATTTTCTGATCATATGACATTTTCTAAGAGCTATGAACGATTACATGCTAATATTGATAATTTGGAAAGTGGCATTACCAAGTCCAAGAAAAATAAGTTCCTGCGTGATCGCAGGGACTATGACTCTAATATGGTTTATGCTTGGAAACAATTCACTCCGTATAAGCCTAGATCTATTCTCAAGAGGAATCAATCATTCCGTAGTAACAACGTCAGTTTTTCCTCATGTGAACAGTCTTTTAATTCACCTACTACTTCTGAGGGTTCAATGGACTCTAATCGGGTGTTACCTTTAACATCACATGCAAAAAACGATCAAAGAAAACAAGGCGAGGTGGACGTCGACGTAAGAAGAAAGCATCAATATGGTCTGCGGAATGTGAATCATTGGAGGAAATAAACGGTAACATTGCTGCGTCTGATGAGTTTACAGTTATAAACATTTCAGCTACCATACTGAGTGAAGCTCAGCAGAGCGTTTTGAAGAGAGGACTTTCCTTTGTTCCTACATGTAGAGGGGATTTGTTTCAAACATTATGTGATGTCAATCGATTCGTGCGATTATTAACAGTTAAGAGACATTTCTTTACTCCTGATTCTGGTATTGGTAATCAATTTTCTGATATATCATCCTTGAGTTCAAACAATGTTGATTTGTTGCCACTTGCTGCTCCTGTTAGAGATCAAATTTTGTTTGACATGTTGTCTAGTTTGGAGAACACAAATCAACATACAGCAGTACAATGTGACACAAATGTACAGATATCTAACCCCACTTTTTATCCCCTGATATCTAGAGTGCCCATTATGGATACTTTCCAGAGGGCAATAGAACGTGATGTTAAATCTCTGTTGGATTCAGATGTGCAGTCTTGTATGAATTTATCTGCAATTGAGCAGCATGCGCTTCATTTACTAAGTAAGAACCAACATATAGTAGTCCGCCAATCAGACAAGGGGGGGTCAGTGGTGATTCTAGACTCACTACTATATCGCAATGAAATTTTATCCATGTTATCTGATATTAATACATATCATCCTCTCAACAATGATCCTACAAGCTGTATTCAACAGGGTTTATCTGTGATTTTGCAGGAGGGTCTTGCTTTGGGAGTATTGGACAAGCGTATGGCTGATTTTTTATATGTGGATAAACCAGTGTGTCCTGTATTTCACGCCTTACCCAAAATTCATAAAGGCGTGTTTCCTCCACCTTTCAGGCCCATAGTGGCCGGTATTGGAGGGGTTAATGAAAAACTCTCCGAGTGGATAGACAGAAAATTACAACATTTGGTTTTGAAAACACCAGGTCACATTAGAGACACCAAACAGCTTCTGCAGGCACTTCAGGAGGTTGCATGGGGGCCTCACCACACATGGATAACATGTGATGTTGTTGCTCTATATTCATGTATACCTCATGATTTGGCATTATCTGCTGTTTCCACCATTTTGACTGAAGAAAGTAATTTCAGTTCTGATCTTAAAAAATTTATCATTATGGCGTTACAACATCTTTTGAACACCAATTTTTTCAAATTTGACACTAAGTACTATCTTCAGGTGTGTGGCTGCCCGATGGGGTCAAAATTTTCTCCTACTCTGGCCAACTTATATATGTCCTTTTGGGAGAACAAATATATATATACTATGGATAATCCCTATTTAGACAATGTATTGTGGTGGGGGAGATACATTGATGACGTGATCCTATTGTGGTTTGATCGTTGTGATGTATCTCCCTCTCCTGGCATGCTTAAGTTTTTTGAGTATATTGGGACTAATTCTTTGAATATTAAATTCACCCACGAAATACATGGCATTTGTGCCACATATCTGGATGTTAAAATTATGGGAGATGTCAAAACGGGGAATATAAATACTTCCCTATATAGAAAAGATACCAGTGGTAATGCCATATTGCATGCGGATAGTTGTCACCCGCCACATGTGATACGAAATTTACCGTTGGGTGAATTAATCCGTGCCAAAAGATCATGCTCTAATGACGCTCTTTATGAATCCGAGCGTCGTAAAATTTGCACCAGGCTATCAAAATAGGGCTATTAAGAAAGTGGATAACAAAACTAGGAGTAGTTTATTGCAGAATGATATGGTACACACTAATCAAAATAAAAATATTCCCACTTTTTCTACCGCTTTCAGTTCAGATTACAAGGGTGTTATTAAAATCATAAATAAACATCTTCCCTTACTGCATCAAGATCCAGTCTTATCGCAGATATTGGCTGGTGGACATAGGTGTGTTCCAAAGAGAGCTAAAAATTTGAGTCATTTTTTGTCCCCCTCATTGTATTTGTCTGATTGCACTAAACCTACGTGGTTAAATTACTTGGGCAATTATAAGTGTGGTGAAAAATTGTGTGGTTTGTGCCGCTATATGGATATTACAGATAAATTTGTTAATTTTAGTACACAACAAACCTACAAAATTAAAACCTACATGAATTGTAACACCACACACTTAGTGTATATGGCAGAGTGCACATTGTGCAGTTTATATTACATTGGCTGTACCACACGCAGCCTGAAGAGGAGACTAAGTGAGCACATCACCGCTTCTAATCCAGAGTCTATGTCCAGTCGTAGGAATGTGTCTGGCTTGTCCAAACATTTCCTTGAAATACACAAGGGTAATTTATGCAGTCTTAAAGTTAAGGGAATAGAACGGGTATTGAAACCCCCCAGAGGGGGTGGCTGGGAACATTTACTACACTGTCGGGAAGCCTTCTGGATACTTGCGCTTGATGCACGATATCCGCAAGGTCTAAATTATAGAAATGATCTTATGTATTTCTATTGAGTGCTGAGATTTTTGGTGTTTTTTATTTTTTTTTTTTTTTTTGGGTTTTTTTTTTTTTTGTTTTTTTTTTTGGGTTTTTTTTTTTTTTTTGTTGTTTGTCATTTGATAGTTGCTATGTATTTATGCATTTATACGTGTGTATTGCACATGTTTTTATTTATTCTATGTCTTGTCCATTGTTGTATAGTTCTTTTCCTTTTTTTTTTTCTTTCTTCTTGCAAGGGAGTGACTCCACCAGTGATTTGAGGGCTTAGTTGTCTGCCTCTTTGATTATACACATGTGTGGAGTCCCTCTGCTGATTAGGAATGTTTAGAATCATTTTGTGAACTGTTTTGTTTCATGTCTCTGAGGAAGAACCTGGTGTAAGGTTCGAAACGCGTCAGGCGTGGGGGGTCTGTTTTCCCCTTTATGGTTTTATCATGAAATTATGTGAATAAAACTTATCGTGGATTTTATCAAGTCTCCAGTGCCGGATCTTCCTTCTCTCTTCATGTTTGCAACACATGGTGGTCAGCCATTTGATCCCTAGGCACGACCGGCTTACAGGACTATTTTGGTGAGCACAAATTTCCCTTTCCCCTTCCTAATTTTCTATGTCAGATTATGCCTTGCGGATCCTAAAAAGGGACCCCCGCATTGCCAAAATGATGAACGATGACGACTACTGGTTGGCCAGCATCCTGGATCCACGCTATAAAGGCAAATTACAAAACATCATGCCACAGGAGAACCTTGACCTAATATTGGCTAATAAACAAGCAACTCTGGTAAATCGGTTGCTTGAGGCATTCACAGCACACAGCAGCGGTGATGGTTCTCACACGAGCCGTACGGGCCGGGGGCAGCTTGGCAGAGGTGTTCGTGGTGCACACAGCAGAAGTGGCGTTGGAGACAGGGGTTTCATGACAATGTTGTGGACTGATTTTTCAAATACCGCTCACACAACTGGTAATACTGCATCGATGGAAAGTGACAGGAGACAGCAGTTGTCAACTATGGTTACAAACTACTTTTACTCCCATATCGATGTTCTCCCACACAGGTCATTCCCCTTTGACTATTGGGCCGCTAAACTGGACACCTGGCCTGAATTGGCCCAATATGCCTTACAGGAGCTCGCTTGCCCAGCTGCAAGTGTGCTATCGGAAAGAGTCTTCAGTGCAGCTGGATCAATCCTGACAGAAAAAAGGACCCGTCTGTCAACCCAAAATGTGGATGATCTAACCTTCATTAAAATGAACCATGCATGGGTTTCCAAGGATTTTGTCCCACCTTCCCCTGATGACACATAGGGTGACAGAAAAATGGCTTGCTTTGGTCCACCTCTTCCTGGTACTTCACCTATTTCGCCTTTTGCATCAGCTGAATGTCCAACATCAACATATACCACTTTCTAAAACTCCCTAACTGTGCTGCCTCCCCCCCCATGGCCGGGGTCACCACCTACCGCACGACACCGTGCGAGTGCCGTTGCCCTGGACAGGTGGGTAGGCCGACTCTTGGGCACGGGCACTGGCACAGGGTCCCTCATAGTGCAATCAAGTGTCTCTGACGGTGGTGGTGCACACCCGCCGTCAGACACACCGCTGTACTATGAGGGGCCCAGTGCTAGTACCGACGCCCACGAGTGGGCCCCCCTTGCTTGGGCAGGGCCCCAGCATTTGCAATCTTTACCTCTCACTGCTCCTCCGCTGTGTAATCTGGGCCGTCAAATCCATACTGTGCCTGACACCGTCTGAGCCTGCCTCCTGAGACATATATTTTGAATGTGTACGCTATCCATACATGTTATCTGGGGATACGGTACCCTTTCTAACCTTTGTGCAATCACGTGCAATCCATACTGGGCCTAACACCGTCTGAGCCTGCCTCATGCTGTATAGACATATATTTTGAATGTGTACGCTATCCATACATGTTATCCAGGGATACGGTACCCTTTCTAACCTTTGTGCAATCACGTGCAATCCATACTGGGCCAAACACCGTCTGAGCCTGCCTCATGCTGTATAGACATATATTTTGAATGTGTACGCTATCCATACATGTTATCCGGGGATACGGTACCCTTTCTAACCTTTGTGCAATCACGTGCAATCCATACTGGGCCTAACACCGTCTGAGCCTGCCTCATGCTGTATAGACATATATTTAGAATGTGTACGCTATCCATACATGTTATCCGGGGATACGGTACCCTTTCTAACCTTTGTGCAATCACGTGCAATCCATACTGGGCCTAACACCGTCTGAGCCTGCCTCATGCTGTATAGACATATATTTTGAATGTGTACGCTATCCATACATGTTATCCAGGGATACGGTACCCTTTCTAACCTTTGTGCAATCACGTTCAATCCATACTGGGCCTAACACCGTCTGAGCCTGCCTCATGCTGTATAGACATATATTTTGAATGTGTACACTATCCATACATGTTATCCGGGGATACAGTACCCTTTCTAACCTTTGTGCAATCACGTGCAATCCATACTGGGCCTAACACCGTCTGAGCCTGCCTCATGCTGTATAGACATATATTTTGAATGTGTACGCTATCCATACATGTTATCCGGGGATACGGTACCTTTTCTAACCTTTGTGCAATCACGTACAATCCATACTGGGCCTAACACCGTCTGAGCCTGCCTCATGCTGTATAGACATATATTTTGAATGTGTACGCTATCCATACATGTTATCCAGGGATACGGTACCCTTTCTAACCTTTGTGCAATCACGTTCAATCCATACTGGGCCTAACACCGTCTGAGCCTGCCTCATGCTGTATAGACATATATTTTGAATGTGTACACTATCCATACATGTTATCCGGGGATACAGTACCCTTTCTAACCTTTGTGCAATCACGTGCAATCCATACTGGGCCTAACACCGTCTGAGCCTGCCTCATGCTGTATAGACATATATTTTGAATGTGTACGCTATCCATACATGTTATCCGGGGATACGGTACCTTTTCTAACCTTTGTGCAATCACGTACAATCCATACTGGGCCTAACACCGTCTGAGCCTGTCTCATGCTGTATAGACATATATTTTGAATGTGTACGCTATCCATACATGTTATCCGGGGATACGGTACCCTTTCTAACCTTTGTGCAATCACGTGCAATCCATACTGGGCCTAACACCGTCTGAGCCTGCCTCATGCTGTATAGACATATATTTTGAATGTGTACGCTATCCATACATGTTATCCAGGGATACGGTACCCTTTCTAACCTTTGTGCAATCACGTTCAATCCATACTGGGCCTAACACCGTCTGAGCCTGCCTCATGCTGTATAGACATATATTTTGAATGTGTACGCTATCCATACATGTTATCCGGGGATACGGTACCTTTTCTAACCTTTGTGCAATCACGTACAATCCATACTGGGCCTAACACCGTCTGAGCCTGCCTCATGCTGTATAGACATATATTTTGAATGTGTACGCTATCCATACATGTTATCCAGGGATACGGTACCCTTTCTAACCTTTGTGCAATCACGTGCAATCCATACTGGGCCTAACACCGTCTGAGCCTGCCTCATGCTGTATAGACATATATTTTGAATGTGTACGCTATCCATACATGTTATCCGGGGATACGGTACCCTTTCTAACCTTTGTGCAATCACGTGCAATCCATACTGGGCCTAACACCGTCTGAGCCTGCCTCATGCTGTATAGACATATATTTTGAATGTGTACGCTATCCATACATGTTATCCAGGGATACGGTACCCTTTCTAACCTTTGTGCAATCACGTGCAATCCATACTGGGCCTAACACCGTCTGAGCCTGCCTCATGCTGTATAGACATATATTTTGAATGTGTACGCTATCCATACATGTTATCCGGGGATACGGTACCCTTTCTAACCTTTGTGCAATCACGTGCAATCCATACTGGGCCTAACACCGTCTGAGCCTGCCTCATGCTGTATAGACATATATTTTGAATGTGTACGCTATCCATACATGTTATCCAGGGATACGGTACCCTTTCTAACCTTTGTGCAATCACGTGCAATTCATACTGGGCCTGACACCGTCTGAGCCTGCCTCCTGAGACATATATTTTGAATGTGTACGCTATCCATACATGTTATCCAGGGATACGGTACCCTTTCTAACCTTTGTGCAATCACGTGCAATCCATACTGGGCCTGACACCGTCTGAGCCTGCCTCCTGAGACATATATTTTGAATGTGTACGCTATCCATACATGTTATCCAGGGATACGGTACCCTTTCTAACCTTTGTGCAATCACGTGCAATCCATACTGGGCGTGAGAATGACTGGCGAGCTGTTAAGCAAGCTACAGCTCCTGTCCAGACAAGTACAGGGATTCCCTAGCGAGGAGACATATTTGATTGTTTTCAATGTTGGGACAGCAATTTTTGGGGAGCACTATACTCTGGAGAATGATAGATGGGGCCCACCATACACTGGAACATTCCAAAGGTGGACATCAGACACTGGAGCAGCATTTACAGGGCCCATTATACACTAGAGCATTAGAAATGGGGCCCATTATGTTTGGAGCATTATTTGGGCCCATAAGACAGTGGAGCTTCATCCATGGGGACCAACATATACTGTAGCATTATGTGGAGCTCATCTTATACTGTTTCAAACATTATATGGGACCAATGATTCTGTATGGAGAAATAGATGGGCCTCGTCATGAGATGTAAAAAGTGAGGTATTTTTCATTGTACTATACCGCTATTTATCTGCCGTATCGGAGCATGATGAGTTGTGGTATGTGTTAAAGGGGCGCTCTTTCGCCCAGGGCACATGAAAACCTGCAGCCAGCCCTCCCCCCCCACAACTTTAGCCAAATAACCCCCATTTTTCAGTGCGTAACTTGTATTATGAAGTTAATTAAGGTTGACAAGCTTAAGTAAGAAGAATTGATGCTTTTGGCATTCAAATGGGCACTGTAGGTGTGTTTCCTGTCCTCCTCTCACTGCCGACTTTTATTCCCCATTGACTTACATTGGGTTTCGTGTTTCGGGACGACCCCGACTTTTCCCTATAATCGGACGATCTTGCTCGACCCGACTTTTGGAAAAGTCGGGTTTCACGAAACGAAACGCGACCCTAAAAAACCAAAAGTCGCTCAACTCTAGCTCTCACTAACATAACATACAGCAAGTACAGACATAGTAAAAGATTGGTTCAAATCGTGAAGACCAAGCAAAAACACCCCATCAAAGTGGGCGCTTGTCATAGTAAAGGGAAAGTCCCAGAATGCAGAAAATTGCACATATTCCCAAAAGGTATAACAGGGAGAATATGGGATAACAAATCATCCTGACAGGTTAAAGGTAATTCTATGCAGGCTCAGTATTCATGTAACAGAGGGTGCAAGGGGATATTTTTATTTATAATAATAATAATCTTTATATAGCACTAACATATTCCACGGCGCTTTACAGTTTGCACACATTATCATCACTGTCCCCGATGGGGCTCACAATCTAAATTCCCTTTGGAGTGTGGGAGGAAACCGGAGTGCCCAGAGGAAACCCACGCAAACACGGGGAGAACATACAAACTCCTTGCAGATGTCCTTGGTGGGAATCGAACCCAGGATTCCAGCGCTGCAGTGCTATCCACTGAGCCACCGTGCTGCCCATTTATGAATTTAATAACACTGCATAATTGTATTGTCCCACTATACTTTTAGGGGAAAAGTCTATCTGACCAAAACCCTCCCACGCAACATTACATGAAGTGTTTGACCAAAAACTAGTGATATGCATAAAGTGAAATTAACAGTGCTATCATAAGGTGATTACCCATGTGGGATGATGTGCTTGCCGCAGCCCCAATGCACTTTTCGCGTGATGGGCTTCCTCGGAGCTCACAGCAAGATTATCAGCAGGTTTCGAATTTTTCCATCAAAATTTACAACACCATCACGTTTGAAGTGACTTTAAGGGGCCTATGTGACAGTAAATACCAAAAAGTGGCACCATTTTAAAAACTGCACCCCTCAAAGTGCTCAAAACAACATTCAAAAAGTTTATTAACCCTTTAGATGGTTTACAGGAATTAAAGCAATATGGAAGGAAAATATAAACATTTAAATTTTTCTCTCAAAAATATTGCTTTAGTCCCAATTTTTTTTATTTTCAAAAGGATAACAGGAGAAAATGGACTACACAATTTATTGGGCAATTTCTTCTGAGTATGCTGATACCCCATATGTGGTAGAAAACTACTTTTTGGGCATATGGCATGGCTTGGAAGGGAATAAGTGCCATTTGACTTTTGGAGCACAAAATTAGCTGGAATAGCCGATATCATGTCGTATTGTAGAGCCTGTGATATGCCTAAACAGTGGAAACTCTCCACAAGTGACCTAATTTTGAAAATTACATCCTTTAAGGAACTAGAGGTGAGGTAAGCACCTTAATCCCACCGGTGCTTCACAGAATTATATAACAATGAGATGTGAAAATTAAAAAATTAATTTTTCTCACAAAAGTGTTGCTTTAGCCCCAAATTTTTAATTTTCAAAAGGGTAACAGAAGAAAACGGATAGTACAGTTTGTTGTGCAATTCTTCCTAAATACGCTGATATGTAGTGGAAAACTACTGTCGGGCACATGGCAGGGCTGGGACGTGGAGGAGCACCATTTGATTCTTGGAGAACAAAGTTGTCTGGAACAGTGAGCGGATGCCATGTCAAGTTTTCAAAGCACCTAATGGGCCTAAACAGTGGATACCGCAACAAATGATTGTTTTTTTTGTGGATTGAGTTAAAGGTTTTATTGGGAATATTTTACATAACAATTTGGATCACATTTATCTTGCGCACTGTGCTGAGCACTTACATTAAGGTTTACAGCTAAGGCTAGTTTCACACTTGCTTTTTTTTGCAGCGCGTTTTTCCCGCAAAAAAACGCATTGAAAAAACGCATACATAAGCATACAACTGCTGCGTTTTTTTCAAGCATTTTTATGAGCATGCATGAAAAAAACGCAGCGTTTTTATGCGTTTGTATGCGTTTTTAGCGCGTTTTTACCGCGTTTGCGTTTTTTTCCAACATTTTTAGGTGGCCCCTCACACTACCCAAACCATGACTTTACTAACCCTAACCCTGACCCTAACCCTAACCCTAACCCTGACCCTAACCCTAACCCTGACCCTAACCCTTAACCAAATCATACTTAACCCTAACCCAAACCCTAAACCCTAACTAACCCTAACCCTAACCCTAACCCTGACCCTAACCCTAACCCTGACCCTAACCCTAACCCTAACCCTAACCCTGACCCTAACCCTAACCCTAACCCTGACCCTAACCCTTAACAAAACCATACTTAACCCTAACCCTGACCCTGACCCTAACCCTAACCCTAACCCTAACCCTAACCCTAACCCTAACCCTGACCCTAACCCTAACCCTAACCCTAACCCTGACCCTAACCCTTAACAAAACCATACTTAACCCTAATCCTGACCCTAACCCTGACCCTAATCCTTAACAAAACCATACTTAACCCTAACCCTGACCCTGACCCTAACCCTAACCCTAACCCTAACCCTGACCATAACCCTAACCCTAACCCTAACCCTAACCCTGACCCTAACCCTTAACAAAACCATACTTAACCCTAATCCTGACCCTAACCCTGACCCTAATCCTTAACAAAACCATACTTAACCCTAACCCTGACCCTGACCCTAACCCTAACCCTAACCCTAACCCTGACCCTAACCCTAACCCTAACCCTAACCCTAACCCTAACCCTGACCCTAACCCTTAACAAAACCATACTTAACCCTAATCCTGACCCTAACCCTGACCCTAATCCTTAACAAAACCATACTTAACCCTAACCCTGACCCTAACCCTAACCCTGACCCTAACCCTAACCCTAACCCTGACCCTAACCCTAACCCTAACCCTAACCCTGACCCTAACCCTTAACAAAACCATACTTAACCCTAATCCTGACCCTAACCCTGACCCTAACCCTTAACCAAACCATACTAAACCCTAACCCTGACCCAAAACCCAACCCTAACCCTGACCCTGACCCTAACCCTAACCCTAAACCCCCTTAACTAACCCTAACTCTAACTCAAACCCCTAAATTCCATGGTTAAAAAAAAAAAACGCATATGCAAAAAAACGCTTACATGAGCATGCCAGTGCGCACATATGCGCATCCATAGGCTATAATGGCCCTTTTTAGCGCAAAACGTGCGCATATGTGCGCATGCGCTTTTTTGCAGGGCCAAAAAATGCAACATGATGCGTCTGGAAAATCCAATCGCACACCCCAAAAAAACGCAGCGCATGAAAATCGCATACATGCGCTTACAAGCGCGCAAGTATGCGCACCCATGTTAAAGATAGGGGAAAAAACGCATGCGCAGGTTAGCGTTTTTTTCCAGCGCTAAAAAACGCAAATGTGAAACCAGCCTAAGGCCATGATCTCACGGTCAATATTTATAAGCCAAAACCAGGAGTGGGTGATAAATACAGAAGTGGTGACGGGTTTCTATTATACTTTTCCTCTTATTGTTCCACTCCTGATTTTGACTTACAAATACTGATGTAAAATACTGAACAAATACTGAATGTGTGAACGTGGCCTAAATCTCCCAGTGATGTGATTCAGGGTGTCAGCTATCATATAGCGGAGAAAAGAAATGATGAGATCTTCACTGAAATAATTCATCTATTTCATTCACATCCATGTGATATCAGCAGACCATCTGCCATGGCTAGTTACAACAAAACAGTTTTGTAGATAAAATCCATCTATATCCCACGTCTTAATACACATTTTATCATTACATCTTTTTTATGACATCTTGCTTTGCATACATAGTATAGTAATGATGTAGCTCTTGAGGCAATGATATAACTCTATCTGTTGTATTCAATTAGCATAAATAAGCTATCACATCTCTGTCAGTCAGTAAAGGGATGGTGCAGGGATCAAGACTGTGTGAAAAGCACTCCCTGGTGACCGCAGAGCAGGTAGGCTTCCCAACAAATCATTGACAAATAATGGATATTAAAACAGCTTACATTTTATTTAATAGTCTTTTAATATGAAAATCTTTGAACCTTGCAGAAGTTTAACAGGAAAAAATAATGCCATTTTGACAGAACTTCCTCTACCAAGTAGTGATATGCAATTTGAAGAGGTTTCAGCCATCGCTTGTACTCTTGTCACCTTTATCTGTCATAACCTTCACAACTGTCTCAGTAAAGCTCAATTCTCTCACATACAGTATCTACAATGGCCTCTAAACATCTCTGTCACATAAGCTCATCACACCTCTGGACTTTAAAAATCAACTCCGTCAAGTGCCTACTCACCTCACTCGGTCTCAAGATGCACCATAGTTACTCTCTCCTTTAGACTATGGCCTGACTGCAAAGGCTTCTCTCTCAAGCTTGCACCATTGGCTGTAGTTAGTTGACTTCTGACCATATGCAGTAGTCACAATGCTATGACTAATATCACTCTCTCTAAGTTGGGGGTCTCTGGTCTGATTCACATACTGTCAGTACATATTCACATGTTAAAATTGTAGACAGTGCTCCTTCCTTCCTGCCTTGCTTTGACCCTCCACCCTTCCTTCCTTTCTCGCAGCCTCCCTCTACCCCTTTCTTCCTCAGGCTTAGTGATTAGTTATAAATGGATAGGGTGAGATTCAAATTAGCCAAATCTTGTTGATTTTAAAATATTCAGGAAAAACAATACCTCACTAATGACCACAATTTGTCCATTTGGTCATCAGGACCTCTTTTTCCCACATACATACACCGGTGTCTTCACCCTAGAACAGGGTCATAACCTGTGCCACAGCCAGGCTTTAGAGTTCATGGTGAGTTGTAACTTCATGACTTTACAACACTCCATCACCTCTGAGGCCTGGTTGTATCCAGAAGTTTATTTCTAAAATGATGTCACCAGTGCGTGACTGTGGAAACTAGCGGCTTGAGGACTGAGTGGTGAGCAGCGGGTACCGCAGGCTGTGGCGATATTGGGACAGGTGAGCCATGAGGTGAGTTATGTTTTGGAAGTTTTTTACCTTTGGTCAGCCCTGCATAGCTCAGCAAAATGCCAGACACAGCCAGTCGCCATTTTGCTGAATTTGTTCAGAGCAAATTAAAACAAATTTGTATTCTTTAGAATACTGAATATTTAAAAAATTCAAGTAGGATTCAATTTGCCCATCTCTATTAGTGATGTCAGCTATCCCAGCTAGTATACCCCTTTCACTACTTGTCTCTTCAATGTGAGGGGTTGACTCACTCAGCTGCTTCCCAAGGTAGACACAGGAACACTACTTGTGAAAAATCACCTGCTGGTTTATTGTGAAACAGCATAAACCATAGCAGGGTTCAGCAAAGTAAACATGGCCTTTCTGGCATAATGGCAAAACAAAAAGATAATGTATAACAAAGAGCAATTGTTTGAGGGATTCACCCTCTCAGATCCCCATGTGTCTTCAGTTCCACCTGGCGCCACCGCTTTGGAGTCTTTCCTCTCCAAAAACAACACACAGACTACCTTTCAAATCCAGCCATTTAAGCCCAGACCATGTGACTGATCACATGACTGTGACATCACGCCAACGTCAACCTGCATCGGTACTTACGTGGACCTTTCATCAAGATACCTGGGGACCTTCTACCTGGCAGATTTATCTTGAAAAAGGCTAAACTATGCCGAAACGTAGATAAATTATCTGTATACACTTGGGTTTGATGAACTGTGACTCACTATATTAATCTCTGTCCATCATCTGGAATTGTGTGGATCTTTTTCACAAATAATGACTTTAATTTTGAGTGCTGGAGTTCTTTCTCTTTTTCGATCACACAGGTCCTGTTAGCACACGGCTGTGCTGGCTCTGCAGGTGGAGATATGGTGGACATCTTCCCACCCACTCTATAGATTTCCACGTAAAACCAGCCCATATATGCAACTTTAATTTAACCCTCACAGCACGTAGTGTGCTGGAGGAAAATACTCTGGTTTCACATCACTGATGCAATTATGCCATTATGACACATATCACCCCTCATATACCGTGCCAGTGACCCTGTCACACCAACTACAGACTGGAGTTGTCTCCTATACCATCTGTCACTTGACCGCCTATGTCACGCCTTACACTGTGTCACACACACTCTCACCTAAGACAGTTTGCTCAATTAATCCTTGGCATATCTGAGTGAGGATCCAGCCCGGGTTATGAAGCAAAACATCACAATGAAAATAATAAAGCTCAATAACAGGATAGTGTGTCCATTCCAGCATGGCCATGTGTGACTTTTACAAGGCAAGAATTTGGCCAACAAGTCATAAACCACCATCACCAGGAGATCTTGAACTGACCCAACACATTGTTACACAATATGGCATGAAGAATCAGGAAGATTTGAAGCTCTTCTTCCGCCCCAATTCCATCATTACAAGCACTGACATTATGCAAAGATGAAATACCTTCAACTTGAATATAAAGGGATTTTCAACTTTTTAACATTGTCATTTTTAGAACATGATTCAATTCTGAATATTTTCTTTATATAGGTGACATTGTTCCATTTTTGTGATATAGAGCTCCACATTACTACTGTAGCTCAGCCATAGATGTAAAAGTTAGTATGTTAGCTGCCTACAGACAGTGCCTAAGGGTAATTCTGCTGTAATGCATCCATAGATATCTGACCAATAGTAAATAGACTGGTATTAGGCCGGTTTCACATTTGTGTTTAGGGCCGCAGCGTCGTCCTGTGCACGGCCAACGCTAAGCCCCGCCCCTGCCACGCCTCCTCCGGTAGCTCCGCCTCTGGGCGCATGACGTTTCATGCATCATGCGTCCCCTATCTTTATCACTGAGGACGCAGGCCGTGCGCAGTATGCATTTTGGCGGCGCGGCAGGGGGCGGGGCTTAGCGGCGGCCGTGCGCGGGCCGATGCTGCGGTGATTCGTCATGTTACCTGTGCCCGCAGTGTGTGCCTGCAGCCTAAATATCCATGAATGCAATACAGCATATAACTACCCTTAGGGTACTGTCTGTAAGATCCATGTGCTGTATGTTGCTTTATGCTATTATGTGGCTGAATCTTGCAACTGAATACTATTTTCAGCTCATGCACACTATATGCACTTTTTGATTATAATTGATTTCGGTATCCATTATTTGTATCCTTATTATTAATTCCAGTTTATCTGTTCATGCCACCCTTTTATATATCCCTTTTTTGTCCTTATGTGCTGTTTATATCTTCCTCACTGACCAATTTCAATACTGTACTTATGCTATTTTAATTGTTTTCGATACTTAATAAAATTTCTTACATTCTTTTTGCATATTTTTTTTACAATTTCCATTTTTAGGTTCATTACTTTGATCATTTGTAGGGTTCATATACTACTTGGCATTGCCCATTTTTATTTGCTTGGTACATGGTTTCCCTATCTATCCACACCCTGTTTTTGGTCAGTGATTATATTAGAAACTCTATATTGGCAAGAGGCACCAGTCACATCCCTATGCTGATAACTATGAGGTCCAAATGTCCCTCTGAAATGTAAGAAGACACTATTATTTTATATGTCATAGGCTAGGTGGAGGCCATGCTTCAGACTAAGAAGCTTCTAGTTACCGATTTTGGTACTGTAGATACAGAGTTTTCTTTCAGAAGCAAAAATTGACATGGTTGGAATAGTTACTTAGTATTTTATTGTTCAACTATGCCATCCAAGGAAGTTGATCTTAAGAAAAGGAAAAGTATAAAAAAGACATATTCTTATTGTATTCACTTCCATATTATGTTTGGCCCAAATAAAGCGAGACAAACAATTGCACATTTAATTTAAACTTTAAACCAACAGGAATAAAGTGATGGCTGGTTCAGACTGTCTGACTGGCTCAGTTTAATATCTAAGCTCATTTACCTCTGAACATTCTGTGACAAAGAAAGGGTCTGGTTTAGCTTGTGAAATGAGCCTAACAGATAGTCCCTGTCATTGGTCATGTAAAAGCTTTCCCTTGTGTCAGATCAAAGATGCTAGTGGATGTATTAGAATTAGAAATTGCTGGAAAGCTCAGCTCTGGAAACTGAAGAATTGTGAATGCAACTAAAAAGCACAACAAAATCTGTACCTTTACAGGATAGCCAACCAAATCTTTCTTGAAACCAAATAGTAGAACATATGGACTCCATATCTACCAAACTAAACTATCTTAATACGGTGTAGTAACGTGACTTAAAAGTCAGTTTTTAGCAGGTCTGAATAACAGGGTTAAAGACTTACTCATTGCATACCCTGCACCTGATAAACTTGAGGCTGCAATGCAGTTAGTCATCAGGGTGGATAGAAGATTGAGAGACAGGCAGAAAGAGGATTCTATTCTGCTGGGTCCTGTCTCTCAAGAGAACCCCGTGGACTACGGGGAACTGATGCAACTTGGCGCAATGTCCTCTTGTTCCCAGGAAAGGGAGAGAAGATTCTCTGAGGGGATATGCCTTTACTGTGATAAGACTGGCCATTTTATCAAGCAATGTGAAGGTTGCATAAACCAGGAAAAGAAAAAAAAAAGGGCTCAGAGTAACCCTCCCGTTCGTATTACATTTTTACTCTCCGCAAGAGTTTCTTTTTCTGATAGTTCTATCTGTCATGGTCATACTATGGATTTTCAAGTGATGGTGGACTGTGGGTCTGTACTGAATTTGATCGATCAACAATTTCTTGACAAGTATAAGATTGAGTCCGTACCTTTATCATCCCCTTTCCTGTAGTGGCGATTGATAACACTCCGCTAGAGCATGGGTGCGGTTCCCGAAAGTTCACCGGGTTTCCACTCACTGTGAATGTGGAGCACCAGGAATCTTTAGATTTGCTTGTACTTGATAAATTGCCTTTTCCAGTCTTTGACCCAACAGGAATAAATGATGGCTGATTCAGTCTGTCTGACTGGCTCAGTTTAATATCTACGCTCATTTACCTCTGAACCATCTGTGACAAAGAAAGGGTCTGGTTTAGCTTAAGAAATGAGCCTGACAGACAGTCCCTGTCATTGGTCATGTAAAAGCTTTCCCTTGTGTCAGATCAAAGATGCTAGTGGATGTATTAGTATTAGAAATTGCTGGAGATTTCAGCTCTGAAAACTGAAGAATTGTGAATGCAACTAAAAAGCACAACAAAGTCTGTACCTTTACAGGATAGCCAACCAAATCTTTCTTGAAACCAAATAGTAGAACATATGGACTCCATATCTACTAAGCTAAACTATCTTAATACTGTGTAGTAAGGTAGCCCAGCTTGGGGGGTGGTCCCTTGTTTACCGCAAACAGACGTCACAGACACGAGACGGAGGCAGATTTCGGGTACAACAGGTCCAAGTTTATTGGCCGTCCTCCTGACGACCTCAGCAATACACCGCAGCACTTCCACAGCTCTTCGTATTCAGGCCCAGGTACACACACCTTTCTTCTGTCGTAGTGACGTTTCTCACGGCTCTGTCACTGGGGGCTGCCCTAGGCCTATCTACCACCAGCACTTCACCGGTCAGAGGTCGTAGTCAATTCGGTACTCCCGGGGCCTCGTCTGTTCTGCGGTTCTTCGTGTCGGGGCCACCCCCCTGACTTCTTTTCTCCTCAGTCCCCTAGTTGAGCTCCTCACACTGTCTGTACTCCTTCACTGACTCCTTTCCTACTGAGCTCCTCCTGGGACTGGACCTTTCTGGAACCCTCCTGTCCTATTTATAACCTTCCCGGTTCCCTGTAACCCCGCCCACATAACTAATGGTTTCTAGAGCTATAAGCTGCTGTCAAGTCCTGTACTCACACTCCCCCCTGCCTGCCATCTTGTGGTCAAACCAGGGAACTGCACCCATTCTACACTTTTTCCCAGCTGTTTCCCTTCTGTCATTACTAACATCTGTCTTAAGTGCACAAGGCCCTTCTTCCTTCTGACAAGTCCGTTTGTCCGGTCACCTTCCCCACATTCCCCCTTCCTTTGTCCATTGTCGTCCCCGACAATCGTATTCCCTACCTTCGTCGTCCTGAAACTTTTCCACAGTCTGTTGTCGGACCGGTTGTTGGGCCAAACCCGCCACATGCAGGGGCCGAACCAAACCAGGAGCACCATGCTCCGAGCAGCCTACTGCTACTTGCCGGCGCGCATGCCACATGACAACTCCTTTCAAGTTGGGTGAGGTACACCCGGATTACTCTACGGTGTCTACCTCCCACTACTCTTCCCTTCTGTCACCCTCAACTGACTTTTGGGGTGTCCGTGGTGTCAGGGAAATGGCTTGGGACCACTGTCAGATTCCATATCTTTCGTCCCTTTGTCCTTCAATTTAAAAAGTCATGGTCGGTGTCTATGTCACACATACCTCGTACCCGGGACCTGTTGCATATTCCTTATGGATATTATACGTGAAACCAACTTTTGTTTAACCAGATTTCACTCATAGGATAAGTAGCCCCTTTTTGTGTTTTTTTTCTTTACTTTTTTTCTTTAAACCAGCATAAATAACAAAACAGGCGCACTCCCCCTTCCTTTAACAATCGCACTTTCCCATATGCATACCCGCTGTGTCAGGTGAAAGCTATTATGATTGGGTCACCGAGGAGGAAAACAAAACCAAGCTAAGTCACAGAAAACCAGAGAGATTGGTAACTACGCGGATTGCAGACCCCTGATCCTAATCACACCACTAACAGCAGCCATGGAGCGTACCTACGATGATTCTAGATGCCTTGTCACAGCTGGAGGACTAAATAAACCTAAAGCAAGAAAAGGGGAAATCTAAACTGCCCCAGAGCAGACCCCAAAGGTATAGACAGCCCCCACACATGTATTGATGGTGAAACAAGATGAAAGCACAAACACAGGTAGGAAAATAGGCTGAGCAAAAGATGGGGCCCACACTAATTAGAAAGGACAGGAAAGGAAAGATACTGTCTGCAATCACACCAAAAAACCCTGCAAAAATGTCCAACACTTCTGATAGCAAAAAAAACCCTGAAGTCACTAGACTTCACCCACTATATCAGCACTCTGGCATATTCTGAGAATAGAGCAAAAGAGGCCAATCTAATAAGGGACAAAAAGCAAACTGGCACATACAGTGACAAAAGAGTGGAAATTCAGCACAGCCCCAGCCGGGGCTGGCTGACCACACAAAAACTGAATAGACAAAACCAAATCAAATGTGAACATTAGCATAGAAAACTTAGCTTGTGAAGACAGGGACTGAGCTGGAAACCAAGACCTCAGTAGGCAAGAAAAAATCACCAGCATGGGAATAGGGAGTCGGCTGTCTTAAATCCAGACTGAGACTCCAGATGTCCAATCGTCATCCTCATTATCAGGTGGCAGGTCTCTGTTAATTAGATCAGCTTCATTACCTCCTACCACCACCAGAGGGAGCCCGGAAAGAGAACTCACAACTCCTCTGTCAGCACAAACAGTTCCCTCATCAGAAACCAGAAACCAGAGGCAGATCAGAAAATGAGTTCACAACAGAAAACTATAAACTACTAAAAAAACATTTCTCTTAACGTGGACGTAAAACTGTCCTGCAGACTGCACAATGATGCACATCAATTCCGGTAGTCCAGGCCATCTCCTGACGGCCGATGTTCCGTCAACTCAGCAGGGGACTCCACAGCCGTGAAGTCCCCGGGATACTTGAGGTGTCTCTGAGTCCTTTTACGGGGGCTTGTATTCTTCGGGGTAGGCGACCATTGCAACAGCGTAGTAGCCGCGGGGGCAATACTCCTTAGGCCTGTTTCACACTTCAGTTTTACTCCTTAGGCCTGTTTCACACTTCAGTGTTTTTGTGTCAGTTAAAATCCGCCAAAATGGCGGAAAGCGGATCCGTTGCTAACTGATGTGAACGGATGCCACCGGACCGTTTTTTTGACGGATCCGATGAATGAAGAATTTTAAAGGAACCGCACCCCGGGGAGGAGAGAGAGAGAATTTTTTTCCAGCCGCCAGAACAGACTTTAGGGTTAAATTTCCGGCTGAGTGAAGACTTTCGGGCATGCGCAGTGTGAAGTGCGGATCCTGCCGGCCAAAAAAACGTTACATGCTCCGTTGGGGCATGTCGGCGGACGGCAAAATTTTGGCGTATCCGCAAAAAAACAGATCCAACGGATGGCCATCCATCAAGATCCGCCGGTAATGCAACTCAATGGGAAAAAAAACGGATCCGCCAAACAAAATGGCGGATCTTGACTGATGGACAAAAACTGAAGTGTGAAACAGGCATTATAGTAGGAGACCAAGTCTCCTTCCTGCAGGGCCCGGCCGTGACGGATGGAATACACATTCAAATACACTTTCTGACCAGTGGCGAGGTCCCGGATGAACCCATAGCCTTTTTCCACATTGGTGTATACCAGCCGCTCGGTGGACCGTGGAGTCGTCATGCCAGCCTCTCCTTTTCATGAAGTAGCCCACCGATCTCCTGCTCTCTGGCCTTCTTTCCCTCAATGACCTCCGCAGCCCAAGCAGAGGGTCCGGTGTAAGCAGCAGACTCTGGTGGGCGGGCCGCGGTCATGGTCGAGAGTGGAGCAGGGGCAGCCGCAGATTCCAATGAATAGGTCGCAGTGTCCGGTGGGCGGGCCGCGGTCGTAGTCAAGAGTGGAGCAGGGGCAGCCGCAGATTCCAATTAGTAGGCCGCAGCCGGCTCCGTGAGTGAAGTCGGAGTCGCATCGTGGGAGGCCGCAGATGGAACCATGGCGGCCGCGGGCACCAGCAAGTCGACCACCGCAGTCAGGGCCACAGATGGAGCAGCGACCGCAATTGCTGGTGAGTCAACCACGGCGGTTGACGGCCCGATTACAGCAGTGACCGGGAGCGGGGCCGACGTGGCAGCAGGCCCCGATGGATAGGCCGCCACCAGGGGCGGCCGCGGGTTGGTTCCACACCGGCAACACAGTACGAGGTGCCGCCGGGCGGGGTGGCTCAGGGTCATTGTAAGTGGCGAGGGTCAGCCTGGCGGGGACCATGTAGTTGTCTGGAGCCGGAGACACCAAAGAGCGAGAAGTCGGGCGGGGAGGCTGAGGACCGGTGTCGAGGCCCCGAGGTCTATCTGGCACACGGAGAGTGGGGATGGGATTTGCCTGGGGTGCCGCTGGTGGGGCCGGGGACACGATCACCTTCCCTGGCACCACGGCTCCCAGCAGGCTTTCCCACTGCTCCTTCCCCAGCCGTTGATCTTCACCCCGCCGTCTGGCACGGTCGGCCTCCAGGCTCGATGGTTCCGCGGGGAGGCTCCCTGGGCAGGTCTTCCAATGAGGCTCGATTTCCTGGTGCCACCGCCATTCCAGGTGTCCGATACCACAACAGCTGCAGTGTCTCATTCCGTCCGGTGTCCAGTAGCTGAATGGTGCCAAACAGCCGCAGCAGGTCTCTCCACCCGGGCCACTCCCGTTCTTGGGTGGTGCAGTGGTCGGTTTCTCCACCCATCTTCTAGGGTCCAACATGACGGGGCGGTTGTCTCCAGATGAACACCACTCCCCCCAGGGGCGGATTTGACATAGCCCCTGATCATCCAGTTCAATTAGCAATGTCTGTGTCTCTTTTTGGCGCCAAATCGCCACAGCCATCTTTCCAGTTCTTGTACCGCTCCAGTCCTTCTGGTGACAGAAACCAAGTCCCAAATTTGTAATCCACCAATAAAGCAGCCCAAGTCCTTTTGCACTCCTCTGTCGCAGGTCTGCTGCTGAAGTTGAAGTATTGGCGGCAGCGATCCTGCCGACTACGCCAAATGTAGTAAGGTGGCCCAGCTTGGGGGGTGGTCCCTTGTTTACCGCGAACAGACATCACAGACACGAGACAGAGGCAGATTTCCGGTACAACAGGTCCAAGTTTATTGGCCGTCCTCCTGACGACCTCAGCAATACACCGCAGCACTTCCACAGCTCTTCGTATTCAGGCCCGGTACACACACCTTTCTTCTGTCGTAGTGACGTTTCTCACGGCTCTGTCACTGGGGGCTGCCCTAGGCCTATCTACCACCAGCACTTCACCGGTCAGAGGTCGTAGTCAATTCGGTACCCCCGGGGCCTCATCTGTTCTGCAGTTCTTCGTGTCGGGGCCACCCCCCTGACTTCTTTTCTCCTCAGTCCCCTAGTTGAGCTCCTCACACTGTCCGTACTCCTTCACTGACTCCTCTCCTACTGAGCTCCTCCCAAGACTGGAACTTTCTGGAACCCTCCTGTCCTATTTATAACCTTCCTAGTTCCCTGTAACCCCGCCCCCCATAACTAACGATTTCTAGAGCCATAAGCTGCTGTCAAGTCCTGTACTCACACTCCCCCCTGCCATCTTGTGGTCAATCCAGGGTACTGCACACATTATACACTTTTTCCCAGCTGTTTCCCTTCTGTCATTACTAACATCTGTCTAAAGTGCACAAACCGTCCCTTCTTCCTTCTGACAAGTCCGTTCGTCCGGTCACCTTCCCCACAACTGTACAATACATCCAATATGTCACATGTCACTTTAAATAAAACAAACCTCTATGTTCTCCTCTTACATATGCAATATATCTTCCCATAAATAAAGCAAGTTGTGAGCCCACTGCTGTCAAAACTATTTTAGGCTTTTACAAAGAATTTCAAATTCAACAACAACCATTTAAAGAGCAAATTCAATCTCTGAGCATTGAAATTAAATAGACCAGCTTGAAAAATCCCCATTGTCATAATGTAAAGCCGTGGGTTCGGTTTTACTTAGTTAATGATGCGTATGAAAAATATTATTTCTAGGGGCTATAACAAAATGCAATGAAACTTAAACTGAAGAAAATTTATAACTAAGCAGAAAGTGCTACCATATATTTCTCAATATTGAATACTCAAAGCATGCAAGACGGTACATTTTTAGAGCCACTTTAGGACATCACTTTACATTTCATATATACTGTATTAACCTCACAATGCATCGCTGTTAGAAACCTTTGTCCAAATGTGGCAATAAAATCATGCTTAGTCATTACTGAGGCATTGTTTTCTTGAGTCATCTCATCGATCACACCAGGGTGGATATTCCTTCCAGGTGGGGATGAGAACAGCCTTCATCAATTTTAATGTGGCTCTCCAATGTAATGCAATAATAAGAATAGAAGGATTTATTCGAAGATTTTGCCTAGATGTTGTATTATTGGTCGCAAGTGACTTCAGTAATAGTCAAAAAATTCCATGACTTACAGCCATCTATCAACTTGACCTATTCAGTAGAATTGACCATTTTTAGAACCTTTAAGAAGTGAGAATTTTTCTTAGTGCGTTCTTTTTGCTTTTAACTAGAGTTGGGTCAAAAATATTTGCAGGACCTTGTTCCAGCAGCCATATCAGCAGTCTATGGCCACTGGATTTGACCTCTGTGCGAATCTCCTATCTGCCACATCCCTGATGTCTCTTTTGATTAGTAGTCCTGGTGCAATGTCATCAATGCAGCGTGAGATACACATATAATCAAGAAAGGACTATTAATCAGATGAAGAACTGGTGATCCCTGAAGGGACGAGGTTTACAGCAATCTGGTCTGGTGGCCACAACCAGGGTTCTGAGAATCTTTTTGTTCAACTTTATGTTAGAATCTGTTCAGTTTTTTACTATACGCCATTTTCTTGTAGTGTTCTGGTGGCTGGACTTTTTCCCCTGGTGCTGGGTTTATCTTTGGTCAGGTGATTGTAACACCCTTTATTAACCTGCACCTGTCTCCCATTCCTTGCTGGACAACAGTGTTAATCAGCTTGAAGTCTGGCTTGGAGCCTTGCTTTGCTTTCTGTGTGTTTAATTAGTGCAGTGCTGGGACCTCTGGTTCTGCTCGTCTTAATTTCTGTTTTCAGTTTGTTTCTGCAGCCTTCTCTGCGTTTCTATTAGGAGATGACCCGTTTTTGTACCCAGTCATTAGATCTTTTAGGGACCCCTTCCCCTTATCTATAGGTCTTCGCTTGAGATTAGCCTAGGATCGTCGGTGGGTCTATTAACAAGGAATGGGTCGCCCACTCCATCGTAGGGCACCAGCCTAGCTGCAGTGCAGGGTCAGTTTTCCCCCTCCTACCCTAGTCCTGTGCTGCTGAACCATAACACTTTGACCAGCTCGAGAAAGTATCAAAATGAAAAAAAAAAAAACACTCCCGGATTTCTGCAATATGAACAGCATTCAAGATCTCGCTCAACGCATGCAACGGTTAACGTTGGAAGTTTCCAGCTTACAACAGCAAGGGAGTAATTGCCCAGGGGTCCACCCTGAAGAGCCTAAGGTGAGTTTGCCTGAATGTTTTTCTGGTAAACGGCAGGAATTTTTTTTCGTTCAAAAATACATGTTTACTTTATTTTCAGCTTAGACCCAGGTCTTCAGGGGCTGAATTACAGCGTGTGGGGATTATTATGTCCTTATTGCGAGGGGAGCCGCAAGTTTGGACATTTTCTTTTTTTTTTCCAAACGTTTTATTGGAGTTTTAATAAATGGGGAAGAAGGTGTAGGGGAGGGAAGGAAATATGAAAAGGAAAAGAAGGAAAAGAAGAAGGACAACAATGTCCAAATGTAAATAATACATAAAATGTAACATGTTAATGCAGAAGCATATTATACAATGAACTATTACAAAGGTAAGTATTTAAGCATATAATACATTAAATTTGTTCCAAGCCAAAGACCTAACCCCAAGGGGCCTAGGCAGGCACACTCTGGTTGAAGACCTTAAGAGAACAGCTCCAGCCATCTAGAACATTTCCTGTTTGGCAAATTGATCATGCATATGTGCAAATTTCAGTTCAAAGGAGTGATGAAGGCTAATTTTTTTCTAGAATATTGTTAATTTGTGGAGGTTTTGGATTTTTCCAAAGGAAATCGATATTGTGTTTGGAAACTAGTAAAATGTGCATAATCAACAGCCTGTTAGTAGGGTCAATTTTGTCAGCGTCCAGAGAAAGAAGGGCCAGACGAGGAGACAAAATAAGTCGCATTCCTAAGATAAAATCAATAAGATTTGAAACCTTTCTCCAAAAGGGAACAATTTTGGGACATTGCCAAAATATATGCAAAATATTTCCTGGCCTTCCACAACCCCTCCAACAGAGCAGAGAATTGTCAGGGTTGATTCTATGGAGTCTTACAGGGGTATAATACCATCTCGTTAAAAGTTTGAAGTGGGTCTCTTGTAGTGATAAGGAAATGGTAGAGGCGTACGAGAGGGAGCATGCCTGTTCAAGGTCAATTATTGTATGTAATTTGTTTTCCCATTTGATAATATTGAGTCTTGCCCACTGCAAAGCTATTATTACACCACTTGTAAGTATACTCAAAACTCCAGAAAATATTATGGTCTATATTACAAATAAGATTAACTGCTGGTTCAGAAATTCTTGGTGAAATAGCAAGGAACTCATGGAGTTTGACATATTGTAAGAAAACAGGAGTAGTAGATTGAAATCTATTCTTGAGTTTGTTATAAGGTGTACAAAGAGCACCATCGTATAAATCTTTGAGTTTTTTGAGACCAAGTGCAGACCAAACGGGGTCAATAGTCTAATTGGATGCTTGAAAAATAACTGATAAGGTCAAATTTTTTAATGTGACTTCTTTATTAGAGCCTCTTTTTGGAATAGAACATTTTTTCCAAGCTTCAGAAATAGCTTGAAAAATTGGATGAGAGTTTTCAATTAATTTTTTATAAAGGAGTTGGTTCAGAATTAGTAGATGAAGAGGTTTATAATTGTTAAAAGACAATTCTAGTTCATGCCAAGCTGGTGTCTTATCATGTGGCCACCAGAATGCGCTCTGTTTGACTAAATTTGCAGTGTAATAAGCTGTGATATTTGGGGAACCAGCTCCACCATAAGATTTATGATTGTAGAGAATGTTTTTTGTTATTCTGGGTCTTTTGTTATTCCATATAAAGGAATTCAATGAGGCTTGGAGATTTGTAAGAGAAGAAGTGGGAACTTTTAAAGGAAGAGAGCGAAGTAGATATAGGATTTTTGGGAAGATGTATGATTTAACCATCATGATTCTTCCCCACCAAGAGAGTCCATCATCTCTAGATATACGAAATTCATTAAAAAGCTTTTTGGTAAGAATCTCTAAGTTTAATTTTATAAGAGAGTTTATATTTTTGACAAATTTTAGGCCTAGGTATGTCAGCCCATCAGTAGCCCAACCCCAAGGCGAGAGGCCCTCAATTTTTCCTTGGTCTATTCCCAGGTTAAAGCCAAGTATTTTGGATTTAGAGTCGTTAATTTTAAAATAAGAGACCTTGGAAAAAGTCTGGATTAGAGTTTGTAAGGCAGTGATAGAGTTGCTTGGATCGGTAAGGGTAAGAATTATATCATCTGCACATAACGCTATTTTAAAATCTCTATGCAAGGTTTTACTTCCTGAGATCTTTGTACTATTCCTGATTAATTGGGCCAGAGGTTCAATGGCCGATGCGAAAAGCAATGGTGACAAGGGGCAGCCCTGTCTAGTCCCATTAGCTATATTAAACGTAGGTGAAAGATGATTATTGGAATATACCCTCACCCCAGGGCCGGAGTACAAAGTCATAATACCTCCCGTGAGTCGAGAATTCATTCCAAATTTTTTGAGAGTCGCTTCGAGATAAGCCCAATTAAGGCGGTCAAACGCTTTCTCAGCATCAAGAGAGATAACAGTGGCTTGGAGGTTTTTCGAGGAAATGAGCTTAATTATGCTAATGAGCCTTCTCGTACCATCTATGGATTGTCTTCCTTTAATGAACCCTATCTGATTGTTGGAAATTAGTGTCGGGAGAAATTGATTTAATCTATTAGCCAAGATTTTTGAGTAAATATTTACGTCTGTGTTGATGAGGGATATAGGTCCACAATTAAAAACTTGGTTAGTGTCAGAATTTGGATTAGGGATTACGACAATGGTCGCTTTCAGCATCTCTTTGGGAAATTGACCTGATTGGAAACCTGAATTAAATACTTTCACAAGGTGAGGGGCCAATAAATTACTAAAAGACTTGAAATAATCATTACTAAACCCGTCTGGTTCGGGTGATTTAAATGTTTTAAGTTTTTTTAAAGTTTCCAGGATTTCTTGTTCAGTGAAGGGAGAAGACAAAAAAGATAAGTCTTCAGAGTTGAGTTTTGGAAGGTTCATGCTGGAAAGGAATGATCCAATCTTTGAGGTAGTTGGCTGCAAATTAGGGTTATCCTGATTAATATTATACAGATTTTTGTAATAATCGGCAAAAGCCTTTACAATATCTTTAGGGTGGACCAGAGATGTAACATTAGAGGAATTTATAGTGTCAATTCTATTCCGTTTCCGTATATTCTTAATTCTGTTTGACATGTATTTTGAAGGGCGATTTATAGATAAGTAATGCTTGCATTTTGCCGATCTAAAAGCTGAGTCGTAAAAATTGAATATGAGTGTCCTTAATTGCATTCTAAGATCGGTAAGTTCTGATAATACAGCTTGTTTGCTAGAGGAAACAGAGGATCGACAAAGTTCCTCTTCTTTAGATTTAATTGACTGTTGTAGGGTAAGGATTTTATCTCTGTTAACTTTTTTTTGTCTGGAGGAAATTTGGATCAAAACTCCCCTCAATACCGCCTTGTGAGCGTTCCAAGAGGAAAATGGATTTAGGAGGACGGAGTCGTTTTCACTAAATAATTCTGTAAGGCTGAGCTGATTTCAGATTTGGTGGAGGGGTTATGAAGCAAAGAGGAGTTGAATTTCCACATGAATTGGGGGTGAGTTGGAGGCCCTATTGTCAATTCTGCAGTTACCGGATAATGACCTGAAATAGATTTATTAAGTATGGAGACAGAGGAGAACCTTGGCAAGGAGAAGACATCTGTGAGTATGAAGTCTATTCTAGAGGCCGACTGATGGCCATGAGAAAAATGAGTAAATTCTCTAGATGTGGTGTTCAAACAGCGGAATGAGTCGAATAGCTCGTGATTATAAATCCAGTTGTTCAAGGATTGCGATCTTTGCTGGGGGAGGTGGAGTCTAGTGTATTATCTGGCACCATTTTAAAGTCACCTAATAAAAGTAGAGTTCCTGAGTGTAAGGTGTCGATTTTTTTCATTAGCTTATTTAGGAAGCTAAGTTGTCTGATGGTGGGAACATAAGTATTAACTATTGTGAAGGTGTGGCCGTTCAATTTGCATAGGAGAATATGATAGTGACCTTTTACGTCCTTGACGTCAGAGAGAAATTCAAAGGAAATTGAATTACCAATCAGGGTTAAAACCCCAGCTTTCTTTCGTGGGCCACAAGACTCAAATACAAATGGGAAATTTTTGAGATTTATAGAAGGGTGGTTGTCTTTTTTGAACTTAGTTTCTTGGAGGCATGCAACCTCAGGATGTAACCCGTTAATTTCTTTACCAATGGAAAATCTCTTCCAAGGGCTATTTAGCCCCCTGACATTATAAGACACAACTTTTATTTTCATGTTACAAGAGTGGCAAGGACCGTATGAAGTGGGGTAGATGAAATAAGGAAACCAGAGGGCACCTACCTTTGAAGAACTTAGTTAACAAAAAAAAAAAAGCGTAAAACTGAAGACCTGTTTAAAACCATAAACAGAAAAACACAAAACAGTAAGAACAAAATTGTCCTTCAGAAAGAGCCTAGCCGATAGTCTCTATTTCCTTAGTGGGGAAAGTTTGTGTAAGGATCCCATTAGAGGCATCCTTTAGCTGTCAATCATAACTGCACGGTTCCTAGAAGGAAAATAATCTTATGTGATATATGAGTCCATAAAGAAGTAGAGAAGGAAGAAAACCTGTGGAAAGAAGAATAATAAGCAGAGTAATACACTGAATAAATAATCAAAAAGTGTAGAGAGGCCTTTTAACTAGGAGAGAAAATATGTAGGCAGGGTCTTTCCGTTGGATCATCCCATCTCTGAAGAGGGACTGGAGTCTTGAGAGTTAGAGTTTCTATGGCGATCGGGTGTCCTGCAGTAGGACAGGAAATCTCTTCCTTCCTTAGGCGAGAATAGGACGGTCGTCTTTCCTTTGTAGAATACCAAAAGTTTAAGTGGAAAGCCCCATTTATAAGAGATATTATTTTCCCTCAAGGTGGAGGTGACTGGCTTAAAAGACTTTCTTCCTTCAATCGTTTCCTTTGAAAGATCCGTGAATAGCTGAAGGTGAGCATAGGGTTCTGGAAAACCTCCTAGATCTTTAACCGATTTTTGAAATTTTTCCTTGATCTTGAAGAAGTGGACCCTTAAGATGGTATCTCTAGGTAGATCTTTATCGATATTCCGTGGTTTGGGAAGTCCGTGGATCCTATCTATGATGAGATTCTGGTCTGTAAGTGCCAGTAGTAATTTTTTGAAAATTGTCTTGACGAAGTCTTCTAGTTTATCCGGTGAGATAGATTCTTGTATTCCTCTTATTTTCAAGTTGTTTCATCTGTTCCTGTCTTCTATATCTGCAACTTTAATTTTAAGTCTGTGAAATTCAGATTTGAGGTCATGGGTGTCTTTTGATAAATCATCAGTGTGTTCTTCCACTAAAGTTAGCCGTTTTTCATGGTTGTCTAACCTGCTGCTAAATTTATCCAAGGTGGACTGTAAAATTTTATTTTGGTTTTCAAATGATTGAGACATACTGCACGTGATTTTCTGGGCGAGAGTATCAATGTAAGAGTGTATGGATATAACATCCAGATTTTGGGAAGGAGAAGGACTGGTGTTATCCATCTTAAATTTTGACCTTTCTGACGAAAAGTTTGGTGAATTATCTCCAGACTCAGGACTTGAAGCGTCGGCTGGCGATGTGAATTTTTCAGAAGTTTTACCAGGATTTTTCCTTTTTGATGAGAGAGATGTATCCATGACCTCTTTATGAGGAGATCTGGCCTTAAATGGGCTAACGATATCCACTTGATCTTTAAAGTGAGGATTGTAAGAATCATGAAATTTTTGTGCTTTTTGAGGAGTCGTATTAGACACTTTCGTTGATTTGAACACTGGAGTAGCCTTGTGACTCATCTTGTGCCCTTTTTTGAATCCTGCCTTGCAGGGATTATATTAGAGAGAATTGATATTATTGGTGATGTTTATACTGAATAAACGTTAAAAATATAGAAAATTCTCGTGTCTTCCTATGCCTTTTTATAAAAGGGACCGTGAGGAATGAGATACTCCACAGAATCAGGCACTTTTAATATTGTATGATGCATACAGTAAAATCCTTTATTAACTGCGCGCCGATATAGACGTGCTCCCTGTGACTTTAAATGCAGCCGTGACAGGCGGCTAGTCTTCACACAGGGCTCAGTGATGTCAGTCCCCGCTCATAAAATATGCAACAGGGGAGCCGGCAGCTGATACATGGCACCGCTGAAGAAAGGCAGATCACCCCAGTGGAGCCGCACAGGAGCGGTGGGGAGCGGAGGTAGCATAGAAATAGGCACAAATCGCGGACTATTTTGTGTCCTTCCTCCTCACAGATCTGTTATGACAGGAAAATGGCGTACTTGAGATAGGACGTTGAGATGAAAGAGATCCCTACGCAGCCGTTATAGCTCCCGCAGCCTCGCACAAAGCAGGGGAATATAGCTAAACTAGGACACCCTGGGACTTCCAAAGGGTCTAAAACAGACAATAAGAGATTCCAAAAAAAAGTCAATGTCTTTTAATTATGCAACGAGAGAAATCCTGTCAGATTAGGCACAGGGTAGGGACTATTTTGTATCCTTCCGCCAATCAGCTGGTATATGACAGGATTTTTGTAAAAAAAATCTCCAAAAAACAATAAAAATCTTTAAAATGTGGTAGACAAGCGTGGAGATACTTTTTCTGAGGACTAGGACAGCCGGTGGGTAATGGAGGGAGCAGGGAAAGGATTTTTTCACTCACGGTTCAAAATGGTGTCACTTTGCAGCAAAATGGCGGGAAAAGGAGCCGGATTTCAAAAGTGTCTTTTTTAATGTCCAAAGCTCAGACAAGGGGCATCAGAATATACCTCTGAGTAACGAGAAAACAATCCTTCTGTGGGTTAGAGAGGAGAGCGATTTTCTTTTGCTTTATTTGTCGCTTTAGGAGATGCCTCCTCAGAGATCCTGAGCCATGCGTGTTACACCATCGCCAGCTCAGGCCATGCCCCCCAAGTTTGGACACTTTCATTGCGTCCAGATGACCCTTGTTTGGGCTCAGTAGAAAGGTTTTTCTGCTATGAGCTTAATATATGATGATCCGGATCGGGTCGCTACAACCGAGGCTAAACTCAGACGGCTGAAACAGGGTTTTGGTGACACTGAGAGATATTGTACCCAGTTTAGACGATGGTCTGCCGAAGTCAGCTAGAATGATCCCAGCACTTAAAAGTCAGTTTTTAGCAGGTCTGAATAACAGAGTTAAAGACTTACTCATTGCATACCCTGCACCTGATAAACTTGAGGCTGCAATGCAGTTAGTCATCAGGGTGGATAGAAGATTGAGAGACAGGCAGAAAGAGGATTCTATTCTGCTGAGTCCTGTCTCTCAAGAGAACCCCACGGACTACGGGGAATTGATGCAACTTGGCGCAATGTCCTCTTGTTCCCAAGAAAGGGAGAGAAGGTTCTCTGAGGGGATATGCCTTTACTGTGATAAGACTGGCCATTTTATCAAGCAATGTGAAGGTTGCATAAATCAGGAAAAGGGAAAAAAAAAGAAAGGGCTCAGAGTAACCCTCCCGTTCGTATTGCATTTTTACGCTCCGCAGGAGTTTCTTTTTCTGGTAGTTCTATCTGTCATGGTCATACCATGGATTTTCAAGTGATGGTGGACTGTGGGTCTGCACTGAATTTGATCGATCAACAATTTCCAGACAAGTATAAGATTGAGTCCGTACCTTTATCATCCCCTTTTCCTGTAGTGGCGATTGATAACACTCCTCTAGGGCATGGGTGCGTTTCCCGAAAATTCACTGGGTTTCCACTCACTGTGAATATGGAGCACCAGGAATCTTTAGATTTGCTTGTACTTGATAAATTGCCTTTTCCAGTCGTCCTGGGGTTACCCTGGTTAAAAGTGCACAATCCTGTACTGGACTGGTCATCAAATACCATAAGATCCTGGGGTCAGGGGTGTTATGGGAAATGTTGTGATGTACACATTGCTGCTGTGGTGAAAAATGAGCTACCTGAACCCATTCAGGAATTTTGGAAAGTATTTTCTGAACTTGAGTCACAAGCTCTACCACTGCACAGAGATTACGATTGCGCTATTGAGTTCGTCCCAGGTGCTACTCTCCCTAAGAGTCATTTTTTTTAATCTGACAATCCCTTAGAGTAGAGTTGAGGGAAACAGGTTGGTCAATTTCTAAAATCGCTGACTTTCGCCAAAGTCGGGTATCATGAAACGAAACCCGACCATAGCGTGAGGTCGGCCATGATGTCGGCGACCCGAGCGCCAAAGTCGCGTTTCAAATTATGCTTCCAGCACCTTTTATCAGCCAATGAAGGTGGACGCACACTGTGGGCAATGCGATGACATAGGCAGCGGCCAGCACCATCTAAGGGAAGGGCATTGAAGTGATTGGCTGGCTTTGTGTGTTGTCACAGTGGGTATAAAAGGCGGTGAACGCTGACAGCCATCTTACTTCTGCCGATCTTACAATAGGGAGAGGTGCTGCTGCTGATTCTGAACAGGGAGAGCGTTAGGCAGGGAAGAAGAAAAAAAACTGCTTCGGCTGATAGCGCTTTTCACTGTACAGTTAGTGTGCAGTGAAAGGGGAGGATTTTTGTTGTGTGCAGCAGCGCTGGTGGTGATTAGACTGCCTTTTAAGGCTACCTGATAGCTGCATTGCTGTGTGCACACTGCTGTTCAAACTGCTTTTTTCAAAGCACTCCAAATTTTATTATTTTGTCCTGATGAGTTACTGAGCATTCATTTTTTCACACATCGTCTAGCGGTGTACGCTCCTCACACACTTCCGGCTGGTATCACGGACAAATAGAAGCTATCTGGGTGTGACTCTGGAAGAAAAAGCCGAGGCGTTTGTCTGTTTTTCCAGACTTACACATTAGAGTCATGTCCGTTTTTCAAACAGTTTTGTATATCTGCTGTTTGATTACAATCAAAACTAGACAGAGACAGCGTGTGTCAGTCCGTATACAAATACATGGAGCTTGACAATTTTACATACACACACCGTACAGCGGTGTACGCTCCTCACACACTACCATGTATTCCAGCTGGTATCACGGACAAATAGAAGCTACCTGTGTGTGACTCTGGAAAAAAAAACGAGGAGTTTGTTCTTTTTTCCACACCTACACCTTAGAGTCGTGTCCGTTTTTCAAACAGTTTTGTATATCTGCTGTTTGATTACGGTAAAAACCAGACAGAGACGGCGTGTGTCAGTCTGTATACAAATACATGGAGCTTGACAATTTTACATACACACACCGTACAGCGGTGTACGCTCCTCACACACTACCGTGTACCGCCTTCTAGCACAGACAAATAGAAGCTACCTGTGTGTGACTCTGGAAAAAAAAACGAGGAGTTTGTCCGTTTTTTCAGACCTACATGTGTCCGTTTTTTAAACAGTTCCGTATATCTGCTTGTTGGATTACGGTCCAATACATACTGTGAGAGCGTCTGTGACTAACATAATATATACGTTGATTTAATTTGTTTAATACACCTTACACAGCTGGACGCTCCTCATACAGTACCATCTCTCTGCTGGTATTTTGGTTACATTTTCCCAAACATGAGGAAGTATGGTGGAACAGGCCGCAGACGTGGGCAGGGGGGCGCGGCTGGTACTGATGGTGGTGGTGCATCGGATGGTTCTGGCAAAAGCACAATAGCAGCTAAGGCAGGAGGTGTTGAGCCTGTGTCATCCTCTGGCCCAAGAAGGCCTGTAAGGTTGCCTTTTCTTCGAGAAGGAAAACCGCTTTTAAAGCCGGAGCATCAGGTACAAGTTTTGGCGTACTTTGCCGAAACAGCCACCAGCTCTATTGCCTCCTCTTCTGAACGGTCGAAACCTGCAAGCACGGAGTCGTCAGTGCAGGGTTCTGGTCATAAAAAACCCTTTCCTTGTGTCCTTCACCCCCACCAAAAGTTAAGGATGCGGCTGCCCACAATGCAGATTACTCTATGGAGCTCTTTTCACATACCATGCCTGGGTTATCCAGTCAAATCCTGAATTCCCCAGTACAAGATGAATCTTACATGAACTGCACTGATGCACAGCCACTGCTAGATGATTCTGCTGGTACATTGACCACAGCACTACATTGCCCTCGCAGTCTATTGAGCCAGAATCTGACCCTGATGAAACCAAGGTGCCCCTTCCCGCATGCCATACCACCTTACACAGTGACACAGGGGAAGGTAAAGAGGAAGGTGCAGATGACTTTGAAGAGGAGGTGATGGATGACCCATTTCTGGACCCGGATTGGCATCCATTGGTGGAGGAGGATGGTGCTGGCAATAGTTCAGATAAGGAGAAGGATTCACAGCAGGCATTGACATCGCAGCAGCGGTTATCTAGCAGGCCCGTAGCTGTCCTAAAATGTGGAACAAAAACTAAAAGAGTTGCAGGACAGCTTGACCAGACGGTCAACTTAGCACAGCGTGCAAGGCCAGAAAATGTTTACCATAGTAGGAAGAGTGCAGTGTGGCAATTCTTTGTACAAAATCCTACTGATGAGGCAAAGGTTACTTGTAAGAAGTGCAGAAGGACCTTTAGCCGAGGTAAACAACTCAGAAATTTGAATACCAGTTGCATGCTAAGACATTTAATCAACATGCACTTGCAAGCGTGGACGCACTACAAAACCTCAGGTAGCACATGTGCACCTGCTCCGACTGAAGGCAGCCATCGCTACCCCACTGTAATACCACAGCCACCATTAAGCACACCTCCTCTTCCTCTTCATCTTCCTTTTCCTCCTCTTCCTTGGAATTACCCAATTACGCCCTTTGCAGCAGCTGAATGTCCAGCCAACACATCTACATATGCCAATTTTTAAACCTCCCTAACTGGGCTGCCCACCCCTCCCCCAATGGCTGGGGTCAAGACCTGGCGCACCCCGGCAAGTGCCGTTGCTCTGAACAGGTGGATGGGCCCACTGATGGCCGCCGGCAATGGCACAGGGCCCCTTATTGTACAATACAGTGTCTCAGATGGTGGGAGGGCCCACTCGTCGTCAGACACACCAGCATACTATGAGGGGCCCTGTGCCAGTACCGTCGACCATGAGTGTGCCCCCCCTGCTTGGTCATGGCCACAGCACTTGCAAGTTGCAATACTTACCTCTCCCTGCTCCTTCACAGGGACGGCCACTCGAAATTTGGTGTATTGATCAATGATGGTTAATATGTAGCTATGGCCTGTTCTGCTGGCCTCTACCTTCAGATGATCAATGGCTACCATTTAAAATGGACGTCAACTTACAAGCGGATGCAGTGGTGGTTTAGGATCACCTTTCACAATTGTGATAGTCACAGACGTGTGACATTCCAGCCACCATTTTTCAATGTCTCCTCTCATGCAAATCCAATAGAATCGCCTACGGCCTGTGGTTTCTGTCTTTTGCACTCCAAAATGACCAGACACATCATGGTAGGCAGATAGAACCATGGGTACATCTCTCCCTGTGATCACAATTTGATGGAGACGAGTAACGGTGATGTGATCCATGCTACTGCGATAAAGCAATCCTTTCTTCACAAAGAACCTTTTTCGCTTTCTTCACAGACACAGTAATTGAGGGTCTGCATCTCCTCTGCAACATATACCGTGAGGTTTCCCCGCGATGAGTAATTCCAAAATTTCTGCTAACACTCGACTTTCCGTCTGTACTTGTATCCATGTAGTTTCCAGTAGCGGAGATTCTTGACTGGCTTACTGAGATTGAAATGTATACGAAGATTTAAAAGTACCACAACACTGTATACTGATGTACATTATGAATACCTTTCCCTTTTTCTACTTTTTTAATTCTGGTGTAATACATAGTGAGCCTGTGAGTGTCTGTGTCTGACTCCGGAAGTATAGACGGAAATTTAACCCTAGACTGGACACACTGGGTATGTGCTGATACAGTACCTTGTTTCAAAAATTTGCATTAAGGTAACATCTGTAGGATAACCAACTGTGGGGGGAGACCCTCTTCTTGCCACAGACAAACGCGAGACTGAGACAGAGTTTGTATTGAACAGGTCCGTTTTTAGTGCCCATCCTTCTGTCGACAACAGCAATTCACCACAGCCGTTTCACATTTCTCTGTACACAGGCCCCGGTACCTTCACTTCCTTTGTAACTATAATCATGGTGTCCTCTGTGGCTCTTCCACTGTGGCTGGCCTAGGCCCAACCACCACAGTGCTGCACCAATCTGAGCACACCGTCCGTATGATAGCCCCAGGACGTCTTCGTCTGCGGCTACCGTCCTCTGGCCAACCCCCCCGTGACCGCCTCAACTGTCAGTCCTCTCTGGAGCCTTTCCACTGTCTCTATTTCCTCAGCAGAACTTCCTCTTTACTGTGCTCCCTTCACTGACTGACTCTTCCAGAACCTTCCCTCAGCCTTTTATACTTCCAGTTCTGGTAACTCCGCCCACCATCACCTAACAGTTTCTCTGACCAATGGTAGTTATTCAGTCCCACTCCTACACTCTCCACTGCCCTCCAATGGGCAAGCTAAAACACTGCACCCTTTCTCTTTATCTTAGCGGTTTCACACCTACACTGTGCTACACCTCTGCTTCTCACTATAGGCTGGTTTGTCTGTCAGTCCACCTTCCCTACATCATCCATAGTGAGTGAGCGTGTGTGGGTTACGCCTTCTATATATATGGTGAATCGGAAAAACAAATTTTTACACTATACTCGATACAGCTTGTATCTTGTTATACAGTACCTTTGTTCGACATTTAGCATTACGGTTAGAGTTGAGCGATACCAGCCGATACTTGAAAATATCGGATCGGAATGGATCGGCCGATCTTAAAAAAAAGTATCGGTATCGCCGATTCCGATACCGGGAACCAATGCAAGTCAATGGGGCCAAAATATCGGAATTAAAAAAAACCCTTTCTTTCCTTGTAGGTTAATTCTACATGAAGAAAAACAACTAAGAATAATGTAGAATGTATTGTGGGAGGTGGAGGAGACATTAAAGCCATAGAGGTTTAGCCCAATCAAATGGAATAGCAGGAATTAAACTTTTTTTTTAAAGATGTTAGGAGTTACAAAGATATTGACTATGTTAGCCTCATTTATATTTTGCCAGACATGTATGTCTTCTTCTTCTTTCTTCTTTCTTCTTCTTCTTCTTCTACTTCCTTTTTTTACATTCTTCTTCTTCTTCTTCTTCTTCTACTTCCTTTTTTTACATTCTTCTTCTTCTTCTTCTACTTCCTTTTTTTACATTCTTCTTCTTCTTCTTCTACTTCCTTTTTTTACATTCTTCTTCTTCTTCTTCTACTTCCTTTTTTTACATTCTTCTTCTTCTTCTTCTACTTCCTTTTTTTACATTCTTCTTCTTATTCCTTTTTTTACATTCTTCTTCTTCTACTTCCTTTTTTTACATTCTTCTTCTTCTTCTTCTTCTTCTTCTTCTTCCTTTTCTTACATTCTTCATATTCTTCTTATTCAACAATTATTATTCTACATATTCAGCTTCTTCATCTTCTTCCTATTCTTCTTCATCATATTCTTGTTTGTGTCAGGCATTCCTGTAGTTGTTATCTAGAAAAGTTAGAAGTTTACACCTTCCGTTCTGCCTGTCACAAAAGATTTACAACAGGATTTGTCCGCGTTCAGTTTGGCCTGCAGCAGCAGGCCTTTTCCAGGGGCACCACGAGGAGGAACGGACTCACCCCCATACACTGCTTAGTCTTCTTCTGCTTATAAATAAGATAATATCATTTGCTCAGAGTATTAGTCTTATGCTTAATGTTCTTCTGCTTTGTTTTTTTTATGCTTCTTTGTCTTCTCTCTCTTGTTGTTCTGCATCTTGGTGGTTGTCTTCCTGTTCTTTGTCCTCTTGAACCAGCTGACGGTACTGGCACCCGGAGGGGCAGCAGAAGGAACAAGAGCCAATGGCACTACCGAGGACCAGCTGACGGTGCTGGAACCCGGTTACTAAGCAGGAGGTACCTGTGCTACAAAGCACTACCAAGGACCAGCAGACGTTGCCGGAACTCGGATACCGAGATGGAGGCACCTAGGCCAAAGGCTCTGACGAGAACCAGCTGACGGTGCTGGAACCCGGAGGGGTAGCATAAGCTGCAAGAGCAAATGGAAATAGCGAGGACCAGCTGACAGTGCTGGCACCCGGAGGGGCAGCAGAAGGAATAAGAGCCAATGGCACAACCGAGGACCAGCTGACGGTGCTGGAACCCGGTTACTAAGCAGGAGGTACCTGTGCTACAAAGCACTTCCAAGGACCAGCAGACGTTGCCGGAACTCAGATACCGAGATGGAGGCACCTAGGCCAAAGGCTCTGACGAGAACCAGCTGACGGTGCTGGAACCCGGAGGGGTAGCATAAGCTGCAAGAGCAAATGGAAATAGCGAGGACCAGCTGACAGTGCTGGCACCCGGAGGGGCAGCAGAAGGAATAAGAGCCAATGGCACAACCGAGGACCAGCTGACGGTGCTGGAACCCGGTTACTAAGCAGGAGGTACCTGTGCTACAAAGCACTACCAAGGACCAGCAGACGTTGCCGGAACTCGGATACCGAGATGGAGGCACCTAGGCCAAAGGCTCTGACGAGAACCAGCTGACGGTGCTGGAACCCGGAGGGGTAGCATAAGCTGCAAGAGCAAATGGAAATAGCGAGGACCAGCTGACAGTGCTGGCACCTGGAGGGGCAGCAGAAGGAATAAGAGCCAATGGCACAACCGAGGACCAGCTGACGGTGCTGGAACCCGGTTACTAAGCAGGAGGTACCTGTGCTACAAAGCACTACCAAGGACCAGCAGACGTTGCCGGAACTCGGATACCGAGATGGAGGCACCTAGGCCAAAGGCTCTGATGAGAACCAGCTGACGGTGCTGGAACCCGGAGGGGTATCAGAAGTTACCCCTGAAAAGCAAAGTTGGCATGCCGCAAGCTGGCCGCAGTTACCGAATCACACAGTCCTACAGGGGGTGCTTGTCCTACTGGCACTATGGAACAAACCTTTCTTACCAGAACCCGCAGTCCACATAGGAAGCACCTAAACTGCTGGCACCCTAGCCTCGGCTAACCCAACCGCAACACGTCATGGCAACTTGGGGTGGCAAACTGACATTGACACTTCCCGGAAACAGCAGGCAGGGCTGGAACCAAGCTGGGCAGGAGGGAGTACCCGTGCCAAAGTCAGTTATGAGCAGCAACTGGCGATGTTGGAGCCCAGGACAAGCACTTAGCAGGCTGAGGCCTGATGTGCTGTCAATTGGGAGGCAGCAGGACAGATTGTCATCAAAACAGCAGGGGAACAGCTGACGTTACTGAACCCCACAAACACAGGAGCTAGTGTTTTACTCTGTGAAGACGGCACTTCCGAGCAACAACTGGCTGTGTTGAAGCCCAGGGACAAGCACGGAGCAGGCTGAGGCTGCATTGAAGAAATTTTAAGATCGGTTGTAGACTACTAATTTGAACCAAGCTCCACTTAGGCCTGTGGCTTCACTGATTTTCGTATTTCCCCTGTCCTCCAACCCCGCCAGTTACAGCTCCGAAGTGGCGTCTGCACAATCCACACTTGTTCCTGTGTTACAGGTGTTCAGTCCGGTCAGTTAATCCCCTGATGTGTGTCCGGCAATGTCGCCTGCTCTGTCCACATTCCCATAATGGGACAGGCAATCCACACTTGTTCCTGTGTTACAGGTGTTCAGTCCGGTCAGTTAATCCCCTGATGTGTGTCCGGCAATGTCGCCTGCTCTGTCCACATTCCCATAATGGGAATGTGGACAGAGCAGGCGACATTGCCGGACACACATCAGGGGATTAACTGACCGGACTGAACACCTGTAACACAGGAACAAGTGTGGATTGTGCAGACGCCACTTCGGAGCTGTAACTGGCAGGGTTGGAGGACAGGGGAAATACGAGAGACAGTGGAGCCACAGGCCTAATTGGAGCACGGTTAAAAATCAGTAGTGGTACGACTGTGTAGGCAGCAGGAGACTTTGCCATCCACACAGCAGGGGATCAGCTGACATTACTGAAACCCACTGAGACACGGGAGCAAGTATCTCTTTCCGTGTGGACGGCACTTCCGAACTACAACTGGCTGTGTTGAAGCCCAGGAAATAGGAGGGTGTAGGCAGAGGCCTACTGTATTTTGAATGAGGTGACAGCAGGAGAGACTGCCATCCACACAGCAGGGGATCAGCTGACATTACTGAACCCCACTGAGACACGGGAGCAAGTATCTCTTTCCGTGTGGACGGCACTTCCGAACTACAACTGGCTGTGTTGAAGCCCAGGAAATAGGAGGGTGTAGGCAGAGGCCTACTGTATTTTGAATGAGGTGACAGCAGGAGAGACTGCCATCCACACAGCAGGGGATCAGCTGACGTTACTGAACCCCACTGAGACACGGGAGCAAGTATCTCTTTCCGTGTGGACGGCACTTCCGAACTACAACTGGCTGTGTTGAAGCCCAGGAAATAGGAGGGTGTAGGCAGAGGCCTACTGTATTTTGAATGAGGTGACAGCAGGAGAGACTGCCATCCACACAGCAGGGGATCAGCTGACATTACTGAACCCCACTGAGACACGGGAGCAAGTATCTCTTTCCGTGTGGACGGCACTTCCGAACTACAACTGGCTGTGTTGAAGCCCAGGAAATAGGAGGGTGTAGGCAGAGGCCTACTGTATTTTGAATGAGGTGACAGCAGGAGAGACTGCCATCCACACAGCAGGGGATCAGCTGACGTTACTGAACCCCACTGAGACACGGGAGCAAGTATCTCTTTCCGTGTGGACGGCACTTCCGAACTACAACTGGCTGTGTTGAAGCCCAGGAAATAGGAGGGTGTAGGCAGAGGCCTACTGTATTTTGAATGAGGTGACAGCAGGAGAGACTGCCATCCACACAGCAGGGGATCAGCTGACATTACTGAACCCCACTGAGACACGGGAGCAAGTATCTCTTTCCGTGTGGACGGCACTTCTGAACTACAACTGGCTGTGTTGAAGCCCAGGAAATAGGAGGGTGTAGGCAGAGGCCTACTGTATTTTGAATGAGGTGACAGCAGGAGAGACTGCCATCCACACAGCAGGGGATCAGCTGACATTACTGAACCCCACTGAGACACGGGAGCAAGTATCTCTTTCCGTGTGGACGGCACTTCCGAACTACAACTGGCTGTGTTGAAGCCCAGGAAATAGGAGGGTGTAGGCAGAGGCCTACTGTATTTTGAATGAGGTGACAGCAGGAGAGACTGCCATCCACACAGCAGGGGATCAGCTGACATTACTGAACCCCACTGAGACACGGGAGCAAGTATCTCTTTCCGTGTGGACGGCACTTCCGAACTACAACTGGCTGTGTTGAAGCCCAGGAAATAGGAGGGTGTAGGCAGAGGCCTACTGTATTTTGAATGAGGTGACAGCAGGAGAGACTGCCATCCACACAGCAGGGGATCAGCTGACGTTACTGAACCCCACTGAGACACGGGAGCAAGTATCTCTTTCCGTGTGGACGGCACTTCCGAACTACAACTGGCTGTGTTGAAGCCCAGGAAATAGGAGGGTGTAGGCAGAGGCCTACTGTATTTTGAATGAGGTGACAGCAGGAGAGACTGCCATCCACACAGCAGGGGATCAGCTGACATTACTGAACCCCACTGAGACACGGGAGCAAGTATCTCTTTCCGTGTGGACGGCACTTCCGAACTACAACTGGCTGTGTTGAAGCCCAGGAAATAGGAGGGTGTAGGCAGAGGCCTACTGTATTTTGAATGAGTTTACAGCAGGAGAGACTGCCATCCACACAGCAGGGGATCAGCTGACGTTACTGAACCCCACTGAGACACGGGAGCAAGTATCTCTTTCCGTGTGGACGGCACTTCCGAACTACAACTGGCTGTGTTGAAGCCCAGGAAATAGGAGGGTGTAGGCAGAGGCCTACTGTATTTTGAATGAGTTTACAGCAGGAGAGACTGCCATCCACACAGCAGGGGATCAGCTGACGTTACTGAACCCCACTGAGACACGGGAGCAAGTATCTCTTTCCGTGTGGACGGCACTTCCGAACTACAACTGGCTGTGTTGAAGCCCAGGAAATAGGAGGGTGTAGGCAGAGGCCTACTGTATTTTGAATGAGGTGACAGCAGGAGAGACTGCCATCCACACAGCAGGGGATCAGCTGACGTTACTGAACCCCACTGAGACACGGGAGCAAGTATCTCTTTCCGTGTGGACGGCACTTCCGAACTACAACTGGCTGTGTTGAAGCCCAGGAAATAGGAGGGTATAGGCAGAGGCCTACTGTATTTTGAATGAGGTGACAGCAGAAGAGACTGCCATCCACACAGCAGGGGATCAGCTGACATTACTGAACCCCACTGAGACACGGGAGCAAGTATCTCTTTCCGTGTGGACGGCACTTCCGAACTACAACTGGCTCTGTTGAAGCCCAGGAAATAGGAGGGTGTAGGCAGAGGCCTACTGTCTTTGTAATGCGGAGACAGCAGGAGAGACTGCCATCTCCACAGCAGGGGATCAGCTGGCAATGATGAACCCCACTAACACTTGAACGAATGTGTTTGGCTCTGTGGAGACGACACTTCTGAACACCAACTGACGCTGTTGGAGCCCAGGATTAGGCGAGGAGCAGGCTGTGGCCTACTGGATTTTGGCAGGTGAAGGCAGCAGGAGACTTGCCATCTCCACAGCAGGGGAACAGCTGGCAGTGCTGAACCCCACTAACACTCTAACGAAGGTGTTTGGCTCTGTGGAGACGACACTTCTGAACACCAACTGACGCTGTTGGAGCCCAGGATTAGGCGAGGAGCAGGCTGGGGCCTACTGGATTTTGGCAGGTGAAGGCAGCAGGAGACTTGCCATCTCCACAGCAGGGGAACAGCTGGCAGTGCTGAACCCCACTAACACTCTAACGAATGTGTTTGGCTCTGTGGAGACGACACTTCTGAACACCAACTGACGCTGTTGGAGCCCAGGATTAGGCGAGGAGCAGGCTGTGGCCTACTGGATTTTGGCAGGTGAAGGCAGCAGGAGACTTGCCATCTCCACAGCAGGGGAACAGCTGGCAGTGCTGAACCCCACTAACACTCTAACGAATGTGTTTGGCTCTGTGGAGACGACACTTCTGAACACCAACTGACGCTGTTGGAGCCCAGGATTAGGCGAGGAGCAGGCTGTGGCCTACTGGATTTTGGCAGGTGAAGGCAGCAGGAGACTTGCCATCTCCACAGCAGGGGAACAGCTGGCAGTGCTGAACCCCACTAACACTCTAACGAATGTGTTTGGCTCTGTGGAGACGACACTTCTGAACACCAACTGAAGCTGTTGGAGCCCAGGATTACGCATGCCGCATGCAGAGGCCAATGGGCAGCGGTTTTTATGGAGGTTGTGGACTACTACTGATTCTAACCATGCTCCACTTAGGCCTCTGGCTCCACTGTCTCTACTATTTACCCTGGCCTCCAACCCCGCCAGCTACATCTCTGAAGTGGCGTCAGCACAATCTACACTTGTTCCTGTGTTACTGGTGCTCAGTCCCGTCAGTTGATCCCCTGATGTTTGTCCGGCAAGTTCGCCAGCTCTGTCCTCATTCCCACTACTGGTTATGGGAATGTGGACAGAGCAGGAGACCTTGCCGGACACACATCAGGGGATAAACTGATGGGACTGAGCCACAGGAACACAGGAACAAGTGTAGATTGTGCTGACGCCACTTCAGAGATGTAGATGGCGGGGTTGGAGGTCAGGGGAAATAGTAGAGACAGTGGAGCCAGAGACCTAAGTTGGGCACGGTTAAAAATCAGTAGTGGTTTGAATGTTGATGGAGCTGGTGACTTTGCCATCCACACAGCAGGGGATCAGCTGGCATTACTGAACCCCACTAACACAGGAGCTAGTGTGTTTCTCTGTGCAGACGACACATCTGAGCGACAACTGGCTGTGTTGAAGCAAAGGGATTATAGTTCAGGTGGTAGAAAAATGAACACACCAGCAGACCTGGATACAGTTGCCAACCACTAATTTAGTCTGTAAGAGGAATGGCAAAGTCTTTGGAGATCCAGGCCTTGTTCATTTTCAGAAAAGTCAGCCGGTCAACATTATCGGAAGATAGTCGCGTGCGACGGTCTGTTAGTACACCACCTGCGGCACTAAAGACACGTTCCGATAATACACTGGCAGCAGGGCAAGCCAGCACCTCCAATGCATACTGGCTAAGCTCTGGCCATGTATCCAGCTTAGAGACCCAAAACTTGAAGGGGGAAGAGCCATCTGGGAGTACAGCGACAGGGCAAGACATGTAGTCTGACACCATCTGACGGAAGCGTTGCCTCCTGCTGACTCGAGGTGTCGCTGATGGTGTAGACAATTGTGGTGGACACACAAAACTTTGCCACATTTGGGCCATAGTGGTCTTGCCTTGTGCTGCGGCGCAGCCTCTGCTCCCTCTTTGTGCAGAGTTTCCTCCACTGCCACGACGCACAGAGCTGCTTTGTAAAGCACTAGCAACAATGCTGTCGGGTGGAATGGAAAACATTATGGACTGCACCAGTGACTCTTCGTACTCCCGCATTTTACGCTCCCGGTTCAACGTTGGTATGAGCCTTTGTACGCTGTCCCGGTAGCGAGGATCTAGGAGGGTGTACACCCAATAATCAGCCGAGACGAGAATGTGGGCGATGCGGCGGTCGTTTCTCAGGCACTGCAGCATGAAATCAACCATGTGCTGCAGACTCCCAACTGCCAAAGAACCGCTGTCCCCTGTTTGAGGCGTGACCTCGGCCTGCTCTGCATCACCCCACCCTCGCTGTACATACTGAGTAGAGGTTTGTGTACCTCCCTCCTCTGGAGAGATGTCTTCCTCCTCCATCGACTCCTCCTCATCCTCCTCACAAAGTGTCCCCTGCCTAGGCCTTTGTGAGGAAACACGTAGCGCAGACTGTCCAGAAGCAGATGGCATTTGGGACTCCTCATCCTCCACCTCTTCTGAAACCTCATCCCTTAGTGCTTGCAGTGTTTGTTGAAGCAGGCAGATAAGGGGGACAGTCATGCTGACTAGTGCATCATCTGCACTCGCCATCCGCGTGGATTCATCGAAGGCACGCAAAACGAGGCAGATGTCCTTCATAGAGGCCCACTCAATGGTGCTGAAGTGTGAACGGCGCACAGTGCGACTTGTTTGCGCCTGATGCAGCTGGTACTCCATGACTGCTGCCTGCTGCTCACACAACCGCTCCAACATATGTAACGTTGAATTCCACCGGGTGGGTAGGTCACATATGATGCGATGTTCCGGAAGGCCAAATCGTCGCTGCAGAGCAGCGAGGCGCGATATTGCCGTGCTGGAACGTCGCAAGTGAGCGCACTCTATGCGGACCTTGTGCAACAGTGCAGCAAGATCCGGATAGTCCCTCAGAAAGCTCTGCACGACCAAGTTAAGAACATGTGCCAGACATGGGATGTGTGTGAGGTTGCCTAGGCCAAGAGCTGCCACCAGATTTCGGCCATTGTCACACACTACCAAGCCCGGCTGGAGATTCGCTGGCCCAAACCACACATCGCTCTCCAGCTTGATAGCATTCCAGAGCTCCTGCGCTGTGTGGCTTCGATTCCCCAAAGAAATTAATTTGAGTACAGCCTGTTGACGTTTGGCCACGGCTGTGCTCATATCGGTCGTAACAGGCTCCTGCTCTGCTGTTTCTGAGGAACTTGAGTAGGAGGAGGAGTCTATGTGTACAGACTGGAGTCCTGCAATCCGTGGCGTTGGAAGAACACGTACAGCGCCACTCTCCAGATCCGTACCCGGCTCCACAACATTGACCCAGTGGGCAGTGAGGGAAAGGTATCGTCCCTGTCCATGGTTACTGGTCCACGCATCGGTGGTCAGGTGGACCTTGCTACTAACGGCGTTTAGTAGCGCATGTTTTATTTTGCCCTCAACATGTTTCTGCAGGGCAGGGACGGCTCGCCTGCTGAAATAAAAGCGGCTGGGCACGTTGTATTGGGGGACTGCCAATGCCATTAAGTCCCGGAAGGTGTCAGTGTCCACCAGCCTGAATGACAGCATTTCAACTGCCAGAAGTTTGGCAATGCCAGCATTCAGAGACTGTGCTCGGGGATGGTTTGCCGAGTAAGGGCGCCTTTTATCCCATGCCTGTGCTACCGATGGCTGTGATGGATGGGAACGTGCTGCTATGGGTGTAATCTGACAGGGTCTCCGGACAACAGTGGCAGAGGTTCTTCCTTGGCGATCCTGTGAGGAAGCCGAACCAGCAGTGTGTGAGCTGGAGGAAGAGGGCCCAACACGAACTGAAGAGGTGGTAGGTGGTGCTGTACGTTGGCCTACGTCTTCAGGGTGTCTCTGCAACTCCAACTCGTGCTTGGTGCGCACATGTTTCCACATATTTGTGGTATTGAGGTTGCTGACATTTCTCCCTCTTTTGACTCTCTGATGACACAGCTTGCATTTGATAAAGCAAATGTCATCTGCAACTGTGTCAAAAAAGGACCACGCACTGCAACTCTTGTGAGCGCCCGGTTTGCCTTTGGAAGGAGGAATGCTCCTAACGGGTGCCGAAGTGGAGGGTACAGGCAACCAAGTTTTCCCCCTCCCTCTGCCTCCTGTTTTGGCCGGTAGGGGAATCTCTTCCTCCGAGCTGCTCCCACCACCTTCCTGTTGCTCACGCCATGATGGGTCAAGGACCTCATCATCTTCCCTCCCCTCTTCAAACAGCTGCTTCTCCGGGGTTGTCTCGCCAGCACCGTACGCACCAGAAAGTGGCAACTGAGTCTCGTCATCATCTGATGCGTACTGAGGTGTGCTGACCATAGGCACTGGCCCACTCGCCTCTTCAGATTCAGAGGGACAAAGAAGTTGCGCATCACTGCATACTCCCTCTTCTTCACATTCAGGAATGCTGCTTGGCTGGCCCCCTCTTTCCAAGCCAACAGATTCCGAGAACAGAAGTAGAGACTGTGATGGCTCCTGTCCATGTCTCTCTGACTGCCTGGGCACTTTGGCAGGTGGTGAAGAGACAGATGGTTGCTCTTCGGTGCTCTGACCCTGAGAGGATGCGGAAGTAATTGAAGTCGATGCGTTAGCTGCCATCCATCCGACAACGGCTTCAATTTGTTCCTCCCGCAGCAGTGGGGTACGTTGAGGTCCTACAAAGCTGCGCATAAAGGACTGTTGCCTGCTAAAACTGGGGGATGCTGATCCACTGGTGCCCGCAGCAGGCCCAGAATCCCCACGTCCTCTACCTGTAGAATCCCCACGTCCTCTCCCTGCAGAATCCCCACGTCCTCTCCCTGCTGAAACTCCACGCCCACGCCCACGCCCACGCGCCTTACTCCCTGCCTTCTTCATCTTGCAAGACTGCTTAAGATAGGCAAAAAAGTACAAAGGGGGGCCTTAGTGTGCTTATTCCTGAACAGCTGGTTACAGGTACAAGAAACACTAATTTTATGAAGTGTGTGTGTGTGTGGACTAGACTTTAATAGGAGCTGATGTGGCCTACACAAGTTCAAAATGTAGTGTTTGGTGAACTTTTTTTGTGGTTTCTTTGTTGGAAACAAACTCAAAGTATGTGAACAAAGAATTGAAACTGATAGTATCACCAACTTTTTGGAGCTATTACAATGCAGGCAGGTAACCTACAATGCAAAAGATGAGGCTCCAAAAAAATTGGGTAATACTAATCTGGCTGCGCCGGCAGGGCACAAGCCAGAAAAAAAGGCTCCTCTATCTACTCCTATATAGTGTTTGCAACCAACCAATGTTGATGGATACGGATGGATGCACACTAATAGGAGAAGAAAAAATGAGCTGCACTCAAAGACAAATATGTGTGAGGCAGTGACGCACGTTGAGCGTCCTACAACCAGACGTAGCTGCAGGACACTCTACTCAGCGTGAGCTGCACTCACACACAGTCAGAGGCCTCTCAGACAGCCGTCAACAGTGCAGCTAAGTGGGCACTGGCACTGACAGGCTGCAGAAAGGCTCCGCTGTGTACTCCTTTATAGTGTTTGCAACCACCGTAGATGGAGACGGATGGATGCACACTAATAGAAGAAAAAATGAGCTGCACTCAAATAAAAATATGTGTGAGGCACTGACGCACGCTGAGCGTCCTACAGCCAGACGTAGCTGCAGGACACACTACTCAGCGTGAGCTGCACTCACACACAGTCAGAGACCTCTCAGACAGCCGTGAACAGTGCAGCAAAGTGGACACTAGCACTGAAAGGCTGCAGAAAGGCTCCGCTGTCTACTACTAGTGTTTGCAACCAACGTATATGGATACGGATGGAAGCACACTAGATTGAAATTATGTAAAAAATGCAGCTCAAAAAATAAAAGATGTATGAGGCAGCAGTGATCACACTGGGTGGCCTACAGCCTGACGTGGCTGCAGGACCCACTCCACAGCGTGAGCTGCACTCACACAGCCCTTGCAGACAGCTGTGAACACTGCTGCTAGGGCAAAGAAGGCTACAGTGGTGGTTTATGTAGCCTGGGTAAAGCACTAGATGTTTGGTGGAATCGCTATTTCTAACTGTCCCTCACAGTCTTCTACAGCAGCCTGTCCCTAACTGAATTCACAGCAGAGTGACCAGAAATGGCGGCTGCGGTGGCTTTTATAGTGCATCATGACATCATTTCGGCAGCCAATCACAGCCATGCCAATAGTTAACATGCCTACATGCCTAACAGGATGTGCCCACACTTCGGAGGATTCCCATTGGCTTAATCAAAGCAAGCAGGCTCATAGCATGATGGGAACTTCCTATTCCGATTCCGATTCCGGAATCCGATATGACAAAAGTATCGGAACTAAGTATCGGAATTCCGATACCGCTAATATCGGCCGATACCCGATACTTGCGGTATCGGAATGCTCAACACTAATTACGGTCCAATCCATACTGTGTAAGCGTCTGAGAGTGACTACGGGACTATTTATATGGAGATTTCAATTGTCCCAAAAAAATATATACTTGCTATCTTGTTATCCAGGAACTTTTTTACAACATTTTTCATTATGGTCAAAACCAAACTGAGTGAGCGTCTGAGGGTGACTACGGAAATATATACCAATATTTTCAATTTGGCCAACACTGTACACAGCAGAACACTTCTGATACAGTAACCTTTTTAGCTATTTAGATTCTGGTGTAATCCATAATGAGCCTGGAAACGTCTGTCTGTTACTCCGGCAATATATTTGGAACTTTAAGATTATCCCAACACTGTATACAGCTGTACGCTTGTGTTACATAACCCATTTACAGCTTTTCATATTCTTGTGTAATCCATACTGGGCTTGAGAGCGTTTGTGTCTGCCTCCTGAAATGTATACGGAGAATTAGAATGTTTACACTATACTATATATACCTTTTATCTGGTGATACTGTACCCTTTTTCATCTTGTTATTTTATTGGGTAATCCATACTGAGCCTGTGAGCGTCTGTGTATGCCTCATGAAATATATACGGAGATTTACTGTCATCCATAGACTGTATAGAGCTGTACGCTTATGATACAGTACTATGTATCTGCTGGCATTTTGGGTCCATTTTCAAAAACATGAGGAAGTATGGTGGAAGAGGACGCAGATGTGGGCGTGGAGGGCCACCTGGTACTGATGGTGGTGCATCTGCTGGTAGTGCCAAAAACACAATAGCAGCTAAGGCAGGAGGTGTTGAGTCAGCGTCATGGTGTAGCTCTGCAAGGCCTGTAAGGTTCCCTTTTCTGTGAGTAGGTAGACTGCTTTTAAAGCCGAAGTATCAGGAATTGTTTGTGGCTTACATTGCTGACACAGCCTCCAGCTCTATCGCCTCCTCTTCTGAAGTTGTAAAAAATGCAAGCACTGAGTCATAACTGCAGGCTTCTGGTCAGGAGCAACCCCTTTCCTTGTGTCCTTCACCCACACCAAAAGTGAAGGATGTGGAAGCACACACCTCAGATTACTCCATGGAGCTCTTTTCACATACCATGCCTGGGTTAATTAAAAATAGGGCTCATCATGTACTGGAGCAATGTAAATGGGGCAGATCACACACTGGAGCAGCATCTAAGGGGCACATTATACACTGTAGCATTACAAATGTGGCCCATTATATATGGAGCATTATTAGAGCCCATCATACACTGGAGCATCATCCATGAGGCCCATCATGTACTGGAGCAATGTAAATGGGGCAGATCACACACTGGAGCAGCATCTAAGGGGCACATTATACACTGGAGCATTACAAATGTGGCCCATTATATATGGAGCATTATTAGAGCCCATCATACACTGGAGCATCATCCATGAGGCCCATCATGTACTGGAGCAATGTAAATGGGGCAGATCAGACACTGGAGCAGCATCTAAGGGGCACATTATACACTGGAGCATTACAAATGGGGCCCATTATATATGGAGCATTATGTGGAGCTCATAATGTATGGAACATTATATGTGACTAACTATTTGGTATGGAGAAATATATGGGGCTCATTATTCTGTATGGCGCACAGTGTGGTGGCCATAACATTGTATGGAGTAATATGCTGTCCTGTTTTTGAGCTATTGCACAATTTAAAATAGATCAGTCATGTCATGTAAGCAGTGAAGTTTGTGTCATTGTACTATACCTATATTTCTGTGGCGTATCGGAGCATCATGAGTTGTGGTATGTGTTAAAGGGGCGCACTGACACTCTTTGGCCCAGGGCACACGAAAACCTGGAGCCAGCCCAACCCCCCCACAACTTTAGCCAAATAACTCCCAGTTTTCAATGCGTAACTATTATTAGGAAGTAAATTAAGGTTGACAAGCTTCAGTTATAAGAATTGATGTTTTTGGCATTGAAATGGGCACTGTAGGTGTGTTTACTGTCCTCCACTCCCTGCCGACTTTACTTCCCCATTGACTTGCATTGGGTTTCGTGTTTCAGTCGGCCTCCGACTTTTCCCTATAGTCGGCCGATTTCGTTTGACCCGACTTTTGTGAAAGTCGGGTTTCATGAAACCTGACTCGACCCGAAAAAAGGCAAAGTCGCTCATCTCTACCCTAGAGGGAGGCCTTAAAGAAATACCTGCAGACTTGTCTTGCTGCAGGTCATATAAGACCCTTCAAGTCCCCTGTGGCTGTGGGATTCTTTTTGTCAAAAAGAAAGATGGGGGTCTTAGGCCGTGTATGGATTTCAGGTAGATTAACAAGATCACTGTGCGCAATCTTTACAATTTGCCTCATTCTGTATTTGTTTAACCAATTAGTTGGAGCCAAGTAGTTCTGTAAGATTGATCTCCGTGGGGCATATAATTTGCTGCGGATTAAAGAAGGCGATGAATGGAAGGCAGTTTTTAATAAGCCTGAAGGTCATTTTGAGTGTCTAGTAATGCCTTTCGGCCTTACAAATGCCCCGACGTTCTTTCAAAATTTCATCAACGACATTCTGAGGCCGTTGATCAGTAGGAGTGTTATCGTTTATTTGTATGATATTTTGATCTACTCCCCCGATCTGAAGTCGCATTGGCAAAGAGTCCGCAAGGTTCTTCAGATTCTGAGAGAAAACTCACTCTTTGCTAAACTAGAGAAATGCGAGTTTGCTTTACAGAAAATTAGTTTTTTGGGGTACATTGTTTCCAGTGATGGGTTTGAGATGGACCCGGTGAAGGTTCAGGTGGTATTGGAGTGGCCTAGACCTGAATGCTTGAAGTCAATTCAGAGATTCTTGGGGTTTGCTAATTATTACAGAAAATTCATAAAGAATTTTTCTGTTATCGCCAAACCCCCTTACTGATCTGACTAAGAAGGGTGCCAATACTGTCCAATGGTCCCCTGAGGCTGATAAGGCCTTTGAGCATCCTAAGGAGAAGTTTAGCTCTGCTCCTGTGTTGATCCAGACAGACGAGACTAAGCCCTTTCTGGTAGAGGTGGATGCCTCATCAGTAGTAGTGGGGGCTGTTCTGTTACAAGAGGGAGAGGATGGGGTAAATCCCTGTGCGTTCTTCTCTAATAAATTTTCCGAGGCAGAGCTCAACTACGATGTTGGTAACTGAGAATTGCTGGCTATTAAGCTTGCGTTTGAGCATTGGCAACATTTTTTGGGGGGCGCTATACCCCCTATACAAGTCTTTACTGATGATAAGAATTTGATCTATCTGGATGGTGCTAAACATTTGAATGCTCGTCAAGCTAGGTGGGCATTGTTTTTTGCCCAGTTCCATTTCTCTGTGACATATATCCCTGGGACAAAGAATGTTAAAGCTGATGCTTTGTCTCGAAGTTTCTCCCCAGCGGTTAATACTGAAAAGGAGGAATCTATTCTGCAGAAAGAGGTGGTAGCTTTAGGTTCTGAGTTGTAAAATAGCATTCATAAAGCCCAGGATGTAGCCCCAACCAACACTCTGTATGGGAAATTATTTGTGCCTAAAGCCCTGAGGAGAGCTTTGTTTGCGGAATGTCATGAGTAGTGTTGAGCATTCCGATACCGCAAGTATCGGGTATCGGCCGATACTTGCTGTATCGGAATTCCGATACCGACTTCCGATATTTTTTCAATATCGGAATTCGGCATCGGAATCGGAAGTTCAAAGTTGATTGACGGCCTGACGTCATCATGATGCGCGGTGTGTGCGCATCATGATGCGCCGTCATTTCGGGCCTTCCGGGGGTCTCTGCCGGCCTGCCGGGGGGCTGTGTGGACTGCCCGGGGTCGGTACCGGCCTGCCGGGGGGCTGTGCCGGCCTGCCGGGGGGCTGTGCCGGTGGTCTGTGCACCCTGTGGGGGTCTGTACCGGCCTGCCGGGGGGCTGTGCCGGCCTGCCGGGGGGCTGTGCTGATGTCCGGGGGTCTGTGCAAGCATCGTCCGATGGGACTACAAGTCCCATCTGGCGATGCCTGCTACCATGACAGTGATTGACACATTAGCCAATGATGGGACAGTAGTAGTCCCATCATCCGGCTAATGTGTTAAATGTTAAAAAAAAAAAAAAAAATTCCCACACAGCAATGGCATAAAGTGAGACTAGGGACTTTTTTTTTTTTAAGTGGCGGAGGAATACAGTGCGGAAGGATACCTACCTTCCGTCATTGGATTCCTGCAGCCCGTAGAGAGCGGCAGCATCATCTGATGCTGCAGTTCTCTACCCAAGATCGTCGTGGGACACACTCGTGGACTGCTTCGGATCGTGGGTGAGTATTTTTGTGGTTTGTTATGTTAATATTTATTCCGGAAAAGACAATGGCTTCGGGGAACAATGTGAAAAGTATTGGTAAGTATGTTACTCTATGTTATATGTACTGTATGTCTATGTATGTATTGTATGAATGTATTGTATGTATGTAGTATATATGTGGTATGTATGTAGTATGTATGTAGTATGTATGTAGCATGCATGTAGCATGCAGTATGTATGTAGCATGCATGTAGTATATATGTAGTATGTATGTAGCATGTAGTATGTATGTAGTATGTATGTGGTATGTATGTAGCATGTAGTATGTATGTAGCATGCATGTAGCATGCATGTAGTATGTATGTAGCATGCATGTAGTATGTACACTCACTGGCCACTTTATTAGGTACACCATGCTAGTAACGGGTTGGACCCCCTTTTGCCTTCAGAACTGCCTCAATTCTTCGTGGCAGAGATTCAACAAGGTGCTGGAAGCATTCCTCAGAGATTTTGGACCATATTGACATGATGGCATCACACAGTTGGCGCAGATTTGTCGGCTGCACATCCCTGATGCGAATCTCCCGTTCCACCACATCCCAAAGATGCTCTATTGGATTGAGATCTGGTGACTGAGGAGGCCATTTGAGTACAGTGAACTCATTGTCATGTTCAAGAAACCAATCTGAGATGATTCGAGCTTTATGACATGGCGCATTATCCTGCTGAAAGTAGCCATCAGATGTTGGGTACATTGTGGTCATAAAGGGATGGACATGGTCAGCAACAATACTCAGGTAGGCTGTGGCGTTGCAACGATGCTCAATTGGTACCAAGGGGCCCAAAGAGTGCCAAGAAAAAATTCCCCACACCATGACACCACCACCACCAGCCTGAACCGTTGATACAAGGCAGGATGGATCCATGCTTTCATGTTGTTTACGCCAAATTCTGACCCTACCATCCGAATGTCGCAGCAGAAATCGAGACTCATCAGACCAGGCAAAGTTTTTCCAATCTTCTACTGTCCAATTTCGATGAGCTTGTGCAAATTGTAGCCTCAGTTTCCTGTTCTTAGCTGAGAGGAGTGGTACCCAGTGTGGTCTTCTGCTGCTGTAGCCCATCTGCCTCAAAGTTCGACGCACTGTGCGTTCAGAGATGCTCTTCTGCCTACCTTGGTTGTAACGGGTGGCAATTTGAGTCACTGTTGCCTTTCTATCAGCTCGAACCAGTCTGCCCATTCTCCTCTGACCTCTGGCATCAACAAGGCATTTCCGGCCACAGAACTGCCGCTCACTGGATTTTTTTTCTTTTTCGGACCATTCTCTGTAAACCCTAGAGATGGTTGTGCGTGAAAATCCCAGTAGATCAGCAGTTTCTGAAATACTCAGACCAACCCTTCTGGCACCAACAATCATGCCACGTTCAAAGGCACTCAAATCACCTTTCTTCCCCATACTGATGCTCGGTTTGAACTGCAGGAGATTGTCTTGACCATGTCTACATGCCTAAATGCACTGAGTTGCCGCCATGTGATTGGCTGATTAGAAATTAAGTCTTAACACACAGTTGGACAGGTGTACCTAATAAAGTGGCCAGTGAGTGTATGTAGTATGTATGTAGTATGTATGTAGTATGTATGTAGTATGCATGTAGTATGTATGTAGTATGTATGTAGTATGTATGTGGTATGTATGTAGCATGTAGCATGCATGTAGCATGTACGTAGCATGCATATAGCATGCATGTAGTATGTATGTAGTATGTATGTAGTATGTATGTAGTATGTATGTAGCATGCAGCATGCATGTAGCATGCATGTAGTATGTATGTAGTATGTATGTAGTATGTATGTAGCATGCAGTATGTATGTAGTATGTATGTAGCATGCAGTATGTATGTAGTATGTATGTAGTATGTATGTAGTATATATGTAGTATGTATGTAGCATGTAGTATGTATGTAGCATGTAGTATGTATGTAGCATGCATGTAGTATGTATGTAGTATTTTTTTTTTTTTTTTTTACATTTAACACATTAGCCGGATGATGGGACTACTACTGTCCCATCATTGGCTAATGTGTCAATCACTGTCATGGTAGCAGGCATCGCCCGATGGGACTTGTAGTCCCATCGGACGATGCCTGCACAGACCCCCGAAGCCTGCACAGACCACCGGCAGGCCGGCACAGCCCCCCGGCAGGCCGGCACAGCCCACCGGAGCCTGCACAGACCACCGGCAGGCCGGCACAGCCCCCCGGCAGGCCGGCACAGCCCACCGGAGCCTGCACAGACCACCGGCAGGCCGGCACAGCCCCCCGGCAGGCCGGCACAGACCACCGGAGCCTGCACAGACCCCCCGAAAGGCCCGTACAGACCCCAGAGAGGCTGTACAAGGCAAAAACAGGGTTTTTCTTATTCCGATACCGGAAGTCCCATAGACTTGAATGGGACTTCCGGTATCGGAATCGGCGATACCGATACTTTTTTTAAAGATCGGCCGATCCATTCCGATCCGATACTTTGAAGTATCGGACGGTATCGCTCAACTCTAGTCATGAGTCTTGTTTGGCAGGTCAACCAGGGATTGCCGAGACTAAAACGTCGATCGGTCGGAAATTCTGGGGGCCAGGGTGGCTAAGAGAAATCGTCAAGTGGGTGCATCAGTGTACCGTGTGCGCTAGGCCTTAGGCTTCTCATGCCCCAGCGGCAGGGTTGCTGTGCCCATTAGAGGTTCCTATTTCCCCATGGACGCATCTTGCAATGCATTTTATCACCGACCTGCCGGTCTCTGAGGGTTTTTCTGTCATCTGGGTTGTGGTAGACTGGTTTAATAAGATGTGTCATCTGGTCCCGTTCAATAAATTACCCTGTGCTAAGACACTTGCCAGGGCATTTGTGAAAGAGATTGTCAGACTCCATGGTGTCCCCATGGACATTGTCTCCGATAGGGGACCACAGTTTGTGGCTTGATTTTGGCATGCCTTTTGTGACAGACTTAAGGTTCATTTGTCATTTTCATCAGGTTATCATCCGGAGTCCAATGGACAGACCAAGAGGAAGAACCAGGACGTTGAGCAGTTTTTGAGATGTTTCGTAGCAGACAATCAGGAGATGTGGTTGAAATATCTACCATTAGCTGAGTTTGCTCTCAATAATCATACGTCTTCTTCGGCTGGGTGTTCTTTTTTTGTTGTACTGGGAAGCGTCCATCTTTTGGTCCTTTTTCTAGGATTGGGGCAGCGGTGCCTGAGGAGGAGAGATTTTCTGGAAATTTGGAAAGGTTTTGGACCAGTGTGCTCCATAATCTGAATCAGGCTAATAGGAGGTCTAAAATATTTTAACAAGAAAAGAAGGGAGGCGAGGTTTGTTGTTGGAGACATGGTTTGGTTGTCCTCTAAGAATCTGCTTTTAAAGATCCCTCATAAAAAATTGGGGCCTAAGTTTGTAGGACCCTTCAAAGTGGCTCAGATTGTCAACTTGGCAGCGGTCAGATTGGACATTCCTTCGTCTTGGAAAATTAAATCAGTTTTTCATGTATCTTTGCTGAAGAAAGTTGACACGCCTGATAAGGTGGCTATGCCGTGTGCTCTTCCAATTAATGAGGACTGTGAGTTTGAGATTTCATACATTCTTGATTCCTGGTGGCACAGAGGAGGCTTACAGTATCTCGTGTCCTGGAAGGGTTTCGGTCCTGAGGACAATTCCTGGGTGAAAGCTGTGGACGTCTCAGCCTCAAGAGTAAGGCTTTTCACAGGAGATTTCCAAATAAGGCTTCGGCCTAGAGGATCCAGGGGATCCTCGTTAAAATGGAGGTACTGTTATAATCTGCTCAATTTTTGACTATCCACCATTTTCTTGTAGTGTTCTGGCAGCTGGTCTTTTTCCACTGATGCTGGGTTTGTCTTTGGTCAGGTGATTGAATCACCCTTTATTAACCTGCACCTGTCTCCCATTCCTTGTTGGACAACAGTGTTAATCCGCTTGAAGTCTGGCTTGGAGCCTTGCTTTGCTTTCTGTGTGTTTAATTAGTGCAGTGCTGCAACCTCTGGTTCTGCTAGTCTTAGTTTCTGTTTTGAGTTTGTTTCTGCAGCCTTCTCTGTGTTTCTATCAGGAGATGACTAGTTTTTGTACCCAGTCATTACATCTTTCAGGGACCTCTGTTAGGATTGGGTCACCAAGGAGGAAAACAAGACCAAGCTAAGCTACAGAAAACCAGAGAGGTTGGTAACTAAGCGGATTGCAGACCCCTGATCCTATCCACACAACTAGCAGTAGCCGTGGAGCGTGCCTACGATGATTCTAGATGCCTCAACACAGCCGGAGAACTAAATAAGCCTAAAGCAAGAAAAGGGGAAATCTAAACTGCCCCAGAGCAGACCCGAAAGGAATAGACAGCCCCCAAACATATATTGTCGGTGAGACAAGATGAAAACACAAATACAGGTAGGGAAATAGGCTGAGCAAACGATGGGGCCCACACTAACTAGAAAGGACAGGAAAGGAAAGACACTGTCTGCAATCACGCAAAAAAACCTGCAAAAATGTCCAACACTTCTGATAGCAAAAACTCTGAAGTCACTAGACTTCTCCCACTATATCAGCACTCTGGCATATTCTGAAAGCAGAGCAAAAAGAGGCCAATATAATAAGGGACAAAAAACAAACTGACACAAACAGTAACATAAGGATGGAAATTCAGCACAGCCCCAGCCGGGGCTGGCTGACCACACAAAACTGATTAGACAAAACCAAATCAAATGTGAACAATAGCAAAGAACACTTAGCTTGAGCATGCAGGGACTGAACTGGAAACTAAGATCTTAGGAGGCAGGGAAATTTACCAGCAGGGATAGAGGGAGTTGGCTGTCTTAAAATCCAGTAAGAGACTCCCGATGTCCAATCATCGTCCTCATTATCAGGTGGCAGGCCTCTGTCAATTAGATCAGCTCCATTAGCTCCTGTAACCACCAGAGGGAGCCCGGAAAGAGAACTCTGTTAATACAACCAGCTCCACTACCTTCACTAGCAACCTGAGGTAAGCCAGAAAGTGAATTCACAACAGACCCCCTTCCCCCTATCTATAGGTCTTCGCTTGAGATTAGCCTAGGATCATCGGTGGGTCTATTCACAAGGAATGGGTCGCCCACTCTATCGTAGGGCATCAGCCTAGTCACAGTGCAGGGCCAGTTTTCCCCCTCCTACCCTAGACCTGTGCTGCAGTACCGTAACACTTTACTTTTAGCCTTTCTCTACCTTCTTCCATTTTTAAGGTCACTGTGTAGGTTTACATGAAGGATAAGCACTAATTTTTTTCTCTTGTTCTTTTTAACATCCTTTGGCCTGATCTCAAGCCATGGCAACTTTGTGAATGAATGATCTGTAGGAAGATCGATGTTGTGCAAGTCTAGATGTGTCCACAAAGGTCTTCGCCACCATTATCTTGATAGTGTCAAGCCATCAGGTTGCTTGTCTCTTTCTTTGCCTTGTTCCTTCTATCCTTCCAACCATAATGTCCTTCTTGACTGATTGCTTTCTTGGTATGATGTGTCCAAAGAAGGCAAGTCGTAGCTTGGTGATGCTTGCTTGATTTGTTCCAAAATTGATTTGTTTGTTCTTCTTGCCATTCATGGTATTGATAACATCCTTCTCAAGCACCACATATTGAAGGCATCGATTCTTCTTCTGTTTTGTTTCTTTATCATCCAGATTTCAAATCCATATGTGACTGACCACAAAAAAGACCAAATTATGTATGAGCCATGTCTTCATCACCAGTGACTTCATTGTAAAATAGCTCATCGCTTTTCTCTACCCATCCTAAAAATTAAGTTTTCCGTTTGTGGAAAAAAAAATTGTTGGCACTATCTGTGACATTCATCCTTGCCCCAATCATTTAAACATATCTCCACCAATGTAGAACATTAACCTTTTCTTTTTTCTTGGGTAATATAAATGTTGTGTATACCACCATGTTTTAGTACGATGACTTTTTACACATGCTCTTGGTTAATACATTGCCTTTCGTTAGTTTCTTTACCGTATGTCAAGTGGATCAAAGAAAAATAATGAGTTCTTTTCTGATCCTGTCATAAAGCTGAACAATATTTGGGTTATTGACATTTATGAAAATGAACAGTACTTAGAAATAATGAAGATAAATTCATGGGCATGTCCAAATGATACATCTCATGTGGATATTGTTCATAGATCTTTGTTATATGCTCACATTGTTTTGTTTGACTCAATAAACTTAACAAGTTCTCTGATTGTCAGGGATTGCCTCATGTTATTATTATCCATTAGATTTACAACATGATATCTTACTCTAGAAATTAATTACATTACATTTAATACTAAAGCAGACTTGTTATTAAAACATGCTGCCCAAACTTCATGGCATCATATTATAGTCATCATTCCGACTAGCTACTGTATTGTAGTGTCATTTGTATGAAAGCAAAGGAGACTGAATACAATGAAATCTTAGCTATGAAACCACTATATTCATAAGAGTGATGCCTCCTCCCTCCTTTCCACCTCCTCCTTAATGGTTAACAAGCATTGATGTTTACAGGAAGGTGTTCAAATTTTTTACAATGGAAATGAAACAACCTTCACAGTGCACCCATTGGTTGTGATGCAAATTTATAGAATAGCTCAATGTTTTCCGCTAACAGATTTATGTTGAATCAGAAGAGAATTCGTAGAGGGATTTTCAGTTAAAAGTCAGTCAAAAATCCACCGAACTTCTATAGTTTCCTAAACTCTAGTGACTATGACGAGCAAGAAGTTAAACTAAAAAGATTAACCCACACCTGGGCGAAGCCTTTCAGACAAAATGTGTTTCGGGTGTGGTGGGTACCTAGATATCTGCACTCTGTGGTAACATCAACTTTGCTATTTATATTTTTACTAGATGTGTGCCCAATGCTATCGCATCGGGAGGGCAGTAACATCATGATGGGGGCAGCTTTGTGGCGCTGGGGGTGGCAGCCCACCCACTTCCTTGCAGTCACAACCGGCAGGAAAGATGGTGTTTTGCAGTCTGTGCTGGAGATGGTGTGTGGCGCCACCAGAGGGTGGCCGCACCCAATCTCCAGCACAGGCCTCAAGCCGCGGTCTTTCCTGCTGGCTGTGACTGCACGGAGGTGGGTGGGCAGGCAGCGGCGGGATCCAGCATGTGTAGTTAGGCAGTGGGTCCTGGCGGGGGTCCAGCGGCGGCATCCCTCTCATTACCCCCCTCTCATTACACCCTCACATTATAACCCCTTCATTACACCCCTTTCACAGCATCATGATCACAGCGACAGGCTGGATCCGAGCGGCGGCTGGGATCCAAGCGGAGGCTGGGATCCAACCAGCAGCCGGGATCCCAGCAGCGGTCAGGATCACAGCGGCAGCCTGAATTCGAGTGGCAACTGTGATCCCAGCAGTGGCCTGGATCCGAGCGGCAGCTGGGATCCCAGCTGCGGTCAGTATAGCAGCGGCTTTCGGGATCGCAGCTACGTCCTGAATCTGAGTTGGCATTGGGATCGCAGCTGCGTCCTGCATCCGAGCGGCATCACTCGGGTGTTCCAAAATGGCGGTCGGCGTACTTTCGGTGCGGCGCAGTGGATTGTGGGATACGGGGACATCCAGATGGAAGTGGATGATGGACAATTTAAGGCAATTATGTATATAGATATTTTATTAACTGCTCAGTCTATATATGTATACCATGGCTGGTCATTTATTGCACTTAATTTTATGCAGCTATTAGTGACTAAGGTTTTTATTTATCATAGCCTATCACAGTTAAATTTTTTTTATTGATTAATTGACTATTAGTATATGAGCCTTATACTTATATGCACATATACCCCTGGTGACTACTTACCTGGTTGCATATGCACTTTACCTTATCTGCATTTGCACCACAGATGTTATCATTACTGATGACCCTTGGTTATACACGTTTAGACCATGATGTGCATGTCTAGTTGCACTATTTTCTACCTGCATGTTAGATACTATGGTTTATGCATGTTACATGTGAGTGTTCCATTCATTTTGTAGTGCAGCTAATTTGAAAGGTATTATTTGTGTATTCAGGTATAGCCGCCTTTTTCTTGCCTGTTCTTGTATGTCCTCCTCCTGTTTATTCTATTTGTATTCTAATAAACACTTGTTCTCACATTTATGCATATTTCATACATGCTCTTTAATCTGTTCAATAAAGATGTTGTTACGTCTCCTTTAAAAAAAAAGCCTGATCTCTCTAACTGTTGATTTCTAAAATGATTCAGTGTCAAGTTTCTCTAGGACCTCTCTTCCTCTTGAGACACAGTATTCCAGATGAGGTCTGACCAAAGAGGAGTAGAGGGCAAGAATGACTTCACGTGATCTAGACTGTATGCTTCTGTTAATACATCCTAGAATTGCATTTGCCTTTTTTACTGCTGCATCACACTGTTGACTCATGTTCAGTCTGTGATCTATTAGTATACCCAGTTTATTATATGCCTCAATTCAAAATCTGAACCACGTTGATGTACTGTAGGGAACATATAAAAGGGAATACAAATATCACAGAGTCTGTGTGGCTACTACTTAGCCTTTAAAATTGATGCCCATAAATCTTTTTGGTCTCGTTCCCTTTGTTACTAAGTGGTGAAAACTTTTTTCAAGCTCCTTTATAAATCCATTGCAAGGCCTCTTCTTGAATATTGGGTGCAGTTTTGAGCCTGATGTTCTATTCAGGATATTGGAATACCATAGTGGTTTCAAATGCGGGCTACTACATTAATACATGTATTAGGATGTTTCTCCTACAATGATAGGTTAGAAAAATATGGCTTGTTTAGTTCAGAAACAAGATGCCTCAGATGTGACTTCACTTAAATATATAAATACATGTGTGGTCTATTAAAAATACCTGGCTTGTAATTTATTCTTTCTAAAAACCTTACAAACAATCAGGAAACATTCACTGTGGGTTGAGGTGAATTACAGTAAATATCTAATCGGGAAAGGTTTCTTTACAGGGTAACTGTTTGCCTTCTCTATTACAAGAGGTAATAACGGCAGAAAGAAAAAGGGCTTTACAGTATGCTTATCTCATAACTAATGACATTAAGGGTCATAAATAGTTTCTAAAGAAAAATAATATACAATTAATAGACAAAGATTAAACTTTATGGACCTGTGCCGTTATTTTTTTTTAAATTAAGTCACTTTTATTGGAAACGCCAAACACAGATTTTCCATTTTCCAAATAGCATAAATGACATAACAATTCCATAATATAAAACAGAGATAAAGTCTAGCAACTTCAGTTGCCTAACCAACCGTAATCTCAAATCCCAACATTCCAGAGATGACGAATTTTGTTTTCAGAGCAGTTCTTGAATAACAGAGTATAAAATTCATCAAAGGGGGAGAAGGAAGAAAAAAGAAGACTTACAATTAAAGGGTTAGCACTATAAATATTGTTTCTCTAATTAGATGATTTGTGGGCAGCCCTGGAGAATCCAACCAAGGAATCCATATCTTTTCAAATTGGCAAATCAAGTTATGTTTATGATAATAGACTCCTCTTTCCAACCAGATTATATTACTTATCTTTCATTGTAGCTCTCCAATAAATGGAGGTTATATGTCTTTCCAATGGAATGCAAAAAGTTTTTTTGTGCTTGAAATAAGATACGAGAGATACCTCCATCTTCAAATAATTCCAATATACATTTGTGGGGATATGTTAACAATTTCCCTCCATACACCCTTTCTAGCAAAGATAAGACCTTATTCCAAAATGTTTTTAGCTGTTTACATTCCCACATCACATGTGTCAAATGTGCCTCATCAATCCCACACCTAGGGCATTTTGCATCACGGCAATATCCTTTCTTGTGTAAAAAGCTTGGAGCTTTGTATGCTTTGTCGATTAAATAAAGTTGAGAGAGGCTTTTGGGCCTCACAGTGAGATCATTTGGAAACAGTTTCTAGAATCTCTCTCCATTTCTCCTACATCCGCCACCTCTCATTTAGCTTTAACTTTCAGAGGGAGGATATTCAGTTGGGTTGACAATAGGCACTTATATATGGTAGAAATTAAATTCTTTGCTTGACCAATACTGTCTATGAGGGGTTGATATTTTATGCTAAGATCCATGGAGATCCGATTGAGGTGAGAGATCATGTCATATTTGTAGTTATTGGTAAAAAGTGTTACAAGATAAGTTAAATTCCTCTCGGAGCTGTTGAAAACTTTTAAGGACAGAGCTTGTAAATAAGTGTTCTGTTTCCCAGATCCCTTTTTGCTCCCAATCAGAAAAACCCTGTAAATATGAAACGTTACCCAGATTAGAATTACGCCTTAGCTGTGTGTATTTGGTGTATCCCTTATTAGCCATAAGTTTCTTTCCTCTATCTTACACTTCATACACAAACGCCGTTGTGGTAGTAAGAGGATTCCCTCCAGGAGAAATCCCAGACTCCAGAATAAATAGAGGTTAGGCCCATTTCACATTCTGCAAAAGCACCTGGATTTTCCCAGGTCATCCCTACTTTCCCATCTAAGGAGGTGTGCTCCATTGGGATGCTATAAAATATAGCCATGGATCAGAAATAGCCAGTCCACTCTAATCCTTATTACGTTGGAGAGTTTGTAGTTTTACTCGAGCATGCTGTTTACGTCATATTAATTCCCTGAACATGGTTTGTACTTTACGATAGTATAGTACAGTATAGCATAGTAAAGATAGTAGAGTGTCCTTTTGGGCTGAGAGGTCATGCATAGCCTGGGCAAGCTTCAATTTTCTCACAGCAAGTTGCTGAAACAGGCCAGAAAAATCCCCTTTGTTCAACTGTAATTGTTTTTTTGTTGCTGTACCATTGAAATCCATGTTCTGAGTTTACTGTTAGTGCTCAGCTGGTGAGGTTTATTCACTAAGTCACAGATCAGGGTGTACACTTGGACTAAGGGTGATGACACAGTTGGCTGGACATGCTTGATGACACAAGCAACATGCAGCGAAGACCTAAACAACTAGCTATGCTAGATAGCAGGCAAACATAAGGAGCAGTACACGCTGGAATCCACAGAACCAGACATGTAGACAAATACAGAGGCTTAAAATGTAAAGTAGACCTGGAATTGCTACAGCATTATATGAAAAAGTCCAGGTAAGAGTTTATTATGTTCGCCCAAGGTGAAGGGTTAAAGAGCAGGTCTGACCCAGGATGTAGTTGCAGGTTGCAGATATCACAGGAGTTTGCAGAAATAATTGCAGTGTAACATGACAGTCTTTAGATAACAGTTTGCATTGTTTACAGCAGATCAGAAGGTCTAAAGAATAGTGTAGATAAGTTGCACAAAATAGGAGGTTTCAGATATTATTGCTTCGAAATGTGAACAGTCGCTAGATAACAGTTTGTACTGCTTTTCGCATATAATAGGTTAATCAGAAGCTCTGAGGAGCAGTAGATACAGCTTACAGAAACATAGGTGTTTGCTAAGATGATTGCAGCTTAATTAGAACAGTCTCTAAATAACAGTTTATATTGCTTACAGCAGATGAACAGGTCTAAATAGTTAAGGTTAAGGAGCAGGAATCAGGAGATGTAGAAGCAGGTTTCAAAACAGAAGAGATTGCAGAGGTGATTGCACTGTAAGTTTCTCTAGACAATAGTTTGTAATGCTTACAGCAGATAATGGGTTAGTCAAGAGATCTGAGGAGAAGTAAATGCAGGCTGTAAAAACCACAGGAGTTTGCAGAAATGACCACAACTGGAGGAACTGGATGGTGGCAAAGTACAAAATAGACATCAACTGAACACAACATATACTGACTGAATAATCAGACACACTGGCATGTCTGAGTTGACCTTTAAAAGAATAGAGCCACGAGAAAGGACTGGCCCTTAAAAATTAAGTTTTATTTCTTTATACAACCCCTGGCAAAAATTATGGAATCACCGGCCTTGGAGGATGTTCATTCAGTTGTTTAATTTTGTAGAAAAAAAGCAGATCACAGACATGGCACAAAACTAAAGTCATTTCAAATGGAAACTTTCTGGTTTAAGAAATACTAAAAGAAATCAAGAACAAAAAATATGGTAGTAAGTAATGGTTACTTTTTTTAACCAAGCATAGTGGAAAAATTATGGAGTTACTCAATTCTGAGGGAAAATATTATGGAATCATGAAAAACAAATGGAGTGCCCCGCGGGGCCTGGGGGTACTCGGTACCGGGCCCGTAGACTTCCATGGGGGACGTTGTCACGGCGGCGGCGACCCGGTCTGTGACCCAGAGGCGTCCAGTAATAAAATAGGGTAAAGTTGTGTGGTATTTTTGTGGTAAAAATAAAGATAATGTTTATAGATGGTGAAATACGTGACGCCACCTGTGGTATTCTAGTCAGAGGTGACCAGCACTGCGGTGTTGCTTCTCTGGGATGGATGTTGGGTGCAGCTATGATGTTGTAGCCCTCCACAGGTAGGGCTGTAGTCCCAGGGCAAAGATGTTAAATAAATAGTAAAAGTGGCTGTAAACGATGAGGTGCAGATAAATGAGAGAAAGACACAGAGAGGTGCAGTTTCTTTACCTTTAACTGGTAATAGGTTGCTGTCCGGAGTACCACATACAGGTGATGGAATGAGTCCAGCTTCCCTGGAGGCATTCAGGGGATCCACCTTCCCAAGTGGGGATTTAGGACCTTCCTTTCTGCGCTTTGTGTGTGGGTCTCCGCTGTATATAACTATGCTGCGACCCTCTATTCATGATTGTTTCACTAACCTGTACGGCTGTCAGCGTGAGCCTATTCCACGGGTACTGTCCTTTTCACCGTCATCCCCGGGCTCCTTATCCGCTGACGTGCCCTCAGGTGTTCAATATGCACAGGAATTTACAATCCCCTGTACCTTCAGATTCTGCTTTCAGGACTTACAACTCCTGTCAGCCTTGGACTCTGATGTCCCTTTTCTCTTTATTAGCGCTTCACTCAGGGGTCTGCTATATGCAGTATTTTAGCTTCCCCAGAGTCTCTCAGTCTCTGCTCATGTCCCTTTTCCTTCTTCACAGATCAGCTGCCTGTCTTGAACTGACAGGCTCTTCCAGAAAGATCTCTTTACCTCACGTCCTCGCTATTAACTGTCTTGTCATTTCTCCTCACAGCTCACAGCTGCTTTGTTTCCAAGACAACCCCCTCAGCTCATTTCTAGCTGACTCACCATCCCCTGCTGCTGGCCAGAATTTATAAGGCATCTCCCTTTTCTGACCTGCAGCAGGAAATTGTGATTTAATCTATGCTGCCTGGCATGGGGGTCCCTTTTCTGCCTTCAAGCATGACTTTATGCATTAGAAGGAGGTAATGTCACTGTGACAACCGGACTCTGGGGTGTCACATTCCCCCCCAGTTAAGTGCAGTACTCCTGGACTGAGGAAAATATAACAAGAATTGTTAACAACAACAATTAATGGAAATCTGCAAAGTCTTAAAAATGTAAAAATTATCAAAAACCAGACAAGAAAAAGAAAACACTTGCACAGTTACTGCAGTGACCAGTCCTTAAGCTGCTATCCAGGAATTGTCTTTGTGCTTGTACCTGGAGTTTAGTTGGTGGGAACCGCCTTAACCCACTTTGTGCGCATACTTTATAAAAGGTTCTTACAGTAAGTCTCTGTAGGCTCTCATGCTTAACGGTTACAACTATACATTCTTATTACTTTATTTACATTATTTAATCTCAGTAACGGGCAGGGATCTGACCTCTAGTACTACAGGTGGATCTACACAGTATAGGTATTTCTGTTGACCTGACCTGCTCTCTGATGTGTACTGTTGGTGCATTAGTCACTACGCTATAAGTAGACTTGTGTAAGATAGGTATTCTAGACTGCCTTTTCTCCACTCCTAGACTCAATATGAGATTGTCAGATTCGCTGTTAGCAAGGGATAGATTTCCGCATTCCTCTGCAGATGTGGTATCTGTTACTGGAGCCATTTCATTATGAGTCTCTTCTTCATCTGGTGCAGTAGGCTGATGAAAGGTTAGAACTTGTACTACTATTGCCTGATTTACTTGTGTCCACATTCGAGGAAATTCTCCAAGTATAGTTTAAATCTTTCTTCCACCTCTACTATGGGTTGTGGAGTGTCCTGGACTTCTTTCTTGTCCTTCAATTGATCAGGGCACATCTTTAGATGATCTCTTGAGACTGCTTCGAAGGGTTCTCCTCCATCTTTGCTGATGATACATACTTTGGTGTTATTAAAGTCTGAAGGTATCACGGTGTATGACTCAGCTTCCCACTGATCATCTAGTTTGTGAACACATCTCTTTCTTTTAAGTACTTGTTCTCCTGGTGTCAAGGGAACTGCAGGGGCTTGTTGGTTGTAATTTCTTTCCTGTCTCTGTCTTGCTTGGGACAAACTTTTCTCCACACATTATTGTACTTTGCAGTATTGTTGTTAACGTTTTGTATCCCAGTCTGCATCTAGTGATGTTGTCTCAGGTGTTAAGAGTCCCATGTTTAAATCAATAGGTAACTTGCCAGGTCTTGCTCTCATCAAGTAGGCCGGAGAGCAATTTGTAGAGTTTGCCGGTATATGATTATATAGATCTATCAGATCTGGCAACTTCTCTGGCCACTGGTTTCGTTCTTCCAGAGGTAGGGTCTTCAATAAGTCAATGACCACTTGGTTCATCTCACACATGCCATTTGTCTGTGGATGGTACGGCCTCGTTCTGATTTTCTTGCAACCGTACATGTTACAGAACTCATGGAACACTTCTGCCTCAAAGGCTGCTCCTTGGTCGATGAGCACTTGTTCAGGGTATCCGTGCGGTCGACAAAAGTGTTGCTGAAATGCCTTGGCTGCTGTCTTCGCTGTTTGGTCTTTAACAGGCACAACTACCAAGAACCTTGAGTAATGGTCCATGATGGTCAAAGCATAAGTGTAGCCATTCCTACTCGGAGTTAACGTCACGTAATCCAAAGCTACCAGTTCAAGCAGCTGTTTTGTGATGATCGGCTGTAAAGGGGCTCTCTGGCTGTTATGGTCTTTTCTGCGCAGGTTGCATGGGCCACATTCTCGGCACCACTTCTCAATGCAACTCCTCATGCCAACCCAGTAGAATCTTTCACGAAGTAGGATCTCTAACTTCTTCCAACCGAAGTGTCCTGCTCCATTGTGGTATGCCTCTAAGACCATTGGCGCATCCCTCTTCGGGACTACCACCTGCCAGACCAGTTCGTGTGTGCGCAAGTTGATGTTCCTCCGACACAGTTTACCCTCGTAGATAAACAGCTTGCCTCTCTCCTTCCACAGTTGCTGTGCTTCCTGTGGGTCATCTGGACCAGGGTGTGCATCAGCTTCTGCCAGGCACTCCTTTACTAGGCGAACAGCTGGGTCACTGTCTTGTGTCTCTGCCCCCTCATGATGGGATAATGGGTTCAACGTTACCTCTCTCACGATAAAGCGCTTATTCCTTACTCCTTGGGAGCACTGGGCTGCTATTGGACGGTGGAATGCTGGTAACTTGATTTCTTCGAGTACTTTTGGATCTTCTCCCCCGTCTGGTGAATTAGGCATCTGGGACAACACATCTGCATTAGCGTTCTTATGTCCTGCTCGGTACTTTATGGTGAACTCGTAGTTGGACAGCCAGGCCATCCATCGCTGCTCAAGTGCTCCGAGCTTTGCCGTTTCAAGATGGGTTAGCTGATTATTGTCCATGTAGATGGTGAACTTTGTGGACGCCAAGTAGTGCTTGAAGCGCTCTGTTACTGCCCAGACTATGGCGAGGAACTCCAGCTTAAAGGAACTGTAGTTGTCGGGGTTCCTCTCAGTGGGGCGAAGCTTCCTGCTGGCGTAGGCAATCACTCTCTCTCTGCCTTTCTGCACTTGTGACAGCACTGCTCCCAATCCCACGTTGCTGGCGTCAGTGTAAAGCACAAATGGTTGGTCATAGTCAGGGTAGGCCAGGACCTCATCTCCTGTGAGGGCCAATTTCAACTTGGTGAAGGACTCTTCTATCCTTTTGTTCCACTCGAACGGAAGATTTTTGGTCTTGGCCTTCTTGGATTGGCCCACTAGAAGATCTTGCAGCGGTGCTGCTATCTTGGTGAAGTCCTTGATAAATCTTCGGTAGTAGCCTACTAACCCAAGAAATTGCCTCACTTCATGGATAGTGCTGGGTCTTTTCCAGTCCCGGATAACGGTGACTTTGTCAGGATCGGGTGCCACATCTTCCTCGCTCAACACATGGCCTAGGTACTGCACCTTGGGTTTCAAAAGGTGACATTTGGACGGTTTTATTTTTAGGCAAAAGTTTGACAGGGCTTCGAATACCTTGGCTAGGTGCTTCAAATGGTGTTCATAGGTTTTGGAGAAGACGATGATGTCGTTCAGGTACCGCAGAACGGTTTCAAAGTTTTTATGTCCAAGGCAGCATTCCATTAACCGCTGAAATGTTCCTGGTGCATTGCTGAGCCCGAACGGCATGTAGTTAAACTCGCAGAGGCCCATTGATGTTGTAAATGCTGTCTTCTCTTTGTCTGCCTCTGCCACAGGAACCTGCCAATACCCACTAGTGAGATCTAAGGTAGAGAAATGATTAGCAGTTCTCAGTGCAGCTAGTGATTCCTCAATTCTAGGCAATGGGTACTCGCCTTTATATGTAATGCTGTCAATCCGCCTGTAGTCCACACACATTCTCATAGTGCCATCTTTCTTCTCAACGAGGACTAATGGAGCTGCCCAGGGGCAACAACTGTCTCTGATTACCCCAGCCTTATTCATCTCTCGTAACATACTCTTGGCACATTGGTAGTGTGCTGGGGGTACAAGCCGGTGTCTCTCTTTAAAGGGTGGATGATCTCCGGTGGGGATATGATGTTGAACCCCTTTTGCCTGCCCAAAATCTAGAGGATGCTTGCTGAAGACCCGTTCAAATTCTCGAGCCAATCGGTAAGCCCCATGCTTTTGGTGTGAAGGGGTGGTGTCAGTGCCTATGTGTAGCTGCTGCCCTTCAGAGCCATTCTCTTCCACCTTGTCAGATGGAAGCAAGGGTTCTAGTGTCTCGATTGCATTGTTACTGACGGTGAACAATTTAGCAAGGGTGGCATACCGGGGTAACTGGACCTCTCTCTCCCCACAATTTAAGATGCGTATTGGTACTCTCTCCTTGCGGACATCAACTACCCCTCTGGCTGTCAGGATAGAGGGCCTACTATCAGAATACATGGGTTCTACCAAGGTTTGGTAATCTTGACCCCATAGGCCTATTGCTGCCCAACACCAAATTAACATTTCACTTCTGGGAGGTACTGCAATGGGGAAAGGATCAATTACTTTGACACTGCCGACTTCTCCATCAGACAGCTCTACCTGTTGACTCTGCGTCAGGGCTCTGATCTCCTTTTGCAGGACCCACTGCTGACTGGAGCTGGCGGTCTCGGCTACCTGTTGTAACAAAACAATAATTTATCCAAGACAATTTTCAATTACATTAGCGCCTAAAGTGATCATAGGATGGCATTATCGTTTGTAAACATCAACTATTATCAAACTTTGCGATTGCAATTCTACTCGGCCAATCTTGATGATCACCTCTTTAAATCCCATCTGAGGCAAGGGCTGACCATTGCTGGCAAAAATGGTAAGGTCCTTATCTGGGCTATGAGTAATGTCTGAATCTGCCCAGTACTGCTTAAAAAGAACAAATGGTATCGTTGTCACCTGGGAACCGATGTCCAGTAAAGCATTCATCGGAAAACCGTCAATCACGACAGGCAAGACTGGTCGTCCTCCTACGTACTTGTCTCGCCAATTTGGTGGGCCTGGTCGTCTTACTCCTGAGGGTGGGCCCTTTGCCCCCAGGGGTTGCTTGTTTAAATTACAGTATCTTGCTAGGTGTCCCGCCTTGTTGCAGCGGCGACAGATGGGCTGTCCGACCTCGTAACGATCACTGTCTCTCCCTCTGGTCGGTGGGATCCTCTTCTGCTGTCGCCACGGGACATCTTCTGAACTGGAGGCCAGCTGGATCTTCTTCTTTGGAATCACTTGCAGGGACTGCACAGTTTTTGTGAGTATAGCCACACTTTTAAGTAGTTCCTTGACTTGGAGACGTAAGTCTGCAGCAGAGTCATCATCTTGGGACGGCTTGTCAGTCTCAATAGAGGTATTTTGAAAGGATGCTGTCTCCTGCTGGTATGTAATTGCAGGCTGCTTAGAGGGCTCTGTGCTGCTAGGGTTTGGTTCACGCAGCACTCTGATGGCTCTATCCTTAAAGTGTGCAAAGTCCAATTCAGGATTTTGTAGGGCCATTATGCGCAGCTGTGTCCTTTGATTTTTGGACTGGAGTCCCTCTATGAACTGCTCTGTTAATAATCTATCTTCATCTTGCACGCTCTCAGGATCAACCTGCTTTACAGCCCTTAGTGCCTCCTGAAGATTAAGGGCATAGTCCCGTATACTGTCCTGCACTCTCTGTTTGCACCAAAAAAATCTCATTTTTATCTCTGTTGCAGTGCGGGTATCAAAAGTGTCTTTCAGTCTGGCCTAGATTTGTTTGACAGTCCCTTTATCAGTGTCTGGCAAGGACTTTACTTCCCTCTGAGCCGCACCAGTTAACTGGCCAATGAGGATACTGACTTTTTGGCTTTCTGACAGGGGCTACACTTTGAACAAACTGCATAGTCTTTCGTTAAAATCGCTCAGGGTGTGTGACTCCCCTGAGTACTGAGGTAACCACGCCACTCCTGGTATATATGGCATTGATAGAGGCATTAAGGGGGCTGCAGCTGCGACCGCTGCTGAATCTTCACCCGTGTTGAGCATTTTCTTCCTGCTTTGCACTTGCTCACAATAGAGCTCAACTCCAGCTTCAATGGCACACCCCTCTCTGCTCGCACTCACTGTGTGATGCAGTTATGGCGGTTATTTGAAAGCGCATTAAAGTCTTTAGCACTCAATTTAATAAAGTCTATGGCACACAGTACCCAGCTTTGCCAGGCTCCTTTACCCAGCTTTGCTAGGCTCGCTAAATCCTGTTCGTGACGCCAGTTGGAGCGCCCCGCGGGGCCTGGGGGTACTCAGTACCGGGCCCGTCGACTTCCATGGGGGATGGTGTCACGGCGGCGGCGACCCGGTCCGTGGCCCAGAGGCGTCCAGTAATAAAATAGGGGAAAGTTGTGTGGTATTTTTGTGGTAAAAATAAAGATAATGTTTATAGATGGTGAAATACGTGATGCCACCTGTGGTATTCTAGTCAGAGGTGACCAGCGTTGCGATGTTGCTTCTCTGGAATGGATGTTGGGCACAGCTATGATGTTGTAGCCCTCCACAGGTAGGGCTGTAGTCCCAGGGCAAAGATGTTAAACAAATAGTAAAAGTGACTGTAAACGTTGGGGTGCAGATAAATGAGAGAAAGACACAGAGAGGTGCAGTTTCTTTACCTTTATCTGGTAATAGGTTGCAGTCCGGAGTACCACATACAGGTGATGGAATGAGTCCGGCTCGCCTGGAGGCATTCAGGGGATCCACTTTGCCAGGTGGGGATTTAGGACCTTCCTTTCTGCGCTTTGTGTGTTGGTCTCCGCTGTATATAACTATGCTGCGACCCTCTATTCTTGATAGTTTCACTAACCTGTACGGCTGTCAGCGTGAGCCTATTCCACGGGTACCGTCCTTTTCGCCGTCAGCCCCGGGCTCCTTATCCGCTGACGTGCCCTCAGGTGTTCAATGTGCACAGGAATTTACAATCCCCTGTACTTTCAGATTCAGCTATCAGGAGTTACAACTCCTGTCAGCCTTGGACTCTGATGTGCCTTTTCTCTTTATTAGTGCTTCACTCAGGGGTCTGCTGTATGCCGTATTTTAGCTTCCCTAGAGTCTCTCAGTCTCTGCTCATGTTCCTTTTCCTTCTTCACAGATCAGCTGCCTGTCTTGAACTGACAGGATCTTCCAGAAAGATCTCTTTACCTCACGTCCTCAAGTTTAACTGTCTTGTCATTTCTCCTCACAGCTCACAGCTGCTTCGTTTCCATGACAACCCCCTCAGCTCATTTCTAGCTGACTCACCAACCCCCTCTGCTGGCAAGAATTTATAAGGCATCTCCCTTTTCTGACCTGCAGCAGGAAATTGTGATTTAATCTATGCTGCCTGCCATGGGGGTCCCTTTTCTGCCTCCAAGCATAACTTTACCCATTAGAGGGAGGTAATGTCACTGTGACAACCGGACTCTGGGGTGTCACACAAACAAACAAAAAAACACTCCAACACATCACTAGTATTTTGTTGCACCACCTCTGGCTTTTATAACAGCTTGCAGTCACTTAGGCATGGATTTAATGAGTGTCAAACAGTACTCTTCATCAATCTGGCTCCAACTTTCTCTGATTGCTGTTGCCAGATCAGCTTTGCAGGATGGAGCCTTGACATGGACCATTTTTTTCAACTTCCACCAAAGATTTTCAATTGGATTGAGATCCGGACTGTTTGCAGGCCAAGACATTGACCTTATGTGTCATTTTTCATGGATTGTTTTCACAGTTTTTGCTCTATGGCAGGATGCATTATCATCTTGAAAAATGATTTCATCATCCCCAAACATCCTGTCATTTGATGAGATAAGAAAAGTGTCCAAAATATCAATATAAACTTGTGCATTTATTGAAGATGTAATGACAGCCATCTCCACAGTGCCTTTACCTGACGTGCAGCCCCATATAATCAATGACTGTGGAAATTTGCATGATCTCTTCAGGCAGTCATCTTTATAGATCTCATTGGAACAGCACCAAACAAAATTTACAGCATCATCACCTTGCTCAATGCAGATTCGCGATTCATCACTGAATATGACTTTCACCAATCATACACTGTCCACGATTGCTTTTCCTTAGCCCATTGTAACCTTGTTTTTTTCTGTTTAGGTGTTAATGATGGCATTCATTTAGCTTTTCTGCATGTAAATCCCATTTGCTTTAGGCGGTTTTTTACAGTTCGGTCACAGACGTTGACTCCTGTTTCCTCCAATTCGTTCCTCATTTGTTTTGTTGTGCATTTCCTGTTTTGGAGACATATTGCTTTAACTTTACAGTCTTAAAGCTTTGATGTCTTACTTGGTCTACCAGTATGCTTGCCTTTAACAACCTTCCAATGTTGTTTGCATTTGGTCCAGTTTTTAGACACAGCTGACTGTGAACAACCAACATCTTTTGCAACATTGTATGATGATTTACCCTCTTTTAAGAGTTTGATAATCCTCTCCTTTGTTTCAATTGACATCTCTCGTGTTGGAGCTATGATTCATGTCAGTCCACTTGGTGCAATAGCTCTCCAAGGTGTGATCACTCCTTTTTAGATGCAGACTAAAAGGCAGGTCTAATTTGATGCAGGTGTTAGTTTTGGGAATGAAAATTTACAGGGTGATTCCATAATTTTTTCCCTCAGAATTGAGTGATTCCATAATTTTTTCCCCTATGCTTGGCTAAAAAAAGAAACCATTACTGACTCCACATTTTTTGTACTTGATTTCTTTTATTGTTTCTTAAAGCCAGAAAGTTGCTATTTGAAATTACTTTAGTTTTGTGCCATGTCTGTGATTTGCTTTTTTTCTGCGAAACTAAACAACTGAATGAACATCCTCCAAGGCCGGTGATTACATAATTTTTGCCAGGGGTTGTATAAATGCATAAAAGGCTAGTACCCAATAGCACACGTAAGTAAAATCAACACTAGGGTGTATTGGGTGTCCGAGATCACTCAAGTAATTACTGGAAGTAGATATATAGACCTAATTGGTCCCTCTCCCTGAATTTTCTCCCTTCCTTGCACTTTCTATCTTTTGTGTCTTCACTTTGGGCTGGGGTGCAATAGGGTTAGTAGGGACACTGAAGTTGAGAAGGAGTGCCACAGAGTACAAATTAGGGTGCCAGGCAGCTAGAAAATTCAGGGAGAGGCAGGGACCCATTAGGTCTATGTATCTACCTCCAGTAACTACTTGGGTGATCCGGACACCTCCCAATACACTCTAATGTCGATTTTTACTTATGTGTGCTGTTGGTTACTAGCCTTCTATGCTTTTAGATAAATAAAAGTTAATTGTTAGGGACTAGTGTTGAGCATTCCGATACCGCAAATATCGGGTATCGGCCGATATTCGCGGTATCGGAATTCCGATACTGAGTTCCGATACTTTTTGCATATCGAATACCGGAATCGGAAGTTCCCTGTCAGGAACACCGCATTACACTCGCTCACTGAGCCAGTGCGCGTGTCCTGAGTACAGAAACAGTGCTAAAAGATACCTGTGGAGCAGGGCAGCAGAGGTGACAATGCGTGCTTCAAACTATCGGTGTCAGGATCCTGTCAGCGCCGGAAAGTAAAGATGCACAGGCCTGTGGACGCTGAAGTTAGCAAGCTGGCACAGGACCTATGGTCATGTGACTGCAAGGAGGAGTGGCTTAGCGTCCTGCTTTCAGATATGACAGGACACCATACAACAACTCAGAGTCAGTCAAAACGTAGGTCACACACAGTACGAGCAAACGAGGCACAGGAGGGACAAACAGACAGGTGGTCAGACAAAGCCAAAGGTCATACACAAGAGGGTGATGTGGTACCACGGGGACGAGCAGAGAGAAGTCGGGTCACAAGCAGAGAGTCATACACGAGAGGAGCGCAGTACAAGAGGGACAGGCAGAACTCGTAACAGGGGCAGAACCGGATGAAAACCAAACAAGCAAGCAAGATATCAGGCACAAGGCACACGTACGCACAAGGTCAACTAACTCAGCCGAGGGCAGGAGTATAACTGACACTGAACCTAGGTCCAGTGAGCATTAAATAGCCGCCCTCTGCCAGAGAGAGGCAGAACAATTAACCCCCAGTCTGATCAGGACTGGCCAAAGCGAAACCCCGTCCTGGATCATGACATTCCCATAATGCTATGAGCCAGTCTGATTTGATTCAGCCAATGAGGAATCCTAAGAAGTGTGGGCACATCCTGTTAGGCATGAAGGCATGTTAACTAAAGGCATGGCTGTGATTGGCTGCTGAAATGATGTCATGATGCACTATAAAAGCCGCCGCCGCCATTTTGGGTTCACTCTGCTGTGAATTCAGTTAGGGACAGGACACTGCTCTTGTGACTCTGAGGGACAGTTAGAAATATTGATTTGCTAGATTGTGCTTTACTCAGGCTAGTTTAGCAACCCCTGTGAGAAGCTTTCTTTTGCCTTGCAGCGCTGTTCACAACTGTCTGCAAGGTCTGTGTGAGTGCAGCTCATGCTGTAGTGTGTCCTGCAGTCACCTCTGGTTGTAGGCCGCTCAGCGTGCATCACTGCCTCATACATATTTATTTTTGTTTTATTGCTGCTCATTTTTCATTAATTCTCCTATTAGGGTGTGTGCACACACTGCGGATTCTGCTGAGGTTCCGCAGCGGATTTGGCCGCTGCGGGTCCGCAGCAGTTTTTGCTGCGGTGTACAGTACCATTATTCCCTATGGGAATAAAAAAACGCAGTGTAGACGGTTCGGATTTTTCCGTGCGGTTTTTCTGCGGTTTTGAAAATTCTTTCTGCGGTATCCGCAGCGGTTTGCTATCTCCTCCATTGTGGAGATGAAAAACCACAGGGCAAAACAGCAGAGCAATCCGCAGGTAAAACCGTAGGTCTTTTGACCTGCAGATTTACCAGTGGATTTTACCAAATCTGCAAGGCCAAATCCGCACCCCATTCCGCAGCATGTGCACGTAGCCTAAGTATGCATCCATCCGTATCCATCTACATTGGTTGCAAACACTATATAGGATTAGACAGCGGAGCCTTTCTGCAGCCTTTCAGTGCTAGTGCCCAGTTCTCTGCACTGTTCACAGCTGTCTGTGAGGTCTCTGTGTGTGAGTGCAGCTCACGCTGTAGTGTGTTTTGCAGCCACCTCTGGCTGTAGTCTGCTCAGTGTGCGTCACTGCCTCATGCATTGTTCTTTTTTGCTGTAGTGCTGCTTATTTTTCCTGAATTTCTCCTATTAGTCTGCTTCCATCTGTATCCAGCTAGATTGGTTGCAAACACTATATAGGAGTAGATAGAGGAGCCTTTTTTCTGGCTTGTGCCCTGCAGCCCCAGCCAGATTAGTATTAGCCTATTTTTTGGAGCCTCATCTATTCCTGCATTGTAATAGCTCCAAAAAGTTTGTGATACTATCGCTTTCACATCTTTGGTCACATCCTTTTTGCTTTTTTGAAAAAAAAAACCACGTAAATAAAGTTCACCAAACACTCCACTTGACAGTTGTGTAGGCCACATTAGCTCATATTAAAGTGTAGTCCACACACTTTATAAAATTAGTGTTTCTTATACCTGTTAGCAGCTGTTCAGGAATAAGCACACTAAGCCCCCCCTTTGTACTTTTCTGCCTATCTTTATCAGTCTACCAAGATGAAGAAGGCAGGGAGTTAGGCACGTGGTCGTGGGCATGGAGTTTCAGCAGGGATAGGACGTGGGGATTCTGTGCCTGCTGCGGGCACCAGTGACTCAGCATCCCCCAGTTTTACCAGGGAACAGTCCTTTATGCACAGCTTTGTAGGACCTCGCCGTACCCCACTGCTGCGGGACGAACAAATTGAAGCCGTTGTCGGATGGATGGCAGCTAACGCATCGACTTCAATGACTTCCACATCCTCTCAGGGCCAGAGCACCGAAGAGCAACCATCTGTTGCTTCACCACCTGCCAAATTGCCCAGGCAGTCAGAGAGCCATCTCTACTTCTGTTCTCTGAATCTCTTGGCTTGGAAACAGGGGGCCAGCCAAGCAGCATTCTAGAATGTGAAGAAGAGGGAGTATGCAGTGATGCGCAACTGCTTTGTCCCTCTGAATCTGAAGAGGCGGGTGGGCCAGTGCCTATGGTCAGCACACCTCAGTACGCATCAGATGATGAGACTCAAGTGACACTTTCTGGTGCGTACTGTGCTGGCGAGACTACACAGGAGAAGCAGGTGTTTGAAGAGGGGAGTGTAGATGATGAGGTCCTTGACCCATCATGGCGTGAGGAACAGGAAGGTGGTGGGAGCAGATCTGAGTCAGAGATTCCCCGAACGGCCAAAACAGGAGGGAGAGGGAGGGAGCAGACTTGGTTGCCTGTAGCCTCCACTTCGACACCCATTAGGAGCATTCCTCTTCCAAAACCCAAAACGGGCGCTCCCAGGACTTGCAGTGCATGGTCCTTTTTGACCCAGTTGCAGATGACATTTGCTTTGTCAAATGCAAGCTGTGTAATCAGAAAGTCAAAAGAGGGAAAAGTGTCAGCAACCTCAATACCACAAATATGTGGAAACATGTGCGGACCAACCACGTGGTGGAGTTACAAAGACACACTGAAGACATAGGCCAACCTACAGCACCACCTACCACCTCTTCAGCTTGTGTTGTAGCCTCTTCCTCCAGCTCACACACAGCTGGTTCGGCTTCCTCACAGGATCGCCATGGAAGAACCTCTGGCACTGTTGTCCAGAGACCCAGTGACATTCCACCCACAGCACCACGTTCCCTGTCATCCTCACACTCCCAGGTCACTCTGCAGCCATCGGTAGCACAGGCATGGGAGAAAAGGCGGCCATACTCGGCAAACCATCCCAGAGCACAGGCTCTGAATGCTGGCATTGCAAAACTACTGGCCCTTGAAATGCTTTCATTCAGGCTGGTGGAGACTGACACCTTCCGTAACTTCATGGCATTGGCAGTCCCACAATACACCGTGCCCAGCCGCTTTTATTTCAGCAGGCAAGCCGTCCCTGCCCTGCAAAAGCATGTGGAGGGAAAAATTAAACATGCGCTACTAAACGCCGTCAGTAGCAAGGTCCACCTGACCACCGATGCGTGGACCAGTAAACATGGTCAGGGATGATACCTTTCCCTCACTGCCCATTGGGTCAATGTTGTGGAGCCGGGTACAGATCTTGAGAGTGGCGCTGTACGTGTTCTGCCAACTCCAAGGATTGCAGGAATCCAGTCTGTACACATTGACTCCTCATACTCCAGTTCCTTAGAATCAGCGCTGCAGGAGCTGTCACGGTCTACCTCCACATGGACCCGTGAACGCTTACCTGTTAAAACCGATATGAGCCAAACGTCAACAGGCCTTACTGAAATTAATTTCTTTGGGGAATCAAAGCCACACAGCGCAGGAGCTATGGAATGCCATCAAGCAGGAGAGCGATGTGTGGGTTGTGCCAGCGAATCTCCAGCCAGGCTTGGTAGTTGTGACAATGGCCAAAATCTGGTGGCAGCTCTGGGCCTAGGCAACCTCACTCAAATCCCATGTCTGGCACATGAGCTCAACTTGGTCGTGCAGAGCTTCCTGAGGGACTAGCCGGATCTTGATGCACTGCTGCACAAGGTCCGCATAGCGTGCCCTCACTTGCGGCGTTCCAGCATGGCAAGATCGTGCATTGCAGCTCTGCAGCGCCAATTCCGCCTTCCAGAACATCGCATCATATGTGACCTACCCACCAGATGGAATTCAACGTTACATATGTTGGAGCAGTTGTGTGAGCAGCAGGCAGCAGTAATGGAGTACCAGCTGCATCAGGCGCAAACACGTCGCACTGCGCGCCGGTCACACTTCACCACCACTGAGTGGGCCTCTATGAAGGACATCTGCCATGTTTTGCGTGCCTTCGATGATTACACGCGGATGGCGAGTGCAGATGATGCACTAGTCAGCATGACTGTCCCCCTTATCTGCCTGCTTCAAAAAACACTGCAAGCACTAAGGGAGGAGGTTTTGGAAGAGGTGGAGGATGAGGAGTCACAAATGCCATCTGCTTCTGGACAGTCTGCGCAACGTGGTTCCTCACAAAGGCTTAGGCAGGGTACACTTTGTGAGGAGGATGAGGAGGAGTCAATGGAGGAGGAAGACATCTCTCCAGAGGAGGGAGGTACACAATGCTCTAGAAGTCAGTATGTAGAGCGAGGGTGGGGTGATGCAGAGCAGGCAGAGATGACACCTCAAGCAGGCATTTCTTGGCCAGTTGGGAGTCTGCAGCACATGGTTGATTTCATGCTGCAGTGCCTGAGAAGCGACCGCCGCATCGCCCACATTCTCAACATGGCTGATTATTGGGTGTACACCCTCCTAGATCCTCGCTACCGGGACAACTTACAAAGCCTCATAACACCGTTGAACTGGGAGCGTAAAATGCAGGAGTACCAAGACACACTGGTGCATTCCATCATGTTCTCCATTCCACCCGAGAGCAGTGTTGCTAGTGCTTTGCAAAGCAGCTCTGTGCGTCGAGGCAGTGGAGGAAGCTCTGCACAAAGAGGGAGGAGAAGCAGCGCCTCAGCACAAGGCAAGACCAGGATGGCCAAAATGTGGCAAAGTTTTGTGTGCCCACCACAAATGTCTACACCATCACAGACGGCTCCAGTCAGCAGGAGGCAACGTTTCTGTCAGATGGTGACAGACCACATGTCTTGCCCTCTCAATGTACTCCCAGACGGCTCTTCCCCCTTCAAGTTTTGGGTCTCTAAGCTGGATACCTGGCCAGAGCTTAGCCAGTATGCATTGTAGGTGCTGGCTTGCCCTGCTGCTAGTGTATTATCCGAACGCGTCTTTAGTGCCGCAGGTGGTGTACTAACAGACCGTCGTATGCGACTATCCTCCGATAACGTTGACCAGCTTACTTTTCTGAAAATGAACAAGGCCTGGATCTCGCCGGAATTTGTCAGTCCTCTTCCAGATTAAATAATTGTTTGGCAACAGTATCCAGGTTTCCTGTTGTGTTCATGTTTCTACCACCTGAACTGTAATCCCTGGGCTCCAACATGACCAGTTGCTGCTCAGAAGTGTCGTCTGCACTGAAAAAAAACACTAGCTCCTGTGTTAGTGGGGTTCAGCAACGCCAGCTGCTCCCCTGCTGTGTGTCCGGCAATTTCTCCTGCTCCCTCCACATTCAAACTACATCAGATATTAAACTTGCTCCAAGTAGGCCTCAGCCTACTCCATGATTGACCCTGGGCTCCAACACTGCCAGTTGTTGCTCAGAAGTGCCGTCTGCACAGAAAAAACACTAGCTCTTGTGTTAGTGGGGTTCAGTAACGCCAGCTGCTCCCCTGCTGGGTGTCCGGCAATATCTACTGCTCCCTCCACATTCAAACTACATCAGATTTTAAACTTGCTCCAAGTAGGCCTCAGCCTACTCCATGATTGACCCTGGGCTCCAACACCGCCAGTTGCTGCACAGAGAAAAACACTAGCTCCTGTGTTAGTAGGGTTCAGTAACGCCAGCTGCTCCCCTGCTGTGTGTACGGCAATATCTCCTGCTCTGTTATGATCGGGTAGCCGAGGAGGAAATAAAAAACAATACAAGCTAAGTCTCAGAAAGCCAAAGAGGTTGGTAACTATGCAGACTGCAGAACCCTGATCCTAACACGCAACTAGCAGCAGTCATGGAGCGTTCCTACGGTGGTCCTAGACGCCTCGTCACAATCGGAAAACTAGATAGGCCTAAAGCAGGAAAAGAGGAAAACTAACTGCCCCAGAGCAGACTCCAAAAGAGAGACAGCCCCCCACATGGATTGACAGTGAAGAAAGATGAAAACACAAACAAAGGCAGGAAAATAGGCTGAGCAAACGATAGGGCCTGACTAACTAGAAAGGACAGGAAAGGAAAGACACTGTCTGCAGTCTGCCAAAAAACCCTACAAAATGTCCAACACAACTGATAGCAAAATTAACCCTGAAGTCACTAGACTTCTCCCACTATATCAGCACTCTGAAATATTATGAGACAGAGCAAAACGAGGCCAATCTAATAAGGGACAAAAAAAAGGTAATTTGGCAAATAAGAGTGGAAATTCAGCACAGCCCAGCCGGGCTAGCTGACCACACAAAAAACTGAAAAGACCAACAAGAGCAAGTGTGAACATTAGCAAAAAACAAACTTATCTTTGAGAAGACTGGAACAGAGCTGAGTCCTAGCTGAGTCCTAGACCTGAGAAGCAAACTGAATCACCAGCACCTGGATAGGGTGTCGGCTGTTTTATATCCAGTCTGATACTCCAGAGATCCAATCATTATCTTCCTCACCAGGTGGCTGATCACTACCACTCAAGCCAACCTCACTACCTCCTGTCACCACCAGAGGGAGAACGGAATTGGAACTCTAAACTGGTGGAGCAGAAAATGAGCTCATAACACTGCTCCCTCCACATTCACCCCGCATCAGATATTAAACTTGCTCCAATTAAGCCTCAGCCTACTACTTGATTGACCCTGGGCTCCAACACCGCCAGCTGTTGCTCAGAAGTGCTGTCTGCACTGTCAACATATGCTCCAGTGTTATTGGGGTTCAGTAATGTCAGCTGATCCCCAGCTGTGTGTACGGCAATGTCTCCTGCTCTGTCCACACTCACACAACTAAAGATTTTAAACTTGCTGCAATTAGGACTCTTCCTCCACTCTGTTTGAACTGTAATCCCTGGGCTCCAACACTGCCAGTTGCTGCTCAGAAGTGTCTTTGGCACAGGTAGTCCTTCCTGGCCAGCCTGGTTCCAGCACGCCAGCTGTTTCCGGGAGGTGTCAACGTCACTTTGTCACCAATACGCTGTCCTATCGTGTTGCGGTTGGGTTAGCCGACTCTATGGTGCCTGCAGTTTAGGTGCTTCCTATGTGGGCTACGGGCTCTGGCAATAAAGGCTGGTTCCGTAGTGCCAATAGGACAAGCACCCCCTGTAGGACTGTGGGTTTCGGTAACTGCGGCCGGCTCGCGGCCTTGCAACTTTGTTTTTCATGGGTTCTTTCTGCTGCCCCTCCGGGTTCCAGCACCATCAGCTGGTTCTCGGCAGTGTCTTTGGCTTAGGTGCCTCCATCTCGGTATCCGAGTTCCATCAACGTCTGCTGGTCCTTGGTAGTGCTTTCTAGCACAGGTACCTCCTGCTTAGTCACCGGGTTCCAGTAACGTCAGTTGGTCCTCGGTAGTGCCATTGGCTCTTGTTCCTTCTGCTACCCATCTGGGTTCCAGCACCGTCAGCTGGTCCTCGGTAGTTCCATTGCCTCTTGCTCCTTCTGCTGCACCTCCGGGTTCCAGCACCGTCAGCTGGTTCTCGGCAATGCCTTTGGCTTAGGTGCCTCCATCTCGGTATCCGAGTTCCAGCATCGTGTGCTGGTCCTTGGTAGTGCTTTCTTGCCCAGGTACCTCCTGCTTAGTCACCGGGTTCCAGTACCGTCAGCTGGTCCTCGGTAATGCCATTGGCTCTTGTTCCTTCTGCTGCCCCTCCGGGTTCCAGCACCGTCAGCTGTTTCAGGGAAGTGTCAACGTCACGTTGGCACCAATACATTGTCCTGTCGTGTTGCGGTCGGGTTAGCCGACTCTATGGTGCCTGCAGTTTAGGTGCTTCCTATGTGGGCTTCGGGTTCTGGCAATAAAGGCTGGTTCCGTAGTGCCAATAGAACAAGCACCCCCGTAGGACTGTGGGTTTCGGTAACTGGCCGGCTCGCGGCCTTGCAAATTTGTTTTTCATGGGTACCTTCTGCTGCCCCTCCGGGATCCAGCACCGTCAGCTGGTTCTCGGCAGTGCCTTTGGCTTAGGTGCCTCCATCTCGGTATCCGAGCTCCAGCAACGTCTGCTGGTCCTTGGTAGTGCTTTCTAGCACAGGTACCTCCTGCTTAGTCACCGGGTTCCAGTAACATCAGCTGTTCCTCGGTAGTGCCATTGGCTCTTGTTCCTTCTGCTACCCATCCGGGTTCCAGCACCGTCAGCTGGTCCTCAGTAGTTCCATTGCCTCTTGTTCCTTCTGCTGCACTTCTGGGTTCCAGCACCGTCAGCTGGTTCTCGGCAGTGCCTTTGGCTTAGGTGCCTCCATCTCGGTATTTGATTTCCAGCAACGTGTGCTGGTCCTTGGTAGTGCTTTCTGGCACAAGTACCTCCTGCTTAGTAACCAGGTTCCAGTACCATCAGCTACTCCTCGGTAGTGCCATTGGCTCTTGTTCCATCTGCTGCCCCTCCGGGTTCCAGCACCGTCAGCTGGTCCTCGGTAGTTCCATTGGCTCTTGTAGCTTCTGCTACCCATCCGGGTTCCAGTACCGTCAGCTGGTTCTCGGCAGTGCCTTTGGCTTAGGTGCCTCCTTCTCGGTATCCGAGTGCCAGCAACGTCTGCTGGTCCTTCGTAGTGCTTTCTGGCACAGGTACCTCCTGCTTTGTAACCGGGTTCCAGTACCATCAGCTGGTCCTCGGTAGTGCCATTGGCTCTTGATCCTTCTGCTGCCCCTCTGGGTTCCAGCACCATCAGCTTGTTCTCGCCAGTGCCTTTGTCTTAGGTGCCTCCATCTCGGTATCCAAGTTCCAGCAATGTCTGCTGGTCCTTGGTAGTGCTTTCTAGCACAGGTACCTCCTGCTTAGTAACCGGGTTCCAGTACCATCAGCTGGTCCTCGGTAGAGCCATTGGCTCTTGTTCCTTCTGCTACCCATCCAGGTTCCAGCACCGTCAGCTCGTCCTCGGTAGTTCCATTGCCTCTTGTTCCTTCTGCTGCACTTCTGGGTTCCAGCACCATCAGCTGGTTCTCGGCAGTGCCTTTGGCTTAGGTGCCTCCATCTCGGTATTCGATTTCCAGCAACGTCTGCTGGTGCTTGGTAGTGCTTTCTGGCACAGGTACCTCCTGCTTAGTAACCGGGTTCCAGTACCATCAGCTACTCCTCGGTAGTGCCATTGGCTCTTGTTCCATCTGCTGCCCCTCCAGGTTCCAGCACCATCAGCTGGTCCTCGGTAGTTCCATTGGCTCTTGTAGCTTCTGCTACCCATCCGGGTTCCAGTACCGTCAGCTGGTTCTCGGCAGTGGCTTTGGCTTAGGTGCCTCCTTCTTGGTATCCGAGTGCCAGCAATGTCTGCTGGTTCGTGGTAGTGCTTTCTGGCACAGGTACCTCCTGCTTAGTAACCGTGTTCCAGTACCATCAGCTGGTCCTCGGTAGTGCCATTGGCTCTTGATCCTTCTGCTGCCCCTCTGGGTTCCAGCACCGTCAGCTTGTTCTCACCAGTGCCTTTGGCTTAGGTGCCTCCATCTCGGTATCCAAGTTCCAGCAACGTCTGCTGGTCCTTGGTAGTGCTTTCTAGCACAGGTACCTCCTGCTTAGTAACTGGGTTCCAGTACCATCAGCTGGTCCTCGGCAGTGCCATTGGCTCTTGTTCCTTCTGCTACCCATCCGGGTTCCAGTACCGTCAGCTGGTTCTCAGCAGTTCCTCAGCCTTCTTGTACCTTCTGCTACATTTCCAAGTTCAAGTCTTTTTAAATGGTTTTTGGTAATCACTCTGGATCTCCCTGACGACGACCCTGAAGACGACGACCCTGAAGACCACCCCGAAGAAGACGACGACACCTAAGACGATGGCCTTGAAGACGACGACCATGAAGACCACCCCAAGGAAGACCAAAATGATGACCCTGAAGAAGATGACTAAGAGGACAAAGAACATGAAGACAACCACCAATATGCAGAACGACAAGAGACAGAAGACCAAGAAGCAGAAGAACAAAAAGCAGAAGAACAGTAAGCATAAGACTAAAAATCAGAGCAAAAGAAATTATTTAAATTATAAGCAGAAGAAGACTAAGCAGTGTATGGGGGTGAGTCCGTTCCTCCTCGCTGTGCCCCTGGAAAATGCCTGCTGCTGCAGGCCAAACTGAACGCGGACAAATCCTGTTGTAAATCTTTTGTGACAGGCAGAATGGAAGGTGTAATCTTCAAACTTTTATAGATAACAACTACAGGAATGCCTGTCACAAATAAGAATATGATGAAGAAGAATAGGAAGAAGATGAAAAGTAGAGTATGAAGAAGAATAATAGTTGAATAAGAAGAATATGAAGAATGTAAAAAAAAGAATAATAGGAAGAAGGTGAAGAAGAAGAAGATGAATAAGGTGAAGAAGAAGTTGATGAAAACGATGCTGCTGCTGCTGCTGAGGATCATGAAGGAGAAAGTGTGGGAGAAGTAAAAAAGAAGGTGAAGAGCATGGAAGTAGTGAAACATACATATCTGACAAAATATAAAAGAGGTTAATATAGTCAATATCTTTGTAAGGCTAGTTTCACACTTGCTTTTTTTTGCAGCGCGTTTTTCCCGCAAAAAAACGCATTGAAAAAACGCATACAAAGGCATACAACTGCTGCGTTTTTTTCAAGCATTTTTATGAGCATGCATGAAAAAAACGCAGCGTTTTTATGCGTTTGTATGCGTTTTTAGTGCGTTTTTACTGCGTTTGCGTTTTTTTCCAACATTAGGTGGCCCCTCACACTAACCCAAACCATGACTTTACTAACCCTAACCCTAACCCTAACCCTAACCCTGACCCTAACCCTAACCCTAACCCTGACCCTAACCCTTAACCAAACCATACTTAACCCTAACCCAAACCCTAAACCCTAACTAACCCTAACCCTAACCCTAACCCTGACCCTAACCCTAACCCTAACCCTAACCCTAACCCTGACCCTAACCCTAACCCTAACCCTGACCCTAACCCTTAACCAAACCATACTTAACCCTAACCCTGACCCTAACCCTAACCCTAACCCTGACCCTAACCCTTAACCAAACCATACTTAGCCCTAACCCTGACCCTAACCCCAACCCTAACCCTGACCCTGACCCTTAACCAAACCATACTTAACCCTAACCCTGACCCTAACCCTAAACCTAACCCTAACCCTGACCCTAACCCTTAACCAAACCATACTTAACCCTAACCCTGACCCTAACCCCAACCCTAACCCTGACCCTGACCCTTAACCAAACCATACTTAACCCTAACCCTGACCCTAACCCCAACCCTAACCCTGACCCTGACCCTTAACCAAACCATACTTAACCCTAACCCTGACCCTAACCCTAACCCTAACCCTAACCCTGACCCTAACCCTTAACCAAACCATACTTAACCCTAACCCTGACCCTAACCCCAACCCTAACCCTGACCCTGACCCTTAACCAAACCATACTTAACCCTAACCCTGACCCTAACCCCAACCCTAACCCTGACCCTGACCCTAACCCTAACCCTAAACCCCCTTAACTAACCCTAACTCTAACCCAAACCCCTAAATTCCATGGTTAACAAAAAAAAACGCATGTGCAAAAAAACGCATACATGAGCATGCCAGTGCGCATGTATGCGCATCCATAGGCTATAATGGCCATTTTTAGCGCAAAACGTGCGCATATGTGCGCATGCGCTTTTTTGCAGGGCCAAAAAATGCAACATGCTGCGTCTGGAAAATACCAACGCACACCCCAAAAAAACGCAGCGCATGAAAATCGCATACATGCGCTTACCAGCGCGCAGGTATGCGCACCCATGTTAAATATAGGGGAAAAAACGCATGCGCAGGTATGCGTTTTTTTCCAGCGCTAAAAAACGCAAATGTGAAACCAGCCTAACTCCGAACGTCTTTAAAAAAAAAAAATATTCCTGCTATTCCATTTGATTGGGCTAAACCTCTAAGCCTTTAATGTCTCCTCCACCTCCCCCAATACATTCTACATTATTATTAGTTGTTTTTCTTCATGTAGAATTTACCTGCAAGGAAAGAAAGGGTTTATTTTAATTCCGATATTTCTGTCCCATTGACTTGCATTGGTTTCCGGTATCGGAATCGGCGATATCCGATACTTTTTGGGTATCGGTCCGATCCAATCCTATATTTCACGATATTGGAAGGTATCGCTCAACACTTTTAGGGACCAATTCTTTCTTGCAGATGTAACTGTTTATTTTTGGCCTCAAATAGTTATTTATGGTTTGGTGTTTAGTTTTGACTTAAAGGCTTTGGATGATGATGTCAGAGAGTAATGCCAATTGCTAATGTCAAATTGTGAATCAAGCCTAGAGCATGATAAAGGGTGGTGGTCATAGGGTAAGGGAGTGGAGCTCAACCTTGGAGTTGAGACGTGTGTAGCACCTGGCTGACAAAATCCAACTAAAAAAAAGGGTGCACTATTATGCCCACAGGTGGTATGGTGCTCACTTTATTCTTTTTATGCCACTGCCAAAATTCTTATTTAGATGCTGTTTTATGGCATGGCACTATACAATTTGGAACAGATTGGCACTACTATTATGTGCACATCTTAGCATCTACATATAGCATTTTCATGTAAAGCAAAATATTAACACTAAATGTCATGATTTCTATATCATAGAATATTTAGAAATGCAATTGAAAGGATTCTGTCTATCTAGCAGAGTTATTCAAAAGTTTAGCAACGCAAAGAGACCTTTTATTTACTGCCTGGAAGAATCAATGCCAATGAACCTTATAACAAAAATGCACAATCGATCTTTTAGTGTTTAATTAGATTTTCATTTCCTTGGTGGAAAAAAACCCACACAACTGAGTATAAAAAAGTAAATCTTAAAAACACTGTAAATTCTATAAGCAACGGTGTGTTTGGAAATGCTGCCTTGAGGGCAATCACTGGTCTCAGCACATACCTTCCAGGTAAATGATGTAAATTATTAAACACCGTGCACTTTGCTACTCCATTCTAAATGTGTTTGGCCTTGATACTTTATAGTACATCATTTATATTGATGAACAGAGGTGCGGGTGAATTGACAGCACATTCAGACTAATATATTCATTGTCTGGTTTCCTTCATGACTGGTGATTGCTTGGGTACTAAAATAAATTCAAAACAAATACTCTGTATTACCGTGTGAGTGAGTCAGGAGCACTTCTGTACAGGCTGCCTCTGGTTTTTCTTTCACATTAGATAATCCTGGATTTTACCACCCCAGCTTCAAAGTTTGTTCTTATGCCCCTAGAGAGAAGTAGAGCCATTGATGCCACTACTATAGCATGTTTCTATAGATCTCAAGCACGCAGTTCATTTTAGACAGCCCAGGGATGTACAGGAACTGGGGGCTTTTTGCCAATCAGAGTGGGCAGCTTTACTATCTGAGAAAATAAAGAACTTTATCCACAACTACCACAAAAGACTTGAAGCTGTCATTGATGTTATTGGGGGCAATACATAGTATTAAGAAATGGGGTATGTGAACTTTTGATAAGGATCATTTGCATGTTTTGGGTTGTCTTTATGATTTAAAAAGAGAAAACAAAGTCGTTTGACAATAAAAGTACAGGCTGGAGCAAGCCACCCCTCCCTCCCAGTGGCGTGGGCAAAGGCCGATGTGACAGGGGGTTGGAGGGGTGGGGACAGGGCCTGTGTGGTGTATTATGCAAAAAAGGGGTTTCATAGGGGGAGCTGGGGGTGGGATTTAGGCAGTTCTCGCTCTGGAGGCATCGTGAGCAGTCCCCTCATCTTACCATGGGGTCTATTGAAGGGGTCCTGGAGAGGCTGCAGGTGGCTGGAGGCCCAGGTGTTAGCGATTATCGGTGGTGGCAGGGAGACAGTGCCGGCAGAGGACGCAGGTGAGCAGCGTCCCCGGCGTGTGCGGCCTCGCGGCCTCCGGAGCAAATGTCCCCCCGACGCACCTGCGCTGTCTCAGCACTGGCGCAGGTGCCCCTCTGGGGATCCTTCAGGCATGGTGCCTGCCCGGAAGCGTTCAAGCAGGCCCAGTTTGGGAGGAATCCAAGAGCATCTCTGCTCGCACTGTAGTGGTTCCTCACATGGTGCCACAAGATGTTTTAGAAAAAACAAGGCGAAGACGAAAAGTAATAATACCAAAGTGGGTGACGCCAGTGAAGCTGGACGCGATGGTCCCTTATCTAAGTAGGTTTCTAGACAGGGGTAAGGCGGAGCTCTTGTTGTCTGGTTTTAGGGATGGTTTCAGGATCCCTGCTCCTCCTTTTGAGATATCTCTGGTTTTGAGGACTCTTAGGTCAGAAGAGCAATATGCCGAAGTGGTTATGGAAAAGTTAGGTAAGGAAGTCGCTTTGGGTAAGATGGCCAGGCCGTTTAGTTTTCCTCTGTCTGTTGATTTAGTTGTGTTGCCTTTTGGTGTGGTTCCGAAAAAGGAGCCGAATAAGATCAGGCTTATTCATCATCTGTCGTATCCCCATGGGAGGTCCATGAATGACCCGGAGCTTTGCGCCGTGAGTTATACGTCATTTGATGGGGTGGCGCGCTGGGTTCGCAGCTGTGGCAGAGGGGCACTTTTGGCAAAAACAGGTATCGAATCTTCTTTTCCCATGTTACCCGTTCACCATGAGAGTGTAAGGCTTTTGTGTTGTTATTGGGGAGGGGCTTTTTTTGTTGACAGATATTTACTAATGGAATGCTCTCTGCCTTGTGTGTTTTTCGAGGCTTTTTAGTTCGTTTCTTGAAGGAGTTGTTCATGATGTTTTCGGCTTTGATTCCCTGATACACCATTTGGATGATTTTTTGGGGTATTGGGCCTGGTCAGTCCAAGTGCTACGAAGTGATTTTGAGGACAGTTGACTGGGTAGCGGAGCGGTTCTCGGTGCCGCTGACCCCTGGGAAAGCGGAAGGGTCTGGTACGAGCCTTTCCTTCTTTGGAAACATAATTGACACAGTGAATTGGGAGTTTAGATTGCCTGAGGAGAAGGTGGTAGCTTTGTGGGAGGAGGTGGTGCAGGTGAGGTGTTTGAGAAAGCTGTCTTTTAGGGAAGTTCAGTCACTTCTTGGGAAGTTGAATTTTGCTTGCCGCATTATCCCGATGGGTAGAATTTTTTCTCTTTGGTTGGCCATTGCCACAGCTGGAGTTCGGGCTCCACATCATTTTATTCGCTTATCTAGCAAGCACCTGCCGTTATTTGCTCATTGAAGAGGTGGTTGGTAATGCCGAGCTGGATATGTTTACAGATGCTTTATGCGATGTTGGTTTTGGAGCATATTTTATAGGTCAGTGGTGTGTGGCTATGTGGTCAGAGAAATGGTTTTCGTCGAGTTTCGTCAAGAATGTAACATTGCTGGAGATATTTCCCATTCTGGTAGCCGTGCATTTGTGGAGGAATGATTTTCAAGACAGGAGAATTTCAATTGTGATAACATGGTTGTGGTGTGTGCGATCAATAGTTTGACGTCATCTTCACCTCTGGTAATCCGGGTTCTTCGACAGTTGGTTGTGTCTTGCTTGTCCATAAATGCTTACGTTACTGCCTTGCATATGCCAGGTGTGAAGAATTCCATTGCTGATTCACTGTCTCGTATGCAGTGGGAGCGTTTCCGGTCGCTGGCCCTGGATGTGGAAGAACAGGGTTTGGAGTGCCCGGCAGAGCTTTATAGTGTGGTCTCCGGGCTGCAGAACCTTTGATTCGGGTGTCTTAGGCTTCCAACACGTGGGCCGATTATCAGTCAGTGTGGTGTTCATGGGAGGTTGGTTGATGTCGTGTTTGGGTAGCAGTGCTGGTGCAGATCAGGTGGGAGCCTTATTATTGTGATTGAGTCGGGGGGGCTGAGGGTTGGTCAGCAGCGAAGGTTTCACGGATCAGTGCAGCGTTGGCTTTTGTTTTCAAGCTTCAGGGTCAGAGAGACTTGACGAAAACGTTCTTGGTAAGGCAAGCAATTACAGGCTTTAGGCAAAGAGGTAGTCGTGGGGATGGGAGGAGCCCATTTTCATTTAGCATGTTGGAGTGGTTAGGGGCGATTATGGAGGAAATTTGTGTTTATGATTTTGAGGCTGCACTGTTTTTTTCTCTTGCTTTTTTTAGGGCGTTAAGGTTTTGGGAAATTGTGTCTTCCAGTAAGAGTAGAGGGGGAGGCTTGTTGGTCAGGGACATGGTGCTGACTGAGAGTCTGTTGGAGTTTTGCCTCAGACGACTGAAAACAGACCAGGAAGGGAAGGGTAAATTGGTAGTGTTACGGGTGGTGCCAGGATCTTTGATGTTCCCAGTACTCTGCTTACAGTCTTTTAATAATTTTCGGCATGATCAAGGGGGACCGCTATTGTGTCATGAGGATGGCTCTTTTCTGTCAAAATTTCAGTTAGTTAAGGTTTTCAGGAAGGGTTTGGCTTTGCTGGGTTTAGATGCTTCTCGATTTGCATCTCATTCTTTTCGGATTGGGGCATCAATTGAGGCGGCGGTTTGTGGTTTAAGCCCTGAAATGGTGCAGCAGATTAGGAGATGGGATTCCAAGCATTACAGGAGTTACATTAGGCCTCAAGGGGTCGGGGCGGTTCCATATGATTGAGATGATTGTTGCTACTTTGTTTATGAGAGTTGGTGGTAAGATGTTTGTGTTTTGCTATAGGTCCCACTCCTCTGTTGGTGTGAATCTTGGGCCATTCATACGTTCATTGGGGAGCAAGGCGTGCAGATGTGCGGCATGAGGGAAGGCAACTCGGTTTCCACAGGAATGTAGCTGTGATCAGGTGGCTGGGTTTCAGGGGGATGGAGTGGAACAGGGTCAGGAGGTTCATAATAGTGTTAGGCTTGATAGGTCATCTGATATTTTGGTTCTGCACATCGGGGGTAGTGACCTGGGGGTTCACCGTTTCGAGAGTTTGTGAGGGACATTAAGCATGATTTGCTTAGGTTATGGTTATCTTTTTGTGGTCTGACCGTGGTGTGGTCAGATATTGTTTCGCGGAAATGCTGACAGCACGCTAGATCGATTGATAAGATCAATAAGGCGAGAATAAAAGTTAAGCGGGTGGTGTCAAGTATTGTGGTTAGGAATGGAGGTATGGCAGTGCGTAATTTTGAGTTGGAGGAAGGGGATGGGGTACATTTGAATGCTGTAGGCATTGATCTGTGGGCTCTTGGTTTACAGAGTGGTATTGAGAGGGCCATAGCAGTTTGATGTGGGTGGTCTCAGGTATTTGAGGTGGTTAAACACCCACGGTGTGGTGGTTGAGGGGTCCTTGAAGTTGGTGCTAAATTGGTCTGGGGGATCTGTGAGCATATGGATTCCTCAATTGGTATTATATTATAGTTTTCTCGTCTGGTGATTTTTCGAGTTTTTCATCAATGGTTGGTCAGATTCCCAGGGTTAAGTGGACAATGGAACCCCTCGGGGTATTTGGTGCTTCCGAGCTATTGGGGTAACAGCTGGGTGTAACTTATGGTCTGTTATTTTGTCCACATTTTCAGTATGGTTAATCACCAGATTTTGTGAGCTTTAAGGACCCTTCAAGTGTTATTTACTTTATGGTTAAATATTTGTGTTTATAAATAAAGGCTGCTGTGGCCAATTATTATCCAATATATGGTGTCAGCGTCTTTACTTGCGGGAAAGGTCAGAGACAGTCGGTAGTCCCACCTGAACATCGACAATGCTATTGTCAAGTACAGGCCGGAGCAAGCCACCTCTTCCCCCCAGCGGTGTGGCAAAGACCAACATGACAGGGGGTTGGATGGGTGGGGACAGGGCCAATGGGGTGGGGTATGCAAAAAAGGAGTTTTATAGGGGGAGCTCGGGTGTGATTTAGGCAGTTCACGCTCTGGAGGCTTAGAATCATAGAATCATAGAATTGAAGAGTTGGAAGGGACCTCCTGGGCCATCTGGTCCAACCCCCTGCTCAAAGCAGGATTTGCTAAATCATCCCAGACAGATGTCTGTCCAGCCTCTGTTTGAAGACTTCTATTGAAGGAGAACTCACCACCTCTTGTGGCAGTCTGTTCCACTCATTGATCACTCTAACTGTCAAAAAGTTTTTTCTAATATCTAAACTGTGTCTCCTCTCATTCAGTTTCATCCCATTGCTTCTAGTCTTTCCTTGTGCAAATGAGAATAAAGATGATCCTTCTACCATCTGACAGCCCTTGAGATATTTGTAGACAGCTATTAAGTCTCCTCTCAGTCTTCTCTTTTGCAAGCTAAACATTCCCAAATCCTGCAACCTTTCCTCATAAGACAGGGTTTGCAGACCGGTCACTATTCTGGTCGCTTTTTTCTGAACTTGCTCCAGTTTGTTGATGTCTTTTTTAAAATGTGGCGCCCAAAACTGGACACAGTATTCCAGATGAGGTCTGACCAAAGAGGAGTAGAGGGCAATAATGACTTCACGTGATCTAGACTGTATGCTTCTGTTAATACATCCTAGAATTGCATTTGCCTTTTTTGCTGCTGCATCACACTGTTGACTCATATTCAGTCTGTGATCTATTAGTATACCCAAGTCTTTTTCACATGTGCTGTTGCTTAGCCCTATTCCTCCCATTCTGTATATGCTTTTTTCATTTTTATTGCCCAGATGTAGTACTTTGCATTTTTCCCTGTTAAAAACCATTCTGTTAGTTGCTGCCCACTGCTCCAGTTTATTTATATCTTTTTGAATCCTCTCTCTATTCTCTAGTATTAGCTATCCCTCCTAGCATTGTGTCATCAGCAAATTTAATCAGTTTACCCTCAATTCCTTCATCTAAATCGTTGATAAAGATGTTGAACAATACAGGGCCCAGGACAGAGCCCTGTGGTACCCTAGTTGAGACATTCTTCCAACTGGATGTTCAGCCACTTGCGACCACTCTTTGAGTCTGATCACTAAGCCAGTTATGAATCCACCTAACAGTTTCCTTGTCCATTTCATACTTAGTCATTTTTTCAATAAGGATTGTGTGAGATACTTTGTCAAATGCTTTGCTGGTCAAGATATACTATATCTACAGCATTTCCCTGATCCACCCAATCAGTGATTCTGTCATAGAAGGAAATTAAGTTAGTCTGACATGACTTATTAGTTACAAACCCATGCTGACTCTGTTTAATCACTTCATTCTTATCTAGGTATGCACATACATGTTGTTTAATAATTTGTTCAAAGATCTTTCCTGGTATAGAAGTCAGACTCACCGGCCTATAGTTCCCTGGGTCCACCTTCTTCCCCTTTTTGAAGATAGGAGCAACATTTGCTCTTCTCCAGTCTTCTGGGACTTCTCCTGTTCTCCAACTGTTCTCTAACTGGTGGGTTAGTTTGGGGAATTTTGTTTGTTTTTTTGTCATTGTAGCTATGCTGCGGTTTGGGGGGTCTTTGAAATTGGTGTTAAATTGGTCTGGGGGATCTGTGGGTATATGGATTCCTCAATTGATATTATATTATGGTTTTCTGGTGTGATGATTTTTGTGGGCTTTTGGCAATGGTTGGTTGGATCCCCAGTATTAAGTGGACAATGGAACCCCTCAGGGTATTTGGTGGTCGTGATCTAGTGGGGTAACCGCTGAGAGTAAGCTATGGTCTGCTATTTTGTCCACGTTTTCAGTATGGTTAATCATCAGATTTTGTGAGCTTCCAGGACCCTTCCTGTGTTATTTACTTTACAGTTAAATATTTGTATGTTTGTAAATAAAGGCTTCTGTGGCCAATTATTATCCAACATATGGTGTCAGCGTCTTTACTTAGGGCCCTGGGTTCAGGGAAGGGATTGATTAATTACGAGAAAGGTCAGAGACAGTCGGTAGTCCCTCCTGAACATCGACAATACCAATGTCATGGCTTCACCCAACCTCTAAACATGTGAGGAGAAAAAGTTTTGGAGTTATCATTTATATTCTCTGAAAAAAGGGGAAGAAAGCAAAAATTCTGTCGTGGTATGTAAACTTTTGGGCACAACTGTAGTGTAGTTGGCCAAATCTGCCAATATCGGTCTTCAGGCTACTGAATATGAAGTCCATCCAACTCTTCTCTGAGGAGAAGAGTCAGGCAATGTGATTTTTACAGACTCTTTTGTTCTTCAGTATTGGTGATGAGTGGACCTGTCGATGTTTGGGTCTGTCGAGTTCTGCTTGACTTTAAAAAACAGTTCAGCTCAGGTACCAGAACCCAAACCCAGACCCCATTCAACAGAATGGGGAGCACAAACATCTGGCGTATTCCATGCTGTCATCTGTATGACAGCGTGCAAAAAAAATCTTCTCTGATTGGCGGTAAGTTCGTTACCGCCATCAGAGCGCTGCAGTTAACACAATGTCACACAGATGACAGTGTCTGATTCAGCAGCCATAAAAAGGTTACCGCTCGTTACAGGCATCGACTGATGAGAGTACTACTCTCATCATCATACGCCTGTTCTCGCTGATAGCAAAAAGAGCAGGCATGTGATGATGAGAGTACTGTGAACAGCAAGCGCCTGTGAATGAATAAATAAATAAATAAAAGTTAAAAAAAGTCATGGTATCCCCTGTATTCTTGCTAACCAGGGCAGGTAAAGCTCACAGCTGTGAGATGCAGCCCCAGCTGTCAGCCTCATCTTTCTGGCAATCAAAAATAGAGGGGTCCCCACGCCTTATTTTTTAAATTATCTAAGTAAATAATTTTAAAAAACGGCTTGGGATTCCCCCATTTTTGACAATCAGTTAAATTAAAGCAGACAGTTGGGGGCTGGTATACCCATGGCGCTCGCGCTGACATCACGTATGTGAAGTGAGTTCATTGGCTGTGAACTCGCAGGTCCTGTCTCATGGCACCGTGAGCAGGAGAACTTTCTAACGCCCGCGGTGCCCTCAGACAGGGAATAGAAGTTCACGTGCAGACACTGAGCACACGATGCTCAGTTTCTGCTGGATGACAGGCACCTTAACCGCCTCATGCAACCATGCAGCCTGCCATCTAGATGTAGCAGAGCTAGACCAATCGGGGGACAAATGGATTAAAAGCATCTCTACAGAAAGGTGAGGAATATCGTTGTTTGTTTTTTCACCTCTTTTGCAGATGACGAGGGCATGAGGGGAATAGGTGAGGTAGTACAGTATTTTTCGTGTTATAAGACGCTCCAGATTATAAGACGCACCACCAATTTTGAGGAGAAAAATAGGATTTTTTAAAAATAAAATGGTGGTGCTTCTTATAATCCACACGTCTTATTGCTTAACAGGGGTGGTGACTGCGGTGAAACTTGGTCCCAGGGTCGCTGCTGGAGGAGGCAGGAATGGGGTGATGCTGCAGGCTGCAATCTGGTGGTAGCTTCGCTGCAGCACTGCGGGTCTGCTCTTGCTGACTTGTTACCATCCTTCCACTTTATTGCCATCTAGTAGAGGTTGCAGTTACCTGCATTGCTGTAGCATGACAGTTGGAGAGTTGTGACATGGGGGAAACAAGAGGGATGCCACTACTGAGGACTGTACTGTATGTGATATTAAAGTGGAGGAAGAGGAGGGGAGGCCGCTTGATGGAGCACTTGCCATCCATTCATGCACATGCTCTTTCTGGAGAAGGCGCACAACTGTGCAGCTCCCAAAGAAAGGATGTGGTGCAAATCATGCTTACGGAGTGGGTACAGATGAAAGACCTCTGCACCCTTCTGCACAATTTCAAAATCGCTAATAAGATTGTTAGCGCTGACAATGCATCAGCATCACTATTCCGGTCATCTACATTCTGGAGCACACTTTGAATAGTATGAGGTAGAAGGTGGTGGTCCCAGAGAAAGATATATGAAGCAGAGGAGGATGCGGAAAGGAAACAATGTTTTTACGTTCCGGACTGTTGCGAGTGCCATGGGAGAGTGGATTACAGTGATTAACCCCTTACCTACAATTGACGTAATATTCCGTCCATGTGACCATGGACCTAATTACCATGGACGGAATATTACGTCATCGCGATCAGCGGCGCCCACGTGGTGAGCGCCGCTGATCGCGGCCGAGTGTCAGCTAATTATCATAGCTGACACCCGGCACAATGTGTCAGGGGCGGTCACGGACCGCCCCCGACACGTTAACCCCTTGCACACCGCGATCAAACGCGATCGCGGTGTACCGGGGGTTAAGGGGAAGCATCGGCAGGGAGGGGGCTCCCTCCGTGCTTCCCTGAGCCCCCCACGGCAGCGCAATGTGCAGCGCTGCTGCGGGGGACTCCCTTCCTCCAGGCCCCCGAATCCAAGATGGCGACGGGGGCCTTCGGGGGCCTGAGGAAGCTGGCTTCCTCAGTGCCTGCAAAGCGCAGGCATGAGGAAGTCTGCAGCAGTGCCTGTGACAGATCGCTGATCTGTCACAGTGATCTGTGATGTGACAGATCAGCGATCTGTCACAGGACAGTGATGTCCCACCTGGGACAAGGTAATAAAGTAAAAAAAAAAAAAAAAAAGTGTTAAAAATAATTTAAAAAAAATCGCTAAATAAATTAGTTAAAAAAAAAAAAAATATTCCCCAATAAATCCATTTTTTGAAAATAAAAAAAAAACAAAACAATAAAAGTACACATATTTGGTATCGCCGCGTCCGTAATGACCTGCCCTATAAAACTGTCCCATTAGTTAACCCCTTTAGCGAACCCCTTAAAAAATAAAAATAAAAAACGAAGCAAAAAATAATGATTTATTATCATACCACCGAACAAAAAGTGCAATAACGCGCGATCAAAAAGACGCATATAAATATGCATGGTACCGCTGAAAACGTCATCTTGTCCCGCAAAAAACGATCCACCATACAGCATCATCCGCAAAAAAATAAAAAAGTTATAGCTCGCAGAATAAAGCGATACAAAAATAATTATTTTTTATATAAAATTGTTTTCATTGCAAAAAACCGACAAAACATAAAAAAACGACCTAAATGAGGTATCGCTGTAACCGTACTGACCCGAAGAATAAAAATGCGTTATCAATTTTACCGCACGCGGAACGGTGTAAACGCACCCCCCAAAAGAAATTCATGAAAAGCTGGTTTTTGTTCATTCTGCATCCCAAAAATCGGAATAAAAAGCGATCAAAAAATGTCACGTGCCCGAAAATGGTACCAATAAAAACATCAACTCGTCCCGCAAAAAATAAGACCTCACATGACTCGGTGGGTCAAAATATGGAAAAATTATAGCTCACAATATGTGGTGATGCAAAAACTATTTTTACAATAAAAAGCGTCTTTTAGCGTGCGACAGCCGCCAAACATAAAAACTGCCATAAATCGTAAATCAAACCCCCCGTTATCACCCCCTTAGTTAGAGAAAAATAATAAAACTAAAAGAAAATGTATTTATTTCCATTTTCCCGCTAGGGTTAGGGTTAGGGTAGGGTTAGGGCTAGGGTTAGGGTTAGGGCTAGGGTTAGGGCTAGGGTTAGGGTTAGGGATAGGGTTAGGGCTAGGGCTCAGATTAGGGTTAGGGGTGTGTTGAGGTTAGGGTTGGAGTTATAATTGGGGGTTTCCACTGTTTGGGCACATCAGGTGCTCTCCAAAGGCAACATGGCGTCTGATCTCAATTCCAGCCAATTCTGCGTTGAAAAAGTCAAATGGTGCTCCTTCCCTTCCAAGCTCTGCCATGTGCCCAGTGTTTTACCCCCACATGTAGGGTATCAGCCTACTCAGGACAAATTACAAAACAACTTTTGGGGTCCAATTTCTCCTGTTACCCTTAGGAAAATAAAAAATTGGGGGCAAAAATATAATTTTGCGGAAAAAAATGTTTTTTTTATTTTCACGCCCAGGCGTTATAAACTTCTGTGAAGCACTTGGGGGTTCAAAGTGCTCTCCACACATCTAGATAAGCTCCGTGGGGGGTCTAGTTTCCAAAATGGGGTCACTTGTGGGGAGTTTCAATAGTTTAGGTACATCAGGGGCTCTCCAAACGCACATGACACCCGCATACCAATCCATCAAAGTCTGCATTCCAAAACGTCACTACTTCCCTTCCGAGCCCCGACGTGTGCCCATACAGTAGTTTTCTCCCACATATGAGATATCAGCGTACTCAGGACAAATTGGACAACAACTTTTGGGGTCCAATTTCTCCTGTTACCCTTGGGAAAATAAAAAAAATGGGGACTAAAAGATGATGTTTGTTGAAAAAATACGATATTTTTATTTTCACGCCCGGTCGTTATAAACTTCTGTGAAGCACTGGGGGGTTCAAAGTGCTCACCACACATCTAGATAAGTTCATTAGGGGGTCTAGTTTCCAAAATGGGGTCACTTGTGGGGGGTTTCCACTGTTTAGGTACATCAGGGGCTCTCCAAACGCAACATGACACCCGCAGACCATTCCATCAAAGTCTGCATTCCAAAACGTCACTACTTCCCTTCCGAGCCCCGACGTGTGCCCATACAGTAGTTTTCTCCCACATATGAGGTATCAGCGTACTCAGGACAAATTGGACAACAACTTTTGGGGTCCAATTTCTCCTGTTACCCTTGGGAAAATAAAAAAATGGGGACTAAAAGATCATGTTTGTGGAAAAAATACGATTTTTTTATTTTCACGCCCGGTCGTTATAAACTTCTGTGAAGCACTGGGGGGTTCAAAGTGCTCACCACACATCTAGATAAGTTCATTAGGGGGTCTAGTTTCCAAAATGGGGTCACTTGTGGGGGGTTTCCACTGTTTAGGTACATCAAGGGCTCTCCAAACGCAACATGACACCCGCAGACCATTCCATCAAAGTCTGCATTCCAAAACGTCACTACTTCCCTTCCGAGCCCCGACGTGTGCCCATACAGTAGTTTTCTCCCACATATGAGGTATCAGCGTACTCAGGACAAATTGGACAACAACTTTTGGGGTCCAATTTCTCCTGTTACCCTTGGGAAAATAAAAAAATGGGGACTAAAAGATCATGTTTGTGGAAAAAATACGATTTTTTTATTTTCACGCCCGGACGTTATAAACTTCAGTGAAGCACTGGGGGGTTCAAAGTGCTCACCACACATCTAGATAAGTTCCTTGGGGGGTCTAGTTTCCAAAATGGTGTCATTTGTGGGGGGTTTCTACTGTTTTGGTACATCAGGGGCTTTCCTAATGCGACATGGTGTCCGATCTCAATTCCAGCCAAAAACGTCAAATGGCGCTGCTTCCCTTCCGAGCTCTGCCATACGCCCAAATAGTGGTTTACACCCACATGTGGGGTATCAGCGTACTCAGGATAAATTGCACAATATCTTTTAGGGTCCTGTTACTTTTGGAAAAATAAGAATTGAGGGTGAAAAGATCATTTTTGTGGAAAAAATATGATTTTTTAATTGTACTGCTGTACGTTATAAACTTCTGTGAAGCCCTTGGGGGTTCAAAGTTCTCACCACACATCTAGATAAGTTCCTTGGGGGGTCTAGATTCCAAAATGGTGTCATTTGTGGGGGGTTTCCACTGTTTTGGTACATCAGGGGTTTTCCAATCGCGACATGGTGTCCGATCTCAATTCTAGCCAAAAACGTCAAATGGCGCTGCTTCCCTTCCGAGCTCTGCTATGCGCCCAAATAGTCATTTACACCCACATATGGGGTATCAGCGTACTCAGGACAAATTGCACAATAACTTTTAGGGTCCTGTTACCCTTGGAAAAATAAAAATTGTGGGTGAAAAGATCATTTTTGTGGAAAAAATATCATTTTTTAATTGTACCGCTGTACGTTATAAACTTCTGTGAAGCCCTTGTGGGTTCAAAGTTCTCACCACATATCTAGATAAGTTCCTTGGGGGGTCTAGTTTCCAAAATGGGGTCACTTGGGGGGGTTTCCACTGTTTAGGTACATCAGGGGCTCGCCAAACGTGACATGGCGTCCGATCTGAATTCCAGCCAATTTTGCATTGAAAAAGTCAAACGGCGCTCCTTCCATTCTGAGCTCTGCCATGCGCCGAAACAGTGGTTCCCCCCCACATATCAGGTATCAGCGTAGTCAGGACAAATTGCACAATAACTTTTGCAGTCCAATTTCTCCTGTTACCCTTGGTAAAATAAAGAAAATTGAACCTGAAGTATTTTTTTTGTGAAAAAAAGTTAAATGTTCATTTTTTTTTTAATATTCAAAAAATTCCTGTGACGCACCTAAAGGGTTAATAAACTTCTTGAATGTGGTTTTAAGCACCTTGAGGGGTGCAGTTTTTAGAATGGTGTCACTTTTGGGTATTTTCTATCATATAGACCCCTCAAAGTGGCTTCAAATGTGAAGTGGTCCCTAAAAATAAAATGGTGTTGCAAAAATGAGAAATCGCTGGTCAATTTTTAACCCTTATAACTTCCTAGCAAAAAAAAATTTTGGTTGCAAAATTGTGCTGATGTAAAGTAAACATGTGGGAAATGTTATGTATTAAGTTTTTTGTGTGCCGTATCGCTGTGATTTAAGGGCATAAAAATTCAAAGTTGGAAAATTGCGAAATTTTCAAAATTTTCACCAAATTTCCGTTTTTTTCACAAATAAACGCAAGTTATTTGAATGCAATTTTACCACTAACATGAAGTACGATATGTCACGAGAAAACAATGTCAGAATCACCAGGATCCATGAAAGCGTTCCAGAGTTATGACCTCATAAAGGTACAGTGGTCAGAATTGTAAAAATTGGCCCGGTAGTTAACGTGCAAACCACCCTTGGTAGTGAAGGGGTTAAGGGGGGCTCATGGTGCCAGACAAACTGTTAGTGAAGGTGCGGCACTTGTTATCCACATGAGCACTTGCTCTTTCTGGCCCTCATCTACAAGGCGTACCACTGTGCAACTGCCAAAGAAATTTAGTCAAGTAGTGAATCCAATAACAGTTGTCAGTTGTCTTTGGATAGGACAAGCCAATGTTTGTTCAGTAGCGATTTCATTAATGGGTCGCCCTCCCAGGGCTGTGGGGTACTCGGTACCGGGCCGGTGTCAGGGGGATGTGTCACAGCAGCAGTGACCCGGTCCGTGGCCCTGGGCGCCCAAGCAATGGGGAGATGTAGTTAATGGTAGGATAGTTTGTGATGCCACCAGTTGTGTTTGACAAATATGGTGTTAGGCCAACGCTGCATACAGATCCGCTGGGACGGATGGTATGTGCAGCTTAGATGGTAAAGCTCCCCACAGGTGGAGCTGTAGTCCCAGGGCAGTGTAGATGTAGCTGGCACGGGGATGTAACAGTGCCGAAAGCGTAGGGAACAGACAAGACACAGCGGTTGTAGTTTCTGTACATTTACTGAGTTTTTGCAGTCCAGAGTCCTGATTACAGATGGTATTGGAGCAGGTTAGCCTGGAAGCAGATCAGGATTCTCTCTCAGCAGAAGGGCTGTGCAGTCTCCTTCCTAGCGCTTTGTAGTGTGAAGCACTCCAGTACTTAGTTACTCTGAAATGCCTCTCCTCAGATGTTCCTAGAACTTTACTTGTATGCCAGATAGCTGTAGTCTCTCTCGGGGACTCCTCTCCTGAGTCCTGGCTCACTAGACAATTGCTGTTGTGTCCCAAGTCTTTACTGGGAGCAGGGCATTTACAGCCTCCTACTCCTCTGGTATCTGTGGTAGGACCGTCAGTATCTGTACCACCGTGGAGACCAGGCTCCAGTTCTGTGCGCTCTCAAGCTGAGGGAGCTTGCCTTCTGCAGCTCAACCTCTCAGCTTCGCACCTCCTGTCTGCACACTTCACCCTCCGCAGACTGTCTGATCACTTTCCCCCCTGGCCCTCAGAGGACACCCCTTTCCAGAATCCTGGTTCAGAGTTCCCCCTGCTGGCCCGGAGTGGAACTGTGTTGCATGCATTAGGTTAACTGCTGGAGAGACCCATCACTGCTTCCAAGCCTGGCATTACCCTCCCCTGGAGGAAGGCAAAGCCAGTGTGGCGACCATACCCCTGGGGGCACCACATTCCCCCCTAGTGAAAGTCGGCACTCCTGGGCTGAACAAAAACATGAAAAACAACATACAAACATTTAAACAACAATAATTGTACAAGATTTGAAAAAGAGAAAAATGTACAAAAACCCAGAGCTCAAAAATGGTCCTATGATGATAAGTCCAGCATCAATGTCCATGGTCCATCCCTGGGCAAATGGTAAAAGTTTTTGATCACACACAAGTCCTGTGGTTCAGTGTCCATAAAACAAACCAAAGAGAACTCTTACAGGTCACCTGTAGGTACAAAACTTTAAAAACAGTTACATATTTACACAATTTTAACAATTACATTACTTTATATACGATATCTAACTGGTAGTATGCCTTGTGTGGTGCGGGTAGATCTGCATAAGACTGGTGCAGTGGGTAATGTACTGGATACACTACTGGGTGTTCCACATGGCACAGGAATTCTAGATTGTCTAGTAACTCTTGGACGCACCATGGGCATAACAGGTTCACCACTGGCAGGGCGAGGGTTCTCTGGCTCCACTGCAGGTGTGGCCTCTGTTGCCTGATTTTCTCGATCTTCAAGGTCTTCTTGAGTCCTATTCTCCTGTGCTTCTACTTGGGGAAATAACAACACCGGCACCACAATTGCATCATTAACTCTAGTCCAATTCGCAGGGAACTCTCCCAGCACGGTACTTACTGTCTTTTCTTCCTCTGTAGGTGGGATGTTATCCGATCCTCCCGCTTTTTCTTTCAACTGGTCAGGGCATAACTTCAAGTGATCCCTGGATACCGCTGCTGAGGTCCCTCCTCCATCTTTGCTAGCAAGGCATACTTTAGCATTATCAAAGTTCTAGGGCAGAATTGTATAGGGCTCCTCTTCCCATTGATCATACAGCTAATGCAGTCTTATTTTTCTCTTGAGAACTTGTTCTCCCGGCGAAAAAGGAACAGCAGGTGCATTTTGGTTATAAAGTCTCTCCTGCTTCTGCCTTGCCTGAGGAAGACTCTTCTCCACACACTCCTGTACCCTTCTGTACTGCTGCTGCCTCTCCTTGTCCCAGTCAGCATCTGTTGACGTTACTTCAGGCATCAGGACTCCCATGTCCAAGTCAATAGGCAGCTTACCAGGCCTTGCTCTCATCAGGAACGTTGGAGTACAGTTGGTAGAGTTCACTGGGATATGGTTGTAGAGATCTACCATATCGGGTAACTTTTCTTGCCACAGATTTCTCTCCTCCAAGGGCAATGTCTTCAGTAAATCAATCACTACCTGGTTCATCTTCTCGCACATGCCGTTGGTCTGTGGGTGATAAGGTGTTGTCCGGATCTTCTTACAACCATACAAGTTGCAGAACTCATGGAACACTTCTGCCTCGAAAGCTGGACCTTTATCTGTGAGTACTCTTTCAGGATACCCATGTGGCCTACAGAAGTGCTGTTGGAAGGCTCTGGCCGCTGTCCTGGCCGTTAGATCTTTGATGGGCACAACCACCAGGAATCTTGAATAGTGGTCCACAATGGTAAGGGCATAGAGGTAGCCGGACCGGCTTGGAACCAGCTTCACATGGTCCAGGGCTACCAACTCCAGGGGATGTTTGGTGATGATTGGCTGTAAGGGAGCTCTCTGGCTGTCTCGATCCTTTCTGCGCAGGTTGCACTGTCCACACTCCCAGCACCACCTCTCAATGGCCTTCCGCATGCCAGTCCAGTAGAACCTCTCTCGGAGCAATGTTTCCAACTTCTTCCAACCAAAGTGTCCAGCTCCATTGTGGTATGCTCCTAGGACCATTGATGCATCTCTCTTTGGGACCACCACCTGCCAGACCAGCTCATGTGTGCGGGCATTGATACTCCTCCGACACAGCTTCCCTTCATAAATGAACAACCGACCTCTTTCCTTCCACAACTGATGAGTTTCTCCAGGAGCATTCAACTCTGAACGTGAGTCACCTTGTGTCAGCAGCTCTTTCACCAGGCGGACTGCAGGGTCATTATCTTGCGCTTCTGCCCAATCATGATGGGGCAACGGATTCAGAGTGACTTCCTTCAAGCCAGGCTGCCTGTTTCTCACTCCTTGAGCACGTTGGGCTGCCAGTGGCCAGTGGAAGGGAGGCAATTCTACCTCTTCCAGAGCCTCAGGGTCTTCTCCTGCATCTGGCAGATTAGGCATCCTGGATAGCGCATCAGCATTGGCATTCTTGTGCCCTGCCCGGTACTTGATGGTAAACTCATAATTGGATAACCGAGCCATCCATCGCTGCTCCAGTGCTCCTAGCTTGGCAGTGTCCAAGTGGGTCAACGGGTTGTTGTCCGTGAAGATTGTAAACTTGGCAGAAGCTAGGTAATACTTGAACCTTTCGGTGACAGCCCAGACTATGGCAAGGAACTCCAGCTTAAAAGAACTGTAATTATCAGGATTCCTCTCAGTGGGACGCAGCTTCCTGCTGGCGTATGAGATCACTCTCTCTTTTCCATTCTGTACCTGCGACAGTACTGCTCCTAATCACATTGCTGGCATCCGTGTACAGCACAAAGGGTTTGTCATAATCTGGGTAGGCCAGAACTTCGTCACCTGTGAGAGCCATCTTCAATCTGGTGAAAGACATCTCCAACTTTTCAGTCCATTCAAATGTGGAATTCTTCTACTTGCCTTTCTTGGACTGCCCCACCAGAAGGTTTTGGATCGGGGTGGCTATTTCAGTAAAGCCTTTGATGAATCTCCGGTAGTAGCCTACCAGTCCAAGGAATTGGCGTACCTCATGGAGGTTGCTGGGCTTCGTCCAGTCCCGGATGACCGTGACCTTGTCAGGATCTGGTGCCACACCTTCTGCACTGACCACATGACCGAGGTACTGTACCTTAGGCTTCAGGAGGTGGCATTTTGAAGGCTTCACTTTCAGGCCAAAATTGGACAAAGCTTCAAACACTTCGGCCAGGTTTTCCAGATGCTCTTCATAGGTCTTGGAGAAAACAATGACATCATCCAGGTACAACAGGACTGTTTCAAAGTTCATGTGTCCCAGGCAACACTCCATCAGCCGTTGAAAGGTTCCTGGAGCAGTGCAGAGCCCAAATGGCATATAATTGAACTCACAGAGACCCATTGGAGTGGTAAATGCGGTTTTCTCCTTGTCTGCCTCTGCCACGGGAACCTGCCAATACCCACTGGTGAGATCCAAGGTGGAAAAGTAGTTAGCAGTTTTAAGTGCAGCTAATGACTCTTCAATTCTAGGCAATGGGTAGGCATCTTTATGTGTGATACTGTTAAATTTCCTGTAATCAACACACATTCTCATAGTACCATCCTTTTTCTTTACAAACACTATTGGAGCTGCCCATGGGCTACAACTGTCCCTAATGACCCCAGCTTCCTTCATCTCTTTCAACATACTCTTAGCACATTGGTACTGTGTTGGGGGTATAGGTCTGTACCTCTCCTTTATGGGTGGATGGTCTCCAGTGGGGATATGATGTTGCACCCCTTTTGCCTGCCCAAAATCTAGTGGGTGTTTGCTGAATACCCGCTCATACTCTTGTGTCACTCTGTAAACCCCATTTTTCTGCTATGAAGGTGTAGAGTCAGTTCCCACCTGCAGTTGCTGACACCACTCATCTGGCTGCTTCACAGGGCCATTGTCCTCCACCGGATCGGATGAGACCAAAGGCTCTGCTGCCTGCAATGAGTTGTTATTAACAGTGAGCAGTTTAGCAACTGTGGCTTACCGAGGTATTGTGGCTTCCTCCTCCCCACAATTCAGAAGGCGTACAGGTACTCTCCCCTTTCGTACATCAACCACCCCTCTGGCTGTCAGGACAGTGGGCCTGCTATCTGAATATACTGGCTCTACCAATGCCTGGTAATCCTACCCTCTGAGCCCTATGGCAGCCCGACACCAAACCAACATTTCTCATCTAGGGGTATTACAATGGGAAAAGCATCACTCACTCTGACGCTGCCAATCTCTCCACCAGAGAGTTCTACCTGTTGCCTTTGCATCAGGGCTCGGATCTCCTTCTGCAGGACTCTTTGTTCTCCGGAACCAGCAGTCTCAGCCACCTGTTGCAACAAGACAATAACCTCGGACAGACAGTTTTCAATTACATTTGTACCAAGAGTCATCATGGGATTACATTCACGTCGATCAATATCAACAATTATCAGACCTTGTGATTTTAGCTCCATCCGGCCCACTTTAACAGTAATTTCCTTGCATCCAATCTGTGGCAAGGTATGACCATTACTAGCAACTACTGTTAGTTCATCAGTTGGGCCATGGGTGAGTTCAGAATCAGCCCAGTACCTCTTGTACAAAATATTCGGCATAGTGGTCACATGGGAGCCAGTGTCCAGCAAAGCGTTCATGGGGATGCCGTCAATCACCACAGGAAGGATCGGTCTCCCTCCCACATACTTGGTTCTCCAGTTCTTTGGGCCTGCTGAACCTACTCCTGGGGGTTGGCCCTCTGCCCCAGGGGTTGCTCTTTTACAGGACAGTACCTTGCAAGATGACCTGCCTTGTAACAGCGGCGACAGATGGGACGTCCGTTCTGGTCGTAGCAATCGTTGTTCCTTCCTCGAAGTGGCAGGGCTCTCCTCCTCCGGAGCCACGGGACATCCTCTGGACTGGAAGCAAGCTGGACCTTTTCTTTGGAGGAATCCTGCAGGAACTGCACGGTTCTGGTGAGTGCAGCCATCCCTTTGGTCAGCTCCTGGACTTGAAGACGCAGCTCCTCAGTTGGATCTTTATCCAGAGTCTGGGCATCAGCCTCCACAGGGATGGAAGGAAAGGATGTAGCTTCTTGATGGTAGGTGATCGCTGGGCGCCTAGGGGGCGCTGGACGGCTGTCAGAGGATTCCTGTAGTACCCGGATAGCCCTGTCCTTGAAATTAGCAAAGTCCAGATCAGGGTCTTGCAGGGTTAAAATACATAACTGCCCTCTGTGGGTACTGGACAGGAGCCCTTCAATGAACTGCTCCTTTAACAGTTGATCTTCTTCCTTTACACTCTCAGGGTCAACTTGTTTAACTGCTTGCAGCGCCTCCTGCAGGTTGAGAGCATAGTCTCTGATACTGTCCTGTGCCCTCTGGCCAGGACCTTTGCAACAGTCTCTTTATCAGTGTCCTGCCAGGCTTTCACTTCTCTCTGCGCTGCACCCGTTAGCTGTCCAATCAGGATATTCACTTTCTGGTCTTCAGACAGAGGGTAAACTTTAAACAAGCTGCACAGTCTCTCTTTAAATTCACTTAGGGTATGTGACTCACCCGAGTACTGCGGTAGCCAGGCCGCTCCCGGTATGTAGGGCATGGATAGCGGCGTCCGCCGCTGCATTGGCTTGTGGCGCAGACATTCTCTCCCCCCCTAGTTAATGTTAGCCAGGGCCGGGGGTTGCGGGAGCTAACCGGCGGCCGCTTCGCAGGCCCGACGCTCCGAGCTATAGGCCTCAGCTCCTCCTCCTCTCGCACGCTGCCCTCTCTTCCCGCGCGGCACTTCTCTTCTTCGCGCTCTGCGGCAGGCTCCGCCCACGAAGGCCGCCCCTCTTTCTTCCCGCGCGCGCCAAGCAGCGTGGCAATGGCGCAAATGGCGCCAAATTCACACAGTTCACAAACACAGTCTATGGCACACCGGACCGGATGGTGCTGCCAAGCATGCTGGAAGCAATATCTGCTATTCAAATGACCACTTGTTTGCACTGCTCTGGCTTCAGAAGTGTTGTACCATGCCTCCCTGCATTTTCTGATTGCTAGGTCTCCTGAAATCAAGTTTATTTTTAAAACAATAAAAAAATTGGTCACCTGCAGCAGTCAAAACTGTTTTTTGGAGTTTAATACCACTGTAATGTAACACACAGCGTGCAAAAGTGTATTCATGAAAAATTCAATCTATAACCATTTTTCAATGATTTTTTTGGAGTGTTACATAACACCAAAATCTTCTACAAAGCACGTAAAACTCTTTGAGTGTGTAATTGAATGCAGAAAAATTTTTCAATACTTTTTTTGAGTGTTATATGACACTGAATTGTACCACAGAGCACATATTAGTATATGGATGAGTTATTGAATACAGAAAAATGTTCCAACGCTTTTTTGGACTGATATATAACACAGAAATGTAACACAATACACATAATTGTAAATGAATGAGTAATTGAAACAGAAACATTTTTCAACGCTTTTTTGACTTATATATTATCGGACTGTACCACAGAGCACATAATAGTAAATGGATGAATAATTGAATGCAGAAAAATTCTTCAACTCTTTAATGGGGTGTTATATAACACAGAAATGTAACACAAAGCAAGTAATATGGATAACAATATTGTCTCCCCCCAAAAAAAATGTGCTCAACTGCAGCAGCTATACTTTTAGCAATGGACTGCAAAGTCTTAATCCCTGCCTAGAGACTGTATTCAGTCATTCTCCCTACTCCTGCAACTCTCTCATCCTCCATAGGCTAAATGCAGAATGTATCTGATACAAACAGCAAAGCACAAAATTATAACTTACAAAGACAATGGTTCAGCTTCACCACCAGTTCAGCATCAGCGTCTGTTCTTTTATAACCCCTGATGATTTCATACAGCTAGACAATCACAGTAAGGCCACTACCAAGATCGCTACAGCATTACAGTGACTCGCAGAGCAATCCACACTTGTAATTAGAATTTAAAATTGAAGACTGTCTAATGCTCATCAAGTGCCGAGCATATCTGAACTCCGAGATAGTTGCATGACATCCAAGTATCACTACACATTACTACTACAAGAGGTTTTATAACCCCCCTCATTTTTAATTAATAAGCATTGATATCGAACTGGTGCCCCCTTTGCAGATATAACAGCATACAATCTTCTGGAAATAATTTCTGCAAGATTCTAAAGAGGTGTCTATGGGAATTTTTGCCCTTTCATCCAGAAGATCATTCGTGAGGTCAGACACTGATTTTGTAGGAGAGGGCTGAGCTCACAATCTCTAATCTAGCTTAACCCAAAGGTGCTTAATGAAGTTTAAGTCAGGGTTCTTTGTGGGCTAGTCTAGTTCCGTCACTCCAAACTCACCCAACCATGTCTGTATTTACCTTGTGCACTGGGGCACAGACATGCTGAACAGAAAAAGACGTTCCTTGAACTCTCCCCAAAAAGTTTGAAGCATAATATTGTCAAAAATGTGCTCACTGGGGCTTGTGGTTCAAAGCCCACATCTAAAAAACACAGCATTATCCCTTGTTCACCAAATTTTAAATTTGGTACAAGATAGTTAAGGTTCTCTTGGCATTAGCCAAACCTAGTTTTGCTGATTGGACTGCTAGACAGAGAGGTATGATTCATCACTTGACAGATAAGTTTTGACTGCTAAAGAGTGAAGTGGTGACCTGGTTTTCACCACTCCATCTAATGTTTGGCATTGTGCTTAGTTGCATGTGCTGCTCAGTCTTGGAAACCCATGCCATGAATCTTTTGTTCTGAGGTTAATGCCAGAGGAGCTTTTGACTCAGCAGTTATGGAGTAAGCAGGTGGTGACTTTTATGCACTGAGTGACCCCACTATGTAACTTTACATGGTCTCTTACTTTGTGACTGAGTTCTATGGTACCTAAACTCTTCCACTAATGAATTCTGGACATAACAGCAAACACAGTTAAATATAAAATATAAAATATTTTGGCTGTGTTATAATATTAGGTTCTGACAAAAGCAATTGAAATTATATTAGTCTTTTATTACTCATATTATTATTTTTATTATTAATAACTATTATTAGGTACTTTATTTGTACTTTTTCCTTACTTAAAGTTATTATGGGTTCAATAGCAGAAATAAAAAAAAAAGAATGAAAGAAACAGAAGCTCACACATCAAAAGACCACTACGCCCCCTCTATTTGATAGTCGAAGGTACAGCAATGAGTTTCTCCACAGCTGCCATCTGCACAGGAGGGAATGAAGTGGAATTATTTCAAGACAAGTGACACTGATTGATCCCTTCCTAACACAGGAAAATATGATTGCAGGGTAAAACATATTAGTTTTTAAGAGACTAATTTCCTACCCCTGCCAGCCAATCCTAGTGTATTATTGTTGTGGTGTTCTAGAGCAGCCAACAGTCACGCCGGGAAGAGAATGACACGCGTTGTGTGAGCGCCCACAGCCCAATTGACCTTGAGCAACAATAGCAATAGTCTTTTGTAAACCAGAGGATTACAACAGTTCTAGGAAGAGTCTAAACTCAATTAATATTGTTAGGATTACTACAGGAAGATAATGGGAAGACAGTTGTCAGTCTCTAGTGGTTCTTTAATGCTATAATGATCAGGTTTATTAGAATGTTTTCAGCCCATTGTAATCGCTCTGGGTGAGGAATTTTGCTCTTGGCCATGATTTACTTAAAGGAGAACATCAGGCAATAGCAGACTTACATAAATTTGTCAATACTTGATTATTTGGCTGCTGTGTTTTTTTTTGTTTTGCTGTTGGAATAGCTATTTATGTCTTTTCATTTTGTACAGACAACCCAGGTGGCTGCCGTTGTGGTTCGCTTTCCGCAGCTGGTTGGTCTATGATAATTAGCGATAAACAAATCTCATGTGGTTCACTTGATGGGGTAACTTCAGAGCACTCATTTATAACTTTAGAACTCTCTATGACAGAGCTACAGATCTTCCTTCTGAGCATCAAAGGAGGTTGTTAATGTGGATTTCAACTGATGTTCAAAACATCTAATTTAAGAGCTCATACTCATAAACATCCTGCTGTACCCGTAATACATTATCTCTACGGAAGGCCTTTATGTGCAACTTTGTTAGGATGACTTGAAAGTATGGTTGACATGACTTTTGTTCCAGCAGCAATGGTGGCCGCTAGCTCTCCAACGTTAACCACCATTATTAGGTTCTTTTCAGCACCAAAATATTGCAAAAATATTATGAGTGGCTTACCTTAGTTTTAAGCACCACTCCAGCATTTTGTTTTTTTTTATTGCAGTGCCAGAGTAGTGTCATTAATCTAAGTTCCTGGCCCCTAGTCTTAATTTACCAGCAGGCCACTATATCTTTTATCAGTGATGCTCTGGTTGTTTCCTGCAGGTTGTGGCCCACTGGATCATGCCACTATTTACTGGGACGATCCAGAAGTTACAACTCAATTTAAGTATGTGTGAGCCAGAACAAGGCCAGAGTAATGGACTCATAGGCTAAAACTGAGAGCTTGCGACTGTTACCTCTAACTTCCGGTTAGTTAGAAGTTGCGGTTACAAAAAGTTGACGCTTGACTGAAGCGGCGCTGGGAAGAGCTGAAGATGACAGCTGGTAAGTATAATACTTTGGTCAGGGAACTCAGATTAGCAGCCGCACTCCAGTGCTAAAATAAAATAAAATCCAGGAGTAGTGCTTTGATATTTTTTTCGTCTCTCAACCCACCTAAAACAACCCAATTCTTTCAAGACCGATTTTCCCTTGCAATACCTCAGTCTCTTAGACTTTACAGATGCTTCATTTGTGATCTCTACATAGATTGAGACCCACAGATGCTTCTGGGTTAGAATGGGTTTCTCGACTGCTTGTGAAGCCACTAAGATCCTGGGATTAATGAACCTTTTAGTTAAAACATTCCTGAACGACCGTCATCTTTAATCATTCCACATGGAAATGTCAATTTTAACTGGAGAATACATCTTTCTGTGCACTGAAATGACCCATGTGAGATGCACAGAATTAAAACAAATAAGTAATTAAATGGATATCTACAAATAGGGGATAATTTTCTGATTGCTGGGGGTCTGACAGCTAGAACAATGAGAATGGGGCTTTGCAGCTCTATGCTAAACATAACAGTGGTGCACATATTCTGTCTCTGCTTCATTCTTTGTCTATTGAGCTGGCAGAGAAAGCTTAGTTCAATGCTTAGCTATTTCCAGCAGTCCCTTAGTAAATTAATGTAGAGGATGATGGGGATGTACACTTTCTCTCAATTCAAAACTTCTCAATTGGTCAAGTCAATTTAGCCCCCAAAACCCATAACCTAAAACAAATTCTAACAAAAGGTATGTGAACGTGTTTTTTTTAAATCTCTACCATGTGAATTGATCATCAGAAACAAAGTCTACCCAAATCTGCCGACCAGAAGTTAGCTATTTTCAAGATGGCATTTGAAAATTGTCAAAATTGACAAATTCCTCTAACAATTTTATATTTAAGTGTCTTTTTTATTGTTTTTTGACTTTCTTATTCTATCCAACCAAGCATTTTATGGTTTTATCTGTATGTTTTCTTTTGTTCCAGGTTTGAAAAATGAGTACTAATTTTAGTGAGAAAGTTTGCCGGATGGTACCATAATCCAAGTTCTTAAAAATGCAGCAAGTATTCTCTGCTGTTGTCACTGCTGGCTGTAAAGTGCAAGTGCAATGTTAAAAATGTTATGTGAATAAAAAAGACATTCAATCGATGAAATGTGAGTCCAGTAAACTCGAACTGAGGAAAAGTGAACGAGAGTCTGCACAGCCTTTCATTAATCGGCGTGATTGTCTTTTTTGTCCACTTGTTTGCCTTGGAGGTTCTGACTACAGCTATGTAAGGACAGATACATTTGTACATTTGCCAGGACCATCAAGAAGTGCTGTTCAAGTCGATCAGATGATTAGTCATTGAAAGTAAAATGTAGAATTGAGATCTTCATGCACCTGACTGCATATACAGTATCATCATGTATGTAGTGTAAATTTTCAAACTGGATATGATCTGGCACACCAATTTCGAGATGCTTCATCTGGTACTGCTGAAGTGTGTTGGAAATGTGGGCATCCTAAAGATTCTGGCCAAGAACATGCTTTTTAAAAATGTGTGCTTATCTTGAAGAAAATGATGAAGGACAGTTGACCATTTGAGAACTTCAAGAAAAAAATAATAGAGCTTGAAAACCAATGATTTATCTTCTTATGGCATTATATATCTCATAGAACATTACAGAGATACAATCTTCGTCACTGAAGGTTGCGGCTTAAAGAACATTGTCACATTTAAACAGAAGACCTCAGACACATTTTGTTAATTCTACTAAGATTCACTAGTACAAACATAATGCAGAAAGAAAGTCATAATTGATACAGCAGCAAGGCTGAACATGGGCAAAATGAGAATGTTGTGCGTGCTATTAATTTCTACCCAAAGGTTCAGGATCTGAGGCTCCACTCTGCACTCAAATTCAATCCAGAAACATTACGAAACATGTTGAACAAAATATGAAACATGTTGAAAAAATTATATGTGGGGAAACAAATTCAACGGAAAGTTGCCAGTATAGGGCAAGCCATCATACAAACAGCAAGACCAAAAGCTGTCATTGCCCCCAAAAAAGATTGGTTTAGCAATACAGAAGCACCAACATGATTGATCTAATTTCCTCTTGAATATGCTTAGTAAAATGTGGCATAGATCATTGTATAGTGAACTGTTCCAATTTGAAAAGAATACCGCTACCTGTGGCGCACCAGACTAATTTTTCCAAGGTAATGAGCTATTTGACTCTTCTTGGTTGTTTGCCGGTTACAATGTACAGTAGATCACCATGCTATGACAATAGACGGCAAAGGAACATTTCTTGGGATGGCCATGATTGCTGCATTGACCCCAGGAAAAAAGTGAACGTATATTGTGAATAGTAAAAAAAATTAGGGACTAGTAGAGTTGATTTTGGGCAAAAATACAAGAAACTACGAGAAATAAAGATCTTGCATGTTATCACAATTGTAACATCACAGCTGATATAGATATTTAATGGAAACTTTCATTCCATTTCAAGCAACCTGTACCAAATTGGCAGGGAATGTTGCATGTAATTCGCAAGGGGAATACTCATGATGGCCAGTCCTCCATCCTCTTTTTGGCCATGATCAATATGTCATCCGGTAACAAAACGTGCAGTCTATTAACATTAGAATTCATTAATAACTTAGCAAGCAAACATCATGTTCCTTCTATAATAACTTTTGATCAACCCCTGTACTGGAAAGCTAGTGAAATCATGAAAGCTGGCCCACAGGATTCCCATATAAAAAAAATGTCCTTGTGTTTGGTAGTTTCTGCACTTTTATGAATTTCCCTTGGAGTGATAGGTACACTAAAGGATAGGCCAAGTATTTTCGATGTAGTCTAAGGTGAAAATGTCGTAGTGCATGTGCTTAGTGGTAAAACAGTTGAAAGGGCTTTCAGTGGCCAGCTTCTACTGGATAAATGTCTTCAACAGCTACTTATGCAATCTATTCTAAATGACAATCCTGAACTCACTGCACTAATAGATGACACTTAGAATATGTTTTCATGCCTCGTAAAGGGAGAAACCACTAATGAAGCTGTTGTCATGTCTAGTGCAGTAACTAAAACCATTGAAGTTAGTGAAAAATGTAAAACTAGCAAGTTGAGGCTAGCATATCGGCAAATTATAAGTACTGCTCGAGCGCTAATGAAAGCAGATCATACTGGATCTGAGATAAATCATTTGCATGCGATTTACAATGCATCGCCGATATATGCAGGAGCTATCTGAAATCATATCTGTACCTTCAAGAAATGAGAAAATTGCAAAACAATAGCCCTGAGGTCTACAGGATGTTTCAAAATGGGTTGCCTGTCATCCAGACCTGTTAAATTGCAGTAAGCTGACTTATGGACTATATCAGCTTGGCGTTATAATGCTGGGGATTCTGTTGGGATATTTTTGATGTTATGAATAAGGTGGTCTGCAGCTCCTGTTTTCTCAGACAAAAATACAGGAATCTAATCATAAATCTTATGGACCAAATGAGTTAATCTGGGTATATGTCTGCTATTTTATCCTTCTTCTCCGCTAGATTTCTAAAACTTAATATGGACAAAACAGAATTAATCATCTTTCGCCCATCTCACGTGATCCCCCCAACAGACCTATCCATTAAAGTAAATGACTGCCCACTCTCTCCAGTCCCACAAGCTCGCTGCCTCGGGGTTATCCTTGACACTAATCTCTCCTTCAAACCACATATCCAAGCCCTTTCCGCTTCCTGCCGACTTCAACTCAAAATATTTCACGGATCCGTACATTCCTCAACCAAGAATCTGCCAAAAACACTAGTCCATGCCCTCATCATCTCCCGCCTTGACTACTGCAACCTCCTGCTCTGTGGCCTCCCCTCTAACACTCTCGCAACCCTCCAATCTATTCTTAACTCTGCTGCCCGACTAATCCACCTGTCCCCCTCGCTATTCCCCAGCCTCTACCCTCTGTCAATCCCTGCACCGGCTCCCCATTACCCAAAGACTCCAGTTCAAAATCCTAACCATGACATACAAAGCCATCCACAACCTGAGTCCTACGTACATCTGTGACCTAGTCTCCCGGTACTTACCTGCACGAAACCTCCGATCCTCACAAGATCTCCTTCTGTACTCCCCTCTTATCTCCTCTTCCCACAATCGCATACAAGATTTCTCCCGCGCATCCCCTCTACTCTGGAACTCTCTACCACAACATATCAGACTCTCGCCTACCATGGAAACCTTCAAAAAGAACTTGAAGACCTACCTCTTCCGACAAGCCTACAACTTGCAGTAACTACCGATTCACCAAACCACTGCACGACCAGCTCTACCCTCGCCTACTGTATCCTCACCCATCCCGTTGCAGATTGTGAGCCCTCGCAGGCAGCGTCCTCTATCATCCTGTACCAGTCATGACTTGTATTGTTTAAGATTACTGTACTTGTATGTATTATGTATACCCCTCCTCACATGTAAAGCGCCATGGAATAAATGGCGCTATAATAATAAATAATAATAATAATATGCCCACAAATGGTCCAGCTGAAAAAGGCATGGAATCCATGGTGGTAATGTGAGTTGCACCCTCTACACGGTACTTCTCCATGGTATAGAATGTATGTTTCTGCTTCTTGTATAACATCAATTATTTCTGAATGGCAATCTAAACAGCCATCACCGCTTTTAACCGCAACTGGCTCTTTTTCCATCAAATAGCAATTACAGATCAGTAAACACACACGTATCATTGAAATCTGGAAATTGGCACATCATACATTTCATCTTTCCTGAATCTGATTCATTTGAATATTATTAGAGGGTACATCACTAAGTGGGGTTGAGAAACATTATGTGTATGGTGACATAAGTCTGTACAGAATAATGAGCAGTTTATTGGAGGCAAGAGCGTCCCTTGATCTCGGGATCTGACATGTGACTCCTTTAGCATTAAGCAGTAGATCTAATACCAACATTACCGATATAATTGGACTTTTATTTATTGGCTAGCTTGAATATGTTTATTGTACAGGTGTTACCTGCTGGAATGCCATGGTATACTCCTACAAATATGCGACTTACGGAGGAAAATGTAAAATAAATACATTAATATATTACACTTAAAAACATATATTAAAAGAAACAGAATATGGAGGACACGTTCACATAGAAACTTGAGCTCCAAACTACATGGATAAGTACGGTATTAGTGCACAGTGAATGAATGGCTATTCTGCACTGATAATGGCTTGCACACTATACAAGGAAAATGTGCAGAAAAGCCCAAGAAGAAGCAGAGAGTGTCAAGGTAAGTGCACAGAACTACTTTTCTAGGTGGGCGAATCTGGGACATTTTTGAAAAGGAAGATACTTCTTGAAATGTCTGCATTTTTTCCCTGAGCCATCATTTTTGGTTGCTTCCGGAGCACTTTTTTGACATTTTTGACCACCATCGGTTTGTTTGAGAGTATTTTTGCAATGTTTTGCAGTGTCTGCAATAGGAGACGAATAGGTAATAGTACAGAACATTATCAATGCACAAATCAATACACAGTAAGTAATATACAAAGTATACAGGTAATATATGTGTTCAACTATTTAGGATGCTAATTAACAGGTATTACCTGTAGTTACTTAATACCGGTCTCTCTGTCAGGCTCTGGTGCAATCCGCTTGGACAGAAGTCCATTCAAGTTAGCAACAAGATAATGACCCTAAGCACACAGCTAAAATAACAAAGGAGTGGCTTCAGAATAATTCTGTGACCATTCTTGATTGGCCCCGCCAGAGCCCTGACCTAAACTCAATTGAGCATCTCTGGAGAGACCTGAAAATGGCTGTCCACCAACGTCATCATCCAACCTGATGGAACTGGAGAGGATCTGCAAGGAAGAATGGCAGAGGATTCCCAAATCCAGGTGTTAAAAACTTGTTGCATCATTCCCAAGAAGACTCATGGCTGTACTAGCTCAAAAGGGTGCTTCTACTCAATGCTGAGCAAAAGGTCTGAATACTTATGACCATATGATATTTCAGTTTATGTTTTAAAATAAATTTGCAAAAATGTCTACATTTCTGTTTTTTTCAGTCAAGATGGGGTGCAGAGCGTATATTAATGAGAAAAAAATGAACTTTTTTTTGCATTTACCAAATGACTGCAATGAAACAAAGAGTGAAAAATTTAAAGGAGTCTGAATACTTTCTGTACCCACTGTATTTGGTCATTAACAAAAGTTCATCTCAATATTTTGTTATATATTTTTTGTTGTCAATGACAGAGGTCAAACATTTTCTGTAAGTCTTCACAAGGTTGGCACACACTGTTGGTAGTATGTTGACCCATTCCTCCATGCAGATCTTCTCAAGATCAGAGATGTTTTGGGCCTGTCACTGGGCAACATTGACTTTTAAATCCCTCCAAATGCTTTCTGTGGGGTTGAGATCTGGATACTGGGTAGGCCACTCCAGGACCATCATATGCTTCTTACGAAGCCAATCATTTGTTTCTCTGGCAGTGTGCTTGGGATCATTGTCATGCTTATAGACCCTTCCACGTTTCATCTTCATTGCCCTTACTGATGGAAGTACGTCTGCACTCAAAATCTCACGATACATGGCTCCATTCATTCTTTCATGTACATGGGTCAGTCGTCCTGTTCCCTTTGCAGAGAAACAGCCCCAAATCATAATTTTGCCACCCCCATGCTTCACAGTAGGTATGGTGTTCTTTGGATGCAACTCAGCATTCTGTCTTCTGTCTCTTCCAAACACGAGTTTTGTTTCTGCCAAACAGTTCTACTTTGGTTTAATTAGACCATATGACATTCTCCAAATACTCTTCTGGATAATCCAAATGCTCTCTGGCAAACTTCAGATGGGCCCGGACTTGTACTGGCTTAAGCAGGGGGACACATCTGGCACTGCCGGATCTGAGTCCCTGGCGGCGTAGTGTGCTACTGATGGCAGCCTTTGTTATGGTGGTCCCAGCTCTATGCAGGTCATTCACTAGGTCTCCCTGTGTGGTTCTGGGATTTTTGCTCATCGTTCTTGTGATCATTTTGACTCCACGGGGTGAGATCTTGCGTGGAGCCCCAGATCGAGGGAGATTTTCAGTGGTCTTGTATGTCTTCCATTTTCTTATTATTGCTCCCACAGTTGATTTCATCACACCAAGCTGCTTGCATATTGCAGATTCAGTCTTCCCAGCCTGGTGCAGGGCTACAATTTTGTTTCTGGTGTCCTTCAACAGCTCTTTGATCATCACCATAGTGGAGTTTGGAGTGTGACTGATTGAGGGTGTGGATAGGTCTCTTTTATACTGATAACAAGTTCAAACAGGTGCCATTACTACAGATAATGAGTGGAGGACAGAGGAGCCTCTTAAAGAAGAAGTTACAGGTCTGTGAGAGCCAGAAATCTTGCATGTTTTTAGGTGACCAAATACTTATTTTCCACCATAATTTGCTAAATAAATCTTGTCAGATCAGATCAGACAAGGTGATTTTCTGGATTTGTTTTCTCATTTTAACTCTCATAGTTGTGGTCTAATTATGATGTTAATTACAAACCTCTCTCATCTTTTTAAGTGGAGGACTTGCACAATTGGTGGCTGACTAAATACTTTTTCCCCCATTGCACATATATACATATTGTATAGGTTGATGCTATTATGCGGTGTCTCTTTTACTGTACAAATTTGATCTCAATAACAGGGTCATAGCTATGGGATGTGCCAAGGTACTGTAGCAGTTTCAGCTAATGCATTTTACTGGCATGGCTCCTTTCAGAGGCGTAACTAGGGTTGTATTTCAGGGGAGGTGAAACTTATAGTGGATGCATCCTAATAGTGAATATAGGAGAACCTCAGCAGATGACCACACTGTTGCTGAAAATTATCTCTATGTAAAGATCAACACTGATATTACTACCATATGGTCAGTGGTAGATACTAGTCCTACTACGGAACATATAAGAGATCACAGCACAGTTACAGATAGTGACTTACAGCTAAAGTGCTTTCTGATGGAATCATTCACTTTTCCCGTTGTTTCCATCTGGCCCAGAACGACATGATAACTTCTTCAAGCCACGACCCGGCTGCAGAGATTAACAGAGACATTTTACGGGATTAATGTTGCGCTTCCGGCTGTCGGAGTTTGACAGTAGCATTTAACATATTAACAGCTGCGGGTGATTGCAATTCCACCCTCGGCTGTTGAGGCACATGTCAGCAGATGAAATCAGCTGACATGTGCCAGAAAGTTGCAGTCTCATCGCCGGAGCTTGCAGCAAACAGGCGGGAGGCTAACTTAAACATAACTATATGTCAAAGGTAGGAAAGGCATTAAAATCCTTTTTCTCTTCGGTTTTGTATGTTTTATTGTCTGTCTGTGCAAGTGGCGTAATAATTTCACAACATTGTTCTCTTCAGTGACCTGTGACTCAGAAATGTGTCCAGGCGTCTTTCCCATCCTGGTCCCATTACATTTTAGCACTGTTTCCATTCATTTCTGCAATTTTTCTGCCCCTCTCCAGCCCTCCTGTTAGGGTTTTCCGGAAAATTGCTAAAGTTTCCCATTGGCTTGAATTATACTCGAATGTCTGACCTGCTCGATTCAAGTACCAAGCACTTGATCATTTTAGTGCTTGCTCAACACCAGTCAGGATATCTATAAGGACCTTGTGGTGGAGAAATTCCCCAATATAAATTTGTGTAGCTTGATGATGGGACAATGTTGATTTTCTTTTGTTTAATGATCTCATTCATTAATACGTTTTCTTATTCCTTTTTTTCTTATATGCCCATCATAGTTTTTGATAGCGCTGCTCATATCTTAGTTTTCATGATCTCATATCTTAGATGATATTTATCTAGCAGTATATTATAGTGTGGTATGTCATTTTCTTTGCTTGTTATGACTTGTCTGCAGGACTCATTGTGACAGTCCCCAGTCTCAACAACAATTCATTTACCAGGTGTCACCTACTCTCCTTGACCTTTGTTCCTTTCCATGGTGTGAAAAGTGAATAGTTTCCATATGCAACCAATAAACAGTGACAGAGCCTGACAGCTCCTTGTGTTTGCAGCCGCTATCCTCTGTCTTTCAATTTAATTTCTGGTCGCCTGCAGCTCATCGCACCACACAGGTAGCAGACTGCATAGCTGTGTTCAGTATAGGAACTCAATTGTTAGGGACATGGGGGAATGTGAGAAAATGTGCTGCTAATTCCTATTCTTTTCTAGCTATGCTTCTATTCTGTTGGACACTAACCTAATCATTGTAATTATAGAAGCATGTGGAGTTTGTAGACTGTTATGGTCAGAGACACAAGACATGCTCTTGAGTACAACGTCTATGAACCTGGCTAAAGTAATTTCTTAATGACCTTGTAAACATTTCATAATATAGTTATTTTTCTTAAAGAAAAATTCAATTTTTAACAAAGCATCATCATTTTGTTTTCATGATTCATCAGTGAAACCGCCAAAGATCATGGGAACAGAGAATGTGTCAACCCATGGGACTGTATCGGTAGTATCTAAGCGTGACCACTAATCCATTCACTATTCATGGGATCACAACTGCTCCCATACACCAATAGGAGTGAATGGAGTTGTGGTCACTGCTGTTTCTGTCCTAATGAGGTGGATTCTCAAAGCCCATGACTTGGATAAGTATTTGTTATGCCACAAACAAAGATGACATTAGGGTGCTGGGTAGTCTGATTGAAACAAATGAGTGTGGTAACAGAGGTATTGTCCTCCCTCTGTAGAAAACCAGCAGCTTCACGGGAAATCCCCATTTGTAAAGGATGCCTTTCTCCTTCATTGCTGATGTTATGCTTTTGTTATACCTCTGTTCTCACCGGAAGAAGGAGCAGACTTCCTCAGGTCTATTAAAGAAGCTCAACCTAACCACGGCAAATGACTTAGACCTTCGCCATGGAAGATTACCTTGTTTTAACAGGCAGCTTTGGCCTGATTAACCTCGTATTGGAGGTTTTCTCTTTTTTTTTCCCGTCCACATTCTGGACCCCGTTGTAAGGAGATAGTTTCGTAATTGAACTACTTGAAAAATTTCTTTATTGTGTTAACCCTTTCGTTGCAGCTAAATTCAAAGTTGACGACAAGTTAACTAAAGGTTTGGTAGTTAGCAAAGTTCTATAAGTTTTGGTGTTGCTAGTTCAACCTTCTCCTTGAGCATCCAGCGTAACTCCGCTGCAGACTAACCTTAGTCAGTCACACCGCATTGTAACCATGAGCTTCAAAGTGGCATCGTACAATGTCAGGGGCTTGAATAGTCCAAGAAAGAGGCATATCCTCTGGAAGGAACTCCTAGATTCTCGTGTAGACATTGCCTGTATCCAGGAATCAAAATTCCTACACGAGAATCACCCTTACTTAAATATCCGCATATTTTCGAGTCCTGTAACTCAAAAAAGAAAGCTGGAGTATTGACAATGATTGGGAGTTCTATCCCCTTCGAAGCCTTGGAGGAACACAAGGACGAGGGGGGTAGATTCCATATCTTGGTGGGCAGACTGAATGATCAGGTATGTATACTGGTCAATATTTATGCTCCTAACCGAGATCAAGTGTCATTCCTCAACAAAGTCATGAAAAAGGTGTCTATTGTGAAAAGAGGTGATTTATTCCTTTTAGGTGACTTCAACATCACTCCCAACAATATTATGGATTATTCTTCAAGCTCAAGACCTAATCATGATAACCTCAATGCATGGTTAGATAAAAATGAGTTACTGGATGCTTTCAGGTGTTTAAATTCCACATCGAGGGAATATTCACATTTCTCTGAGGTGCATCAATCCGCATCCAGGATTGAGTTGATTGTTACAAATGTATTTTCTCTCACTAGATTTAAGGAAATCTCCATTGGAAACAGAACCATTTCTGACCACGCTCCGGTTTTTGGCAAACTTTTATTGGGTCCTCCCTTGAAGAATGCCAAACTCTAGAAGTGTAGTGCAAACATTATACATAATCCAATCCACAAGACTGTCATCCAGGAAGCTTTAGATAACTTCTTTAGAGAGAATAGAACAGAAGTGACAAACCCATTCACTAAGGCGGTTGTAAGAGGCATCATTATTAGCATTACATCTAAATTAAAGAAAGAGAATAGAGAAAAAATTAACGCTACTCTACTATCAATCCGTAAACTTGAAAGTACCATTGTGAACCTTGCCTCACCATCTCCCACCCTAAAATTAGAACTTGCTAAACTAAGACAAGAACTCAGGACTCAGCTGAATTCCCCCTATGAAGCAATAGTAAAATCTTCTAAGTATAACTATTACACGTCTCTCAATAAACCCACGAGGTACATGGCCAACCGAATCAAAAACAAAAGAATTCATAATAAAATTAATAGAATTAACTCGATTAATGGTAGCTCTAAACTTTCGCATCCCCAGGAAATAGCAAATGAATTTCCGAACTTCTACGCCAAGCTGTATAATTTAAACCCTGACCCTAAGCCGCTTTCCCAAAACCTAGAAAAAATTGATAACTATCTATCAACAATAAATATGCCTTCTTTATCTTCCGATGATATAGTGTTTTTGTCAGCCCCGTTTACTTCTATTGAAATTGAAGACACCATCAAGAAACTTAATCTTCACAAATCCCCAGGTCCCGATGGACTAACCAACGCCTATTACAAAGCCTTCAACAATTCTCTCTCCCCTCACCTTACCGAGATGTTCAATTATGCCTCAGGAAAGGGAGCTTTTCCATCTGAAATGCTGATGGCTTCGATCTCGGTCATCCCCAAAATGAAAGGGGATCCTGAAGCCATAGAGAACTTCTGCCCTATTTCACTAATTAACACAGACATTAAGTTGTATTCTAAGATCATAGCGAATAGGCTAAGTCTGATAATTCCTAAACTGATAAGCAATGATCAGATGGGCTTTACAAAATGGAGACAACCAGCCGATGCAACAAGGCAAATCATCAATACCATAAAATGGGCTAACTCTTCGAAACCTCTCTTCGAAAACACCCATGGCTCTGTTGTCACTCGATGCCGAGAAAGCATTCCACAGACTTAGTTGGTGTTTTCTCAAGCAGACCCTCAAAAAATTCGGGTTCGATGATAATCTGACATCCTCCATCATGGCCCTATATTCAGACCCAAGAGCCAGTGTAATTTGTAACAACCATGTCTCAGAGCCACTTACCATATCAAATGGCACTAGACAAGGCTGCCCCCTCTCCCCCATTCTATTTAATTTAGCTATGGAACCTCTGGCCGAACAGATCAGAAAAAAACCCAAAATAGTAGGATTAAACACCTTAAATCGTCATCATAAGATCAGTCTTTTTGCTGATGATGTTATCCTAACTTTAATCAAACCCGTGATCTCCATCCCTGAGGCTCTCTCAGAAATTAACAAATTCTCATCATTGTCCAATTTTAAAATCAATGAACGCAAGTCTAACATTCTCCCGTTAAACATCAGTAAGGACCAAACCAGATGTATTAAAACTGTAACCTCTCTTAACTGGTGTGACAAGGAATTTGCTTATTTGGGAATCACAGTGAACAGTAACCTCACTGGGTTAGTTAAATCCAACCTTAAAAAACTATCTGAATTAATAAATAAGGATTGCATGATTTTCAGGGATAGATCTCTATCATGGTGGGGAAGGATCCTTACAATAAAGCTTTTTACTTTGCCAAAAATATTATACATTTTAAGGTGTATACCACTCCCTATCCCTTCTATCCATCTTTCTAACTTACAGGCACAGATTAATTCTTTCATTTGGGTCTATAAGAAGCCCAGAACGGCCACTCAAACCTTATTTAAGAAAAGATTGAATGGAGGTATAAGCATCCCTAACATCACAGCCCACTATTATTCTTTGTTACTTAAACAAAGTGCCCATTTGTTAATAGATTCAGATCCCCCGGCTTGGCTTGACTTAGAATCTACACTTAATAACAATAAGCACCCTAGATCCATAATCTATAATGCCATAGCTAACAACCTTCCAAACTCTGTTGCTCATCCAATCTTTCAAGTTGTTGCACTCGCCTGGTTTAAGATCTCTAAACCAAAGAGAGGATCCCATAAAACGACCATCCTTAAGAAACTCCCCCTAACACTCATTTACTCTATGACTAACCATTCATTATCCCCCATCTGGGCAGATTTAAAAATATCAAACTTAGAACACATTTTTAACGGGACGGAATTTTTATCCTTTCAAACACTAAAAACTACATATAATATCTCCTCGTCCCTGTTTCTCGAATACCTTACTCTTAAGGATAATATAAAAATATTTATCGACAAGAAACTAAACTTCACTGAGTCATCCATAAAAATACTTAATAATTGTGGTCATCGTATTTTCTGGAGTCATGGCTTTGTTTATGATAACTACAACCAAGATACGGCCTTGACAAAAAGCCCTTCAATGCTGAGTTGGGAGAAACACTTAAACTCTTCCTTCACTGTAGAAGACTGGGAGGACTCTCTCTCTTCATCATATCACTCCGTACTCTCCATGTCATTGCAGGAGACCCATTTTAAGGTTGTATCACGTTGGTACTATACCCCCAATAGACTTGCCCATATTGGGAGTACGAACTCGCCTCTATGCTGGAGGGACTGCGGTCAGAAGGGAGACATCCTACATGTTTTCTGGAGTTGCCCAACGGTTAGTATCTTGTGGTCGCAGATCTCCTCCCGCATCATTAGCAAACTTACAGGCAAAACCACAACCCTCACACCTCACTTGGCCCTACTTTCCCTTAATCTAGAGGAATTGGACCCTGCCTTAAAATATATAGTCATCCATGTTTGTCTTGTGGTAAAAAATTCCATTGCATTCCATTAGAAGAACCGTTTCCTTCCCAAAGTTGATGATATCTTACAGTTGATCGCACAACATAGATCCCATGAGTTGCATTTCGCATTGGCTAATGACCAATTCAGTAACTTCTACAGGAAATGGTCTAAATGGGACCAAACTTTCCCTACTCCTATTACTTGAATGAATCCTTTATCACTTAGTAATCTCGATATAACAAAAGCTGTTTTAGTTTTGCCTCTGACATAACTGATCTTGTATCTACTATTTGACATAGGGTTAGATCTGTAATGACACTCATTATACTCATTTGTGTGTTTTTATGTTCTTTATTGCTATTATTCTATTGTATAATCTTGTATTCTACATATTTAGGCGTTGGCAAGATACGTTTGTAAAATGACATCATTAATACATGTTTTGCATTTTCTGTACATGATGTCAACTTGTAATTTCCCTACTTCCCCTTATCTTTCCTTCTCTTCCCATTCCCATTCCCATCCCTCCCCCCCCCCCCGTCTTCCCCTCTCCCCATTGTTTAAAAGAATAAAATCTTTGGAAAAGAAACAAATGAGTGTGAAGAAACTTGACAGCATTTGGAATAGTGGTCTACTAAAAAGTCACGGTCTCAGGTCAGGGAGGATGATGAGGTAATGTTGAGATAGCTGCACAGCAGAGTAGACTGGCAATTTAGCAGAGGCTCAACGGAAAGAAGCCTAGTAGAGCTGAACAATGTAACAGAACCAAGGTACAGTATGAAGCAGTGCAGGATAGTTCACGTATCTCAATGTAAATAAGTTAAGAAAAGTCAGAGTTGGGAACTAAACCAGATCCCAATGATGTGACAGAGTTGAGTTGGTCAACAGATAAACTATGCTAATGAAGCAAATAACAATGTTGTAACAGACTTGAATTGGAGACGACTAGACAATATAGCAAAGTCCAGCATTGCAGCAGAGTTGCGTTGGTTAGGGGATTCACTGTAGTGATGTAGCAGAGTCCAAGAAAGCTGGAGAGTTGTGTTAATCAAGCGATGTACATTGAGGATGTAGTATGTATAGTAGAGTGAGGTTAGTCAGGAGATATATAATGATGATATAGCTTGTAATGTAGTAACATGTATTCCAACTACCTGACAACTCACTTGCGTAAAAGGACAAGGAACATGATGTTAGTTATTATTGTAAATCAGCATGCAGAAGAGGAAAGGGATCTTGACAGAAAGAAGACCTGGAACCTGGTGCTGGAGCCAGGGAAGGTGAGTAACAGTCTCGTATTCACACTACAGCTTCATTCACACAGAGATCTCCTAGCAATACTATATATACAGTATATTAAAAAAATTATAGTCTTCTGCTTGATCACGAGCTATGGCAATTGATGGATGAAAGATCTGTATGAAGATTGATCTTGTCTAAGCCTAGATAGATCCACCATGGTCTTCTTTGTTGTTATCTTGATTGCAATAAGCCATCAGGTTGCTCGTCTTCCTCTTTGCCTTGTTCCTTCTATTCTTCCAAAGATATGTCCTCCACTGACTGCTCTTAGTTTGATGTGTTTGGAATAGGCAAATTGTAGCTTGGTGGTCCTTGCTTCAAGTGACATGTCTGGCTTGATTTCTTCCACAATTGATTTATTTGCTCTTTGTCATCCATGGTATTGATAACATCCTTCTCCAGAACCACATTTCAAACGCCTCAATTCTTCTATCAAGATTCTTTATCGTCCAAATTTCGCATCCTTCTGTGACCACAGAAAGGACCAAACTATGTACCCTCCGTGTCATTGATTGCTAGTGATATGTTCCTTAATGTGAAGACCTTGAACAATGACTTCATTGTTTATTTGCCCATAGCTATTCTCCGATTGACTTCCGATGTCGTCGCTGCATCTTGAGCTATCACTGTTGGTTGAAATCCTTTACAACTCCCAGTTCCTCGCCGTCCATCTATTAGATTTTATTAATTAATATGCCATATTATTTATCTAATATATTACTTAATTCATGACTCTATTTAATATATACATTCTTTCTCCTATAATACTTTTATTTCCTGTGAGATAAGTGGCAGGAGAAGTGCCATCCCTCTGTTGACAAAACATACACACTTATGTAAGAGCTTTATGGGCCGACTTATCCAAAAATACATTTCTTTAAAGGCAGTCAAACCTTTATCGAAGAACATTTGAAAAAAAAAAAACCACTATCGAAACAATATAACATGACAATGAAATGACTGATACTTTTTAATGGTTTAGGACTAAATCGGAAATCAACAGGTAGTTATCTTGTGCCAACCATATAAATGCTGCCACCAGCACTTCATACAGTAGAGAAATACAGGGATATCGGCGCGCCTTCACGGTCAGTTTATAGTGCCCTTAAACTAGAACAATAAAAGTAGGTAATAAAATTGAGCAGCATGTATATAAAATGACTGGAACGCAGCTCCCCCTCTATGTTTCCACCCCCTAAAGAGAGATAAATCATTCATTTCTCTGCGTGAGTGACCGCTTGACTTGCTTGTGGCTTTAATTCACTCAGCAAGCTGTTAAGGATAAATCACGGCTAATACTCCTGGGAGATATATTGTCTGTATACATATCTATATCTGTCAGGGGAAGGTGTTGTGAAGGCTGTAAATGGGGGGTGGGAGATGAGTTATACGTGTTGGCTTGGATTATTGTGGCCCAGAGCAAGTCAGCCTGTTTCTTTCAATGCCAGCTTGTGATCATTATGCTTTACATTTGGAGAATGCGACTTTCCCAGACTTATTTCATAGCTACCATGGAGACATTAAAAGTAACTGGGACTGACAATAAGAATCACAGGATTAAATCATACTGCGTACCTGATTAAATTCCTTCCATAAATTTTCTTTTCTTTGCTGCTTCATTCACTCTCTGTACTGTGATGTGAAAATTTGTGCTTTCTTCGCATAGAATAAGTAATTTTTATTCTAATTTTACATATCTTTTTTTAGTATTTTTGTTTAAATTTCTACATTACCCCACTGGCGAGCACAGACTAAAGTCAGCCTCTGTGCAAAACAATATATGGGCCCTTTGCAGTCCAATAGCTTATGATAATACTCGTTTCAACCTTATTTCAAGGTAAAAGTATGCATCCTTCCCTCTTGGACTCCTGTGAGGTTGCAGCAATGTTATATCTGTGGCACCCCAGGAGTCCGGTTGCCACAGTGGCATTGCCTCCCTCACAGGGAGTAATGTCATGCCTGGAAGCAAGAAGGGGTCCCCTTACCCGGTGTAAGTAGGAGAGAAGTCGAGAAGAACCTGAGGAGTGGAGCTGTGATTAAACTCACCCCAGGGCTGAGCACTAGGAACCGGATACCGGAGTCTGTGGTTGCGCGGGTACTCAAGTCCCGGCAGCTAAATCGGGAGGGCAGGGGACTGCAGGTCTCCAGGCCCAATCTAATACCCAACAGCACAGCAGCATACCAGTGCCCGGAGCCAACACAAAGGAGCGGCACCTGTGATAATCTCGAGCTGCCTGCCATGCGGACAACGGTTTGTTTTTAAAACAGAGAGAGACAGTTAGCAGCAGAAAGATGAGCTGTTAGGCAGTGAAGAAAAAGGGAGGACAGCGCAGAAGGAAGGCCTCCTTACCTACCTGACTAGGTGTATCCAAAATTTCTTCCAGGCTGCCCAGCTCTCCATGACGATCTGTTACGAGTGCCCCGGTCTGTACTATCAACCATCAAATAAAGGAAAAGAAAACTACAGCCCTTGTGTCCTCCAGTGATCTCTTGTGCCCTGAGTCCTGCACCACAAGGTACTCAAAGCTTGTCATAAGTGGAAGCGGTAGCCCTGGGGCACTGCTCCATCGGTGGGGAGCAGAACCATCCCAGCTGCATCACCATCAGCCCCAGTGGTCTCCTTTAGCAGCATCAGCCATCCATTGCCGAACACCACAGGTGGCGTCACGTTAAATCCCAAATACATATCCCCATTTTACGGAACAGCCAGGGCCACGGAGTCATAGAATCAGAGAATCATAGCATGGTAGATTTGGAATGGACTTCCTGGGCCATCTGGTCCAACCCCCTTCTCAAAGCAGGATTCACTAAATCATCCCAGATATATGTCTGTCCACTCTCTCTTTGAAGACTTCTATTGAAGGAGAACTCATCACCTGTTCCACTCATAGATCACCTAACTGTCAAAAAGCTTTTTCTAATATCTAAATTGTGTCTCCTCCCATTCAGTTTTATCCCATTGCTTATAGTCTTTCCTTGTGCAAATGAGAATAAAGATGATCTTTCTAGTATCACAGACTGCGTAATAGGTATGCACCAGTACATACGCGACCTGTGCAGTGCAGGCAAATGGGGTGCGCAGCGTCCGGGGAAAGAGACAGGACCGGGGGCGGAACCAAGAGCAGGATGCCTGGAGGAGCTAGTGGGACGTGTCGGGGTCCATCTGGACCACAGAATGATAGCACGAGTCAGAACCCCCAGGTAAGAGCACCAGAAACAGGAGAGCAGTCAGGGCCAAGCCAAAGGAGTCAGGAAACTGGGAGAGGTAATAACGGTACCAAGGGGACAGACAGAACGGATAGTCAAACCACGCTGAAGTCAAAGAACCAAACGAGCAAGCAGACAGTACCAAATCAGAAGGCAAATACAAAAGGGAAACGAACTGGGTCAGAACCAAGATATCACACACAAGAACAGGCACAAGGCACAGGCACACAGGGGTCAACTTAACTCAACTGAGAGCAGGAGTATAACTGACAAGGATTTGAGCAACCCGAGGGTATAAAAAGCCTTCCCAGATCCAGAAAGAGAGCACAATGATTAAGCCCTGGAGCACCAGTCCCAAACCTACCATGGGATCATGACATCTACAATGTGAAAGCCCTTGAGATATTTGTAGACAGCTATTAAGTCTCCTCTCAGTCTTTTTTGCAAGCTAAACATTCCCAAATCCTGACCAAAGAGGAGTAGAGGGCAATAATGACTTCACATGCTCTAGATTGTATGCTTCTGTTAATACATCCTAGAATTGTATTTGCCTTTTTTGCTGCTGTATCACACTGTTGACTCATGTTCAGTCTGTGATCTATTAGTATACCCAAGTCTTTTTCACATGTGCTGTTGCTTAGCCCTATTCCTCCCATTCTGTATATGCTTTTTTCATTTTTATTGCCCAGATGTAGTACTTTACATTTTCCCTGTTAAAAACCATTCTGTTAGTTGCTGCCCACTTCGCAAGTTTATTTATATCTTTTTGAATTCTCTCTCTCTCTTCTCTAGCGTTAGCTATCCCTCCTAGCTTTGTGTCATCAGCAAATTTAATCAGTTTTTCCTCAACTCCTTCATCTAAATCATTGATAAAGATGTTGAACAACACAGGGCCCAGGACAGAGCCATGTGATAACCCACTTGAGTTATTCTTCCAACTGGATATGCAGCCATTTAAGACCACTCTTTGGAGCCGATCACTAAGCCAGTTATGAATCCACCTTACAGTTGCCTTGTCAATTCCATACATAGTCATTGTTTCAACAAGGATTGTGTGAGATACTTTGTCAAATGCTTTGCTGAAGTCAAGATATACAGTACTATATCTACAGCATTTCCCTGATCCACCCAGTCAGTGATTCTGTCATGAAAGGAAATTAAATCAGTCTGACATGACTTATTAGTTACAAACCCATGCTGACTCTGTTTAATCACTTCATTCTTATCCAAGTGCTAACATACAGTTGTGGCCAAAAGTATTGACACCCCTGCAATTCTGTCAGATAATACTCAGTTTCTTCCTGAAAATGATTGCAAACACAAATTCTTTGGTATTATTATCTTCATTTAATTTGTCTTAAATGAAAAAACACAAAAAGAATTGTTCTAAAGCCAAATTGGATATAATTCCACACCAAACATAAAAAAGAGGGTGGACAAAAGTATTGGCACTGTTAGAAAAATCATGTGATGGTTCTCTTATTTGTGTAATTAACAGCACCTGTAACTTACCTGTGGCACCTAACAGGTGTTGGCAATAACTAAATCACACTTGCAGCCAGTTGACATGTATTAAAGTTGACTCAACCTCTGTCCTGTGTCCTTGTGTGTACCACAATGAGCATGGAGAAAAGAAAGAAGACTAAAGATCTGTCTGAGGACTTGAGAAACCAAATTGTGAGGAAGCATGAGCAATCTCAAGTGTGAGAAAGCTGGGTCTCCTTCCGAGGTCATGGGTCTTCCAGCAGGACAATGACCCAAAACACACTTCAAAAAGCACTAGAAAATGGTTTGAGAGAAAGCATGGAGACTTCTAAGGTGGCCAGCAATGAGTCCTGACCTAAATCCCATAGAACACCTGTGGAGAGATCTAAAAATGGCTGTTTGGAGAAGGCACCCTTCAAATATCAGGGACCTGGAGCAGTTTGCCAAAGAAGAATGGTCTAAAATTCCAGCAGAGCATTGTAAGAAACTCATTGATGGTTACCGGAAGCGGTTGATCGCAGTTATTTTGGCTAAAGGTTGTGCAACCAAGTATTAGGCTGAGGGTGCAAATTCTTTTGTCTGGCCCATTTTTGGGGTTTTGTGTGAAATGATCAATGTTTTGCTTTTTGCTTCATTCTCTTTACAAAGTTTCACATTACATGCTCCATATATTATTATAATGAAGATTGCAGACCTGATGAGGCTGGTGTACATACTATGAAAAATCCATGTCAGAATGGCAGTATAAACCTGATATAGGCACACTCACACCCATCGTTAAATCCAATTTTTTATTGGACATCACTTGGATAAATGCTATTCAATGGGGCAGTGGTAATGACACTTTTTTAACTGAGAGAATCCCCAGTGAATTCCCATTATGCTGCGATTTCACTCCAAAATCAGATGGGTGCAAGAAATAAAATGGATGCCATATGGAGCCACAGTAAAGCATCCAATGTTTATGGATACATTACCAATCTGTAGCATCATAAGCTGTAAAAGGTCCTGTAAAATGAGTAATAGCTGCTGAGTAGAAAAAATAGGCTGCATACAGACAGCACACAGATAACAAGTGAGAAACAATTGGCCCACTTTTCCGGGTGAAAATTAGAATATTTTTTATATGCTCGTGTGACCCTAGCTTATGAGTAAAACATTTTAAGACTCCATCTAAAGCTTGATTCAAAAAATGTACAATTTAATATTGGGCAGTGTAAAATGGCAGCCAGACAGGTCCTTGAGGGGAGATATGTGTCATCAAAGTTCATAGCCTCAGTGATGTAAGCCCGGGAGAGCAGGTTCCCACATGTATAGTGCTCAGAGAATTAATAGGGCATGTCAAGGACTGGGTTTATGAACAGACAGAGATGACTGGGACTGGGTGCTCTCATGTCCCCACCCCAAAGCATGTTATGCCAGATAGAAAGAAGAGGCTGTCACATTCAGTGACTGAGAGTGGAAGTGAGAAGTCCTCTTGTGTTAAATCTCCTGCCAGAGTCTTTTGTGCTGGATCTTACGCTGTCCGGGTGACCCGGACCAACACTTATGTGCAATTGTACTTAGACTATTTTTGTTTCCCTTAAGCCCAAGAGTAGCTATGATTTATTTACTGACCGGTTTATGAAATCTGAATAGACCTGCCTGAATATTTTTTAACAAATTGCATCTAGTGTAAACCTCAAGCGCTGCTGAGTGAGCGGAGACTTTAAAGCAGACATAAAACAATACTGAACTGCCATTGATACAAGACCACACAGCCCTTGACAGGTAGAGAAGCAGAGCAGTGGTGCACTTCTGAATAATAATGATTTGTTTCATATTTCTGTCAAAGGACCAGAATTAGGTTAAGGTCACATGATTGTATGTTCTCTCATACAAGAGAACTGAGCTGATTTTGCAAATCAAACTCGGATAGAAGCTTGATAAGAGTTTGATCACAGTGTGATGAGATTTTCTTAGATATGGAGAAGATGAAGAAAAAAATCTTTTCCATTCTGTCAGTCCATGAAAATTGGACTGCACACGGATATCATCCAAGCCCAGTCTGATTTTTTTTTATGGACTTTCTTGCATGGCGGAGTGCGATTCTGATAATCGGATGCAACTTGTGCATTCTGCAATTTTTTTCCTTAGGCTGGAATCACTGCCGTATTTCTCATGCAATAATCTCATCGCACTGCACAGACTGGCCAGCACCTCTCCTGACCTGAGCATGACAGCATGATGGATTCTATGCAGCTGTCAAGCTCAGGTCAGGAGAGCCGACAGCCAGTGCAAGTTTTACGATGCGATTCTTGCATGAGAAATATGGCAGTGTGTCTCTGCCCTTAGACAGACTGTCAGGGTTAGCGGATTGCACTGAATGAAAATAAATTAGAGGAGAGAGAACACCAGTGTATTAAGAAGAAGAAGAAGTAAAGATGGCTGTCAGTAGATATGCTGAAATTCACAGTGTCGAATCTGACTAACAAGAGCTGCCAATTCTAGAAATTCAAGGTAAAGAGATAAGATAAGGTACATGGAAATACACTCAGGAATCTAGACTTGACCCACTACAAGTAGACTGGGTAGAGAAGGATCAAAAAGCACAAAGCACCTCCCTCAATATAGATAATTATCGAATGTGCATGTTTTTAAATATGAAATTGCAAAATATATTTGGGAACAGCTGTAAAAAGTGCATGAAAAGATAAATCTCAACAATAAGCTCTATTTATTTAAGAAGCTGTATCAGTCTAAGCTAAATAAGGGCCATGATATGCAGGATTACATAAGAAATACCCTAGAAATTGTGGAGCACCTGCAGGACATTGTGGAAAATCTAAAGAATTTCCATGTTGCTGCACTGCTACTAAGCAGTCTACCAAAAAGCTATGACACACTTGTAACTGCTCTAGATGAGCACCCAGATTATGAAATTACATTGGAGTATGTCAGAGGAATCTTGTAGGTGAGTAAAAGTGAAAAGCAGAAAGTGGGAATGGTTGGAAATGGTTACATTAATAGTCAATAGTCATGTCTCCCCAACACACAGCAGAAAGATCCCAGTAAATGTCATGCTCTATGTTCCTAGAATATAAAGGAGTCTGTTATCTGTGAAGAAACTCTCAAGACAGGGAAAAAGACGTAGAAATTTGGTTAGATTCTTCGACCACTAAAGAAGCACCAGAAAAATCAGGTGAAAATGATGTCAGGAGATCGTCAAAATCAAGCAACTGTATAAGAGTTAAGCATCTAGCCTACTTTCTCAAAACACTACCTGAGTCAGAGCCGCAGTCATGGGATGAGATGCAACAACTACCTCTCCATAAAACACTGAAGTGGATTAATTCTGCTAATGAGGAAATTAAGTTCCTTTATCAACTTCAATCTTGGAAACTCACCAAACTACCACAAGGCAAGAAAGCAATAAAATGAAAATGGATTTATAAGACCAAGTATGACTCTGAAGGCAAGGTTCACAGATTTAAAGCAAGATTGGTTGCAAAAGGATATACTCAGAAATATGGTGAATTTTATGATGCCACATTTTCTCCAGTTGCTAAGCAGACCAGATTCAGGACTCTAACACAAACTGTACAGACAGTAATTGCATTTATATCCTCCTATATGGGGATGATGTGATTATAGTTCATCAAAAGAAAACAGAAATTGCAAAGATAACTAATATTCTGGATCAGCATTTTGATACTAAAGACCTTGGAAATGTGACACAATATCTCAGAATCCAGGTCCAAAGAGGAAAGATGGAAGCTTTCCTCTAAATCAAAGTGCAAAAATCAACTCAATTCTGAACCAGTTTGGAATGTCAGAAGCCAAAGGAATATCAACGCTAATGGAACAAGCCTACTTAAAGTAGGAAGAAGAAGATGATTTATTACCTAACAATGAGAAATACTTCAATGAATACTTCAACTGGGGTACTTCAATGAATAGCAATTATGACTCGACTAGATATTGCAACAACAAATGGAATTCTCTGCAAATATGTAGAAAAAAAACCGCCAAAAAAACTGGAATGCCATTAAGAGAGTTCTTCAATATTTGAACGTGACATAAATTTAAGGATATCTGTAAAAGGAGCTCTAAAACTCGTAGACTATGTGGATGCAGACTGGGCTGGTGACTGAAGTGATTGAATATAGACACACACCTATATGTTCAAACTTGGTCTAGCAGAAAACAGCTGTCTGTAGCCTTGTCATCCACACAAGCAGAGTATATGTCTGCAGCCCACACAAGTCATTTGGTGCAACAAATTTTTATTAGATCTTGGTAAGCCATCAACTCAACCGACCAATATTTATGAAGACAACAAAGGACTGACATTAAACATCAACAGTCACCTGATGATTTGATAGAATGTGGCATAATTACCGTTACACATAGTGATATCGCTAGCAATATCGCTGTAAAGTCACCGATTTTGTGACGTAGCAGCGATATTGCTAGCGATATCGCTGCATGTGATACTTTCCTCCGACCGGCTCCCCTGCTGGTTATCGCTGATCGCGCGAGAAGCTCCTGGACCATTCCTCGTCGGGCGCTTCTGTCGACGAGCGACGCGTGGAGCCGGGTGGGAGGATGCAGAATCGCCACATCTGACAGGTAAGTAGCGACCCCCGACCCCTGCGATGTCGCTAGTGAGATCTGCCTGTGTGGCAGCTCACTAGCGACCACCAAGCGATGCACCAGCGATCCTGACTGCGTCATATCGCTGGTCAGGATCGCTGGTGCATCGCTAGGTGTAACAGTACCTTGTTTGTGTATTTTGAGACTGACCAGATGATAGATGATGCTATGACAAAGCCACTTCCTCAGAGCTAACTTTGAAGATTTAAAAACCACCATCGGACTAACAGAATAAGGAGTTTTTGAGTGGTGGTGTTGTAATAATGCTTATTATTGTATATATTGCATCAACTACTATTTACATCTGTTTAAGGGTGCATGAGTGTCTGTCTCCAGCAATAGTGTTATATAACCAATAATGCATTGTGAGCCCCTTCACGACATGTGCAGTACTAGTATGCAGATGTCATGTCTCCCTCTTTGATGTGGGCTCCGGCGGTGAGCCCACATCTTTCCTGGTACATGACAGCTGTTTTGAACAGTTAACAAGTGCCCGGAACAGTCGTGGGTGGAATCGCGATCCACCCGTGGCTATTAACCCATTAAATGCTGCTGTCAAACGCTGACAGCGGCATTTAACGTGCGCTTCTGGCCATCTGGCCGGAAATCCGCCCCCCTGTGACCCGTCACTTGATCGCGGATCACCAGTGGGTTTGCATGACGACCAGAGGTCTCCTGGAGACCTCTATGGTTGTCCCTGCTGGCTTGCTGTGAGCACCACCCGATGGTCAGCACTCATAGCAAGTGAGTAATTCTGCTTCATGCAGGTGATCTGATCATCACCTGTATGTAGTAGACTCGAATGGGTTATGGCAGCTTAAACTCCCATGGAGACTATTGAAGCATGTCAAAAGTAAAAAAAAATGTTTTTTAAAAATATAAAAAATATATAAAAGTTGAAATCACCCCCCTTTTCGCCCCATCTAATATATAAAGCTCAAAGTGTGTATGTGTGTATGCATGTGTGTGTGTATGTCCGGGATAGGCATCCGCACCGTTGCAGCTACAGCCATAAAATTTGGCACAGTCACACATCTGGACTCCGAGAGCGTCCTAAGCTATGTTGTGAGGTGAAATTTTAACCCCGCGCGTTCCAATTCACCAAACAATTTTGCCCCTGTCTACATACTGGGGGAAAAGTGTGTGCGCGTCAAGCCCCGCCCCTCATTATGGTGTCATAATGCCCCTATTTGCATACTGGGGAAACAGTGTGTGCGTATCAAGCCCCGCCCCTCATTATGATGTCACAATGGTTGCCATGGCGACGCTGATGTCATCATAGGTTGCAAGCCCTGCCGCCGCTCATTATGATGTCATAATGGTTGACTATGGGATGGAGGATGTGTGATGGGTATATGGGCACTGGACTATTGGATAGAGGATATGTATGACTGGTATATGGGCACGGGACTATGGGATGGAGGATGTGTGATGGGTATATCGGCACTGGACTATGGGATGGAGGATATGTATGACGGGTATATGGGCACGGGACTATGGGATGGCAGATATGTATATGGGCATGGGACTATGAGATGAAGGATGTATGATGGGTATATGGACACTCGACTATGGGATGGAGGATATGCATGATGGGTATATGGGCACGGGACTATGGGATGGCGGATATGTATGATGGGTATATGGGCACAGGACTATGGGATGGAGGATATGTATGATGAGTATATAGGCACGGGACTATGGGATGGAGGATATGTATGATGGGTATATGGGCATGGGACTATGAGATGAAGGATGTATGATGGTATATGGGCACTCGACTATGGGATGGAGGATATGTATGATGGGTATATGGGCACGGGCCTATGGGATGGTGGATATGTATGATGGGTATATGGGCACGGGACTATGGGATGGAGGATAATTATAATTTGCTTTAACTAACAACAGTTAGTTACTATGCCCGGGCAGCGCTGGGCTCTTCAGCTAGTTCAAAATAAAGCAATAAAAAAAATCAAACATACACATATTTGGTATTGCCACATACAAGCGCTTTAAATATAGAAAAAGAATTAACCCAATCACATCTATGAACTCATAATGACCTGGATAATCATAATGGCAGGTAAGTTTTAGCATTTGATTAACATGGTAAAAAAAAAAATTTAAAAAAAGTTGTGGAATTGCACTTTTTTGCAATTTCATCGCACTTTTTCCCGTTTTTGAATGCACAGCATGGTAAAACCAATGTTGTCGCTCAAAAGTACAACGTGTCCCACAAAAACAAAGCCCTGACATGGCCATATTGACGAAAAAATAAAAATGTTATGGGTCTGGGAAGAAGAGGAGCGAAAAACAGAATCACAAAAATGAAAAAGGGCTCTTGTTGTGAGTCCATTTTCCCCTTCATTACTGAGGCCCGAGGAACTCCCTCTTCTGGTAAAGAAAGGTAGTGAGCCTGATTGTCAAACACCTGAGGCTGATGACTGTGACTGGCTGAGTGGAGTTACGGACTGGATATAATGCTGCCGACGCCCTTCTGCCCTGCGGGTGATTTCTCTGTGGGATCCTTGGAGACCAGTCTGAATTCCTGCTCCTCCAAAGCTAAGTTTGCTGCTCGGCCTTTTGCTTTTGTGCTTTGACTTTGTTTTTGCTTTGTTTTTCTGGATTTCTGCCATTCCCTGCTGGGGTGTGCTGATTTCATTTAGCTCTGTCTTCTGAAAATACATGAGTGCTGATTCAGTTTTTGAAGCCTAGCTGCTTCAGGGCCTTTTTCATATCAGCTGGTTGGCTTATGTTTTTGATAGGGTTTTGGCAGATTGCAGACAGCAGCCTTCCTGTCCTTTCCTGTCTAGGTAGTTTTGTGGCCCCGCCTTTGCTCAGTCTATCTTTCTGTCTGTGTTAGTGTTTTCATCTTGCTTCACCGTCATTATATGTTGGGGGCTGCCTATTGCTTTGGGGTCTGCTCTGGGGCAGTTTAGATTTCCCCTTTCTTTCTTTAGGCCTATGTATTTCTCCGGCTGTGATCGAGGGGTCTAGGGCATCGTAGGAACCCCCCACGGCTAATGCTAGTTGTCTTGATAGGTTCAGGGGTCTGCAATCTGATAGTTGCCAACTTCTCTGGTTTTCTGGACTTAGCTTGTATTTCTGCTTTTGCCTCCTACGGTGACTCATTCATAACAGGCTCTGTCATGAAAGGGTTACAAAAACTCCTGTTCTCTGTGTGAGTAGCAGGAGCACATTTTATTTTCACTTTGCAAGCTGACAGACAAAATGTTAAAATTCTAAGCTGTATCTTTAGAAATATTGGGCTTGTAGTATATCTTGCTTTCCTCCATCCAGGGTAATATTAGTAATATATCCCCATCTGGTGCTTGGGGATGGGGACGGCATGGGCCTGTGTGATTTCAAATGCCAGGGCTGAATTTCAACCCCAGTCCGTACCTGGGAGCAGGCCCAGGGGTTCGGGTACCAGGATAGCCGGTACTGAGAGGGGCGGCTCAAAATGGACTGGAGTAAGACCACGGAAGTACACAGGGATTGCAGGACTAGACCACGGACAGCAGGATGAAGCAGAAACACGGAAGACAGGACCGGAGTAGGACTGCGGGTCAGAACCACAGACAGCAGGACGGAGCAGGGACACAGAGGACAGGACCGGAGTAGGACTGCAGGACTGGACCACAGACAGCAGGACGGAGCAGGGACATGGAGAACAAGACTGGAGTAGGACTGCAGGACTGGACCACAGACAGCAGGATGGAGCAGGGACACGGAGGACAGGACTGAAGTAGGACTGCAGGACTGGACCACAGACAGCAGGACGGAGCAGGGACTGCAGGAGACAAGTGTAGCAAGGTAAGAAGCAGTAGTAGCGGGAGAGGGGCCTAGCGTGATATATGACACGAAGATCAGGCACCTCCATTACAGGAGGATGGCCTGATATGCCCCAGCCTAGTCTCCCATTGGTCTGGCGGTGCTTCCGGGTCAGGGCACCGCTGGAGCACAAGAGATGGGAAGTAGGCACGGCCGTGGCCTACGGTGCATGCGCATAGCATGCAGAGACGCCGTCGGCCATGGACCTGGAGGGAGAGACCGCCGCGGCTGCCGGGCGGCGAGAGGCAGCGACGCAGGAGCGGCGGCAGGGGGAGTATACGGCGGCGGTGGCAGCATGACACACTCCTTTTGTCATGACTTGCTTGCTTTTACAATATACTGTAAAAGTTTTGTATTAAAGTGTCTTAAAAATTTAGCGACTTCCTACAAAGATTTTCCAGTGGCAGGGAATACAAAAAATGGAGATTCCAAGAGCCATCAGCAGGTTTCTTACTGCCAAAACAACCCATCATCTCTCTGTAGTGTCATGGAGGAGGTCAATGGGTCGAAAAAGCCAAATTGGGCCTATATAATACAGCTAGCCGTAGCCATGTATGGAGTCGGCTCTACTCCTGAGCCTGTTCATAGAGACAACACAAAAATAAAAAGACCCCTCTATTATAAGTCCAATAGAACATGTCTGAGCTAGGCTTGACCGTGCAGTGATATGACATTCATGAAATGCTGCATCCCATGGAGAGCTCTGAGTTTGTTTATGCGCCAAGTGGGCCAACAGGTCAAGACAGCAGGAGTTAAGGCTTTAAAGAAAGAAGTGATGAGAAAACTAAGCTTTTAAATTAATATGGCATTTTTATCAAGTGCATACTGTGAATAAAAGTTAAAAATGGCAAGTTTTCTACTTCATGGGATGCAGAATGTTAAATGTCAAGTTAAAGTTTGCTGGATCTGCTTTTTTTCCTACAATGTCCATTAATTCTCCAACTTAATTGAAACGTAATTAAAAAGGCATGAAAGCAAGTTCAGATTATCAATCAAAGAAGATAAAAATAAATACATAATTTGCACAGAATACATTGTGTCATGTACCGCTCAATAAAACTGACAGTTTTAAATGACAATTCTGGGTTTTGGGGCCTTGTCTCACGGTCATAGTATTTGAGCAAAGAATGAATTATGCAAATTTACTTTAAAAAGCCGACAGGACCAGAATGTTTATAACGAAAGCATTTATTGAAAAATGGTAATTATATGTAAAATCCGTATTGAAGTACAGATGTAACAGAGCTGATTATATTACCGCAGAAGAGCTACATTTATCGAAAATTATGTGCAAGATTATTACATCACAGTGATTCCCATCGGTTTGATTTGAAATGTCCAATTCTTTTGTCCTCACAGGAGATAACCTGCTACCAGAGGTGCCGGTTATACCTTACTCCGATGAGAGGAAATGCATTTAATTTCAAGCTGCCCTATTCTTTTCTCCCTTGACATCTGTTTGGTGAAGAGTCGAGAGACTACAATACACAATATGCATTATCAATAGGCTTCTGTTATATTAGAAAAAATTGGAAAAAAACAGGTTTGTGTAGGTGAAATAGTAGTTGATTTCAATAATTCCTCACTACTCTGTACGGGTAAAAAAAGAAGTACTGCTCCCCACCAGACTCACTTCTTGGCATATGTCCAATCAGTATGTCCTATGAATATGTTCTGTTTCTGGATCTTTCTAAACATAAAAAAACTAATATAATAGATACCTAGTTCAGCCTGGTTGTTGTTTAACCATCGTTTTCCTAAGCTTTCGGTGCATTGGAGCGGCACTGTGGGGCGGGACTGTGGGTAGAGTCTTCTTCCTGTTTTAAATTTCATACTGACACCACCTACCCAAGGGCAGCGACAATGCGTGCACAGATTGATCTCGTAGTTGACTTCAGTAAAACGGCACTAGCATACGTGCACGTGTAGGTTGACATTCTAGCGGCCTTCGGTCTCAGCTTGTTATTGAGTCAAGATCTAAATCTGGCCATGCGCTGACACTGGTGTAATTTTCCTGAAGATTACTGGAAGATCAATTTGTGCAAGCGCTTCCTGCATTTGGGACAGTGCGGGCGAGAAATTTAAAGCAAGAAAAAGATACATACCATAGACAGTAGACGGGCTGGGGCAGAGCTGAAGACTCTAGCGACAGTTCCATTAAACACTTCCAAGATATGCAAAAAATGTCAAACAGGTGTTACCTCTTGGAATGTGAGAGATTTGTCGAGTGCTGACATCTAGCAGCAAGCAATTGAAAGCAACCAATTTTCTGCTTGCTATGGTTCCTGTAACTATTGAAAAGGTTATCTGGGACTTTAGTATTTTTTTTCTTATGTTACTAAGAGCTTACAGGCAGGTAGCTGCTAACTGTTCTGCCCGAGATAACATTTGCGAGCTCATAGCGGGTATGGACCGCCGGTGATTGTGCGGCTTCCGTTAATGCCACATTGACAGCGCATTTTTTTTCGTTCCACTCTGTTGATGTGGCATTTCTGTCGATCTTGTGCTGATTGACAGATGGCTCCCTGCTGCTTAACTGTGGGGATCCGATTGTCAATCAGTATGACATCAGCAGTGAAACCTCATCAATAGAGCCGCCAGGAAGTTCACCATAATAGCTGCTCTGCTGACATGAGGTTAAAGTAGAGTTGGCAGAGATCATCCCTGTACAGAACAGGCAGGTAGTCGGCAACTTCCCGACTGTAAGTTCTTAGCCACATTTTAAAAAATACTAAAGTCCCTGATAATCTCTTTAATTTGTGAGATTTCTCTCCAAATGAAAAGCATAGGCCAAGTTCATAGAGTAAACTTTTTGGTCCTCTAGGAGGCTCTATACTTGAGTAAAAAAAAACTGATCAAGTTGCTTCAAATAGCAAAGATCGTACAGCTTCAATATGGAGCTGCTGAGGTATACTAGGGCATAGTATAGTATGTTCCTTTTCTAAAAATTTTTTAGTTTTACAGTTTAGATATTCATTAACAGTGAAAATCTAAAAAAGACACCAACAATAGGGTAAAAGAAGTGTTATCCAACCACATGTATGACCTGAGCTGCACCGCCACATATTCCGATCTTATGATGAGGCAGTCAGGAGGCAGTCAGCACCCATACTTCTCAGGAACCAGTACCAGGCTCTCACGCAGGAAAACGATGAAGAAATACATCAGGATAAGACTTTGCCCACAAACAGCATCCTTGTACGCCTTCAGAGTCCTCCTGGATGGAGAAAGAAAAATGTTGTGAAGAAGAAACGGAGAGTGGTGGTCATGGGGGATTCCCTGTTGAGAGGAACAGAGGCCGCTATCTGCAGACCGGATATAACTTCAAGAGACATGTGCTGTCTTCCAGGTGCAAAAATTAAAGATGTGTCTGACAGGATATCAGGACTCTTCAGACCTACAGATGACTACCCATTCCTGCTACTACATGTGGGGACAAATGACACCGCAAGAAACGACCTGGAAACAATCTGCAGAGACTTTGAAGACTTAGGCAAGAAAGTGAAAGAACTGGGAGCGCAGGTGGTCTTCTCTTCCATCCTCCCAGTGGATGGCCATGGAACAAGGAAGTGGAATAAGATTCTGCAGGTGAACAACTGGCTACGTCGATGGTGCCGTCAGCAAGGATTTGGATTTCTGGATCACGGAGTGAATTACCTTTACGATGGACTACTTGCTAGAGATGGGGTGCACCTTACGAAGACTGTAAAACATGTATTTGGAAGTCGCCTTGCTACACTTGTAAGGAGAGCTTTAAACTAGAACAACATGGGAAGGGAAACAAAAGACCAGGAAAAGCCATACACCTGACAAATGCTATTGAGAACTCTGCTATTAGAAGTGGAAAGGAAGAAAAAAGACAAAAGAATCTAATTAATACAAATACTGGAGAAAGAGAAACCAATCACAAACTAAAATGTTTCTATACTAATGCACAAAGCATGGGCAACAAACAAGGAGAATTGGAACTACTAACACAGGAAAAGAAATATGACGTCATTGGAATCACTGAAACTTGGTGGGACAATACACATGATTGGAATACAAGACTAGAAGGATACAACTTATTTGCAAGAAACAGACTTGATAAACGAGGAGGAGGTGTCGCATTGTATGTTAGAAACGCGTATATCTGCACAGAGATTGCAGCTTCAGAGCTTGGCAGTTCTGTGGAAACTGTTTGGGTAAGAATACAAGGACAGAACAATGGAAAGGACACCATTGTAGGCATTTACTACAGGCCGCCTGTGCAAGCTGAAGATATGGATGAACTCTTTATGCATCAAATGGCCAAGTTCTCCAAAAAATATGACATAGTTGTCATGGGAGATTTCAACTATCCAGACATTTGTTGGGAGTCTCTCTCAGGCAAAACTAACAGGTCAAGGAAATTCTTATCCTCTCTTGCTGACAACTTTATCTTCCAAAAGGTAGGGGAGAAAACAAGGGGAACTGCTACCTTGGATCTAATCCTTATAAACAGGGAGGAAATGGTTGAGGAGGTAAAAGTGGCTGGGACCCTAGGAGGTAGCGACCATGCTATTTTAGAATTTTGGATAACTAGAGGAGGAAGACCTGTGAAGACTCAGACGTCAAGGTTAGATTTCAGAAAGGCAGATTTTAAGGGATTCAGAAAGAGAATTGGAGGGATCCAATGGCTGGATATCCTTAAAGACAAAAATGTCCAGGGAGGATGGGAAATCTTGAAAAATGAAATTCTCAAAGCACAATTGTTAACAATTCCGAAAAGAGGGAAGAATAGGAAGCATTTAAGGAAACCAGGATGGATGAACACAGAACTTAAGCACATGCTAAAAAGGAAAAAAAAAATGTTTATAAAATGGAAAGAGGGAGTCATATCTAAAGAAGAATATAATGCTGTCTGCAGAACCTGCAGGGCACAAATCAGACAATGAATTGAGGCTTACAAGAGATGTCAAAAGCAATAATAAAGGATTTTGGGGATATGTCAAAAGTAAAAGAAAAGTCAAAGATGCGATAGGATTTTTACAGGATGAAAATGATGAAATGGTAAGACAGGATGTTGAGAAGGCCGAACTTTTAAATTCCTATTTTGCATCTGTTTTCTCTCAGAAAGGAAATGTAACATCAACTGTTCTTCACTGTCCTATTAAGGGAATAGAAGAATCCAGGATATCTATAAACAGAAAGATGGTGAGGAAACACTTAGCTAACCTAAATGAATTCAAGTCTCCAGGTCCAGATGAATTACACCCCAGAGTACTGAAGGAGATAGCAGAAGAAATTTTTGAACCCCTCTCCATAATCTTTGAAAATTCTTGGAGAACAGGAGAAGTCCCTGAAGACTGGAGAAGAGCAAATGTTGTTCCTATCTTCAAAAAGGGGAAGAAGGTGGACCCAGACAACTATAGGCCGTTGAGTCTGACTTCTATACCAGGAAAGATCTTTGAACAAATTATTAAACAACATGTATGTCAGTACCTGGATAAGAATGAAGTGATTAAACAGAGTCAGCATGGGTTTGTAACTAATAAGTCATGTCAGACTAACTTAATTTCCTTCTATGACGGAATCACTGATTAGGTGGATCAAGGAAATGCTGTAGATATAGTATATCTTGACTTCAGCAAAGCATTTGACAAAGTATCTCATGCAATCCTTATTGAAAAAATGACTAAGTATGGAATGGACAAGGCAACTGTTAGGTGGATTCATAACTGGCTTAGTGATCGGATCCAAAGAGTGGTCGTAAATGGCTGCACATCCAGTTGGAAGAATGTCTCAAGTGGGGTACCATAGGGCTCTGTCCTGGGCCCTGTATTGTTCAACATCTTTATCAACGATTTAAATGAAGGAATTGAGGGTAAACTGATTAAATTTGCTGATGACACAAAGCTAGGAGGGATAGCGAATACTAGAGAAGAGAGAGAGAGGATTCAAAAAGATATAAATAAACTGGAGAAGTGGGCAGCAACTAACAGAATGGTTTTTAACAGGGAAAAATGCAAAGTACTACATCTGGGCAATAAAAATGAAAAAAGCATATACAGAATGGGAGGAATAGGGCTAAGCAACAGCACATGTGAAAAAGACTTGGGTATACTAATAGATCACCGTCTGAATATGAGTCAACAGTGTGATGCAGCAGCAAAAAAGGCAAATGCAATTCTAGGATGTATTAACAGAAGCATACAGTCTAGATCACGTGAAGTCATTATTGCCCTCTACTCCTCTTTGGTCAGACCTCATCTGGAATATTGTGTCAAGTTTTGGGCACCACATTTTAAAAAAGACATCAACAAACTGGAGCAAGTTCAGAAAAGACCGACCAGAATGGTGACCGGTCTGCAAACCCTGTTTTATGAGGAAAGGTTGCAGGATTTGGGAATGTTTAGTTTGCAAAAGAGAAGACAGAGAGGAGACTTAATAGCTGTCTACAAATATCTGAAGGGCTGTCACATTGTAGAAGGACCAACTTTACTCTCATTTGCACAAGGAAAGACTAGAAGCAATGGGATGAAACTGAATGGGAGGAGACACAGATTAGATATTAGAAAAAACTTTTTGACAGTTAGAGTGATCAATGAGTGGAACAAGCTGCCACGAGAAGTGGTGAGTTCTCCTTCAATGGACGTCTTCAAACAGAGGCTGGGCAGACATCTGACAGGGATGATTTAGCGAATCCTGCTTTGAGCAGGGGGTTGGACCAGATGGCCCAGGAGGTCCCTTCCAACTCTACGATTCTATGATTCTATGAACTGTAAGCATTTGCTCCATTGTTCTGAAAGAGTACATTGGTTTTATTTGCTGAATAGTAACACTTTATACCAAATGTCATTGTTCCATGCTATAAAAAGAGAGAAAAGAGATTCTTTGGAGCACTTCTATAGCGAGAAGCTTTTGTGAGAACAAAATGAGGTAACATGGTGCTGATTCGAAAACATAAATTGAAATGATAGTTTACTAATGAGTGACGGCAAATAAGAACGTAGAACAAAGGTCCGTCGACATTGACATCCATATATATTTTCTTGTATCATGCTACAGATGGCTCATCATTAATATTTACAGCACCTACTATTTATTCCTTCACAATAGAATACTTTGGAAATAAGAACAGAGTTAAAGGAGCTTTTTCTGAAAAAGCGTATAAACATCATAAAGCCCCCACTGTCCCCTATTTAGGACACCCCTGCCACAATAAACAGAAGAGTCAAGAGAAGAGCAGTTGCAGGAGAAATGTTAGTCTGCCTGCATCCTACCCCAACTGCTCCAATATAAAAATGATTTTTACATTAAATATTTTGGTGCTTGGAAAAAAACAAACCAAAAAAATCTAATTTTATTTATTATTTTTACTAACTTTTTTTGGTCACACAAATTTGACATGTATTTTTCTGCCATTTTTTTGGATTCTGCAGTCTGTGAAAAAAAATCAATATAAACAAAATGCCATAAAATAAAATAATTAGGCAAAAACATTTACAATTCACAGGTGCATCTGAAAAAAGGCAGAATAATAACTCAATCTGTAGTGTCTTTTATATTTTTCTATATCCACTTAAAGCCATAGAATTTCTTTGTGAGAAGGTAATCTAAAACCTTATTCAGATTTTTCTTTTCCTTGTAGCTGTTCTATCCATTGTTTTCACGAACAATTACCCATTGTAGTCCATGGGCATATTTACATGGGTTTTTCGTTTTGCAGACTGCTTGTTCTAAAAAAAAAAGCAAACAAAGGAGAAATATGTGGTTGTGATCAAGAATCAGTTAATGAGTAGCACTTGGATGTCCTCCGTGTGCCATTTTTCATTAAATATTTAATAAGAGAAGAAGCTTTGAAAAAAACTTGGTGATGCAGATTCATCAAGACTGATCTAGCACAAGGTTGTGACACACAAGTATAGATGGAATAGAAGAGGCACACAACACTTAATGAATCAGGTGCTATTTCTCCATGAGCCATGCCAGAAATGCTGCATCAGTTAGGGACTGGCTTAAAAAACACTATAACTTTTTATGAATCGGATGGACGGATGTGGCAATGCCTTGTCCAACCCCGGTTCCTCCCAAGCTAATCCCATTTTGGCGGAGGTGATCCAGAGTTGTAAGAAAACAGCAAAAGTCGCAAATTTTTTGTGCGACCTCAAGTGGCGCAAAATTATTGCAACTTTTTAAAAGCTTCTGCTAAACTTTTTTGGCATAAAAGTTTGATGAATTGGCTCCAATAGTTTTATTTTCAGATGAGAAAAATAGATGACTCAAGTATTGTGAAAACCGATAAATGGACCAAAAATGGTTCCACCACACTAAAGAAAACTACCTGTTTTTCACATATCAAAAATGGCTTTCTAAATGAGGTTCAAGGGTGGTTTCACGCTGTTGTTTGTGAAAATGTTGAATTCTTTGAATTGCTTTAGCTATTGCTTTTTAGCATCTTCTTAAGTTAGAAAAACTTAAGTCCTGAGTCATCACTTCCAGGGTTTTATTAAGTCACTTAAATTTTTTGTCTTCGGGTATTTGTTGCCATTTTTTGCCTCAAGTTATTCAAAATAGCACAAATGGTTATGATATGAATAGAGATGAGCGAACCTGAACAGTAAAGTTCGGGGACAGTAATGAAAAATATTCAGGATTGAGAGTCCTCAGTAGTAATGAACATCTACTGTTCGGGCATGGACACCGAACATGGACCACTGGGAAGTCTGTGTTACTGTTTGGGTTCAGCTTTCCGAACATCGGGACAGCGCAGCAAACACTACCTCTGATTTCGGTAAAATCATTACCGCTGGTCAGAGAGTCGCGGTTCCAATGCTGTCAAAAGACACATGAGCACACAACTGTGATCGAGGTAAAAAGCTTACCTCCTGTTACTGGTGTTGGCTGATTGGACTAATGCTCATATGTGCCTTCACCTGCTGCCACTAAAAACAGCGCCTGTGCTCTAAATAAAATATTTAAAAAAAGGTGTGGGTTCCCCAGCATTTTTGATGACCAGCAAGGCAAAGCAGCCTGCTGGGGGATGCAACCCTCAGCTGCCAGCATTAGTAAGGATGGTTATTAAGAATAGAGTGGTCCCCATGCCATTTTTTTAAATTATTTAAATAAATAATTTAAAGAAACCAATGTGGAGCCCCCTACTTTTAACAACCAGCCAAGCTACAGCAGATAACTGGGGGCTTGTGTTCTCAGGCTGGTAAGGGGCCATGGATATTGGCCCCCTCCAACCTAAAAATAGCAGACTGCAGCTGCCCAGAAAAAGCCCATCTGTTAGATGCACCAATTTTGGCCCTTTGCCCTGCTCTTCCCACTTGCCCTGAGGTAGTGGCAAGAGGGGTTCATATTTGTATGGTTGATGTCACATTTGTATTGTCTGGTGACATCAAGTCCACGGCTTTGTATTGGAGAGGCATCTATAACACACCTATCCATTACTAATCCTATAGTTATACTGTAAAACAAACAGCCAGAATAAAGAATTTTATTTGAAATAAAAAACACACTTTTCATTTTTATTTTAAAATTACAAACACAGTTATACACACACCCATTTCATTGTAGCTATGGTCTCCTGTAATAAAATAAAAATTAAAAAAAACATATCCCTCACCTGTCCGATATTCTGTCCCGTGCTGTAATCTATGTCCATGGATAAACAGTTTTCAACCTGGATGGTGCCAAGATGCGACTGTCCAGGTTGAGAACCACTGATGAATGACCTGCTGTGAGAGCAGTGTCAGTGACTAGCAGTGACATCATCATGGAGGTTATCGCTGGTCACTGAGGCTGCATGGGATGGAAGAAGGCTGGATGAGCGATGGATTAATGGATGGATGAGGAATGGATGGATGAGATTTGGATGGAGGGATGGCTGAATGAGGGATAGATGGATTGATTGGTGAGAGATGTATGGATGGAGGGTTGGATGGATGAGGGATAGATGAAGAGATGAATGGGTTAGGGATGGCTAGATGAATAGATGGATGAGGGATGGATGGAGGGACGACTGGATGGATGGATGGAGGGTTGGATGGAGGGATGGATGGATGAGGGTTGGATGGAGGGAAGGATGAATGAGGGATTGCTGGAAGAATGGATGAATGAATGAGAAATGAATGGATGACATTTAGAGGGATCAATGAGTGGAACAAGCTGCCACGAGAAGTGGTGAGTTCTCCTTCAATGGAAGTCTTCAAACAGAGGCTGGACAGACATCTGACTGGGATGATTTAGCGAATCCTGCTTTGAGCAGGGGGTTGGACCAGATGGCCCAGGAGGTCCCTTCCAACTCTACGATTCTATGATTCTATGATTCTATGAATAAGGGATGGATAGATCTCCATAATCTACAAAATTAGATACACTTGTATACTACACTAATTGTGGTGTTGTAACTACTTTTGTTTTTTTGCACACTTTTTTGTTGATAATAAAAAATTAGATTGGTACATGCCACCCAAGCATGACTGTTGATCAGTAATAGTTACCATCCAATTTCATCTTGCCCAATTGTTTGAAGTCACTTGGATATTAATAAGGCTTTGTTAATATTAATGAGCTCAAAACGAGTTTGATGCACTCCTAAGGAACTCAGATTGTTATACACATTTTTTCCAGTCTTTTAGAGGTTTTTCAATATTAGGATTTGTAGTAAATAAAATAGAATTTTTCAGGGAAAACTTGGTGAAGCTGTTGAATTTGAATTTTAAATGATCCATACAACTCTAGTCATAATGTCACCACTATAGCTATGTCAACTGAGACTGATAAATTGCTGTGGAGAGGCAGCTTTGGAGCAGCAAGGAGCAAGTATGATTATTTTTTATATTTGTGCTACATTTTAGAATCTGAAAATCCTATTACATGTGACATGTAAACAAAACATAGGAAAGTTTTAACCCCTTAACGACCGCTGATACGATTTTTAATGGTGGCAGTTACGGGTACTTATTCCACAGCGCTGCTTTTTAGCGATGCTGAGAAAGAAGTGCATAGCGCCCCCAGCATTGGAAAATATCCGGGATCTCGGCTACCGGGGGTATCTGAGACACCAGAGAACATGATTTGGGTTGGTTTTTACCATCCCAAGTCACATGGTTGCCATTATTCACCAAATAACAGCGATCACAATAAAAAAAGTACATGTTTCTATTAATTTCTTTCTCCTCTGATATGATCTAGCATACCAGAGGAGAGAGAAATTGGGTCCCCTGAGTCCCCCGATACCTCCACCATCCCAGGACCCTCCTGCTCCATCCCCCGGCGCTCCGCATCTTCTTCCTGGAAGAAAATGGCAGGCGTATGAGCAATGCGCCCGCCGAGATCTGCCGTCCAGCACCCGGCAACAATAGGAGATTTTTCCTATTGATTCATTTTGATCACTGCAATAGACCCTATCACAGTTATCAAAATAAAAAACAGTAAATCAATCCCCCCTTTGTCACTCCCTTAGTTAGAAAAAATAGTAAAATAAAAACGTTAAATTTTTTTCCGTTCTTCATAGTTAGGGTTAGGGTTGGACTTGGGTTAAGGTTGGGGTTAGAGTTGTGTTAGGGTTAGGGTTGTGTTAGGGTTAGGGGTTAGGGTGGTGTTACGGTTGTGTTAAGGTTACGGTTGTGTTGGGGTTATAATTGAGGTGTTGGGGTTACAGTTACATTGGGATTAGAGTTTTAGGTTTGGGGTTAGGGTTTGTGATGTTGGGGTTAGGGTTGTGTTATGGTTAGGGTTGTGGTTGGTGTTAGGATTGTGTTGGGGTAAGAGTTGTGGCTAGTGTTGGGACTTACGTTAGGGGTGTGTTGGAGTTAGGGTTGGGGTTAGATTTGGGGGGTTCCACTGTTTAGGCACAAAGGGGGTCTCCAAACATGACATGGTGCCCGTCATCGATTCTAGCCAATTTTGCGTTCAAAAAGCCAATCTGTGCTGCCTCCATTCTGAGCCCTGCCATGCGCCCAAACACTGGCTTTCCCCAGCATATAGGGTATTGGCGTACTCAGGAGAAATTGCACAACAAATTTTGTGGTCCATGTTCTCCTGATACCCTTGTAAAAATAAAAAGAATAGTCTAAAGATTAAAGATTGAGTCCAAAAAGTTAAATGTTAATTTTTTTCCTTCCACGTTGCTTTAATTCTCATGAAGCACATGAAGGGTTAATAAACTTCTTGAATGTGGTTTTGTGCACCTTGTTCTTGAATGTGGTTTTGTGCACCTTGAGGGGTGCAGTTTTTAAAATAGTGTGACTTTTAATTGTGTACTTTCTGTCATATTTATCCCGCAAAGTCAATTCAAATGTGAGATGGTCCCTAAAAAAATGGTTTTGAAAATTTTGTTGGAAAAATGAGAAATCGATGGTCAACTGTTAACCCTTATAACGTCCTAACAAAAAAAAAATATGTTTCCAAAATTGTGCTGGTGTAAAGTAGACATGTGGGAAATGTTATTTACTAACTATTTTGTGTGATATGACTCTGATTTAAGGGCACAAAAATAAAAAATTTGAAAATTGCAAAAATTTCAAAATTTTTGACAAATTTCTTTTTTTTTCATAAATAAATGCAAGACATATTGAAAAAATGTTACCACTAACATGAAGTACAATATGCCACGAAAAACAGTCTCAGAATCAGTGGAATCCGTTGAAGCGTTCCAGAGCTACAGTGGGGCAAAAAAGTATTTAGTCAGTCAGCAATAGTGCAAGTTCCACCACTTAAAAAGATGAGAGGCGTCTGTAATTTACATCATAGGTAGACCTCAACTATGGGAGACAAACTGATAAAAAAAATCCAGAAAATCACATTGTCTGTTTTTTTTTCATTTTATTTGCATATTATGGTGGAAAATAAGTATTTGATCAGAAACAAAATTTCATCTCAATACTTTGTGATATATCCTTTGTTGGCAATGACAGAGGTCAAACGTTTTCTGTAAGTCTTCACAAGGTTGCCACACACTGTTGTTGGTATGTTGTCCCATTCCTCCATGCAGATCTCCTCTAGAGCAGTGATGTTTTTGGCTTTTCGCTTGGCAACACAGACTTTCAACTCCCTCCAAAGGTTTTCTATAGGGTTGAGATCTGGAGACTGGCTAGGCCACTCCAGGACCTTGAAATGCTTCTTACGAAGCCACTCCTTCATTGCCCTGGCGGTGTGCTTTGGATCATTGTCATGTTGAAAGACCCAGCCACGTTTCATCATCAATGCCCTTGCTGATGGAAGGAGGTTTGCACTCAAAATCTCACGATACATGGCCCCATTCATTCTTTCATGTACCCGGATCAGTCGTCCTGGCCCCTTTGCAGAGAAACAGCCCCAAAGCATATGATGTTTCCACCACCATGCTTTACAGTAGGTATGGTGTTTGATGGATGCAACTCAGTATTCTTTTTCCTCCAAACACGACAAGTTGTGTTTCTACCAAACAGTTCCAGTTTGGTTTCATCAGACCATAGGACATTCTCCCAAAACTCCTCTGGATCATCCAAATGCTCTCTAGCAAACTTCAGACGGGCCCGGACATGTACAGGCTTAAGCAGTGGGACACGTCTGGCACTGCAGGATCTGAGTCCATGGTGGAGTAGTGTGTTACTTATGGTAGGCCTTGTTTCATTGGTCCCAGCTCTCTGCAATTCATTCACTAGGTCCCCCCGCGTGGTTCTGGGATTTTTGCTCACCGTTCTTGTGATCATTCTGACCCCACGGGGTGGGATTTTGCGTGGAGCACCAGATCGAGGGAGATTATCAGTGGTCTTGTATGTCTTCCATTTTCTAATTATTGCTCCCACAGTTGATTTCTTCACTCCAAGCTGGTTGGCTATTGCAGATTCAGTCTTCCCAGCCTGGTGCTGGGCTACAATTTTGTTTCTGGTGTCCTTTGACAGCTCTTTGGTCTTCACCATAGTGGAGTTTGGAGTCAGACTGTTTGAGGGTGTGCACGGGTGTCTTTTTATACTGATAACAAGTTTAAACAGGTGCCATTACTACAGGTAATGAGTGGAGGAAAGAGGAGACTCTTAAAGAAGAAGTTACAGGTCTGTGAGAGCCAGAAATCTTGATTGCTTGTTTCTGACCAAATACTTATTTTCCACTATAATATGCAAATAAAATGAAAAAAAAAACAGACAAGGTGATTTTCTGGATTTTTTTTTCTCAGTTTGTCTCCCATAGTTGAGGTCTACCTATGATGTAAATTACAGACGCCTCTCATCTTTTTAAGTGGTGGAACTTGCACTATTGCTGACTGACTAAATACGTTTTTGCCCCACTGTATATCTTCATAAAGTGACAAAGGTCAGAATTATAAAAATTGGCCAGGACATTAAGGTAAAAAAAATTGTCTCGGTCACTAAGGGGTTAAAGCTCTTAAATACATCTCATAAACACAATCTTATTTGCCTACAACCTAAAGCCCAGTTTGCAGACATTCTACCTATTAGGCTTTTATTGATGTTTTTCTAATCAAAGAATGTGACCAATTGAATGCACAGATATGAGCTATGGTTATAAAATAACCAACCATCTGGTGTACAGATATAGAGTCCCATCTTATACTCTTGTTATTACTTATAGATTCAATAATATGCAAATGGTTCTGGTTTTCTTGTGACTATATATACAATAAAATATAAAAATAATAATAAAAAAGCCAACAAAATGTACAGTGTCCAATAATGTTGGATTCGATCCTTTGATGGGAAGAAGTATCATAAAACATACATCCTTACGTGATTGAGCAGCATGGAGATGCATGAGTGTATTTTTTAGCACAAGTTATTTTGAGGTATTTGTTTCATTTTTTTCTAGCTACACAGTGCTCAGCATAAATGAGTACACCCAATTTGAAAAGTAAGATTTCGATCAATAAGTCACTGAACACAAAAACAATTTCCAAAAAGTTGATAAAACTTAGTTTTATAGAACTTTTTTAACCCATAAGATAAATTTCACTACAAAATTTTTAGCCTTAATCCAACTAGTTGACGCAAAAATGTGACATTTCTCTTTCATGTGGTGCCATTGCAGACAACATGAATCAAGAAGAGCTTCTTTGCTAAGTAATGTCCTTTTATGGTCAACTGTCTGGTGGATACCTGTTTAACGACTTAAACTTACCTGTAGTTGAATTCTTGTTAATTAGAATTGTGTACTCTAAACTTTAGCTTTGCTCCTAAGACTTTCATTGGGGTATAATCATTTTTGCAACATGGTCTTGAAATAATTTGTTTGAAATATTACTTTTTGGGGTGTGTATAACTACAAATCTGGCCCAGATTATGTGAAAATTTAGTAGTATGGTATCACATAGAAAATGTTGACTCTGAAAGGAAGCTAAAAGCGTTACGCATTTAAGCTGAGCACTGTATGTAAAGCTCTATGATAGATGGTGCACTGTGTGGTTCATTCTGCTGATGCTCTCTAGCCAATGATGTAATATCTTACAGAGGACATATCAATGCTATATAGTTCAAATATAAGTAAACATTTTAATAATGATGCACATTATAGTACCAAAGCAGCAATACCACTCATTTCTCACAATAAAAAGCTCAGGTATTACTGGAATACCATGTCCATATAAGAGACCCAAACAGAAAAAGTAGAATGGAGCAAATTTTTTGAAAAGTAAATTCACCAGCTTTGCAAAATTTTTCCCCAAAATTTGATTTTCAGCAAATCAATTTGCCTCAAGTTGCAATTACTGCAATCCTCCAATTGAACCACTTTTAAGTTATTTTGTGCAAACATAACCCTTGTAATATGGCTGTGGATAAACGGGAGCTGTTTAGTGCTGTCCGGTCACATTCACTGTCTTTAATGTTTATTGAGTGTTTCATGGCTTTTTCTTACCATCTCTATTGCTAAGCTCCTAACTCTGACATCCTCTCACTATCAAAATTTACCACAAAAAGTATGCTGCATTTCCTGCCTCTACTTTTAAACAGGCTGCTCTGCCCTCTGAATATAGGGCGAATATGTTTGCACTATGTGCTGGTTTAGTTAGTTGTGGCTGAATTTATAGCTGTGTCTTAAATAGCTTTATGGCCTGTGTCTTTAACAGAGCAATGCATGTTGGATTGAAGCAATGTATTCTGGGATGAGGAAGATACCATTTTCATCTGTGTATTTCATAATGACACACATGTTTATCTGTCCTCCTGTAACTCCCCTACTTGAGTTCGTTATCCGGGTAAAGCATATCTGGTAAGATTAATATATTTCTTGCCATGCAGTTTTGTTCAGAGATATTATTAACTGTATGGCAGCCAGTGCACAGCAGATGTAATTAGACACCTGTGTGTTTCTATGTAAAGTTTGCATCACACTGTATACTTCCTGTAATTGTGTTAACTGTGTGATCATCTGCCCAATACTTACCCAAATCATTTGTATTCTTTATAGTTTTATTGCATGCTCTATACTCTTCACCAATAAACAAGTTAGACTACAGAGAACAGTCTGCTTATTTTGGAAGATAGAGGGTGGTTTATGCTGGATGCTAGATTGCACACCGTGTCAACGACTATGAAGGCAGAGCACAGGCTATGATGTTCCCTCCTGATTTGCTGTGCAATAACTTGTGACATGATAGCTGAAAGGCATTATGGAGTAGTCTATGTGGACACTCCTGAGTTCAAATTAGCCTTTTTCGAGTGATAGAACAATCTTCTGCTTTGCGTAAAATAGTGAAGGGAATTGTTTCAATAATTTGTGCAAATCGAGACACAAATAGTTTTAATTTGTTTTGTCCAAAAAATTTAAAAAAAAAATGATATGAATTCAAACTGAATCAAATCAATCCACTTATCTCTAATAATTATTAATAAAAGTCCATAATGAATATTAGCAGGATTTCAGAGTGAAGGATTAGTTCTGGAATGATTGTGTGGGCCATTGGGGTTGGTGGCGGGGGAAAGGCTACTAGTGATTTTAATGATATATGTAAAATTAATAATACAGAACTAGTTTATTTGTATAAATTTCTAAATCTATAATTTATTCTTTCTAGTGAAGAAGTTTTTTTTTATCAATTACAGACTACAGCAGTGACCTGATTTAATTACATAGTGAGTCCATTAAGGAATATATTAACACCTAATATAGTACTGATATATGTGATATATAAAGAATACTTGGGAATGTAGATGGTTTTGCATCAATCTCTAAGCATCAGCATGACAATGCCATGACTTTCAGAAGGAAGATTGACATTGTGTCTCACTCCCATTGTTCCTCCAGTGTGATCCATGTTAGCTATGACATTCTGATTTTAGGATTTATATTAAAACATCTTTATAAATGTTCTATTTTCCTTCCACTGTAAACACATATGAGCAGAATGAAACTCATCCATCACCCAGCAAGAAAACTGACTTAGATGCTGATGGATGCTGAAAATGAGGCACGGCCATGTGGAAAGCATGTGTCACCTGCTAAATATAGATCTGATTTATCATGGTGCATGAGCATGCAACCTGCCGACCAGTGGGAGAAAAACGGTCTACAGTAAGCAAATCGATGGATTATTATCAATCTATGGGTTGCAACATGAAACCAGGGGTCACCATGATAAAATCATTTTTTGTGAACTACATTGAAATTCTAGCTATAACCCATGAAGTTAAGTCTCGTTGCTCCAGTTGGAGACTCTCCCATATATTTACTTTCACTGTGCCAATGAAAACTACATCAGGATGTAGAATAAGCTGCCATAGCTAGGTATAGTCAATGGCTATGAGACAACAATATTCACTGACTAGTCCTCCAGGTGTACATGGTGTATACTTTCCAGCCTAAAGGCCCTCATCATTGCTGTTTTTGCACCTTATCAGGGTTGATATGTAAGAAATAGCAAAAGATATAAAAATTGCATACTGAGGTGGATGCTCACTTGGCTGCACATGAAGGTAGACACAGGAACATGATCTCTTTAAATATTCCACTAGTTTGTTATATACATGTGGCATAAACAAGTGCAAAGCAAAAATAAACAAGGCCTTGGAGTTAGCTTCTCCAGGCATACTGAACACCGATTGATTCAGAAGGCTGACTATTTACGTTCTTAACCCCACCCTGGGGAGGAGATATAGTGAACAGCCTCCCACCCGCTGTTCAGCTGTTCACTTAAAAACTTAGACCTTAAAATGGCTGTTATCCCCTCTCAGCACTTAGTGTGCTTGTGATAGCTTCCAGGTTTCAAATAACTAAAGCTAATAGCCTCTGTGAAACATATCTCCCCTCCAGTACTTAACCAGTGACTTTGTCACTATATATATAGATATATATTTAGAAATCAAGGTCTGCACTCAAGACCGAAATGTCGCCATATGGGCTATTAAATAACACTTCTTTCAAAAACTTCATATGGTGTGCTGCCTCCATCTTTTTTGATTTCTATTTACAAGGACTGGTACGTGCCTGGGAGGCTTTGCACCCTATTTTTTCCTGTGCTGTTGTTTCTCATATTTTTTATATATATATAAATACTAATATATATATATATACTAATTTCATCCGCTGTATATATATATATATATATATATATATATATATATATATATATATATATACAGCGGATGAAATTAGTATTGAACACGTCACCAATTTTCTATGTAAAAATGTTTCTAAAGGTGCTATTGACACGAAATTCTTACCAGATGTCGGCAACAATCCATAGATGTCCATACATTAAGCTATGTACAATAATTAGAAATGACACAGGAAAAAGTACTGAACACATGAAGAAAGAGGTGCAAAAAGCCATGGAAAGTCTTGACACTAAATGAAATCTCACAGTAATTTGAAATAGATCCTGGCACTTAGTGTAAGATAATATCAGCTGGTTGTTAGGGACTTGCGGAATGCACCAAACAATAAGGATGGTATAAGGTGCGTTCGCAGCCTGGGGTCCATCGTCCAGAGATGTTACTTGCTGCCCGGTAATGGCGGACACAATATGGCAGTATATCAGATGAACACACACGGGTTAACGTCACCCAGTGTGTACAGAGGCGAACCCTGTTGCGTCGCAAGGCCACGGTACCACAGAGAAAACGCTAGAGTTTTGGTCACAAGACCCTGCCTCAAGGACGAGGGGTTAAAGTCCCTCTAGACCCACTAGCGTCAGCACCGTAACTGCAGTGCCAGGAAAAGATACGCTAAAGAGAAGTCGCACTATGTGCGTACAGCACTGCCCTGGCGGATGCCACTTACCACCCAAGGCTTGGGTCAGGTAAGGAATCTGTGAAGAGCTAGAGAAAGACCTGGAATCAGCAGGTACAGTTGTTTTAAATAAAACAATAAGTAATGCACTCAACCTCCATGGCCTGTATGTACGCACACCATGAAAGCCTATATTGCGGAGCAAAAAGCATGTTCAAGAGCATTTGAAATTAGCTCAACAACATTTATACAAACCTGTTAAATACTGGGAGAAAATAGTCATGTTTGAAGGCGAAAAGGCACTGTCTATTACCCCAAAAACACCATTCCAACAGAGAAATTTGGAGGTGAGATGATTATGTTGTGTGGCTGTTTTTCAGAAAACTGAAATAACACTGGCAAACTTCATGTAATTGAAGGAAGGATGAGTGCATAAATGTACAAATAAATTCTTGATAAAAAACTGCTGCTATCAGGATGATTATGAATAAACCAGGGTGGACATTTCAGCAAGTTAATGAGATGTCACAGACGTCTGGTGAGAATTTCATGTCAATAGCACCTTTAGAAATATATTTACTTAGAAAATTTGTGATTGGTAATATATATATATATATATATATACCATATATATATACATTATATGTATATACAGTATACATACATATACATATATAAAATCAGAAAAAAACAGGCAGTACTTCAAAAATGAGTGAAAAACCGTGGCTTTACTGATCCACATTACAGAAAGAAATCTTACTGTACATCTATGTTAAAGACACCTCCGTCATTATCATAGATGTACATTAAGATTTTTTTTTTAATGTGACTGCTTTTAGTACCCCAATATGAATATGGTATCCCTCTTTATATGAGCTCATTGGCACTTTATTACACTGCTGCACTTTAGAAACAGATGTATATCAACTAGGTGACTTGTGCAGATATGAGCAGTGGCGTAACTACAAAGTTCTGGGCCCCGGTGCAAACTTTCAAATGGGGCCCCCCATGCCAAAATACACGCACATCTCCGCTCCATACACCTTGTACACACACGGCTTCGCTCCGTACACCTCGTACACACACGGCTCCGCTACGAATACCTCATACACACACGGCTCCGCTACGTATACCTCGTACACATGTGGCTCCGCTCCGTACACCTCGTACACACACGGCTCCGCTCCATACACCTCGTACACATACGGCTCCGCTCCATACACCTCGTACACACGCGGCTCCACTACGTATACCTCGTACACACATGGCTCCGCTCCGTACACCTCGTACACACACGGCTCCGCTCCGTACACCTCGTACACACACGGCTCCGCTCCGTACACCTCGTACACATGCGGCTCCGCTCCGTACACCTCGTACACACAGGGCTCCGCTCCGTACACCTCGTACACACACGGCTCTGCTCCATACACCTCGTACACACACGGCTCCACTCCGTACACCTCGTACACACACGGCTCTGCTCCGTACACCTCGTACACACACGGCTCCGCTCCGTACACCTCGTACACACACGGCTTCGCTCCATACACCTCAACACACACGACCCCGCTCCATACACCTCGCACCCACAGGGCTCCACTCCATACACCTCATACACACATGGCTCCGCTCCATACACCTCATACACACATGGCTCCGCTCCGTACACCTCGTACACATGCGGCTCCGCTCCGTACACCTCGTACACATACGGCTCCGCTACGTATACCTCGTACACACACGGCTCCGCTACATATACCTCGTACACACACGGCTCCGCTACGTATACCTCGTACACACATGGCTCCGCTCCTCCCCCGCGCCCATAATGAGAATAAAAAATTAGCACATTTTTGTCTAATAATATCTTTAATAGTCTGATCTATTATAATCTAAAATTATTTATCCTATCCAATAAACCTTTTAAGCAAACAATCAAACCTAAGTTGTTTTATTTTATTACTCCACCTCCCTCAAAAAGTTACACATTACTTGTCCAGTTTCTAGATTATTTTTACCATGCAGTTAACGCTTTTTAAAACGAATCCCAAAGAACAACTATACAATTATATATTTTTCTCACTATTCTCCTTGCCCGGATCATTTTAAAGTAAATCTATGCTCATTCAGGGCTCAGCACTCCAGTGAGCAGTGTTAAACAGTGATTGACATTTTTAAATGCATGTTCATAAAGTAATGGCTGTCAATATTTGATTTGGATTGCCCAATAGACTATTAAACATATTATTAACCCCTTAATGGCCGCCGTTAAGGGTACTTATTCCTCAGTGCTGCTTTTTAACGGCCCTGAGAAATAAGAGTATAGCACCCCCAGCATCGGAATTTCTGGGGGTAGCTAAGACCCCAGTGAACATGATTCGGGTCAGTTTATACCGACCCCATTGAATAACGGCGACCACAAAAAATAAAAATGTCAGATTTCCCATTTATTTCTCTCTCCTCTGATTTGATCTAGCACATCAGAGGAGAGAGAAATGGGGTCCCCCAAGCCCCTCTCAGTACCTCTCGCACCTCCTGCATCCCCTTGTGAGGTACACTGTGTTTGAACGCCTACATTGCCAAACTAATCTCATTAGAGATGATGCCCTACTGTTTGGTTGAAAGCGAAGCTTTCTGCGACCTCATGGCCTACGCTGTCCCACGCTATAACCTACCCAGTCGGCACTTCTTTTCTCAAAAAGCCGTCCCTGCCCTCCACCAGCATGTGAAAGACCGCATTGTCCATGCAGTAAAACAGTCATTGAGTGGAAAGGTGCACCTCAAAACGAATGCATGGACCAGTAGGCATGGCCAGGGCCGTTGCCTGTCCATCACTGCGCACTGGGTTAACGTGGTGGATGCAGGCTCCACTGGGGACAATGGCGGTGGAACAGTGCTGCCTAGCCCACGGCATAGGAAACAGTTGGCTGTAGGCTTTCCCTCCTCCTCCTCCTCGTCTATCAGCGAAAGCTCATCCACAGAGAACAGTTGCACGAGCACTAAATCCGCAGCTGGCAGTGTTGCACACGAGGTGTCCTACTAACAAACAGCTAGTGGTAAGCGTCAGCAGGCTGTGTTAAAGTTGATGTCTTTGGGCGACAACAGACACACCGCGGAGGTACTAGCCGACTACTTGCAACGACAAACAGAGTCATGGCTAGGCAGTCTACATCTTAAGTGCAGTACTTGTGCATAGCACCGCTCTGACGGGCGCTGCTGTACATGCAGCACAGTCGTGCCTTGTGCAGGATGGCACACTCTGGCGCTAACACGTGTGAAGAAAAGGGTGCACTGTGGCACCTAGGCAATGCCACTACTAGGCGCTGAATATAACTCTGATAACCCTATTACATGCACAACCAAGGGAGGGAATCTTAATGAGTCAGTCACCAGAAACATGCATCCATCATCACACACAGTACATAATTCTGTATTAGCGTATGGCCGGGTGGCCATGTGAATCTTTTATAGTTGCAGACTTCTGGGACCTTCCCTGTGGTCCAATCGGAGCAGCAACAGGACCTGAGCATGTGACCTCTGACCTCCAAAGAGAGGTCGCCCCTCGGACATGCTCAGTGTAGCGATAGAGGGACTTAGTCCCAGGAGCTGCTCGCTGCTGGCTAGTGCAGGTTGCTATGGCTGAACCAGGGATGGCAGCAGCAACTGACCCGACAGCACTAGCTTGAGCAAGACGCTGGGATCAACATCTTTGCTAAGCACGACTCTCTGTGGTTGGGACTGAATGGGAGACCGCGCAAGGCTTGGAATTCCTCCTGTGCAGAGGAGGAGATCCAATGCTTAACACTGGTTCAAGTGATGGCCTATAGAAAGATGTTTCGTTACCAAGGTGCAACACAAGAAACATATCATGATGGGTAAAACCAATGCGCTGCCTCAAGACATTCACAACCTTATCGTTGCAAAACATACTGATGGCATTGGTTACAGAAGTATTTCTAAGCTAATGAAGGTTCCAGTGAGCACTGTTAGAGACATAATCCAGAAGTGGAAAGAACATCATTTCACTATAAACCGGCCACAATTAAATGTTCCCTGCAAACTTTCAGACAGGAATGAAAAGAATTATCAGAAGAGTTTTCCAAGAGCTAAGGACTATCTGTGAAGAGCTAGAGAAAGACCTGGAATCAGCAGGTACAGTTGTTTTAAATAAAACAATAAGTAATGCACTCAACCTCCTTGGCCTGTATGTACGCACACCATGAAAGCCTATATTGCGGAGCAAAAAGCATGTTCAAGAGCATTTGAAATTAGCTCAACAACATTTATACAAACCTGTTAAATACTGGGAGAAAATAGTCATGTTTGAAGGCGAAAAGGCACTGTCTATTACCCCAAAAACACCATTCCAACAGAGAAATTTGGAGGTGAGATGATTATGTTGTGTGGCTGTTTTTCAGAAAACTGAAATAACACTGGCAAACTTCATGTAATTGAAGGAAGGATGAGTGCATAAATGTACAAATAAATTCTTGATAAAAAACTGCTGCTATCAGGATTAGAGTTGAGCGAAACGGGTCGAAAAAATTCAAAAGACGCCGACTTTTGGCAAAGTCGGGTTTCATGAAACGAAACCCGACCCTAGGATGAGGTCGGCCACGAGGTCGGCGACTTACGCGCCAAAGTCGCGTTTCAAAAGTTTCTTTTTGCACTCTTTTTCAGCCAATCAGGATCCACGGACACTGTGGGCAACGTGATGACATAGGCACGGGTCACCACCTCTTTCAGAAGGGCATGCAAGTGATTGGCTTGCTTTGGTGGGCGTCACAGGGGGTATAAAAGGGCGTGCACGCCGACCGCCATCTTACTTCTGCCGATCTTAGTATAGGGAGAGGTTGCTGCTGATTCTGTAGGGAGAGCGTTAGGCAGGGAAGAAGACAAAAAAACTGCTTCTGCTGCTAGCGATTTGGCCTGCACAACACACAAGTCACTGTGTGTGCAGTGCAAGGGGAGGCTATATTGTGGTGTATCAGTGGTGTTGGTTGTTGGGCTGCCTTTTAAGGCTTCCTGACACGCTGGCATTGCTGTTTACCCACTGCTCCGCAAACTGCTTTTTTAAAAGCAATCCAATCTCCCTTATCCTCTCGTCACTTTGGTCACAGGCAGCTGTGCCATCGAGCGTGTCACATAGCGCTCAGATATCAGTGGGCCTCACACCATCCACAAGTGTCCAGTGTCCAAAAGTGTACGCAGAGATTCAAAATCTCCATTATCTTCTCGTCACTTTGGTCACAGGCAGCTGTGCCATCGAGCGTGTCACATAGCGCTCAGATATCAGTGGGCCTCACACCATCCACAAGTGTCCAGTGTCCAAAAGTGTACGCAGAGATTCAAAATCTCCATTATCCTCTCGTCACTTTGGTCACAGGCAGCTGTGCCATCGAGCGTGTCACATAGCGCTCAGATATCAGTGGGCCTCACACCATCCACAAGTGTCCAGTGTCCAAAAGTGTACGCAGAGATTCAAAATCTCCATTATCCTCTCGTCACTTTGGTCACAGGCAGCTGTGCCATCGAGCGTGTCACATAGCGCTCAGATATCAGTGGGCCTCACACCATCCACAAGTGTCCAGTGTCCAAAAGTGTACGCAGAGATTCAAAATCTCCATTATCTTCTCGTCACTTTGGTCACAGGCAGCTGTGCCATCGAGCGTGTCACATAGCGCTCAGATATCAGTGGGCCTCACACCATCCACAAGTGTCCAGTGTCCAAAAGTGTATGCAGAGATTCAAAATCTCCATTATCCTCTCGTCACTTTGGTCACAGGCAGCTGTGCCATCGAGCGTGTCACATAGCGCTCAGATATCAGTGGGCCTCACACCATCCACAAGTGTCCAGTGTCCAAAAGTGTACGCAGAGATTCAAAATCTCCATTATCCTCTCGTCACTTTGGTCACAGGCAGCTGTGCCATCGAGCGTGTCACATAGCGCTCAGATATCAGTGGGCCTCACACCATCCACAAGTGTCCAGTGTCCAAAAGTGTACGCAGAGATTCAAAATCTCCATTATCCTCTCGTCACTTTGGTCACAGGCAGCTGTGCCATCGAGCGTGTCACATAGCGCTCAGATATCAGTGGGCCTCACACAATCCACAAGTGTCCAGTGTCCAAAAGTGTATGCAGAGATTCAAAATCTCCATTATCCTCTCGTCACTTTGGTCACAGGCAGCTGTGCCATCGAGCGTGTCACATAGCGCTCAGATATCAGTGGGCCTCACACAATCCACAAGTGTCCAGTGTCCAAAAGTGTGTGCAAAGATTCAAAATCTCCATTATCCTCTCGTCACTTTGGTCACAGGCAGCTGTGCCATCGAGCGTGTCACATAGCGCTCAGATATCAGTGGGCCTCACACCATCCACAAGTGTCCAGTGTCCAAAAGTGTACGCAGAGATTCAAAATCTCCATTATCCTCTCGTCACTTTGGTCACAGGCAGCTGTGCCATCGAGCGTGTCACATAGCGCTCAGATATCAGTGGGCCTCACACAATCCACAAGTGTCCAGTGTCCAAAAGTGTACGCAGAGATTCAAAATCTCCATTATCCTCTCGTCACTTTGGTCACAGGCAGCTGTGCCATCGAGCGTGTCACATAGCGCTCAGATATCAGTGGGCCTCACACAATCCACAAGTGTCCAGTGTCCAAAAGTGTACGCAGAGATTCAAAATCTCCATTATCCTCTCGTCACTTTGGTCACAGGCAGCTGTGCCATCGAGCGTGTCACATAGCGCTCAGATATCAGTGGGCCTCACACAATCCACAAGTGTCCAGTGTCCAAAAGTGTACGCAGAGATTCAAAATCTCCATTATCCTCTCGTCACTTTGGTCACAGGCAGCTGTGCCATCGAGCGTGTCACATAGCGCTCAGATATCAGTGGGCCTCACACAATCCACAAGTGTCCAGTGTCCAAAAGTGTACGCAGAGATTCAAAATCTCCATTATCCTCTCGTCACTTTGGTCACAGGCAGCTGTGCCATCGAGCGTGTCACATAGCGCTCAGATATCAGTGGGCCTCACACAATCCACAAGTGTCCAGTGTCCAAAAGTGTGTGCAGAGATTCAAAATCTCCATTATCCTCTCGTCACTTTGGTCACAGGCAGCTGTGCCATCGAGCGTGTCACATAGCGCTCAGATATCAGTGGGACTCACACAATCCACAAGTGTCCAGTGTCCAAAAGTGTACGCAGAGATTTAAAATCTCCATTATCCTCTCGTCACTTTGGTCACAGGCAGCTGTGCCATCGAGCGTGTCACATAGCGCTCAGATATCAGTGGGCCTCACACAATCCACAAGTGTCCACTGTCCACAAGTGTGTGCAGAAATTCTAAAACTCCCCTGTCCTATAGACACCTTGTACCTTGTTTTACATTACTATATAGTTTGTTGGATTTTGTCTACATTTCTACCAAAAATGAGGAAGGCTGGTGGAAGAGGCCGTGGAATTGGGCGGGGGTTGGCAGCTGGTAATGATGGTGTTGGTGGTGGATCTGATGGTAGTGGCAAGAGCAAAATAGGACCGAATGCAGGAGGTGCTGACCCTGCGTCATCGTCTGGCTACATAAGGCCTCGAACGCTTAGTTTTCTAGGAGTTGGCAAACCGCTTTTAAAGGCAGAGCATCAGGAAAAAGTTTTGTCTTACATTGCTGACTCAGCCTCCAGCTCTATCGCCTCCTCTTCTTCAGTTGTAAAAAGTAAAAGCACTGAGTCGTCATTGGAGGCTCATGTTCATGAACCACACCTTTCCTTGTGTCCTTCACCCCAACCAAGATTGAAGGATGACGCAGGCCATACTACTGATTACTCCATGGAGCTGTTTTCACATACCATGCCTGGATTATCAAGTGAAATGGTGAATTACCCAGGCCAAGATGAATCTGACATGGAGTGCACTGATGCACAGCCGCTGATGGATGATTCTGCTGGTACATTCACTCAGAGCACTACATTGTCCTCGCAGTGTACAGAGCCAGATTCTGACCCTGATGAGACTCAGGTGCCCCTTCCCGCACACTATACCACCATACACGGTGACACAGAGGAAGGTGCACATGACATAGAAGAGGAGGTGATGGATGACCCAGTTGTTGACCCAGATTGGCATCCATTGGGGGAAGAGGGTGCTGCTTCCAATAGCTCAGATGAGGAGCATCCACAGCAGACATCGACATCGCAACAGCTGTTATCTGGCAGGCCCGGAGCACTCCAAAGACAGGTTCCAAACATCAAAAGAGTTGCTGGACAGCTTGTCCAGAGGGTCAAAAGATCACAGCGTGCTAGGCCGCAAAATGTCTGCCAAAGTAGGAAGAGTGCAGTGTGGCACTTTTTTGAACAAAATCCTCATGATCAGGCCAAGGTTATCTGTAAGAAGTGCGCAAAGACCTTTAGCCGAGGGAAAAATCTGAAAAATTTGAATACCAGTTGCATGCTTAGACATTTAACCAGCATGCACTTGCAAGCGTGGACACAACACCAAACCTCAAGTGCCACATGTGCAACTGATCACAACGAAGGTAGTCAGCAATGCTACATTGTTTCGCCCACTGTAAGCCCACCGGTTATCACTGCAGCAAATGTTGAGGTGTCGTTGCAAGGCCACAGCAGTCAGGGAATCCCACTGTTATATCAACGAAAGACTGATTCTAGGCCATCAGAAAGAACACCAACTCCATCACCATCATCAACCCTCTCTCAGTCCGCCCTGTCCACCGCTACTTCCACCATATGCAGCTCTCAAGTCCAGCTCACCCTCCCAGACACTATGAGTAGGTCAAGAAAGTACTCAGTCTCTCATCCGCGTACACTGGGTTTGAACGCCCACATTGCCAAACTAATCTCGTTTGAGATGATGCCCTTTCGGTTGGTGGAAAGCACAGCTTTCCGCGAACTCATGGCCTATGCAGTACCTCGCTATGACCTACCCAGTCGCCACTTCTTCTCTCGCAAAGCCATCCCAGCCCTCCACCATCATGTGAAAGACCGCATTGTCCATGCACTCAAGCAGTCAGTGAGCGGAAAGGTGCACCTCACAACTGATGCATGGTCCAGTCGGCATGGCCAGGGCCGTTACGTGTCCATCACTGCGCACTGGGTTAATGTGGTGGATGCAGGGTTCACAGGGGACATCGGTGGTGGGACAATGCTGCCTAGCCCACGGTATAGGAAACAGTTGGCTGTAGGCGTTCGACCCTCCTCCTCCTCCTCCAGAAGCGAAAGCTCGTCCACAGAGCGCAGTCGTACGAGCACTCCATCTGCAGCTGCCACTGTTGCACACGATGTGTCCCCCTATCGAGCAGCTAGTGGAAAGCGTCAGCAGGCTGTGTTGCAGATGATGTGTTTGGGCGACAGACACACCGCCGAGGTGCTGGCCGAGTACTTGAAGCGACAAACTGAGTCATGGCTGGGCAGTGTATATCTTGAGGCAGGCAAGGTAGTTAGTGATAACGGCCGTAATTTTGTGGCAGCCATAGCCCTTTCAAAACTCAGCCACATACCTTGCTTGGCTCACACCTTGAACCTGGTGGTGCAGTGCTTCCTCAAAAATTATCCGGAGTTAACAGCCCTGCTCCAGAAGGTGCGAAGACTGTGCGCGCACATCCGCCGGTCGCCTGTACACTCCGTTCGTATGCAGAAGCTGCAGCGATTGCTCCACCTTCCCAACCACCGCCTCATTATCGACATTGCAACAAGGTGGAACTCCACCCTGCACATGGTGGAGTGGCTGTGCGAGCAGAGGCAGGCCATAATGCATTTGTGGGAGGATACACGGCCAGGCACTTTGAGAGCAGACATGGAGTTGACAGGCGTGCAGTGGTCGAAGCTGAAAGACCTTTGTAAAGTCCTTCAGTGTTTTGAGGAATGCACACGGCTGGTAAGCGCAGACGACGCCATCCTAAGCATGAGCATCCCACTTATGCGTCTGCTCATGCAAACTTTGACGCACCTTAAGGAGCAGGCGTCTGCAGCCAATGTTGATGAGGAGGAAGAGGAGGAGGGAATCCTTGATGACATTCAGCCATTGTCTGCTCAGGGACCTTTCCTGGACGAGGTGGAGGAAGAAGTGGAAGAGGAGGAGGATGATGGGGATGATTACTTAGGGGAGGAGGATGCATCTCGTGGGGCAAGTGAAAATGTTGGCGTGGCAAGGTCTGGTACAGGGTTTGTGCGTGACTGGAGGGATGTGGATTTGCCAGAAAGTGCTCCTCCACCCAGCACTCGCAGTGCATCATTGACACCGGGAACATTGGCCCACATGTCAGATTATGCCTTGCGGATCCTAAAAAGGGACCCCCGCATTGCCAAAATGATGAACGATGACGACTACTGGTTGGCCAGCATCCTGGATCCACGCTATAAAGGCAAATTACAAAACATCATGCCACAGGAGAACCTTGACCTAATATTGGCTAATAAACAAGCAACTCTGGTAAATCGGTTGCTTGAGGCATTCCCAGCACACAGCAGCGGTGATGGTTCTCACACGAGCCGTACGGGCCGGGGGCAGCTTGGCAGAGGTGTTCGTGGTGCACACAGCAGAAGTGGCGTTGGAGACAGGGGTTTCATGACAATGTTGTGGACTGATTTTTCAAATACCGCTCACACAACTGGTAATACTGCATCGATGGAAAGTGACAGGAGACAGCAGTTGTCAACTATGGTTACAAGCTACTTTTCCTCCCATATCGATGTTCTCCCACACAGGTCATTCCCCTTTGACTATTGGGCCGCTAAACTGGACACCTGGCCTGAATTGGCCCAATATGCCTTACAGGAGCTCGCTTGCCCAGCTGCAAGTGTGCTATCGGAAAGAGTCTTCAGTGCAGCTGGATCAATCCTGACAGAAAAAAGGACCCGTCTGTCAACCCAAAATGTGGATGATCTAACCTTCATTAAAATGAACCACGCATGGGTTTCCAAGGATTTTGCCCCACCTTCCCCTGATGACACATAGGGTGACAGAAAAATGGCTTGCTTTGGTCCACCTCTTCCTGGTACTTCACCTATTTCGCCTTTTGCATCAGCTGAATGTCCAACATCAACATATGCCACTTTCTAAAACTCCATAACTGTGCTGCCTCCCCCCCCCATGGCCGGGGTCACCACCAACCGCACGACACCGTGCGAGTGCCGTTGCCCTGGACAGGTGGGTAGGCCGACTCTTGGGCGCGGGCACTGGCACAGGGTCCCTCATAGTGCAATCAAGTGTCTCTGACGGTGGTGGTGCACACCCGCCGTCAGACACACCGCTGTACTATGAGGGGCCCAGTGCCAGTACCGACGCCCACGAGTGGGCCCCCCTTGCTTGGCCAGGGCCCCAGCATTTGCAATCTTTACCTCTCCCTGCTCCTCCACTGTGTAATCTGGGCCGTCAAATCCATACTGTGCCTGACACCGTCTGAGCCTGCCTCCTGAGACATATATTTTGAATGTGTACGCTATCCATACATGTTATCCAGGGATACGGTACCCTTTCTAACCTTTGTGCAATGACGTGCAATCCATACTGGGCCTAACACCGTCTGAGCCTGCCTCATGCTGTATAGACATATATTTTGAATGTGTACGCTATCCATACATGTTATCCGGGGATACGGTACCCCTTCTAACCTTTGTGCAATGACGTGCAATCCATACTGGGCCTAACACCGTCTGAGCCTGCCTCATGCTGTATAGACATATATTTTGAATGTGTACGCTATCCATACATGTTATCCGGGGATACGGTACCCTTTCCAACCTTTGTGCAATGACGTGCAATCCATACTGGGCCTAACACCGTCTGAGCCTGCCTCATGCTGTATAGACATATATTTTGAATGTGTACGCTATCCATACATGTTATCCGGGGATACGGTACCCTTTCTAACCTTTGAGCAATGACGTGCAATCCATACTGGGCCTAACACCGTCTGAGCCTGCCTCATGCTGTATAGACATATATTTTGAATGTGTACGCTATCCATACATGTTATCCGGGGATACGGTACCCTTTCTAACCTTTGTGCAATGACGTGCAATCCATACTGGGCCTAACACCGTCTGAGCCTGCCTCATGCTGTATAGACATATATTTTGAATGTGTACACTATCCATACATGTTATCCGGGGATACGGTACCCTTTCTAACCTTTGTGCAATGACGTGCAATCCATACTGGGCCTAACACCGTCTGAGCCTGCCTCATGCTGTATAGACATATATTTTGAATGTGTACGCTATCCATACATGTTATCCAGGGATACGGTACCCTTTCTAACCTTTGTGCAATCACGTGCAATCCATACTGGGCGTGAGAACGGCTGGCGAGCTGTTAAGCAAGCTATAGCACCTGTCCAGACAAGTACAGGGATTCCCTAGCGAGGAGACTTATTTGATTGTTTTCAATGTTGGGACAGCAATTTTTGGGGAGCACTATACTCTGGAGAATGATAGATGGGGCCCACCATACACTGGAACATTCCAAAGGTGGACATCAGACACTGGAGCAGCATTTACAGGGCCCATTATACACTAGAGCATTAGAAATGGGGCCCATTATGTTTGGAGCATTATTTGGGCCCATAAGACAGTGGAGCTTCATCCATGGGGACCAACATATACTGTAGCATTATGTGGAGCTCATCATATACTGTTTCAAACATTATATGGGACCAATGATTTTGTATGGAGAAATAGATGGGCCTCGTCATGAGATGTAAAAAGTGAGGTATTTTTCATTGTACTATACCGCTATTTCTCTGCCGTATCGGAGCATGATGAGTTGTGGTATGTGTTAAGGGGGCGCTCTTTCGCCCAGGGCACATGAAAACCTGCAGCCAGCCCTCCCCCCCCACAAATTTAGCCAAATAACCCCCATTTTTCAGTGCGTAACTTGTATTATGAAGTTAATTAAGGTTGACAAGCTTAAGTAAGAAGAATTGATGCTTTTGGCATTCAAATGGGCACTGTAGGTGTGTTTCCTGTCCTCCTCTCACTGCCGACTTTTATTCCCCATTGACTTACATTGGGTTTCGTGTTTCGGGACGACCCCGACTTTTCCCTATAATTGGACGATCTTGCTCGACCCGACTTTTGGAAAAGTCGGGTTTCACGAAACGAAAGGCGACCCTAAAAAACCAAAAGTAGCTCAACTCTAATCAGGATGATTATGAATAAACCAGGGTGGACATTTCAGCAAGATAATGAGATGTCACAGACGTCTGGTGAGAATTTCATGTCAATAGCACCTTTAGAAATATATTTACTTAGAAAATTTGTGATTGGTAATATATATATATATATATATATATATACCATATATATATACATTATATGTATATACAGTATACATACATATACATATATAAAATCAGAAAAAAACAGGCAGTACTTCAAAAATGAGTGAAAAACCGTGGCTTTACTGATCCACATTACAGAAAGAAATCTTACTGTACATCTATGTTAAAGACACCTCCGTCATTATCATAGATGTACATTAAGATTTTTTTTTTAATGTGACTGCTTTTAGTACCCCAATATGAATATGGTATCCCTCTTTATATGAGCTCATTGGCACTTTATTACACTGCTGCACTTTAGAAACAGATGTATATCAACTAGGTGACTTGTGCAGATATGAGCAGTGGCGTAACTACAAAGTTCTGGGCCCCGGTGCAAACTTTCAAATGGGGCCCCCCATGCCAAAATACACGCACATCTCCGCTCCATACACCTTGTACACACACGGCTTCGCTCCGTACACCTCGTACACACACGGCTCCGCTACGAATACCTCATACACACACGGCTCCGCTACGTATACCTCGTACACATGTGGCTCTGCTCCGTACACCTCGTACACACACGGCTCCGCTCCATACACCTCGTACACATACGGCTCCGCTCCATACACCTCGTACACACACGGCTCCACTACGTATACCTCGTACACACATGGCTCCGCTCCGTACACCTCGTACACACACGGCTCCGCTCCGTACACCTCGTACACACACGGCTCCGCTCCGTACACCTCGTACACATGCGGCTCCGCTCCGTACACCTCGTACACACAGGGCTCCGCTCCATACACCTCGTACACACACGGCTCTGCTCCATACACCTCGTACACACACGGCTCCACTCCGTACACCTCGTACACACACGGCTCCGCTCCGTACACCTCGTACACACACGGCTCCGCTCCGTACACCTCGTACACACACGGCTTCGCTCCATACACTTCAACACACACGACCCCGCTCCATACACCTCGCACCCACAGGGCTCCGCTCCATACACCTCATACACACATGGCTCCGCTCCATACACCTCATACACACATGGCTCCGCTCCGTACACCTCGTACACATGCGGCTCCGCTCCGTACACCTCGTACACACACGGCTCCGCTACGTATACCTCGTACACACACGGCTCCGCTACGTATACCTCGTACACACACGGCTCCGCTCCTCCCCCGCGCCCATAATGAGAATAAAAAATTAGCACATTTTTGTCTAATAATATCTTTAATAGTCTGATCTATTATAATCTAAAATTATTTATCCTATCCAATAAACCTTTTAAGCAAACAATCAAACCTAAGTTGTTTTATTTTATTACTCCACCTCCCTCAAAAAGTTACACATTACTTGTCCAGTTTCTAGATTATTTTTACCATACAGTTAACGCTTTTTAAAACGAATCCCAAAGAACAACTATACAATTATATATTTTTCTCACTATTCTCCTTGCCCGGATCATTTTAAAGTAAATCTATGCTCATTCAGGGCTCAGCACTCCAGTGAGCAGTGTTAAACAGTGATTGACATTTTTAAATGCATGTTCATAAAGTAATGGCTGTCAATATTTGATTTGGATTGCCCAATAGACTATTAAACATATTATTAACCCCTTAATGGCCGCCGTTAAGGGTACTTATTCCTCAGTGCTGCTTTTTAACGGCCCTGAAAAATAAGAGTATAGCACCCCCAGCATCGGAATTTCTGGGGGTAGCTAAGACCCCAGTGAACATGATTCGGGTCAGTTTATACCGACCCCATTGAATAACGGCGACCACAAAAAATAAAAATGTCAGATTTCCCATTTATTTCTCTCTCCTCTGATTTGATCTAGCACATCAGAGGAGAGAGAAATGGGGTCCCCCAAGCCCCTCCCAGTACCTCTCGCACCTCCTGCATCCCCTTGTGAGGTACACTGTGTTTGAACGCCTACATTGCCAAACTAATCTCATTAGAGATGATGCCCTACTGTTTGGTTGAAAGCGAAGCTTTCTGCGACCTCATGGCCTACGCTGTCCCACGCTATAACCTACCCAGTCGGCACTTCTTTTCTCAAAAAGCCGTCCCTGCCCTCCACCGGCATGTGAAAGACCGCATTGTCCATGCAGTAAAACAGTCATTGAGTGGAAAGGTGCACCTCAAAACGAATGCATGGACCAGTAGGCATGGCCAGGGCCGTTGCCTGTCCATCACTGCGCACTGGGTTAACGTGGTGGATGCAGGCTCCACTGGGGACAGTGGCGGTGGAACAGTGCTGCCTAGCCCACGGCATAGGAAACAGTTGGCTGTAGGCTTTCCCTCCTCCTCGTCTATCAGCGAAAGCTCATCCACAGAGCACAGTTGCATGAGCACTAAATCCGCAGCTGGCAGTGTTGCACACGAGGTGTCCTACTAACGAACAGCTAGTGGTAAGCGTCAGCAGGCTGTGTTAAAGTTGATGTCTTTGGGCGACAACAGACACACCGCGGAGGTACTAGCCGACTACTTGCAACGACAAACAGAGTCATGGCTAGGCAGTCTACATCTTAAGTGCAGTACTTGTGCATAGCACCGCTCTGACGGGCGCTGCTGTACATGCAGCACAGTCGTGCCTTGTGCAGGATGGCACACTCTGGCGCTAGCACGTGTGAAGAAATGGGTGCACTGTGGCACCTAGGCAATGCCACTACTAGGCGCAGAATATAACTCTGATAACCCTATTACATGCACAACCAAGGGAGGGAATCTTAATGAGTCAGTCACCAGAAACATGCATCCATCATCACACACACAGTACATAATTCTGTATTAGCGTATGGCCGGGTGGCCATGTGAATCTTTTATAGTTGCAGACTTCTGGGACCTTCCCTGTGGTCCAATCGGAGCAGCAACAGGACCTGAGCATGTGACCTCTGACCTCCAAAGAGAGGTCGCCCCTCGGACATGCTCAGTGTAGCGATAGAGGGACTTAGTCCCAGGAGCTGCTCGCTGCTGGCTAGTGCAGGTTGCTATGGCTGAACCAGGGATGGCAGCAGCAACTGACCCGACAGCACTAGCTTGAGCAAGACGCTGGGATCAACGTCTTTTCTAAGCACGACACTCTGTGGTTGGGACCGAATGGGAGACCGCGCAAGGCTTGGAATTCCTCCTGTGCAGAGGAGGAGATCCAATGCCTAACACTGGTTCAAGTGATGGCCTATAGAAACATGTTTCATTACCAAGGTGCAACACAAGAAACATATCATGATGGGTAAAACCAATGAGCTTCCTCAAGACATTCACAACCTAATTGTTGCAAAACATACTGATGGCATTGGTTACAGAAGTATTTCTAAGCTAATGAAGGTTCCAGTGAGCACTGTTAGAGACATAATCCAGAAGTGGAAAGAACATCATTTCACTATAAACCGGCCACAATTAAATGTTCCCTGCAAACTTTCAGACAGGAATGAAAAGAATTATCAGAAGAGTTTTCCAAGAGCTTAGGACTATCTGTGAAGAGCTAGAGAAAGACCTGGAATCAGCAGGTACAGTTGTTTTAAATAAAACAATAAGTAATGCACTCAACCTCCATGGCCTGTATGTACGCACACCATGAAAGCCTATATTGCGGAGCAAAAAGCATGTTCAAGAGCATTTGAAATTAGCTCAACAACATTTATACAAACCTGTTAAATACTGGGAGAAAATAGTCATGTTTGAAGGCGAAAAGGCACTGTCTATTACCCCAAAAACACCATTCCAACAGAGAAATTTGGAGGTGAGATGATTATGTTGTGTGGCTGTTTTTCAGAAAACTGAAATAACACTGGCAAACTTCATGTAATTGAAGGAAGGATGAGTGCATAAATGTACAAATAAAGTCTTGATAAAAAACTGCTGCTATCAGGATGATTATGAATAAACCAGGGTGGACATTTCAGCAAGTTAATGAGATGTCACAGACGTCTGGTGAGAATTTCATGTCAATAGCACCTTTAGAAATATATTTACTTAGAAAATTTGTGATTGGTAATATATATATATATATATATACCATATATATATACATTATATGTATATACAGTATACATACATATACATATATAAAATCAGAAAAAAACAGGCAGTACTTCAAAAATGAGTGAAAAACCGTGGCTTTACTGATCCACATTACAGAAAGAAATCTTACTGTACATCTATGTTAAAGACACCTCCGTCATAATCATAGATGTACATTAAGATTTTTTTTTTAATGTGACTGCTTTTAGTACCCCAATATGAATATGGTATCCCTCTTTATATGAGCTCATTGGCACTTTATTACACTGCTGCACTTTAGAAACAGATGTATATCAACTAGGTGACTTGTGCAGATATGAGCAGTGGCGTAACTACAAAGTTCTGGGCCCCGGTGCAAACTTTCAAATGGGGCCCCCCATGCCAAACTACACGCACACCTCCGCTCCATACACCTTGAACACACACGGCTTCGCTCCGTACACCTCGTACACACACGGCTCCGCTACGAATACCTCATACACACACGGCTCCGCTACGTATACCTCGTACACATGTGGCTCTGCTCCGTACACCTCGTACACACACGGCTCCGCTCCATACACCTCGTACACATACGGCTCCGCTCCATACACCTCGTACACACACGGCTCTGCTCCATACACCTCGTACACACACGGCTCCGCTCCATACACCTCATACACATGCGGCTCCGCTACGTATAACTCGTACACATGTGGCTCTGCTCCGTACACCTCGTACACATACGGCTCCGCTCCATACACCTCGTACACACACGGCTCCGCTCCATACACCTCGTACACACATGGCTCTGCTCCATACACCTCGTACACTCACGGCTCCGCTCCGTACTCCTCGTACACACATGGCTCTGCTCCATACACCTCGTACACACACAGTTCCGCTCCATACACCTCGTACACACACGGCTCCGCTCCATACACCTCGTACACACATGGCTCTGCTCCATACACCTCGTACACACACGGCTCCGCTCCGTACACCTTGTACACATGCGGCTCCGCTACATATAGCTCGTACACCTCGTACACACAGGGCTCTGCTCCATACACCTCGTACACACACGGCTCTGCTCCATACACCTCGTACACACACGGCTCCGCTCCGTACACCTCGTACACACACGGCTCCGCTCCGTACACCTCGTACACACACGGCTCCGCTCCGTACACCTCGTACACACACGGCTTCGCTCCATACACCTCAACACACACGACCCCGCTCCATACACCTCGCACCCACAGGGCTCCGCTCCATACACCTCATACACACATGGCTCCGCTCCATACACCTCATACACACATGGCTCCGCTCCGTACACCTCGTACACATGCGGCTCCGCTCTGTACACCTCGTACACACACGGCTCCGCTACGTATACCTCGTACACACACGGCTCCGCTACGTATACCTCGTACACACACGGCTCCGCTACGTATACCTCGTACACACATGGCTCCGCTCCATACACCTCGTACACACACAGTTCCGCTCCATACACCTCGTACACACACGGCTCCGCTCCATACACCTCGTACACACATGGCTCTGCTCCATACACCTCGTACACACAAGGCTCCCCTCCGTACACCTTGTACACATGCGGCTCCGCTACATATAGCTCGTACACATGTAGCTCTGCTCCGTACACCTCGTACATATACGGCTCCGCTCCATACACCTCGTACACACACGGCTCCGCTCCGTACACCTCGTACACATACGGCTCCGCTCCATACACCTCGTTCACACATGGCTCTGCTCCATACACCTCGTACACACACGGCTCCGCTCCGTACACCTCGTACACATGCGGCTCCGCTCCATACACCTCGTACACACGCGGCTCCACTACATATACCTCGTACACACATGGCTCCGCTCCGTACACCTCGTACACACACGGCTCCGCTCCGTACACCTCGTACACATGCGGCTCCGCTCCGTACACCTCGTACACACACGGCTCTGCTCCATACACCTCGTACACACACGGCTCCACTCCGTACACCTCGTTCACACACGGCTCTGCTCCGTACACCTCGTACACACACGGCTCCGCTCCGTACACCTCGTACACACAGGGCTCCGCTCTGTACACCTCGCACCCACAGGGCTCCGCTCCATACACCTCATACACACATGGCTCCGCTCCGTACACCTCGTACACATGCGGCTCCGCTCCGTACACCTCATACACACACGGCTCCGCTACGTATACCTCGTACACACACGGCTCCGCTACGTATACCTCGTACACACATGGCTCCGCTCCATACACCTCGTACACACATGGCTCTGCTCCATACACCTCGTACACACACAGTTCCGCTCCGTACACCTCGTACACATGCGGCTCCGCTCCGTACACCTCGTACACACACGACTCCGCTACGTATACCTCGTACACACACGGCTCCGCTCCGTACACCTCGTACACACACGGCTCCGCTACGTACACCTCGTACACACACGGCTCCGCTACGTATACCTCGTACACACACGGCTCCGCTACGTATACCTCGTACACACACGGCTCCGCTACGTATACCTCGTACACACATGGCTCCGCTCCATACACCTCGTACACACATGGCTCTGCTCCATACACCTCGTACACACACAGTTCCGCTCCGTACACCTCGTACACATGCGGCTCCTTTCCGTACACCTCGTACACACACGGCTCCGCTACGTATACCTCGTACACACACGGCTCCGCTCCGTATACCTCGTACACATGCGGCTCCGCTCCTCCCCCGCACCCATAATGAGAATAAAAAATTAGCACATTTTTGTCTAATAATATCTTTAATAGTCTGATCTATTATAATCTAAAATTATTTATCCTATCCAATAAACCTTCTAAGCAAACAATCAAACCTAAGTTGTTTTATTTTATTACTCCACCTCCCTCAAAAAGTTACACATTACTTGTCCAGTTTCTAGATTATTTTTACCATACAGTTAACGCTTTTTAAAGCGAATCCCAAAGAACAACTATACAATTATATATTTTTCTCACTATTCTCCTTGCCCGGATCATTTTAAAGTAAATCTATGCTCATTCAGGGCTCAGCACTCCAGTGAGCAGTGTTAAACAGTGATTGACATTTTTAAATGCATGTTCATAAAGTAATGGCTGTCAATATTTGATTTCGATTGCCCAATAGACTATTAAACATATTATTAACCCCTTAATGGCCGCCGTTAAGGGTACTTATTCCTCAGTGCTGCTTTTTAACCGCCCTGAGAAATAAGAGTATAGCACCCCCAGCATCGGAATTTCTGGGGGTAGCTAAGACCCCAGTGAACATGATTCGGGTCAGTTTATACCGACCCCATTGAATAACGGCGACCACAAAAAATAAAAATGTCAGATTTCCCATTTATTTCTCTCTCCTCTGATTTGATCTAGCACATCAGAGGAGAGATAAATGGGGTCCCCCAAGCCCCTCCCAGTACCTCTCGCACCTCCTGCATCCCCGTGTGAGGTACACTGTGTTTGAACGCCTACATTGCCAAACTAATCTCATTAGAGATGATGCCCTACTGTTTGGTTGAAAGTGAAGCTTTCTGCGACCTCATGGCCTACGCTGTCCCACGCTATAACCTACCCAGTCGGCACTTCTTTTCTCAAAAAGCCGTCCCTGCCCTCCACCGGCATGTGAAAGACCGCATTGTCCATGCAGTAAAACAGTCATTGAGTGGAAAGGTGCACCTCAAAACGAATGCATGGACCAGTAGGCATGGCCAGGGCCGTTGCCTGTCCATCACTGCGCACTGGGTTAACGTGGTGGATGCAGGCTCCACTGGGGACAGTGGCGGTGGAACAGTGCTGCCTAGCCCACGGCATAGGAAACAGTTGGCTGTAGGCTTTCCCTCCTCCTCCTCCTCGTCTATCAGCGAAAGCTCATCCACAGAGCACAGTTGCACGAGCACTAAATCCGCAGCTGGCAGTGTTGCACACGAGGTGTCCTACTAACGAACAGCTAGTGGTAAGCGTCAGCAGGCTGTGTTAAAGTTGATGTCTTTGGGCGACAACAGACACACCGCGGAGGTACTAGCCAACTACTTGCAACGACAAACAGAGTCATGGCTAGGCAATCTACATCTTAAGTGCAGTACTTGTGCATAGCACCGCTCTGACGGGCGCTGCTGTACATGCAGCACAGTCGTGCCTTGTGCAGGATGGCACACTCTGGCGCTAACACGTGTGAAGAAAAGGGTGCACTGTGGCACCTAGGCAATGCCACTACTAGGCGCTGAATATAACTCTGATAACCCTATTACATGCACAACCAAGGGAGGGAATCTTAATGAGTCAGTCACCAGAAACATGCATCCATCATCACACACACAGTACATAATTCTGTATTAGCGTATGGCCGGGTGGCCATGTGAATCTTTTATAGTTGCAGACTTCTGGGACCTTCCCTGTGGTCCAATCGGAGCAGCAACAGGACCTGAGCATGTGACCTCTGACCTCCAAAGAGAGGTCGCCCCTCGGACATGCTCAGTGTAGCGATAGAGGGACTTAGTCCCAGGAGCTGATCACTGCTGGCTAGTGCAGGTTGCTATGGCTGAACCAGGGATGGCAGCAGCAACTGACCCGACAGCACTAGCTTGAGCAAGACGCTGGGATCAACGTCTTTGCTAAGCACGACTCTCTGTGGTTGGGACAGAATGGGAGACCGCGCAAGGCTTCGAATTCCTCCTGTGCAGAGGAGGAGATCCAATGCCTAACACTGGTTCAAGTGATGGCCTATAGTAAGATGTTTCATTACCAAGGTGCAACACAAGAAACATATCATGATGGGTAAAACCAATGAGCTGCCTCAAGACATTCACAACCTTATTGTTGCTAAACATACTGATGGCATTGGTTACAGAAGTATTTCTAAGCTAATGAAGGTTCCAGTGAGCACTGTTAGAGACATAATCCAGAAGTGGAAAGAACATCATTTCACTATAAACCGGCCACAATTAAATGTTCCCTGCAAACTTTCAGACAGGAATGAAAAGAATTATCAGAAGAGTTTTCCAAGAGCTAAGGACTATCTGTGAAGAGCTAGAGAAAGACCTGGAATCAGCAGGTACAGTTGTTTTAAATAAAACAATAAGTAATGCACTCAACCTCCATGGCCTGTATGTACGCACACCATGAAAGCCTATATTGCGGAGCAAAAAGCATGTTCAAGAGCATTTGAAATTAGCTCAACAACATTTATACAAACCTGTTAAATACTGGGAGAAAATAGTCATGTTTGAAGGCGAAAAGGCACTGTCTATTACCCCAAAAACACCATTCCAACAGAGAAATTTGGAGGTGAGATGATTATGTTGTGTGGCTGTTTTTCAGAAAACTGAAATAACACTGGCAAACTTCATGTAATTGAAGGAAGGATGAGTGCATAAATGTACAAATAAATTCTTGATAAAAAACTGCTGCTATCAGGATGATTATGAATAAACCAGGGTGGACATTTCAGCAAGATAATGAGATGTCACAGACGTCTGGTGAGAATTTCATGTCAATAGCACCTTAGAAATATATTTACTTAGAAAATTTGTGATTGGTAATATATATATATATATACCATATATATATACAGTACATTATATGTATATACAGTATACATACATATACATATATAAAATCAGAAAAAAACAGGCAGTACTTCAAAAATGAGTGAAAAACCGTGGCTTTACTGATCCACATTACAGAAAGAAATCTTACTGTACATCTATGTTAAAGACACCTCCGTCATTATCATAGATGTACATTAAGATTTTTTTTTAATGTGACTGCTTTTAGTACCCCAATATGAATATGGTATCCCTCTTTATATGAGCTCATTGGCACTTTATTACACTGCTGCACTTTAGAAACAGATGTATATCAACTAGGTGACTTGTGCAGATATGAGCAGTGGCGTAACTACAAAGTTCTGGGCCCCGGTGCAAACTTTCAAATGGGGCCCCCCATGCCAAAATACACGCACATCTCCGCTCCATACACCTTGTACACACACGGCTTCGCTCCGTACACCTCGTACACACACGGCTCCGCTATGAATACCTCATAAACACACGGCTCCGCTACGTATACCTCGTACACATGTAGCTCTGCTCCGTACACCTCGTACACATACGGCTCCGCTCCATACACCTCGTACACACACGGCTCTGCTCCATACACCTCGTACACACACGGCTCCGCTCCGTACACCTCATACACATGCGTCTCCGCTACGTATAACTCGTACACATGTGGCTCTGCTCCGTACACCTCGTACACATACGGCTCCGCTCCATACACCTCGTACACACACGGCTCCGCTCCATACACCTCGTACACACATGGCTCTGCTCCATACACCTCGTACACACACGGCTCCGCTCCGTACACCTCGTACACACATGGCTCTGCTCCATACACCTCGTACACACACAGTTCCACTCCATACACCTCGTACACACACGGCTCCGCTCCATACACCTCGTACACACACGGCTCCGCTCCGTACACCTTGTACACATGCGGCTCCGCTACATATAGCTCGTACACCTCGTACACACAGGGCTCCGCTCCATACACCTCGTACACACACGGCTCTGCTCCATACACCTCGTACACACACGGCTCCACTCCGTACACCTCGTACACACACGGCTCCGCTCCGTACACCTCGTACACACACGGCTCCGCTCTGTACACCTCGTACACACACGGCTTCACTCCATACACCTCAACACACACGACCCCGCTCCATACACCTCGCACCCACAGGGCTCCGCTCCATACACCTCATACACACATGGCTCCGCTCCATACACCTCATACACACATGGCTCCGCTCCGTACACCTCGTACACATGCGGCTCCGCTCCGTACACCTCGTACACACACGGCTTCGCTACGTATACCTCGTACACACACGGCTCCGCTACGTATACCTCGTACACACATGGCTCCGCTCCATACACCTCGTACACACATGGCTCTGCTCCATACACCTCGTAAACACAAAGTTCCGCTGCATACACCTCGTACAGACACGGCTCCGCTCCATACACCTCGTACACACACGGCTCTGCTCCATACACCTCGTACACACACGGCTCCGCTCCGTACACCTCGTACATATACGGCTCCGCTCCATACACCTCGTACACACACGGCTCCGCTCCGTACACCTCGTACACATACGGCTCCGCTCCATACACCTCGTACACACATGGCTCTGCTCCATACACCTCGTACACACACGGCTCCGCTCTGTACACCTCGTACACATGCGACTCCGCTCCATACACCTCGTACACACACGGCTCCACTACGTATACCTCGTACACACATGGCTCCGCTCCGTACACCTCGTACACACTCGGCTCCGCTCCGTACACCTCGTACACATGCGGCTCCGCTCCGTACACCTCGTACACACAGGGCTCCGCTCCATACACCTCGTACACACACGGATTTGCTCCATACACCTCGTACACACACGGCTCCGCTCCGTACACCTCGTACACACACGGCTCCGCTCCGTACACCTCGTACACACACGGCTTCGCTCCATACACCTCAACACACACGACCCCGCTCCATACACCTCGCACCCACAGGGCTCCGCTCCATACACCTCATACACACATGGCTCCGCTCCATACACCTCATACACACATGGCTCCGCTCCGTTCACCTCATACACATGCGGCTCCGCTCCGTACACCTCGTACACACACGGCTCCGCTACGTATACCTCGTACACACACGGCTCCGCTACGTATACCTCGTACACACATGGCTCCGCTCCATACACCTCATACACACACGGCTCCGCTCCTCCCCCGCGCCCATAATGAGAATAAAAAATTAGCACATTTTTGTCTAATAATATCTTTAATAGTCTGATCTATTATAATCTAAAATTATTTATCCTATCCAATAAACCTTTTAAGCAAACAATCAAACCTAAGTTGTTTTATTTTATTACTCCACCTCCCTCAAAAAGTTACACATTACTTGTCCAGTTTCTAGATTATTTTTACCATACAGTTAACGCTTTTTAAAACGAATCCCAAAGAACAACTATACAATTATATATTTTTCTCACTATTCTCCTTGCCCGGATCATTTTAAAGTAAATCTATGCTCATTCAGGGCTCAGCACTCCAGTGAGCAGTGTTAAACAGTGATTGACATTTTTAAATGCATGTTCATAAAGTAATGGCTGTCAATATTTGATTTGGATTGCCCAATAGACTATTAAACATATTATTAACCCCTTAATGGCCGCCGTTAAGGGTACTTATTCCTCAGTGCTGCTTTTTAACGGCCCTGAGAAATAAGAGTATAGCACCCCCAGCATCGGAATTTCTGGGGGTAGCTAAGACCCCAGTGAACATGATTCGGGTCAGTTTATACCGACCCCATTGAATAACGGCGACCACAAAAAATAAAAATGTCAGATTTCCCATTTATTTCTCTCTCCTCTGATTTGATCTAGCACATCAGAGGAGAGAGAAATGGGGTCCCCCAAGCCCCTCCCAGTACCTCTCGCACCTCCTGCATCCCCTTGTGAGGTACACTGTGTTTGAACGCCTACATTGCCAAACTAATCTCATTAGAGATGATGCCCTACTGTTTGGTTGAAAGCGAAGCTTTCTGCGACCTCATGGCCTACGCTGTCCCACGCTATAACCTACCCAGTCGGCACTTCTTTTCTCAAAAAGCCGTCCCTGCTCTCCACCGGCATGTGAAAGACCGCATTGTCCATGCAGTAAAACAGTCATTGAGTGGAAAGGTGCACCTCAAAACGAATGCATGGACCAGTAGGCATGGCCAGGGCCGTTGCCTGTCCATCACTGCGCACTGGGTTAACGTGGTGGATGCAGGCTCCACTGGGGACAGTGGCGGTGGAACAGTGCTGCCTAGCCCACGGCATAGGAAACAGTTGGCTGTAGGCTTTCCCTCCTCCTCGTCTATCAGCGAAAGCTCATCCACAGAGCACAGTTGCACGAGCACTAAATCCGCAGCTGGCAGTGTTGCACACGAGGTGTCCTACTAACGAACAGCTAGTGGTAAGCGTCAGCAGGCTGTGTTAAAGTTGATGTCTTTGGGCGACAACAGACACACCGCGGAGGTACTAGCCGACTACTTGCAACGACAAACAGAGTCATGGCTAGGCAGTCTACATCTTGAGGCAGGCAAGGTAGTCAGTGATAACGGCCGTAATTTTGTGGCAGCCATAGCCCGTGCAAAACTCACCCACATACCTTGCCTGGCTCACACTTTGAACCTGGTGGTGCAGTGCTTCTTAATAAGTATCCGGAATTAACATCCCTGCTCCATAAGGTGTGAAGACTGTGATCGCACATCCGTCGCTCGGCCATACACTCCATTCGTATGCAGAAGCTGCAGCGATTGCTCCACCTCCCCAAGCACCGCCTAATCATAGACATTGCAACAAGGTGGAACTCCACCCTGCACATGGTTGAGAGGCTGTGCGAACAGAGGCAGGCTGTAATGCATTTGTGGGAGGATACACGGGCAGGCAGTTTGAGGGAAGACATGGAATTGTCCGGTGTGCAGTGGTCAAAGCTGAAAGACCTCTGTAAAGTCCTTCAGTGTTTTGAAGAATGCACACGGCTGGTAAGAGCAGACGACGCCATCATAAGCATGATCATCCCACTTATGTGTCTGCTCATGCAAAGTTTGACGCACATTAAGGATCAGGCGTCTGTAGCGGAGGAGGAGGAGGAGGGAAGCCTTGATGACAGTCAGCCATTGTCTGGTCAGGGAACTGTCCTGGACGAGGTGGAGGAAGAAGAGGATGAGGTTGAGGGGGATGATTATTTTGGGCAGGAGGATGTTTCTCAGGGGGCAAGAGAAAATGTTGGCGTTCGAAGGTCTGGGACAGAAACTGCTCCTCCACCCACCACGGGCAGTGCATCATTGACATCTGGAACATTGGCCCACATGTGCGATTATGCCTTGCGGATCTTAAAAAGGGACCACCGCATTGCCAAAATGATGAGGGATGACGACTACTGGCTGGCCAGCATCCTCGATCCACGCTACAATGGCAAATTACACAACATCATGCCACAGGAGAACCTAGAGATAATATTGACAAACAAACAAGCAACTCTGGTAAACTGTTTGTTTGAGGCTTTCCCAGAACACAGCAGCGGTGCTGGTTCTGCCACGAGCCATAGTGGGCACAATGGAAGAGGTGTTCATGGTGCACACAGCAGAAGTGGCGTTGGAGACTGGGGTTTAATGACCATGTTGTGGAATGATTTCTCAAGTATCGCTCACACGACTGCTAATACAGCATCGATTAAAAGTGACAGGAGGCAGCAGTTGTCAACTATGGTTACAAACTACCTTTCCTCCCATATCGATGTTCTCCCTCACAGGTCATTCCCCTTTGACTATTGGGTCTCTAAACTGGACGCCTGGCCTGAATTGGCACAATATGCCTTACAGGAGCTCGCTTGCCCTGCTGCTAGTGTGTTATCTGAAAGAGTCTTTAGTGCTGCTGGATCAATCCTGACAGAAAAAAGGACCCATCTGTCGAACCAAAATGTTGATGATCTAACCTTCATTAAAATGAACCATGCATGGGTTTCAAAGGATTTTGTCCCACCTTCCCCTGATGACACATAGGTAACCAGAAAAGTGCCTCGGTTTTTTCCTCCTCTTCCTTGGACTTGCCCAATTACGCCCTTTGCAGCAGCTGAATGTCCATCCAACACATCTACATATGCCAATTTTTAAACCTCCATAACTGGGCTGCCCACCCCTCCCCCAATGGCTGGGGTCAAGACCTGGTGCACCCGGGCAAGTGCCCTTGCTCTGAACAGGTGGATGGGCCCACTGATGGCCGACTGCAATGGCACAGGGCCCCTCATAGTACAATACAGTGTCTCAGACGGTGGGAGGGCCCACTCGCCGTCAGACACACCAGCGTACTATGAGGGGCCCTGTGCCAGTACCGTCGACCACGATTGTGCCCCCCCTGCTTGGTCATGGCCACAGCACTTGCAAGTTGCAATACTTACCTCTCCCTGCTCCACCGCTGTGTAGTCTGGGCAGTTAAATCCTTCACAGGGACGGCCTCTAGAAATTTGGTGTATTGATCAATGATGGTTAAGATGTAGCTATGGCCTGTCCTGCTTGCCTCTTCCTTCAGATGATCAATGGCTACCATTTGAAATGGACGTCAACTTACAAGCGGATGCAGTGGTGGTTTATGATCACCTTTCACAGTTGTGATAGTCACAGACGTGTGACATTCCTGCCACCATTTTTCAATGTTTCCTCTCATGCCAATCCAACAGAATCGCCTACAGCCTGTGGCTTCTGTCTTTTGAACTCCAAAATGACCAGACACATCATGATAGGCAGTGAGGACCATGGGTACATCTCTCCCTGTGATCACAATTTGATGGAGACGAGTAACGGTGATGTGATCCACGCTATTGCGATAAAGCAATCCTTTCTTCACAAAGAACCTTTTTCGCTTTCTCCTTAGACACAGTAATTGAGGGTCTGCATCGCCTCTGCAACATATACCAGGAGGTTTTCCCACGATAAGTAATTCCAAAATTTCTGCTAACACTCGACTTTGTGTCTATACTTGTATCCATGTAGTTTCCACTTGCAGAGATTCTTGACTGGCTTACTGAGATTGAAATATATACGAACATTTAAAAGTACCACAACACTGTATACTGATGTACGCTATGAATACCTTTCCCTTTTCTACTTTTTTAATTCAGGTGTGATACATAGTGAGCCTGTGAGTGTCTGTGTCTGACTCTGGAAGTATAGACGGAAATTTAACCCTTGACTGGACACACCTGGTATGTGCTGAAACAGTTCCTTGCTTCAAAAATTTGTGTTAAGGTATCATCTGTAGGATAACCAACTGTGGGGGGGGACCTCTTCTTGCCGCAGACAAACACAACACTGAGACAGAGTTTGAATTGAACAGGTCCGTTTTTAGTGCCCATCCTTCTGTCGACAACAGCAATTCACCACAGCCGTTTCACATTTCTCTGTACACAGGCCCCGGTACCTTCACTTCCTTCGTAACTATAATCGTAGCGTCCTCTGTGGCTCTTCCACTGTGGCTGGCCTAGGCCCAACCACCACAGCGCTGCACCAGTCTGAGCACACCATCCGTATGATAGCCCCAGGCCGTCTGCGTCTGCGACTACCGTCCTCTGGTCCACCCCCCCCCCTGTGACCGCCTCAACTGTCAGTCCTCTCTGGAGCCTTTCCACTGTCTCTATTTCCTCTGCAGAACTTCCTCTTTACTGTGCTCCCTTCGCTGACTGACTCTTCCAGAAGCTTCCCTCAGCCTTTTATACTTCCAGTTCTGGTAACTCCACCCACCATCACCTAACAGTTTCTCTGACCAATGGCAGTTATTCAGTCCCACTCCTACACTCTCCACTGCCCTCCAATGAGCAAGCTAAAACACTGCACCCTTTCTCTTTATCTTAGCGGTTTCACACCTACACTACGCTACACCTCTGCTTCTCTCTACAGGCTGGTTTTTCTGTCAGTCCACCTTCCTTACATCATCCATAGTGAGTGAGCGTGTGTGGGTTATGCCTTCCATATATACGGTGAATCGAAGAAACAAATTTTTAAACTATACTCGATAAGCTTGTATCTTGTTATACAGTACCTTTGTTTGACTTTTAGCATTACGGTGCAATCCATTCTGTGTAAGTGTCTGAGAGTGACTACGGGACTATTTATACGGAGATTTCAATTGTACCCTAAAAAATATACACTTGCTATCTTGTTATCCAGGAACTTTTTTACACCATTTTTTATTATGGTCAAAACCAAACTGAGTGAGCGTCTGAGGGTGACAACGGAAATATATACCGATATTTTCAATTTGGCCAACACTGTATACAGCAGAACGCTTGTGTTACATAAATTTACAGCTTTTCATATTCTTGTGTAATCCATACTGGGCCTGAGAGCGTTTGTGTCTGCCTCCTGAAATGTATACGGAGAATCAGAATGTTTACACTATACTATATATACCTTTTATCTGGTGATACTGTACCCTTTTTCAACTTGTTATTTTATTGGGTAATCCATACTGAGCTTGTGAATGTCTGTGTATGCCTCATGAAATATATACGGAGATTTAATGTTATCCATAGACTGTATAGAGCTTTACGCTTCTGATACAGTACCATATATCTGCTGGTATTTTGGGTCCATTTTAAAAAACATGAGGAAGTATGGTGGAAGAGGACGTGGATGTGGGCGTGGAGGGCCACCTGGTGCTGATGATGGTCGTGGTGCATCTGCTGGTAGTGCCAAAAACACAATAGCAGCTAAGGCAGGAGGGGTTGAGCCAGCATCGTGGTGTAGCTCTGGAACGCCTGTAAGGCTCCCTTTTCTGGGAGTAGGTAGACTGCTTTTAAAGCCACACCTCTCTTTCATGACATGCACATAAAGAGCTGTCTTACACCACGTGCCCATACTAGGAAGCACCTGTCTGAATCCTGTTCATTTAGACACTGTTCATATGTTCAGGTTTTAAATACATTAGATAGGGACTGCTCCATTAAGGGTTACCTTGGCGAGGTGGAGTAGCTTGGTATACACTTTTTTGCAAAAAAACGTATCGACTAAATACCCTGTATTTGTTGCCATCTTTTTACCAGCACTTGCTGATTACTATCATATTTGTTACTGCAGGGTATATCTGCACATTTGTCATTCTGTGTTTTCTTTTTGTGTTTCAGTCAGTGGGTGGTATGAACACTGTCCGACCGACTTGTTCACATTTGTGTATGTCACAAGTGTTTTTAATCCCTTTTTTTTCCGTGCTCATACATGGTTTGAGAGACCCCACCCCTCTCTTGTTTGACATGCACATAAAGAGCTGTCTTACACCACGTGCCCATACTAGGAAGCGCCTGTCTGAATCCTGTTCATTTAGACACTGTTCATATGTTCAGGTTTTAAATACATTAGATAGGGACTGCTCCATTAAAGGTTACCTTGACGAGGTGGAGTAGCTTGGTATACAATTTTTTGCAAAAAAAGTATCGACTAAATACCCTGTATTTGTTGCCATTTTTTTACCAGCACTTGCTGATTACTGTCATATTTATTACTGCAGGGTATTTCTGCACATTTGTCAATCTGTGTTTTCTTTTTGTGTTTCAGTCAGTGGGCAGTGTGAACACTGTCCGACCGACTTGTTCACATTTGTGCATGTCACATGTGTTTTTAATCCCTTTTTTTCCTTGCTTATGCATGGTTTGAGAGACCCCACCCCTCTCTTGTGTGACATGCACATAAAGAGCTGTCTTACACCACGTGCCCATACTAGGAAGCGCCTGTCTGAATCCTGTTCATTTAGACACTGTTCATATGTTCAGGTTTTAAATACATTATATATGGACTGCTCCATTAAGGGTTACCTTGACGAGGTGGAGTAGCTTGGTATACATTTATTTGCAAAAAAACGTAATGACTAAATACTCTGTATTTGTTGCCATCTTTTTACCAGCACTTGCTGATTACTGTCATATTTGCTACTGCAGGGTATTTCTGCACAATTGTCTTTTTGTGTTTTAAAGCTGGAGTATCATGAACTGTTTGTGGCTTACATTGCTGAAACAGCCTCCAGCTCTATCGCCTCCTATTCTGAAGTTGTAAAAAATGCAAGCACTGAGTCGTAACTGCAGGCTTCGGGTCAGGAGCAACCCCATTCCTTGTGTCCTTCACCCACACCAAAAGTGAAGGATGTGGAAGCAAACACCTCAGGTTACTCCATGGAGCTCTTTTCACATACCATTCCTGGGTTAATTAAAAATAGGGCCCATCATGTACTGGAGCAATGTAAATGGGGCAGATCACACACTGGAGCAGCATCTAAGGGGCACATTATAAGCTGGAGCATTACAAATGGGGCCCATTATATATGGAGCATTATTGGAGCCCATCAGACACTGGAGCATCACCCTTGAATCCATGAGGCCCATCATGTACTGGAGCAATGTAAATGGGGCAGATCAGACACTGGAGAAGCATCTAAGGGGCACATTATACACTGGAGCATTACAAATGTGGCCCATTATATATTGAGCATTATTACAGCCCATCATACACTGGAGCATCATCCATGAGGCCCATGATGTACTGGAGCAATGTAAATGCGGCAGATCAGACACGGGAGCAGCATCTAAGGGGTACATTATAAGCTGGAGCATTACAAATGGGGCCCATTATATATGGAGCATTGTTGGAGCCCATCAGACACTGGAGCATCACCCTTGAATCCATGAGGCCCATCATGTAAAGGAGCAATGAAAATGGGGCAGACAAGACAGTGGAGCAGCATCTAAGGGGAACATTATACACTGGAGCATTACAAATGGGGCCCATTATATATGGAGCAATATTACCACCCATCATACACTGGAGCTTCATCCATGAGGCCCATCATGTACTGGAGCAATGTAAATGGGGCAGATCACACACTGGAGCAGCATCTAAGGGGCACATTATACACTGGAGCATTACAAATGGGGCCCATTATATATGGAGCATTATTGGAGCCCATCAGACACTGCAGCATTACCCATGAATCTATGAGGCCCATCATGTACTGGAGCAAAGTAAATGGGGCAGATCAGACACTGAAGCAGCTTCTAAGGGGAACATTATACACTGGAGCATTACAAATGTGGCCCATTATATATGGAGCATTATTACAGCCCATAATACACTTGAGCATCATCCATGAGGCCCATCATGTACTGGAGCAATGTAAATATGCCAGATCAGACACTGGAGGAGCATCTAAGGGGCACATTATACACTGGAGCATTACAAATGGGGCCCATTATATATGGAGCATTATTGGAGCCCATCAGACACTGGAGCATCATCCATGAATCCATGAGGCCCATCATGTACTGGAGCAATGTAAATGGGGCAGATCAGACACTGGAGAAGCATCTAAGGGGCACATTATACACTCGAGCATTACAAATGGGGCCCATTATATATGGAGCATTATGTGGAGCTCATCAGAAACTGTATGGATCATTATATGTGACTAATTATTTGGCATGGAGAAATATATGGGGCTCATTATTCTGTATGGTGCACAATGTGGTGGCCATAACACTGTATGGAGTAATATACTGTCCTGTTTTTGAGCTATTGTACAATTTAAAATAGATCAGTCATGTCATGTAAGCAGTGAAGTATTTGTCATTGTACTATACCTATATTTCTGTGGTGGATCAGAGCATCATGAGTTGTGGTATGTGTTAAAGGGGCACACTGACACTCTTTGGCCCAGGGCACATGAAAACCTGGAGCCAGCCCAACCCCCCCACAACTTTAGCCAAATAACCCCCAGTTTTCAATGCGTAACTATTATTAAGAAGTAAATTAACGTTGACAAGCTTCAGTTATAAGAATTTATGTTTTTGGCATTGAAATGGGCACTTTAGGTGTGTTTACTGTCCTCCACTCCCTGCCGACTTTGCTTCCCATTGACTTGCATTGGGTTTCGTGTTTCAGTCGGCCTCCGACTTTTCCCTATAGTCGGCCGATTTTGTTCGACCCGACTTTTGTGAAAGTCGGGTTTCATGAAACCCGACTCGACCCTGAAAAAGGAAAAGTTGCTCTTCTCTAGTTGTGGCTATAGCTAGGGTTAAGGTTGGGCTAGGGTTAGGATTGGGGCTTGGGTTATTGTTGGGGCTAGAGTTAGGGTTAGGGTTTGGGTTGTAATTGAGGTTATAGCTAGGGTTAGGGTTGGGCTAGAGTTATGGTTGGGGCTATAGTTAGGGTTAGGGTTGGGCTAGGGTTGGGGATAGGGTTAAGGTTGAGGCTATGGTTAGGGTTATGTTGGGGTTAGGTATGTGTTTGGATTTGGGTTTTGGTGTTTGGTTTAGAGTGATGTTGGGGTTATGGTTGTGATAAGGGTCATGGTTAGGGTTGGGATTAGAGTTAGCTGTGTTAGGTTTGAAGTTATAATTGGGTTTCCACTGTTTAGGTACATCAGGGGTCTCCAAACGCAACAAGGCGCTCACCATTGATTCCAGACAATTTTGCGTTCAAAAAGTCAAACGGTGCTCCCTCCCTTCTGACCCTGCCATGCATCCAAACAGTGGCTTTCCCCCAATAAATGTTCATTTTTTCCTGCCACTTTTTTTAGTTCTCGTGAAGGGTTTCTAAACTTTATGAATGTGTTTTTGCACAGCTTGAGTGATGCAGTTTTTAGAATGGTGTCTCTTTTGGGTATTTTCTGTTATATTGACCCCCAAACTCACTTCACATATGGTCCCTAAAAAAATGGTTTTGTAAATTTTAAATGTTTCCAAAATTGTGTTGATGTAAAGTAGACATGTGGGAAATGTTATTTATTAACTATTTTGAGCGATATAACTCTCTTATTTAAGGGCACATAAATGTAAAATTTGGAAATTGCTAAATTTTCTAAATTTTTGCCAAATTTCCATTTTTTCATAAAGAAACGCAAATTATATTGCACTAACATGAAGTACAATATGTCACAAAAAACAGTCTCAGAATCAGTGGGATATATTAAAGCGTTTCAGAGCTATAACCTCATAAAATGACAGTGGTCAGAATTGTAAAAATTGGCCTAGTCATTAAGCACCAAATTTGCTCTGTCAATAAAAGGTTACACAAAGGGATTTCAATCAAAAAGTTGTCTAAGGGGTAAAGGTTCTCCTTTAAGTGTAAGGAGACATATAGGCCACGCAGTCCTTTTCTGGGTCATCTGAAAGGAAAAGGACAGGAATGCTAGTGCCATCTCTTGAAAGTAGCAGCCCTAAAAGTAAATATTGACCCTTTAAGGGGCTTTGCCATATAATTTAGGGTCTAAATTGAATTTTAGGATTCCTGCTTCCAATAGGTGGCACTGGAATTCCAGGCCTCTACCTCTCTGTAGACATTGTTTTTAATCATAATCAATAGATTGCAAGTTACACTAAATATTTCCACCTATTCTATACCAGGATGCCAATAGATTAATCAGCATTTAATGGTGACAGGTTCTCTTTAACTATCTGTCTGGCTGAAGGAGAGAGCCCACCAATATTACCTGTCCTGCAGCACAGATGTCATTGTTTAGCGTCTCTCATGTCATCTGCCCCTCGATGAAAATAATATATGCTGATCATGCTTGGAAGGCAGCGTGTGCTGCAGAATCCACTTTGCAAAGCAGCCTATTATATGGCTTCTGTTCCATTGTTTTGACGTTTGTAATAAAAATACATAGGTGGTTAACCAAGCCTGAAAGATTGAGTTATTATGATTATTATTCTGAAAGAGAAGTCATAAAAGGTAACGTCTGTACTGTGTGAGGGGGGAAATGAGTTTGCAGTTACCCTGGGGTTATCTCATAATGCTGTACAGTTGTAAGAAAGTTAATATGGCTGAATTCTTTTATATAGCCTAATCCCATTCTGTAATTACAGGAGCAGCTAAAAGAGAAATAAAACAGCTACTTAGACAGGCTAAAAATGCCAGTTGGAGAACTTACACTGAATAATCAATAGGAATATTTCACTTGTGAAGTCTGCACTGTTTAAATAATCTCCAGGATGAAATTCTAGTACCGTGTATTGAGGTTGGGATATGCAGGGACACCACATACCGCAGGTCTTCATACAGATTGCCAGAACTTTACAGGATTAATCCATAGAGAATCGAGCTTGAGTTGAATTTCTTGAAATTTGCGGTTTCATGCAAATTCAAGCATTTTTGGATTCAATTCGCTCTTTTACAAACAAAATTGCCCATAATCATTTTCCACACTTCTAAAGCATCAGAAAGCAGGCTAATGGTATCTTGTGTTCCTTCAGGAGCTTTTCCATAATACCCTGCAGCTATGACATTTTATGGATTATTACACCTTGCACAGTGGTGGTCAGTACCTGGACCATCAAAGATCAGTAGTTCCCAATGTAGAACAGTTTGTTCGGCAGAGTCATTTTCCATCTCCAGAGATACTGAGCTCATATCTCTTCTATAGAGTGTTAGCTCTTATGGTCAGCAAGGTCTTCTCACTCCTTCTCCTGCACAGTGTTAAATGTTATGGTCAGTGGGGGTTCTCTCTCTCTTTCTCCTGTTTAGTGCAAGCTTTTATGGTCGTAAGGTCCACTCTCTCTTCTGTAGCGTGTAAGCTCTCATGATGAGTGGTGTTCTCGCTCTCTCACTTCTGTGGAGTGTAAACTCTTATGGTCAGTAGAGTCCTCTCTCTTCTACAGAATGTAAGTTGTTATAGTCAGCAGAGTTCAGCGATTCACAACAGAGCACAGTCTGTACAACAGGGCCATTTTCCATCTCCAGAGTAGCTGAGCAAGTATCTCCTCTATAGAGTGTAAGCTCTTATGGTAGGCGGTGTCCTCTATTTCTCTCTTTTGTAGAGTGAAAGCTTTTATGGTCAGCGGTGTCCTCTCTTTCTTTGGTAGAGTGTAAGCTCTTATGGTCAGCGGTGTCCTCCCTTTCTCTCTTCTGTTGAGAGTAATCTCTTATGGTCAGCAGGTTCCTCTCTCTCTCTTCCTTAGAGAGTAACCTCTTATGGTCAGTGGGGTCCTCTCTCCTGTAGAGTGTAAGCTCTTATGGTCAGTGGGGTTCTCTCTCTTTTCTGTAGAGAGTTAGCTCCTACAGTTAACAGGGTTTTTGCTCTCTCCTCTCCTCTACTTGTATTTTTTGAGAAATTGCAAGCTTTCCAGTATTAAGATTCGGCAACATTTTTTCACTGGAAATTTAATTTGGGGGGAATGTTTGGTTAAGGCGGCAAAAATTGATGCATCTCTAATCAGGGCATAAAATCAGAGCACCAATTAATCAGAGCAAAGCCAATTATGTTTTACATGAGTGGTCGTGGCAGAGGGACTCTAAAATAAGGGTCAAATATCCCCTGTTGTGAGTTCATTTTCCCCTTCATTACTGAGGCCTGAGGAACTCCCTCTTCTGGTAAAGAAAGGTAGTGAGCCTGATTATCAAACACCTGAGGCTGATGATGATGACTGGCTGAGTGGAGTTACTGACTGGATATAAGGCTGCCGACGCCCTTCTGCCCTGCGGGTGATTTCTCTGTGGGATCCTTGGAGACCAGTCTGAATTCCTGCTCCTCTAAAGCTAAGTTTGCTGCTCGTGCTTTGGTGCTTGACTTTGTTTTGCTTTGTTTTTCTGGATTTCTGCCATTCCCTGCTGGGGTGTGCTGAATTCATTTAGCTCTGTCTTCTGAAAATACCTGAGTGCTGATTTAGTTTTTGAAGCCTAGCTGCTTCAGGGCCTTTTTCATATCAGCTTGTTGGCTTATGTCTTTGATAGGGTTTTGGCAGATTGCAGACAGCAGCCTTCCTGTCCTTTCCTATCTAGGTCGTTTTTGGGCCCCGTCTTTGCTCAGTCTATCTTTCTGTCTATGTTAGTATTTTCATCTTGCTTCACCGTCATTATATGTTGGGGGCTGCCTATTGCTTTGGGGTCTGCTCTGGGGCAGTTTAGATTTCCCCTTTCTTTCTTTAGGCCTATGTAATTCTCCGGCTGTGATCGAGGGGTCTAGGGCATCGTAGGAACCCCCCACGGCTACTGCTAGTTGTGTTGATAGGTTCAGGGGTCTGCAATCTGATAGTTGCCAACTTCTCTGGTTTTCTGGACTTAGCTTGTATTTCTGCTTTTGCCTCCTACGGTGACTCATTCATAACAGAATCACCCGCCATACCGCAGATCCTAGGGTACTCAATAGCAGGAAAGAATTGTAAAAAAAAAAAAAAAAAAAAAAAAAAAAAGTGTGTATATTTTTTCCTCTATATCTCTGAGGCCATAGGGGGAATTTTTTTTTTTTCTCTCAATGGAGATAAAGCAATTGTCTGATCGTGTGGAGCAGCTCGCTGCAGAAGTGCGGGGAATTTCCGCCTACCTTGCTCATTCACATGCTGCTGAACCAAAGATTCCTACACCAGATGTATTTTTTGGGGATCGGTCTAAATTTTTGAATTTCAAAAATAATTGTAAATTATTTTTTGCCTTGAAGCCTAACTCGTCAGGGAGCTCCGCGCAGCAGGTTAAAATTGTCATCTCTTTGCTGCGTGGCGATCCCCAGGATTGGGCGTTTTCTTTGAAACCAGATGATCCTATTCTGACTAATGTGAATGCATTCTTTCAAGCTTTGGGGTTGTTGTATGACGAACCTAATGCCATTGATCAGGCTGAAAAGACCATGCTGGCATTGAGCCAGGGTCGTAATTCTGCAGAATTGTACTGTCAAAAATTCAGAAAGTGGGCAGTACTTACTACCTGGAATGATAATGCCTTGGCTGCTCTCTTTCGGAAGGGGTTGTCAGAAGCCGTAAAAGATACTATGGTGGGATTTCCTGTTCCCTCTGGTCTTGATGATTCTATGTCATTAGACATTCAGGTTGATCGGCGTTTGCCTGAACGCAAAGCTGCACGAGAGGTGTTGCCACCTGTTGAACAAATGTCTGAACCTATGCAATGTGATAGAGTTTTTTCCAGAGAGCAGCGTCAGGAGTTCAGAAGGTGTAATAAGTTGTGTTTTTTCTGTGGAGATGCCTCGCATATTATTTCTGTCTGTCCTAAACGAGAGAAACGCTTTGCACACACGTTTTCTGTTGGGGGTGTTCAACCTAAGTTTCTTCTGGCTATTACTCTGATCTGCTCCCTGTCCACATTTTCCGCCAAGGCTTTTGTGGATTCGGGAGCAGCCCTAAACCTAATGGACTTGGATTTTGCTAAACGTTGTGGATTTCCGATGACACCTCTGCAGATGCCTATCCCTTTGAGGGGGATTGATGCTACTCCTTTGGCTAAAAATAAACCCCAGTTTTGGACCCAGGTGGTAATGCGGGTCGCCCCAGACCATCAAGAAAATTGCAGATTTTTGGTGTTGCATAATCTGCATGATACTATTGTTCTGGGGTTTCCCTGGTTACAGATTCACAATCCAGTTTTGGATTGGAAATCTGTGTCTGTGGTGAGTTGGGGTTGTCGGTGTGCCTTTAGTGAGGCTCCGGTGTTTTCCACCTCTCCTCAGTCGCATGATGTTCCTGATTATTTGGCGGACTTTTATGATGTATTTAGTGAGAATGAGTCTGCGTCTCTGCCTCCTCATAGGAGTTATGACTGTGCAATTGAACTGAGCCCGGGGTGTAAATTTCCCAAGGGTCGGCTCTTCAATTTATCTGTACCCGAGCACGAGGCTTTGCGATCCTATATTAAGGAGGCGTTGGAGAATGGTCATATTAGACCATCCTCGTCACCCTTAGGTGCCGGTTTTTTTTTTGTAGCCAAAAAGGATGGATCATTAAGACCTTGTATTGATTATCGTGCCCTCAACAAAATTACTGTTAAATATCAGTATCCGTTACCCCTGATTTCTGATCTATTCTCCAGAGTTAAAGGTGCTTGCTGGTTTACCAAGCTTGACCTCAGGGGGGCGTATAATCTTATTCGCATTAAGCATGGGGATGAATGGAAGACTGCGTTTAATACTCCGGAGGGACATTTTGAGTACCTGGTGATGCCTTTTGGGCTCACTAATGCCCCTTCTGTCTTCCAGTGCTTCATGAACGATATTTTCCGAGATTTTGTCGATAAATTTTTGATTATCTATCTGGATGATATTTTGATCTTCTCCGAGGATTGGGATTCTCATGTGGAACATATTCGGACTGTGTTCCGGATCTTGAGGGAGAATTCCCTGTATGTCAAAGGATCTAAATGCCTTTTTGGAGTACAGAGGATTTCTTTTTTGGGATTTATTTTGTCCCCGTCAACTATTGAAATGGACCCGGCCAAGGTACAGGCCATTCACGATTGGGTTCAGCCCACTTCTTTGAAGGCCCTCCAGAAGTTTTTGGGTTTTCCTAATTTTTATCGGAAATTTATAGCAAAATGTTCTAGTATTGCCAAGCCATTGACTGATTTGACTAAAAAGGGTGCTGATGTGTTAAATTGGTCTCCGGAGGCTGTTTCTTCCTTTCAGGAACTGAAGCGAAGATTCACCTCCGCCCCGGTTTTGCGGCAACCTGATGTCTCACTTCCATTCCAGGTAGAGGTGGATGCTTCTGAGATTGGTGCAGAAGCTGTTTTGTCCCAAAAGGATCCTGTAACATCTAAAATGAATCCCTGTGCTTTCTTTTCCCGAAAGTTCTCTCCATCTGAACGTAACTATGATGTGGGGAATAGGGAACTGTTGGCCATGAAATGGGCATTTGAGGAGTGGAGACATTGGTTGGAGAGAGCTAAGCATCAAGTCGTGGTCCTCACTGACCACAAGAATTTGATTTACCTAGAGTCGGCTAAGCGCTTGAACCCTAGACAGGCTAGGTGGGCCTTGTTTTTTACACGTTTTGATTTTGTGGTTTCTTTTCTTCCTGGAACAAAGAATGTCAAGGCAGACGCCCTCTCTAGGAGCTTCTTTGCTGATTCTCCTGTGGTGACCAAGCCTGCTACCATCTTAGGCGAAGGGGTAGTTCTTTCTGTCATCTCGCCCGATTTGAGACGTGCTCTGGAAGAGTTCCAGGAGGACAAACCTGAGCGTTGTCCCAGTGGAAAGTTGTATGTTCCTGACCAGTGGAAGAAGAGAGTGATGTCTGAAGTTCATTGCTCTGCTTTGGCTGGTCATCCAGGTATTTTTGGTACTAGAGATCTGGTGAGTCGGTTTTTTTCGTGGCCCTCCTTGTCTCGTGATGTCAGGAATTTTGTGCAGTCCTGTGGGACGTGCTCCCGGTCTAAATCGTGTTCTCTCTCTAGTGGGTTGTTGATGCCTTTGCCTGTCCCCAAGAGGCCATGGACCCATATTTCAATGGATTTCATCTCTGATATGCCTGTCTCTCAGAGGATGACTGTTATTTGGGTGATTTGTGATAGGTTCTCTAAGATGGTTCATCTTGTACCACTCCCTAAGTTGCCGTCTTCCTCTGAGTTGGTGCCCCTGTTTTTACAACAGGTGGTTCGTTTGCACGGGATTCCTGAGAACATTGTATCTGACAGAGGAGTCCAGTTTGTGTCTAGATTTTGGAGAACTTTCTGTTCCAGGCTGGGAATTCAGTTGTCCTTCTCCTCTGCTTTTCACCCTCAGACCAATGGACAGACAGAGAGAACAAACCAGACGTTGGAGTCATATTTGAGATGTTTTATTTCTGCTGATCAGGATGATTGGGTTTCATTTTTGCCCTTGGCCGAATTTGCTTTAAATAATAGAGCTAGTTCTGCCTCTTTGATGTCACCTTTTTTTTGTAACTTTGGGTTTCATCCTCAATTTTCTTCAGGGCAGGTGGAGCCCTCTGCCTGCCCAGGTGTTGACACTGTGGTGGAGAGAATGCACCAGATCTGGGACCAAGTGGTGGATAAGTTATCTCTCTCCCAGGAAAAGGCCCAGCGGTTTTCCAACCGACATAGGACCATTGGTCCCCAGTTTAAGGTTGATGATATGGTGTGGTTATCATCAAAAAATATTGCTATGAAGGTGGCTTCTCCTAAGTTTAAGCCTAGATTTATTGGACCTTACAAGATTTTGGAGATTATTAATCCGGTCTCTTTTCGTTTGGCTCTTCCTGTCACATTTAAAATCCATAATGTGTTCCATAAGTCTTTGTTGAAGAGGTTTGTTGAACCTGTTGTTCCAGGGGTGGCACCTCTAGACCCTGTATTGGTTGAAGGTAACATGGAATATGAGGTAGAGAAAGTACTGGATTCCCATCTGGCTAGACGGAGACTCCAGTATTTGGTTAAGTGGAAGGGTTATGGTCAGGAGGATAATTCCTGGGTCCCTGCCTCTGATATTCATGCCAAAAGATTGGTGCGTGCCTTTCATCGGGCTCACCCTGATCGCCCTGGTGGCGTAGTTGAGGGTTCGGTGACCCCTCCTCAAGGGGGAGGTACTGTTGTGAGTTCATTTTCCCCTTCATTACTGAGGCCCGAGGAACTCCCTCTTCTGGTAAAGATAGGTAGTGAGCCTGATTATCAAACACCTGAGGCTGATGATGATGACTGGCTGAGTGGAGTTACTGACTGGATATAAGGCTGCCGACGCCCTTCTGCCCTGCGGGTGATTTCTCTGTGGGATCCTTGGAGACCAGTCTGAATTCCTGCTCCTCTAAAGCTAAGTTTGCTGCTCGGCCTTTTGCTTTGGTGCTTTGTTTTTCTGGATTTCTGCCATTCCCTGCTGGGGTGTGCTGAATTCATTTAGCTTTGTCTTCTGAAAATACCTGAGTGCTGATTTAGTTTTTGAAGCCTAGCTGCTTCAGGGCCTTTTTCATATCAGCTTGCTGGCTTATGTCTTTGATAGGGTTTTGGCAGATTGCAGACAGCAGCCTTCCTATCCTTTCCTATCTAGGTAGTTTTTGGGCCCCGTCTTTGCTCAGTCTATCTTTCTGTCTGTGTTAGTATTTTCATCTTGCTTCACCGTCATTATATGTTGGGGGCTGCCTATTGCTTTGGGGTCTGCTCTGGGGCAGTTTAGATTTCCCCTTTCTTTCTTTAGGCCTATGTAATTCTCCAGCTGTGATCGAGGGGTCTAGGGCATCGTAGGAACCCCCCACGGCTACTGCTAGTTGTGTTGATAGGTTCAGGGGTCTGCAATCTGATAGTTGCCAACTTCTCTGGTTTTCTGGACTTAGCTTGTATTTCTGCTTTTGCCTCCTACGGTGTCTCATTCATAACAATCCCCCTCCTTTCCAGTATGGTAGAGGATTTTGCCTATTAGATCAAAAAGCTCTGTATGGGTAAGAATAGGCTCAAATAGAACCTCTGCGGGCAATTTTCGATGTCCTTCACATCGTTCTACCTACAGTATTTTTTGTGAATCAAAAGAGTTGTCATGATCCATCAGTGATTCATTATCACATCAAAAGTATGGCTGTGAAATGGTTAAATCACCAGTGTCGGTTACAATTATGTCACAGTTAGGGTTTTAATTATGTTGAGGCTTATTTTCTGTTCATGTAAATGTCATGATATTTTGATTCCAGTAATTAAAGCTTGATAATTGACTGCAATTATTGTCATTGTTATTATGTTACATTTTACATCTTAATGTTATCCATAAAAAACATTAACAAAAAAAAATTGTGGGACTTTGTATTAAAAAGTAACTTTTATTGGACTATTTAAAAAAAAAAAAAAACAATCACATACAACATATAGCAAAAATCAAAAAGTGCAATTGTGCAAGAAAAATTGGATGTAGCATCCAAAATAACAGTAGAAAAGTAGCGTCCACCCTGTAGCGTTCACAACAGAGACCGTGGTACCCGTTTGCTAAATACTGGGCTTTGTCAAAATGCATTGTCTCAGTTCATAGGCACCCGCCCCATGGGTCGGTCATAGTAACACTAGCTAACCAATCAGATCCAGCAAATACGTAACGCATCAAATAGCAAGCTAAGTAAACCAGTATCTGTACTTGGTGATTCAAAGTGTCTCACCAATAAAGAGACCAAGTTATAGATCCTCAAAAAGGGACCATAAGAAACCGCTATTCGTGCTTGACAAAAGTTTGCTTCCACAAAGTGACGCTTACTTTATGAACACAGTGATGACCCATGGGGCGGGTACCTATGAACTGAGACGATGCCTTTTGACAAAGCCCAGTATTTAGCAAGAAGGTTCCACGGTCTCCGTAGTGAATGATACAGGGAGGACGCTACTTTCCTACTGTTATTTTGGATGCTACGTCCAATTTTTCACAGTTGCACTTTACACTTCTTGCTATATGTTGCTTGTGATTTTTTTTTTTAATAATCCAATAAAAGTTAATTTTTATTTCCCAATTTTCTTAGCTTACATAGATTTATTTGAGTTTACTTTAGTCCTTATTCTTTCCTGGACTTTGTATAAGTTGGAATCAACAGGAAAAGCATGTATCATCTCTTTTTGTAGAAAACCCACATGCCATTGGTAAAACATGGTGCCAATGTCAGATGCACTGTTATTGCTGAAGCCAAAGTATTTTGATGTTGCTCAACTTTGATGTTACTCAAATATATAACCTTTTTCCTAAAACAAGCTTCCGGAATCAGGTTAAACCTGGGCTATCAAAGCTGTTTGAAGGTTCTATGACACTTGTGCAAAGCCTACAGCCTCTTCAATGTTTATATTATTCCATCTACCTGCAGATGGCAGGTAGAGGACATGATCAGAGATGAGCATACCCAACCCTGGTACATAGTCCAAGTCAATGTTCTCTGGTCATGGAGGAGCCACATGAATTTCCTTACCCTACAGATTACCGGGCTCGATTTATAATTAGCCAGGCTGGTGAAACATCAGAGAACATTAGCTTGCAAAAAAAGAAAACAAGAGGAAACTTAATATCTGTCTACAAATATATAAAGGGATATCACAATGTAGAGGGATCATCCTTATTCTTATTTGCACATGGAAACACGAGAAGCAATGGAATGAAACTGAAAAGGAGAAGATGCAGATTAGAGATTAGAACAACATTTGGACAGTGATGGTGAAGAGGTTGCTTCAAGAGGTGGTGAGTTCTCACTCAATGGAAGTCTTCAAACAGCGACTGGACAGACATATGTCTGAGATGGTTTAGTGAATCCTGCATTGAGCAGGGGGTTAACTTTCCTTCCAACTCTAACATTCTATGATTCCAAGACCATGAACTGGGGTTGCGCAACACGTTTCGGCGTGTTTCAAGTCATCCTGAAAACCCCCATTAATGAGTGAATCAAAAGGTTTTTTTTTTATGCTTACCCTGAAATTCAGCCAAGATTGACTATATAGGGTAATGGATTAATGACAGCCCAAACTTTAGGTATACACAGAATTTTGCATTTGGATAGTGGCATGATTAGATGAAACAGGCCTTTGACCAAACTGAAACCCCCATTATGTTGCTAGGTTTGATACATAGTACAGAAGGCTCTTATATTTGCACCCCCTCCATCTCGTTTCATTGATCGTTTTTCCAATTCTTCACCCAATTTATGACAATGGAGTTCTTCAGGGGACGGAAATTGAAAATAAGTATTAATTACAGAACTGTATGTGTAAAAAGGGACCAACCAGGTTTGAGACTGCTATCTTCAAGGGTCATATAGAGGACAGAACACATGAGATGCATGAACCATTCTGCATTTGGAAGAATCTATACAAAAACAGAATTTCCAAAGATTTACTCATCTCCAGAGATGGGAATGGAAAGTGTGTTTTACTTATATTTTCAATGGATGAGTAATGCATGTATCCAAAAATGACATTCAATTGTGCAATATATTCAGACACCACCACTTCTGACTTCTCCAGCTACAATGACTGGTATTATAGGCATAAGAACCAAGGCTGAAGGGAGACAATACCTAACTCAATAATTTTCACAGATTCTTTTGTAATGAATAGATAAGAAACCTAACATTTTATTTTTTTTACAAGCATCAAGAACTGAAATCAAGTATTGTTATTGATCCTAAAAAGGAGAGACATAAAAATAGAGTGAAAAGCTCAGTTTCAGTTGAATGTTCATTTGTAAAAGGATAAAAATTACATTTGCACATTGAAAAAAAATATACAGGTAAAAATAGAAGACCAGTGAAAAGTAGAGAAAAGAGATAATGTGTCATGCGGGTTGTCTCAGCTTTTACTGCTACTATTATCTGTAATTCATTTTACTACTATCTTAAAGAGAATTTTGATCATTTTTCCGCATGCAACAAAATAAATAGTTAAGTAGCTGTGTCGTTGCATTACTTTTCTTTTTTGGATCCTTTGGCCTTTACCAAACTCACTCAGTGTATTACACTTGCCCATCTTGTCTAATATGCAGATATGTAGCTCAACTGACAGAATAGTATGGAATCAACCACTGCAATGCAAATATTCATAATCTTTTAATGAAGTAAACAATGAATGCAGAGCGTACTTAGAAATCATGAGGCCTCGTACCAGGAGTCCTATTTAGGCCTCCCAACAAAAAATATTCGATAAAGCAGGTGGGGTAACGGTGCATAGGCATAGAAAGGCATATCTTTATGTCAGAAGTTACTAAATCATTTTGCCCCTTTTGAAGCTCCTTAATGTTTCGACCCACTACGATACCTCTTTCAAGACCCCCATAAAGAGGCTAGAGGCTAACAAGAACGCCACCCAAACAAAATATAATACAGTGGATTTCTAAACAGAACCCTCCAAACTCACAGTATGATGCACCTATGCCCTGAATAGGGTAAAATGCCCCTATAGTGTCCCCAACACAGTGATGTCAATACTTTTCCACTATACATATTCTGTAGCCCTTAATGACTCCAATATAGAATGATGGGCCTCTGATTCCCACAACATAACATGAGGTCCCACAAACCCTGCATACAGTATAATAGCCCCAACACAGCCCACTACTCAGGATAGTGGTTGCCCACCTGACCATTTACACAGTATAATTGTTCCCAAAGCTCTGCACACAGTATAATGGCCTCCACAGACATCCACATAGTATAATGGCCCCCCTTTGCTTTCGACAAAGCATAATGGCCCACACAGTGCCTCTCACAGTATAATGGCCCACACAGCCCAGCCCTCAACTTAGTATAATCATAATATAGTATAATGGCACTACATAGTCCTCCGCACACTATGAGGACCCCCACACAGCATAATGTCCTTACATAGTCCTACACGCAGTATAATGGTAAGCACAAAGTATTGTCACCCCCACAGCCATTCACAGAATATTATAATGGCACACAGCCCTCCACACAGTATAATATTTTCTACACAACCATTCACACACTAAAATAGTGAGAAAGTCCTGATATGCAGTGTACCAGTGGGCTTACCTAAAGTTATCCAAGGAAGTGTCATGATCAAGACCGGGTTTTCCCTGGTCTGGTCATGTCAGGGGTTGACTTTTCTCTGCCTCGTTCTGGTGTCAGGTCAGCTATTTCCCTGCGCTGCATCCTGCAGGCAGTGTCAGTTATATTAGTAGCTGACTCTGGTTATACCCTGATTTGTCCTGCTGTGCTTTGCTGTCTGTGCCCATGTCTGTTCATTCCTTGCTCCCCTCCCAAAATAGTGTTTCCCTTCGTGCCAGAACTCCCCAGTACCGGTCTCAGATTTTACTCTGACCTGATTCCAGCTCTTGCTTCTGGTATTTCTGTTTCTGACCGGTACTGACCTTTTTGGCTTTCCCCTGACTCTTAGTTTGGTTTTTCCCTTGGTAGTGCGCTACTCTCTAGTATCGACCCGGCTTGTTTGACTATTCTGCTGACACCTGGTGGTAACCTCGCTACAGGGCTGCTGGTCTGCTCTTAGCAGTATTTCAGTTCTTCCCTTTATTCTGCTGCCATCTTGTGGAGATTGCATTTACCTGCAGAGCTGCAGCGTGACATTATAAGTGACCAAAGGCAGTTTTTTTTCCTTGTTCCTCTTCTTATGGATCCACTTTGTACCGTGGCGGATCAGATGTCTAATCTGACTCAAATGATGCAGGATTTGTCTGTGGAACATAGAGCCCTGGCCACTTCCCGTAATCAACTACAGAGGGAACTTTCTGAGATAGTTAAGTCTTTTCAGGGTTTTATTTCCCAATCAGCCAGTAAGCACTCAGACCCCATAAATGTCTTGCTACACTCTCCTGAACCTACGGTCAGGCTCCCTTATACTCTCTTCAGAGAAATGGAGAAGTTCTGTATATTCAGGGAAAACTGTAGCTTGCTTTCCTCCCTTGATCCTCTGGTGATGAGATTCAACGGGTGTGGATAATTATTTTGTTACTCCAGGAGGGTCCTCAATCGTGGGCTTTTTCTTTACATGCCACTGCCCCTGAACGTGTGTCTGTGGATAGGTTCTTTGAGGCCTTAGGACTGATTTTTGACTAACCAGACCGGGTCAGGGTGGCAGAGGACACAAATATGGGTCTCTAACAGGGTAATCTCACTGCCGAATGGTATTGCTCAGAGTTTAGACGGTGGTACACCGAAGTGTCCTGGAACAACTCTGCGCTAAGATGTCAGTTCAGGAGGGGACTGTTGGATCATCTTAAGGACACTCTGGCTCTCCATCCACCACCCAGCTCCATGGAAGAGTTCATGACTCAGGTCATTCGCATGGATCAGAGGCTGCAAGAGAGAAGTGTAATGCAGAGAGAGGTTCCTTTGCATTCTGCTAATTCTGATATGGTGCCATATACTGAACCTATGCAGGTTGGGGTCATCAACCTCAAAGAGAAGGAGAGGAGGTGACGACGTGAAGGAAAATTATGTTTTTATTCTGGAAACCCTGGACATTGGAAAAAGGACTGCGCCTCTTGACCACCGACTAGCAAGCTGCCGAGTCTGGGTGATTGTTGAGGAGGTCACACAGACTCTCAGGTACCTTTTTCCTTATTTCAAAAGATTTTGTTGGAGGTGGAACTTTGTTGTGGGAATTGCTACACACTCACTTCAGCTTTCATGCACTGTGGGACGTCCATGAACTTCCTTGACTAAAACTTGGTGGCCAAGTGTAAGATAGGGACAGTATGGCTTGAAATTCCAATTCATATCATTGCTATTGATAATACACTGCTGGTTAAGAATACAGTTAAACTTGTCTCGGATGAGTTTCTCCTCAAGGTGGGTTCATTGTATCAGGAACGCATCTCATGTTATGTTTTGGATAATCTTCCAGCGGGATTGGTGTTGGGATTTCCCTGGTTACAGTTACACAACTCTTGTTATTGACTGGGAATCTCAGGATATTGTGAAATGGGATCCTAATTGTTCAAATGGTGGTCTTTCTGCTGTACTGGTGTCGTCCGTTAATCTGGAGGGTATTCCGGAGTACCTGGAAGATTTTAAGGATGTGTTTTCCGAAAAGGAGGCTAAGGTCTTACCACCACATCGCTCCTATGATTGTGCTGTTAATCTCATTCCTGGTGCTAAATTGCCCGAGGCCCGCCTATTCAATCTTTCCGGCCCAGAGCATACCCCTATAAAAGAGTATATCTCAGAAAGTCTACATAAACGTCACATCCATTCCTCTGTCTCTTCTGTGGCAGCTGGGTTTTTTTTTTGTTAAAAAAAATGGTGATTTAAACCCTTACCTCAATTTTTGGGAACTAAATAAAATTACGGTGAGAAATACCTACCCCCTTCCACTTATCCCTGATCTGTTCAACCAATTATCTGGAGCTAAGTGGTTTTCCAAGTTGAACCTCAGGGGAGCCTATAACCTTATCCGTATTGGAGAGGGGGATGAGTGGAAAATGGCATTTCTCACCTTTGAAGGTTTGTTTGAAAATTTGGTCATGCCCTTTGGTCTCATGAATGCGTCAGCGGTTTTTTAGAATTTAATTAATAATTCATCCTGTCTGCCAAGGGGTTTCATATGGACCCTGGAAAGGTACAGGCCATTGTTGATTGGGTGCAACCCAGAGACCTTAAAGGTCTTCAGCGTATTTGGGTTTCGCCAATTACTATCACAAATACATTAATGGGTTTTCTCACATGGTCAAGCCTCTCACTGATCTCACTCTTAAGGAAGCTGATCTTAAAAACTGGTCGGCCCCAGCAGTGGTGGCCTTTACTATATTGAAAAAATCTTTTATGTCTGCTCCTGTACTTGTCCAGCCAGATCAATATGAACCATTTATTGTTGAGGTGGACGCATCGGAGGTGGGAGTGGAGGCAGTGATGTCTCAGGGACCCATCACTTTGACTAAATTAAGACCTTGTGCCTTTTTTTCCAAGAAATGTTCTCCTGCTGAGAGAAATTACGATGTCAGGAATAGGGAATTAACCATAAAACTGGCTTTTGAAGATTGAAGGCACTTTTTTGAAGGGTCTGTTGATTGGATCAGGGTGATTACAGATCACAAGAACCTGTCCTACATTTAGTCTGCCAAATGTTTGACTCCTAGGCAAGTGAGGTGGTCGCTTTTTTTTCCATTTTTTCATTTTTCCATTACCTTTCGAACTGGTTCCAAGAATGTCAAGGCCGATGCCTTATTTCGCAGCTTGGATCAGATATCACCTCCCGAACTGCCTTCCTACATTCTTCACTGTGGGTTGGTCGCTGCTGGGGTGTCCTCCGAATTGGAGCAGTAAATCTGTGAAGGTCAGTCTCTCGCTCCTCTGTCTTTGCCTGATAACATGCTCTTCGTCCCTGTTCAGTATGGGTTGAGGGTGCTCTGGGAGTTCAATGATTCTGCTCTTAGTGGGCACATAAGAATCACAGCCACCCAGAGAGCGATTGCCAGACTGTTTTTGTGGTCTTCCATGTCTTCTGACATCGTCATGTTTGTGTCGGCTTGTGATACGTGTGCTTGTGCTAAAGTCTCCCATAACTGATCGGCCGGGGAATTGGTGCCATTGCCAATACCTGATAGACATTGGACTCATTTTTCCATGGATTTTATCAGTGATCTCCTGCCTTCCAATGTCAATACTGTGGTCTGGGTAGTGGTTGACAGATTTAGTAAATAGGCGCATTTTGCACCTCTGGCAGGACTACCTAAGGCAGAAACACTATCTAAGTGGTTTATTGAGCACATTGTGCGGTTGCATGGCTTGCCTCTGAATGTGGCGTCGGATAGAGGGGTGCAGTTTGTGTCCAAATTTTGCAGGGAATTTTGTAAAAGATTGAAAAGATTGAGCATTAGCTTGACCTTCTCTTCGGCCTACCATCTCAAAACCAATGGTCAGACAGAGAGGACCTGTCAGTCACTGGAACAGGTTTTGTGGTGTCTTGCTACATCTCATGATTATTGGTGCTCCTCGTTGCCCATGGCAGAGTTTGCAATTAATAATCGAGTTAATCAGTCCACTGGCACTTCTCCATTTTTTGTAACTACGGTTTTCACCCCCATTTTGGTGAATTTTCCAGGCTGAATTCGGGGTGTCCAGAGGCTGATTCGGTAGTTCACCCGCTGCATGAAGTGTGAAGGGAGGTCCAAAAGCATATTAGGGTGGCTCAGGGCAAACAGAAAAATTTTGCTGATAAGCGATGATCTGTAGGACCAATATTTTGGTAGGACATAAAGTGTGGCTGTCTACCAAGAACATATGTCTGAAACTTCCCTTGGTACTGCGCTACTCTCTAGTATCGACCCGGCTTGTTTGACTATTCTGCTGCCACTTGGTCGTAGCCTCGCTGCAGGGCTGCTGGTCTGCTCTAAGCAGTATTTCAGTCTTCCCTCCAATCTGCTGCAATCTTGAGGAGATTGCATTTACCTGCAGAGCTGCAGCATGACAGGAAGAGTGCCCAGTGATTTGGGGAATGGGTTGTGGGTACCCAAGGCTCACTGTGAAGGCTGGCTTGTCTAGTTGGATCTCATATGGGAGTTATATTAGAACAAATTACTTATAATGCTAATGTTGGCTATGATAGAAAAGATTTTATAACCAAAACCACAGCTTATCGCATATGAGGCTGCAAAACAAAGACTGACCAGAGTGCCAATGCTGACTACATTGGATTCATTCAGCTAAACAATAAACTCTGTTCGATTGTTTCTAGAGTTTTAAGCTAGAAGACAAATGCCACCTACTAAGATATTTGTCTCCTTATACCAATAGATGTACCTAGCATGACAGAAATATCAGCGTATCTGCCATTGCTAAGGTATTTAATTGAGAATGTTGGAAGTTGGAACTCTCTGTGGTCATGGGGTCCCTTAGACACTTCACAGAGTTCTGTCTTTTCAAGAACAACTCAACTAAATGATCAGTTTCTTAATTTTTGGATTACTAGCTCAGATACATCCTAGTTGTGCACCATTTGAAGTGTGTCATATTTTCTGTGAAATTTTTCATTACATATAGGTGATCAGAACCTCACATAATATTGTAAAATAGTCCCCATCAACACATAAATGTGAAATATCAAGTATAATATAGTCCCAGAGAAACAAAAACACAGTAACATGACAATAAATGACAAGGTGGACTGAGGCTGACTGCAAATATTAAGTTTCGGAAAGAGCTTGTGAATATGAATCTACAAGGTTGGCAGTAAGCATTTCAACATCTACCCAGACAATGCATCTGTCACGAAAAGACCTCTTCTAAGAAAACTTCATGGTGGACAAAAGAATAATCTCTCAGGGGCATGGGGAGAGATTAATAATTAGGGATATATATTTTTGGTTGCTTTCAATACCTGAATCTTTCTTTTTTACAAAACATGAGGCAAAAAAGAAGAACCTTAAAAGGTATTTAGCGCCGTCCGGCCTTTCTATGGGTTACATGGTGTCCATAAATGAAAAGTCATCTTTTTCAGCAGAAAGACAACTTCTCTTTGGAAAGGCTACCCCATTCTGATGTCTGATGTGAAGATACCTATTTAAAGAGACTGTCGTTCCATGCTTTTATAGAAGAACAGATACGCATTGTAAATGAAGAAACACAAAGCAGTAATGCAGGCCAAGGGTTGGCCCTCAGGACTATACAACACAGTGGATCCCACGGCTTAATTCTTCTCTCTACATAATAGAGGACTGCATAAGAGATGCTGGCACCAAGATGGAGCAGTGACACATTATGAGAAGACGAGCATCCGGATGAATGTACATGCAGTGCATTAGATTATACGGTGTTAATACATTGAATAGCATACCGTAGGTTATGTTACAAATTAAAGGTGTCATACATTGTCTAAACATAAGAATATCACAGGAAACATTGACCAAAGAGCCTTAGATAACCTTACTTCTAAACTTCATTGCACCAAAGCGCTCCTGCCCGGTGAAAAGTGACTGAGACTGAAGATAGCGAACCTCCTACAGATGATGAAAGATGTACTTTATTCTAACAATCGGAGAAGAGCCTTTCTGAGAAAAGCACTTCACATTTTATTGCCTTTATTATAGGGTTGAACACAATGAAATTTTAAACAACATATTCTGAATTTAATAAAAAAGTGCATGGAGAAACAGCCAAATTTTCTTACAAAACTTTAACCTTTTTTACACATTGCATAAAAATGAAATGCTAGAATACAGTGTTGTTCAAACCAACCAATACAATTTATAGGACATGCAGATATTTTACTGGCTACCTTTAAAGACCATGTCCTCTTCAAAAAAATCATTCTGTAAAGATCATAAAAATTTTATTCACCCATTTTTAATTACATTTCTGGGAAAAAGAGTAAGAAAATATTGATACGATTATAACCTTTAGGCTATGTGCACACGTTGCGGAATTTCCGCGGGAATTCCGGAATTCTATTCCGCAGGAAATATGCGAGAAAACCACATTTTAATTCCCGCCTATTTCCCACGGAAAAACTAGCGATTTGCAAGCGTAATTAGCTTGCAGAATGCTAGCGTTTTCCAAGCGATCTGTAGCATCGCTTGAAAAACTGATTGACAGGTGTGACCAACTTTTTACTATTGAGGCTGCCTATGCGGCATCAGTAGTAAAAAGATCTAATGTTAAAAATAATAAAAAATGGTGTTTTTCTCACCTTGCGACGTCCCGCGCAGCATTCCCAATCATAGCGATGTTCACGGGGGTCCCGTTCCCAGTGATGCATTGCGACAATGACCTTTGATGACGTCGCGGTCTCACGAGACCGCTACGGCTTTGCGAGACCGCGACGTCATCAAAGGTCATTGTCGCAATTCATCACTGGGAACGGGACCTGCCAGGAGCATCGTTGAGGCCTGGTGACGCTGCGCGGGACATCGGAAGGTGAGAATATGACGATTTTTTTATTTTAATTCTATTTTTTACAGGGATATGGTACACAGAGCCAGGAGGAGAATCTCCTCTCCTCCAAACCGTGGTTACCACCTGCTTACTTTTGGCATGGTTGGCATAGCAAGTAAGCAGAACAATGCATTCCTATGTGTGCAGGTTTTCCCGAGATTCCGCACAAAGAATCAGCATGCTGCGTATTTTTCCGCAATGCAATTCACCACGGAAAAATCCGCAGCATTAGCACAGCATGTGCGGAATGCCATAGGATTGCAAGGGATGCTTTTTTCTTGCGTTTTCGCTGCAAAATCGCACATTTAAAATCGCACATTTAAAATCGCCGCAAAAAAAGTTACATGTGAACACAGCCTTAGAACCAGTTAAAGCCAAGTGCACTCATGTAATGGAACAATATACACATAACAGGATACATTTCTGGTATAGTTTATCAACAGTGTGCGAAAAGTACTGTAGATAATAATGCCTATTATACAATTTATGACATCACTGCTGACACATATTGTCCAAAGGCACAATGGAATGGAAGACAAAGGAAACTGAAGAGATCAGGTTTATAATACTTTTTTATTCTTCGGAAAAAAAAATTTAACACACACAAAGACAATTGTGATTTGATATTAATATAAATGCACACTATTTTATTATAACAACATTAAAAATGAAAAAAATATGTGGCAAGCATTGGTACAGGAGTCCTAGGGGAATTGGTACACAATCAAAAATACTATCTTAATAATCCCAAAATGATTATGAATACCATGGACTAAATCCAGACGGGTTGTCATATACAGTTGTAGCAAGGGGGGAAGGAGAACCAATAGACAACCAATGGTCAAAAAGTGAAAAGATAAAATTGCTTTATTGGACAGGCAAGTAACAGTAAGTGCATGGTAAAACCATTATGAAGCCTACAAAGTAGGAGCACACCAAGCAGCAACTACCCATTTTGCATATATACAGAAATAGTTAATTTATAAACCATATGTCGAGTAAAATTCGGTGATTAATACATAAAGTACCCAAAACAGTTCATATATTCATTATTGCAGTCCATACCATGATAAGGATAGGTGTAGAGTAAATGGATGTGTGGCGACCCTGAGGCTTCAGTCACCGCAGAGGTACTGCACCTTCTCCTAAGGTGTAGTGCCCCACCATCCAGGTAAGGTGGGTACTCCAACCACACTCCAACACCTGCACCCCACACACAGGATGTTCAGTAGGGCCACATACCAGCTTCAGGCTGGGGGTAGAAGAGCACCCTTCGTGGAACCCTGCTTCGTAACACGAGATGTGCTGGGAGGCGGGTGGAGTTAGTATAAAAGAAGGGGGAAGATAGGAATTACAGGTCAGTCTGACAGGAGGTCAGTCGGGAAGGAAGTCACTCAGACAGGAGTGAGGGTCCCTGGAAGAAGGGATGGAGGAAGGAGTGCTGCAGCTGCCTCAGTGACCTGAGCCAGCTGGCACGGGAAAGTAGAAGGAGAAGGAAGGAGAGACGTAGAACTGTAACCTGCATTTCCATAAGAGAGAAGTCAAGTACAGAACGAAGGAGAAGGGAACAGAGAGGAGGAGTGGGTTGGATAGGAAACCTGCCTATAGGTTCTCAGCGCAAGGCTGGGGCCCTGTCCCCGAGGTTGTATGGACGCTTAAAGTTCTGCAGCAGACACCGGTGGAGTAGTGCGCCGCTAACGCCTTACTCCCATCATAGACTTGGGAAACAACAGCACTTGGATAGTGAGCCGAGACTCTGGATACAGAGTTCCCTGATCAGGCTTGTAGCATCCGCGGCAGTGCCTGGTCGCGTGTCCTCGTCGGCAGCACCAGCTGCCACCGCCCCCCATCAGCGTCCTCGCCACAGCGCGCGCTCTTACCCTGCCTCTTGCTCTGCTACTTCTCTGCACCCTCTCCTTAGGCCGTAGGCACGCGCCAGCATTCCTTCTTCTGCCGGCGGTGGGCGGCGCTGAGGGCTGGGCGTACCTCCCACTCCCGGACCCTAAGGTATTTCAGGCGTCCTCACTGTAGAGAGGACGCCTGAGGATTGTTCTGGCCCCACTGTTTTGCTAAAGCTTTTTGTTAGCTTCCTCTCCTTCTCCCTGGCTGTCTCTGCCCTGTCCTTCCTTCTCCTCGCCCCTTCCTCCTGGTCCCTTGGGTCTCGGCCCTTCCGTATTCTGTCCCGGTGTCTCCCTTCTGGGTCCTCCTAGTCTGTAACCCCTTGGCTCCCGCGCCCTCTCCTGTGCTTCCCCTCTAGTACCTGCTACCTGGCTGCTTCCTCCTATATCCTGGCTCTGTTTCTCTGGATCCCCGTCCGGTGCCCTTGCCCTGTAGCACCCCGTGTCCCCGAGCCGCCCCTCCTGGTACCGGCTGTCGCGGTTCTGTCCTCTTGCGTGTTGCCCCTAACGATCCCTGTATAGGGGTCGGTCATCACCTGGCGCGCTCGACCCAGGGGCTCCAGATCCGCGACCCAGAGGGTCCACTCTCGGACTTTGTCCATCCCCTGACCGTTACAGTATCCTCAGGCCATGGACCCTGCCGGTGCCGTGGCCTCCACACAGAAGGAACTACTGTTCCTGCGCGAAAATCAGACCCGAATAATGTCCTTTATGAAGTCCATGGACACCCGGTTGTCCGCTCTGCAAACTTCAGACCCAGGGCATTCTTCCCTCCTAGTCAGCCTTCAGCAAGAGCTTGCGCAGCAGCGCGATGCCCAGTCCCACATTTTGGGTTATATGGCGTCTGTCGACGACCGACTGCTGGCCCTGCAGTCCGCCGCAACCGCCGCTACCCCATCCAGGGACGCAGTTTCGTCTCCGCCCCCTCGACTGGGGAAGCCTCCCCGGTATAGCGGAGACCCTAAGCTATGTCGGGGATTTTTAAATCAGTGCAGACTGCACTTTGAGCTCTTGCCCCAACAATACCCCACTGATCGCGCCAAGGTGGCGTTCATTGTATCCCATCTTGAGAGAGAGGCCTTGTCCTGGGTGAATCCGCTATGGGAGAGGGATGACCCCATCGTGTCTAGTATCCAAAACTTCCTGGAGACCTTCCGCCGAGTGTTTGACGAACCCGGACGCTTAGCGTCTACCACAGAGGCCCTCTTTAACCTCCGCCAGGGGTCTCTCACGGTAGAACAATACGCCATCCGCTTTCGGACATTATCATCGGAACTTGGATAGAATAACGAAGCACTTGTGGGTGCCTTTTGGAGAGGCCTCTCAGGTAAAATTAAGGACGAGCTAGCCGGACGGGATACTCCAACCACTCTGGAGGATCTCATATCCTTGGCTACGCGCATAGACCTGCGGTTTTTGGAGCGCGCTCGAGAATCGGTTAGGGAGCGCAGACCCTTCAGGCTGTATCAAGCGCCCATTCCGCGCTCCTCAGCACCCTCTACTAGCGTCGCTCCCGAGCCCATGCAGGTAGATCGGGTCAGATTAACGGGGCAGCGACGCAGGGACAGAATGACGAACGGGCTCTGCCTGTACTGCGGTGGAGCCAACCACTTTGTGCGCACCTGTCCGGAGAGACCGGGAAACGCCTCCACCTAGGTCAGGTAAGAGAGGTCTCCCTAGGTGATCATAATTCCTCTCTGCCCCTTACTCTTTCAGCTCTAATTATTTCAGGTCGGGAGCGCAGATCTGTGCGGGCGTATGTGGACTCGGGTGCGGCGGGCAATTTCATCCGGCAAGAAGAGGTGGATAAACTCCAGATTCCGGTGGTCATCTTAAAAGATCCACGTGCTATCTCCTCCGTCGATGGAAAACCTCTGCCCGAGCTCATCACCATGGTTACGACCGAAATAGATTTACAAATTGGAGCGCTTCATCGTGAAAAAATTGCTTTCTATGTCCTGCGTAGATTGTCCCACGCCGTTCTCCTAGGATTACCTTGGCTTCGGCTGCACGAACCAGTCGTCGACTGGCGCTCTGGGGAGATCCTACGCTGGGGTCATTCCTGCCATGCACGTTGTTTGCAGTCCATCCCCCGTCCTCGTCCCCTGCCTGTGCCTGCCAATCTTCCGGGCCTTCCCGCACCGTACTACGCATACGCTGACGTTTTTAGTAAAAAAGAAGCTGCCTCCGCATCGGTCCTACGACTGTCCTATCAACATGATTCCCGGAGCCACTCCGCCCAGAGGGAGAACGTATCCCTTATCCCCAGCAGAGACCCAGGCTATGTCTGAATACATACAGGAGAACTTGGCCAAGGGGTTTATTCGAAAATCCGCGTCCCCAGCAGGCGCAGGCTTTTTCTTTGTCCGAAAGAAAGACGGATCACTCAGACCATGTATCGACTACCGGGGCTTGAACAATATCATGGTTAAGAATCGATACCTGCTCCCGCTGATCCCGGAACTATTCGACCGGCTGAGAGGGGCTCGGATCTTCACGAAGCTGGATCTGCGGGGAGCCTATAATTTGATCCGGATCCGCGCAGTGGATGAGTGGAAGACGGCCTTCAATACCCGTGACAGTCATTATGAGTATTTAGTCATGCCGTTTGGTCTCTGCAATGCTCCAGCCATGTTCCAGGAGTTCGTTAACAAGGTGTTTCGGGATCTATTATACTCGTGCGTAGTGGTGTACCTAGATGATATTCTTATCTTTTCACCCGACCTATCCTCTCATCGGAAAAGTGTACGCATGGTCCTGCACCGTCTCCGAGAGAATCACCTCTACGCCAAAATTGAAAAGTGTCTCTTCGAACAAACCTCGCTACCCTTCTTGGGGTATATAATCACTGACTCCGGCCTAAGGATGGATCCCGAGAAACTCTCTGCGGTACTCAAGTGGCCCCGCCCTGTCGGTATAAAGGCCATCCAGCGTTTCCTCGGGTTCGCAAATTACTACCGACAGTTCGTACCACATTTTTCCACGGTGACCAAACCCATCGCGGCCCTGACCCGTAAAGGAACTAAACCAAACAGCTGGCCCCCCGAGGCTGAGGACGCCTTTCTGGCGCTGAAACGCGCCTTTGCCTCAGCACCAGTCTTGCATCGGCCGGTAGCCAGTAGGCCTTTTGTTGTAGAAGTGGACGCCTCTTCCACCGGAGCTGGGGCAGTTCTCTCCCAGCCGGGCTCCTCGGGTCAACTGGTTCCCTGCGGGTTCTTCTCCAGGTCCTTCTCGCCTGCGGAGTGCAATTACTCCATTGGAGACAGGGAATTGCTGGCCATTAAGATGGCCCTAGAAGAATGGCGGTACTTGCTCGAGGGGGCGGTGCATCCCTTTTCTATCTTCACGGACCATAAAAATTTGGCCTATTTACAGTCCGCTGAGAGGCTCAATTCCAGACAGGCCAGATGGGCCTTGTATTTTTCGCGGTTTGACTTCAAGCTTCACTTCCGGCCCGGTGATAAGAACATCAAGGCGGATGCACTCTCCAGGTCCTTACAGAGGAGGACGAGGGTCCATCTTATATTATTGAGCCTGCCAAAGTGATCACTGTGGCTCCTGTGAACTTTTCTACTCCTCCACCAGGCAAGACCTTCGTTCCTCGGAATAAGCGTCTGGAGGTGCTGCGCTGGGGGCATTCTTCCAAGGTCGCTGGGCACGTGGGGACCAAGAAGACCCTCTTATTTCTCGCCCATTATTACTGGTGGGCCACCCTCCGCCAAGACGTAGTGGATTATGTTGCCTCCTGCACAACCTGTGCTCAGAACAAGGTCCCAAGGACCCTTCCCTCCGGTCTTCTCCACCCATTGCCTGTTCCGGAGGTCCCATGGCAGCAAATTGCTATGGATTTCGTAACTGACTTGCCTCTGTCAGCTGGTTGCACCACCATCTTAGTCGTAGCGGACCGGTTCTCCAAGATGGCTCATTTTGTCCCCCTGGCCGGTTTGCCGTCAGCTCCGAAGTTGGCCGAGATCTTCATCCACCAGATCTTCAGGTTACATGGCCTCCCTCTACGGATTGTGTCGGACCGTGGGGTCCAATTTACTCCTCGCTTTTGGAGGGCCCTCTGTCGGCTTATGGGTACATCCATTGACTTCTCCTCTGCTTATCATCCACAGACCAACGGGCAAGTGGAACGGATAAATCAGGGCCTGACCACCTACCTGCGTCACTTTGCCAACGCTCATCAGGACAACTGGGTCTCACTTCTACCTTGGGCAGAATTTGCCCACAACAACCATCCCAGTGAGTCGACCACCAAATCTCCGTTCTTTGTGGTCTCTGGTCGCAATCCGGGTGTTCCGCTGCCCTTTGCCGTGTCATCTGGAGTTCCCGCAGCGGATGCTCTCGCCATGGAATTTTCTGAGATTTGGAAGGAGACCAAAGACGCTCTCGTGAAGGCCAATGCCCGAATCAAGAAACACGCAGACAAGAGACGGAGGGACCTTCCCCCGTACCATCCTGGCGACAAGGTATGGCTCTCGACCAAGCACATCCGCCTGAAAGTTCCTTCCTATAAGTTAAGTCCTCGTTACATCGGTCCCTTCGTGGTACTAAAACACATCAATGACGTGGCTTATAAATTGAGATTGCCAGCTTCACTCCGAGTTCCCAACGCCTTTCATGTCTCGCTCCTGAAGCCTGTAGTTCTGAATCGGTTCCAACCAGCCTCCATTACCCCTCCTTCACCTATTGAGTATGATGACATCTTTGAAATAAGGGACATTTTAGCCATGAAAAGGGTCAGGGGGAGGTCCCTTTTTCTTATTGATTGGAAGGGGTTTGGCCCTTATGAGAGGTCTTGGGAGCCTCGAGAAAATATCAACGCTCCCCTAATACTAAAAAGATTTCTAGCCAATCTCAAAAAGGGGGGATGTAAAGGGGGGGGTACTGTAGCATCCGCGGCAGTGCCTGGTCGCGTGTCCTCGTCGGCAGCACCAGCTGCCACCGCCCCCCATCAGCGTACTCGCCACAGCGCGCGCTCTTACCCTGCCTCTTGCTCTGCTACTTCTCTGCACCCTCTCCTTAGGCCGCGGGTGCGCGCCAGCATTCCTTCTTCTGCCGGCGGTGGGCGGCGCTGAGGGCTGGGCGTACCTCCCACTCCCGGACCCTAGGGTATTTCAGGCGTCCTCACTGTAGAGAGGACGCCTGAGGATTGTGTGATACTCCACGCTCTGTTCTGGCCCCACTGTTTTGCTAAAGCTTTTTGTTAGCTTCCTCTCCTTCTCCCTGGCTGTCTCTGCCCTGTCCTTCCTTCTCCTCGCCCCTTCCTCCTGGTCCCTTGGGTCTCGGCCCATTCTGTCCCGGTGTCTCCCTTCTGGGTCCTCCTAGTCTGTAACGCCTTGGCTCCCGCACCCTCTCCTGTGCTTCCCCTCTAGTAGCTGCTACCTGGCTGCTTCCTCCTATATCCTGGCTCTGGTTCTCTGGATCCCCGTCCGGTGCCCTTGCCCTGTAGCACCCCGTGTCCCCGAGCCGCCCCTCCTGGTACCGGCTGTCGCGGTTCTGTCCTCTGCGGTGTTGCCCCTAACGATCCCTGTATAGGGGTCGGTCATCACCTGGCGCGCTCGACCCAGGGGCTCCAGATCCGCGACCCAGAGGGTCCACTCTCGGACTTTGTCCATCCCCTGACCGTTACAAGACTACAGCTGTCTGTCATACAAATAGATACTAGGAACACCTAGAGAGAGGCATTCCAGGGTAACTAAGTACTGGAGTGCTTCGCACCTAAAGGTGCATTGGAGGAGTCGTTCAGGAAGGTACATGTTGGCGGAGTGTTGGAGGAGAGAATCCCATCTTGCCTGGAGGTTGGCTGGAGCCCTGACCTGGAGAACATGGCGCGGAGGCAGGCATTTGTGTGAACTGCAAACAGTGAGTAAAGCTTTGCAACCGCACACTCTGGCGTCCTCCAGTTATTCCCGCACCTCTACACCTGGGTACCTGCACCTACACCATCTGCGCCTCCCTGCCATTGCTTTGCCTACACTGCCCTGGGACTACAGCTCCGCCTGTGGGGAGCTTTACCATCTATGCTGCACACACCATCAGTCCCAGAGGATCTGCATGCAGCGTCGGCCTATCATCATATTTGCCGAACACCACAGGTAGCGTCACGAACTATCCATTTAAACTAAACCACCATTGATATTGGGAGCCCAGGGCCACGGACCGGGTCACCGCCGCTGTGACACATGCCCCTGGCACTGGGCCGGTACCGAGTACCCCACAGCCCTGGGACGCGAGGGCGACCCAGATGCTCAAACATATTCATTTATTCAATGTGGTAACCGCAACACACAAGTACTGGACATAAGATTAATCACCTGGTAATCAAGATGGATATGGGCAGGAGCAGTCCGTATGCCCACCCCAACGCACGTTTCGGAATGCCTTCGTCAGGGGGCGCGGTAACAAAACATGAGGCTGAGCTTAAAAAGGATTGTAGACCGGAAGTGCACCCTGTGCATAGCCGGGAAGTACTCAGAGGTTACCATGCTAGCCGCCCAGAAGCCGACCGCCGTGTCACCAAGGCTGAGACGCCAGAAACAAGTGAGGCCTCACATGATCGGGCGTTCATTACCCACAGAGGCCGCGGCCGACAGGAGAGCGGGGGCACGGAGCATGAGCATAGCCAGTAGAGTACAAGTACCACATAACAATTAGTGGCACCCATGGCTATTAAAGATACGGCGAATAAGATAAAAGATAAGCGATAAGTGCTAAAATACCATATATTAAAGGAACACGAGTGCCACCACCAAGAAAGAAGAAATAAATCACTCTATATGGCATCGCCTATATAGGATAGAATATAACAATTAGTCATATAGTTTTCCATCGTTATAGTAGTTGACTATATAAAGAAGCAGTATCCACATTACTACACAATACAATTACAGACATACGATAACCAAGTTCTAATCATTACAATTATGTGGACAGAAAATGGCTTAATATTTGATTTGTTATAGGAAAATATAGGTATAGTGACATTATATCAAAAATAGAATCACTGTTGATTATCGAAACACATTTCCATACATAATATTGCAATTAGGATGTCTACACAAGTTCATTCTATTTTTACTGCCAAGAATAACGTAGTCTAACTACTAACATAAATATGTTCATAATGACCATAAGATACATAAATGTAATGCATCAAAAATAGAGGCAAGTACCAAAGAGAATAGAGAAACAGAAGTATAAGCACTTTGCTCTTCATCTGTTAATGCGTTACATCACATGGTACTTCATCCAGTCGACAACCTTGTGCTTAGATAAATAGGATAACCATAACGTGGATATACTAAATGCAAAAATATAAAATAAACGTTAAAAATAATTAACACCAAAGTAGGGTAGCAGGAAAAACACATGCTGGTATTTCAAAGGCCAGCAATCAAAGTAATGGGGCAAAACTAAGGTTTACGTTCAAACCATGAGGTTGAACCAGGGGTGTAACTACCACGGTTGCAGCAGTCGCCACTGCGACTGGGCCCGGGGGGAATCAGGGGCCCGGCAGGCATATCTCCCAGCCGTCCCGATACTTGTGGGATAGTCCAGCTTTTAACCCCCCACCCGCGTCTCGCCCAAGAGTCTATTTTTCCCGCACTGCACTGAGCCACCACGCCCCCCATGCATCCCATCCTCGTCCTCTAGCAGAGACCCAACGCACTGACAGCAGCCTCTCACAGCCTGCAATGACGTAACCAGGCTGTTTTCTGTAATGTGCGGTCACGGGAGGGGGGAGTCAGGGGTCACATGATCAGGGACCTCGGTGTCTGCAGTACTCTGCTATGCTGGTTGTCATGGTGCTGGATGAGGTGAAGTTTATGTGTGGGGTCAGGAGGGGTGATGTAGCAGAGCTGTGTGTACAATTTTGGATAGAGTGGAGCCATGTGTGTAGGAGGTGTATGGATCGGAGCTGTGTGTGTACAATTTTGGAAGGAGCAGAGCTGTGTGTGTAAGGGGTGGACGGAGTGGAGCCGTGTGTGTACGAGGTGTATGGAGTAGAGTGGAGCCGCGTGTGTTCAAGGTGTATGGAGAGAAGCCACTTGTGTACGAGGTGTACGGAGCGGAGCCACATGTGTTTGAGGTGTACAGAGCGGAGCCGCGTGAGTACGAGGTGTACGGAGCGGAGCCGCGTGTTTACGAGGTGTATGGAGCGGAGCCATGTGTGTACGAGGTGTACGGAGCAGAGATGCGCGTGTATTTTGGCATGGGGGGCCCATTTGAAAGTTCGCACCGGGGCCCATAACTTTGTAGTTACGCCACTGGGTTGAACAGTCCTCAAAGTCCAAATCCATCTGGATTCGAGCCTCGCAAGGCATGTGGATAAATTGCCTCCACGTATGCCCACCTCAAGTGCATCAATGCCTCTAAACTGTATAAGTTTGCTGCTACTATTATGATTCAACTTGAAGTGGCGTGGAAGCATCTTAAGTGTGGATGCGTCCATGTGGTCAACTGACGCCTCAATGCACAGAACTTGTTCTCTTATACGAACCTTAAACTGGATTGATATAAGGCCCACGTAAATCAGCCCACACGGGCACATAGCATAATAGATCACAAACCGCGTAGTGCAGGTAATAGATTTTTTCTTTTCAAATAATTTTATTGATTTTCAGTAATTAAACAGGGTAAGGGAAGGAAGGTAGGAAATGGGAAGTAAAGAACCTTGTACAGGTACGGAAAAAATTTAAAACTAGAGAACCCACAAATAGGCATTAAATAGCATATAGCAAATAACAACATAAAAGGAAAAGAAAATCGCCAATCCTTATTATGGGGTAACAGGTAATAGATTTTTTAGTAGTGAAGGTTTTATTACCACTAGAGTCTACAAAAGTGTTGGTATGTTCTATGTTGGAGCAAGCGACGCAGTGACCACATGGAAAGCACCCACCTCGAGGAACTGCACCATCGAGAAATGTTAATTTGGGCTCGCCCACATAATGACTGCGAGTGAGGTGATCCTTCAGATTCCTAGCCCGCCTAAAACACATAGCTGGTTTCTCTGGTATAATTTTAGAGATAACAGGATCCACTCTGAAGATGGGCCAAGATTTTTGGAGAGCCTCCCTCACCCTCCTCGCTTGCGAATGATGATTTGTGACAAATCTGATTTGTCTGTCATTAGTGGAGGACCTATTCCCTGAATTGTTATAATGAAGGGAATTTCGAGAGGAAAATCTAGTTCTATTATATGCCTTTCTGATAGACCACCGACTATATCCTCTATTCAGAAAACGCACCTTAAGCTCTTTAGCCCGTAATTCAAAATCTGAATCAGGAGAACAAATCCGCCTAAGGCGGAGAAATTGTTCTATTGGGACCGCCCTAATAACATGTGTTGGGTGGCATAAGGTGGCATGCAGTAGGGAGTTTGTAGACTTTGGCTTCCGAAATATATTGGTCTGAATAGTACCGTTTGGATCCTTCTTAACCATCATGTCCAAAAATTTTCAAAAAGCTCAAGTTAACAATTCTTGATGGTGCAGTTCCTTGAGGTGGGTGCTTTACATGTGGTCACTGCATCGCTTGCTCCAACATAGAACGTACCAACACTTTTGTAGAATCTAGTGGTAATAAAACCTTCACTATTAAAAAATCTATTACCTGCACTACATGGTTTATGATCTATTATGCTACGTGCCCATGTAGGCTGATTTACGTGAGCCTTATATCACGCCATTTTATGGTTCGTGTAAGAGAACATGCTCTGGGCATTGATGCGTCAGTTGACCACATGGACGCATCCACACTTAAGACGCTTCCACGCCACTTCAATTGCATCATAATAGTAACAGAAAACTTTTACGGTTTAGAGGCATTGATGCACTTGAGGTGGGCATGCGTGGAGGCAATTTATCCACATGCCTTGCGAGGCTCGAATCCAGATGGATTTGGATCTTGAGGACTGTTCAACCTCATGGTTTGAACAAAAACCTTAGTTTTGCCCCATTCCTTTGATTGCCAACCTTTGAAATATGCATGTGTTTTTCCTGCTACCCTACTTTGGTTTTAGTTATTTTTAACATTTATTTTATATTTTTGTATTTAGTAAATCCACGTTAGTACAAGGTTGTCGACTGGATGAAGTACCATGTGATGCAACGCATTAACAGATGAAGAGCAAAGTGCTTATACTTCTGTTTCTCTATTCTCTTTGGTAATTGCCTCTATTTTTGATGCATTACATTTATGTATCTTATGGTCATTATGAACATATTTATGTTAGTAGTTAGACTACGTTATTCTTAGCAGTAAAAATAGAATGAACTTGTGTAGTCATCCTAATTGTAATATTATGTATGGAAATGTGTTTTGATAATCAACAGTGATTCTATTCTTGATATAATGTCACTATACCTATATTTTCCTATAACAAATCAAATATTAAGCCATTTTCTGTCCACATAATTGTAATGATTAGAACTCGGTTATCGTATGTCTGTAATTGTATTGTGTAGTAATGTGGATACTGCTTCTTTATATAGTCAACTACTATAACAATGGAAATCTATATGACTAATTGTTATATTCTATTCTATATAGGCGATGCCATATAGAGTGATTTATTTCTTTTTTCTTGGTAGTGGCACTCGTGTTCCTTTAATATAAGGTATTTTGACACTTATCGCTAATCTTTTATCGTATTCACCGTATCTTAAATAGCCGTGGGTGCCACTAATTGTTATGTGGTACTTGTACTCTACTGGCTGTGCTCATGCTCTGTGCCACCGCTCTCCTGTCGGCCGCGGCCTCTATGGGTATTGGACGCCCGATCACGTGACGCCTCACTTGTTTCTGGCGTCACAGCCTTGGTGACATGGCGGTCGGCTTCTGGGCGGCTAGCATGGTAACCTCTGTGTACTTCCGGGTTACGCACAGGGTGCACTTCCGGTCTACAATCCTTTTTAAGCTCAGCCTCATGTTTTGTTACCGCGCCCCCTGTTGAAGGCATTCCGAAATGCGCGTTGGGGTGGGCACACGGACCGCTTCTGCCCATATCCATCTTGATTACCAGATGATTAATCTTATGTCTTTACTTGTGCGTTGTGGCTACCACATTGAATATGTTTGAGTATCCATTTACTCTCCACCTATCCTTATCATGGTATGGACTGCAATAATGAATATATGAACTGTTTTGGGTACGTTATGTATTAATCACCGAATTTTACTCGACATATGATTTATAAATTAACTATTTCTGTATATATGCAAAATGAGTAGTTGCTGCTTGTTGTGCCCCTACTTTGCAGACTGCATAATGGTTTTACCATGCACTTACTGTTACTTGACTGTCCAATAAAGCAATTTTATCTTTTCACTTTTTGACCATTGGTTGTTTATTGGTTCTCCTTCCCCCTGATATAACAACACTAGAAAATAGCTTGAAAAAAGTGCAATGATAGCGTCATAGACCAACTTCAAAATGAAAGAACAAAACATAAACCTAAATCACATCGCTGATTGATGTTATGACCACCTTAAAAGCAATTCCAAATCTTTTAGGAACACTTGCACAAAGTCAGGGAAATTTGGTTTGCATTATAGCCAGGTATATGAGTATCGACATAAACCAAACAGCCTTTAATGATCATTATGTTTATATGTAGGTTGAAACACAGTCATAAACTCAAACAGAACTAGCAAAAAAAATAGCGCTGTAGCTCTATAGCATGCAAACATGAAATATATGAAATTTGAATTGCATTACTGCTCTAGAAAATAGAAAAATTGAGAATAATTAGCCCATAAATTGGCCAATTTATGTGTACCCAACAGCCATGATAGGATGATTCTCTCTGCTGGGACTTATCCTAATGTTACTCCTCTCATGGACTGATAGCCTACAATTACCATATATACTGTACTTGAGTGTAAGCCGACCCGAGTATAAGCCGAGGCCCCTAATCTTGCCATGGAAATCCGGGTAAGCTTATTGACTTGAGTATAAGCTGAGTATGCATTGTCCCCTCATCCCTGTGCTGTTCTGTGTGGCTCCCCCCCTCCCAGTATGCATGGTTCGGCTCACCTGTCCCATCCTTCAATGTATGGCTCAGCTCCCTGTCCTCCTCGTCCTCCTCCATGCATCCCCCGTCCTCCTCCGTGCTCTTCTGTGCTCCCTCCGTCCTCCCCCAGTCCTCTTCCGTAGTGTTGAGCGATACTGTCCGATATTTAGAAATATCGGATCAGATTGGATCAGACTGATACCCAAAAAGTATCGGGTATCGCCGATTCCGATACCGGAAGTCCCATTCAAGTCAATGGGACAGAAATATCGGAATTAAAAAAAGCCCTTTCTTTACTATAACATCCTGTTCAGGAGGGGGGAAGAATGTGGGCGGTGCGTGGGCGGACACTGTGCTTGTCTGTGTGTGCGGGCGGGGTCTGTGCGGGCCTGCTCGGGGTCTGTACGGGCCTGCCGGGGGTCTGTACGGGCCTGCCGAGGGTCTGTGGCGGCTGCCGGGGGTCTGTACGGGCCTGTTGGGGGTCTGTGCCGGCTGCTGGGGGTCTGTACGGGCCTGCCGGGGGCAGTGCCGGCTGCCGGGGGTCTGTGCGGACTGCTGGGGGTCTGTATGGGCCTGCCGGGGGTCTGTGCCGGCTGCCGGGGGTCTGTACGGGCCTGCCGAAGGTCTGTGGTGGCTGCTGGGGGTCTGTGCGGGCCTGCCGGGGTCTGTGCCGGCTGCCGGTGGTCTGTGAGGACTGCCGGGGGTCTGTACGGGCCTGCCGGGGGTCTGTACGGGCCTGCTGGGGGTCTGTGCCGGCTGCCGGGAGTCTGTGCCGGCTGCCGGGAGTCTATACGGGCCTGCCGGGGGCTGTGTCGGCTGCCGGGGGACTGTATGGGCCTGCCGGGGGACTGTGCGGGCCTGCCGGGGGTTGTGTGTGTGTGCAGGCATCGTCCGATGGGACTACAAGTCCCATCGGGCGATGCCTGCTACAATGACAGTGATTGACACATTAGCCAATGAGGAGACAGTAGTAGTCCCATCATCCGGCTAATGTGTTGAATGTAAAAAAAAAATAAAAGCATACATACTACATACATACTACATACATATTGCATACTACATACATACTACATTCATCCAACATACATAGATACATACTACATATATACTACATTCATACAGCATACATACATACTACATATATACAACATACATACTACATACTACATATATACTACATTCATACAACATACATACATACTACATGCATACTACATATATACAGTACTACATTCATACAACATACATACATAGTACATACTACATACATACTACATATATACTACATTCATACAACATACATACATAGTACATACTACATACATACTACATACATACAACATGCAGGAGACAGATATCCTCACTATGCACAGACAGGAGAGAAGCTTGCTCGCTTAAGTACTCCCAGTCACTACCTCCACTTCCCCACTCATCCTCTGCAGCTGTTGGATTAACATCCTGTTGACCAGCTCCACTACCAGCAGTATCCACCAGAGAGAGCCCTGCCACAAAAGTCGGATTAAGAGAGTTCACAACAGGTCACGGACCACTCCCGGTACATTAACCCCCGGCACACTGCGATCATACTTGATCGCAGTGTACCAGGGGCATAGGGAAGAATCACGCAAGGAGAGGGCTCACTGCGTGCTTCCCTGAGACCCTCGGAACAATGTTATGTGCTCGCATTGTTCCAAGGGCCTCCTTCCTGCAGGCCTCCGGATCCAATGTGGCCACGGGGGCCTTCGGGGTCCTGCAGGGAGGGGGCTTTCTCAGTGTCTGCTGAGAGTAGGTGCTGAGAAGCCGCCTGCAGTGCCTCTCAGATCGCTGATCTGATACAGTACACTGCAAAGTGTCAGATCAGCGATTTGACACTATGTTGTAATGTCCCCCCTGGGACAATATAATAAAGTAAAAAAAAATCATGTGTAAAAATAATTTTTAAAAAATTCCTAAATAAATAAAAAAAAAATATTCCCTAATAAATTATTTTCTTTTGTAATAAAAAGAAAAAAAAAAATAAAAGTACAAATATTTAGTATTGCCGCATCCGTAACGACCCGCCATATAAAACTGTCCCACTAGTTAACCCCTTTATTGAACCCCTTCAAAAAAAAAACCAATGCAAAAAACAGTGTTTTAGCTCCGAACAAAAAGTGCAATAACACGCGATCAAAAAGACAGAAATAAATAATCATGGTACCGCTGAAAACATCATCTTGTCACTCAAAAAACGAGCCTCCATACAGCGTCATCAGTTAAAAAAAAAGTTATAGCTCGCAGAATAAAGCGATGCTAAAATAATTATTTTTTGTATAAAATTGTTTTTATTGTATAAAAGCGCCAAAACATAAAAAAATATAAATGATGTATCGCTGTAATCGTACTAACCCGAAGAATAAAACTACTTTACCAATTTTACCACACGTGGAACAGAGTAAATGCCACCCCCCCAAAGAAATTCATGAATTGCTGGTTTTTGTTCATTCTGCGCCCCAAAAATTGGAATAAAAAGCAATCAAAAAATGTTATGTGCCCGAAAATGGTACCAATAATAACATCAACTCGTCCCGCAAAAAATAAGACCTCACATGACTCTATGGGTCAAAATACGGAAAAATTATAGGTCTCAAAATGTGGTGATGCAAAAACTATTTTTTTTAAATAAAAAGCGTCTTTTAGCGTGTGACAGCTGCCAAACATAAAAACCCGCCATAAATAGCAAAACAAACTCCCTTTATCACCCCCTTAGTTAGGGAAAAATAATAAATTTGAAAAAATGTATTTATTTTCATTTTCCCATTAGGGTTAGGGTAAGAGTTAGGGTTATAGTTAGGGCTAGGGTTATGGTTAGAGTTAGAATTGGGGGGTTTCCATTGTTCAGGCACATCAGGGGCTCTCCAAATGTGACATGGCGTCTGATCTCAATTCTAACCAATTCTGCATTGAAAAAGTCAAACAGTGCTCCTTCCCTTCCAAGCTCTGCCATGCGCCCAAGCAGTGGTTTTCCCCCACATTTTGGTTTATCAGTCTACTCAAGACAAATTGCACAACAGCTTTTGGGGCTCAATTTATCCTGTTACCATTGGCAAAATAAAAAATTGGGACTAAAAGATCATGTTTGTGGAAAAAATATGATTTTTTTATTTTCATGCCCAGGCATTATAAACTTCTGTGAAGCACTTGGGGGTTCAAAGTGCTCACGGCACATTTATATAAGTTCCTTGGGGGGTCTAGTTTCCAAAATGGGGTCAATTGTGAGGGTTTTCCACTGCTTTGGCACATCAGGGGCTCTCCAAATGTGACATGGCGTCCGATCTCAATCCCAACCAATTTTACGGCGTTCCTTCCCTTCCGAGCTCTGCCATGCGCCCAAGCAGTGGTTTACTCCCACATATGGGGTTTTTGTGTACTCAGGACAAATTGCACAATAACATTTTAGGTCTTGTTTCCCTTGGGAAAATAAAAACTGGGGGTGAAAAGATAATTCTTGTGGAAAAAATATGATTTTTTTAATTTTACAACTGTGCATTATAAACTTATGTGAAGCCCTTGGGGGTTCAAAGTTCTCACCACACATCTAGATAAGCTCCTTCCTTGGGGGGTCTAGTTTTCACAATAGTGTCATCTGTGGGTGTTTCCACAGTTTAAGCACATCAGGGGCTCTCCAAATGCAACATGGCGTCCGATCTCAATTCCAGCCAAAAAAGTCAAATGGCGCTCATTCCCTTCCGAGCTCTGCCATGCGCCCAAGCAGTCGTTTACCCCCACATATGGGGTATCAACGTACTCAGAACAAATTGCACAATAACTTTTGGGGTCCTGTTTCCATTGGGAAAATAAAAATTGGGGGTGAAAACATCATTTTCATGGAAAAAATATGATTTTTTAATTGTACGGCTGTACGTTATAAACTTCTGTGAAGCCGTTGGGGGTTCAAAGTTCTCACCACATATTTAGATAAGTTACTTGGGGGTCTAGTTTTCAAATTGGTGACATTTGTGGGGGTTTCCACTGTTTAGGCACATCAGGGGCTCTCCAAACATGACATGGCGTCCGATCTCAATTCCAGCCAATTTTGCGTTGAAAAAGTCAAACGGTGCTCCTTTCCTTCTGAGCTCTGCAATGCGCCGAAACAGTGGTTCCCCCCACATATCAGGTATCAGAGTACAAATTGCACAATAACTTTTGCGGTCCAATTTTTCCTGTTACCCTTGGTAAAATAAAAAAAATTGGACCTGAATTAATTTTTTTGTGAAAAAAAGTTAAATGTTCATTTTTTTAAAACATTCCAAAAATTCCTGTGAAGCACCTGAAGGGTTAAAAACTTCTTGAATGTGGTTTTGAGCACCTCGAGGGATGTAGTTTTTAGAATGGTGTCACTTTTGGGTATTTTCTAACATATAGACCCCTCAAAGTGACTTCAAATGTGATGTGGTCCCTAAAAAAAAAAAGGTGTTGTGAAAATGAGAAATCGCTTGTCAGCTTTAAACCCTTATAACTTCCTAACAAAAAAAAAATTAGTTCCAAAATTGTACTGATGTAAAGTAAACATGTGGTAAATGTTACTTATTAAGTATTTTGTGTGCCAAATCTCTGTGATTTAAGGGCATGAAAATTCAAAGTTAGAAAATTGCTAAATTTTCAAAATTTTTGCCAAATTTCCATTTTTTTCACAAATAAACGCAAGTTATATCAAAGAAATGTTACCACTAACTTGAAGTACAATATGTCACGCACGAGAAAAACAATGTCAGAGTCACCTGAATCCATGGAAGCGTTCCAGAGTTATTACCACATAAAGGGACAGTGGTCAGAATTGTAAAAATTGGCCCGGTCAATAACGTGCAAACCACCCTTGGGAGCAAAGGGGTTAAAGACACAGGATTTCCCTAAATATAAGAGCAATCTAAGAGAAACTTGTGAATGTTTTGTCTGTAAAAAGCCCGGCAACCTTAAAGCAGACTGCACAGTTTGAAAAGCAAGAATGAGTCAGCTTAAAAAGCCGAACAGTCATCAAAGGGTTAAACAGCTGTAAATGGAGATTCTGCATGCATTGAAGCTGCATTGAATGACAGTACAGGCCCATCTGCAAAGCATATATGGGGTATAGATTCTTGTGCAAGCAATCATATGAAAAATAACAAGGCTTTCTTCAGTGACCTTAATGAAAGCAAGCCAGAAAGAGTCATCTATCTTAGCTAATGGTCACTATATGACTTTAGAAGGAGTAGGAGACTGTTACTTCCACTGTCCAGTTTCCTCAGCACAAAGCAGAAAGATCCCAGTAAAGGATGTTCTATATGTTCACAGCTTTGAAAGCAATCTTCTATAAGTAAAGAAGCTCGCACAAAAGCGGAATGTAGTTACTTTTAGAGATAACAGCTGCATCATCTCAGAGAAGGGTCACACTCCTGCAGAAGGAAAAATCCAAGATGAATTTTATCAGCTAAAATCCAAAGAAAGACTGCACAGTGCTAGACAAGATCTACATACGAACTGTATCCATGTATGGCACATATGTCTTGGGCACAGAGACCCAGAAGCAGTAAGGAAGCTAGCTCAACTTGCAAATGGTATTGAAGTCAACCAGTGTAGTCAAATCATGAAATGCACTAGCTGTCGTAAAGGGAAAATTTCCAGAAAATCCTTTCCTAAAATAATTACCACTAGATCTGCACAGCCTCTGGATCTGATACATATAGATGTATGCAGTCCAATGAGTGTTCAAACTCCTAGCAAGAAGAGATATTTTCTCACATTTATTGAAGAAGTATGTTGTTTGATGCGAATCTACCTACAACGTATTGGGGAGAAGCCATCATGACAGCTTGCTATCTTCAAAACAGAGTGTCAGCTAAAGCCACAAATAAAACTCCATATGAGCTTTGCAACTGCGAGAAGCCTAACCTGAAGCTCCTCAGGATATTTGGAAACAAAACGTTTATGCATGGTCCAAAGAAAAACATTCCAAGTGGGAATCACACGCAAAGCAAGGAGTCCTGGTGGGCTATAGCGAAACTCAAAAGGGATACAGAATCCTGCACCCAGAAATCAACACACTAACAATCAGCAGATATGTAGTAATTGATGACAACTCTGTATTGCTCAAATTCCATGAAGTTACACCAGTTATTCAACCTAAGAAGCAAGAACAAGAATCTCAATCACCAAACCCAGATGTCGAAAAGGAAAATACTGAAGTGTGGATAAGCTCTGAATCCACCAAGGAAGACACAGAAGAGCCAAGTCAACCTCCAGTCAGGAGATCAGAAAGGCCAAACAAAGGTATCCCAGCTAGATGCCTTTCTTATGTGGTCAGAACAATTCCTGAACCAGAGCCACAGTCATGGCAAGAGATGCAAAAACTGCCTGTTCACGAGAAGCAGAAGTGGATAAATGCCAGAAGGAGAAGATCTGCTACCCAGCAATGAGAGTTACAGACAAGCTGTGGGGGCGCTTCAGTACATAACAACTACAACTCGTCCGAATATCACAAGCACAGTTGGAATTCTTTGCCGACGTTTAAGCAGCCACACCAAAGAGACTGGAATGCAATTAAGAGAATTCTTCAATATTTTAAAGAAACTCAAAGGCTAAATCTTAAGATATGTGCATCAGGAGATCTCACTCTCAGAGGTTATGTGGATGCAGATTGGGCTGGAGATTCAAGTGATCGGAAATCAACAAGTGGTTACTTGTTCAAGTTAGGAGAAAATTCAATTTCTTGGTCCAGCTAAAAAGTGTCAGTCGCATTATCTTCTACAGAAGCAGAATACATGTCTGATGCTTATGCAAGTCAAGAAGTAATTTGGTTGAAACAACTTTTAGAAGATTTCGGCAAGCCATTAGCTCAACCAACAGTTACGTATGAGGACAACCAAGGATGCATTAAACATGCCAGCTGTGAGAAGATTAGTGCAAAGACTAAGCACATTGATGTAAAACATCATCATTTACGTGACTTAGTGGAACGTGGTGTACTCGAGTTTGTCTCTTGCGAGTCTGACAAGATGATAGCTGATGGTATGACAAAGGTATAATCAAAAGCCAAGTTTGTGGACTTCAGAACCGCAATGGGACTAACAGGATAAGTAGTTGTTGAATGGGGGTGTTGGAAAATGTTTGGTGCAACAACTCCATTCCTGTATGCTAGTGTTTAGTTGCTAGATTTGTATGCTGTTTATAAAGTAAGAAAAAAAAACAACAACTCCCAGAGGCTCACACAGGGAGAGCATGTGACTGTATTTCCTGTTTTCCTGTGTCTGTGTATAAGAGAAGCAGCCTGCTGTAGATGCTGCACAGATAGAGACACACAAATGATTTATTCCTGTTCTATTAAGCATATTTCTCCTGATTGTTCCTGAATAAAGAAGCTCTGTTGTCACACGCTTGAAGAGTATCCTGTATAATCCACTGCCAACAAGAATGGAAAAATTTATTTAGGCACACTATTCCCACAGACACACATGCAGTGTGGTACGAACCCCGAACTTTGAATTTCCAGTTCACTCATTCTTAACAATTTAGTTATGTTGCATTGGCAGGATCACTTCAAATGAAAAATTTGAAAGCAGATTGGGGATTCAAGATGGACTGTTCAAAATCTTTTATAGAAGTGCCAATAAACATCCATTCCCACACAGCAATGGCATAAAGTGAGACTAGGGACTTTTTTTTTTTTAAGTGGCGGAGGAATACAGTGCGGAAGGATACCTACATTCCATCATTGGATTCCTGCAGCCCGTAGAGAACGGCAGCATCATCTGATGCTGCAGTTCTCTACCCAAGATCGTCGTGGGACACACTCGTGGACTGCTTCGGATCGTGGGTGAGTATTTTTGTGGTTTGTTATGTTAATATTTATTCCGTAAAAGACAATGGCTTCGGGGAACAATGTGACAAGTATTGGTAAGTATGTTACTCTATGTTATATGTACTGTATGTCTATGTATGTATTGTATGAATGTATTGTATGTATGTAGTATATATGTGGTATGTATGTAGCATGTAGTATGTATGTAGTATGTATGTAGCATGCATGTAGCATGCAGTATGTATGTAGCATGCATGTAGTATATATGTAGTATGTATGTAGCATGCATGTAGTATATATGTAGTATGTATGTAGCATGTAGCATGTATGTAGTATGTATGTGGTATGTATGTAGCATGTAGTATGCATGTAGTATGTATGTAGCATGCATGTAGTATGTATGTAGCATGCATGTAGTATGTATGTAGTATGTATGTAGTATGTATGTAGCATGCATGTAGTATGTATGTAGTATGTATGTAGCATGTAGCATGTATGTAGTATGTATGTGGTATGTATGTAGCATGTAGTATGTATGTAGCATGCATGTAGTATATATGTAGTATGTATGTAGCATGTAGTATGTATGTAGTATGTATGTGGTATGTATGTAGCATGTAGTATGTATGTAGCATGCATGTAGCATGCATGTAGTATGTATGTAGCATGCATGTAGTATATATGTAGTATGTATGTAGCATGTAGTATGTATGTAGTATGTATGTAGTATGTATGTGGTATGTATGTAGCATGTAGTATGTATGTAGCATGCATTTAGCATGCATGTAGTATGTATGTAGCATGCATGTAGTATGTAAGTATGTAGTATGTATGTAGCATGCATGTAGTATGTATGTAGTATGTATGTAGTATGTATGTAGTATGTATGTAGCATGCAGTATGTATGTAGCATGTATGTAGCATGTATGTAGTATGTATGTAGTATATATGTAGTATGTATGTAGCATGTAGTATGTATGTAGCATGCATGTAGTATATATGTAGTATGTATGTAGCATGTAGTATGTATGTAGCATGCATGTAGTATATATGTAGTATGTATGTAGCATGTAGTATGTATGTAGCATGCATGTAGTATATATGTAGTATGTATGTAGCATGTAGTATGTATGTAGCATGCATGTAGTATATATGTAGTATGTATGTAGCATGTAGTATGTATGTAGTATGTATGTAGTATTTTTTTTTTTTTTTTTTTTTTTAACATTTAACACATTAGCCGGATGATGGGACTACTACTGTCCCATCATTGGCTAATGTGTCAATCACTGTCATGGTAGCAGGCATCGCCAGATGGGACTTGTAGTCCCATCGGACGATGCTTGCACAGACCCCCGGACATCAGCACAGCCCCCCGGCAGGCCGGCACAGCCCCCCGGCAGGCCGGTACAGACCCCCACAGGGTGCACAGACCACCGGCAGGCCGGCACAGCCCCCCGGCAGGCCGGTACAGACCCCCACAGGGTGCACAGACCACCGGCAGGCCGGCACAGCCCCCCGGCAGGCCGGTACCGACCCCGGGCAGTCCACACAGCCCCCCGGCAGGCCGGCAGAGACCCCCGGAAGGCCCGAAATGACGGCGCATCATGATGCGCACACACCGCGCAGCATGATGACGTCAGGCCGTCAATCAACTTTGAACTTCCGATTCCGATGCCGAATTCCGATATTGAAAAAATATCGGAAGTCGGTATCGGAATTCCGATACAGCAAGTATCGGCCGATACCCGATACTTGCGGTATCGGAATGCTCAACACTACCCACAGCACTACATTGCCCTTGCAGTCTATTGAGCCAGAATCTGACCCTGATGAAACCCAGGTTCCCCTTCCCGCATACCATACCACCTTACACGGTGACACAGAAGAAGGTAAAGAGGAAGGTGCAGATGACTTTGAAGAGGAGGTGATGGATGACTCAGTTCTGGACCCGGATTGGCATCCATTGGGGGAGGAGGGTGGCGCTGGCAATAGCTCAGATATGGAGAAGCATCCGCAGCAGGCATTGACATCGCAGCAGCGGTTATCTAGCAGGCCCATAGCTGTCCTAAAACGTGGAACAAAAACTAAAAGAGATGCAGGACAGCTTTACCAGACGGTCAACTTAGCACAGCGTGCAAGGCCAGAAAATGTTTACCATAGTAGTAGGAGTGCAGTGTGGCACTTCTTTGTCCAAAATCCTACTAACGAAGCAAAGGTTACCTGCAAGAAGTGCGGAAGGACCTTTAGCCGAGGTAAACAACTCAGAAATTTGAATACCAGTTGCATGCTTAGACATTTAATCAACATGCACTTGCAAGCGTGGACAGACTACATAACCTCAGGTAGCACATGTGCACCTGCTCCAACTGAAGGAAGCCAACAACGCTCCATCGCTACCCCCACTGTAAGACCACCGCCACCATTAAGCACACCACCAGCACTAAATGTGGAAGTGTCATCGCAAGGCCAAAGCACTCAGGGAATCACAATGGTTTTGCAACACAACACTGAATCTAGGCCATCACCATGAATACCATCACCAACCCCCTCTCACTCCTTCCGGTCCACCGCTACTTCCCCCATATGCAGCTCTCCAGTCCAGCTCACCTTACCAGACACTCTGAGTAGGACAAGAAAGTACTCATCCTCTCATCCGTGTACACTGTGTTTGAACGCCTACATTGCCAAACTAATCTCATTAGAGATGATGCCCTACCATTTGGTTGAAAGCGAAGCTTTCCGCGACCTCATGGCCTACGCTGTCCCACGCTATAACCTACCCAGTCGGCACTTCTTTTCTCGAAAAGCCATCCCTGCCCTCCACCGGCATGTGAAAGACCGCATTGTCCATGCACTAAAACAGTCAGTGAGTGGAAAGGTGCACCTCACAATGGATGCATGGACCAGTAGGCATGGCCAGGGCCGTTACGTGTCCATCACTGCGCACTGGGTTAATGTGGTGGATGCAGGCTCCACTGGGGACTGCGGCGGTGGAACAGTGCTGCCTAGCCCACGGTATAGGAAACAGTTGGCTGTAGGCTTTCGCTCCTCCTCCTCGTCTATCAGTGATAGCTCGCCCACAGAGTGCAGTCGCACGAGCACTCCATCTGCAGCTGGCAGTGTTGCACACGAGGTGTCCCACTATCGAACAGCTAGTAGTAAGCGTCAGCAGGCTGTGTTAAAGATGATGTTTTTGGGCAACAACAGACACACCGCGGAGGTACTGGCCGACAACTTGCAGCGACAAACAGAGTCATGGCTGGGCAATCTACATCTTGAGGCAGGCAAGGTAGTCAGTGATAGCGACCATAATTTTGTGGCAGCCATAGCCCGTGCAAAACTCACACACATACCTTTCCTGGCTCACACTTTGAACCTGGTGGTGCAGTGCTTCCTTAATAATTATCCGGAGTTAACATCCCTGCTCCATAAGGTGCGAAGACTGTGCTCGCACATCCGTCGCTCGGCCATACACTCCAGTCGTATGCAGAAGCTGCAGCGATTGCTCCACCTCCTCAAGCACCGCCTAATCATAGACGTTGCAACAAGGTTGAACTCCATCCTGCACATGGTTGAGAGGCTGTGCGAACAGAGGCAGGCTGTAATGCATTTGTGGGAGGATACATGGGCAGGCAGTTTGAGGGAAGACATGGAATTGTCGGGTGTGCAGTGGTCAAAGCTGAAAGTCCTCTGTAAAGTCCTTCAGTGTTTTGAGGAATGCACATGGCTGGTAAGCGCAGACGATGCCATCATTAGCATGAGCATCCCACTAATGTGTCTGCTCATGCAAAGTTTGACGCACATTAAGGATCAGGCGTCTGCAGCGGAGGATGAGGGAAGCCTTGATGACAGTCAGCCATTGTCTGGTCAGGGAACTGTCCTGGACGAGGTGGAGGAAGAAGAGGAGGAGGATGAGGGGGATGATTATTTTGGGCAGGAGGATGTTTCTCAGGGGGCAAAAGAAAATGTTGGCGTTCCAAGGTCAGGGGCAGTGTTTGTACGTCACTGTAGTAGGGATGTGGATTTGCCAGAAACTGCTCCTCCACCTCCAATGGGCAGTGCATCATTGACACCTGGAACATTGGCCCACATGTGTGATTATGCCTTGAGGATACTAAAAAGTGACCCCCACATTGCCAAAATGATGAGGGATGGTGACTACTGGCTGGCCAGCATCCTCGATCCACGCTATAAAGGCAAATTACACAACATCATGCCACAGGAGAACCTAGAGATAATATTGGCAAACAAACAAGCAACCCTGGTAAACCGTTTGTTTGAGGCTTTCCCAGCACACAGCAGCGGTGCTGGTTCTCCCACGAGCCGTAGTGGGCTCAATGGAAGAGGTGTTTATGGTGCACACAGCCGAAGTAGCATTGGAGACAGGGGTTTAATGACCATATTGTGGAATGATTTCTCAAGTACCGCTCACACGAATGCTAATACTGCATCGATTAAAAGTGACAGGAGACAGCAGTTGTCAACTATGGCTACAAACTACTTTTCCTCCCATATCGATGTTCTCCCTCAAAGGTCATTCCCCTTTGACTATTGGGCCTCTAAACTGGATGCCTGGCCTGAATTTTCACAATATGCCTTACAGGAGCTCGCTTGCCCTGCTGCTAGTATGTTATCTGAAAGAGTCTTCAGTGCTGCTGGATCAATCCTGACAGAAAAAGGACCCATCTGTTGACCCAAAATGTTGATGATCTAACCTTCATTAAAAAGAACCATGCATGGGTTTCAAAGGATTTTGTCCCACCTTCCCCTGATGACACATTGCCAGAAAACTGCCTCGCTTTTGTCCTCCTCTTCCTCGGACTTGCCCAATTCTGCCTTTTGCAGCTGCTGAATGTCCTGCCTACACATAAACATATGTCATTTTTTAAACCTCCCTAACTGGGCTGCACCCCCTCAATGGCTGAGGTCAACACCTGGCGCACCCGGGCAAGTGCCGTTGCTCTGAACAGGTGGATGGGCCCACTGATGGCAAACGGCACTGGCACAGGGCCCCTCATAGTACAATACAGTGTCTCTGGCGGTGGGGGGGCCCACGGGGGGGCCCACCCGCCGTCAGACACACCAGCGTACTATGAGGGGCCCTGTGCCAGTACCATCGACCATGATTGTGCCCCCCCTGCTTGGTCATGGCCACAGCACTTGAAAGTTGCAATACTTACCTCTCCCTGCTCCACCGCTGTGTTGTCTGGGCAGTTAAATCCTTGACAGGGATGGCCACTTGAAATTTGGTGTATTGATCAATGATGGTTAAGATGTAGCTATGGCCTGTCCTGCTGGCCTCTACCTTCAGATGATCAATGGCTACCATTTGAAATGGACATCAACTTACAAGCGGATGCAGTGGTGGTTTATGATCACCTTTCACAGTTGTGATAGTCACAGACGTGTGACATTCCTGCCACCATTTTTCAATATCTCCTCTCATGACAATCCAATAGAATTGCCTACGGCCTGTGGCTTCTGTCTTTTGCACTCCAAAATGACCAGACACATCATGATAGGCAGTGAGGACCATGGGTACATCTCTCCCTGTGATCACAATTTGATGGAGATGAGTAACGGTGATGTGATCCACGCTACTGCGATAAAGCAATCCTTTCTTCACAAAGAATCTATTTCGCTTTCTCCACAAACACAGTAATTGAGGGTCTGCATCGCCTCTGCAACATCTACCGGGAGGTTTTCCCACAATGAGTAATTCCAAAATTTCTGCTAACACTCGACTTTGCGTCTATGCTTGTATCCATGTAGCTTCCAATAGCGGAGATTCTTGACTGGCTTACTGAGATTGAAATATATGCGAACATTTAAAAGTACCACAACACTGTATACCGGTGTACGCTATGAATACCTTTCCCTTTTTGTATTTTTTTAATTCTGGTGTAATATATAGTGAGCCTGTGAGTGTCTGTGTCTGACTTCGGAAGTATAGACGGAAATTTAACCCTAGACTGGACACAACTGGTATGTGCTGATACAGTACCTTGTTTCAAAAATTTGTATTAAGGTATCATCTGTAGGATAACCAACTGTGCGGGGGGGACCCTCTTCTTGCCACAGACAAACACGAGACTGAGACAGAGTTTGTATTGAACAGGTCCGTTTTTAGTGCCCATCCTTCTGTCGACTATGGCAATTCACCACAGCTGTTTCACATTTCTCTGTACACAGGCCCCGGTACCTTCACTTCCTTTGCAACTATAATCGTGGCGTCTTCTGTGGCTCTTCCACTTGGGCTGGCCTAGGCCCAACCACCACAGTGCTGCACCAGTCTGAGCACACCGCCCCAGGCCATGTTCGTCTGCGGCTACCATCCTCTGGGCCACCCCCCCGTGACCGCCTCAACTGTCAGTCCTCTCTGGAGTCTTTCCACTGTCTCTATTTCTGCAGCAGAACATCCTCTTTACTGTGCTCCCTTCGCTGACTGAGTCTTCCAGAACCTTCCCTCAGCCTTTTATACTTCCAGTTCTGCTAACTTCGCCCACGATCACCTAACAGTTTCTCTGACCAATGGCAGTTATTCAGTCCCACTCCTACACTTTCCACTGCCCTCCAATGGACAAGCTAAAACACTGCACCCTTTCTCTTTATCTTAGCGGTTTCACACCTACAGTGCGCTACACCTCTGCTTCTCACTACAGGCTGGTTTGTCTGTCAGTCCACCTTCCCTACATCATCCATAGTGAGTGAGCGTGTGTGGGTTACGCCTTCTTTTATACGGTGAATCGGAGAAACAAATTTTTATACTATACTCGATACAGCTTGTATCTTGTTATACAGTACCTTTGTTCGACTTTTATCATTACGGTCAAATCCATACTGTGTAAGCGTCTGAGAGTGACTACGGGACTATTTATATGGAGATTTCAATTGCACCCTAAAAAACATATACTTGCTTTCTTGTTGTCCAGGAACTTTTTTACAACCTTTTTTTATTATGGTCAAAACCAAACTGAGTGAGCGGCTGAGAGTGACTACGGAAATATATACCGATATTTTCAATTTGGCCAACACTGTATACAGTAGAATACTTCTGATACAGTAACCTTTTAAGCTATTTAGATTCTGGTGTAATCCATAATGAGCCTGCAAACGTCTGTCTGTTACTCCGGCATTATATTTGGAACTTTAAGATTACCCCAACACTGTATACAGCTGTACGCTTGTGTTATATAACCCATTAACAGCTTTTCATATTCTTGTGTAATCCATACTGGGTCTGAGAGCGTTTGTGTCTGCCTCCTGAAATGCATACGGAGAATCAGAATGTTTACACTATACTATATATACCTTGTATCTGGTGATAATGTTCCTCTTTTTCAACTTGTTATTTTATTGGGTAATCCATACTGAGCCTGTGAGCGTCTGTGTATGCCTCATGAAATATATACGGAGATTTACTGTTATCCATATACTGTATAGAGCTGTACGCTTCTGATCCAGTACCATATATCTGCTGGTATTTTGGGTCCATTTTAAAAAACATGAGGAAGTATGGTGGAAGAGGGCGCGGATGTGGGCGTGGAGGGCCACCTGGTACTGATGGTGGTGGTGGTGCATCTGCTGATAGAGCCAAAAACACAATAGCAGCTAAGGCAGGAGGTGTTGAGCTAGTGTCATTGTGTAGCTCTGGAAGGCCTGTAAGACTCCCTTTTCTGGGAGTAGGTAGACTGCTTTTAAAGACGGAGTATCAGGAACTGTTTGTGGCTTACATTGCTGAAACAGCCTCCAGCTCTATCGCCTCCTATTCTGAAGTTGTAAAAAATGCAAGCACTGAGTCGTAACTACAGGCTTCTGGTCAGGAGCAACCCCTTTCCTTGTGTCCTTCACCCACACCAAAAGTGAAGGGTGTGGAAGCACACAACTCAGATTACTCCATGGAGCTCTTTTCACATACCATGCCTTGGTTAATTAAAAATAGGGCCCATCATGTACTGGAGCAATGTAAATGGGGCAGATCCAACACTGAAGCAGCATCTAAGGGGCACATTATACACTGGAGCATAACAAATGTGGCCCATTATATATGGAGCATCATTAGTGCCCATCATACAATGGAGCATCATCCATGAGGCCCATCATGTACTGGAGCAATGTAAATGGGGCAGATCACACACTGGAGCAGCATCTAGGGGGCACATTATACACTGGAGCATTACAAATGTGGCCCATTATATATGGAGCATTATTACCGCCCATCATACACTGGAGCATCATCCATGAGGCCCATCATGTACTGGAGCAATGTAAATGGGGCAGATCAGACACTGAAGCAGCATCTAAGGGGCACATTATAAACTGGAGCTTTACAAATGGGACCTATTATATATGGAGCATTATGTGGAGCTCATCATATACTGTATGGAACATTATATGTGACTAATTATTTGGTATGGAGAAATATATGGGGCTCATTATTCTGTATGGCGCACAATGTGGTGGCCATAACAATGTATGGAGTAATATACTGTCCTGTTTTTGAGCTATTGTACAATTTAAAATAGATCAGTCATGTCATTTAAGCAGTGAAGTATGTGTCATTGTACTATACCTATATTTCTGTGGCATATCGGAGCATCATGAGTTGTGGTATGTGTTAAAGGGTCGCACTGACTCTCATTGGCCCAGGGCACACGAAAACCTGGAGCCAGCCCAACCTCCCCCACAACTTTAGCCAAATAACCCCCAGTTTTCAATGCGTAACTATTCTTAGGCAGTAAATTAAGGTTGACAAGCTTCAGTATGTTTAAGAATTGATGTTTTTGGCATTGAAATGGGCACTGTAGGTGTGTTTACTGTCTTCCACTCCCTGCCGACTTTGCATCCCCATTGACTTGAATTGGGTTTCGTGTTTCAGTCGGCCTCCGACTTTTCCCTATAGTCGGCCGATTTCGTTCGACCCGACTTTTGCGAAAGACGGGTTTCATGAAACCCGACTTGACCTGAAAAAAGGCAAAGTCGCTCATCTCTATGGGGGAGCATTGAGGAGAATGGGGGAGCACTGAGGAGGATTGGGGAGCTTAGAGGAGCACTGAGCAGGATAAGGGAGCACAGAGGAGGATGGTGGAGCACGGAGAAGGAAGGGGGAGCATGGAAGAGCACGGAACAGGACGGAGGAGCACAGAGGAGGACAAAGAGAGCACTGAGAAGGATGGAGGAGCACTAAGGAGGAAGGAGGAGCATGGGGGAGGTGAGCTGAGCTATACATAGAAGTATGGGATGGGGGAGCTGAGCCATGCATACTGGGAGGGGGGAGAGCCACACAGAGCAGAACAGGGATGAGAGGACAATGTATACCCGGCTTATACTCAAGTCAATAAGCTTACCCAGTTTTCCGTGGCAAAATTAGGGGCCTTGGCTTATATTCGGTTCGGCTTATACTCGAGTGTATAAGGTAAATTAATTAATAGATCTTGGAATAAAATTATGTTTCACTATTGAATGTGTTAAAAAATGTTCCTGTGCATAGGTAATCTTGTAAATGTGCCCTTGCTGTTTACTTTGTAATGGCTGTGTCTGGCCATGCAACAACATGGTCTCAAAGTACCACATCTCCTGGGCATGAAGCAAAATGGTACACAGACTGGACAGCAGGGGATCATAGCTGATTCTTTTTTTTCAGGCAAAACATTGTGTTTTTAAGCAATGTTTTACCTCACAGAAAGAAACAGCTAAGATCCCTTGCTGTAATTGTGGCGCCCCTGAGGCTTCAGTCGCCACAGAGGTACTGCACCTTCTCTTAAGGTGTAGTGCCCCACTATCCAGGTAGGGTAAGAACTCCTTTCTGCATTCCAACACCTGCACCCCACACACAGGATAGTTCAGCAGGGACCCATCCATGCTTTATGCTGGAAAGGTCATAGGGTGCCTTTTGTGGTCCCTGGCTTCGTAACATGAGAGGTGCTGGGGAGGCGGGTGGAGTTAGATATAAAAGAGAGGGAAGGTGTAGGATTTAAAGTCAGTCAGTCTGACAGAGAGTCAGTCTGGGGTGAATCACAGAGAGAAAGCAGGCTGACAGCAGGTCAGCCTGAGAGGAGCTCAAGGCGGAGGAAGGCAGTCAGTCAGGAGAGCCTGAGGACTGGTCTTAGTGGAACGAGCTCCTCAGGGAAGGAAGAGAAGGAGAAAGAGACGTAGACTGAAGACTACTGATTCCATAATAGAGATAGAACAGAACGGAACGAAGGAGAATAGAAGGACGGTGGGAAGCAGGTTGAGAAAGAGAGAGAACCCTTCCAGTCCAGAAAGCGCAAAGGCCGGGGCCCGGTCCCCGAGGTTGATTGGAACTTTATGTCCGGCAACAGTCACCGGAGGAGTAGTGAGCCGCTAACGCCTTGCTCCCATCATAGACTTGGGACACAACAGCAACTGAATAGAGAGCCGGGACGTAGTAAGGAGTCCCCGAGCAGGCTACAGCTGTCTGTCATACAAGTAAAGACAAGGAACACCTAGAGAGAGGCATTCCAGTGTAACTAAGTACTGGAGTGCTTCGCACCTAAAGGCGCATTGGAGGAGTCATTCAGGAAGGTACATGTTGGCGGAATGTGGAAGGGAGAATCCTATCCTGCCTGGAGGTTGGCTGTAGCCCTGACCTGGAGAACACAGTATGGAGGCAGGCAGTTGTGTGAACTGCAAACAGTGAGTAAAGCTTTGGAGCCGCGTACTCTGGTGTCCTCCAGTTATTCCAGCACCACTATACCTGGGCACCAGCCTCCATACCATTCTGTGCCTCTCCTCATCCATTGCACCTACACTGCCCTGGGACTACAGCTCCACCAGTGGGGAGCTACACCATCTTTGCTGCACCACACCATCAGTCCCAGCGGATCTGCATGCAGCGTTGGCTCCACATCTTACTTGGCAAACACCACGGGTGGCGTCACGAACTATTCAAATAAACTCTAACACCATTAACATCACCGCCATTGATATTGGGCGCCCAAGGCCATGGATCGGGTCACCGCTGCTGTGACACTTTCCCGCCTCGACACCGGCCCGGTACCGAGTAACCCCCCTGCCCTGGGTGAAGCCCGCGGGGGCGACCCATAATGTCTGTATACTCTCTGAAAGCCTCTGGTGAAAGAGCTGCTGTGAGTGCAGCATCAGTGACTAGCGATGACGTCATCAAGGTTATGGACGGTCACTGAGGCAGCGTAGGATGGAGGGATGCATGGATGAGGGATAGATAGATGGATGAAAGGCTTGATGAAGCATAGATGGATGAGGGATGGGTGGATGAATGGAGGGATGGATGAGGGATGGATGGAGGCATGGCTGGATGAGGAATGCATGGATGGATAGATAGATGAGGGATCTATGGATGGAGGGATGGATGGATGAGGGAAGGATGGATGAGGGATGGATAGAGGAATTGATGGATTCGTGATGGATGGTGGATGGATGGATGAGAGGTGAGGCTAGTTCACCGCAGTTCACCAGGAGAATTTCACTGCGGCGAATGTGAACTGTGGTGAACTTGCCTCTGAGGGATATTGGTGTTCTTAAATTTTTTGTTTTATTACAGGAGACGAGGGATTCTGCAAAATTAGGTGTTAAGTGGGTATAACTGTGCTTGTTATTTTTCTTAGCCCCCAGAGTGCTGTGGGGTAGGGCATTTGGGGTCTGAATCAATACAAGTGTCCCTGGCAGATTGGAAATTTTGCTATGCACAATATTAACTGTTACCCTGGCACAGGAAGTGCACTGAACGGTTCTAGCTAATAGTGTTGCTATCAGAGGCTACATCATCCTGCTGTGATTGAGATGAGCGATAGGATATATTCTCCATTACGTCCTTCGCTTCCTTCCCGCTAATGCACTTGCCAGAGTTAGCAAAAGAAGCCAATGTGACATGCATTTCACATTACTACTGCAGGAACAGTTACTGACAACACTATCGGTGGTGTTAGAGCTGCTACTAGCTGCAACCTCATTCTAATCTGTGACGTTAGTTATTTTTATATCACCCTGTTTTGTCAGTTGCCCATTCCGTGGTAGGAGTTAACACGCAGCATATATCTTGACAAAAGTATAGGGTTTAATATGTTTCTGAACTTTGTTATCAAACTTAATACATTTTTGGTTTAAAATTCTCCCACACTTAGCAAAAAAAGCTTAACCCTAAATAAAGAGGTCTCTACATCACTACATGCACGGAAAATAATTTACAGCAATAGTAAGCAGTATTTCTGTGGCGCCCATGTCAACCGCCAGCCTCTGACTGACCGGCGGTGTGTATTGCAGCGCAGGGAGCCGGAGGGTCTTTTTTGATTTGCGTTTTCATATGTTTATACAGAAGACATAAATTCTAAATCTGATTTCTTGATATATGCTTTATAACTACTCTACAGCATTCTTAGCCTTTAGGCTATGAAAATGTTTAACATGTATATTATGTGTCTATATCAGGGTTGACACAAATTATTGAGCTACTCTCAGAAAAGCTCCAGGTTGCTGCGAGCAGAGATAGCAGCCCTATCCATTTTAAGAAACAGCTTTTGCATGGTTTACATGTAAATGAAAAATGCTTTATTGACAGTTAGCTGCATGAAAGGAAAACTCCTAAATCTATATAGACTGATCCAATCATGTATTGATCTGTCTGTAATTACCATTCTCGACTTAAGAAGTCACTCAAGATGTCAATATTAATTAGATGACTGAACTAGTGCAATTTGTCAAAGAAAATAAAACAAAACTCAAGAACCACCATATGCTGGTGTCTGTCTGACATTCTAGGAGTTACTAATACTAAATAATATACATCCTAAAATGAATCTGTTGGATCTGCAGTGCATGGAGCTACATAATGGCACTCATCTATTTACTGTGTATAATTGCCTTGTAATGTCTTCATTTCCTTTTCTGTCCAGATGTCACCGCATCCCAGAATTCCAAGCGGAGGAAGTTCACCGACCGCCATATTGGGACACCTAAGTGATGGGTGTCTCAATATGGAAACTGCTGCTGGTAACAATCTATTGTGCGGTACCACCAGCGGAACACTGTCGTACAACTCACTCTCACACTCTCACACTCACTGTGGTATATATTGTACATGGTCAGATACAGGGGTGAGAGAGACAGAGAACAGGGGGGAAGACAGCGCAAACAGGACAACACATGAGGGGAGAACCCAGCACAGGAAGGAGACAGCAGACAAGGGGGATAGCACATGAGGTAGACAGGTCAAAGAAGAGAGCACAGACGGGAGAAGTCAGTGGAGCGCCCACCAGTGCAGTGGGGATTACTCGGTACTGGGCCACTTCTTAAAGGGGCAGTATCACAGCGGTGGTTACCCAGTCCGTGGCCCTGGACGTCCAATAAAAGGGGTGTAATGAATGGAAGCGGAGGGACAGATGGTGAAGTTCACATTCGTTTTTATTTTTAAAGTGGAACCTCGGGACCACGGTCTGGGGGGCTCCGAAGGGGGCATGACTAGTGAGCCCCAGGCACCCATAGTAAAGCCCCTCAGACAGGGCCAGAATGGAATACCCGGAGGACACAGGTGCTACCTCCAGTTAGAACTCGAACACGTGGCAGCTGTCCCAGCGGGACCAAAAGGGATAACAGTAGTTACAGCAGAGTCCGTAATGAGCCGGGTTCAGGATCTGGGTTGATGGTAAGGAGTCGGTTCCAGTGACCTTCATACAGTCCTCAGACACAGATAGCTGTTGGCGGAACGGGATGGTTTTCGCCCAGATGGTTGCAGATATAACCAGGAAGCACAGGACACTGATATGCTGTGGAGACAGAGAGCATTAAAAAATGCACAGAGACTGCAGACGCAGCGCAGACAGGTTAGCATGAGAACCAGATGTAGCAATGATAGATACTTGTTGCTCCGGCGCTCTCCTTATGGAGGAGAGGCCAGAAATAGCAGCCAGTGCGCTACCATTGGTTAATTGCACTTTTTGAATAATGCACGCTGTCCCTTTAAGAAGACAGGAGAGCGGGCGGGCGTGCCCTAATAGCCTTAGCTACAGATCTCCTCACAGAATGCCAGGAGGTGGAGGCAGGAGGGAGGCCTGAATGCTGAGCAGCAGCATGAGATCCAGAGGAGGCCGGCTGCTGCCTAAGGACAGCATGTGAGGCTCGAGGTGAGTGCCCATAACGGAGGGCAGCGGCAGACCTGGACGCAGCGCAAGGACGGGGACCAGGTGTAACAGTGGCAGACCTGGGCGCCGCGCCAGGACAGGGACCGGGTGTAACAAGGGGAATATTTACAAGGGATGAAAATAAAGAGTTTGTAATAAAGTGTTCATGATGCCACCTGTGGTATCTGGTCAGAGGTGACCAGCGCTGCAGTGCAGATCCTCTGGGACAGATGGTGTGATGCAGCAGAGTTGGAAAAGCTCTCCACAAGCAGAGCTGAGTCCCAGGGCAGATGAGAGATGTTGAGAGATGGTAATGTTTGTAGATGTAGCAGTGCTGAGTAGGTGATGCAGGAAGAAGGCAGAAGACACAGCTGAATGTAGTTCCAAAGCTTTACTCACAGTTCTGTCTGCAGTAAAGATGCCCGCTTGGTGCTACGTCCTCCAGGTGAGGAATCCAGCCAACTTCCAGGCAGATGGAGAACACCTTTCCAGAACCCCCTGTCAGTATATGCCTTCCCTGGCTGTCTCACTGTGGTGATTTCCACTCCTCTTCCTTTCCAGCACCTCACAGTCAGTGTCCCAGGCCAACAGCTGCAGACCCAATTAGATAACATGCCCACTGCATTTCCTTGATCCTTTCTGGCTGCCTTTCCAGAGAAGATAACTGTGGTTGATGGCTGTGGCCCCTAAAGTTGCCACAGCTGTCGGCTTGCTAGCTGAGTCCTGTTGTACACTCCACTAGGTTAGGGGCCGAGACCCTTCTGCGAACTGGATTTCCCCCACTTGACGTCTGTCAGCGTGGAACGAGCCCCACGGGTAGTTCTTGCTCAGCCCGTGCCTCTGGGAATCCCTTTCCTCTTCAGGGAGCTTCTTACAGTCCTTTTGTCCATACCAGCAGCCCTTACAGCCTAAGGGTCTGCTGCCATACAATTCTATCTCTTCCTTCTTTCCCCTATGGGAAGGTTGCCTATACATGTCTTTCCCCTTCTTCCCCTAAGGGAAGACTGTCCTAACTTCCCTTCTACTCTCCCGCTCTAACCCAAGCTCCACCCACCTTCTAACACGCTTTCCTAGCCAGCAGGTGTGAAGGAGCACCTGCTGTTATAGTGTGTGGTGGATGCAATGTTGTGTGAGAGCCAGGTTAGGTGTCTCCATCTTACCTGAAAGGTGGGATGCCACACCTCTGGTTGAGGTGCAGTGCCTCTGTGGCAACTGGACTCTCATGGGCGCTATATCAGCACATGGGGAAAGAGAAAGTGGATAGGTGGATGAGCATATGGGGAGAGATTCTTAACGCTGCAAAGACTGCCCCCATCGCGACATTGCCGCCCTTCCGATATGATAGCATCGGGCCTCCATCTAGTAATAGTATATTGGGCTAGTGTCTTGGTATGCCTCTGATTTCATATCGGTTCAGTGATGATGCTATAGCAGATACAGAGACATTATTGGCACTGGGTGCCTAGTGGTTGACGGTCACCAAAAGCCTCTCTACTAGTGATGAGCGAGTGTGCTCGTTACTCGAGTTTTCCAAGCATGCTCGGGTGTTCTCCGAGTATTTTGGACGTGCCTGTAAATTATATTGGAGTTCCCGCAGCTGCTTGATTTGTGGCTGCTAGACAGACTGAATACATGCAGGGATTGCCTATTTGTTAGGCAATCCCTGCATGTATTCAGGCTGTCTAGCAGCCACAAATCATGCAGCTGCGGGGACTTAGACATAATTTACGAGTACGCCCAGAATACTCGGAGAACACCCGAGCATTCTCGGAAAGCTATGATCTTATACAAGTTACTATTGGCTATGCTATTCAGTGTGATGTGATTAGAGATAAGAAAATTTGTTCGGAAAACCTTCGCCATTCTCAAATTCGGTACGATTGTTGCATATACGGATTTGTGTTTGGATTCCTGGGCATTTTCCTCAAAATCAGCAAAATTTGGCTAAAGATCGGTAAATGATCGAGTTTCCTCTAATGCTTTTGTTATGACTTTGGCTAGGATAGTGATGCTGCATGATGAGCAGGAAAGGGGGATGAGTTTGATGAGAGGAAGGTGTGGGGAGAGGTCAGAGGAGTGGCGGACTGCATTTTTTTTAACTTACTTAATGTGTAGAGATTCTGGCAGCCATTCAGAGCACAGAAACCATCCACAACGTGCAGACACAAGGGCTTCTGTCATTGTCAATGGAAGGGCATAATGGAGAATATGTCTTATCGTTCATCTCAATCACATGTCTCTCTTAGTATAAAAAGCAGATGTGTTATTTTTGTGCCATTTTGTCATTGTAACAGTGCAGAAAGACTGCTCCTACTGCTGCATGTAGTCAGATAGTTTATATAGATATAGATAGGATCCTGTGTGAAAACCGACCTTACAGGATCTAAATCATTTGTGATAATAGTGTGGGCCAGAGAACAGGCCAGATTTCAAGATCTAAATCCTTTCTGCTAATATTGTGGGACAGGGACAAGGCCACCTTTCAGGATCAAAATCCTTTCTGTTAATAGTGTGGGACAGAGACAAGGTCACATTTCAGGATCTAAATTTTTCTGCTTATAGTGTGGTCTATACACCAGGCTATATTTCAGACTCTAAATAGTCTGTGTTAATATTGTAGGTCAGAGAACAAGCCACATTTCAGGATCTAAATCATTTCTGCTAATAGTGTGGTCCATACACCAGGTCACATTTCCGGATCTAAATCATTTCTGCTAATAGTGTGGTCCATACACCAGGTCACATTTCAAGATCTAAATCATTTCTGCTAATAGTGTGGTCCATACACCAGGACACATTTCAAGATCTAAATCATTTCTGCTAATAGTGTGGTCCATACACCAGGACACATTTCAGAACGTAAATCGTTTGTGCTAATAGTGTGGACCAGACACCAGTCCACTTTTCAGAATATGAATCATTTGTGCTAGTAGTGTAGGCCAGACACCAGTCCACATTTCATAATCTAAATTCTTTCTACTACTAATGTGGGCTATACACCAGGCCACAGTTCATAATCTATTTCCTTATTGCTAATAGTGTGGGACATACACCAGGCTACATTTCAGAATGTAACTTGTTTGTGCTAATAGTGTGCTCCAGCCAGGAGTCAACAATTCTGAATCTAAGTCCTTTCTGCTAAAAGTGTGGGCCATACACCAGGCCATATTTCAGATTCAAAATCAATTCTGTTAGTAGTGTGGGCCAGACACCAGGCCACATTTCAAAATCTAAATAGTTTATGCTAATAGTGTGGGCCAGACACCAGTACACATTTTAGAATCAAAATCCTTTTTGCTAATAGTGTGGGACTTACACCTGCCCACATTTCATAATCTAAAACATTTGTGCTAATAGTGTGGTCCAGTCAGGAGTCCACGTTTCTGAATCGAAATCTTTTCTACTAATAGTAGTGTGGGCCATACACCAAGCCACATTTTGGAATCTAAGTTGTATGTGCTAATAGCGTGGTGCAGCCAGGAGTCCACCTTTCCAAATCTAAATCCTTTTTGATAATAGTGTGGGTCGTACACCAGGCCACATTTCAGAATCTAAATCCTTTCTGCTGCACCATCCTTTTCTGTCCTACACAAGAAATATTACTCCAGTCAGGTATTGGGAGATTTCTAGTGTAGGGAATTCTATAGCTTCTCATTAATTAAGTGAGCTTGGACATACCACCCCTGCTACACTACCATCCGGCGCCTACAGCATCCATTTTGAAAGTGTGAAAATTCCAAAAATCGCAAAATATAGGCGCCACTCCAAGTTGTGCTTACATTGTGTGACTTTTCAAAGCTTTTACAGTAGAATTCTGATGTGAAAGCTTTGATGAATCAGGGCAATTTTACTTTCTTGCCTGTGTTTTCATTGAATGCATTTTATTGACAGAAGGTTCGAAAATCTCCAAAGCCATCATGTGTAGCTAAAAAATGACATCCTCTGACTGTGTGAAAATAAAATTGTCATCTGTACATCAATGAGCATTTCTAGAATCAAACAGATTAACATATAAGTAGAAAATAACAGGAGCCAATACATTCCGGATGGGGTCTTTGGTCCTTCTAAGAGAATATTGCACGTCCTAAATACTGATAGCAATGTACATCCTATTATACAACCCAAACATGTCACTTATCTGCTGGGTGCTTTCCCAAGGCAGGTATACAGTAGAATAAAGTATTCAAGTAAATAGACAGTTACCTTAAATCAACAATGAAATGATCAAAAGAACTGCTGCCAACTGTCAGATCTTGGTCGCGAATTGCGATAGCTAAATGATGATACTGAAAGATGGCTATGCAGGTGGATGTTCCTCATGTTTTTACTGTTGTCAAACTCTTGCATTGCAACTGCACTAACGAAATATAAGGGTACACACACTGAGTATTCGTATCCAATTTTTCTGTAGCAAAAGCTACAGCCCTGGCAAGAAAAAAAATGAGCATATTTTTGCATGCATTTTTTTCCCATTCAGAGAGATCTAAAAATGGCAGTTTGGAGAAGGCACCCTTCAAATATCAGGGACCTGGAGCAGTTCGCCAAAGAAGAATGGTCTAAAATTCCAGCAGAGCATTGTAAGAAACTCATTGATGGTTACCAGAAGCGGTTGGTCGCAGTTATTTTTGCTAAAGGTTGTGCAACCAGGTATTAGGCTGAGGGTGCCAATACTTTTGTCTGGCCCATTTTTGGAGTTTTGTGTGAAATGATCAATGTTTTGCTTTTTGCTTCATTCTCTTTTGTGTTTTTTCATTTAAGACAAATTAAATGAAGATAATAATACCAAAGAATTTGTGTTTGCAATCATTTTCAGGAAGATACTGAGTATTATCTGACAGAATTGCAGGGGTGTCAATACTTTTGGCCACAACTGTAAGTCCTTCTTGTCATGATACCAGTGCTGGTGGACCTGCACTTCTGGGGTTAATGTTTTGATCTCAGTGCAGACTCTTACCTGCACACCTGGGGCTTATTATTGTGGCCTCTCATTGATTCTGGGAAAGCTTCTTATAGCCTCAGTAAGATCCCATCCCCGTCAGTTATACTTTCGCCCTTGGCAGAGTTGTGTTGACCCCTGAGTGTGTTTGTGCTGTGTTCTGGTTGCCTGATACTTTGTGTACGACTTGGTCTGTTCTCTGGATATTGCTTGTTGGATTCTGCTTGGTACCTTCTATGTCTGTTTGGTTTTGACCCCTGCTTGGCCCTGACTATCCATTATGTCTCATCCCTGGTACTTTACTGCTATCTCTGTGTATGACCTCTGTTTTGCCTGACTCTGAGCATTCCCGTAGTTGTGTCCTGCCAATCTCTGGAAGCAGGATGCTAAGCCCCGCCCCTTGCAGTCACATGACAGTAGGTCCTTCACTGCTTGCTAAACTTCAGCGTCCCCAGGTCCTGTTTGTCTGTACTTTCTGGCCGTACCTGACCCCGGGCCCCCCTACAGTGCGGGTGAGTCCCTGCTCAGCGGAAGCTGCAGGCCGGCGCTGACAGGACCCTGACACTTCTGATGTGGCCCAATTTTCCTGCAATTATAACACTGCAAATTTTTTCAGTAGGGAAATTTTATGGGGCACTTATTGTGATCCAGTTGTGCTTCAAAACAAAAAAATATTTGGCTGATTACAAATAGCATTGCTATATTGATACTGCAGTGTAAGAAGTCAATCTGAGGTGGGCCAAATTTCCTGCGATAGTAAAACTACAAAGTTCTCTCAACAGGTTGTATCATACGTAATTTCAAATGGGCAAGCTTCATGGGAAGAGACAAGGAAGTGAACGTGATGCTGATGGTGAGTGCCGAGGCCATGGACAAGGAGAAATTGTGCCACATAACAAGCACATACATCATGTAAATCTAGCTTCCTGCCCAGCTTTGTAGGGGGCATGGAACACCACTATTTAAACAAGACCAGTGTGAAATGGTTGTTGGATGTCTAGCTTATAATGCTTCTTGTCACTTTGCCAGCACCACTGTGTCTTCCACTCTTCCACACAGTCCAGTCTCAGTAGTCATAATTCTGGACCACATAATCCTCACCCTGATCCTCCTCCCTTCCATAATGCCGAGTGCCCAGAGACAAGGGATCCCACACTTGAACACTCCAAAGAGATATTCACATTTCCATTTATAGATTCTGGCCCCTTGCCCTGCCCGTTTCAAGCGGGACATGAGGAGATTGCACGTAGCGATGCCCAAATATTTGAGCAGCAATGCTCACAAGAAGGCGAGGGTGGGAAAATGCAACTACTATCGCATGGGGTGGATGACGATGAAGCACAATTGCCAACAAGTGATGTTGTTACATCAGCATGCCAGGAGGAGTTATTATTACCCTTAAAATAGTATGCTAAATATCTCTTCTCAAAACAATTACCACTTTACCCAGGTTCATTATTTAAAAGTCATACATTTTTAATTCTCAACAATTTATTAAAAATTAATTAAAACTGAAAAATTAACATAGAAAGGTGCTGGAAATGAAAAGGGAACATACCTCTCCTTTATTACTTGGATGACACACATTCTTGGTAAAGTCAGGAGGAGGACCAGGGTTTGGAAGTGGAAGATGAGGTGGTGGACGGTGAAGTCACTGACCCAACCTGGGAAGGTGATATGCAGAGCAAGGACAGCAGCGCACAGGGGGAGGAATCCACAGCACCACAACAAGCAAGAAGAAGCAGTGGGGTGGCCATACCCACAATGCAGGCAACTGTTCCCCAGAGCACTATCTCATGTGAAGTTGCCAAGCATTTGGTGTTCCTGGGTCTGGCGCTTTTTTAAAGACAGTCCAGTTAACCCATAAAAGGCCATTTGCAACATCTGTCATACCAGCATCAGCAAGGGCAGCACAACTACCAGTCGGACCACAACCAGCATTCTCAAGCACATGCAAGCAAAACACCCAACTACTTGGGTAGAATGCCAGGGCCTAGAAACAGTGTCTGTGGGTGACACCACTGCCTCTTTCCCTGTTCTATGAGTACACCAATCCCCTGTCCATGATGTAGGCAAAGATGCCTCCCACCCTGCACCTGTCGTTGCACAATTGCAACCATCGTCAGCAACCATGTCCATGTCCTTGTCCCAGTACAGCGTTCAGTTGTCCCTACCCCATTCCTTGAAAGGCAAGCGTAAATACGCAGCCACCCACAGGCTATAATATGAAACTGTCACATTTTCAAACTGCTTGCCTGGGAAATGTTGCCATTTTGGCTTGTGGAGATGGAAGCTTTCCACAACCTCATGTCGGTGGGCGTCCCTTGGTACTCTGTCCCCAGCCTCTAGTATTTCTCTCGGTGTGCCATTTTCGTCTTACACAAGCACATGGGAAGGTCCATTTAACCACAAACACCTGGACGAGTGCTCGTAGCCAGGGATGCTACGTTTCCTTGATGGCACACTGGGTGAACATTGTTGAAGCCAATACCCAGTCGGACCCTGGAATGTAACAAGTTCTACCGACACTGAGGATTGTGGGCCCTGATTCAATGAGGGTTTCTCTCATCTTTTACAGCAATGACTGCACCTTCTCCTTCTCCTCATCCTCCATCTCCAAATTGTCAACATGAGTCACAAGCTGGAAGCATTGTAGCACTGCTTCAGCCAAGTGGCAACAGGCTCTGCTGAAGCCAATATGCTTAGGTGACAAACTGCACACCCCCTTGGAGTTGATGTTAGAAGGTCTAACAGACCAGACTGATCTGTGGCTCTCGCTCCTGAACCTACAACCAGGCATGGTCATGTGTGGCAATGGACGAAACCTGGAGGCAGCTCTGAAGCTTGGCAACCTCACACATGTACAAATCCTAATGCACATGCTCCATTTAGGGCCTCAGCAGTTTCTTAAAACCTACCCTGATTTACCTGAGCTACTTGCTACAGCTACCACCAGCATAGCAGTGCTGCAGCAGTATGTGCAAATTCCAGCTCTCTGACTGGTGAGCGATGTCACCACGCATTGGAGCTCAATGTAACATTTATTGACAAGGCTTTCTGAGCAGTGGAGGCCAGTAGTTGAATGCCAGTTACATAATGCCTGTCAGTATTCTGGTCAGCCTCTGCATATAAGAGCTGATAAGTGGGCAAGGATGTCTGACATCTTTGCAGTTCTCCAAAACTTAATTGTGGCGCCCCTGAAGCTCAGTCGCCACAGAGGTACTGCACCTTCTCCTAAGGTGTAGTGCCTCACCGCCTAGGTAAGTTGGGAACTCCTTTCCACACTCCAACATCTGCATCCCACACACAGGATAGTTCAGTAGGTCCACCTAGCAGCTTCAGGCTGGGGGTAGCAGAGCACCCTTCGTGGAACCCTGCTTCGTAACACGAGATGTGCTGGGAGGTGGGTGGAGTTAGTATAAAAGAGGGGGAAGGTTTAGAATTATAGTCAGTCTGGAGGAGAGGCTGGGAGCAGGCTGACAGGAGGTCAGCCTGAGGGGAGCTCAAGGCTGAGGAAGGCAGTCAGTCAGGAGAGGCGGAGGACTGGTCTTAGTGGAACGAGCTCCCTAGGAGAGGAAGAGAAGAGAAGGAGAAAGACGTAGAACTGCAACCTAAGCTTCTAAAAGAGAGAGACCTTGCGCTGAGAACCTATAGGCAGGGTTCCTCTTCCAACCCATAACTCCTCTCTGTTCTCCTACTCCTTCGTTCCGCGGAGAAGCCCAACATTAGGTAAGTGGAAAGTGGAGACCCTTAGGCAGATCAAAAGTCATCCTGCCTGCCCTAAACATCCCTATATAGATTCTGCACCTATCGCTGAGCAGGAACCTAATCCCTGCCTGACCCTAGTGATAAGCCCTGCTTAGGGAGAGGATGAGGTAGCAATAGTCAGTCCCCACTGCAACTAAAGATAGATAGGTAGGAAGAATGAGGAGAACATTTATCTTGAGCAGACTCAGAGAGATAACACCAAACATCCCCCAACCTCACCAGACAGGAAGATAGCTGACAGCTATAGCTCCAAGCTCTCATAAGGGGGAAAGTATAATATCACCGGTGATTCCCAGTAGCCGAAGGGGAGTCTATAAACACCCAGGTCCGGTTGTGTCAATTAGAGGTGGAGGGAGGTTGCCACTGGGTACAAAAGTCAGAAGGATTAAGAAGGCGTCTGCAAAGCCAAATGCAGAGACCTTCTGCAGCCAGATGCAGAGCGACTGCAGCATCTAACACACCCGTGACACTTTATGACCGTACCAGTATCCTCCATTATTCCTCTGTGCCTTACAACTATTGGGTGTCCAAGCTAGACATGTGGCATGAACTGTCTCTCTGCGCATTGGAGGTCTTTGCCTGCCCTGCCACTAATGTTTTGTCAGAGCAGGTTTTTAGTGCCGCTGGGAGTATTATAACTAATAGGTACAGCCTTATGACAACTGAAAATGCTGACAGCCAGACTCTTATCAAAATGGACTGGATTGGTCCTGGCTTCTCTACACCACCAGATGACAACAGCAGAACATAAACTCAAATCCAGTGTTTTTGCATTTTTTTCTTGTCTATTCCCGTGCACCCCATCACACCTAAACATGGGTATACACTTCAGGATTTTGACTTTTTTGTGTCATCCTCCTCCTCTTCCTCCTCCACCACCATATCAACAGAGTGATGATCATGCACCATGAAGATCAGTTGATGTTACACTTGCTTTCTTAGAGAAAAAAGATGCAAAATAAAAATTTAAAAGTTCGTCATTCTCAACATCAATTTTGACTACTTCACCCTTTTCATTCTGTAAAAATCTTATAGCATCTTTGACTTTTCTTTTGCTTTTGACATACCCTCAAAATCCTTTTTATTGCTTTTGGTGTCCCTTGCAAATCTCACTTTATTACTGGCTTTAAATCTTCTAATGCATGCCCTACATTCCCTGCAGACAGCATTATATTCTTTTTTACAGTAGATATGCTCCCCTCTTTCCATTTAATACACATTTCTTTGCGATTGTCCTCTAGGTCTGTATAAATTATATCCCATTGGTTGGTAATTTATATATATATAAGTGTATTTGTTTTACTATTTATTAATGGGTTATTTTTCCTTGATAATACTATGGTTCATGTTTCAGTGATGCCTATGACATAATATCTCTCTTCCTGTGTTAGCAGCTCCAATTGCCCTTGTTTGTTTCCCATGCTCTGTGCATTTGTATAGACACATTTTAGTTTGTAGTCAGTTTCACTTGCCCCTCTATTTTCATTCAGAGTTTTTTGTTTTTGTTCTTTATTTCCACTTTTAATAGAAGGGTTATCAAAAGAATTCATAGCTGCATATTTTTTCCTGGTCATATATTTCCCATGCCATATTGTTCTAGGTTAAAGCTCTACTGATGAGTATAGCCAAGTGTCTACCAAATATGTGGTTTCCTGTTTTTGGTAAGATGCAACCCATCTCTAGCAAATAGTCCATAATACAGGTATCTCACTCCATGGTCAAAAAACCCAACATGTTGCTCACGGCACCATCAATGAAGCCAGTCGTTCCCCTGTAGAATCCTGTTTAATCTCCTTAATATAGCACTGTAGCACTGAAGGGTCTTCATACCCTATCAGACACATCTTTTATTTGGGCACCTGTAAGACAGTACACTTCCCGTGAAGTAATGCCCAGTTGGCAGTCGGCAGATAGCAGCTTCTGTTCTTCTCAGTAGGGAATCCCCCACAACAACCACTTTCCTTTTCTTCTTCGCCACAGCGCTTCTTTTTTTCCCTTCAAGAGGCTTCTTATTTCTTACTGGGGTGTTCTTTGTGGGCATAAGCACATTTTATGTACATCTTTATACATGTCCTGTATGAGAGCCTGGTAGCAGTTCTCCAAGCGGTATGGGTGCTGACTGCCTCCTCATTCTCCAGCTTTGCTGGGTCACATGCTTCCATTTCTTTTCTTCTGCAGTTGCATTGAAAGGTGCTTCTTTTTGAACATTCTGAATAGTTATTTTTACTCTGTCATTAGCTTCTACAGGAACACTGAAAAGTTCTTCTCTAGTAACATTCTGAAGAGTTTCTTTTGCTCTGTCAATGAAATCCTCTTCTTCTTTGATCAGCTTCAGTGTAGCTATTCTAACAGAAAGACTTTGCACCTTTTACTCTAACAGAGTCACTAGCTTGCACTTCGGGCACATAAAGTTTGTCTTTTCGTCTGGCAAGTCTGTAAACATATAGCACACATTGCAGCACACTATATGGGTAATCTCCTTTTCCATGTTGAACAAAACAAATTTCTTTGGCATCGCCGTAAAGATTCTGGGAAGAGGGAAGAGTCGCTGCGAGTCTGAGGATACTTGGATGTAGTTGGATCGAGCTGCTTGGAAGAAATCGTTAGGTAGATGATAGGAAAATAGCAGCAGTAAAGAATGTGAAAGAATTGTGATGCAATTCAAATACAGATACAATGAAATATTAACATACGAATGCAGTGTTTTTTAGACTGTCAGACGTACTGGACCATAGGATGAACCTAGGTTTTAGAGGAGGAAAACAAAAGAAAAATTGCAGCAAAAAATGTGGTCATGATACACTGTTATGGGAGGTATCTGCTGCTGACACTGTTATAGGGGTAATGTCCCGCAATTTTGTATTAATATCCCCGATCCTGGTATATGTCCCCATCCTTTTATATACAGTATGTCTCATCCTGGTAAACATGGCCCCCTCATGCTCATCCTAGTATAGATGATAGGGTTGAATTATATTGCATGGAGGATCATGGGGGGTGCATTATATTGTATGGTAGACCATGGGGGTGCATTACATTGTATGGAAGAGCATAGGGGTTCATTATATTGTATTGGGGACCATAGGGGGTTCATTTTGTTGTAGAGAGACCATGGGAGGTGCATTATATTGTATGGAGGACCATAGGGGTGCATTATATTGTATGGAAGACCATGGAGGTGCATTATATTTTAAGGAGGACCATGGAGGTGCATTATATTGTATGAGGACCATGTGGTGAGCATTATATTGTTTGGAGGACATTGGGGGTATATTATATTGTATGAAGGATCATGGTGGTGCATTGTATTGTATGGAGGACCATGGGAGTGTATTTTATTGTATGGAGGGCCATAGAGGTGCATTTTATTGTATGGAGAACCATAGAGTGCATTATAATGTATACATGGTCAAATGGTGTGCATTATATTGTACGGAGGACCCCAGAGCATACATTATATTTTATGGAGGGCCAGGGAGGTGCATTATATTGTATGGAGGACCATGGGGGTGAATTACATTGTAAGGAGGACCATGGGAGTCCATTATATTGTTATGAAGAGCCATGGGGGTGCATTATATGTATGGAGGTTAGGGGGAGGTGCATTATAATATATGGAAGACCATGGCGGTGCATTATATTGTGTGGAGGACCGTGGGGGTGCATTATATTGTAAGGAGGACCATGGGGGGTACATTATATTGCATTGATGTTCAGAGGAGGTGCATTATATTGGATGGTAGACCATAGTGGAGCACTATATTGTATGGAGGACCTTGGCGGTGCATGACATTATATGGTGGACCATGTGATGTGCATTATATTGTATGAAGGAAAATGAGTGTACATTATTTTATATGGAGGACCATGGAGGGCATTATATTGAAGAGGATCAAAGGGTGTGCATTATATTGTATGGAGGACCATAGGGGGTTAATTTTATTGTATAGAGACGATGGGAGGTGCACTATATTGTATGGAAGACCATGGAGGTGCATTATATTGTTGGGAGGACCATGGGGGTGTATTATATTTTTTGAAGGACCATGTGGGTGCGTTATATTATATGGAGGACCATGGGGGTCCATTATACTGTATGGAGTACCATGGGAATGCATTTTATTGTATGGAGGGACACGGAGTGCATTATATTGTACAGAGAATCAAAGGGTGTGCAAGACATACATTATTTTTTATGGAGGGCCAGTGAAGTGCATTATATTGTATGGAGGACCATGGGAGTGCATGGTGCAGGGCTACAATTTTATTTCTGGTGTCCTTTGACAGATCTTTTGTCTTCACCATAGTGGAGTTTGGAGTGTTAATGTACTGTCACACTTAGCGATGTACCAGCGATCCCGACCAGCGATATGACGCGGTCAGGATCGCTGGTGCATCGCTAAGTGGTCGCTAGTGAGCTGCCACACAGGCAGATCTCACCAGCGACATCGCTGGGGACAGGGATCGCTACTTACCTGTCAGACCAGGCGATCCTGCGTCCTCCCGCCCGCGTCCACGCGTCGCTCGTCTTCACAGCAGGAAGCGCCGCAGGAAGCTGATGACGAGAAACAGTCCTGAACGTTCTCGCGCGATCAGCGATAACCAGCGGGGGAGCCGGTCGTAGGTAAGTATCACACACAGAGATATCGCTAGCAATATCGCTATAACGTCACTAGTTATAGCGATATTGCTAGCGATATCTCTTAGTGTGACTGGCCCTTAACTGTTTGAGGTTGTGGACAGGTGTCTTTTATACTGATAACAAGTTCAAACAGGTGCCATTACTACAGGTAATGAGTGGAGGACAGAGGAGCCTCTTAAAGAAGAAGTTACAGGTCTGTGAGAGCCAGAAATCTTGCATGTTTTTAGGTGACCAAATACTTATTTTCCACCATAATTTGAAAAATAAATCTTGCCAAATCAGACATGTTGGTTTTCTGGATTTGTTTTCTCATTTTGACTCTCATAGTTGTGGTCTACCTATGATGTCAATTACAGGCCTCTCACATCTTTTTAAGTGGGATAACTTGCACAATTGGTGGCTGACTAATTACTTTTTCCCCACTGTATGTAAACGCTGAATAATATTCAGAATTGAGAGTCCTCAGTGGTTAATACCTAACTGAAAAGATGGTAACGAATTGCAAGCTTTTGTGACTACACAGGTCTCTTCATCAGGCATCATCAACCATTGAGGACTTTCAAATCTTAATGTTTTTCTCTCTATTGGCTAACACGATACAAAGATATACCGTATATACTCGAATATAAGCCGAGATTTTCAGCCCATTTTTTGGGGCTGAAAGCCCCCCTCTCGGCTTATATTCGAGTCATAGACACCGGGGGGTCGGAGGGGTAGTGGGGGCGGGGGTGTCAGGTCATACTTGCCTGTCCTGACGCTGTCTCTTGAGCCCCCAGCTTCTCCGCGCTCTCTCTTCCTGCCTTCAGCCGTCACATGGTACCACTTGACCGCTGAACGCAGGAAGAGAGAGCGTGGAGAAGCTGGGGGCTCAAGAGACAGCGTCAGGACGGGTAAGTATAGCGATACTCACCTGTCCTGCGTCCATGGCTGCTTGCTGCTGTCTGTCATCGGTCAGTGACTTCAGACAGCAGAGGGCGCGGTGACGTGATTAATGCGTGCCACGCCCCCTGCAGTCTAAACGTCACTGACCGATGACGTGGCAGATAGCGGTGTGCAGCCATGGATGCAGGACGGGTGAGTATCTGACACCCAGCGACAGAGAGGTGAGTATGTCATTTTTTTATTTTTACATGCAGCAGCAGCGCATGGGGGAATAATCTAAGGAGCTTCTTATGGGGTCAGCATATGGGGGAATAATCTAAAGAGCTTCTTATGGGGGAATAATCTATGGAGCTTCTTATGGGGTCAGCATATGGGGGAATAATCTATGGAGCTTCTTATGGGGGCAGCATATGGGGGAACAATCTATGGAGCTTCTTATGGGGGCAGCATATGGGGGAACAATCTATGGAGCTTCCTATGGGGTCAGCATATGGGGGAATAATCTATGGAGCTTCTTATGGGGGCAGCATATGGGGGAATAATCTATGGAGCTTCTTCTGGGGACACCATATGGGGGAATAATCTATGGAGCATTTCCCACCCTAGGCTTATACTCGAGTCAATAAGTTTTCCCAGTTTTCTGTGACAAAATTAGGAGGGTTGGCTTATGCTTGGGTCGGCTTATACTCGAGTATATACTGTATTTATTTCCTGTATAAAAAGGCTGGAAAGTTGTGAGATTTGCTCTTCTGTGACCATGACAATTATTTATTTATTTATTTATAAATGGTATATTCTCTAACTGGGTTACTGTGACCAGTGGGGTACCGCAGGGGTCGGTGTTGGGACCTATTCTCTTCAACATATTTATTAACGATCTGGTAGAAGGTTTGCTCAGTAAAATATCGATATTTGCAGATGATACAAAACTATGTAAAGCAGTCAGTACAAGAGAAGATAGTATTCTGCTACAGATGGATCTGGATAAGTTGGGAATTTGGCCCGAAAGGTGGCAGATGCTGTTTAACAATGATAAATGTAAGGTTATACACATGGGAAGAAGGAATCAATATCACCATTACACACTGAACGGTAAACCACTGGGTAAATCTGACATGGAGAAGGACTTGGGGACCCTAGTTAATGATAAACTTACCTGGAGCAGCCAGTGCCAGGCAGCGGCTGCCAAGGCAAACAGGATCATGGGGTGCATTAAAAGAGGTCTGGATACACATGATGAGAGCATTATACTGCCTCTGTACAAATCTCTGGTTAGACCGCACATGGAGTACTGTGTACAGTTTTGGGCACCGGTGCTTAGGAAGGATATAATGGAACTGTAGCGGTACAAAGGAGGGCAACAAAATTAATAAAGGGGATGGGGGAGCTACAATACCCAGAGAGATTAGCAAAATTAGGATTATTTAGTCTAGAAAAAAGACGACTGAGGGGCGATCTAATAACCATGTATAAGTATATAAGGGGACAATACAAATATCTCTCCGAGGATCTGTTTATACCAAGGAAGGTGACGGTCACAAGGGGGCATTCTCTGCGTCTGGAGGAGAAAAGGTTTTTCCACCAACATAGAAGAGGATTCTTTACAGTTAGGGCAGTGAGAATCTGGAATTCCCTGCCTGAGGAGGTGGTGATGGCGAACTCAGTCGAAAGGTTCAAGAGAGGCCTGGATGTCTTCCTGGAGCGTAACAATATTGTATCTTACAGTTATTGTTAGGTTCTTTAGAAGGACGTAGATCTGGGGATTTATTCTGACAGAATTTTATAGGCTGAACTGGATGGACTAATGTCTTTTTTCGGCCTTACTAACAATGTTACTATATTACTAGCTATTTATTTTTTTGGGGTCAATTAGAACTTGTTCTGTGGGGCCCCCTGATTTCTATGTACACCCCTGCATGATCCTCTCATCCTTATCCTGGTATACATGGCTCCCATCCCTATCCTGGTATACATGGTCCCATCCCCATCCTAGTATACATGGCCCCACATACTGGTATACAAGGACTCCATAATGCTGCTCACATAAAAAAATAAACAATTCTACTTTACCTTTCCTGTGCTCCCTCGCAGTGCTGCTTCCTCTGCTGATGCTAGCAGCTGATTTCAGCATGCCATGCGCCCTCACATGCTGAGGTCTTCTGCCGAAATATTCACTGCTCCCCAGACCTCTTCCACTTCCATGGGCATGAGGAGCACTGAATATTCATTTTCTTTCACAGCAGGTACATATGATCGCCCAGCTGCTGCATTAAGATAGTGACTGCGACTAACACTGTGCCCTCTATTAATGAAAATTAATATTCACTGCTCTCCACTCCTATAACTCTTCCCACCTTTCAGCACCAACTTCAGGGCAAAGAAGTGGGAGGGACAATGGGCATGGGGAGCAGTGAATATTTATTTTCTTTAACAGCGGGCACGTGTATTAGCTGCATCCGCTGACTCCTGCCTTTTGTGACCCGCTTCTCTTCCACTCCTCCCCCCACAGCCACAGGCACAGCCAAATCCAAATTAAGGTACATCCGAACTATAAGATGCACCTCCCATTTCCCACCAGGATTTTGGAGAAAAAAACTTGTCTTACAGCCTGAAAAATATGGGACACATTATTCATAAGGTTCTCAATATGTAGGCTCCCCACCAATAGTATCCTTCTTACATCATGTTTTAATAAAATTAAGAAAATAGTGAAATTGGAAACCCCTAAACCCTTGTCATCAGCATCCTTAGAAAATAAAGTAAATATACGCAGCTAACACTTACTGTTAAAGCTGCTGACCCTTTTAATTGAGTTTCCACTTAACATACATACATTATTCACGCAATGCTTTTCATCAGGTGTTTGGAAAAGTCACCATATCAGACAAATGCCTACTTGGGAAACAAGAATTCAGATGCAACAGAAATGTTTTTCTTGTACTTTTGAAGGAAATGTAATTTTAATTACATTGACTGCTTGTAAGGGTATATCTCCTGTCACCCAATTCATGTGAGCAGAGGTGGGGAGCATGTTGACATATGAAATTATTTAGTTTATGACTAGAAGTATTTGCATAAGGATATCTATTGTTTCTTGCCAGCAATCGTGATTTTTCACGTGTAAACCACATTAACCTTTTAGCTTTTCACTCTCAAATTGTAATATAAAATCCTGTATATTTATTTCTGGAAGGAGAAAGCTAAATAAACAAAAAATCAAAAGTTTCCAGTTTTTTAGTATATTGCTTATGCAAGAAGTAGGGATGAGCGAGCACTAAAATGCTTGGAGCTCATTACTTTAACAGAGCAATTCCTAATGCTCAGAAACTTGTGTCGAGTAATGAGTTTAATGGGAGTCAATGGAAAAGCCGAGCATTTTTCCATCAGACCCTACAAAGTGGTTTGGGGGGCAGTGAAAATGTTGAAATGGATGGAAAAAGTGCTGAATAGAAGGAGAAGAGCAGGGGGAAGACCCCTGGAAGCCTCTCTGACTCCTAGATCGATGCTGAGAATAATGGTGTCACACTTTACTCCACTTTAAGGACTGACAATAAAACATTAAAAATCAATGAGAAATTGGAGTTTACAGGAGAAAAAATGTTAAGAAACATTATTTACTGTATAATGACTTGTTTATAAGGCAACATTTAAAAAGGATAGCAAAAATAATTTAAGTAAACCAAAATTGAATTTTGCATTAATTTGTATGACATTTGTATTCATTTTTTATTTAGAAAAAATGGAAATTTCAATGTATGTTATGAAGGAATTAAGAACCTGCAAAATTAGATGGAAGAGGGATCCACGTACACTCTCTATTAGGGATAAAAGAGGGTCTCATATAAATTCTGTTCAAATTGTCATGTAGAGTTACTCCTAGACTCATAAAGGCTATGCAAAGCCTGCCAAAATTACAAGCAGGGTCATCCATACCAACTGCAGTGCCTCATAGTGCCTGATTCAAATATTTTCTGCAAAGTGTAATAATAATAATAATAATAATAATAATCTTTATTTATATAGCGCCAACATATTCCGCAGCGCTTTACAGTTTAACAGTTTCAAAACACAAGTCATAAGTAACAACGCTAACAATACAATAATTAAAGCAAAATAAGATGAAATAAGACGACCCTGCTCGTGAGAGCATACAATCTACAATGAGGTGAGGGAGATACAGAGTACAGGTGTGTATTTACAATGGTGTATTTACAATGAAGGTCCAGCCATCTTGCAGGAGTGAAGGATGGATGGAGATAGTGAATGGGCTACGCACGCACACTTACACAGAGAATGACTTTGATTAGTGAATGTGATAGGCCGCTCTGAACAGGTGTGTTTTGAGGGAGCGCCTAAAACTATGCAAATTGTGGATAGTCCTGATTTCTTGGGGTAGAGCATTCCAGAGGATAGGAGCAGCACGGGAGAAGTCTTGGAGTCGGGAGTGGGAGGTACGGATTAGTGCAGAGGTTAGTCGAAAGTCGTTTGCAGAGCGCAGCGATCGGCTAGGCCGATAGACAGAAATGAGAGAAGAGATGTAAGGGGGTGCCGCACTGTGGAGAGCTTTGTGGGTGAGAACAAGTACTTTGAATTGGATCCTATAATGAATGGGCAGCCAATGTAAGGACTGGCGAAGAGCGGACGCGTCCGAGTACCGATTACCCAGATGGACGATCCTGGCTGCTGCATTGAGTATGGACTGGAGAGGGGATAGTCGAGTGACGGGGAGGCCAATTAATAGAGCATTGCAGTAATCCAGGCGAGAGTGGATCAATGCAACAGTGAGGGTTTTTGTTGTTTCCATAGTGAGAAAAGGGCGGATTCTAGAGATGTTCTTTAGGTGTAAGCGGCAAGAGCGGGCAAGGGATTGTATATGGGATGTAAAGGAGAGATTGGTGTCAAACATAACACCCAGACAGCACACCTGCTGCCGGGGTGTTATTGTGGTACCACCCACGGAGAAGGAAATGTCAGATTTAGGGAGGTTAGTAGACGGCGGGAGCAGAAGAAGTTCAGTTTTGGAGAGGTTGAGTTTCAGATAGAGAGCGGACATGATATTGGAGACTGCGGACAGACAGTCACTGGCGTTCTGTAGTACAGCGGGGGTAAGGTCGGGGGAAGACGTGTATAGTTGTGTGTCATCAGCATAAAGATGGTACTGAAAGCCAAATCTGCTGATGGTCTGTCCAATTGGGGCCGTGTAGAGAGAGAAAAGAAGGGGGCCAAGGACTGAGCCCTGAGGTACCCCGACAGCAAGAGGAAGAGGAGATGACGTGGAGCCAGAGAACAAAACACTGAAGGAGCGGTCAGAGAGATAGGAAGAGAACCAGGAGAGTGCAGTGTCCTTAATGCCTAGTGACTGGAGCCTAGAGAGTAGGAGATGGTGGTCAACAGTATCGAAAGCTGCAGATAGGTTAAGAAGAATGAGCAGAGAGTGTTCACCGTTACGTTTTGCTGTCAGAAGGTCATTGGTCACTTTGATGAGTGCAGTTTCAGTCGAATGTAGGGGGCGGAAGCCGGACTGTGAAGGGTCTAGAAGGGAGTGAATGGAGAGGTAACGGGTAAGGCGGGAGTAAACTAGGCGTTCCAAAAGTTTAGAGATGAAGGGGAGATTGGAGACTGGTCTGTAGTTGTTTGTGCAGGATGGGTCGAGAGCAGGTTTCTTTAGTAGTGGAGTAACGATGGCGTGTTTGAAGGAGGATGGGAAAATGCCTGAGGAGAGGGAGAGATTAAAGATTGTAGTTAGGTGGGTTGTGACGACTGGAGAGAGAGACTGGAGGAGATGTGAGGGAATGGGGTCGGTAGTGCATGTAGTCGGACGAGAAGAAGAGAGGAGTCTGGAGACTTCTTCTTCTGTTATGGGATCAAATGTGGAGAGTGAGCCAGGGGAGATGTAGGAAGGGATGGGAGTCACAGCACTTGGTGGTTGGGAGCAGATTTCTTGATGGATATTATCTATTTTTTCTGTAAAGTGGGAGGCCAGGTCATCAGCACAAATGTCTGTGATAGGGGCTTGTGCTTTTGGCCTGAGGAGGGAGTGAAAAGTGTCAAAAAGTTTCTTGGGGTTGTTGGCTAGTGAGGAGATCAGGGTGGTGAAGTAGGTCTGTTTGGCAAGGTGAAGGGCAGCGTTATAGGTTCTTAACATAAATTTGAAGTGGATGAAGTCTTCTGGTGTGCGGGTTTTTCTCCATAGGCGTTCAGCACTCCTGGAGCATCGCTGGAGAAGTTGAGTTTGCGATGTGAGCCAGGGCTCTTTTACTCTGTGTTTGGAGCTTCTGAGGGTGAGGGGAGCTACTTGGTCAAGGGTGCTTCTAAGAGTGTCATTGTAGTGATGAACAGCCAGATTAGGACAGGAAAGAGAGGAGATTGGGGACAGAGATGAGTGTAGGGAATCTGAAAGTGTCTGAGGGTTAATAGCTTGTAGATTTCTGACTGTGTGGTAGGTAGGAATGAGCTGGGGTGGGCGAGGATTTGTGAGCGTGAAGGAGAGAATGTTGTGGTCAGAGAGTGGAAGCGGTGAGTTGTTTAGGTGGGAGATTGAACAGAGCCGGCAGAAGACCAGATCAAGGGTGTTACCGTCCTTATGTGTCTCAGAGGTTGAAAGCTGTGAAAGGCCTAGAGAGGTGGTTAGTGATAGAAGCTGGGATGCAGATGTGGAATTAGGGCTGTTAATGGGGATGTTGAAGTCTCCCAGGATGAGGGTTGGTAGTTCTGAGGACATGAAGTGTGGCAGCCAGGCTGAAAAGTGGTCAAGGAAGAGGGTGGGTGAGCCTGGGGGCCGGTATATGACCGCTACCCTGAGGGAGAGGGGACGGAAGAGCCTGATGGTGTGGACCTCAAAAGAAGGGAATAAGAGTGATGGGACTGGGGGGATGACCTGGAAAGTGCATTGTGGGGACAGGAGTATGCCAACTCCACCACCAGGTCTGTTTGTGGGTCTCGGGGAGTGAGAGAATTGTAAGCCACCGTAGGAAATGGCAGCAGGAGAGACAGTGTCAGAATCCTGAATCCAGGTTTCAGTGAGGGCCAACAGATTAAGAGAGTTGTTCAGAAAGTAGTTGTGTAGGAAAGGAAGCTTGTTACAAGCAGACCGTGGATTCCAGAGGGCACAATTAAAAGATTGAGATGAGGGAGTGCAAGTAATGTTAATCAGATTATTGTGGTTTCGATATGAGGTAGGGTAGGGGTCGAGGTTGGGGGATGGTGGACCAGGGTTGAGGGAGATGTCCCCTGAAATCAGTAGGAGAAGGAAGATAAAGAGCCAATAGTTGTTGGAATTGTAAGTAGTTTTTTTCTGCGATGTGTTTGGGCAAGATGGGCTGAGGTTTCTCAGGAAGGTGAGGAGTGTGTGGGAGCTGTACATGGGAGAGGGAAGTATAGAGGGGCTGATGTGTATGAGTCGTGATGGAGGGGGGATAGGGTCATGAATGTGGATGGCAAGGGAACACAGGAGGATAAAAATAAAGCACATGGTTAAAGGGGAAGGCAAGGTGTGGGTTACCTGATTCCTGCCCTGACTAACTGCCATGTATAACTGCCGTTTTGCTAGATGCTTATCTTCTGTGATGCTTTGCTTATGGGATGCTTGCGTGCTGTACCCCACACTGCGTGCTTCCCCTTAGCAACTACTACATATATAGGCCACACTACAGGGTAGTGTAGTACACATGAGTGTAGTTGTCGTACTCCTACACTCATAAAAGCTCTGCACACAGTGCAAAGCCTGCCAAAAATTACAAGCGAAGTCATTCATACATCCTTGAAGGCACTAATTGTAGTACATCATTCAAATATTGTAAACAAAGAGAAGTTGTGGCACTGCTACACTCATAAAGACTCTGCACACAGTGCAAAGCCAGAAAAAAAAGGAGGATCATCCATACACCTTTGAAGGTACCAAATGAAGTGCCTCAAAAAAGTGTAGTTGTGGCACTTCTACACTCATGAAAGTTTTGCACAAATTGCAAAGCCAGGATAAAATGATAAGCAGGGTAATGCAGTAATCCTCTTCAGGTGTCCACAAATTCTACTCCTTCCTTGGGAGGTTGGGAAGACTGCCTCCACCCGCTTCCTGGAGACCAATTTCCTGGGATGTTAGTGACCTGGTTTCGGGTAGTGCTGAAGCCCAAGACATGTATAAATGGATGACAGCCCCCTGAGACATCTGCACCATGAGGTGCTCTCGCATTGGATCCCAAAGGACAATCCGATCACTTTAGGTTGGTAGTAGCCCCATCTCAAGCGCTTCGAGGAGCCTCTCTCAAGCTAGTTCATTTTGCAAGAATGGTTCATCCTGCTCCCTTCCTTCTTGGATCAAACCCACTGCATACCAGCTATGTTGCCACTCCATTTTGAGGAAAGTGATCCTTGTTCCAGCTGTCAGCTCTTGCAGCCTTCGAGGCTAGTGTTCCATCTCTACTGCCCGCTGGTTGAACAAGATGTGATGATGAGTCCTAAATTCTTCTATGGACCCAAAACTGTGCTGCCGGTCGTGTGCAATGACCTCCCCCCGAGATGCCCATTCTCTGTACTTTGTAGCTAGTGGGCCTGCTAGCATGTCTCCAGCCTTGGTCCTCTCTCGCCTCCTCTCTTTCAACCAGCCTAGGCCCCTCAAGCCTCTCACCAGTTACTAGATCCTGGCTCTCCAGTCTGCAGTCCACAAGAATTCCAGTAGTAAAGGCTGAGGCCTCTATGACTGAAAACCTGAGGCTGCTAAGAGGAATAAAGTTAATTTCCTGCAGCTGGGCTCTAAGTGCGGCAGCGGCATGGCTTAAAAATGCTATTAACCTTCAGATTCATGATAGGTACCCTTTAAAGGGAACCTACCACATATTATAATTAAAATATTTACAAACAAGTAGTGATACATATTCTTTTTTTCTAATCTGTTTTTATTTTCTGTACATTTTTTTAATCATATATTTTTTAATAATTATGGGCACAGTCATAAACAGACTTTGGCTCATTGAAAGTTGTCTAGGCATTCATTTTTCCGAGTAAAGATCATGGAGGAAAAAGAGGTAAGCTGTGACCAATGACTCTTGTGAATAGTACAGGTGTTTTTATATATATATATATATATATATATATATATATATATATATATAATATTTTTTCATAGGTATCAATTATACCTTAAAACATTAAGCATTAAAACATCTTCTCTAATGTAAACCCCAACTGATGCCTCCAAAAGAGAGCTAACCCAGCTGTGATATCTGGCACCATGACATTAGTAGCAGCTCCTCTCTATGTCTTCCATGGATAAGACATGTTTCTAGCACTACTCATAGATGCTATGTCAGACTGAGATCTGGGCAATTTGGAGGATACATCAAAAAAACTCTTGGACACTTTGTTGGACTCTTCTTGTTGCTATGTTCTTTATATCATTTCTGAACAATTCTTGCAGGCCAGCAGGGGGCATTAGCCTGCTAAATAAAGCAAGTGCTAATAAATAATATAATTTCCTATAAGGCTTGTATTTGGACTGCAACAAGGTTTAAAGTCCTATGCTACTCTCTAGACATAGAGGGATTATATCTTCATATTTATACATTTCCCACTTGTATTCTTTTATACCTGCATACTTGTGGCTATCTCTAGATCTTCCAGTGCAGTTTCTCTAGGTAGGTCCCCGCACCTGGTTCCTTCCTCCAGCTCAGTGCGCATGAGTCTCTCTGGCTCTGGCTTGTGTGTCTCGGGAAGTGTCTCGAGGGGCGGGGCATGGATCACATGACCGGACTTGCGCCCATGTGATCTGGTGGCCGGGGTTTTCGAAGGTCTTGTGGCCCAGGCCCTTCTCTTGACGTGACCACGTGGTGTGCTCACCCGGACTGGCAGAACTGAGTGCACCAATATGGACTGGATGGGATATGGACCCCTGTGCGATCATTACTAATGGGACCTCTGACAGAATAAGTACTTCTCTCCACCTTTTTTCTCCTCCCTCCAGTCAGCTCTAAACACAGGCAGATAGTAGAGGACTTATTATAATTCATCAAGGACCTGGTGTGTATGGGCACTTTGATTGGTGTGTTAAATAGTCCTATTTGACAGTGTGATATCACCCTGGGAGAAGGCAAACTGCCAAAACGTGCGTCGGACCTTATGGGGTGTGCTGTATCCTACACTACAGGTATTGCTTTATGTGTAATACATTTGTATACTGCTCTTGAAGTGGAATGGGTCCTTTTTGTTTCTCATTAGGTGTGGGTTTATCAGAGTGGCAAGTAATGTTTGGCCATGTAGGGTCCTTGGTTAACATCTAACTAAAGGTACCTACTCCCTTATTCGTATGCATATCCCCAACATAGGTATCTGTTTAATTGCCCTTTTTCATTCATAATTCAACAATGACTCTATAAGCTTTGTGTGTGGAGGTTTTTAGTATTTTTGCACCACCTTGGGTTTCCCACTTTTTAATATGCTTAGTCTATATATGTAAAATAAATTTTCAGTATTTAATAAAAATTTATATGTTTGCAATTGTTGATTCTAGTGTACATTTTTTCATGATATGATCATATTTTAATGTTTAAAGGTTTGTACTTGTCACAGTAAAATTTACAAGATTGCCATGGACAAAGGTTTCCATCAGACCATTGCCAAGAGCAGCACACAGTCTACGCCATCTTGCTTTCTTTCCATAGTACTGTATATCCTATTGCCATCTCTTTCCAGGTAAGTGGTGCTTATGCATTCTAATAACCACAATATGTAACAGAAATTGTTATTAATCAGACCTAGACACCTTCAATCATTGCTTTATGGTGAAGATCTGATTTCTAAGCGTCCACTGTAGGCGCTCTAATCAGAGTTTTTTGTGTTCTTGGAATGTTTCTGTGTGACCGAACTAGACCTTTACTCTTCATGTACATTAGTTAACATTGCTTATCCTTGAGCTTGCTTGTTCTCTACTTGTACATACTTTTGATATGTACCAACACCATCATTCTGGATACACAACACCAGACTTGCTGTTTTGAAGCTACTCCTACCCAGTCATCTATCCATTTTGCCCTATTAAAAATTAATCATTTTTTTCTACATATTATTATTATTTTTTTTTTTACAAAATATTATCAACTTCAAGACTAGACTGTTCCCTTGCCGACTATGGGTGTTTTCAAACTGCATCATTTTCCAGGGGTAAAAAGTATTTGATTTATTTTTCTAGCAGAAGACAGTTCATAAATCGCTCTTTAGCATTATTTTGTCCTTTTTTGAGAATCTTCACTGGCATTTTTTGGACTATTTTTTTAAATATTGAAAAGTAACTTTAGCAGTTTTTGAATAAAAAATACTGACAAACTGCTTAAAGACACTAGTGTATCTTTCATGTATCTTTTTAGCCTACTCTGATCTCTATTTTAAAGTGTTGAACATTTTCTTAGTGAAAATTGCCAAAAAAAATGTACATGTCACTCCTTTTAAACACTTGGTATCTTTGAAAGCCTGAAGCATTTAAAATACATTTAAAACTTTTGAGCAGCAAGTATTTTTAAAATACAAATTAACAGAAGAATTATTTTGGTTGCTTTATTAGCGCTTTTTCTAGAATATTTTGAGTATTTTGATTTTCAGTAAACCTGCTGAAGAAACACAGCAGAAAAACACAAAGACCCCAGTTCATCAGACTGATTACATCAGAATTCTGGAGTAACCGCTTTCAAAGGTCACAAAAGTTGCACAAAAAATAATGACTTTTGGAGTTTTCACACCATTTTTGGCTTAATCCATAAAAATAAATGGAGCTGTGGTGGGATTGCAGCACAATGGTGCCATGACGCTGTAAGGAGGTGGCGGAAACCCTCAGTGCTCCCTTTCTCCTATCTGCTAGGCATGAGTGTCCCATGCGGTGCCCTGATGGTTTGTCTATATTTCACTGTTTTATTAATGCTATGTGTACTGTGGGTTGCTCTTTTATCCCATTCCCTTATATTGTATATATTGTTTTTTAATGAGTAAGGACAGCAAGAATTAATCTGGGTCAGTAGCCTCAAAGGAACAGAAAGTTCCTGTCTCCCAGTCAGTATCTAGGCAGGCTTGCCCGTGGCAGGTCGCTCCACACAGCCAGGAACAGAAGGTGCCTCAGATGACGGGACGAAGCTGCCGCAGACCCCTGCTTCCGTCTGCCAGGCAGTGTAGACGGACCCCGGGACAATGGACCATCATCAGAAGGACTGTTGTGGCTCTCCAGTCCATGAGGGAGCCATTGATATTGACTTGCTTCAAGTAGCTGCAGGGACAGAGCAGGAAGCATTATTTAATGTACAGTAAAGTTTTCCCCATTGGAGCAGAACTATACCTGTCGTGTTTTTCCTGGATCATCGCTCTCAGTGGCTGCAGTGAGCATGGAAAGGAGGTAGTAACTGACTGTTCTGTAGGTTTGGGACCAAACCTGTCTTTTTCATGTGCAAGGGGCCGAGGTGCTTCTGGACTGTTGCTTTAAGAGACTCGATCATGACTACCACCCCGTGCCACCTTGATACAACGCCACAGCTTGTCTAATTCATGATGGGCTATGGTATTCTTTATGACAGGAATCTTACTTCAGTCAGACTTCAGTCAGACTTCTTAGGATTTGCATGGCTGTTGGCTTAATGATGCTTCTGTTGATCATTCAGCCGACAGTCATCTCATTCGACTCTCTCATACAGAGCAGCGATTGCTCAGCTTAGTGTTCTCTATGAGAAAGTCGCTGTCTGTCATGTTGGCCAATGACTTATCCCAAGGAGAAAAATTCAATCGGCATTCCAAAATCGGACATGTGCAAATTCAGTGTCGGATGGGGTGGCAAGGGCCCACCAGTGACGAATTCCATTGCCTCACTTTTTAGCTTCTTGCAAATGTGACATTATCTTCAATGACAAATATAAATAACAATGAACTGAGTAGTTTGTTAACTGAATAAGATGCTGCCTTTGACTGTACATAGAACTCTGCTTGCTAAATCATTGCTACAATTCATCTATTGCATTTTTCTCAGTACTCACTGCTGTATATCCATGGTTGGGGTCACTGTAGATATTATCTTGAGAAAGGTGTTATAGCATAAAGATAGAGCCAGGACTAGTGTCTTTGATCATCTATCCACCCCCTGGTGTGTTGGAGAAGCTGATAAATTATCCCAGACCAGCTCCCACAATCCCTCTCCTGATCCTGTAGTGTGGCCTATAAATTTAGAAGCATTCTAAGCGGTGCCCGCAGAGTGGTTTGCACGCATCCCCTCAGCAAAGCATCCCAGCAGCTAAGCATTTAGAAAAAGCAGTTAATCCATGGCAGATAGTCGTGGCAGGAGAAAGGTAACCCACGCTTTGCTCTCCCTTTTATCCATGTGCTTTATTTCCCTTGCCTTCCACATTCACCGCCCTATCCCCCTCCATCATGACTCATACACATCTGCCCCACTATACATCCCTCTCTCATGTACATCTCCCATGCACTTCTCACATTTCTGAAAAACCTCATCCCATGTTGCTCGAACACATCGCACAAAAAAATTTCTTACAATTCCAATAACTACTTGCTCTTTATTTTCCGACTCCTACTGATTTCAGGGGACATCTCCCCTAACCCTGGCCCACCATCCCTCAACCCCTACCCTACCTCACATCGAGACCTTACAAACCTTAATAATATTACTTACACGCCTTCATCTCCTTCTTTTAATTGTACCCTCTGGAATCCACGGTCTGTATGTAACAAACTTCCTTGCCTGCACAATTACTTTATGAACAACTCTCTTCACCTGTTGTCCCTCACTGAAACCTGGATTCAGCATTCTGACACTGTCTCCCCTGATGCCATTTCCCATGGTGGCTCACAATTCTCCCATTCCCCGAGACCCACAAACAGACTTGGTGGTGGAGTCGGCATACTCCTGTCCCCACAATGCACTTTCCAGGTTATCCCCCCCAATTCCATCACTCTCATTCCCTACTTTTGAGGTCCACACCATCAGCCTTCTTCCATCCCCTCTCCCTCAGAGTAGCGGTCATATACCAGCCCCCAGGCTCACTCACCCACTTGCTTGAGCATTTCTCTTCCTGGCTGCCGCACTTCATGTCCTCAGAACTTCCACCCCCCTATTTTGGGAGATTTCAACATCCCCATTTACAGTCCCACTTCCACATCTGCATGCCAGCTTCTATGACTAACCACTTCTCTTGGCCCCTCACAGCTCTTAACCTCTGAAACATGCAAAGAAAGTAACACCCTTGGCCTGGTTTTTGTCCAGCTCTGTTCAACCTAGATAACTCACCACTTCCCTCCCCTCTCTGACCACAACATTCTCTACTTCAAGCTCACAAATCCTCACTCTCCCCACCACACTCCCACCTACCACACATTCATAAATCTAAAAGCCATTAACCTTCATACACTTTCAGACACCCTACACTCATCACTGTCCCCAATCTCCTCTTTTTCCTAGTCCTGATCTGGCTGTATATCACTACAATGACACTCTTAGAAGCACCCTTGACTAGTGTTGAGCATTCCGATACTGCAAATATCAGGTATCGGCTGATATTCACGGTATCGGAATTCCGATATTGAGTTGCCATACTTTTTGTATATCGAATACCGGAATCGGAAGTTCCCATAATGCTATATGAGCCAGTTTGATTTGATTCAGCCAAAGAGGAATCCTAAGAAGTGTGGGCACATCCTGTTACGCATGTAGGCATGTTAACTAATGGCATGGCTGTGATTGGCTGCTGAAATGATGTCATGATGCACTATAAAAGCCGCCGCCGCCATTTTGTGTTCACTCTGCTGTGAATTCAGTTAGGGACAGGATGCTGCTGTTCTGACTCTGAGGGACAGTTTGAGATAGCGATTTGCTATATTGTGATTTACCCAGGCTACTTTAGCAACCACTGTGTGAAGCTTTCTTTTGCTTTGCAGCACTGTTCACAGCTGTCTGCAAGGTCTGTGTGTGTGAGTGCAGCTCACGCTTTAGTGTGTTCTGCAACCACCTCCGGTTGTAGTCCGCTCAATGTGCGTCACTGCCTAATACATAGTCCTTTTTTTGTTTTATTGCTGCTCATTTTTCCTGATTTCTTCTATTAGTGTGCTTCCATCCGTATCCATCTACATTGGTTGCAAACACTATATAGGAGTACATAGCGGAGCCTTTCTGCAGCCTTTCAGTGCTAGTGCACAGTTCTCTGCACTGTTCATGGCTGTCTGTGAGGTCTCTGTGTGTGAGTGCACCTCACGCTGTAGTGTGTTCTGCAGCCATCTCTGGTTGTAGTCCGCTCAGCGTGCGTCACTGCCTCATACATTGTCTTTTTTTGCTGTAGTGCTGCTTATTTTTCCTGAATTTCTCCTATTAGTGTGCTTCCATCCGTATCCAGCTAGATTGGTTGCAAACACTATATAGGAGTAGATAGAGGAGCCTTTCTGCTGGCTTGTGCCCTGCAGCCCCAGCCAGATTAGTATTAGCCTATTTTTTGGAGCCTCATCTATTGCATTGTAGGTTAACTTCCTGCATTGTAATAGCTACAAAAAGTTTGTGATACTATCGCTTTTACATCTTTGGTCACATCCTTTTTGTTTTTTTGAAAAAAAAAACACGTAAATAAAGTTCACCAAACACTCCACTTTACAGTTGTGTGGGCCACATTAGCTCATATTAAAGAGTAGTCCACACTTTATAAAATTAGTGTTTCTTATACCTGTTAGCAGCTGTTCAGGAATAAGCACACAAAGCCCTTAGTACTTTTCTGCTTATCTTTATCAGTCTACCAAGATGAAGAAGGCAGGGAGTAAAGGCCCCGTCACACTAAGCGACTTACCAGCGATCCCGACACCGATATCAAGGTGTCAGGATCGCTAGTAAGTCGCTATGTGATCGCTGGTGAGCTGTCACACAGACAGCTTCACCAGCGATCAGCACAGCGATGCCGAGCGCCCGGCATCGCTTGCCATCGCTGTAAAAAATAGAATCAAAATAAAAAATATAGTTATTTTCACCTTCCGATGTCCCGTTCAGTCATCCTGCCTCTCTCCATGCTCCGGTCCCAGTGATCCTTTGCACGAATGACCGCGAGATGTCACGGTCTCGAGGGATAACAAAGTCTCGCGGTCATTCGTGCAAAGGATCACTGGGACCGGAGTGTGGAGAGAGGCAGGATGGCTGAACAGGACGTCGGAAGGTGAGAATAACTATATTTTTTATTTTTTTTATTATTTTTTACACCTGATCGCTGGTCTCCCGCCTGTCACACACAGCGATGCCTGCTGGCCAGTGTGAGTCCAGCGACCAAAGAAATGTCCAGAGGTTTCTTCCAGCGATCAGCGATACCGGCAGGGGGGCCGCTCGCTGACCGCTGTCACACATAGCGATCTCGCTGGTGAGATCGCTGTTACGTCACAAAAGTTGTGACTCAGCAGCAATCTCGCTACCGAGATCGCGTAGTGAGACAGGGCCTTAAGGCACGTGGTTGTGGGCATGGAGTTTCAGCAGGGAGAGGACGTGGGGATTCTGTGCCTGCTGCAGCCACAAGTGAGTCAGCATCGCCCAGTTTTACCAGGGAACAGTCCTTTATGCGCAGCTTTGTAGGACCTCGCCATACCCCACTGCTACGGGACGAACAAAATGAAGCCGTTGTCGGATGGATGGCAGCTAACGCATCAACTTCAATTACTTCCACATCCTCTCATGTCCAGAGCACTGAAGAGCAACCATCTGTCTCTTCACCACCTGCCAAATTGCCAAGGCAGTCAGAGAGCCCTGGACAGGAGCCATCTCTACTTCTGTTCTCTGAATCTCTTGGCTTGGAAAGAGGGTGCCAGCCAAGCAGCATTCTAGAATGTGAAGAAGAGGGAGTATGCAGTGATGCGCAACTGCTTTGTCTCTCTGAATCTGAAGAGGCGGGTGGGCCAGTGCCTATGGTCAGCACACCTCAGTACGCATCTGATGATGAGACTCAGGTGCCACTTTCTGGTGCATTCTGTGCTGGCGAGACTATCCAGGAGAAGCAGGTGTTTGAAGAGGGTAGTGTAGATGATGAGGTCCTTGACCCATCATGGCGTGAGGAACAGGAAGGTGGTGGCAGCAGCTCTGAGGAAGAAATTCCCCGAATGGCCAAAACAGGAGGGAGAGGGAGGGGGCAGACTTAGTTGCCTGTAGCCTCCACTTCGGCACCCATTAGGAGCATTCCTCTTCCAAAACCCAAAGCGGGCCCTCACAGGACTTGCAGTGCGTGGTCCTTTTTTGACACAGTTGCAGATGACATTTGCTTTGTCAAATGAAAGCTGTGTAATCAGAAAGTCAAAAGAGGGAAAAGTGTCAGCAATAGGGATGAGCGATATTGCCCGATATCGTATCGGAATTCCGATTTCCGATATTGAAAAAATATGAGATCGTAATTTCCGATTTCCGATATCAATGCAAGTCAATGGGAAAAAAAAATCGGAATTACAAAATGACCACTACAGTGCTATATAATGGATAAAATGGAGGGGAAACACCTCAGGATAATGGGGAAGGAGTTTTCAGAGGCAGAGGAGCAAAAAATCGCTAGAAAAATGCACAGAGCGAAAGCTATAGCAGGAAAACTGGTCACCATCTTCTTAAGGCCTCTTTCACACATCAGGTTTTCGCCGTCAGGCGCGATCCGGCGCTTTTGACAGAAACCGGATCCGGCGAAATGCAATGCCGGATCCGGTTTCCCCCCCATTGACTTGCATTTGCCCCGGATCGCGCCGGATGGCCATGCGTTTCATCCGGTTTTCGCCGGATCCGGCAATGTGTCGCGATCCGGCGTCTGGAAAAAACGGCTACTGTAACGTTTTTTGTCTCCGGCGAAAAAGCCGGACACGCCGGATCCGGCGCGTCCGGCTTTTTCACACAATGAAAGCCTATGAGCGCCGCAATGCGCCGGATCCGTTTTTTTGGTCTGAGCATGCTCAGTAGCTCTGCCCACAGGAGATATATAAAAGCAAGACAATGGGACCCTCAGCCACACCCAACATGCCACCCAAGCCAAGAACCAGGAGCAGGAGAAGGCAGCAGACATCTGCAGCAGCAGCACCATCAGCACCACCCCAAATGGAGCAGCAAATGGAACATGCTGAGGAGGGGAGTCCAGCAGCAGATGAGAGACGGTAATTATCAAATCCCCCATTCCTCCAAACTAGGGCCATGGAATATCAAGATATTCATTGGCCCTTTGTTTCTCTTTATTCAACAGCCGCCAAAGAGATGCAGCAGCAGCAGCAGAAATGGCATCACTGGCAGCAGCAACAGCAGCAGCAATACCCACAGCCATGGAGTCTGGCCATCAACAGGACAGCACATCTTCTTCTGGGAGCCCTCCCTCGCATCATCAGCGTTTGACGGTAAGTTTTTATTTCCAAAATCCATCATCTCTGTAATATATGTCTATTCATTGCCTTTTATTTCAAAACAGGAATCACAAGATGAAGAGGAGCTCCCAGAAGAAGAAGGAAGGGGTGGACAGACACCTGGAGTGGGCTCACAATTGGTAAGTTTTTTGCATCAAACGCAGAAACACAACATCACACTACACACAACACATAGAAAACAATGTTCTGCAGACCACACACAGCAAACAAATGCCTACATCCAAAGACATAACATTTTTTGTTTTCTTCTCTAGTCTTCCCAATCTGGTGCTCGGCCAAGAGGTCCTCGCAGTGCCTCCCAGGGTCGTCGGCGACAGCAACGCGGCGGTCACCAGCGTGTAAGTATAAATATTTTTGCTTTGTTTTTTTGCACTTTTTATTTCATTTCTTTTGTGGAGGCTAATTATGTTATTTTTGTCTTTTTCTTTAACAGCCTTCACAGCGTGCTCCCGACTCTGACGGTGAGGATGGAGGGATTGATGTGGACCGCCTCATCGATCTCGTCAGAGAAAGGGAGCCGCTCTGGAATATGGCTGACCGCCGCCACGCTGACCTGATCGTTACCCGACGACTCTGGGAGGAAATCTGTTCGCTCCTTGTGGGCCGCTGGGAGGACCTCGATGTTCGGGCCCAGATTAAAGAGCGTAAGTATATACAGTACCGGTTGCTTGATGTAAACCAGTGTTTCCCGAACTCCAGTCCTCGTGGTCCCCACGGATCATGTGTTCAGGATTTCTATTTACTATGGAAATCCTGAAAACATGACCCCTGGGGACCATGAGGACTGGAGTTTGTGAAACACTGATGTTGTATACTAACCACTCCTTTCTCGTTTCAGGGAACAGAATTGTGAATCGGTGGCGGTCTGTGAGGGATCGTTTCAAGAAGGAGTTCAATAAAGAGATGCGGGCCCCGAGTGGATCTGGAGGACGCAGGAGCAAGTACAAGTACGCACAAGCCCTGTCGTTCCTCCGGGAAACAATGCTCACCAGAAGGTAAATATTACACACCACATGTGAAAAAAATGTTAGATGTAACTTTTTTTTTTCAGCCAGGGCCATACCATGTCAGTATTTTAATTGTTTTTTTTTCTCTTTATTCCACAGCACGGTGAGCAGCACTCGGGAGCCTGCACGATTGGACCCTTCTGAGGCGATCCCTGAGGAGACCGGCACCGAGGGACACTTCGACCGCCCCGGTACATCTGCACCTTCCCAGCCTTCCCACACATTCGACCCATCTGTCCCATCCACCAGCACAGGATCATCGTGGCCGCCTACATTACATGAAGCTGCTGGTGCGGAGATCGCTTTCCCTTTACCCCACCCTTCTGCCCCTGCCACCTCTAGTACACCTGCGGGTACTGGGCGGCAGCGGCAGAGGGGTCAGGAAAAGAGTTATGCGCAAGAGTTCTTGCATCTGAATGCATCTTTCCAGAACTGTCTAAAAGTCTTGTCAGAGCAAATCTCCGCAGGCTTTCAGCAGATCAACTCCAGCATTCTGGAGGTGAAGACACTTCTGCAAACCATACATTCAGAAGCAAGATCTTCGCCAAACCACACCTTTTTCAGGTCTGTTGTGGAGCGCATGGCAACACTATCTCCTACCCAGCAGATGCATGTAATGCATTCGTGCCACGGTGCTCTACAGCAGGTTACCTCCCAACCTCCACCTCCCACCACTGTAGTTCCTCCACCTGCACCCCCTCCAGCCACTTTCCATCCTCCCCCTCCTATTACATCTGCACCCCCTCCAGCCACTTTCCATCCTCCCCCTCCTATTACATCTGCACCCCCTCCAGCCACTTTCCATCCTCCCCCTCCTATTACATACCAGCAACCTCACCAGTACCAGCAACCTCCCCAGTACCAGACATCTCCCCACTTCCAGCAACCTGCCCCGTACCAAACTCCTTCCCCGTACCAAACTCCTTCCCCATACAACTTTCCATCAACATCATCTGCTCCTACAGTCCCTGCCCAACCCTCCACTCCACCGCCCACCACCTCTTCTGCCTCCCACATGTCCACCCATTCTGTAGCTTTTTCCACACCTTCACCTCTAACTGTTCCTTCCCCACCACGATCCCAGTCCTCTCTCCACACACCCAGTGTCGAAGTGTCCCGCAGCCCCTCCAGCAGTATTTCCACCCCACAGTACACAGATTTGTAATGTGTGTTTTTTGTAATAAAAATGCCCATTGGGTTTAAAACCTTTATTAAAAAAGTTTTTTGCACTTTAAAAACATTTTACAAAAAAAAAAAAAATTTTAAATAAAAGTTAAATTATCGTTTCACAATGGTTGTCTGTCATTTCTTTCTGCGGCGAACTATGTTTAAAAAAAAGGTTAAATACAGGGTATTTCAAAGGTAAAAAGGTATTCAAAACCAGGTATATAACTGTGGGTAAATTTTAGCTTTTTGCCACAGTTGTGTTCCTGGTTGTGTTTGAAGCAAAGTATTTCACCTAAAAAGTTGTGTTTATTGTTGGTGATTTCCTACCAATGTACACAACTTTTGTTAAAAGGTGAAATACTTTGCATAAAACACAACCAGGTACACACCTGTGGCCTAAAGGTAAAAATAGTAAGACCATGACAAGATAGCCAACTTTGGTTGGCAAAGGTATATACTGTTGGTCCAGAAGGTACACAAGTTTGGTTAGGGCACAAATCTTTCACACTCTGTCATCCCAGTGTACTCTGCCTTGAGGTGACATAAAGTATAGTGGAAAATTGTCCCTGAAACCGTCACAGAACTTCTAGTGGTAATATTTCCAATGACAACATCCATCTTCGCCAGTAACTTGCTCTTCTCTCCAACCTGCACTTTCTTCTCTACAACCTGTCAAAGAAGGGCTGTAGGAACATGCTATATATAGTTTTCCAGTAGCCAATCCCGTTCGGAAGGCCACAAGGGTCAATTTTAAAAACCGGATCCGGCGTAATCCGTCGAAAAACGGATAGAAAAACGGATGAACCGGATGAGACGGATCCGGTTTTGTCTGTCAAGAACAAGACGGATCCGGCAGAAAACCGGATCCGGCACATCAGGTTTTACAAAACATTTGCCGGATCCGGCATTCCGGCACGACGCCGGATCGCGCCTGACGCCGAAAACCTGATGTGTGAAAGTAGCCTAACAGTGGTGTTTTTTCTTTGGGTTAGGATTAGCTGGGGTAGGGTTAGGGTATATGGTTAGTAGGGTAAGGTTTAGGGTTAGTAGGGTTAGGGTTAAGGGTTAGGGTTAGTTAGGGTTATGGTTAGGGTTAGTTAGAGTTAGGGTTATGCTTATGGATAGTAGGGTTAGGGTTAGAGGTTAGGGTTAGGGTTAGTTAGGGTTAGGGTTATGCTTATGGTTAGTAGGGTTAGGGTTAGGGTTTAGGGTTAGGGTTAGAGTTAGGGTTAGGAGTTAGGGTTAGCTAGGGTTAGGGTTATGCTTATGGTTAGTTGGGTTAGGGTTTAGGGTTAGGGTTAGGGGTTAGGGTTAGCTAAGGTTAGGGTAATGCTTATGGTTAGTAGGGTTAGGGTTATTAGGGTTAGGGGTTATGGTTATGGTTAGTAGGGTTAGGGGTTAGGATTAGTAGGGTTATGGTTACGCTTATGCTTATGGTTAGTAGGGTTAGGGGCTAGGGTTAGGGTTTAGGGTTAGTAGGGTTAGGGTAAGGGTTAGGGGTTAGGGTTAGTGGTTAGGGTTAGTTAGGGTTAGGGTTAGTGATAAGGGTTAAGGGTTAGGGGTTAGGGATAGTTAGGGTTAGGGTTAGTGATTTTACATTATTAAATTAAAACTACCAGTGGTGGTGTCAATATGCCCTTTGACTGACATGTGTCTGCGTTCAGCTCACCTTGCTTTGCAGGGAGTTTCCAGGAGCACCAAGTGGAGGAACAGATACACTCCCTTTAAACCATGCTTAGTCTTCATCTGCTTTCTGATTTCCGATTTCTGATGTGAAAAAAATATCGGAATCGGAAATCGGAATTCCGATATCGCAAATATTGGGCCGATTTCCGATATTTCAATATCGGAAAGCTCATCCCTAGTCAGCAACCTCAATACCACAAATATGTGGAAACATGTGCGGACCAAGCACATGGTGGAGTTACAAAGACACACTGAAGACGTAGGCCAACCTACAGCACCACCTACCACCTCTTCAGCTCGTGTTGTAGCCTTTTCCTCCAGCTGACACACAGCTGGTTCGGCTTCCTCACAGGATCACCATGGAAGAACCTCTGGCACTGTTGTACAGAGACCCAGTGTAATTCCACCCACAGCACCACGTTCCCTGTCATCCTCACACTCCCAGGCCACTCTACAGCCATCGGTAGCACAGGCATGGGAGAAAAGGTGGCCATACTCAGCAAACCATCCCCGAGTACAGGCTCTGAATGCTGGCATTGCAAAACTACTGTCCCTTGAAATGCTCTCATTCAGGTTGGTGGAGACTGACACCTTCCATAACTTCATGGCATTGGCAGTACCACAATACAACATGCCCAGCCGCTTTTATTTCAGCAGGCAAGCCATCCCTGCCCTGCAAAAGCATGTGGAGGGAAAAATTAAACATGTGCTACTAAAGGCCGTCAGTAGCAAGGTCCACCTGACCACCGATGCGTGGACCAGTAACCATGGACAGGGACGATACCTTTCCCTCACTGGCCATTAAATGTTGTGGAACCGAGTACAGATCTTGAGAGTGGCGCTGTACGTGTTCTGCCAACTCCAAGGATTGCAGGAATCCAGTCTGTACACATTGACTCCTCCTCATACTCCAGTTCCTCTGAATCAGCGCTGCAGGAGCCGTCACGGCCTACTTCCACATAGACCCGTGAACGCTTACCTGTTATGACCGATATGAGCACAGCCGTGGCCAAACTTCAAAAGGCCGTACTGAAATTAATTTCTTTGGGGAATCGAAGCCACACAGCGCAGGAGCTCTGGAATGCCATCAAGCAGGAGAGCGACGTGTGGTTTGTGCCAGCGAATCTCCAGCCAGGCTTGATAGTGTGTGACAATGGCCAAAATCTGGTGGCAGCTCTGGGCCTAGGCAACCTCACTCACATCCCATGTCTGGCACATGTGCTCAACTTGGTCGTGCAGAGTTTTTTGAGGGACTATCCGGATCTTGATGCACTGCTGCACAAGGTCCGCGTAGAGTGCTCTCACTTGTGGCATTCCAGCATGGCAAGATCGCACATTGCAGCTCTGCAGCGCCGATTACGCCTTCCGGAACATTGCATCATGTGTGACCTACCCACCATGTGGAATTCAACGTTATATATGTTGAAGTGGCTGTGTTAGCAGCAGGCAGCAGTAATGGAGTACCAGCTGCATCAGGTGCATACAAGTCGCACTACGCGCCATTCACACTTCACCACCACTGAGTGGGCCTCTATGAAGGACATCTGCCATGTTTTGCGTACCTTCGGTGATTCCACGTGGATGGCGAGTGCAGATGATGCACTAGTAAGCATGACTGTCCCCCTTATCTGCCTGCTTCAAAAAACACTGCCAGCACTAATAGAGGAGGTTTTGGAAGAGGTGGAGGATGAGGAGTCACAAATGCCATCTGCTTCTGGACAGTCTACGCAGCGTGGTTCCTCACAAAGGCCTAGGCAGGGGACACTTTGTGAGGAGGAGTCAATGGAGGAGGAAGACATCTCTCCAGAGGAGGGAGGTTCACAATGCTCTAGTAGTCAGTATGTAGAGCGAGGGTGGGGCGAGGCAGAGCAGGCAGAGATGACGCCTCAAGCAGGGGACAGCGTTTCTTGGCCAGTTGGAAGTCTGCAGCACATGGTTGATTTCATGCTGCAGTGCCTGCGAAACAACCGCCACATCGCTCACATTCTCAGCACGGCTGATTATTGGGTGTGCACCCTCCTAGATCCTCGCTACCGGGACAACTTACAAAGCCTCATAACACCTTTGAACCGGGAGCGTAAAATGCGGGAGTACCAAGACAAACTGGTGCATTCCATCATGTTCTCCATTCCACCCGAGAGCAGTGCTGCTAGTGCTTTACAAAGCAGCTCTGTGCGTTGAGGCAGTGGAGGAAGCACTGCACAAAGAGGGAGCAGAAGCAGCACCTCAGCACAAGGCAAGACCAGTATTGCCCAAATTTGGCAAAGTTTTGTGTCCCCGCCACAAATGTCTACACCATCACAGACGGCTCCAGTCAGCAGGAGGCAACGTTTCCGTCAGATGGTGACAGACTACATGTCTTATTCTCTCAGTGTACTCCCAGACAGCTCTTCCCCTTTCAAGTTTTGGGTCTCTAAGCTGGATACATGGCCAGAGCTTAGCCAGTATGCATTGGAGGTGCAGGCTTGACCTGCTGCTAGTGTATTATCAGAACACGTCTTTAGTGTGCAGGTGGGGTACTAACAGACAGTCGCATGTGATTATCCTCAGATAACGTTGACAGGCTTACTTTTCTGAAAATGAACAAGGCCTGGATCTCGCCAGAATTTGCCAGTCCTCTTCCAGATTAAATAATTGGTTGGCAACAATATCCAGGTCACCTGTTGTGTTCATGTTTCTACCACCTGAACTGTAATCCCTGGGCTCCAACGCCGCCAGTTGCTGCTCAGAATTGCCATCTGCACAGAAAAACACTAGCTCCTGTGTTAGTGGGGTTCAGTTATGTAGGCTGCTCCCCTGCTGTGTGTCCGGCAATATCTCCTGCTCCGTCCACATTCACACAACATCAGATATTAAACTTGCTCCAATTAGGCCTCAACCTACACCCTGATTGACCCTGGGCTCCAACACGGCCAGTTGCTGCTCAGAAGTGCCGTCTGCACAGAGAAAAACACTAGCTCCTGTGTTAGTGGGGTTCAGTAATGCCAGCTGCTCCCCTGCTGTGTGTCCGGCAATGTCTCCTGCTCCCTCCACATTCACATTACATCAGATATTAAACTTGCTCCAATTAGGCCTCAGCCTACACCCTGATTGACCCTGGGTTCCAACACTGCCAGTTGCTGCTCAGAAGTGCCATCTGCACAGAGAAAAACACTAGTTCCTGTGTTAGTGGGGTTCAGTAACGCCAGCTGCTCCCCTGCTGTGTGTCCGGCAATGTCTCCTGCTCCCTCCACATTCACACTACATCAGATATTAAACTTGCTCAAATTAGGCCTCAGCCTACACCCTGATTGACCCTGGGCTCCAACACTGCCAGTTGCTGCTCAGAAGTGCCGTCTGCACAGTCAACATATGCTCCAGTGTTATTGGGGTTCAGTAATGTCAGCTGATCCCCAGCTGTGTGTCCGGCAATTTCTCCTGCTCTGTCCACACTCACACAACTACAGATTTTAAACTTGCTCCAATTAGGCCTCTGCCTCCACTCTGTTTGTACTAATTGACCCTGGGCTCCAACACTGCCAGTTGCTGCTCAGAAGTGCCATCTGCACAGTCAACATATGCTCCAGTGTTATTGGGGTTCAGTAATGTCAGCTGATCCCCAGCTGTGTGTCCGGCAATTTCTCCATCTCTGTCCATACTCACACAACTACAGATTTTAAACTTGCTCCAATTATACCTCTGTCTCCACTCCATTTGTAGTATATACCCTGGGTTCCAGCACCGCCAACTGGTTCCCAGCAGTGTCTTTGGCACGGGTACTCCCTCCTGCCCAGCCTGGTTCCAGCTGTTTCCGGGTAGTGTCAACATCACTTTGCCACCAATACGTTGTCCTGTCGTGTTGCGGTCGGGTTAGCCGACTCTATTGTGCCTGCAGTTTAGGTGCTTCCTATGAGGGCTGTGGGATCTGGCAATAAAGGCTGGTTCCGTAGTGCCAATAGGACAAGCACCCCCTGTAGGACTGTGGGTTTCGGTAACTGCGGCCGGTTCGCGGCCTTGCAACTTTGTTTTTCATGGGTACCTTCTGCGACCCATCCGGGTTCCAGTACCGTCAGCTGGTTCTCGGCAGAGCCTTTGGCTTAGGTGCCTCCTTCTCAGTATCCGAGTTCCAGGAATGTCTGCTGGTCCTTGGTAGTGCTTTGTAGCACAGGTACCTCCTGCTTAATAACCGGGTTCCAGTACCATCAGCTGGTCCTCGGTAGTGCCATTGGCTCTAGTTCCTTCTGCTGCCCCTCCGGGTTCCAGCACCGTCAGCTGGTCATCGGTAGTTCCATTGGCTCTTGTAGCTTCTGCTACCCATCCAGGTTCCAGCACGGTCAGCTGGTTCTCGGCAGTGTCTTTGGCACAGGAACTCCCTCCTTCCAAGCCTGGTTCCAGCATGCCAGCTGTTTCCGGGTAGTGTCAACGTCACTTTGCCACCAATACGTTTTCCTGTCGTGTTGCGGTCGAGTTAGCCTACTCTTTGGTGCCTGCAGTTTAGGTGCTTCCTATGTGGGCTGCGGGATCTGGCAATAAAGGCTGGTTCCGTAGTGCCAATAGGACAAGCACCCCCTGTAGGACTGTGGATTTCGGTTACTGCGGCCGGCTCACGGCCTTGCAACTTTGTTTTTCATGGGTACATTCTGCTGGCCATCCGGGTTTCAGTACCGTCAGCTGGTTCTCGGCAGTGCCTTTGACATAGGTGCCTCCTTCTCGGTATCCGAGTTCCAGCAACGTTGGCTGGTCCTTCGTAGTGCTTTCTGGCACAGGTACCTCCTGCTTGGTAACCGGGTTCCAGTATCATCAGCTGCTCCTCGGTAGTGCCATTGGCTCTTGTTCCTTCTGCTGCCCCTCCGGGTTCCAGCACTGTCAGCTGGTCCTCGGAAGTTCCATTGGCTCTTGTTCCTTCTGCTACCCATCCGGGTTCCAGTACCGTCAGCTGGTTCGCGGCAATGCCTTTGGCTTAGGTGCCTCCTTTTCGGTATCCGAGTTCCAACAACGTCTGCTGGTCCTTGGTAGTGCTTTCTAGCACAGGTACCTCCTGCTTAGTAACCGGGTTCCAGTACCATCAGCTTGTCCTCGGTAGTGCCATTGGCTCTTGTTCCTTCTGTTACCCATCCGGGTTCCAGTACCATCAGCTGGTTCTCGGCAGTTCCTCAGCCTTCTTGTACATTCTGCTATATTTCCAAGTTCAAGCCTTTTGAAATGGTTTTTGGTAATCACTCTGGATCTCAATGACGATGACCCTGAAGATGACGACCCTGAAGACCACCCCGAAGAAGACGACCCCGAAGACGATGACTCTGAAGACGATGACCCTGAAGACCACCCCGAAGAAGACGACGACCCCAAAGATGACCCTGAAGATGATAACCCTGAAGACCACCCCAAAGAAGACCAAAAGATGACCCTGAAGGAGATGAGTGCAGCACGGTGGCTCAGTGGTTAGCGCTGCAGCCTTTCAGCGCTGGGGTCCTGGGTTCGAATCCCACCAAGGAAAACATCTGCAAGGAGTTTGTGTGTTTGCGTGGGTTTCCTCTGGGTACTCCGGTTTCCTCCCACACTCCAAAGACATACTGATAGGGAATTTAGATTGTGAGCCCCATCGGGGACAGTGATGAAAATGTGTGCAAACTGTAAAGCACTGCGGAATATGTTAGCGCTATATAAAGATTATTTACTAAGATTATTTATTATAAGATGACCAAGAGGACAAAGAACATGAAGACAACCACCAAGATACAGACCAACAAGAGACAGAAGACCAAGAAGCAGAAGAACAAAAAACAGAAGAACATTAAGCATAAGACTAAAAGTCAGAGCAAAAGATATTATCTAAATTATAAGCAGAAGAAGACTAAGCAGTGTGTGGGGGTGAGTCCGTTCCTCCTCGTGGTGCCTCTGGAAAATGCCTGCTGCAGGCCAAACTGAACGCGGACAAATCCTGTTGTAAATCTTTTGTGACAGGCAGAACGGAAGGTGTAATCTTCAAACTTTTATAGATAACAACTACAGGAATGTCTGTCACAAATAAGAATATGATGAAGAAGAAGAATAGGAAGAAGATGGAGAAGTAGAATATGAAGAATAATAATAGTTGAATAAGAAGAATATGAAGAATGTAAAAAAAAAGAATAATAGGAAGAAGGTGAAGAAGAAGAAGATGAATAAGGTGAAGAAGAAGTTGATGAAAAAGATGCTGCTGCTGCTGCTGAGGATCATGAAGGAGAAAGTGTGGGAGAAGTAAAAAAGAAGGTGAAGAGCATGGAAGTAGTGAAACATACATATCTGACAAAATATAAAAAAAGTTAACATAGTCAATATCTTTGTAACTCCGAACGTCTTAAAAAAAAAAATTATTCCTGCTATTCCATTTGATTGGGCTAAACCTCTATGCCTTTAATGTCTCCTCCACCTCCCCCAATACATTCTACATTATTCTTAGTTGTTTTCCTTCATGTAGAATTATCCTACAAGGAAAGAAAGGGTTTATTTTAATTCCGATATTTCTGTTTTCAAACATTTTTATTGGATTTTAGTAAATAACAAGGGTTAGGAAAAGGGGAGGGAAAGAAGGGAAAGAAAGGGAAAAGGGTGGGAAAGAGGATTAAGGGAATAAAAAGTAGAGAACTCAAGTCTTTTTAACAATGCCATACAAGTACATGAATATACATAAGTAATGTATCAAAACCCATACAATGCACATACTGTATATATGAAGCCAAGTTAGCGAATTCAAACCGCACCAAGTATAATTAAGTGTTACAGAATTTAGCGTTCCAAACCTTCCATTTGTTGGAATATCTGATTAATCCATCATTAACGGTTGCAAATCTCTTTTCTATGGAACTATGCTGATGAAGTCTGTCCAAAATTTCACAAAATAATGGTGGGTCAGATTTTTTCCACCAGTAAGCAATTGTATTCTTTACTACTAGAAAGATATGTATGATAACAAATTTAACTGACGGGTCAACAAGTTCCAAGTCTAGAGACAGCAAAGCTCTTTGGGGAGTGATATTGAAATTTTGGAAAAAGGAATTGATATGCAGTGAAACTCTGTTCCAAAGATCTTTAATCTTCGGGCAGCCCCAGAACAGGTGAAAAAGGTTTCCTTGTTGACCACAGTTCCTCCAACAAAGGGGAGAATGCTCCTGGTTTATATGCGATAATCTAATAGGGGTGAAATACCACCTGGTTAGAATCTTGAAATATGATTCGTGAAGAGTCATTGAAATATTAGACTGGAAGGTATATTTGATGGCGCTATCCCATTGCCTGTCTTCTATGGCCACATTCAATTCAGACTCCCACCTCCTCATGTATGTGTTTTTGGAGCTAACCACATCACCATTGAAGAAGTTATATAAATTTTTTAAACTCCAAATATTTTTGTTATTAGCATTGCACAGCAATGATACCAATATCTCCAGGTTAATGTTTTTGATTTTTTTAAGTTTCTGAATGTACTCCTTTAGGATTAAAAAGGGCACTAATTCGGAAGATGGCAAGTTATACTTAGATTTAACATTACTAAAGGTGAGAAATTCGTCTCCCTCGTAGAGGCTTCCAACTCTTTTAATATCTGAACTAAGCCAAGACTCCGACAGAGGAATGTTGTATACAGAGACAAGTAGGTGTAAAGGGAATTTCCCAAATTGGACCCGATTGTTGTACATTTTTGAAGGCTTTAAGAATATTCTCCATGCAAGTATGATTGGCTTAAAAATTGGGTGGGATGAGATCAGCCTCGGGTAATGGAATATAAAATTAAAGAAATGCTCTTTTGCTGATACATGTCTACCCACATCATCTTCCAAGTCAGTCCAGGCAGGTTGAATCTTGTCACAAAACCAGAACCAGCTTTGTTTGATTAAGAGCGCCTGATAATACGCATGTATATTTGGCAAACCTGAGCCTCCATTATGTTTGTTTTTATACAGTAAGTCTCTCGAGATTCTAGCCTTTTTCCCTCCCCAAATAAAAGAATTAATCAAATTTTGAATCTTATTGATGAATTTATGAGGGATAGTCAAAGGCAAAGCCCTAAAGAAGTAGAGAATCTTCAGCAAAGTAATAGTTTTAATAGTCAATATTCTTCCAAATAAAGAAAGAGCTAGTCGAGCATGGAAAGAAGTGTCGAGAGAGACAATCCTGAGGATCTCATTCAAGTTTGTTTTAATAATATTCGGTAGATTACTAGTTATAGTTATCCCCAGGTATTTTACCCCTTTTTCATCCCAGGTGAACTCATTCTCCTTCCTAAGCTCTTCAATCTCCAGGTTGTCCAAATTAAAAGTCAGATAATTAGATTTATTTTTGTTGACCTTAAAATAGGAGGCCCTAGTAAAGAGCTCCAATTCCAAAGTCAATGCAGCGATGGATTTTCCAGGATCGAGTAGAGTCAAAAACAGGTCATCCGCAAATAAACCAATTTTATACTCGCGATGTTGAGTTCTAAAACCCTGAATATCAGTATTAGATCTGATTCTCTCAGCAAGGGGTTCAATGGCCAGGACGAACTGAAGAGGTGACAAAGGGCAGCCCTGCCTTGTGCCGTTAGAAATGGCAAATTTTACAGACAGGAAATTATTGGCGTATATTCTTGCACTGGGCGCCGAATAAAGTGCAAAAATTGAAGACAGAAATGTATGGTCGAAACCGAATTTTTCAAGGGTGGCTTTGAGATATGACCAATTCAGCCTGTCAAATGCTTTTTCGGCGTCCAGTGTCAAAAAAACCGCTTGACAGCCAGATAACTCAATTTTATTTATCAGATATATCACTCTCCTTGTCCCATCCGAAGCCTGACGCCCCTTTATGAAGCCGATCTGATCATCTGAAAGTAGAGATGGTAAGATATTCTTTAAACGGTCTGCTAAAATTTTAGAGTAAATTTTGACATCGCTATTGATCAATGATATTGGCCTATAACTCTGAATCCTCTCAGGATCTCCCCCCCCTTGGGAATCATGATAATTGTCGCTTCCAACATTTCTTTTGGGAACGAGCCCCGAGAGGATGTAGCTTCAAAGACCGACACCAAATGGGGAGCGAGAAGACCTGAAAATGACCTAAAATATTCATTAGAAAAACCATCTGGTCCTGGAGCTTTCTGGGTCTTGGGTCTGTTAATGGTGTCAATCACTTCTTTTTCATTAAAAGAGCCATTAACAAAGTCAAGATCTGCCGAAGATATCTTGGGCAAATTAATGCTAGAAAGAAAAGCATTAATAGATCCTGTGTCCACACTGGGAGTACTAGGGTCTTCCTTTAAGTTGTACAAATTATGAAAGAACTCTGCAAAGGAGTTGACTATATCCTTAGGGTGTATTAGGGCAGGGGTCCCCAACCGCCGGTCCGCGGCCCAGCACCGGGCCGCTGCAGTGCCCTTGCCGGTCCGCGGACACAAGGGGAGCCTGTGGCGGTCAGTGGCGTAGCGGGGGCTGGGGCGGCGCGCAGCAGCTCTTAGCGGCGGGCAGGGAGCGATCAAGCAGCTCCGCTGCCTGCAAGAGGGAATAGCAGGAGCGGAGCTGCAAGGACCCGTCCAGCTTCCTGCCCGCCGCCCGCGCTTCCTGTCTCTGACTGACACAGAGAGGAGCGCGGCCGCTGCTGTGTCAGTGCGAGGAAGCGCGGGCGGCGGGCAGGTGAGAGGAGAGAGGTGGTGTCTGTGTGTATGTCTGTCTGTCTGTGTGTGTGTGTATGTCTGTCTGTGTGTGTGTGTATAATGTGTGTACATGTATGTCTGTGTGTGTGTTGGTCTGTGTTTGTGTAGCCTGGCCCTGGAGGAGATGGGGACATGAGGAGAAGGCCATGAGGGGAGTGATGGGGTGAAGGCAATGATGGGGAGAGGGGAGTGATGGGGTGAAGGCAGTGATGGGGAGAAGGGAGTGATGGGGTGAAGGCAATGATGGGGAGAAGGGAGTGATTTGGTGAAGGCAATGATGGGGAGAAGGGAGTGATGGGGTGAAGGCAATGATGGGGAGAGGGGAGTGATGGGGTGAAGGCAGTGATGGGGAGAAGGGAATGATGGGGTGAAGGCAATGATGGGGAGAAGGGAGTGATGGGGTGAAGGCAATGATGGGGAGAGGGGAGTGATGGGGTGAAGGCAATGATGGAGAGACGGCAGTGATGGGGTGAAGGCAATGATGGGGAGAAGGGAGTGATGGGGTGAAAGCAATGATGGGGTGAAGGCAATGATGGAGAGACGGCAGTGATGGGGTGAAGGCAATGATGGGGAGAAGGGAGTGATGGGGTGAAGGCAATGATGGGGAGAAGGGAGTGATGGGGTGAAAGCAATGATGGGGAGAAGGGAGTGATGGGGTGAAGGCAATGATGGGGAGACGGCAGTGATGGGGTGAATGCAATGATGGGGAGATGGGAGTGATGGGGTGAAGGCAATGATGGGGAGACGGCAGTGATGGGGTGAATGCAATGATGGGGAGATGGGAGTGATGGGGTGAAGGCAATGATGGGGAGACGGCAGTGATGGGGTGAAGGCAATGATGGAGAGACAGCAGTGATGGGGTGAAGGCAATGATGGAGAGATGGCAGTGATGGGGTGAAGGCAATGATGGGGAGAGGGGAATGATGGGGTGAAGGCAATGATGGGGAGACAGCAGTGATGGGGAGAAGGCAATGATGGGGAGAAGGGAGTGATGGGGTGAAGGCAATGATGGGGAGAAGGGGGTGATGGAGCACTTATTCAAAACCTATGGTGAGTTGAGTCACATTATAAATGTTATTTAATTATAAGTATGCACTGCTACACTACAACCGTGTCCATAGCCCCGCCCCCTTATGACCAAAGCCCCGCCCCTGCCACACCTCCATCCCCGCCCTGCCGGGCCATGGAAGAATGGTCTTGCTTGAAACCGGTCCCCGGTGCAAAAAAGGTTGGGGACCACTGTATTAGGGTTTTACCTGCAGGTGTAATAATTTTGTTAATTCTCCTATTGATTCTCTCCTTCTTTAATCTAGCCATCATGAATTTAGTAGGTCTATTAAGGGATGTGTAAAACTTGAATTTAGAGGCCCTAATCATACCGTCGTATTCCAGTGTAATTTCAGACCTCAGTTTTTGCCTAAGTCCCAAAATCTCTGCTTGGATAGTGGAGGAAGGAGTTTGTAAACTGATCTGTTGTTGTTCTTTCTTACTGATTTGGGCCTGAAGATTAATGATATTTTCTCTACTTTTCTTCTTATTTCTGGACGCAATCTGAATAAGGCCACCTCTGATAACTGCCTTATGCGCGTTCCATAAAGTGAAAGCGTTTATTTCGGGGGAAGCATTCTCTCTAAAATAATTAGTAATTAGGTCCTCAATTTCCTGCCTGTATTCTGGAGTCTTAAGTAAATTTGGATTATATTTCCAAAGGTATGTATTTTCGGAAATCGGGCCTAAAGAATTCCGATATTTCTGTCCCATTGACTTGCATTGGTTTCCGGTATCGGAATCAGCGATATCCGATATTTTTTGGGTATCGGTCTGATCCAATCTGATCCGATATTTCCCGATATCGTAAGGTATCACTCAACACTAGCCTTGACCAAGTAGCTCCCCTCACCCTCGGAACCTCCAAGCACAGAGTAAAACAGCCCTGGCTCACATCAGAAACTTGATTTCTCCAGCGATGCTCTAGGAGTGCTGAATGTTTGTGGTGGAAAACTCGCACACCAGAGGACTTCATCCACTTCAAATTTCTGTTAAGAACCTATAACTCTGCCCTCACCTCGCCAAACAGACCTACTACATCACCCAGATCTCCTCACTATCCAACAACCCCAAAAAACTTTTTGACACCTTTTTCGCCTTCCTCAGGCCAAAAGCACAAGCCCCTATCACAGACATTTGTGCTGATGACCTGGCCTCCCACTTTATAGAGAAAATAGATAATATCCATCAGGAAATCAGCTCCCAGCCACCAGGTGCTATGACTCCCTGCATTTCCCCTGGCTCATTCTCCACATTTGATCCCATCACAGAAGAAGTCTTCAGACTCCTCTTTTTTTCACAACCGAGAACATGCACTACTGACCCCATTCCCTCACATCTCCTCCAGTCTCTCTCCAGTCGTCACTAGTGTTGAGCATTCCGAGATACCACAAGTATCGGGTATCGGTCGATATTCGCTGTATCGGAATTCCGATACCGAGTACCGATATTTATTCAGTATCGGATACCGGAATCGGAAGTCCCCATACCCATAATGCAATGAGCCACTGGTGTGGCTGTGATTGGCTACTGAAATGATGTCATCATGATGTGCGCATCAAGATGCGTGGTCTGTGCCGACTGTGGGGGGTCTGTGCCGACTGTCGGGGGTCTGTACGGGCCTCTCGGGGGTCTGTACATGCCTGTCGGGGGCCTGTGCCGGCTGCCGGTGGTCTATATGGGCCTCTCGGGGGCCTGTGCCGGCTGCCGGTGGTCTGTACAGGCCTCTTTGGGGTCTATACAGGCCTGTCGGGGGCCTGTCCCTGCTGTGGGTGGTCTGTACGGGCCTCTCGGGGGCCTGTGCCGGCTGTCTGGGGCCTGTACCAGCTGCCGGTGGTCTGTACGGGCCTCTCGGTGGCCTGTGCCGGCTGCTGGGGGCCTGTGCCGGCTGACGGTGGTCTGTGCGGGCCTGCCGGGGGTCTTGTGTGTGTGCAGGCATCGTCCGATGGGACTACAAAAAAAAACATACTACATGCATACTACATATATACTACATTCATACAACATACATACTACATACATACTTCATATATACTACATTCATACAACATACATATATACTGCATACATGCTACATATATACTACATTCATACAACATACATACATACTACATATATACTACATTCATACAACATACATACATACTACATACATGCTCCATACATACATACTACATTCATACAACATACATACATACTACATACATACTACAAATATACTACATTCATACAACATACATACATAGTACATATATACTACATTCATACAACATACATACTACATGTATACTACATTCATACAGCATACATGCATACTACATACATGCTACATATATAAAACATTCAAACAACATACATACATACTACATATATACTACATCAATACAACATACATACATACATACATACTACATAATACATACATACTACATATATACTACATTCATACAACATACATACATACTACATACATGCTACATATATACTACATTCATACAACATAGATACATACTACTTACTACATACATGCTACATATATACTACATTCATACAACATACATACATACTACATACTTACTTCATATATACTACATTCATACAACATACATACATAGTACATACTGCATACATACAACATGCTACAGACATACAACATACATACATACTACATACTGCATACATACTACATACATACTGCATACAATACATTCATACAATACAGACATAGACATACAGTACATATAACATAGAGTACATACTCACCATCACTTGTCACTTTGATCCCCGAAGCCAGTGTCATCTATGAAAAAATATGAAAATAACAAACAAGCCATATACTCTCTGATCCGCAGAAATCCACGAGGGTCCCACACCAATTTCCCGTGGAGAACAGCAGCATCAGCTGATGTGACAGCTCTCTAGGGGCTTCAATAATCCAATGACAGGAGGTAGGTATCCTTCCGCACTGTATTCCTCTGCCACTGTAAAAAAATAGTCCCTATTCTCACTTTTGGCATTGCTGTGTGAGAAAGTTCCCACGCAGCTTTTGCCATAAAGTGAGACCAGGGACTATTTTTTTTACTGTGGCGGAGGAATACAGTGCGGAAGGATACCTACCTCCCGTCCCTGGATTCCTGGAGCCCTGTAGAGAGTGGTCGCATCAGCTGATGCTGCTGTTCTCCATGGGAGATTGGCGTGGGACACGCATGGATTTCTGCGGATCAGGGAGCATATTGTTTGTTTGTTATTTTCATATTTTTCCACAGATGACACTGGCTTCGGGGATCAAAGTGACAAGTGATGGTGAGTTTGTACTCTATGTTATATGTACTGTATGTCTATGTATGTATTGTATAAATGTATGTATGTAGTATGTATGCAGTATGTAGTATGTATGTATGTATGTTGTATGTCTGTAGCATGTTGTATGTATGTATGTATGTATGTAGTATGTATGTACTATGTATGTATGTTGTATGAATGTAGTAAGTATGTAGCATGTATGTAGTATGTATGTATGTTGTATGAATGTAGTATACATGTAGTATGTATTTAGTATATATGTATGTTGTATGAATGTAGCATGTATATAGTATGTATGTATGTTGTTTGAATGTAGTATATATGTAGCATATATGTAGTATGTATGTATGTTGTATGAATGTAGTATATATGTAGTATGTATGTAGTATGTATGTATGTTGTATGAATGTAGTATATATATAGCATGTATGTAGTATGTATGTATGTTGTATGAATGTAGTATATATGTAGCATATATGTAGTATGTATGTATGTTGCATGAATGTAGTATATATGTAGTATGTATGTAGTATGTATGTATGTTGTATGAATGTAGTATATATATAGCATGTATGTAGTATGTATGTATGTTGTATGAATGTAGTATATATGTAGCATGTTTGTAGTATGTATGTATGCTGTATGAATGTAGTATATATGTAGTATGTATGTAGTATGTATGTAGTATTGTTTTTTTTACATTCAACACATTAGCAGGATGATGGGACTACTACTGTCCCATCATTGGCTAATGTGTCAATCACTGTCATTGTAGCAGGCATCGCCCGATGGGACTTGTAGTCCCATCGGACGATGCCTGCACACACACAAGACCCCCGGCAGGCCCGCACAGACCACCGGCAGCTGGCACAGGCCCCCGGCAGCTGGCACAAACCACCGACAGCCGGCACAGGCCCCTGAGAGTCCCGTACAGACAACAGGCAGCCGGCACAGACCACCGACAGCTGGCACAGGCCCCCGAGAGGCCCGTACAGACCACCGGCAGCCGACACAGGCCCCCGGCAGCCGGCACAGACCACTGACAGCTGGCACAGGCCCCCGACAGTCGGCACAGACCCCCGAGAGGCCCGTACAGACTACCGGCAGCCGGCACAGGCCCCGACAGTCGGCACAGACCCCGAGAGGCCCGCACAGAGCCCGCCCGCACACTCAGACATGCACAGTGTCCGCCCACGCACCGCCCACATTCTTCCCCCCTCCAGAACAGGATGTACAAGGCAAGAAAGGGTTTTTTTAATTCCGATATTTCTGTCCCTTTGACTTGAATGGGACTTCCGGTATCGGAATGGGCGATACCGATACTTTTTGGGGTATCGGGCCGATCCAATCTGATCCGATATTTCTGAATATCGGATGGTATCGCTCAACACTAGTCGTCATAATTCATCTAACTGCAATCTTTAATCTCTCCCTCTCCTTTGGCATTTTCCCCTCCTCCTTCAAACACTCTATCATTACTCCTTACTCCATTATTAAAAAACCCGCTCTTGACCCATCCTGCACAAACAACTACTGACCAGTCTCCAATCTCCCTTTCATCTCTAAACTCCTGGAGCACCTAGTTTAATCCCACCTTACCTATTACCTCTCTACTCATTCACTCCTAGACCCTTCACAGTCTGACTTCCGCCCCCTACATTTGACAGAAACTGCACTCAAAGTGACCAACGACCTTCTGACAGCAAAATGTAATGGTAACCACTCGCTGCTCATTATTCTTGACCTTTCTGCAGCTTTCGACACTGTTGATCACCATCTCTTACTCTCTAGGCTCCAGTCACTAGGCATTAAGGACACTGCTCTCTCCTGGTTTTCTTCCCATCTTTCTGATCGCTCCTTCAGTGTTTTGTTCACCATCTCCAATACATCTCCTCTTCCTCTCACTGTTGGGGTACCTCGGCTCAGTCCTTGGCCCCCTTCTCTTCTCTCTCTACATGGCCCCAATTGGACAGATCATCAGCAGATTTGGCTTTCAGTACCATCTTTATGCTAATGACACACAACTATGCACGTCATACCCTGAACTTACCCCTGCTGTACTACAGAACGCCAGAGACTTCATGTCCGCAGTCTCCAACATCATGTCCGCTCTCTATCTGAAATTCAACCATTCCAAAACTGAACTATTTCTCCTCCCGCCATCTACTAACCTCCCTAAATCAGACATTTCCCTCTCCGTGGGTGGCATCATAATTACACGTCGGCAGCAGGCACTCTGTCTGGGTATTATGTTTCACACCAATCTCTCATTCACCTCCCATATACCATCTCTTGCCCACTCTTGCTGCTTACACCTAAACAAAATCTCTAGAATCCGGCCTTTTCTCACTATGGAGACAACAAAAACCCTCACTGTTGCCCTGATCCACTCCCACCTGGACTACTGTAATGCTCTATTAATTGGCCTCCCCCTAACTTGACTTAACTGTTATGATTGAGTCACCGTAGGAGGCAGACACAAAAATAGAAGCTACGTCCAGAAAACCAGAGAAGTTGGCAACTATCAGATTGCAGACCCCTGAACCTATCAACACAACTAGCAGTAGCCGTGGGGGGTTCCTATGATGCCCTAGACCCCTCGATCACAGCCGGAGAGGTAAATAGCCTAAAGACAGAAAAGGAAATCTAAACTGCCCCAGAGCAGACCCCAAAGTAAAAGACAGCCCCCCACATATAATGACGGTGAAGCAAGATGAAAAAACACTCACACAGATAGAAAGATAGGCTGAGCAAATGATGGGGCCCAAGCTAACTAAACAGAACAGGAAAGGAAGGTTGCTGTCTGCAATCTGCCAAAACCCTATCAAAGACATAAGCCAACAAGCTGATATGGAAAAAGACCCTGAAGCAGCTAGGCTTCAAAAACTAAATCAGCACTCAGGTATTTTCAGAAGACAGAGCTAAAGGAATTCAGCTCACCCCAGCAGGGAATGGCAGAAATCCAGAAAAACAAAGCAAAAAAAAGTCAAAGCACAAATGCAAAAAGCCGAGCAGAAAACTTAGCTTTAGAAGAGCAGGAATTCAGACTGGTCTCCAAGGATCCCACAGAGAAATCACCCGCAGGGCAGAAGGGCGTCGGCAGCCTTATTTCCAGTCAGTAACTCCACTCAGCCAGTCATCATTATCAAGCTCAGGTGTTTGATAATCAGGCTCACTACCTTTCTTTACCAGAAGAGGGAGTTCCTCGGGCCTCAGTAGTGAAGGGGAAAATGAACTCACAACACTTAACCCTCTCCAGTCCATTCTCAATGCAGCAGCCAGGGTCGTCCATCTGGCTAATCGGTACTCGGACACATCTGCTCTTCACTAGTCGCTACACTGGCTGCCCATTCATTATAGGATCCAATTCAAAGTACGTGTTCTCACCCACAAAGCTGTCCACAGTGTGAGTCCCCCTTATGTCTCCTCCCTCATTTCTGTCTATTGGTTTAGCCGATTGCTGTGCTCTGCAAATGACTTTCAACTAACCTCTGCACTAATCCATACCTCCCACTTCCGACTCCAAGACTTCTCCCGTGTTGCACCATTCCTCTGGAATGCTCTACCTCAAGAAATTAGGACCAGCCACAACTTGTACAGTTTTAGGTGCTCCCTCAAAATAAACTTGTTCAGAACAGCCTATCACATTCCCATTCCCTAATCAAAGTAATTTTATGTGTGTGTAGCCCATTCACTATCTCTATCTACCCCCTACTCCCTCAAGATGGCTGGACCATCATTGTAAATACACACCTGTATGTAGCTCCCTCATTTTGCTATATTATTGTATTATTGTTAACGTTGTTACTTATGACTGTTGCGCTGTGGAATATGTTGGCGCTATAAAAATGAAGATTATTATTAATATTATTTATTATTATAGTGATTTAAGTATTTCGTGCCAAGTAGTGCTCATAATAGAGAGTGGTGGCCACTCTTGCACAGGGGCCCAACGGAGGATTCTCCTGTTCTCCTGTGGGCCAGTCAAAGCCTGTGCGGAATCGACATCTCTCCCGACCATCAGCTGGTGCCCCATACATATTAGACCATCAGCTGAATCTATTAATATTGGAAATCAGGAGTGTCTGACTTCACCATGCTTTCTCATCCTGAATGGCATGAACATCACCGGTCCTGATGAATCAGGAACAAAGTGTGAACAGACCCTAATATATGCTAACCATTAACAAGTGCTATTGTAATGATATAATAATGTTATTCACTGTACTCGTCAGTAGTTTTAATGGTATGGCTGATTAGTATACATCACATGTACGTTTTTTATTTCCTTTGAGACAGCAAAAAAGGACTGATTAAAAAGTTCTCGTATATTAGAATTGTAAGTAGTGTTTCATATTTCCTCTTGTCTTTTTTTTTCCTTTTTATTACCACTGCTCCTATGTGAATTATGGCAATACATGGTAATTCAGAAGAGTCCACGATGCCTCTGGAAATACATTGCACATAGGGGAAAGCTGAAGGCAATTTTTTAAACAAGTTCACATGCTGTTGCATAACAGAGATATGTTGGCATTTGAGGCTGCAGTCGATTGCTGGGCTCGCAGAATGAAATAGAGATTGGATTACACTGAGAGTTGTTTATCACACAGATAATGGCCTTAGTGTACAAAGGAAGAAAACAGCATAAAACAGCCACACATCAAGCTGAAGGCCGCGGGATGCTTAGCTGCCATCACACAAACACTGAGTTGGAGTTTGCACAAGGAAAACACTCATTTTATCATCAGTGTGAGATGGTTCAAGACAGCGACCTTATCAAAATGTGTAAATTTCCCTGTATGAGGGTCGTAGAAGGGTAAATTTTATATATGGTAATAATCTCAACAAAATACATCCATTGAGTGACATCTTCCAGAAAAAAAAATAGAATTAAATATGCATTATACTGTAGCTATTGAGCAGAACACACTTGTGAATAACAGATATGCAGAAAGCGGAATGTCACAATCATTCAGCAGTCAGTGTATTATACTCTCTGTTCCTACAATAATGACAGCAAGATATTTTTTTGCCTATATAAATTATGATAAACTATAGATTTCAGAATTGACCAGATGCTAGGGGTGCACATGGCAACCATTAATATTTTGTTCCACCTTATTTTGCAGGCTTAATCTACCTTATGTGTACCCTGGCTCAGAGACCTGAGAATAACAGTGATGTGGAGTCCTGATAAAATTACATTGAAGGCACAGATTTGGAAAATGTCAAGTGCTAGTTTTAGGGTATGTGTGCTCATCACTGTAGATTATTGTCATGGTTATGTAAGTTAGAAGATCGGGCTGCGGGTACCTACTTGCCAGGACCGGAACTGTTGAGGCTGCCTTCCCTGTTTCCTGGGGGAAGGAATAGGGGACTGAACAGGCCCCATGACCCAGGAAGAGGGGGCATGTTTAGTCAGAGAACCTGGATGGAAGTTTAGTTAGAAAGCGCGTGAAGCGGCAGAGAGGCCCCCGCCATCAGCGTTTGAGCAGCAGGGCAGGTAGCGCGCTCTACACACGAACCACCGGCGCTGCAACGGACTGCAGCAGACAGACCCGGTGACCTTTAGACAGTTTTGGTTCAGGCAGGCAGCATGCAGCAGGCTGAGAGGAGTACTCCATCCACAGAACACAGGTGCTGCGCAGATCTGCATCCAGTAACCCCTGCCGCCAACCGCAGGGACTTGAGAGAGAGATGTGGTGCCCGGTGAGTACCAGAGAGCAAGGTGCCATATGTTCCATGTCCGTGAGTACAGTGCACGTGCCACATAAGAGAAACCTTGTATGGAACAGACACTTGCACGCTGATTTGCCAGTTGATACTTGCCAGTCTACGATGAACCTGGACAGCGCTGCGGCCTTTATTGACTCGGTCGCATCAACTTATGGACTACGGGCTCAGTGGAAGGTACCGGAGACCGACCTCTGCCGCCAGAAGACAGATCCTCATTGCCTACAGGACCTTCCTGGATAAGCACCATGCCAGCCGTTGTTGGCGCAATTGACTTCCCAGCAGGAGTCACAGTCTGAGCAACTTCTGACACGTTAGGTGTTTCACAAGAACTGCCGTTTCCTGATTCATTGCTCCTGAATTCTGCATATCATTTGCAAATTGAACCATTTATTCCCTCATTTAATTGTTTACCTCCCTGCGTGGAGTATTCCTCTGTTAAAGTAAAGTTATTAACTCCTGCTCTGCCTTCTGTCTGTCACTACATCCTGCGACCTGCTTAAAGTTGCATAGGTTGAAAAAAGACAAGGGTCCATAAAGTTCAACCTTTCTCCACCAATTCTAATTTTTTTATCATTAAATTATCTATATCCGACATTGCAAATCGTAATTTCTGATCACCTGCTGTGAATACTGCTGTTCTTCCTCCTCCTGCTCCTCATTCCCAAAACTGTCCCATCTGGACACTTGTGTGGATGACAGGACTGATATCTTTGCAAATGGTCTCTGTCCCTCCTGCTCCTTTTCCTCCTATCCCATAAACTCATTGATCATTGCATGAAGTGTTGTTTCCAGTTGGTAAACAAGTGGTATTGTAACTAGAAATGAGCAAACCTTTCAATGTTCGGTTCGATACATCGAACGTTTAGACATTTGCTGAACATGTTCGGCGAACAGCTCGACAAACGCGCCTGAACCTAAATTCAGTGAGAGATCAAGCCAAACTTATACACAACACCTTACACTTCCCAAACAGCTAAATTAGAGGCAGACACCATGAAAAGTAGCATTAAGTGGCTCACAGTAGAAATTTGCAAATGGCACAGCAGCAGTCAGCCATACGCCATGCATCAAGTATCAGGATTTGGGCCAGCATTTACAGATTGGAATTGAAGTTTCTGTGAGGACTTGGTGGTTAACATCTCCATTTTTTTCCAGCCACACGCAAATTTCACAAACATCAGTTTCATACAGTACTAGTGGTAGAAAAATGTAAGGAAAGTAACACATGTTGTTGACTGATCAATTGACCCACAGTAGAGCATTTTTAAATGGCACAGAAACAGTCAGCCATAGGCCATGCAGCAGGTATCAGGGTCTGGCCCAGCATTTACATCTTAGAATTGAAGTCTCAATGAGGACCTGGTGGTTAAGGGAGCAGTGTAAGCCTTCATAGCTAGGAGCCCTGATTACTCATGCAAGACCTCCAATTTTATGCCACACTCAGATGGCACAAACAACAGTTTCATACAGTACTCTTGGTAGAAAAACATAAGTAAAATCACACAGGATGTTGATGGAAAGTTCAGGCCTGCCTGTCTGGGAGCCCTACTTACACAGTCAACATACCAGATGGAGACCCAACTAGGAGTCTCTGTAAGGGGGTGGAATGATACTATTTCCTTGCTCTGCCTCCTTTAGTGTTCTAATGTTTTTATTATAATCCGGTGGTACTGCTACATATCGTCATGTATTACCACCCAGAATCAATGGCATTGCTACGCTGTTATATGTGTCACCATTTGCTGTAAATATGTTGTGTTTCATTGTAAAATGCTATGTTTTAGATAGGGAAAGTGTAGTGCACCCTTTGGACACTAGAGGGGGCACTTTAGTATATAGAGCTTTTAGTAGGGTAGGGTTAAGTGTAGGTGGGGCTGCCAGGGGTTAAGGCTAGGTTACAAGGAAGTTAGTTCAGACGGGGCCAGGGTGTCCAAAGTGTCCACATGGGCTATTGGCCCAAGACGGCTCGGCAGCCACACAATGTTAAGTAGCGACAGTCCAAGTTATCCATGGCTATTGGACATCAGTACAGTGAGCAAAAGCAGTAGAGAAGATGTGGCGACTCGTAGCCTGGGCAGATGCTTTTAGGGCGGGAGTCGGATGGAGTGAGGAACAGGAGGATGCTGTAACTTCACAGGGAGCAATACAGACTGGTCGGATGCTTTTCCAGAGGCAGCTAAACCAGGTGACGGATGATTTCAAGTCTGGGGCGAAACAGGCAGAAGGAGTTGTCATCATGGCAAGGTTAGGCCAGGGAGAAGCTGGGAAGCAGTCTAAGACTGTCCAGTCTGGGTACGTGCCGTTTAGAAGTGTCAGCAAAGTAGGGAAAGCTGAGGAAGCAAGTAACGACAGATGTGTTATCAATGATGTGCCAACTGTGGATATATTGTGTGAAGTTGTCAGTAAAGAAACCATTCAAGTTACCATGGACTGTGTCTCAGTTACTGGGAGTCGCCTCGGAGAGGGGACATCGCCGCTTGGGAAGTGCCCAGGGAGACCCGAACCTGGAAACGCAGGTACGCTGAAGAGTGGATTGTATTTTTCTGTGATGGATGGCCTGGACACTGATGCTTTAGTGTCTCTGGCCACGACTATAGTCCTGGCCGACCCTTACATCTCCACATTTCAAAAAATTATTGTCACACACTACTACTAAAGTAGTATAAATCTCCACAGAGTAGAAACAGTAGAATAGGCCTCTGTCACACCTTCTACTACAGGCTACCCACCAGAAAGAGACCTAACTTGGAGTTTCCACATTTAAAAAAATGATTGTCACACACCACTAAAGTAGAATCAATTTCAACACATTTGGAAGTCGCCTTGCTACACTCATCAGGAGAGCCTTAAACTAGAACAATGTGGGAAGGGAAGCAAAAGGCCAGAAAAAGCCATGTACCTGACAAATGCTATTGAGAACTCTGCTATTAGAAGTGGAAAGGAAGAACAAAGACAAAAGAATCTAAATAATACAAATTTTGGAGAAAGAGAAACCAATAACAAACTAAAATGTTTCTATGTTAATGCACAAAGGATGGGCAACAAACAAGGAGAATTGGAACTACTAACGCAGGAAACGAAATATGATGCCATTGGAATCACTGAAACTTGGTGGGACAATACACATGTTTGGAATACAAGACTAGAAGGATACAACTTATTTGCTAGAAACAGACTTGATAAATGAGGAGGAGATGTTGCATTGTAAGTTAGAAAAGCGTATATTTGCACAGAGATTGAAACTTCAGAGACTGGGAGTTCTGTGGAAAACAAGGACAGAACAATGGAAAGGACACCATTGTAGGCATTTACTACAAGAAAATAGGGGGGGAAGCCAGCACTGCTTAAGGTTAGGACGCATAAATTAGAGTGCATATGCACATAATGTCTAGCTGTATTCAAAAATGAGATATTTAGCAAAAAAATTGATCAATTCAATTGAGCCACCCCGCCGCGCCAAGGCAATCTCATATGGGGGGTCCTACTCTATATATTTTTAATAAATGCTGTGCCATTACGGCCTCCTAAATACACTTAGAGCATGACCACATCAAGTGCAATCTGTACCTGAACATTTACTGGATCGCTCCCATGAAGCCAGATGAAGCAAGTGCAGATGAAGGCCAACCAGGTCTGAACACAGACATATCAGGAATGGCCTCCACATATTGCCTGACCAGCAAACATAGATGAAGGGCGATGTTGGTCCAGACACAGGTGCACAATTAAATAAAGCTTGGGGCAGGGTGGGGCTGCCGTGTGTGTGCACAGCAGCCTAATCCATCACAATGAACACAGAAAATTATGGTAGACATAACCAAGCGTGCATGGCAACAGTGGTGGTCAGCCACAAACCAACAACAAGAAAATAGGGGGGGAAGCCAGCACTGCTTAAGGTTAGGACGCATAAATTAGAGTGCATATGCACATAATGTCAAGCTGTATTCAAAAATGAGATATTTAGCAAAAAAATTGATCAATTCAATTGAGCCACCCCGCCGCGCCAAGGCAATCTCATATGGGGGGTCCTACTATATATATTTTTAATAAATGCTGTGCCATTACGGCCTCCTAAATACACTTAGAGCATGACCACATCAAGTGCAATCTGTACCTGAACATTTACTGGATCGCTCCCATGAACCCAGATGAAGCAAGTGCAGATGAAGGCCAACCAGGTCTGAACACAGACATATCAGGAATGGCCTCCACATATTGCCTGACCAGCAAACATAGATGAAGGGCGATGTTGGTCCAGACACAGGTGCACAATTAAATAAAGCTTGGGGCAGGGTGGGGCTGCCGTGTGTGTGCACAGCAGCCTAATCCATCACAATGAACACAGAAAATTATGGTAGACATAACCAAGCGTGCACGGCAACAGTGGTGGTCAGCCACAAACCAACAACAAGAAAATAGGGGGGGAAGCCAGCACTGCTTAAGGTTAGGACGCATAAATTAGAGTGCATATGCACATAATGTCTAGCTGTATTCAAAAATGAGATATTTAGCAAAAAAATTGATCAATTCAATTGAGCCACCCCGCCGCGCCAAGGGAATCTCATATGGGGGGTCCTACTCTATATATTTTTAATAAATGCTGTGCCATTACGGCCTCCTAAATACACTTAGAGCATGACCACATCAAGTGCAATCTGTACATGAACATTTACTGGATCGCTCCCATGAAGCCAGATGAAGCAAGTGCAGATGAAGGCCAACCAGGTCTGAACACAGACATATCAGGAATGGCCTCCACATATTGCCTGACCAGCAAACATAGATGAAGGGCGATGTTGGTCCAGACACAGGTGCACAATTAAATAAAGCTTGGGGCAGGGTGGGGCTGCCGTGTGTGTGCACAGCAGCCTAATCCATCACAATGAACACAGAAAATTATGGTAGACATAACCAAGCGTGCACGGCAACAGTGGTGGTCAGCCACAAACCAACAACAAGAAAATAGGGGGGGAAGCCAGCACTGCTTAAGGTTAGGACGCATAAATTAGAGTGCATATGCACATAATGTCTAGCTGTATTCAAAAATGAGATATTTAGCAAAAAAATTGATCAATTCAATTGAGCCACCCCGCCGCGCCAAGGCAATCTCATATGGGGGGTCCTACTCTATATATTTTTAATAAATGCTGTGCCATTACGGCCTCCTAAATACACTTAGAGCATGACCACATCAAGTGCAATCTGTACCTGAACATTTACTGGATCGCTCCCATGAAGCCAGATGAAGCAAGTGCAGATGAAGGCCAACCAGGTCTGAACACAGACATATCAGGAATGGCCTCCACATATTGCCTGACCAGCAAACATAGATGAAGGGCGATGTTGGTCCAGACCTTAAGCAGTGCTGGCTTCCCCCCCTATTTTCTTGCTGTTGGTTTGTGGCTCACCACCACTGTTGCCGTGCACGCTTGGTTATGTCCGCCATAATTTTTCTGTGTTCATTGTGATGGATTAGGCTGCTGTGCACACACACGGCAGCCCCACCCTGCCCCAAGCTTTATTTAATTGTGCACCTGTGTCTGGACCAACATCGCCCTTCATCTATGTTTGCTGGTCAGGCAATGTGTGGAGGCCATTCCTGATATGTCTGTGTTCAGACCTGGTTGGCCTTCATCTGCACTTGCTTCATCTGGCTTCATGGGAGCGATCCAGCAATGTTCAGGTACAGATTGCACTTGATGTGGTCATGCTCTAAGAGTATTTAGGAGGCCGTAATGGCACAGCATTTATTAAAAATATATAGAGTAGGACCCCCCATATGAGATTGCCTTGGCGCGGCGGGGTGGCTCAATTGAATTGATCAATTTTTTTGCTAAATATCTCATTTTTGAATACAGCTAGACATTATGTGCATATGCACTCCAATTTATGCGTTCTAACCTTAAGCAGTGCTGGCTTTCCCCCCCTATTTTCTAGGCATTTACTACAGGCCGCCTTTGCAAGCTGAAGATATGGATGAACTCTTTATGCATCAAATGGCCAAGTTCTCCAAAAAATATGACAGTTGTCATGGGAGATTTCAACTATCCTGACACTTGTTGGGAATCTCTCTCAGGCAAAACTATCATGTCAAGGAAATTCTTATCCTCTCTTGCTGACAACTTTATCTTCCAAAAGGTAGGGGAGAAAACAAGGGGAACTGCTACCTTGGATCTAATCCTTATAAACAGGGAGAAAATGGTTGAGGAGGTAAAAGTTCCTGGGACCCTAGGAGGTAGCGACCATGCTATTTTAGAATTTTGAATAACTAGAGGAGGAAGACCTGTGAAGACTCAGAAGTCAAGGTTAGATTTCAGAAAGGTAGATTTTAAGGGATTCAGAAAGAGAATCGGAGGGATCCAATGGATGGATATCCTTAAGAACAAAAATATCCAGGAGGGATGAGAAATCTTGAAAAATGAAATTCTCAAAGCACAATTGTTAACAATTCCAAAAAGAGGGAAGAATAGTAAGCATTTAAGGAAACCAGGATGGATGAACACAGATCTTAAGCACATGCTAAAAAGGAAGAATGAACTGTTTATAAAATGGAAAGAGGGAGGCATATCTAAAGAAGAATATAATGCTGTCTGCAAAACTTGCAGGCCACAAATCAGATTACTAAAGCTGACAATAAATTGAGGCTTGCAAGAGGCGTCAAAAGCAATAATAAAGGATTTTGGGAATATGTCAAAAGTAAAAGAAAAGTCAAAGATGCTATAGTATTTTTACAGGATGAAAATGATGAAATGGTAAGACAGGATGTGGAGAAGGCTGAACTCTTAAATTCCTATTTTGTATCTGCTTTCTCTCAGAAAGGAAATGTCGCATCAACTGTTCTTCACTGTCCTATTAAGAGGATAGAAAAATCCAGGATATCTATAAACAGAAATATAGTGAGGAAACACTTAGCTAACCTAAAAGAATTCAAGTCTCCAGGTCCAGATGAATTACACCCCAGAGTACTGAAGGAGATAGCAGAAGAAATTTTTGAACCCCTCTCTATAATCTTTGAAAATTCTTGGAGAACAGGAGAAGTCCCAGAAGATTGGAAAAGAGCAAATGTTGTTCCTATCTTCAAAAAGGGGAAGAAGGTGGACCCAGGCAACTATAGTCTGGTGAGTCTGACTTCTAAGGAAAGATCTTTGAACAAATTATTAAACAACATGTATGTAAGTACCTGGAACAGAATGAAGTGATTAAACAGAGTCAACATGGGTTTGTAACTAATAAGTCATGTCTGACTAACTTAATTTCCTTCTATGACAGAATCACTGATTGGACGGATCAGGGAAATGCTGTAGATATATTATATCTTGACTTCAGCAAAGCATTTGACAAAGTATCTCACACAATCCTTTTTGAAAAAATGGCTAAGTATGGAATGGACAAGGCAACTGTTAGGTTTAATAACTGGCTTAGTGATCGAACCCAAGGAGTGGTCGTAAATGGCTGCACATCCAGTTGGAAGAAGGTCTCAAGTGGGGTACCACAGGGCTCTGTCCTGGGCCCTGTATTGTTCAACATCTTTATCAATGATTTAGATGAAGGAATTGAGGGTAAACTGATTAAGTTTGCTGATGACACAAAGCTAGGATGGATAGCTAATACTAGAGAAGAAAGAGAGAGGATTCAAAAAGATATAAATAAACTGGAGCAGTGGGCAGCAACTAACAGAATGGTTTTTAACAGGGAAAAATGCAAAGTACTACATCTGGGCAATAAAAATGAAAAAAGCATATACAGAATGGGAGGAATAGGGCTAAGCAACAGCACATGTGATAAAGACCTGAGTATACTAATAGATCACAGACTGAATGTGAGTCAACAGTGTGATGCAGCAGAAAAAAAGGCAAATGCAATTCTAGGATGTATTAACAGAAGCATACAGTCTAGATCACGTGAAGTCATTATTGCCCTCTACTCCTCTTTGGTCAGACCTCATCTGGAATACTGTGTCCAGTTTTGGGCACCACATTTTAAAAAAGACATCAACAAACTGGAGCAAATTCAGAAAAGAGCGACCAGAATGGTGACCGGTCTGCAAACCCTGTCTTATGAGGAAAGGTTGCAGGATTTGGGAATATTTAGCTTGCAGAAGACAAGACAGAGTGGAGTCTTAATAGCTGTCTACAAATATCTCAAGGGCTGTCACATTGTAGAAGGATCATCTTTATTCTCATTTGCACAAGGAAAGACTAGAAGCAATGGGATGAAACTGAATGGTAGGAGACACAGATTAGATATTAGAAAAAACTTTTTGACAGAGTGATCAATGATTGGAACAGGCTGCCTCGAGAAGTGGTGAGTTCTCCTTCAATAGAATTCTTCAAACAGAGGCTGGACAGACATCTGTCTGGGATGATTAAGCGAATCCTGCTTTTGAGCAGGGGGTTGGACCAGATGGCCCAGGAGGTCCCTTCCAACTCTACGATTCTATGATTCTATGATTTACCACAGTAGAAACAGTATAACAGGCTTCTGACACACCTTCTACTACAGGGAACCCACCAGATGAAGACCTAACTTGGAGTCCCCACTTTTCAAAATATTCTTGTCACACACCAGTAAAGTGGCATCAATTTCCATAGAGTAGAAATATTATAATAGGCCTCTGACTCACCTTCCACCACATGCAACTCACAAGATGGAGACTCAACTTAGAGTCTCTACATTTCAAAAAATTGTAACATCAGCAGCAGAAGCTACAGCAGGCACAGAAGACACCCCACAGTGGAACAGACTGCAATAATACAATATCAATGCATGACACTAAAAACTACACCTTCACCTAGTCTGTCCAGACTGCACAGTCTGCGACTGGGGTGCAAAAGTCATTGAAGATCCATGACTTGTTCAATTTGATGAAGGTTATGCAGTCTACACTTTCAGGGGACAGCCGGATGCTGGACACCATCAGCAGTGCTAAAGACACGTTCTGAAAAAACACTGGCTACAAGGAATGACATAACCAAGGTGTGACAGGCGAGCTCAGGTCACTCTTCCATTTTTTAAAGGAAATTGAGCTCCAGATATTTCTGCACCATCCTCTCCCATCATTCACAATGTGTTAGACTTGTACTCTGTTCTGTTGGTGCAAGGGCTGGGCTGGTCTACAAAATTTGTGAACCGACTCACAGAAGTTTCTTATGCCACTTACATTGCTGCTGCTAATGTTTTTGTGATGATGTCTTGACATTCCCGGGGTTGAACATCTAGAACTGGGATTCACAATGTGTGCCTCACTGCTGTCTTGGGGTAACCCCTCCTAAGATTGTCTACAAGTGTGTATCGATACTCCAGCATGTGCGCGTCCCCTACCGGGGGGAGAGGAGTGAAGAATCTGGTTAAATTTATTCTTGTACAGTGAATATAGCAGAGTGGCAACCCAGTAGCCAACACTATTCCTAACCCTAAGAATATGGGCATCGTGTTGAAGATAGTGCAGCAAGAAGGTGCTCATGTGTTGAGCGCTGCCATGAGGTCCAAGTCCATGCTGTGTTGGTGGCGGGGTAACACTCAAGTTTTCTTCCTCCGTCCCCTCGTGCTAACCACGAACAACAGAGAGGGGATCATTATCCTCTTCACATTGTGACTGATGCGCATCCATCACCTTTTCCTCCTCCATTTGTTCCTTAGTTCCTGCACCTTCACTAACAGTTTGTCTGGTACCATAATCCCCCCTTGATCGCTGTCAGCCACCCTCTCATGGCACCCGCCTGTGCGACGACAGTTCAGGAATTTGAGATATTGTTATCCCTTCTACATCCTCCTCCTCTTCCACCTCTCTCTTTGGAACCTCCACCTCCTCATATGCAAAGTGTGCTTCAGCATGTAGATGACCGGAATAGGGATGCTAATGATGGCAATGTCAGTGCTAACCATTTTAGTGCAGAAGGGTGCAGAGGTCCTTCTTCTGTGCCCACTACACAAATGTGATTTGCAATATGCCCGTGCTGCGCTGACCCAGGCTATGCAAAAATACATACTGCACCAGAGCTCGTCGCTGCTGCCACAGTTGCTGCAACATGTCCATAGTGGAATTCAACCATGCTGGAACATTGCAAATCAAATGGTTAACCGGTAAGCTGAAAGACCTCTGTAGCAATGCAAGTCAATGACCTGTGGGATCCGATTGACGGAAGTGAGCCCAAAGCGACTGTGCCTTCTGCAGCAGCATATCCAGGCCAGGATAGTAGCTGAGAAATTGTTGTACCACCAGGTTGAGGATATGAGCCATGCAAGGCACGTGTGTGAGTTTGCCCGGGTATAGGGCCACCTCCAGGTTTGCACCACTATAGCACATGGCCTTTCATGGCTCCAGGTTCAGTTTAGACATCCAGCGCTCTATCTCGGTCTGGATAACTGTCCACAACTATTGAGCTGTGGCCAAATGATTGGATATGGCGAAATTCAAGCTTTTAGCTTTGGCATGTGTAGGAGAAAACATTCTTTTATGTGACCACAACTGTGGGACCGAGGGCTGGCTGTTGTGCTGAGAAAGGGTGAAGTATGAAGAACACAGGACAAACTGTTGGACTGTGACTAAAGTGCAGGCGGAGATGTTATGGGGGATTGAGAAAGATGTGTTGTGCCAGGTGACACAGAAACGGCAGTCAGGTCCATTTACGTAACAGCTGACAGGCTCTCACTCATACTGACTGAAGAGGCAAGACAAGAGGAGTTTCTGCGGCTGGTGACCTGTTTGAGAGCAGTTGGCACAGTGACGGAAGAAAATTTAATAAAGACACAGAGTAAAACCATTTAATTAAAATAAACACGCAAAGTTTTTTTTATTTGAGATAAAAACTCACAGCCCTTTTTTACTCATTTATTCCATTTAAATAAAAGCAAAGCAGTTATACTTACCTTTCTGCTGTTAATCTATTAAGACCATGTCCCACGTTCGTCTGGATGGTTTGATGAGCAATGACCTCTCACAGCACCAACCGTGAGACACTGAGTGTGAGAATGTGGATGCAGTGACCGACGGTAACCTTAGTGACGTCACTACCAGTCTCACTGCAGCTGTGTTCTCGCTTTTTTTTGCAATGCAAACATTTAAGTGTTACAAATATTTTCACTTTTGAGCACTAGAGTAGGTAATAAATGATAGGTGAAAATGAAGCAAATGAATGTCCTGGCAAAAGGTAACAAATGACTTGGATGGGAAGAATAGGAGATGGTTGACAGTGAGAGATATAAAAATGAAAGTGGATGATGAGTAGCCGGAAATGCAGAAATAATGACACAGAAACAATGCATAAAAAATCATATTGCTCAATGATCAATTGAGACTATTTAGAAAGTAGAGGTAAAAAGTGTGAGTATGAGCAAGTGTGATTTGACTTATGTGTACATTATGTCTGTTTTTTTTGCAGAGTGCATGGCATTAAAGTACATTTTGCTCACTCATAATTCATTACACAAGTCTCAGCACTGATTCATACAAATGTATAGTTACGTGGAAAAAGCAACTAATGGCATAGCTGCAACCTAGTATTAAAGAGAACCCACTACTTAAGAGGACGTATTAATTTTCCTAACATGTACAGTACATTTTAAAGAACTATTTATGAGATCACAAATTTTTACCAACTCTTGTTAGAAATCTCTTCTGTGCTATTACATTTTCTTAATTACTTCTAGAAATGAACTAATAAATTGACAACGGGTTTGCCCATTTTTCTTCTCCTTAGGTTGAGTTATTACACATTCTAACAATGTTTATTCAGTAATGAAAGTATGGAGGAATGTGTGTACCGTGAGTGGGTGTGGACAGACTGCTCCACAAGTTGAGCTTAACCTTGAGGGGCATGACTATCTGTCTACCCAGTCTTCATCACAGCCTCTGATGGTGATGATAATCTGGGTTGCAGGTAGACAACAGATAACACTCCAGGGCAGTGCCCAGGACTGCAGCAGCTGACCGGAGGGTCAGCGACAAAGGTACAAGGTACAAGAAAGCGAGACACAGTCATAGTCAGATGGTTCGAGGTCAAGGTGAAGCGATGGCCTGGTAAACCACCACCGTACATGGAGACTACGGTACCCAAAATGAGGTGCAAATAGCAAAGGGTAAATTTATTGAAAGGGAAGGAATATAGTGATAAGAAGGAGTAAACAGGGGTATGCAATGACAAAAGACAATTTACAAGAGTGATATTCTTTAGCTGGGCTGTCAAATAGCACGGTGCTCCAACTATCACAGAACAATATATTTTCAAACAGGCAAAACAGCACAGTAAATGCAGTATGATGCTATTCTAACTGTAGCCTACCTGGTCTCTGCTATGCAGGCCACATGGCTGCCATGCTCTTTCTATTGCAGCCTATCTTAGGCCCTAACATGTCCACATACGGGTTTATACTTACAGTAACATTGAAGACTCAGTCCAGTCCCGGGGGCCCCCTGCAGTCCTCTACGATGATGCGCACGTCACTCCGGAAGCTCTGTGAAACTGGTCATCTCCTTGCTTGACAGTCCTGGAGATGATCCTAGAAACTATAGATTCCTTTCTTGTTTTTCTTCATGGCTCCTCACAGTAACACAGGATAGCCACCTTTATTATCCCCAGAAGATTCTACACAATCCCAAAAGTTCAGTCAGCCTCAAGCTATGCGTCTTCTTCTCACAGCTGCAGGCACACTAGCCCCTGCAGCGTCTTCAGCTCAGAATCTCACTCAGGAGTCGAACCCTTCCCCTCACCAGTCTTTGCAGAACAACACACAGTGTTTCAGGGGAGACAGAATGTAACATCACACCAGCCAAGGGGGGGTGCTGTCTGTTAAAGTGGCAGCGTGTCTCTTACTGTCCATAGCAACACCACCCCCTTTCAAAGGCAGGCAGGGTTCACTATACAAAGCCTGGAGTTAGGAATGGAGAGGTCAAACTGAGAGGGTAAACAGGCCGTGTCAATAACAGGAGACAGAATTTGCATAGATGTCAGGAACACGGCACTGCACCTGCTCACTGAGCCAGTACGCGTGTCCTGAGTACAAAACTGTGCACAAAGATACCTGTGGAATGGGGCAGCAGTTGTGATGCATGCTCCAGGCTCACAGGACCTGTAGCATGTGACTGCTGAGGGAGTGGTCTAAACTCCAGAGAGCTAGGAGCTGAAGAAAACTCCTAGAAAGGTAACTACAGGACAATGTTACCAAGGGGCATAGACAGAGACAGGAACCAGATCAAGCCAGGGTCAATGCACAAGATAGCACGACAGTACCAAAGGGTTAGGCAGAATGGATAGTCAGGACGTAGCAATAGATCAAAAAACCAGAACGGGCAATTGACGGTACAATAGAGACAAACTGTAACGAAGTAACGATAGCCAAGCCAGGAGGTCAGAACCGGAAAAGACAATAATACCAAAATGAGAGACGGAGTACAGAGTGAGGGGACAGACCGAGTCATACACGGGAAGCAAACAAGCAATGCAGTGCACACGCACACCAGGGGGGTCAGACACACAATCAGAACAACAGTATAGCTGACAGAGAACCGTAAATACCCTTCCCAGATCCAGAAAGAGGCCACGTACACTTAACCCTGTGAGTGCAGGGCAAGAACACTGTCCAAACCATGACAATAGAAAGGTGTTAATAGGCTAGGAACCAATGTTTGGGCAAGGGCTAGTGGGCAGAGCTGCTTAATAAATACCCTGCTGGCATGGGATAGGCCGGGGAACCTAATCTCTGCAGGACAAAGCAGGGTTAAGTTCCTGCAGACACCGGCCACACCCCCTAAAGCCAAATGTAAACATTCAGATGCCACAGTGCCCAGGAGTGCTCCAGGAGTCAAACTCAGTGAGATTTCCAGAACTCTAGAGAAGCCATGTGGTGACCACAGAGAATGGTGGGGCGCTGAGGAGGCATGCAAGTTACCACCGTGACATTGTGTCAGGATACAATGGTAAAATCCAATTGGGAATAAATCTATACATTTCCGTGATGAACAGCACAATCCAAATGTTCTAAGAAAATCGTAGCAAATATTGGACAGTAACATGAAAGCTAAATGGAATATTGAGCTCATACTTTCCAGCTGTTCAAGAACATATCTGGAGATTCCTGAAAAATTATAGACCTTCCAGATTCCTGGAAAAGATGGCAAATCTCTCAAATTCTCTCATGTATTCTGAAACTTTTCAGAAAGTATTACTTCAACAATTATCATGCTTGATGTCTGGAGTATATGCTACACTGCTCAACATTGAAATTGTAACACCAAGATGTAAAAGTTATTGGGTTATGTGAAGAAACCAGATTATATCTTAATCATCCAGACGACTGTGGTTTTGCAGGCCAAAGGGAGTTGGTTTTTATCTGTATATTGGCTTTTGGATTTAAGTGTTTATGTCTGGTGGGTCAAGAAGACAGTATTGCAAGCTGATATACTATTTAACATACTGTGTAAGGGTCCTGTTACACATAGCGACACTCCAGTGATCCTGACAACGAAACGACCTGGTAAGGATCACTGGTACGTCATTACATGGTCGCTAGTAAGCTGTCAAACAGGCAGATCTACTCAACGATGCAGCAACGATACGGCGATCTGTATAACGACCTCGGCGGTCATTGGGACCTTGTCACACAGTAGCTTTTCTAACGACTCAGACCTCTATAGGCGTGCTTCAGCGTTGTCTTTTCCACGCCCCTCTGCTCCGATTAGTGGCCGCTACTGCGCTATCACTATGCAGTTTGCTTCAGCATCCCTGTCTGACTCGCTAGTGTGCTATTTATTCGTGGATCCACGGTTACTGACACGGGGACACGTGATTATTATAACTGCACATGTTAAATGTTATCATTGCATATAATTGATAGCTGACCTATAAAAGGAAACGCTACAAAGATCCTAATTTGAGACCACCAATCGGAGCTGAGGGAGCGTTGAAAAGACAAAGCAAAATCACGCCTGCGTCCCTGAGTTCTGAGTCGCCAATGGGGTGTCTAGTCGTTGTTATGACGTCAAACACAGCGATACATGCTTGTCAGCAGGACACCAACGATCAAAAAATGGCCTAGGACATTCGAGCACGATCAGCGTTATCGCAGCGGGCAGCCAGTCGCCGCTATGTGTCACACGTAGCGAGATCGCTGGCGAGGTCGCTGTTGCATCACAAAACCTGTGACGTTTCAGCGATCTCGCTAACGATCTCGCTATGTGTGAAGTACCCTTAAGTCTGTAATAGTGACTGTACATAGTGTGTGTTTATCTTTGTCTATTGATGTGTACTGATATGCTAATTGTGCATTGTACTATGAAACTAGTTTGTTGACTTCTAAAGTAAAGAGGGAAAAGAATGTGAGGGTGGTCTGAATGACACTGAGTAATTCTAAAAATAGCTCGGGTATAAAATGACTCAAGAGACAGAGAGAGCAGTTCTCATCTCATCACCCAGAGCTACCAGTCGTACATTCTATAAAACACTCAACGGACGAGAGGAGTGCAGACAATTCATCATGGCACCATCACGAGGGACACGGATCTATGAGGTTGTCGGCCCCATTGGAAGGACACAGATATGATCCAGTGACCATCTCTCAACCATGGATATGTTTGGAGAAAGCCAGGTTTGGGACTCGCTGTTCGCCTGGTTCCATGGAAATGGTTGGATTAGACAGATGGTGACTCTTGTGCCAACTGGACTGTCATCTCCCTACACTTGTCATTACCTCTTCTCTGTGTGTTCATCACAGGTGGAATAGCGACCCTGGGAGCTCTGAAATTGTGTGAACTGGCTTTCGACCTTGTATGAACTCTATGGGCTAATCTTGGTCATCTCCCTACGCTTGTCGTTACCTCTTCTCTGTGTGTGTATCACAGGTGGAATAACGACCCTGGGAGCTCTGACATATCATCTACCATTATCCCGGCATGTCAGCGGAAAGGTCAGACAATGTAATGTGCACCATCTTGGGGGTAATTGCTGGGATTGGTTTGTTTGCTACTGGGTGTTGTGGTTCAATAAAGTATTGCCACACTGTTTTGCCCTTCCCCTGGGTTGTCTGTGTAGTGTTCTGCCCACAAGGAGATAGAGCGGACTGTCAGTGGTATGAGCCCTGGTCCATGCAGTCTTGCTAAAGACAGCTGGGCCAGCGGACGAGAGCACCAACTAACCCCGTTTCTCCACAGGTTATGAAAATCATAAGATTTAAGGCTAATAGAAAGGATCATATCAATCCGCAGACTAGTAAGTTAGAAAATGAATAATCTTAAACTCGAGGCTTCACAAAAAATGTCTCATATGCAAATGAGGTTTCCATGCACTTTTGGCATGGGCAAGAGTTTGGTGCACCTTTATGCCTACTCATTTGTATATTGTGGCCCTTTCCCCGCTTCTGATTCACAGTTGTTGCTTCCCATAGAGAGCACTATCTGAATGCGCACATAGTGGCCATGCACGTTCTCCTTCCTGCATCTTTCTTTTGATGCTGTTCCCTACGCAGATACTTACAGAAGTGCAGTGAGTGGTGTTAGAAATGAGGCAGGGAGGAGAATGCGTGTGCAGTCACTCACATGCGAGCAGCATTCATTCAATGCTTGCTCTGGGAAGCAATCACTGTCAGTCAGAAACAGTGAAAGCATAAAGGCGTACCAAACTGTTGGCCATGGCAAGGGTGCACACGAAACCATCTCATTTTAATATGAATTAAAAATTATTTTCTCAGGCAAAGTTTCAGTGACATCTACACTGCTACTATGGTTATTATAGGAGCTAAATCGAAAACAACACTGTATAGAATATTAAAAATGCATTTTAGCGGTGACTGACTACCTTTAACTATGACTGTAGAGGAATTCTGAGGTCATCCATAGATTGTGTAAGATGTTAAACATATAAGATATCTTATTCACAGATAAGATTACTTAACTAATGTAAATTACAAATGTAGTATTATATGGCACCCAGTAAAATAAATAAACTGAGAAAAATATAAAAGTTGATGTTGGTTCCTCCAAAGAAGTCACTGATTGTACTGGCTCTCCTTTCCAACTAATTTAAATGATGAGGAATAATTAAAAAGGTCCTTTCACCAAGTTTTTCATGTTGAACTGGACATACAATATAATAGCAGCTGTACAGTACAACAAAACTTTTTTTTATTTCTCCTCTCCTTTTCAGAAATATTATTAATCAAAGAATTTGGCACCTTATTAGTTAATTTTTGTTATTATGTCCAAGTGGGCGTTCTCAGAGAGTTTTCGCAGGATGTGTATATTTCTTCCCTCTGCATAAAATTGATTCATAATAAGCAAGTAGAACACACCCCACCATAGCTTAGAGCAGGTTTTACACTGTGAGACAGACAGAGTTATGACAGATAGTCAGATCTCACTATGTAGGGATAACAAGTTGCCTTGAGAGCAACAGATCGGAGTCTCATCTTTGAACTTTCATCTCCTGGTGGTCTGTGTTAGGGGATGGGAAGTACAGCTGAGTTTAGTCATGTCACACTACAAGCTCTTCTATCAAATCTCTTCAACTGTGCTGCCAGCTCAGCTGTTCTGTCTCTAACCCACTTGGACTGCCAAGAGATAAAAGCTCAAATGTGTCAGCAATCACGCTCAGATGTGCTTTGCTCACAGCAACTTGTAATTTCTCTACAGTGGGGTAAGGCTATCATTTTTTCTTTGTACCACAAAGTTGTAGCCTATTTTGAGTTATGATTGGGCTGTGTACAGGACTTCTTTCTTTGGTATGTTGTTGCCTGCTTATGATTGGCCAACCTCATACAGAGAAAAGAAGAACACACCCCAAGCAAAATCTGTCTGACAATGCCAACTTGGACTGAAAGAAAAATAACTTATTAGGTGGCAAATACTTAAATCCTAATATCCCCTCAATGGAGAGGCAGAATAATAATAAAAAAAATTACACTGCTACATCAATTGTCCCGTTCCAAAAGAAAAATATGGTGAAAAATCCTCTTTAAATACAAGATTCTTCTGTATGATAGCTACAGCATACCATGTATCTAAGTAGGGCAGAGCAATAGAGATTTCCAATTTGGGGCAATTCTTTTACATTTGTGTCCTTCCCTACTACAGATTTAGGACGTTATGTATATAACAAGGCTTATGTTTTCGTGGTCCAGTAATGAATTAATACACCAAAATTTGGTTGCATTCCCCACAGAGCAGACATAAGGAACCCTACATTCTAGTTCTATTTCGTCTGAATTCTCTATGACAAGCTAATATGGATTACACTTGTGCTTATTTACATACAGGGGCTTTTTGCTGCCTCTCTGGTTCCCATTACATTTTTCCCAAAGGAAGTATAACAATTGCTAAGGACTGCAGCCATTTTGCTATATGTGACATTCATAAAACCTCCCTGATTGATGTAATTTACAGAAAATGGTTGGCATAACCAGGTCTCTGGCGGAAGAGTTCTGTAAAGTTCTGACAGCAGATCAATTATTTCTCATGGGTAGAAAAACAGCATTAAGATGAAAAGCTGTCATTTAATGCCATAATTTTGACATCTACTGGAAAGTCATTTATGGCTCTGTATAATTTCGAAATCCGTCTTCTCTTATGCTTTGCATTGTGGTTGTTCCATAAGTCATTCACTCAGTTTAGCAGTACAAAGAATTTTACTGGAGAATATTCCCAAACCTGGTTTCCGTGCATATAAAATAGTGATTTCACGATCTCCTGAGACCCCATTAGCTTCCCTTCCAATGCAAATGTGTCGAAAAAAGTAATATTTACATCATGAAACTGTACAAAATAATTTAGTGTCGTTACCTAGGAAATTCAGAGATATCAGAAATTTAACTGTTAGGTAGAAAGGTCTTTCTGTCGAATGCATGCTAGCTAAAATATTTACAGATGGCATTTATTAATCTTCTAGATCAGAGGATGATTATGATGGGCACCACATGGTAAAGAAACCTGTCTGTACGAAAAAAACAAGCAAACAACGATATAGCATTTGGATTGGAACTAAAGTATATGCAAAACCAGATTGCCACTAAGCAATTCCTTTAAGAGCTCCACTGTATGTTATCACACTTATTTTGCATATGGATTTTGCTAACCCATATAAAAATAGGGCATAATGCAGAAGGGTGTAATGTGTTAATTCAATTATATACAGTATTCTGATAATACAGCTTGTGAGGCAGTTGTCCTGGCTAGAGATGAGCAAATACTGTGAAATTCAAAGTCCTCAGCTTCGCTGAATTTTGCCAGGAATTTCAATTTACAGATAATTGATTTGCCTTAAAATAAAAGTACTCTAAAGCATCCAATTGCCTTAAAAATATGTGTTATTGAAATGAACTACTATATTCACACTACTCAAACAAGTCAAGTCCCTCTGTTGTGAATTCCCTTGCTCGGACTTCTGAGCCGGAGCTCCCTCTGGTGGTTACTGGGAGTATTGGAGCTGGCCATGTTGATGGAAGTTTGCCACCTGACAACGATAATTGGGAATCTTGGATTACTGGCTGGGAGCATATAAGTGAGCAGGCTTCCCTTAGTGGTTGCTGGTGATTTCCTCCTTGTGCATTTGGAGTTCTTTTGTCTCCTAATGGATCTGCATGGTTCAGTTAAGTGATTCTTTTGCTAATCCTTTGCATCTAATCTGGTTGTGCCTTTTTTTTTGCTTTCTGCATTGTTGCGAGGGTTCAGCGTACTACCTGGGGGCAGCGCTGGGCCCTGCTCCATATGTTACAGCTTGTGTCAGTTTGTTCGGTCCCCTGTTATATTAGTATCTTTTGCTTTGCTTCCAGTTCACACCAGAGTGCTAATCTAGTGGGGGTGAGGTCGTGTGGCCTCAGGATTTTTTGTATATGAGATATGTTGGATTTTTTAGGGTTTTTGCGTGATTGCAGACAGTATCTTTTCTGCCCTGTCCTATCTAGACAGCTTGGGCTCACCGTTTGCTCAGTCTATTTTCTGCCTATGTTTGTGCTTCATGTGTTCTCAGCGACAATATATGTTTGGGGGCTGTTCTATTCCTGGGGCCTGTTCCTGCCATCCTCCTCATTGACCCATTCATAACTACCTTTCATGTAGTATGCATGTTGCATGTAGTATATATGTAGTATGCATGTTGCATGTAGTATATATGTAGTATATATGTATGTGGCATATATGTAGCATGCATGTTGCATGCATGTAGTATATATGTTGTATGTATGTATGTTGCATGCATGTAGTATATATGTGGTATATATGTAGTATGCATGTTGCATGCATGTAGTATATATGTTGCATATATGTATGTTGCATGCATGTAGTGTATATGTAGTATGCATGTTGCATGCATGTATTATATATGTTGCATGTATGTATGTTGCATGCATGTAGTATATATGTGGTATATATGTAGTATGCATGTTGCATGCATGTAGTATATATGTTGTATATATGTATGCTGCATGCATGTGGTATATATGTAGTATGCATGTAGTATATATGTAGTATGTATGTAGTATGTATGTTGCATGCATGTAGTATATATGTAGTATGTATGTTGCATGCAGTATATATGTAGTATATATGTATGTTGCATGCATGTAGTATATATGTAGTATATATGTAGTATGCATGTTGCATGCATGTAGTATATATGTTGTATATATGTATGTTTCATGCATGTTGTATATATGTAGTATGCATGTAGTATATATGTGGTATATATGTAGTATGCATGTTGCATGCATGAGGTATATATGTAGTATGTTGTATGTATGTTGCATGCATGTAGTATATATGTAGTATATATGTATGTTGCATGCATGTAGTATATATGTGGTATATATGTAATATGCATGTTGCATGCATGTAGTATATATGTTGTATGTATATATGTATGTTGTATGCATGTAGTATATATGTGATATATATGTAGTATGCATGTTGCATGCATGTGGTATATATGTAGTATGCATGTTGCATGTAGTATATATGTAGTATGTATGTATGTTGCATGCATGCAGTATATATGTAGTATGCTTGTAGCATGTATGTAGTATGTATGTTGCATGTATGTAGCATGTATGTAGTATGTATGTATCATGTAGTATGTATGTAGTATGTATTTTTTTTTTTTTACATTCAACACATTAGCCGGATGATGGGACTACTACTGTCCCATCATTGGCTAATGTGTCAATCACCGTCATGGTAGCAGGCATCACCCGATGGGACTTGTAGTCCCATCGGACGATGCCTGCTCAGACCCCCGCAGCCTGCACAGACCCCTGGACAGTCGGCGCAGGCCGGCACAGCCCTCTGGCAGGCCGGTACAGACCCCCGGCAGTCCGCACAGACCCCCAGGCAGTCGGCACAGACCCCCAGCAGGCCAGCATAGACCCCCGGCAGGCCGGTACAGACCCCTGGGCTCGCCTGTACAGACCCCTGGGCAGTTGGCTCAGACCCCCCGGAAGGCCCAAACTGACGGCGCATCATGATGCACACAGACCGCGCATCATGATGACGTCATTTCGGCAGCCAATCAGAGTCACAATAGTGGCTCATTGCATTATAGGAACTTCCGATTCTGATATCCGATATTGAAAAAAATATCGGTACTCGGTATCAGAATTCCGATACAGCGAATATCGGCCGATACCCGATATTTGCAGTATCGGAATGCTCAACACTAGTGGTTACTGCAAGTTGTAGGCTTGTCGGAAGAGGTAGGTCTTCAAGTTCTTTTTGAAGGTTTCCATGGTAGGCAAGAGTCTGATATGTTGTGGTAGAGAGTTTCAGAGTAGAGGGGATGCGCGGAAGAAATCTTGTATGCGATTGTGGGAAGAGGAGATAAGAGGGGAGTACAGAAGGAGATCTTGTGAGGATCTGAGGTTTCGTGCAGGTAAGTACTGGGAGACTAGGTCACAGATGTACGGAAGACTCAGGTTGTGGATGGCTTTGTATGTCAGGGTTAGGGTTTTGAACTGGAGTCTTTAGGTAATGGGGAGCCAGTGCAGGGATTGACAGAGGGGAGAGGCCGGGGAATAGTGGGGGGACAGGTGGATTAGTCGGGCAGCAGAGTTAAGAATGGATTGGAGGGGTGCAAGAGTGTTAGAGGGGAAGCCACAGAGCAGGAGGTTGCAGTAGTCAAGGCGGGAGATGATGAGGGCATGGACTAGGGTTTTTGCAGATTCTCGGTTGAGGAATGTATGGATCCGTGAAATATTTTTGAGTTGAAGTCGGCAGGAAGCGGAAAGGGCTTGGATATGTGGTTTGAAGGAGAGATCAGTGTCAAGGATAACCCTGAGGCAGCGAGCTTGTGGGACTGGAGAGAATAGGCAGCCATTTACTTTAATGGATAGGTCTGTTGGGGGGGTCACGTGAGATGGGTGAAAGATGATTAATTCTGTTTTGTCCATATTAAGTTTTAGAAATCTAGCAGAGAAGAAGAATGAAATAGCGGACAGACATTGAGGGATTCTGTTTAGTAGGGAGGTGATATCTGGTCCAGAGATGTAGATCGGTGTGTCATCAGCATAGAGAAGATTCTGAAAGCCATGAGATTCTATGAGCTGTCCGAGGCCAAAGGTGTAAACGGAGAAGAGCAGGTGCCCCAGGACTGAACCTTGCGGGACTCCGACGGATAGGGGGCGCGGTGAGGAGGTGGTATGCGAATGGGAGACACTGATTGTCCACTCTGCTAGGTATGACGCAATCCAAGATAGGGCCAAGTCTGTGATACCAAGAGATGAGAGGGTCTGTAGTAATAGGGAATGGTCCACTGGGTGAAAGGCAGAGGACATGTCCAGGAGGAGGAGGACAGAGTAGTGTCGCTTGGCCTTAGTGGCTAGTAGGTCATTGGTGACCTTAGTTAGGGCAGTTTCAGTGGAGTAGTGTTGCCGGAAGCCGGATTGCAAGTGGTCAAGGAGGGAGCAAGAAGAGAGGTGAGAGGATAGTTCAAGATGGACATGTTGTTCCAGTAGTTTTGAGGCATAGGGGAGAAGTGATATAGGGCGATAGCTAGATACAGAGGATGGGTCAAGATAGGGCTTTTTCATGTAATGTGCATTAAGGCACCATGGGGAAGCACGTTCAGTCATGTCTGCCTTCTCTCCTGAGGCAATCTTCTGCACTTTGCAAAATGATGTCAGCTAACCTCAATTTCTTGAAACCTGATACAAGATCAATCGGTGCAAGCACCACCCATGGTTAGAAAGGCGCCAGCACAAACTTTAAGTCAGGAAGCAGATAAAGACACCACAGGCTGCCGAATCGCCATGACAGAGCTGAAGACTCTACCCAAAGTTCCGCCCCTGTGCACAAAAAGCTTGAGAAGGTGAAACTTCTAATGATTTAACAAAACCAGGCTGACGGTATTTATAAAATCAGTATGACAGCCCCATTATTTCCATATATTTTGTCTAACATGGATAATCCTGATGACAGGTTTTCATTTATATCCACCTGCTTGTCCTAAGTGAATGATGTGAACTTGTAAATGTGTATAAAATGTTACTATTAGTAATTATAACTATTCAAAATCAAATAGCCATCTCCATTGAAAGTTCAAAATATGTTCTTGGAGAAGATAGAAGGTGATATTAGCCCAAGACATGTTACGCCTCCCTACTCATCTATTCTCATGGTTATTTTACCAGAACAATATGAGTAAAGTAACAGATGAAGAAATATTTTTCTTGTGTAAAACAGTGGTCAGCAAGCCAACGATTGATCTACCAGTGGATTGTGGAAGGGTTGTTGCTAGACTGTGGCAAGATGAGACTTCCTGTGCTCTTGCTCTCATATATAGGTGATATCATGACACCAATGAACAGTTTTTAAAAATATCTGCTTTTAGAGCTAGTAGTATTGTGCTCTTGTATCCACTAAAAGAGATATGATATTAAATGTGTGCTTTTACCTTTTAAATTGACATTTACCTCCACAGAAGGTCATCGCCATCTATTCTTACAATCACTAAATATCCTTTCTAGCATATTAAAAGATGTCCATGTCATACAATATCTGAACCAATGGCAATCAGTTTTCCCTATAATCTAAGGACCACCATTATATTTCGTTACCGTCACCTGACCACTGTAATCAATCACAATTATTGATGGTGAGATGACTGAAGAACAGTGCAGCATTGCTTCCAGTCCCATCAGAGACCTCCACAGCATCCTTGAAGTTAGAGTGGGTGAATATAGATTAACTTATTATTTTTTTATCCATCTCTTTTTTTTTAAATTTTTTTACAGTCTGACAACTTTTTTTTTCTTAAAAAGTTGTTTTTTGGCATTTTGTGGGTTTTGCTTTATAGAATCGGGATAGGTGTAAATGACCCAGAATTTTAGACTCTGATAAAGGGCATTTCCATAACTTCATAATGTCATTTGGACTGACTAATGCCCCAGCCATTTTTCAACATTTTACCAATGATATCTTCTGTCATCTGATGGGCAAATTTGTGGTGGTATACCTTGACGATTTTTTTATTTACTCACATGATTTTAGGACACATCAGGGACACATCAGACAGGTGCTACAAATATTTATTGATAATAAACTGTATGCTAAGCCTGAGAAATGTGTGCTCGCTGTTCAGGAGGTTTAATTTCTGGGATACCTGTTGTCGGCGTCAGGTTCTGGATGGATCCTGAGAAGGACATTCAGTATTAGAAAGGGATCTAATGAAAAATCTTAAATCCCTACAACTCTTTCTGGGGCTTGCTAATTATTATCAGAAGTTTATCCGGAACTTCTCGTCCATTGTCAAACCACTTACTAGCTGTAAGGCATTTAACTCTCTAAAAAATGTTTTTCCTCTGCTCCAGTACTTAAGCAGCCCAATGATTCCTGCAGTTTATTGTGTAGGTGGATGTATCTGACGTGAGGGTTGGGGCCGTCTTATAACAGAGATCATCTCCTGTGAAATGGCGCCCATGCGCATTCTTCTCTAAGAAACTGACACCAGCCGAAAAAAATTATGACTTAAGTAAAAGAAAACCTTTGGCTATTAAGTTGACTTTGAGGATGGGGAAACTCCCCCTGTCATGGTAATTACTGACGATAAAAATTTGTTGAATTTAGAATCAGCGAAACGTCTCACTCCGAGACAATCTAGGTGGTCTTTATTTTTTACCAAGTTTAATTTCTATGTGACTTATCATCCTGGTGTTAAAAACGTCAAGGCTGATGACTTGTCCCAGAGTTTCCCTGGGGAAAGTAGTACTGAGGACTGTTCCTATTCTTCAAAAAGGAGTGGTTATTTCTGCCATATCTTCTGATCATGAAGGTTAGGTATTGAAGGCTCAGGGGGACTCACTGACTTCCTGCCCTTCAGGGAAATTATTTGTGCCATTACATTTAAGTTTAAATATTTTAAAAAAACATAATCACTCGGTTCTTGTGGGTCACCAAAGTAGCAAGACACCGGTGAATTTGGTCTCTAGTCATTTCTGGTGGCCCAAGGGCTTTTGTTTGGATGTTGTTGATTTTATGTCTACCTGTAATACTTGCCAACAAACCCAGTAAATATAATTAAGGCAAAAACTCAGAATACAAGTCATACACCAAAAGACATGAGTCTAAATTGCCAAGTGTACAAATTTTATTAAACACAAAGACATGATATACATCACTCAATAAAGAACATGAATAAAATAGGAATACTGCTATCTAAATAGGGAGCATATATTGCACAATTGCCCAAAACAATATGTACTAATAAGTGCATAAAGACTTCATACATATGTAGGACAGAGGTTACAACCATAAAAAATGCATCTGAACTAGAAAGAACCTTCCACAGTGGAAACAGGCATAACCAATCAACAGGTTCATATGGATTCTAGGTATACATATTGTACAATTCAGCTATCACTAAGTACCTCAACCATATAGCATTACGGTATGAACCCTACCAAAGTTAAGTAAATAAACGGTAATTATACCAAAGCACTTACATTATTAAATATTTAATTTAATTATGTAAGTGCTTCGGTATAATTACCGTTTATTTACTTAACTTTGGTAGGGTTCATACCGTAATGCTATATGGTTGAGGTACTGTTGATTGGTTATGCCTGTTTCCAATGTATGAAGCCTTTATGCACTTATTAGTACATATTGTTTTGGGCAATTGTGCAATATAGGCTCCCTATTTGGATAGCAGTATTCCTATTTTATTCATGTTCTTTATTGAGTGATGTATATCATGTCATTGTGTTTAATAAAATTTGTACACTTGGCAATTTAGACTCATGTCTTTGGTGTATTACCTGTAATACTTGTCAGTAGAGCTGAGCAACTTTGGTCGGATTGGGTTTCATGAAACAAAATTTGTTTCAGATGAAACTGGTCCGACTAGGGAAAAAAAAAGTCCGAGTTTCGTCCGAAACCCGACCCCAATGCAAGTCAATGGGGAATAAAAGTCGGCATTGAGTGGATGAATGTCATCCGCTTAATGCGGACTTTTATTTCCCATTAACTTGCATTGGGGTCGGGTTTCGGACGAAACTCCGACTTTTTTTGCCCTAGTCGGACCAGTTTCATCTGAAACAAATTTTGTTTCATGAAACCCGATCCGACCAAAGTAGCTCAACTCTACTTGTCAGCATTTTAAGACCCTGCATACTCGTCCATCCGGGTCTCTCCTGCATTTAGTTATATCTAACAGACCATGGACTCATCTATTCATGGATTTTATTACCGATCTTCTGCCATCCACAGGTAAAAGGATGATTTTAGTGGTGGTAGATAGATTCAGTAAAGTGCCCAATGCTAAAACATTGGCTCAAGTGTTCATCAGTGAGATTGTAAAGATTCATGGGGTTCCATCTGATTTGGTCTCAAACTTTGGGACCCAATTTGTGTCTAAATTTTGTAGGTCTTTTTGTTCTTGCTTAGGAGTGCATTTATTGTTTTCCTCAGTGTTTCATCCTCAATCGAATAGTCAGACTGAACTTATGAACCAAAGGCTAAAGACATACCTTTGGTGTTTTGTTTCTGATAATCAGGAGGATTGATCATCATAACTAGCCTTGGCTGAGTCATCACCGCCATGAGACTAGAGACAAATCCTTACTGACCATAAGAGCTAACACTTTACAGGTAAAAGATAGAGAGGATGCCATTGGCCAAAAGAGCTTACACTTTACAGAGAAGGGGAAGAATGAGAAAGAGAGAAAGAGGGTGAGGTCTCCACTGACCATAAAAGCTAACACTTTACAGGTGATAGATAGAAAGAATCCCACTGATCATAAGAGCTTACACTCTACAGGAGAGAAAGAAGACTCAGCTGACCATAATAGCTTACACTCTACGAGAGAGTGAGAGAGAGACAGAGAAACAAGTTGAGCAAAATAGCTTACACTTTACAAGGGAGAGAGAGGACCGTTAACCATACGAACTTACACTCTTCGAGAGAGACAGACTTAGTGACTCTGGAGATTGAAAACGACCCTGCCATACAAACTGTTCTTCACTTAGAACTGCTGATCTACACGGTATGATGTACAAGGTATGATAATCCATACGATATCATAGCTGAATGGCATTATGGGGAGGAACACACAGCAATGTATTATTATGACATTAGCCAACTCTGATACTTCAGCAGTGTGGGACATTGTATCAAGGCAAGTTTTTTTTTGCAAATTACAAATCAAATCTCAAAATTGTTTTAATTTGCCTGAAAACATGACATTTTAGGAAATTTGACCATAACTAGATCATCCAAAGATCGATCTGCTCATCTCTAATCGTAAGGATAGCTCATCAATGTAAAGTACTTGATAACCCTCTTAACTCACAGCTTGGTTCCTTGGACATCTTCGGTAGCTGTCTAGTTGCTTGAATCTCACTACCTTTTTCAGCATCTATTGCTTGAACCCTTATTGCTAACCCATTCCTATATCTCACAATACTACTGTCTGTCAACAAATTCAATCGAAAAGCCATTTGTAAAAATAAGACAATAAAAAAATACAACCTTTTATGGTGTTGTTTATATTCTTTATTATATATTTAGTGCACATCGCAGACTGAGCTGTGAAATATTTCTTGCACTATGGTTATTTCAATTTTCTAAGTAAGAAGCGCTGTAAATAAAAGTGCTTTTTTACTATTTTTCAGCAAGCCATAAAGTGCTGAACTCCTTGCTTGCAAGACCAACACTCAAGCTTCATTTGTAAACTAAGGTAACATTTCACAACAAACTTATTTCCTTCACTTGGTGATAAATGATACCTAATAATAACAGTTATTTGAGACTTTCCTGGGTGGCTGTTGCTGTTTGGAATGTATAAGCAGGTTAAATGGCCACGTTCGTGAGTATAATACACATATATAACTTTCTTTTAAATTAAACAAATGCATTCAAACAGTCCCGCATTTTGAATTATAGGCAAATCATAGAAGATTATGTTCCCGATGCTGGCAAGGGCTTAAAGAAATTTTAATTTATTTTAGCTGCAGCTTGTACTGAACATTTTTTTTTCCTATTGAATAGGAGGCAGAAGTTAAATGTATCGGAACATAATTATTTTAACAAGTGGCTAGTTTCCTAAATAATGATAGAAAAGATAATTGCATAATTGAATTTATAAACATTCCATTTTACGCTGAAAGGAAAGTCGAATTCACGTCCGCATAAAACTAAGGTCATATATTTTACTGTCTAATGCTTTTGACAACCTGTAAGGTAATGCAAATTAATAAAAAGTACTCTATTGAATCCTATTTATATAATGGTGACAGGCAGAACCTTTTATTACATGCTTTTTATCTTTCTGCTTCTAGTATAATTGCCACCCTAAAAGGAGGCGGCAATGAACTTTCAAGACCTGAAATATTTTAATTACAGGCACATTTATGTGCACAATGCTGGATTACAGTGTAAGTAAAATGAGCAAATTCCTCTGTATTACAATATTGGGGTAACGCGTCGTAATAGAAAAAGAATTTTGAAATCAATGAGTTGAAGTCTAGTGAAACAATCCTTCTATAACATTTCCATAACACAAGTTAACCCCTTAACTTCCTGGCACGCTGCTCTTGGTTTTCTTGCTACCGCTGCCACTATCCTTTTGGCTGCCGCTGCCGTTCTGTTCCTGTCTGTGGCTCTTTCCGTGCATCGTGTCATTTAGTTAGCTTTTTTCATAAGTCAATGCTCTAGTAGGCATTCTTTTCTAAGAATTCATCTCCCAAACCTGTATCTATTATCCATCCCCCCCCCCAAAAAAAAAGAAAAAATATTCATATGCATATACGTATATTGTAAGGTGGCTCCAGGACAAATAGTTGATGGGAGGTATGTATCACAGAGGTAGTTGTCATCTGTGATGTAAACCTGTAGAATTTCTCTAGCACACAAAGTACTAAGAGGCTTGTTTGGTGTATCTGTGCCAGGTTATGGGCAGCCTGAGTGATTGGCGGGTCTGTTTGCCCGCATATCCCACCCCTTGGTATGGTTCACAGGGCAAAATAAAGTCTGTTTCTTTGACACATGGTCTGCTTCTGGAGTTGAGAAGACCTCCTGTGTGATGACTCCAGCCTGAGCTAGTATGCTGGAAGCTATCCAGCCTGTGTGTCCTGGACTGTCTCTTAAGTTACTTTGTAAAGAAATATTTACTTTACTGAAAGGCCATGTATTTTCCTTTGCTTGTGGCATGGTTTATAAAGCACAATAAGCCAGCCTGGACATTTAAAAACAGTGTAACGGGAAACAGTTCCTGTGTTACCTCAACATGCAGTGAGTAGTCTTACTTTCGATAAGTAAGGTTTTAGTCATTATTTCACTGAACACAAAACAATTTCCATTGTTTTTTTTTAAAGAACTGAGTTTCATAGAACATTTTTAACCATTCACGTGAAGGTAAAATTGATAATATAACTTTCACTATGAAATCTTCACTTTTACTCAAATTAGCTGATGCAACAATGAATACTCCCCACATCAAAAACTACTAAATCTAGTATTTTGTATGACATCCATGATTTTTAAGGGGAAAACCATGTTTTCTAAGACATGGAAAAGCAAGTTGGTGACATACTGCAACATCTATCTGTTTCATTTTTTCAAGAAAAACTAAAGCCTGGTTGCTGCATGGAATTTAATTGTCAACTTGTCATTTCACAGAATTCCCCATAGGTACCCTATTGGGTTCATATCAGGAGATACTTGACCATTGAATCACTTTCACTGTGATTTTCAGAAATGCAACTGATGTGTGTTTTGCATCATTGTCATGTTGGAAAATTGCATGTCTTCCAAGTGTATGGACTGATGGCATTGTTGTCTTTTCCATCTGTGATGTCAAGAAACCATCAATGAAATGTAGCTCCTCAACACCAGCAGCACTTATGAAGCCCCACCTAGAAACACTGCCACCACCATGCTTCACTATAGGCTTGTTAATTTCATGTATTGAAGACTTGATTCTATCATTAAAAATCATGGAGGTCATACAAAATACTGGATGTAGTAGTTTTTGATGTGAGTTGTACTAGTCAAAAGTTTGGACACACCTCTTTATGCAATGGCTTTCCTTTATCTTTTTTGGATTGTGCATATTATAGATTGAGGCCAAGGGCTGCAAAACCACAAATGACCAGATATGGAAGCAAACTAGAAATAAATATGTGAAACAAACCAGACTATAAATTAAACTTTAGATTTTTTAAGGTACTCTGCTTTTACTTTAATGACAGCTTTACACACCCTTGGCATTCTCACAAACTGCTTCATGAGGTCGTCACATGTAATGGCTTTCTAAAAATCTTGAAGGAGTTCACAGAGGCACAGAGCATTTGGCTCCTTTGCCTTCACTCTACTGTTGAACTGCTCTCAAACAATCACGTTTGGCTTGAGGTTGCTGTACTTTGGAGACATCGTCATCTGACACAATACTTCATCACTCGCCTTCTTGGTTACATAGCCCTTACAATGCCTGGGCATGAGTTTAGGGTCTTTGTTCTGTTGCAACACACATTACAGTCCAACTAGGTATAAACCAGTTGATTATGTCTGTTTTGAATTTGGAATAAATTACTAATGGTGTCACCAGCAACCAACCAGCTGGTTCGTAGGTGATCGAATACTTATTTCATACAATAAAATGTAAAGTAATTATGCAAAAATCACACAATGTGATTTTCTGGATTTGTATAACATTCTGTCTATCACACTGTGTACCTACGATCAAAATTACAGACCTCTCCATTCTTTGTCGGTGGGAAAAGTTGCAAAATCAACTGTGTGTCAAATACTTATTTTCCCCACTGTATGTGCATTATTTACAAGGTCTTTATAAGGTTTTTATAAGGTCTGCTGTTTGAGTTGCTGTCAATTTGAAATTTTTAGAGACTTGCAACTCCTATGAATGTATTCTCGTCATCAAAGGTAATTCTAGGTATTCATTTCTTGGGATACCTTCAAAATTCTAGCAATTTTTTATATTGACGGACCTTCATGTCATAAAGTAATGATGAACTTTTCTCCTTAATTAGTTCAGAGGTTATTGCTGTATTCTGGCTTAGAACATTTGTGGAATAGGGTTCAGCATGTGAACTTGTAATGGGGGGTAGTAGAACCACTGTGCTGTAGTCCAAGGAGAGTCCGGAGGGGCGTAACTAGGTGAACATCTCACTAAAGCTCTTCATGCTAGGATTAGACTTTCCTCCATATGGGCTACACCAGGATAGATCACAGACACACGGCAGCTGACCCCAAGGGACAGGAAGCTGAAACAGCCTAGATGGAGAATACAGCTGGTACAGGCAGCCACAGCAGGAACACCAGAATCAGAGGTGCTGGTGGGAATGGCTGGTATACAAGCAGTCATTGGCAGGTGCAGGTCGATACGGCTGGTATACAGGTAGGCACTGGGGAGTGCAGGCTGGTACAGCTGGCATACAGGTGAGCATGGCAGGTGCAGGCTGGCATGCTTGGCATGCAGGTAAGAATGGCAGATTCAGACTGTGGCTGGTATACAGCTGTGCACAGCATATGTAGGCTGAGACAGCTGGTATAGAGGCAAGCACAGGCAGGTGCAGACTGGTAAAGCAAGTACGACTGGTATACAGGATGCACAGACTGGCACAGACAGAAAGACACAGGTACAGTAGGGCATTGGAAGAAAAACTAGAATAGGGGACCTGAGAAGTAGCATGTATGCAACAAGCAGAGTATACACATTGCTCAGGCACATCACTACTGGTGGCCATACCTTAAATAATGAGTAGGAATGAGCAAATAGCTTCGGATAAGAGCTTATCCGAATTGCTATAGTGCTTACCAAATAGCTGCATCGGGAACCTGGATACCTGGAGCGTTCCCGATGATCAGCTGTTCAGCACCGCAGCTGCATGTGTAGCAGCTGTTTCACTGTCACAACACATGCATGGAGAGCAAAACAAACAGGCTCTCCATTCATGTGTTGTTACTGTCACACAGCCGCGACACATACAGCTGTGAAGCCGAACAGCTGATCAAGGGGAGTGCTCCTGGTATCTGTATCCCTATGCAGCTGTCCGGTAAGTGCTACAGCTATTCGGATAAGCTCTCATCCGAAGATATTCAATCAACCTTAATAATGAGCATCTCCTAACCATTGGCTGTGGACACTTTAAGACCATACGTGCTGTCCTTTTAAGAGGACTGGAGTGCATGCCCTAAGCAAAGTGTCCAGAGTTCTGAGAGACATGTGCAGACCCCGGACAACAGCAGCAGCAGGAGGATGTGTGAGATGGGGGCCATGGCGATGAGTGAGTCAGCATCCCTTCCTGGGGATGGACGAATCGTACAGGGATGCCAGCACTACAGAACTTTTTACCAAAACTGCTGTGTCGCTTATTCCACAAATAATTCTTAACGATGCATTTTTTGAAGGCATTCCAGATGACTGTCTGATAAAGCTGTTTGAGAAAATGTCAAGGGTGTCTAAAGCTGACATCATAGCCAAAGAAGAATACTTTGAGGAATCTAAAATTTAACATATATTCTGCTTTGTTTCACACTTGCTTCTTTAGTCCTTGTTTCTATGTGCACTGCTTTGCTGCTTTGCTGCCTTCATTCTGAATCCACATCATGCACATTTCAATAAGAACAAGGAAAATGTTGCCTTAACTGGTATTTACAGACTTTTGACTTCTACTGTATATATAGTTTGCAGTATATTGTAGAAGTAGTTGAGTGAGTAATGTATATGAGTATATGTATAAATAACTTAGTGAAACTGAAAAAGGTTAAAATAAAAAAATTGTCATGGCTTCATAGACGTACAAAAGAGGCAGGCATGTTACTTAGGCACCTTGGTGCCATGACAACCTTTTTGCAGTCCCTGATCATTCTTGGGGTGAGGGCCAGTAAAGGGGTTACATATGTATTGTCCTCCCTCTCTGTCTATCCAATTAGATGCCACAGTTACTATTTACCACTGCATCTAAGGAGATTAGTTGCCTTAAACCCTTAACATCCAATGACGAAAAATGGGAGAGAAAGAAAAATGTGTGCATCACTAATGGGTTAAAAATATGACGTAGATGCTGCCAATTACCACAGTTAAATCCTAAGGTAAAAAGGATAATATTATTTTGCTCTGACCAAAAGAAATTTCATTTTCTGACTGTGAATGTAGACATTGGATGCATTTCCTTATTTTCTGCTTTTCGATAGCTTCCACTAGGTATATGATATTTTACGAATTAAAGCAGCAAACAGTGTGACAGTAAGGCAATGTGATCTGATAAATGTAGTCAGTATAGTGTCCGGTGACATTTCCTTGTCTCCCCAGCTACCTGGAAGTTGACACTGTTGACAAGATGTCTAAGTTGTGACATTTCATGGAGTGAAAGATCTCAAAGTCAACATCTTCATGGCCCTCTACTCATTAATACCTACTGTTCAAGCCTAATGAGAGCATTGTGTCATTCAAAACTGTATTTTGTGTCCATCGACACCTGCAGAAATTAGAATGTGATCACAAAAAACACCAGACAAGACAAGGTTCACAGGAACCTTCTAAGTTTAGCATCTGTCCTTCAGAGTTCTAAGATGTTTCTCCTCCGCTAAAGGACACAGACAATTAAATCAGAAATATAAAAATTGCACATTTTTTTCCCAAGGATAATTGCCATTTTCTCACTCATTTTGCAGTGTCTTAGTGGAAGACGCATTCTTTAATATAACTTTTTCCTGACTTTGAGAAACACTGTTTGTGATGATGGATTAATGGACAGACTTTTCACCCTCTTAATGGACACCTTCCGGCTCTCCTATGATCAAAAAGATATTCAGACTGTCACTTGTCAGCACATACTTCTCCAGAAGCATCTGATTATTTTTTGTGATTCGGAAGGCTTTGTGAAGAGGTTTGAGTAAATTATAATACCCCAAGATGGGTCCATTGATGAGAAGTCACTTAGGAAATCAGTTATGCTGGAAAACTTGAAATGGAAAAATAGTAATTATAATAAAAAGTATAAACCAAAAAAATGAGCACTGATCAATAATTTTCAGAAAAATAGCCCTAACTTTTTATTGTGCTAAACTTTTACAGGCACACACGAATTAGCAATAACTTTTCTGTCAGAGCCATTCATTTTTCCTCTTCTTCTTCCAAGACTCATAACTTTTTTTCCCTAAAATATAGCAGTACAAGTACGTTTTTATTTTCTCATAATGTACTGAAATTAGGGGAAAAAATCAGTAGTATGGTAAAGTGATGAAAAAAATGCAAACTCATCTTTTTTGGGGGTTCCAAAGAATGGTTTGAGGAACACGACAAAGGGATTAAGACACATTGACACTCTTTTAGTATAGGGTGCAGAAATAGTCCTCATAGGATCTATTTAATTAAAGGGGTAGTCCAGTTTTAGGCTACAAATTGTGAATTCTCACAACACATCCTCTGCACGCTCTGAGGATTCTCTGGTGACGGCACCAGGAGCGGGCCTTGTAACTGTAAGTTTGCAATTTGTATACCATTCATTCCAACTAAATGTGCATGCCTAGTTGGGACATGATCACATATATGCAAACTGTATACTTGCAATTACTCACCCGCCCGCTCCTGGCACCAGCACTGGAGACTTCTCGCGGTGTGCAGTGTGTGCACTGGGAGGATTCACAAGTCCACAGATATGTAGTGTGACTGCAGATTTGTAGCCTATGGCTGGCCAACTCTTAAACGTAGCATAATACCTCCACGTAACATGAACTTTCATACAACAGTAATAAACAGTGATCATTTACATTGTAATTTTCCTGATATATATACTGACTGTTTACATAGCAGATGGTATGAACATAGCCCAAAGAGCATGTAGAAACAATTGTCAATTTATAACTAGAGTTTGATCATTTGTGTTTTCAGAATTTTTAATTTCTCTCCAATAAAACACTAGTAAACAGTTGACAGCCAATAGTAATGAGTACACCCATGTCACTTACATAATGGCCATAGTTATTGGTACCTTAAATACACATAAGACAAACCAAGCAAAAAAAGTACCAGATACGAAAGTCATTGTGTCTGTGAATCAGGGCCAGGAAGGAACACTGCAGCTGCTGCTTGCTTGATCAGTGTGGTTATGTTGCCAATGCAATTCAGCCACTTATTCTGGAGCCTTTGGATTATTTTTAATTATTTGTGAATCGAAAGTTTGTAAAACAAATTTTAAAAGCTATCCGTACATTGCAAAAAATGGACACTGCCATAAAGGTGGTGAAAGGACTCCAAAGCCTCATGTGTTATGAATGGGTCACCGAGGAGGGAAAAAGCAACACACGTTAAGTCTCAGGAAACCAGAGAGGTTGGTAACTATGCAGTCTGCAGAGCTCTGATCTTAACACACAACTAGAAGCAGTCGTGGAGCGTGCCTAATAATAATAATAATAATAATAATTTTTATTTATATAGCGCCAACATATTCCGCAGCTCTTTACAATTAAGCGGGGACATGTACAGACAATAAATTCAATACAAGTTAAGACAATTCAAACAGTGACATTAGGAGTGAGGTCCCTGCTCGCAAGCTTACAATCTACAAGGAAATGGGGGGACACAGTAGGTGAAAAATGCTTGTTAATTCAGGTCTGGCAATTATAATAGGGATTTTCATATAAAGCTGCATGATCCGGTCATCAGCCCGTGTGTTTAAGTGCAATAGACAAGTATCAAGTGCAGTTATCATGTGCATGAAGGGTGTGGAGACAGATGAATAGTAGGGTGCAGATTCAGAATAATATTTGGAAGGAGGGAACAGGGCAAAGTTAGCTTGCTGGGTAGTTGATGTGGTAGGCTTGTTTGAAGAGATGGGTTTTCAAAGCGCGCTTGAATAGGTCAGGGCTAGGTATCAGTCTAATCGCCTGGGGAAGTGCATTCCAGAGAGCTGGAGCAGCACGATAGAAGTCTTGGAGGCGGAGTTGCGAGGTTCGAATGCGAGGTGCCTACGGTGGTCCTAGACGCCTCGTCACAACCGGAGAGCTAAATAAGCCTAAAGCAAGAAAAGAGGAAAACTAACTCCCCAGAGCAGACCCCAAAGGAAAAACAGCCCCCCACATGTATTGACGGTGAAGCAAGATGAAAACACAAACAAAGGCAGAAAAATAGGCTGAGCAAATGATGGGGCCAAACTAACTTGAAAGGACAGGAAAGGAAAGATACTGTCTGCAATCTGCCAAAAATACCAAAAATAATGTCCAACGCTTCTGATAACAAAATTAACCCTGAAGTCACTAGACTTCTCCCACTATATCAGCACTCTGGAATATTCTGAGACAGAGCAAAAAGAGGCCAATCTAATAAAGGACAAAAAGACAAATTGGCAAATACAGATAAATAAGAGTGGAAATTCAGCACAGCCCATCCGAGCTGGCTGACCACACAAAAACTGAGTTGACCAACAAGAGCAAGTGTGAACATTAGCAAAAAACAAACTTAACTTAAGATGACTGGAGCAGAGCTGAAGTCCAAGACCTGAGAAACAGACTGAATCACCAGCAACAGGGATAGGGCATTGGCTGTCTTATATCCAGTCTGATACTCCAGAGATCCAATCACTATCCTCCTCGTCAGGTGGCAGACCATTACCAATTAAACTAACCTCACTACCTCCTGTCACTACCAGAGGGAGAACGGAAGGAGAATTCCCAGCTGGTGGAGCAGAAAATGAGCTCATAACACTCATGTTTCAGACTACAGTTGCCTAATTCAAGTAAATGATATTGTCAGGACAGGTCTGAATGGTATTTTTTCTGCCTTTTCATATAAACCCATCCTTCTCCCCCAATTGAAAGCAAAATGTGATTTTTTTTCACCTCCTTTGAAACTTTGCCACTTTGCCCATAATTTTTTTCATTATTGTGCACTTCTCACAACATCTGGGGCCTCTGAAGCCTTCCAGGAGTCAGGCTCTCAATCCCACATCACACTGATTAGTTTATTCATAGAAAATGTTCCCTTTACTTGGTAGTTTTCTTCTCAGCGCTTATAGACAAAGATGTACTGGGCTTAACCCCAGATAGACAAGTCAGTAATGAGTACTCCATTTCTTGACAGTAAATCTAAATATAGTAATCCAAATGTTAATGGCTCACCATCTTGTGGATTCACCAAGCCGTAGGTTAGGGTGACTAGCACGGACCGGAGGCGATGATGCAGCAGAAGACTCCTTAAAAAAATAAGGGACTTGTGTCATTCTCATGAAAAAATAAAAGAAAAATGTCATTAGATATTCACAAGATAGTCAGTGGATCACATAATTTAAAACCATTTTGCCTATTGGCAATTCGAAACCCACTTGACCACACCCTTGTATAACATAATATAACATTTTGTTTTTATTTCAGCTGTAATTTTAAGGTCTGAAAGATTAAAATAGTTGGGATAGGATGTATATGTTAATCTCACATAGGTTAATAGTCGTGCTATGCAGTCATTCACAATGATAGATAATAGTCGTTCACTTTAGGGCAAGGCGCCTGCAATTAACTGACTATTGGAATAAGATCTAAGTCCTGATTAATACAGTATTAATTCTGCCACCCCCTACATGTTTTGTTGGTAAAGCACCATTTCCCTTGATGAAGCTGCTGCTTAACCAGCGAAACATGGGTGGGGAATCTACAATTAATGACCTAATATCAGGTTTTAAGAACTATTCCAATAGTCATTTTCAGTCATTGTCAGCTATATAAATTAAATCATGGATAGATGTTATAATCCAAACACTACAGAAATGTGAAGGATCATATAATATTAGTACTTACACTAGTGATCTTAATAATGAAATATCTGTTTTCATAGTAAATACTGAGAATAGAATCAGTGATCCAGAGTAAAGCATTGAACAGAATACTGTAGTGCCATGCTAAAATGAATAGATCACAGCGTGTGCTACAGACATAATATATATTAATGGAGTCCACAGGATAATGTACCAAAAAAGATGAAAGGTACAGTCTTATTTAGAGTAAGTATTAATCTGGGGAGCAGATAATGCTCAATACTCGACCCTCATTTTACTTTACATTACAGCTTAACACATTAGGATTAGAGTTGGGTTTGGTGAACTTTTTGTCTTTTTCAATGTCACCAACTATTTAAATATCTAAATTTATATAACACGTATATGAATAAAGCTATTATCATATCAATCAGAGACTAAATGAGATTTCCCAAAAGGATGGAAAATGGTATAATACCTGTCCTCATGTGCTGGGTAATACAGCTGGTCGGCCCTATTCACTTCAGGGCATCTAGTAAGAAGTTATTATCACCCGTGCATGGGTAGGTGATTGGTAGGTGTCTGACTGATGAGGTTCCAACATTTGAAGAGACACTCCATTTATTCCCTATGGAACTGCTGAAGGATTCAGAGTTGAGCAGAGAACTGCAGATCCATTCACGTGGCGGACAAAAGTGTCATTGTGTCGGCAGACAGACTCCACTGACATAGAAGTTAGCAGCTATTGTATTGTGCTGTAATAGATAACTTCTTGTTCCTGAAACACTCTAGAAATAGATTTGAGCTGCAAAACCAGATGCAAAATATCTACATGTTTGGTGAGGGTTCTGGCAACGATGGGCTCGATTCATCAATGGGGCTTGTTGGAATCAGATGCCCCCTTGATGAATCATATACCACTTTCATGAATCAGGAGCCTCAAATTAGCAGCGTCCACCTCTGTGAGCTCCTCACCTCAATTCCTACTTCCTCGCTCGTCACCCCTTGTTCCACCCATTTTAGCAGAGTTGGACAATAGATGCCAATAATCGCTAAATTTAACTGCAACTTCAAGTTGTGCCTTTTCAAAGTTTTTAAGCTAGAATTCTGGAGTGAAAATCTTGATGAATCGGGGCTCTTGAATTTCTAAGGCTAGTTTCACATTTGCGTGTCAGGGCGCAGCGTCGGCCTGCGCACGGCCGCCACTAAGCCCTGCCCCCTGCCGCGCCTCCGCCGGTAGCTCCGCCTCCGGGCGCATGACGTGCATGCGTCATGCGTCCCCTATCTCTATCACTGAGGATGCAGGCCGCGCGCAGTGTGCTTTTGGCGGTGCCTGCGTCCTTTTGACGGTGCGCCGAGCGCAACCAAATTGCAACAGGTTGCGTTTGGCGATGGTCGGCGCACCGTCAAAAGGACGCAGGCGCCGCCAAACGCATAATGCGCATGGCCTGCGTCCTCAGTGATAAAGATAGGGGACGCATGACTCATGCAGCGTCATGCGTCTGGAGGCGCGGCAGGGGACGGGGCTTAGCGGCGGCCGTGCGCAGGCCGACGCTGCGCCCTGACACGCAAATGTGAAACTAGCCTAATCCTGTTGTTAATGCTTGATGGTAAATTGATACATCCTAATTTATCAACACTTGAATTGACGTATTCACTCAAGATTTTTACTGTTTTGGCATTTTAGGGTAATAGACCCAATATTGTTAAAACGTCTCCATAAGCTACATCATTTGAGAATATGTCAAAATTATATTATTATTGTTGATCTTGGCATTATCTTCACCATTATTATTATTATTATTATTATTATTAAAATTTATACTAGTGCGCAGTGTCGGTAAGCTGCTAAAGGTCTCTGATAATTGTCAGCAGAGATTTTGTGTCAGTTTAATCCTTATATATTAACAATAGGGGCTCTTCCACAAGGCTACTAGAAGTACAGAGTTATTTTTAAAAAATGTAAAAAAGGAATAGATTTAAGCAATATCAAGTCTGTGACTAGGACAGATATTTCATCTTTTATCAACACTTGTACCTTCTAACAAGTTTCCGTTACATGAAAACGTGTCAAAGTTTTGTTAGTCAAGTGAAAAGATACAAGTACAATTTGAATACATTTAAATTAAAGTAGTTAATTTAAATAAAAGTGTGCTCTTCAATTGCAGACAGGTCACTGTTGCTGAAAGATTTATTATTTGGCTATGCTAAATCATGTACTTATCGTGTGGAAAGTGAAATGAATGTTTACCCTTAGACCACCTTCACACACCTGTTTTTTAAGGACCGCAAATACGAACATACAATCACACATTGTTTTCTATCATGGTGCACATGTCAGGTTTCTCACACCAACCGCGTGTCCATGTGAAAAATCCGCAGACATGCTTTTTTTCACATAGCACGGTAAAAAGGCGTGCTGCACACATGTACCCTGATGACACATGGATTAGATCATGTGACACGCATCGGCGCCTGGGAAAAGCAGTACAATTACAATTATCCAGGAGCCGAGTGGTGAATGCAGCTCTCATCATGTGTATTAAATCAATATTAAAAAACTGGCCTGGGCTCTCGGATAATTTTCATAACCAGCAGAAGGAAAGCCGACCATTGGTGGCTGATGTTACTATTCTGGAAAAGGGGTCAATAGCCCAAAATGTTCCTGGGCTATTACATAGTAACATAGTTATTAAGGTTGAAAGAAGACTTTAAGTCCATCTAGTTCAACCCATATCCTATCCTAACTTGCCCTAACATGTTGATCCAGAGGAAGGCAAAAAAAAAACCCATGTGGCAAACAGTAAGCTTCACATTGGGGAAAAAAATTCCTTCCCGACTCCACATACGGCAATCAGACTAGCTCTCTGGATCAACACAATATTAAGGAAACTAGTGTATATACCCTGTAATATTATACTTATCAAGAAAGGCATCCAGTCCCCTCTTAAATTTTAGTAGTGAATCACTCATTACAACATCATGTGGCAGAGAGTTCCATAGTCTCACTGCTCTTATAGTAAAGAATCCATGTCTGTGATTACGCTTAAACCTTCTTTCCTCCAGACATAGAGGATGCCCCCTTGTCCCCGTCACAGGTCTACGAGTAAAAAGATCATTAGAAAGGTCTTTGTACTGTCCCCGCATATATTTATATATTGTAATAAGATCACCCCTAAGCCTTCGATTTTCCAAACTAAATAACCTCTAGCGTAATAACCTGTCTGATATTGCAGACCCCCCAGTTCCCTAATAACCTTGGTCGCTCTTCTCTGCAACCGCTCCAGTTCAGCTATGTCTTTCTTATACACCGGAGACCAGAACTGTACACAGTATTCTATGTGTGGTCGCACTAGTGACTTATAAAGAGGTAAAATTATGTTCTCCTCATGAGCATCTATGCCTCTTTTAATGCATCCCATTATTTTATTTGCCTGACACTGGCCACTAAATGTGAGTTTGTCGTCCACCCATACACCCAGGTCTTTTTCAGTGACAGTTTTGCCCAGTGTTTTACAATTAAGCACATAATTATACATCTTGTTCTTTCTACCCAAGTGCATGATCTTACATTTATCCCCATTAAAGCTCATAAATCCTCCTGTAATATAAAATTGTCCTTCTCTGTATTGATTAACCTGCAGAGTTTAGTGTCATTTGCAGATATGCAAATATTGAAATTCTACTCTCTATGCACCCTACAAGGTCATTAATAAATATGTTAAAAAGAAGCGGGCCCAATACTGACCCCTGTGGTACCCCACTGCTAACTGTGACCCAGTCCGAGTGTGCTCTATTAATAACCACCCTTTGTTTCCTATCCCTGAGCCAGCTTTTAACCCACTTATACTTATTTTCCCCTATCCCCATTGTTCTCATTTTATGTATCAACCTTTTGTGTGGCACCATATCAAAAGCTTTTGAAAAGTCCATGTACACCATGTCCATTGCATTCCCTTGGTCCAGTCCGAAACTTACCTCTTCATAAAAGCTTATCAATTAGTCTGACAGGAACAATCCCTCGTAAACCCATGTTGATATTGGGTCATGAGGTTATTCTTCTTCAGATACTCCAGTATAGTATCTCTTAGAAAACCCTCCAGGATTTTATCCACAGTTGAGGTTAAACTTACTGGCCTATGATTTCCAAGATCAGTTTTTGTCCCCTTTTTGAATATTGGCACCACATTTGCCACACGCCAGTCCTGTGGTACAGACCCTGTTATTATGGAATCTTTAAAAATTAAAAATAATGGTTTATCTATGACTGTACTTAATTCCTGCAGTATTGAGGGTGCATCACATCCGGGAAAGGGGATTTGTCAATTCTAGTGATTTTTAGACGCCGCCGTACTTCCTGCTGGGTTAAGCAGGTGACATTTAATGGAGAATTTTTAGCACTGATCATGTTATCCGTCATGGGATTTTTTTGTGTAAATGCTGTTGAAATAAAGTCATTTAGCATATTGGCTTTTTCCTCATCCTCATCCACCATTTCGCCCAGACTATTTTTAAGGTGACCAACACTATCCTATTTTAGTTTTTTACTATTTATGTAGTTAAAGAATATTTTGGGATTATTTTTACCTTCTCTGGCAATGAGTCTCTCTGTCTCAGTCTTTGCTATCTTGATTTGCTTTTTACAGAATTTATTTAATTTTCTGCATTTATTTAATGCCTCATCACTAACTACTTGCTTTAATTCTCTTAATGCTTTATTTTTGTCACTTATAGCTCCCCTTACAGCTCTGTTTAGCCATAGTGGTTTCCTCCTATTCCTAACATGTTTATTCCCATACGGTATATATTGTGCACAGGTCCTATTCAGGATGCTAATAAACGTCTCCCATTTTCTTTGTGTTTTTTTATGTATCAGGATATCATCCCAGTTATTTGCACAAAGATCACCTCTCATCCGTTGGAAATTTGCCTTCCTGAAGTTTAGTGTCCTTGTAACCCCTCTACTACACATCTTATTAAAGGATACATGAAAACTTATGATTTTATGATCACTATTACCCAAGTGACCCTCAACCCTTATATTTGATATGCGGTCTGGCCTGTTGGTTAACCCCTTTCTGACATCAGACGCACTATCTCGTCCTTGGGACCCGGGCCGCTATGCCCATGGGCGAGATAGTACGTTTAGCGCGATCAGCGGCGCCCACATGGTGAGCGCAGCTGATCGCGGCCGGGTGTCAGCTGATTATCACAGCTGACACCCGGCACTATGTGTCAGGGGTGGGCACGGACCGCCCCAACACGTTAACCCCTTGCACACCATGATCAAACTCGATCGCGGTGTACCGGGGGTTAAAGTGAAGCATCGGCAGGGAGGGGGCTCCCTCCGTGCTTCCCTGAGCCCCCCACAGCAGCGCAATGTGCAGTGTTGCTGTGGGGGGTCTCTTTCCCTGCAGGTCCCCGGATCCAAGATGGTGACGGGGATCTTCAGGGGCCTGCAGGGAGCTGGCTTCGTCAGTGCCTGCAAAGCGCAGGCATGAGGAAGCCTTCTGCAGTGCCTGTGACAGATCGCTGTTCTGTCACAGTGATCTGTGATGTGACAGGACAGGACAGTGATGTCCCCCCTGGGACAACCTAATAAAGTTAAAAAAAAAAAAAAGCATACAAATAATTTTTAAAAAATCGCTAAATAAATTAAAAAAAAAATATTCCCTAATAAATTCATTTTTTGGACATAATAAAAAAAAAACAATAAAAGTACACATATTTTGTATCGCCGCATCCGTAACGACCTGCCCTATAAAACTTTCCCATTAGTTAACCCCTTTAGCAAACCCCTTAAAAAATAAAAATAAAAAATGAAGCAAAAAATAATGATTTATTATCATACCGCCGAACAAAAAGTGCAATAACGCGCGATCAAAAAGATGCATATAAATATCCATGGTACCACTGAAAACGTCATCTTGTCCCGCAAAAAAACAAGCTGCCATTCAGCATCATCAGAGAAAAAATAAAAAAGTTATAGCTCGCAGAATAAAGCGATGCAAAATAATTATTATTTATATAAAATTGTTTTTATTGCATAAAAGCGCCAAAACATAAAAAAAGACTTAAATGAGGTATCGCTGTAACCATACTGACCCGAAGAATAAAACCGCTTTATCAATTTTACCGCACACAGAACAGTGTAAACGCACCCCCCCAAAAGAAATTCATGAAACGCTGGTTTTTGTTCATTCTGCGTCCCAAAAATCGGAATAAAAAGCGATAAAAAAAGTCACGTGCCCGAACATGATACCAATAAAAATGTCAACTCGTCCCGCAAAAAATAAGACCTCACATGACTCAGTGGGTCAAAATGTGGAAAAATTATAGCTCTCAAAATGTGGTGATGCAAAAACTATTTTTACAATAAAAAGCGTCTTTTAGCGTGCGACAGCTGCCAAAAATAAAAACAGCCATAAATAGTAAATCAAACCCCCCGTTATCACCCCCTTAGTTAGGGAAAAATAATAACATTAAAAAAAATGTATTTATTTCCATTTTCCCTTTAGGGTTAGGGCTAGGGTTAGGGTTAGGGCTAGAGTTAGGGCTAGGGTTAGGGCTGAAATTAGGGTTAGGGGTGTGTTGGTGTTAGGGTTGGAGTTAGAATTGGGGGGTTTCCACTGTTTGGGCAAATCAGGTGCTCTCCACACGCAACATGGTGTCTGATCTCAATTCCAGCCAATTGTGCGTTGAAAAAGTCAAATGGTGCTCCTTCCCTTCCAAGGTCTGCCATGCACCCAAACAGTGTTTTACCTCCACATATGGGGTATCAGCCTACTCAGGACAAATTGCAAAACAACTTTTGGGGTCCTATTTTTCCTGTTGCCCTTAGGAAAATAAAAAATTGGGGGAAAAAATATCATTTTTGTGGGAAAAAAATATGATTTTTTTATTTTAACGCCCAGGCGTTATAAACTTCTGTGAAGCCCTTGGGGGTTCAAAGTGCTCACCACGCATCTAGATAAGTTCCTTAGGAGTCTAGTTTCCAAAATGGTGTCATTTGTGGGGGGGTTTCCACTGTTTAAATACATCAGGGGCTCTCCAAAGGCAACATGACACCCGCAGAGCATTCCATCAAAGTCTGCATTCCAAAATGTCACTACTTCTCTTCCGAGCCCTGACGTGGGCCCATACAGTAGTTTTCTCCCACATATGGGGTATCAAGGTACTCAGGACAAATTGTACAACAACTTTTGGGGTCCATTTTCTCCTGGTACCCTTGGGAAAATAAAAAAATTGGGGACTAAATGATCATTTTTGTGGAACAAATATGATTTTATAATTGCACGGCTGTAGATTATAAACTTCTGTGAAGCCCTTGGGGGTTCAAAGTTCTCACCAAATATCTAGATAAGTTCCTTGGGGGTCTAGTTTCCAAAATGGTGTCATTTGTGGGGGGTTTCCACTGTTTTGGTACATCAGGGGCTTTCCAAACGCGACATGATGTCCGATCTCAATTCCAGCCAAAAAAGTCAAATGGCACTGCTCCCTTCCAAGCTCTGCCATGCGCCCAAATAGTCGTTTACACCCACATGTGGGGTATCAGCGTACTCAGGACAAATTGCACAATAACTTTTACAGTCCTGTTTCCCTTGGGAATATAAAATTGGGGGTGAAAAGATCATTTTTGTGGAAAAAATATGATTTTTTAATTGTACCGCTGTACATTATAAACTTCTGTGAAGCCCTTATGGGTTCAAAGTTCTCACCACATATCTAGATAAGTTCCTTGGGGAGTCAAGTTTCCACAATGAGGTCACTTGTGGGGGGTTTCCACTGTTTAGATACATCAGGGGCTCTCCAAACGTGACATGGCGTCCGATCAGAATTCCAGCCAATTTTGCATTGAAAAAGTCAAACGGCGCTCCTTCCCTTCTGAGCTCTGCCATGCGCAGAAACAGAGTTTTCCCCCAACATATCAGGTATCAGCGTACTCAGGACAAATTGCACAATAACTTTTCCAGTCCAATTTGAGGAGGTAAACGTGGCTGGGACCCTAGGAGCTATTTTAGAATTTTGGATAACTAGAGGAGGAAGACCTGTGAAGACTCAGACTTCAAGGTTAGATTTCAGAAAGGCAGATTTTAAGGGATTCAGAAAGAGAATTGGAGGGATCCAATGGCTGGATATCCTTAAAGACAAAAATGTCCAGGAAGGATGGGAAATCTTGAAAAATGAAATTCTCAAAGCACAATTGTTAACAATTCCGAAAAGAGGGAAGAATAGGAAGCATTTAAGTAAACCAGGATGGACGAACACAGAAGTTAAGCACATGCTAAAAAGGAAGAAAGAAATGTTTATAAAATGGAAAGAGGGAGGCATATCTAAAGATGAATATAATGAGGTATGCAGAACATGCAGGGCACAAATCAGATTACTAAAGCTGAGAATGAATTGAGGCTTGCAAGAGATGTCAAAAGCAGTAATAAAGGATTTTGGGGATATGTCAAAAGTAAAAGAAAAGTCAAAGATGCTATAGGATTTTTACAGGATGAAAATGATGAAATGGTAAGACAGGATGTTGAGAAGTCCGATCTTTTAAATTCCTATTTTGCATCTGTTTTCTCTCAGAAAGGAAATGTAACATCAACTGTTCTTCACTGTCCTATTAAGGGAATAGAAGAATCCAGGATATCTATAAACAGAAAGATAGCGAGGAAACACGTAGCTAACCTAAATGAATTCAAGTCTCCAGGTCCAGATGAATTACACCCCAGAGTACTGAAGGAGATAGCAGAAGAAATTTTTGAACCCCTCTCCATAATCTTTGAAAATTCTTGGAGAACAGGAGAAGTCCCAGAAGACTGGAGAAGAGCAAATGTTGTTCCTATCTTCAAAAAGGGGAAGAAGGTGGACCCAGGCAACTATAGGCCGGTGAGTCTGACTTCTATACCAGGAAAGATCTTTGAGCAAATTATTAAACAACATGTATGTCAGTACCTGGATAAGAATGAAGTGATTAAACAGAGTCAGCATGGGTTTGTAACTAATAAGTCATGTCAGACTAACTTAATTTCCTTCTATGAAGGAATCACTGATTGGGTGGATCAACGAAATGCTGTAAATATAGTATATCTTGACTTCAGCAAAGCATTTGACAAAGTATCTCATACAATCCTTATAGAAAAAATGACCAAGTATGGAATGGACAAGGCAACTGTTAGGTGGATTCATAACTGGCTTAGTGATCGGACCCAAAGAGTGGTCGTAAATGGCTGCACATCCAGTTGGAAGAAAGACTCAAGTGGGGTACCACAGGGCTCTGTCCTGGGCCCTGCATTGTTCAACATCTTTATCAATGATTTAGATGAATGAATTGAGGGTAAACTGGTTAAATTTGCTGATGACACAAAGCTAGGAGGGATTGCTAATACTAGCAAAGAGAGAGGATTCAAAAAGATATAAATAAACTGGAGCAGTGGGCAGCAACTAACAGAATGGTTTTTAACAGGGAAAATGCAAAGTACTACATCTGGGCAATAAAAATGAAAAAAACATATACAGAATGGGAGATATAGGGCTAAGCAACAGCACATGTGAAAAAGACTTGGTTATACTAATAGATCACAGACTGAATATGAGTCAACAGTGTGATGCAGCAGCAAAAAAGGCAAATGCAATTCTAGGATGTATTAACAGAAGCATACAGTCTAGATCACGTGAAGTCATTATTGCCCTCTACTCCTCTTTGGTCAGACCTCATCTGGAATATTGTGTCCAGTTTTGGGCACCACATTTTAAAAAAGACATCAACAAACTGGAGCAAGTTCAGAAAAAAGCAACCAGAATGGTGACCGGTCTGCAAACCCTGTCTTATGAGGAAAGGTTGCAGGATTTGGAATTGGGCTGTCACATTGTAGAAGGATCATCTTTATTCTCTTTTGCACAAGGAAAGACTAGAAGCAATGGGATGAAACTGAATGGGAGGAGACACAGATTAGATATTAGAAAAAACCTTTTGACAGTTAGAGTGATCAATGAGTGGAACAGGCTGCCATGAGAAGTCGTGAGTTCTCCTTCAATGGAAGTCTTCAAGCAGAGGCTGGACAGACATCTGACTGGGATGATTTAGCTAATCCTGCTTTGAGCAGGGGGTTAGACCAGATGGCCCAGGAGGTCCCTTCCAACTCTACGATTCTATGATTCTATGATTTTACGCTTGGTAAAATAAAAAAAAATGAACCTGAATTTTTTTTTTTGTGGAAAAAAAGTTAAATGTTCATTTTTTTAAAAAATATTCTAAAAATTCCTGTGAACCACCTGAAGGGTTATTAAACTTTTTGAATGTGGTTTTGAGCACCTTGAGGGGTGCAGTTTTTAGAATGGTGTCACTTTTGGGTATTTTTTTTATCATATAGACCCCTCAAAGTGGCTTCAAATGTGATGTGGTCTGTAAAAATAAAATGGTGTTGTAAAAATGAGAAATCGCTGGTCAACTTTTAACCCTTATAACTTATTAACAACAAAAAATGTTGGTTCCAAAATTGTGCTGATGTAAAGTAAACATGTGGGAAATGTTACGTATTAAGTTTTTTGTGTGCCGTATCTCTGTGATTTAAGGGCATAAAAATTCAAAGTTGGAAAATTGTGAAATTTTCAACATTTTCGCAAAATTTCCGTTTTTTTCACAAATAAACGTAAGTTATATGAATGAAATTTTACCAATAACATGAAGTACAATATGTCACGAGAAAAGAATGTCAGAATCACCGGCATCCATGGAAGCGTTTCAGAGTTATTACCTCATACAGTGACAGTGGTCAGAATTGTAAAAATTGGCCCGGTCATGAATGTGCAAACCACACTTGGGGATGAAGGGGTTAATATTAGGTCTAGCAGTGCCCCCCCTCTTGTTGGATCCTGAACCAGTTGTGAAAGGTAATTGTCTCATAGTTGTCAAAAACCCATTACCTTTGCTGGAACTGCGGGTTTCGGTTCCCCAATGTATTTCAGGGTAGTTGAAGTCCCCCATAATAATGACTTCTCCTTGAGTCGCCGCTTCATCTATTTGCTTTATGAGGATATTCTCTGCTGCTTCCATTATTTTTGGAGACTTATAACAAACCCCTATCAGTAATTTATTATTTTCCCCCGTCCCCTTATCTCCACCCACAGGGACACTACATTTTCATTAGATTCATATATATTATCACGAAGGATGGGTTTTAAGGATGATTTTACATATAAACACACGCCTCCCCCTCGCTTATTTGTACGGTCATTTCTGAACAGACTATAGCCCTGTAAATTAACCGCCCAGTCATGGCTCTCGTCCAGCCATGTCTCAGATATCCCCACCATGTCATAATTATGTTCCAACAACATTAACTCCAATTCCTCCATCTCGTTGGCGAGGCTTCTGGCATTAGTATACATGCACTTTATGTATCTCTCTGTACCTCTATTCTTAGATAAATTATTTACTGTTCTAACCCCACCACCCATACCACCCCCACCCCCAATTTCATTATTTGTGCCCAGGTCTCTATCTGCACTGTCTTCCCCTCCTATAAAAGGAATAGCCTCCCCCCGTCCGTAGTTTAAACACTCCTCCAACCTTCTAGCCATTTTCTCCCCCAGCAGAGCTGCACCCTCCCCATTGAGGTGCAGCCCGTCCCTAGCGCACAACATGTAGCCAACTGAGAAGTTGGCCCAGTTCTCTAGGAACCCAAACCTCTCCTTCCTACACCAATTCCTGAGCCACTTATTAACCTCCCTAATCTCCCATTGCCTCTCTGGTGTGGCACGTGGTACAGGAAGCATTTCCGAAAATACCACCTTGGAGGTCCTTGCTTTAAGCTTGCAGCCTAATTCCCTGAAATCATCTTTAAGGACCTTCCACCTACCTCTAACTTTGTCATTTGTGCCAATGTGCACCATGACCACTGGATCCTCTCCAGCCCCTCCCAGTAATCTGTCAAACTGATCAGCGATATGTTGGACTCGAACACCAGGTAGGCAGCACACCGTTCGACGATTCCTGTCTTTGTGACAGATTGCCCTATCTGTTCCCCTAATAATTGAGCCCCCCACTACCAGCACCTGTCTGGCCTGCCCTGCTATCCTATTTCTCCCTTACTGGAGCAGACACTCCTCCAGCTTTCAGAGGACATGCCTTGTTGCAGCAGTGCTACTTCTGCACTGACACTCCCCTCATCTGCCAACTTAGCAAACATATTGGGGTGTGCCAGATCAGGACTAGCCTCCATGGCGCTCTTCCCTCTACCCCACCTTCTAACTGTCACCCAGCTGGCTGCTTCACTGTCCTGCAGCTCCAACCTAGCATCCCCCCCTCACCTATCCCATTGAGCTTCTGCTCAGTGAGCAGATGACTCCTTTCCATATTGTCTATTTATCTCAGTGTTGCCAGCTGTACATTTAGATCCAGTATCTGGGCTTCCAAATGCACAACGTGCTCACATCTCGCACAGCAGTATGCACCCTCAACCAGCTGTTCAAGGATTTCATACATGCGGCAAGACGTGCACTGGATGGCATTGGCAATAGTGGAGCACATCCTAATGGGGATTGCACCAGATAGATTAGATAAGCAAAAATAAATTAAAAAGTATTAATAAAATATAACAGTAATTCAGTAATACCTTCCTTGGAAACTCCCTGAATCCAAAGTCACTGAATCACAAGTCACACACTTACCACAGTTCGCACTTACACTCAGGTCACACTCAGCTTGCTCAGACTCGCTCAGTCAGAAGATTTAAGAACAGTTCACAGCTATTTGCTTAGCATTTTATGGTTTGCTTCTGGGGGACCCCAGAAAAATAATTATGTAAGGTCCCCCTATAATTTCAAACCAGCAAAGGCTAAATAAACAGCTGTGGACTGATATTAATAGCTAGAGAAGGGGCCATGAATATTGCGCCCCCCCCTCCCAGACTAAGAACATCAGTAATCATGTGCCCCAGAAATGGCATATCTATAAGATGCACCAAATCTGGCATTTAGCCTCTGCTTTTCCCACTTTCCCGCTTCAGTAACAAGTGGTAAAGCAATTGAGGTTACTGCAGGTCACAACCAACTGTTCCTACTGTCATTTCAGTGTGACCTGGCCAATGAGCTGCAGTAACCTAACCTTCACAATGTCACCGCTAGCACAGTATGAAATTTTACATTTTACTATGGGGTTAGTAATGGGGGTATCTTATAGACACCTCTCCACTATTAAGCTCTAAGCTTGATGTCAGCGTCCATAGAACAGCTGACATCAACCCCAACCCTATTACCCCATTTGCCACTGCTCCAAGGCAAGTGAGAATAGTGGAGGCTAAGCGCCAGATTAATTTATTAAAAAAATACACTGATTATATAGCACACAGATATATTTCTATCTATCTATCTATCTATCTATCTATCTATCTATCTATCTATCTATCTATCTATCTATCAAGTTCCTCATCGCTATCTCTATCTTTGAACATCTTTAATAGATACACTCTTTAATTTCTTTGCTGCATTCCATTCCATATGTGTCACACTGAAAGTACACAGACACATGGATAATGACAGCACATGGACACAAAGACATGGATGTCACATGCACACGGATCACGGATCTCACCATTACTGTTTTTTCCTGTACAGAAGTCACCAGGACATGGGAAGGGGGCCTAAAAAAATGTTAATTTTTTTTTCCGAATAGGTTCACAATTCTCTACTGATTTGTTTCTATCCCTAATTCAACTGGATTAAACAGATTTTTTCAATCACTGTGCGCTACTAGTGATTGACAGCTTGGCCTGAGAAAGTGCAAGTGACACTCTATGAGGGTACTCTGCTTCTTAGCCTTACTACAACCTTTTTACAGCACCAAAGTTCAGGTCCCCACTAATGTCTATAGGGTTTGGGTTCAGGTTCAAGTTCTGTTAGCATTCTGGTATCAGAACTAAACTTTAAGCGACAAAGTTTGATCAATCCCGACAAACCTGAACATCCCCGCGTCCGCTCATCCCCAGTTATGATGATACCTAAATACTTTTTTTACTGTTTTAAACAAGAAAACTGAAAAAGAATATATTTTTTAATTTTAAGTAACTTTTTTTATTTTTTGGACTATAAAGTTGCACGAGAGTTTGAAGGACATACTGTCATTTTATTAATGCCATTTTAAGGGTTAATATATTGTTTTGGGAGGTCGTTACAAAAATTTAACCATTTTTCCAACTGACTGGGTTTCACAGGTGTACAAACATGCCAGACATGTAGGTCTTCAGTAGACCCCTGGCTGCCATGACAATGCTTTCAACAACCAGTAGTTGCATTGGAGAAAAGCAATGTGCAGCAGAAGAGAAGCACTCAATTCCAACCTCTTAAATGCTTAAATATCCTTTAAGGATATGTGCAGACGTTCAGTAATTGGCAGCGCGTTGGACGCAGCACATACCCATTGCTTGCAAAGCGCTGCCGGCTTTTGAACGCAGGTGATTCTGCATGTGTTCATTAAACCGTGCGGAATCATTGTGCCCAATACATCGTACAGGTGGAAAGACGCTCAGGGAAGCCACGGGTGTCGGAGCACAAATAGTGGACATGGGATTTCTTGAAATCCCCTCCACTATGCTGTAACATCTGACCGCTGCGGGTTGGACGCTGCGTATGTAGAATCATAGAATCATAAATTCATAGAATGGGAGAGTTGGAAGGGACCTCCTGGGTCATCTGATACAACTCCCTGCTCAAAGCAGGATTCACTGATTCATCCCAGACAGATGTCTGTCCCGCCTCTGTTTGAAGACATCCATTGGAGGAGAACTCACCACATCTTGTGGCAGCCTGTTCCACTCATTGATCACCCTAACAGTCAAAAAGTTTTTTCTAATATCTAATCTGTGTCTCCTCCCACTCAGTTTCATTCCATTGCTTCTAGTCTTTCCTTCTGCAAATGATGTAAATACTTATGTCCCAAAAAAATGAGAAAGGTATTCAAGCAGTGATAACTTTATTGGCTAACCAGAGAAATTATATTTGCAAGCTTTCAGGGCTCAGGCGACCCCTTCATCAGGCTAAATTACAAGTTAATGTAGCCTGATGAATGGGCTGCCTGAGCCCTGAGAGCTTGCCAATATTAGCCAATAAAGCTATCGCTCCTTGAATACCTTTCTCATTTTTTGGGGAAATACTATAAGTATTTACATCGATTTTTCTGGCTATCACAGTACCACAATATTATTTTGTATTGTACATCTTCTACAAAAGAGAATAAAGATGATCCTTCTACAATGTGACAGCCTTTGAGATATTTGTAGACAGATATTAAGTCTCCTCTCAGTCTTCTTTTTTGCAAGCTAAACATTCCCAAATCCTGCAACCGTTCCTCATAGGACATCGTTTGCAGACCGGTCACCATTCTGGTCACTCTTCTCTGAACTTGCTCCAGTTTGTTGATGTCTTTTTTAAAATGTGGTGCCCAAAACTGGACACAGTATTCCAGATGTGGTCTGACCAAAGAGGAGTAGAGGGCAATAATGACTTCACGTGATCTAGACTGTATGCTTCTGTTAATACATCCTAGAATTGCATTTGCCTTTTTTGCTGCTGCATCACACTGTTAACTCATGTTCAGTCTATGATCTATTAGTATACCCAAGTCTTTTTCACATGTGCTGTTGCTTAGCCCTATTCCTCCCATTCTGTATATGATTTTATCATTTTTATTGCCCAGTTGTAGTACTTTGCATTTTTCCCTAATAAAAACCATTTTGTTAGTTGCTGTCCACTGTGCCAGTTTATTTCTATCTATCTTTAGTATTAGCTATCCCTCCCTCCATTGATAAAGATGTTGAACAATACAGGGCCCAGGACAGAGCCCTGTGGTACCCTACTTGAAACATTCTTGCAACTGGATGTGCAGCCATTTACGACCACTCTTTGGGTCCAATCACTAGGCCAGTTATGAATCCACCTAACAGTTGCCTTGTCTATTCCATACTTAGTCATGAGGTACTTTGTCAAATACTTTGCTGAAGTCAAGATTTACTATATCTACAGCATTTCCCTCACCCACCCAGTCAGTGATTCGGTCATAGAAGGAAATTAAGTTAGTCTGACATGACGTATTAGTTACAAACCCATGCTGTCTCTGGTTAATCACTTCATTTTTATCCAGGTACACATTTGGTCAAAATTGTTGGTACCCCTTGTTTAATGACAGAATGGTCACAGAAATAATTTGAATCTGACAAAAGTAATAATAAATTAAAAATCTATGATAATGAGCAGATGAAAGTCAGACATTGCTTTCAACCATGCTTCCACAGAATTTAAAAAAATAAATAAAATTCATGAAATAGTTCTCGACAGAAATGATGGTACCCCTGAAAATAATGTGACAAAAGGGACATGTTAAATCAAAGTGGGTCCACTAATTAGCATCACAGGTGTCTACAATCTGGGAATCAGTGAGTGGGCCTGTATAGAGGGCAACAGATACTCACTGTGCTGTTTGGTGACATGGTGTGTATCACACTCAACATGGACAAGAGAAAGTGAAGGAAAGTGTTGTCTCAGGAGAATAGAAAGAAAATTATAGACAAACAAGTTAAAGGTAAAAGTTATAAGACCATCTCCAAGCAGCTTGATGTTCCTGTGACTATAGTTGCACATATTATTCAGAAATTTAAGTTCCATGGGACTGTAGCCAACCTCCATGGTTGCTGGAGGAAAATTGATGACAAATTAAAGAGACATATAATATGAATTGTAACAAAAGAGCCCAGAAAAATTTCTGAACAGTTTAAAGGTGAACTTCAAGCTCAAGGAAAATCAGTGTAAGATCGTACCATCTGTCGTTGTATGAGGCAAAGTGGACTTCATGGGAGATGACCAAGGAGGAAACCATTGTTGAAAAAAAAAATTAAAAAAAGCCAGACTGGAATTTGCCAAACTACATGTTGACAAGCCACAAAGCTTCTGGGAGAATGTCCTATGGACAGATAAGACAAAAATGGAACTTTTTGGCAAGGCACATCAGCTGTATGTTCACAGAAGGAAAAATGAAGCATATTAAGAAAAGAACACTGTCCCTACAGTGAAACATGGAGGAGGCTGTTATGTTCTGGGGCTGCTTTACTGCATGTGGCACAGGGTGTCTTGAGTCTGTGCAGGGTACAATGAAATCTCAAGGCTATCAAGGGATTCTAGAGAGAAATGTGCTGCCCAGTGTCAGAAAGCTTGGTCTCAGTCGCAGGTCATGGGTCTTGCAACAGGATAATTACCCAAAACACACAACTAAAAACACCAAACAATGGCTAGTAGGAAAACATTGGACTATTCTGAAGTGGCCTTCTATGAGTCCTGATCTAAATCCTATTGAGCATCTTTGGAAAGAGCTGAAACATGTCGTCTGGAAAAGGCAACCTACAAACACAAGACAACTGGAACAGTTTGCTCTTGAGGAGTGGACCAAAGTCCTGTTGTGAGGTGTAGAAGTCTCATTGATAGTTACAGGAATCATTTGATTGCAGTGATTGCCTCAAAAAGTTGTGCAACAAAATATTAAGTTAAGAGTGCCATCATTTCTGTCCAGGCCTATTTTATGAGTTTCATTTTTTCAAAAATTCTGTGGAAGCATGGTTGAAAAGCAATGTCTGACTTTCATTTGTTAATATTCATAGATTTATTATTACTTTTGTCAGATTCAAGTTATTTCTGTCACCATTGTGGGTTTTTCTGTCATTAAACAATTTTGACCATGTGTGTACTTAAATACATGTTGTTTAATAATTTGCTCAAAGATCTTTCCTGGTATAGAGGTCAGACTCACCGGCCTATAGTTCCCTGGGTCCACTTTCTTCCCCTTTTTGTTTTCAATGTTTTATTTATTAAGAATCAATGAATATTTGACATCAGTGTAGACAAAATTCACTCAAGCAATCGCATAATACAAAGGAAGCAATTATTACATTTTCAAAACGAAGAGGCCACGTCGGCCTCAGGGGTGCATATGGACTCCAGCAATCTTCCAACACTACAAGAGCGAAAGAGCAAACGCCTCTATCTGAATAACATTAAATTGAAAATGTATGATTCTTGATTATCATTAAGAGACAAGTAAACATAATAATATAACTTGATCTCTGGACTACAAGAAGGAAGAAAAAAAATGCCATTGGTGAGGTGTCGATTAACCAGAGTGTATAACAAATGGGGGAAGTGGGTAGAAGCGGAGGAGGAGGACAGGGGAATGTAGGAGTGAGCGCAGGGTAGGTGCATTGGCGCCTTGGACACGCTCAGAATCAAGGTGTGTAATCAGGTACACTTAGGGACAAGAATTTATCTGATCTCCTATATGTTACCCAGAGATTCCAGGCACGCAAAAGGGAGGGAAGGCTATGTATGGAAAGCGCTGCAAATTCTTCAGTGTGGTACAATTGGTTGATCTTAAGTAGTAGTTGGCTCGTGCTTGGGACATTGGGCGAGTTCCATAACGTGGGTATTCCCCTTTTTGAAGATACAAACAATATTTGCTCTTCTCTAGTCTTCTGGGACTTCTGTTCTCCAAGAATTTTCAAAGATTATGGAGAGTGGTTCAAAAAATTCTTCTGCTATGTCCTTCAGTACTCTGCGGCGTAATTCATCTGAACCTGGAGACTTGAATTCATTTATGTTAGCTAAGTGTTTCCTCACTATCTTTCTGTTTATAGATATCCTGGAATCCTCTATTCCTTCCCACCGCATTTACTGACCGTGGGAACATACCCTTAGAGTTTAACATATTGTGATGAGAGCTAGCTCTCTCAGGTGTCTGTATAACACAGATACGTAGCTCCCAAGCTGAATGCAACACTTGAGTCATTCCATACAACTAGTGTGCTCACCTGCCACCCATGTCACAAAAGTCATAAATGTCACAAAAGTCATAAAAGTGAGTTTAAGTCTGAAAAGGTGAAAAATATGATTTTTTTAATATTGAGATACCACTTTATAAACACTCAGCATTGAAATTGCTACACCAAGAATGAAAAGTTGTGTAATTACTGAAATCCAAGGATGGATATACATGTTTGTGATATACAAAAAGGACACATCATTTTCAAAACATCTCAATATATTCATTATCAAGAAGGAGTGACACATACAGAAACCCCTGCACTTACAACCTTGGCTGTTATAACTGAGGTTTTAGATTGGTTGTCTGAGGAATGTTCTGCCACACTAAATGCACATGGATATAAAAATCATCAAGATCTGCAGCTGGCATCTCCCTTTGCAAATGTAGACTAATTAAATCCCAGATGTACTTGATGGGATAAAAGTCTGTAGACAATGCAGGCCATTGTAGCATATAAAAAGCAACATCCGGCCTGGTGTTGTGTTAAAAAATAGTTCCTGCGGCACTTTGAAAAAATGGATGTATCACAGGTTCCATGACAAAAACTGAGCTGTTAGTAGATCTAGAATGAATACTATAGGGGTCCAGATATTGTTGATCAGGGGTCCCCAACCTGTAGCTCAGGAGCCACATGTGGCTCGCAGTCCCATGAATTGTGGCACGCAGCTGTCTGCCAGCTTGGTGCATTAGCTCCAGGTCTAGTAAGCAGGTATGAGGAGCACATCTGAAAATGGTGAATTTTGAGAGTAGCCCTGCACAGAAGAGCAGATCTGGATGCACATATACTAGTCTTAGAGGTTTCCATTTACTTTAAGTATGGTACGCTGGAGACAGGATGGTATTACCTGTGAGAGATGTTACCTGAAGCTGGATGTGACAGTGTGTTGGGAGTCTTGGATGGGAGAATACTGAATGGGGGAATTATGGGGACCACTGGTTCTTGTTATACTGCTTCAGGGGATTTCTGTGGTTATCATTATACCGGTAATGGTGGCTTTGGTTGCCACTACTTTAAAGGAGAGGGAGCTGGATGTGGCTCGCGACCCTCTCTCACACCTGAATTTGTCTCTCTATGTCAGAAAAGTTGGAGACCACTGCTGTAGATTATGGTAACAAATAAAAGCTTCACTGTTATGATTGAGTCACCGTAGGAGGCAAAAACAGAAATGCTAGCTAAGTCCTGAAAACCAGAGAAGTTGGCAACTATCAGATTGCAGACCCCTGAACCTATCAACACAACTAGCAGTAGCCGTGGGGGGTTCCTACGAAGACCTACACCCCTCGATCACAGCCGGAGAGATACATAGGCCTAAAGAAGGAAAGGGGAAATCTAACTGCCCCAGAGCAGACCCCAAAGCAATAGGCAGCCCCCCACATATAATGACGGTGAAGCAAGATGAAAACACTTACACAGACAGAAAGACAGGCTGAGCAAAGACGGGGCCCAAAAACTACCTAGATAGGAATGGATAGGAAGGCTGCTGTCTGCAATCTGCCAAAACCCTATCAGAGACAAAAGCCAACAAGCTGATATAAAAATGGCCCTGAAGCAACTAAGCTTCAAAAACTAAATCAGCGCTCAGGTACATTCAGAAGACAGAGCTCAAGGAACACTGCACACTCCAGCAGGGAGTGGCAGAATCCAAAAAGCAAGAAAAACAAAAACAAATCTTAAATGCAAAAGGCAAAACAGAAAACTTAGCTTTAGGAGAGCAGGAATCAGACTGGTGTCCAAGAGTCCACAGAGAAATCACCCGCAGGGCAGAAAGGGCGTAGGCTGCCTTAAATCCAGTCAGTGACTCCACTCAGCCAATCGTCTTCATTAGTCCCAGGTGTCTGATAATCAGGCTCACTACCTTCCTTCACTAGAGTAGGGAGTTCACCAGGCCTCAGTGATGGAGGGGAAAATGAACTCACAACAGTACCCCCCCTTGAGGAAGGGTCACCGAACCCTCAACAATGCTACTAGGGCGATCAGGGTGAGCCCGATGAAAGGCACGCACCAATCTTTTGGCATGAATATCAGAGGCAGAGACCCAGGAATTATCCTCCTGACCATAACCCTTCCACTTAACCAAATACTGGAGTCTCCGTCTAGCCAGACGGGAATCCAGAATTTTCTCTACCTCATATTCCAAGTTACCTTCAACCAATACAGGGTCCGGAGGTGCCACCTCAGGCACAACTGGCTCAACAAACCTCTTCAACAAGGACTTATGGAACACATTATGGATCTTAAATGTGGCAGGAAGAGCCAAACGAAAAGAGACCGGATTAATAATCTCCAAAATCTTGTAAGGTCCAATAAATCTAGGCTTAAACTTAGGAGAAGCCACCTTCATAGCAATATTTTTTGATGATAACCACACCATATCACCAATCCTAAACTGGGGACCAATGGTCCTATGTCGATTGGAAAATGGCTGGGCCTTTTCCTGGGAGAGAGATAACTTATCCACCACCTGGTCCCAGATCTGGTGCATTCTCTCCACCACAGTGTCAACACCTGGGCAGGCAGAAGGCTCCACCTGCCCTGAAGAAAATCGAGGGTGAAAACCAAAGTTACAAAAAAAAGGTGATATCAAAGTGGCAGAACTAGCTCTATTATTTAAAGCAAATTCGGCCAAGGGCAAAAATGAAACCCAATCATCCTGATCATCGGAAATAAAACATCTCAAATACGACTCCAAGGTCTGGTTTGTTCTCTCTGTCTGCCCATTGGTCTGAGGGTGAAAAGCAGAGGAGAAGGACAACTGAATTCCCAACTTGGAACAGAACGTCCTCCAAAATTTAGACACAAATTGAACTCCTCTGTCAGATACAATGTTCTCAGGAATCCCGTGCAAGGGAACCACCTGTTGCAAAAACAGAGGCACCAACTCAGAGGAAGATGGCAACTTAGGGAGTGGTACAAGATGAACCATCTTAGAGAACCTATCACAAATCACCCAAATAACAGTCATTCTTTGAGAGACCGGCATATCAGAGATGAAATCCATTGAAATATGGGTCCATGGCCTCCTGGGGACCGGCAAAGGCATCAACAACCCACTAGAGCGAGAACAAGATTTAGACCGGGAGCAAGTCCCACAGGACTGCACAAAATTCCTGACATCATGAGACAAGGTGGGCCACCAAAAAGAGCGACTCACCAGATCTCTAGTACCAAAAATACCTGGATGACCAGACAATGCAGAGCAATGAACTTCAGACATCACTCTCTTCTTCCACTGGTCAGGAACATACAACTTTCCACTGGGGCAACGCTTAGGTTTGTCCTCCTGGAACTCTTGCAGAGCAAGTCTCAAATCGGGCGAGATGGCAGAAAGAACTACCCCTTTGCCTAAGATGGTGGCAGGCTTAGTCACCACAGGAGAATCAGCAAAGAAACTCCTAGAGAGGGCATCTGCCTTGACATTCTTAGTTCCAGGAAGGAAAGAGACCACAAAATCAAAACGTGTAAAAAACAAGGCCCACCTAGCCTGTCAAGGGTTCAAGCGTTTAGCCGAATCTAGGTAAATCAAATTTTTGTGGTCAGTGAGGACCACAACTTGATGTTTGGCTCCCTCCAACCAATGTCTCCACTCCTCAAATGCCCATTTCATGGCCAACAGTTCCCGATTCCCCACATCATAGTTACGTTCAGATGAAGAGAACTTACGGGAAAAGAAAGCACAGGGATTCATTTTGGATGTTACCGGATCTTTTTGGGACAACACCGCTCCTGCACCAATCTCAGAAGCATCCACCTCCACCTGGAACGGGAGTGAGACATCAGGTTGCCGCAGAACCGGGGCGGAGGTAAATCTACGCTTCAGCTCCTGAAAGGAAGCAACCGCCTCCGGAGACCAATTCAACACATCCGCACCCTTCCTGGTCAGGTCAGTCAATGGTTTGGCAATACTAGAAAATTTTGCTATAAATTTCCGATAAAAATTAGCAAAACCCAAAAACTTCTGGAGGGCCTTCAAAGAAGTGGGCTGAACCCAATCATAAATGGCCTGTACCTTGGCCGGGTCCATTTCAATAGTTGACGGAGACAAAATAAATCCCAAAAAAGAAATTCTCTGTACTCCAAAAAGGCATTTTGATCCTTTGACATACAGAGAATTCTCTCTCAAGATCCGGAACACAGTCCGAACATGTTCCACATGAGAATCCCAATCCTTGGAGAAGATCAAAATATCATCCAGATAGATAATCAAAAATTTATCGACAAAGTCTCGGAAAATATCGTTCATAAAGCACTGGAAGACAGAAGGGGCATTAGTGAGCCCAAAAGGCATCACCAGGTACTCAAAATGTCCCTCCGGAGTATTAAACGCTGTCTTCCATTCATCCCCCTGCTTAATGCGGATAAGATTATACGCCCCTGAGGTCAAGCTTGGTAAACCAGCAAGCACCTCTGACTCTAGAGAATAGATCTGAAATCAGGGGTAGCGGATACTGATATTTAATAGTAATTTTATTGAGGGCACGATAATAAATACAAGGCCTTAAAGAACCATCCTTCTTGGCCACAAAAAAAAACCCGGCACCTAAGGGTGAAGAGGATGGTCTAATATGACCCTTCTCCAATGCCTCCTTAATATAGGACCGCATAGCCTCGTGCTCGGGTACAGATAAATTGAAGAGCCGACCCTTAGGAAATTTACACCCCGGGTTTAGTTCAATTGCACAGTCATAACTCCTATGAGGAGGCAAGGACGCAGACTCATTCTCACTAAATACATCATAGTAGTCCGCCAAATAGTCAGGAACCTCATGCGACTGAGGAGAGGTGGAAAAAACCGGAGCCTCACTAAAGGTACACCGGCAACCCCAACTCACCACAGACACAGACTTCCAATCCAAAACTGGATTATGAATCTGCAACCAGGGAAACCCCAGAACAACGGCATCATGCAGACCATGCAACACCAAAAATCTGCAGTTTTCTTGGTGGTCTGGGGCGACCCGCATGACCAACTCGGCCCAAAACTGAGGTTTATTTTTAGCCAGAGGGGTAGCATCAATCCCCCTCAAAGGGATAGGCATCTGCAGAGGTGTCAACGGAAATCCACAACGTTTAGCAAAATCCAAGTCCATTAGGTTTAGCGCTGCTCCCGAATCCACAAAAGCCTTGGCGGAAAATGTGGACAGGGAACAGATCAGAATAATCGCCAAAAGAAACTTAGGCTGAACCCCACCAACAGAAAACGTGTGTGCAAAGCGTTTCTCACGTTTAGGACAAACAGAAATAACATGTGAGGCATCTCCACAGAAAAAACACAGCTTATTACGCCTTCTGAATTCCTGACGTTGCGCCTTAGACAAAACTCTATCACATTGCATAGGTTCAGACGTCTGTTCAACCGGTGGCAACACCTCTCGTTTAATCCTGCGTTCACGTAAACGCCGATCAACCTGAATGGCTAAAGACATAGAATCATCCAGACCAGAGGGAACAGGAAATCCCACCATAGTATCTTTGACGGCTTCTGACAAACCCTTCCGAAAGAGAGCAGCCAAGGAACTATCATTCCAGGTAGTAAGGACTGCCCACTTTCGGAACTTTTGACAGTACAACTCTGCAGATTCTCGACCCTGGTTCAATGCTAACAGGGTCTTTTCAGCCTGATCAATAGCATTAGGTTCATCGTACAGCAACCCTAAGGCTTGAAAAAATGCATTCACATTAGTCAGAATAGGGTCATCTGGTTTCAAAGAAAACGCCCAATCCTGGGGATCGCTGCGCAGCAAAGAGATGACAATTTTAACCTGCTGCGCGGGGCTCCCTGACGAGTTAGGCTTCAAAGCAAAAAATAATTTACACTTATTTTTGAAACTCAAAAATTTAGATCGATCCCCAAAAAATACATCAGGTGTGGGGATCTTTGGTTCAACAGCATGTGAACGAGCAAGATAGGCGGAAATTCCTCGCACTTCAGCAGCGAGCTGCTCCACACGATCAGACACTTGCTTTATCTCCATTGAGAGAAAAAAAATTCCCCCTACGGCCTCAGAGATATAGAGGAAAGAATAAACACACACCTTTTTTTTTTTTTTTTTAAACACAATTCTTTCCTGCTATTGAGTACCCCAGGATCTGCGGTTGGGCGGGTGATTCTTTTATGATTGAGTCACCGTAGGAGGCAAAAACAGAAATGCTAGCTAAGTCCTGAAAACCAGAGAAGTTGGCAACTATCAGATTGCAGACCCCTGAACCTATCAACACAACTAACAGTAGCCGTGGGGGGTTCCTACGAAGACCTACACCCCTCGATCACAGCCGGAGAGATACATAGGCCTAAAGAAGGAAAGGGGAAATCTAACTGCCCCAGAGCAGACCCCAAAGCAATAGGCAGCCCCCCACATATAATGACGGTGAAGCAAGATGAAAACACTTACACAGACAGAAAGACAGGCTGAGCAAAGACGGGGCCCAAAAACTACCTAGATAGGAACGGATAGGAAGGCTGCTGTCTGCAATCTGCCAAAACCCTATCAGAGACAAAAGCCAACAAGCTGATATAAAAATGGCCCTGGAGCAACTAAGCTTAAAAAACTAAACCAGCGCTCAGAAGACAGAGCTCAAGGAACACTGCACACTCCAGCAGGGAGTGGCAGAATCCAAAAAGCAAGAAAAACAAAAACAAATCTTAAATGCAAAAGGCAAAACAGAAAACTTAGCTTTAGGAGAGCAGGAATCAGACTGGTGTCCAAGAGTCCACAGAGAAATCGCCCACAGGGCAGAAAGGGCGTAGGCTGCCTTAAATCCAGTCAGTGACTCCACTCAGCCAATCGTCTTCATTAGTCCCAGGTGTCTGATAATCAGGCTCACTACCTTCCTTCACTAGAATAGGGAGTTCACCAGGCCTCAGTGACGGAGGGGAAAATGAACTCACAACACTTCACTATACAACCCCACACAGGAGCAGTCTGATGTTTCCTCGTGAAGATCTCTTCATGACGTTGCCCACATTGTCTACTCATCTCTCGTTATCACTACATCCAATCAATCTAAAGATTAGGGCGTTGTAGGACGTATTCATGAATAAATTGGGGGTCGGGCATGCAAGGCACTTCTCAGTTACTTTTATGGGAACTCCAAAAATTGCAACGTGTGCAATTCTTATAGTATATAAAAATAAGTCGATTTCAAGGTCACTAGGAAGTCAGTGGTGAAGAGTGGATTTCCATTCTGTCAAGGGAAAATGTAATATAAAAGTACAGACTACTAAGCCACGAGTGAGAAAGAGAAGATTATCATTTAACTCCCATATGTATAATAAGCCAGATAAGCCTTAGAAAGGGAGCATCAGGAGAGTCCATAAAAGCCTGCATGCGGAACACTACTATAACCCGTAGAAACATAAAAGCCCTATAGCTGCCAGTGATATTAATAAAAGTCATTGGGATGAATTGTATATTACTGCCCAACCCAAGAATTTACCCCACAACCCTGTTCACTAGTCAAAATCATAGCAAACAGTTAAAATGAAGAGTAAATGGGGCCAACTTGATAGTCCATAAAATTCAGCGAGCTTCACAATGCTCCATACTGTGTGCACATAGAACTGACAGTGGATGCTTAAGGAAATAATGGCGAAGTACAAGAAGGAGCTGTGGGAGTTAATGTCCCACAAATGCCTAGAAACACAATGAAGCATTAAATAAGTAATTAAAAAAAGAACAAAAGCCTGGTTTCCTGCAAACTCTCATAAAACAATGTCACTAATTAGTTTTCTTAAATTAGCTTACCACTCTATATAGTCACTGGGACAAAATGCATTAAGCAGAGGCCATAATTCTAGGCTGTCGTTATGTCAGCTTTTAGCTGTGCATTAAATGCAGACACTCAGCCTATAGATCTGTTCTGAATGAAGCATGGCCGAGAGGTCTCTTTTAAATTGACAGCCTGGCTTGGGTAAGGAAAAATTTAAAGCATATTTCTCAGAAGCCTAATACAGTTCTTGAGTGGTTAGAAGTAAGTGAATTGCTGCACACTTGAGTCTTATATTGTTGATAAAGCCGATATTCAAATTGAAGTATTGGTCGGATTTACTGGAAATAATATAGTGCAAAAAAAAAAATGTTTGCTACGTACATTATTTGTTATAGTTAGAGCCCGCTATACAATGGCGGAGCATGCTGGCACATAATCCTCAGCCCTGAAAGCTTCATTCTTTCCACATTTCGCTTAGTTTTATTCATAGATGTAATAAAATACTCAAAAACTTCATCTTTAAAATATAATAATATTTTATTCATGTATACTGATCCTTCCTTAGCCAGCTGTAGTGTAGCCAGAAATGTTTGCATATTTTGGTTGTTTTAACCCCTTAGAGACAGAGCCAATTTTCACCTTCCTGACTAAGCCAATTTTTACAATTCTGACCACTGTCACTTTATGAGGCTATAACTCTGGAAAGCTGTAACGGATCCCGCTGAGACTGTTTTTTCGTGACATATTGTACTTCATGTTAGTGGTAAAATAAAATTTCTTCGATATGACTTGTGTTTATTTATGAAAAAAAATGGAAATATGTTGAAAATGTTTAAAATTTTGCAATTTTCAAATTTTAATTTTTATGCCCTTAAATCACAGAGATACAGTATGTGACACAAAATACTTAATAAATAACATTTCACACACATCTACTTTACATCAGCACAATTTTAAAAACAAACCTTTTTTTGTTAGGAAGTTATAAGGGTTAAAAGTTGACCAGCGATTTTACATTTTTGCAACAAAATTTACAAAACCATTTTTTTACTGACCACATCACATTTGAAGTGACTTTGAGGGGTGTATATGACAGAAAATAACCAAAAGTGACACCATTCTAAAAACTGCACCGCTCAAGGTGCTCGAAACCAAATTCAAGAAGTTTATTAATACTTTACGTGCTTCACGGGAACTGAAGCAATGTGGAAGGAAAAAATTAACATTCAACTTTTTTTTGCAAAAAAATTACTTCAGAACCAATTTTTTTTTATTTTCACAAGTGTAAATAGAGAAAATGAACCATAAAATATGTTGTTCAATTTCTCCTGAATACGCCAATACCCCAGATGTCATATGTGGGGGTAAACCAGTATTTGGGTACATGGCAGAGCTCTGGAGGGAAGGAGCGCTGTTTGACTTTTTCAATGCAAAATTGGCTGGAATTGAGATCGGACGACATGTCGTGTTTGGAGAGCCCCTCATGTGCCTAAACAGGGAAACCCCCCAGAAGTGACCCCATCTTGGAAACTAGACCCATTAAGGGTCTAGATGTGTGGTGAGCACTTTGAAGCCCCAAGTGCTTCACAGAAGTTTACAACGCAGAGCAGTGAAAATAAAAAATCTTTTTTTCCTGAAAAATGATTTTTTTAGCCCCCAATTTTTTATTTTCACAAGGGTAACAGGAGAAACTGGACCACAAAGGTTGTTACAACATATGTGGGGGGACACCATCTTGGAAACTAGACCCCTTAAGGAACTTATCTAGATGTGTGATAGGCACTTTAAACCCCCGAGTACTTCACAGAAGTTTATAATGTAGACCCCTGAAAATAAAAAATCAGATTTTTTCCACAAAAATGTTATTTTTATTTTTACATGGGTAACAGAAGAAATTAAACCCCCAAAGTTGTTGTGCAATTTGCCCTGAGTACGCTAATACCCTATATGTTGGGGTAAACCACTGTTTGGACGCATGCCAGAGCACGGATGGGAAGGAGCACCATTTGACTTTTTTAATGCAGAATTGGCTGGAATTGAGATCGGACGCCATGTCGCATTTGGAGAGCACCTGATGTACTTTAACTATGGAAACCCCCCACAAGTGACACCATTTTGTAAACTAGACCCATTAAGGAACTTATCTAGATGTGTGGTGAGCACTTTGAAACCCCAAGTGCTTCACAGAAGTTTAAAACGCAGAGCAGTGAAAATAAAAAATCTTTTTTTCCTGAAAAATAATTTTTTTAGCCCCCAATTTTTTATTTTCACTAGGGTAACAGGAGAAACTGGACCACAAAAGTTGTTACACCATATGTGGGGGGAACCACCGTTTGGGCACACGTCAGGGCTCAGAATCGAAGGTGTGACGTTTTGAAATGCAGACTTTGATGGAACGATCTGTGGGCATCATGTTGCGTTTGCAGAGCCTCTGATGTGCCTAACCAGTAGAAACCCCCAAGTGACCCCATTTTGGAATTGTGGTAAAGGGGTCTACCCCCAAGGAGCTTAACTAGATATGTGGTGAGCACTTTGAACCCCAAAGTGCTTCACACTGATATAACTATGACATATGGTAAGGTTAACACTGATGGGATGGCTTATATACTTTTTTGATCAAAAATAATGTTTACTAAGTACCCTGTTTCTTTACTGTATATGCACTACTGTTTTTACTTTTTTAATTACAGCAGGTTAAGTATTTTTTGTCTGTTTGACCCCAAACAGAAATGGATGGAAACACAAAATGTTGAAAATGTCATGATCAGGGCCCCAGACCCTGATAACTGCTGCTGCAGCGGCTTAAACACACCATGCTGCTCCCCACTCTCCTCAGTGAGGCCCGGCAGCAATTACCACAGGTCTCCACATGGCCAAAGCTCACCAGAAAAAAAAAAGTAAGGGCTGGTGATAATGTCATGATCACGTGTGTCTGGTCGCAGATGATGTCGCAAGGCGAACCCATAACACACGTGACCCTGGATACACCGCCTCCAGTGGGGCGAATTTAAATAATAAAGCGTGCAGGTGGATACGCCGCCTCCACCTGGCGAATTTAGGTATTACACGCTATGCATACATATATCTGGAAACACCGCCTCCAGTAAGGCGCATTTAAATAATAAGGGGGGAACCTGGGTAACATTAACAATGGTGGGCCCTGCGATAGGGAATGGGGAAATGGAGACCTCCTGCACTCCCCTGAGCCAGTGTCCCTACACTCCTCACATTCCCTAAACAGGCTCCGCACCTGTCGCCGCACGCGTACCTTAACGCCCTAGCTCGCCCTGAGCCTAAACCCTCACTAGGGAATAGGTCAGTGCGGAGACTAATCCCACCACTGCACTAACACACATGAGGAAAGAGACAATACAGGGGAAACACCACTTAGCTTTGCTCTGTTGCGTACGCTCCTAGCAACAGAGCCCACCACCTGTGTGCATCTTCTCCTCCACCCTGATCCATCACCATAACTGGATCAATCACCATCGTGCAGCCTGGGAGCAGAGTCCATCACCACTTGCAGCAGTCCAGTACACAGAGTCCCAAGAGGAGTCCAGCCTCTGCCAAGAATCCAAGCATGCTCGAGTCCAGTTCTCAGCAACCAAGTAGAGCATGCTGAGTGCAACTCTCTTCCTAGTCGCCACTCCTCTAAGCCATGCCCGCACTTCCCGCCGACACCATAAACTGCGACTCCACCAAGCCATGCCAGTCCTTCCTGCAGACACCATTAGCTGGCACTCATTCTCTCTGGCTGACTGCGCAGGACTCCTATCCCGCTCCATCCTTCCACCAGGCTCTCCAACAACTAAGCAAGGAATATCACCAGCAGTGAGTGAACACCCTGAGCACACCTTTATAGGGTGTCACACCTGATCCATAATTAAGTGAACATTAACCTAAACCTAAGGTGCGATACCATTCCCCGCCACCGGGCAACTTAGAATGAACGACACCACGTGATAATTCTAATGGCCACCGGGGGCAATCACGACACACTTTGGAACCAAAGGAAAAAAAGTTCACTTAATGCATTTAATACCGCCAGATCCAATACTGGATCATGACAGAAGAGTTCTGAAGTGGCCAGCAAATGAGTCTGGATCTAAAACCCATTGAACACCTCTGTACAGTGATCTTAAAATTGCTGTCAGGAGAAGGCACCATTCAAATATGAGAGACCTGCAGCAGTTTGCAAAAGGAGCACTTTGGTCCAAAATTCCAGTTGAGAGGTGTAAGACACTTGTTAATGGTTATAGGAAGTGATTGATTGCAGTTATTTATTCCAAAGACTGTGAAACAAAATATTAACCCCTTTACCACTTGGACATATAGTAGAATAAATAGGTGATAGACATATTATATGTGGAGGCCAAAAAATCAACGATTATAATGGCCATAAAATGATGATCAATCATATATATTGTATACCATGATCCACATAATTAAAACAGGACAATGTAGGAAAACTGCACATTTACTAGAAACTACCCAAAAAGAACCAGCAGTCAAAAAATCCATAGAATTGCAATATTTATTAAATAATACTGATAAATATGGACATACAGTGCATGGATAGGGAGGAACAACAGATGTAAAAGCACAGTGATCATAGGGCCAGCCACACTGCTGGCACAACGCCAGGAAAAAATGGTATGCAGAAAATGATTGCAAAATACTAGTAGTAAGTCAGGGACACATAAATGAATAATGTAGCAAGGAGTGTTTTAAAACATCATCATGTAGCAAGGGCGCCCCTGAGGAAGGAGACTTTTGGCTCTGAAATGCGCGTCGGGGACAGGACCGACCTCACTGCCTCCACTGCCTCCAGGTACATTATTGTAGCCATTAGCAATCCTTGTTGTGATGCTCTTTGAGCATCAGTTTAGTAATGACCTTGTGTTCTCAATTGTCAGGGTATTTTTTCAGCTTAATCAAGGGCAGTAGCACTTGCTACTATGTCCATATTTATCAGTATTATTTAATAAATATTGCAATTTTATGGATTTTTTGACTGCTGGTTCTTTTTGGGTAGTTTCTACACTTTAGACATATAGGTACGTCCAATGTGAGCTCCCCCTGTTTGCTGCGGGCTCCGATGATGAGCCCGCAATTTTTCTGCCACGTGTCAGCTGACATGTGCCTCTAACATTTGCATTGGAATCGCAATCCGCCTGCGCTGTCAACATGTTAAATGCCACTGTCAATCTCTGACAGCAGCAGTTAACATGATCGTGCTGGAAGCGCGTCACTAATCCCTCCCTTTGACACCTGTGTCACATGACCGCGGGTTACCAATGGGTTGGCATGACATCCCAGTGTCTGCTGTGGTTAGCTATGAGCACAACCCAGCGTCGGCACTCATAGCAAGTGAGCATTTTAGCTACATAGAGCAGGGCTGAAGCAGCGCTCTGTGTAGCTCAGGCCATCGGATGTTCACAGCTTCCAATGGAGACTATTGAAGCAAGTGCAAAGTAAAAAAGAAATGTTTTTAAAAATATTTGCAAATTTTAAAAAATATTTATTTATTATATATATATATATATATATATATATACACTGTGTATAATATGCACTTTTCTGGTATCGCTGCATTCAGAATTACCCACTCTATCAATATATAAAAAGAATAATTCTGATTGGTAAACAGTATAATGAGAAAAATCTCAAAATGCCAGAAATACTTTTTTCTGGTCGCCACAACACTGCATTGAAATGCAATAATGTGAGATCAAACGATCGTATCTACAGCAAAATAGTATGGATTCTTTTTTACCACTTAAATAAAAAAGAATCTACGCATGTTTGGTATCGACAAATTCCTAATAACTTGGAGAGTCATAATGGCAGGTCAGTTTTAGCATTTATTGAACATGGCAAAAAAAATAAAAAAGTTATGGAATTGCACTTATTTTTAATTTCATCGCATTTTGATTTTTTTTCCCGTTTTACAGTACTCTATATGGCAAAACCAGTGGAGTTGTTCAAAAGTACAACTTGTCCCACAAAAAAACAAGCCCTTTCATGGCCATATTGATGGAAAAACAAAAAGTTATAGTTTTGGGAAAAAGGGTAGCAAAAAATGGAAACTCAAAACCAGAAAAACCCAAGGTCGTGAAGGGATTAAAGTTGAGAGTGCCAACTTTTTTGTATTGTTCCAATACACACAAAGGAAATAAACATGTGTATAACAAAACATGTGCAATTGCAAGTGAGAAATATTTCATTTTCTGGAACAATTTAAAGGGTGCCAACACTTTTGGTCACTACTGTCCATAGAACTCTGGATTAAAATACCTAGTGTAGCTCAAATTCAATCTAAGTTAAAGGGAGCATAACACATCCCCCATGCCCTACAAGACATCAGCTTTGGTATATTCCCTTCTAAATATCCTGCCATACAAGTCCTTTATACAGTTTGACATGCAAGCAGATGTTTAAAAAAAGTCTTTTTACAATCTGTTTTTGACTAGTCAATGGGGCATTTGTTTCCCGCACTAGTCATCCCACTCAGCATGTTAGCGCACCCTGTGGGACTGATAACATAATTTGCAAGAGCTGGCATCATCCCCTGCTCTCTGCAAATCTCACTCATGTGCGCGACTTTCCCACCTGCATGTCATTGTGCCTCTGAAGTCGAATGAACGCTTCCCAACTTCAAATACACATCATGTGTAAGGAGGAAGACCGGGCTGCTGGTACCTGTGCGGAGCCGGGTCCAGAATCGTTGATGCTACGTCCCTTGTTTCACGGGGGAAGGCATAAAGGAGCAGACTGCAGCATTGGGCAGTTTCCCGCCAGCCGTGAGAGAGGCCAGGTGTGTGCGCAGCATGCTCCGCAGGGTGGGCAACCGGGCCGAGACAAAACGGGGCCGGTCTTATGCCAGAATGCTGCCGGAGCCTGCTGCAGTGACAGGGAGAGAGCTGAGAGCCCTGTTCAGCTGAGCACTGCATGTAAGCTTAAGAGCCAGGGCAGGGTGAAGGACTGTTTGTTGCTGCCCACATTGCAGGACGTTGCCATACCTTTCGACCAGGACCCTGACAGTATTGTGGCCTTGCCTGCATCGGCCGCAGCCACTTATGGACTACGGGCCAGTGGAAGGTATCGGACACCGACCACTGCCGCCAGAATACAGACCACCGTTACCAGCAGGACCTTCTTGGCAAGCACCACTCCAGCTGCTGTTGGCGCTACTGTGTTTCAATCAGCATCTACTGTCGGAGAAACTACTGACACGATAAGAGTTCAAAAGAACTGCCGTTACCTTGCTCATTAACTCTGCATATTATTTACACATGAACTGTTTATTCCCTCATTTAACCATTCATCTCTCTGCGAGGAGTTAACCTCCTGTTTAATTAAAACATTTAAAATTGTTAACCCTTGCTCTGCCTCCTGTCTGTCACTGCATTCCGCAACCTGCTTACACGTGCATGTCCTGAACTGAAGATGATGGCTGATGGAGCCAAAAATTGTTTGCCGAAACAGAGCTTGTTTGCTTCCTTACATGTGCAGTGCGCCTCTGAAGTCGGGAAGCTTACACTCGGTTTCAGAGGCGCAATGACTTGTAGGCAAGTAAGTCGCTCGCATGCGCAAGAGAGCTGACGATGACGTCGACTCTTGCAAATCATGTTTTCATCGACTAGTCTAGGGAAAATAAACACCCCATCAAGTAGTCAAAAGGAAATATACATATTAAAAATGGAGTGTAATAGACTTTTTTAAAACATGAATCAGTATTAATGGCTTCTTAAGCTAGCTATTTAGGAAGGAAAAAACAAATGTTGGTGATTGGAGGGCATGTGGGACCTGTTACGCTCCCTTTAAGTGTTAATATGTGTTTGCTAATTTACTCCAATTTTATGCAGATTACAGTGTTGATGAAACGTGAACCAATGAGCATCCGATCCAATGCTTATCTAGTTCAAGGAAAATAACCAAAACGCAATGTGGATAAACTCACCCACCATGCCATGCTACCACGCCAGCAACTCCCAACACACAAGGGACCGTTAACATAATAACTGCTTGATAAAAGCACACGATCAAAGTAGAAACTAATTATTAGAAGCTCAGGAAGGTTTAAGATGTGGCCGGGCGGGCGCTTCTCTGTAAACCCTCAAGCGCAGCTTATTTGGTATTCTAAGAGCTTTGTTAACGCAAACAAGAGATGTCGTAAGCCAACGATGGAAGCTAGGACAGGAACGATGTTTGCTTGATGTCATTTAGACATAAAGTATATAGGTCATGATGATTAAAAAACAAAAGAATGATTCAGGTGCATTTATTTCCCTTTATATTACACTGGCTAATGTGTATATAATGCACCTCGTGACAAGGGGGTGGAAGGGAGTTGTGGATTGAAGGAAAACAAACTGATATTTTTAGAAGCGGGTAATGAATAGAAGCATTAGCGGGAACAAGGACAAAAGGAAGACATTTTCTATTGAAGAGTCACATGCCATCTAATAAAATCCTCCTTTCTAAACTGTTAATACTGTACATTAGCATCTGTAAGCTGCAGCTGATTCTTCTAGTTAACCAAAAAGGGAAAAAGTGAGAGCAGGAGAAAGCTGAAAATAACTATACACCGCAGATAAGGGATGCAGTAATGTTGCCGTTCAAATAGTTCAAAGTATTGGAATATTTGCAGAGATTTCCAAAAGAAAGATTCTCATGGAAGTTACTAAAGAACATTCTGCCAGGCTTTTTGCCTGTTCTCTGCCCTTATAGAAAACTTGTGATATAGCTGAAGGAACAGAAAAAGCGCAATAGGGTCTTATCCGGGTTATTGTAGAAAAAGTAAATTAAATTTTACTCACCCTTTTTAGGAGAGATTAAGGCATGTAGGATCAGTAATCTGCTTGCTGCACGTCCAAAGGTCAACTCTGTGGCCGCTTCAACATCTGATTTCGGAATAAATTCTTGGACTTCGCGTTTCGAAATGTATACCATTTCTTCTTCAGGGGATGACATCCCCTGAAGAAGAAATGGTATACATTTCGAAACGCGTTGGGAAATAAATGGATTAATCTTTCTCCAAAATACTGGATTAGTGATTTTATCTGTTAGCGCACAGAAGTCCAAGAATTTATTCCGAAATCTTATAGAAAACTTGTCACTTGCAGTCTGATATGTAGACAGCTTGCTACAAAGCGGGAATAGCTGAACAGATTGACATCTAGTTTTACGGGAAAAGATTCACTACAAGTAGAATTTTATTGAAACTCCAGCTTTGTATGTACTTATGAGTCCAGTAGGCGGTCCTATCACTGACTGACTGCCTTTCCCGTGTAGAATGCTTACAGACATAACTGTCAATCATTGAGTAAAACCGCTCTCAAAACGAGTGGAAATTAAATAAAACATTACTAGTATTATTAAACCCAACAAAACTCCCATAAAACTATATAATGACTATAGTAGAGTGAATACGTTCGGAAATGATCTCCGAATGTGAATTTGCCATATTCATGCCATATTGGTACCCAATTCGTGACAATCATTCCTGAACATATTTACTCATTTCTACTCCCAATGACGTTCGGCTATGTTTGGCAAATATTGTAAAAACCATATTGGCCGCCGAACGTAATCAGAACCGAATATTGAAAAATTTGCTTTTACTCTAATAACGACCTTCAACCCCTTCACGAACAGAGGTATATGCGTTTTTGTTTTTTTCTCCCCTTCTTCCCAGAGCAATAACGTTTTTATTTTTCAATCAATATGGCCATGTGAGGGCTTGTTTTTGCAGGACAAGTTGTACTTTTGAACTACACCATTGGCTTTAACATATCGTGTACTGGAAAATGGGAAAAAATTCCAAGTGCGGTGAAATTGAAAAAACCTGCAATTCCACAGTTGTTTTTTATTTCGTTTTCTTGCCATGTTCACTAAATGCTAATACTGACCTGCCATTATGATTCTGCAGTTGATTACAAGTTCATAGACACCAAACATGTATAGGTTCTTTTTTATTTAACCCCTTCACTACCAAGGGTGGTTTGCACGTTAACTACCGGGCCAATTTTTACAATTCTGACCACTGTACCTTTATGAGGTGATAACTCTGGAACGCTTCTATGGATCCTGGTTATTCTGACACTGTTTTCTCGTGACATATTGTACTTCATGTTAGTGGTAAAATTGCATTCAAATAACTTGCGGTTATTTGTGAAAAAAACGGAAATTTGGCGAAAATTTTGAAAATTTCGCAATTTTCCAAATTTGAATTTTTATGCCCTTAAATCACAGCGATACGGCACACAAAAAACTTAATACATAACATTTCCCACATGTTTACTTTACATCAGCACAGTTTTGGAACCAAAATTTTTTTTTGTTAGGAAGTTATAAGGGTTAAAAATTGACCAGCGATTAACTCATTTTTGCAACACCATTTTATTTTTAGGGACCACTTCACATTTGAAGCCAATTTGAGGGGTCTATATGATAGAAAATACCCAAAAGTGACACCATTCTAAAAACTGCACCCCTTAAGGTGCTTAAAACCACATTCAAGAAGTTTATTAACCCTTTAGGTGCGTCACAGGAATTTTTTGAATATTAAAAAAAAAATGAACATTTAACTTTTTTTCACAAAAAAATACTTCAGGTTCAATTTTCTTTATTTTACCAAGGGTAACAGGAGAAATTGGACTGCAAGACTTATTGTGCAATTTGTCCTGAGTACGCTGATACCTGATATGTGGGGGGGAACCACTGTTTCGGCGCATGGCAGAGCTCAGAATGGAAGGAGCGCCGTTTGACTTTTTCAATGCAAAATTGGCTGGAATTCAGATCGGACGCCATGTCACGTTTGGCGAGCCCCTGATGTACCTAAACAGTGGAAACCCCCCCAAGTGACCCCATTTTGGAAACTAGACCCCCCAAGGAACTTATCTAGATATGTGGTGAGAACTTTGAACCCACAAGGGCTTCACAGAAGTTTATAACGTACAGCGGTACAATTAAAAAATCATATTTTTTCCACAAAAATGATCTTTTCACCCCCAATTTTTAATTTTCCAAGGGTAACAGGACCCTAAAAGTTATTGTGCAATTTGTCCTGAGTACGCTGATACCCCATATGTGGGTGTAAATGACTATTTGGGCGCATAGCAGAGCTCGGAAGGGAAGCAGCGCCATTTGACGTTTTTGGCTAGAATTGAGATCGGACACCATGTCGCGATTGGAAAACCCCTGATGTACCAAAACAGTGGAAACCCCCCACAAATGACACCATTTTGGAATCTAGACCCCCCAAGGAACTTATCTAGATGTGTGGTGAGAACTTTGAACCCCCAAGGGCTTCACAGAAGTTTATAACGTACAGCAGTACAATTAAAAAATCATATTTTTTCCACAAAAATGATCTTTTCACCCTCAATTCTTATTTTTCCAAAAGTAACAGGACCCTAAAAGATATTGTGCAATTTATCCTGAGTACGCTGATACCCCACATGTGGGGGTAAACCACTATTTGGGCGTATGGCAGAGCTCGGAAGGGAAGCAGCGCCATTTGACGTTTTTGGCTGGAATTGAGATCGGACACCATGTCGCGTTAGGAAAGCCCCTGATGTACCAAAACAGTAGAAACCCCCCACAAATGACACCATTTTGGAAACTAGACCCCCCAAGGAACTTATCTAGATGTGTGGTGAGCACTTTGAACCCCCCAGTGCTTCACTGAAGTTTATAACGTCCGGGCGTGAAAATAAAAAAATCGTATTTTTTCCACAAACATGATCTTTTAGTCCCCATTTTTTTATTTTCCCAAGGGTAACAGGAGAAATTGGACCCCAAAAGTTGTTGTCCAATTTGTCCTGAGTACGCTGATACCTCATATGTGGGAGAAAACTACTGTATGGGCACACGTCGGGGCTCGGAAGGGAAGTAGTGACGTTTTGGAATGCAGACTTTGATGGAATGGTCTGCGGGTGTCATGTTGCGTTTGGAGAGCCCCTGATGTACCTAAATAGTGGAAACCCCCCACAAGTGACCCCATTTTGGAAACTAGACCCCCTAATGAACTTATCTAGATGTGTGGTGAGCACTTTGAACCCCCCAGTGCTTCACTGAAGTTTATAACGACCGGGCGTGAAAATAAAAATATCGTATTTTTTCAACAAACATCATCTTTTAGTCCCCATTTTTTTATTTTCCCAAGGGTAACAGGAGAAATTGGACCCCAAAAGTTGTTGTCCAATTTGTCCTGAGTACGCTGATACCTCATATGTGGGAGAAAACTACTGTATGGGCACACGTCGGGGCTCGGAAGGGAAGTAGTGACTTTTTGGAATGCAGACTTTGATGGAATGGTCTGCGGGTGTCATGTTGCGTTTGGAGAGCCCCTGATGTACCTAAACAGTGGAAACCCCCCACAAGTGACCCCATTTTGGAAACTAGACCCCCTAATGAACTTATCTAGATGTGTGGTGAGCACTTTGAACCCCCCAGTGCTTCATAGAAGTTTATAACGACCGGGCGTGAAAATAAAAATATCGTATTTTTTCAACAAACATCATCTTTTAGTCCCCATTTTTTTTATTTTACCAAGGGTAACAGGAGAAATTGGACCCCAAAAGTTGTTGTCCAATTTGTCCTGAGTACGCTGATACCTCATATGTGGGAGAAAACTACTGTATGGGCACACGTCGGGGCTCGGAAGGGAAGTAGTGACGTTTTGGAATGCAGACTTTGATGGATTGGTATGCGGGTGTCATATGCGTTTGGAGAGCCCCTAATGTACCTAAACTATTGAAACTCCCCACAAGTGACCCCATTTTGGAAACTAGACCCCCCACCGAGCTTATCTAGATGTGTGGAGAGCACTTTGAACCCCCAAGTGCTTCACAGAAGTTTATAACGCCTGGGCGTGAAAATAAAAAAAACATTTTTTTCCGCAAAATTATATTTTTGCCCCCAATTTTTTATTTTCCTAAGGGTAACAGGAGAAATTGGACCCCAAAAGTTGTTTTGTAATTTGTCCTGAGTAGGCTGATACCCTACATGTGGGGGTAAAACACTGTTTGGGCACATGGCAGAGCTTGGAAGGGAAGGAGCACCATTTGACTTTTTCAACGCAGAATTGGCTGGAATTGAGATCAGACGCCATGTTGCCTTTGGAGAGCACCTGATGTGCCCAAACAGTGGAAACCCCCAATTATAACTCCAACCCGAACCTCAACACACCCCTAACCCTAATCTGAGCCCTAGCCCTAACCCTAGCCCTAACCCTAGCCCTAGCCCTAACCCTAGCCCTAACCCTAGCCCTAACCCTACCCCTACCCTAACCCTAACCCTAGCGGGAAAATGGAAATAAATACATTTTCTTTTAGTTTTATTATTTTTCCCTAACTAAGGGGGTGATAACGGGGGTTTTGATTTACGATTTATGGCGGTTTTTATGTTTGGCGGCTGTCGCACGCTAAAAGACGCTTTTTATTGTAAAAATAGTTTTTGCATCACCACATATTGTGAGCTATAATTTTTCCGTATTTTGACCCACCGAGTCATGTGAGGTCTTATTTTTTGCGGGACGAGTTGACGTTTTTATTGGTACCATTTTCGGGCACGTGACATTTTTTGATCGCTTTTTATTCCGATTTTTGGGACGCAGAATGAACAAAAACCAGCGTTTCATGAATTTCTTTTGGGGGGGTGCGTTTACACCGTTCCGCGTGTGGTAAAATTGATAAAGCGGTTTTATTCTTCGGGTCAGTACGGTTACAGCGATACCTCATTTAGGTCGTTTTTTTATGTTTTGTCGGTTTTTTGCAATGAAAACTATTTTATATAAAAAATAATTATTTTTGTATCGCTTTATTCTGTGAGCTATAACTTTTTTATTTTTTTGCGGATGATGCTGTATGGTGGATCGTTTTTTGCGGGACAAGATGACGTTTTCAGCGGTACCATGCATATTTATATGCGTCTTTTTGATCGCGCGTTATTGCACTTTTTGTTCGGTGGTATGATAATAAATCATTATTTTTTGCTTCGTTTTTTATTTTTATTTTTTAAGGGGTTCGCTAAAGGGGTTAACTAATGGGACAGTTTTATAGGGCAGGTCATTACGGACGCGGCGATACCAAATATGTGTACTTTTATTGTTTTTGTTTTTTTTATTTTGAAAAAATGGATTTATTGGGGAATATTTTTTTTTTTTTTACTGATTTATTTAGCGATTTTTTTTTAATTATTTTTAACACTTTTTTTTTTTTTTTTTTTACTTTATTACCTTGTCCCAGGTGGGACATCACTGTCCTGTGACAGATCGCTGATCTGTCACATCACAGATCACTGTGACAGATCAGCGATCTGTCACAGGCACTGCTGCAGACTTCCTCATGCCTGCGCTTTGCAGGCAGTGAGGAAGTCAGCTCCCTGCAGGCCCCCGTCGCCATCTTGGATCCGGGGGCCTGTAGGGAAAGAGCCCCCCGCAGCAGCGCTGCACATTGCGCTGCCGTGGGGGGCTCAGGGAAGCACGGAGGGAGCCCCCTCCCTGCCGATGCTTCCCTTTAACCCCCGGTACACCGCGATCGCGTTTGATCGCGGTGTGCAAGGGGTTAACGTGTCGGGGGCGGTCCGTGACCGCCCCTGACACATTGTGCCGGGTGTCAGCTATGATAATTAGCTGACACTCGGCCGCGATCAGCGGCGCTCACCACGTGGGCGCCGCTGATCGCGATGACGTAATATTCCGTCCATGGTAATTAGGTCCATGGTCACATGGACGGAATATTACGTCAATTGTAGGTAAGGGGTTAAGTGATGAAAAAATACAAAATTTGGTAAAAATAAAACAACAATGTCACCATTTTATAAAACCCGTAGCGTCTCAATTTTTCATGATCTGAGGCTGGGTGAGGACTTATTTTTTGTAGGCCAAGCTGACAGTTTTATTGATACTATTTTGGTGTATATATAATCTTTTGATCGCCCGTTATTGCATTTTATTGCAATGTAGCAGCGTTGCAAGAATAACTAATTCTGACTGTTTGAATTTTTTCTTATTACACCGTTTAACAATCGGATTAATTCTGTTTTATATTGATAGATCAGGTGTTTCTGAATGCTGCAGTACCAAATATGTATATATTTTATTTTTTTCATGTTTTATTTTGAATCAGGTGAAAGAGGGGTGATTTGAACTTCTATGTTTTAAAAAAAATTTAAATATTTTTTAAAACTTTTTTTTTACTTTTTGCACGCTTCAATAGTCTCCATGGGAGGCTAGAAGCTGCAGTACTCTGATCACCTGTGTGTAGCAGAAATGCTCACTTGCTATGAGCGCCGACCACGGGGCGGTGCTCATAGTAATCTGGCAATAATAGCCATAGAGGTCTGTTGCAGTACTCTGGTTCTCATGCTGACCCATTGATGACCCATGATCATGTGACGGTGTCACCAATGGGCTAAATTATCAATGCGCTTCCGGTAAGTGCGAGTTAAATGCCGCTGTCAGAAATTGATAGCGATATTTAACTAATTACAGTTGCGGGTGGATTGCAATTTCACCGGCAGCTGTTGCGGGCACATGTCAGCTGTATTGATCAACTGTTATGTGCCCAGAAAGGTGCAGGCTCAGCACTGGAGCCCGCACCAAACCCCACTGATATGTAATGGGGTCCGTCAGGATATGGTGCTCAATTTCTTCTATGACAATAACAGACTCTCTCTTGACTTTCTCCAAAGTGTTGCAGGAGCTGTTTTCTAACACTACAAGTCAGTACTCATGCTGTTCCTGCTACTGAGCGCTGTCTGTGTGGCATAAACTTGATACCATGGCCTGCAACAGACTTGTCACCCATTGAACATATCTGGGATGTAATTGGTCAGCAATTGCAACGGGAGCTGCCTAAATGCATTCAGCGTGGCAGGATATTTATCAGACATCCATCAATAACCTCATTGATATCAGCCATTGCTTGGCTTGGGAATGTATGAGCACTTTGTGCAGTCTACTTCATCAAATCTCAGCCTACACAAACACCCAAAGAAGCCCAAAACGCAAAACGTGCGTCGGGGCAACGATACAAGCACTCACCATACTATTTCCCCACATAGGTAAGTACTGTTTCTTCACTTCATCTATGCCTAAGGACTCATGGATAATTTTTCAGACGCTGACACAACCTACTTATTCCTTCTGCCTTCACTCCTGGACAAATACTGTGAGAACACTTTTCTCGTATTAGTATGCCACATTCTGGCTATTTCACAGTACTGTCTGGGATGCATATACTCTTTCTTAGCAGTAAGATTTGAGAGTTACAAATGTGTATCAAACTAATTTTCTGTCATGTGTCAGATCCAAGCCCAGTGCTTTTTTATATTGTGATCCTTACTGTATTTTATGGTGTCGCTTGTTTTGGTCTTCACCAATTACCCATCATATATTGTCTATTGTTTCCATTTTTTATACATGGCAAAGTGCTCCAATTTTTTGTTGCAATAAAGTATTGAGGCAGTTGCCACCCCACCTCCTTGTTATTTCTCCCCGCATGGCTCTGATGATACTGAGCCTGTTGAAACTTTTCCTATCGTGAGTAAGGGTAGATTCACGCAACCAATTACTTCCCATCCGAGTAAAAAACGGTTCTATTATTCTGATCAGGCTTTGTTTAGAGTTTGATCAGAGTGGCATCAGTTTTTCTCGGACGTGGAGAGAAAGATAAAAGCTTTTCCACCTTGACCTTGTAATTTACGTCTGTCCTTGAAAATCAGACTGCACTTGGATGTCATCGGAGAATGGTCAGATTTTTTTCATGAACCCACAAAATTGCATTGCCAATATTGATCTGACGCTCTGATCAAAATTGAACACGTCTCCATTATTTTCCATGGGCCAGTCGTTTCAAGGAAAAAAAAATCTGACATGTGCACAGCCCCATAGAATATCATTGGTAGAAGTGCTATCCGTGAAAAATGCAGATCGCATTCATAGTTGTAAATCAGTTGTGTGCAAGAGCCCTAAATATGAGTCTAAAGTACCCCAAAGTCCAGAGAGAAAATTACTAGTTTACTATTTTTTTTAATGCTGATTGTGAGATAAAACAAACACCAAAAGTGTTGGAAAGGTAGATTTAACACATAAACCCAACTTGAACACTCAATCATTTTCTAATGATAGCTCCGCTTTAAGAAATATTCAGTTCTATAGGTGACAATTATCACCCGAATAACTGCTAGGATAAAAACTAATCTATTGATGACTTGCAGTATGTTTAAGTGGAGTTTTTCAGAGATAGAAAAATTCAATAAGTTTTTCAAGAGGAAAATAAAATTTCTTCATTAAGCATTATTGGAGTGGTATTGATGATGTTTTTTTCCACCAGTGCTTTGAAGCCTTTTGACTTATTTGGATGAGGACTCTAGCCAGCTACGGACTGGGGCTGAATTCAGCCCTGGCATTTGAAGTCACACAGGCCCATGTTATCCCAATCCCCAAGAACCAGATGGGATGTATTAATAATATTACCCTGGAAGGAGGAAGGGAAAATTTACTACAAGACCAATATTTCTAATGATACCCGTGTCCTGCTGGGGAAGTGACAGAGTCAGCGACTTGGTGCTCTGTCAATATCTTAACAGTATGGGTGTCTTGAGAACACCGTTTCTGTTAGCAATGTAGCAGACATGGCAGCCCACAACCAGACAGGCCCTTCTGGCATTTGCCAGAATTGCCAGATGGCCAGTCCGGCCCTATCTCTAGCTAAAAAATATGTTACTTCTTTTTTTCCCATAGCAAAAGATAAAACAACTTATTGTAAATAAAGTGTTGAATGTGCAAAATGGATTTTGAGATGAAAATGAAGTGTATTTAAAGCATATTTGAACCAATTTTTGAAGTGGATTTTCGAGCAGATCTACGTCAAAATTCTGCTAAAATACTCAGTGTTCGGCCTCTTTCACACGTCCGTATATTTCCGGTACCAGAGATATCCGTGTCTGTGTGTATGTGTGTGTACTACGTGTGGCACACGTGTGGCAACTGTGTGCCACCCGTGTGTCGCATCAGTACCACATGGACAGCCGCCGGGAAAGAAGCGCTACAGTAAGCGCTGTTCCCCGGCTGCTGGTGTTGAAGCTGGCTGTCTTCATTCTCTCCTGCTCTGCTTGTGAGCAGAGGAGAATGATGAGCGCTATATTAAAGTCCAAACAACAGCATGTGGGGGCTGTGGAACACCCCGATCATCCGCATCTACTGTCACTATTATTAGCGACAGCAGATGTCTGATGATGGGGGTAAGAGTCCCAAAAGCCCCCACCTGCTGTCGTTCAGACTTTAATAAATCGCTCATCATTCTTCTCTGCTTGCTGGCAGAGCAGGGGAGAATGACTGCCGGCTTCAGCACCAGCCACCGGGGAACAGCGATTACAGAAGCGCTTCTTCCCCGACGGCTGTCCATGTCACACGGAGGACATCAATGTGTGATCTCCATATGCTTGTGTGCGGACATGTCAGCATGTTTTGCCCATGGACACATGCTCCATGGAAACACGCTGACATGTGCATAGACCCATTCATTTGAATGGGTCTACGTGCGTGCGTGTCTCCGGTACGTTTGAAAACTGTCACCACACGTATCAAAGACACAGACTTGTGAAAGGGGCCTTAACATACCCTAGGAGGCTATTAATTAAAATCAAGTCCAAAAAGTAAACTTCCACATATAACAGACCTACAATACCTGTAAATCATCACTGTTTATTTAAGTGACGTCAACCAAGTGGTGTGACAGAAGTCGACAAACTTTACTCGCAGCAGCATAGGCAACAAGTTTCAAACCTTGAAACTATTCCTTGCTCATTGCCATCATAATGATGGTAGATGAATGACCAAATTAAAGTCAAATTTAATTTTCTTTACTTTGTGTTTTTTTGCTTTTTTATTTTTTTTTCTCGTAGAATCCGGAAACAAATTTTCTCTAGCCAGAACATAATATCCCCGGGGAGGCCATTCAGACAGATAATGTGAAATACAGGTGCGTGTTTGTTAGGGTTTATTTGTAGTAGAAGTATTTAAAAGGACACTGTGTCCCCAGAATGAGCGTACTTATGTCTAATGTGGGGTTCACCAGATGTCTGCTTATCCATTTGTAACTCTGATCGCACACTGGGGAGGGTTTAGTGAGTTGGAGGAGACCGGTAATTTATCAGCTCAATATGTCCTGTAAGTAGAGCGAACTACGTCTTACAAGCAAACCTGAACTTTTTTAAATTACAGTTTACCCGGTTTTAATATAGTTGCATATAACAGACATAACATAGATTGGAGTATGGGCATGTCAGAATATTCCAAATTAGTATGGGACTTTTTTTCCATCAATAACACATCGTATAAATGGTGGAAAAGAAAAAGATCGGTCATTTTGAGAACTGTGTATTCAGACTTGTAAATCAAAGAAAGACCGCACACAAAGAGTGGAACCAGATACGAAAAATAATGGGATTACAACGTGAAGCTCCGGCCTTTAAAAAAAAAAATCATCAACTGATAGACAAGGATTTTTCTTTACTTTATTGAATACTTTTTTCTTATGATGTACATCATTACTAAATTGGCAAGTCAGCTTGTTCAGATATTGGAAAATATGTAAGAACATAAGTTAGTTTTTAACATTTAAAAAATGGAAAGTCTGTGGTTCATTTTTTTTTTCTTGCTTTTTTTTGTGAAATCACCCTGTGGATCTGCAGCAGCCGTGCAATCCTGGATCAAGTCAGTATATATATATATATATATATATATATATATATATGGAAAAAAATCAGGCAGCACTCCAGTTCAAAGAAAAATTGTGGACTTTAATCCAGCGCCAAGTGGTGCAACGTTTCGACCTCACAGCACGGTCTTTGTCAAGCACAGTGTTACCATAGAATAGTGCACTTTTTATACATATCTCTTCAATTAACCAATATACAAAAATTAGCATATATTAAATATAAATCATAATCAAAGTGTATAAAAAATTACATTGCAGTAAATATGAGGACCATCATAGTGTTTACATATATAAGGTGCATGCTAGAGTGCAAAAAATTATATCCAACCGTACCTACAATCATTGATACAGCTAGATTAACAATGATTAAAAGATGTGAAACACCTATGTGATATTTAAAATGCATAAACATTATAAATCACATGGAACACTCAGACCCATACAATATGTTGTAGTTCCACCATAGCAGCATTTTCAGAGCACAACTGAGCATGTCAGTAATCAGATACTCCCGATTGGCCACTCGACAGTGATGTCAGCGATTATGTCAATGCCTGTTGAGCCCCAGCATCAGGATTACTCCAGGGCCTGTTGTGCCCCAACGGCAAAGATCCTTCAGGGCCTGTTGAGCCCCAGCTTCAGGATTACCCCAGGGCCTGTTGTGCCCCAACGGCAAAGATCCTTCGGGGCCTGGTGCGTCCCAGTTTCTCCCGGGTGCTGAGATGCCCAAAGGTCACGACCGGTCTTCAGCAGCGGTACCCAGAGGTTGCGACGCCAAAACAGCCACATCAGCTACCTCAAAGCGGACACACCAGCGACAACGAAGGACACCTGGAAGGATAAGTTAACTTTAGGAAATAAGGACCCATAGTTGGCCGTTACGTGGCCCATAATAGCCGGCCTTGCCGGGTTAGTCGTATTCTCGATAAGAAAAGTGTTTTATTTTTGTTGAGTCCCTGCGTGGACAATTGGTGTTATACCTTTTTGTTTGCTCAGCATAGCCCTAGCGGCCCAGTTCATAAACGTTGCTTTTCTAAACAACACTCAGTCTCGTGTCTCGTCACTGCATCCTGAGAACCTGCTGGTACCTACATTTGCCGTAGTCGGCAGGATGCAGTCTCCGAGCACGGACGATGGTGCCCCAGATCAGGGCAGAGCTGTGAACTCTACAAATAATGAGAATCCCCATTCCAGCATTTCACTGGGGGCTCTGTTGAACAACCTGCCTAGATTTTCTGGCTCCAATACTATGCTATGGAGTTGGACAGAGCGAATGCGGGGACTCTTTCTGATGTACCCAATGACTCCTGACCTGGAAGCCGAAGTAGCTCTCATGGCATTAGATGGGGAGCCATGGAGGTCAGTGATGCTGAGACCCCCAGGGCACTGCAACACCTTTGACAAAGTTTTACAGATAGTAGAACAGAGCCATGGGGACCCAACTAATGTGGGAGAATTAATGACCAGATTATTCAGTCGAATGCAAGGAGAGGGGGAGACAATCACTCAGTATATGAATGTCCTCCAAGAATTGCATACGGCTATCGAAAGAATGGACGGAGTGGGGTTAGGACCTATTGACATTACCCTACACGACCTACTGTTGACTGGACTGCGAGATCCGTTAATAAAACAGGCATTACGGGAGAAGATCAGAATGAATCCTCATATAGACTTTTTAGAAGTGGGAAGTCAAGCTCGGGCTCGAGAGCAAGAGCAGGGGATGGCGGCCCCCATGGGGAAGGTCCGGGGTGTGGAGGCTTCCGTGAACGCAGTCGAGAAGCCTCAATGGGTGGAAGAGATGAAACGGGAGTTGAAGAACATTAAGGGCGAGTTGGCCGAAGTGAAGAGAATGACCGAGACCGGGACTGGACGGCCTAGTTTTAATCCCGGCCCCTGGGGGTCACGCTCCCCGCGGGGCGGGCGGTCTGCACAGGCCCGGTGTTATGAGTGCGGAGAACCAGGACACTTCGCCCGAGAGTGTCCACGACGTGGGAAATACCCACCTCGGCGGCCATTAAACTAGAGGGCTCCGGGCTGGGGGGACGCCGCTGGGAGCCGAAAGCCACAACTAGGGGTGGTGGAAGTCCCCAAGATTTGGTCACAAAATGTCCGGTGGTTTGGGCAGAAGTGGAGGGCCGGGCTGTTCGGTGCCTGGTAGGCATGGGGTCACAAGTAACCACTATGCCCGCAACCTATTTTTGACAACATTTCCCGGAGGCAGCAAGACCTCTGTGGGGGCCCATGATTAGACTAATAGCTGCCAATCAACTACCGGTCCTGGTTGCCGGGGTGGTGTGGGTGCAGGTGACGTTGTGCAGTAAATCCCTTGGTCGCAGAGGAATGGTACTGACTCAAGGAGAAACTGATAAGCAGCATCCAGTCACCCTAGGCATGAACAGACAACGGGAGTTAAGCAGCTTACTTCTCAATGATCCTACGCATAAGATTCTGAAGCAGTGGGGTTCTCGCATGGCTCAGGGACAGGTATTCCAGCAGTTGGTGCGGGAAGCACGGGTACATCAGGACTGTCAGGAAGGCGAGACTCTAGGCAAGGTCATCGCACCAGCGGCTCCCCTGCTTGTACTACCTCCTGGGCAGACTGTGGTGACCCTGCCAATTCGAGCCTCGATACCCTTGGAGGGCGTGGAGATGCAGGTGGAGCCGTGCCACTCGGAGTGCTTATCCCCTGGCATATTGGTGGCCCGTTTCCTGGCTACCATGCAAAAAGGGACCGTCCTGGTGCGCAGCGTCAACCTCGAAGACCGAGACATCGTTCTGAAAGCACGGACCGAACTGGCCAAGCTAGTAAGGCCTTTAGAGGAAGTGCTGCCAGCTCCTGTGGTTCAATTGAGAGTACAATCTGAGGATCCTTGGGAAGTAACAATTCGAACTCTACAGGCCACCGAAGTCTCGACCCAGGAGAAGGGTTGAAATATCCAGATGCGGGCTGTAACAACCCTGCTGGCATCACTGCATGGCCTCCCATCCCCCGCACACCAACTTACTTTCTGCTTCAAGCCATGCTGTGAATTCTGTCTGTTGCCAGCTCTGTGCCTCTGCTCTCCATGTTTCCAGACTGTGTGTATAGGGGGGCGGTGCCTAAACTCTCTGGTTCTTATGCAGTCAGGGTGCACCTGTGTAATATGTCCCTTACCAATCACCTGGAGCCCTTGACTATTTAGTTTCACCACTCCCACTGAAACATGGCCTGTGCAATGTCTAAACTCAGTTAGTATCTTGCTGCTGAGGAAGCCAGGCCCTGTTCTGTGTATCTCCTTCTCTGTAGGAATACTCTATGTCTTGCTTTGTACCTTGTCCGCCTGCCAGGAGGCAGAACATCCTGGCCCTTGAGTCTTGTTCCCAGTACCTTGTCTGTACTCTGTCCGCCTGCCAGGAGGCAGAATATCCTGGTCCTTGTGTCTTTGTCCCTGTGCCTCTGTCTGAACTCAGTCTTACCTCTGTCTGTCAGTCTCCTTGTTTGTGGATCCTTCTCTGCCGTGTCTTTCCTTGTGTCCTCCCTGTCTGTGCATCTGCACCCTCGCAGCTTTATCTGTGCATCTGCACCCTCACAGCTTTATCTGTGCATCTGCACCCTCGCAGCTTTATCTGTGCATCTGCACCCTTGCAGCTTTATCTGTGCATCTGCACCCTCGCAGCTTTATCTGTGCATCTGCACCCTCACAGCTCTGTCTGCACGGCTCCCTAGCCGCTCTGTCTGCACGGCTCCCTAGCCGCTCTGTCTGCACGACTCCCTAGCCGCTCTGTCGGCACGGCTCCCTAGCCACTCTGTCTGCACGGCTCCCTAGCCGCTCTGTCTGCACGGCTCCCTAGCCGCTCTGTCTGCACGGCTCCCTAGCCGCTCTGCCTGCTCCGCACTCCTGCGGCTCTGCCTGCTCCGCACTCCTGCGGCTCTGCCTACCTGCACCTCCTGTGTGAACAGGTCCAAACCTGTTCCTTCATATTCCACTCCTTCCTGCCTATATCCATACCTGCACCTCCTGTGTGAACAGGTCCAAACCTGTTCTCTCATATACCACTCCTGCTTGCCCTGTGTCTCAAGCCGTCACCTACCTGTCCAGTGTCTCCAAGCCATGCCCGCTTGCCCAGTGTCTCCAAGCCGTGCCTGCTTGCCCAGTGTCTCCGAGCCATGCCCACTTGCCCAGTGTCTCCGAGCCGTGCCCGCTTGCCCAGTGTCTCCAAGCCGTGCCCGCTTGCCCAGTGTCTCCGAGCCGTGCCCGCTTGCCCAGTGTCTCCAAGCCGTGCCCGCTTGCCCAGTGTCTCCAAGCTGTGCCTGCTTGCCCAGTGTCTCCAAGCCATGCCCGCTTGCCCAGTGTCTCAGCCGTGCCTGTCGTGTCTACCTGCCTGCCTGTCTATAGCACCTGTCCAAGTGACTTGTCCCCGAGTGGGATCAGCAGCCACAGCCAGACACCACCCTGGAGTGGCACCCGACAGCTATCTGCCGCACAAACCTGACCTCACCATCAGAGGCTCCAGTGAAGACCGAGGTAGCTGTCGTAGTCACGCCCCTTCCAGGGTAGTCTGGTTTGTGGCACAGTGGGGCCACAACCACCCGGCTCGCGCCTTTCAGCCAAGGCGCGAGCGTGACACGGGCCGAGCTCTCCGGGTTAACTTCAGCTCCGCTCTCACAGATAAAAACATCGCTCGGACAGTACCATGAAGTATTTGCTAGTCATGAGGAAGATTTTGGGTGTACCACCGCTATCACCCTTTAAATTCCCATGGCAGGAGCGGCCCTCATCCAGGAGCGATATCGACAGATTCCTCCACAACTTTACCAAGAGGTGAAAACTTTGTTGGCCCAGATGTTGCGAAAAGGGGTGGTACGGGAAAGCCAAAGCCCCTGGGCGGCCCCTATCGTGTTGGTCCGGAAGAAAGATGGTACGTTACGATTCTTTGTGGACTATCGGAAGCTGAATGCTTGCACTATTAAAGACTCATACCCACTGCCCTGCATAGAAGAATCCTTGTCCGCCTTAGGAAAGGCGACATATTTTTCGACTCTGGACTTGGCCAGTGGGTACTGGCAGGTGCCCATGTCAGAAGAAGATAGGGCCAAGACGGCATTCATATTACCTGTGGGACTATTTGAGTTCAATCGAATGCCATTTGGGCTGGTTAATACCCCAGGGACCTTTCAGCGGTTGATGGAGCAGTGTCTGGGAGATCTCAATTTTGAGGCCACGTTGATCTAACTGGATGATATCATCATCTATGCTGCCACATTCAAGGACCACCTAAAGCGGTTGGGGCAGGTGCTCGGCCGGTTGCAAAAGTACAGGTTGAAGGTAAAACCTCAGAAATGCCACCTATTTCGCTCCCAGATTGAATATCTGGGTCATGTCATTTCGGCAAAGGGTGTGAGGCCGTCCCTGGAGAAGGTTGCTTTTATTCAGGGATGGCCTATCCCCGAGACGGTAAAAGACGTGCGGGCTTTTCTGGGGTTGGCCGAATATTACCATCGTTTCATAAAGAATTTTGCACGTCGGGCTCGAGCCCTGCATGACCTGCTGAAGGGGGCTCCTGCTGGGGCAAATGGACGAAAAATCCAGTGGCAACAACCTCAGGAAGAGGCCTTCCGAGACCTCAAGGCTGCGCTCTCGGATGCCCCGGTGTTGGCCTATGCGGATTTCTCACAACCGTTCATCTTACACACTGACAGGAGTCTTCACGGGCTGGGGGCCGTGTTGTCAAACGTTCAAGATGGCCGGGAGAGAGTGATTGCATATGGAAGCCGCTCACTCCATGACTCCGAGCGCAAACCTGACAATTACAGCTCCTTCAAGCTCGAGCTCCTCGCAGTGGTGTGGGCTATGATGGAGAGGTTCGCAGAGTACCTAGCGGGCTCCGAGGTAGTGGTGCGGACCGACAACAACTCTGGAACAACGATGGGTGGCCCAGATGCGAAGTTCAACTATAAAATCATCTACAAAAGAGGGTCCGAGAATGTCCATGCTGACGCCTTCTCCAGGATTCGACATACAACTTCAGGAAAGAATCGACATGAAGAATTAGAAGGGGAAGAGATACCATTCGCCCTAACCGCTGCCGTGCTCACAGCTGCTAATCAAAAAGTATCTTCCCCAGATACCCCAAGGGGCATACTGGAACAATCTTGGGATAAGTTGATACAACAACAACAAGAGGACGAAGAAGTTGGACTTCTCCGGACGTGGGCCGCCGCTGGCCAATTGCCCACTGATTCCCAACTACAAACTTTGACTCAAGACATGTCACTGATGTTGCGACAATGGGAGAGACTGGCTATCCGAAAGGGACTATTGTACGGTAAAATAACATCGCAGACAACCTTAATGACGGTGTGGCAGGTGGTTATGCCCGGAGCCCAACTTCATGAACTGGCTCGTGAGGCTCACGAAAAAGGGGCTCACTTCGGAGCTAAAAAGACCTTGCAATGGTTGCAACAGAAGGCTTACCACCCACGCTTGCCAGCTGTCGTGGACGAAATTTGCCGGGCCTGCCGCTTATGCGAATTAGCCAAACCACCCGCTCAGAGATCCTCAATACAGACAATTGTGACTTCAGCACCCCTCAAACTCCTGACGATAGATTACCTGACCATTGGTCCTGTATTCCAGGGATAGGAATACTGCCTCGTTATGGTGGATCATTTCACCAAGTTCACTGTGGTCACCTCCACCTGAGACCAGACCGCGGAGTCGGTCGCCTCCGCAATTTGCAGAAACTTCATACAAGTATACTGTTGCCCCCAACGAATACATTCTGATCAGGGAGCATGTTTTTGGGAAAAGTTATGGAAGAATTACACCATCTCTATGGGATTGACAAGTCCCGCACCACAACCTATCACCCACAAGGAAACGGGGCCTGTGATCGATTTAAATGGACATTGATTTAAATGTTGCGTACTCTGGAGAGTGACAAGAAGGCCCGTTGGCACGAATATGTTCCTGAATTAGTATGGGTCTATAACAATCGGGTGCACCGAGTTACCGGCTATACCGGCTAAACAGAATTCATCATCTTTCCCCCATCTCACGTGACCCCCCCTACGAACCTATCAATTACAGTAAATGACTGCCCACTCTCCCCAGTCCCACAAGCTCGCTGCCTCGGAGTAATCCTTGACGCTGATCTCTCCTTCAAACCACATATCCAAACCCTTTCCACTTCATGCCGACTTCAACTCAAAAATATTTCACACATCCGTTCATTCCTCACCCAAGAATCTGCAAAAACCCTAGTCCATGCCCTCATCATCTCTCGCCTTGACTACTGCAACCTCATGCTCTGTGGCCTCCCCTCAAACACTCTCGCACCCCTCCAATCTATTCTAAACTCTGCTGCCCGACTAATCCACCTGTCCCCCCGCTATTCCCCAGCTTCTCCCCTCTGTCAATCCCTTCACTGGCTCCCAATTGCCCAGAGACTCCATTACAAAACCCTAACCATGACATACAAAGCCATCCACAACTTGTCTCCTCCATACATCTGTGACCTCGTCTCCCGGTACTTTCCTGCACGCAACCTCCGATCCTCACAAGATCTCCTTCTCTACTCCCCTCTTATCTCCTCTTCCCACAATCGCATACAAGATTTCTCTCGCGCATCACCCCTACTCTGGAACTCTCTACCACAACATATCAGACTCTCACCTACCATCGAAACCTTCAAAAAGAGCCTGAAGACCCACCTCTTCCGACAAGCCTATAACCTGCAGTAACCACCGATCAACCAAACCGCTGCACGACCAGCTCTACCCTCGCCTACTGTATTACCACCCATCCCTTGAAGATTGTGAGCCCTCGCGGGCAGGGTCCTCTCTCCTCCTGTACCAGTTATGACTTGTATTGTTTAAGATTATTGTACTTGTTTTTATGTATACCCCTCCTCACATGTAAAGCGCCATGGAATAAATGGCGCTATAACAATAAATAATAATAATAATAATAATACCCCCTACTCTCTATTGTTCGGACGAGAGGGTAAAGGGATCACAGAGGTGGAGTTGGACCCCGAAGAGCCTCAGCCCTGGACCGAAGTGTCGTCCTGGGTCCGGAATCATCGTCACCGGCTGCAAACTCTTCATCGGATCGTACATACCAAACTCCGAGACTTGGAGCACCCAGAAAAAAATACAACTCCACCTCCCCACCTCCAAAGCAGGGACAGTGTACTTGTACTAGATCAATGTCCCCAGAGCAAACTGGAGCCCCGCTGGGAAGAGAGTCCCTATCGGGTCCTACGCCGTATCAACCCCGATGGACCAGTGTACGAAATACGACCTGAGGAAGTTGAAACGCTGCCAATCTGCATTGTGCATCGTAATATGTTACGCCCGTGTATTTCCACCGATCCGAAGAAACCGGAACCTGCCTCTTCAACCTCTGAACTGCCGCCCGTGTATTGGGACCCAGATGACGATGAAGATTTTCCTCCAAGATCCCGAGGCCCTCCACTCAATAATGAGCCAACTGACACAATTAGCCCGCCTGGATCAATTAACCTACCACCGTCCACCACCCCAGAAGACCTCACTCCAGTCAAACTAAGGTGCTCCGAGCGATCAACAGCCGGCAACCCCCCGAACGATACGAACAAGACCAGTTCATATGGCAGCAAAAATTGATACCCCTACAGACTAATCCCAATAGACTGACACCCTTGCCCGAGGACTGGCGAGCTTATAGGATGGGGGAGTGTAGGGGGGAGGACTCCCGTAGAGTGTCGGGGACCGCCATCTGGGTTCCTGAAGGAACGATACTGGGGGGCAATGAAGGAGAGCGGACGAATGAAGGTGACTGGGCAGCAGGGGTCGGGGATAAAAGGAGGGGGAAGCGCGCAGAGAGTTCAGTTGCCAGAAGGGCAGACATCACACAAGACTGTGTAAGAGAGAGGGGGCCAACATATTAGACATTAATCAGCGGGGAGGCCTTAGGGAGCCTGTGAAGGGTAAGCGATGCATTCCCCAACAATCGACTCGCTCTTTATTCCAATCCGGGGCTGTTCTCCTCCCATGGGCAGACGCAGCCAGTACCGCTGTCCCTCGCTCTGTTGCGGCTGGTCCACTTCCCTTAGCCTCCGCTGTCACTTCACACCAGCCCACTGTGGCGGCCTGGACATTACCTCCCCGCCTCAGCCCGCAGCTGTGGCCTCTTCATCACCGGCCACAGTGGACGCCATCTTGCGACAGTCGGCAGTTGAGGCCTACTCCCCGCCTACAGGGGAACACTGAACATAGGTCCAATCCGCTCACGAGCCTGCCAACCATCACTCAAAGAGACTGCGACACAACCCCACTTTGAGACGGGAGTTTGATAATACTTTCAGGAAGATCCTTCAGGGCCTGTTGAGCCCCATCTTCAGGATTACCCCAGGGCCTGTTGTGCCCCAGCTTCTTCCGGGTGCTGAGACACCCAAAGGTCATGACCGGTCTTCAGCAGCTGTACCCAGAGGTTGTGACGCCAAAACAGCCACATCAGCTACCTCGAAGCGGACACACCAGCGAAACCGAAGGACGCCTGGAAGGATAAGTTGACTTTAGGAAATAAGGACCCATAGTTGTCCGTTACGTGGCCCGTAATAGCTGGCCTTGCCGGGTTAGTCGTATTCTCGATAAGAAAAGTGTTTTATTGTTGTTGAGTCCCTGCGTGGACAATTGGTGTTATACCTTTTTGTTTGCTCAGCATAGCCCTAGCGGTCCAGTTCATAAGCATTGCTTTTCTAAACAACACTCAGTTCTCGTGTCTCGTCACTGCATCCTGAGAACCTGCTGGTACCTACACACACACACTAGGCACTTCCATGCCCTGCTCCACCAATACAAGTGCTGGCAACTATGCCCACACAGTATTTCATAAGAAAAAACAGCATTTGTTCACAGAAGAGATAAGTCTCAATACTTAAATGGAATGGAGCACTTGTAGTGATCGTATTAAGTGATGAACTGGACACCCAAAACATTCAAACCAATGGCTGTGCATAAGCCACAAGCACTACGCCACATGTCCCCTAGAGGACAGAGGCGGACTACCAGCACACAGACAGCAACCACAGAGCGGATTAACCCCCTGTGTCACTAGCAAAATTCGGGCCTTGGGATAAATTTATCTCATATACTTTATACAATATACAAAAAGAACCTACAACAATTATAGGGAAGAGTTTCTATCCAGGGATTCAATCTTTGAAAATAAAAAAAAACAGTATTTCGTAATTAATAAAAAGCAAAGAATAATGAGTAGTGTTGAGCATTCCGATACCGCAAGTATCGGGTATCGGCCGATACTTGCTGTATCGGAATTCCGATACCGACTTCCGATATTTTTTCAATATCGGAATTCGGCATCGGAATCGGAAGTTCAAAGTTGATTGACAGCCTGACGTCATCATGATGCGCGGTGTGTGCGCATCATGATGCGCCGTCATTTCGGGCCTTCCGGGGGTCTCTGCCGGCCTGCCGGGGGGCTGTGTGGACTGCCCGGGGTCTGTACCGGCCTGCCGGGGGGCTGTGCCGGCCTGCCGGTGGTCTGTGCACCCTGTGGGGGTCTGTACCGGCCTGCCGGGGGGCTGTGCCGGCCTGCCGGTGGTCTGTGCACCCTGTGGGGGTCTGTACCGGCCTGCCGGGGGGCTGTGCCGGCCTGCCGGTGGTCTGTGCACCCTGTGGGGGTCTGTACCGGCCTGCCGGGGGGCTGTGCCGGCCTGCCGGGGGGCTGTGCTGATGTCCGGGGGTCTGTGCAAGCATCGTCCGATGGGACTACAAGTCCCATCTGGCGATGCCTGCTACCATGACAGTGATTGACACATTAGCCAATGATGGGACAGTAGTAGTCCCATCATCCGGCTAATGTGTTAAATGTTAAAAAAAAAAAAAAAAAAAAAAAAAAAATACTACATACATACTACATGCATGCTACATACATACTACATGCATGCTACATACATACTACATGCTACATGCATACTACATGCTACATACATACTACATATATACTACATGCATGCTACATACATACTACATACATACTACATATATACTACATACATGCTACATGCTACATACATACTACATACATACTACATACATACTACATGCATGCTACATGCATGCTACATACATACATACTACATGCATGCTACATACATACTACATGCATGCTACATGCATGCTACATACATACTACATGCTACATACATACCACATACATACTACATACATACTACATACATACTACATGCTACATACATACTACATATATACGACATGCATGCTACATACATACTACATGCTACATACATACCACATACATACCACATACATGCTACATGCTACATACATACTACATATATACTACATGCATGCTACATACATACTACATATATACTACATGCATGCTACATACATACTGCATGCTACATGCATGCTACATACATACTACATACATACTACATGCTACATATATACCACATATATACTACATACATACAATACATTCATACAATACATACATAGACATACAGTACATATAACATAGAGTAACATACTTACCAATACTTGTCACATTGTTCCCCGAAGCCATTGTCTTTTCCGGAATAAATATTAACATAACAAACCACAAAAATACTCACCCACGATCCGAAGCAGTCCACGAGTGTGTCCCACGACGATCTTGGGTAGAGAACGGCAGCATCAGCTCATGCTGCCGTTCTCTACGGGCTGCAGGAATCCAATGACGGAAGGTAGGTATCCTTCCGCACTGTATTCCTCCGCCACTTAAAAAAAAAAAAAGTCCCTAGTCTCACTTTATGCCATTGCTGCGTGGGAAATTCCCACACAGCAATGGCATAAAGTGAGACTAGGGACTTTTTTTTTTTTTAAGTGGCGGAGGAATACAGTGCGGAAGGATACCTACCTTCCGTCATTGGATTCCTGCAGCCCGTAGAGAACGGCAGCATCAGCTGATGCTGCCGTTCTCTACTCAAGATCGTCGTGGGACACACTCGTGGACTGCTTCGGATCGTGGGTGAGTATTTTTGTGGTTTGTTATGTTAATATTTATTCCGGAAAAGACAATGGCTTCGGGGAACAATGTGACAAGTATTGGTAAGTATGTTACTCTATGTTATATGTACTGTATGTCTATGTATGTATTGTATGAATGTATTGTATGTATGTAGTATATATGTGGTATGTATGTAGCATGTAGTATGTATGTAGTATGTATGTAGCATGCATGTAGCATGCAGTATGTATGTAGTATATATGTAGTATGTATGTAGCATGTAGTATGTATGTAGTATGTATGTAGTATGTATGTAGCATGCAGTATGTATGTAGCATGCATGTAGTATATATGTAGTATGTATGTAGCATGCATGTAGTATATACAGTGGGGAAAAAAAGTATTTAGTCAGTCAGCAATAGTGCAAGTTCCACCACTTAAAAAGATGAGAGGCGTCTGTAATTTACATCATAGGTAGACCTCAACTATGGGAGACAAACTGAGAAAAAAAAATCCAGAAAATCACATTGTCTGTTTTTTTTTCATTTTATTTGCATATTATGGTGGAAAATAAGTATTTGGTCAGAAACAAAATTTCATCTCAATACTTTGTGATATATCCTTTGTTGGCAATGACAGAGGTCAAACGTTTTCTGTAAGTCTTCACAAGGTTGCCACACATTGTTGTTGGTATGTTGGCCCATTCCTCCATGCAGATCTCCTCTAGAGCAGTGATGTTTTTGGCTTTTCGCTTGGCAACACGGACTTTCAACTCCCTCCAAAGGTTTTCTATAGGGTTGAGATCTGGAGACTGGCTAGGCCACTCCAGGACCTTGAAATGCTTCTTACGAAGCCACTCCTTCGTTGCCCTGGCGGTGTGCTTTGGATCATTGTCATGTTGAAAGACCCAGCCACGTTTCATCTTCAATGCCCTTGCTGATGGAAGGAGGTTTGCACTCAAAATCTCACGATACATGGCCCCATTCATTCTTTCATGTACCCGGATCAGTCATCCTGGCCCCTTTGCAGAGAAACAGCCCCAAAGCATGATGTTTCCACCACCATGCTTTACAGTAGGTATGGTGTTTGATGGATGCAACTCAGTATTCTTTTTCCTCCAAACACGACAAGTTGTGTTTCTACCAAACAGTTCCAGTTTGGTTTCATCAGACCATAGGACATTCTCCCAAAACTCCTCTGGATCATCCAAATGCTCTCTAGCAAACTTCAGACGGGCCCGGACATGTACAGGCTTAAGCAGTGGGACACGTCTGGCACTGCAGGATCTGAGTCCATGGTGGCGTAGTGTGTTACTTATGGTAGGCCTTGTTACATTGGTCCCAGCTCTCTGCAGTTCATTCACTAGGTCCCCCCGCGTGGTTCTGGGATTTTTGCTCACCGTTCTTGTGATCATTCTGACCCCACGGGGTGGGATTTTGCGTGGAGCACCAGATCGAGGGAGATTATCAGTGGTCTTGTATGTCTTCCATTTTCTAATTATTGCTCCCACAGTTGATTTCTTCACTCCAAGCTGGTTGGCTATTGCAGATTCAGTCTTCCCAGCCTGGTGCAGGGCTACAATTTTGTTTCTGGTGTCCTTTGACAGCTCTTTGGTCTTCACCATAGTGGAGTTTGGAGTCAGACTGTTTGAGGGTGTGCACAGGTGTCTTTTTATACTGATAACAAGTTTAAACAGGTGCCATTACTACAGGTAATGAGTGGAGGAAAGAGGAGACTCTTAAAGAAGAAGTTACAGGTCTGTGAGAGCCAGAAATCTTGATTGCTTGTTTCTGACCAAATACTTATTTTCCACCATAATATGCAAATAAAATGAAAAAAAAAACAGACAATGTGATTTTCTGGATTTTTTTTTCTCAGTTTGTCTCCCATAGTTGAGGTCTACCTATGATGTAAATTACAGACGCCTCTCATCTTTTTAAGTGGTGGAACTTGCACTATTGCTGACTGACTAAATACTTTTTTTCCCCACTGTATGTAGTATGTATGTAGCATGTAGCATGTATGTAGTATGTATGTGGTATGTATGTAGCATGTAGTATGTATGTAGCATGCATGTAGTATATATGTAGAATCATAGAATCATAGAATCATAGAATCGTAGAGTTGGAAGGGACCTCCTGGGCCATCTGGTCCAACCCCCTGCTCAAAGCAGGATTCGCTAAATCATCCCAGTCAGATGTCTGTCCAGCCTCTGTTTGAAGACTTCCATTGAAGGAGAACTCACCACTTCTCGTGGCAGCCTGTTCCACTCATTGATCACTCTAACTGTCAAAAAGTTTTTTCTAATATCTAATCTGTGTCTCCTCCCATTCAGTTTCATCCCATTGCTTCTAGTCTTTCCTTGTGCAAATGAGAATAAAGTTGATCCTTCTACAATGTGACAGCCCTTTAGATATTTGTAGACAGCAATTAAGTCTCCTCTCAGTCTTCTCTTTTGCAAACTAAACATTCCCAAATCCTGCAACCTTTCCTCATAAGACAGGGTTTGCAGACCGGTCACCATTCTGGTCGCTCTTTTCTGAACTTGCTCCAGTTTGTTGATGTCTTTTTTAAAATGTGGTGCCCAAAACTGGACATAATATTCCAGATGAGGTCTGACCAAAGAGGAGTAGAGGGAAATAATGACTTCACGTGATCTAGACTGTATGTTTCTGTTAATACATCCTAGAACTGCATTTGCCTTTTTTGCTGCTGCATCACACTGTTGACTCATATTCAGTCTGTGATCTATTAGTATACCCAAGTCTTTTTCACATGTGCTGTCACTTAGCCCTATTCCTCCCATTCTATATATGCTTTTTTCATTTTTATTGCCCAGATGTAGTACTTTGCATTTCTCCCTGTTAAAAACCATTCTGTTAGTTACTGCCCACTTCTCCAGTTTATTTAAATCTTTTTGAATCCTCTCTCTCTCTTCTCTAGTATTAGCTATCCCTCCTAGCTTTGTGTCATCAGCAAATTTAATCAGTTTACCCTCAATTCCTTCATCTAAATCGTTGATAAAGATGTTGAACAATACAGGGCCCAGGACAGAGCCCTGTGGTACCCCACTTGAGACATTCTTCCAACTGGATGTGCAGCCATTTACGACCACTCTTTGGGTCCGATCACTAAGCCAGCTATGAATCCACCTAACAGTTGCCTTGTCCATTCCATACTTAGTCATTTTTTCAATAAGGATTGTATGAGAGACTTTGTCAAATGCTTTGCTGAAGTCAAGATATACTATATCTACAGCATTTCCTTGATCCACCCAATCAGTGATCCCGTCATAGAAGGAAATTAAGTTAGTCTGACATGACTTATTAGTTACAAACCCATGCTGACTCTGTTTGATCACTTCATTCTTATCCAGGCATTGACTTACATGTTGTTTAATAATTTGTTCAAAGATCTTTCCTGGTATAGAAGTCAGACTCACCGGCCTATAGTTGCCTGGGTCCACCTTCTTCCCCTTTTTGAAGATAGGAACAACATTTGCTCTTCTCCAGTCTTCTGGCACTTCTCCTGTTCTCCAAGAATTTTCAAAGATTATGGAGAGTGGTTCAGAAATTTCTTCTGCTATCTCCTTCAGTACTCTGGGGTGTAATTCATCTGGACCTGGAGACTTGAATTCATTTAGGTTAGCTAAGTGTTTCCTCACTATCTTTCTGTTTATAGATATCCTGGATTCTTCTATTCCCTTAATAGGACAGTGAATAACAGTTGGTGTTACATTTCCTTTCTGAGAGAAAACAGATGCAAAATAGGAATTTAAAAGTTCAGCCTTCTCAACATCCTGTCTTACCATTTCATCATTTTCATCCTGTAAAAATCCTATAGCATCTTTGACTTTTCTTTTACTTTTGACATATCCCCAAAATCCTTTATTATTGCTTTTGACATCTCTTGCAAGCCTCAATTCATTTTCAGCTTTAGCTAATCTGATTTGTGCCCTGCAGATTCTGCAGACAGCATTATATTCTTCTTTAGATATGCCTCCCTCTTTCCATTTTATAAACATTTTTTTCTTCCTTTTTAGCATGTGCTTAAGTTCTGTGTTCACCCATCCTGGTTTCCTTAAATGCTTCCTATTCTTCCCTCTTTTCGGAATTGTTAACAACTGTGCTTTAAGAATTTCATTTTTCAAGATTTCCCATCCTTCCTGGACATTTTTGTCTTTAAGGATATCCAGCCATTGGATCCCTCCAATTATCTTTCTGAATCCCTTAAAATCTGCCTTTCTGAAATCTAACCTTGACGTCTGAGTCTTCACAGGTCTTCCGCCTCTAGTTATCCAAAATTCTAAAATAGCATGGTCGCTACCTCCTAGGGTTCCAGCCACTTTTACCTCCTCAACCATTTCCTCCCTGTTTATAAGGATTAGATCCAAGGTAGCAGTTCCCCTTGTTTTCTCCCCTACCTTTTGGAAGATAAAGTTGTCAGCAAGAGAGGATAAGAATTTCCTTGACCTGTTAGTTTTGCCTGAGAGAGATTCCCAACAAATGTCTGGATAGTTGAAATCTCCCATGACAACTATGTCATATTTTTTGGAGAACTTGGCCATTTGATGCATAAAGAGTTCATCCATATCTTCAGCTTGCACAGGCGGCCTGTAGTAAATGCCTACAATGGTGTCCTTTCCATTGTTCTGTCCTTGTATTCTTACCCAAACAGTTTCCACAGAACTCCCAGTCTCTGAAGCTTCAATCTCTGTGCAGATATATGCGTTTCTAACATACAATGCAACACCCCCTCCTCGTTTATCAAGTCTGTTTCTTGCAAATAAGTTGTATCCTTCTAGTCTTGTATTCCAATCATGTGTATCGTCCCACCAAGTTTCAGTGATTCCAATGACATCATATTTCTTTTCCTGTGTTAGTAGTTCCAATTCTCCTTGTTTGTTGCCCATGCTTTGTGCATTAGTATAGAAACATTTTAGTTTGTGATTGGTTTCTCTTTCTCCAATATTTTTATTAATTAGATTCTTTCGTCTTTGTTCTTCCTTTCCACTTCTATTAGCAGAGTTCTCAATAGCATTTGTCAGGTGTATGGCTTTTTCTGGTCTTTTGCTTCCCTTCCCATGTTGTTCTAGTTTAAAGCTCTCCTTACAAGTGTAGCAAGGCGACTTCCAAATACATGCTTTCCAGTCTTCGTAAGGTACACCCCATCTCTAGCAAGTAGTCCATCGTATAAGTAGTTCACTCCGTGATCCAGAAATCCAAATCGTTGCTGACGGCACCATCGACGTAGCCAGTTGTTCACCTGCAGAATCTTATTCCACCTCCTTGTTCCATGGCCATCCACTGGGAGGATGGAAGAGAAGACCACCTGCGCTCCCAGTTCTTTCACTTTCTTGCCTAAGTCTTCAAAGTCTCTGCAGATGGTTTCCAGGTCGTTTCTTGCGGTGTCATTTGTCCCCACATGTAGTAGCAGGAATGGGTAGTCATCTGTAGGTCTGAAGAGTCCTGATATCCTGTCAGACACATCTTTAATTTTTGCACCTGGAAGACAGCACATTTCTCTTGAAGTTATATCCGGTCTGCAGATAGCGGCCTCTGTTCCTCTCAACAGGGAATCCCCCATGACCACCACTCTGTAGTATGACCACTCTGTAGTATACTACCACCATACTGTAGTATGTATGTAGCATGTAGTATGTATGTAGTATGTATGTGGTATGTATGTAGCATGTAGTATGTATGTAGCATGCATGTAGCATGCATGTAGTATGTATGTAGCATGCATGTAGTATGTATGTAGTATGTATGTAGCATGCATGTAGCATGCATGTAGTATGTATGTATGTATGTAGCATGCATGTAGTATGTATGTAGTATGTATGTAGTATGTATATATGTAGTATGTATGTAGCATGTAATTTTTTTTTTTTTTTTTTTTTTACATTCAACACATTAGCCGGATGATGGGACTACTACTGTCCCATCATTGGCTAATGTGTCAATCACTGTCATGGTAGCAGGCATCGCCCGATGGGACTTGTAGTCCCATTGGACAATGCCTGCACAGACCCCCGAAGCCTGCACAGCCCACCGGCAGGCCGGCACAGCCCCCCGGCAGGCCGGCACAGCCCCCCGGAGCCTGCACAGCCCCCCGGCAGGCCGGCACAGCCCCCCGGCAGGCCGGCACAGACCACCGGAGCCTGCACAGCCTCCCCGGCAGGCCGGCACAGCCCCCCGGAGCCTGCACAGACCACCGGCAGGCCGGCACAGCCCCCCGGCAGGCCGGCACAGCCCACCGGAGCCTGCACAGACCCCCTGGCAGGCCGGCACAGCTCCCCGAAAGGCCCATACAGACCCCAGAGAGGCTGTACAAGGCAAAAACAGGGTTTTTCTTATTCCGATACCGGAAGTCCCATAGACTTGAATGGGACTTCCGGTATCGGAATCGGCGATACCGATACTTTTTTTAAAGATCGGCCGATCCATTCCGATCCGATACTTTGAAGTATCGGACGGTATCGCTCAACTCTAATAATGAGCCAAAATTGGCTCAAATAAGTACAAATAAACTCATACAGTATCAGAGTACAATATAAGAAGAGAGATCTATAAGGGTTTATAGAAATTTTTTTTTAAAAAGATAACTTTCAAAAAATCTATCAATATCAATAAACATATGAACTGCATATTAAGACAGAGAATGAATCTGAAAATCAACATTAAGGCCATCATTTTACGCTTATTTTCCTCAAGTTCATCACGTAACTTTGGAACATGTGAAGAGATGTTCTCAGAAAAATTCTTCCAAACAGCGTCTGACATACATCCTTTTAGTTTTAGTTCCAATTCTGTAACATTATCACATACATTAACCTTCTCCTGTTGTAAAAATTCTATATTCAATAAAATTGTGTCCAATGCGTACTTGTTAGAAATCTTACAGATCCTTGCACAAAATTCTGGAGAATTCATCATTAAATACGGCCTCACATTTGAGCATAAGCCCCTAGGTAGGATTTTTGCTTTATAGTATTCACCCAGAGTCAATAAACGCAGCTCAATTGTAGTTAACCGCTTCTGGTCACTCTCATATCTTCTCTTTGTTTCTGACACAGAAGGGTTATTCAAAAATGCAGCAGGATCACCTATAGCCCCTATGAACCTCTCCTTGTCCTCCACACTGTAGGAAAAAATCCACAGGCTCATCTGGATCCATATCCATAGTCCACAGACAAAAAAATAAATTTCAAACAAATAAACTTATTTAGTGCAAGCTATCAATGGACAAAAATAGCTAAATAGAAAAAAACAGATAGCAGCACAAACATGAGCAGATTTTGGGTGCAATACTTCCTGAGTAATGCGGTGGTCCAGTGCAAAAATATAAATGGAAAAAAACAATCAGGCAGCACTCAAGTTCAAAGAAAAATTGTGGACTTTAATCCAGCGCCAAGTGGTGCAACATTTCAACCTCACAGCATGGTCTTTGTCAAGCACAATGTTACCATAGAATAGTGCACTTTTTATACCTATCTCTTCAATTTACCAATATACAAAAATTAGCATATATTAAATACTAGCGGAAGAGCCTGGCGCTGCCCGGGCATAGTAACTAACTGTGGCTAGTTATAACAAATTATAATTATTCTCCATCCCATAGTCCCGTGCCCATATACCCATCTTACATATCCTCCATCCCATAGGCCCATGCCCATATACCCATCATACATATCCTCCATCCTATAGTCCAGTGCCCATATACCCATCACACATCCTCCATCCCATAGTCCCGTGCCCATATAACCGTCATACATATCCTCCATCCCATAGTACAGTGCCCATATACCCATCACACATCCTCCATCCCATAGTCCTGTGCCCATATACCCGTCATACATATCCTTCATCCCATAGTCCTCTGCCCATATACCCATCACACATCCTCCATCCCATAGTCAACCATTATGACATCATAATGAGCGGCGGGGCTTGCAACCTATGATGACATCTGCGTCACCATGCCAACCATTATGACATCATAATGAGGGGCGAGGCTTGATACGCACACACTGTTTCCCCATTATGTAGATAGGGGCATATGACATCATAATGAGGGGCGGGGCTAGACACGCATACACTTTTTCCCCATTATGTAGACAGGGGCAAAATTGTTTGGTGAATTGGAACGCGCGGGGTTAAAATTTCGCCTCACAACATAGCCTAGGACGCTCTCGGGGTCCAGACGTGTGACTGTGCCAAATTTTGTGTCTGTAGCTGCGACGGTGTGGATGCCTATCCTGGACATACACACACACACACACATACATACACACTTTGAGCTTTATATATTAGATAAATCATATCACTCTGATATGAGTTTATTTGTATTTATTTGGGCCAATTTCAGTTCATTATTCTTTGTTTTTTATTAATCTCTAAATACTGTTTTTTTTATTTTTAAAGATTGAATCCCTGGATAGAAACTCTTCCCAATAATTGTTGTAGGTTCTTTTTGTATATTGTATAAAGTATTATTATTATTATTTATTTATTTAGTGCCATTAATTCCATGGTGCTGTACATGAGAAGGGGGTTACATACAAAGTTAGAGATATCGTTAACAGTAAACAAATTTACAATGACAGACTGGTACAGAGGGGAGAGGACCCTGTCCTTGCAGACTTACATTCTATGGGATAGTGGGGAAGAGACAGAAGGTCGGGAGTGCAGCAGCTCTGGTGGTGATGAGACGGCTGCTCAGGCGGTGGTGAGGTGGCAGAATGGTCATTGCAGGCTGTAAGCTTTCCTGAAAAGATGGGTTTTCAGGTTCCGTTTGAAGGATCCGAGGGTGGTGGATAATCGGACATGTTGAGGCATGGCATTCCAGAGGATAGGGGATATTCGGGAGAAATCTTGGAGGCGGTTGTGTGAGGAACGAATAAGTGTGAAGGAGAGTAGGAGGTCTTGGGAGGAGCGAAGATTACGTGAGGGAAGATATTGGGAGATTAGTTCAGAGATATAGGGAGGTGAAAGGTTGCGGATGGCTTTGTAGGTCAGTGTTAATAGTTTGAACTGGATTTGTTTGGGAATTGGGAGCCAATGGAGGGATTTGCAGAGGAGGGAGACAGGGGAGTAGCGAGGAGAGAGGTGGATTAGTCGGGCAGCAGAATAGAGGACAGACTGGAGTGGTGCAAGAGAGTTAGCAAGGAGGCCACAGAAGAGAGTGTTGCAGTAGTCAAGGCGGGAGATGATGAGGGCATGTACAAGAGTTTTAGTAGATTGAGGACTGAGGAAGGGATGGATTCTGGAAATATTTTTGAGTTGGAGGCGACAGGAGGTGGCAAGAGATTGGATGTGTGGTTTGAAGGACAGGGCAGAGTCGAGAGTTACTCTGAGGCAGCGTATTTCAGGTGCGGGAGAGAGCGTGATGCCGTTTACCATAATAGATAGATCGGGTAGGGAAGATACGTGAGATGGAGGAAAGATAATGAGTTCAGTTTTGTCTACGTTGAGTTTTAGGAAGCGAGAGGTGAAAAAGGAGGATATGGCTGATAGACACTCAGGGATTCTGGATGGCAGAGTGGTGACATCTGGGCCAGAGAGGTAGATCTGAGTGTCATCTGCATACAGGTGGTACTGGAAGTCATGGGACTTTGAGTTGTCCTAGGCCAAGAGTATAGATGGAAAAAAGTAGGGGTCCCAGGATACCAGGACAGAGCCTGGGGGGACTCCAACAGAGAGGGGGCGGGATGAGGAGGTAGTGTGGGAGTGGGAATCGCTGAATTTGCGGTCAGAAAGGTATGAGGAAATACAGGACATGGCAAGGTCGTTGATGCCAAGGGAAAAAAAGAATCTGTAGCAGTAGGCAGTGGTCAACTGTGTCAAAAGCAGATGACAGGTCAAGAAGGAGGAGTATGGAGAACAGTCTGTTAGCTTTGGCTGTGAGTAAGTCATTAGTAATTTTGGTCAGGGCAGTTTTAGTGGAGTGGTGGGGGCAGAAGCCAGATTGCAGGATGTCAAGGAGGGACTTAGATGAGAGGTGGGAGGAAAGTTGAGCTTGGACATGCTGTTCAAGGAGTTTGGAAGCAAATGGGAGCAGTGATATGGGGCGATAGCTGGGCATACCAGTTGGGTCAAGGTTTGTTTTTTTGAAGATGGGTTTTATGGTGGCATGTTTGAAGGCAGAGGGGAAGGTACCAGAAGATAGGGATAGGTTGAACAGATGGGTTAGGGCTGAAATGATCATGTTAGTGAGGTTGGGGAGCAGGTGTGAAGGGATGGGGTCAAGTGTACAGGTGGTGAGGCGTGATTTGGATAGGAGATGAATAAGCTCTCCTTCAGTGATGTTGGAGAGGGAGGTTATTAGGGAAGGGCAGAGGTCTGGCATGTGGAGTGATTGGGGTGGTGGAACTGTAAAGGTTTGCCTTGTTTGGTCAATCTTGTTTTTGAAGTAGGTGGCAAAGTCCTCAGCAGAGATAAGGGGAGTTGGAGGTGGCAGTGGTGGGCGGAGGAGAGAGTTGAAAGTGCTGAACAGTTGTTTTGGGTTGTGGGATAATGAAGAGACAAGGTTTGTGAAATAGGTCTGTTTAGCAGAGGTGAGGGCTGATTTAAAGGCAAGTGTAGCTTGTTTGAAAGCAGTGAAGTTGTCTGGCAGGCGTGTTTTCTTCCAACGCCGCTCCGCGACCCTTGATGCTTGTCGAAGTTTTTTGGTGAGGTTGTTGTGCCAGGGTTGCCTATTGGTTTGTCTCACTTTGCCACGCATGAGAGGAGCGACTGAGTCTATGGCTGATATGAGGGTGGCGTTGTAGAAAGCAATGGCACTGTCTGTGTTGCGGAGTGAAGATATGGAAGACAGTCTGAGAGTCTGTGGATGTCTAGGTGTGCGAGGTTTCTGCGAGGATGTGCTAGTGGCTGGACATGGGGGGCAGGTGAGAAGGACAAGGATAAGAAGGTTAGTAGATGGTGGTCAGATAGGGGGAAGAGAGAGGTTGTGAGATTAGATAGAGAACAGAGGCGGGTGAAGATGAGGTCTAATGTATGTCCATCTGTGTGGGTGGCAGTGGAAGACCACTGAGTAAGTTCAAAGGATGAGGTAAGTGACAGGAGTTTGGAGGCTGCTGGCTAGGGGGTGTCAATGGGAATGTTGAAGTCCCCCATGATGATGGTGGGGATGTCAGCAGAGAGAAAGTGGAGGAGCCAGGTGGAGAATTGGTCGATGAAGGCAGTGGCTGAGCCCAGTGGTCGGTATATGACAGCCATTGGTTAAAGTATTGGTTAAAGTATATAAAGCCCGAATTTTGCTAGTGACATCTGGCACCCAGTTTATATGGTGAATGTTTGCTGGCATGTGCATTTGGCCCATAGTGCACAGTAGTGACGCAGGGGGTTAATCCCCTCTGTGCTTGCTGTCTGTGTGCTGGTACTCCACCTCTGTCCTCTAAGGGACATGTGGCGTAGTGCTTGTGGCTTATGCACAGCCATTGGTTTGAATGTTTTGGGTGTCTGTCCAGTTAATCACTTAATACAATCACTCTTATTGGCGGACCTACCGCCCGTCCAGCCTGTTCATTGAACGGGGGCCCCGGGGGAGAGGGGGCCCCTCCAGCACCGCATGGCTAATTCATGGCTCCCAAGCGTGTGGCTGGGCTGTGTGTTTTGTGCTCATAGGACCTGTGAGATGGGAGGAGTCAGGAGTCACATAATCAGGGGCCTCCGTGTCTATGTGGCTGGGCTATGTGTTCTGTGCGGCCAGGACCTGTGTGAGGGGAGGAGTCAGGCATCAAATGATCAGGGGCCTCAGGCTCCGTGTCTGTCTGTACTCTGCTGCAGGACTCTGCTGTGCTGGTTGTCATGCTGCTGGATGAGGTAAAATTTCTGTGTGGGGTCAGGAAGGTTTTACAGTGTGGATGTAGCAGAGCCGTGTGTGTTAGAGGTGGACGGAGCGGAGCTGTGTGTGTACGAGGTGTACCGAGCGGAGCCGTGTATGTATGAGGTGTACGGAGCAGAGCCACGTGTGTATGAGGTGTACGGATTGGAGAAAAAAGGATTCAGTTCAGCTCACCCCTCATTGATGCTGCAGCAAGGTCCGAGCAAGGACACGTCTCCACTTGGACGTCTTGGAATACTTCAAAGAAAAAGGAAAGTCCAGCTCAAGGATTAAAATCCAGAATTTTCTTTAATTATTTCATTAAAATACAAGTATGGCTGCTATAGTCATCATTGCGGTTTTTACCCTGACATGGGATAGCCGCACAGAAAGTGCCCAGGAGGTTCTGTACACGTTTCGAGTGGTATACGCTCTTAGACTCAGAATAACCCCAAAGAGCTAACACAGCAGAATATCAAGAAAGTAATTCATTATTTAAAATAGACACAGAGAGAAAAGAAAAGAAAAACAACAGGAATGTATCCAAAAAGGACAAAAACACAAATCTAAGTGGAGTATACATGACATTAAATTAATATATCACATCAGCAATAAAACAAAAAAAAACTTTATATGAATATGATTAATAATAAATAGTGTTGAGCATTCCGATACCGCAAGTATCGGGTATCGGCCGATACTTGCTGTATCGGAATTCCGATACCGACTTCCGATATTTTTTCAATATCGGAATTCGGCATCGGAATCGGAAGTTCAGTTGATTGACGGCCTGACGTCATCATGATGCGCGGTGTGTGCGCATCATGATGCGCCGTCATTTCGGGCCTGCCGGGGGGCTGTGCCGGCCTGCCGGGGGGCTGTGTGGACTGCCCGGGGTCTCTGCCGGCCTGCCGGGGGGCTGTGCCGGCCTGCCGGGGGGCTGTGCACCCTGTGGGGGTCTGTACCGGCCTGCCGGGGGGCTGTGCCGGCCTGCCGGGGGGCTGTGCTGATGTCCGGGGGTCTGTGCAAGCATCGTCCGATGGGACTACAAGTCCCATCGGGCGATGCCTGCTACCATGACAGTGATTGACACATTAGCCAATGATGGGACAGTAGTAGTCCCATCATCCGGCTAATGTGTTAAATGTTAAAAAAAAAAAAAAAAAAAAAATACTACATACATACTACATGCTACATACATACTACATATATACTACATACATACTACATACATACTACATACATACTACATGCATGCTACATACATACTACATATATACTACATACATACTACATACATACTGCATGCTACATACATACTACATACATACTACATACATACTACATGCATGCTACATATATACTACATGCTACATACATACCACATACATACTACATGCATGCTACATATATACTACATGCATGCTACATACATACTACATGCTACATACATACTACATATATACTACATGCATGCTACATACATACTACATGCTACATGCATGCTACATACATACTACATACATGCTACATATATACTACATACATACTACATATATACTACATGCATGCTACATATATACTACATACATACTACATATATACTACATGCATGCTACATATATACTACATACATACTACATATATACTACATACATGCTACATATATACTACATACATACTACATATATACTACATACATGCTACATACATACTACATACATACTACATATATACTACATGCATGCTACATATATACTACATGCTACATACATACCACATACATACTACATACATGCTACATATATACTACATGCATGCTACATACATACTACATATATACTACATGCATGCTACATACATACTACATGCTACATGCATGCTACATACATACTACATACATACTACATGCTACATACATACCACATATATACTACATACATACAATACATTCATACAATACATACATAGACATACAGTACATATAACATAGAGTAACATACTTACCAATACTTGTCACATTGTTCCCCGAAGCCATTGTCTTTCCGGAATAAATATTAACATAACAAACCACAAAAATACTCACCCACGATCCGAAGCAGTCCACGAGTGTGTCCCACGACGATCTTGGGTAGAGAACTGCAGCATCAGATGATGCTGCCGTTCTCTACGGGCTGCAGGAATCCAATGACGGAAGGTAGGTATCCTTCCGCACTGTATTCCTCCGCCACTTAAAAAAAAAAAAGTCCCTAGTCTCACTTTATGCCATTGCTGTGTGGGAAATTCCCACACAGCAATGGCATAAAGTGAGACTAGGGACTTTTTTTTTTTTTAAGTGGCGGAGGAATACAGTGCGGAAGGATACCTACCTTCCGTCATTGGATTCCTGCAGCCCGTAGAGAACGGCAGCATCAGCTGATGCTGCAGTTCTCTACCCAAGATCGTCGTGGGACACACTCGTGGACTGCTTCGGATCGTGGGTGAGTATTTTTGTGGTTTGTTATGTTAATATTTATTCCGTAGACGACAATGGCTTCGGGGAACAATGTGACAAGTATTGGTAAGTATGTTACTCTATGTTATATGTACTGTATGTCTATGTATGTATTGTATGAATGTATTGTATGTATGTAGTATATATGTGGTATGTATGTAGCATGTAGTATGTATGTAGCATGCATGTAGCATGTAGTATGTATGTAGCATGCATGTAGTATATATGTAGTATGTATGTAGCATGCATGTAGTATATATGTAGCATGCATGTAGTATGTATGTGGTATGTATGTAGTATATATGTAGTATGTATGTAGTATATATGTAGCATGTATGTAGTATGTATGTAGCATGCATGTAGCATGTAGTATGTATGTAGCATGCATGTAGTATATATGTAGTATGTATGTAGCATGCATGTAGTATATATGTAGTATGTATGTAGTATATATGTAGCATGTATGTAGTATATATGTAGCGTGCATGTAGCATGTAGTATGTATGTAGCATGCATGTAGTATATATGTAGTATGTATGTAGCATGCATGTAGTATATATGTAGCATGCATGTAGTATATATGTAGTATGTATGTAGTATATATGTAGCATGTATGTAGTATGTATGTAGCATGCATGTAGCATGTAGTATGTATGTAGCATGCATGTAGCATGTAGTATGTATGTAGCATGCATGTAGTATATATGTAGTATGTATGTAGCATGCATGTAGTATATATGTAGTATGTATCATGTAGTATGTATGTAGCATGCATGTAGTATATATGTAGCATGCATGTAGTATATATGTAGTATGTATGTTGCATGTAGTATGAATGTAGCATGTATGTAGTATGTAGTATGAATGTAGCATGTATGTAGTATGTAGTATGAATGTAGCATGTAATTTTTTTTTTTTTTTTTTTTTTTACATTTAACACATTAGCCGGATGATGGGACTACTACTGTCCCATCATTGGCTAATGTGTCAATCACTGTCATGGTAGCAGGCATCGCCAGATGGGACTTGTAGTCCCATCGGACGATGCCTGCACAGACCCCCGGAGCCTGCACAGACCACCGGCAGGCCGGCACAGCCCCCCGGCAGGCCGGCACAGCCCCCCGGCAGGCCGGCACAGCCCCCCGGAGCCTGCACAGACCACCGGCAGGCCGGCACAGACCACCGGAGCCTGCACAGACCCCCTGGCAGGCCGGCACAGCCCCCCGGCAGGCCGGCACAGCCCCCCGGCAGGCCGGCACAGCCCCCCGGAGCCTGCACAGACCACCGGCAGGCCGGCACAGACCACCGGAGCCTGCACAGACCCCCTGGCAGGCCGGCACAGCCCCCCGAAAGGCCCGTACAGACCCCAGAGAGGCTGTACAAGGGCAGGAAAGGGTTTTTCTTATTCCGATACCGGAAGTCCCATAGACTTGAATGGGACTTCCGGTATCGGAATCGGCGATACCGATACTTTTTTTAAAGATCGGCCGATACCATCCGATACGATACTTTGAAGTATCGGATGGTATCGCTCAACTCTAATAATAAAGCATAAACTCTTTCCTCAAAGTCATACCAATAGGTGCTCTTGTATCAAGAAGGTAAATCCAAAATGCCTCTCTGTCTCTTAGTAATTTTTCTCTATTTCCACCTCTGGTTCTTTTTTTAATTTGTTGTATAGCATGTCTTTTGATTCATTAACCTCTTATTTTCCTTTTAGGTTAAAAAACCCACAGTTCTATCCAGTACAGGTTAGAACTAATGAGATGGGAAAATTTCAGGAATGTGTTGAGAGCGATATTAAAAAAACTATGAAACAATTCTGACAATGATTTACCTGGATTTAATCTTACATCTGCTGAGAGAAAAGCTTTGAAAAATTTGAAATCTAACCCTGATATCATAATTAAAATGTCTGATAAAGGGGGCTCGGTGGTGATTATGAATTCACGAGATGATCTCCAAGGATACTACTTACACTGTTTTACAAGGAGATCCTACCGTTCCTTTTCTCAGCAAATGTAAATCAATCATTGATGACGGGGTTAAACAGGGTTTTTTTTACTAAAAAACAGTCAGAATATCTTTTGATTGACAATCCTGTCTTTCCAATTCTACATGCATTACCTAAAACACCTAAGAATGTATTTCCCCCTCCCATGCGCCCAATAGTGGCAGGCATAGGTTCAATGAATGAACGGTTGGGTCAGTGGTTGGATTCGGTTCTCCAGCCTTTAGTCCATCGTATTCCAGGGTTTGTAAAAGACACAAAAGACGTCTTAGGTATTTTTCACAATGTTTCTTGGCACACTAATTGGACATGGCTTACATGTGACGTAGTTTCCCTATACACGTGTATTCCCCATAACATTGCAATGTCAGCAGTACGTTATCATCTATGCAAATATAGTTCATATTGGATGGAACTACAGAACTACATTGATGCAGTGTTACAATTTTTGCTGTCCCAAAATTACTTCTTATTCAATGAGAACTTCTATCTACAGAACAGTGGTGTGTCGATGGTTATCGGTAATGGGCTACCACCACAGATGTGGTCAGTCTCCCTGTAAACCGTGCACCTTTTCATTCAAAACTCTGTCTTTTTTTGATTCCTCAAACAACAAAGAATATAAAATAAAAAAAATTTGAACTGTAATTCAAACTTTGTTGTTTATATTGTGGAATGTACACACTGTAACCTAAAATAAGTGGGTTCGACCATTCGTAGATTAAAGGATAGGATTCGGGAGCACCTGTATGACATTGCTCAGCCCACAACCCGCAATATATCCAATGTATCGAGGCATTTTGTGTCTGTTCACAATAGGGATCTTTCTTTCTTTAAAATTTATGCTATAGAACAAATTAAAAAAAGAACCAGAGGTGGAAATAGAGAAAAATTACTAAGAGACAGAGAGGCATTTTGGATTTACCTTCTTGATGCACGAACACCTATGGGTATGAATTTAAGGAAAGAGTTTATGCTTTATTATTAATCATATTCATATAAAGTTTTTTTTATTTTATTGTTGATGTGATATATTAATTTAATGTCATGTATACTTCACTTATATTTGTGTTTTTGTCCTTTTTGGATACATTCCTGTTGTTTTTTTTTCTCTCTGTGTCTATTTTAAATAATTAATTATTTCTTGATATTCTGCTGTGTTAGCTCTTTGGGGTTATTCTGAGTCTAAGAGTGTATACCGCTCGAGACGCGCACAGAACCTCCTGGGAACTTTCTGTGCGGCTATCCCATGTCAGGGTAAAAACCTCAATGATGACTATATCAGCCATGCTTGTATTTTAATGACATAAATAAAGAAAATTCTGGATTTTACTCCTTGAGCTGGACTTTCCTTTTTCTATGAAGTGTACGGAGCGGAGCCGCGTGTGTACGAGGTGTACGGAGCGGAATCGCGTGTGTACGAGGTGTGGGGAGCGGAGCCGTGTGTGTACTTGGTGTATGGAGCGGAGCCGCGTGTGTATGGGGTATGCAGAGCCGTGTGTACGAAGTGGAGCCATATGTGCACTGGATGTACGGAGCGGAGCCAAGTGTGTACGAAGCATACAAAATGGGCTTTTCCCACCGACACAGGAGTACACGGCGGAGCCACGAGGAGTGCTCTAAAACTTGCACGTGACGTTCCACCGGAAGTGATGTGCTGGAAGCTGACCGGAAATGAGGTAATTTCATGAGGCGATTGTGACAGAACCAGGAATGCTTCAGAGCCATCACCATGTCCTCCTCCGACAGCGCGGACAGCAGGATCGCCTTGGACTTGGGGATGCTGGCCATGTGTGCGGATCATGATATGTCCTGCACTGGGAGGCTCAGGTGGGCATTACTATGGGAGCCGGGCGGCTATAGTATCTTTATAGAATCTTTCTTTCTTTCTATCTTTCTGTTTCTTTCTTTCTCTGTTCTTTCTTTCTCAGTCTCTGTTCTGTCTTTCCCTTTCTTTTTCTTTCTCTCTCTCTGTTATTTCTTTCTGTCTCTAATCTTTCTTTTTTTTCTTTCTCTCTCTGCTCTTTCTTTCCCCTTTCTTTCTTACTTTCTTTCTCTCTGTTCTTTCGTTCTTTACTTCTTTCTTTCTCTCTCTGTTCTTTCTCTTTCTCTGTCTGTTCTTTCTTTCCCATCTTTCTTTCTCTCTATCTCTCTGTTCTTTCTTTCTTTCCCCTCTTTCTTTCTCTCTGTTCTTTCTTTCATTTTTTTCTCTTTCTTTCTTTCTCTCTCTCTGTTCCTTCTTCCCCTCTTTCTTTCTTTCTTTTTCTCTGTTCTTTCTTGCTTTCTTTTTTCCCTCTTTCTTTCTTTCTCTCTCTATTCTTTCTTTCCCCTCTTTCACTCTCCCTCTGTTCTTTTTTCTTTCCCCTCTTTCTTTCTCTCTCTGTTCTTTCTTTCTTTCCCCTCTTTCTTTCTTTCTTTCTTTCTCTCTCTGTTCTTTCTTTTTTCTTTCCCCTTTCTTTCTCTCTGTTCTTTCTTTCCCCTTTTTTCTCTCTCTGTTCTTTCTTTCCCCTCTTTCTTTTTCTCTCTCTCTGCTCTTTTTTTCTGTCCCCGCTTTCTTTCTCTGTGTTCTTTCTTTCCCCTCTTTCTCTCTCTCTGTTCTTTTTGTCTTCCCCTTCTTTCTCTCTCTCTGTTCTTTTTTATTTCCCCTCTTTCTTTCTCTCTCTCTTTTCTTTTTTTCTGCCCCCACTTTCTTTCTCTGTGTTCTTTTTTCTTAGTTTCTCTGTGTTCTTTTTTTCTTTCTTTCTCTTTCTCTTTTTCTCTGTTCTTTCTTTATTTCCCCTCTTTATTTTTCTTTTCTTTCATTCTTTCCCTTTCTTTCTCTCTGTTCTTTCTTTCGCTCTCTGTTCTTTCTTTCTTTCCCCTCTTTCTCTCTCTCTGTTCTTTCTTTCTCTCTGTTCTTTCTTTCCCCTCATTATTTCTCTCTCTGTTCTTTCTTCTTTCTTTCTCTGTTCTTCTCTCTCTTCTTTCTCTCTCTGTTCTTCTCTTTGTTCTTTCTCTCTCTCCTTTCTTTCTTTCTCTCTCTATTTTCATTTTTCTCTCTCTGTTTTCTTTCTTTCTTTTCCTTAGTACCAGCCACTGTGCCCATAATGCCAGCCACTATGCCAACAATACCAGTCAGTGTGATCAGCAGTGCTAAATGGGTGCAGTTGGGCATGGATATGGGTGTGACTGGTCACGGAATGGGTGTGGTCGGGGCGTGGCCTAAATTTTGCGGCTGCGCACAACGCAGCCTTTATCCCTCTTTCCCTTCAAAAGTTGGGAGGTATGGCTAATTATTTACCTATTCAAATTTACCATGTGGAGCGCCGTGGACCCGAGGCGCAAGGAGGAGAGCAGCACTGCGGGAGGTGGCGGGAGCGGGTCCTGAGAGTGCGAGCGCCGGTGCAGAGGAGCCAGCCCTGAGGTGAGATCAGCATCAGTGCTGTGCTGCGCTGCCGCTGTGGGGGAGGAGAGAAGGAGACAGACTGACTGTCACTCACTGTGCGTGTGGCACAGGCCGGACGTTAGCTGCAGCCACAGCATCAGTATGTGTCTGTGAAGTCACTGTGTGCCGTGCCCCATAACTAAATGCTGCAGCTCAGGAATGTGCGGACAGTGGATGGATCCTCTTGGTCTGGCCTGCCCTGCCTGCTCCAGGTAAGAGTACCAGAGCTGAGCAGGACTGTGGGACTGGGACCGAGGCAGGCATGATTTTGGGGGCTCCTGGGGGAGAACTGAAGCATGGCAGGCATGATTTTTTGGGGCTCCGTCCTGGGGGAGAACTGAAGCATGGCCTGGCTGCTCATGAATGGGAGGCCCCTGGCCTGGGAAGAAGGGAAGCATGGCCTGGCTGCTCATGAATGTGGGGGCCCTTGGTCTGGGGAGAACTTGAAGCATGGCCTGGCTGCTCATGAATGGGGGGGCCCTGGCCTGGGGAGAAGCATGGCCTGGTGCTCATGAATGGGGGGGGCCCTGGCCTGGGGAGAAGCATGGTCTTGGCTGCTCATGAATGGGGGGGCCCTGGGGAGAAGCATGGCTGCTCATGAACGGGGGGCCCTGGAGGAGATACTTGGCTTCTCATGAATGGGGCGGCTCACAGGGGGCGAAGAAACATGAATCAGGCGACCCATATAGGGGGTGATGCAGCATAAACTGGGGGAGCCACATAGGGTGAGAAGCACTATGCCAATAGTAGACCGCATATGGGGGAGAGCATTATGGAACAAAGGGAAATGGGGGAGCCTATATATATATATATACAGTCATGGCCAAAAGTATTGACACCCCTGCAATTCTGTCAGATAATACTCAGTTTCTTCCTGAAAATGATTGCAAACACAAATTCTTTGGTATTATTATCTTCATTTAATTTGTCTTAAATGAAAAAACACAAAAGAGAATGAAGCAAAAAGCAAAACATTGATCATTTCACACAAAACTCCAAAAATGGGCCAGACAAAAGTATTGGCACCCTCAGCCTAATACTTGGTTGCACAACCTTTAGCCAAAATAACTGCGACCAACTGCTTCCGGTAACCATCAATGAGTTTCTTACAATGCTCTGCTGGAATTTTAGACCATTCTTCTTTGGCAAACTACTCCAGGTCCCTGATATTTGAAGGGTGCCTTCTCGAAACTGCCATTTTTAGATCTCTCCACAGGTGTTCTATGGGATTCAGGTCTGGACTCATTGCTGGCCACCTTAGAAGTCTCCAGTGCTTTCTCTCAAACCATTTTCTAGTGCTTTTTGAAGTGTGTTTTGGGTTATTGTCCTGCTGGAAGACCCATGACCTCTGAGGTAGACCCAGCTTTCTCACACTGGGCCCTAAATTATGCTGCAAAATTTGTTGGTAGTCTTCTGACTTCATAATGCCATGCACACGGTCAAGCAGTCCAGTGCCAGAGGCAGCAAAGCAACCCCAAAACATCAGGGAACCTCCGCCATGTTTGACTGTAGGGACCGTGTACTTTTCTTTGAATGCCTCTTTTTTCTCCTGTAAACTCTATGTTGATGCTTTTGCCCTAAAAGCTCTACTTTTGTCTCATCTGACCAGAGAACATTCTTCCAAAATGTTTTAGGCTTTTTCAGGTAAGTTTTGGCAAACTCCAGCCTGGCTTTTTTATGTCTCGGGGTAAGAAGTGGAGTCTTCCTGGGTCTCCTACCATACAATCCCTTTTCATTCAGATGCCGACGGATAGTACGGGTTGACACCGTTGCACCCTCGGACTGCAGGGCAGCTTGAACTTGTTTGGATGTTAGTGGAGGTTCTTTATCCAACATCCGCACAATCTTGCATTGAAATCTCTTGTCAATTTTTCTTTTCTGGCCACATCTAGAGAGGTTAGCCACAGTGCCATGGGCTTTAAACTTCTTGAAGACACTGCGCACGGTAGACACAGGAACATTCAGGTCTTTGGAGATGGACTTGTAGCCTTGATATTGCTCATGCTTCCTCACAATTTGGTTTCTCAAGTCCTCAGACAGTTCTTTGGTCTTCTTTCTTTTCTCCATGCTCAATGTGGTACACACAAGGACACAGGACAGAGGTTGAGTCAACTTTAATCCATGTCAACTGGCTGCAAGTGTGATTTAGTTATTGCCAACACCTGTTAGGTGCCACAGGTAAGTTATAAGTGATGTTAATTATACAAATTAAAGAAGCATCACATGATTTTTCGAACAGTGCCAATACTTTTGTCCACCCTCTTTGTTATGTTTGGTGTGGAATTATATCCAATTTGGCTTTAGGACAATTCTTTTTGTGTTTTTTCATTTAAGACAAATTAAATGAAGATAATAATACCAAAGAATTTGTGTTTGCAATCATTTTCAGGAAGAAACTGAGTATTATCTGACAGAATTGCGGGGGTGTCAATACTTTTGGCCATGACTGTGTATATATATATTGTCTGGAGGCTGTCTTGGGCTATATATGTTATTTAGAGGCTATGCTGGGCTGTATATACTACCTGGAGGCTGTTTTGGGCTGTATATATTACCTGAAGGCTTTGCTGGACTGTATCTATTACCTTAAAGCTATGCTGGACTGAATATACAGTGGGGAAAAAAAGTATTTAGTCAGTCAGCAATAGTGCAAGTTCCACCACTTAAAAAGATGAGAGGTGTCTGTAATTTACATCATAGGTAGACCTCAACTATGGGAGACAAACTGAGAAAAAAAAATCCAGAAAATCACATTGTCTGTTTTTTTTTCATTTTATTTGCATATTATGGTGGAAAATAAGTATTTGGTCAGAAACAAGCAATCAAGATTTCTGGCTCTCACAGACCTGTAACTTCTACTTTAAGAGTCTCCTCTTTCCTCCACTCATTACCTGTAGTAATGGCACCTGTTTAAACTTGTTATCAGTATAAAAAGACACCTGTGCACACCCTCAAACAGTCTGACTCCAAACTCCACTATGATGAAGACCAAAGAGCTGTCAAAGGACACCAGAAACAAAATTGTAGCCCTGCACCAGGCTGGGAAGACTGAATCTGCAATAGCCAACCAGCTTGGAGTGAAGAAATCAACTGTGGGAGCAATAATTAGAAAATGGAAGACATACAAGACCACTGATAATCTCCCTCGATCTGGTGCTCCACGCAAAATCCCACCCCGTGGGGTCAGAATGATCACAAGAACGGTGAGCAAAAATCCCAGAACCACGCGGGGGGACCTAATGAATGAACTGCAGAGAGCTGGGACCAATGTAACAAGGCCTACCATAAGTAACACACTACGCCACCATGGACTCAGATCCTGCAGTGCCAGACGTGTCCCACTGCTTAAGCCTGTACATGTCCGGGCCCGTCTGAAGTTTGCTAGAGAGCATTTGGATGATCCAGAGGAGTTTTGGGAGAATGTCCTATGGTCTGATGAAACCAAACTGGAACTGTTTGGTAGAAACACAACTTGTCGTGTTTGGAGGAAAAAGAATACTGAGTTGCATCCATCAAACACCATACCTACTGTAAAGCATGGTGGTGGAAACATCATGCTTTGGGGCTGTTTCTCTGCAAAGGGGCCAGGACGACTGATCCGGATACATGAAAGAATGAATGGGGCCATGTATCGTGAGATTTTGAGTGCAAACCTCCTTCCATCAGCAAGGGCATTGAAGATGAAACGTGGCTGGATCTTTCAACATGACAATGATCCAAAGCACACCGCCAGGGCAACGAAGGAGTGGCTTCGTAAGAAGCATTTCAAGGTCCTGGAGTGGCCTAGCCAGTCTCCAGATCTCAACCCTATAGAAAACCTTTGGAGGGAGTTGAAAGTCCGTGTTGCCAAGCGAAAAACCAAAAACATCACTGCTCTAGAGGAGATCTGCATGGAGGAATGGGCCAACATACCAACAACAGTGTGTGGCAACCTTGTGAAGACTTACAGAAAACGTTTCACCTCTGTCATTGCCAACAAAGGATATATCACAAAGTATTGAGATGAAATTTTGTTTCTGACCAAATACTTATTTTCCACCATAATATGCAAATAAAATGAAAAAAAAAACAGACAATGTGATTTTCTGGATTTTTTTTTCTCAGTTTGTCTCCCATAGTTGAGGTCTACATATGATGTAAATTACAGACGCCTCTCATCTTTTTAAGTGGTGGAATTGCACTATTTCTGACTGACTAAATACTTTTTTTCCCCACTGTATAACCTTGAGTGGAGGCTATGCTGGGCTGTATATATCACCTGGAGGCTGTGGTGGGCTGTATATATTACCTGAAGGCTGTGATGGGCTGTATATATTACCTGAAGGCTGTGCTGGGCTGTATATATTAACTGGAGACTGTGCTGGGCTGTATATATTAACTGGAGGCTGTGCTGGGCTGTATATATTACTTGGAGTCTGTGCTGGGCTATATATATTACCTGAAGGCTGTTGCTGGACTGTATATATTAACTGGAGGCTATGCTGGACTGTATATGTTATTTGGATGCTATGCTGGGTTGTATATATTAACTGAAGGCTATGCTGGGCTGTATACCACATTTTATTTGGAGGCTGTGCTGGGCTGTATATATTAACAACTAGAGGCAATGCTGTGCTAGTGGGCTATATATGTTATTTGGAGGCTGTGCTGGCCTGTATATATAATTTGTAGGCTGCAACAGGCAAATAATAAATACAGCCCAGCAGCACCCTACAGATATTATTTCCAGCCCTGCATAGCCTCAATATTACATAACAACAAATAACAAATAACTGTGTTGCCCTATGAAGGGTGGGGGAGGCCCGAAAAATTTCTTGCACAGGAGCCCACTACAGTCTGTGTCCGCCCCTGCGATCACTACAAGTGCTCCATTCCATTTAAGTATTGAGACTTATCTCTTTTGTGAACAAATTTTTTCTTATGAAATACTCTGTGGGCTTAGTTGCCAGCACTTGTAATGGTGGAGCGGGGCGTGGAAGTGCCTAGTGAGCATGTGCGTTGACATCATCGCTGACATCATTGTCGAGTGGCATTCGGGAGTATCTGATTACTGACATGCTCAGTTGTGCTCTGGGAATGCTGTTATGGTGGAACTACAACATGGGTCTGAGTGTTCCAGGTGATTTATAATGTTTATGCATTTTAAATATCACATAGATGTTTCACATCTTTTAATCATTGTTAATCTAGCTGTATCAATGATTGTAGGTACGGTTGGATCTAATGTATAATTTTTTGCACTCTAACATGCACCTTATGATGGTTCTCATATTTACTGCAATGTAATTTTTTATACACTTTGATTATGATCTATATTTAATATATGCTAATTTTTGTATATTGGTTAATTGAAGAGATATGTATAAAAAGTGCACTATTCTATGGTAACACTGTGCTTGACAAAGACCGTGCTTTGAGGTCGAAACGTTGCACCACTTGGCGCTGGATTAAAGTCCACAATTCTCCCTCGAACTGGAGTGCTGCCTGATTTTTTTCCAATTATATATATATATATATATATTCTTTCTGCGTTAGACAACTGCATTACTCAGGAAGTATTGCCCCCAAAATCTGCTCAAGTTTGTGCTGCTATCTGTTTTTTCTATATATATATATATATATATATATATATATATATACACACACATATACAATTTCTGCTTCTGGCGCTCTTATTTTTTCTACTCAGCTCTTTTTTTAAGTTTTCAACATTGGAACCACTAAGGCTCTGTGCAGACGCTGCGGATTAATCCGCACAGATTTTGCAAAAACCGCAGATAAACCGCAGGTCAAAAGACCTGCGGATTATCTGCGGTTTTGCCTGCGGTTTGGTCCTGCGGATTCACCATCTCCACAATGGTGGAGATAGGAACCCGCTGCGGATTCCGCAGAAAGAATTGACATGTCACTTCTTTCTGCGGTTTCAAAACCGCAGCAAATCCGTGCGGATTTTTCCACAACGTCTACACAGCGTTTTTTTGTTACCATTCATTTGAATGGTACTGTACACCGCAGCTAAAACTGCTCCGCAGCGGAATCCGCAGCGTGTGCACATACCCTAAAGTTTTGTCAAAAAATATTATACAGAACAGCAGTGAGCTCTTGCTCAGGTAGGGCTAAGATTCCTCCGATACGTCTGTTGGAGAATTGCCTGATTAAAGCCCTTCACAAGGATGAAACGCAGTATACCGGCTGAAATACAACAGATGATTTTTGCACATAGCATTTTTATTATCAAATACTATGCTATATTTGCTTGAGGTTTTATTCTTGCTTTTGATTTTTTTTTTTACTTGATATAAGTAAATATCATGCAATCAAAAGTAAATCATTGCACTTCTGACGGTGTAATTTAGTATTCCAATATCGGAATTTAAATGCAATCTGTCACCAGATTTTTGCTACGTCATGATGTAGGGAAAGGGACCCTGGTTCCAGCGATGTGTCACTTACTGGGCTGCTTGATGTAGTTAGGATAGAATTCCTGATTTCTCTGCTGTAGATGGAGCAATGGTCAGAATGTAAAGCTGGGTATAACCCCTCCCACACCACTGATTGGCATCTTCTTTTTTACCCTAGAGACGGGGTTACATTTTTGCTGGACTTTTTGCACCTAGTCCTCTGGTGATAATCTCAAGCTGATAAAATGTTGATTGTATTGACACTACAGCACACAGCCTAATAAGTTACACATCCCAGGAATCAGAGTCTCTGTCCCTACATTATGCTGATTTCTGATTACATAGCAATAACCTGCTGACATATTCCCTTTGCATGTATAACATTGTAACAGTAAGACTCTAAATATGTAAAAAAAAAGAATATAAAGTGAGGCATTAAGAAAAAGAGGAATAGATACAAGAAAAATCCAGTGGATGTTGCTGGTTGAAATAAAGTCCATTGCTCCACCAGTTACACCAATTCTAGGAAGGGATCAGGTTAGGCCTTGAGTTCACCATGAATAATGTCCACGTTACTCCAGAGCTGACTTTCCATTTAGTGAGTGCACAGTATACAGTACATGGGACAGTTCAGGGCGCCCAGCTACTACAAAGCACAAGAATGCAAGTTGAAGTTGGCATGTGACATCACGCAAAGCTGAAGCTATAGAAGCCTGGCAAGTCCAAAGGTTCTTACGCGTTTTGGAAATCCAATCTTTACTTTGTCAGGGGATGTAACAGACAGAATACCTTGTGGGTTTTTTATGCTTACAACCCGGGGTGCAGGTCTGCTCTGATGTTTTTTTTCACACATAATGCATTTTTATTCTTAACTATTATGTTATATTATGTTTTTTTGCAACGTCATATCAGTAAATATTCTGTGGACCGGTATCGGAGCAAAGACCTATTTTTTCCACCTTTTCTGTGCCCTGTGGTCTGGACCATCCCTGTGCCTTATGGTTTGGAACATAGGCCCAATTTGCCATTTAAAGCACCCATAAGAGAGCTACGTATGCTGAGAGGTGAGCAAACATATCTCTGTTTTTATACTCGTTAATGATCGATTTATCAGAATGGTGCATAGCATGATACATTGTGCCATAACTAGAGATGAGCGAGTATACTCGTTGCTCGGGTTTTTCCAAGTATTTTGGTGTGCTCAGTGATTTAGTTTTTGTCGCCTCAGCTGCATGATTTGCTGCTGCTAGACAGCTTGAATACATGTGTGGAATTCCCTAACAAACATGCATTCCTCACATGTATTCAGGCTGTCCAGCAGCCGCAAATCATGCAGCTGCGTCGACACAAACTAAATCTCCAAGCAGTCCAAAATACTCGGAGATCACCCGAGTGTGCTCGGGAAAACCTGAGCAATGAGTATACTCGCTCATCACTAGCCATAACTCTTATGGTGCCGTGTGGCACATGGTTTTACCTTTCTTGCACCATTTTCCTATTGAGGATAAAATATATTGCTTGACTAAACAGACATCCAGCAGTCCCCCAAACAATCCATTCTTACTGTATATAAAGTTTAATTAATTAGATCAGACCGGACTTTAAAACTAATGTAACTTAGTAAAACTAAGTGATGGTGACACATTGACCCTTTGCTGCTTTACCCCACCAGGGATTTACCCATACCAGTGCCATTAATTATGTGCACATAATTTGTCAGCATTATCTACATACTTTGTTAGGATATATTAATTGCTAATTTTATAATGAATGTCTATGAAGCACATGTGCATTTATCCGCATGCCCATGACCACGAGCGTCCCCCCTTGTTAATAATCACACTTACGGGACTGGCTAATTGCTATGGACTGAGGTCAGTGACTCTCGAAAGCTCATATTCAGATTTTGCATTATTAAACTTTGACCTGAGAACTGCTTTGATTACTTGTACTAATAAATTTAGTGTACTAAACAATTATTATTATTTTTTAATGCTTACCGTGAACTATTAATCACCCTTATCATTTATGGCTTTGGAAATTTTACCAAAAATTAGGAATTATAGAATTCTGGTCAATTTGAATATTGAACACTGATTGTTATATGGAGACAATATTTTCTCCACTATTAATGAAGAAATATATCTTAAAGGGGTTGTCCACCAATAGATCCAGGGGCATTGGGGAAAAAAATACATTTACATTTCCCTCCCACGTCGGTGCCTCTCCTCCATTGTCAGCGATCACCGCTGGTCTGCTAAGATCTCCTTCAATACATTTTCTGGCTTAGACAAAATGTGAACGCTGCAGCCAATCAGCGGGTAACACACTGCTGACTTCAGAAAGGTCGAAGAGATGAGTATCAATTCTTTTTTCAATAGTCTTTAACTCTGTGCCAAGCCAAACACATGACTACTGAGCTACTGCTATCTATATGATAAGGAAAATCTGTGCTCACGCTCAATATAGAAAAATCTTCTGCGCACAATTCTGTGGGGTCTTCTTCCAACACATAGTTACTGTAAAAGAAGCATGCGATAACTCATTGTGATTGCTCACCAAAAGCTGATTTAAACATACATTAGCAGCTGCTTCCTTCACAACAGGCTGTAAACAGCCCCGCTTAATCACAGTTACAGTACAGCTCATCCTCCGCGGCCTCCTATATTATTCTGGGCTTAAATCTTTACAGTAATTAATACATCCTCCAGGCTCATCGGCTGAGAAGTCAGGGAATGCAGACACGTCCTGAGACCCTTCAGAGAGATAAAAGGTATTTTCTTCAAAAATTCAAAAGAAAGAAAATTATATGAATATATATATATATACAGTGCCTTGCGAAAGTATTCTGCACCCTGGAACTTTTCAACCTTTTCCCACATATCATGCTTCAAACATAAAGATACCAGATGTAAATTTTGGTGAAGAATCAACAACAAGTGGGACACAATTGTGAAGTTGAACGAAATTTATTGTTTTTTTTAATTTTTTGTGGAAATTCAAAAACTAAAAAGTGGGGCGTGCAATATTACCCGGCCCCTTTAACTTAATACTTTGTTGCGCCACCTTTTGCTGCGATTACAGCTGCAAGTCGCTTGGGGTATGTCTCTATCAGTTTTGTACATCGAGAGACTGAAATTCTTGCCCATTCTTCCTTGGTAAACAGCTCGAGCTCAGTGAGGTTGGATGGAGATCGTTTGTGAACAGCAGTTTTCAGTTCTTTCCACAGATTCTCGATTGGATTCAGGTCTGGACTTTGAGTTGGCCATTCTAACACCTGGATAGGTTTATTTGTGAACCATTCCATTGTAGATTTTGCTTTATGTTTGAGATCATTGTTTTGTTGGAAGACAAATCTCCGTCCCATTCTCAGGTCTTGTGCAGACTCCAACAGGTTTTCTTCAAGAATGGTCCTGTATTTGGCTCCATCCATCTTCCCGTCAATTTTAACCATCTTCCCTGTCCCTGCTGAAGAAAAGCAGGCCCAAACCATGATGCTGCCACCACCATGTTTGACAGTGGGGATGGTGTGTTCAGGGTGATGAGCTGTGTTGCTTTTACGCCAAACAAATCGTTTGGCATTGTTGCGAAAAAGTTCGATTTTGGTTTCATCTGACCAGAGCACCTTCTTCCACATGTTTGGTGTGTCTCCCAGGTGGCTTGTTGCAAACTTTAAACAATACTTTTTATGGATATCTTTGAGAAATGGCTTTCTTCTTGTCACTCTTCCATAAAGGACAGATTTGTGCAGTGTGTGACTGATTGTTGTCCTATGGACAGACTGTCCCACCTCAGCTGTAGATCTCTGCAGTTCATCCAGAGTGATCATGGGCGTCTTGGCTGCATCTCTGATCAGTCTTTTCCTTGTTTGAGATGAAAGTTTAGAGGGACGGCCGGGTCTTGGTAGATTTGCAGTGGTATGATACTCCTTCCATTTCAATATGATCGCTTGCACAGTGCTCCTTGGGATGTTTAAAGTTTTGGATATCATTTTGTATCCAAATCCGGCTTTAAACTTCTCCACAACAGTGTCATGGACCTGCCTGTTGTGTTCCTTGGTCTTCATGATGCTCTCTGACTTCAAACAGAACTCTGAGACTGTCACAGAGCAGGTGCATTTATACGGAGACTTGAATACACACAGGTGGATTACATTTATCATCATTAGTCATTTTGGACAACATTGGATCACTCAGAGATCCACAATGAACTTCTGGAGTGAGTTTGCTGCACTGAAAGTAAAGGGGCCGAAGAAGATTGCATGCCCCACTTTTCAGTTTCCAGAAAAATTTTAAATAACCAATAAATTTTGTTCAACTTTACAATTGTGTCCCACTTGTTGATTCTTCACCAAAAATTTACATTTGGTATCTTCATGTTTGAAGCATGATATGTGGGAAAAGGTTGAAAAGTTCCAGGGGGCCGAATACTTTTACAAAGCACTGTATAAATAAAATATAAACACATATTCGTAAAGCCCTGTAAGACATAAAATTGCTGTGTGATAATATCGAAGTGGTGTTTCTGTGCCTATTATTATGTGGGGGGGTAGACTGTAGCCATTACTTTTATTGAAGATTTGTGGGAACCCATGCTGGTGGGATTTTGTGGTTGTCATCATTATGAAGATCTTATGGCTGCGATTAGGGTTCTGGAACTTTATAAGGGTTGCCCTTGTAGTCATTATTGTAGGATCCTCTGTGTCTCCAGGGTTGCACACTTCTCTATTTTAGGGCTCATTCACAAGTTCGATTTTCATGTACGAATGATATCTTTGTTATTCACGGATAGCACTCGCACCTGTGGTAGTATATGGGGCCATTCACATACCATAATTTTTCACTAAGGGGGACCTCAAACTGTCCCTGGAACTGGGACCCTAACTATTCTTGCCCCTGGGATACTCTTGAAGGTAAAGGGGCTCGAGTCTCCGACCTTTCTATGCTCCTGTTAATCCCTAATCTGTCCCCTCCCCCACCCTATGAGTCATGGGACCGGAACGTAAGGTAAATAAGACAAAATGACAAAACAGGGATAACAGAAAATCTCTGTCATGCAAAAGCACTAATCAACGATAGAGAGCAGGATAGGGACAGGAAGGAATAAATAAAATGGGAACAAGGACTAGGAGATAAACACACACATACACCTGCAAACCACAGAGCACAACTACAGCAACTCTACTCCAACTACTTGGCTTTAGCACACAGCACATTAAGAAGAATCATTCACCGGCACGGCAGGGGAATCTTACAGAGTGTCTTGACAGAGACATGCCCGATTCTGATCCGAGAGTCAGATCGCACTCAGTCTTGCAAGTCAATGGATACGTGAAAAAATTAGACCACACTTGGATGACATCCGAGAGAGGTCCGATTTTCATGGGCTATCATAATGGGTAAGGTGGATAAGAAGCTTTTGTCTTTATATATTTCTCCACGTATGAATAAAACTGATGACACTTGAACCAGATTCTGATCAAACGCCGATCAAAGTCTGATCAGAGTAATCTGTTTGTTTTTCTCGCACACTGAAAAATCAGATTTGTGAATGAGCCCTAACTCTATGGCTCTCTAAGGGTACATCAATAAGGAACATAAATTCAGAAATAAAAAATTAAAAAATTGAATACAAATTTTGCCTTGCAGATTCCACATTATTTACACAGGGTTTAGATTAAATTGATAAAAATTTATTGACACTTTTAAAACCATAAAAGCCTTCAAATTTTGGGCCTACAAACTCTGGACAGAAAATCAACACTGTGTCTATGTGGATATACCTCTGAATAGCAGCAAAAAGCATTAGACATCTGGGCCAAAATGAACAAGGTTTATGTAAACACCAACCACAACTGGCCATTTTGTAATGGGTTTTGGGATTTTGTGGATTTTCCTTGTATGGGTGGGTACATGGCAGGGCTATGACTTTTTCACTTCAGAAATATTGACAACTATGCAATAATGGAATAGTGCAATGAATTTACAGTACATTTGGGACCCTATATTAAAAAATGGAGCTTTTACCCTTAATGTATTTGTCCAATCTCATGGTTTTTTTTACTATATGATGGTGGAAAGCAACAAACAAAGCAATGTCTTACCAATCCCATGCTGCTCCCATGCTTCATTGGTACCAGGATGACATCTGTTCACCCTGTTTCAGCAATGACACGAAGTTGACTCAGCTGTACCCTATGAAAGGCTCCAACAATATGGAGACAACACTAAGGTGACCGCTGAATCCAGCAACGGCCTACAGTAATTGATTTAACGCATCATCGCTGAGGCTACAAAGATCTATCACTTATGATAAAACCATTATGAACAACACTGCACATTTCTCACCAACCTTGAGGAGGCGGCATGGTGGAGTCAGACTGTACTATGTCAGAGGCGATCACATCTTCATGAATCTGGTGCATCTGACTAGCAGTGTTCTCCACACCAGAAATGACTGGATTGAGATTTTTGGAAAAGAGAAAACCCCAGGTCGTCTTCAATATCTGTGGCTTCACGCCCCTGCGTCACTCCATCCTATCCTCTCTTCACCCATTTTGGCAGAGCTAAGAGAGAGTGGCGTTAAAATGCCAAAAGTCACAAACTTTTAAACTTTGGGCACAAGTTGTTCCAACATTTTGCAACTCTTCAAGGCTTTTACCCCACTTTTTGGGTGTAAAAGCTTTGATGAATAGGGGGTCTACATCCATAAACACTTTGGTGTGTTCCATGGTGGGTTTTTGTTTTTCTTCAAAAATTCTGGCACAATTTTCTTAAAAAAACAAAATTCCATATCATTTTTTTTGTTCCCTTTCTGTAACATGTATGACCAGCTTGAACCTCGCCTCATTTTTCTGTTATGGGCACAATTCATATTTTAGAGATGTAGAAAAAGAGCCCATCCGCTCCATGCTCCGGGATAATTATTAGCAATAATGTGTTTGTAATGGATGTAAAAGATAAATCCCGCCGCCATCATCTGAGAGCAGCTAAACCTTTATCTACGAGCACCTGTTATCAGAACGATAACAGACAAGATGGAGTAGATGCCGCCATCTCCTCTGCCGCTACCTATTCTCAGGTGACAATGTAGAGACTGAGGTTAACCAGAGGTAATTAAGCCGGATGGCAAACAGGGCAGCGGCAGCGGATAGGATGGTTTATTTTCCATAATCATATTGATTCAGAATCTCTGCGGACTTTATTTCATTTGTAACTAGGACAAGAGATCAAAGCAAAAACAATCCCGAGGCTTTTAAGACCTAGATACCTTTCGCCCAAGCCACAATTCGCCGGGAGAAGTTTTAACTGTCTGACAACTGGGTGGCAGCAATCCATTAGTGTAACTGCACCTATAAAATAAAACAAGCTTAATTAAAATAAATAGCAGTTACCGGTTCCTTCTGCCAATACTTCTCCAAAAATCAGCCTGCAGGGAGCAGCCATTTTGCTTGGCTGCACACTTCATTAATTGTAATGCACAGACAGGGAAACAATTACCCCAAGAAGTTGATTACTTATTCAATGATTTGGTTAAAAAAAAAAAAAGCAACATTTTCCAAAGCAACAGGTCACCTTGTGCGAAGTCTGTAATCAAGAGCCGAAAATAATTTCTAGTGTTTTATTTTTTTTTCTGATTTTGTTCTTAAATATCAGAATTTTGCAATTGTGCGCATCGAAAACATTGACATCGGGATAAATTACATACTTATAAGTGGTAATTAAGCCTACCTGATCTCTGCTCTCTCCAAAGGGGCATTATTCACAGTGAATTCACCGAGATGAACTGCAGTCTGCGGTGGTTCAGTGTCAAGGTGTCGTATTCATACTGACGAAGAAGAAGCCGCCGGCATCATCGGTTTTGAAAATGTTTTTTCTATTACGTTGCTCTGGGATAGGATCCATTTGGGGGGTGAAAACACAAACTTGCCCCACTGGGGAATTCTGAATCTTTATATGACAATGTAATGTACTTTTTACTAGTTCTGTTTGCGTGTAATTTATTATGATGCATAATAGCAAATTATATTATATTACTGTGAACACAGTAAATCCATTGAAAAAATGTTATGTCCGAAAAAAAAAGACAAAAGTATTCAAGACATAAAAATACTATATTATAGAAGTGGAAAAATTTTGCTTTCCAAGCTCAGAAACTCATCAGGCAAGTTTAGAAATAAATGACTGATATAAGAGCACAATATTTAAAGGGGCTGTCGGGGACAATTACATTGATGGCTTACCCTTAGGATAGGTAATCAATATCTGATTGGTGGAGGTGCGACACTCAGAACCTTCGTCGATCAGCTGTCCCCGGGGTAAGTTGCGGAGCTGTATGGTACATCCGTCCTCTGTTAATTCTTGTAGGGACAGATGTGCTGTGCCCCGTCATGGCTCTATACAGTTGTTGGAGGTGTGCTGTGCAGATCCACAACTGAGCTCTTCCTGCCGCCACCAGCACTGAGAACAGCTGATCGGTGGCGGGGGTGCCAGGTTTTTTACACCCATCAATAAGATATGGGTGACTTATAGTAAGGATAGCTGTTATGATTGGGTCACCAAGGAGGAAAGCAAGACCAAGCTAAGCCAAAGAAAACCAGAGAGGTTGGTAAATAAGCGGATTACAAATCCCTGATCCTATCCACACAACTAGCAGTAGCCATGGAACATACCTACGATGATTCTAGACGCCTTGACACAGCAGGAGAACTAAATAAGCCTAAAGCAAGAAAGGGGAAATCTAAACTGCCCCAGAGCAGACCCCAAAGGAATAGATAGCCTCCAAACATATATTAAAAATACATAGAATCTCATGCCGGAACTATTAAGCACAACAAGAGATGAGAATAGAGTTTTTCAAAGCTCAAATACAATTTATTTAAATAGTGATAAACAGAGCATGAATGCTAATAGGTTGCAGCAGACATAAACAAAAGTAATAGTGCAACACCTTAAAATATAATTATTTGTAAGCAGCAGAAACAGTTAATAGACAAAATATAAAGCATAATAGAAGGCAACCACATCCAATTTGAGGTAATATGTATTCCCAAAAAGAAGGGTGTTACATACAATGAGTACCAGGGTGGGATACCTTCTGTAAAGTGCAAAAGTGCTTCTGTACTAAAAAGCACAAAGGGCATGTAATATGAATGAATGTAATGAAAACTGCCTATGCGCAATACAAAACTGAATATAAAGGCTGCGTGAACAAATAACACTTACATGTGATGTGAACGCTGCTGTCAGACCTGCCGCCCCTACGCGCGTTATGCCGCAGCTTCCTCAGGAGGCGCGTTACGTTAAATTGTATTTGAGCTTTGAAAAACTCTATTCTCATCTCTTGTTGTGCTTAATAGTTCCGGCATGAGATTCTATGTATTTTGTATAGTTTAGTGAGTTTAGCCCTTCATTATTTTTTCCTGTTTTTGGGGTATTTATATTCAATCCAAACATATATTGTTGGTGAGACAAGATGAAAACACAAACGCTGGTAGGAAAATAGGCTGAGCAAACGATGGGGCCCAAACTAACTAGACAGGACAGGAAAGGAAAGACACTGTCTGCAATCATGCAAAAAACCCTGCGAAAGATGCCCAACACGTCTGATAGAAAAAATACTGAAGTCACTAGACTTCACCCACTATATCAGCACTCTGGTATATTCTGAAAGCAGAGCAAAGAGAGGCCAACCTAATAAGGGACAAAAACAAACTGGCACAAACAGTAACATAAGGATGGAAATTCAGCACAGCCCCAGCCGGGGCTGGCTGACCACACAAATCTGAAATAGACAAAACCAAATCAAATGTGAACAATAGCAAAAGAACACTTAGCTTGAGCATGCAGGGACTGAGCTGGAAACTAAGACCTCAGGAGGCAGGAAAAAATCACCAGCAGGGATAGAGAGAGTTGGCTGTCTTAAATCCAGTCAGAAACTCCAAATGTCCAATCGTCCTCCTCATTATCAGGTGGCAGGCCTCTGTACCAGAGGTAGTCCAGAAAGGGCATTCACAACAGATAGCTCTATGTTGTGAGTTCATTTTCCCCTTCATTACTGAGGCCCGAGGAACTCCCTCTTCTGGTAAAGAAAGGTAGTGAGCCTGATTGTCAAACACCTGAGGCTGATGATTGTGACTGGCTGAGTGGAGTTACGGACTGGATATAATGCTGCCAACGCCCTTCTGCCCTGTGGGTGATTTCTCTGTGGGATCCTTGGAGACCAGTCTGAATTCCTGCTCCTCCAAAGCTAAGTTTGCTGCTCGGCCTTTTGCTTTTGTGCTTTGACTTTGTTTTTTCTTTGTTTTTCTGGATTTCTGCCATTCCCTGCTGGGGTGTGCTGAATTCATTTAGCTCTGTCTTCTGAAAATACCTGAGTGCTGATTCAGTTTTTGAAGCCTAGCTGCTTCAGGGCCTTTTTCATATCAGCTGGTTGGCTTATGTCTTTGATAGGGTTTTGGCAGATTGCAGACAGCAGCCTTCCTGTCCTTTCCTATCTAGGTAGTTTTGGGGCCCCGTCTTTGCTCAGTCTATCTTTCTGTCTGTGTTAGTATTTTCATCTTGCTTCACCGTCATTATATGTTGGGGGCTGCCTATTGCTTTGGGGTCTGCTCTGGGGCAGTTTAGATTTCCCCTTTCTTTCTTTAGGCCTATGTATTTCTCTGGCTGTGATCGAGGGGTCTAGGGCATCGTAGGAACCCCCCACGGCTACTGCTAGTTGTGTTGATAGGTTCAGGGGTCTGCAATCTGATAGTTGCCAACTTCTCTGGTTTTCTGGACTTAGCTTGTATTTCTGCTTTTGCCTCCTACGGTGACTCATTCATAACAGCTCTATGTAAAAGACTCGAACAACCCCTTTAAGAGATGTTACTACTGGACATTTGTGCATGGGGTGGATGTGGTGTTACCTCCTAAATAAAATTGAGTTTTTCTTACAAATGAATAGTGGTAGGGGTGATAACTTAGAAGTAGGGATAAGCAGATCTGACAGAATTCGAAATTTGCCGAGTCACGGAGACTTTCCTGTGAAATTAATTTGCACCAAAGTTATTTTCTTAAAATTGAATGTTGATCATTGCACCCTTGGGGTAATGAATTTTGGCAGCAGCATGATGTAGGGTAAAGACTCTGATTCCATTGATGTTTCACTTACTAGGCTATGGGTTGTTGTTTAAAAATAATCAGTGTTTTATCAATAGGAGATTGAGGATAACGGTCCTCGTGCCTCCTAGTCCAACTCTGCCCTCAGTACTGATTAGTAGCTTTCTGTCAATATACAGTGTATACAGAAATCTATAATCGGAGATATGGGAGGAGTTACACACAGCTCAGCAATCAGAGCACTGCTAGACTTGCAGCAGAGGAAATTGTTATTCTATCACAATTGCTGCATCCAATAAACTAAGAGAAACATCACTGGAATCAGCCTCTGTGCCCCTACTTCATGCTGCTGTCAGATTGCATAGCAAAACCAGCTGAAAGATTCATTTTAAAACTCTTAAATCTCTCATACTGTGTCGCTGTCCAGACAAATGTTTTCCCACAGCTCATTCCTTACAGTGGATGTGTATATATTCTTCCTCGGTTTAGGTTTTTAGTTTATTTTCCCAATATACATTCCTTCAGGGGTCACCATGTATGCTGTATCATGCACACCACATTGGAGAATGTACAGATATTCAGGTTGTTATAGTCCTGTTCAGGTTGTTTTGTATTGGGTATGTGGACTTTATGTACTGTATATCTGCAGTGTATGGTCAGTGCTAAGAGAAACAAAAAGTCACCACAATACATTGCTCTGTTTATTTATTTATTTATTTAATAGAAATACACCCGATGCTATCACATCGGGAGTGCGGTGAAATTACTTTGGCTGCAAAGCTTCCCCCATCGTGACATTACCACCCTCCTGAATCAGGTCTGTTTCTAGTTATATTCATGCTAGATGTGGGCCCGATGCTATCACATCGGGAGGGCAGTGATATAGAAGAGTTAATGGTTTGCTTTTATATCCCTTTAATTGCCTTTAAGACTTCAAATGCCTTTTGCCTATTATTGCTAGAATTATTCTTATGTAGACTATTAGTCTCTGTTTTCAAGGAAACTATACTTGTTATCATATGTGTTCTCAATAGTCAGTAACAACATGTTCTGGGTACATTGTAAACATGTTGTAATCCTGAAGGTGATGGTGGGTGATGATGGGGGCCACATGAGCTCCATCGAATTACATATTGTTGTAAATGGTATAAAATATTGCCTTGTATTGCATTACGTCAGGTAAAGTGATTTGACCACAGCTCGTGTGTGTTGAGTCTCTTTGTCTCCAAGCGCTTGTGAACAGAAGGGCGAAAACTCCTAATCCGGCCTCGCTGGTGATCTGGCATACCTGACGCTTGGTTAGAACAAAAAGCAGCTGCAACAGCAGTGACATCACGATGGGGGCAACTCTGTGGCTCTGGGGGTGGCGGTGTGATGTGTCATGCGGCCACCATCTTTAAATACTTGAGTGTCCAAAGATGGCGTCCGCATGCGTCCGTATGCGTATGTGTGCATGTATGCTTGTATGTATGCCGCATGTGTGTATGCGCATGTATGTATGTGCATGTGTATGTATGCATATGTTTGCATGTATGTGTCTGTATGTTTGTGTGTACTTGTGTATGTGTATGTGTGAATGTATGCGGATGTATGTGGGTGTGTATGTGCATGTGTGTTTGTGTGTATGCGTGTTTGTGTATGCATGTGTGTGTGTACTTCTGCGAGTGTTTGCACGTGTGTGTGTTTGTGTATGTGCATGTATGTGTGCGTGTATCTGCATGCATATATGCACGTTTATGTGTATGTGCATGCTTGCGTATGTGTGTATATGTGCATGCTTGCATGGGTATATGTGTATATGCGTGTTTGTGTGTGCATGTGTACGTATGTGTGCATGTTTCTGCATGTTTGTGTGTATGCACATGTTTGTGTGTATGTGCGCATGTGTGTGTGCAAACATTATACTGTGTGTATGTGTCTGTGTTTGAGCATGCATATGCGTGTGTGTGCATGCTTGCGTGTTTATTGTATGTGTCTGTGTATCTGCATGTGTGGATAGATTATACTGTGTGTATGTGTTTGTATGTTTGTACTTGCATGTGTGTATGTGTGTGCATGTGTATGTGCGGACATTATACTGTGTGTATACGTATGCGTGTTTGTGAGTGTGTGTGTATCTGTGTGTGTGTATGCACGGGCATGTGTGTTTGTGTGTATGGGGAGATTATACTGTGTATATGCATATGCGTACGTTGAGTGTATGTGTGTATCTGCTTGTGGGTATGCACAGGTGTGTATGCGCTTGCGTGTGTATGTGCATATGTTTGTGCTTGGGTGTGTATGTGCGTGATTGCATGTGTATATGTGCGTGCATGTGCGTATGAGTATGTGGGGACATTATACCGTGTGTGTATGCATGTTTGTGTATTCGTGTGGGAACATTATACTGTGTGTGCATGCGTGTTTGTATGTGCGTGTGTGCATCTACATGTGTATATCTGCGTGTGTGCATGCACGGGTGTGTGTGTGGTTTCATTATACTGTGTGTGTATGCATGTGTGTATGTGTGTTTGTCCTTACATGTGTGTATGTGCGTCCACATGAATGTGTGTGTGGGGACATTACACTGTGTGTGTATATGTGTATCTGCATGTATATATATATGCATGTGTGTATGCACGTGAGTGTATGGGTGTGCTTGTGTGTGTATGTGGGGACATTATACTCTGTGTCTGTATGTGTCTGTATATACGTGTGTTTGTGTGTAAGTGCGTGCCGGCTGTGACTGCACGGAGGTGGATAAACATATCCAGGTGTTAGAATGGCCAAGTCAAAGTCCAGACCTGAATCCAATGGAGAATCTGTGGAAAGAGCTGAAAACTGCTGTTCACAAACGATCTCCATCAAATCTCACTGAGCTCCAGCTGTTTGCCAAGGAAGAATGGGCAAGAGTTTCAGTCCCTCGATGTACAAAACTGATAGAGACATACCCCAAGCAACTTGCAGCTGTAATCGTAGCAAAAGGTGGCGCAACAAAGTATTATGTTAAAGGAACCAAATAATATTGCACGCCCCACTTTTCAGTTTTTGAATTTCCACAAAAATTTAAAATAACTAATAAATTTTGTTTAACTTCACAATTGTGTCCCACTTGTTGTTGATTCTTCACCAAAAATTTACATTTGGTATCTTTATGTTTGAAGCATGATATGTGGGAGAAGGCTGAAAAATTCCAGGGGGCTGAATACTTTCGCAAGGCACTGTACATCAAAGACAGTACCACACAAGCATTAATTTAACAGAAACCAACAGGATATTCTGTCCGGCATATCGCAGATACAACAGCTTTCATCCAAGACACACAAAAATCCATTATCTTCAGTTAGGCTCCGAGATACATTCGGATCTGTTCAGACAATGAAGATAGAAAACTACACATTCTGTCACTGAGGAATACATTCCTGCACTACAAATAAAGAGAGGATAACAGCTCGGTGCTTCTTGGGGTCACATACAACCCCCACAGACACATTCTTTTGTAATATGTAACATTTCTCCTTGTGAAGAGTGACATTCCTGACATGCCAGGGTAAGGAAGCTTATAGACCATGCAATGTTCCTCTGGGAAATTAAATATGCAAATTGCATCTTCAGAGAGGAAGATGACTTGAAATCTATTGGCAGTAGCAATTTTAAATGTCAGTATTGACCCTTTAATAACCCTTGCCATATGACTTAAGCTAAAAAGCCAAACCCGAATCTCTATTTGTAGACACATGTTTCGGGGTGTTACCCCTCCTCAGTGCAAAGCATGAGATCAGATTTGGCTTTATGAGAAGTATCTGACTGGGATTTAAGGAGTAACATTTCTCTATGTGATGATATACCACTCTCCATAAGTGACATGTTTGACATGCCAGTGTAAGGAGACATAAGTTATAGGCCATGCAATACAATACAATGGGAAATCAACTGTGTAAATTGCCATGTTCCAAGGCAATAGTTCAGTAGCAGTTGGCGCATTTGAACAAGTACACCTTCACGATTATCAAAAAATGTTTGGCTTCTTTAATTTGGTTACATTTTCTTTGCACAGTATCAATAGATATGTTTGTAGAATAGTTTATGAATTCAAATATTTGAAATAGTTACTTTAGCTAAAGGGATTTTAAAGCTGAAGACAGCCACACTTCGGATTATCTGCACAATGTTTAATGTTGCAATGTATAGAAGGCTATTTAACCATTTCGTTCACAATTCTCGTCCTGTATAATCACTTTTAAGTGATGATCTGCTCGTGTGAACGAATCATTCATTTATAGTTAGTGGAGAAACAAATGTGTTCATTCTGTGCTGCCCTGTATGGAGAAAGGATAATGAATTCCAATCAGAGTATAAGTGGTTCAATCATCTACGCGTTTTGAAGTATATTTCTTCAGGATAAGCACGATGACAAGTGTTCTGAATGGTTGTGTGGCCACAACCCAACCAGATAAGCATACTTGTGAAATTATTTTATTTTACCCAAATAAGACCCTATTTTGTGCTTTGTCTTTCTCCAGTCCTTTCTTCTTTGACCCATTGATTTATGACACTCTTCATACCCCCTCAAGACTGACTTCAGATCACTAAGCTTCTAAGGGCCATTTACATGGACCTACCAGTGGCACAATACGTCTGCCGATCAGTAATCCTTAACCGATATGCAGTTGTTATAATGTCTCTTCACACAAACAAAGTACACAATGCATGTCATAGAGAGAAATTAAAAAATTCATAAGACATCTCAAAAGTGGGGACATATGACCGTTACATTGAACATATGGGATTAATTATAGATGGGAAAAGGAAAAACTAATTATAACTAGGAAGTGAGAGCGAGAGCTACCAGTTTTTCCTCCGTTGAAGTAGGAGCATCCGGTACTGATCAGATAATATCAGCAGGGAGATTTGCTGAAAGAAGATGAAAAGACTGATATCTGTTTACGCAGAGGCAGGGAAGTATCTTTCCCGTGAATAGAGCTTCCTTTGATCAAGAAATATTCATAGACATTTTGGAGCCAGTGGTCATTGAAGAATATTGGGGTTTGCATTGATGCGATATTTATGGGAGATATTTGCGTTGTAGCAAAAGGAAGAACATAACTCGTACAGGCACATCACTGTAAAGCCATTCTTACCCCTCCAACTTAATGGTCCAATGGATGAGGCTATCCAGGCAATGTTTCATCTCCATAGACAGATAAAATATTGATAAGAAACATGACAATATCTACCTCCTGGGACCTCCAGGGGCAAAGATATCCTGTAAGTTGGGGATCTCATGGAATTCTGAAGGACCTCGCACATCCCACAAACAGCCCCCATGTGAGCTCATCAAGGGTGGTATGTGGGTGTAGCATTGAGCTGATAAAAATGTAAGTTTAGATCTCTGCCTTTGTTTATTTTGGAAGACATTAGTCTGCTGTGAGAGTGACCATTTTCCCTGGCAGTGGAGATGCATTCCCTTGACAATCTGATGGCAGTGGTGGGATCTTTGTGATCTTTTAGGTGTCATCTGTGACAAACCAGTAACAGTGGTGAAATCTGCTGTTACCCTTGACAAACTGGTGGAAGTGTTGGGATCTGTATGACCCTCCGAGCTGCATATCCTTGACATCAGGTGAAAGCGATGGGATCTGTGAAATTTCTACATGTATATCCTTAACAATACACCTAGGGCGATCAGTCATAGATCTGCAGTAGGTCGCTCAGTGCACAAAGCCTGCCATGATTCTTGGCAATGTGAGTCCGGTTTATTCAGGACTGATGGGATCTGCTGAGGTAGAAGGTGACCACACACAGTGGCACAAAATATTTAGGTAATAGCCAGCAGTCATTTTGGGTGCAACCTGATCACTAGACTTCATCAGAAACTTAACTGAAAAAAAATTAACTGGAGAATAAGTTGGTATGCATACAAAATACGAGTATGTTCGCACTGACCATTAAACAGACAGAAACTAAGATAGAAAAATAATGAACTATACCCTGCTGTAAGTACGAGGAGTGTTCACAGCAGGAGTCCAGAGCCTCACATACTGCTTCGCGGCAAGTTACTCCTGAGGCTAAGTCCCTCTGTCGCTTCTCTGAGCATGCTCATGAGACGATCTCCCATTGGAGGTCGGGAGTCACGTGCTCAGGTCCTTCTCCTGATCTGATTGGTCCATCTCAGAGATCTGGAAGGTCCCGGCAGCGCACGGCCATAAAAGGGCCGCATGGCCGTTCGGCCATGCACTAGTATAGGCTATTCTTGCTAGATGTGTGAATAGTGATGGATGAATGATTCTGGTGACTGACTCATTAAGATTCCCCTCCCTTGGATATTATGCATGTGGATAGGGAACTATAGTTAGAGGCCACGCCAGTCAGTGGCAAGCCATAGGCCACTGTGCACACCGCACCTCTACACTAGCGTCCGGTGGTGTCACGTCTCTCAAGCCATATCGCTTAGCGGCTGTGTCTGCCGCCGCGCTGCATGTAGCAGCACTTACCAGCATCCGCAGCAGTGATGCCGCACGCATGGTAGGCCTAGACGGGCACCGTCCCCTGTCTTGGAACCGTGTCCTGTGACCAGATACCGTGCGTGCAATTTCACTGAGTCCGGTGAAGTCTAACTGGCTCAGTGTATACTTGTATTGTTTTTGTTACAGCACCTCTGTGAGTTTAACAGAGTCCGCTCCGCGCTCATTGGGTGACGTTAAACCCAAGCGCATTATTCCGCCATATAGCGCGTCTGCCATTGTTTAGCAGCGGTTTTAACACCTACTGCACGGTGGATCCATTATCAAACCTCAAACCACTTCAGCACCTGTAAAATTAAGACTGTTATCAGTTTTGAGTTGCAAATTGGCAAATAACCTATAGAGACTTATATCATTACACATGTGCAGTTCAGCATCCTGTGATAAATAGAAGTGGGTCAGGGGAAATCTTTCATGAACGCCCCTCGTAAATAAGTAAAAGCACTAGCGCATATAAATAGCAGAGGGTACTTAGTCAACACCGTTTTTGTCCAAACAAAACGTAAAAGTCATCCCACCAGGTGTACCAAATCGAGATGGTGCTAACCTCTAGCATTAAAACCTTACCATGTGTCAAAGTGACATCAGTGTTTACTAAGTACATTATGTTATGGCTGGGAAAAGTTCATAAAGTAAAAGGAGAGAAAAACATAAAACCTTTCACAAACATATTATATTACCACCATATAGTAACCATATAGTGGTAGATCCCCACACAGCTTTCTATACACAGTATAATAGGCCCACAGCTCCCCTCTACACAGTATGATGTCCGCAAACATCCTTATAGAAAGTACGATGTCACCACAGCTCACCTATACACAACATGATGCTCTCAAAGATCCACTATTCACAATATAATGCCCTCCAAACTGTATGATGCCCCAGCAGTAGTCCCAACAGTGTATTATGGGCCCCAGAGTAGCCCTCTCCCTGTATGATGGTCCCAAAGTAGCCCCCACACTGTACAATGGCAAAATAGCAGTGTGATGTCCACACAGATCACATGTGCAAAGGGGTTGGTTTAATAATGTTCATTGCAGTATTTATTTATTTTTTCGCTTACTGGTATTGCTACATGTTTTATGTACTACCTAATTTATGTTATGGTACTGCTACCCCTTCTGGGTATTGCCATTACTGTGTTTTCATGTATAGTATAGGGAAAGCATAGTACTCTTGGTTGGACACTAGAGAGGGAACTCTAGTATTCAGAATAGTTAGAAGGTAGTATAGGGTTAAGTGTAAGAGGGGCTGCCAAGAGATAAGGCTAGAGCAGAAGGGAAGTTAGTCAGATGGGGCCAGGGTGCCCGAAGTGTCCACATGGGCTATAGGCCCAGACGGCTCGGCAACCATGCAACGTTAAGCAGCGGCAGACCACGTTATCCACGGCCACTGGGCCTCATTGCAGTGGGCCAGTTCTGTAAAAAGATGTGGCGACTCATAGCCTGGCCTTTAGGGCGGGAGTTGGATAGAGTGAGGAACTGAAGGAAGTTTGAGCTTCGCAGGAAACGGTACAAATGGGTCGGATTCTTTTTCAGAGGCAATCAAACCAGGTGGCTGATGATTTCGAGTCTGGATATAGCTAGAAAACCTAAAAAATGTGCCTAGTGTAGAAAATAACAAACACTCCCTCTCCTTTCCATTGCACCTTGACATGTTGCAGAGATGACGTCAAGATTGAATACTGCAAAAGTAGCCGCTGCAGCCAATCACTGGGCTCAGCGGCTCTGCCTATGTAAAAAAAGCAGTAAGCCCAGGGTTTCGCTGAAATTGTCACATGTGCTGTAGATGTGACAATACCTCTTGTTAACGTCGGTCAGCAATAAGCAGAGCAGTGGCGGACAGGTTTCTCTGGCTCAGGAAAGCTTCATCTAGCAGGGTTAGATATATTCAGGAATTGTTCCAATATGGTTAAATAAAAAATTATCCCTGACAACCTCTTTAACAAAACTGATTGTGTTTCTAGCCAAAGTCTTCCAATGGCCGAAGCTTTCTAGTTCTTTATTTGGTTTAATTTCTGGAGAGTTATTCCAATAATCATTATTATCCCGGATTAGCTGAATGTTGTAAGATGGCTGAAGCCAGTCAGGCAACCGAAAATATCTGAAATACATTACAATAAATTAGTCATCTTTTTTCCTTTCCGCTCTTCATGAATATCTAGTGGCGGTGAAATCAGATCTTTGTTGAGTTATGCTGTCATAATGAATATGAATACAGTGTAACCAACGAGCCCTCTGTCTCCATCAAATCTCCGGGGAGAATTGATATCCAGAGATTAAAATGTTTCAAGCCTAGAAAAATGGAGATGGGATGGCAATTATGTATTTATGTATATCTACATTTATCTAATATCAGGGCTATGAATGCAATTGTCCATACTGTGTGTAGGTTTATGTCATGATCAATATTCTCAGGGGAATTACAAATGTCATCAACCAAATACTTACATGCTTCCAACTAACAGCCTCCGAAAAGAAGACTTTGACAGCAAAATTAACCGTTTGACTTATCATACACATAATATGTCTGGCTATGCATAGTCATAGAGAATTTATTTATGTTAGATTTTCACTTACAAATTGCAACATCCTTAAAGCAAAATAGCACCTTATTTCCCATTGCCTAATAGCACCAACATATTTTCCAGTGCTGAATAGTGATAGTCATTGGAGATGAACAAATTTGTTCGGATTTTGTTCCTGAAACTGATTTTGACATATTCGAGCCATATTCGAACAATGTTCATGCCGAATGTATTTCTTATTCTTGGAAAAAGAACATATTGCTCGAAACGCATTGCTATTGCTACTCCGCTATGATGTTGCTTGTCCATGTAGCTCTGTTCTTATGCCTTCAATAAATTTTTGCATATTTGGAAGCTGGATATTTTTTCTTTTTTGGACTGTATTTCTTATGATCGGTTCCGAAAATATTCGGTAATTTCTATTCACATTGACTCTAATGACGTTCAGCTGTGTTTGACGAATATTACAAAAATAATATTCGATTTCGATCGTATTCGGAACCGGGTCTGAACAAATTCGCTCATCTTTAATAGTCATCACTCATAAAAATCACAATGACAATCTCATTCTCTCTCGGAAAGTGTAGGCTCACTAAGTGCAGACATAGGACGGCGTTTGCTCTGCGTCAGGGTCACTGCATTCAGCCACATTGATATAATACGCAAAGTACCCAATGAAAGCAGCCAATATGGGTTACGGGTTTCTTTCTGGGACCAAATTGGAAGGAACAAAATGGGACCTGACAGCATGGAGCAAAGTAATGTAAAGGGTAGAGTCAGAGGTGTAACTGGAGGTTCAGCTCAGGAAGGGGTGAAACTTCTGAGAAGACCCCTAACCAGGTGACCATGTTTAAAACTAGAGTGGCACACCCCAATAGTGGGTTTAGTGGAACCTTTATTGAAATTAAATCACTATATACTGTAGTTACATGGGTTGAAAAAGATCCTGGTCCATGAAATTCAACCTTCTTCATTGTACATTTTTGTAACTAATTTAGCTATCAAAAACAAGGTGTCTAAATCTGCGCTGCTGAAGAATCCAGGATACCGATGGCTTCTTTAAAAGTTTCAAAGTCATTCCAAACTTCTTCCTCAGGCCACATTGACATTTTATTTTATTTTTATTAAAACTTTTAAAGAAGCCATGGGTATCCTGGATTCTTCAGCAGCACAGATTTAGACCCTTCACTTTTTTTCAAGTATATCACTTTGGTCTGCTGACCTGTGTCGTGCTGAAGCTGATTCATGTATGTAACATAGTAACATAGTTTTGAAGGCTGAAGGAAGACCTTATGTCCATCAAGTTCAGCCTATTTTTAGTGCAGCTGTTCTGCATTGTTGATCCTGGGGAAGGCAAAAAACCCACAGAGTTGAAGCCAATTTTCTCCATAGGGAAAAAAATTCCTTCCCCTAAGCTGGGTCAACCATCTACCTATAATATTCTGTTATGTAATAGGTTGCTAATGTGCAACTTTATCAGGTGAGTTTTCACCCCTGTTTTGAATTCACCTTGTTTCCAGTTAAGACCCAATTGAGTTTGTTTGCTCCCCAGTTTCTATGATATTACTAATTTAACTCTAACCCACTATAGAAAGACCAACCATATTATATATATTACCACCATATAGTAACCATATAGTGGCAGATGCCCTCACAGCGTTCTATACACAGTATAATGGGCCCACAGCTCCCCTCTACACAGTATGATGTCCCCAAACATCCTTATAGAAAGTACAATATCACCACAGCTCACCTAAACACATGATGCCCCCAAAGATCCACTATACACAATATAATGCCCCCAAACTGTATGATGCCCCAGCAGTAGTCCCAACACTGTATTATGGGCCCCAGAGCAGCCGAAAAATAAGGTTAGAGGAGAAGGGAAGTAAGTCAGATGGGGCCAGGGTTCCCAAAGTGTCCACATGGGCTATAGGCCCAGGACAGGTCAATAGCCACGCAACATTAAGCAGCAGTAGACCACGTTGTCCACGGTCACTGGGCCTCATTGCAGTGGGCCAGTACTGTAAAAAGAAGATGTGGCGACTCATAGCCTGGGCTTTAGGGCGGGAGTTGGTTGGAGTGAGGAACTGAAGGAAGTTGGAGCTTCACAGGGAACGGTACAAATGGGTCGGATGCTTTTCCAGAGGCAATCAAACTGGGTGTCTGATGATTTCAAGTCTAGGAAGTCCATAGGCTCCAGATATAACGCCCAGCTCGCAGTCCTCCAGGCCGAAAAGTATAAATATGCACACTCTAAAAAACACAAAAAGAAACAAGCAACGCTTCATCTTCAGCATTGTAAAAGGCCTCAATGGCCATGTGGCTCTTTAATCTGCAGAGCATGACAGGGCTCCCTGCCTTGTGGGGACGCGTAACAGTCCCATATCAAGAACATGGTGCAACGTGCACAACTTCTTTCCCCCTTTTAACTTATTTTTCCCATTAACAAAGTTCAACGGCACATATCTCGTGTCGCTCCTTTCTTTTTTGTTGCCATCTCTGCGGCCGCAGAGGATGCAGACTGCTGCACAGCAGTGTAAGTAGTAGCGCAAGCAGGCTCCTGGGTACCGGCTGATGTTTGGGCCTGTGGAAGGGGGCGAGGTTTTCTTTTCTTCATCCGCACCCACCAGGGGCAGACAAGGGCATACTGTGAGGCCAGTTTTGGCACCAGAAAATGTCGGCAATGCCCATGAAGGATAGGGTTCTCATTGTTGTTTACTTCTCTGCCATCTCCCACCAATTTCACAGCCGCCATCTTGGTCACAATAGTAGTATTAGACTTTCTTTTCAAATAAGCCAAGTCCAACTCAATAGTCATGTCTGGTGTTGTCACAAAATCGGTAGTAGGCAAATCTAGTGTTTCATCCACAAAATCTTCTCCAGACACAGCAACTACTTGCTCTTTCTCCCGGTCAGCTTCCAGGGACACAGTAGTCACACACACATCTTCAACTCTCCTTTCTGCGGGTTCTCCGCACTGCGAGGTAGTCAGATCCTGCCGACTACGCCAAATGTAAGGACTGTAGTCATGGCCAGAGACACTGAAGCATCTGTGTCGTGACCTTCCCTCACAGAAAACTGTATTCCACTTCTCAGTATACCTACGTCTCCAGGTTCAGGTCCGCCTGGGTGCTTCACAGATTGTTTGTTTTGTTGCACTCGTTGCGCCCATTCCGCTGGAAAAGGAGAGACTGTCTCCTTAGCTGGAGACCACTGAAAAAGAAAGAATGTGCTTCCCTCAAAGGAAGTGGGGAGCTTATCCTCAGGACTGCTGTCCCATGCATAGGACACGAACTTCGGTGCATACCGGTTGTGGCTACCTCATATATTCTCCCTGCGCAGAGTATCTACTGTAAATATTAAAGTTTTAAACGTGTTTGGTCAGGGATGACCAAATTTTAAAAAAGGAGGAATATAAAGGGGTTGGTTTAATAATGTTCATTGCAGTATTTATGTCTTTTTGCTAACTGGTATTGCTACATGTTTTATGTACTACCTAATTTATGTTATGGTACTGCTATCCCTTCTGGGTATTAAAATTACTGTGTTTTCATGTATAGTATAAGGAAAGCATAGTACTCTTGGTTGGACACTAGAGGGGGCACTCTAGTATGCTGAATAGTTATAAGGTAGTATAGGGTTAAGTGTAAGAGGGGCTGCCGAAAGATAAGGTTAGCGCAGAAGGGAAGTTAGACAGACGGGGCCAGGGTGCCCGAAGTGTCCACATGGGATATAGGACCAGGACAGCTTTGCAGCCACAAAACGTTAAGCAGCGGCAGATAACGTTATCCACGACCACTGAGCATCATTGCAGTGGGCCAGTACTGTAAGAAGAAGATGTGGTGACTCAAAGCCTGGGCGGATGCCTTTAGGGCGGGAGTCGATTGGAGTGAGGAACTGAAGGAAGTTGGAGCTTCACAGGGAATGGTACAGATGGGTCGGATGCTTTTCCAGAGGCAATCAAACCGGGTGGCTGATGATTTTGAGTCTGGGGCGAAACAGGCAAAAGGAATTGTAATCATGGCCAGGTTACGCCAGGAAGAATCTGGGGAGCAGTGCAAGGCGGTCCGGTCCGGACGTGTGCTGCACAGAAGCGTCAGCGAAGTAGAGAAAGTTGAGGAAACAAGTGAAGTTGAATGTGAATTCCATGATGTGCCAACTGTGTATATAGTGTGTGAAGTTATCAGTAAAGAAAACGTTCAAGTTATCCTGGACTGTGTCTCTATTACTGGGGGTCGCCTGGAATAAGGGCCGTCGCCGCCTGGTAAGCGCCCATGGGGACCTGAACCTGGAGATGCAGGTACACCGAGAAGTGTAATAAAGTTTTCTGTGAGGGAAGGTCGGGACACAGATGCTTCAGTGTCTCTGGTCATGACTACAGTTCTGGCCTCCCCTTGCATCTGCACAATATGATGCCCCCCACAGCTCCCCTATACACAGTATAATGCCCCTTAAAATGTATGATACCCACACAGTACTAACTACACTGTATGATGGCCCCACAGTAGCCCCTACACTGAATGATGGCCCCACAGTAGCCTAAACACTGTACAGTGGTCCCTCAGAAGCATCCACACTGTATTGTCATCCCTTATTAGCCCCACAGTAGCTCCCACACTATGTAATGGTCTCTTAGTAGCTCTCAGTATATATGAGGGTCCCCTTAGTAACCTCCACTGCTCATGCTGATACAGTTAAGGGTGACAGTCATTCTAGGTGGGCCCCACCAAGTCAAGGACCCGAGGACACCGACTCCTCTTTTTCCCTTGGTAACTGCACTACTGGATAGAGTGTCTAACAGCACAGTGCAGTGCATACTGGGTAATGTATTTTCAGAATAAAGTTGAAACTACTGACACACCCCACAATGGCAGTCCTGGGGTGTCAACAAACAGCATAGTCTTGGCAGAAAGCTGAATACTAGCAGGAGGATCATTTTAATCATTGAAAGGTGCAATCTAGAGATTATGAGGGACAGCCATCGAGGAGCGGGTCGCTGATTGTCGCATCATTTAGAGTGTCCACCTCAGCAGCAAGGTAGACTACCTAGGGCTTGACAGGGTGACAATCTATTTCTAACTTCAATTATAGTGTTCTTGTTTGTTTGTTTGTTTGTTTTTTTCATGTGCATTTTAAAGCATATCTAATAAAAAAAATAAATTTTTAGAGGTCTTTTTTGATGGCACCAGGTTCTAGCTGTAGAAAAATACAGCTGTATATCATGGATATAATATTAAGGTTAAATGAATATTTACTCAATAAGTTTACACCCCTCCCTTAACTTAATGAAACCTGATTTAGTACGCCAATGCTCAAGGGTTTGTACATCAGTGAAAACATTTGATCAAAGTTCTGCAGTATAAAGGACATTAAACAGTAGCTGTCATTTTAATTTTTATTTCCTGAATAATGGTACACATGAAAATAAGCAACTTTGTAATATCTTATCCGTATTTAAGAAAACTTGGCATCAATAGAGATGAAATTTTAATTGGGGTCTAATCCTGACAATAAAGAGATGTTTCGGTCTACAACTTGACCTTCATCAGTCTTATAAGAAAGGTATATGCAAATTTACAGATAAGTACGTAAATATCACCATATAAAACATGTCAAAGAGAAAACAAATGGGAAAAATGAATGGTGTAAATACTATGCATCAAGAAATACTTCACATATCATCGACATCATAATATCTTATAATGAGAATCGTGGAGTGGGGAGGAGGAGTGGGCGGTGTAAAGGGAAAAAGGAATAAAAAAAAGTAAAAAAAGGAAACAGGAGAAAGAAAACTGGGACTAAGAGAAGCATGAGTGGAGGATCTAACTGCACCATTAGAAGGATTACAGGGAAGGAGATCAGAGAAATATATATATAGACAGAGAGTAATATGTAAGAAACAGGGGTGAGAACTGGTATAAAGAAATCTAATTAGAAAATGTTTGATTTGAAAAAAGAAAGGTATGAAAACCAATCAGGGAAAAGTGGTAGATCAATATGTATACCAGAAACAACAGAGAAGGGATAGGAGAAAAAGAGAATAGAAATGGACTATTCCCCAGGAAATCAGCTGGGGCGTCGATTGAACGGACAATCAGGATCCAGGGGATGCAGCCTGTGATTAGGCATAATGGGTGGGGTCACAATTTCGGAGGCATCTGCAGTGCTGTGAGTTGGGACGCGATTGAGGATACGTCACCGGGGCATGGCGCTAGATAACAGGAGTGCAGCATCAGTGGAGGGAGCAGTTATGGAGTGCACTCGTAGTGATTTTAACCCCTTTACTCCCAAGGGTGGTTTGCACTTTAAAGCCCGGGCCAATTTTTACAATTCTGACCACTGTCCCTTTATGAGGTAATAACTCTGGAACGCTTCCATGGATCCTGGTGATTCTGACATTGTTTTCTCATGACATATTGTACTTCATGCTAGTGGTAAAATTTCATTCATATAACTTGCGTTTATTTGTGAAAAAAATGGAAATTTTGCAAAAATTTAGAAAATTTTGCAATTTTCCAAATTTGAATTTTTATGCCCTTAAATCACAGAGATATGGCACACAAAAAACTTAATAAGTAACATTTCACACATGTTTACCTTACATCAGCACAATTTTGGAACCAAAATTTTTTTTGTTAGGAAGTTATAAGGATTAAAAGTTCACCAGCGATTTCTCATTTTTACAACACCATTTTATTTTTAGGGATCACATCACATTTCAAGTCACTTTGAGTGGTCTATATGATAGAAAATACCCCAAAGTGACACCATTCTAAAAACTGCACCCCTCAATGTGCTCAAAACTACATTCAAGAAGTTTATTAACCCTTCAGGTGCTTCACAGGAATTTTTTGAATGTTTAAAAAAAATGAACATTTAACTTTTTTTCACAAAAAAAATTACTTCAGGTCCAATTTTTTTATTTTACCAAGGGTAACAGGAGAAAATGGACTGGAAAAGTTATTGTGCAATTTGTCCTGAGTATGTTGATACCTGATATGTGGAGGTCGACCACTGTTTTGGCGCATGGCAGAGCTCGGAAGGGGGCGAGCGCTGTTTGACTTTTTCAATGCAAAATTGGCTGGAATTGAGATCGGGTGCCATGTCACATTTGGATAGCCCCTGATATGCCTCAACAGTGGAAACCCCCCACAAATGACCCCATTTTGGAAACTAGACCCCCCAAGGAACTTATCTAGATGTGTGGTGAGAACTTTGAAACCCCAAGGACTTCACAGAAGTTTTCAACGTACAGCCGTATAATTAAAAAAAATTATATTTTGTCAACAAAAATGATCTTTTCACCCACAATTTTTATTTTTCAAGGACACCAAAAGCTATTGTGCAATTTGTTCTGAGTATGCTGATACTCCATATGTGGGGATAAACCACTATCTAGGTGCATGGCACAGCTTGGAAGGGAACCAGCGCCATTTGACTTTTTTGGCTGGAGTTGAGATCAGACGCCATGTTGCGTTTGGAGAGCCCCTGATGTGCCCAACCAGTGGAAACCCCCCAATTCTAACTCCAACCCTAACCCCAACACACCCCTAACCCTAATCTCAGCCCTAGCCCTAACCCTTACCCTAGCCCTAACCCTAACCCTAGCCCTAACCCTAACCCTAAAGGGAAAATGGAAATAAATACATTTTTTTTAATTTTATTATTTTTCCCTAACTAAGGGGGTGATAACGGGGGGTTTGATTTACTATTTATAGCAGGTTTTCATGTTTGGCAGCTGTCACACGCTAAAAGACGCTTTTTATTGTAAAAATAGTTTTTGCATCATCACATTTTGAGAGCTATAATTTTTCCGTATTTCGACCCACATAGTCATGTGAGGTCTTAATTTTTACGGAATGAGTTGACGTTTTTATTGGTATCATTTTCGGGCATGTGACTTTTTTATCGCTTTTTATTCCAATTTTTGGGACACAGAATGAACAAAAACCAGCATTTCATGAATTTCTTTTGGGGGGTGTTTATACCGTTCTGAGTGTGGTAAAATTGATAAGGCTGTTTTATTCTTTGGGTCAGTACGGTTACAGCGATACCTCATTTATGTCTTTTTTTATGCTTTGGCGCTTTTATACAATAAGACCAATTTTATATAAAAAATAATTATTTTTGCATCGCTTTATTCTGCGAGCTATAACTTTATTTTTTCGCTGATGATGCTGTGTGGTGGCTCGTTTTTTGCGGGACAAGATGCCGTTTTTAGCGGTATGATGTTTATTTATATACATCATTTTGACTACGCGTTATTGCACTTTTTGTTCGGCGGTATGATGATAAACCATCGTTTTTTGCTTTGTTTTTTGTTTTTTTTGAAGGGGGTCACTAAAGGGGTTATCTAGTGGGACAGTTTTACAGGGCGGGTCATTACGGACGCGGCGATACTAAATATGTGTACTTTTATTCTTTTGTTTTTTTATTTAGAAAAAAAGAATTTATTAGGGAATATTTTTTTTTAATTTATTTTGGGATTTTTTTAAAATTATTTTTACAAGTAGTTTTTTAATTTTTTTACTTTATTATATTGTCCCGGGGGGGACATTACTGTAATGTGTCAGATCTCCGATCGGCGATCTGACAGGCGCTGCAGCAGGCTTCCTCATGCCTGCTTTCAGCAGGCAATGAGGAAGCCTCAAGCAAAAAAGGGGGAGAAGCCAGCGCTGCATATGGTCAGAACACAATAAATAAAGTGCATATGCACATATTAATTTCTAACTGTATTCAAAATGAGATATTTGGCAAAAAATTGATCAATCACTTGAGCCACCCCGCCGCGCCAAGGCAATCTCATATGGGGCAGTGAGGAAGGAGTACTCTCGGAGCGACGCAGCACATCACATCGCTCCGGGGGTCGCATGGAAGCACGGAGGGAGCCCCATCCCTGTGCGCTTCTCTCCTGTTCCCTCAGTACACTGCAATTGTGGCGCCCCTGAGGCTTCAGTCACCACAGAGGTACTGCACCTTCTCCTAAGGTGTGGTACCCCACCATCCAGATAGGCTGGGAACTCCCTTTCACATTCCAATACCTGCACCCCACACACAGGATAGTTCAGTAGGGACCCATCCATGCTTTATGCTTTATGCTGGAAAGGTCATAGGGTGCCTTTTGTGGTCCCTGGCTTCGTAACACGAGAGGTGCTGGGGAGGCAGGTGGAGTTAGCTATAAAAGAGAGGGAAGGTGTAGGATTTCAGGTCAGTCTGACAGGAGGTCAGTCAGTGAGCCACTCGGTGAGGAGTGGGGATCCCTGGAAGAAGGGATGGAGGAAGGAGTGCTGCAGTTGCCCCAGTGAACTGGGCCAGCTGGCACGGGAAGGAAGAGAAGGAGAAAGAGACGTAGACTGGAGACTACAGATTCCATAAGAGATATAGAACAGACCGGAACGAAGGAGAATAGAAGGACGGTGGGAAGCAGCCTCAGTCCAGGTTAGTGCTAAACAGAATGTCACAGCCTGCCGGTAGTGATCAAGTCACTTGGGAAAACAGCCTTGGAGCATCATCGTGTGAGTATCTAAAAGAAAGAATACAAAATTAAAAACAGAACAGATCAATGTATACCTTAGTTGATGAACGTGGTCCTTATAAGGAATTAAAAAAAATATTATTTTTAGGGGAATATCTTCCAAATTGATAGATGACAAAAAGTTTACCTAAGTGGTAAGAAAAGATAATTAGTCAAGAGATAAGATGTAACGAGTAGTACTCAATGTCAAGCAGCAGCAGCCGCAGAAAGCAAAGAAAGATTTTAGGGTAAAAAGAGAGATAAAATCCCGCCATCCCAGTATTGTTACACCTTTATAAATCACTGGTGAGGCCACATCTAGAATAAAGGATTCAGTTTTGGGCTTCACTTTTAAAAAAAGACATTCAAAAATAAGAGTCAGTTCAAAGGCGGGCAACTAGATTATTGCAAGGGTGGACTTTTTGTTGTCAGAGCTCAAGTGAAGGTCTGGGGTGCTGTGTTTCTTTTTATACACACCCACTAATTAACCGATCATTTACTGAGCACAGGTGAGGATGTAAACTAGGATTGGGTGCATTATATGACCCGGCGACAAAACTTCCCCAGTCTGACCATTCTGTGTCCATTATATGATCAAGATTTTTGCATTGATGCCAATTTATTTTCTTAACCTAAAACCACATTTCGGAGGGTTTCGGCTTTCAAAAGATTAATTTATACAACCAATGGATGAATTTAATGTCAGTTATAAGCTTTTATTTACAGAACATGGATAAAAGACATAACTTCTGTCAGGGAGTGTAGACTTAAAGAAAAGGTTGGAGATCATAATGTGTAAGGATTGTAATTCATGGATCCAATACACCACAATTTCTTTTAGGGTGAGGAAATTATCCCCTCTGCGATGAGAATCATTGATTTATTCAGTAACCTGGCATCGTATGGCCAGCTTTATGGAAAGGTTGAGGAATGGGCGACAGTAGATTTTTGCATTGTATTGTGGACTTATCTCTGGAGATGCGCTCCCTTATCTGTTGGATAGTTTCTCCAACATATAAAAGACCACAAGGACATTTAATTGTTTAGGCTCGTTGAGTTGCACGTATGAAAACCTTTATTGGGGCAGTGTTTGCCTGAATGTCGGTGATGAACCTTACCTGCTTTGAGGATGATGGAACACTGGTAATAATGAAGACATGAAAAAGTGACACATTTAGGAGTGGAAAGAAGGTGTTGGATACCTAAAGACAGGCGAGTATCAGTCTAATGAGCTCATCTTTGAGGTTAGGAGGACCTCTTTCACCTCCTGGACTCAACATTCCCTCTTATTTCACTTGTAACATCTGCATTCAGTGACAGCAGATTCTCCAGTTACTGAGAGGAGATGACAGTTGGTGCTTTTCAAATTCTACGGAGGAGGGGGAGGAGTTAGAGGCAGCGAAAGACATTGTGCTGCAATTTCTCCTGAAAACACAGAGAAAGTTGTCCATAGAACTTCACAAGCACCGACTGTCATCTCCCATCTCATTAAATGGAAAATCTGTGTTCACTGAAGACAGATATTCAGATTTTTCTCATGAAAAGAGAATTTTGCTAATGAATGATCCACCCAGGAGGAGAAAGAAGATGTCGCCTAAAAGATATATTAGAAAGTGTCTTATTTTCACACATACTATTGATATTTCAAAGATAAATTAAAACCAGGGTTACTCTTTATTTATGTTACATACTAATAAAGTGCTGTCTTGGAGGGATTATGAGCTCTATTGGGGGATATTGAGGTCTAATAGAAGACATTTCTAAATAAAAAAAAATCCAAGTCTATAGTGTTTTATACTTTTATACCATCTTGTAATGCTTTGCTTCCCCTGTAGAGGCGCTACAGAGAATATGGATATTTACAATGTGTCTCTATTGTTTAATGTGCTCTCCCTAGCCACTAAAATAATGAGGTTTTAATTAAATAAAATACAAATGCAATATTATTCTAAGTATGGATAAACATTTATGGGTTTTATGAGTTATTTAAAGAGTAAAAAAAAAATAGAACAATTTCTCATATCCATGAATTTGTTCTCTTGGGATTTGGTTCTGTGTTTGCTGTTGGTATTCGATTCACTATATAGATTGTGATTTGCATGGAGTCAATATTAAGCAGCTCTGTATAATGCAAGATCACAGGCGGTGTCTGACTCTCCTGCACCCAGGAAGCCACAACAGGCCATCAGCACAGGCTCGGAGACCTGGAATCACGGAGAAGTGACTTTAGTAGATCAGAGCTTGAACAGAATATCTTACAAAGCGTTATCACTTTTCTGTTACATGGAACTCTGCATTTTCCATCAAGAAACAAATTCTTTTGCATGTCGTCTGATTGACAGCACTGAAGATAGCGTCTTGTCTTGCACCGTAAGGGTGAATCTGATTTATTAGTGAAAATTAGTTATTATTAGCCATCATTCATCATCAGTGTTTCGTAGCACATACCATGACCATACAACACGTGATGGGTGATAAATGCATGTTCACTGGCATCCCATCGGTTACTGCAGTCCCATGTCATAAGACTGAATGAAGCAATGGTCGCACCTGGGTGCTACCAGTTTATCCATCAGGCCGGAGTCACACTAACGAGAAATACGGACGAGTGCTATGCGAGAAAAAATCGCATAGCACTCAGACCAATGTTAATCTGTGGGGCAGCTCCCATCATCCGTTTTTTTTCTCGCCCGTATCATACGTGCGGGTGAAATCGCAGCATGCTGTGATTGTCACCGTATTACACCCGAGACTCGCCAATGCAAGTCTAAGGGTGTGATAAAAAATCGGATTACACATGGACCATACGTGTGGCTTGCGAGAAATACGCATCGGTGTCCTTTAGAAAAGCTGACAATTCAGTGCGCTATACTGTAAAATCACACTGACATTTTAAGACTAGAAAGAATAGATGTATAGAAATAGAACACATATTATATATATACATACATATATACTGTATATATATATATATATAAATAAAAAAAAATAAAAAAATAAAAAAAAGGGCAGCACTACCAAAATTATACAATTGGTGCAGAACCTATTCAGCAGTGTCCAAACAGCCGAGTTAATAAATCAAGAAAAATAGCCAGCACTCCAAATTAAATGTGAAAAAAGTGGATACTTTACTGATCCTCAGGTGGCGATGTTTCAACGGTGACCCGTTTTGAAATGTCGCCACCTGAGGATCAGTAAAGTATCCACTTTTTTCACATTTAATTTGGAGTTCTGCCTATTTTTCTTGATTTATATATATATATATATATACACATATACAGGCTCGGACTGGCCCACCGGAGAACTGGAGGATTCTCTGGTGGGCCCAGGCACTGACTGACACCTGCTGGCATACTGGCCAGCAAGTGCCTAGGTCCCCCACTGCTCCAAGGGCCCCCCACTGCTCGAGGGGCCCCCAAGTCAGTGCGTATAGGGCCCCTGAGTCAAGGGGGCTCGCCCTGTGCCAGCTAGCAGCAGCGGGAGACAAGTTCCTGTCCCCGCTGCTAAAGCCAAATGAATATTCAAGCTTCTCCACGCCCCTATGGGCGTGGAGAGGTGTGCATACCATTCCTCTTTAATAGCGGGCAGCCCATCCCCAGCACCGCACCACAAACACAGCACCGCATCACATCTCTCACACTCACACACACACAGCACCGCTTCACTCTCTCACACACACACAGCACCACATACACATGCAGACACACAGCACAGCTCACCTCCCCGCAGCCACAGCACATTCCAGCTTCCTGCTTTCTGGGCGTTTCTTGTCTGTGACAGCCCAGCTGGATGACGTCATCATCCAGCGTGCTGTATTAGAGAGAAAGCTGCCGGAGAGAAAGAGGCTTCCAGGATGTGCTGCTGCTGCGGGAAGGTGAGTTGTGCTGCATGTTTATGTGGTGCAGTGTGTGTGAGAGTGATGCGGTGCTGTGTGTGTGTGAGTGTGTGTGTGAGAGATGTGATGCGGTGCTGTGTGTGTGTGATGAGTTGCTATGTGAGTGAGTCATGCGGACCGGTGCTGTGTGAGTGTGAGAGGGGTGGTGGAGAAGGACAATGATATTGGTGGTGGGAGGCAATGATGGAGGTGATGGGCAATGATGGTGGGGGGAAGCAATGATGGAGGTGATGGGCAATGATTGGTGGGGAGGCAATGATGGAGGTAATGGGCAATGATGGAGGTGGGGGAGGCAATGATGGAGGTGGGGAGAGGCAATAATGGAGGTGATGAGCAAAGATGTGGTGGGGAGAGGCAATAATGAAGGTGATGGGCAATGATGGCAGTGGGGGAAGCAATGATGGAGGTGATGAAATGGACAATGATGGTGGGGAGGAGGCAATGATTGAGGTGATGGAATGGGCAGTGATGGGGTGGTGGGGGAGAATGATAGGGGTGGTGGGGGAGAAGGCAATGATGGAGGTGGTGATGAGGACAATGATGGGGGTGGAGAGGGGCTGCATTATACATTATGAGAGGGCTACATTATATTCTAATGGGGACTGCATTATTCTCAGGGGACTACGTTATATTCTGGGGGGCTACATCATACTATATGAGGGGGCTACAGTATACTCTGTGGGGGATGCATTATATTCTGTGGTGGGGCTGCATTATTCTCTCAGGGGACTGCATTATATTCTGGGGGGCTACATCATACTATATGAGGGGGCAGCATAATGCCCTATTAAGGGGCTACAGTATACTCTATGGGGAGGCTGCATTATATTCTGTGTTGGTGCTGCATTATGCTATATGAGGGGGCTGCATTATACCCTATGAGGGTGCAACATTATATTCTATGGTGGGGACTGTGTTATACCTTATGAGGGGGTTGCATTATATTTTGTGGGGTGCTGCATTATACCCTATGAGGTGGGCTGCATTATATTTTATGAGGGAGGCTACATTATAATCTATGAGAGAGGCTAAATTATATTCTATGAGGGGGCTACCCCTCTATGATTCTAACCCAACCCCTGCTACATAATTAAGATGTGTACTTCCTTGTATTATGCCCTGATATTAGCATGTTTTACCACACAATTGGTTGTCTTGTATTTATTTCTATGTAGCTACATAGTGGGCCCCAAGAATGATTTTCTCTGGTGGGCCCAAGGTGCTCCAGTCCGATGCTGTGTGTATATATATACTGTATATATATATATATATATATATATACATGTCATTGAGACACACACACACACACATATATATATATATATATATTTATAGTTCATAGAGTTCTACAGAGCATAATAGCCGCTAAATCAATTGCCGGCTTCTGTAAAATCATTACAGAACCCGACATGATATGACACATGGTTTACATATAGTAAACCATGTCATATCAAAACGATTTATATATGTCAGTGTTTAATAAATTAGTTTGTGTTAGGACAAATTTGGAACTCTAGGGGTTAAATTTAAGGCTATAATCGCGGAATAAAATTGCATGGGCTCCTGCACAATTTTCTCCGCCAGAGAGGCAAAGCCAGTGACTGAGGACAGATCTTAATAGCCTAGGAAAGGACAATGGTTATTGGCCCCCTTGGCTAAAAATATCTGCCGCCTGCCACCCCAGAAAAGGTTAATCTATAAGATGCGCCAATTCCAGCACTTAGCCTCTCTATTCCTATTGCCTTTAGCGGTGGCTCATGGGTTAATAAGTGGTTAATGTCCCCTTGCAATTGAAAGAACTCTATGAACTATAAATATATATATATACATATGTGCCTCAATGACGTGTGTGTATATATGTATGTACTCTATGTGTATATATCTATTCTATTGTTTGTGTTTTAACCTGTCGTTGGAATCCATTATAAATCCATTGCAAGCCGGTGAGAAAATCTCACCATACGGATATAACAAGGATATTTTGATGCGAGGAAATCACATCCTCGCATCAAAAACGGATTACATATGGATCATGAAACATTGATGCGATTCTCAGCCATAAAAAGCGGACCGATTTTTATACGTTATGTGTGACTCCAGCCTTAATATGTGTCTGGCGGAGATTTAGGAGCATTGGACTTGCCTATCTCACAGACAATGAAGCGAGTGGAGGTGTAAATGCTTGATCAAATAGACAACCATTTTTTAGATGAGTTGGGTAGCAATAACTTTATTACTTGGCAGAAACTCTTTAAAGGGAATCTGTCACCAGTTTTTGCTCTGTAATCTGAGAGCAGAATAATGCAGAGGAAGAGACCCTGATTCCAGGGATATGCCACTTACTCGGCTGCATTGTGCAGTTTTGATAGAATCCCTGGTTTGATGTCTGGGCTGTGTATAACCCACCCACACCCCTGTCTGATAGCTTGTTGTGTACACTGTGCACTGTGCAGCCTGCCAATCAGTGGTGGGGGTGGGGCTCTACAGGTTAGCCTGACTGACCTGCACGTGAGATGTAGTCTTGGCAATGTTAATCTCCTGTTGGACTAAACCAATACCTATATTGAAACTACAATGCACAGCTCAGTTTGACAGTAGGGCAGATTTATCAAAGCTGTCTTAAACCATCATTATTTTTTGTAAAGAGATATTGTCAGATCAACCCCCCTAACCACATATGTTATGAATGAGTCACCGTAGGAGGCAAAAGCAGAAATACAAGCTAAGTCCAGAAAACCAGAGAAGTTGGCAACGATCAGATTGCAGACCCCTGAACCTATCAACACAACTAGCAGTAGCCGTGTGGGGTTCCTACGATGCCCTAGACCCCTCGATCACAGCCGGAGAATTACATAGGCCTAAAGAAAGAAAGGGGAAATCTAAACTGCCCCAGAGCAGACCCCAAAGCAATAGGCAGCCCCCAACATATAATGACGGTGAAGCAAGGTGAAAATACTAACACAGACAGAAAGATAGACTTGAGCAAAGACGGGGCCCAAAACTACCTAGATAGGAAAGGACAGGAAGGCTGCTGTCTGCAATCTGCCAAAACCCTATCAAAGACAAAAGCCAACAAGCTGATATGAAAAAGGTCCTGAAGCAGCTAGGCTTCAAAAACTAAATCAGCACTCAGGTAATTTCAGAAGACAGAGCTAAATGAATTCAGCACACCCCAGCAGGGAATGGCAGAAATCCAGAAAAACAAAGCAAAACAAAGTCAAAGCACCAAAGCAAAAGGCCGAGCAGCAAACTTAGCTTTAGAGGAGCAGGAATTCAGACTGGTCTCCAAGGATCCCACAGAGAAATCACCCGCAGGGCAGAAGGGCGTCGGCAGCCTTATATCCAGTCAGTAACTCCACTGAGCCAGTCATCATCACCAGCCTCAGGTGTTTGATAATCAGGCTCACTACCTTTCTTTACCAGAAGAGGGAGTTCCTCGGGCCTCAGTAATGAAGGGGAAAATGAACTCACAACACACATATATGGACATGAAGGTCATTGAAATGTAAATCCATCTTCACTTTTATATTGTCCATCTGTTGCTGCATTCCTGTACACCTGGAGTACTTCACATCGAATTTGCATGTGAATGAAAATGCCAATTTCTCAGGAATGCAGGAACAGATAGAAGATATGAAAGTGTTGATGGATTTACATTTCATAGACCTGCATACCCAAATGTACAGTTTGGGGGCTTTATCTTAGTGACAGATTCCCTTTAACCCCTTAAGGGTACCGTTACACTTAGCGATGCACCAGCGATCCCGACAACGATATGGATCGCTGGTGCATCGCTAAGTGGTCGCTAGTGAGCTGCCACACAGACAGATCTCACCAGCGACATCGCAGGGGTCAGGGGTCGCTACTTACCTGTCAGACGAGGCGATCCTGACGTCCTCCCGCCCGCATCCACGCGTCGCTCGTCGGCGCCACAGGAAGCCCAGCAGGAAGCGCCCGACGAGAAATGGTCCAGGACGTTCTCGCGTGATCAGCGATAATCAGCAGGGGAGCCGGTCGGAGGTAAGTATCAGACATAGCGCTATCGCTAGCAATATCGCTGCTGCGTCACAAAACCAGTGACGTTATAGCGATATTGCTAGCGATATCGCTATGTGTAACGGGCCCCTTAGAACTGGGAGATATTTTATTGTTGTGCTTTTGGCTTTTTTTTAATTTTTCATCCACCTAGCAGTGTGAGGGAGCGGCTTTTGTGTTACAATTTGTACTTTTGAATGACAAAATCTATTTTATCATGTGATATAATAGAAAGCAGAAAGAAAAATCCCAAATAGCAAAAAAGTGCAATTATGCAATTGTTTTTTGTGGGGAGTTTATTTACATCATTTATTTTACTGTAAAATTGAGCTGAGAATATGAGTCTTCGGGTCAGTATAACTATGCAGATACCAAACATGTAAAAAAGATTTTTTAGTTCGGTGATTAAAAATAATTCAGTAATTTTCAAAAAAGAAAATCTGCTTGCGTCTTGAAATTCTGACAGTCATAATGTTTTCACTATTCGGGATATGGACCTGTGTGATATCTTGTTTTTTGCGCCTCAAGACGATATTTCTATTGTCATCATTTTGGGGTAAATATAATATTTTGATCGCCTGTTATTACATTTTTTTCTGTTGTAGTGGCATTTCAAATGTTTTTCTCGTTATGTCCTTCATTAATGGGATTAATTTATTTTACATTTTCCTAGATTGGACTTTTACAAGCGCAGCGATACCAAGTATAAGTATTTTTTAATAATTTTTTTGGATTTTTCAATGGGGGAAAAGAAGGGTGATTTAAAATTTTATACATATATTTTTTCAGATTTTTTAAAAACATTTTTTGTACTTTTCACTCTATTTGTCAGTCCCCTTGGGAGACTAGAAACTGCGATGATCTGATCGCTTGTGCTATAAAAAGGAATGCTGCAGCATTGCTGTACATAGCAAAATTCCCGATCTCCTATGAATGCCAGCAGCAAAGGGCTAGATATGACAGGAGTACCGTGATGACAGACAAAGTCGTACCAATGAGGGGTTAGAACAGTTTGCCACCCTGCTGGATTGACAGCGGCATTTAACAGGTTAAAAGTGTCGCACCGCCTTGTGGGATGCAGGGCCTAGTACCTCGGAGGATGGTTCAGTCACGGTGACTCCGATGGCTCTAACAATCCCTAGGTTAGGTGATAATTAATAACGGGGAAGTTGACGGATATATGAGTCTGAGAGTTATGTTGATGCCTGCAAGGTATAAGGCTGCGGACAAAAGAAGCATACACCGGGGGTCTCATGCAAACTTGAAATATGAACTTTATTGAATACTGGTAAAAATTCTTATGTTTTTCAATACAACAGTAATGGATAACAGATAAAATTTTCCTTACACATTGTGTCAGTCAAAGCCTTTTCTCAGTCCCGGTCTTGGGAGGATGGCAGTAACTTTTCATTTGACTAACTGTGCTGCATGAAGGGGGAGGATTAGCTGACCTTAATCGGATGGGTGTATCCGGAAAATCTGCTGTGCAGTTGTGCAGTTCCTTCTCTTGTCTCAGCACTCTGTTGCTGTAAACACAGGGCACTCCAAAAAGGGTGCTATTTGTACTACCCATTTGTCCTAGACAAGGAGCCTCAATTTCCTACCTCCTCTCACCACCAAAACTGCACGTAACTCACCTTTTCAGTCTCCCTCACACCTCCAACTGCCACTTATTTTCAAATCAGAAAAACAAGTTGTAATGCCAAACTAAGGCAGAAGAGGGCAGCATAGTACTACAAGTTGTAATACCAAAACAAGGCAGTAGAGGGCAGCGTAATATTAAATAATTTACCTCCTCCCAAGGCAAGACGGGAAACCGTTGTCACAAGTGCAATCATGTAACGGATAAAGAACACACCATATGACAAATAACATACATTAATAATGATTTTTCTGGTCACTACAACAGCTGCTGGAGTGAGCCATGGGTGGAGCGGCAGATGATGGCTGAATATCACAGCCATAATACAAAGGAAATATGGCACAATTTGTAGATGCTTTTTGCAGCCAGCCAAGAGTCTATCACTTCTTGTTTAAGGGATCTGATTCCTTGGTCGTCTTGCATGCACTGATATTTTGAGGTCTAGCCACAGATTTTCAATTATGTTCAGATCAGGGGACTGTGAGGCCATTGTTAAATCTTTAGTGTGTACCTTTTGAGGTAGTGTATTGTGGATTTTGACTTTTCAACTTCAGCTTTTTTTCAGATAGTGTTATGTTTGCATCAAGAATTTGTTGAAATGTGATTGAATCCATTCTTCCCTCTACCCATGAAATATTCCCTGTGTCATTGGCTGCAGTACAACCCCAAAGAATGATTGATGGTTGGAAAGATGTTCTTTTCCTGAAATTCTGTGCCCTTTTTTCTCCACACATACCTTTATTCATTCTGGCCAAATAATTCTATTATAACCTCATCAGTCCACAGGACTTGTTTTAAAAATGCATCAGGCTTGTTTAGATGTTCTTTTTCACTCTGAATTTTATGGTGAGGATGCAGGAGAGGTTTTATTCTGATGACTCTTGCATGATGTCCATATTTGTGCAGGTGTCTCTGAAGAGTAGATCAATGTACCACAACTCCAGAGTGTGGTAAAATTTTCTGAAGGTCTTTTGCAGTCAAAGAGGGGGTTAAGATTTGCCTCTCCAGCAATCCTTCGAGCAGCTCTCATTGATATTTTGCTTGGTCTTCCAGACCTTATCTTGACTTCCACTATTCCTGCTAATTGCCGTTTTTTAATCACATTTCAAACTGACAAAAGGGCAACTTGAAAACACTTTGCTCTCTCCTTATAGCCTTCTCCTGCTTTGTAGGCCTCCACCATTTTCATTTTCAGACTGCTAGACAGCTACTTAGAAGAACCCAGGGCTGCTGTTTTTTTTGGCACAAGGTTAGAGGAGGCTGGGTTTTTATAATTTGCATCACCTGATTTTTACTAATGGTGATAGTGAACAAGCCATAATCCTAACAGACTAATCAAGGTCTGAAACCTTGGTCAAAGCTATCTGAGCACACAAATCTTCACGGGTGCCCAAACTTTTGCATCGGCCCATTTACCTTTTTGTATTTATTAAAATGAAGAAAAAAAAGTCAATATATACACATACATATATAGCTAAAATATAAAGGAAGTGTGTCATCTTTATCTTTTGGCCTTTTAGGGATCATTTCTTCTTCAACTTGTTTAACTGTTCACAATAACAGTAATTTTTGACCAGGGGTGCCCAAACTTTTACACGCCACTGTATATAGTATGTGATCTTTCTGTCATCAAGCATACACCTTGTGCATAACAAAACAAAATCTGTAACTACAATATAATGTGTGGCCCTGGAGATCGCAGTATGCGTAAGCACTGAACGCATACTGTGATCTCCGGCACAACCACTTACAGATCCGGTATTGCCGTGGGGTCTCACCAAGATGTCAGGAGAGGGCTGGTTTTGGCAGTGTGTCTTCAAGAAAATGGCGCCGGAAAGCACAGACTGTGCAGGCACCTATTTCGGTGCCACAATCCCGCCCTCTCCTGACATCACGGCTCACCACCTGGGTGTAGAACGGGTTCAATAGCTAGTATCATATAGAACTAACTGCTGCTAACTAGGATATTAGCAATCTAGGTGTTCACACAGTAGTGCAATATATATTGGTGCTCAAAAATAAACAATATGACCACCACATATCGTCCGGAGCAGCTTCCGCCGATCAGTAATAGTGGACTACAGAGGCCGCAGTCTAAAACAGTGCGCTAAGTACAGAAGACACCTTGTACACACAGATTACATTATGTTATTACATTAGTTATTCTGTGACAACAAAATATATTCTATAGTGGCATCAAACATTTTGTGTACCCCAAAATACATTTTTAATGACACCAAGTTTGCTTTTTGAAAGATCTTTTACATACAATACATGGGATTGGCTCCGCAGAGGGTTCAGTCAACAGAACTTGCTTTATTCAAGTGGTGATTAGCAGGAAGGCAGGAAAAAGATGGAGAATTCATGTACTTTGGTAGATAATTACAATTCTTATTCCATGGTAATCCGTCTGTATGTTTTCATGTCTACAGTAAATCAGTAGATTCATGACTTCTTAATATGTAATTAGTACGGCTCTTGACCACTTACCATTTACAAGTCTCCTGATATTCCCATATGTCTGCGGTACAATTAATTTCACCAATAGTACTGCATTGTCCCATGGAGATGTTTATTATGAAATGTTTTTTTTTATATATATATATAAAATGTTTAACCAAAAGGTGGGGAGAAATACTTGAGCGGTATCCACTGACGGTGTCCACCTTTTAGAGAAATAAAGTTAGACAAAAAACAAAAGGTAAAATTTGTGCAAGACATAACTGAGCTAATTGAAACTTCCTAAATTTTCCACAGAATCCCAAAATAATGGCTTGCATCTGTTTTAGAGATGAGTGCATCAATTCACGAAGGAATAAGTTCAAGTTGAATCTCCTGAAATTCGTGACTATACACAAATTCAAACAATTTGAGATTTAATTCTTGATTTGACCTCCACAAAAAAACTTATCGGACATCATCATTCGGTGGGATTATGTAATTTATTGGGGCTGCCTTCGCTACTCCGTAATTCCATGCTGCTGTGTCCAGCACCTTGTACACACGTGGTCAAAATTGTTGGTACCTCTCGTTTAGGCTAGTTTCACATTTGCATTTCAGGGCGCAGCGACTGCCTGCGCACGGCCGCCGCTAAGCCCCGCCCCCTGCCGTGCCCCCTCCGATAGCTCCGCCTCCAGGCGCATGACGCTGTATGCATCATGCGTCCCCTATCTTTATCACTGAGGATGGTGGGCCGACCAGCGCCAAACGCAACCTGTTGCAATTTGGTTGCGCTCGGCACACCGTCAAAAGGACGCAGGCGCCGCCAAACGCATACTGCGCATGGCCTGCGTCCTCAGTGATAAAGATAGGGTACACATGACACATGCAGCATGCAGCGTCATGCAGCATGCAGCGTCATGCACCCGGAGGCGGAGCTATCGGAGGGGCACAACAGGGGGGCGGGGCTTAGCGGTGGCCGTGCGCAGGCCATCGCTGCGCCCTGAACGCAAATGTGAAACTAGCCTTAATGATAGAAAAACCCACATTGGTCACAGAAATAACTTGAATCTGACAAAAGTAATAATAAATCAAAAATCTATGAAAATGAACAAATGAAAGTCAGATATTGCTTTTCAACCATGCTTCCACAGAATAAAAAAAAAAATAAAACTCATGAAATAGGCCTGGACAGAAATGATGGTACCCCTGAAAATAATGTGACAAAAGGGACATCAAGGTTTGTCCACTAATTAGCATCTTTTTTAATAAATTGGCAAAAAATTCTACATTTCTGTTGTTTTTTTTCGGTCAAGATGGGGTGCAGAGTGTACATTAATGAGAAAAAAATGAATTTACCAAATGGCTGCAATGAAACAAAAAGTTAAAAATTTAAATACTTTCCGTACCCACTGTATAAGTTTCACTTTTTGTATTGAAGAAACTGAAATAAATTAACTTTTTGATGAGAAGCACTTGTATTTTTGGGAAATATTGTGAGGCCACAAATCACATCACCAGACATATAGAGCAAAAACATTTCCAAAGTATTGTGACATTTTATAAAGTTCACTTTTGAAACCACAAATCATATATGGCAGATATCATAATGGGTTTATGAATACAGATTTATTATGGAGCTCAATATATAAAGAGAGAGCACTAAGATCCTCACCTGCCCCTACTGCTCACTTCAGGCAATAAACTCAAGGGATCTGAAGAACTGTATAAGAAAATGGAGCCCTAACCTCTGTAATAATACTTTATTTAATAGCAAGAATGAGGACATAATTTTGGTTGATGTAAAGCTTGAACATTTTTTGCTTCAAAATAATACCATCAATTTAAAACAGTACCACAACAACAACAGGACCAAAAGGACATCACCTCCTAGAACCCCTGACCTTCCCACAGGATTCCTTAATTCAGTTCCTTCCTAGTTAACAAGTTTCCTATCTAGTGTTGTAATCAATGCAGAGATGAATGGTCATCACAGAAATCATTTTGCAAATTAAACTAAGACCAAGGTCATGGCAACTTGACCTAGCTTATCCAATAATGAGGACAATTTAATAGTTGTGTGATGAATATGGCATTGAACCCTATACAAAGGTTGACTTCTCGCTTTATTTCATACTTTACAGTCAAGGCCAAAAGTGTTTGCACCTTTGAAACTGTTCCAGATAATTAAGTATTTCTCCAAGAAAATGATTGCAATTATACATTTTTTTGCGATATACGTGTTTATTTCCTTTGTGTGTATTGGAACAGCACAAAAAAAACTGAGTAAAAAAGGCAAATAGGACATAATTTAAAACAAAACCCACAAATATGGGCAGGACTAAATTTTTGGCACCTTTCCAGAATTGTGGGTAAACAACTTTGCTTCAAGCATATGATGCTCGTTAAAACTCACCTGTGGCAAGTAACAGGTGTGGGCCATTTGAAAATCACATCTAAAAGCATACAAAAAGGTGAGAAGTTGACTCAGTCTCTGTATTGTGTGGCAAACTGAGCATGGAGAACAGAGAAAAGAGAATAGAACTGACTGAAGAATTTAGAACCAAAATCGTTGAAAAAATATAAATAATTTTTAGGTTACAAGTCCATCTCCAAAAATCAATTTCTGGAGCAATTTCCAGGGTGACAACACTTTCAGCTGTGACATACAGTATACAGTGAAGGAAATAATTATGTTATCCCTTGCTAATTAACAAACAGGCAATCCCCACATGTATTCAGCCTCTCTAGCAGCCGCAAATCATGCAGCTATGGCAACAGAAACTATATCTCCGAGCACATACAAATACTTGGAGATCACCCGAGCATGCTCGGGAAATCTCGAGTAATGAGTACACTTGCTCATCACTAATAAGGACCCACTTGCACCCCAGTTATAAGCCAATATTGCGGGTGTCAACGTGGCAGAAACTTTGTCACCTTTGACAGTTCTAAAGACAAAGCCGTAAAATGGTTCCTAAAAATAGGGGCAGGTTCTCAGCGTTACTAGGGTACCCTCGTGTCATCAATAATGAGCCTCACTCTTGGATCAATTTAAAGTCCTGTAGGAGTCCTCAGAATGATAGGATATTTCAGGATCTTAAACTGGTCCCCTGTATGCACTGTGGGTTGGTATGCAGTGCCCAGCCCATGGCTTTGGGCAGAGAGGGGAGGTATTTAGCCAAGCCAAATAGGCTAGGGATAAATCCTAAAACTACAGGTTCACATGAACAGCTACGAATAGATCCAAGCCATATATTCACTGGTCAGTCAGCTGGGGGAAGCTAAGAGCAGGTTGTGTTGGAGCTGGAGAGTTACAAGCCAGAATCTCTCTGAAAAGATGCACACAGGCCGGGTGCATGAAACTACAGGCATCACTGGCTGTTATGGACAAAAGTTTGAGTAGCCAGAATCCGGATTTTTTAGTTAATGCTGTGACAAGGTTAGGGATTTTATGTTCATTGTTTGGTTTTGGTACTGTACAACTTGTGGCAATAAAATAACTTATGTTTACAAAATACCCTTATTATTATTACTACCTTCATGCAATTTTTGCAATTTATGTTTTACTTTTTTATTTTAGGATAATTTTTTGGGGGGGTTTTGGTTTTCTCTGTGTAAAGGTCATCTGTTTATAAGCATTTACATTTTGCATACACATTAATTTACTTTTTCAGCTCAGACCTAGTTTGTCATTTAGTTCAATGTGCATTCTGTGCATATAAGGGTGTGACCGCCCTGTTTCTGAGTTGTTATTATTATTATTATTTATTTATATAGCACCATTGATTCCATGGTGCTGTACATGAGAAGGGGTTACATGCAAATTACAGATATCACTTACAGTAAACAAACTAACAATCACAGACTGATACAGAGGGGAGAGGACCCTGTCTTTTCGAGCTTACATGCTACAGGGTGGTGGGGAAGGAGGCAGTAGGTTGGTGGGTTGCAGCAGTTCCGGTGTTGGCTAAGGTGATATCTCTGGTAGTGGTGAAAGAGAAGCAGGTAGCGGGGTCATTGCAGGCTGTAGGCTTTCTTGAAGAGGTGGGTTTTCAGGTTCCACCTGAAGAATCCAAATGTGGTTGATAGTCGGACTTGTTGGGGCAAAGAATTCCAGAGGACAGGGGCAATTCGGGAGAAGTCTTGGAGGCGGTTGGATGAGGAGCGAATAAGTGTGGAGGAGAGAAGGAGGTCTTGGGAGGACCGGAGATTACGTGAGGGAAGGTATCGGGAGATTAGTTTAGAAACATATGGGGGAGACAGGTTATAGATATAGTTTATGCTTCGAACATGCAACACTGCCCTTCACCTCTCAAAACAAACCTATTTCAACACCCTCATCACCTCACTGTCCAATAACCCTAAATGTCTCTTTTCATTCTCTACTCAACCCAGGAGTACAGGCCCCAACCAAGGAACTTCGAGCTGACAATCTGGCTGATTACTTCAAAGAAAAAATTGACCAGATCCGACAGGAATTTATCTCCCATTCACCTCATACCTTGCACTGTCCTCCCTCCCCCACTGCATCTAGCTCACTGTCTGATTTTGAACCAGTCACATAAGAAGAAGTAAGCAGGCTCCTTGCATCTTCTCGCCCAACCACTTGCACCAGTGACCCATTTCTGTCACATCTACTCCAGCCCCTTTCCCCTGCTGTCACCCCTCACCTAACTAAAATATTTAACCTCTCTCTCTCTTCTGGTATCTTTCCTTCCTCTTTGAAGCATGCCATCATACATCCACTACTTAAAAAACCATCCCTCGACCAAAACTGTGCCGCTAACTATAGACCTGTCTCTAATCTTCCCTTCATCTCTAAACTCCTGGAACGCCTGGTCCACTTCCGTCTTATCCGCTATCTCTTTGATAACTCTCTTCTCGACCCTCTCCAATCCGGTTTCCGTTCTTTACACTCTACTGAAACTGCCCTCATTAAAGTCTCTAATGATCTACTAACAGCTAAATCAAATGGTCATTACTCCATGCTAATTCTCTTGGATCTCTCTGCAGCATTCGACACTGTGGATCATCAGCTCCTCCTCACTATGCTCCATTCCATTGGCCTCAAGGACACCGTTCTCTCCTGGTTCTCCTCCTATCTCTCTGACCGCTCCTTTACTGTATTTTTGCTGGCTCCTCCTCCTCTCATCTTCCCCTTACTGTTGGGGTTCCTCAAGGATCAGTCCTAGGCCCCCTTCTCTTCTCTTTGTATACTGCCCCTATTGGTCAAACAATCAGTAGATTTGGTTTCCAGTACCATCTCTATGCTGACGACACCCAATTATACGCTTCTTCTCCTGACAGCACGCCAGCCTTTCTAGAAAACACCAACGATTGTCTAAACACTGTGTCTAACATCATGTCCTCACTCTATCTGAAACAGAACCTGTCAAAGACTGAACTCCTTGTGTTTCCTCCCGCTACTAATGTACCTATACCCGACATTGCCATTTCCGTGTGTGGTTCCACTATTACTCCCCAGCAACATGCCTGCTGTCTTGGGGTCATACTTGACTCCGAGCTTTCCTTTGTCCCCCACATACGATCACTGGCTCGCTCTTGTTATCTGCACCTCAAAAACATTTCTAGAATTCGACCTCTTCTTACTTTTGACTCCGCAAAAACTCTTACTGTCTCTCTTATTTATTCTCGTCTCAACTATTGTAACTCTCTTCTAATCAGTCTCCCTCTTACCAAACTCTCACCCCTCCAATCTGTCTTGAATGCTGCTGCCAGGATCATATTCCTCTCCAATCGTTACACAGATGCCTCTGCCTTGTGCCAGTCATTACACTGGCTACCCATCCACTCCAGAATCCAGTACAAACTTATTACCCTCACCCACAAAGCTCTTCATGGCTCAGCACCACCCTACATCTCCTCCCTTGTTTCAGTATACCATCCTACCCGCGCCCCTCCATTCTGCTGATGACCTGAGGTTAGCATCCTCAATAATCACAACCTCCCACTCCCGTCTCCAAGACTATACACGTGTTGCGCCAATTCTTTAGAATGCACTTCCCAGGTCAATACGATTAGTCCCCAATCCCCACAATTTTAAGTGTGCCCTGAAAACTCATTTATTCAGACTGGCCTACCGCCTCAACAAATTAACCTAATCTATCCCTATGTGGCACAGCCAAAAGTTTTTACCATAACCAGGTTCCCCGTATCATGTTTCCACGTGCTTTATGCATCCATTAGCCCTCTGCATCTGAACTGTTACACACTTAACATTATGGCTGGTCCATACAATCAGAGCAACTGTTACCACCCACCTTTCGTGTCTCCCTTTTTTCCTCATAGTTGTAAGCTTGTGAGCAGGGCCCTCATTCCTCTTGGTATCTGTTATGATCTATGTGATTATTGTTATGCTGTAATGTCTATTCTGTGTACAAGTCCCCTCTGAAATGTAAAGTGCTGCGGAATATGTCGGCGCTATAGAAATAAAATGTATTATTATTATTATTATAGATGGCCTTGTAGGTCAGTATTAGTAATTTGAACTGAATAAGCTGAGGGAATGGGAGCCAGTGAAGAGATCTGCAGAGGGGAGAAGCGGAGGAGTAACGAGGAGAGAGATGAATTAGTCGGGCAGCAGAGTTAAGGATGGACTAGAGAGGTGCAAGGGTGTTAGCAGGGAGACCACAGAAAAGGATGTTGCAGTAGTCGAGGTGGGAGATGATGAGGGCATGCACAAGCATTTTAGTAGATTGAGGGTTGAGGAAAGGACGGATTCAGGAAATATTTTTGAGCTGGAGGCGACAGGAGGTAGAAAGAGCTTGGATGTGCGCTTTGAAGGACAGGGCAGAGTCAAAGGTTTGGAAAATCCATCCTATCTGGCCTATGCTATTACTGGTGGTTCAGTCCCTCGATCCTTGCTCACATTTACGTCACTTGACAAGTGGAAAGGTTTTAAGTGCAAGAGTTAGGACTGTCCCACAAAGGTTGCCATGACATGGCGGGATGGCTTGTACATTCTTTTGATCAAAATTATGTTTAATAAATACCCTTATTATTACTACTACCTTCATGCAATTTTTGCAATTTATTTTTAACTTTTTTATTTTAGGATATTTGTGTTTTGTTTTTGGTTTTCTCTGTGTAAAGGTCATGTGTAGTGTTGAGCATTCCGATACCGCAAGTATCGGGTATCGGCCGATATCAGCGGTATCGGAATTCCGATACTTAATTCCGATACTTTTTTCATATCGGATTCCGGGATCGGAATCGGAATAGGAAGTTCCCATCATGCTATGAGCCTGCTTGCTTTGATTAAGCCAATGGGAATCCTCCGAAGTGTGGGCACATCCTGTTAGGCATGTAGGCATGTTAACTATTGGCATGGCTGTGATTGGCTGCCGAAATGATGTCATGATGCACTATAAAAGCCACCGCAGCCGCCATTTCTGGTCACTCTGCTGTGAATTCAGTTAGGGACAGGCTGCTGTAGAAGACTGTGAGGGACAGTTAGAAATAGCGATTCTAAAAACAATATTGTGCTTTATCCAGGCTACATAAACCACCACTGTAGCTTGCTTTTCCCTAGCAGCGCTGTTTTCACAGCTGTCTGCAAGGGCTGTGTGAGTGCAGCTCACGCTGTGGAGTGGGTCCTGCAGCCACGTCAGGCTGTAGGCCACCCAGTGTGATCACTGCTGCCTCATACATCTTTTATTTTTTGAGCTGCATTTTTTAAATAATTTCAATCTAGTGTGCTTCCATCCGTATCCATATACGTTGGTTGCAAACACTAGTAGTAGACAGCGGAGCCTTTCTGCAGCCTTTCAGTGCTAGTGTCCACTTTGCTGCACTGTTCACGGCTGTCTGAGAGGTCTCTGACTGTGTGTGAGTGCAGCTCATGCTGAGTAGTGTGTCCTGCAGCTACGTCTGGCTGTAGGACGCTCAGCGTGCGTCACTGCCTCACACATATTTTTATTTGAGTGCAGCTCATTTTTTCTTCTATTAGTGTGCATCCATCCGTCTCCATCTACGGTGGTTGCAAACACTATATAGGAGTACACAGCGGAGCCTTTCTGCAGCCTGTCAGTGCCAGTGCCCACTTAGCTGCACTGTTGACGGCTGTCTGAGAGGTCTCTGACTGTGTGTGAGTGCAGCTCACGCTGAGTAGAGTGTCCTGCAGCTACGTCTGGTTGTAGGACGCTCAACGTGCGTCACTGCCTCACACATATTTGTCTCTGAGTGCAGCTCATTTTTTCTTCTCCTATTAGTGTGCATCCATCCGTATCCATCAACATTGGTTGGTTGCAAACACTATATAGGAGTAGATAGAGGAGCCTTTTTTTCTGGCTTGTGCCCTGCCGGCGCAGCCAGATTAGTATTACCCAATTTTTTTGGAGCCTCATCTTTTGCATTGTAGGTTACCTGCCTGCATTGTAATAGCTCCAAAAAGTTGGTGATACTATCAGTTTCAATTCTTTGTTCTCATACTTTGAGTTTGTTTCAAACAAAGAAACCACATAAAAAGTTCACCAAACACTACATTTTGAACTTGTGTAGGCCACATCAGCTCCTATTAAAGTCTAGTCCACACACACACACTTCATAAAATTAGTGTTTCTTGTACCTGTAACCAGCTGTTCAGGAATAAGCACACTAAGGCCCCCCTTTGTCCTTTTTTGCCTATCTTAAGCAGTCTTGCAAGATGAAGAAGGCAGGGAGTAAGGCGCGGGGGCGTGGGCGTGGGCGTGGAGTTTCAGCAGGGAGAGGACGTGGGGATTCTGCAGGGAGAGGACGTGGGGATTCTACAGGTAGAGGACGTGGGGATTCTGGGCCTGCTGCGGGCACCAGTGGATCAGCATCCCCCAGTTTTAGCAGGCAACAGTCCTTTATGCGCAGCTTTGTAGGACCTCAACGTACCCCACTGCTGCGGGAGGAACAAATTGAAGCCGTTGTCGGATGGATGGCAGCTAACGCATCGACTTCAATTACTTCCGCATCCTCTCAGGGTCAGAGCACCGAAGAGCAACCATCTGTCTCTTCACCACCTGCCAAAGTGCCCAGGCAGTCAGAGAGACATGGACAGGAGCCATCACAATCTCTACTTCTGTTCTCGGAATCTGTTGGCTTGGAAAGAGGGGGCCAGCCAAGCAGCATTCCTGAATGTGAAGAAGAGGGAGTATGCAGTGATGCGCAACTTCTTTGTCCCTCTGAATCTGAAGAGGCGAGTGGGCCAGTGCCTATGGTCAGCACACCTCAGTACGCATCAGATGATGACGAGACTCAGTTGCCACTTTCTGGTGCGTACGGTGCTGGCGAGACAACCCCGGAGAAGCAGCTGTTTGAAGAGGGGAGGGAAGATGATGAGGTCCTTGACCCATCATGGCGTGAGCAACAGGAAGGTGGTGGGAGCAGCTCGGAGGAAGAGATTCCCCTACCGGCCAAAACAGGAGGCAGAGGGAGGGGGAAGACTTGGTTGCCTGTACCCTCCACTTCGGCACCCGTTAGGAGCATTCCTCCTTCCAAAGGCAAACCGGGCGCTCACAAGAGTTGCAGTGCGTGGTCCTTTTTTGACACAGTTGCAGATGACATTTGCTTTGTCAAATGCAAGCTGTGTCATCAGAGAGTCAAAAGAGGGAGAAATGTCAGCAACCTCAATACCACAAATATGTGGAAACATGTGCGCACCAAGCACGAGTTGGAGTTGCATAGACACCCTCAAGACGTAGGCCAACGTACAGCACCACCTACCACCTCTTCAGTTCGTGTTGGGCCCTCTTCCTCCAGCTCACACACTGCTGGTTCGGCTTCCTCACAGGATCGCCAAGGAAGAACCTCTGCCACTGTTGTCCGGAGACCCTGTCAGATTCCACCCATAACAGCACGTTCCCATCCATCACAGCCATCGGTAGCACAGGCATGGGATAAAAGGCGCCCTTACTCGGCAAACCATCCCCGAGCACAGTCTCTGAATGCTGGCATTGCCAAACTTCTGGCAGTTGAAATGCTGTCATTCAGGCTGGTGGACACTGACACCTTCCGGGACTTAATGGCATTGGCAGTCACCCAATACAACGTGCCCAGCCGCTTTTATTTCAGCAGGCGAGCCGTCCCTGCCCTGCAGAAACATGTTGAGGGCAAAATAAAACATGCGCTACTAAACGCCGTTAGTAGCAAGGTCCACCTGACCACCGATGCGTGGACCAGTAACCATGGACAGGGACGATACCTTTCCCTCACTGCCCACTGGGTCAATGTTGTGGAGCCGGGTACGGATCTGGAGAGTGGCGCTGTACGTGTTCTTCCAACGCCACGGATTGCAGGACTCCAGTCTGTACACATAGACTCCTCCTCCTACTCAAGTTCCTCAGAAACAGCAGAGCAGGAGCCTGTTACGACCGATATGAGCACAGCCATGGCCAAACGTCAACAGGCTGTACTCAAATTAATTTCTTTGGGGAATCGAAGCCACACAGCGCAGGAGCTCTGGAATGCTATCAAGCTGGAGAGCGATGTGTGGTTTGGGCCAGCGAATCTCCAGCCGGGCTTGGTAGTGTGTGACAATGGCCGAAATCTGGTGGCAGCTCTTGGCCTAGGCAACCTCACACACATCCCATGTCTGGCACATGTTCTTAACTTGGTCGTGCAGAGCTTTCTGAGGGACTATCCGGATCTTGATGCACTGTTGCACAAGGTCCGCATAGAGTGCGCTCACTTGCGACGTTCCAGCACGGCAAGATCGCGCCTCGCTGCTCTGCAGCGACGATTTGGCCTTCCAGAACATCGCATCATATGTGACCTACCCACCCGGTGGAATTCAACGTTACATATGTTGGAGCGGTTGTGTGAGCAGCAGGCAGCAGTCATGGAGTACCAGCTGCATCAGGCGCAAACAAGTCGCACTGTGCGCCGTTCACACTTCAGCACCATTGAGTGGGCCTCTATGAAGGACATCTGCCTCGTTTTGCGTGCCTTCGATGAATCCACGCGGATGGCGAGTGCAGATGATGCACTAGTCAGCATGACTGTCCCCCTTATCTGCCTGCTTCAACAAACACTGCAAGCACTAAGGGATGAGGTTTCAGAAGAGGTGGAGGATGAGGAGTCCCAAATGCCATCTGCTTCTGGACAGTCTGCGCTACGTGTTTCCTCACAAAGGCCTAGGCAGGGGACACTTTGTGAGGAGGATGAGGAGGAGTCGATGGAGGAGGAAGACATCTCTCCAGAGGAGGGAGGTACACAAACCTCTACTCAGTATGTACAGCGAGGGTGGGGTGATGCAGAGCAGGTCGAGGTCACGCCTCAAACAGGGGACAGCGGTTCTTTGGCAGTTGGGAGTCTGCAGCACATGGTTGATTTCATGCTGCAGTGCCTGAGAAACGACCGCCGCATCGCCCACATTCTCGTCTCGGCTGATTATTGGGTGTACACCCTCCTAGATCCTCGCTACCGGGACAGCGTACAAAGGCTCATACCAACGTTGAACCGGGAGCGTAAAATGCGGGAGTACGAAGAGTCACTGGTGCAGTCCATAATGTTTTCCATTCCACCCGACAGCATTGTTGCAAGTGCTTTACAAAGCAGCTCTGTGCGTCGAGGCAGTGGAGGAAACTCTGCACAAAGAGGGAGCAGAGGCAGTGCCGCAGCACAAGGCAAGACCACTATGGCCCAAATGTGGCAAAGTTTTGTGTGTCCACCACAATTGTCTACACCATCAGCGACGCCTCGAGTCAGCAGGAGGCAACGCTTCCGTCAGATGGTGTCAGACTACATGTCTTGCCCTGTCGCTGTACTCCCAGATGGCTCTTCCCCCTTCAAGTTTTGGGTCTCTAAGCTGGATACATGGCCAGAGCTTAGCCAGTATGCATTGGAGGTGCTGGCTTGCCCTGCTGCCAGTGTATTATCGGAACGTGTCTTTAGTGCCGCAGGTGGTGTACTAACAGACCGTCGCACGCGACTATCTTCCGATAATGTTGACCGGCTGACTTTTCTGAAAATGAACAAGGCCTGGATCTCCAAAGACTTTGCCATTCCTCTTACAGACTAAATTAGTGGTTGGCAACTGTATCCAGGTCTGCTGGTGTGTTCATTTTTCTACCACCTGAACTATAATCCCTGTGCTTCAACACAGCCAGTTGTCGCTCAGATGTGTCGTCTGCACAGAGAAACACACTAGCTCCTGTGTTACTGGGGTTCAGTAATGCCAGCTGATCCCCTGCTGTGTGGACGGCAGAGTCACCAGCTCCATCAACATTCAAACCACTACTGATTTTTAACCGTGCCCAACTTAGGTCTCTGGCTCCACTGTCTCTACTATTTCCCCTGACCTCCAACCCCGCCATCTACATCTCTGAAGTGGCGTCAGCACAATCTACACTTGTTCCTGTGTTCCTGTGGCTCAGTCCCATCAGTTTATCCCCTGATGTGTGTCCGGCAAGGTCTCCTGCTCTGTCCACATTCCCATAACCAGTAGTGGGAATGAGGACAGAGCTGGCGAACTTGCCGGACAAACATCAGGGGATCAACTGATGGGACTGAGCACCAGTAACACAGGAACAAGTGTAGATTGTGCTGACGCCACTTCAGAGATGTAGCTGGCGGGGTTGGAGGCCAGGGTAAATAGTAGAGACAGTGGAGCCAGAGGCCTAAGTGGAGCATGGTTAGAATCAGTAGTAGTCCACAACCTCCATAAAAACCGCTGCCCATTGGCCTCTGCATGCGGCATGCGTAATCCTGGGCACCAACAGCGTCAGTTGGTGTTCAGAAGTGTCGTCTCCACAGAGCCAAACACATTCGTTCAAGTGTTAGTGGGGTTCAGCACTGCCAGCTGTTCCCCTGCTGTGGAGATGGCAAGTCTCCTGCTGCCTTCACCTGCCCAAATCCAGTAGGCCCCAGCCTGCTCCTCGCCTAATCCTGGGCTCCAACAGCGTCAGTTGGTGTTCAGAAGTGTCGTCTCCACAGAGCCAAACACATTCGTTCAAGTGTTAGTGGGGTTCAGCACTGCCAGCTGTTCCCCTGCTGTGGAGATGGCAAGTCTCCTGCTGCATTCACCTGCCAAAATCCAGTAGGCCCCAGCCTGCTCCTCGCCTAATCCTGGGCTCCAACAGCGTCAGTTGGTGTTCAGAAGTGTCGTCTCCACAGAGCCAAACACATTCGTTCAAGTGTTAGTGGGGTTCAGCACTGCCAGCTGTTCCCCTGCTGTGGAGATGGCAAGTCTCCTGCTGCCTTCACCTGCCAAAATCCAGTAGGCCCCAGCCTGCTCCTCGCCTAATCCTGGGCTCCAACAGCGTCAGTTGGTGTTCAGAAGTGTCGTCTCCACAGAACCAAACACATTCGTTCAAGTGTTAGTGGGGTTCAGCACTGCCAGCTGTTCCCCTGCTGTGGAGATGGCAAGTCTCCTGCTGCCTTCACCTGCCAAAATCCAGTAGGCCCCAGCCTGCTCCTCGCCTAATCCTGGGCTCCAACAGCGTCAGTTGGTGTTCAGAAGTGTCGTCTCCACAGAGCCAAACACATTCGTTCAAGTGTTAGTGGGGTTCAGCACTGCCAGCTGTTCCCCTGCTGTGGAGATGGCAAGTCTCCTGCTGCCTTCACCTGCCAAAATCCAGTAGGCCCCAGCCTGCTCCTCGCCTAATCCTGGGCTCCAACAGCGTCAGTTGGTGTTCAGAAGTGTCGTCTCCACAGAACCAAACACATTCGTTCAAGTGTTAGTGGGGTTCAGCACTGCCAGCTGTTCCCCTGCTGTGGAGATGGCAAGTCTCCTGCTGCCTTCACCTGCCAAAATCCAGTAGGCCCCAGCCTGCTCCTCGCCTAATCCTGGGCTCCAACAGCGTCAGTTGGTGTTCAGAAGTGTCGTCTCCACAGAACCAAACACATTCGTTCAAGTGTTAGTGGGGTTCAGCACTGCCAGCTGTTCCCCTGCTGTGGAGATGGCAAGTCTCCTGCTGCCTTCACCTGCCAAAATCCAGTAGGCCCCAGCCTGCTCCTCGCCTAATCCTGGGCTCCAACAGCGTCAGTTGGTGTTCAGAAGTGTCGTCTCCACAGAGCCAAACACATTCGTTCAAGTGTTAGTGGGGTTCAGCACTGCCAGCTGTTCCCCTGCTGTGGAGATGGCAAGTCTCCTGCTGCCTTCACCTGCCAAAATCCAGTAGGCCCCAGCCTGCTCCTCGCCTAATCCTGGGCTCCAACAGCGTCAGTTGGTGTTCAGAAGTGTCGTCTCCACAGAGCCAAACACATTCGTTCAAGTGTTAGTGGGGTTCAGCACTGCCAGCTGTTCCCCTGCTGTGGAGATGGCAAGTCTCCTGCTGCCTTCACCTGCCAAAATCCAGTAGGCCCCAGCCTGCTCCTCGCCTAATCCTGGGCTCCAACAGCGTCAGTTGGTGTTCAGAAGTGTCGTCTCCACAGAGCCAAACACGTTCGTTCAAGTGTTAGTGGGGTTCAGCACTGCCAGCTGTTCCCCTGCTGTGGAGATGGCAAGTCTCCTGCTGCATTCACCTGCCAAAATCCAGTAGGCCCCAGCCTGCTCCTCGCCTAATCCTGGGCTCCAACAGCGTCAGTTGGTGTTCAGAAGTGTCGTCTCCACAGAACCAAACACATTCGTTCAAGTGTTAGTGGGGTTCAGCACTGCCAGCTGTTCCCCTGCTGTGGAGATGGCAAGTCTCCTGCTGCCTTCACCTGCCAAAATCCAGTAGGCCCCAGCCTGCTCCTCGCCTAATCCTGGGCTCCAACAGCGTCAGTTGGTGTTCAGAAGTGTCGTCTCCACAGAGCCAAACACATTCGTTCAAGTGTTAGTGGGGTTCAGCACTGCCAGCTGTTCCCCTGCTGTGGAGATGGCAGTCTCTCCTGCTGTCTCCGCATTACAAAGACAGTAGGCCTCTGCCTACACCCTCCTATTTCCTGGGCTTCAACACAGCCAGTTGTAGTTCGGAAGTGCCGTCCACACGGAAAGAGATACTTGCTCCCGTGTCTCAGTGGGGTTCAGTAACGTCAGCTGATCCCCTGCTGTGTGGATGGCAGTCTCTCCTGCTGTAAACTCATTCAAAATACAGTAGGCCTCTGCCTACACCCTCCTATTTCCTGGGCTTCAACACAGCCAGTTGTAGTTCGGAAGTGCCGTCCACACGGAAAGAGACACTTGCTCCCGTGTCTCAGTGGGGTTCAGTAACGTCAGCTGATCCCCTGCTGTGTGGATGGCAGTCTCTCCTGCTGTAAACTCATTCAAAATACAGTAGGCCTCTGCCTACACCCTCCTATTTCCTGGGCTTCAACACAGCCAGTTGTAGTTCGGAAGTGCCGTCCACACGGAAAGAGATACTTGCTCCCGTGTCTCAGTGGGGTTCAGTAACGTCAGCTGATCCCCTGCTGTGTGGATGGCAGTCTCTCCTGCTGTCACCTCATTCAAAATTCAGTAGGCCTCTGCCTACACCCTCCTATTTCCTGGGCTTCAACACAGCCAGTTGTAGTTCGGAAGTGCCGTCCACACGGAAAGAGATACTTGCTCCCGTGTCTCAGTGGGGTTCAGTAACGTCAGCTGATCCCCTGCTGTGTGGATGGCAGTCTCTCCTGCTGTCACCTCATTCAAAATTCAGTAGGCCTCTGCCTACACCCTCCTATTTCCTGGGCTTCAACACAGCCAGTTGTAGTTCGGAAGTGCCGTCCACACGGAAAGAGACACTTGCTCCCGTGTCTCAGTGGGGTTCAGTAACGTCAGCTGATCCCCTGCTGTGTGGATGGCAGTCTCTCCTGCTGTCACCTCATTCAAAATTCAGTAGGCCTCTGCCTACACCCTCCTATTTCCTGGGCTTCAACACAGCCAGTTGTAGTTCGGAAGTGCCGTCCACACGGAAAGAGATACTTGCTCCCGTGTCTCAGTGGGGTTCAGTAACGTCAGCTGATCCCCTGCTGTGTGGATGGCAGTCTCTCCTGCTGTAAACTCATTCAAAATACAGTAGGCCTCTGCCTACACCCTCCTATTTCCTGGGCTTCAACACAGCCAGTTGTAGTTCGGAAGTGCCGTCCACACGGAAAGAGATACTTGCTCCCGTGTCTCAGTGGGGTTCAGTAACGTCAGCTGATCCCCTGCTTTGTGGATGGCAGTCTCTCCTGCTGTAAACTCATTCAAAATACAGTAGGCCTCTGCCTACACCCTCCTATTTCCTGGGCTTCAACACAGCCAGTTGTAGTTCGGAAGTGCCGTCCACACGGAAAGAGATACTTGCTCCCGTGTCTCAGTGGGGTTCAGTAATGTCAGCTGATCCCCTGCTGTGTGGATGGCAAAGTCTCCTGCTGCCTACACAGTCGTACCACTACTGATTTTTAACCGTGCTCCAATTAGGCCTGTGGCTCCACTGTCTCTCGTATTTCCCCTGTCCTCCAACCCTGCCAGTTACAGCTCCGAAGTGGCGTCTGCACAATCCACACTTGTTCCTGTGTTACAGGTGTTCAGTCCGATCAGTTAATCCCCTGATGTGTGTCCGGCAATGTCGCCTGCTCTGTCCACATTCCCATTATCGGAATGTGGACAGAGCAGGCGACATTGCCGGACACACATCAGGGGATTAACTGACCGGACTGAACACCTGTAACACAGGAACAAGTGTGGATTGTGCAGACGCCACTTCGGAGCTGTAACTGGCGGGGTTGGAGGACAGGGGAAATACGAAAATCAGTGAATCCACAGGCCTAAGTGGAGCTTGGTTCAAATTAGTAGTCTACAACCGATCTTAAAATTTCTTCAATGCAGCCTAAGCCTGCTCCGTGCTTGTCCCTGGGCTTCAACACAGCCAGTTGTTGCTCGGAAGTGCCGTCTTCACAGAGTAAAACACTAGCTCCTGTGTTTGTGGGGTTCAGTAACGTCAGCTGTTCCCCTGCTGTTTTGATGGCAATCTGTCCTGCTGCCTCCCAATTGACAGCACATCAGGCCTCAGCCTGCTAAGTGCTTGTCCTGGGCTCCAACATCGCCAGTTGCTGCTCATAACTGACTTTGGCACGGGTACTCCCTCCTGCCCAGCTTGGTTCCAGCCCTGCCTGCTGTTTCCGGGAAGTGTCAATGTCAGTTTGCCACCCCAAGTTGCCATGTCGTGTTGCGGTTGGGTTAGCCGAGGCTAGGGTGCCAGCAGTTTAGGTGCTTCCTATGTGGACTGCGGGTTCTGGTAAGAAAGGTTTGTTCCATAGTGCCAGTAGGACAAGCACCCCCTGTAGGACTGTGTGATTCGGTAACTGCGGCCAGCTTGCGGCATGCCAACTTTGCTTTTCAGGGGTAACTTCTGATACCCCTCCGGGTTCCAGCACCGTCAGCTGGTTCTCATCAGAGCCTTTGGCCTAGGTGCCTCCATCTCGGTATCCGAGTTCCAGCAACGTCTGCTGGTCCTTGGTAGTGCTTTGTAGCACAGGTACCTCCTGCTTAGTAACCGGGTTCCAGCACCGTCAGCTGGTCCTCGGTTGTGCCATTGGCTCTTATTCCTTCTGCTGCCCCTCCGGGTGCCAGCACTGTCAGCTGGTCCTCGCTATTTCCATTTGCTCTTGCAGCTTATGCTACCCCTCCGGGTTCCAGCACCGTCAGCTGGTTCTCGTCAGAGCCTTTGGCCTAGGTGCCTCCATCTCGGTATCCGAGTTCCGGCAACGTCTGCTGGTCCTTGGTAGTGCTTTGTAGCACAGGTACCTCCTGCTTAGTAACCGGGTTCCAGCACCGTCAGCTGGTCCTCGGTTGTGCCATTGGCTCTTATTCCTTCTGCTGCCCCTCCGGGTGCCAGCACTGTCAGCTGGTCCTCGCTATTTCCATTTGCTCTTGCAGCTTATGCTACCCCTCCGGGTTCCAGCACCGTCAGCTGGTTCTCGTCAGAGCGTTTGGCCTAGGTGCCTCCATCTCGGTATCCGAGTTCCGGCAACGTCTGCTGGTCCTTGGTAGTGCTTTGTAGCACAGGTACCTCCTGCTTAGTAACCGGGTTCCAGCACCGTCAGCTGGTCCTCGGTAGTGCCATTGGCTCTTGTTCCTTCTGCTGCCCCTCCGGGTGCCAGTACCGTCAGCTGGTTCAAGAGGACAAAGAACAGGAAGACAACCACCAAGATGCAGAACAACAAGAGAGAGAAGACAAAGAAGCATAAAAAAAACAAAGCAGAAGAACATTAAGCATAAGACTAATACTCTGAGCAAATGATATTATCTTATTTATAAGCAGAAGAAGACTAAGCAGTGTATGGGGGTGAGTCCGTTCCTCCTCGTGGTGCCCCTGGAAAAGGCCTGCTTCTGCAGGCCAAACTGAACGCGGACAAATCCTGTTGTAAATCTTTTGTGACAGGCAGAACGGAAGGTGTAAACTTCTAACTTTTCTAGATAACAACTACAGGAATGCCTGACACAAACAAGAATATGATGAAGAAGAATAGGAAGAAGATGAAGAAGCTGAATATGTAGAATAATAATTGTTGAATAAGAAGAATATGAAGAATGTAAGAAAAGGAAGAAGAAGAAGAAGAAGAAGAAGAAGAAGAAGAAGAAGAAGAAGAAGAAGAAGAAGAAGAATGTAAAAAAAGGAAGTAGAAGAAGAAGAAGAAGAATGTAAAAAAAGGAATAAGAAGAAGAATGTAAAAAAAGGAAGTAGAAGAAGAAGAAGAAGAATGTAAAAAAAGGAAGTAGAAGAAGAAGAAGAAGAATGTAAAAAAAGGAAGTAGAAGAAGAAGACATACATGTCTGGCAAAATATAAATGAGGCTAACATAGTCAATATCTTTGTAACTCCTAACATCTTTAAAAAAAAAAGTTTAATTCCTGCTATTCCATTTGATTGGGCTAAACCTCTATGGCTTTAATGTCTCCTCCACCTCCCACAATACATTCTACATTATTCTTAGTTGTTTTTCTTCATGTAGAATTAACCTACAAGGAAAGAAAGGTTTTTTTTTAATTCCGATATTTTGGCCCCATTGACTTGCATTGGTTCCCGGTATCGGAATCGGCGATACCGATACTTTTTTTTAAGATCGGCCGATCCATTCCGATCCGATATTTTCAAGTATCGGCTGGTATCGCTCAACTCTAGTCATGTGTTTATATGCATTTACATTTTGCATACACATTAATTTACTTTTTCAGCTCAGCTAGTTTCTCAATTTATCACATATTATAGCCCATGTTTATTTTTCAGCCGTTGAGCCCACTGATGTTTTGCAGCTCATCTGGCCAGTAATACTAAGGGTCAACATCTTTATGAATTTATTACATTGATATCACAGCAGTGTTCATCACTTGAGTGATGTTTGCTTTTCTTGACATTTTCATAAAATTCTGATGACAAGAATAGGAAAAAATGCATACAAACACATGCGTACAAAGGGTAGGGGTTTCATAATGAGTCATTCGCCTGAGACATACATACGTGTATACAACTCACTCCACATGGTTTATACTAGCGCACGGCCGTGCGATCCTTTTATAACCGCAGCCTTCTGGGACCTTCCTGATGGCTCAATCCAAGCTGCTTGAGGACCGGAGCATGTGGCCTCCGACCTCCAATGAGAGGTTGTCTGTTGTAACTCATCCATTACTCTTCCCTAGAAACAGGCTTCTTGATCAGAATGGATTTGTTGCGGGCATCCATAGACCTGGATGAAATTTTTACAGATGGCGTGTGCATCGGACTCGACCGTTTGATTCTGGGTGGGCGTCACAACCGCAAACATCATGAAGTGATCTACCATCACTAGGCAGTGGTCGTATCCTTGGTGTGCTGGCCCGATGGTCAAGTAGTCAATGGTCAACAGCTCCAAGGGGGGCTGATGTCACTATAGTTTGTGTAGGAGCTCTTTGTTCTGGGGATTTGGCCAACTCACATGCCCGACAGATTCTACAAGCCTCTTCAACCACTGATTTTAACCGAGGGTGGTAGACAAACTGCTGTAGCCACTGGAAAGTTTTTTCAAGACCGAAGTGAGCTGCTTTTTTGTGAGCCTCAGTGGCCACTGTAGACAGCACTGTCTCCAGAATCACCACCTACCAGGAGGCTCCCAACTCTTTTTGCAGTTGAACCTTCCAATATAACAGCCCGTTTCTCATCTGGAGGTTCTCCCACTGCCTGAGTATCTTCAGTGCTTCTGGAGTCAGAGTACTCCGCTGTTCTTGACTTGGCAACTTCTTCAGTGTCACCCATTATCTAAACAGAGCCAGTTCATGGTCTTCCTACTGCAACCGTACCCACTCATCCCGAGATCTTCCCAACACTTCTTCATGGTTGGGTGTCCATATCTGGTCCAGCATGGCCGCCACCATCCCAACGGTCTTCCGGAACAGAGGAACCTCCTCCTCCTCCTAAAGTATGTCATCTTTACTCTTTCCAGGGGCGATATGGCTTGCTTTGGATAGGGCGTTGGCGTGGGTATTCTCTGCCCCCCTCCTGTAAGCGATTCTATATTGAAACTTCACCATCCGGGCCACCCAGTGGTGTTCCAGGGCCCCTAACTTAGCATTCTTCAGATGCGCTAATGGATTGTTATCATTGTGCACCAACACCTCTGAGCTGGACAAGTATTCTGCAAATCTCTCCATCATAGCCCACACCAACGCCAGCAATTCCTGCTTAAAGGAACTGTAGTTGTCTGGGTTGCGCTTGGAATCGTGAAGGGACCGACTAGAATAGGCATACACCCTCTCTTTCCCATCCTGCACCTGTGACAACACAGCCCCAAGTCCATGTAAGCTTCCGTTGGTGTGGAAAATGAATGGTACAGAGAATTCTGCATATGCCAGTACCAGAGCGTCGGTCAGCGCCTTCTTCAAGTCACAAAAATCCTTCTCCTGCCTTTCCTCCCAACGGATGGATCGACCCTTTGCATTCTGGGGAACCCCTTTCAGAAGCTTGAGCAGAGGTTGCACCACACGAGAAAAGTTCTTCACGAAGCGACGATAGTACCCCGTCAGTCCCAGGAATGCTCGGACATCTTTTATGGTTTCCGGGGTGGGCCAATCCTGAATTACCGTGATTTTCTCCCATGATGGCTGCACTCCTTCGGCTGAAATGACATGACCTAGGTACTCGATCTGGGTCCAGATCAAGTGGCACTTCTGGGGTTTCACCTTCATTCCATACTTCTGCAGATGGCTCAGCACTTGCTCTAATCTCTGCAGGTGATCTTCAAAAGAGGCAGCGCATACTATGATGTCATCCAGGTAAATGAGTGTGGCCTCAAAGTTCAAATCACCTAGGCACCTCTCCATCGATCGATGGAACGTACCGAGGGCATTGGCCAGGCCAAATGGCATCCTGTTGAATTCAAAGAGGTCCATAGGTAGTATAAAGGCCGTTTTCACCCAGTCCTTCTCTGACATGGGCACTTGCCAGTAGCCACTGGCGAGATAGAGTGTCAAGAAGAATTTGGCTTTCCCCAATGCAGACAGAGATTCCTCAATACGGGGCAAAGGGTATGAGTCCCTCACGGTGCAGACGTTGAAGTTACGGTAATCCACACAGAACCTCAGTGTCCTGTCTTTCTTTTGCACCAGCACAATGGGAGCTGCCCAGGGACTTTGGCTCTCTCTGATGGTGCCCACCTGTAGCATCTGTCCGAGCATCTCCCTTACTTCCTGATATAACTGAGGGGGAATTTGCTGATAACGTTCTCAAATACTTGCTGTATCTCCCGTTGGTATCTCGTGAGTAATCGCTGTAGTGCAGCCAAAGTCATCATCATGATTCACAAACACGGATTGGAATCGCCCCAGTAACGCTTCCACTTGTTGTACCTGGGTAGGTGTGAGTTCAGATAGTTCGGCGCGCATCTGTTCCAGTATGCGCTGACCCTCCTGGATGTATTGAGGTTCGGTTGTCGGTGAAGTGGCAACCTTTACCGACCTCGGGTCTTCTGGATTTACTGCCAAGTGGATGATCTGGGGCGGTATCATTTCTTCGGGCATGCCCACTACCCGCGCCACTTCACCCCTATGTGGAACGAAAATTTCCTGATCTGTCAAATTTATGCAGCGTACAAGCACCGTCCTTTCACATACCAGGGCCAGTATTCGGGCCACCAAGAGTCCTGCAGACAATTGTTCAGTTACAGAGGATTCCAGCTATACTTCTAATCCCTCCAACAGGGCATGTGCTCGGACAGGCAAGGTCAGTACGGTATGTCCTGGTGGTAGGGTAAGTTTAGTGGAGGTCGGCACAACCACTTTTCCTAACATTTCCCTGTGACTAGAGGCCTCCGGGACTCGAGCTGCATGAATTAGCTGTTGAAACACTTGTCGTTGGGGTGTATGCGGACTCCACTGTTTCAGAGACAAATGAGAAGGTTCATCGATGAGCAATTTTCCGAACTCTTTCAAGATATTCATCCCCTGGGTGATGGTATGACCGTGGCTGGCCTCCCTCAGGGTCAGCCCTATACCCTTCCTTCCAAGATCTTTCACGCACAAGGAGACCTGCATCCACACCACCCATGCGACCGGGATGGGCAAGTGGTTTGCTGCTGTCAGTTTTACCACCGGGCCCCGCTGAAGCCAGAGAGTCTCTGGGAAGTGTCGGCGAAATTACGCTTCAGACATCATGGTTGCTTGAGATCCAGTATCCACCAGACAACGCAAGGCCCGACCATCAAACTCGGCCCAGACCAGCGGGCACGTAGACACCAGATTTGTGTGACTTTCATTACTCCTTCCTTTCCATTCTGGCTCTGGCCAATGTCCTCCAGGCTCGGAGCCCTCTAGTTTAACGGACGGCATGGCCGGGGCCCGTTCCACCATGGACATCCCGTAGCCTTATGTCCTACTTCTCCACAGTTATAGCAAGTGAAGGGCCTCTGTTGGTGGAACCTTCTGGCATCGTTACGGGCATCTGCTTCACCTTGGCCCCAGGCTGCGTACTGACTACCTTCAACTTTCTCCTTCACCTGGGCCAATTCCCCTTTAATATTCAAAAGCTGCTTTCTCATCTCTTCATACCATTGGGGTTCAGAAACTATCTTCACTGCTGCTTCACCACTCTGGACCTTCCCTACCGGGATCGTCACCCCATGCTCCTGTTCATGTAAGTGGGCCTCTTTTCCTATGTCAACAAAAGTGATACGAGCGTCTGCCCGCACCCGCTCTCTCAGGGTCTGGTTGGTCAGGGCGTCCCGCAGGCCGGTCAACAAGTCACGCAACACGACATCTGTTGGCCCTATCCCTACTCCGTTCTTTCTAGCAATGGCGGTGTGTAACTCTTGCAGCGCATTCATATACTGCGTAACTGTCTCCTCCTCTCTTTGCATGTGGCTAAACAGGCTAGTCCTAAGTTCATCCCTGATGAAGGAAACCATGTTTTTTCCGAAACTAGTCGGAGAGGAATTGGTCCACTGCGCTCCCTGTAATCTATCACGTAACCGGTGACATCACGAAGGTCCTGTTGGCTCATCTCATGCCACAGCTTCACATCGTGCACACTGCACGCTGGCCCGCCGCTGAAAGAGGGGAGCGTGGAGTGTCTGTCATCGGCCGGGAAAGCACTCCTGAAGAGCCGTGGTATTAAACCACGTTTATCTGGCAAATATCATTCAATCTGACTTGATACCAAGATATACAGTGCTATTTACTGGTCCTCTGGAGTCCAGACATCCACTCAGATTACACCTTAAGGTAATAACTACCTATCTTGGAGCAATCCAATTAATTTGCTGATATAACTGAGGGGGAATTTGCTGATAACGTTCTCAAATGCTTGCTGTATCTCCCGTTGGTATCTCGTGAGTAATCGCTGTAGTGCAGCCAAAGTCATCATCATGATTCACAAACACGGATTGGAATCGCCCCAGTAACGCTTCCACTTGTTGTACCTGGGTAGGTGTGAGTTCAAATAGTTCGGCGCGCATCTGTTCCAGTATGCGCTGACCCTCCTGGATGTATTGAGGTTCGGTTGTCGGTGAAGTGGCAACCTTTACCGACCTCGGGTCTTCTGGATTTACTGCCAAGTGGATGATCTGGGGCGGTATCATTTCTTCGGGCATGCCCACTACCCGCGCCACTTCACCCCTATGTGGAACGAAAATTTCCTGATCTGTCAAATTTATGCAGCGTACAAGCACCGCCCTTTCACATACCAGGGCCAGTATTCGGGCCACCAAGAGTCCTGCAGACAATTGTTCAGTTACAGAGTATTCCAGCTATACTTCTACTCCCTCCAACAGGGCATGTGCTCGGACAGGCAAGGTCAGTACGGTATGTCCTGGTGGTAGGGTAAGTTTAGTGGAGGTCGGCACAACCACTTTTCCTAACATTTCCCTGTGACTAGAGGCCTCCGGGACTCGAGCTGCATGAATTAGCTGTTGAAACACTTGTCGTTGGGGTGTATGCGGACTCCACTGTTTCAGAGACAAATGAGAAGGTTCATCGATGAGCAATTTTCCGAACTCTTTCAAGATATTCATCCCCTGGGTGATGGTATGACCGTGGCTGGCCTCCCTCATGGTCAGCCCTATACCCTTCCTTCCAAGATCTTTCACGCACAAGGAGACCTGCATCCACACCACCCATGCGACCGGGATGGGCAAGTGGTTTGCTGCTGTCAGTTTTACCACCGGGCCCCGCTGAAGCCAGAGAGTCTCTGGGAAGTGTCGGCGAAATTACGCTTCAGACATCATGGTTGCTTGAGATCCAGTATCCACCAGACAACGCAAGGCCCGACCATCAAACTCGGCCCAGACCAGCGGGCACGTAGACACCAGATTTGTGTGACATTCATTACTCCTTCCTTTCCATTCTGGCTCTGGCCAATGTCCTCCAGGCTCGGAGCCCTCTAGTTTAATGGACGGCATGGCCGGGGCCCGTTCCACCATGGACATCCCGTAGCCTTATGTCCTACTTCTCCACAGTTATAGCAAGTGAAGGGCCTCTGTTGGTGGAACCTTCTGGCATCGTTACGGGCATCTGCTTCACCTTGGCCCCAGGCTGCGTACTGACTACCTTCAACTTTCTCCTTCACCTGGGCCAATTCCCCTTTAATATTCAAAAGCTGCTTTCTCATCTCTTCATACCATTGGGGTTCAGAAACTATCTTCACTGCTGCTTCACCACTCTGGACCTTCCCTACCGGGATCGTCACCCCATGCTCCTGTTCATGTAAGTGGGCCTCTTTTCCTATGTCAACAAAAGTGATACGAGCGTCTGCCCGCACCCGCTCTCTCAGGGTCTGGTTGGTCAGGGCGTCCCGCAGGCCGGTCAACAAGTCACGCAACACGACATCTGTTGGCCCTATCCCTACTCCGTTCTTTCTAGCAATGGCGGTGTGTAACTCTTGCAGCGCATTCATATACTGCGTAACTGTCTCCTCCTCTCTTTGCATGTGGCTAAACAGGCTAGTCCTAAGTTCATCCCTGATGAAGGAAACCATGTTTTTTCCGAAACTAGTCGGAGAGGAATTGGTCCACTGCGCTCCCTGTAATCTATCACGTGACCGGTGACATCACGAAGGTCCTGTTGGCTCATCTCATGCCACAGCTTCACATCGTGCACACTGCACGCTGGCCCGCCGCTGGAAGAGGGGAGCGTGGAGTGTCTGTCATCGGCCGGGAAAGCACTCCTGAAGAGCCGTGGTATTAAACCACGTTTATCTGGCAAATATCATTCAATCTGACTTGATACCAAGATATACAGCGCTATTTACTGGTCCTCTGGAGTCCAGACATCCACTCAGATTACACCTTAAGGTAATAACTACCTATCTTGGAGCAATCCAATTAATTTGTGTGTATTTTTTAGTTCACTACAAGCTAAAGGGGTTCATTATTAAGCCCAAATTTTAATTATTTATTTATATTTTATTGATCACATTGGTGGTGTGTGTTCCTAATTTGTAGCAAGTGTTCCTCTCTTTTTTCTACAGTTAGTAGCGCCACCTACAGTCTATACTAGTCCTAAGTTCGCCTATGTCGGTGGGATCCCCATGGGTCGCTTCTAAGATTTGTAGTACTTTGGTAAGCATTTCATGGTCTAAGGGGGTACACAACATCACCGAGTCTCTAGTCTCTCCATCCAAAGCCATAATGGCCACCTCGGCCTTGAGCTCGGAGGTCATAGGGTGTATTCTCATCATATCCCTCATGCACTCTGTCCAACTCCACAACATAGTATTGGACCCCGTAAATTTAGGAAAGTTACTCAGCATGGCCCCCAGGGAGGTACTGGTTCTGGGCCCAACTACCTGTTCTGCCGCCTCTGTGCTATTAGAATGCATCCTGCCGACTACGCCAAAATGTAATGGCTGAAAGTAAGGTTCATTGGATGCAGTGAAGAGCCCGAGGCAGAGAAGGGGTTAACAGGATTTACTAGAACAGGTTATTGTCGTACAAGGTATACTGCGCACAGGGAGATGAAATCAACAGCAGCAACAACAGGATTTGAACAATAACACAATATTTGGGGAAAAAGGTGTACAAAAAAGATAACTTATCGCTTGCAGTTCTTGTTGGGGGAGGGTTGGAATATCTCCCGCCGGCATCATAAATCGTGGACAATGTCTCTGGCTTTGTTGATTCCTCTGGAATGGCGCAGAACACATACAGCATGCATGCTCGCAGGCTGTGGCAGCGTGTGAACCTCTGAAGTGTTCGCTGAGAACGGAGTAAGTAATATTATCTCTCATTATTATCTCTCATTTTTTTTCATTAAACAGTTTTTTTGGTAGAGGAGTCACAAGACATGCTCAGGTGAAGGGGAGGAGTTATTATTGACACATGTGTTTTATTTGCATTACCTGTATTCTGAGCATAGGACCTGTTGAAGCGTATTGAGCGCGAAACGGCTGTTGTCCGTCTTCCAGCACATTGCTCCCGTGCCTATGCCGATGCCTTGTGTATGTGAAATAAAGTGATTTGATTCACGTGAACGGTGAGTGCCATCCTATTTTTTCTTTCTCTTCACAATGAAATGTTCTGTTTTTTCAATATGGGATTGAGCACCCGTTCCAAGTGGGATTAAGGAGTTTTTTTATTAATGTGAAAAATATATGTGCAGACATCCAGGGTATTTTTCCACACAACGGTGCCGGATATCTATTTTCTCAATTTGTGGACAGTTATATATACTTCTTATCCGTGAGCACGTTTAGTGTTTTTACCCATGTGCACATTCGCATAGTGAAAATATTTTTTCACTAGGTTCCTGTTGAAAATGGAGCCAAACACCTTCCCTTTATCAAATGGCATACTGGCAGGCCGGGAGAATGTAGACTCTTACTTCCTTGAATGTGAGAAGTCAGATGACATTTTTTCTTACAGCACTAAGACATTGGAATTTAAATTGCAAGAAATAGCCGAACGAGAAATCAACCTTTTCTGGACGAATAATTCTTTACAATCGTATATAGACTGCGGCAGAGTTCCGTGTGGACTGAAAGTTTTAAACCTATGGGCCAGTTTCAGGTTAATGTTAAATTTTCTGAAGAGTGGAATCGGATTCTATTTAAGTGTTCACAAGATCTCTTGAACTTAGTTTTACAACAGAATATTTCCAATTATGAACAGGTGAAAGTTGATCTGGACAAAACTAAGGAGGAATTAAAAACCAGATTGACAGAACAGCAATGGTCGACTTTGAACAAAAAATTGGATAATAAATTAGTGATTTTGCAGACTGAGATCAAACAAAGAAAGAGAGATCAATTTATTCGAGATAAGCATGATTTTGAAAATAATCAGGTTTTTTCATGGAATAAGAATAAATCTTCTCAGTTTAATCCTCGTTTCAAGAAAATATACCCTAAAAGGGAAAGAGTTAAAACACGATATAACAGAAAGGATTACTTAACCACGGACTCAGATTCTAGCGCTAATGAAGAAACCATTCATCCTTCATGTCCAGGTGATATGAGGAGTAATTTTGCATCTACCCCTCTCCCTTTAGACACCGAATCCGCAGAGGAAAGAGGAGGCCCAAGCGGCAACCAACGGAAGCGAAAACAAGTATCTTGGAAAACGTAACAGAAATTAACCCTGCAAGTGTTTCGGTCGTCAATTTAACCGATCGTATTTTGGCGAAAAGACATTTTGCGGTATTATCCAAGGGTCTGAATTATTGTGTACCTCAGGACTTTGACATGGTTGAATTCCAAATAGACCTGTTCAAAGCCCTGAGGAAAATCCATTTGCATAAATCATTTGTGTCCAATGTTTCTTCTGAAGTTAATATTTGTCCTGGTGAGATTCCCTGCACCATTGGTCCTTTGGGATTTACGGCAGGCAGCGGATCATTAGCAGATATCAGAGATGATGCTTTGGCTCTATTGGATATTAATCCAGAGCCAAGGCATAGTGCAGTGACACCTAATACATATGATCCGTTTCAGGGAGGGTGCAGTTCATCTTACATGCCTCCCATCTCCCCAGGCAATGTTGTAGATTTGTTCGGCATGAAAGTAGTTAAAGATTTAGAAGCACAAATATACCAGAAACAAACCTCTAATCTGACAATAGACGAAAGACAGGCAATTAAAGAAATACAGGAATGGTCGGATGTAATTGTACGCTCCACTGACAAGGGAGGAAACGTAGTTTTATTAAAAAAAGATTGTTACATTATGGAAGCGAATAGACAACTATCTGATTCTTCGACCTATTCCAAACTAAAAAGTGATCCAACGAATAGGCATAAAGAAGAATTACGATCCTTTCTAAAAAAAACAGGTGGAGGGTAATGTGCTGTCTAAATGGAAAGCTGAAAAATTATTTTCTGAGTATCCACGGAAGGCTCATTGGTTTCACATCCCGAAATTACACAAGTCTGGTTCTAATCCCCCTGGCCGCCCCATAGTGTCGGGGATAGGATCCCTCACTGAGCCCCTATCCCAATATATAGATTGGTTACTGCGACCCCTTCTAAAAGAGATTCCTTCCTACATTAAAGACTCTAAAGATTTTGTTGCGGTGATAATGGAAATTTGTTGGCAGGAAAATTTTCAGATGGCCTCTATAGATGTTGAAAGCTTGTATACCAGACTCCCCCACGAAAGTGGGGTCGATTCAGTAAGACAGGTTTTGCAGAGCTCTGGAAAGATCCAGAGACCATTAATTTTATTACTGATGGTCTTAAATTTTTTCTTACCCACAATTTGTTTCAATTTGACAATAGTTGGTGTAGGCAGATAGAAGGCACATCGCTTGTACATTTGCTAATCTATTTTTAGCGGTCTTAGAAGAAAAAGTGATGTATGCAACTACTAATCCTTTTTTGAAACATATAAAACTTTTCATCCGTTATGTGGACGATATTTTTATAGTTTGGGATGGATCCAGAACAGATTTTGATTCATTTGTGGAATTTCTGAATTTGCATAATTGTATGAACATGAAATTTACATCTCATTTTGGGGGTTCCCAGATAGATTTTTTGGATGTCAGATTATCATTGGAAAGTGGAATTTTGCGCACGGAAATTTTTCGCAAACCGTCAGCAACTAATTCTCTCTTGCATTATAATGGTGCACACCCTTATTATGTCAAAAATTCCCTACCTTTCAGTCAATTTCTTAGACTTAAAAAATTCATTAGCCATGAGGAGGGTTTTCGCAAACAAGCAGGTGAACTACACAGCAGATTCAGACAGAGAGGTTACCCTGTGTCAATTTTAGACTCAGCTATATCAAGGGTTAATGATTTAGCGATCACTAATAATCAGAGCAGAAAGCAAAAAGAAAAACGTTTTGTGTTTAGTTTTACCTTTATCTCTATGGACAGACATATTAGAACTGTAATCAGACAGAACTGGCATCATTTGGAAGGTGATAGAGATTTATTGGATGTAGTCGGCAGAGGTCCCCTGTTTGCAAGTAAACGGAGCACTAATCTCCGAGATTTGCTGGTAAAAAATAGATATTAGGATAAACGGAACAATTGGTCGGAATCCAGTAGTCCAGTAGGGAACTACAAGTGCAAGAATTGTCCTTGGTGCCCCTTTAAGCTGAGTGGAAAAACTGTAAAAATGGGATCTGTGTATCACGAGGTAAAAGAATTTATCTCATGTAAAACTGCCTTTGTGGTTTATGTCCTATTTTGCCCATGCGGTTTTTTCTACATTGGCAAAACAATTCGGCCTCCTTACATCAGGTTTAGAGAACATTTTAATTCAATTACCACAGGAAAAGGAGTCCCTAGACTTATAGAACACATGAGGAAAATCCATGGTGGAAATGCGGAGGCCCTGCGTTTTGCTGGTATTGAAAGAGTTTCTGCACCGCAATATGGAGGGAATCATGATAAGCGTCTTTTGCAGGTTGAAGCTAGATGGATTCTCCGCACTAAAGCCACAGGTCCATTAGGGTTAAATGAAAAGGTAGATATGGCTGTATTCCTTTGAATATTTAATATAGGGGGCAAGAAAAAAAAAAAAATTAAGAGGTTTTTTTTTTTAATTGTATTATGGTGCTGTAGAGGGAAATGTTTTTTATCTTCTTGTTTTTTTGTTTTTTGTTTTTTTTCATTGAACAGTTTTTTTGGTAGAGGAGTCACAAGACATGCTCAGGTGAAGGGGAGGAGTTATTATTCACACATGTGTTTTATTTGCATTACCTGTATTCTGAGCATAGGACCTGTTGAAGCGTATTGAGCGCGAAACGGCTGTTGTCCGTCTTCCAGCACATTGCTCCCGTGCCTATGCCGATGCCTTGTGTATGTGAAATAAAGTGATTTGATTCACATGAACGGTGAGTGCCATCCTATTTTTTCTTTCTCTTCACATTGAAATGTTCTGTTTTTTCAATATGGGATTGAGCACCCGTTCCAAGTGGGATTAAGGTGTTTTTTTTGTTAATGTGAAAAATATATGTGCAGACATCCAGGGTATTTTTCCACACAACGGTGCCGGATATCTATTTTCTCAATTTGTGGACAGTAATATTATCTCTCACGGAGAGCGGGAAGGAGACTTCCAGTAAGGGAAAGTCCGGGGAGAGCTCAGTAAGGACACAGTCAGTTGGCAAGTCAAACCGATGGGGGATAGATGATGAGGAGTTAGTAGTCGGAGTAGTGGGGAAGAAGTCAACTTTCTCCTTGTTCTTCTGTCACCTTCCCGCCATATCTCCCGTGTTCCCTCGCTCAGCCAGTTTTATCTCTCCCACACCCTCTGCTGTCCAGTGTAAAGGTCATCCCTCCCAAAAGAATCGTCCCCGGCAACAGTGGTGACAGTCCAGATAGTTCCGGCCTAAAAGTGTACCGGGAACAGCTGACTCTGTCCTGGCTCATCTTTTTACACCTATTTAAGAGGGTGAAGATGGACTCTAGCCACCCTTATGCAGGTCTGGCTATTATTAATATACTGGGCTTGATGCACCTGTGATTTTGTACTTTTTTTGCGCTGTATATATATTTTTATATGCCATTGTGTTTTATTATCAGGCCATACCATTGTTGGGGGAAGATGATGACCTGTGAATTTTGAGTGTTTCTAGCCCTCACATGGACTGTGAAGATTTCGTTATGTATTCATTTTCCAGAAATGCATTCAATGTGAGCTCTGGGGCTATGAGAAATGGCTGGGGATATTAATGCTGAAGCAGCTCGGGAATTAAAGTCTGTCTGTCGTCTATTAGACCATCAGAGACTTGGCAAACAGAGGGAGGAACAGTCAGAAGTCAATTAGGGATCGGGTCTTCTCCTGGATATTGTCAGTTCCAGAGGCCCCTTAAGGGTCCCGTTACACATTGCGACGCACCAGCGATATGACCTGGTCAGCATCTCTGGTGTGTCACTACATGATCGCTGGTGAGATGTCAAATAGGCAGACTCACCAGAGATCCAGAGATCTGGACCAGCGAGGACGCGGGTAACTAAGCGAGCGCATCGCTTAGTTACCCGCTGTGTACCCTGGATACCAGCGTGCTCGCGCTTTGAGCTGGTATCCAAGGTAAACAGCGGGTAACTAAGCGATGCGCACGCTTAGTTACGCAATCTTTACCTTGGATACTAAGCGTGCGCAGCGCTTAATTACTCGCTGTTTACCTTGGATACCAGCTTACAGCGCGAGCACGCTGGTATCCAGGGTATACAGCGGGTAACTAAGCGACGCGCACGCTTAGTTACGCGCTCTTTACCTTGGATACCAGCTCCCAGCATCTGCTTACAGCGCTTGGAGCTCGCTGATCGATGGTCTCCCGCTGCCACACACACACACGTAGCGATGCGTGCTGGCCAGCGGGAGACCAATGATCAAAAAATGGCCCAGGACACTCCTGCAGGACACTCCGGCGGGAGGGGGGGTGATCGCTGATAGGTGTCACACACAGCGAGATCACCGCTGAGGTCGCTGTTGCATCACAAAACTTGTGACTCAGCAGCGATCTCGCTAGCAGTCTCGCTTAGTTTGACGGGGGCTTAAGAGGTGCAAAAAGTGTGTGTTTTGAACTGTGTGGTTCTCTAGGTTATAGAGGGAAGATTCCCTCTGTGACTGTACAGGGTGTAGGAGGCTGGCCACACATAAAGTAGAGGAGGAGACAGAGGAACTCACTGAGAGGAAATACTGTGGGGGCTGCCTTAAGGAACATCTGTAAGCAGGTTTTTGCTATTTACTCTGAAAGCAGCATATTGTAGGGATAGATACCCTAATTCCAGCAATGTGTCACTTATTACTGTGTTGCTGTTTCAATAAAATCAGTGTTTTATCTTCAGAAGATTATCCCTACAGGACTAGTGCCTCTTAGCCAACAGCTCTGTGTAACCCTGACCCCACCACTGATTAGCAGCTTTCTGTCAACGTACAATGTGCGCAAAAAGCTGCCAATCAGTGGTGTGGGCGGGGTTATACAGGGCTCAGCATTCAGAGAACTGCTAGATCTGCAGCAAGGAAAGCAGTGATTGTATCAAAATGACAGCAAGCAGACCAACAAGTAAGACATTGCTTCAATTAGGGTCTGAGCCCCTACATCATAGTTGCTCTCAGATTGCCCAGCAAAAACCTGCTGACAAATTCCATTTAATTAGCTGGAACAGCCAATCTCTGGGTGAGTACAAGTGTGTGCCACCTGAATTAACTACCATATCAAAAGCCAGGCGACGAAACCAGTAAGGGGTCATGCAGACGTCTGTGTAAATTGGTCTGATCTCGGACCACAGTGCATAGACTGGTGGCGGCTCGCCCGACCCGGATCGTGTAGTAGATTCTTGTATTTCTATGAGGCTGTCACGTTCAGAGGAGAGCCGCATCCAATCCATGCTTTGTAGTCCGAGATAGGACTGATTTGAATGGACATCTGCATGAGCCCAAAGCAACAATTAGACATCTGCACCTGAAGTAGCCATAGACAGAGAAAAGCCACTAGTGATTCAGAAGTGCAAAGTCCAAAAGTGCAAGATGAGTGGTGACGACAGGTGATTGCTTGGGACAGAGTGAGTTATCATCAATGGTGACATGAGCTCTGTTATGCCAGGAAAGGAGTAGAGACCAGAGACTATACAAAATTGTGGACAAAGGTCTACTGTTGTGTATCATTTAACGTAAAAGTGCCTTCATATTGGACGTCAGTAAATAAAACCACATTCAGCTCTTCCTATTATTACTAATAATAACTAGTGTTGAGCTTTCCGATACCGCAAGTATCGGGTATCGGCCGATATTAGCTGTATCGGAATTCTGATACTGACTTCCGATACTTTTTTCATATCGGGTACAGGAATCGGAAGTTCCCATAATGCTATCAGCCCGCTCACTTTGATTCAGCCAGTGGGAATCCTCAGAAGTGTGGGCACATCCTGTTAGGCATGTAGGCATGTTAACTATTGGCATGGCTGTGATTGGCTGCTGAAATGATGTCATGATGCACTATAAAAGCCACCGCCGCCGCCATTTCTGGTCACTCTGCTGTGAATTCAGTTAGGGACAGGCTGTTGTTGAAGACTGTGAGGGACAGTTAGAAATAGCGATTCTCAAAACAATATTGTGCTTTAACCAGGCTACATAAACCACCACTGTAGCTTCCTTTTCCCTAGCAGCAGTGTTCACAGCTGTCTGCAAGGGCTGTGTGAGTCCAGCTCACGCTGTGGAGTGGGTCCTTCAGCCACGTCTGGTTGTAAGCCGCCCCGCGTGCCTCACTGCTGCCTCATACATATTTTTCTTATGGAGCTGCTTATTTTTCAAAAATTCTATCAAGTGTGTTTCCATCCGTATCCATAGACGTTGGTTGCAAGCACTAGTAGTAGACAGCGGAGCCTTTCTGCAGCCTTTCAGTGCTAGTGCCCACTTAGCTGCACTGTTCACGGCTGTCTGAGAGGTCTCTGACTGTGTGACTGCAGCTCACGCTGAGTAGTGTGTCCTGCAGCTATGTCTGGTTGTAGGCCGCTCAGCGTGTCACTGCCTCACACATTTTTCTTTTATTGCAGCTCATTTTTTCTCCTATTAGTGTGCATCCATCCGTATCCATATACGGTGGTTGCAAACACTCTAGGAGTACACAGCGGAGCCTTTCTGCAGCCTGTCAGTGCTAGTGCCCACTTAGCTGCACTGTTCACGGCTGTCTGAGAGGTCTCTGACTGTGTGTGAGTGCAGCTCACGCTGAGTAGTGTGTCCTGCAGCTACGTCTGGTTGTAGGACGCTCAGCGTGTCACTGCCTCACACATATTTTTCTTTAATTGCAGCTCATTTTTTCTTCTCCTATTAGTGTGCATCCATCCATATCCATCTACATTGGTTGGTTGCAAACACTATATAGGAGTAGATAGAGGAGCCTTTTTTCTGGCTTGTGCCCTTCAGCTGCAGCCAGATTAGTATTACCCAATTTTTTTGGAGCCTCATCTTTTGCATTGTAGGTTACCTGCCTGCATTGTAATAGCTCTAGAAAGTTGGTGATACTCTGACTTTCAAATCTTTGGTAACATCATTTTAGTTTTTTTTTCCCCCCAAAAAAAACTACAAAGTTCACCAAACACTACATTTGAAAGTTGTGTAGGCCACATTAGCTCCCATTAAAGTGTAGTCGACACACACTTCATAAAATTAGTGTTTCTTATACCTATAACCAGCTGTTCAGGAATAAGCACACTAAGGCCCCCCTTTGTACTTTTCTGCCTATCTTTCTCAGTCTAGCAAGATGAAGAAGGCAGAGAGTAAGGCACGTGGCCGTGGGCGTGGAGTTTCAGCAGGGAGAGGACATGGGGATTCTGCAGGGAGAGGAAGTGGCGATTCTGCAGAGAGAGGACGTGGGGATTCTGTGTCTGCTGTTGGCACCAGTGAGTCAGCATCCCCCAGTTTTGCAGGCAATAGTCCTTTATGCGCAGCTTTGCAGGAACTCACCGTAGCCCACTGCTTGTGGAGGAACAAATTGAAGCCGTTGTCGGATGGATGGCAGCTAAGGCATCGACTTCAATTACTTCCACATCCTATCAGGGCCAGAGCACCGAAGAGCAACCATCTGTCTCTTCACCACCTGCCAAAGTGCCCAGGCAGTCAGAGAGCCCTGGAGAGGAGCCATCACAGTCTCTACTTATGTTCTCGGAATCTGTTGGTTTGGAAAGAGGGGGCCAGCCAAGCAACATTCCAGAATGTGAAGAAGAGGGAGTATGCAGTGATGCGCAACTTCTTTGTCCCTCTGAATCTGAAGAGGCGGGTGGGCCAGTGCCTATGGTCAGCAGACCTCAGTACGCATCAGATGATGACGAGACTCAGTTACCACTTTCTGGTGCGTACGGTGCTGGCGAGACAACCCAGGAGAAGCAGGTGTTTGAAGAGGGGAGTGTAGATGATGAGGTCCTTGACCCATCATGGCATGAGAAACAGGAAGGTGGTGGGAGCAGCTCTGAGGGAGAGATTCCCCGAACAGCCAAAACTGGAGGGAGAGGGAGGGGGCAGACTTGGTTGCCTGTAGCCTTCACTTCGGCACCAGTTAGGAGCATTCCACTTTCAAAAGGCAAAACGGGTGCTCCCAAGACTTGCAGTGCGTGGTCCTTTTTTGACACAGTTGCAGATGACATTTGCTTTGTCAAATGCAAGCTGTGTCATCAGAGAGTAAAAAGAGGGAAAAATGTCAGCAACCTCAATACCACTAATATGTGGAAACATGTGCGGACCAAGCACGAGGTGGAGTTACACAGACACACTGAAGATGTAGGCCAACGTACAGCACCACCTACCACCTCTTCAGCTCGTGTTAGGGCCTCTTCCTCCAGCTCACACACAGCTGGTTCGGCTTCCTCACAGGATCGCCAAGGAAGAACCTCTGGCACTGTTGTCCGGAGACCCTGTGACATTCCACCCACAGCACCACGTTCCAAGTCATCCTCACACTCCCAGGCCACTCGGCAGCCATCGGTAGCACAGGCATGGGAGAAAAGGCGACCATACTCGGCAAACCATCCCCGAGCACAGGCTCGGAATGCTGGCATTGCCAAACTACTGGCCCTTGAAATGCTGTCATTCAGGCTAGTGGAGACTGACACCTTCTGGGACTTCATGGCATTGGAGTCCCACAATACACCGTGCCCAGCCACTTTTATTTCAGCAGGCGAGCCGTCCCTGCCCTGCAGAAACATGTAGAGGCAAACATTAAACATGCTCTACTAAACGCCGTCAGTAGCAAGGTCCGCCTGACCACTGATGCGTGGACCAGTAACCATGGACAGGGATGATACCTTTCCCTCACTGCCCATTGGGTCAATGTTGTGGAGCTGGGTACAGATCTGGAGAGTGGCGCTCTACGTGTTCTGCCAACTCCACGGATTGCAGGAATCCAGTCTGTACATATTGACTCCTCCTCCTACTCAAGTTCCCCTGAAACAGAGCAGCAGGAGCCTGTTACGACCGATATGAGCACAGCCGTGGTTAAACGTCAACAGGCCGTACTGAAATTAATTTCATTGGGGAATCGAAGCCACACAGCGCAGGAGCTCTGGAATGCCATCAAGCAGGAGAGCGACGTGAGGTTTGCACCAGCGAATCTCCAGCCGGGCTTGGTAGTGTGTGACAATGGCCGAAATCTGGTGGCAGCTCTTGGCCTAGGCAACCTCACTCACATCCCATGTCTGGCACATGTGCTCAACTTGGTAGTGCAGAGCTTTCTGAGGGACTATCCGGATCTTGATGCACTGCTGCACAAGGTCCGCATAGAGTGTGCTCACTTGCGTCGTTCCAGCACGGCAAGATCGCGCCTTGCTGCTCTGCAGCGCCGATTACGCCTTCCGGAACATCGCATCATATGTGACCTACCCACCAAGTGGAATTCAATGTTACGTATGTTGGAGCGGTTGTGTGAGCAGCAGGCAGCAGTCATGGAGTACCAGCTGCATCAGGCGCAATCAAGTCGCAATGTGCGCCGGTCACACTTCAGCACCACTGAGTGGGCCTCTATGAAGGACATCTGCTTCGTTTTGCGTGCCTTCGATGATTCCACGCGGATTGCGAGTGCAGATGATGCACTGGTCAGCATGACTGTCCCCCTTTCTGCATGCTTCAAAAAACACTGCAAGCACTAAGGGATGAGGTTTTGGAAGAGGTGGAGGATGAGGAGTCCCAAATGCCATCTGCTTCTGGACAGCCTTCGCTACATGCTTCCTCACAAAGGCCTAGGCAGGGGACACTTTGTGAGGAGGATGAGGAGGAGTCGATGGAGGAGGAAGACATCTCTCCAGAGGAGGGAGGTACACAAAGCTCTAGTCAGTATGTACAGCGAGGGTGGGGTGATGCAGAGCAGGCAGAGATCACGCCTCAAGCAGGGGACAGCGGTTCTTTGGCAGTTGGGAGTCTGCAGCACATGGTTGACTTCATGCTGCAGTGCCTGAGAAACGACTGCCGCATCGCCCACATTCTCTACACGGATGATTATTGGGTGTACACCCTCCTAGATCCTCGCTACCGGGACAACTTGCAAACCCTCATACCAACGTTGAACCGGGAGGGTAAACTGCGGGAGTACCAAGACACACTGGTGCAGTCCATCATGTTTTCCATTCCACTCGACAGGAGTGGTGCAAGTGCTTTACAAAGCACCTCTGTGCGTCGAGCCAGTGGGGGAAACTCGGCACAAAGAGGGAGCAGAGGCAACGCCTCAGCATAAGGAAAGACCACTAAGGCCCAAATATGGCAAAGTTTTGTGTGTCCGCCACAATTGTCTACACCATCACTGACGGCTCCAGTCAGCAGGAGGCAACGTTTCCGTCAGATGGTGACAGACTACATGTCTTGCCCTGTGAGTGTACTCCCAGATGGCTCTTCCCCCTTCAAGTTTTGGGTCTGTAAGCTGGATACATGGCCAGAGCTTAGCCAGTATGCATTGGAGGTGCTGGCTTGCCCTGCTGCCAGTGTATTATCGGAACGCGTCTTTAGTGCCGCAGGTGGTGTACTAACAGACCGTCGCACGCGACTTTCTTCCGATAACGTCGACCGGCTTAGTTTTCTAAAAATGAACAAGGCCTGGATCTCCCCAGAATTTGCCAGTCCTCTTCCCGACTAAATAATTGGTTGGCAACTGTATCCAGGTCTCCTGTTGTGTTTTTGTTTCTACCACCTGAACTATAATCCCTGGGCTTCAACACAGCCAGTTGTCGCTCAGATGTGGTGTCTGCACAGAGAAAAACACTAGCTCCTGTGTTAGTGGGGTTCATTAACGCCAGCTGCTCCCCTGCTGTGTGGATGGTAAAGTCTCCTGCTCCAGCCACATTCAAACTTCTACTGATTTTTCACCCTGCTCCACTTAGGCCTCTGGCTCCACTGTCTCTAGTATTTCCCCTGGCCTCCAACCCCGCCAGTGACAGCTCTTAAGTGGCGTCTGCATAATCCACACTTGTTCCAGTGTTACTTGGCCTCAGTCACGTCAGTTGATCCCCTGATATGTGTCCGGCAAGGTCTCCTGCTCTGTCCACATTCCCATTACTAGTAGTGTGAATGAGGGCAGAGCAGGAGACCTTGCCGGACACACATCAGGGGATCAACTGACGGGACTGAGCCCAAGTAACACAGGAACAAGTGTGGATTGTGCTGACGCCACTTCAGAGCTGTCACTGGCGGGGTTGGAGGCCAGGGGAAATACTAGAGACAGTGGAGCCGGAGGCCATAGTGGAGCACGGTTACAATCAGTTGTAGTCTACTACCTCTATAAAACGTGCTGCAAGTTGGCCTCAGCCAGCTCCGTGCCTCAACCTTGGGCTCCAACAATGTCAGTTGGTGTTCAGAAGTGCCATCTTCGCAGAGAAACACACACTAGCTACTGTGTTAGTGGGGTTCAGTATTGCCAGCTGTTCCCCTGCTGTGTAGACGGCAAAGTCTAGTGCTGCCTCCACATGCCAACACCATCAGGCCTCAGCCTGCTCCATGCCTCATCATGGGCTCCAATAACGCCAGTTGGTGTTCAGAAGTGCCGTCTTCACAGAGAAAAACACACTCGCTTCTGTGTCTGTGGGGTTCAGTAATGCCAGCTGTTCCCCTGCTGTGTAGACGGCAAAGTCTAGTGCTGCCTCCACATGCCAACACCATCCGGCCTCAGCCTGCTCCATGCCTCATCCTGGGCTTCAGCAACGCCAGTTGGAGTTCAGAAGTGCCGTCTTCACAGAGAAAATCACACTCGCTACTGTGTCTGTGGGGTTCAGTAATGCCAGCTGTTCCCCTGCTGTGCGGATGGCAAAGTCTACAGCTGCCTCCAACATCACACTACTACTGACTTTTAACCATGGTCCACTTAGGCCTCTGGCTGTACTGTCTCTAGTATTTCCCCTGGCCTCCAACCCCGCCAGTCGCTGCTCTGATGTGCCGTCTGCACAATCCACACTTGTTCCTTTGTTAATGGGGCTCAGTCACGTCAGTTGATCCCCTGATGTGTGTCCGGCAATGTCTCCTGCTCTGTCTCCATTCCCATTAATAGTATGTGGGAATGTGGACAGAGCAGGACACCTTGCCGGACACACATCAGGGGATCAACTGACGTGACTGAGCCCCAGTAACTCAGGAACAAGTGTGGATTGTGCAGACAACTATGCAGAGCAGCAACTGGCGTGGTTGGAGGCCAGGGGAAATACTAGAGACAGTAGAGCCAGAGGCCAAAGTGGAGCATGGTTACAATCAGTAGTTGTGTACAACCAATATAAAACTCGCTCCAAGTTGGCCTCAGCCTGCTGCATGATTGACCCCTGGGCTTCAACATCGCATGTTGCTGCTCAGAAGTGTGTTTGCCACGGGTACTCCCTCCTGCCCAGCCGGGTTCCAGCACCGTCAGCTGTTTCTCGGCAGAGCCTTTGGCCTAGGTGCCTCCTTCTTGGTATCCGAGTTCCAGCAATGTCTGCTGTTGTGAGTTCATTTTCCCCTTCACCATTGAGGTCTGATGAACTCCCTCTTCTGGTGAAGGAAGGCAGTGAGGCTGATTACCAAGCACCTGAGCAGAATGATGATGACTGGGTGACTGGAATTGCTGACTGGATATAAGGCAGCCGACGCCCTTCTGCCTTGCGGGTGATTTCTCTGAGGGATTCTAGGAGACCAGTCTGATTCCTGCTCCTCAAAAGCTAAGTTTTCTGCTCTGCTTTTTGCATTTGTGTTTTGGTTTTGTTTTGCCTTGTTTTTCTGGATTTCTGCCATTCCCTGCTGGGGTGAGCTGAATTCCTTTTTGCTCTGTCTTCAGAAAATACCTGAGTACTGATATAGTCTTTTTGAAGCCTAGTGTCTTCAGGGCTTTTTTCCCTATCAGTCTGTTGGCTCTAGTTTTGATAGGGTTTTGGCGGATTGCAGACAGCAGCTTTTCTATCCTGTCCTATTTAGTTAGCTTGGACCCCATCTTTTGCTCAGCCTATCTTTCTATCTGTGTGAGTGTTTTTTCATCTTGCTTCACCGTCATTATATGTTGGGGGCTGCCTATTGCTTTGGGGTCTGCTCTGGGGCAGTTTAGACTTCCCTTTCTGTCTTTAGGCTATTTAGTTCTCTGGCTGTTATCGAGGGGTCTAGGGCACCGTAGGAACCCCCCACGGCTACTGCTAGTTGTTGTTGATAGGTTCAGGGGTCTGCAATCTGATAGCTGCCAACTTCTCTGGTTTTCTGGACTTAGCTAGTATTTCTGTTTTTGCCTCCTACGGTGACTCATTCATAACAGAATCACCCGCCAAACTGCAGATCCTAGGGTACTCTATAGCAGGAAAGAATTTTTTTTTTAAAAAAAGGTGTGTATATTTTTTCCTCTATATCTCTGAGGCCGTAGGGGGAATTTTTTTTCTCTCAATGGAGATAAAGCAATTGTCTGATCATGTGGAGCAGCTCGCTGCGGAAGTGCATGGAATTTCCGCCTACCTTGCTCATTCACATGCTGCTGAACCAAAGATCCCTACTCCTGATGTGTTTTTTGGGGATCGGTCTACATTTTTGAATTTCAAAAATAATTGCAAATTATTTTTTGCCTTGAAGCCTAACTCGTCAGGGAGCTCCGCGCAGCAGGTTAAAATTGCCATCTCTTTGCTGCGTGGCGATCCCCAGGATTGGGCGTTTTCTTTGAAACCAGATGAGCCTATTCTGACTAATGTGAATGCATTTTTTCAAGCCTTGGGGTTGTTGTATGACGAACCTAATGCTATTGATCAGGCTGAAAAGACCCTGTTGGCATTGAGCCAGGGTCGAGATTCTGCAGAATTGTACTGTCAAAAATTCCGAAAGTGGGCGGTCCTAACTACCTGGAATGATAATGCCTTGGCAGCTCTCTTTCGGAAGGGTTTGTCTGAAGCCGTAAAAGATACTATGGTGGGATTTCCTGTTCCCTCTGGTCTTGACGATTCTATGTCATTAGCCATTCAGGTTGATCGGCGTTTACGTGAACGAAGGACTGCACAAGAGGTGTTGCCACCTGTTGAACAAGTGTCTGAACCTATGCAATGTGATAGAGTTTTGTCCAGGAAGCAACGTCAGGAGTTCAGAAGGCGTAATAAGCTGTGTTTTTTTTTGTGGAGATGCCTCGCATATTATTTCTGTCTGTCCTAAACGAGAGAAACGTTTTGTGCACACGTTTTCTGTGGGTGGTGTTCAACCTAAGTTTCTTCTGGCAATTACTCTGATCTGCTCCCTGTCCACATTTTCCACCAAGGCTTTTGTGGATTCGGGAGCAGCCCTGAACTTAATGGACTTGGATTTTGCTAAACGTTATGGATTTCCTATGACACCTCTGCGGACGCCTATCCCTTAGAGGGGGATGGATGCTCCTCCTTTGGCGAAAAATAAACCTCAGTTTTGGACCCAGGTGGTAATGCGGGTTGCCCAAGACCATCAAGAAAATTGCAGATTTTTGGTGTTGCATAAGTTGCATGATACCATTGTTCTGGGGTTTCCCTGGTTGCAAATTCATAATCCAGTTTTGGATTGGAAATCTGTGTCTGTGGTGAGTTGGGGTTGTCGGTGTGCCCTTAGTGAGGCTCCGGTTTTTTCCACCTCTCCTCAGTCGCATGATGTTCCTGACTATTTGGCGGACTTTTATGATGTATTTAGTGAGAATGAGTCTGCGTCTTTGCCTCCTCATAGGAGTTATTACTGTGCAATTGAACTGAGCCCGGGGTGTAAATTTCCCAAGGCTCGGCTCTTCAATTTATCTGTACCCGAGCACGAGGCTATGCAATCCTATATTAAGGAGGCGTCGGAGAAGGGTCATATTAGACCATCCTCTTCACCCTTAGGTGCCGTTTTTTTTTTCGTGGCCAAAAAGGATGGTTCATTAAGGCCTTGTATTGATTATCGTGCCCTCAACAAAATTACTATTAAATATCAGTATCCGTTACCCCTGATTTTGGATCTATTCTCCAGAGTTAAAGGTGCTTGCTAGTTTACCAAGCTTGACCTCAGGGGGGCGTATAATCTTATCCGCATTAAGCATGGGGATGAATGGAAGATGGCGTTTATTACTCCGGAGGGACATTTTGAGTACCTGGTGATGCCTTTTCTGCTTCATGAACGACATTTTCCGAGACTTTGTGGATAAGTTTTTGATTATCTATCTGGATGATATTTTGATCTTCTCCAAGGATTGGGATTCTCATGTGGAACATGTTCGGACTGTGTTCCGGATCTTGAGGGAGAATTCCCTGTATGTCAAAGGATCGAAATGCCTTTTTGGGGTACAGAGGATTTCATTTTTGGGATTTATTTTGTCTCCGTCAACTATTGAAATGGACCCGGCCAAGGTACAGGCCATTTATGATTGAGTTCAGCCCACTTCTTTGAAGGCCCTCCAGAAGCTTTTGGGTTTTGCTAATTTTTATCGGAAATTTATAGCAAAATTTTCTAGTATTGCCAAGCCATTGACTGATCTGACTAAGAAGGGTGCTGATGTGTTGAATTGGTCTCCGGAGGCTGTTTCTTCCTTTCAGGAGCTGAAGCGAAGATTCACTTCTGCCCCGGTTTTGCGGTAACCTGATGTCTCACTCCCGTTCCAGGTAGAGGTGGACGCTTCTGAGATTGGTGCAGGAGCTGTTTTGTCCCAAAAGGATCCTATAACATCTAAAATGAATCCCTGTGCTTTCTTTTCCCAAAAGTTCTCTCCATCTGAACGTAACTATGATGTGGGGAATCGGGAACTGTTAGCCATGAAATGGGCATTTGAGGAGTGGAGACATTGGTTGGAGGGAGCTGAACATCAAGTCGTGGTCCTCACTGACCACAAGAATTTGATTTACCTGGAGTCGGCCAAACGCTTGAACCCTAGACAGGCTAGGTGGGCCTTGTTTTTTACACGTTTTGATTTTGTGTTCTCTTTTCTTCCTGGCACTAAGAATGTCAAGGCAGACGCCCTCTCTAGGAGCTTCTTTGCTGATTCTCCTGTGGTGACCAAGCCTGCTACCATCTTAGGCGAAGGGGTAGTTCTTTCTGCCATCTCGCCCGATTTGAGACGTGCTCTGGAAGAGTTCCAGGAGGACAAACCTGAGCGTTGTCCCAGTGGAAAGTTGTATGTTCCTGACCAGTGGAAGAAGAGAGTGATGTCGGAAGTTCATTGCTCTGCATTGGCTGGTCATCCAGGTATTTTTGGTACTAGAGATCTGGTGAGTCGGTCTTTTTGGTGGCCCGCCTTGTCTCGTGATATCAGGAATTTTGTGCAGTCCTGTGGGACTTGCTCCCGGTCTAAACCTTGTTCTCGCTCTAGTGGGTTGTTGATGCCTTTCCCGGTCCCCAGGAGGCCATGGACCCATATTTCAATGGATTTCATCTATGATATGCCTGTCTCTCAGAGAATGACTGTTATTTGGGTGATTTGTGATAGGTTCTCTAAGATGGTTCATCTTGTACCACTCCCTAAGTTGCCATCTTCTTCTGAGTTGGTGCCCCTGTTTTTGCCACAGGTGGTTCGCTTGCACTGGATTCCTGAGAACATTGTATCTGACAGAGGAGATCAGTTTGTGTCTAGATTTTGGAGGACTTTCTGTTCCAAGCTGGGAATTCAGTTGTCCTTCTCCTCTGCTTTTCACCCTCTGACCAATGGGCAGACGGAGAGAACAAACCAGACCTTGGAGTCATATTTGAGATGTTTTATTTCCGCTCATCAGGATGATTGGGTTTCATTTTTGCCCTTGGCCGAATTTGCTTTAAATAATAGAATAGAATAATAGTTCTGCCACTTTGATGTCACCTTTTTTTAGTAACTTTGGGTTTCATCCTCGATTTTCTTCAGGGCAGGTGGAGCCTTCTGCCTGCCCAGGTGTTGACACTGTAGTGGAGAGAATGCACCAGATCTGGGACCAAGTGGTGGATAAGTTATCTCTCTCCCAGGAAAAGGCCCAGCGGTTTTCCAACCGACATAGGACCATTGGTCCCCTGTTTAAGGTTGGTGATATGGTTTGGTTATCATCAAAAAATATCGCTATGAAGGTGGCTTCTCCTAAGTTTAAGCCTAGATTTATTGGACCTTACAAGATTTTGGAGATTATTAATCCGGTCTCTTTTCGTTTGGCTCTTCCTGTCACATTTAAAATCCATAATGTGTTTCATAAGTCCTTGTTGAAGAGGTTTGTTGAACCAGTTGTTCCTGGGGTGGCACCTCCGGACCCTGTATTGGTTGAAGGTAACATGAAATATGAGGTAGAGAAGATACTGGATTCCCGTCTGGCTAGACGGAGACTCCAGTATTTGGTTAAGTGGAAGGATTATGGTCAGGAGGACAATTCCTGGGTCTCTGCCTCTGATATTCATGCCAAAAGTTTGGTGCGTGCCTGCCTTTCATCGGGCTCACCCTGATCGCCCTGGTGGCGTGGATGAGGGTTCGGTGACCCCTCCTCAAGGGGGAGGTACTGTTGTGAGTTCATTTTCCCCTTCACCATTGAGGTCTGATGAACTCCCTCTTCTGGTGAAGGAAGGTAGTGAGGCTGATTACCAAGCACCTGAGCAGAATTATGATGACTGGGTGACTAGATTTGCTGACTGGATATAAGGCAGCCGACTCCCTTCTGCCTTGCGGGTGATTTCTCTGAGGGATTCTAGGAGACCAGTCTGATTCCTGCTCCTCAAAAGCTAAGTTTTCTGCTCTGCTTTTTGCATTTGTGTTTTGGTTTTGTTTTGCCTTGTTTTTCTGGATTTCTGCCATTCCCTGCTGGGGTGAGCTGAATTCCTTTTTGCTCTGTCTTCAGAAAATACCTGAGTACTGATATAGCCTTTTTGAAGCCTAGCGTCTTCAGGGCTTTTTTCCCTATCAGTCTATTGGCTCTTGTTTTTGGCGGATTGCAGACAGCAGCTTTTCTATCCTGTCCTATTTAGTTAGCTTGGACCCCATCTTTTGCTCAGCCTATCTTTCTATCTGTGTGAGTGTTTTTTCATCTTGCTTCACCGTCTTTACAGTATATGTTGGGGGCTGCCTATTACTTTGGGGTCTGCTCTGGGGCAGTTTAGATTTCCCTTTCTGTCTTTAGGCTATTTAGTTCTCCGGCTGTGATCGAGGGGTCTAGGGCACCGTAGGAACCCCCCACGGCTACTGCTAGTTGTTGTTGATAGGTTCAGGGGTCTGCAATCCGATAGCTGCCAACTTCTCTGGTTTTCTGGACTTAGCTAGTATTTCTGCTTTTGCCTCCTACGGTGACTCATTAATAACAGTCTGCTGGTCCTTGGTAGTGCTTTTTAGCACAGGTAACTCCTGCTTAGAAACCGTGTTCCAGCACCGTCAGCTGGTCCACAGTTGTGCCATTGGCTCTTGTTCCTTTTGCTACCCCTCCGGGTTCCAGCACCGTCAGCTGGTTCTCGGCAGTGTCTTTGGCACGGGTACTCCCTCCTGCCCAGCCTGGTTACAGCACGCCTGCTGTTTCCGGGTGGTGTCAACGTCACTTTGCCACTGATACGTTGTTCTGTCGTGTTGCGTTCGGGTTAGCCGAGTCTATGGTGCCTGCAGTTTCAGTGCTTCCTATGTGGACTGCGGGTTCTGGTAACAAAGGCTGGTTCCATAGTGCCAATAGGAAAAGCACCCCCTGTAGGACTGTGGGTTTCGGTTACTGCGGCCTGCTCGCGGACGCGACACTTTGTTAATCATGGGTACCTTCTGCTAACCATCCGGGTTCCAGCAACGTCAGCTGGTTCCCGGCAGAGCCTTTGGCCTAGGTGCCTCCTTGTCGGTATCCGAGTTCCACCAACGTCTGCTGGTCCTTGGTAGTGCTTTGGAGCACAGGTACCTCCTGCTTAGTAACTGTGTTCCAGCACCGTCAGCTGTTCCACGGTTGTCCCATTGGCTCTTGTTCCTTCTGCTGCCCCTCCGAGTTCCAGCACCGTCAGCTGGTCCTCGCTAGTTTCATTTGCTCTTGCAGCTTCTGCTACCCATCCGGGTTCCTGCACCGTCAGCTGGTTCTCGGCAGTGCCTTTTGCCTAGGTGCCTCCTTGTCGGTATCCGAGTTCCACCAACGTCTGCTGGTCCTTGGTAGTGCTTTGGAGCATAGGTACCTCCTGCTTAGTAACCATGTTCCAGCACCGTCAGCTGGTCCACGGTTGTGCCATTGGCTCTTGTTCATTCTGCTGCCATTCCGGGTACCAGCACCATCAGCTGGTTCTCGCCAGTTCCTCAGCCTTCTTGTAACTTCTGCTACTTTTCAAAGTTCAAGCTTGTGGAAATGGTTTTTGTTTCTCACTCTGGATCTCCCTGACAATGACCCTGAAGACGACGACCCTGAAGACCACACAGAAGAATACCTAAAAGATGACCCTGAAGAAGATGACCAAGAGGACAAAGAACAGGAAGACAACCACGAAGATGCAGAACAACAAGAGACAGAAGACCAAGAAGCATAAAAACCAAAAGCAGAAGAACATTAAGCATAAGACTAAAAATCTGAGCAAATGAGATGATCAAATTTATAAGCAGAAGAAGACTAAGCAGTGTATGGGGGTGAGTCCGTTCCTCCTCGTGGTGCCCCTGGAAAAGGCCTGCTGCTGCAGGCCAAACTGAACGCAGACAAATCCTGTTGTAAATCTTTTGTGACAGGCTGAACGGAAGGTGTAATCTTCAAACTTTTATAGATAACAACTACAGGAATGCCTGACACAAATAAGAATATGATGAAGAAGAATAGGAAGAAGATGAAGAAGTAGAATATGAAGAAGAATAAAAGAAGAATAAAAGAAGAAGAAGATACTGCTGCTGCTGAAGATGATGAAGGAGAAAGTGTGGGAGAAGTAAAAAAGAAGGTCAAGAGCATGGAAGTAGTGAAACATACATATCTGACAAAAAATTAAAGACTTTAACATAGTCAATATCTTTGTAACTACGAACGTCTTTAAAAAAAAAAAAATACTGCGATTCCATTTGATTGGGCTAAAGCTCTATGGCTTTAATGTCTCCTACACCTCCCACAATACATTCTACATTATTATTAGTTGTTTTTCTCCATGTAGAATTAACCAACAGGGAAAGAAAGGGGTTTTTTTAATTCCGATATTTCTGTTCCATTGACTTGAATGGGACTTCCGGGATCGGAATCGGCGATACCCGATACTTTTTTTTAGATCGGCTGACCAATTCCGATACGATATTTTTCAGTATCGGGTGGTATCGCTCAACACTAATAATAACATTACAAGCAATGGAATGAAACTGAAAGAAAGAAGACAGATTAGATATTAAAAAAACCTTTTTGACAGTGAGGGTGATCAATGAGTGGAACAGGCTCCCACGAGAGGTGGTGAGTTCTTCTTCCATGGAAGTCTTCAAACAGAGGCTGGACAGACATCTGTCTGGGATGATTTAGTGATTCCTACATTGAGCAGGGGGTTGGACCAGATGACCGAGGAGGTCCCTTCCAATTCTACCATTCTATGATTCTATGATTCTGTGATATTATTATTATTTATTATTACAGCACCATTTATTCCATGGCGCTATGCATTTGAAAAGTGATATACATAAGAAAAACAAGTACTGTAATCTTGAAGAAAACGAGTAATTGATTGGTACTGGAGGAGAGAGGACCCTGCCCGTGAGGGCTCACAATCTACAACGGATGGGTAAGGAAACAGTAGATGAGGGTAGAGCTGGTCGTGTAGCGGTATGGTGGATCGGTAGTTACTGCAGGTTGTAGGCTTGTTGGAGGAGGTCAGTCTTCAGGTTCCTTTTGTAGGTTCCCAAGGTAGGTGAGAGTGGAGCTCCCGCCAGGCCCATGGGGATACTCGGTACCGGGCCGCTTCTTAAAGGGGCAGTGTCACAGCAGAAGTGACCCGGTACGTGGCCTTGGGTGTTCAATAAAGAGGGTATATTTTCAAGGGATGAAAAATAAAGAGTTTTTGTAATAAGTATTTGTGACGCCACCTGTGGTCAGAAGTGACCAGTGCTGCAGTGCAGATCCTCTGGTACTGATGATGTGGTGCAGCAGAGTTGGATGGTAATGAAGAAGATATGTTTGATGCTGTTAGATGTAGCAGTGCTGAGTAGGTGTTGCAGAAAGAATTCAGAAGACACAGCTGGGTGCAGTTCCCAAGCAGGGGTTATCTAAGGTGTCCTGCTACTCTAGGGTGTGTGTTGGTTGCTGTTGTAAGATTGCGATCAGGTGCCTCCACCTTACCTGAGAAGTGGAATACCACACCTCTGGCTGAGGTGCACTACATCTGTGGCGACTGAACCATCAGGGGCGCCACAAGAGTCTGATATGCTGGGGTGGAGAGATCCAGATTAGGGGAGATGCATGGAAGATATCTTGTATGCGAATCCTATAGTTTGGTTTCTTGCTGGGAAGCCATTACATTATCTGCTCCTACTACAGAGGGTGCAGACACTACTAGTCTGCCCCAATTAGATCTAACACAACTCTGTGGATTCCGTTATCAACCAAAGCCATAGTGTAGATATGAATAACATAGAGATTTCAGCCTTTCATACCATATTGCGGTACATAAGAAATACAGCTTCAGAGATAGGAAACCAGGCTGCTACGAATGCCGCGCTGCAGTGACTTCTCTGTGATTTACACACTGAGAACAGTTTATGAATTTCCACATGACATAACACTTTAATAAGCCTCCCAATATTTAAATTGCAAAGTGCTAAGAATGTCTCTTTGGGTAGCAAGAGGACAGGTTCAAAACGGATCGTCTGTCGTCCGAAACTCCAAACATAAGCACTCGCTCTGCTGGAAATATGTGTCCTATCAAACACTGAAACAGTGCGTTCAGCAACTCTAATTGGATTCTCTACCCTAATAATTACCTCTGATAAATTTCAGCTCAAGATAGTTTTAATAGGAACCAAGAAGCTTCTTGGAAATTAATTCCAACCTTCCTCAGCCAGAAGAAACATGGAGGTGAATAAATTGAATCTCCAATGCAGTAGCGAGAACAGAAATTGGTTCCAATAAAACAGTCGTGGTAAAGTCACTGCTCCGGAGCGCTGATCGCAGCTCTGGGCATTAGAGTTAGGAATAGTCAAAAGTTATGAGATAACGGCAATCGTGTCACTCTTTTATATGACTTTTTACGTTAAGTCTACAGTTTATAAAAGTGCAGCCCATCAAGAGATGCACATCTGAAATGTAGAAAAATAAGTTTCACTTAGTGTATGAAGCATTTTTTATTTTTTTTTTTAACTTTTTTAGCTGAAAGTCAGTAGGAAAATATGCAGTGTATGGTACCCATTCTACCGGTGGTAAGTGAAATGGTTGTCGTATGGATCTGTTCCAGTGTGTCAGGATGACTTTGGGCACAGTGAGTTAGAAAATGCATAATGCATTGCATGTGCGTACACTGGTGACTGATGAATGTTCACTGTGCTTAGGACTTTACTGCCATCTACTGGCTGATTTATTCATATGAAAGTTAGGTATTCAGTCTCCTCACCATAAACTACCATAGAAATGGCTGAGAGGAGCTGACACTTCCTGTAAGCTGGTACAAAGCAGTTCTGTCCAGTCTAGTCCAGGGAGAGGAAGGAAGCACTATTACTTCCAGAATCTATTCCAGTCCATTCTGAGGGGACACCATTCTCCATATAATTGCCTCCACAAAGTAGTGAAACTTTCCGTAGCCAGGAACGATAGAGCTGAGCCAAGGCTGGCCTTCAGACTAGTTTATATATGTGTCTCTGGCCGGAACAAGTGCTAGATGACTTCCATGACACGAACTGCGCCTGCCCTACCTCTTGCAATAGGGAACAGTAGCACCCAAAACCAAGATTAACTCCATACTTCCACTGTGTCGCCGCGTGGAGCCATCCTGAGAAGGTCCCTCCACCAGAGAAGCATTACCTGGACTGTGCTTTCCTATAACAAATCCTAAAATAGCATGTGAAGAGACCTGTACTCCAGCCGCCCTGAGACAAAATGTATAATAATAATCTTTTTTTTTTTTATATTCTTACAATTTTTGTTCCTTTTTTTTTTTTTTTAACTTTTTTACTTATTTCCTCTATGGGATATTAACCTTCATTACTCTGATTGCTGATATATGATTTGCAATGCATTATAACAGTAAGTGCTGCACCGATGCAATCCTCTTAGACTATGTTCCTGGCATGGGCTAAATAGGCCACCATAGTTGGCAGACCCAGAAGTCATCATGAGAACCTCGGGTTACCAAAGCAGTGATCAAGCCTTCGTGATGATGTCGCAATGACTCCCACTCTCAGTCTCTTAAATTCTTCAATCTCTATTGATCACGGTATTTAGGGGGTTAAATAGCCCATTGAGGTGCGGGCATAGCTCCTGGCGGTAACAGCCAGGGCTTGGCTATCACGTTCACCGAGCTCCTGACAGTGATTGTGCAGGCACAGCTCCCGTGCCCGCATGATATATGTTTACATCATATGTCGCAATCCCCTTCCCCACCATGATGTAAACTTATGTAAAAGATCGTGATGGAATTAACAAAGAGCTTGTAAGAGCTGCACGCCCTTCCTTAGAAACTGGCTACTCTTATACACTGCAGATGTGAATGTTAATTTAGGCAACAAGCAGTGAATTATGGTATTAAAAATCCCTTTATTCTTGAGAAAGAAGAGGATTATTAAGAAATGGTAAATGGCAACCTTGCTTGTTTTAACAAGGATTTCAGACACCCCCTTAAGAGTCTCAAGTCTTAAGTCTTCTGCAATATATTTAAATTATTTTAGAGTAATTCTTTTCTTTAAAACAATTACGCTATCAGACCTTCAATATTACTGAATCCTGAATTATTTACTGAAGTTTTGCTTTAAGGCCACTTTCACACTTCAGGCTTTTGGTATCCGGCATGGTGCGGCGAAAAACCGGACAGCCGGATCCCGCGCCTGTTACGACCAAATCCGGCGTTTTTTCCCCGTGCTGTTTCATTGGTGCCGCATTGCGCCGGATGGCAATGTGGCGCGTCCGGTGTTTTCCAGATCCGGAGAAAATAGCCGGTCCGGCATTTGGAAAAAACGTTGCATGCAACGTTTTTTCCCAACGCCGGACCGGCTTTTCGCACTGCGCATGCCCAGAAACCTTCTCTGCCAGGAATATATCCGGCAGAAAGAAGGATCCGGTGTCTGCGTTTGCGGCCGGATCCGGTAGTCCGGTTTTTCGCTGCACCATGCCGGATACCGAAAGCTTGAAGTGTGAAAGCGGCCTTAAGAAGCTCTCCTCCTCCCATCAAAATTATTCCCCTCTTAATATCTTGCAACCATCATATTATACAGCACTGTGTACTTACAATTGCTCATTTTGCCTTTCTACCCAGGTAACTCTTCTCGCATGATCAAAAACTGACTAGCTGATTCCTTCTAAGTTCTATGTTGAAACAGGAGGTCAATTTTCCCTGCGTGAGTCATGAGTCACTGCAAAAGTCCCTGGCAGGTGGAGAAGGAGGGAGCAGCTGAGGCAGGAGTTGTAGTGGAGGAATGATAAATGCAGGGACAAAAGACTTCCTGTTTCTAAATAGAACAGAGAAAAGAGAAGAATTAACTGGGTAGAAAGGTAAAATGAGCAATTGTAAGTACACAGTAGTATATAATATCATGATGACTGCAATATATTAAGGGGATAAAAACTTTGACGGGAGTACTTCTTTAAATATATAGCAGAGGAGGCGTGAGTGGTTTAGAATTCAATGCAGGCACCAAATTGAATTTATTTCCCCTACTTCGATGGCAGTGCATTGTCTTTGGGGGTCTGCAAAGGTCGTTGAGAGCATAGTAAGTCTGTGTAAATGCCTGTTCATTGAATTCTAAAGGAAGGAAATGGCTTATTATAAGAGATAACTCAGGGGAAACACTTATTCTAAGTTCGGTGATGATGGCTCGGAGCATTTATGTCGTTTTAGAATACCAATCAGAGCTTGTTGACGCTGAAGCATACAAATCAGGTGTCTGATGGAGGCCCGCTGGTGCTATTAAATGATATTAAAGTTATTATTTCACTCACTCATTTGAAGCAACACTCCTGATTTTACTGTGGGGGATTCTCGGCTGGACACGTCTGTTTCCTCAGCAAATAGAGATGAATCTAATTATAAGTGTGTGTGACTTGCTTGAGCAGCCAGAGAGGAGCGATGGCACATCCAGATATGGCGAGAGCTCATAGATGATCAAACCCTAAATGCAATAGACCTGGGGGCTTACAATCTGTACAACTGTCTTTTAATGCTGTCCCCCTGGATCCTTGAGTGTATGAGTCTGGTGTGTGAAATAATTCAGGAAAAATTAGATAGTATAGCAGAATATGTATGTGATTGATAGTCATTGGTGAAGGAAGGACAACCTGAAATATTTATTACTTTCATTAGCTGTTTTGCCGTTTCATTTCTAGCTGATCTATGGGTCGCCAGGTATAATTTGTTTCTGTAGTTTATTAGGGATTTAGTTAGGCTATGTCAACCTCTACAAACACATTATTGCTCCAATTCATCTGATCTGAAAAATGAAGTGACATTTTTAATAGTTTTGATTAAAATATTCTGATGGTTTTAGTTTTGCAGCGTTTATGCAGGCCTATGTTTCCATGGTAACAGACTACAAACATGCTATGCGTAGTCTGCTCATGCAATCTTTGCAACCATTCTTTGTTGCTTGTTTGCTTTCTAACACACATTTGATTGGTTAGAAAGAAGTAGGGGATAGATGGAACACAATATGGCTGCCTAGGATCAAGCTACACAGGGTTTGATTGTGAAGTATGTAGAAATACTTTGATTTGCTCACATATGCCTCACAATAAAGTCAGTAGAGCCCTATAAATGATTAATAATAATAATAATAATAATAATAATAGTAATCATGATAATTTGCATTGAAGCTGTGAACACAAAAAATAAGAAGTTAAACAATGCTCTTTGCTCTTAATATGCTGTTCCATTTTTTTCTCTATCTATTATCTATATGTCTGCTTATCATCTATTAATCTATCTGTCTATCTATCTGTGGTAGGGGCCGGGATTGGGGGGTGGATCACTGCTTACCCTGTTCGGACGCCGCAGACACCAGGCGACTCAAAGGACGAGGCGGAGACAGATTTCACGTGTAACAGTTCCGTATTTATTCGTTGTCCTCCTGACGACCACCAAACACGCACCGCAGCTTCTTCACACTGTCTCCAGGCTCGGGTACTGGCACCTTCGTTCCAGTCACAGTAACGCACCTCGTGGATCTTTCACTAGGGGATGTCCTAGACCAATCTACCCCCAGCGCTTCACCTGTCCGATGTCGTCATCCAGTCGGTACTCCCCCGGGGCCTCACTTGTCCTGCGGTACGTCACCTTGCCTGTCCTGCGGGCCGTCGGGTCAGGGCCACCCCCCTGACTGTCTCTTCTTTGTCTGTCCCCTGGCCGAGCTCTTCTCTCTTCCCTGTCTTCTTCTGAGCTCCTCCCGGGACTAAACTAAACTCGAGCCCCGCCTACTTCTATTTATCCCCTCTTTCACAGGGGAATTCCCCTCCCGGGCTCCTATCTCCCCACCCCCATGACTAAGCATATCCTGAGTCATAAGCTGATATATAGTCCTGCACTACTCTCCCCTGCCATCTTGTGGTCATTTCTCAGTACTACACCCTCCTATCCTGCCTTTCCTAGCTGTCACCCTTCTATCCTGTCAATCTCCATCTCTGGTGTACAAACCTTCCTCTCCTACTGCCAGTCACGTCTGTCCGTCAAGTCACCTTCCCCACACTCCACCTCCCTTTGTCCATTGTCGTCCCGACAATCATCCTACCTATGTCGTTCTAAAGCTTATCCATAGTCTGTTGTCAGACCGGTCATTGGCCGCACCCGCCACCCACGGTGGCTGAACTAAACTGGGAGCACCATGCCCTGAGCAGCCTACCGCTATTCGCCAGCATGCACGCCACGTGACAACTTCTTTCGGGTTGGCGAGGTCCACCCGGACTACTCTACGGTGTGAACCTCCCACTGCTCTCCCCTTCCACTACCTTCAGTTGTCCGGAACGCCATGACCGAGGCCTTTTGCCTACCAGGTCGTTGACGCCCGCTCGTCCTTTTGGGGTGTCCGTGGTGTTGGGGACCTGACTGGCGGACCAATGTCTGGCTCAATGTTCCTTGTTTCTTCATCTTCCACAAAAGAGTCATGGTCGGCGTATTCGTCACCTCTACCTCGTACCCGGAGCCTGTTACATATACATTTTTGCCAAACACATTACTCACTAAATCAACCCTTAACAGACTATTAGTCTTACTTTAATAACATAAGGAGTTACTCAACTCCTTTTCATCTTTTTTTTTTGTTTTTCTCTTTTTTTTACCAAAACATGTTAACATATTTTTCCAAAACATTTTCCATACAGCATTCTTAAAATAAAGACTCATCCTCCCTTTAACGTTAGTACTCCCTTTTACGCATCCCCGCTATGTCAGGAAAAACAAACTTAGCCATATAAAAAAACATTTTCTTTCAACCTGGACGAACACTGTCCTCGTGGTCTGCACAGCGGTGCAGCAAAATCCCGACAGTCCAAGCCATCTCCTGGTGGCCGGTAGCAAGGGGCCCCACAGCCATGGAGCTCCCAGGATACAGGGGATGTCTTTAGGAGTCCTGTCTACAGGGGGCTCGTGAGCTTCAGGTTCAGCGATTACGGCCACCGCGTAGTAGCCGCGGGGACAGTATTCCTTGTAGTATGACACCATGTTCCCCTCTCACAACGCCCGGCCATGACGAATGGAGGTCACATTGATGTACACCTTCTGGCCGGTTGCGAGGTCTCGGATGAACCCGTAACCTTTCTGTAAGTTAGTATACATGAGCCATCCCATAGATCGTGCGGCCGCAATGCCAGCCTCCCCTCTCTCATGCAGCAGGTTCCAGACCTCCTGCTCCCTGGCCTTTTTCTTCCGGATGACCTCCGCGACCCAAACGTAGGGTCCGGTGTAGGCCCCGGAGTCCGATGGGTGGGACACCGCCGGGGTTGAGAGCGGAGCAGAGGCGGCCACAGATGTCGGCGGCCCGGCAGCCACTGGGGCCGGGTGGCGGGTAGGGGCAGCCGTAGTTCCTGATGAATAGGCCACAGAGCCCGACAAGCAGACCGGCGGACTCTGGCGATGACACACATGCGGCCGCAGGGCGGGCCGCAACCAGAGTTGCAGACAGGGCCAGAGTAGCGGCCGGCTTCAGGGATGGGGCCGCCGCTGCCAGGTGGAACGCAGCAGCGGCGGCTGGCGCTGCATCGGTGACACTGGACATGGCGCTGCCGGGCGAAGCGGCTCAGGGACGGGAGCAGGGGCTTCACTCAGCCCGGCGGAGGCCGCAGAGCCCTCCGCAGCCGGGCTTCCAGGAGCACAGGAGGCCGTGCGCTGCGGCCAAATGGTGGGGGCCGCTTGCGGAGCTGTGGCCAGAGCTGGGGGAACTCTCACCTTCCCCGGCGCCGTGGACTCCAACACATCATCCCGCAGCTCCTCCTGCAGCCTCCGCTCTTCACCCCGCCATCCGGCAGGGCTAGCCTCTGGGCTCAGGGATCCAGCAGGGAGGCTCCCCGGTGATGTCTTTGGCGACCGCTCCCGCGGGGTCCGCAGCCGCTCCTCTACCCAGCTGCCCGGGTCCAGTATGAGGGGGTGGCGGTCTCCAGACACACACTGCTCCCCCCAGGGGTACGTTGGAGGGGGCCCCAGTCCATCCAGAACAATTGCAAACGCCCGTACCATCTTGGACGGAATCTGGCGCCGCCCCGGATCCTCTGTTGGCAACGCAGATCTGAAACAGCATCCCCAATTAGTGACCCACAGGTCAGCGATTTTTAATCCACAGGTGTTTGTAATCCACAGGCACTTGTAATCCACAGAGGAACAGTCCACGTCCTTCAAGGTTCTTCAAACGCAGGCCTGCCGCGGAAGGTGTCGTATTAGCGGCGGCGATCCTGCCGACTACACCAAATGTGGTAGGGGCAGTGATTGGGGGGTGGACCACTTCTTACCCTGTTCGGACACCGCAGACACCAGGCTACTCAAAGGATGAGGCGGAGACAGATTTCACGTGTAACAGTTCCGTATTTATTCGTTGTCCTCCTGACGACCACCAAACACGCACCGCAGCTTCTTCACACTGTCTCCAGGCCCGGGTACTGGCACCTTCTTTCCAGTCACTGTAACGCACCTCGTGGATCTTTCACTGGGGGCTGTCCTAGACCAATCTACCCCCAGCGCTTCACCTGTCCGAGGTCGTCATCCAGTTGGTACCCCCGGGGCCTCACTTGTCCTGCGGTACGTCACCTCGCCTGTCCTGCGGTCCGTCGGGTCAGGGCCACCCCCTGATTGTCTCTTCTCTGTCCGTCCCCTGGCCGAGCTCTTTTGTCTTCCCTGTCTTCTTCTGAGCTCCTCCCGGGACTAAACTAAACTCGAGCGCCGCCTACTTCTATTTATCCCCTCTCTCACAGGGGAATACCCCTCCCAGGCTCCTATCTCCCCGCCCCCCATGACTAAGCATATCCTGAGTCATAAAATGATCTATAGTCCTGCACTACTCTCCCCTGCCATCTTGTGGTCATTTCTCAGTACTACACCCTCCTATCCTGCCTTTCCTAGCTGTCACCCTTCTATCCTGTCAATCTCCGTCTCTGGTGTACAAACCGTCCCCTCCTACTGCCAGTCACGTCTGTCTGTCAAGTCACCTTCCCCACATATCTATCTATCTATCTATCTATCTATATATCTATCTATCCCATATCTATCCATCTATCTATCTACTTATCCCATATCTATCTATCTATCTATCTACTATCTATCTATCTCTATATCATAGAATCACAGAATCATAGAATCGTAGAGTTGGAAGGGACCTCCTGGGCCATCTGGTCCAACCCCCTGCTCAAAGCAGGATTCGCTAAATCATCCCAGTCAGATGTCTGTCCAGCCTCTGTTTGAAGACTTCCATTGAAGGAGAACTCACCACTATATATCCCATATCTATCTATCATCCATCTATCTGTATGTCTATCACTTATATTATCTATCTATTCCATCTAGCTATCTATCCCCTATCTATCTGCCTATCCCATATCTATCTATATATCTATCTATACAAAAGAAACCTGACCAGCACCTTCCAAGTGTGAATAGGTGCAAGCTGCAGTGACTGCAAAACATATATAAAAAAAGCACAGCAGCACCCTCTGAATGCCAAGACATATAATGTCAATGGAAATAAAAACTTCTAAACGCTCTGTCCCTCAGCAAGATGTACTTACAAAAGCGAAGGTTCTTAGCGCATGAATTGGCCAAATCATGCGCTAAGAACCTTCGCTTTTGTAAGTACATCTTGCTGAGGGACAGAGCGCTTGGAAGTTTTTATTTCCATTTACATTATATGTCTTGGCATTCACAGGGTGCTGCTGTGCTTTTTTTAATATCTATCTATCCATCTCTATATATCCCATATCTATCTATCTGTATGTCTATCACTTATCTCTCTATTATGTATCTATTCTATCTATTCTCTCTATCTCTCTATCTATCTCTATATATCCCATATCTATCTATCATCTATCTGTATGCTTATCACTTATCTGTATATTATCTATCTATCTATCTATCTATCTATCTATCTATTGTAGTGCAGCAGGGTTGGTGCAGTGTGAAAGACAGGCAGTGACCCACGAAAGTTCAAAAGAAAGTCTTTTAATGTCCAAGACAAACTTACACCGGAACTCAAAAGGTATCCTCCGGATCGCAACCAGCAAAAGAAGATAGTCCGTAACCGGGACTTCTTGCCGTAGGCAACTGCACCGCCGTGTATGCTGATGGTGCCAGGCCTTTTAGCTCTTCTTGGTTCTGTGTTCCTTCACACTTATGAAGCCCTACAGAGTCTTCTGCTCTGCACGCCTTGCAAAACTAAACTGACACACCCAACCCTTTGCTGCAGAGGTTTACAAGGAACCTGTGGCCATAGGCCACATGGAAAACCCGTCCGGGAAGGAAATGGACCGCCCCATTAGCATCCTGTAGTCCGTTTAAAAAATAAATGCCCCATGGCAGGTTTTCCTAAATCTGCCTTGGACAAATAGCTTGCCCAAGACCAACACTTGCTTTTATTTCGCATTGTAATCACATTTATACCTGTGACATCAATGCACTCCCACGGCCTCAATACTCTGCTGTGTGCATCCTGGAGGACACATAGCGCCCCTCGCATATGACACCGGTCACTGCCTCACACTATCTATCATCCATCTATTTGTCTATCTAGCTATTATCTATCTATCTATCTATCTATCTATCCATCCCCTATCTATCTATCTATCTACCCCAATGTTTATAAGGTATCATTTAAGTTGACAATATTTCTTATTTTTACGTCTAGTACAATTTCCATTGCCAAGTGCTGCGCTCCGGTAACAAAGTATCTATTATTTTGCTTCTTTTTCAAGTCTGTAAATGTTCTCTTACCGTCTCCCGTCTCCCACTTCCAGGCACTCCATGCATTCTCTTACCACAAGAGGTTAGTATCAGCGACCTTATAAACTCACATGAAAGTGTAATTCCAGTTTGCAATGCAGTTAATACTTTGGAGTCTCATCCATTAGTACTTCAGAGTGCCTGAATTATATAGTCACTTTATGGTATTTCTAGGCATTTAACAGCAAGTAAAACCTCCCCGGAATTTGAAATGTAGATGCCTATTCTATTACTGCCAATCAACCTTCCCCATTCTTAAGTGTTCTGCAGAAAAACTATTAGCCAACTGTCACTTATGCCACCACCAAATCTGCTCTCTCTTGCACAGTTAAACCAGCGGAGTAAAGAAAAAAAAGCATTATGTGATATCATTTTTTTTCTAAATTGCTTTACATCCTTCAATGTTCCACTTGTCACTTGTTCTTGAATAAATAGCAGACATAAGAGGTGCGATAAAATTGGAAAAAATATATATATAAAGGACTGGCACGTGTTACACCAGAGGAAACTGTGCGAGGAACCAGAAACCATCAGTCGAAAAGCATAAAAGGAAATAAGCTTCGATGTATCTGCATTTATTAAATGAAGCCACATTTCAGAAATGTAAAGGGGTCTTTTGGGACCTAAACAAAGATATGCAGTGTGTAATGCTAAAGGGTCTGCCTGATCAGTAGACTAAAAAGCCTCATATGTGTGGATGAGGCCTTGATCAGCCCCTTCAGGTAGGCCTTCAATGGTGAAGGAGGTCCTAGCATGAGAGTCTTGCCAGTTAGCAGGAGAGGGAAGAAGACTTCTTATAAAAAACCCTTCTTATTTGTTCATACCTGTAGCTGTCACCTTGTCCTGTATGTGTGGCTAACACACCCTTAGAATAGACTATCAATGTTTCAAAGATTGAGATCCCAGTACAGCAGGAGCCTCGTCAATCAGCAGAATAAAGGGGCCGCGGAATTCCACCAAGCATTTAATTAAGCCCTTTTTTTAATTAATTATTTTTTTGGTTATACGTTTACTTGTCACACAAGACTCGCTTAGTGAAGGGTCACAAACTCTTCAATTTAATGATCATTGGAGATCACCAGGGTCAGACCCCAGTGACCTTATTGATGACCTGACCCAGGGATAAACCGTTAAGGTTTTAGCTCTGAAACCCCTATTAAGAACCATTTTAGGTGACATGACAAAAGTTTTACTTCTTGGTGTAGGGATGAAGGTCGTCTGTAGCTCCATTTTATTAGGTGTGAGTGGTAGAGTGAGATGAGCTGCTTTAAAAAAATTACCATAATGTTGTGATAATCTGTTGGAAAAGGTTTTTGTTGTGCCAGATCTAGACAGCACCCAACGTACCTTATTCTTCCATAATAAGGATCCCTCATATTACATTGCAGTTACTATGGTTTAATTTTCTTTCCTTTAGGGCTCGTGCATACGACCATTTATATCGGACAAGCGCTATCCCTGGTTTTCACAGATAGCAATCATACCTATGATATTCTACAAGGCTGTGCAAGGAAAAAATTTTTGGCTTGTCCAATTCTGATCTGAGTATTGGATCGAAGTCAGCAATGCAAGTCTATGGGTCCGTGAAAAACGGACCCCACTCTGATCATCTCTGATCAGAGTCTGATTAGCATAATCGGACAGTTTTTCTCGGATGGAGAGAAAACAGTCTTGTGACCCTACCCTTACTCTCAGTTCCTGAGTAGCACAACATCACAAACTTTAAAAACATGATTTTGTGATACCCAGTCAGAAAATGTTTGTTTTATGTGAATATCATGCAGCCACCGAGAGTTTGTGATGTGGATTGCAACCTGTGATGGGTTTTGCTAGCATGTAATGATTTTATAAATTGGATTTCTAAATGAAATTGTCAAAAATGTAAGAGTTGACATATCTATAAAAAAGAAACCCAAAGAGCGTACCTTTAGGTCATGCAACTCACCTGAGTACATGTTTTAGGAATAACAAGAATTCTTTTTTTGCCTGGATAAGAGCCTGATGACTGCAGCCATGTTTTCATTTCTCGGAATAGCAGGGGTCTTTTCAGGGAAATCATAGTTTGAAGATTGTGCTGGAAGAGACGACATGAGTCTGCTTTAGCTTCTTGCCAACTCATGTGATGGACATGTCTTTCCTGATGCACACTTGCCCAGGATATTCCAGGTTTTACTCCTTTCCCCTGAGTCCACTGCCCTTTGTTGTGTATTACTTCGAGTTTTGCAGGTTGCCCAGTGTGGATCAATATGGAAATATACATGTAAGCAAAATTTCCCTAGACCTATTTAAGGCCCATTGACACACACCTGTTTCTTGGGATAGTCTTTAGACCTCCATGTTTGCTGTACTCCACCTTCTGCGCATACTGTACTTTACTTGCCTCCTTTCTTGCTGGGTTCCACTTCAATTGCCTTGCTGCTCCTGAGATCCCTGAGCGTGCCAAGACCTCGCTGGCCACGTGTCCCCAGCTTGCTGCATCAATGCGCAGGGTCCATGTGTGCCCACCCGGACCAGGGGCTTAGGCCTGTTTCACACTTCCGTTTTTGACCATCAGTCAAAATCCGCCGTTTTTGAAAAAAAACGGATCCGCCATTTTTTTTGGCGGATCCGTTTTTTCCCCATTGACTTGCATTACTGGCGGATCTTGACGGATGGCCATCCGTTGGATCCGTTTTTTTGCGGATCCATCAATTTTTTTGCTTCCGCCGAGATGCCTTGACGGACCATGTAACTTTTTTTTACTGCAGGATCCGCATTTTTATACAGCGCATGCCCAGAGGAATGAAGTCAGGAGGAAATTTAACCCTGAAATCATTTCTTCTCTCTCTCTCTCTCTCCTTCCTTCCCGGGCAGCGGTTCCTTTAAAATTCTTCATTCGGCGGATCCGTCAAAAAAACGGATCCGGTGGCATCTGTTCACATCAGTTAGGAACGGATCCACTTTTCACCTTTTTGGCGGATTTTAACTGAAACAAAAAACTGAAGTGTGAAACAGGCCTTAGAGGATCCACCTCACCTTGTGAGCCTAATCATACATTGGTGTGTATAAAGGGAGATGACTGTCAGTCACCTAGGTGGGAAGCCGCAGTGGACTCATTTTGTTTCTCCTGGTACGATCTTTAAACTATCATTTCTTTTAGGGCAGTCACGAAGCCAGACTTTGTTTTAATCTGCCACTGACAGGTTCCTTATGAAGTAGCACTCCAGGCAAAAAAAATATACTTGTTTGCCTAATATATGGCCTCAGAGAGAGCTGCCTGACATACAGTCATATGTTAAAGTTTGGGTACCCCTATTAATGTTAACCTTTTCTCTTTAGAACAATTTTGGTTTTTGCAACAGCTATTTAAGTTTCATATATCTAATAACTGATGGACTCAGTTATATTTCTGGATTCAAATGAGGTTTATTGTACTAACAGAAAATGTGCAATCTGCATTTTAACAAAATTTGACCGGTGCAAAAGTATGGGCACCCTTATCATTTTCTTGATTTCAACACTCCTAACTACTTTTTACTGACTTCCTGAAGCACTAAATTGGTTTTGTAACCTCATTGAGCTTTGAACTTCATAGCCAGGTGTATCAAATCATGAGAAAAGGTATTTAAGGTGGCCACTTGCAAGTAGTTCTCCTATTTGATTCTCCTATGAAGAGTGGCATCATGGGCTCCTCAAAACAACTCTCAAATTATCTGAAAACAAAGATTATTCAACATAGCTTTTCAGGGGAAGGATACAAAAAGTTGTCTCAGAGATTTAACCTGTCAGTTTCCACTGTGAGGAACATAGTAAGGAAATGGAAGAACACAGGTACAGTTCTTGTTAAGCCCAGAAGTGGCAGGCCAAGAAAAATATCAGAAAGGCAGAGAAGAAGAATGGTGAGAACAGTCAAGGACAATCCACAGACCACCTCCAAAGACCTGCAGCATCATCTTGCTGCAGATGGTGTCACTGTGCATCCGTCAACAATACAGCGCACTTTGCACAAGGAGAAGCTGTATGGGAGAGTGATGCGAAAGAAGCCGTTTCTGCAAGCACGCCACAAACAGAGTCGCCTGAGGTATGCAAAAGCACATTTGGACAAGCCAGTTACATTTTGGAAGAAGGTCCTGTGAACTGATGAAACAAAGATTGAGTTGTTTGGTCATACAAAAAGGCGTTATGCATGGAGGCTAAAAAACACAGCATTCCAAGAAAAACACTTGCTACCCACAGTAAAATTTGGTGGAGGTTCCATCATGCTTTGGGGCTGTGTGGCCAATGCCGACACCGGGAATCTTGTTAAAGTTAAGGGTCGCATGGATTCAACTCAGTATCAGCAGATTCTTGACAATAATGTGCAAGAATCAGTGACGAAGTTGAAGTTACGCACGGGATGGATATTTCAGCAAGACAATGATCCAAAACACTGCTCCAAATCTACTCAGGCATTCATGCAGAGGAACAATTACAATGTTCTGGAATGGCCATCCCAGTCCCCAGACCTGAATATCATTGAACATCTGTGGGATGATTTGAAGCGGGCTGTCCATGCTCGGCGACCATCAAACTTAACTGAACTGGAATTGTTTTGTAAACAGGAATGGTCACAAATACCTTCATCCAGGATCCAGGAACTCATTAATAGCTACAGGAAGCGACTAGAGGCTGTTATTTTTGCAAAAGGAGGATCTACGAAATATTAATGTCACTTGTATGTGGAGGTGCCCATACTTTTGCACCGGTCAAATTTTGTTAAAATGCAGATTGCACATTTTCTGTTAGTACAATAAACCTCATTTGAATCCAGAAATATAACTGAGTCCATCAGTTATTAGATATATGAAACTGAAATAGCTGTTGCAAAATCCAAAATTGTTATAAAGAAAAAAGGTTAACATTAATAGGGGTGCCCAAACTTTAACATATGACTGTATGAATCACTCTGAGGATCATACTCATTTGGAGTACAGATGATGGTAGTGAAAGGGTCAGCCGCTGTTTCTTCCTAGGAGTATTGTACTCATCAAATCAATCGCCTGCAAGTGCTTACCCTTTCACTACCATCATCTGTACTCCAAATGAGTACGTTCTGGTATCAATAGGCGGAGACAATCTGACTGAGGGAAAAAACAGTGTTTGGAAACCATTTGCATGCAATTTTTTTTTTTTATTTTACAGAAATGAAGACAAATTCTCTAATGAAGTGATTTGCAAAGTTTCATAACTTTCCATTCCTGACAAATTAATTTTAAAAAGGGGGTAAATTACTTTATAACCTTTCTCCAACCTTCGTAAGAACTTCCAGAAGAGCTCACAGCTGAGTACATTGCTGTCATACTGCTGTCCCTTCTTGTACATGCGAATAATACACAGCTATTCTTCTTTTTTTTGTATATCGCTCCCTCTCCGAGTAAATAGCAATGTTCCTCAGGCTCCATGTAAGAAGCCGTCACTACCGTGAAATGAGTCTAATTTTGAGGTAGTGAAGTCTGCAGGATTCCCTGAAGGCCTGGCCCTTTTCATGTTACTAATTTGTACAGGAAAGATCAAATAAAACCCCAGAGGAGTGAAGCAAAGGGTAATTTAAATTTAGTTTTAAAGATTTGCAGAGCTGTACTTATATCATTATGGCCTACCATTTGCAAATAAACTAGTCTCTGTGGGAGTTATCGGTAGAGAAATTGCCCATTGTTCGGCCAAATTTACAAGGATTACTCTTCCTGGTTGAAAACCATCAAACAATTACCCGCCCCGCATTCAATCAAGTCGGTTTTGCTGCAGGACAGTACGGGTGGAGGATTGTTGTGGTAAAGTAATGACGTGTTTTATTCAAATGCATCGGTTTTTGACTGATTACAACCATCCAGTGCTCAGCGAACCATGACAAGGAGCGAAGAATATTTCTGCACGAGAGCAGGTGGTGATGGAGATAGCCTTAAACCCGTGAAGCCGGGTCCCTGCTGACTGGGGCTGAGAAATTCTGTGATTACGATCTCAGCAACTGGCACCCAACATACAGTATTCGAGAAATCCAGTGGAGAACGCGTCATTTGTCTCCTAGAACCTAAAAATCTCATCTTGAAACAGACAGAAGGCAAAATGGTTCTGTGAGTCGGAAACATTACTCGCTCCGGAAATGAAAGAGTTAAAGAGCACAAGACTCTGGAGAGGTGTACTGTATACAGTGGGGAAAAAAAGTATTTAGTCAGTCAGCAATAGTGCAAGTTCCACCACTTAAAAAGATGAGAGGCGTCTGTAATTTACATCATAGGTAGACCTCAACTATGGGAGACAAACTGAGAAAAAAAAATCCAGAAAATCACATTGTCTGTTTTTTTTTTCATTTTATTTGCATATTATGGTGGAAAATAAGTATTTGGTCAGAAACAAGCAATCAAGATTTCTGGCTCTCACAGACCTGTAACTTCTTCTTTAAGAGTCTCCTCTTTCCTCCACTCATTACCTGTAGTAATGGCACCTGTTTAAACTTGTTATCAGTATAAAAAGACACCTGTGCACACCCTCAAACAGTCTGACTCCAAACTCCACTATGGTGAAGACCAAAGAGCTGTCAAAGGACACCAGAAACAAAATTGTAGCCCTGCACCAGGCTGGGAAGACTGAATCTGCAATAGCCAACCAGCTTGGAGTGAAGAAATCAACTGTTGGAGCAATAATTAGAAAATGGAAGACATACAAGACCAATGATAATCTCCCTCGATCTGGTGCTCCACGCAAAATCCCACCCCGTGGGGTCAGAATGATCACAAGAACGGTGAGCAAAAATCCCAGAACCACGCGGGGGGACCTAGTGAATGAACTGCAGAGAGCTGGGACCAATGTAACAAGGCCTACCATAAGTAACACACTACGCCACCATGGACTCAGATCCTGCAGTGCCAGACGTGTCCCACTGCTTAAGCCTGTACATGTCCGGGCCCGTCTGAAGTTTGCTAGAGAGCATTTGGATGATCCAGAGGAGTTTTGGGAGAATGTCCTATGGTCTGATGGAACCAAACTGGAACTGTTTGGTAGAAACACAACTTGTCGTGTTTGGAGGAAAAAGAATACTGAGTTGCATCCATCAAACACCATACCTACTGTAAAGCATGGTGGTGGAAACATCATGCTTTGGGGCTGTTTCTCTGCAAAGGGGCCAGGACGACTGATCCGGGTACATGAAAGAATGAATGGGGCCATGTATCGTGAGATTTTGAGTGCAAACCTCCTTCCATCAGCAAGGGCATTGAAGATGAAACGTGGCTGGGTCTTTCAACATGACAATGATCCAAAGTACACCGCCAGGGCAACGAAGGAGTGGCTTCGTAAGAAGCATTTCAAGGTCCTGGAGTGGCCTAGCCAGTCTCCAGATCTCAACCCTATAGAAAACCTTTGGAGGGAGTTGAAAGTCCGTGTTGCCAAGCGAAAAGCCAAAAACATCACTGCTCTAGAGGAGATCTGCATGGAGGAATGGGCCAACATACCAACAACAATGTGTGGCAACCTTGTGAAGACTTACAGAAAACGTTTGACCTCTGTCATTGCCAACAAAGGATATATCACAAAGTATTGAGATGAAATTTTGTTTCTGACCAAATACTTATTTTCCACCATAATATGCAAATAAAATGAAAAAAAAACAGACAATGTGATTTTCTGGATTTTTTTTCTCAGTTTGTCTCCCATAGTTGAGGTCTACCTATGATGTAAATTACAGACGCCTCTCATCTTTTTAAGTGGTGGAACTTGCACTATTGCTGACTGACTAAATACTTTTTTTCCCCACTGTATCTGTAATTCGGCGTTCGCCGTTTTAACTTTTTCCATTACAGATCGCTCAGTTTAGGCTTAAAGGTTTCTAGAATATCACAGTCTAATTAGGCTTCATTCAGATGTCCGTTTTAATGGGGTCTTTTTGCATACGAGAAGAAATGAGGCATTTTTCATTACTGTTCCGGGACCGATTTTCAACTATTTTTGGCCCATGTGACCATTCCTGCTCTCGGTGTGGCATCTTCTTTCCTTAATTGCAAGAAAAAATAAAAATTCTAAGCTTTATATTTAAATAGTAAAACCCAGATAGCACTCAGGTGACACATGGATGTGTGTTTGTTTCACTGACCCCTTGATTTGATTGGGCAATTTGATCAGAAACGGACACGTAAGCTGCCCCATAGACTATACTGGGGACGTGTTCTAGGTGGGGAAAAATACAGATTAAACATTTATGTGAAAAAAGGACGTCTTAATTATGTCTTATTATGATACATTGTATTGTAATGACAAACTGAGTTCACATACCGTATTTTTCCGATTATAACATGCAGTTTTTTCCCCAATCATTTTTTTGGGGAAAGGGGGTGCATCTTATAATGCGGATATACCTTACCGGCCACGGTGGAGCAGGGTCCCAGGGTCGCTACTGGAGGAGGCAAGAGTGGCGCGTTGCTGCTGGCCGCAGGCTGGAATGAGAGGGTGTTCCGATATGCGCCGCTGAGGGTGAAAATGGATGCGGTGCTCTGTGATGCGGGGGAAGGGCTCCACTGGAATTTTTTGAAAGCCCAGAGCCCCCCGCATATCCATTAAGGCGATGTGGTGGCCTCCGGTAAAATGGCCGCCGGGGGTGGTGCATGCCCAAATTGAGATCTCGACAATGATAAGATACATGGATTATAAGAGACACCACCATTTTATTAACCCCTTCAAGACCCTGCCGTTTTTCGTTTTTGCATTTCTGTTTTTACTCCCCTTCTTCCCAGAGCCATAACTGTTTTATTTTTCCATCAGTGTGGCCATGTGATGGCTTGTTTTTTGCGGGACAAGTTGTAATTTTGATCGACACCATTGGTTTTACCATGTCGTGTACTCAAAAATGGGAAACAAAATCCAAATGCAGTGAAACTGCAAAAAAAATGCAAGTCCACAACTTTTTTGGGATTTTTTTTACCATGTTCACCAAATGCTAAAACATACCTGCCATTATGATTCTCCAGGTCACTACGAGTTCACATACACCAAACGTGTCTATGTTCTTTGTTATCTAATTGGTGAAAAAAATTCCAAATTTTGTTAAAAAAAAAAAATTGCGCCATATTCTGATACCCATAACGTCTTCATTTTTCATGATCTCGGGTTGGGTTAGGGCTGTTATTTTTTGTGTGCCGAGCTGACGTTTTTATTGAAACCATTTTGGTGCAGATATGATCTTTTGATTGCCCGTTTTAATACAATGTCGTGGCAACCAAAAAACCTAATTCTGGCATTTTGACTTTCTTCTCACTACGCCATTTAGCGATCAGGTTAATCTTTTTTCTATTGATAGATCGATACCAAATATGTGTAATGTTTGATTTTTTTATTGTTTTATTTTGAATGGGGCGAAAGGGGGGTGATTTAAACTTTTATATATTTTTTTTTATATTTTTAAAGACTTTTTTCTTACTTTTTGCATGATTCAATAGTCTCCATAGGAGACTAAAGCTGCCATAGCCTGATTGGCTCTGCTACATAGAGACGATGGTCAGATTGCCTCTTTGTAGTAGAATTACTGACTTGCTATGAGCGCCGACCACAGGGTGGCGCACATAGCAATCCGGCACTAACAACCATAGAGGTCACCAGGAGTCCTCTGGTTGTCATGCCAAAGAACTGTTGACCTGCAATCACGTGACGCAGGTCACCGGTGGGAGGATTTCCGGCCAAATGACCAGAAGCGTGCATTAAATGCCGCTGTCAGAGTTTGACAGCAGGATTTAACTATGTAATAGCTGCGGGTGGATCGCGATTCCACCTGCAGCTATTGCAGGCACATGTCAGCTGTTCAAAAAAGCTGACATGTCCCGGGAAAGATGTGAGCTCAGTGCCGGAGCTCACATCAAAGGGAGGCTCCTATTTTTCTCCTCAAAATTTGGGGTGCGTCTTATAATCCGGTACATTTTATAATCCGCAAAATATGTTATTTGTTTTTTCGTTCGCTTTTCAGAGAAACAGTGTTTTACATTAGCAGCAAAATTTATGCGATTTATGCAATCTCGTTCACATGGTTAATCTTTATTTGTGCATAAATAGACCTGCAGTATATGTACACTGCATTTTTACTGTTTTTCCTCCATTTTAATCAATAGGAAAAATGCTGTAAAGAATTGAACAAATTTTGTACAAATGAAAATGCAATAAATGCCAAATGTTTTAACCAGAGCATTCCCAACCTCCAATATAGTGACTCCAGTAATAGCCACAGTAGCACCAGGATTAGCTACAGTGTCCATTAGAGCAACTACACTGTGCACTACCAGCCACCAGTCAGAATCATTGGTAGCCACAGTATCACAGTAACATCCATCGTGCCATGCACACTTGTGCCTTACTGCTTCAACACCTTTCCCACGAGAGTGACCAGGAGACACTTGTGGCGTATCCATATTGTAGAAGTTGAATTTTATTAATAATAATAATAATAATAATAATAATTTTATTTCTATAGCGCCAACATATTCCGCAGCACTTTACGTTTTAGAGGGGAATTGTACAGACAGTAGACATTAGAGCATAACAATAAACACAGATCAAAACAGATACCAAGAGGAATGAGGACCCTGCTCGCAAGCTTACAATCTATGAGGAAATAGGGGAGACACGAAAGGTGGATGGTAATAATTTCTTGCGTTGTACGGCCCAGCCATCAATGTAATAAACCGGATGTTCACGTAATGCTGCATGAACCGGTTACCAACCAGTATGTGTAAAAGTACAGACACACAGGGCTATTAAATGCTTAAAGAGTGTGAAAACAGATGATACGAGGCTTCTTGTTTTGAAGAAGATTTTATATGGGCAAAACAGAGATAGTTAGATAAATATGTTGAGGTGATAGACCAGTCTGATGAAAAGTGTTTTTAGAGCACACTTACTGTAAAACTGTGGGTATTGGTTATTAATCGAATTATCCTAGGTAGTGCATTCCAAAGAATTGGCGCAGCACGTGAGAATTCTTGGAGATGGGAGTAGGAGATTCTGATTATTGAGGATGTTAATTTTAGGTCATTACCATAACAAAAGGTACAGGAATGGTGGTAGACTGAGAAGGGAGGAGATGTAGGGTGGCGCTTTGTGGGTAAGAGCGATAAGTTTATATTTCACTCTTAGGTGTGATTTGTGCCACCTGTATATTGGAAAAGGTTATGAGGAAGTTTGTGATTTCTTAAACATGGTTAGAGGCCCAATCACAATTGTCTATAGTTACTCCGAGTCTAGGGCTGGCAGCCATCTTCCACAAATGCTTCTGGCTTCATGGGTTTGAATGCCCTGTCTCTTTTCTTCCTTCCAATGCCCCTGTCTGAATGATTGTATATAACTATGTGACTATCACAGTAATTAGAATTATTAAAACTTGGCACATAAACGGATATGTGATGAATATGTGGTGTCCCTGAAGGTTCAGTCGCCACAGAGGTACGGCACCTCCTCCTGAGGTGTGGTGCCCCACTATCCAGGTAAGGTGGAGACACATGACCACACTCCAACACCTGCACCCAGCACAGACACTTTAGAATAGCGGAGCACCCTGTAAGTCAGCTGCTTTGGTTCACGAAGGGTGCTGGGGAAGCGGGTGGAGCTTAGACTGCACAAGAGAGCAGAAGAAGATTAGGAAAGGGTCAGTTAGTGAAAGAAGATCCCCGGAGAGGGATGGAGTGGAAGGAAGTGCAGCAGCAGACTGTTGTGAGTCGGAGCTGTTGGCACGGGAAGGAGCAAGAGAAAACCTGATTCTTCAGAAGAGAGATCGATTAGTACGGAACGTGGGGAGAAGAGAACTGAGGACAAGGGTGAGAGCAGAGCCCTTCCTTAAGTTAAAGAGCATGGTTCGAAGTCCGGTATCCAAAGTTGTATTGGTGCTGATGGTCATGCAGCAGAAACCGGAGGAATAGAAGTTGTCACCACTTTACTCCCACCTAAGACTGGAGTGCACAATAGTAATGTGTGTGAGCCGGGACCTGATAGTAGGAAGTCCCTGAAGCGGGCTACAGCTGTCTGCCGTACGAGTGGAGTTCCAAGTAACATCTGGAAGGAGGAACTTGAGTCTAATTCACAACTACAAGTACCTCAGTTTAGGCGCTAGTGAGGAGACGTTCAGGAAAGGCATATGTTGGAGTGCTGGAAGGGTGTACTCTACCTTATCTGGAAGTTATCTGGACCCCTCACCTGGAGGACTCAGTACTGAAGCAGGCATCTGTGTGCACCAGACTGTGAGTAAAGCCTTTGGAACTACAAGCCCTTGTGTCCTCCACTTATTCCTGCGCCACTCATCCAGGACTGCTACATCCTCCACTCTACATTCCCCTCACCATCTACCAACTCTCTTCATCTGCCCTGGGACTACAGCTTTACCTGTGGAGAGCTTCAACATCATTGCTGCACCACAACATCTGTCCCAGAGAAGCAACCCTGCAGTGCTGGTCAAACTGACCAGAAACCACAGGTGGCGTCCAAATCATCTCAATAACTTTATCCCCATAATTCTACCCCTTTTACATTGACTGCCTGAGGTCACGGACCGGGTCACTGCCACTGTGACATCTCCCATTGAAATTAACGGGCCCGGCACCGAGTACCCCACGGCCTCTGGGGGTGAGTCAAAAACATGATTATTTTATTATTATCCAAAGCAGTCCATTAAATGATAACATTTCAGTCCTGCTCGGACCTTCATCAGATAAATAATGACTGTGTCAGGAAAGAAAGTGCTGGTGAAGCGCTGGTGTAGAGTGATGGTGTCACTATTTGGAAGACGTTTTCATCACGTATCCCTCTGAGTGCGGAGTTTTATATGTTCTAATTACTGCGGATTGGAACCCTACTGCGGCATCATAAATATGTCTGTTACCAGATTCAATGGTCATTGAGACAGGCAATGATGCTATATGATTAATGGGTGTAGACAGTAGGGCATAAGTTGGAGTAGAAAGGAATATCATACAGCCAAAAAATTTGAATCATATAACTGTTACATACAGTAAGTTATATGAGGTTTTGTCACTAAACATAGCCTATAAAATTCTTTGATAGTCACCTCCAAATGTAATAGCTGCTTATTGATCTCAGAGGCGATTTATTTAGTAGTACGTAGATATTCACTGATGCTACATTTTTCAAAGCTTCCCTTTTCCAAAGTTGACTTTGACACTCAGCTTAGCTATATGGGTTGTCTCACGAAAAGCATGGTTCAAAATTCAATAGGAAGTGTGAAAAGAAATGCATCGTATATACTCCAGTATAAGCCGACCCACGTATAAGCCGAGGCACATAATTTTGCCACGACAAACGTTTTGACTCGAGTATAAGCCGGGTATGCATTGTCCCCTCATCCCTAACCTGGTATGCATTGCCACCTCATCCCTAACCTGGTATGCATGGTTCCTCATCCCTATCCTGGTATGCATGGCCTCCTCATCCCCATCCTGGTATGCATGGCCCCCTCATCCCTATCCTGGTATGCATGGTTCCTTATCCCTATGCTGGTATGCACGGCCTCCTCTTTCCTATCCTGGTATGCACAGCCCCCCCGTCTTCATCCTGGTATGCATGGCTCCTCATCCCTACCCTGGTATGCATGGCTCCCTCATCTCCATCCTGGTATGCATGGCCCCCTCATCCCCATTTAGGTATGCATGGCCTCCTCATCCCTATCCTTGTATGCATGTTTCCTCATCCCTATCCTGGTATGCATGGCCCCCTCATCCCTATCCTGGTATGCATGGTTCATCATCCCTATCCTGGTATGCACGGCCTCCTCATCCCCATCCTGGTATGCATGGCCACCTCATCCCTATCCTGGTATGCATGGTTCCTCATCCCTATCCTGGTAAGCATAGCTCTTCATCCCTATCCTTATATGTATGGTTCCTTAGCCTTATCCTTGTTTGCATGGCACCCTCATTTCCATCCTGGTATGCTTGGTTCCTCATCCCTATCCTGGTATGCCTGGCACCCTCATCCCCATCCTTGTATGCATGGACTCCTCATCCCCATCCTGGTATGCATGGTTTCTCATCTCTATCCTTGTATGCATGGCACCCTAATCCATATCCTTCTATGCATTGCACCCTTATCCCTATCCTGGTATGCATGGTTCTTCATCCCTATCCTTATATGTATGGTTCCTCATCCTTATCCTTGTATGCATGGCACCCTCATTTCCATCCTGATATGCTTGGTTCCTCATCCCTATCCTGGTATGCCTGGCACCCTCATCCCCATCCTTGTATGCATGGACTCCTCATCCCCATCCTGGTATGCATGGTTTCTCATCCCCATTCTGGTATGCATGGTCCTCTCATCTCTATCCTTGTATGCATGGCACCCTAATCCATATCCTTATATGCATTGCACCCTTATCCTTATCCTGGTATGCATGGTTCTTCATCCCTATCCTTGTATGTATGGCTCCCACCAAATAAGAATAAAAAATTAAACCATCCTACTTACCCTTCCTGCAATCATTTGCAGCATCTGCATCTTGTTCAGATGCCAGCAGCTGCTTTATGCTTGTAAGCAGAACATGGAAAGGACGTCATGTGCTGCTTACAAGGAGAGCACAGCTGCCAGAATACTCAATGCTCTCCACGCCGGGACTATGTGCATGGAGGGCAGTGAGTATTCATTGCCTTTTAGTAGCGAGCACAGTGTCAGCCACAGCTGCCGTGCGGTTACGTATCCCCACTACTTAAGCAAATATATATTCACCTCTCTTCACACGTATGGAAGTGGAGAGAGGTGAATATTAATTTGTCTTAAGTTGCGGACACACGTGACAACCCTGCCGCTGCTGGAAGCCGGCGGCTGCGGCTGACACTGTGCGTGCTATTGCAGAGAAATAAACATTCACTGCCAGCGCAGTGAATGTTCATTTCTCTTTAGCAGCGGGCACAGGAGTTAGCGGCAGCAGCTGGCTCCTCCCTCCGGTGATGCGCTGCTCCACCGCTGCCGCTCCTCCTCCATAATCTGGAACAATGACTCGAGTATAAGCCGACGGGGGCTTTTTCAGCACAAAAAATGTGCTGAAAAACTCAGCTAAACTCGAGTACTCAGACTCATATAGGATTTATTGGCAGGACCAAAATACATTAAGTGCTGCCAAAGCAAGGAAAATAGATGTGACAGGAGAGGGGATCGGGGATTATGGAAATGGGATGTTGGGGGCACAATTTGGAAAATAATAGTCCATTTGGGGGTTTTAAGTTCCTCTCAGCTTATGACATATGGTGACGTATTGGGCGGCGATCTCCTCTATTCATTCCTCTTCCCCCAGTAGGATGCAGAGTTTCCTTTCCTCATCCATGGATGGGAAGTCCAGGTTGTGAATGGAAAGTCTCTGGAAGTGGGAGGCCCTCACTGCTGAGTATTTATTGCAGTGAAGCAGGAAGTGCATCTCGTCCTCCAGTGCCCCCTGCTGGCAATGCTGTCACAGTCTGTTCTCCCGTGGCTTGTATGTCTGTCAGTGCCATCCTGTTTCCACCTCTAGATTGTGGGCACTCAGTCTGTATAGACTCAGGTTCTGCCTGTCTTTGGGGTGATGTAATCGCTTCAGATATGGCCCAGATTATAGTCCTTCCGCAGTGACCGGTAGATAGTGAGTTTCTGGGAGTTCTGTAATTCACTCTGCCAACACTCTATATATTGCATCTTGCAGCTCTCTGAAATCTTCTTTATTTCAGCTTTTGTCAGGGTATGTTGCTGACTTTGGTGGGACTGGCTTCCGGTGTTCATGGCTTGCTCTGGACTCAGTAGGCTCAATAGGGCTTTATGATGATAGGAGCTGGGGTTGCTGCTCTGTATTTGCGCCTGGTGTGATAGCGCCCTCTTGTTTATAGTTAGCCATAAAGGGAATCGGCCCAGATCTGCTAAACAGGCTGTGTTTGAGGTCCTCCGATGTACTTGGAGGAGATATTTGCAGAACTCCAGGTGGGTGACTTTGGTTGGCTGGAATCCCACTTTGTCTGGTCTGGGTAAGTCGCTGGGCCCCAAACCTCGCTATCATACAGCAGTGTAGGAGTGATGACACTATCAAATATCTTAAGCCAAACTCTCACCAGTGGTTTGAGGTAGTACAGTTGTCTTTTGATGGCATAGAAGGTTCTGCACGCTTTTTCTTTCAGGGCCTCTGTGGCTTGCTTGAGGCTCTCGGTTTGGCATAGCTCCAGACCGAGGTAGGTATAGCTGTTGGTCTTCTCCAGTGTGGAAACATTTAATGTGAGGGAGTGAGTGGGGGTTTTATTCTGGTTTCTCTTCTGAAACACCCTGACTTTGGTCTTCTCTTGGTTGATGGGCAGCGCTCAGGTGTTGCTGAATCTTTCCAGCACCTGCAGACTGAGGCCTGGGGTAAAGGAGGATTTCAGGGCTGCTGCCAGTTCATTTATATATATGTTAAATGGAGTTGGGCTCAGGCTGCAGCCCTGTCTGACCCCACGGTCCTGCCGGAAGGAGGCTGCCCTCTTCCCGTTCATCTTCATGCTGCAACGGTTCCCAGTGTATGAGCTCTTGATGACATCATAGGTTCTGCCACCTATTCCGCTTTCCAGGAGTTTAAGAAACAGGCCGGGGTGCCACACTGACTATATACGATATTTGTAATATACATAAATTAAAAAAATTGTGTAGTTTTGTAAATGCATTGTGTTAATTACAACAATAACAGTGCTCCATGATGTTTCTCCTGAGGCTGGAGTTTAGGTCCACCTTCAGTGGAGAACACAAATTCTCTGTAAATTCAAGTTGTCAAACATCCAGAAATTCCAAGACAGTCCTTAAAAACAGGGCTTATCTTGCCTTGTCATTAAAATAAATGTAAGACCTCTGTGATTTTTTGAAGCAAAATAAACTTCTACATATTATTTTGATTGAAATAATCGTCATTTTACTGTTCACAGTGAATGTAGCTGATGTCTATATATCAGAATTATGTTCTGTAGACATGGATCACTTATAACCTTAACGATTTATTATGGATTTCCAATGTATCCATAAAAACATTGTCTGTCTGTGATTTGATAAGATGTCCAGAAAGAAAGAAATAGTCACGTTAGCAACCCTGGGTACTGGGAGTCTGTTATTTCCTAGTCACGTAGGACAAGCTGTTGTCTGTCCACAGGAATGAAGAGACCAAAACTGCCCAGGAACATGGATAAAGGCTAAAAGGGTTGAAAATTACATTATAGTGTAATGTCTTTAAATTACATTCAAATGGTTAAAGTAATGATGTGCAATTTTTCCTCAAAGTTTTGGTATAACCCCTTTAACAAGTGTCTGTAGAATTATCCAGTTTCATGCATCAAAAATGTTGACTCCTAATGCATATTTTAACCCGTCTCTTCCATATGACGTACTATCCCGTCCATGGGACCCGGGCCCCTATGCCCATGGACGGGATAGTACGTCATAGCGATCAGCGGCGCTCACATAGTGAGCGCCACTGATCGCGGCTGGGTGTCAGCTGATTATCACAGCTAACACCCGGCACTATGTGTCAGGGGTGGTCACGGACTGCCCCCGACACGTTAATCCCTGGCACACTGCGATCAAACACGATCGCAGTGTACCTGGGGTTTAGTGAAGCATCGGCAGGGAGGGGGCTCCCTCCGTGCTTCCCTGCGACCCCTGCAGCAGCGCAATGTGCAGCACTGCTGCGGGGGCCTCCTTCCCTGCAGGTGCTCGGATCCAAAATGGTGGCGGGGACCTTCGGGGGCCTGCAGGGAGCCGGCTTCCTCAGTACCTGCAAAGCGCAGGCACGAGGAAGCCTTCTGCAGTGCCTGTGACAGATCGCTGATCTGTCACAGTGATCTGTGATGTGACAGATCGGTGATCTGTCACATGACAGTTATGTCCCCACTGGGACATTATAATAAAGTTTAAAAAAAAAAAGTGTAAAAATAATTTATAAAAAATCGCTAAATAAATTAAAAAAAAAATATTTCCTAATAAATTCATTTTTTGGAAATAAAAAAAAAAACAATAAAAGTACACATATTTACTATTGCCGCATCCGTAACGACCCACCATATAAAACTGTCCCATTAGTTAACCCCTTTATTGAACCCCTTAAAAAATAAAAATAAAAAATGAAGCAAAAAATAAAGCTTTATCATCATACCGCCGAACAAAAAGTGCAATAACGAGCGATCAAAAAGATGGATAGAAATAACCATGGTACCGCTGAAAACGTCATCTTATCCCGCAAAAAACGAGCTGCCATTCAGCATCATCAGCAAAAAAATTAAAAAGTTATAGCTCGCAGAATAAAGCGATGCAAAAATAACTATTTTTTATATTAAATTGTTTTCATTGCATAAAAGCGCCAAAACATAAAAAAAACATAAATGAGGTATCGCTGTAACCGTACTGACCCGAAGAATAAAACCACCTTATCAATTTTACCACACGCGGAACGGTGTAAACGCACCCCCCAAAAGAAATTCTTGAAATGCTGGTTTTTGTTCATTCTGCGTCCAAAAAATCGGAATAAAAAGCGATCAAAAAAGTCACATGCCCGAAAATAGTACCAATAAAAACGTCAACTCGTCCCGCAAAAAATAAGACCTCACATGACTCGGTGGATCAAAATACGGAAAAATTATAGCTCTCAAAATGTGGTAATGCAAAAACTATTTTTACAATAAAAAGCGTCTTTTAGCGCGTGACAGCTGCCAAACATAAAAACCGCCATAAATAGTAAATCAAACTCCCCATTATCACCCCTTTAGTTAGGGAAAAATAATAAAATTTAAAAAATGCATTTACTTCCATTTTCCCATTAGGGTTAGGGTTAGGGCTAGGGTTAGGGTTAGGGCTGAGATTAGAGTTAGGGGTGTGTTGGGGTTAGGGTTGGAGTTAGAATTGGGGGGTTTCCACTGTTTGGGCACATGAGGTGCTCTCCAAACGCAACATGGCGTCTGATCTCAATTCCAGCCAATTCTGCGCTGAAAAAGTCAAATGGTGCTCCTTCCCTTCCAAGCTCTGCCACGCACCCAAACAGTGTTTTACCCCCACATATGGGGTATCAGCCTACTCAGAACAAATTACAAAACAACTTTTGGTGTCCAATGTCTCCTGTTACCCTTAGGAAAATAAAAAATTGGGGGCAAAAATATCATTTTTGTGGAAAAAATATGATTTTTTTATTTTCACGCCCGGGCGTTATAAACTTCTGTGAAGCACTGGGGGGCTCAAAGTGCTCACCACACATCTAGATAAGTTCCGTGGGGTGTCTAGTTTCCAAAATGGGGTCACTTGTGGGGGGTTTCCACTGTTTAGGTACATCAGGGGCTCTCCAAAGGCAACATGGTGTCCGATCTCAATTCCAGCCAAAAAAGTCAAATGGCGCTGCTTCCCTTCCGAGCTTTGCCATGCACCCAAATAGTCGTTTACACCCACATATGGGGTATCAGCATACTCAGGACAAATTGCACAATAAGTTTTACGGTCCTGTTACCCATGGGAAAATAAAAATTGGGGGTGAAAAGATCATTTTTTTGGAAAAAGTATGATTTTTTAATTGTACGGCTGTACGTTATAAACTTCTGTGAAGCCCTTGTGGGTTCAAAGTTCTCATGTAAAAACTCAGGAGGGCACTACTGAATAAGATATGCGGATCAACCAGCAGTCAGTATAAACACAAACTGAGAAAATGGAGAAAAAGCTACTGACCAAAATGCAGGGATCACTGCAAAATTACAAATTTTATTGGTAACAAAAAGAAAACATCCATGTAAAAACATTTAAAAAGTCATACAATGACAAGAAACTATCACAAAGGCTTATAATAAAGCCCAAAGAGCTCCCTCCAGTAAATGGACATATATAAAATAGGCTGTAGAATATATCACATACAATAGCATACCTGCAATGAAGAAATGTTCAGAGATGTAATACTAAACATAATGATCCATTGAATAATCCATCCAAAGAGACTATAGTACAATAATGAATGCAAGTGATAACAAATGTAAGCAACTGAGCCATGAAAATAAACACCATAGGGTACTAAGCATAGATGAAAAGTATAGGGCCCCTGATGAAGCCACCTTTTGGTGTGCGACACGCGTAGGGCACTCCACAAGCTCCCCCTTGTAAGTGGCACTATATAGGGACTATGCAGGCAGGATTTAATCTTGGTCATTTTAGCCTCTTGGCTACACCATGATTGCTATACTTTTCATCTATGCTCAGTACCCTATGGTGTTTATTTTCAAGGCTCAGTTGCTTACATTTGTTATCACTTGCATTCATTATTGTACTATAGTCTATTTGGATGGATTATTCAATGGATCATTATGTTTAGTATTATATCTCTGAACATTTCTTCATTGCAGGTATGCTATTGTATGTGATATATTCTAGAGCCTTTTTTATATATGTCCATTTACTGGAGGGAGCTCTTTGGGCTTTATTATAAGCTTTTGTGATAGTTTCATGTCATTGTATGACTTTTTAAATGTTTTTACATGGATGTTGTCTTTTTGTTACCAATAAAATTTGTAATTTTGCAGTGATCCCTGCATTTTGGTCAGTAGCTTTTTCTCCATTTTCTCGGTTCAAAGTTCTCAACACATATCTAGATAAGTTCCTTGGGGGGTCTAGTTTCCAAAATGGGGTCACTTGTGGGGGTTTACACTGTTTAGGTGCACCAGGGGCTCGCCAAACGTGACATGGCGTCCAATCTGAATTCCAGCCAATTTTGCATTGAAAAGTCAAACGGCGTTCCTTCCATTCTGAGCTCTGCCATGCGCCGAAACAGTGGTTCCCCCCACATATCAGGTATCAGCGTACTCAGGAGAAATTGCACAATAACTTTTGCAGTCCAATTTCTCCTTTTACCCTTGGTAAAATAAAAAAAATTGGACCTGATAATTTTTTTGTGAAAAAAAGTTAAATGTTCATTTTTTTTTAAATATTCAAAAAATTCCTGTGAAGCACCTGAAGGGTTAATAAACTTCTTGAATGTGGTTTTGAGCACCTTGAGGGGTGCAGTTTTTAGAATGGTGTCACTTTGTGGTATTTTCTATCATATAGACCCCTCAAAGTGACTTCAAACGTGATGTGGTCCCTAAAAATAAAATGGTGTTGCAAAAATGAGAAATCGCTGGTCAACTTTTAACCCTTATAACTTCCTAACAAGAAAAAATTTGGGTTCCAAAATTTTGCTGATGTAAAGTAAACATGTGAAAAATGTTATTTATTAAGTTTTTTGTGTGCCATATCTCTGTGATTTAAGGGCATAAAAATTCAAAGTTGAAAAATTGCAAAATTTTCGCCAAATTTCCATTTTCTTCACAAATAAACGCAAGTTATTTGAATGAAATTTTACCACTAATATGAAGTACAATATGTCACGAGAAAACATTGTCAGAATCACTGGGATCCATGGAAGCGATTCAGAGTTATTACCTCATAAAGGGACAGTGGTCAGAATTGTAAAAATTGGCCCGGTCATGAACGTGCAAACCACCCTTGGGGGTTAAGGGGTTAAACAAGTATCTGATGATATCCTATAAAAAAAGAATAATACAGTTGCATATAAGGTACTGCCTCCATGTCAGTGATTATGCTACACCAAATGGAAAGTTCAGCTGTAAGAATTTACACTTTAATCTAGCCTAAATTCTTGCTGTAATTTTACTATCTAATCTGTTTTCTGGTCCTGGTTCTGTCAATTTTCGTCAATTGTATGCTTGTCCTGGTTACATATCTTGCTTTTGGTGCATCCCTTGGCCATAAAGATTGATCTTCTTACCATGGCATCAGGTCCTTGACCTTGACTCTGGTTTTTATTGTTGACTTCACTATCTAATTTATTTCCTTGATATGATTTGTTATTTCCGTTTTTCCATTTTTATGACCTGACAAGAGCAGCATAGATCATAGATTTCTCTAAAAGCAATGATCTAGAAGATTACTTCTTATTGAGGGAACAATTCCTCAGATTACATCTTCATCTAGCCTGTAGCCATCTGATTGCAGCTCACAGGATGAAGCTATGACTTATGTTTGAAGAAAAACTGTCAATTCCGGTTTGCTTCTAATCTCATTTAGACATTAGGAAGTCCAAACAGTGTTGTCATTTTGGAATTCATTGATTAGTTGAGCTCTGTGATGGAACGTGATATCAAGTGTTTAATTTTCTGGCAGTGCCTCCACAGGAAAAATTAAGCACTTCATGATTCTCAAGAAAACCATGAGATACTCAAAGCAAGTTTCTGTCTTGACTAGCAGATGAGGGCTAGAGATGAGCAAATCATTTTGTACCTAATCAAATTCACAATGAATTTCTTGAAAAATTTGGATTTGCCACAATGCGAATATTTAGGAAATTGATTCATTCCAATCCAGTAAAATGGTGGCCAGCTGGTTGCTGTTTTGTTGGATACTTCAGAGGACCAAGAGATGGTTAAAAAATAAACCAATATAAACCTACCCACCAATCCTGGGTCCATCCCTCACCTGTCCGGCCGCTGCAGATCGCCGCATGGTCTACTGTGTGCTTTGGGTCTTATCGCCTTTAGTTCTTCACACTTGTCATCATTGGTCTTCTGTCTGTGATCTTCACGCAATGATTAGGCCTCATGATGTGGACACATGGGGTGTGACACATATGCTTCTGGGTCTGAAGAGACCTCAAAGCTTCTTAAACATCTTTTTGGAGCAGATTTAATTTTGACTCAATTTTACAAGACCAAATCGAATCTGTCAACTGATTTGAGTGAATTGTCCACAAATACTGTATATTGAGGACATTTGCTCATCTTTCGTTACCAGCAAAATGACCATCTTAGCTGCCACAATATAAAAAGCAAAACAGGAGAATGCGACACATGACTGGAGAAGAAAACATTGAAATTCAGAGGCAGTACAAAGGAAGTCTTTGAGAAGTTTCTCAGCTTACCTCCATTCTTCATCTTGTCTGAATCTGTGCATGTCACGTTCCTACCTGTTTGTGTGAAGCAGTATGGTTCTCTTGGCTCTACTTATCCCTGATAGGCACATATATTTTAATATTAATACAATGGTGCTATAAAACATCCCTCTACTTTCCACATGTAAATGTAACCTTTTATGCTAATGATAATGACACGATCGCCGTTATCTAATTATTCTTTCTGGAATGATGTAAACGAGTAGAAATGCAACATGTACCCTTTAGCTGCCAAACTGCTGCCTTTGTTGTCATGATCACAGATTAAACATGTTTTCTCTAAAACACCGACCTTTATATATGACCAGGTAGAGAATTAATAAATCCTGTGATGTCAAATCACACATACACCTAAATGTGGGACCTTCAGTAGATGGTGGCCATCCAGTGGCACTAACATCATTAAGGATGTATCTCTGGCATCACTAACGCCCAATTACCTTCTAATGAGCCTCTCTCAATGCTCCATCTGCTTGTCTACTGGGCATGTGCACGGCCAAAACTGCTTGTCCAAATAATGAGTTAGGAGCAGACATGGGGCCATATAAGTGACCGGCAGATGTTATCGGCACATCATGTCCTATAAAAACAAAATAAATGAGACTTTCAGTCGAGATATATACACTTCCACAATACAGAAAAAAATCTATGATTTATCTATCTATTATCTGTCTATAATCTATCCATTTATCTGTTATCTATCTGTCTATCTATTCATTTATCTATTAGTGTAGTTATTTGCTATGCAGAATTTGATAATATACTGTATATATACATCTATTACACTGTAGCTAACTAGCACTTTCTAGTCAATTAGGGATAAATAGATAGATAGATGACATATACAGTGGGGCAAAAAAGTATTTAGTCAGTCAGCAATAGTGAAAGTTCCACAGACGCCTCTCATCTTTTTAAGTGGTGGAACTTGCACTATTGCTGACTGACTAAATACTTTTTTGCCCCACTGTATATAGATATGTGACAGATAGATAGATAGATAGATAGATAGATGATAGATAAATAGATAGAGATAGATAGATAAGAGATAGATAGATAAATAGATAGATATATAGATAGATGACATATATATATATATACAGTGGGGAAAAAAAGTATTTAGTCAGTCAGCAATAGTGCAAGTTCCACCACTTAAAAAGATGAGAGGCGTCTGTAATTTACATCATAGGTAGACCTCAACTATGGGAGACAAACTGAGAAAAAAAAATCCAGAAAATCACATTGTCTGTTTTTTTTTCATTTTATTTGCATATTATGGTGGAAAATAAGTATTTGGTCAGAAACAAGCAATCAAGATTTCTGGCTCTCACAGACCTGTAACTTCTTCTTTAAGAGTCTCCTCTTTCCTCCACTCATTACCTGCAGTAATGGCACCTGTTTAAACTTGTTATCAGTATAAAAAGACACCTGTGCACACCCTCAAACAGTCTGACTCCAAACTCCACTATGGTGAAGACCAAAGAGCTGTCAAAGGACACCAGAAACAAAATTGTAGCCCTGCACCAGGCTGGGAAGACTGAATCTGCAATAGCCAACCAGCTTGGAGTGAAGAAATCAACTGTGGGAGCAATAATTAGAAAATGGAAGACATACAAGAACACTGATAATCTCCCTCGATCTGGTGCTCCACGCAAAATCCCACCCCGTGGGGTCAGAATGATCACAAGAACAGTGAGCAAAAATCCCAGAACCACGCGGGGGGACCTAGTGAATGAACTGTAGAGAGCTGGGACCAATGTAACAAGGCCTACCATAAGTAACACACTACGCCACCATGGACTCAGATCCTGCAGTGCCAGACGTGTCCCACTGCTTAAGCCTGTACATGTCCGGGCCCGTCTGAAGTTTGCTAGAGAGCATTTGGATGATCCAGAGGAGTTTTGGGAGAATGTCCTATGGTCTGATGAAACCAAACTGGAACTGTTTGGTAGAAACACAACTTGTCGTGTTTGGAGGAAAAAGAATACTGAGTTGCATCCATCAAACACCATACCTACTGTAAAGCATGGTGGTGGAAACATCATGCTTTGGGGCTGTTTCTCTGCAAAGGGGCCAGGACGACTGATCCGGGTACATGAAAGAATGAATGGGGCCATGTATCGTGAGATTTTGAGTGCAAACCTCCTTCCATCAGCAAGGGCATTGAAGATGAAACGTGGCTGGGTCTTTCAACATGACAATGATCCAAAGCACACCGCCAGGGCAACGAAGGAGTGGCTTCGTAAGAAGCATTTCAAGGTCCTGGAGTGGCCTAGCCAGTCTCCAGATCTCAACCCTATAGAAAACCTTTGGAGGGAGTTGAAAGTCCGTGTTGCCAAGCGAAAAGCCAAAAACATCACTGCTCTAGAGGAGATCTGCATGGAGGAATGGGCCAACATACCAACAACAGTGTGTGGCAACCTTGTGAAGACTTACAGAAAACGTTTGACCTCTGTAATTGCCAACAAAGGATATATCACAAAGTATTGAGATGAAATTTTGTTTCTGACCAAATACTTATTTTCCACCATAATATGCAAATAAAATGAAAAAAAACAATGTGATTTTCTGGATTTTTTTTTCTCAGTTTGTCTCCCATAGTTGAGGTCTACCTATGATGTAAATTACAGACGCCTCTCATCTTTTTAAGTGGTGGAACTTGCACTATTGCTGACTGACTAAATACTTTTTTTCCCCACTGTATAGATGTGATAGATAGATAAATAGATATATAGATAGATGACATATATATAGATATGTGATAGATAGATAGATAGATAGATAGATGACATATAGATAAATAGATATGTGATATATAGATAGATGATAGATAGATAAATAGATTGAGATAGATAGATAGATAGATAGATAGATAAGAGATAGATAAATAGATAGATATATAGATAGATAGATGACATATTTATATAGATATGTGATAGATACATAAATAGATAGATATATAGATAGATAGATGACATATATATAGATATGTGATAGATAGATAGATAGATATGTGATAGATAGATGATAGATGATAGATAGATAGATAGATAGATAGATAGATAGATAGATAGATAGATAGATAGAGATAGATAAATTGAAAGATAGATTGTAAAGATAGTGGGACAATGCGCAATAGAATGTAATTCATTCAGTGCCACATCTAAGATGGAGCGGATGTGTTTGGAAAGCATTAGTGTGCATGTGCAAACTTAGAATATGCCACACATGCATAGGGATTGGCCAGCAGCCTACGATGATGTGATGATGCACTTGGACATGCGCAGTTAACATAACTCTAGTTATGGCGTTTTTAGTGTCCTCCATGTGCTGACGGCAGATCCTAATTGGGTGAGATATAATTACAACTTTGCACAGATGTATACACTATATAATTATAACCAATTGAGTGATATCGGTGATTGTATGTTATATGTGGGTCACTTTACTGCACAGGGCACTTTATATGAAGTAATATTGATATGATACTATTGCACAATGAGATTAGTGATTTGGAATATGAAATTTTATGCACTTTTTGATGTAACAATGTTTAATAAGGATTATTAATAATCTTGTATATATACTCACTTGTATGTATGGATCACTGTTTGAGAAAGGCTCATTGTGAGCCGAAACGTTGCCACATCATGTGAGTTTGAAATAAGCATATTTTTTTCATCAAAGTCTATGGCGTACTTCCTTCATTTTTTTCCCTCTGTCTGGATTGGGGCAAGTATTGGATGATTTGTTCAGAAGGCTTGTGCACCCACTTATTGGCAACTAGATGGAGGCCCGATGGGAGGGTGGTAATGTCACAATGGGGGCCACAGAGGATACATTTTGTGAGGTAAAATATTGTTTAAAAACAGTCAGTGAAATATTTTACCTCACAAAATGAATCCGCTGTGATCTCCTGGTGTAATGTCAGTATTGTCTTTTGTCTTTTGCTTCCTCCCCTGCCCAGGAGATGTGGTGTGCTCCGTACATGGTCAGACACAGACAATTTTTAAAATGAACTTTCGTTCGTGGGAAAACCCTTATAATGTGACCGGCTTCCTCTTCCTGTAGACACGTCGCGCATCTGCCGCGGGGATCAGCCGAATGATTCACTGCGCCTGCATGGAATTCGCACAGGTGCAGTGCGACGGTGTTCCGCTGGTGGTACTGTGCAAGAGGCTGTATGAGTGAGCAAGTGTGAGTGTAAGTGTGAGAGTGTGAGTGTATGAGTGTGAGTGTATGAGTGTGTGTCGTACGGCGTATAGAGTGTGTGAGTGTGTGTCATACGGCATATAGAGTGTGTGAGTGTGTGTTGCACGGCGTATAGAGTGTGTGAGTGTGTGTTGTATGGCATATAGAGTGTATGAGTATGTGAATGTGTGTCGTACGGCGTATAGTGTGTGAGTGTGTGTCGTATGGCGTATAGAGTGTGTGAATGTGTGAGTGTGTGTCTTACAGCGTATAGAGTGTGTGACTGTGTGTCGTATGGCGTATAGAGTGTGTGAGTGTGTGACGAATGGCGTATAGAGTGTGTTAGTGTGTGTCGTATGGTGCATAGAGTGTGTTAGTGTGTGTCGTACAGTGCAATAGGTTGGTACCAGCAGCAGTTTCCATATTGAGACATCCATCACTTGGGTGTCCCAATATGGCGGTCGGTGAACTTCCTCCGCTTGGAATTCTGGGATACGGTGACATCAGGACAGAACAGGAAATGAAAACATTACAAAGCAATTTTATAAATAGATGTGCTGTTCCATTTTTTTGCATAGATAGATAGAATTCAAAAAATTGAGGCAACACACCATTCAAAGTGAAAAAGTAGAAGTGCTTGGAAGTGCTTTTGTTTAATAGCCCATCACAGTGACGTTGTGGCTCACACGGAGGGGATGCCTCCCTTTGGACTATAAAATGCAAATGTATGACTATACTGGAGTTGATGGGATGATCCACGGCTAGCACTTCATTTGCTTATCTTTGTAGCATTTTATCATACTACCAGTTGTACTTTTAGTATACAAATGTATTAGACTTTTGTATATTCACTCACAATTCCTCTTTCAATTCTTTTAACTGTATCTCTCTATTAATCATTTATCTCCTTATCGATCTAGCGGCTTGTCTATCTATCTAAAGGGTGGGCCATTTATATGGATACACCTGGGTGGGCTATGTCTATGGATACACCTATATAAAATGGGAATGGTTGGTGATATCAACTTCCTGTTTGTGGCACATTAGTATATGGGAGGGGGGAACTTTTCAAGATGGGTGGAGACCATGGTGGCCATTTTTAAGTTGGACATTTTAGATTGCAACTTTATAAATGGCCCACCCAGGTGTATCCATATAAATGGCCCACCCTGCAGAATGTTAGGACATAGGGCTTGTTTACAGGTTGCTTTTTTCCCCGCATTTTATTCTTCATGTCTTTGACATTTACCAGCAAAGTGAATGAGATTTTTGAAGGGAGAAGTATCAAGCGTGGCTATGATAGGGCACGACATACTCTCGGACCAACCTCCTTTCTCAAAAGAAACCCCCTTTTTGAAACATTTTCCTTACAGATTCGAATCTTCAAAGCAATTTATTTATTTTATATAAATATGCAGCATTTCTATTCTTTCATAGTTTTTTCAGTGTTTTTCAGCCGCTGAAATGAAAGGGAAAAAATGCCAGAAGAAATGCATCAAACGTACTCCAAAAATGCGGATATTTTACATAGCGGTTTTCCTGCCATCACTCTGGTTTTTGTAGAAAAAAAAATCTGCTGCAAATTCTGAGCTTGTGCACATATCCATACAGGAAAAAGCTTCCATTAGTCTCCAGAATCTGTTCCATGTTTTCATGCTGTGGACCAACCACTGGGTTTAATTGCTCCTTACCCAGCTATATTTTAGGTGCTTGCCTCTTATCCCATTTCATTCTGCATATCTTTTATTCCTTATACACTCCACATTCTTTACTTCTCCTCCAAGGCAGGAAAATGGATTAGCAATGCCACAAAACCCGAACAGGACGTCTACAGGGAACGCTCGCAACTATGGGGAATCTATTAAAGCTTATTACCTAACCACAGGGTAGCTTTTATTGCAAGCAGTCTAGATGGCCATAAATATAATTATAAAGATGTCCTGCCTGTTAAAATGGTGGGTAATGATGTAGACTGGAGAAATCTGCACCTTTTCAAAGCATCTTCCCTGCAATGAGCAAAAACGATGGGACATCACAATGGCAGCAGTCAGAAGTTCTCCAGCTGGAAACTGCAGGCTGCCCATCCCCGGATCTGTGCTACGCATCTACGAGCTGCTTACAATATTTGTCCCCACTTTATAAAATTTAATGAGACAAGTTTTATTGATAAAGTCTAAACCCCAAACAGATCCGACATGAGCGTGTCTGCGGTGCTCAGAATGCTGCTCAACAGACTGCGAGCATTGCAGATGCCATTCTGCACCAGGCACAGGATGCGCCCGTCGTCTGCCAGCACGGAAACAACCAAAGCTTTTCCTCGTGCGTCTGGCTTACATTAATTGCTAATCCTATTTGTAGTACTTACACTCTAGACTCCTTGAAATTTCATTTTTTGGGAGATGTGCCGTGCAAGGATTAGGCACTCCATCTTAACAAAGATGATTAGTAAGCGGTTTAACATAGACTTGATGCAAAATGCATTAATAGCGAAATATGAAAAGTGGTGGTGCTGGTGGAGGGGGGGGTACAAGGAGGAAAAAAAAAGTAAAATATGTTATAAGGAGCAGGATTATAATTGGGAGATGTGTTTGTTCAGTCTCCTTAACAACGCAGAATTCCAGGCGCCATGGTTACGGGCTCGGAAATGCCTTTGTATACAATAGCTGCTATCGTATCACTAGCGCCACGAGATGGCACTAAAGCTCATGTTTTAAGAATGTCTTTCTTTTCATATGTTTCCACTGTAGAAACTAAACATTGGGAGAAAACATCTTCTTAATCTTGAGGATAAATATTGTGTAACAGGCGATTAACCTGAGGGGAACAGAGTAAATGTCTTTACATGGGCAAAGGTAGGTTCTGAAAAGCAAAAAGAAGGACCCTAATCCAAGGAAAATGAGACAAGGAAAGAGGCAGGGAAACTAGGAAAAAATGTACCGTATACTTCTTCTGTGTCCACATGCTCTCTATCTATCTATCTATCTATCTATCTATCTATCTATCTATCTATCTATCTATCTATCTCATGTCTATCTATATCACTGCATGGTTTAGTAGTTTCAGTCACACCTGGGATCATTGTGGTACATAGTGATGGGTCACTCACGAACGAACCATCTCAATGAGCCATCTCCTTTACGGGAACGATGAGAGCAGATTCCCCCTTGTGAAACACTTGCATTTTATGAACGGTTCTCACTGAGATAAAATGATGTTGTCTGGCTGTCGATGTGATCGGACCCTACCCACCCACCAAGCAGCTCAAATCAAAACTTTGAAAAATGCTTTTCAAATTCAGGAGGGCAGCGTGCCAATCATATTGGGACTGGATGATTTTGCAATAAATATTGTGTTCACCAGGGAGTAAAAGCATATTTAATTGGGAGCTATTTTCAGATCCAAAAGAGTTGACTCTTTTTTTTTTATCTAAGTTGAATAATCCAACATACCAAAAAGAGAGACTGCTCATCACTAGAGCCAAGGGATCCCAGCCACTGTACTTGAAAGCCATCACATTAAAACCACTTGCCTAATATTGTGCAGCTCCCCTTTATATTCTGGAATCCAGAAGATCTCTGAAGGCATCTTGTGGTTTCTAGCACCAAAACATTGCCTTCTAGGCTTTCTTTACCATCGCATTCCACAGATACTCTATCTGAACTGAGATCTGGGGCATGTCTACAGTGGGTATGGAAAGTATTCAGACCCCTTTAAATTTTTCGCTCTTTGTTTCATAGCAGCCATTTGGTAAATTCAAAAAATTTAATTTTATTCTCATATTTTTGAACATGCTGCACCTCATCTTGACTGAAAAAAAAAACAGAAATGTAGAAATTTTTGCAAATTTATTTAAAAAGAAAAACTGAAATATCACATGGTCATAAGTATTTAGACCTTTGTTCAGACACTCATATTTTAGTCACATGCTGTCCATTTCCTTGTGCTCCTCCTTGAGATGGTTCTACTCCTTCATTGGAGTCCAGCTGTGTTTAACTAAACTGATAAGACTTGATTTGTAAAGGCATACACCTGTCTATTTAAGACTTCACAGCTCACAGTGCATTTCAGACCAAATGAGAATCATGAGGTCAAAGGAACTGGCCAAGGAGCTCAGAGACAGAATTGTGGCAAAGGACACATCTGGCCAAGGTTACAAAAGAATTTCTGCAGTACTCAAGGTTCCTAAGAGCACAGTGACCTCCATAATCCTTAAATGTAAGAAGTTTAAAACCACCAAAAGTCTTCCTAGACCTGGCCGTCCAGCCAAACTGAGCTATCGTGGGAGAAGAGCCTTGGTGAGAGAGGTGAGAAGAATCCCAAGATCACTGTGGCTGAGCTTTACAGATGCAGTAGGGAGATGGGAGAAAGTTCCACAAAGTCAACTATCACTGCAGCCTTCCACCATTCGGACCTTTATGGCAGAGTGGCCCAACGGAAGCCTCTCCTCAGTGCCAGACATATAAAAAGCCCGCATAGAGTTTGCGAAAAAAACACATGAAGGACTCTTAGACTATGAGAAATAAGATTCTCTGGTCTGATGAGACAAAGATTGCACTTTTTGGTGATAATTCTAAGCGGTATGTGTAGAGAAAACCAGCCACTGCTCATCACCTGCCCAATACAATCTCAACAGTAAAACATGGTGGTGGCAGCATCATGCTATGGGGGTATTTTTAAGCAGCAGACACAGGACGACTGGTTGCAATTGAAGGACTCATGAATGCGGCCAAGTATAGAGATATCCTGGATGAAAACCTCTTCCAGCTTGCTCTGGACCTCAGACTTGGCTGAAGGTTCACCTTCCAACAAGACAATGACCCTAAGCACACAGCTAAAATAGCAAAGGAGTGGCTTCAGAACTACTTTGTGACCATTCTTGACTGGCCTGTGAGATAGCAGGTATGCAGGATGCAGTGATGGACAGAAGGCAGAGCAAGGGTAAGCAGTTTTATTTTACAGGGGAAAACTCCAAACAGGGAGGTAAAGGGTTAAACAAAGGGATTAACAGTATAAATGGCAAAAAGATATGGTGAGTAGAACAATGGTTCAGATCATGGTGGTTCCAATGAAAGTCATTGGTTCCTCAGTCAATGAAGTGAATAGCGCTGACAACGGCTGAAGCAGTGTCCTTTCCAATGGGGTCCGGTAAACAACAATACCCCGTCTTCTTGCGATGGTGGTCGGTCTCTGGTACCTTCCACTGCCCCTAGTCCATATATTGCAGTGGCTGACAAAGGCACCGGCCACAATCCTATATGAACCCAACATGGCTCTGCAACTATAATCACTAATGAAGTCAAGTCACAAGTCTCAGGGCAATTACTAGCTGGCAATGTCAGGGAGTAGATAACGTGTTGTGAGTTCACTTTCCCCTTCACCATTGAGGTCTGATGACCTCCCTCTTCTGGTGAAGGAAGGTAGTGAGGCTGATTACCAAGCACCTGAGCAGGATGATGATGACTAGGTGACTGGAATTGCTGACTGGATATAAGGCAGCCGACGCCCTTCTGCCTTGTTGGTGATTTCTCAGAGGGATTCTAGGAGACCAGTCGGATTCCTGCTCCTCAAAAGCTACGTTTTCTGCTCTGCTTTTTGCATTTGTGTTTTTGTTTTTGTTTTGTTTTGCCTTGTTTTTCTGGATTTCTGCCATTCCCTGCTGGGGTGAGCTGAATTCCTTTTTGCTCTGTCTTCAGAAAATACCTGAGTACTGATATAGTCTTTTTGAAGCCTAGCGTCTTCAGGGCTTCTTTCCCTATCAGTCTGTTGGCTCTTGTTTTGATAGGGTTTTGGCGGATTGCATACAGCAGCTTTTCTATCCTGTCCTATTTAGTTAGCTTGGGCCCCATCATTTGCTCAGCCTATCTTTCTAATTGTGTGAGTGTTTTTTCATCTTCCTTCACCATCATTATATGTTGGGGGCTGCCTATTGCTTTGGGGTCTGCTCTGGGGCAGTTTAGATTTCCCTTTCTGTCTTTAGGCTATTTAGTTCTCCGGCTGGGATCGAGGGGTCTAGGGCACCGTAGGAACCCCCCACGGCTACTGCTAGTTGTTGTTGATAGGTTCAGGGGTCTGCAATCCGATAGCTGCCAACTTCTCTGGTTTTCTGGACTTAGCTAGTATTTCTGTTTTTGCCTCCTACGGTGTCTCATTCATAACAATAACGGTCACGCACCTGGCCTCTTTCAGGTGGCACATGCACGGTACTCATGGGCCCGAAGTATCTGTCACCTTGCTTTTTGGTGGTCACCGGGCACACACTGCACGTCACTCTCTGGTCCCTGCTGTTGGCGGCGGGTGACGGGGAACACTGACTTGAATGACGCTGGTGCTCCCAGGATGGAGCACTCCTCTCTCTCGCTTCTACAGCATGCCTGGCCCTTCTCTTTGCTGCGGCACGGCTAGCTCGGCTCTGGTATGTGTTCACAGCTCTGCAGGCAACAGGGGCCCTCTCTATACGGCATGTCACAGCACTGGTATTCTCTAGTGGGGCAGGGGGAGCAGAGCACGCCTCCATCCGCTCTGCACGCTGCACTCCGTTGGCGCCAAACTGTTCTGCAGCACGCGCTTTCTGCTTTTATCCCCCACTGCTGCACGCTCTTTTGTCCTCTCACTCCCCGCCCTCCTGGGACAGCAGGATCATCTGCCTCTCTAACACTTCCCCCAGGCAATAGGGGAAGGTCCGGCTCACTCAGTCTTCCCCCTGGGAACAGGGGATGCAGCATTTTCAGTTCTGAACCTGGCATGCAGGTACCCGCGGTCCGGTCGTCCCCCTTACAGGCTCAGCCAGAGCCCTGACTGAAACCCAATTGAGCATCTCTGAAGAGACCTGAAAATGGCTATCCACCAACAATCATCATCCAACCTGACGGAACTGGAGAGGATCTGAAAGGAAAAATGGCCGAAGATCCCCAAATTTAGGTGTGAAAATCATGTTGCATCATTCCCAAGAAGACTCATGGCTGTACTAGCTCAAAAGGATGCTTCTACTCAATACTGAGCAAAGGGTCTGAATGCTTATGATCATGTGATATGTTAGTTTTTCTCTTTAAATAAATTTGCAAAAATGTCTACATTTCTGTTTTTTTTCAGTCAAGATGGGGTGCAGAGTGTACATTAATGAGAAAAAAAATGAATTTTTTTGAATTTATCAAATGGCTGCAATGAAACAAAGAGTGAAAAATTTAAAGGGGTCTGAATACTTTCCGTACCCACTGTACATCTTGAACTCATGCCTTGATCTACAAACAATTCCTGAACAATTTTTGCAGTGTAAATGAAGGAGAAGCACTCCATGGTCTACTAACATCAATAGTTGGCAAACCCCTTTATAAGAGTGTGGTCACCCAAGGTGGTCATGCAATGCCAGGGACAAGGCAGTAACCACAAGATGAAGCTGACTGCTGCCCTAGACTGCAAACCTCTACTTCAGAGAGCCTGCACAGAAAATCCTTGTACATTCATTCGCTTAAATAGCACCTTTAAATTCAACAACATCTTACAGACATTATCATCATTTTACTCATTGGGGCTCACAATCTAAATTCCTTCTCAGTATGGTGTGTGGGAGGAAACCGGAGAACCCGGAGGAAACCCACGCAAACACGGGGAGAACATACAATTGGCTTCACAAGGAATCACCAGCACGTCAAGTGCTAACCACTGAGCATTCCCCATAATACTGTATATGGATCAGGCACTTCAAGAACAGGCAGGATTGAAAGCTTACAGAATCTCCCCACATAATCTAAGATCCAGATTTCACTTAACATGACCAAAAATTTAATAAAGAGTATTTTATAACAAATCAATGCCTTACAGTGTGTCATAAAGTTGATCGATATCCAAGAAGTATCGTTTCTCCTTGCGGACAATGACATGCTAAGCATGCTGAGATGAGGAGACTTAAAGCCGCAATCTTCCTCTGGGAATTATGCAAATTGTCTCATCAGAGAGGAAGAGGACTAGACCTCTAGTGCCACCTATAGGAAGTAAGAATCCTAAAAGTCAATGTCGACCCTTTAACGAGCCTTGAAACATGACTTAGGATAAAAGCCAAAACCAGAATCTCAATTTGCAGACACTGTGTTTTGTGGTACTGCCCCTCATCAGTGCAAAGTGTGAGATCTGGTTTGGCTGTGAGAGAGGCATCAGACCAATATCCAAGAACTATGGTTTCTCCTTGCAGAGAATGACATGCTAAGCATGCCGAGATGAGGAGACTTAAAGCCGTAATGCTCCTCTGGAAATTATGCAAATTGTCTCTACAGAGAGGAAGAGAACTATTGCTACTTCCAATAGGTGGCACTAGAGTTCTAGTCCTCTTCCTCTCTGCAGAGACAATTTGCTTAAAGTTAATTCAAACACTTTAGGCAGATTATAAAGGTGCAATATAATGATGACATCAATAAGCATGAACACACAAATTGCGTGCTGTTGCCAGGTGGTATCATATCACTGCAGTCAGGTAAGCATGCTTAACTGTATTTTTCGGACTATAAGACACACCGAACTATTTAAAGCACCCCAAATTTAGAGGAGGAAAATGGTAAAAAAAGGGTTGTTAATGTGAAAATGGGTGTCTATCTTATGGTCCAAATTTAGGTTACCAGGGGGCGGCAGCGGTGGAGTGAGGTCACAGGAGGCAGGAGCAGGGTTGTCGCTGCAGGAAGCCAGCGGCAGCGATGCTGCGAGCTGGGAAGAGGGGGTGTCCTGGCAGTGCAAGGCAAGAGCCATAAGAGCCATTGGCCTCTCAGAGGTGGGCTTCAGGAAAGTGTCAGCAGTGCGAGGCGGGAGCAAAGTCTCTGGTGGGCACATTGATCTCCAGGCGATGGGCTCCTGGAAAATGGCACCGAAGGCAGTTCATGTGCAGAATGAGATCTTGGCTCATCATTGAGCCGAGATCTAAATTTGTGCATGTGCCGACATCGATGCCATTTTCCTGAAGCCCACCACCAGAAAATCTGAGGCTGAGAAGCCCCCTCCTCCCAGCCCAGTGCCCGCACTATGGCCCGAACCCTGCCTCCTGTGACCTTGCTTCAGAGCCACCACTCAACCCCAGTAAACTACATTCAGACTATAAGACACAGCCCCATTTTCCTCCAAAATTTTGGGGAAAAAAGTGCATTTCATAGTCCTAAAAATACTGTATACATCATACAAATATATTGCAGTGGCATGATACTATGATATACATTGGATACATAGGGTGCTATATGCGTAATGTACTGTGTATTCCTGAGTAATAAAGAGTAGCCTAACTTATTTTTTTCATAATTTTGTCCAGCATGGACAGCAGTAAAATTCTGCAAAGCAGTGTATTAAGGATTTGTCTTCATTTCTGTGAAACAAATTTACATTCAGTGTAAGTGCTTCTAAGCCTCTGCTTTCCCAGACTATTAGCCGGCTTTACTGCGGCATTGATAACAGAATACAATTATATGGAGAACAGGTGATGGCAGTGAAAGGGTCAGCCCCTGCCTCCTCCTCTGAGTGTCCTGCCTATCAGAACCATCTCCTGCAGACAGAACAGACCCTCAATAAATTGCTCAGTAGCACAGATGAACCATCAGAGCACGCTAACCTACATGAGTTGATAATTTTACATAGTTATCTAATCTATTCTAGAGCTTTTGTTAAAGTAGTTTTTGAAACGTCAGAATATAATGCTCGGCATTTGCTTACAACTTGCAGGACATATTGCTTTTGTTCTTCATCTTTTGTCAGAAGGTCGTTAAAGTCGGTTACTTCCTACCTCTTTTAATTTTTCTTTCCTAGCTTTTGGATTTACAACCCTAGCGTGCTCTGATGGTTCATCTGTGCTACTGAGCAATTTATTAGCCATTAACAACTTTTCATTGTCTGTAATGGTGGGATCAAAAAACGATAATCCCACCAACTCTGCATTCAAATACCACAAATGGTTCGAAAGTTTGGTCAGGGCTATTTCTGCAATGTTGTTGTCACATTCTTTATAGTCTAACAGACTATGCAAAATACCTTAATCTTAAAATACCTCAATTTGGATTTTTTCAAACTTTGAGCGACGAGCGGCACGGGTTAACGTCGTTTGATCGAGCTCAAATTTTGGCTATCTCAGTATCTGGAAAGGGGAATCGTTTTGTGGGGTCCAGACGGACAAAATTCCGACATCGATTTTTTGCGGTCACCCTAGTGGGCATAGCCACATGCGGGAAGTAAGCGATTCTCATGCATTCCTACGGGTGCGGAATCGCGGCAATTCTTTGCGATTCTGCACAAAAGAATGATCATGCTGCGATTTTTTCCGCAATGCGATTCCGCCGTGGAAAAAAGCGCAGCATTAGCACAGCATGTGCGGAATGCCATAGGAATGCATGGGGGGCGTTCTGTACACGATTTTTAAACGTTTTCGCAGTGTTTTCGCGCTGAAAATCGCGGCAAAAACGCTTAAAAATCGCATCCTGGGCACACAGCCTAAATCTCTGAGCATCCAGACAATTACTCATAGAGGAGCCTTCCGCCTCTACGGTAGCACGCCTATCCAACATATTGGGTGGCTGCTTTTAGCCGCAGAGCACATTATATTCTAGACATTCTTTTAACACGTTTCCTTGGCTTGACTGTTTTTCAAAATGTTGCTGATATGAAAAGCCACCGCAATGTAAGCATGGGATCATAAAACAATTGTATAAATGTTATTTTTGTCTGGCTGCATGGTGTTTTACTATTAAATGACCTTTAGAGAATACATGTTTAGCCTCCTGCAGTAAGCGGCTTCTTTACTATGCCATTTCTCAGTGTTTTGCATTCCCGACTTCATTTTCTTCCCAACTTTATTCAGCACAGAAAGCATTCTGTGGGACTCCAATCTGACGAAGCGACATTTGCATTTGATACATGTAGGACTTTGGGTTTAATATATGCAGAAGAATTTGCATCTGAATATTAAAGCCGGGTATTAAATTAGAGTGAATTGTGTATTTGATTTTGCACAAATGTTTACATGCCGGTCTGCAGTCACAAGTAGCTGAATGAATAGAAAGGAAAAATTGATCTTGGAGAATGTGACATACAGTATACTGTATTGGTGCAATGAATCATTAGATTGTCGTATTATAATACCTTTTGAATAAATTTGTGTTTCTTCTTTTCCTTCAAGTTAGAAGTCTGTAAATGTTCAGAAATCTGTTCGCCTGCCAAAATAGCTATGGAAGTACCAAATGAGACATGGAGGAGGGAGATGCAGCTGCAGATAGTTTCTGTGCTCCCTGAGAGGATGAACACAGTAGAAGTGGGCGTATCTTGAAATGATTCCTACATCCCTTCAAGCAAATGTGCACAGGATGAGTGGCTGTGCCTCATCTCTGGGCAGGGATGTGCAGTCTGTAATTCTGTAGCATTCTCATCACACTGGCAGCTTTGCTCTGAAAACTGAAAATTTTAGCAACTGGAACAGCTATGATCATCTCATCACAGGGGACATTTCAAGGGAGCACTGTCCTTACAGGATAAAGCCTTTAAAGAGTTAACTCAGGACTGATATTTCTGGAATATTATTAGGCTATGCCACCAGCATTAGGGTCACAATTGTGACCATTGTGAACCAGTCATTAGAGCAAATAGACTGCAGTGGTAGGAAATTGCAACAGCAGCATGTTAGCTTCACTTGTTTTAGTCCAGACATTTGTATTGGCCTGCAGGAGATAAAGTAGCACATTGTTTTCTTCTCATCTTTGCGGCTTTGTTCTAGCAAGTGGACAGGGTCTCATTGCAGGAATAACTATGTCTGTCCATTATATGGCTTGTATCCTGTACAGTTTGTTCTCCAGTTTTTCACTCTTCAGACTCTGTCTCTAATCTTCAGTTGTCTCTAAGCTAATGGGTGGAGACCAGCTGCTATGATGTCTCTTATCCACTATAGACCAAGAAATTAGGGACTCCTGCTCATTTTTTACTGTAGCACACGCCACAAGCATCTCAGAGGAAATAATACAACAGTATTGAGCAGTGTAACTGTGAATCTTGCCCTGTGTAAAAAAATGTATTGGATACAGCAGCACTATCTCTGTGTGCATTGGCCTTTCTAACCTACTCTATCTCTCCCTCCACCTTCCATAGGCTTCAATAAGCTGCATGTAACCTCATTTGACAGTGAGTTGGCAATTTTTCTTGTTTTGACAAAGATAGATAATAGCTGTATTTCTGAATGAATGATGAGTTAACGAGGCCGTGTGTGGAGAACTAATGCATAGGTAAAGGAAGAAACTTAAATTGTTCTTAAATTGCGTTAGTTAGGCAGCATATAATAAGCAGATTTGCAGTTGACATGCTTTTTCTATCTACTTTCATTCTCCTGCTATGAGTCTTTATCTAAGGACCTCAGCCACCAGAGCCTGGCTGAGTGCGCACAGAAGTTGTATTCCAACAGAAATGTTAACTTCTAATATCCTGGTCAGCTCTGTTCGTCCCATTGATCTCTGTACTGCAGTTATCAGCTCATCTGTTTCCCCCCTCCATCTCAGCATCTAACAGGGCTCTGCTCAGTCCCGCATAGTCACACTCCCAGGCCTCCACCATCAGCAGTTTCCAGAACAGTTCTAATCATGGCTCTCACTTTCCTAAGTTGTGTGCTTGTTCAAAGGATTGATATCTCTATGTGCAAACGTAGTGATAACCGTGTACACTTCAGTTAAAATGCTGATATATATATATATTAATGAATAGTAGTAGGAAGGAGCTGTTGGAGCAGAAATGTCATTCCAGAAGTAGTGTCCACCCCCAAGCAACCAGGAAATAAGAAAGAACATAGCTCTGAGCTGATCAAGAGACAACTGGATAATATCCCTCTAACTCTGTGTTAAGATATATTACAAAATGTGTTATACTTGTTTGTACTATTGATTTTGCAAAATTTGTTAAAATAACAGTGACCATTTAAAGCATCAGCATGGAGATGAAGTCTCTCAGATGGTACTACGAAAATATAGTTAAAAGGGAGTCTTTAGGACAATGGCCACTGAGAAGAACTTATACAAAATAGTGGGTCGCCCTCCCAGGGCTGTGGGGTACTCGGTACCGGGCCGGTCTCTCAGAGGGGATTGTCACAGCAGCGGTGACCTGGTCCGTGGCACTGGGCGCCCATGTAAAAGGGGTTGAGATGGGAATAAAGTTTATAAGTGATTCGTGACGCCACCTGGGGTGTTCGTCAAGGGAGGTGTTAAGCCGACGCTGCAGACAGATCCTCTGGGACAGATGGTGTAGTGCAGCAATGATGTTGTAGCCCTCCACAGGTAGGACTGTTGGTCCCAGGGCAGTGTAGCAGAATGTTTAGGAAGAGGGTGCAGTGTTTGGCACAGAGATGTAGCAGTGCTGAGGATGTTGCAGGAAGGAGGCAAGGACACAAAAGGGTGCAGTTTCTTTACCTTTACTTGGCAAGCGCAGTCCAGGGTCCTGATTACAGATGGCACAGGAGCAGGCTAGCCTGGAAGCAACTCAGGAATCTATCAGATGGGTTGTGTAGTCTCCTTCCTAGTGCTGGCTTGAGGTACATTCAGTACTGTGTTACACTGAAGTTCCTCATTCTTATCTTCTCTAAGAACTACCTCGTATGGTAGAATGCTGTAGCCCTCTATCTCTCTTGGGTCACCCGTCGCTGTTGTGCCTCCGAGTCTTAGTTGGGAATAGAGCATCTACAGCTTCCTATTCCTCTGGTTTCTGTTGCAGGACCTTCAGTATCCATACAACCGTGGAGACCAGGCTCCAGATCATGCGCTATCACCGGGAGGGAGCTCTCTTTCCTCAGCTCAACCTCCAGCTTCTCTCCACACGTCTACACTCGTTGCCCTCCTCACAATAACTGACTATTTCCCCTCCTGGCCCTCAGAGCACGCTCCTCCCCCCCATCCTGGTTCAGAGCTCCCTCTGCTGGCCTGGGGTGGGAACTGTTGCATGACATGGTTAACTGTTAGAGATACCCTTCATTGCCTCGAAGCCTGACATCACCCTCCCTGGAGGAAGGTAATGCCACTGTGGCGACCATACTCCTGGGGGTGCCACAATAGCACTTTTCTAAAATGAAAAAGCAAAAACAGCAAAAACTATCCTCTACAGTGCCTTGGAAAGTATTCGGCTCCCTGGAACTTTTCAACCTTTTCCTACATATCATGCTTCAAACATAAAGATACCAAATGTAAAGTTTTGGTGAAGAATCAACAACAAGTGGGACACAATTGTGAAGTTGAGCGAAATTTATTGGTTATTTTAAATTTTTGTGGAAATTCAAAACCTGAAAAGTGGGGCGTGCAAATTTATTTGGCCCCTTTACTTTCAGTGCAGCAAACTCACTCCAGAAGTTCATTGTGGATCTCTGAATGATCTAATATTGTCCTAAATGACTAATGATGCTAAATATAATCCACCTGTGTGTAATCAAGTCTAAATATAAATGCACCTGCTCTGTGATAGTCTCAGGGTTCTGTTTGAAGCACAGAGAGGATCATGAAGACCAAGGAACACAACAGGCAGGTCCGTGTTACTGTTGTGGAGAAGTTTAATGCCGGATTTGAATACAAAATGATTTCCAAAACTTTAAACATCCCAAGGAGCACTGTGCAAGTGATCATATTGCAATGGAAGGAGTATCATACCACTACAAATCTACCAAGACCCGGCCATGACTATAAACTTTCATCTCAAACAAGGAGAAGACTAATCAGGGATGCAGCCAAGAGGCCCATTATCACTCAGGATTGACTGCAGAGATCTGCAGCTGAGGTGGAACAGTTTGTCCATAGGACAACAATCAGTCATACACTGCACAAACCTGGCTTTTATGGAAGAGTGGCAAGAAGAAAGCCATTTCTCAAAGATATCCATAAAAAGTGTCATTTAAAGTTAGCAACAAGCCACTTGGGAGACACACCAAACATGTGGAAGAAGGTGCTCTGGTCAGATGAAACTAAAATTGAACTTTTTGGCAACAATGCCAAACGATATGTTTGGCGTAAAGACAACATAGCTCATCACCTTGAACACACCATCCCCACTGTCAAACATGGTGGTGGCAGCATCATGGTTTGGGCCTACTTTTCTTCAGCAGGGACAGGTAAGATGGTTAAAATTGATGGGAAGATGGATGGAGCCAAATACGGGACCATTCTTGAAGAAAACCTGTTGGAGTCTGCAAAAGACCTGAGACTGGGATGGAGATTTATCTTCCAACAAGACCAAACATGAAGCAAAATCTACAGTGGAATGGTTCACAAATAAACATATCCAGGTGTTAGAATGGCCAAGTCAAAGTCCAGACCTGAATCCAATCGAGAATCTGTGGAAAGAGCTGAAACCTGCTGTTCACAAACGATCTCCATCAAACCTCACTGAGCTCCAGCTGTTTGCCAAGGAAGAATGGGCAAAAATTTCAGCCTCTCTATGTATAAAACTGATAGAGACATACCCCAAGCGACTTGCAGCTGTAATCACAGCAAAAGGTGGCGCAACAAAGTATTAAGTTAAAGGGGCCGAATAATATTGCACGCCCCACTTTTCAGTTTTTGAATTTCAACAAAAATTTAAATTACCAATAAATTTTGTTCAACTTCACCATTGTGTCCCACTTGTTGTTGATTCTTCACCAAAAATTTACATTTGGTATCTTTATGTTTGAATTTTAGACAAAGGTAACACATTTGAAAATTAAATTTGTTAATGTCGAGCAAGCAAAAGCAGAACATGATGAAAATACATATAAAACAGAGGGAGGCAAGGCGCAGCAATTCTCTGATTATTACACTATAAAATATTAAAATATTAAAAAAGTGCATTTCGTACTTTTAAGTACAGTATCCTAAATAAAAGGCGCACACTTGGTGAGTTAGCAGGCCACAAACACGGGGCTCACATCAGACTCCGCTAAATATTTCACACAATTTTTCTCATTTTAATTTCTCCAGCTTATAAAACAGCTGAAGTAGTCCTTTCCTGGGAGACTGGCTCATTCGGCTAAATTAAAGAATGACTATTGTTTAAGTACTGAAAAGACCTCCGGAAAACTTTAGTGTCACCACATATGGTTATCCAATTAGAAAAGCAATTTGAGTCACTGGATGTCTGCGCTATTTCTGCAGATAAACACTTCTCATTATTATCATAATCAAAATCATATATTTATAATGCATTAGCATACACAATGAGGAGCACGGGGAATAGAGCATGCAAACAGCACCGGGAGGGTGACCTTTATGGACACAGTCATTTCAGGCTGTACAACATAATGCTCTTGTAAGCTGACTAAATTATCAACATGTTTAGAATTTTTGTCCCTTGTAATTGGGTCCTCCATTAGTATCTGTGTTTAGGCTCGATAACACTGAAACAGTTCTTTTTTTTTACATTAATAAAATGTATATATAAATATGTATCTATGCCTATATGTGGCCATTAGGGAAATTACATGTATGACAAGTATTTATATGTTAATTAGGCGATCACAGCGCTATGAGAATGTATGAAGGACTCTCAGGGAGGGACAAACTGCAATGTTCTGCAACAGAGGTTGTCCGAGCGTTCCAGTCCTTCACATCAATCTATCTAATGTTCACAAGATTTGAGATTTGAGGGCATCAATGCAAAATCTTCTGAAGGGCTCACAACTATCAGCTCTTTAAAAATGCTGATCTTTTTATATGCTAAAGGGACATTTATGGCCCCTTATAGGTTCCAGAGCCAGAGCCTTGGTGAAACTGCCACAATTTCACCCACTGTAGTTACATCCCTGGTCAATTAGGTATTAAACTTCATTCCCCACAAAAAAGCAGTGCCTTCTCATTGCAACAGCTTGGAGGATTAAGGGGAAGAACAGTCACAGACAAAACCAGAGCAGTTATACAGTACAGTAAACACTTCCTCATCTGCTGTCCGCTCAGCACAGTCCCCACATAAGTCTACAGCTGTTTCTACACTTCAACAGGAAGTAGTTATTTCCCTGTCCTGAGTAGTCCTACTACATCCTTTACAACCTTTGATGTATAGGTACATCATAGGTCACCTTCCTCTCTTTGATACAGGCACCGGCACTGAGCCCACATCTTTAAACGCACATGACAGCAGATCTGATCCGCTGTCATGTGCCCCTAACAGCAGTGGGTGGAATCGCCATCCACCCGCGGCTGTTAGCATATTAAATGCCACTGTCAATCTCTGACTGCGGCACTTAAAATGAGCGCACCGGTAGCGCATCACAAGCCCTGCTCATCGGTACCCCTGTCACATGATCACAGGGTGCCGATGCAGGAAACCCCTGTGCTTTTGATTTCAGATCTGCTACAAATACCACCCCGTGGACGGCATTCATAGGAGATGATCATTTCTGCTACATATAGCAGGCTTTAATTCCTGCTTTGTGTAGCACAAGAGATCAGAAGATCATAGCTTCAAGTCTTCTAAGGAGACTATTGAAGCAAGTAAAAAGTTAAAAAATGTTTTTAAAAATGTCCAGAAGTGATGACTAGTTAGAGTCAGAAACGCCTGGGTTCTTCTGTAGCTTTAACAGATCCATCACCATTGCGTTATTCATGGGAGGAGGCAGTATACTGTACCTACGGTATTTACACAGCTTTTTCATAAACTTCTAGAAACAAAGGGATGAGAGTGTCTTCATGTAGGCAAACATTGTGGTCCAGCGTAGGAGTTAAAACATCTTGCATTTCTATTAATATTCTTCAAAAATTCACAATACACACTGCGTTCCATGAATCGTTTGCCACCTCATCCCTCAATCTGATGTGACAACGTTCTTAGTCATAGTATGTATTTTTGCCTTACAGGATCCATGCAGTGATCAGGGTGAAAAACTGAAGTTCTAGATGAACTGGATACAACTTTTTCATCTTTATATCTGCTTGTTGCTTGTACCAGTCATTGATGAGTTAATTCTTACTTAGTGTCTTACCAATAGGCAAGGACATTTTAGTCTCTCCGATGTTGAAAATTGACAGTGGAGCATGCAATGGACTGCCAATTTGTCAATTTCCAAAGGAGGTGAAGAGGGGGATTTAGCTTTAAATTAAATTATGTTATTTATGGACGCTCATGCTCTTTCAGAGTATGCTAGGTAAGTAAGTAACTTTCCACTACAGTGTTCCATAGCAAAAAGTAATGAGTTTTTGATGTGGCTCGGGTTCTTATTAGTAAAAAATTGTTATCCTCTAAAAGTGCACCCATTGGACTCTATTCTAGTCTGTCGGGATTACCATCTTTCCATCTGCGTGTTTTTCAGTTGAAAGAGGCTGATAGACATATCTGGTAACATGACCCCCATCAGCTGCCATTTTTTGGACAGGGACTCTGTGCAGTCTGTGAGGAATCTGCATAAAGAGAACATGATCAGAGCTGGTTGAGGTTGAATGCAAAATTGCCCTTTGGTGGCCACTAGTGATGAGTGAGTATACTCATTGCTCGGGTTTTCCCAAGAATGCTCGGGTGTCCTCCGAGAATTTTGGCATGCTCTGAGATTTATTTTTCGTTGTCTTATCTGCATGATTTGCGACTTGCAGAATGCATGTGGAGATTCCCTAACAAACAGGCATTCCACACATGTATTCAGCCTGTCTACAAGTCGCAAATCATGCAGCTGAGACGACGAAATCTAAATATCCGAGCATGCCAAAATACTCAGAGGACACCCATTCATGCTCGGAAAACCCAAGCAGCTAGTATACTCTCTCATCACTAGTGGCCACCACATTAGGTTTTGCTCAGTTTCCCACTCATGTATGAGCACTAACTATAAGCTATCAGCCAAAGCCACCTACGTAATATCTTCTACTCTACGACTACACAGACACATACAGTACAAGCTGTGATGTCTTGTGTGTTGCATCTTTCAGGCATAATCAGCAGTAGCTTTCCCAACTATTTACAGCATGGTAGCTCTTCTGTGGGGTTTAATCCAGCAGATAGAGATGAGCGGCTTTGCCTTTTATAGGGTCGAGTCGGGTTTCATGAAACCCGACTTTCTCAAAAGTCGGGTCGAACGAAATCGGCCAACTATAGGGAGAAGTCGGGGGTCTGACTGAAACCTGAAACCCAATGCAAGTCAATGGGGAAGCAAAGTTGGCAGGGAATGGAGGACAGTAAACACACCTACAGTGCCCATTTCAATGCCAAAAACTCTTATTACTTAATTCTTATTACTGAAGCTTGTCAATCTTAATTTACTTTATAATAATAGTTACGCACTGAAAACTGGGGGGTTATTTGGATAAAGTTGTGGGGGGGGTAGAGCTGGCTCCAGGTTTTCATGTGCCCTGGGCCAAAGAGCTCCCCTTTAACACATACAACAACTCATGATGCTCCGATACGGCACAGAAATATAGGTATAGTACATTGACAAATACTTCACTGCTTACATGACATGACTGATCTACTTTAAATTCTGCAATAGCTCAAAAAAAAGGACAGTATATTACTCCATACAGTATTATGGCCACCACATTGTGCGCCATACAGAAGAATGAGCCCCATATATTTCTCCATACAGAATAATTGGTCACATATAATGTTCCATACAGTATATAATGAGCTCCACATAATGCTAGAGTATATGATGGTCCCCATGGACGATGCTCCAGTGTGTTATGGGCCCAAATAATGCTCCATATATAATGGGCCCCATTTCTAATGCTCCAGTGTATAATGTGCCCCATAGATGCTGCTCCAGTGTCTGATCTGCCCCATTTAGAATGCTCCAGTATATGATGGGCCCCATGGATGATGCTCCAGTGTCTTATGGGCCCAAATAATGCTCCATATATAATGTGCACCATTTCTAATGCTCCAGTGTATAGTGGGCCCGTAAATGATGCTCCAGTGTCTGATGTCCCCCATTTGGAATGCTCCAGTATATGATGGGCCTCATGGATGATGCTCCAGTGTTTTATGGGCCCTAATAACGCTCCATATATAATGGGCCCCATTTCTAATTCTCCAGTGAATCATGTGCCCCATAGATGCTGCTCCAGTGTCTGATCTGTCCCATTTGGAATGCTCCAGTATATGATGGTCCTCATGGATGATGCTCCAGTGTCAGATGTCCCCCATTTGGAATACTGTATATGATGGGCCTCGTGGATGATGCTCCAGTATCAGATGTCCCCCATTTGGAATGCTCCAGTATATGATGGGCCCCATAGCTGCTGCTCCAGTGTCTGATCTGCCCCATTTAGAATGCTCCAGTATATGATGGGCCTCATGGATGATGCTCCAGTATCAGATGTCCCCCATTTGGAATGCTCCAGTATATGATGGGCCCCATAGCTGCTGCTCCAGTGTCTGATCTGCCCCATTTAGAATGCTCCAGTATATGATGGGCCTCATGGATGATGCTCCAGTGTCAGATGTCCCCCATTTTGAATGCTCCAGTATATGATGGGCCCCATTTTTAATTAACCCAGGCATGGTATGTGAAAAGAGCTCCATGGAGTAATCTGAAGTGTGTGCTGCCGAATCCTTCACTTTTGGTGTGGGTGAAGGACACAAGGAAAGTGGTTGCTCCTGACCAGAAGCCTGCACTTACAACAGTGCTTGCATTATTTTTAAACTTAAGAAGAGGAAGCGACAGAGCTGGAGGCTGTTTCAGCAATGTAAGCCAAAAACAGTTCCTGATGCTCCGGCTTTAAAAGCAGTCTACCTACTCCCATAAAACAGAGCCTTACAGGCTTTACAGAGATACACCATGACGCAGGCTCAACACCTCCTGCCTTAGCTGCTATTGTGTTTTTGGCACTACCAGCAGATGCACCACTACCACCATCAGTACCAGGTGGCCCCCCACGCCCACGTCCGCATCCTCTTCCACCATACTTCCTCATGTTTTAGAAAATTGACCCAAAATACCAGCAGATATATGGTACTGTATCAGAAGCGTACAGCTCTATACAGTCCAGGGATAACAGTAAATCTCCATATATATTTCATGAGTCATACACAGATGCTCACAGGCTCAGCATGGATTACCCAATAAAATAAAAAGGTGAAAAAAGCTTACAGTATCACCAGATACAAGGTATATACAGTGGGGCAAAAAAGTATTTAGTCAGTCAGCAATAGTGCAAGTTCCACCACTTAAAAAGATGAGAGGCGTCTGTAATTTACATCATAGGTAGACCTCAACTATGGGAGACAAACTGAGAAAAAAAATCCAGAAAATCACATTGTCTGTTTTTTTTTCATTTTATTTGCATATTATGGTGGAAAATAAGTATTTGGTCAGAAACAAAATTTCATCTCAATACTTTGTGATATATCCTTTGATGGCAATGACAGAGGTCAAACGTTTTCTGTAAGTCTTCACAAGGTTGCCACACACTGTTGTTGGTATGTTGGCCCATTCCTCCATGCAGATCTCCTCTAGAGCAGTGATGTTTTTGGCTTTTCGCTTGGCAACACGGACTTTCAACTCCCTCCAAAGGTTTTCTATAGGGTTGAGATCTGGAGATTGGCTAGGCCACTCCAGGACCTTGAAATGCTTCTTACGAAGCCACTCCTTCGTTGCCCTGGCGGTGTGCTTTGGATCATTGTCATGTTGAAAGACCCAGCCACGTTTCATATTCAATGCCCTTGCTGATGGAAGGAGGTTTGCACTCAAAATCTCACGATACATGGCCCCATTCATTCTTTCATGTACCCGGATCAGTCGTCCTGGCCCCTTTGCAGAGAAACAGCCCCAAAGCATGATGTTTCCACCACCATGCTTTACAGTAGGTATGGTGTTTGATGGATGCAACTCAGTATTGTTTTTCCTCCAAACACGACAAGTTGTGTTTCTACCAAACAGTTCCAGTTTGGTTTCATCAGACCATAGGACATTCTCCCAAAACTCCTCTGGATCATCCAAATGCTCTCTAGCAAACATCAGACGGGCCCGGACATGTACAGGCTTAAGCAGTGGGACACGTCTGGCACTGCAGGATCTGAGTCCATGGTGGCGTAGTGTGTTACTTATGGTAGGCCTTGTTACATTGGTCCCAGCTCTCTGCAGTTCATTCACTAGGTCCCCCCGCGTGGTTCTGGGATTTTTGCTCACCGTTCTTGTGATCATTCTGACCCCACGGGGTGGGATTTTGCATGGAGCACCAGATCGAGGGAGATTATCAGTGGTCTTGTATGTCTTCCATTTTCTAATTATTGCTCCCACAGTTGATTTCTTCACTCCAAGCTGGTTGGCTATTGCAGATTCAGTCTTCCCAGCCTGGTGCAGGGCTAAAATTTTGTTTCTGGTGTCCTTTGACAGCTCTTTGGTCTTCACCATAGTGGAGTTTGGAGTCAGACTGTTTGAGGGTGTGCACAGGTGTCTTTTTATACTGATAACAAGTTTAAACAGGTGCCATTACTACAGGTAATGAGTGGAGGAAAGAGGAGACTCTTAAAGAAGAAATTACAGGTCTGTGAGAGCCAGAAATCTTGATTGCTTGTTTCTGACCAAATACTTATTTTCCACCATAATATGCAAATAAAATGAAAAAAAACAGACAATGTGATTTTCTGGATTTTTTTTTCTCAGTTTGTCTCCCATAGTTGAGGTCTACCTATGATGTAAATTACAGACGCCTCTCATCTTTTTAAGTGGTGGAACTTGCACTATTGCTGACTGACTAAATACTTTTTTGCCCCACTGTATAGTATAGTGTAAACATTCTGAATCTCCATATACATTTCAGGAGGTAGACAAAAACGCTCTCAGGCCCAGTATGGAGTACACAAGAATATGAAAAGCTGTAAATGGGTAATGTAACACAAGCGTACACCTGTATACAGTGTTGGGCAAATTTGAAATCTCGGTATGTATTTCCGGAGTCACCCTCAGACTCTCACTCAGTCTGGGTTTGACCATAATAAAATATGTTGTAAAAAAGGTACTGGATAACAAAATAGCAAGTATATATATTAAAGGGTAAAATTGAAATCTCCATAAACATAGTCCCGCAGTCAGTCTCAGACGCTTACCCAGTATGGATTTGACCGTAATACTAAATGTCGAACAAAGGTACTGTATAACAAGATACAAGCTGTATCGAGTATAGGGTAAAAATTGGTATCTCCGATTCACCGTATATATAGAAGGCATATACCACACACGCTCATACATGCTCACTCACTGTGGATGATACCGTAATACAAAATTTGGAACAAAGGTACTGTATCAGCACATACCAGGTGTATCCAGTCTAGGGGTAATTGTAAATTTTCATCTATTCTTCTGGAGTCAGACACAGACACTCACAGGCTCAGTATGTATTACACCAGAATTTAACAAGTAGAAAAAGGGAAAGGTAGTCGAAGCGTACAACAGTATACAGTGTTGTGGTACTTTTAAATCTTCGTATATATTTCAATCTCAGTAAGCCAGTCCAGACTCTCCGCAACTGGAAACTATATGGATACAAGTACAGATGGAAATTCGAGTGTTATCAGACATTTGGAAATTACTGATCGCGGGAAAACCTCCCGGTAGATGTTGCAGAGGCGATGCAGACCCTCAATCACTGTGTCTGTGGAGACAGCGAAAACGGGTCTTGTGAAGAAAGGATTGCTTTATCGCAGTAGCGTGGATTACATCACCGTTACTCATCTCCATCAAACTGTGATAACAGGGAGAGATGTATACATGGTCCTCACTGCCTATCATGATGTGTCTAGTCATTTTGGAGTGCAAAAGACAGAAGCCACAGGCCGTAGGCGATTCTATTGGATTGGCATGAGAGGAGACATTGAAAAATGGTGACAGGAATGTCACACGTCTGTGACTATCACAACTGTGAAAGGTGATCATAAAGCACCACTGCATCAGCTTGTAAGTTAATGTCCATTACAAATGGTAGCCATTGATCATCTGAAGGTAGAGGCCAGCAGGACAGGGCATAGCTACATCTTAACCATCATCGATCAATACACCAAATTTCAAGTGGCCATCCCTGTGAAGAATTTAACTGCCCAGATTACACAGCATTGGAGCAGGGAGAGGTAAGTATTGCAACTTGCAAGTGCTGTGGCCATGACCAAGCAGGGGGGGCTCACTCGTGGTCGACGGTACTGGCACAGGGCCCCTCATAGTACGCTGGTGTGTCTGACGGTGAATGAGCCCCCCCACCATCAGAGACTCTGTATTGTACTATGAGGGGCCCTGTGCCAGTGCCGTCGGCAATCTCTGGGCCCATCCACCTGTTCAGAGCAACGGCACTTGCCCGGGTGCGCCAGGTGTTGACCCCAGCCATTGAGGGGGCAGCCCACTTTGGGAGGTTTAAAAAATGGCATATGTAGATGTGTTGGCTGGACATTCAGCTGCTGCAAAGGGAGGAATTGGGCAAGTCCGAGGAAGACGAGGACAAAAGCGAGGCAGTTTTCTGGGAACCTATGTGTCATCAGGGGAAGGTGGGACAAAATCCTTTGCAACCCATGCATGGTTCATTTTAATGAAGGTTAGATCATCAACATTTTGGGTAGACAGACGGTTCCTTTTTTCTGTCAGGATTGATCCAGCAGCACTGAAGACTCTTTCAGATAACACACTAGCAGAAGGGCAAGCAAGCTCCTGTAAGGCATATTGTGCCAATTCAGGCCAGGTGTCCAGTTTAGAGGCCCAATAGTCAAAGGGGAATGACTTGTGAGGGAGAACATCGATATGAGAGAAGTAGTTTGTAACCATATCTGTCAACTGCTGTCTCCTGTCATTTTTAATTGATGCAGTATTAGCAGTCGTGTGAGCGGTACTTGAGAAATCATTCCACAACATGGTCATTAAACCCCTGTCTCCAAACGCCACTTCGGCTGTGTGCACCAGGAACACCTCTTCCATTGTGCCCACTACTGCTTGTGGGAGAAACAGCACCGCTGCTGTGTGCTGGGAAAGCCTCAAACAACCGGTTTACCAGAGTTTCTTGTTTGTTAGCCAGTATTATCTCTAGGTTCTCCTGTGGCATGATGTGTAATTTGCCTTTGTAGCGTGGATCGAGGATGCTGGCCAGCCAGTAGTCGTCATCTCTCATCATTTTGGAAATGCGGGGGTCCCTTTTTAGGATCCGCAAGGCATAATTGCACGTGTGGGCCAATGTTCCAGGTGTCAATGATACACTGCCAGTGGTGGGTGGAGGAGCACTTTCTGGCAAATACACATCCCTAGAGTCGTGCACAAACACTGTACCTGACCTTGGAACATCAACATTTTCTCTTGCCCCCTGAGAAGCATACTCCTTCCTAAAATAATCATCCCCCTCATCCTCCTCCTCCTCTTCCTCTTCTTCTTCCACCTCGTCCAGGACAGTTCCCTGACCAGACAATGGTTGACTGTTATCAAGGCTTCCCTCCTCCTCTGCAGACGCCTGATCTTTAATGTGCGTCAAACTTTGCATGCGCAGACGCATAAATGGGATGCTCATGCTTATGATGGCATCATCTGTGCTTACCAGCCATGTGCATTCCTCAAAACACTGAAGGACTTTAACCCCTTCACCCCCAAGGGTGGTTTGCACGTTCATGACCGGGCCAATTTTTACAATTCTGACCACTGTACCTTTATGAGGTCATAACTCTGGAACGCTTCCATGGATCCAGGTGATTCTGACAATGTTTTCTCGTGACATATTGTACTTCATGTTAGTGGTAAAATTTCATTCAAATAACTTGCGTTTATTTGTGAGAAAAACGGAAATTTGGCGAAAATTTTGAAAATTTCGCGATTTTCCAACTTTGAATTTTTATGGCCTTAAATCACAGAGATACGGCACACAAAAAACTTGATAACTAACATTTCCCACATGTTTACTTTACATCAGCACAATTTTAGAACCAAAATTTTTTTTTGTTAGGAAGTTATAAGGGTTAAAAGTTGACCAGCGATTTCTCATTTTTACAACACCATTTTATTTTTAGGACCACATCACATTTGAAGCCACTTTGAGGGGTCTATATGATAGAAAATACCCAAAAGTGACACCATTCTAAAAACTGCACCCCTTAAGGTGCTCAAAACCACAGTCAAGAAGTTTATTAACCCTTTAGGTGCGTCACAGGAATTTTTTTGAATATTTAAAAAAAAATGAACATCTAACTTTTTTTCATAAAAAAAATAGTTCAGGTTCAATTTTTTTATTTTAGCAAGGGTAACAGGAGAAATTGAACTGCAAAAGTTATTGTGCCACTTGTCCTGAGTACGCAGATACCTGATATGTGGGGGGGAACGACTGTTTCGGCGCATGGCAGAGCTCAGAAGGGAAGGAGCGCCGTTTGACTTTTTCAATGCAAAATTGGCTGGAATTCAGATTGGACGCCATGTCACGTTTGGAGAGTCCCTGATGTACCTAAACAGTGGAAACCCCCTACAAGTGACCCCATTTTGGAAACTAGACCCCCCAAGGAACTTATCTAGATATGTGGTGAGAACTTTGAACCCACAAGGGCTTTCCAGAAGTTTATAACGTACAGCGGTACAATTAAAAAATCATATTTTTTCCACAAAAATGATCTTTTCACCCCAATTTTTATTTTCCCAAGGGTAACAGGACCCTAAAAGTTATTGTGCAATTTGTCCTGAGTACGCTGATACCCCACATGTGGGGGTAAACCACTATTTGGGCGCATGGCAGAGCTCGGAAGGGAAGCAGCGCCATTTGACGTTTTTGGCTGGAATTGAGATCGGACACGATGTCGCGTTTGGAAAACCCCTGATGTACCAAAACAGTGGAAACCCCCCACAAATGACACCATTTTGGAAACTAGACCCCCTAAGGAACTTATCTAGATGTGTGGTGAGAACTTTGAACCCCCATGGGCTTCACAGAAGTTTATAACATAATGCCATACAATTAAAAAATCATATTTTTTCCACAAAAATGATCTTTTCACCCTCAATTCTTATTTTTCCAAGGGTAACAAGACCATAAAAGTTATTGTGCAATTTGTCCTGAGTACGCTGATACCCCACATGTGGGGGTAAACCACTATTTGGGCGCATGGCAGAGCTCAGAAGGGAAGCAGCGCCATTTGACGTTTTGGGCTGGAATTGAATCATAGAATTATTATTATTATTATTATTATTATTTATTGTTATAGCGCCATTTATTCCATGGCGCTTTACATGTGAGGGGGGTATACATAAAAACAAGTACAATAATCTTAAACAATACAAGTCATAACTGGTACAGGAGGAGAGAGGACCCTGCCCGCGAGGGCTCACAATCTTCAAGGGATGGGTGATAATACAGTAGGCGAGGGTAGAGCTGGTCGTGCAGCGGTTTGGTCGATCGGTGGTTACTGCAGGTTATAGGCTTGTCGGAAGAGGTGGGTCTTCAGGCTCTTTTTGAAGGTTTCGATGGTAGGTGAGAGTCTGATATGTTGTGGTAGAGAGTTCCAGAGTAGGGGTGATGCGCGAGAGAAATCTTGTATGCGATTGTGGGAAGAGGAGATAAGAGGGGAGTAGAGAAGGAGATCTTGTGAGGATCGGAGGTTGCGTGCAGGAAAGTACCGGGAGACGAGGTCACAGATGTATGGAGGAGACAAGTTGTGGATGGCTTTGTATGTCATGGTTAGGGTTTTGTAATGGAGTCTCTGGGCAATTGGGAGCCAGTGAAGGGATTGACAGAGGGGAGAAGCTGGGGAATAGCGGGGGGACAGGTGGATTAGTCGGGCAGCAGAGTTTAGAATAGATTGGAGGGGTGCGAGAGTGTTTGAGGGGAGGCCGCAGAGCATGAGGTTGCAGTAGTCAAGGCGAGAGATGATGAGGGCATGGACTAGGGTTTTTGCAGATTCTTGGGTGAGGAATGAACGGATGCGTGAAATATTTTTGAGTTGAAGTCGGCAGGAAGTGGAAAGGGTTTGGATATGTGGTTTGAAGGAGAGATCAGCATCAAGGATTACTCCGAGGCAGCGAGCTTGTGGGACTGGGGAGAGTGGGCAGTCATTTACTGTAATTGATAGGTTCGTAGGGGGGGTCACGTGAGATGGGGGAAAGATGATGAATTCTGTTTTGTCCATGTTGAGTTTCAGATATCTAGTGGAGAAGAAGGATGAAATAGTGGACAGACATTGAGGGATTCTGGTTAGTAGGGAGGTGATATCTGGTCCAGAGATGTAGATCTGTGTGTCATCAGCATAAAGATGATACTGAAAGCCATGAGATTCTATGAGCTGTCCCAGGCCAAAGGTGTAAATAGAGAACAGCAGGGGCCCTAGGACTGAACCTTGTGGGACTCCGACAGATAGGGGGCGAGGTGAGGAGGTGGTGTGTGAGTGGGAGACGCTGAATGTCCGGTCTGTTAGGTATGATGAGATCCAGGAGAGGGCCAAGTCTGTGATGCCGAGGGATGAGAGGGTCTGTAATAATAGGGAATGGTCCACTGTGTCAAAGGCAGCCGACAGGTCCAGGAGGAGGAGGACAGAGTAGTGTCGCTTGCTCTTGGCAGTTAAGAGGTCATTGGTGACCTTAGTAAGGGCAGTTTCAGTGGAGTGGTGTGACCGGAAGCCAAATTGTAAGCGGTCGAAGAGGGAGCAAGAAGAGAGATGGGAGGACAGTTCAAGGTAGACGTGTTGTTCCAGTAGCTTGGAGGCGTATGGGAGAAGTGATATAGGGCGATAGCTAGATACAGAGGATGGGTCAAGAGAGGGCTTTTTGAGGATAGGTGTGATGGAGGCATGTTTAAAGCTTGAGGGGAAAACACCAGTTGTTAGTGATAGGTTGAAGAGATGGGTTAGGGTTGGGATGAAGACTGTGGTGAGGTTGGGGATGAAGTGGGATGGGATCGGGTCGAGTGCACAGGTGGTGAGATGTGATCTTGAGAGTAGAGTGGAGAGTCGATCTTCTGTAATGGTGGAGAAGTTGGTTTTGAAGGTGGAGGGCTGGGAAGTCGGGAGGAAGGGCTCTGGGGGTTGTTGACCAAAACTGTCCCTGATGTTATCAATTTTCTGCTATATAGAATCATAGAATCGAAGAGTTGGAAGGGACCTCCTGGGCCATCTGGTCCAACCCCCTGCTCAAAGCAGGATTCGCTAAATCATCCCAGTCATATGTCTGTCCAGCCTCTGTTTGAAGACTTCCATTGAAGGAGAACTCACCACTTCTCGTGGAAGCCTGTTCCACTCATTGATCACTCTGTCAAAAAGTTTTTTCTAATATCTAATCTGTGTCTCCTCCCATTCAGTTTCATCCCATTGCTTCTAGTCTTTCCTTGTGCAAATGAGAATAAAGATGATCCTTCTACAATTTGACAGCCCTTTAGATATTTGTAGACAGCTATTAAGTCTCCTCTCAGTCTTCTCTTTTGCAAACTAAACATTCCCAAATCCTGCAACCTTTCCTCATAAGACAGGGTTTGCAGACCGGTCACCATTCTGGTCGCTCTTTTCTGAACTTGCTCTAGTTTGTTGATGTCTTTTTTAAAATGTGGTGCCCAAAACTGGACACAATATTCCAGATGAGGTCTGACCAAAGAGGAGTAGAGGGAAATTATGACTTCACGTGATCTAGACTGTATCCTTCTGTTAATACATCCTAGAATTGCATTTGCCTTTTTTGCTGCTGCATCACACTGTTGACTCATATTCAGTCTGTGATCTATTAGTATACCCAAGTCTTTTTCACATGTGCTGTTGCTTAGCCCTATTCCTCCCATTCTGTATATGCTTTTTTCATTTTTATTGCCCAGATGTAGTACTTTGGCTTTTTCCCTGTTAAAAACCATTCTGTTAGTTGCTGCCCACTGCTCCAGTTTATTTATATATTTTTGAATCCTCTCTCTCTCTCTTCTCTAGTATTAGCTATCCCCCCTAGCTTTGTGTCATCAGCAAATTTAATCAGTTTACCCTCAATTCCTTCATCTAAATCGTTGATAAAGATGTTGAACAATACAGGGCCAGGACAGAGCCCTGTGGTACCCCACTTGAGACATTCTTCCAACTGGATGTGCAGCCATTTACGACCACTCTTTGGGTCCGATCACTAAGCCAGTTATGAATCCACCTTACAGTTGCCTTGTCCATTCCATACTTAGTCATTTTTTCAATAAGGATTGTATGAGATACTTTGTCAAATGCTTTGCTGAAGTCAAGATATACTATATCTACAGCATTTCCTTGATCCACCCAATCAGTGATTCCGTCATAGAAGGAAATTAAGTTAGTCTGACATGACTTATTAGTTACAAACCCATGCTGACTCTGTTTAATCACTTCATTCTTATCCAGGTACTGACATACATGTTGTTTAATAATTTGTTCAAAGATCTTTCCTGGTATAGAAGTCAGACTCACCGGCCTATAGTTGCCTGGGTCCACCTTCTTCCCCTTTTTGAAGATAGGAACAACATTTGCTCTTCTCCAGTCTTCTGGGACTTCTGTTCTCCAAGAATTTTAAGAATTTTGAGATTGGACACCATGTCGCGTTTGGAAAACTCCTGATGTACCCCCACAAATGACACCATTTTGGAAACTAGACCCCCTAAGGAACTTATCTAGATGTGTGGTGAGCACTTTGACCCCCCCCAGTGCTTCACAGAAGTTTATAACACCCGGGCGTGAAAATAAAAAATTCGTATTTTTTCCACAAACATGATCTTTTAATCATCATTTTTTTATTTTCCCAAGGGTACCAGGAGAAATTGGACCCCAAAAGTTGTTGTCCAATTTGTCCTGAGTATGCTGATACTCCATATGTGGGAGAAAACTACTGTATGGGCACACGTCGGGGCTCGGAAGGGAAGTAGTGACATTTTGGAATGCAGACTTTGATGGAATGGTCTGCGGGTGTCATGTTGCCTTTGGAGAGCCCCTAATGTACCTAAACAGTGGAAACCCCCCACAAATGACACCATTTTGTATACTAGACCCCCCAAGGAACTTATCTAGATGTGTGGTGAGCACTTTGAACCCACCAGTGCTTCACAGAAGTTTACAACGCCCGGGCGTGAAAATAAAAAAATTCGTATTTTTTCCACAAACATGATCTTTTAGTCACCATTTTTATATTTTCCCAAGGGTAGCAGGAGAAATTGGACCCCAAACGTTGTTGTCCAATTTGTCCTGAGTATGCTGATACCCCATATGTGGGAGAAAACTACTGTATGGGCACACGTCGGGGCTCGGAAGGGAAGTAGTGACGTTTTGGAATGCAGACTTTGATGGAATGGTCTGCGGGTGTCATGTTGCCTTTGGAGAGCTCCTAATGTACCTAAACAGTGGAAACCCCCCACAAATGACACCATTTTGTATACTAGACCCCCCAAGGAACTTATCTAGATGTGTGGTGAGCACTTTGAACCCCCCAGTGCTTCACAGAAGTTTATAACGCCAGGGCGTGAAAATAAAAAAATCGTATTTTTTCCACAAACATGATCTTTTAGTCACCATTTTTTTATTTTCCCAAGGGTACCAGGAGAAATTGGACCCCAAAAGTTGTTGTCCAATTTGTCCTGAGTATGCTGATACCCCATATGTGGGAGAAAACTACTGTATGGGCACACGTCGGGGCTCGGAAGGGAAGTAGTGACGTTTTGGAATGCAGACTTTGATGGAATGGTCTGCGGGTGTCATGTTGCCTTTGGAGATCCCCTAATGTACCTAAACAGTGGAAACCCCCCACAAATGACCCCATTTTGAAAACTAGACCCACTAAGGAACGTATCTAGATGTGAGGTGAGCACTTTGAACCCCCAAGGGCTTCACAGAAGTTTATAATGCCAGGGCATGAAAATAAAAAAATCGTATTTTTTCCACAAACATGATCAATTAATCCCCAATTTTTTCATTTTCCCAAGGGTAACAGGAGAAATTGGACCCCAAAAGTTGTTGTCCAATTTGTCCTGAGTACGCTGACACCCAATATGTGGGAGAAAACTACTGTATGGACACACGTCGGGGCTCGGAAGGGAAGCAGTGACGTTTTGGAATGCAGACTTTGATGGAATGGTCTGCGGGTGTCATGTGCGTTTGGAGAGCCCCTGATGTACCTAAACTATTGAAACTCCCCACAAGTGACCCCATTTTGGACACTAGACGCCCCACGGAACTTATCTAGATGTGTGGTGAGCACTTTGAACCCCCAAGTGCTTCACAGAAGTTTATAACACTCGGACGTGAAAATAAAAAAATCATTTTTTTCCACAAAAATGATATTTTTGCCCCCAATTTTTTATTTTCCTAAGGGTAACAGGAGAAATTGGACCCCAAAAATTGTTTTGCAATTTGTCCTGAGTAGGCTGATACCCTACATGTGGGGGTAAAACACTGTTTGGGCGCATAGCAGAGCTTGGAAGGGAAGGAGCACCATTTGACTTTTTCAACTCAGAATTGGCTGGAATTGAGATCAGACGCCATGTTGCATTTGGAGAGCCCCTGATGTGCCCAAACAGTGGAAACCCCCAATTCTAACTCCAACCCGAACCCCAACACGCCCCTAACCCTAACCCTAGCCCTAACCCTAGCCCTAACCCTAACCCTAGCCCTAACCCTAACCCTAGCCCTAGCCCTAACCCTAACCCTACCCTAACCCTAACCCTACCCCAACACACCCCTAGCCCTAACCCTAGCCCTAACCCTAATGGAAAAATGGAAATAAATACATTTTTTTCATTTTATTATTTTTCCCTAACTAAGGGGGTGATAACGGGGGGTTTGATTTACTATTTATGGCGGTTTTTATGTTTGGCAGCTGCCGCACGCTAAAAGACGCTTTTTATTGTAAAAATAGTTTTTGCATCACCACATATTGAAAGCTATAATTTTTCCGTATTTTGACCCACTGAGTCATGTGAGGTCTTATTTTTTGCGGGACAAGTTGACGTTTTTATTGGTACCATTTTTGGGCACGTGAAATTTTTTGATCGCTTTTTATTCCGATTTTTGGGACGCAGAATGAACAAAAACCAGCGTTTCATGAATTTCTTTTGGGGGGGGTGCGTTTACACCGTTCCGCGTGCGGTTAAATTGATAAAGCGGTTTTATTCTTCGGGTCAGTACGGTTACAGCGATACCTCATTTAGGTCGTTTTTTATGTTTTTGTCGGTTTTATGCAATGAAAACTACTTTATATAAAAAATAATTATTTTTGCATCGCTATATTCAGCGAGCTATAACTTTTTTATTTTTTCGCTGATTATGCTGTGTGGCAGCTCGTTTTTTGCGGGACAAGATGACATTTTCAGCGGTATCATGGCTATTTATATGCGTCTTTTTGATCGCGCGTTATTACACTTTTTGTTTGGCGGTATGATAATAAATCATTATTTTTTGCTTCGTTTTTTATTTTTATTTTTTAAGGGGTTCACTAAAGGGGTTAACTAATGGGACAGTTTTATAGGGCGAGTCGTTACGGACGCGTCGATACCTAATATGTGTACTTTTATTGTTTTTTTTTTTTATTATTTCCAAAAAATGGATTTATTGGGGGAATATTTTTTTTTTTTTCTAATTTATTAGGCGATTTATTTTTAATTATTTTTACACTTTTTTTTATTTTTTTTTTTACTTTATTAAATAGTCCCAGGTGGGACATCACTGTCCTGTGACAGATCACTGATCTGTCACATCACAGATCACTGTGACAGATCAGCGATCTGACACAGGCACTGCAGAAGGCTTCCTCATGCCTACGCTTTGCAGGCACTGAGGAAGCCAGCTTCCGCAGGCCCCCGAAGGCCCCCGTCGCCATCTTGGATTTGGGGGCCTGGAGGAAGGGAGTCCCCCGCAGCAGCGCTGCACATTGCGCTGTCGTGGGGGGCTCAGGGAAGCACGGAGGGAGCCCCCTCCCTGCCGATGCTTCCCTTTAACCCCCGGTACACCGCGATCATGTTTGATCGCGGTGTGCAAGGGGTTAACGTGTCGGGGGTGGTCCGTGACCGCCCCTGACACATTGTGCCGGGTGTCAGCTGTGATAATCAGCTGACACCCGGCCGCGATCAGCGGCGCTCACCACGTGGGCGCCGCTGATCGCGCCGACGTACTATCCTGTCCCCGGTCATACGGGCCCGGGTACCGTGGACGGGATAGTACGTCGGATGGCAGGAAGGGGTTAAAGAGGTCTTTCAGCTTTGACCACTGCACACCCTACAATTCCATGTCTTCCCTCAAACTGCCTGCCTGTGTAACCTCCCACAAATGCATTACAGCCTGCCTCTGTTTGCACAGCCTCTCAACCTTGTGCAGGGTGGAGTTCCACCTTGTTGCTACGTCTATGATTAGGCGGTGCTTGGGTAGGTGGAGCAATCACTGCAGCTTCTGTATACGACTGGAGTGTACGGCCGAGCGACGGAGGTGCGAGCACAGTCTTCACACCTTATGGAGCAAGGATGTTAACTCTGGATAATTATTAAGGAAGCACTGCATCTCCAGGTTCAAAGTGTGAGCCAGGTAAGGTATGTGTGTGAGTTTTGCACGGGCTATGGCTGCCACAAAATTAAGGCCGTTATCACTGACTACCTTGCCTGTCTCAAGATGTAGACTGCCTAGACATGGCTCAGTTTGTCGCTGCAAGTAGTCGGCCAGTACCTCCGCGGTGTGTCTGTTGTCACCCAAAGACATAATCTTTAACACAGCCTGCTGATGCTTACCACTAGCTGTTCGATAGTGGGACACCTCGTGTGCAACACTGCCAGCTGCGGATGGAGTGCTCGTGCGACTGCCCTCTGCGGACGAGCTTTCGCTGACAGAGGAGGAGGAGGATCGAAAGCCTAAAGCCAACTGTTTCCTATACTGTGGGCTTGGCAGCACTGTTCCACTGCCGCTGTCCCCAGTGGAGCCTGCATCCACCACATTAATCCAGTGCGCAGTGATGGACACGTAACGGCCCTGGCCATGCCTACTGGTCCATGCATCTGTTGTGAGGTGCACCTTTCCACTCACTGACTGTTTTACTGCATGGACAATGCGGTCTTTCACATGCCAGTGGATGGCAGGGATGGCTTTTTGAGAAAAGAAGTTCAGACTGGGTAGGTCATAGCGTGGGACAGCGTAGGCCATGAGGTCGCAGAAAGCTTTGCTTTCAACCAAACGGTAGGGAATCATCTCTAATGAGATTAGTTTGGCAATGTAGGCATTCAAACAAAGTGTACGCGTATGAGAGGATGAGTACATTCTTGTCCTACTCACAGTGTCTTGTAGGGTGAGCTGGACTGGAGAGCTGCATATGGGCGAAATAGCGGTGGACTGGACAGAGTGAGAGGGGGTTGGTGATGGTATTGGTGGTGATGGCCTAGATTCAATGTTGTGTTGCAAAAACATTGTGATTCCCTGAGTGCTTTGGCCTTGCGACAACAACTCCACATTTAGTGCTGGTGGTGTGCTTAACGGTGCTGGTGGTCTTACAGTGGGGGAAGCAATGGAGCATTGCTGGCTACCTTCAGTCGGAGCAGGTGCACACGTGCTACCTGAGGTTTTCTAGTCCGTCCACTCTTGCAAGTGCATGCTGATTAAATGTCTCAGCATGCAACTGGTATTCAAACTTATGAGTTGTTTACCTCGGCTAAAGGTCCTTCCACAATTCTTACAGGTAACCTTTGCCTCATCAGTAGGATTTTGGACAAAGAAGTGCCACACTGCACTCTTCCTACTATGGTATACATTTTCTGGCCTTGCACGCTGTGCTTAGTTGACCGTCTGGCAAAGCTGTCCAGCAACTCTTTTAGTTTTTGGTCTACATTTTTGGACAGCTACGAGCCTGCCAGATAACCACAGCTGCGATGTCAAAGCCTGCTGTGGATCCTTCTCCTTATCTGAACTATTGCCAGCTCCACCCCCCTCCTCCAATGGATGTTAATCCGGGTCAAGAACTGGGTCATCCATCACCTCCTCTTCAAAGTCATCTGCACCTTCCTCTGTATCACCATGTAAGGTGGTATAGTATGTGGGAAGGGGCACCTGAGTTTCATCTGGCTCAATAGACTGCAAGGGTAATGTAGTGCTCTGGGTCGATGTACCAGCAGAATCATCTAGCAGTAGCTGTGCATTAGTGCACTCCATGTCAGATTCATCTTGGACTGGGGAATTCTGGATTTGACTAGATAACCCAGTAATGGTTTGTGAAAAGAGCTCCATTGGGTAATCTGAAGTGTGGGCTTCCGCATCCTTAAGTTTTGGTGGGGGGTGAAGGACACAAGGAAAGGTGTTTTTCCTGACCAGAACCCTGCACTGACGACTCCGTGCTTGCAGGTTTCGAACGTTCAGAAGAGGAGGCAATAGAGCTGGTGGCTGTTTCGGCAATGTACGCCAAAACCTGTTCCTGATGCTCCGGCTTTAAAGCGGTGTTCCTACTCCAAGAAATGGCAACCTTACAGGCCTTCTTGGGCCAGAAGATGACGCAGGCTCAACACCTCCTGCCTTAGCTGCTATTGTGCTTTTGCCAGAACCAGCCGATGCACCACCACCATCAGTACCAGATGCGCCCCTCTGCCCACGTCTGCGGACTCTTCCACCACACTTCCTCATGTTTCGGGAAAATGTACAAAAAATACCAGCAGAGAGATGGTACTGTATGAGGAGCGTCCAGCTGTGTAAGGTGTATTAAAAAAATGTAATCTACGTATATATTTTGTTAGTCACAGATGCTCTCACAGAAAGCAGATATACGGAACTGTATCAGAAGTGTACAGCTGTATACATTTTTTGTGTAACTAACAATCTCCGTATATGTATTTACGGAGTGTCACACACACGCTGACTCTGTATAGATGTGATTGTAATGCGAACGGCAGATATACAATACTGTTTGAGAATCAGACAGCTCTATATGGTGTGTGTATTGAAAATTGTCAATCTCCGTCTATTTGTATAGGGACTGGCACACGCTGTCTCTGTCTAGTTTTGACCGTCATCAAGCAGCAGATATACAAAACTGTTTGAAAAGCAGACAGGACTCACTCTAAGGTGTAGGTCTGGAAAAATGGAAAAACTCCTCGGCTTTTTTTTCCAGAGTCACACACAGATAGCTTCTATTGGTCCGTGATACAAGGCGGTACACGGTAGTGTGTGTGGAGCGTACACCACTATACGGTGTCTGTATGGAAAATTGTCAATCTCCATCTATTTGTATAGAGACTGACACACGCTGTCTCTGTCTAGTTTTGACCGTCATCAAACAGCAGATACACGAAACTGTTTGAAAAGCGGACAGCACTCACTCTAAGGTATAGGTCTCTGTATGGAAAATTGTCAATCTCTGTCTATTTGTACAGAGACTGACACATGCTGTCTCTGTCTAGTTTTCACCATAGTCAAACAGCAGATATACGAAACTGTTTGAAAAGCGGTCAGCACTCTAAGGTGTTGGTCTGGAAAAACGGACAAACTCCTCAACTTTTTCCAGAGTCACACCCAGATAGGTTCTATTTGTCCGTGATACTAGCCGGTACACGGTAGTGTGTGTGGAGCGTACACCACTATACGGTGTCTGTATGGAAAATTGTCAATCTCCGTCTATTTGTATAGAGACTGACACACGCTGTCTCTGTCTAGTTTTGACCGTCCTCAAACAGCAGATACACGAAACTGTTTGAAAAGCGGACAGCACTCACTCTAAGGTATAGGTCTGTAAAAACGGAAAAACTCCTCGGCTTTTTTTTCCAGAGTCACACACAGATAGCTTCTATTTGTCTGTGTTACAAGGCAGTACATGGTAGTGTGTGAGGATCGTACACCACTATACGGTGTCTGTATGGAAAATTGTCAATCTCCATCTATTTCTATAGGGACTGACACACGCTGTCTCTGTCTAGTTTTCACCATAATCAAACAGCAGCTCTACGAAACTGTTTGAAAAGCGGACAGCACTCTAAGGTGTAGGTCTGGAAAAACAGAAAAACTCCTCGGCATTTTTTTCCAGAGTAACACACAGATAGCTTCTATTTGTCCGTGGTACCAGCTGGTACACGGTAGTGTGTGAGGATCGTACACCGCTATACAGTGTCTGTATGGAAAATTGTCAATCTCTGTCTATTTCTATAGGGACTGACACATGCTGTCTCTGTCTAGTTTTCACCATAATTAAACAGCAGATCTACGAAACTGTTTGAAAAGCGGACAGCACTCTAAGGTGTAGGTCTGGAAAACGGACAAACTCCTCTGCTTTTTCTTCCAGAGTCATAACCAGATAGCTTCTATTTGTCCGTGATACCAGCCGGTACACGGTAGTGTGTGAGGAGCGTGCACCGCTATACGGTCTGTTAAAAAATAAATGCTCAGTAACACCAGAACAAAATAATAAAAGTTGGAGTGCTTTGAAAAAAGCAGTTTGAACACCAATGTGCACACAGCAATGCAGCTAGCAGGTAGCCTTATAATGCAGCCTAATCACCACCAGCGCTGCTGCACAAAAGCAAACATCCTCCCCTTTCACTGCAGACTAACTGTACAGTGAAAAGCACTATCAGCAGAAGCATTTTTTTTCTTCTTCCCTGCCTAACGCTCTCCCTATTCAGAATCAGCAGCAGCACCTCTCCCTATGCTAAGATCAGCAGAAGTAAGATGGCGGTCGGCGGTCACAGCCTTTTATACCCACTGTGACGGCACACAAAGCCAGCCAATCACTTCAATGCCCTTCTCTAAGATGGTGGTGGCCGCTGCCTATGGCATTCCATGATTAAGCCCTCTTAGGGTGAAACGCATAGGAAATTGCTCCCCTTCATATGCCTCTTTATGTCGTTTTTACCTGATGGTATGAAGATTTTATATTCTCAATAAAGCAATTGTTATTTTATCTCCTGGAGACGCTGGAAAAATCCTTCTTTATTTTGTGTATGTCATCGCGTTGCCCACAGTGTGTGTCCTCCATCATTGGCTGAAAAAAGGCACTGGAAGCATCATTTGAAACGCGACTTTGGCGCTCGGGTCACCGACATAATGGCCGACCTCACACTATGGTCGGGTTTCGTTTCATGAAACCTGACTTTGGCGATAGTAGGCGATTTTTGAAATTGACCGACCCGTTTCGCTCAACTCTACCAGCAGATAAACTTTGCTACCAACATATGACCCTGTCACCGATTGTCTTTCCTTGAATTCCATTTGGTAGTTACTTAATCCTGCTTATTGGGAGCAATCCACAACTTTTCCCATTATGGTGACACTCTGTACCAGTCATCTATTGTAAACAGCACAATATGATGGTTGTTAGACTCAGATCCTTACGCTTGGCTCTTTCCCATTTTCAGAGTCCAATATATCACCTGCAGTACTGCAATCTGTAGAAATACTATACCATAGATCTATAGTCCTCATCTCTGCAATGTTTCATTGCTCTCTCTGAGGTTTTTCAAGGCTTCATGAAGTTCTCAGTGAAAGGGTTGAAAAACAGAAAATAGAATCAATTTGTACATGTTCCAAAGCAATACTAATATCTGCACTGAATGTATAAGTCATTCCATGTTTGTCAGTCTCGATGTGCAGGTCAATTCTTTGCTGTGACGTGTCCGTATGGTTAGTGCATATCTCCCATATTCAGCTCTGGCAAAAATTAATAGACCACTTTCAAATGTTCAGTTTGTCTGATTTTTCTCTTTATAGGTATATTTTTGAGTAAAATGTAAATTTGTTCTTTTAGTCTATAAACTACTGACAACATGTCTCCAAATTTCCAAGCAATAAATTTTGTATTTTTTCTAATGAAGAAAAGTGGTCAAAATTAAAAAAACAGTGCTTTCAGACCTCAAATAATGCAAAGAAAACAAGTTCATAATCATTTAGAAACAACAATACTAATGTTTTAACTCAGGAAGAGATCAGAAATCAATATTTTGGGGAATAACCTTGATTTTTAAAAACAGCTTTCATGCGTCTTGGCATGCTTTCCACCAGTCTATCACACTGCTTCTGACACAAAAATGTAATCAGTTCTTCTTTGTTTGATGGCTTGTGACTATCCAGCATCCTCTTGATTACATTCCAGAGGTTTTCAATGGGGTTCAGGTCCGGAGAGTGGGCTGCCCATGACAGGGTTTTGATGTGGTGGTCTCTTAATTTTTGCCAGAGCTGTGTATAGTATTAATATTAGTTTTTATACACTACCCTTGTTAGGACCAGATAACAGCTTTGATCCAATACGTAGCGCATACAATATGCACCCATTAAGTGTCTATTAGTGACCATGTGCAATGTTATACCTCTGTAGGGCATATAGGCCATTCAGTGATGTGTTGTACATGTTCTGATCACATTAGTGTCCATTTACATCCCTTTAGGTGTTCCCACATCCAGGCAAGAAATGGATGGTGAGAATGCCATGAATGTGCGCACCTCTCACTATTCAATTATATGGGAATTTCCATTAGAGGATAAATTGAATTCCATTAAACTCACTGAGACCATTGACTTCCCAACTGTATCTCTGCTGTGCCCATTTAAGCACTTAGCACCATTTCCCACTTGGTGCCCATTTGGACTTTACCACCACTTTAGTACTCTTTTGTCACAGAAGGAAAATAATGTGGCTAAATATAGCATTTGGATAAAAATGGAAGGATACAAAAAAAATTTTGTGCAGAAAAGGGTACTATACAGAAGGGCAATAAATGGCAAATGGGCAGTGTGTCTATCTGCAATTTATTAACCTAGAGGAGGCACTCCTTTCAGGACCTAGGTCCACCCATTTAATTTCTGACCTTCTGCTTTTTACAGGAAAAGATGGCCCTTGTGTTGCCTACAGGAATCTTCTGAGACCTTGCTCAAAAGCAGTAGCAGAAGATGCTGATTTGAGAAAGAGAGGAGCCTCTGCACAGTGCCCATGGCTCTTCTTGAGTCCTGAATGTCGAGATGACATCTCCTTTCTGTACCAAGACATGAGAACACATCACTAGGACTTTTCCTTCGGTGATCAATGGGGACAAGGAGCACCAGTCAGTGTTAGTGTTTTAGAGATGACAGTGCAGATGATAGCATACAGTAACAGAGAGAATAGCTTGCACCTGACCCCGTTCATTCTTGCCCCAACTGCAGGCCAGCAGCCAGATTGGCCATAGCTAAAGGTATCTATGCTGGTGTTACTCATAGATTAATAAATACTAGAAAATTATGTCCCAACACATTTGTTAAAGCAAGGATAAATGGGTGAACCCTTTTACAACATTTCTAAGCATTATCCAAGCTGCTTTCTTGAAGATTTTATTTTGTGTTCCAGAACTGAAGGGTCCTTTTCTTCAAGAGGATTTTTTTTCACAAATATTTGCAAAGTATTTTAATATAGTGCACTGAAATATTCATACATATATTCATATTAAAAGAGGAAAAACACACGGCACATTTTCATTTGTCGAGAAAATGATTCTTTATATGGAAAGCTATTATGCAGATACTCAGAACTGGAAAATGAAAGTTTTGGGTATTGAGTATCAAAATATTTAACCTTCGTGCGTCTACATCCTTCGTTATTCCTATTCAGTCAGAGTTTTTAATAGTCTGGATATAATGTCTGTGATGGCAAAAATGCTGTATCTATTCTTCTCCATTCTCTCCACTGCTTAAAAAGTTATTGTCACTATCACTAGATTGACAAAAGTAGCAACGCATTGCTATAGAACAGAAAAAGAAAAAAAACTGAATTATCACATACTATAGTTTACATTCTTAAATTCATTGAGGAAAAATGATACACAGTGTAAAACAAATTCAATTGAGGAAAAATCATACATAGTGTCACCATTTCCCTTTACTAGATCTATTAAGAACAGAATGCCATCCAACCATGCAATGTAAATGTAATCAAGACTCCACCAGGCCACCATGGCTTCTACGTCTTTCCACAAATGACTGAGTGCAGTATGATTGAATATTCTTTGAACATCACCAACTACATAGAGATATGTAACACCCATTTAAGCCACCTCCATGGGCAGTGTGTGCGGTATTTCTCACTTCAATAAGGTGCAGTACCACTGTATGGCTGGAGTCACACACAACGTTTAAAAAATCGGTCCGATTTTGTAATGCGATAATTGCACAACTGTTTACCGTATGTTGATCCGTTTTAACTGCAATGATGCAATTTCGTTGCATCTAAGGATCCGTGTGACATACGTATTGCATCCGTATGCCGAGATTTTCTCGTCGGCTTGCAAAATGGACATATAATGGATCCCAATGACATGTTTGGATTGTGTTTAGCTGTACATATATTCAGCACCATGGGTCTGCTCCAGACGTAGTTGGCTCCATCTACTTCAAAATCCATACTTCAAAGTATGCATTGCTGGATCCCCCCTCTCTCTCAGGCTCCTGAATGCCCCATGTGAACTGCATTGTATTTTATATGGTATGCATTGCTTACCCATCTTCTTGTTTCCATAATTGTACTCCATTCCTGTTATCTTTGCCACACATCTAAGTGGTCTGTATAATCCCTTCCCCCTTTTATGACCTTTGCTTAACTCTGTGCATTTGGCCTGGGCAGTCACACACCACTTTCACTCACAGCTGATTGTGTTTAGCTGCACATATATTCAGCACCATGGGTCTGCTCCAGACGCAGTCGGCTCCATCTACTTCAAAATCCATACTTCAAAGTACCTATTTCTAAGTACTCTGAGTTAGACTAGAATTGGACTGGAATTGACTGTAAGGTAACGGACTATAACACCACAACAATGTTTCACCTACTTTTTACTGTCACTCCCATACTACTCTATTTCTCCCTAACTCCTGCAATCCCTCCACTCAGTAAGGAACTAGTCATTTCCCCCTCCATCCTTCCCAGCCATCTCACCTCTTCGTTGCAACTGTTCCTCCACATACAAACCTTTTTCTCCATACACACACGTCCACATCATGTCCTATCCTGCTCCCACATTCTAATGCTCTGTCTACTACTCCTCTTTGCTGGCGATGTATCCCCAAATCCTGGCCCTCCTCAACACATCCCCACACTCATTTCTAACATCCTGCCACGATCCTCTACACTTTTTTGCAACCATGACAACCTCACACCTATTCATCCAGCCCCCACTCCCCCGGTCCCCCTACATAGAGCACTATGGAACGCACACTCTGTCTGCAACAAGCTATCGTTTGTCCATGACCTCTTTATCACCAACAAACTCTCCTTCCTTGCCATCACTGAAACCTGGCTCACTCCCTCTGACACAGCCTCTCCAGCTGCGGATTCCATCTCTCTCACACCCCTCGCCCCAGCAACACACGTGGTGGAGGAGTTGGCTTGCTCCTCTCTGATACCTGCTCCTTTACCCCAATTCCTTTGCCACCCTCCGCTACTCTTCCCTCATTCGAGGTGCACTCCGTCCGCATCTATTCCCCCTCCAACCTCCAACTGGCTGTCAACTACCGCCCCTCAGAACTAGCCATCTCCACCTTTCTCTACCATTTCACCACCTGGCTACTCCATTTCCTTTCTGCTGACATCCCCACCATCATCATGGGCGACTTCAACATCCCAATTGACACTTCCACCCCAGCTGCCTCTAAACTTCTATCGCTCACGGCTTCCCTTGGCCTCACTCAATGGTCCTCTACGGCCACTCACAAAGATGGTCACACGCTGGACCTTATCTTCACCCATCTCTGTTCCCTCACTAATCTCAATAACTCACCCCTCCCCCTGTCTGACCTCAACCTACTGACATTCTCTTCCCTCTCCTCTCCTACTGCGCAACCCCCGCTCCATAAACTCACTCACCCTCGCAGGAATCTCAAACACCTCAATTTACAATCACTCTCTGAGTCCCTTCTCCCACTTACAGATATAGCTTCCCTTCATGACACAGATGCTGCTGCCACTTTTTATAACACCACAATAACAGCAACACTTGATTCGGCTGCCCCCTCACGCAGAGCAAAACTCGTACAATCAACAGGCAGCCCTGGCTGACCAGCCTGACCAAAGAATTGAGACGAGTTTCCAGGGCCGCTGAGCGGAGATGGAAGAGAACCCATTCTACTGAGCACTTCAGTGCATACAAGCAGTCCCTTGCCAGCTTTAAGTCCACGCTCTCTGCTGCTAAACAAACTTACTTCGCATCTCTCATATCATCCCTGTCTCACAAACCTAAACAACTCTTCAGCACTTTCAATTCTCTACTCCGTCCCACAGCACCTCCTCCCCCTCCTCTCATTTCTGCTGCAGATTTTGCCTTCTTCTTTAAGCAGAAGATCGACAAGATCAGACAAAACTTTGGCCCGCAGCCCCCAATGCCCCTCTTAGCCGCTCAGCCCTGTTCTACAAAAGCCAGCTTCTCCACCAAGACAGAAGATCAGCTCTCCACCCTTCTGTCAAAATCACACCTCACCACTTGTGCCCTCGACCCACTCCCGTCTCACCTCATCCCTAACTTGGCCACAGTCTTCATCCCATCTCTAACACACCTCTTCAACCTTTCACTTACAAATGGTGTCTTTCCCTCATCCTTCAAACATGCCTCAATCACACCCATCCTCAAAAAGCCCTCCCTTGGTCCATCCTCTGTGTCTAACTATTGCCCGATATCTCTTCTCCCTTACGCCTCAAAACTACTGGAACAGCATGTATATCTTGAACTGTCCTCCCACCTCTCCTCCTGTTCCCTCTTTGACTGGTTACAATCTGGCTTCCGACCGCATCACTAAACTGAAACTGCCCTAACTAAAGTCACTAACGACTTACTAACCGCCAAGAGCAAGCGACACTACTCTGTCCTCCTTCTCCTGGACCTGTCCTCTGCCTTCGACACCGTAGACCATTCCCTCCTGCTACAGACTCTCTCATCTCTTGGCATCACAGACCTGGCCCTATCCTGGATCTCATCATCCTAACAGACCGAACATTTAGTGTCTCCCTCTCACACACCACCTCCTCACCTCACCCACTGTCTGTTGGTGTTCCTCCTCAAGGCTCTGTCCTAGGACCCCTACTATTCTCCATCTACACCTTTGGCTTGGGACAGCTCATAGAATCCTACGGTTTGCAGTATCACCTCTATGCCGATGACATGCAGATCTACCTATCTGGACCCAACCTCTCCTCCTTACTGACTGAAATGCCACAATGTCTGTCTGCTAGCTCAGCCTTCTCTCCTCGCTTTCTCAAACTGAACATGGACAAAACAGAATTCATCATCTTTCCCCCATCTCACTCTACCCCTCCACCAGACCTATCCATCAATGTCAATGGCTGCTCTCTTTCCCCAGTCCCGCACGCTCGGTGCCTTGGGGTGTTCCTCGACTCTGCGCTCTCTTTCAAACCACATATCCATGCCCTCGCCTCCTCCTGCCGCCTCAAATTCAAAAATATTTCCCAGATCAGCTCATTCCTCAACCACGAAACCACAAAAACACTAGTGCATGCTCTTATCATCTCCCGCCTTGACTACTGCAACCTCCTACTCTCTGGCCTCCCCTCTAGCACTCTGGCTCCGCTCCAGTCCATCCTACACTCTGCTGCCTGACTAATCCACCTCTCTCCCTGCTATTCCCCAGCCTACCCCCTATGTCAGGCCCTTCACTGGCTTCCTATTGCCCAGAGGCTGCAATTCAAAACCCTAACCATGACATTCAAAGCCATCCACAACCTGTCCCCTCCATACATCTGTGACATGGTCTCTAGGTACCTACCTGCACGCAACCTTTGATCATCTCAAGATCTCCTTCTCTACTCCCCCCTTATCTATTCTTCCCACAACCGCATACAAGACTTGACCCGTGCTTCCCCCATACTCTGGAACTCTCTGCCGCAACACATCAGACTCTCACCATCAACGGAAACCTTCAAGAAGAACCTGAAGACCCACCTGTTCCGACAAGCCTACAGCCTGCAATGATCCTCGGTCTACTGAACCACCGCATGACCTGCTCTACCCTCTCCTACTGTATCCTCACCCATCCCTGTAGACTGTGAGCCCTCGCGGGCAGGGTCCCCTCTCCTTATGTACTTGTGTGTCCCTTGTCTTACACATGTTTATTGTACTTGTCTATATTTCCCCTTTTCACATGTAAAGTGCCATGGAATAAATGGCGCCATATACTGTAAATGCATAATAATAATAATAATAATAATGTTAAAAGACATACGAAAGAATAGATATAGACACATAGAATACATATATATATATATATATATACTGTATATATAAATATATACAAGTCATTGAGACATTGTTCATGTTGGGAGACACTCACTCGGCAGCGAATTAATCACGTCAGGCACGGGTTGTTCACATAAATCAGTTCATCTTGTTTTGGCGTCATACAGCATCCTTTTTATATTAGGCCTCCCCCACCCCCAGCGGTCAGTATATTGGTCTTGGGCTTTGGTCTTCCCGTCAATTTCGTCTGTGTCACCAGACACTTTTTAGTCTCCACACTTTCCCTGTCTGCTCCATCCCCTGACTTTTCTCTCCACGGCCGTCTCTCCCGGTTGGTACAGTCATAAGTATTACTTGGAGTCGAGCCCCCTGTCTGGTCTGACCCTTTTAGTACACCAAAGGAGCTAATGTCTAGGTCTCTCAGTCTCATACTGTGACAAGAACTGCCACTTGCAGATTGGCGATGTTCACGTTTTGCTGAGGGTCTTTGGCCACCTGCCATCTCATTAATTGGGGGGTACCTTCTGGTCCTTATACCCCGAGATGCAGGCTATCGCCATCTGATGTTCCGCATGTCTTTATTAATCTGCAGTCGGTCAAGTCTCAGCTGCTCTATCTCCTGCAGGTGCGTCACTTGGTATTCCAGGAGTATCCAGAAGTTCCTTAGGCTTTCCATGGAGCCAACCACAATGATAGGAATCATACTATCTTCACCAGATACCTGGACTTCATCATGAGGAGGGACCCTCGCCACACCGGAGATATCCACAAGATCTTGCATCACTTTACCTAGCCTTCCAACGACTCTCTCCACCAGATATTTGGGTACTGGAATTTTATCTTCCCCCACGTCCAGCCGATTCTTGGCTTCCCTCGTCAGCTATAGACGTCGAGCAGCTTTCATATTACTCCGCCTGAGCATCTGTTTAGTGTGGAGACATTGCAGATGCATATCCGTCAGGACAGCTACCCACTTCTGCTGTGTCTTCCCTGTTTGAAAGTATCACCAACTGCCGAGTCTCAGGTGCCCAGTGCACCTTACACGCTTTGACCGCCTTTTTAAAAGCCTCATGCACTCCATCGGTACAGGCTTCTTGCACATCTGCGGGTACATCAATTACGCACTTGAAGGTCATGGACTTGCTCTCTTTCTGGACAGAAGGCTCTGGGTTTACCCTGGACACTTCCTTCAATACAGTTGTCCCGACCGGGGGAATATCTTGTTCAGCTTTCTGCTCCAAATCTTCAGGATATTTTACCTCTTTGAGACCCCTTGCCAAGATGGGTACTGGCAGTTCTGTCTTTTCATCACTCGGGCCCGGCCGCTGTAAGCCTTTGTCCACCAACTTCTTCTCCCGCAGAAGACCTCTTACAGTTTCTTTGAGCACTTCTACATCTTCTATTAGGGTGTTGTTCATGCTTTGCCATGTTGACAGGTGACCTCTGAGCTCCAAGACTTCTTTCCCGAGCTCCTCCACTCTGTTCTCGGCCGTTTGTCTCAGGGCCTTGACTGCCGAGAGCTCAGCCTCTAGGTGGCGCAGCTGCTCCAACTGCGCAGAGTTGGCGACTTCCATACTCGCCACCTTTAGACATTCCTTCACCAGCTGTTGACACATCTCTTCGCGCCCTTTCTCCAAGTCTCATAGGTGCGCATCTACCTGGTGAAAACTGTCAACTCGCTCTTTCCACATGCACACTTCCTTGGTCAGGTTGTCAACTTGACCCTCTAGCTGTCGGGTGATAGCGGTCAAATTGGAGTCACCACTCACCCTGTCATCCAGGAACAGCAAGCCCCCATTCATACAGGTGTCAGACCCATTTTCTGGAGGTACCCAGTTTCCCACGGTAACACATTTGGTCACCCCAGCCAAATCCCCAAGTTGATCAGACCCACACTTTCTCTCGGTCATCCGGAGCTCTGGACTATCGACCTTAGGTGGTGCTACCTCCTCCTTTGAGCCACCCCATACTTCATCATCTTCCCCTGCATCTTCAAACAGGACAAAGTCCTCAACCCTTTCAAAGGGATACACTAAGTTTGGTGGTATACTGCCACCTTGGCACTCAACCCTTTTGGACCCCTTAATTATTACTCTGTCCACAGTGAACCTTGACCTTTTTATTGGTCAGACAGAAAACTAGAGGAGTTCCTGTCAGAGTGACCTGACTCTTTGAGTCCAGCCATCCAGAGACTCCTTCATGGTGTAGCTTCACAATACACACCTGCGGCCTATCGTCATCGGAAAGTCAGACACAAACACCACTGTTCCCCAGACATGTCCACTGAGGTAACCAGTGCTGCCCCTTTTCAAAACTCCGCCCCTTTTTGGACCACTATCCTCTTTTTGGACTTCGCCTCCCCCTGGGACTCCACCCCTTTTTGGATTACCACCCCGATTCGGGTCACCGCCCCTTTCGGGATTTCCCCATGTCCCTTCTACAGGTCTACTTAGACCAAAGTTCACACTATACAGTTTATGTCTTTCGGGCTTGTACTGGCCCTTTAAGCACGACACCACACCAGCTCCTACTGTCACTGCCACAGCTCCTGCTGTAGCCGCAAATCACCGGCATCTCTGGTTGCTGCTCACAAACAGCTGCTGGCATCACTGCAGCTCCTGCTGTGGTGCATTCGTGGACCCACTGATCCACAGCAATCTTCGTAACCCCGACGAGTTACAGCAAGCCGCTTGTCACCTTCGTGACCCCACTGAGCCACCGCATGCTGACTTGAGAGGGAGAAGAAAAAAAAACACAATACAAAACACACGTGGCCTCACCAGGTCCAGGGTTGCAGCACGTGCTCCAGGGATCCGATTCTTCTCCCAGAATTTCCCAACACTGACCCTCCAGGACCTGGCACTCTGAACCATTCAGGTACACAGTCTTTCTCACTGACCCCGGTCAGTACAACATGGACACCTGTCCATTACCTGCTGGCGTTGGCCACACAGGTTCCCGGATGCCTCTTCTCCTCAGAGGTATCCCACAAATTATCAACAGTCTTTTTCTCTGACCTTGGTCAGCATAACTCACGGTTTTCACGACCGTTTGCTCCCCTGGCTCAGAGTTGCCAACACTGCAACATGTGCTTCCTGGAACCATTGCGCTTAGCAACCAAGATTTGCAGACCTTGTCCGTTGCCCCTAGCAACAAGGCTACAACAGTGCCCTTAGCATTGTCCACCAATTGTAAGGTAGCGCTTATTGTTCATGTTGGGAGACACTCACTCGGCAGCGGATTAATCACGTCAGGCACGTGTTGTTCACATAAATCAGTCCATCTGGTTTATTGTGCAGCATAAACCATGTAGCAGCAACAGATTCATAGTGGAGCAGCGCTCCCTTAGCCCTGTGGTCACACAGGCAGTGCTTTGTCCAGCAACCAAGCTTTACAGTCTCAGTTAAATCCCCCTGACCAGGTTACCTTTTAGTTGCTTCTCAGTCCTGAAATCCCTTCCCTCCTGGGGACTGTCCAGTACTCAAAGGCTATTACACACAGGCCACACACGGTCAGCGGCGTCCACATGTGCGCTTCAGCAAGGTAGCCCACCTTCCAGCACAACAGCCTTCCAGGACCTTTCCACACGGACCAATCAGATCCAGGCACTCACTCATGTGACCTACCCTGGTCACCTTATATGGTCCATAGCCACACCCACAGCATCACATGGCTATGACCTCATTGCAGGTCCTTTAGACTTACAGCCACACATATAGCCTTTACTTCATACACACGCCCCTTGGTGAGTTTGTAGGTTACTGGTGCCACCCATCTCACCAGCCACATGAAAGCTCTCCCTGATACATTGTAACAAAAACCTCAGCAGTACCTCTGCTGATCAACACTTGTTCAAGCTTCCGTCCCAGGGCCACCCCCCTGGGATACATAACGGTCATTTAGCATCCTGCCTTTCATCCTATCTCCATTACCACAATGGATATGCATGTGTGCATGACCCATACAGCGCCCTTTAGCAGTCACAGTGGTCACTGCACCACTATATATATATATATATATATATATATATATACGTATATACACTCACTGGCCACTTTATTAGGTACACCTGTCCAACTGTGTGTTAACACTTAATTTCTAATCAGCCAATCACATGGCGGCAACTCAGTGCATTTAGGCATGTAGACATGGTCAAGACAATCTCCTGCAGTTCAAACCGAGCATCAGTATGGGGAAGAAAGGTGATTTGAGTGCCTTTGAACGTGGCATGATTGTTGGTGCCAGAAGGGCTGGTCTGAGTATTTCAGAAACTGCTGATCTACTGGGATTTTCACGCACAACCATCTCTAGGGTTTACAGAGAATGGTCCGAAAAAGAAAAAAAATCCAGTGAGCGGCAGTTCTGTGGCCGGAAATGCCTTGTTGATGCCAGAGGTCAGAGGTATAATGGGCATACTGGTTCGAGCTGATAGAAAGGCAACAGTGACTCAAATTGCCACCCGTTACAACCAAGGTAGGCAGAAGAGCATCTCTGAACGCACAGTGCGTCGAACTTTGAGGCAGATGGGCTACAGCAGCAGAAGACCACACCGGGTACCACTCCTCTCAGCTAAGAACAGGAAACTGAGGCTACAATTTGCACAAGCTCATCGAAATTGGACAGTAGAAGATTGGAAAAACGTTGCCTGGTCTGATGAGTCTCGATTTCTGCTGCGACATTCGGATGGTAGGGTCAGAATTTGGCGTAAACAACATGAAAGCATCGATCCATCCTGCCTTGTATCAACGGTTCAGGCTGGTGGTGGTGTTGTCATGGTGTGGGGAATTTTTTCTTGGCACTCTTTGGGCCCCTTGGTACCAATTGAGCATCGTTGCAACGCCACAGCCTACCTGAGTATTGTTGCTGACCATGTCCATCCCTTTATGACCACAATGTACCCAACATCTGATGGCTACTTTCAGCAGGATAATGCGCCATGTCATAAAGCTCGAATCATCTCAGATTGGTTTCTTAAACATGACAATGAGTTCACTGTACTCAAATGGCCTCCTCAGTCACCAGATCTCAATCCAATAGAGCATCTTTGGGATGTGGTGGAACGGGAGATTCACATCAGGGATGTGCAGCTGACAAATCTGCGCCAACTGTGTGATGCCATCATGTCAATATGGTCCAAAATCTCTGAGGAATGCTTCCAGCACCTTGTTGAATCTCTGCCACGAAGAATTGAGGCAGTTCTGAAGGCAAAAGGGGGTCCAACCCGTTACTAGCATGGTGTACCTAATAAAGTGGCCAGTGAGTGTATACAGTATAAGATGCGCCTTTTCTGGCACTTAGCCTCTATTCCCATTGCCCTGTAGCAGTGGCTAATGGGTTAATAAGAATGAGTTAATGTCACCTTGCTATTGGAAGGTGACATTAAGCCGGATTAATAATGGAGAGGTGTCAATAAGACACCTCTCCATTATTAACCCTACAATAGGAAAGGGTTAAAAAAACACACAGATGAATTAAAAATTATTTTAATGAAATAAAGACACCAAGTTTTTGACCAAATTTATTCATCTGCTAATCCAAAAAAAGCCATGGATCTGTAAAAAAAATAAAACAAAAAAGCAACAATATACATACCTCTCCGTTGTTCAGTCAGGGCCCCCGCTGCAATCCATTAGAAGGGGTTAACTAGTTTACAATGGGGACCATTGCTAATGCGACCAGCCCCGCTGTAAACCACTGCCAAATGATTTAGTTCATCTCTGCGTAGCCTCCGCGGCTGACCGGAGATGAACTAATGAGCATGGGAAAGTTTCTGAACTTTTTCCCACGCTCATCAGTTCACCTCAGGTCAGCCAGGGGGGCCCGCGCAGCCTCACTGACATCAGGGGTGAGGCTTTTTTTGGATTAGCAGATGAATAAATTTGGTAAAAAACTTGGAAATGGCTCCGAAGATAAAGAAGAGCCCTCACCCTTCGTGGGTGTTTCTTTGCCCCCTTGGTGTCAAAAGTTGCCTGTCATTGCACCCTGGCCCTTCCCTGGTGGGAGTGGCTGAAAAGAAAAAACCTCACCCTCCCCTACAGAATTCCTGCACCTGGGTGGAGCTGGCAGGGGAGTACCCACCTGGAAACGGGTGTGGCCTCCCAGAAGATTCTGTAAGCAGTGGTGCGGTACCAGTAAACGATGGCATCTCAGACACGATGGAACCCTCCTGCATCCGAAGTTGTCATGGCATGGGCCAGATCGAGTGGCATTGGAGGGAGGAAGATGGAAGCAGGCAGTCCAGCAGGCCCTGGGAAGAACTGGAAGAGGCCCCGGAGGACCATTCCACAGAGCTGTCCCGGCTGCAAAGTCAGCATCTGGTGAAGACCATGAGTTCCTGGAGTGCGGAATCCCCGGCTGGATGAAGTTGGATGGCGGAGCAGCACGCAGAGCTTCTGGGTCGATGCCGACAGGACGAACCCTGTGTGCCAGAACCCTCATCTTTGATTCATCGAGGACCAGAAACGGCGCCCACCCGAGTGGAACCGCAGCTGGAAAAATGGAGGTCAGCAGAGCTATCACCAGAGGGAGGAGCAGCAACCATAGCAGCCAGCGGGCCCGGCACAGGCTCGACCACTGTCCAGCCTCCGGAGAGGGTGAGTGAGCCTCGACTCTTGCCCCTGAGGGATGGTCCCGCTCACTTCCCCCTTACTCAGCCGTTGTCTCCTATCAGAGCATCCCCGAGGGGGGTGCAGCTGCATATTCATACCCGGCTGCCTCCGCAGCACCCTCCACTGCTGCAGGCATGGGCACTCTCCACTTCCCCCTAACATCGGAAGGGCCCTTTCCCACCCCCAGGCAGGTGGCCTGGGTGGAAAACATCATCCAAAAAAAGAAGCAACGGGAAAAGGAGGTGTGGACCGAGCTGCGGCAGGGTGGAAGTGCCCTGGTTGGTCGGCATACCCGAGGTCAGCTGGCGTACATGGACATTGAGCGAGGGTACGGCTTCATCAGATAAGACAGGACCAATGCAAAGGTTTACTGTTGTGAGTTCATTTTCCCCTTCACCATTGAGGTCTGATGAACTCCCTCTTCTGGTGAAGGAAGGTAGTGAGGCTGATTACAAAGCACCTGAGCAGAATGATGATGACTGGGTGACTGGGATTGCTGAATGGATATAAGGCAGCCGAAGCCCTTCTGCCTTGCGGGTGATTACTCTGAGGGATTCTTGGAGACCAGTCTGATTCCTGCTCCTCAAAAGCTAAGTTTTCTGCTCTACTTTTTGCATTTGTGTTTTGGTTTTGTTTTGCCTTGTTTTTCTGGATTTCTGCCTTTCCCTGCTGGGTGAGCTGAATTCCTTTTTGCTCTGTCTTCAGATAATACCTGAGTACTGATATAGTCTTTTTGAAGCCTAGCGTCTTCAGGGCTTTTTTCCCTATCAGTCTGTTGGCTCTTGATTTTGAGAGGGTTTTGGCGGATTGCAGACAGCAGCTTTTCTATTCTGTCCTATTTAGTTAGCTTGGGCCCCATCATTTGCTCAGCCTATCTTTCTATCTGTGTGAGTGTTTTTTCATCTTGCTTCACCGTCATTATATGTTGGGGGCTGCCTATTGCTTTGGGGTCTGCTCTGGGGCAGTTTAGATTTCCCTTTCTGTCTTTAGGCTATGTAGTTCTCCGGCTGTGATCGAGGGGTCTAGGGCACCGTAGGAACCCCCCACAGCTACTGCTAGTTGTTGTTAGGTTCAGGGGTCTGCAATCTGATAGCTGCCAACTTCTCTGGTTTTCTGGACTTAGCTAGTATTTCTGTTTTTGCCTCCTACGGTGACTCATTCATAACAGAATCACCCGCCATACCGCAGATCCTAGGGTACTCAATAGCAGGAAAGAATTGTAAAAAAAAAAAAAAAAAAAGTGTGTATATTTTTTCCTCACTATCTCTGAGGCCGTAGGGGAAATATTTTTTTCTCTCTCAATGGAGATAAAGCAATTGTCTGATCGTGTGGAGCAGCTCGCTGCAGAAGTGCGGGGAATTTCCGCCTACCTTGCTCATTCACATGCTGCTGAACCAAAGGTCCCTACTCCTGATGTGTTTTTGGGGATCGGTCTAAATTTTTGAATTTCAAAAATAATTGTAAATTATTTTTTGCCTTGAAGCCTAACTCGTCAGGGAGCTCCGCGCAGCAGGTTAAAATTGTCATCTCTTTGCTGCGTGGCGATCCCCAGGATTGGGCGTTTTCTTTGAAACCAGATGATCCTATTCTAACTAATGTGAACACATTTTTTCAAGCCTTGGGGTTGTTGTATGACGAACCTAATGCTATTGATCAGGCTGAAAAGACCCTGTTGGCATTGAGCCAGGGTCGAGATTCTGCAGAATTGTACTGTCAAAAATTCCGAAAGTGGGCGGTCCTTACTACCTGGAATGATAATGCCTTGGCAGCTCTCTTTCGGAAGGGTTTGTCAGAAGCTGTAAAAGATACTATGCTGGGATTTCCTGTTCCCTCTGGTCTTGACGATTCTATGTCATTAGCCATTCAGGTTGATCGGCGTTTATGTGAACGCAGGACTGCACGAGAGGTGTTGCCACCTGTTGAACAAGTGTCTGAACCTATGCAATGTGATAGAGTTTTGTCCAGGGAGCAACGTCAGGAGTTCAGAAGGCGTAATAAGCTGTGTTTTTTTTGTGGAGATGCCTCGCATATTATTTCTGTCTGTCCTAAACGAGAGAAACGTTTTGCACACATGTTTTCTGTGGGTGGTGTTCAACCTAAGTTTCTTCTGGCAATTACTCTGATCTGCTCCCTGTCCACATTTTCCACCAAGGCTTTTGTGGATTCGGGAGCAGCCCTGAATCTAATGGACTTGGATTTTGCTAAACGTTGTGGATTTCCGATGACACCTCTGCGGATGCCTATCCCTTTGAGGGGGATTGATGCTACTCCTTTGGCGAAAAATAAACCTCAGTTTTGGACCCAGGTGGTAATGCGGGTCGCCCCAGACCATCAAGAAAATTGCAGATTTTTGGTGTTGCATAATTTGCATGATACCATTGTTCTGGGGTTTCCCTGGTTGCAAATTCATAATCCAGTTTTGGATTGGAAATCTGTGTCTGTGGTGAATTGGGGTTGTCGGTGTGCCCTTAGTGAGGCTCTGGTTTTTTCCATCTCTCCTCAGTCGCATGATGTTCCTGACTATTTGGCGGACTTTTATGATGTATTTAGTGAGAATGAATCTGCGTCTTTGCCTCCTCATAGGAGTTATGACTGTGCAATTGAACTGAGCCCGGGGTGTAAATTTGCTAAGGGTCGGCTCTTCAATTTATCTGTACCCGAGCACGAGGCTATGCGATCCTATATTAAGGAGGCGTTGGAGAAGGGTCATATTAGACCATCCTCTTCACCCTTAGGCGCCGTTTTTTTTTTCGTGACCAAAAAGGATGGTTCATTAAGGCCTTGTATTGATTATCGTGCCCTCAACAAAATTACTATTAAATATCAGTATCCGTTACCCCTGATTTCGGATCTATTCTCCAGAATTAAAGGTGCTTGCTGGTTTTCCAAGCTTGACCTCAGGGGGGCGTATAATCTTATCCGCATTAGGCATGGGGATGAATGGAAGACGGCATTTAATACTCCGGAGGGACATTTTGAGTACCTGGTGATGCCTTTTGGGCTCACTAATGCCCCTTCTGTCTTCCAGTGCTTCATGAACGACATTTTCCGAGACTTTGTGGATAAATTTTTGATTATCTATCTGGATGATATTTTGATATTCTCCAAGGATTGGGATTCTCATGTGGAACATGTTCGGACTGTGTTCCGGATCTTGAGGGAGAATTCCCTGTATGTCAAAGGATCGAAATGCCTTTTTGGGGTACAGAGGATTTCATTTTTGGGATTTATTTTGTCTCCGTCAACTATTGAAATGGACCCGGCCAAGGTACAGGCCATTTATGATTGGGTTCAGCCCACTTCTTTGAAGGCCCTCCAGAAGCTTTTGGGTTTTGCTAATTTTTATCGGAAATTTATAGCAAAATTTTCTAGTATTGCCAAGCCATTGACTGATCTGACTAAAAAGGGTGCTGATGTGTTGAATTGGTCTCCGGAGGCTGTTTCTTCCTTTTAGGAGCTGAAGCGAAGATTCAATTCTTCCCCGGTTTTGCGGCAACCTGATGTCTCACTCTCGTTCCAGGTAGAGGTGGACACTTCTGAGATTGGTGCAGGAGTTGTTTTGTCCCAAAAGGATCCTGTAACATCTAAAATGAATCCCTGTGCTTTCTTTTCCCGAAAGTTCTCTCCATCTGAACGTAACTATGATGTGGGGAATCGGGAACTGTTAGCCATGAAATGGGCATTAGAGGAGTGGAGACATTGGTTAGAGGGAGCTAAACACCAAGTCGTGGTTCTCACTGACCACAAGAATTTGATTTACCTGGAGTCGGCCAAACACTTGAACCCTAGACAGGCTAGGTGGGCCTTGTTTTTTACACGTTTTGATTTTGTGGTCTCTTTTCTTCCTGGCACTAAGAATGTCAAGGCAGATGCCCTCTCTAGGAGCTTCTTTGCTGATTCTCCTGTGGTGACCAAGCCTGCTACCATCTTAGGCGAAGGGGTAGTTCTTTCTGCCATCTCGCCCGATTTGAGACGTGCTCTGGAAGAGTTCCAGGAGGACAAACCTGAGCGTTGTCCCAGTGGAAAGTTGTATGTTCCTGACCAGTGGAAGAAGAGAGTGATGTCGGAAGTTCATTGCGCTGCATTGGCTGGTCATCCAGGTATTTTTGGTACTAGAGATCTGGTGAGTAGGTCTTTTTGGTGGCCCGCCTTGTCTCGTGATGTCAGGAATTTTGTGCACCCTGTGGGACTTGCTCCCGGTCTAAACCTTGTTCTCGCTCTAGTGGGTTGTTGATGCCTTTGCCGGTCCCCAGGAGGCCATGGACCCATATTTCAATGGATTTCATCTCTGATATGCCTGTCTCTCAGCGAATGACTGTTATTTGGGTGATTTGTGATAGGTTCTCTAAGATGGTTCATCTTGTACCACTCCCTAAGTTGCCATCTTCCTCTGAGTTGGTGCCCCTGTTTTTGCAACAGGTGGTTCGCTTGCACGGGATTCCTGAGAACATTGTATCTGACAGAGGAGTTCAATTTGTGTCTAGATTTTGGAGGACTTTCTGTTCCAAGCTGGGAATTCAGTTGTCCTTCTCCTCTGTTTTTCACCCTCAGACCAATGGGCAGACGGAGAGAACAAACCAGACCTTGGAGTCATATTTGAGATGTTTTATTTCCGCCGATCAGGATGATTGGGTTTCATTTTTGCCCTTGGCCGAATTTGCTTTAAATAATAGAGCTAGTTCTGCCACTTTGATGTCACCTTTTTTTTGTAACTTTGGGTTTCATCCTCGATTTTCTTCAGGACAGGTGGAGCCTTCTGCCTGCCCAGGTGTTGACACTGTGGTGGAGAGAATGCACCAGATCTGGGACCAAGTGGTGGATAAGTTATCTCTCTCCCAGGAAAAGGCCCAGCGGTTTTCCAACCGACATAGGACCATTGGTCCCCAGTTTAAGGCTATGTAGTTCTCCGGCTGTGATCGAGTGGTCTAGGGCACCGTAGGAACCCCCCACAGCTACTGCTAGTTGTTGTTAGGTTCAGGGGTCTGCAATCCGATAGCTGCCAACTTCTCTGGTTTTCTGGACTTAGCTAGTATTTCTGTTTTTGCCTCCTGTGGTGACTCATTCATAACAGTTTACGTAAACATGCCCTCCTTAAATTATGGAAGGGCCCTGGAGGAGGGCGATGAAGCATCCTAGACTGTCAGCGGGGGTATTACGCGGTCGCGGTAACCCTCTTTAGCGAGAATGACATGGGTCTTTTCAAACAGTTGGGGCAGGCTGCCCCACAACCATCTACTTCCCGCTCTGCATCTCTCCCCTTGATGGTACACGACTCTGCGGCTGCAGAGTCGTACATCGGTAGCCACAGATAGCGGAATTCGGCTACGAATGCGACGGACCGGAGCGTCTGCCGCTAAGTACTGTCTCTTAAAGGAAAAGTTGCTCTCTTTACACCTGGAAAATACATCATGGAGGGACTGTTCTGCGCCCCTATAATAAAAATGACCCACTTCGTGGGAAGGACATGGCCGGACTGCCAATGTGAACGTTAAGGAAAAAAAAAATTTTTTGGTTTTTGTTGCACCTTTTGTGCCCCTTCTGCTGGAAAAGCTGAGACTGCCAGAAAAGTACTGGGCAGCCTGAACCACCATTCACATGTTTGGAGAAAATGATGGTGATTTTTTCCTCACTAGTGGGAAAGCCTGCTCCCCTTAAGGAAAGGGGGAGCCCAACCTCAAAGAGACTGACCGCTCCTAAAAAAAATGGGCCGTATGATGTAAATATGTTGTATATAAAATATAGGTATATACTGTATATCAATGGACTTAACCTGGAGGACTGTGAGCCAGGTTTGCACTCTCTAAGTACGGACTGCGGTGCATTATTGCACAGATAAGAAGTCTCTTCAGATTGTTTATGTATAGTGTAAATATTGTAGAACAGGTACGCCGGTAGAAGCTGACAATTTTTCTGTAGGAAGAGGCCGGGACACCAAGGCCCTCGTTTTCTCGGCCATGACTACCATCCTGGTCCCTTCTTACAGCAGCATGAGAACATCAGACACAAACTTTAGCTTCTGGAACGTCCGGAGCCTATGGACCATCGGAGGCACTGAGAAACATGCCTCATTATCTTCCTATGAGAGGATGGGGAATTGCATACCGGAATTGGGACAGGACTCATGGAAGCTGCGGAGCTGGAGGGAGTATCCCAGGGGCCAGAGATGGCAGTGAGGAAAGGGATAGCTCTGGGTGAGTGAACACTGGATGTACAAGTGTGCTTTGCTATGGACTTTGAAACGTTTGAGCCCAATACTGCATGTTTCAATATGATGAAAATGAGCAGTTAAGAAAACTTCTTTTTTATAAAATGAATTGTGCATCCCCTGATGTGTGTTCATCAGTTCCTGAAGTTGAAGAACGAATATGCAAATAAAGACCGTGGAGCCTCATTTAAGAGTCTCAAACACGGGACTAGCCAGATCTTCCTCCAGGGAAGGACCCAGCCAAGGAGTGGCTCCTTTTGGAAACCACCAATACCACCATATTAAGTGGCCTCTTTAAGGCTGGGTCCTTCCCTGGCGGAAGATCTGGCTAGTCCCGTGTTTGAGACTCTTAAATGAGGCTCCACGGACTTTATTTGCATATTCGTAATTCCCAGGGAGCAATGCACCTAGGATTTCACTGATTGAGCGCCTTTGCCGGCTGCCGCAGTGTTTTCTTTGACTGGTCTCCCTGAGGTCAGTGATTGTTTCGTGATGTTGGTCTACTAGGCATTGCTCCCACCTAGCCAGAATCCTACTCCATACTGATGAGGGTCAACACCCCAAAACAGCTGTCTGTGGATACCTGGCCGTGGTATTTCCCTTGTCATATCTGTAAACTCGTAAAGAGCTGGATATTGACTTAATATGGTGGTATTGGTGGTTTCCGAAAGGAGCCACTCCTTGGCTGGGTCCTTCCCTGGAGGAAGATCTGGCTAGTCCCATGTTTGAGGCTCTTAAATGAGGCTTCACGGACTTTATTTGCATATTCGTATTTTCCAGGGAGCAATGTACCTAGGATTTCACTGATTGAGCGCCTTTGCCGGCTGCCGCAGTGTTTTCTTTGACTGGTCTCCCTGAGGTTAGTGATTGTTTTGTGATGTTGGTCTACTAGGCATTGCTCCCACCTAGCCAGAATCCTACTCCACACTGATGGGCAACACCCCGAAAAAGCTGTCTGTGGATGGATACCTGGCCTTGGTATTTCCCTTGTCATATCTGTAAACTCGTAAAGAGCTGGATTTTGACTTAAAGGGCCACTTAATATGGTGGTATTGGTGGTTTCCGAAAGGAGCCACTCCTTGGCTGGATCCTTCCCTGGAGGAAGATCTGGCTAGTCCCGTGTTTGAGACTCTTAAATGAGGCTCCACGGACTTTATTTGCATATTTGTATTTCCCAGCGAGCAATGCACCTAGGATTTCACTGATTGAGCGCCTTTGCCGGCTGCCGCAGTGTTTTCTTTGACTGGTCTCCCTGAGGTCAGTGATTGTTTCCTGAAGTTGAAGAACGGAAGACAGGAGCGACCTGCCACCAAAACATCAGTGTTACGCACCACACGCACAGCACAGGAGAATGGAGACATCATTCATTTGTGGGGTGGTAGAGTGTGGGAGAACAGCAGCCTCTGACCCATGACTACCGTCCTGTGTACCTTGCAACTCCACTTGAACCTTGCTGGGAGATTTAGGCAAATGCAGGAGGGCCTTCCTCTTCTGCCAGTGGATCAACATGGGAAACACTGACCATGATCCGTACACACTCACAAGAGATGAAATTAAAACAACCCAACACGTTTATTTACAGGGGATAAATAATGAAAATGCAGGGGGAATAACAAGGAACAGCAAAACAAATGATACTACATAAATGCAAAATATATGTGTATTCTCTTAAAGGTACAGAATGTGTTATGCAGCTGGCTTGGATGTTAAGGATGACACTTTCCATTTAAATGACAGCATACACACTTCTATCTAATATCACTTAACCCACTAATGATTAGAGCAATACACATAATACAGTCCAACATTTGGGCCCAATTGTCACAGACGTTGGCGCGCTTACAGGAACCATTGGTACACGTAATAACTCAATGAGAACAAAATCCCCTTTATTGATGGTCTAATTATAAACATCTAGCATGTGGAACAAAAAACTCACAGCAATACTCCCTTAACAAGTAGTTACAGCAATAGCTACTCATTCCATCTACTGTCTATTATAAGGCATGTGCAGTACTGTTCATTTAAACATGGGGGTCTGCTGCATCTTGTTTTGTATTGGTACTGTGTCCTGGTATTTTTAAGTATGACTGCTGTTTCTCTGTGATGCTTTATGTGTTGTATCATTCCCAGAGACTCAAATAGGTGAAAAGAGACATGGTAAGGAAACACATGTGCAACAATGCTCCATTTGCGCAGAGGACTTTAGAACCCCTTTTGTGTCATCCGGGAGCTTCCAGCAGTCAACCCCATGGCAGTTCCCATGCTTCAATTAATCTATACTGTAAAATTAACCAACAATATTTATTCTAAAAAAATTCCATTGATTTATTTTGAAACCCTATACAGTCCAATATGTGTCCAAGGTATCAGAAAACAAACTCTCCGTAGTCCTATCCTGCCACCCTACTCTCTTACGTCTACCCCTTATATTCATACAGTAAGTTTGCAAGAACTAAGAAACAGATGGTTTGCTATTTTTTTTACCACTGAGATGTACAACTGTGTAAAGCTGAAGAAATAAAAAAAAAATTTAAATCATGATTTTTTGGCAAAATTGCTGCATTTTAGATAAACTGAGACAATAACCAAATATTTGTGAAGGTGGACATAACCAATAATTTGGCCATATGCTCTGACATTATGCTTGCTAGTTTTCTGGCAACCTAAAATACTTAATATTTTAGAAACAGATTAATTAACCTGTAAATAAATATGGACTTTTTTTTATGATTTAGCTTTTTGACTTCTGCAGTCCCACCATCTGCTGACCTATGCTGTGTGAAACAGGACAATACTAAGAAGGAATTTCATCAAGACTGGCTGCTGCTATGCTAAACTGGAACCTTTTGTCTGTTGGAGTAAAGTGTGCCAAATGTATTATTAATTTCAGCACATTTAGCATTCACCGTGTGGTAGAAAATGAAGAAATGGTAGAAAATATGCCCGTTGTGAACTAGTGTCAATTTCAGCTACAATATTTCAAAGTTCTTTGATAGATCACACCTCTGCCCACTTTTTGAAAAAAAAAATGTCAGAGTTGGCACAAAAGTGCCATTTTTTGAACGATATACCAATAGTGCTAGACTATAAGGCCATTGTGGAAGATATGTTAAAAAAATTCCCATCAGACAACACTAGCAGCAGGGGCAAACTTCCTCGCCCAACCAAGGAGGAGAGGCTATAGAGACACACATCAGAGGCAGGGGTACACTGTCAAGACGTGGGACAATTTCATGACACCAACTCAACACCCAGGGCCTGATGACTGAGTATTTTTGACAAGGAGGGAAAAGATTTTAAAGATGGTCAAACAATACCTGGCCAACCAAACCAGTATAATCCCTAATTCCGCTATGACTTTCAACTATTGGGTCTCAAAGCTGGACACCTGGCTTGGTCTGTTCCTCTATGCCTTGAATATGTTGTGCTGCCTTGCTGCTAGCAATTTTTTTGACCGGGCTTTTAGTGCCACCTGGGAGGTCATAATAGACAGGCACTTTTGACTGTCAAGAGAGAATGCAGACAGCCTCATTCTCATAAAAATGAACAAAGACTGGATTAGCCCACACTTTTCAAGACCACCAGATGACAGCAACACATAAATTGTTTGTAATATTCAATATTGTAATGAGTCCCATCAGTTGCTGCCTTTTAGCTATATTTGGATGAGCCTCTTCATAATTTCTGTCTGGCTTTGCACTTTCTGCAAAGCCTTTATGACTGTATAAGTACATCAACTACACTTTTAAAATATTTTCGTTCTAACCTTTTTAATGGATTCAATGACTTATCTATACAGTTTAATACGCTTATTGTTGAATTATGGTGGTATGTAAAACTTACAAAAAGCATAGGAAAATATTTCAGGATTAGATTACTCATCCATAGAGTATTACGTGCTTTTTGTAACATTTTGTCAGTATATAACAATACCAAAAAGTTTGAAAACGGTGCTTGTTGTTAACATTTCTTACACATACACTGTTCCATGTTCTGGGGTACATTTCTGTGATATACAATACTCATGAAAAAGTAAAAAAAATGTTGCTGGGTTACATTTCTCAGCCATACAGTATTACGTGTTCTTGGGTACATTTTGTTGGTATATAACCCTCAAAAAACCTGTTCAAAATGTTATCACTATTATATTGATAACCCAAAGACTATTCCATGGTCTGGAATACATTTCACTGATATAAAAATCTCAAAAAACTTGTTAAAAATTTATTGATATTATATTGACACTATATTTCTCATACATAGAGAATTACATCTTCTTTGGTACATTTCATTGCTATAAAAGCCTCAAAAATTTGTTCAAAAATTTGTTCAAAAATTTATTGGTAATATATTGCTCTCCCTTACACAATTCCGTGGTATGGAGTCCATTTCATGGCTATAAAAACCTCAAAAAACTTTTTGAAAAATTTATCTGTATTATATTGCTCACCCATAGGAAATTACTTCTTCTTGGGTACACTCCGTTGGTATATAACCCTCAAAAACTTGTTCAAAATTTATTGATATTTTACTCCTCACCTATAGACTATTCCGTGGTCTGGAATACAATGCGTTAGTATATAACCCTCATAAAGCATATTCAAAAATTTAGGCTGTGTGCGCACTTTGCAAATTTTTGTTGCTTTTTTACTGTGTGGATTTGTGAGAAAGCCTGAAGTTAAACCTGAACAAGTGAATGGGGAACAAAGTAAATGAGGAACCTGACTTGTCATGCACATGAGTGAGGAAGCATGTCAGAGACATTGAAAAAACTAAAGAATCACTGGAAGATGAGAATCTTAAAACGATTCCTAGGCACTTTAAAAAGTTTCACAACTGTGATGCCTTAAAATTACGAATTATGGCCATAGATCAAGTCAAGATGGGACCTAGGGGTGGAGATTTATCTAAAATGTCGGCTCAAGTTGAGAGCCGTTGGATTTACCGTCTTAATACGGTTAATCCAGCAGGCCTCAAAGAAAATTTTGGGTTTAGTTCTTTTCTATAATTCAGTATCCTTTTATGTTCTGGGGTGGGATGGTTTTAATTTGTGGAGTTCATGCAAAGTGTTTTTAATTATTATATTTATATTATCAGGTCCTATATTTAATGCATGTTTTTCTGCGGTGTATGATTGAGATGAATGATTGACCAATGTACCATGGATCAAGTCAAAACATGGAATGACGGCAAAATAAAAATATTCATTTGAAGAAAATGATTTATTTATTTATTATTAATGTTTCTGTGTATTGATAATTATGAGAAGATAATGTTATAGGATGCTGTATAATAATTATAATTATTTATTTTAATTATTCTTATAGATTGTTTGTATATGATCAGTCAGTCTTACATTAAAATAGATTAAATGTATAGCACTTAAGTACAGTCTAGCACTTAATTAAATAATATATATTCACTATTTATTATAATATTAGTTACTGTGACGCACGTTAATATTGTTATTAATTTTATTATTATGTATAGATTCAGTCGCACTATAGTAGTTATTGCACTTAAAAGCACGTATTCACTTTATATTATATGCATTTATAAAGTAAATATAATGTTTTCTGTACGCAGTATTCACTTGTCTTCACAGTGGCCCGCATTTCCTAGTGCGCATGCGCGGCTGGGGCATCCCTGGCTCTTCATGACGCGGACAAGGGAACACACTGCGCAGGCGCCGTCTCCATGACGGCGATCCTGGCACGTGTTCATGACCGCCGATTAATGAGGCTCATTTGGGAGACCACCGACGGCGCATGCGCCGCACATAGCCAGCGGTGTTCACACACATATGTTTTGGCTGATTAGCCAATTATTTTAAAGGTACACACTAACTAATTAGTGAATCAGTTTGACTGACTGATACTACTTAAAGCAGCTCCATCCCTCCCCCAGCACACTCCTCCTGAGGAAGTAATACACAAAACATGCGTTGGGGCGAGGGGGAGCCTTGGTGACTGTATAATTTAGTAAGTACCACTCTTTATCCCTTCAATATCTTGTAACTTTTGACACCAATATATTTGCATCAGTATAAATTGTGCTATTGATACAGAAACTATTAGTTTATGCATTATAAGCTGGATTGCTCTATGCATATAGTCATATGTTAAAGTTTGGGCACCCCTATTAATGTTCACCTTTTTTCTTTATAACAATTTTGGTTTTTGCAACAGCTATTTCAGTTTCATATATCTAATAACTGATGGACTCAGTTATATTTCTGGATTCAAATGAGGTTTATTGTACTAACAGAAAATGTGCAATCTGCATTTAAACAAAATTTGACCGGTGCAAATGTATAGGCACCCTTCTCATTTTCTTGATTTGAACACTCCTAACTACTTTTTACTGACTTCCTGAAGCACTAAATTGGTTTTGTAACCTCATTGAGCTTTGAACTTCATAGCCAGGTGTATCAAATCATGAGAAAAGGTATTTAAGGTGGCCACTTGCACGTAGTTCTCCTATTTGATTCTCCTATGAAGAGTGGCATCATGGGCTCCTCAAAACAACTCTCAAATGATCTGAAAACAAAGATTATTCAACATAGCTTTTCAGGGGAAGGATACAAAAAGTTGTCTCAGAAATTTAACCTGTCAGTTTCCACTGTGAGGAACATAGTAAGGAAATGGAAGAACACAGGTACAGTTCTTGTTAAGCAAAGAAGTGGCAGGCCAAGAAAAATATCAGAAAGGCAGAGAAGAAGAATGGTCAGAACAGTCAAGGACAATCCACAGACCACCTCCAAAGACCTGCAGCATCATCTTGCTGCAGATGGTGTCACTGTGCATCGGTCAACAATACGGCGCACTTTGCACAAGGAGAAGCTGTATGGGAGAGTGATGCGAAAGAAGCTGTTTCTGCAAGCACGCCACAAACAGAGTCGCCTGAGGTATGCAAAAGCACATTTGGACAAGCCAGTTACATTTTGGAAGAAGGTCCTGTGGACTGATGAAACAAAAATTGAGTTGTTTGGTCATACAAAAAGGCGTTATGCATGGAGGCTAAAAAACACAGCATTCCAAGAAAAACACTTGCTACCCACAGTAAAATTTGGTGAAGGTTCCATCATGCTTTGGGGCTGTTTGGCCAATGCCAGCATCTGGAATCTTGTTAAAGTTGAGGGTCGCATGGATTCAACTCAGTATCAGCAGATTCTTGACAATAATGTGCAAGAATCAGTGACGAAGTTGAAGTTACGCAGGGGATGGATATTTCAGCAAGACAATGATCCAAAACACCGCTCCAAATCTACTCAGGCATTCATGCAGAGGAACAATTACAATGTTCTGGAATGGCCATCCCAGTCCCCAGACCTGAATATCATTGAACATCTGTGGGATGATTTGAAGCGGGCTGTCCATGCTCGGCGACCATCAAACTTAACTGAACTGGAATTGTTTTGAAAGCAGGAATGGTCACAAATACCTTCATCCAGGATCCAGGAACTTATTAATAGCCACAGGAAGCGACTAGAGGCTGTTATTTTTGCAAAAGGAGGATCTATGAAATATTAAGGTCACTTTTATGTTGAGGTGCCCATACTTTTGCACCAGTCAAATTTTGTTTAAATGCAGATTACACATTTTCTGTTAGTACAATAAACCTCATTTGAAACCAGAAATATAACTGAGTCCTTCAGTTATTAGATATATGAAACTGAAATAGCTGTTGCAAAAACCAAAATTGTTATAAAGAAAAAAGGTTAACATTAATAGGGGTGCCCAAACTTTAACACATGACTGTAAGAAGCATATATATAATAGTGAATTGTGGAGATTTCCATCTCATGAGTAAATAATAGTATGTCACCAGGCTTCCCTGTTGAATCTGTTTTGCTTGTGTAGTCTCTGTTGTTTTTATTATTGTAATTGAATAAAGATCAATTTTTTATTGGATTTATACTCTGAGCTTTTTGTGTTATCTGCTTTTTTACTGTGCTGATTTGTGAGAAAGCCTGAAGCTAAACCTGAACAAGTGAATGGGGAACAAAGTAAATGAGGAACCTGACTTGTCATGCACATGGTATTTTTGACTTGCAGATTTCACGTAGAAAGTAATCTGCTGCATGTCAATTCTCTGTGTATTTTTCACCATTGACTTCACTCAAGTCAATCCTTGTCTGTCCTTAAAATTAAGTAAAAGTGTGACACCGTTGTTCTCAACAGCAATCTGGGAGTCAGAAATGCTTTAAGTGGTCTTCCCCATCCTGATCTTCTTCCATTCAGCACTTTTCCATCCATTTGAACATTTTCATTGACATCCAGACCTCTTTTTAGGGTCTGCAGGGAAAAAGTTTTGCTTTCCCATTGACTCCCATTATACTCGTTATTCGAAACGAGCATTTGAGCACTACGAGTTGCTTGGTTCGAGCAACGATCACCCAAGCATTTTAGCGCTCGCTCATCTCTAATCTTTAGTTGTAACAGAATATCATTTTTACTTGATACAATATGAGGAATGAACTAAGTGCTCAGTGTTTACAAGAGTAAACATCCACAAAGGAGGTCAGGCTCCCAAGATCGGGGCTAATAGTATTAGAGCATGATGCAAATACATACAATGTATTCATTCCTCTTGTGCCTTCTATGCATACCTGAGTAGTCAATCCCTCCCCCCCTTTTATCACCTCTCTTTGAGTCAGAGCAATCACGCCCCCAACCTCCTCACAGCTGACCCCTCTCAATTGCATATATATTCAGGGCCATACGTCTGACCAGACGTGTCTGACCATGCATCTTTCAAAATTCATCTTTCAAATTACAGCTTTCTAATTACACTACTGTGAATTAGACTAGGATTGGACTGGAATTTGACTGAAAGGTAACAGAAAAGAACCACAACAATGTTTCGGATTCTTCTCACTTTCACCCCCATACTTCTCTATTTTGTCCGATCTCCTGTCATCCCCCCACCTAGTAAGGAACTTGTCATTTCCCGCTCCATCCTCCCCAGCCACCTAACCTTCTCCTCAGAACTGTTCCTCCACATACAATCCTTTTTCTCCAGACACACACGGCCACATTATGTCCTATCCTGCTCCCACCTTCTAACGCTCTGTCTGCTACTACTCATTGTTGGCGACATATCCCCAAATCCTGGCCTTCCTCAACACATCCCCCACACTCATTTCTAACATCCTGCCACGATCCTCTACACGTTCTTGCAACCATGATAACCTCTTACCTATTCATCCAGCCCCCACACCCCCGGTCCTCTTACCTGGCACCTTATGGAATGCACGCTCTGTCTGCAATCAGCTGTCATTTATCCATGACCTCTTTATCACAAACTCTCCTTCCTTGCCAGCACTGAAACCTGGCTCACTCCTTCTGACACAGCCTCTCCAGCTGCACTTTCCTATGGCAGATTCCATCTCTCTCACACCCCTCGCCCCAGCAACAAATGTGGTGGAGGAGTTGGCTTCCTCCTGTCTGATACCTGCTGTAACAACCCTGCTGGCATCACTGCATGGCCTCCCATCCCCCGCACACCAACTTACTTTCTGCTTCAAGCCATGCTGTGAATTCTGTATGTTGCCAGCTCTGTGCCTCTGCTCTCCATGTTTTCAGACTGTGTGTATAGGGGGGCGGCGCCTGAACTCTCTGGTTCTTATGCAGTCAGGGTGCACCTGTGTAATATGTCCCTTACCAATCACCTGGAGCCCTTGACTATTTAGTTTCGCCACTCCCACTGAATCATTGCCTGTGCAATGTCTATATTCAGTTAGTATCTTGCTGCTGAGGAAGCCAGGCCCTGTTCTGTGTATCTCCTTCTCTGTAGGAATACTCTTTGTATCGCTTTGTACCTTGTCCGCCTGCCAGGAGGCAGAATATCCTGGCCCTTGAGTCTTGTTCCCAGTACCTTGTCTGTACTCTGTCCACCTGCCAGGAGGCAGAATATCCTGGTCCTTGTGTCTTTGTCCCTGTGTCTCTGTCTGAACTCAGTCTTACCTCTGTCTGTCAGTCTCCTTGTGTGTGGTTCCTTCTCTGCCGTGTCTTTCCTTGTGTCCTCCCTGTCTGTTCATCTGCACAATCGCAGCTTTATCTGTGCATCTGCACCCTCACAGCTTTATCTGTGCATCTGCACCCTCGCAGCTTTATCTGTGCATCTGCACCCTCGCAGCTTTATCTGTGCATCTGCATCCTCGCAGCTTTATCTGTGCATCTGCACGGCCCTCTAGCCACTCTGCCTGCACGGCCCTCTAGCCGCTCTGCCTGCACGGCCCTCTAGCCGCTCTGCCTGCACGGCTCTCTAGCCACTCTGCCTGCACGGCTCTCTAGCGGCTCTGCCTGCACGGCTCTCTAGCCGCTCTGCCTACACGGCTCTCTAGCCGCTCTGCCTGCACGGCTCTCTAGCCGCGCTGCCTGCACGGCTCTCTAGCCGCTCTGCCTGCACGGCTCTCTAGCCGCTCTGCCTGCACGGCTCTCTAGCCGCTCTGCCTGCTCGGCTCCCTAGCCGCTCTGCCTGCCCGGCTCCCTTGGAGCCCAGCCTACTCTGCACTCCTGCGGCTCTGCCTACTCCGCACTCCTGCGGCTCTGCCTACTCCGCACTCCTGCGGCTCTGCCTACTCCGCACTCCTGCGGCTCTGCCTACTCCGCACTCCTGCGGCTCTGCCTACTCCGCACTCCTGCGGCTCCGCCTACCTGCACCTCCTGTGTGAACAGGTCCAAAACTGTTCCTTCATATTCCACTCCTTCCTGCCTATATCCATACCTGCACCTCCTGTGTGAACAGGTCTAAACCTGTTCTCTCATATACCACTCCTGCTAGCCCTGTGTCTCCAAGCCGTGCCCGCTTGCCCAGTGTCTCCAAGCCATGCCCGCTTGCCCAGTGTTTCCAAGTGGTGCACGCTTGCCCAGTGTCTCCAAGCCATGCCCGCTTGCCCAGTGTCTCCAAGCCGTGCCCGCTTGCCCAGTGTCTCCAAGCCATGCCCGCTTGCCCAGTGTCTCCAATCCGTGCCCGCTTGCCCAGTGTCTCCAAGCCGTGCCTGCCTGCCAGTGTACCAAGCCGTGCCTGCTTGCCCAGTGTCTCAGCCTGCCTGTTAGTCACACCTGTCCAAGTGACTTGTCACCGAGTGGGATCAGCAGCCACAGCCAGACACCACCCTGGAGTGGCACCCGACAGCTACCTGCCACACAAGCCTGACCTCACCATCAGAGGCTCCAGTGAAGACCGAGGTAGCTGTCGTAGTCACGCCCCTTCCAGGGTAGTCTGGTTTGTGGCACAGTGGGGCCACAAACCCCCCGGCTCACGCCAGTCAGCCAAGGCGTGAGCGTGACACCTGCTCCTTTACCCCAATTCAAATTCCACCCTCCACTACTCTTCCCTCAGTCGAGGTGCACTCTGTCTGCATCTATTCCCCCTCCAACTAGCTGTCATCTACCGCCCCCCAGAACTAGCCATCTCCACCTTTCTTGACCATTTCACCACCTGGCTACTCCATTTCCTCTCTGCTAACATCCCCACCGTCATCATGGGCGACTTCAACATCTCCATTAACACTTCCAACTCAGCTGCCTCTAAACTTTTATCACTGATTGCCTCCTTTGGCCTCACTCAATAGTCCTCTGTGGCCACTCACAAAGATGGTCACACGCTGGACCTTACCTTCACCCGTCTCTGTTCCCTCACTAAGCTCACTAACTCACCCCTCCCCCTGTCCGACCACAATCTACTGACATTCTCTTCCCTCTCCTCTCCGACTGCGCAACCCCCCACTCCACAAACTTGCTCACCCTCGCAGAAATCTCAAACAGATCAATTTACAATCACTCTCTGTGTCCCTTCTCCCTCACACAGACATAGCTTCCCTTCATGACACAGATGCTGCTGCCACGTCTTATAACACCACATTAACAGCAACACTTGATTCGGCCACCCCCTCACGCAGAGCAAAACTCGTACAATCAACAGGCAGCCCTGGCTGACCTGCCTGACCAAAGAACTGAGACGGGTTACCAGGGCCGCTGAGCGGAGATGGAAGAGAACCTGTTCTACCAAGCACTTCAACGCATACAAGCAGTCCCTTGCCAGCTTCAAGTCCACGCTCTCTGCCGCAAAACAAACTAACTTTGCATTCCTCATATTTTCACTGTCTCACAACCCTAAACAGCTTTTCAACAATTTCAATTCTCTACTCCATCTCACAGCACCTCCTCCATCTCCTCTCATTTCTGCAGAAGACTTTGCCTCCTTCTTTAAGCAGAAGATCGATACGATCAGAGAAAGCTTTGGCCTGCAGCCCCCAATGCCCCTCTTAGCCACTCAGCTCTGTTTTTCCAAAACCAGCTTCTCCACCATTACAGAAGATCAGCTCTCCACCCTCTTGTCATGATCACACCTCACCACTTGTGCGCTTGACCCGCTCCCGTGCCACCTCATCCCTAACTTTGCCACAGTCTTCATCCCAACTCTAACACACCTCTTCAACCTTTCACTTACAAATGGTGTCTTTCCCTCATCCCTCAAACATGTCTCAATCACACCCATCCTCAAAAAGCCCTCCCTCGACCCATCCTCTGTGTCTAACTATCACCTGATATCTCTTCTCCCTTACGCCTCAAAACTACTGGAACAACACGTATATCTTGAACTGTCCTCCTACCTCTCCTCCTATTCCCTCTTTGTCCGGTTACAATCTGGCTTCCGACCGCATCACTCAACTGAAACTGCCCTAACTAAAGTCACTAATGACCTACTAACCGCGAAGAGCAAGCGACACTACTCTGTCCTCCTTCTCCTGGACCTGTCTTCTGCCTTCGACACTGTGGACTGTTCCCTCCTGCTACAGATTCTCTCATCTCTTGGCATCACAGACTTGGCCCTATCCTGGATCTCATCATACCTAACTGACCGAACATTTAATGTCTCCCTCTCACACACCACCTCCTCGCCTCACCCCCTGTCTGTCAGTGTTCCTCAAGGCTCAGTCCTCGGAGCCCAACTTTTCTCCATCTACACCTTCGGCCTGGGACAGCTCATAGAATTCCATGGCTTGCAGTACCACCTCTACGCTGATGACACGCATATCTACTTATCTGGACCTGACCTCACCTCCTTACTGACCAAAATCCCACAATGCCTGTTCTGCTATTTCAGCCTTCTTTTCTGATCGCTTTCTCAAACTGAACATGGACAAAACAGAATTCATCATCTTTCCCCCATCTCACTTTACCCCTCCACCAGACCTATCCATCAATGTCAATGGCTGCTCTCTTTCCCCAGTCCCGCATGCTCGGTGCCTTGGGGTGATCCTCGACTCTGCCCTCTCTTTCAAACCACATATCTGAGCCCTTGCCTCCTCCTGCCGCCTCAAACTCAAAAATATTTCCCAGATCCGTGCATTCCTCAACCATGAAACCACAAAAACACTAGTGCACGCCCTTATCATCTCCCGCCTCGACTACTGCAACCTCCTACTCTCTGGCCTCCCCTCCAGTACTCTGGCACCACTCCAGTCTATCCTACGCTCTGCTGCCCGACTAATCCACCTGTCTCCCTGCTATTCCCCAGCCTCCCCCCCTATGCGGGGCCCTTCACTGCTTCCTATTGTCCAGAGGCTCAAGTTCAAAACCCTAACCATGACATACAATGTCATCCACAACCTGTCTCCTCCATACATCTGTAACATGGTCTCCCGGTACCTACCAGCAAGCGACCTTCGATCCTCTCAAGATCTCCTCTACTCCTCCCTCATGTCTTCTTCCCACAACCGCATACAAGACTTCTCCCTTGCTTCCCCCATACTCTGGAACTCTCTGCCACAACACATCAGACTCTCACCAACAACGGAAACCTTCAAGAAGAACCTGAAGACCCACCTGTTCCGACAAGCCTACAGCCTGCAATGATCCTCGGTCTACTGAACCACCGCACAACCAGCTCTACCCTCTCCTAGTGTATCCTCACTCATCCCTGCAGACTGTGAGCCCTCGCGGGCAGGATCCTCTCTCATTCTGTACTTGTGTCTCCCTTGTCTTGCACATGTTTATTGTACTTGTCTATATTTCCCCTTTTCCCTGTAAAGCACCATGGAATGAATGGCGCTATATAAATGTATAATAATAAGAATGATAATAATTTCATTGATACAAAAAGATTAGGGGAGAAAGTTGAAGCCACAATTATGACATGAACTTGAGTGCACAGTTTTTCTAGTCTGTCGTATAGATTCTAGGAAATCGGGAAAAATTCTATTTTATTTTACTCAAGCATCTTTCAATAAATGTTTTTATTGTATTTCATCTGCTTAAAAAAAGAAACCTCAAAATGCATTTTTATTCAGTAAATACAAATAGAACCAAATAAATAAGCCAGTACAAATGTTGGTATAATTGCAATTTGTAGGGGCACATTCACACAGTGGATAATTAACAGACAAAACCTAAGATAAAAACAATGTGAGCAAATACCCTGCAGTTCATAAATAAATAGTAATAGTACATATAACTAATAGAGTACTATTTTGACATTTTTGGGGGCTGGACATTTTGTCCATATAAATACAGTAGATTTCCACAGGCAGGTGTCTGAACAGTCGTGTCTGGGTCCTGCTCTGCCATTAACTATTTTGAGGAATGTTGATCAAAACAGTGTCAACTAAGCATCCAATGTTATTTACAGTGGGTATGGAAAGTATTCAGACCCCTTTATATTTTTCACTCTTTGTTTCATTGCAGCCATTTGGTAAATTCAAAAAAGTTCATTTTTTTCTCATTAATGTACACTCTGCACCCCATCTTGACTGAAAAAACTCCCAGAAATGTAGAAATTTTTGCAAATTTATTAAAAAAGAAAACCTGAAATATCACATGGTCATAAGTATTCAGACCCTTTGCTTCAGGGGTCTGAATACTTTCCATACCCACTGTACATGTACTATTACTATCTAAATACTACAGAGTATTTGCTCTCTTTGTTTTTATCTTAAGTTTAGTATACGGTTGTGTGAAAAAGTGTTTCCCTCCTTCCTGATTTCTTATTCTTTTGCATGCAATAACTAACAAAATAAATGTGAAACAAGGATTCGAATAGGACGCCGTGTGCACCCACTGAAAGACTATCCTGCCATTGGTCTACCAAACTGCTCCAACCATTGGCTGTTAAGCACCACCTTATTAACACATTAAAACCTAAATTTTAATTTTTGAGTGATGCTCATGCTGGTCAAAAGGCATGAAAACATTTCTGTAGCTGGGGAAGACTCAGGGAGGCTTAGCTGCCCTCAGGAGCAGGAGAGACATAAAGAATGAGTTGGATGACAGGTCCATTGCTCAGTAATGACGTAACAACTGTCTCTACTGACAGCACTGCCCATGGGGTCAGAATGGGGGCACCTGAGAAGCAGATAGCTCAAGAATGAGGGTATATTATACCCACACAGTAAATCCAAAGAGTGTAGATCATCATGGTGTGGACTTGCCAGAGAAGAAAAGTCTATGAATTGGACCTATGCCATCTTACCCAAATGCATTGTACGTTGTTCCTCTATTGCGTCCTGCACATTCCTCTGTTTAAAAGAAAAACACAGAGGATTGTTAAGTGAAAGGATCTAAATAAGGTTAAGTCTTATACAAAGGTGCTCTCAGTGTAAGTTTCTGAGCTATAGAATCATAGAATGATAGAGTTGGAAATGACCTCCTGGGCCATCTGGTCCAACCCCGTGCTCAAGGCAGGATTCACTAAATCATCCTAGACAGATTTTTGTCCAGCCTCTGCTTGAAGACTTCCATTGGAGGAGAACTCACCACCTCTTGTGGCAGCCTGTTATACTCACTCAACACTCTAACTGGCCAAAAGTTTTTTATAATATCTAATCTGTGTCTCCTCCCATTCAGTTTCATCCCATTGCTTCTAGTCTTTCTTGTGCAAATGAGAATAAAGATGATCCTTTTACAATATTTGAGATATTTGTAGACAGCTATTAAGTCTCCTCTCAGTCTTCTTTTTTGCAAGCTAAACATTCCCAAACCCTGTAACCGTTCCTAATAGGGCATGGTTTGCAGACCGGTCACCATCTGGTCGCTATTCTCTGAATTTGTAGAGGGCAATAATGACTTCACATGATCTAGATTGTATGCTTCTATTAGTACATCCCAGAATTGTATTTGCCTTTTTTGCTGCTGCATGACACTGTTGGCTCATGTTCAGTCTGTGATCTACTAGTATACCCAAGTCTTTTTCACATTTGCTGTTGCTTAGCCCTATTCCTCCCATTCTGTATATGCTTTTTTCAATGTTATTGCCCAGATTTAGTACATTTGATTTAAAAACCATTCTGTTAGTTGTTTTTTTAACAGGGAAAAATTCAAAAATGCATATTGTTAGGGTATTTCCTGGAGAAGCAGAAAAGAGTTTTACAAATGTCATTCAAATGTGAAAATAACGGTTGTGAGTTATGGCTTCACTATGCAGGTTATGAGGTATGGGCACACTCTCCTGATTATGAGGTATGGCCACACTCTCCTGGTTATGAGGTATGGCCACACTCTCCTGAGTATGGCCACACTCTCCTGGTTGTGAGGTATGGCCACACTCTCCTCTCATGCTCTCTCCAATCCTGGGAAATACTTTTCAATGAAAGAATCTTAAATATTTTGTTGTTTTGTATGTGATATAAAAAATGCACAAAATGATTTTTATTCTACATTTAATAAAGTATGAGCATTATTATGTGTTTTATTTAGAGTTTTTTCTTTATTCCATATTCACAGCATTTTTTTTAGTAAAGAACTTGGCATGTCACTGGTATTCTCCATGAAGAATGTGTCCCATGTGGTACCCAGCTACTTCATAAACCCTTAGATATCAGCTCATAGTTGGAGAAACTAAATATGAATTTATGTGAGTGATTCCATAATGATTAGGAGGAAATGATGAGACAAATAAAATCTGCTGACAACCATCTAAAAGCTACTTTATGTAATTACTCAGATTTATTTGCTGAAAGAACCTGTCTCTTCTCCACGCTACTGTTAAAAATGTTCTTCTTCATTGACTTCTAGAAATGTTACAGCCTAAAATATTTACTTGATTTTCAATGCTTCTTCAAGCAACATACAGAACTCTAAATGTATAGCAAAATGGTGAATGTTACAGTAATTTTACTAATAGTCTCACATTGAGACCATCTGAAAAACACACTCAGACACGATATTTTGCCTGACTTATTAGATCTTCAGCTGTCTTCTCTAACCATTTACATGCTACAGTAAACTCATAGGTACCCATGAGGATGCATTGCAGAAAGAGAAATGATGATGGGCCCTGACAATACTCATACCTTGAGCAAGTAAATGATGAAGACAACTATCGCTCAGTTTAGTTAAAGGAATTTTGCAACATATTAGTGCTTAAAGCTTTCTAGTTTATTGTGCAGATTGCTTTACTGAAGTACTCCATCAAAGCCTTGGTAGAAGGGGGGAAGAAGGAAGTCTATATATAACAGCAAAATTTGGGACCAGAAGAAGAGAGTAGGGTGAGACTGAGTGAAATGCTTGAGGAGCTTGATTTGTTCCTGAGACAATGCTAAATCTGATATTGTCCACCAAGGGTTATGCCAGTGGGTTGAAAAAGAGAGCAAGTAATAGTGCAATGAAACAAGAACTGGGACTACAAATAGGTTGACCACTCGGTGGTCTGGAACCTGATGTGCAGAATTGGCAACTGAAGCTTGATGGGAGTAAAGTCCATTAAAGGCCGTGGTTCAGTAGTCATGAGGACAGATGGAAGCACTGGCTAAATGTATACAATGTAATTACATCAATTCAATGCAAATTGAATTTGAGACTAATTATAAGAAATATGCGGGTTCTCAGGTGTAAGCTTTCCCATAATCCCATAATGCCTTGCAGCTATCACATGATACATCTGGAGGGACAGTCATAGCCTGTATAAAAGACCAGGAAGGGAATGCAGCAGCTATTGTAGGGTGATTTTAGAACAGCGAAAATATGTCACACCTCAGAGCTTAGCAATAGAGACCGGAATACAAAGCCTTTAAACAATGGACACATATCGCATATACTCAGTAAATAAGCCGAGATTTTCAGCCCATATTTTTGGGCTGAAAGTCCCCCCTCTCGGCTTATACGCGAGTCATATATGCCAGGGGGTCGGCAAGGGAGGGGGAGCGGGGGTGTCAGATCAAACTTACCCCCCTTGGCGTGTCTCTGCAGCCCCCCCGCTTCTCCCACGGTCTCAGACTCTTTCCTTCAGCGGTCACAAGGTACCGCTCATTAAAGTCATGAATATGCACATATTCATTACTTTAATGAGCGGTACCACATGACTGCTGAAGGAAGGAGCCTGAGACCGTGGGTGAAGCGGGGCTGCAGAGACCACGCCAGGAGGGGGTAAGTATATGCAATATTCACCTGACCCCGGTTCACCGCTGCGTGCCGCTCTTTCCTCTGCGTCCTCTGGCTGTAATGTTCATGTCAGAGGGTGCGGTGATGTAGTTAGTGAGTGCCACGCCCTCTGCCTGAAAAGTCACTGACAAAGGACCCGGAAGACAGAGGGTCACTCAGCGGTGGACCAGGGACAGGTGAATATCTCAGGTGCCGGGGCCCTGAGCCAGCACTGACACCGGCACCTGTCCCCCATAGTGCGCCCGTGTCCCCGCCTGCTCAGGACATCGGCACCTGGCCCCCAGAGACGAGGTGAGTATGTCTTTTTTTTATTTGCAGCAGCAGCGGCAGCATATGGGGCATGATCTATGGAGCATCACATGGGGGACTATTCTATGGAGCATCTTATGGAGCAGCATATGGAGGCATAATCTATGGGGCATCTTAGGGGGGCATAATCTATGGAGCAGCATATGGCGCATATTCTATGGAGCATCTTATGTGGCATAATCTATAGAGCATTTTATGGGGCAGCATATGGGGGCATAATCTATGGAGCATCTTATGGAGCATCTTATGGGGCAGAATATGGGGACATAATCTATGGAGCATCCTATGGGGCATAATCTATGTAGCATTTTATGGAGTATCTTATGGGGGCATAATCTATGGAGCATTTTATGGGGCAGCATATGGGGCATAATCTATGAAACATTTTATGGGGCCATAACCTTTATGGAGCGGCATAAGGGACATATTCTATGCAGCATCGTATGGGGCCATTATTAACTTTTGATCAGAATTATATGGGGTGCATTTTGTATGGAGCATCTTATGGAGCAGCATATGTGGCATAATCTATGGAGCAGCATATGGGGCATATTCTATGGAGCATCTTATGGGGCATAATCTATGGAGCATTTTATGGGGCAGCATATGGGGGCATAATCTATGGAGCATCTTATGGGGCAGCATATGGGGGCATAATCTATGGAGCATCTTATGGGGCATAATCTATGGAGCATTTTATAAAGCATCTTATGGGGGCATAATCTATGGAGCCTTTTATGGGGCAGCATTTGGGGCATAATCTATGGAACATCTTATGAGGCCATAACCTTTATGGAGCAGCATATGGGGCATATTCTATGGTGCATCTTATGGGGCCATTATTAACCTTTGTGCAGCATTATATGGGGTGTATTTTGTATGAAGCATCTTATTGGGCCATCATGAACTGTATGGAGCATTATATGGAGCTCCTGATTCAATATGGATATTTAAAAAAATTTAACCTACTGATGTCTCAATTAATTGTACTTTTATTGGAATATATTTTTAATTTTTGAAATTTACCAGTAACTGCTACATTTTCCACCCTAGGCTTATATGCAAGTCAATAAGTTTTCCCAGTTTTCTGTGGCAAAATTAGGGGGGTTGGCTTAAACTCGGGTCGGCTTATACACGAGTATATATGGTAATTCTGACAGTAATATGCTGAATAACTGCAGCAGTGTAGATAATGAGAGTAGTAGTTGGTGAATAATGGAAAGATTGTCATGAGTATCACTCCAACCTGAGAGATCTGGGGGTAGAAGATCACTGCATATTGTGAATCGCAGATCTTTCATTTAGACTGTGTGTTTGGATCCCATATTAAATAAATTTGGTATGGTGCTGTAGAGGTTAACGACCCCTTCTATGCTGTTCATAAACATGCAGCTCCATTTCAGCTACTTCTGATCTGGTTGTTAACACTTCTTATATAACCTGGCCAGACCTTCTCTGTCTTGCCAGTGAAAGCTTTGCTTCCTTGCTCTTAGGAGACGCTGTCCTGAATAGGAGTTCATTGTTGCTATTGGAGATTCGTCTTCCTGTGCTGTGTGATTAAGGGTACCGTTACACCTAGCGATGCACCAGCGATCCCGACTAGCGATATGACGCAGTCAGGATCGCTGGTGCATCGCTAGGTGGTCGCTAGTGAGCTGCCACACAGGCAGATCTCACCAGTGACATCGCTGGGGACGGGGATCACTACTTACCTGTCAGACGCGGCGATCCCGCGTCCTCCCGCCCGGCTCCACGCGTCGCTCGTCGGCGCCACAGGAGGCGCCGCAGGAAGTGGCCGACGAGGAATGGTCCAGCAGCTTCTCGCGCGATCAGCGATAACCAGCGGGGGAGCCGGTCGGAGGTAAGTATCACATGCAGCGATATCGCTAGCAATATTGCTGCAACGTCACAATATCGGTGACTTTACAGCGATATTGCTAGCGATTTCGCAGTGTGTAACGGGGGCTTTAGCTAAGATGTTGTAGAGGTGTTCTGCTGTCTGTGTGTGTTTATCTCCTGGTCACTGTTCCTATTTAATATATTCCACCCTGTTCTGATCCTTTTTCCTATTGTTGGTTGGTGCTTTTGTATGGTAGAGAGTTTCTGTTATCCCTGTTTTGTCTGGTGTGACTTGTTCACATTACATTTCTGTCTCAGGCTCCATGGGGTGAGGGAGGGGACAGACCAGGGAGTAACAGAAGCATAGTGAGGTCAGAGACTCAGGCCTCTCTACCATCAAGAGTAGCCCCAGGATAGAGATAGTGTAAGGGGGTGGGATATAATGTCCTTCTTGATTCCCTTCCTCTATTTGAATGTATATGTTGAATGCCTCCGGTACTGCTACATAAAAATTGTGTATTATTGCTCATCTGTAACGGTATTGTCACATGTATGTGTTACCATTTTGTAAAATGCTGTAATATATTGTCTGTATTATATTATTGTATAATATTATGTGTCTGTTGTGCCTGTACAGTTATGGAAAGTTAGTGCATCCTTTTGGGGACATTAGAGGAAGGTACTTTAGTATAAAGTTTACATAGTCATTGGTAAATGTAGTTCTGTTACGGGCCACTAGATGGGGGCATACTAGCGGGCTCTAAAAGTGAAGTTGATAGGGCATTCTTAGAGGGTTAATTGTAGGAGGGGCTGCCGGGTAGTAAGAGGATAGTTGGTTAGGACGTTAGGTCAGATGGGGCCAGGGTGCCCTAGTGTCCACATAGGCTATAGGCCCGGACAGCTTGGCAGCCACCCAATGTTCAAGTGCTGCAGCCCACGTTACCCATAGCCACTGCATGTCACAGCAGTGGTCCAGTACAGAAACGGAAAGATGTGGTGACTGGTCGCCTGGGCCGATGTGGGCTGGACAGCTGAAGTGAAGGGAGCTGGAGCTTTGACGAGTTTGGAAGAGACGGGCCGGATGCTTTACCAGAGGCAACCAAACCTGGTGGCTGATGATTTCGAATCTGGGGCGAAACAGGCAGAAGGAATTGTCATCATGGTGAGGTTAGGCCAGGAAGGAACTGGGGAGCAGTTTAGGACAGTTCGGTATGGGAGTGTACTGCACAGAAGTGACAGCCAGAAAGGGAAAGATGAGAAAACAGGCAAATGTCACAGTGTACCAGCTGTGGATGTAACGTGTGAAGTGCTCAGTAAAGAAAGTGTTAAAGTTAACTTGGACTGTGTCTCCATTGATGGGGGTCGCCTGAGAGAGGGACCGTCGCTGCCTGGGAAGTGCCTAGAGGAAGCTGAATCTGGAGATGCAGGTATGCCAGAAAGTAGAGTACAGGGGAAGAATGAGACCTCGATATTGTGGTTATCCGGGTCACCACTACAGTCCTGTCCCTCCCTTACACTAGTAAGGGTCCCAGTTCCAGGGACAGTTTGAGCCCTACCTTCCCCTACTTAAGACTGTCAGAGTGTGACAAATATTCCATTGATAGGTGAAAAGAGAGATGGCAGAGGCGCCAACTGTAGTGCCAGACCCAGTGTGATTAATCATTGATATAGTGTAGTTGGCATCTTAAGCTGCTGCATTTCAATTACAGTTACGTGGGGTTTTTTTTTCATCAGATGACTTTTCATCAAATTTTTCATGTTAAATTGTGAAAACGTAATACTAGCCATAGAGCTCAATAAAATGATTTGTTTTATTATAAATTTAACCTCTCTGTTGCAGCAATATTAGCTGATATTTAATAAAGAATGGTCCAAATGTTTCCGTAAAACAGAATGAAGTCTGGGCATAAGAGGATGGTAAGTATTAATGAATGGTAGTCGGGAGAAGAAGGTTGTTGTTAATGTTGTCGAGAAAAGCCGCCAGTATGATGTAACGCACCCAGTGGATATTCGATATTTCTAAAACAAACGCTCATCACTATCCAAAAGAATACATTTGGTAGAATTGCTGTTAACAATACGATCGATTCTGCAAAACTGGGATGTAGGTAATGAGAATGTAGATATTTTTTTCAATTTTCACATATTGTTTCATTTTATATTTTCATTTTCTTTTTATCTTTCTAAAGTTGCTTTTTTGTGTTGTCTTCCCATCTACCTTCTTTTCCCTGCTTTCTTTATGCACATTATTTTTTCTTTCTTTTTTTTCTGTATTTTTCTTTTTCTTTATTTTGACAATTGTTTTCAATTTTAGTGTATTATATATCAAATTTTCTATTTTATCTTATTATATTTTTCTGCATTTTTGATGTTTTATTCTATTTGACATATTGTTTGTTGGGTTTTTTTTGTATATAAATTTTTGGACTTATGTTTCTTAACGTTTGGCTTTTCAGTATGTTTTCATCTGTTAATACATTTATTGTCCATTAATGCAATAGTTTGTTTTTTCATTTAAAATGATTATTTATATATGTCTATATGTAAATATTTTGTAGGCCATGAACAAGTTTTTATGACCAAAACTTTTGCCCAGAGTTCAGTTCAAACAATTGTGCTGCATCATTAAAATCATGTTTTTTTCACACCAAAAACACATGTGCCATGATACTTTCATACTATGTCAAGTTTATTCTACCACTGATCATGATATGTACCCCCACTGTTGAGTGCCCACAATTTTATCCTCTACTGACAATACAAATGCCCTGGAAAAGCAAAATGGCTCCCCACAAAAGAAACTGTGCTGTGCCTCAAAAGTAGCTTTTATTTTATAAATGTTTTATTTGAGTTTCAAAAAATGGGGAGGATGGGGGAGGAAAGATGGGGGAAAAAAAAGGAGGGAGGGAAAAATGTAAAGGGAAAGAAGGAAAAAGGAAGGACAATAAAGTCCAAATATAAAGAAGACATAAAATGAAACAAGTTAATGCAGAAGCATATTATGCAGTGAATTATTACAAAGGTAGGTATTTAAGCATATAATATATTAATATATATGTTCCAAAGACCCAAACACAAGGGGCCTTAGGCAGGTGCACTCTGGGTGAAGACTTAAGAGAACAACTCCAGCCATCTAGACCATTTCCTAGAATATTTAGCAAATTGATCATGCACATTCGCAAATTTCAATTCAAAAGAATAATGAAGGCTGTTTGTCTATAATTTCATTAATTTGTGGGGGTTTTGGGTTTTTCCAAAGAAATGCAATACTATGTTTGGAGACTAGTAAAATGTGCATAATCAATAGCCTGTTAGAAGTATCAATTTTGTCTGCATCCAGAGAAAGAAAGGCCAGACGAGGAGACAAAATAAGACGTGTTCCTAGGATAAAATCGATAAGGTTAGAAATCTTTCTCCAAAAGGGAACAATTTTGGGACATTGTCAAAATATATGCAAGATATTTCCTGGCCTTCCACAACCCCTCCAACAGAGTGGAGAATTGTCAGGGTTGATTCTATGAAGTCTAACGGGGGTATAATACCATCTCGTTAAAAGCTTGAAGTGGGTCTCATGTAGTGATAAGGAAATGGAAGAGGCATACGAGAGGGTACATGCCTGTTCAAGGTCAGAAGGGTCAATTGTCGTGTGCAATTCGGTTTCCCATTTGACAATATTTTGAGTCTTTACCGCTTCAAAGCTATTGTTACACCATTTGTACATGTATTCAAAACTCCAAAAAATATTATGATCTATATTACAAATAAGGTTAACTGCTGGTTCAGAGATTCTTGGGTAGATAGTAAGGAACTCATGGATTATGTCTTTGAGGATAACATATTGTAAGAAAGCAGGGGTAGTAGATTGAAATCTTTCCTTGAGTTTATTGTAAGGTGTACAAGTAACGCCATCGTATAAATCTTTAATTTTTTTAAGTCCAAGTTCAGACCAAATGGGGTCAATGGTCTGATTAGACGCTTGAAAGATAACTGATAGAGCCAGATTTTTTATTGTGACTTCTTTGTTAGAGCCTCTTTTTGGAGCAGAAAATTTTTTCCAAGCTTCAGAAATAGCTTGAAAAATCGGATGAGAATTTGTAATTAATTTTTTATGAAGGAGTTGGTTCAGAATTAGTAGGTGCAGATGTTTATAATTATTAAAGAACAGTTATAGTTCATGCCAAACTGGTGTCGTATCATGAGGCCACCAGTATGAGCTTTGTTTGACTAAATTTGCAATGTAATAGGCCGTAATATTTGGGGAACCAGCTCCACCATAAGATTTATGGTTGTATAGAATATTTTTTGCTATTCTGGGTCTTTTGTTATTCCATATAAAGGAGTTTAATGAGGCTTGAAGGTTTGTGAGAGAGGAAGTGGGTATTTTTAAAGGCAGTGAGCGAAGTAGGTATAGTATTTTTGGGAAAATATATGACTTGACCATCATGATTCTTCCCCACCAAGAAAGCCCATCATCTCTAGATGTACGGAATTCATTAAAAAGCTTTTTAGTAAGCAGCTCTAAGTTTATTTTTATTAGAGAGTTTACATTTTTGACGAATTTTAGGCCTAGATATGTCAGCCCATCAGTGGCCCACCCCCAAGGTGAGAGGCCCTCAATTTCCTCTTGGTCTGATCCTAGGTTAAAGCCAAGTATTTTGGATTTTGAGTCGTTTATTATAAAATAAGAGATTTTAGCAAAAGTCTGGATTAAGGTTTGTAAGGAAGAGATAGAGTTGCTTGGATCTGTGAGGGTAAGAATAATATCGTCTGCATACAACGCTATTTTAAAATCTCTGTGCAAAGTTTCAATTCACGAGATCTTTGTGCTGTTCCTGATTAGTTTGGACAGTGGTTCAATAGCTAATGCAAAAAGCAATGGTGACAATGGGCAACCCTGTCTGGTCCCATTAGCTATATTAAACGTAGAGGAAAGATGATCGTTGGAATAAACCCTCGCACCAGGGTCGGAGTACAAAGCCATAATACCTCTCGTAATCTGAGAAGCCATTCCAAATATTTTGAGAGTTGCATCGAGATATGACCAATTAAGGCGGTCGAACACTTTCTCAGCTTCAAGAGAGATAACAATGGCCCTGAGTTTGTTCGAGGAAATAAGCTTAATTATGTTAATGAGTCTTCTCGTACCATCTATGGATTGTCTTCCTTTGATTAAGCCTATCTGATCATTGGAAATTAAACTCGGGAGGAATTGATTTAGTCTATTTGCCAGGATCTTTGCATAAATTTTTACGTCTGTATTGATGAGAGATATAGGTCTATAATTAAAAATTTGGCTAGTGTCAGAATTTGGTTTTGGGATTACGATAATTGTCACTTCCAGCATCTCTTTAGGAAATTGACCTGTTTGGAAAGCTGAGTTAAATACGTTGACAAGGTGGGGGGGTTAATATATTACTAAAAGACTTGAAATAATCATTACTAAACCCGTCTGGGTCTGGTGATTTGAATGTTTTAAGTTTGTTTATGGTATCTAGGACTTCTTGTTCATTGAATGGAGAAGACAAAAATGATAAGTCTTCAGGGTTAAGCTTTGGAAGGTTCATGCTGGAAAGAAATGATCCAATCTCTGAGGTAGATGGCTGCATATTGTGGTTGTCTTGGTTGATATTGTACAGATTTTTGTAATAATCGGCAAAAGCTCCTACAATATCTTTAGGGTGGACCAGGGATGTACCATTAGAGGAAGTTATACTGTCAATTCTATTCCATTTCTGTATATTCTTAATTCTGTTTGACATGTATTTTGAAGGGCGATTTATAGATACAGTGGGGCAAAAAAGTATTTAGTCAGTCAGCAATAGTGCAAGTTCCACCACTTAAAAAGATGAGAGGCGTCTGTAATTTACATCATAGGTAGACCTCAACTATGGGAGACAAACTGAGAAAAAAAAATCCAGAAAATCACATTGTCTGTTTTTTTTTCATTTTATTTGCATATTATGGTGGAAAATAAGTATTTGGTCAGAAACAAACAATCAAGATTTCTGGCTCTCACAGACCTGTAACTTCTTCTTTAAGAGTCTCCTCTTTCCTCCACTCATTACCTGTAGTAATGGCACCTGTTTAAACTTCTTATCAGTATAAAAAGACACCTGTGCACACCCTCAAACAGTCTGACTCCAAACTCCACTATGGTGAAGACCAAAGAGCTGTCAAAGGACACCAGAAACAAAATTGTAGCCCTGCACCAGGCTGGGAAGACTGAATCTGCAATAGCCAACCAGCTTGGAGTGAAGAAATCAACTTTGGGAGCAATAATTAGAAAATGGAAGACATACAAGACCACTGATAATCTCCCTCGATCTGGTGCTCCACGCAAAATCCCACCCCGTGGGGTCAGAATGATCACAAGAACGGTGAGCAAAAATCCCAGAACCACGCGGGGGGACCTAGTGAATGAACTGCAGAGAGCTGGGACCAATGTAACAAGGCCTACCATAAGTAACACACTACGCCACCATGGACTCAGATCCTGCAGTGCCAGACGTGTCCCACTGCTTAAGCCTGTACATGTCCGGGCCCGTCTGAAGTTTGCTAGAGAGCATTTGGATGATCCAGAGGAGTTTTGGGAGAATGTCCTATGGTCTGATGAAACCAAACTGGAACTGTTTGGTAGAAACACAACTTGTCGTGTTTGGAGGAAAATGAATACTGAGTTGCATCCATCAAACACCATACCTACAGTAAAGCATGGTGGTGGAAACATCATGCTTTGGGGCTGTTTCTCTGCAAAGGGGCCAGGACGACTGATCCGGGTACATGAAAGAATGAATGGGGCCATGTATCGTGAGATTTTGAGTGCAAACCTCCTTCCATCAGCAAGGGCATTGAATATGAAACGTGGCTGGGTCTTTCAACATGACAATGATCCAAAGCACACCGCCAGGGCAATGAAGGAGTGGCTTCGTAAGAAGCATTTCAAGGTCCTGGAGTGGCCTAGCCAGTCTCCAGATCTCAACCCTATAGAAAACCTTTGGAGGGAGTTGAAAGTCCGTGTTGCCAAGCGAAAAGCCAAAAACATCACTGCTCTAGAGGAGATCTGCATGGAGGAATGGGCCAACATACCAACAACAGTGTGTGGCAACCTTGTGAAGACTTACAGAAAACATTTGACCTCTGTCATTGCCAACAAAGGATATATCACAAAGTATTGAGATGAAATTTTGTTTCTGACCAAATACTTATTTTCCACCATAATATGCAAATAAAATGAAAAAAAACAGACAATGTGATTTTCTGGATTTTTTTTTCTCAGTTTGTCTCCCATAGTTGAGGTCTACCTATGATGTAAATTACAGACGCCTCTCATCTTTTTAAGTGGTGGAACTTGCACTATTGCTGACTGACTAAATACTTTTTTGCCCCACTGTAAGTAATGTTTGCATTTTGCTGATCTAATAGCTGAGTCGTAAAAATTAAATATGATTTTCCTTAACTTCAACCTGAGATCAGTAAGTTCTGATAATACAGCTTGTTTGTTAGAGGAAACAGAGGATTGACATAATTCCTCTTCTTTAGATTTAATAGACTGTTGTAGGGTAAGGATTTTATCCCTATTAATTTTTTTTTGTCTGGAGGAAAATTGAATCAAGACTCCCCTCAACACCGCCTTGTGAGCATTCCAATAGGTAAACGGATTGAGGAGGTTTGATTCGTTTTCACTAAAATAATTTTGTAAGGCTGAGCTGATTTCAGATTTGATGGTGGGGTTATGAAGCAGAGAGGAGTTGAATTTCCACATGAATTGGGGACCCTATTATCAGTTCTGCAGTTACCTGGGAATGATCTGAAATAGATTTATTAAGTATGGAGCTGGAGGAGAACCTTGGCAAGGAGAAGACATCTGTGAGTATCAGATCTATTCTAGATGCCGACTGATGGCCATCAGAAAAATGAGTAAATTCTCTAGATGTGGTGTTCAAACAGCGGAATGAGTCAAATAGCTCATGATTATAAATCCAGCTGTTCAAGGATTGCGTTTTTTGTCTGCTGGGAGAGGTGGAGTCTAGTACACCATCTGGCACCATATTAAAGTCCCCTAACAAAAGTAGGGTTCCTGATCGTAAGGTGTCTAATTTTTTCATTAGCTTATTCAGGAAGCTAATTTGTCTGATTGTGGGAACATAAGTATTAACTATTGTGAAGGTTTGGCTGTTCAATTTGCACAGGAGAATATGATAACATCCTTTTTCGTCTTTTACTTCAGAAAGCAATTCAAAGGAAATTGAGTTACGGATCAGGGCTAAAACCCCAGCTTTGTTTCGTGGGCCGCAAGATTCAAATACAAATGGGAAATTTTTGAGATTTATAGAAGCGTGGTTGTCTGTTTTGAACTTGGTTTCTTGAAGGCATACAACCTCAGGATGCATCCCATTAATCTCTCTACCAATGGAAAATCCCTTCCAAGGGCTATTTAGCCCCCTGACATTGTATGAGTCGAATTTTATTTTCATGTTACAAGAATGGCTGGGTTCGTATGAAGTGGGGTAAAGGAAATGCAGAAACCAGAGCGCACCTACCTTTGTAGAACTTAGTTGTCCAAAAACCTCAAACTATATACCTATTTGAAACCAAAAACAAAAGAGACACAAAAACAATAAGAACAAAATTGTCCTTCAGGAAGAGCCGATCCGGAAGGCTCTAATTCCTTAGTGGGGAAAGTTTGTGTATGGATCCCATTGGAGGCATCCCTTGGCATAACAACACTATTCCCAGAAGGAAAATAATGTCATGTGATCTATGAGTACATAAAGTGGTGGAGAAGTGAGAAAACCTGTGGAAAGAAGAATAATAAGCATAGTAATACACTGAACAAATAATCAAAAAGTGTAGAGAGGCCTTTTAACTAGGAGAAAAAATATGTAGGCAGGGTCTTTCCGTTGGATCATCCCATCTCTGAAGAGGGACTGGAGTCTTGAGAGTTAGAGTTTCTATGGCGATCGGGTGTCCTGCAGTAGGACAGGAAATCTCTTCCTTCCTTAGGCGAGAATAGGACGGTCGTCTTTCCTTTGTAGAATACCAAAAGTTTAAGTGGAAAGCCCCATTTATAGGAGATATTATTTTCCCTCAAGGTGGAGGTGACTGGCTTAAAAGACTTTCTTCCTTCAATCGTTTTCTTTGAAAGATCCGTGAATAGCTGAAGGTGAGCATAGGGTTCTGGAAAACCTCCTAGATCTTTAACCGATTTTTGACATTTTTCCTTGATCTTGAAGAAGTGGACCCTTAAGATGGTATCTCCAGGTAGATCTTTATCGAAATTCTGTGGTTTGGGAAGTCTGTGGATCCTATCTATGATGATATCCTGGTCTGTAAGTGCCCATAGTAATTTTTTGAAAATTGTCTTGACGAAGTCTTCTAGTTTATCCGGTGAGATAGATTTTTCTATTCCTCTTATTTTCAAGTTATTTCGTCTGTTCCTGTCTTCTATATCCACAACTTTAATTTAAGTCTGTGAAATTCAGATTTGAGGTCATGGGTGTCTTTTGATAAATCATCAGTATGTTCTTCCACTACAGTTAGTCGTTTTTCGTGGTTGTCTAACCTGCTGCTAAATGCTAAATTTATCCAAGGTGGATTGTAAAATTTTATTTTGGTTTTCAAATGATTGAGACATACTGGACGTGATTTTCTGGGCGAGAGTATCCATGTAAGAGTGTATGGATATAACATCCAGATTTTGGGAAGGAGAAGGATTGGTGTTATCCATCTTAAATTTTGACCTTTCTGGCGAAAAGTTTGGAGAATTATCTCCAGACTCAGGACTTGAAGCGCCGGCTGGAGATGTGAATTTTTCAGAAGTTTTACCAGGATTTTTCCTTTTTGATGAGAGGGATGTATCCATGACCTCTTTATGAGGAAATCTGGCCTTAAATGGGCTAACGATATCCACTTGATCTTTAAAGTGAGGATAGTAAGAACCCTGAAATTTTTGTGCTTTTTGAGGAGTTGTATTAGACACTTTCTTTGATTTGGACACTGGAGTAGCCTTGTGACTCATCTTGTGCCCTTTTTTGAATCCTGCCTTGCAGGGATTATATTAGAGAGAATTGATATTATTGGTGATGTTTATACTGAATAAACGTTAAAAATATAGAAAATTCTTGTGTCTTCCTATGCCTTTTTATAAAAGGGACCGTGAGGAATGAGATACACCACAGAATCAGATGACACTTTTAATATTGTATGATGCATACAGTAAAATCCTTTATTAACTGCGCGCCGATATAGACTCGCTCCCTGTGACTTTAAATGCAGCCGTGACAGGCGGCTAGTCTTCACACAGGGCTCAGTGATGTCAGTCCCCGCTCATAAAATGTGCAACAGGGGAGCCGGCAGCTGATACACGGCACTGCTGAAGAAAGGCAGATCACCCCAGTGGAGCCGCACAGGAGCGGTGGTAACATAGAAATAGGCACAAATCACGGACTATTTTGTGTCCTTCCGCCTCACAGATCTGTTATAACAGGAAAATGGCATACTTGAGATAGGACGTTGAGATGAGAGAGATCCTTCCGCAGCCGTTATAGCTCCCGCAGCCTCGCACAAAGCAGGGGAATATAGCTAAATTAGGACTCCCTGGGACTTCCAAAGGGTCTAATACAGACAAGAGGAGATTCCAAAGAAAAAGTCAATGTCTTTTAATTATGCAATGAGAGACATCCTGCCAGATTAGGCACAGGGTAGGGACTATTTTGTATCCTTCTGCCAATCAGCTGGTATATGACAGGATTTTTGTAAAAAAAAATCTCCAAAAGACAATAAAAATCTTTAAAATGTGGTAGACAAGCGTGGAGATACTTTTTCTGAGGACTAGGACAGCCGGTGGGTAATGGAGGGAGCAGGGAAAGGATTTTTTCACTCACGGTTCATGGTGTCACCTTGCAGTAAAATGGTGGGAAAAGGCCTCAGATTTCAAAAATGTCTTTTTTAATGTCCAAAGCTCAGACAAGGGGTATCAGAATGTACCTCTGAGTAACGAGAAAACAATCCTTCCGTTGGTTATTGAAGAGAGCGATTTTCTTTTGCTTTATTTGTCGCTTTAGGAGATGCCTCCTCAGAGATCCTGAGCAGTGCGTGTTACACCATCGCCAGCTCAGACCACGCCCCTCAAAAGTAGCTTTTGACCACATATGGGGTATTGGCGTGCACAGTAGAATTTGCATAACAAATTGTACCATTTGTTTTTTCCTATTTACCCTTGTGAGAATGAAAAATTTGGGGCTAAAGCAACATTTTTATGAGAAAAATTTCATTTTTTTATTTTCACAGCTCAGTGTTATAAAATTCTGTGAAGCACCTGCAGATTTAAAGTGCTCACTACGCCTCCAGTTCAATTCCTTGAGTAGTTTCCAAAATGAAGTCACTTGTTAGGGGTTTCTGCTGCTTAGGCACATCAGGGGCACCCCACAGACCATTCCATAAAAGTCCACGCTTAAAAACATCACTTCTTCCTTTTGACTCTCATCAGCCAACGCTTGTGACCAGCATTAACCGTTTTACTGCCGATCTGCTGGCTCACACGCTGTCATCTGTACAACAAACTTAATCAAACTTACCACCGATCAGATCAGGTTTTTCTTGCGCTATCACACAGATGAGAGCTTGTAAAAATCCTGATATTCAGGCCCCCCATGCATTTGAATATGATCCAGGTTCGGATTCAACCTTGGGTACAGTTCTGGAACCCAAACTAAACTTTTTTTTACATGTTCTGCCGAACCCGATGCACCCCCCACCACAAGTCTTGAGTACTTTAAAAGGTATAATTTTTAAAATGGAGTCACTTTTGGATATTTTCTGTCACATTGTCCCCTCAAAGTCACTTCTAACGGGATGTGATCCCTAAAAAAAATGGTTTTGTGAATCTTGTTAGAAAAATGAGAAACTGCTGATAAACTTTTAACCCTTCTAACTTCCTAAGAAAAAAAATATGTTTCAACAAAGATGGTAATTTAAAGTAGAAATGAGACAAATGTTATTTATTAACTATTTTGTATGATATAACTCTCTGGTTTAAGGAAAAAAAAAACAATGTTGAAAATTGCGAAATTCTCAAAACATTTGTCAAATTTCTGATATTTTCCACAAATAAAAGCAAAAATATCGACCTAAATTTATCCCTACCATAAAGTACAATGTGTCACAAAAAATAATCTCAGAATCACTGGGATACTTTGAAGTATTCTACACGAGTTATTACCACATAAAGAGACCATGTCCAGAATTGTGAAATTTGACCTGGTCAGGAAGGTGAAACCAGGCTCCAAGGTGAAGGGGTTAAAAAGTTTGGAGCATTCTATATGGTGCCTCTAAATAAGACAGTAAACTAAGTAGTAATACCTCTATATTTGTGCAAGTGACTTCATTCAGGTGCATATGCAGGTATGGAGGGGTCATATTACATATCCGTACAACAAAAATAATAAAATACAACAGTTTGCATGAGACCATAGAAAAGAATTATAACACTATCTGAACAAAAATATAGCAATTTCAGAAGTGTACATCTACAAATTGAAGCGAAAATACAGCATGGTCACACTGCTGACCCAAACTGAGTGCTCTCCGATGTTTCACACCGAGGTACCTTTGCCTCTGAGGCATCGTAGGATCATAGGGACTTGAAAGTGGTCAGATTCAGCAACCTGATCAACTTCAGAGCATTGCTTATAAGCTCTATAGTAAAGAGCTTGTAAGCACCGTGTACATTGATTAGGAGACCAGCCACCGGAAATATCCTGCTACGGTGGCTGGCAGCATAGGCAATGACTAGAGATGAGCGAACTTTTCAAAGTTTGGTTTGGTTCGTTTGCCGAACGTATCCAAACCCCATTAGATTCAATGGGAGGCAAAACAAAATGCATAGACAACACCTTAAGGGGTGATAAAAAGCTTCCCAAACAGCTAAAATTAGTGGCAGACACCAGGAAAAGTGGCATCAATTAACCCCCAATAGAAATTTGTAAATGGCATAGCAGCAGTCAGCCATGGGCTATGCATGAGATGTCAGGCTCTGTCCCAGCATTTGCAGCTTGGAATTGAAGTTTAAATGTGGACCTGGTGGTTAAGGAAGTGGTGTAAGCCTTCTTAACTGGGAAACCTCACACCTAATGCAACACCTCCATTTTTATTTTTATTCTAGCCACACTCAGATAGCACAAACATCAGTTATATAGACTAGTATTGAAAGAAAAATGTAAGGATAGTAACACAGGTAGTTGAATGATCAATTGACCCACAGTGGAACCTGTTATAATGGCACACAAGCAGTCAGTCATGGGCCATGCCTGAGGTATCAGGTTGTGGCCCAGCATTTACAGCTTGGAATTGAAAGTAAGTGCAGGCCTGCCTGTGTGGGAGACTTACTTACATGGGCAACCCATCAGATGGAGACCTAAGTTGGAGTCTCTACATTTCGAAAACTAATTGCTAAACATCACTAAAGTGGCATCAATTTCCACAGAAAAGAAATATTATAATTAGCCTCTGACACACCTTCCACCACAATTAACACACCAATTGGAGACCCAACTTGAAGTCTCCACATTTCAAAAAATTGTTTGTAACATCAGCAGCAGTAGCAACAGCAGGCACAGAAGACGCCACAAAGATGGCACAGATTGCAAAAATGTGAGAACAATATATGACAGTAAGCACGGCACCACCTAGTCTGCTCAATCTGCAGAGATCCATGGCTTGTTCATTTTAATGAAAGTTAGGCGGTCTACACTTTGAGGGGACAGCAAGATTCACTTATCCGTAGGGATATCAACAGCAGCACTGAAGACTAGTTCTGAGAGAAAGCTGGCTGCCGGGCAGGCCAAAACCTCCAAGACAAGACAGGTGAGCTCAGGCCACTCTTCCATTTTTAAAGAACAAAATGTAAAAGGGTCCAAACCCCCCTGATGGCATTGATAGTGAGGTCCACATACTCGTGCACCATCCTCTCCAGTCCTTCACAACGCGACAGACTTGTACTCTGTTTTGCCGGTGCACGGGCTGGTCTAAAAAATATGTTAAACGACTCAAAAATTACGTATGCCACTTACACTGCTGCTGCAGCTACTGTTTCGACGAAGGCTCCTTGACGTTCCCAGGGTTCGACGTCTACAACTGGGTAGCATACTGTGTGCCTCACTGCTGTCTTCTGAAATATCACTCTTAAGAGTGTTTGCCAGCTTACATAAATACTCCAGCATGTGCATGGGGGGAAGCATCTGGCTAAATTTACTTTTGTACCGAGAATCTAACAGAATAGCCAAAAAGTAGTCAGCACTATTCCTAAACCCTAAGAATATGGGAATCGTGTAGAAGATAGTGCAGCAAGAAGGTGCTCATGTGTTGGGCACTTCCATGAGGTCCAAGTCCATGCTGTGATAGTGGCGTAACACTCAAGGATGCTTCCTCCGTCCCTCCCACCAACAACGTAAAACAGAAAGCATATCATTATCCTCTTCATCTCCTGACTGTTGCATGTCCATCACCTCATGCTCCTCAATTTGTTCCTTGGCTCCTGAATTTTCACTAACAGTTTGTCTGCTACCATGAGCCCCTCTTGATCACTGTAAGCCACCCTCCCATGTTACCCAACTGTGCAACGACAGTCCATAAATTTGAGATTTTGTTATCCCTTCCACATCCTCCTCTGCTTACAACTCTTCCTTGGGGACCATCACATCTTTATGCAGACTATTCAAAGTGTGCTCCAGAATGAGATGACCGGACTAGTGATGCTGACAATTGTATTCGCAGTGCTAATCATCTTAATAGCCACTCCAAAACTGTGCAGAAGAGTGCAGAGGTCCTTCACCTGTGCCCACTCTGCAAGCATGATTTGTGCTATATCCGGATTGTGTTGGCCCAGTCTGTGCAAATTGACATACTGCACAAGGGATCGTCGCTGCTGTGACAACTGCTGAAACATGTGCAAAGTGAAATTCCACCAAGTTGGAACACTGCTAATCAAATGGTTAACCAGTAGGTTGAAAGACCTCTGTAGAGATGCAAGTCGATGACCTGTGGAATGCGATTGTCGGAAGTGAGCACACCACAACCATGCTTTCTGCAGCACTGTATCCAGACTGGGATAGTGGCGTAGAAATTGCTATACCATCAGGTTGAGGACATGAGCCATGCAAGGCACGTATGTGAGGTTGCCATGGAATAGGACCATCACCAGGTTTGCACCGTTATCGCACACGGCTTTCCCTGGCTCCAGGTTTAGTGGAGACATCCATTGCTCTAATTCGGTCTGGATACCTGTGCACAACTCTTGCGCTGTGTGACTGTGATCTTCAAGGCATACTAATTTAAACACTGCCCAATTGCGATAATCCATGGCTGCATAGTATGGAGCTGGAGGAGATTCTATCTGTACTGTTAGAATGCGTGTCTGATTAAGGGAGAGGTTGAGAGGCACAGGTGAAGGCGGAGGAGGCAGAAACAGTGGAGGAACTGTTAGATACAGAGGTTTCTCCCACAGGCCTTAGGGATTCAAAGACTTGTAGAGCAGCCCCTTGATCAATTGCCCCCACAGCCACCAGAGTCACCCAATACCCAGTCAGTGAGATATAAACACCCCTGCCGATGTCTATTCATCCATGTGTCAGTGGTGAAATGCACAATGGCAGACATAGATTTTTTCAGGGTACAGGTGATGATGTTGTCGATATGCTGGTGTAGCGCATGCACAGCTTTCTTTGAGAAGTAATGGTGACTGGGCAACTGCTACTGCGGGACTGCTTTCGCCATCAACTTTCGGAAACTCTGTATCCACCAGGCAAAAAGGCAAAATTTCTGTGGCCAACAGATTGGAGATAGTGGAGGTCAAGCTCTTAGCTTTGCCATGTGTAGGAGGAAACATTATTTTACGTGACTTCAACTGCGGGGCCGAGAACTGGCTGCTGTACTGAGAGAGGGCAGAGTATTGAGAACAGGACAAACTGCTGGACTGTGAGTGAAGTGCAGATGGAGATGTTATGGTGGATTGAGAAACATGTGTTGTGCTAGAAGACACAAAAGCAGCAGTCATGTCTGCTTCCGTAACAGCTGACCGGCTCTCACTCACCCCGACTGAGGTGTGTAAACAATTGTAGTTTCTGCAGCCGGAGACCTGTGTGTGAACACTTGGAATTGTGATGGAGGAGGAAGAAGCAACAGATGGGGTTGATGTGATTGCCAGTGGTTGGCTAGTCAGCATTTTAGCACAGTGAGATTCCCACACTAAGGCATGTTGATCGCGCATGTTTCTGTTAACCCTCCGTCAGGCGCAATATAGATTCTCCTCAGTTCATGCGCAATGTGCCTGACAAGCACAGGTCAGAAAACCACCTATAGTAGCTACATTTTTCAATTTCAGGACTATAGAAGTAGTCAGTGACCTTCATAGGAATGTATTAAAAGAGATTACACCAAATCAGATGCAAAAAAAAACATTTATTAACCATAAACTTATTAAAACTAAAAGTACCACTTTTCGGTAGTACCGCCAAATAGGCTCCAGTTATCTTTACGTAACTATTGCTTAAATATAAAATTATGGAAAAAAACTTAAAGGATATTGCACTTAGCTGTTACTTAATTATTTTCTACTCATCTTCAGTGGTTTCAATTGCAGCAGAAGCAGCACAGGTACACTTAGAAAAGCAAGGCTGGCAGACGAAAGTTGCATGGGAAAGGCAGATTGATTCTTTACATATTTTGCAGTCATATTTAGAAAGCCTTCTGAAACCAGATACAAATGAGCAGGTAGTACAACTGCGTCTTTTAGAAGGTGGTAGAGTCGGTGTTTGTTCTGGAACGTCCTTGGGACGTCCTTTGTATTTTTATCTTTGCCCAAATAATAAGCTAGATCTGTGTCTGTTTCCTCTGTATCAGTGTCATCACCATCCTGCTCTGTTCCAGAATCAGTGTTACATTCTGCTACCTCATCTTCAGATGAAATGTCACTAGATTCCTCTAAATCCTCAGTTACTGCTGGTTCTTCCTCATCATCTTCTAACAAAAAAATCTTCATTTCTTCTAAATGAAGGGGTTTAGATGAATCATACTGTTTTCTGGCCATTGCAGCAGAAAATCTGAAGCAAGAGAGAAAGAGTATGTGTTAGGGCGCAATGTGCCTTAGAAGCCACCCTCCTTTTGTCTAAGAAAACAGTACTTATGTACACTAACTTAGCATTAATCCTTCATAAAACAAGCTAAATACACAATCGTGATGAATAAAAAAAGAAAATACTAACCTTTCAATTTGTGTTGAAACCAGGCGCAATGTGCCTGAGAAGCCAAAGTGTTGATATCTGCTCACTAGAAGGTCTGCTGAGTCACTGTGATATCAGGGTTCACAGAGCCTGTAGAGGCAGGAGATAACTAGGAGGGGTGGGGTTTTCTGATAAGTGGGCAAGGAGAGAGAAGTGAAACTAATTACTGTGTGCCTGTCAGATCTATTGCGCCTGACGGAGGGTTAATGCATGTAGTTCTCAAATTATTGCAGTTTTTTACTCTTTAGGCTGGTTTCACACTTGCGGTTTTTTGCGCAAAAAAAGCATGCTTTTTTTTCCCTATACTTTACATGGGTGCGCATACACATGCGTTTGTACGCGTTTGTATGCGCATGCGTTTTTTTGTAGCGTGCGCTTGGGCGCACAAAATGCATCCAGTTGCATTTTTTGTGTGTCCGACATGTCCCAAAAAAACACATGTGCACGCAATGTGTTTTTTTCACCCAAACACCCATTATAGTCTATGGGTGTGCTGACGTCAGCGCAAAAAAACGCATGCGCAAAACCGCAAAAAAACGCATACAAGAGCATGATGCGTTTTTTATGTGCGTTTGCACTGCGCACGGTGTGCAGCGCAAAAAAACGCAAGTGTGAGAGTAGCCTTAGTGTTTTTTTGCAAATTTGACAGATAACGTATGTAGGGTCATCCTATGCAGTCTCAAAAAATGCCCAGGCAAACAGAAATGGCCGGAGCTGAGCCTCCCCACCCTCCCACAGGAGGCATAGGCAGAGGCCACCATGACGGGGGGGTGGTCAGGTTTAACAGGGGGAGTACCCGGGAGGAGGGATGTGGGGGGATATATAAGGGAGGGGCGAGGACGTCCCCCTCCCCTTTTGGATCCTGCTCCCCAGCGAAAAAGCACCTAAAATGTCGGCAGTCGAGCGGGTGCTGGAGCAGCTACGGGCTGCGGTGCAGTCGCAGTCCCCAGGATGGCTTGAGGCTCAGGTGGCGGGGATCGTCCCGGGGACCTCCGGGCAGTTGGCCCCAGCAGTGGTGAGGGAGCGGCATTCCAGACGGGTGAGGCCTTCCGAGCGGCTCTCACCCGACTCAGCTCCCCGGGCCTTGCGTCGCTGCAGGAGCCCCTCCCGGGACCCTCAAGGCCAGGCGCCATGCTCTGCACCCACCGCGGTGACAAGGCCGATTCCTCGATCCAGGCAGGGGGCGGAGCCGTCACGTGCCAGGCGGCAGACATCAGGAACAGCGGGGGGGCGCGGCGGTAGCCTCCTCGCCACGCGGCCTGCCTCCCCCTCCAACATGAGGGCGACTGACGTGGGAACATCGGCCTGCTACCCTGCAGGGCAACCATCATCGTCCCCTAGCAGTGGGGGGATATCGGGTGAGGCGGGGGGTGGCCCACTTCAGCAGCAGCATCAGGGAGAGGAGGATGTCACAGCAGCGAGATAGCGGCCTGCACTCCTGCAGGGCCTGTACCAGTGACGCCCACAGATGGAGGCGGTGGGCTCTTTCCGGGCGGCCAGGAGGCACAACGGGGGGCCATCCATGCATCCTCACTGGTTTCAGGTATGGCAGCAGGATCTCGCAGCATGGTGTCCTGGGCAGCATCCCTATTCGAGGTCCCACAATTGGGGTCCCCCGTGGGGAGTCCCAGAGGTCAACATCAAGCCGGCGAGGATACATCCGGGGATCCAGGTTTTCCGGCTGGAGGGCACACAGCCCCTTCGCAGCCTGGTGAGTATGCTTCTGTGTCCCCTGTTTGTCATCCAATTGCTTCATCATCATGGTCAGGCGGGGGGCCGTTGGCGGAATCCCTCGGTGTCGGAGGGGGGGTCGGGGTTCGGTGGCGTACGATGTCGGCGGTGTTAGCAATGTGCTCGTGGACATGCGTAATTTGGTGTGCCGTCTGGAACGGGGTTTTGTCGCGCCTTCCCTGTTAGCAGCTTGGGTTGGGACACAGGCTGGGGGTCCTGCAGGGCAGAGCGGATCTGGCTGGGCGCGCAAGCGAGGCAGTGTCGGTATCTGTGCAAACTGAAAAGGAGATAGAATGTTGTGTTCATTTGGACGACATGGCGTATGGGGAGGTGTACATTTGTTTTGAAGGCCCGCTGGGGGCTCATTTAAAGAAGGAAGTAAAGGAGCGTGTTTGGAAGGACGAGTACTTGGAAATATTTTCCTTGTTACCACTCGAGAAATTCAATTTGGATAAGGGTAAGAAGGACGAAAGTAAAAAGGAGGACGAAGAAAAGCGTAGGTGGCGTTTGATCCCTCAAACGTTTGTCAATTGGCAACAGGCGTTCGCTATTTTGGCAAACGTCATTGGGGAAAAGGCCCTCGATAATTGCACGGCGTTATGTTACTTCGATGCCACAGGGGAGGCCTACAGGGTGTACGGTGGGCAGGCTTGGCTGTGGTACGACAAGCAATTCTAGCAGAGGAAGGCTGTCCGTCCTGCTATCCGTTGGGACTAGAAGGATATTGGGCTGTGGATGCGGGTAATAGCTCAAAATAAGTTTGGGAGCTCCTTTCACGGGGGGCTGGGAGTACCAGCCAGAGTAGCAGCAATTCCGGTGTCTCAGGCAGAGGCGGGCATGGTCAAACGGAGAGTCATAGTTGGGCGTGTGCTGGCAGTTTAACGACGGCCAGTGTAAGTTCGGGGCGAATTGCAAATTCAAACATCTTTGCTCCAACTGCAATAGCGCTTCTCATGGAGCGGCCAAGTGTTTCAAAAAACGGAAACCCAGAATCAGCGGTGGTAATTCCCAAGGGGGGACTCCTGTGAAGCTGGAAAGGATGGTCCCTTATCTAAATAGATATGGGGACAGGGAGAAGGCGGCTTTGCTGTATGCGGGTTTTAACCCCTTCTTGCCATCCGACGTACTATCCCGTCCATTGGACCTGGGCCCCTATGCCCATGGACGGGATAGTACGTCTACTGCGATCAGCGGCGCCCACGTGGTGAGCGCCGCTGATCGCGGCCGGGTGTCAGCTGATTAACACAGCTGACACCCAGCACAATGTGTAAGGGGCGGTCACGGACCGCCCCCGACACGTTAACCCCTTGCACACCACGATCAAACATGACCGCGGTGTATCGGGGGTTAAAGGGAAGCATCGGCAGGGAGGGGGCTCCCTCCGTGCTTCCCTGAGCCCCCCACGGCAGCGCAATGTGCAGCGCTGCTGCGGGGGCTCCTTTCCTGCAGGCCCCCGAATCCAAGATGGCGATGGGGGCCTGCAGGAAGCTGGCTTCCTCAGTGCCTGCAAAGCGCAGGCATGAGGAAGCCTTCTGCACTGCCTGTGACAGATCGCTGATCTGTCACAGTGATCTGTGATGTGACAGATCAGCGATCTGTCACAGGACAGTGATGTCCCACTTGGGACTATTTAATAAAGTTAAAAAAAAAATTTAAAAAAGTGTTAAAATAATTAAAAAAAAAATCGGAAAAAATTTGGAAAAAAAAAAATATTCCCCCAATAAATCCATTTTTTTGGAAATAAAAAAAAAAACAATAAAAGTACACATATTAGGTATCGCCACATCCGTAACGACCCGCCCTATAAAACTGTCCCATTAGTTAACCCCTTTAGCCAACCCCTTAAAAAATAAAAATAAAAAACGAAGCAAAAAATAATGATTTATTATCATACCGCCAAACAAAAAGTGTAATAACGCGCGATCAAAAAGACGCATATAAATATCCATGGTACCGCTGAAAACGTCATCTTGTCCCGCAAAAAACGAGCTGCCATACAGCATCATCAGCAAAAAAAAAAAAAAGGTATAGCTCGCAGAATAAGCGATGCAAAAATAATTATTTTTTATATAAAATAGTTTTCATTGCATAAAACCGACAAAACATAAAAAAACGACCTAAATGAGGTATCGCTGTAACCATACTGACCCGAAGAATAAAACCGCTTTATCAATTTTACCACACGCGGAACGGTGTAAACGCACCCCCCAAAAGAAATTCATGAAACGCTGGTTTTTGTTCATTCTGCGTCCCAAAAATCGGAATAAAAAGCGATCAAAAAATGTCACGTGCCCGAAAATGGTACCAATAAAAACGTCAACTCGTCCCGCAAAAAATAAGACCTCACATGACTCGGTGTGTCAAAATACGGAAAAATTATAGCTCTCAATATGTGGTGATGCAAAAACTATTTTTACAATAAAAAGCGTCTTTTAGCGGCAGTTGCCAAACATAAAAACCGCCATAAATAGTAAATCAAACCCCCCGTTATCACCCCCTTAGTTAGGGAAAAATAATAAAATGAAAAAAATGTATTTATTTCCATTTTTCCATTAGGGTTAGGGCTAGGGTTAGGGCTAGGGTTAGGGTAGGGTTATGGCTAGGGTTAGGGCTAGGGCTAGGGTTAGGGTTAGGGCTAGGGTTAGGGCTAGGGTTAGGGCTAGGGTTAGGGCTAGGGCTGAGATTAGGGTTAGGGGTGTGTTGGGGTTCGGGTTGGAGTTAGAATTGGGGGTTTCCACTGTTTGGGCACATCAGGGGCTCTCCAAATGCAACATTGCGTCTGATCTCAATTCCAGCCAATTCTGAGTTGAAAAAGTCAAATGGTGCTCCTTCCCTTCCAAGCTCTGCCATGCGCTCAAACAGTGTTTTACCCCCACATGTAGGGTATCAGCCTACTCAGGACAAATTGCAAAACAATTTTTGGGGTCCTATTTCTCCTGTTACCCTTAGGAAAATAAAAAATTGGGGGCAAAAATATCATTTTTGTGGAAAAAAATGATTTTTTTATTTTCACGTCTGAGTGTTCTAAACTTCTGTGAAGCACTTGGGGGTTAAAAGTGCTCACCACACATATAGATAAGTTCCGTGGGGGGTCTAGTGTCCAAAATGGGGTCACTTGTGGGGAGTTTCAATAGTTTAGGTACATCAGGGGCTCTCCAAAGGCAACATGACACCCGCAGACCATTCCATCAAAGTCTGCATTCCAAAACGTCACTACTTCCCTTCCGAGCCCTGACGTGTGTCCATACAGTAGTTTTATCCCACATATGGGGTGTCAGCATACTCAGGACAAATTGGACAACAACTTTTGGGGTTCAATTTCTCCTGTTACCCTTGGGAAAATAAAAAAATTGGGGACTAATTGATCATGTTTGTGGAAAAAATACGATTTTTTTATTTTCATGCCCTGGCATTATAAACTTCTGTGAAGCCCTTGGGGGTTCAAAGTGCTCACCTCACATCTAGATAAGTTCCTTAGGGGGTCTACTTTTCAAAATGGGGTCATTTGTGGGGGGTTTCCACTGTTTAGGTACATTAGGGGCTCTCCAAAGGCAACATGACACTCGCAGACCATTCCATCAAAGTCTGCATTCCAAAACGTCACTACTTCCCTTCCGAGCCCCGACGGGTGCCCATACAGTAGTTTTCTCCCACATATGGGGTATCAGCATACTCAGGACAAATTGGACAACAACTTTTGGGGTCCAATTTCTCCTGGTACCCTTGGAAAAATAAAAAATGGTGACTAAAAGATCATGTTTGTGGAAAAAATACGAATTTTTTATTTTCACGCCCGGGCGTTATAAACTTCTGTGAAGCACTGGGGGGTTCAAAGTGCTCACCACACATCTAGATAAGTTCCTTGGGGGGTCTAGTTTACAAAATGGTGTCATTTGTGGGGGGGTTCCACTGTTTAGGTACATCAGGGGTTTTCCAATCGCGACATGGTGTCCGATCTCAATTCCAGCCAAAAACGTCAAATGGTGCTGCTTCCCTTCCGAGCTCTGCCATGCGCCCAAATAGTGGTTTACCCCCACATGTGGGGTATCAGCATACTCAGGACAAATTGCACAATAACTTTTATGGTCCTGTTACCCTTGGAAAAATAAGAATTGAGGGTGAAAAGATCATTTTTGTGGAAAAAATATGATTTTTTAATTGTACGGCTTTATGTTATAAACTTCTGTGAAGCCCATGGGGGTTCAAAGTTCTCACCACACATCTAGATAAGTTCCTTAGGGGGTCTAGTTTCCAAAATGGTGTCATTTGTGGGGGGTTTCAACTGTTTTGGTACATCAGGAGTTTTCCAAACGCAACATGGTGTCCGATCTCAATTCCAGCCAAAAATGTCAAATGGCCCTGCTTCCCTTCCGAGCTCTGCCATGCGCCCAAATAGTGGTTTACCCCACATGTGGGGTATCAGCGTACTCAGGACAAATTGCACAATAACTTTTAGGGTCCTTTTACCCTTGGAAAAATAAGAATTGATGGTGAAAAGATCATTTTTGTGGAAAAAATATGATTTTTTAATTGTATGGCTTTATGTTATAAACATCTGTGAAGCCCATGGGGGTTCAAAGTTCTCACCACACATCTAGATAAGTTCCTTAGGGGGTCTAGTTTCCAAAATGGTGTCATTTGTGGGGGGTTTTCACTGTTTTGGTACATCAGGGGTTTTCCAATCGCGACATGATGTCCGATCTCAATTCCAGCCAAAAACGTCAAATGGCGCTGCTTCCCTTCCGAGCTCTGCCATGCGCCCAAATAGTGGTTTACCCCCACATGTGGGGTATCAGTGTACTCAGGACAAATTGCACAATAACTTTTAGGGTCCTGTTACCCTTGGGAAAATAAAAATTGGGGTGAAAAGATCATTTTTGTGGAAAAAATATGATTTTTTAATTGTACCGCTGTACGTTATAAACTTCTGTAAAGCCCTTGTGGGTTCAAAGATCTCACCACATATCTAGATAAGTTCCTTGGGGGGTCTAGTTTCCAAAATGGTGTCACTTGTAGGGGGTTTCCACTGATTAGGTACATCAGGGACTCTCCAAACGTGACATGGCGTCCAATCTGAATTCCAGCCAATTTTGCATTGAAAAAGTCAAACGGCGCTCCTTCCATTCTGAGCTCTGCCATGCGCCGAAACAGTTGTTCCCCCCCACATATCAGGTATCAGCGTACTCAGGACAAATTGCACAATAACTTTTGCAGTCCAATTTCTCCTGTTACCCTTGGTAAAATAAAAAAAATTGAACCTGAAGTATTTTTTTTATGAAAAAAGTTAGATGTTCATTTTTTTTTAAATATTCAAAAAAATTCCTGTGACGCACCTAAAGGGTTAATAAACTTCTTGAATGTGGTTTTGAGCACCTTAAGGGGTGCAGTTTTTAGAATGGTGTCACTTTTGGGTATTTTCTATCATATAGACCCCTCAAAGTGGCTTCAAATGTGATGTGGTCCTAAAAATAAAATGGTGTTGTAAAAATGAGAAATCGCTGGTCAACTTTTAACCCTTATAACTTCCTAACAAAAAAAAATTTGGTTCCAAAATTGTGCTGATGTAAAGTAAACATGTGAGAAATGTTAGTTATCAAGTTTTTTGTGTGCCGTATCTCTGTGATTTAAGGGCATAAAAATTCAAAGTTGGAAAATTGCGAAATTTTCAAAATTTTCGCCAAATTTCCGTTTTTCTCACAAATAAACGCAAGTTATTTGAATGAAATTTTACCACTAACATGAAGTACAATATGTCATGAGAAAACAATGTCAGAATCACCGGGATCCATGGAAGCGTTCCAGAGTTATGACCTCATAAAGGTACAGTGGTCAGAATAGTAAAAATTGGCCCGGTCATGAACGTGCAAACCACCCTTGGGGGTGAAGGGGTTAAAGACGGTTTTGTTATCCCTCACCCCCCTTTTGCAATTTCGCGGGTTTTGAAGAATTTGCATTCAGCTTTGTTGCATATGCTTGACAAAAAGGAGAGAAAGAAATAGGCCATGAGCAGGAGATCACTCTGAATAGGACATAGCATATATAATACAAATTTTATTAAACACAGCAAACAGCAAAAATTCTTAAAAACATTAAAAATGTTCACAGATGTGACACATACACAAATAATACAATGCTCATAATAGAGCAACCCACCTGCTACCAACTTTCACCCTCACCGAGAATGATGCCTATATCCCTAGGTCCATGTAAACAGGATTCTCAATAGGATAATTAGTAAGCCCACACATAGGTAATATAGAGCATATGAGTCAGAAACACCAATAATATACAAATACAATGAAAAAATGATGCAATTCCAACCCAATAATTACAAAAAACAGTACAAGTGATAATGTAAACCCAAGAAGATGCTGATCACTATGAGGTGAACAAAAAAGATAGAAATGCACACTAAATAGACCTCATATATGCGTAGAGGTGCCCCAGCCCAAGATCAGGCATAGGGAACATCAAAGACCAGATCAGCCAGACCCTTAGGGGCTAGAGAGGGTCTAAGTGGACAGAGAAAATCTCCATAACCACCCCAAATGATAACCACACATACAAATCAGCACAATTCAAAACCCATGAGAAGTGAAGTGGGGCAGGTAGAGCCAGAGACCCGACGCGTGTCGCCACTCTAGGTGACTTTGTCAGCTTTGTTGCATAGCACGGTTGCCTCAGAAAAACTGGTAAAGGAAGTTTCGCTAGGCCGTATGGCTGGTGTCACGTCTCCGTCAGATTTGGGGCCTGCTGTTCCGGTCGCAGCCACTAGGAGGCGCCGGGCCGCCACTTCGCCGTCAGACTCGGGGACGGCTGTTCCTGCCTCGGCCACTGGGAGGCGCCGTGGTTCTATTACGTCGCCGTCAGACTCAGGGCCTATGGTCCCAGCTTTAGCCACTAGGAGGCGCCGGTCTGTCACGTCACCGTTGGATTTGAGGCCTGCTGTTCCGGTCACGTCCACTAGGAGGCGCCAGACCGCCACTTCACTGTCAGACTCGGGGACGGCTGTTCCTGCCTCGGCCACTGGGAGGCGCCGTGGTCCGCCCGTGAGTTATGGTGGTGACAGAGAAGTGGCTCCTGCGCAGGCATCTGGTGGGCGCAGGCTCCGCCCCTCTGTCAGTCATCAGGGGGTTACTGCAACTCCATCTGGCCTGGTCCTGGGGGCGGCCCTAATGACATCACCAGTCCAGGAACCTGTGAGGGATGACCTGATCCCTCAAATACCTTGGGACTGGTCTTGCAAGCCGCCGGATATATTCTTGGTTCCCCTGTGTGTTACTTAGTGATTGATTTCTGTTTGACTCTGACCTCAGCCTGGATTTCTGACCCCTCTTTTGCCTGACGATTCTGTACTTCTGCTACTCTCCTGGTTTGTGACCTTGGCCTGGATATTCTGACTCTGCTACTTCCTAACAATTCTGTACCTCTGCTGCCCTCCTGGTTTTTGACTCTGACCTTGGCCTGAAATTGACTCTGCTATTGCCTGCCGTTTTTGTACTTCACTCTGACGACCGTCCTGCTCTGGCCGCTGCTCCTATTCAGACAGTACCTCCTGGGCTCTGTTGTAAATCCAGATCCCTGTATAGGGGTAAAGGGTATCATTGTTTCTTGGGGTGTTGCCTGGATGCAGCCCAGAACCGCAGACGGACGTTACAGCTGGCCCCTTTGTTTCTCACCCGTTCTCGGATTTGGTGGTTTCCCCTTTGGGAGTGGTTCCAAAAAAAGAGCCGAATAAGTTTCGGCTTATTCAACATTTGTCTTACGCACGAGGGGGTCGGTTAACGACGGTATTGATCCAGAGATCTGTTCGGTGGTTTACTCCTCCTTTGATGAGGCAGCACATTGGATGCGGAAATGTGGTCGGGCGCCCTCATGGCTAAAACGGACATTGAATCCGCATTTCGTCTGTTGCAGTTCCACCCGAATAGCATGAAGCTGCTGGGATGCTATTGGGAAGGCATGTTTTTCATGGACAGGTGTTTACCCATGGGATATTCGCTGTAATGTGTGTATTGTGAAGCCTTCAGTTCCTTTCTGGAGTGGGTTGTGTGAGATGTTTCCGGTTTCGATTCGGTCATTCATTACTTGGATGATTTTTTGTGTGTTGGCTCGGTGGATTCTTTGCATTGTGGCAGAATTTTGCAAGCCATTGAGTGGGTGGCGGAGCGTCTTGGAGTTTTACTTGCGCCTGGGAAAACCGAGGGCCCCAGTACGAGCCTGCGTTTCTTGGGAATTGTCATTGATACGGTGAGTTGGGAGTTCTGGCTGCCTGAGGATAAGTTGGCGGATCTGCGGGCAGAGGTGGACCGAGCGCGCCATGTAAAAAAGTTGTCACTGCGCGATCTCCTGTCTTTGTTGGGGAAGCTCAATTTTGCATGTCGAGTCATGTCAATGGGGCGAGTCTTCTCACGTCAGCTGGCAAGCGCGACTGCAGGGATTCGAGCCCCTCATCATTTCATCAGATTATTGGTGGAACTCAGGGCAGATTTGGCGATTTGGGAGTCTTTTCTGGAGGGGTACAACGGCCGTTCGTTGGTAATGGAAGAGGTGGTCGGCAACGATGCGTTGGAATTGTTCACGGATGCGGCTGGATGTGTAGGATTTGGGGCTTACTTCGGGGGGCAGTGGTGCGCGTCCTAGTGGCCCAATGAGTGGATTAAGGATGGCTTGGTACGCAACATCGCTTTGTTGGAGATCTTTCCAATTCTCATAGCCGTACTTCTGTGGGGACGGGAGTTTCGGGATCGGCGCGTGCGTTTTAATTGCGATAACATGGGCGTGGTGTGCGCGATCAATGGTCTTACTGCATCGTCTCCCCCAGTCGTTCGAGTGTTGCAATGATTGGTCTTACTATGTTTGGACCTGAATGCACATGTGACAGTGACTCATGTTGCAGGTGTCAAGAACGATATAGCTGACTCTCTTTCTCGTTCGTAGAGGGATCGGTTCCGCTCTTTGGCGCCAGAGGCAGAGATAATGGGTTTAGCTTGTCCGGAGGAGCTGTGGACAGTGGATTACGGGCCGCAGAGTTGCTGATTGAATCTTCATTAGCCCCGAAAACTTGGGAGGCATACCGGGCAGTGTGGCGCAAGTGGGAGGAGCATCTTGCAGCGGGTGCGGTTGTTGGGCCCGGGATGGATCAGGAAGGAATTTTGTTGTCTTGGTTGGGGCGCAGGGCCTCCGAGAGTTGGTCTGGTGCGAAAGCCATGCAGGTTTTGGCAGGGTTGCCTTTTGGTTTCCGCTTGCGCGGCTGTCGTGATTTGACAAAGACGTTTCTGGTGAAACAGGCGGCAAAGGGTTTCGCTGTTTAAAAAGCGGGGGCAATTTGAGGTGTCCAATATCTTTTAATGTATTGGAACAGTTGGGCGGCGTCTTGGAGTCGGTGTGTTCTTCATGCTGCGAGGTTTTGCTATTTCGCCTAGCCTTTTCGTTTGCATTCTTTGGCGCATTGAGGGTAGGGGAGCTCGTGTCAGGTAACAAAGAGTCGATTGGTGGCATACTGGCCATGGATGTGGTGGTGGCCGCACAGGGCGTTGAATTTTGGCTTCGGCGGTCCAAGTCGGATCAGTCAGGAAAAGGCCGCCGACTGGTGTTAGGCAGTGTGTCCAGTTCTTTAATGTGTCCCATTCAGTGTTTGGAGAGTATTTGGGAACTTCATCCCAGCTTGATCGGTTCCCTGTTGTGTCATGTTGATGGCTCTAGTTTGTCCAGATAGCAATTTGGCGCTCTTCTTAAGAAGTCCATTCGATTGTTGGGATTGGACGAATCCCGTTTTGCTTCAAATTCTTTTTGAATAGGGGCGGCGTCAGAAGCGTCAGTTCGGGGTTTGGGTGCGGCTTCTACGCAGCGCATTGGCGGTTGGGCGTCCAATCGTTACCGAAGTTATATTATGCCCGTGGGTGGTGACTGGTAATGCAGAGTGTTGCATCCACGTTCAAGTCAGGTTGGATTTGATGTTTTGTACTGCCTTTTTTATTTCAGGTGTCGAGCCATTGTTAGTGTGGATTTTTGGTCATTCCTTCGTTTACTGGGGATCATTACGAGCTTATGTCAGGAACGAGGGCAGACAGCTGGGCTTTTCCAGGGCCATGGCCTTGTTGCAGTGGTGTGGTTTCCGGGAGATGGAGTGGAGACGGGTTTTGCAGGAAATACACGAGTGCGTTCGGATGGACCGCGCTCTGGACATTTTGGTGCTACATGTCGGGGGTAACGATTTGGCGGTTCGACCGTTTCGGGAATTGATAAGGGACATTAAGCAGGATTGTTTGCGGCTGTGGTTGCTATACCAAGGGATCACTATTGTCTGGTCCGACATCGTTCCTCGTAGGCGATGGCGTTCCATGAGGTCCTTAACAAAGGTCAACAAGGCCAGGATAAAGGTCAACAGGGCTGTGTCTTCTTTTGTCATTAGGAATGGGGGAGTGGCTGTGCGACACTTTGACTTGGAAAAGGGCGAGGGTGATTTTTGGCTGGCCGATGGGGTCCGTCTGAATTCGGTTGGCTTCGATATTTTGGCTCTCGGTTTTCAGGAAGGCATAGAGCGGGCCATAGCAGTGTTGGGGGGGTCTCGGGCCATTGAAGTGTTCAAGGGCCTTCATTGTGGTGGTTTGGAAAGGGGGGGAGTCCTTGAAGTCGGTTGAACATTGGTTTTGGAGACTGTGTCTTGGGTCTCCTTCGTTCAAAGGTATGTTGGTGGTGATCTGGTGAAAGGTGGATGGGGAGTTTCCGACAAAAGTGGGCAGATCCCCAAGTAGCTTAGTGGACAATATATATCAGTGTTGGTGCTTCCGAGCCAGTGGGGTAATGGCTGGGAGCAATATGATGGGTTTTGTCCACAGCATTTCGGGCTTCTTCATCAAGATCTTGGGGCTTCAAGGATTTCTTCTCAGTGTTCAAGTTATTGTATTTATGTGATTTATGATTCATTGTTTATTGTTTGGTGTTTAATAAAGGCTGCTGTGGCCATAAAATTCCAAAGAAACTTCTAGTCTCCGTGTCTTGGTGAGTGGCTTAATGAATGTTATACAGGTGGGAGGCTAGGTGATGCCGTGATGCTCGTTTCCCCTCAGGTAAACAACTTGACAATACCAACGTCATGCAAACTTGGGTTGGTGCTGAGGATGCAGTGTTTATCATGGTTGCATCACTTTGTGTCTGTGTGGAAAGCTACAACATAACCTTCTCATCTTCCTCCTCCTCCACCTCCTTTGCTGAACTACTCAGCTGCATACCTCTGGGTTCACACCAAATAGGATTTACAACCTCATCACCATCCTCTCTGTCCTCACACTCCTCACCTTGAGAGTCACCCTCTTCCTCTTCCTGCCCTGACACCACACTACAGTCTGCATGTGCTTCTGGTTTCTGAGTCTCATCAAGATCACCTCCATCCTTGGCAGTTAAGTCTGGTGAAAGAGGGTCTGGATTCTGCTCGGACCCTACTTGTGTGGCCCTGGTTCCAACAAGAAAAAATTTGGGGCATAAGTAGTGTTGAGCATTCCGATACCGCAAGTATCGGGTATCGGCCGATACTTGCTGTATCGGAATTCCGATACCGACTTCCGATATTTTTTCAATATCGGAAGTCGGCATCGGAATCGGAAGTTCAAAGTTGATTGACAGCCTGACGTCATCATGATGCGCGGTGTGTGCGCATCATGATGCGCCGTCATTTCGGGCCTTCCGGGGGTCTCTGCCGGCCTGCCGGGGGGCTGTGTGGACTGCCCGGGGTCTGTACCGGCCTGCCGGTGGTCTGTGCACCCTGTGGGGGTCTGTACCAGCCTGCCAGGGGGCTGTGCCGGCCTGCCGGGGGGCTGTGCTGATGTCCGGGGGTCTGTGCAAGCATCGTCCGATGGGACTATAAGTCCCATCTGGCGATGCCTGCTACCATGACAGTGATTGACACATTAGCCAATGATGGGACAGTAGTAGTCCCATCATCCGGCTAATGTGTTAAATGTTAAAAAAAAAAAAAAAAAAAAATACTACATACATACTACATACATACTACATGCATGCTACATACATACTACATGCTACATACATACTACATATATACTACATGCATGCTACATACATAATGCATGCTACATGCATGCTACATACATACTACATACATACTACATGCTACATACATACCACATATATACTACATATATACTACATACAATACATTCATACAATACATACATAGACATACAGTACATATAACATAGAGTAACATACTTACCAATACTTGTCACATTGTTCCCCGAAGCCATTGTCTTTTACGGAATAAATATTAACATAACAAACCACAAAAATACTCACCCACGATCCGAAGCAGTCCACGAGTGTGTCCCACGACGATCTTGGGTAGAGAACTGCAGCATCAGCTGATGCCGCCGTTCTCTACGGGCTGCAGGAATCCAATGACGGAAGGTAGGTATCCTTCCGCACTGTATTCCTCCGCCACTTAAAAAAAAAAAAAGTCCCTAGTCTCACTTTATGCCATTGCTGTGTGGGAATTTCCCAAAACTAGACAGAGACAGCGTGTGTTAGTCCATATAAAAATAGATGGAGACTGATAACTTTCCATACACACACCATATAGAGCTGTCCGATTCTCAAACAGTATTGTATATCTACCGTTCGCATTACAGTCACATCTATATAGAGTCAGCGTGTGTGTGTGACACTCCGTAAATACATATACTGAGATTGTTAGTTACACAAAAAACATATACAGCTGTACACTTCTGATACATTTCCGTATATCTGTTTGTTGGATTACGGTCAAATACATACTGTGAGAGCATCTGTGACTAACAAAATATATACGCAGATTTAATTCTTTTAATACACATTACACAGGTGGATGCTCCTCATACAGTACAATCTCTCTGCTGGTATTTTTGGTACATTTTCCCAAACATGAGGAAGTACGGTGGAAGAGTCTGCGGATGTGGGCAGTGGAGCGCAGCTGGTACTGATGGTGATGGTGCATCGGCTGGTTCTGGCAAAAGCACAATAGCAGTTTAGGCAGGAGGTGTTGAGCCTGCGTCATCCTCTGGCCCAAGAAGGCCTGTAAGGTTCCCTTTTCTTGGAGTAGGAAAACCGCTTTTAAATCTGGAGCATCAGGAACAGGTTTTGGCGTACATTGCCGAAACAGCCACCAGCTCTATTGCCTCCTTTTCTGAACGTTCGAAACCTGCAAGCACGGAGTCGTCAGTGCAGGTTCTGGTCAGGAAAAATACCTTTCCTTGTGTCCTTCACCCCCACCAAAACTTAAGGATGCGGCAGCCCACACTTCAGATTACTCTATGGAGCTCTTTTCACATACCATGCCTGGGTTATCCAGTCAAATTCTGAGTTCCCCAGTCCAAGATGAATCTTACATGGAGTGCACTGATTCACAGCCACTGCTAGATGATTCTGCTGGTACGTTGACCCAGAGCACTACATTGCAGTCTATTGAGCCAGAATCTGACCCTGAAGAAACTCAGGTGCCCCTTTCCGCATACTATACCACCTTACACGGTGACACAGAGGAAGGTAAAGAGGAAGGTGCAGATGACTTTGAAGAGGAGGTGATGGATGACCACACACATACCTTGACTGGCTTACACTTTGAACCTGGAGGTGCAGTGCTTCCTTAATAATTATCCAGAGTTAACATCCCTGCAACATAAGGTGCGAAGACTGTGCTCGCACATCCGTCGCTCAAACGTCCACTCCACTCGAATGCAGAAGCTGCAGCATTTGCTCCACCTCCCCAAGCACCGCCTAATCATAGACGTTACGACAAGGTGGAACTACACCCTGCACATGGTTGAGAGGCTGTGCGAACAGAGGCAGGCTGTAATGCATTTGTGGGATTATACACGGGCAGGTGTCACGTGGACCCGTCCTGTGTGACGCGACCCACATGCTGGTAACTATAACAACAAGATGCGGCACGTGATACGGTCCTGTGTGACACGGCTCGCAGGCCGGTAACTAAAACAACAAGACAAGGGGAAAGGAAAATAGTTACAACGATGGGCCCTGTATAGGGAAAGGGGACATGGAGACCTCCTGCACTCCCCTGAGTCAGTGTCCCTAATACTCCTAACGTTCCCTATGCCGGTTTCGCACCGGGCGCCGATCAGGAACCTGTCGCCCTAGCACACCCTAGGGAGCTGGGTGGCGCAGGCACTGGCCCGATCGCTGTACTAATACACACTAAGGAAAAACACAAAAGGGGAAACACAACTTAGCTTTACTCTGTTGCACTTGCTCCTGGCAACAGAGTCCACCACCAGAATGCAGCTCTCCTCCTGAATCGCTGCCACCAAGCTCTGTCAGAGCTACAAGGAAATCCCCTTGTCAGAGCTACAAGGAAATCCCCTATGACTCCATCCACACCAGGGCTAAGACAGTGCTGCAAGGAAGGCTCTCCAGCTCCTTGCTGCAACAAGGATGGTTGAAATGAACACTATCACCAACTGTGATTGCAACAGCTGTGACTCTTTTTTAGCAGAGCCAGCAATCACACCTGCATTATAATCATGTGCACTTAACTAAAGAAACTAGAGTGCAATGACGCTCATCACCACCGGAACAAACAACACCACAGTGCAATAATCCTAATGGCCACCAGGGGGGCAAAAACCAACCTTAAGCACAGCTTAGAAAAAGAAAGGTTACGTGTGCTTTTTATCAGTCTTGATCCAGCATGGATCATTACAGTACCCTCCCCTTAATGAGGGGCTACTGTACCCTCAAGACCGCACCCCATCAGGGAACCATCAACAGCGGGGACGCCCAGACCCAGAGTTTACCCCAACAGCTACCCACATGTCAGGTTGATGAGAAATGAGCCCGCTGGTATTGGCAACGTATGTTCTGGAGGCAACACACATCTCTGAAGCGCTGACCTGGGGAACGGGTTGTGTATGTGTATGTTTGGTATGAGCTGGTAACACTCCACAACACACTTCCACTGGATGTTTTTTGGTGGCGACCCATACACGCTCGTTCACACACAGGTCCGGACCTGAACGTTTATTGCCACCCGTTCATTTGTCACCACTTGGAGAACTCTTTCTGGGATTGACAACAGAGGCTTCCCCTTGTGTCACCACACTCACACCCCCGCACCACACCAAGGGGTACCCCACCCTCCAACACCTTCCACCACGAGGTCAGCGCCTCCCAGGGTTGGCAAATGGCGAGGGTTGAGACTTGCCCATACTCTCCTGTAGCACATCTGCTGCCCTCACCAGAGAGAAAGGGGTCCGTTGAAGAGAAACGGCAGAGACAGTAGTTCCTAGGCAGCAGCCCTCACACGAGTGCCTGTTGTGAGTTCATTTTCCCCTTCACTACTGAGGCCCGAGGAACTCCCTCTTCTGGTGAAGAAAGGTAGTGAGCCTGATTGTCAAACACCTGGGGCTGATGATGATGATTGGCTGAGTGGAGTTAATGACTGGATATAAGGCTGCCGACGCCCTTCTGGCCTGCGGGTGATTTCTCTGTGGACTTCTAGGAAACCAGTCTGATTCCTGCTCATCTAAAGCTAAGATTTCTGCTTTGCCTTTTTGCATTAGTGTTTTGTTTTCCTTGCTTTTCTGGATTCTGCCATTCCCTGCTGGGGTGAGCTGAATCTCCTTTTGCCTGTTGCTCTGTCTTCAGAATATTCCTGAGTACTGACATAGCTTTTTTGAAGCCTAGCGTCTTCAGGGCCTTTTTTACTGTCAGTTTGTTGGCTTTTATTTTCATAGGGCTTTTCATGGATTGCAGACAGCAGCCTTCCTGTCCTTTCCTATCTAAGCTGGCGTGGACCCCATCTTTGCTCAGTCTATCTTTCTGTCTGTGTTTTGTTCTTTCTTCTTGCTTCACCGTCATTATATGTGGGGGGCTGCCTTTTACTTTGGGGTCTGCTCTGGGGCAGTTTAGATTTCCCTTTCTGTCTTTAGGCTATGTAGTCCTCCGGCTGTGATCGAGGGGCCTAGGGCATCGTAGGAGCCCCCCACGGCTATTGCTAGTTGTGTTGATAGATTCAGGGGTCTGCAATCCGATAGCTGCCAACTTCTCTGGTTTTCTGGACTTAGCTAGCATTTCTATTTTTGCCTCCTACGGTGACTCAATCATAACAGAATCACCCGCCATACCACAGATTCTAGGGTACTCAATAGCAGAAAAGAATTGTAAAAAAAAAAAAAAAAAAAAAAAAGTGTGTATATTTTTTCCTCTATATCTCTGAGACCGTAGGGGGAATTTTTTTTTTTCTCTCAATGGAGATAAAGCAATTGTCTAATCGTGTGGAGCAGCTCGCTGCGGAAGTGCGGGGAATTTCTGCCTACCTTGCTCATTCACATGCTGCTGAACCAAAGATTCCTACACCTGATGTATTTTTTGGGGATCGGTCTAAATTTTTGAATTTCAAAAATAATTGTAAATTATTTTTTGCCTTGAAGCCTAACTCGCCAGGGAGCTCCGCGCAGCAGGTTAAAATTGTCATCTCTTTGCTGCGTGGCGATCCCCGGGATTGGGCGTTTTCTTTGAAACCAGATGATCCTATTCTGACTAATGTGAACGCATTTTTTCAGGCCTTGGGGTTGTTGTATGACGAACCTAATGCCATTGATCAGGCTGAAAAGACCCTGCTGGCATTGAACCAGGGTCGTGATTCTGCAGAATTGTACTGTCAAAAATTCCGAAAGTGGGCAGTACTTACTACCTGGAATGATAATGCCTTGGCTGCTCTCTTTCGGAAGGGGTTGTCTGAAGCCGTAAAAGATACTATGGTGGGATTTCCTGTTCCCTCTGGTCTTGACGATTCTATGTCTTTAGCCATTCAGGTTGATCGGCGTTTACGCGAACGCAGAGCTGCACGAGAGGTGTTGCCACCTGTTGAACAGATGTCTGAACCTATGCAAAGTGATAGAGTTTTTTCCAGAGAGCAGCGTCAGGAGTTCAGAAGGCGTAATAAGTTGTGTTTTTTCTGTGGAGATGCCTCGCATATTATTTCTGTCTGTCCTAAACGCGAGAAACGCTTTGCACACATGTTTTCTGTTGGTGGTGTTCAACCTAAGTTTCTTCTGGCTATTACTCTGATCTGCTCCCTGTCCACATTTTCCGCCAAGGCTTTTGTGGATTCGGGAGCAGCTCTAAACCTAATGGACTTGGATTTTGCTAAACGTTGTGGATTTCCGATGACACCTCTGCAGACGCCTATCCCTTTGAGGGGGATTGATGCTACTCCTTTGGCTAAAAATAAACCTCAGTTTTGGACCCAGGTGGTAATGCGGGTCGCCCCAGACCATCAAGAAAATTGCAGGTTTTTGGTGTTACATAATCTGCATGATACTATTGTTCTGGGGTTTCCCTGGTTACAAATTCATAATCCAGTTTTGGATTGGAAATCTGTGTCTGTGGTGAGTTGGGGTTGTCGGTGTGCCTTTAGTGAGGCTCCGGTGTTTTCCACCTCTCCTCAGTCGCACGATGTTCCTGATTATTTGGCAGACTTTTATGATGTATTTAGTGAGAATGAGTCTGCGTCTCTGCCTCCTCATAGGAGTTATGACTGTGCTATTGAACTGAGCCCGGGGTGTAAATTTCCCAAGGGTCGGCTCTTCAATTTATCTGTACCCGAGCACAAGGCTATGCGATCCTATATTAAGGAGGCGTTGGAGAAGGGTCATATTAGACCATCCTCGTCACCCTTAGGTGCCGTTTTTTTTTTGTAGCCAAAAAGGATGGATCATTAAGACCTTGTATTGATTATCGTGCTCTCAGCAAAATTACTGTTAAATATCAGTATCCGTTACCCCTGATTTCTGATCTATTCTCCAGAGTTAAAGGTGCTTGCTGGTTTACCAAGCTTGACCTCAGGGGGGCGTATAATCTTATTCGCATTAAGCATGGGGATGAATGGAAGACGGCGTTTAATACTCCGGAGGGACATTTTGAGTACCTGGTGATGCCTTTTGGGCTCACTAATGCCCCTTCTGTCTTCCAGTGCTTCATGAACGATATTTTCCGAGATTTTGTCGATAAATTTTTGATTATCTATCTGGATGATATTTTGATCTTCTCCAAGGATTGGGATTCTCATGTGGAACATATTCGGACTGTGTTCCGGATCTTGAGGGAGAATTCCCTGTATGTCAAAGGATCTAAATGCCTTTTTGGAGTACAGAGGATTTCTTTTTTGGGATTTGTTTTGTCCCCGTCAACTATTGAAATGGACCCGGCCAAGGTACAGGCCATTTACGATTGGGTTCAGCCCACTTCTTTGAAGGCCCTCCAGAAGTTTTTGGGTTTTGCTAATTTTTATCGGAAATTTATAGCAAAATTTTCTAGTATTGCCAAGCCATTGACTGATTTGACTAAGAAAGGTGCTGATGTGTTAAATTGGTCTCCGGAGGCTGTTTCTTCCTTTCAGGAGCTGAAGCGAAGATTCACCTCCACCCCGGTTTTGCGGCAACCTGATGTCTCACTTCCGTTCCAGGTAGAGGTGGATGCTTCTGAGATTGGTGCAGGAGCTGTTTTGTCCCAAAAGGATCCTGTAACATCTAAAATGAATCCCTGTGCTTTCTTTTCCCGAAAGTTCTCTCCATCTGAACGTAACTATGATGTGGGGAATCGGGAACTGTTAGCCATGAAATGGGCATTTGAGGAGTGGAGACATTGGTTGGAGGGAGCTAAGCATCAAGTCGTGGTCCTCACTGACCACAAGAATTTGATTTACCTAGAGTCGGCTAAGCGCTTGAACCCTAGACAGGCTAGGTGGGCCTTGTTTTTTACACGTTTTGATTTTGTGGTTTCTTTTCTTCCTGGAACTAAGAATGTCAAGGCTGACGCCCTCTCTAGGAGCTTCTTTGCTGATTCTCCTGTGGTGACCAAGCCTGCTACCATCTTAGGTGAAGGGGTAGTTCTTTCTGCCATCTCGTCCGATTTGAGACGTGCTCTGGAAGAGTTCCAGGAGGACAAACCTGAGTGTTGTCCCAGTGGAAAGTTGTATGTTCCTGACCAGTGGAAGAAGAGAGTGATGTCTGAAGTTCATTGCTCTGCTTTGGCTGGTCATCCAGGTATTTTTGGTACTAGAGATCTGGTGAGTCGGTCTTTTTGGTGGCCCTGCTTGTCTCGTGATGTCAGGAATTTTGTGCAGTCCTGTGGGACGTGCTCCCGGTCTATATCGTGTTCTCGCTCTAGTGGGTTGTTGATGCCTTTGCCTGTCCCCTAGAGGCCATGGACCCATATTTCAATGGATTTCATCTCTGATATGCCTGTCTCTCAAAGGATGACTGTTATTTGGGTGATTTGTGATAGGTTCACTAAGATGGTTCATCTTGTACCACTCCCTAAGTTGCCGTCTTCCTCTGAATTGGTGCCCCTGTTTTTACAACAGGTGGTTCGCTTGCACGGGATTCCTGAGAACATTGTATCTGACAGAGGAGTCCAGTTTGTGACTAGATTTTGGAGAACTTTCTGTTCCAAGCTGGGAATTCAGTTGTCCTTCTCCTCTGCTTTTCACCCTCAGACCAATGGGCAGACAGAGAGAACAAACCAGACCTTGGAGTCATATTTGAGATGTTTTATTTCTGCTGATCAGGATGATTGGGTTTCATTTTTGCCCTTGGCCGAATTTGCTTTAAATAATAGAGCTAGTTCTGCCACTTTGATATCACCTTTTTTTTGTAACTTTGGGTTTCATCCTCGATTTTCTTCAGGGCAGGTGGAGCCCTCTGCCTGCCCAGGGGTTGACACTGTGGTGGAGAGAATGCACCAGATCTGGGACCAAGTGGTGGATAAGTTATCTCTCTCCCAGGAAAAGGCCCAGCGGTTTTCCAACCGACATAGGACCATTGGTCCCCAATTTAAGGTTGGTGATATGGTGTGGTTATCATCAAAAAATATTGCTATGAAGGTGGCTTCTCCTAAGTTTAAGCCTAGATTTATTGGACCTTACAAGATTTTGGAGATTATTAATCCGGTCTCTTTTCGTTTGGCTCTTCCTGTCACATTTAAAATCCATAATGTGTTCCATAAATCTTTGTTGAAGAGGTTTGTTGAACCTGTTGTTCTGGGGGTTGCACCTCCAGACCCTGTATTGGTTGAAGGTAACATGGAATATGAGGTAGAGAAAGTGCTGGATTCCCGTCTGGCTAGACGGAGACTCCAGTATTTGGTTAAGTGGAAGGGTTATGGTCTGGAGGATAATTCCTGGGTCTCTGCCTCTGATATTCATGCCAAAAGATTGGTGCGTGCCTTTCATCGGGCTCACCCTGATCGTCCTGGTGGCGTGGTTGAGGGTTCGGTGACCCCTCCTCAAGGGGGAGGTACTGTTGTGAGTTCATTTTCCCCTTCACTACTGAGGCCCGAGGAACTCCCTCTTCTGGTGAAGAAAGGTAGTGAGCCTGATTGTCAAACACCTGGGGCTGATGATGATGATTGGCTGAGTGGAGTTAATGACTGGATATAAGGCTGCCGATGCCCTTCTGGCCTGCGGGTGATTTCTCTGTGGACTTCTAGGAATCCAGTCTGATTCCTGCTCATCTAAAGCTAAGATTTCTGCTTTGCCTTTTTGCATTAGTGTTTTGTTTTCCTTGCTTTTCTGGATTCTGCCATTCCCTGCTGGGATGAGCTGAATCTCCTTTTGCCTGTTGCTCTGTCTTCAGAATATTCCTGAGTACTGACATAGCTTTTTTGAAGCCTTGAGTCTTCAGGGCCTTTTTTACTGTCAGTTTGTTGGCTCTTATTTTCATAGGGCTTTTCATGGATTGCAGACAGCAGCCTTCCTGTCCTTTCCTATCTAAGCTAGCGTGGACCCCATCTTTGCTCAGTCTATCTTTCTGTCTGTGTTTTGTTCTTTCTTCTTGCTTCACCGTCATTATTTGTGGGGGGCTGCCTTTTACTTTGGGGTCTGCTCTGGGGCAGTTTAGATTTCCCTTTCTGTCTTTAGGCTATGTAGTCCTCCGGCTGTGATCGAGGGGCCTAGGGCATCTTAGGAGCCCCCCACGGCTATTGCTAGTTGTGTTGATAGGTTCAGGGGTCTGCAATCCGATAGCTGCCAACTTCTCTGGTTTTCTGGACTTAGCTAGCATTTCTATTTTTGCCTCCTACGGTGACTCAATCATAACAAGTGCCCCCAGCTGACCACTTCCCTCGCCCACCAATCTATTACCGGGTTGTGTCTCTTCAGCCAAGGGAGGCCCAAAACAATAGGCACTGGCATTCCCTCCTAGACGTAGCATGACAAGGACTCCTAATGATGTCCTATACGCAGATGGATATTCTCTACGACCTTGGTCAAGCTCCCCTGGCTCAGTGGAACACAGTTTATGGCCTGGATGCTTATAGGCTTGGGTTCTGGCTGAGCCTGTTCCTGAACCAAGTCCCCAGAGCCCACCAACAGCCGCAGTTGCCACACCAACCCTCCGCGCAGCCCCCTAATCTCATTAGTAAGTGTCTGAAGCATTTGGGCAAAGGACTGAACTGGGTCCATGGCTCAGCAGAAAAAAGTTACGGGTTGGTGAGAATGTCACGTGGACCCGTCCTGTGTGACGCGACCTGCAGGCCGGTAACTAAAGCAACAAGACGCGGCACGTGATACTCTCCTATGTGACACAACTCACAGTCCGGTAACTAAAACAAGACAAGGGGAAAGGAAAGCAGTTATAACGGTGGGCCCTGCGATAGGGAAAGGGGACGTGGAGACCTCCTGCACTCCCCTGAGTCAGTGTCCCTAATGCTCCTAACGTTTCCTATGCCGGTTCCGCACCGGGCGCCGATCAGGAACCTGTCGCCCTAGCACATCCTACACCTATCCCTTGCTAGGGAGCTGGGTTGCACAGGCACTGGCCCCACTGCTGTACTAATACAAACTAAGGAAAAACACAAACGGGAAACACAACTTAGTTTTACTCTGTTGCAGTTGCTCCTGGCAACAGAGTCCACCACAAGAATGAAGTTCTCCTCCTGAATCGCTACCACCAAGCTCTGTCAGAGCTATAAGGAAATCCCCTTGTCAGAGCTACAAGGAAATCCCCTATGACTCCTTCCACACCAGGGCTAAGACAGTGCTGCAAGGAACGCTCTCCAGCTCCTTCCTCCAACAAGGATGGTTGAAATGAACACTATCACCAACCGTGATTGCAACACCTGTGACTTTAATAGCAGAGCCAGCAATCACACCTGCATTATAATCATGTGCACTTAACTAAAGAAACTAGAGTGCAATGACGCTCACCACCACCGGGGGCAAACTTGAACAAACGACACCACAGTGCAATAATCCTAATGGCCACCAGGGGGGGCAAAAACCAACCTTAAGCACAGCTTAGAAAAAAAAGGTTACCTGTGCTTTTTATCAGTCCTGATCCAGCATGGATCATGACAGCAGGCAGTTTGAGGGAAGACATGGAATGGTCGGGTGTGCAGTGGTCAAAGCTGAAAGACCTCTGTAAAGTCCGTCAGTGTTTTGAGGAATGCACATGGCTGGTAAGCACAGACGACGCTATCATAAGCATGAGCATCCCACTTATGCGTCTGCTCATGCAGAGTTTGACGCACATTAACCCCTTCACCCCGAAGAGTGGTTTGCACGTTCATGACCGGGCGAAATTTTACAATTCTGACCATTGTCCTTTTATGAGGTAATAACTCTGAAAAGCTTCCATGGATCCTGGTGATTCTGACATTGTTTTCTTGTGACATATTGTACTTCATGCTAGTGGTAAAATTTCATTCATATAATTTGCGTTTATTTGTGAAAAAAACGGAAATTTGGCGAAACTTTTGAAAATTTCGCAATTTTCCAACTTTGAATTTTTATGCCCTTAAATCACAGAGATATGGCACACAAAAAACTTAATAAGCAACATTTCCCACATGTTTACTTTACATCAGCACAATTTTGGAACCAAAATTTTTTTTGTTAGGAAGTTATAAGGGTTAAAAGTTAACCAGCGATTTCTCATTTTTGCAACACCATTTTATTTTTACAGACCACATCACATTTGAAGTCACTTTGAGGGGTCTATATGATAGAAAATCCCCAAAAGTGACACCATTCTAAAAACTGCATCCCTCAAGGTGCTCAAAACCACATTCAAGAAGTTTATTAACCCTTCAGGTGCTTCACAAGAATTTTTTGAATGTTTTAAAAAAAATGAACAATTAACTTTTTTTCACAAAAAAAATTACTTCAGGTCCAATTTTATTTTACCAAGGGTAACAGGAGAAATTAGACTGCAAACGTTATTGTGCAATTTGTCCTGAGTACGCTGATACCTGATTTGTGGGGGGAACCACTGTTTCAGCGCATGACAGAGCTCAGAAGGGATGGAGCGCCATTTGACTTTGACTTTTTCAATGCAAAATTGGCTGGAATTCAGATTGGACGCCATGTCACGTTTGGAGAGCCCCTGATGTACCCAAACAGTGGAAACCCCCCACAAGTGACCCCATTTTGGAAACTAGACCCCCCAAGGAACTTATGTAGATATGTGGTGAGAACTTTGAACTCACAAGGGCTTCACAGAAGTTTATAATGTACAGCCGTACAATTAAAAAATCATTTTTTCCACAAAAATGATCTTTTCACCCTCAATTTTTATTTTTCCAAGGGTAACAGGACCCCAAAAGTTATTGTGCGATTTGTCCTGAGTGCGCTGATACCCCATATGTGGGAGTAAACCACTATTTGGGCGCATAGCAGAGCTCGGAAGGGAAGCAGCGCCATTTGACTTTTTTGGCTGGAATTGGGATTGGACGCCATGCCGCGTTTGGAAAGCCAAAACAGTGAAAACCCCCCACAAATGACACCATTTTGGAAACTAGACCCCCTAAGGAACTTATCTAGATTTGTGGTGAGCACTTTGAACCCCCCAGCGCTTCATAGAAGCTTATAACGCCCAGGCATGAAAATAAAAAAATCATATTTTTTCCACAAACAGGATCTTTTAGTCCCCAATTTTTTTATTTTCCCAAGGGTAACAGGAGAAATTGGACCACAAAAGTTGTTGTCCAATTTGTCCTGAGTACCCTGATACCCCAAATGTGGGAGAAAACTACTGTATGGGCACACGTCGGGGCTAGGAAGGGAAGTGGTGACGTTTTGGAATGCAGACTTTGATGGAATGGTCTGCTTGTGTCATGTTGCCTTTGGATTGCCCCTGATGTACCTAAACAATGGAACCCCCCCCACAAGTGACCCCATTTTGGAAACTAGACCACCTAAGGAACTTATCTAGGTGTGTGGTGAGCACTTTGAACCCCACAGTGCTTCACAGAAGTTTATAACGCCCGGGCGTGAAAATAAAAAAATCATATTTTTTCCACAAACATGATCTTTTAGTCCCCAATTTTTTATTTTCCCAAAGGTAACAGGAGAAATTGGACCCCAACAGCTGTTGTCCAGTTTGTCCTGAGCAGCTGATACCCCATATGTGGTAGAAAACTACTGTATGGGCACACATCAGGGCTCGGAAGGGAAGTAGTGATGTTTTGGAATGCAGACTTTGATGGAATGGTTTGCGGGTGTCATGTAACGTTTGGAGAGTGTCGGGATCCCTCAGATATCTCTTTCATCTGAAGGACCGATGTTCTTAGGTGTGAGGCACCATATGTCTCTAATCGATTGCTCCATCGAGAAGAATAACACAGACATAAGCTGTATGATACGACTCGGGATGCCTGCCAAGACGCCTCTGGCTTATCAGATAGGCTTCCGTCTTTTATAGTAAAGAATTTAAACATTTACAGACATGCGCAGTACAAATGATTTCACAACTTGTTTTCTACAAAGAAAGTCACTTAGGCGAAAAAGCAGAGGTATTTGACCTTGGTTCACAAGGGAGATGTCTGAGACATCTCCTCGAAGAACAGATAAGGTTTTAAACAAGAGAATGCAACATAGACAGAACTCAATTTAACTCCTTCAGTTTCTATCATTCCCCCCTTTGACATCTTCATTTTCCACAATCTGGAACACTGGATCCTGCAACAACAGCGGATAGTGGCTCGTTCACCAGGTACTATCCCAGGCCGACGGGTTGCCCAAGGGAGACAGGTCTTCTACCTTCTCCATCCCCCAGATACTGAAGCCACGTCCATCATTGCAAGAGTACGCTCCTTCATGCCAGAAATGAGATGTCAATCTAGGACTCAAAGGAATAATAGTTAAATTCTTGTTGTTTACAGTCAAACTTCCTTATCTATTTCTACATCTTTTCTTGCATACAGAGATACACCAAAAAACAAGTTTCAATAGCACATATATTACGAAGATACAAACAACAATACGTAATAGACTTAGTATAATCCCAGTTATCCAGCCTCCAATACCCTTAAACCAATTAGCTGGATTAAGAAAGGAGAATGTATCTGACCACCAACTATCCTTAGTACGATCATTGTCTTTATCGTACTGATCTCTAAGTTTTTGAACATCCTCTATTTTCAATTTTAACTTTATAATGCTGTTGGGATCTATATAATGACAGCAAGCTGGTCCGATGACTTGACACATACCTCCTTGCACTGCAGTTAAATAATCTAATACTATGGTATGCTGATTAGTGGCTATGATGAGCTGATTTTGGACAGCAACGGTGGTGTTCAATATATCCAATATATCCCATATTTGGTCATCTAAGTAATCTGTAGCCCTGACTAATTTATCCCACATTTGAGTAATCATAGGATAAATAAAAATAGAACTGACAATTTTATTAGCCACACTCATCTGCACTATATGTGGTCTCCCAGAGAGGCGAGGTGTATTGTCAGCAGCTCTTTTGTACAACGTGTGTTTAGGTATGCTCTGAGTATTCAACTGGTCATTCGGAATAACAAAGGTAGCTGGAGTCAAACGACCCAGAGTACAAGCACCTTTTACCCCTACTGGCAACCATTTATATGCATTGTCTCCACATATCCAGTACATGTCACTAGGTAGGTTAATCGAGTTCTATTCCTGGGTACCCAAGCCCCCCCTTTATATGCCAGATATTGAAGGTATGTATTACTTCCTGAAAGATTACCCTGCCACCAAGGGTATCCTACCCATCCCACAATAGGTATTCCAACAGTTGTGTTCCATAACTTCACATTATTTGTGGCATTATTAGCAAGTGTATCAGAACAACTGGTCCAGGCAAATAATTCCTCGGGTGGCATAGGAATAACAAGGAACGGAATACTAGTGGCTGATACTGTTGAATGTGTGCAGATCCAGCAAATGATTTGACCAATCATTCAGTAATTTTTCATGATGTTGTATAAACTTATTATTCAAGGACATTGGAGAATTTAGATTGTCCCACGCAGCTACCATTATTACAGATAATGCAACAAAACCAAACCAAAACATTATGCACTCTTATGCTTTGTTAATTCCTGTGGCTAGTTTGCAATGCGATGCGTGGATCCAGGTTGGTCGTCCTTCCAACTTAACAGAAGTAGGCGTTGTTAGGAGTACTTGGTAAGGTCCTTGATATCGGGGTTCAAGGGTCTTTCTGGAGTGTTTCTTGACATATACGTAATCACCAGGTTGTAGACAGTGAGTTCCTTCCACACTCTCTGGATCTGGAATGGAAGAGAAAACTAGAGAATGCATTTGAGTTAAATGCTTTTGCAACTGGATTACATAACTTGTCAAATTATCCACATTGAGTGTTAAGACCTGTGGGTAGTACAACCCTGTGTTCGGTGGTCTTCCAAACAGTATCTCGAAGGGTGACAGTTTAGTTTTCCCCGTGGGTGTGTACCTTACTGAGAATAATGCTAATGGGAGACACTCTGGCCATGGTTTATGGGTTTGTTCCATGGTTTTCTGTATTTTCAATTTTAGTGTCCCGTTCATTCTCTCTACCTTCCCTGAACTCTGTGGGTGGTAGGGTGTATGAAATGCTTGTTCTACACCTATCATTTGCATTACATTTTGCATTACCTCAGCAGTAAAGTGTGTACCTCTGTCTGATTCAATTGTTTCAGGGACACCGAATCGTGGTACTAGTTCCATCACCAGTTTCTTTGCAGTGGCTCGAGCTGTAGCCGTTTTCACCGGGTAGGCCTCTGGCCATCCAGAGAAGAGATCTACACATACTAGGATATTTGCATACACTCCTACCTTGGTAGCTGTATGTCGTCAATCTGCCGTCTCTGAAACGGGTAGAGAGGCCTAGGTGTCGCTTTCTTAGGGACTGTTACTGTTTTACCTGGGTTGTGCTGTGCACAGATGAGGCATGATTGTACAAGTTTCCCGGCTGCGCAACTGAAGCCAGGAGCGATCCAGAAGGCATCTACCATGGCACACATGTGACTTTTTGAGGTGTGATTGGGGCCATGTGCTGCTTGCGCCATGATTGGGAACAGGGACTTTGGTGGGCACATTTTATCCTTATTCTCCCATACTCCATTTGAGTTCAGCTCAGCTCCCAGTCTCCCCCGGTGTACCTTCTCTGTTTGGGCAGCCTTTTGCTGGAGGGATTTCAGGACATCTAGACCCAATGTGGCTGGAATACGCTGACTCCCCGCCACCGTCCACTGCTCTCTCTAGGCCGCCTTGTGCTATTTTAGCAGCCTCGTTCGCCCTTCTATTGCCCTCTACCTCCACGGAGTCACCTTTGTGTGTGCTTTTACCTTGACAATGCCAACCTGGACTGGTAACATCAATGCCTCCATCAATTGTTTCACCAGCTCTGCATTTTTAATGGGCTTCGAATCTGTGAAAATATTAGCGACTTTACCTGCAGCGGCTCTACACGCCTCAGTGAGTGCCTTCAATTCTGCCTCCTGCGCCGACATGTGAGGAGAGAGTGGTTCCGCTCGGATTACCTCATGTGAGGATACTACTGCATATCCAGTGTAGAATCGTCCATCCTGGTGGTATCTGGGGCCATCTACAAAAAAGAAACTCAAAGTCTGCATTAGGAACAGGTTTTTCATGAATGTGTGCAAACCCAACTGTCTCCTGACTCATCAGTTCTATGCAGACATGTTCATGCGTCATGTCAAAGTATCCTTCCTCACTTGCCAATACGGTCACCAATTCCCCCTTTTCTGAATCCACAGGCAGGAGGGTGGCTGGATTCAGAACGTTACATCTTTTGAGGAGTGACATACTCAGGAATTAGTAGAGCACACTCAAGTCGGAGCTGTCTGGCCATAGACAGATGTTTTGGTTGAACTTGTAGGAGTATGGCATGGATGTCATGTGGGGAATAGATTGTCAAAAGAAACGTCAGTGTCATCTCACATGCCTTCCCTATTACGTCTCCACTTTTTTCCTTGTGCTCCAGCATACATGACAGGTCGTTTTATTGTCCTTGTTTGCTCAATTTCTTTAGCTACCTTAAGGAGGTCTTTCGGATCTACATGTCTCCATTCAGGTCTGGCTGTCTGTACTGCGTCTCGTAAGTCTTTGTTCATACCGTCAATGAATGCATTCACCAGTATTCTAACATCAAGTGGGTTTATGCAAATGTACCCCATGTCTGCCCATTTCAGCTGTAACCGTCCAAGGTATATCTCTACTCTCTCTCCTCTTTGCTGTGTCACATTAGTCAGGAGTACAGACTGCTCTGATTGTTCCACTGCAGCCCATTGTCTTAGTGACTCACAGTACGTCTCCCCAGATCGTGCAGATTTATCATCCATGCCCCAAGCCTGATTCTTTGTCACATCTGTGTGTCTTAATTATATGATCTAGTGCGTCACCTGCCTTTAAACTCACCAACCTCTCTAGGTCTGCCCAGGTACACTTATATGTCTGCTGTACTTCCTTTATGTGTCTGTAAAACGGGAATGGTTGGTCTTCAGGGGCAGGCAGCTGCTTCAGCAAAGCTAGCTGGTCAGAGGGGCTCCAGGGATAATACACCTGTATCTTTCTTATTCTAGTCACACTTCTAGGTCCTGATGGGGTTGGCCGTCTGATGTCTACTGTCAGCTTACTCCTCAAGGGCCAATGTCCCCACTACCCACTATCCACACTATTATGTCAGCTTCTTATGATCTTGTCTGGATAGGATTTAGTGCAATTCTCTTAGGTCAGTAGCACAGGTCACACAAGTAGCTATTCAGTCTGGATTTGTCTGAGTCTGACCACAGTGTTTACAAGTCCATCTGTTTTGTCTGGGTCTCTGGTTACACTTTGTCAATCAAACATTCATAATACACCTTCCATACTGCTGCACATTCTCAAGCATCATTTATTCACTTGCTATTTTCTTCCCTTGTCTGTGCCTTTTTGTACATCCAAACATTCACACTCTGGTATTTTTGCCTTTTTCAATATTTGTCCCACTTGTTTTACTGCTTCCTTCCTTCTCTGTCTCTTGTAATTTGACACAATTTGCTATACAAATCAATCACACAACTAGAAGCAGGTTCAAACACATTAATGACCAAGCAATCACTTACAATTCCCTTCTAAATTAGGCACCATATCTTACTTTTAACTTCCAATCTTCAATTAAGTACTGTTGCTTTAAAATGCACAAATCTTTCAGCGCGTACCTTACGGATAGAATTACAGAGAATTTTGAGCACAGCTCACACTCAGCAGAGATAAGAGCGAAGGGAGAAGAAACTGCGCAGCTCCATCCTTCCCCCCTCCCATCAGAATGCAGCGTCGTCCTTCACAGAATTCTGTAGTTCTTTAGACTTATCAAAATCAATTTCTACAAAGAAACTCAAAATCACGGGATTTCACTGTAAGGGCAGATAACTGTATAATGAGATTAACCATGCCTTGCCCTTTTTCTGGCCAAATGCATTCAGGAAACTTTACAATGTAATGCCACATATAACACGAACTATATCATTACTCAATTCATTCAGTCTCAGATGTAGATTTGAAATATCTATAACGCATCTGTCCGGGATTCCACCACAACTAGAAAGGTCACAAATCTCTTGACACAAAAACGATGTGTGATGATTCATTCATACGTGCTCATTCACTGATTTTTTTTTTTTTTTTTATACTCAATTACTCATCTCTCATCTTATTCAGAGGTTCTCATAGACATATATACAAGGATTCACACAGCCTGCCTATCTTGCACTTTGGATTTGATTAATACTTTTTCCAGGTTCTTTGCTGCACTACTTCCATATCTATCCTCAATTATATCACATAACCGATTTCCTTCTTCAGGTGTCTTTCCCTGACTGTTCCCCATTTTATCTTTTATTCTTATCCTGTTTCTCTTGTTGTCTTCCTGTTAGTCCCCTGCCTTAGGTGGTGTATTGGGTAAGCTCAAGACTAGGCTCTACTATACCTCGTTACCTTCTTCCTAAGGTGCTAACAGGCTAAATGGAGTGTCTGTTCCTCGGTGTACTACGTGTTTCGTGTACTTATATGCTATGTAGCATCCGAACAGAAATACTCCCACAACACACAGGATTGTAAACAAAGTGTCCATCTATCGGGGTTCTTCAGTCATATCCTGTCACAGGCTCATTTCACGGTCCTGTGCTCATTCGGTCACACTCTTATCTGTCACAAGGTTTATTCGTAAAGGGTGTTGATTTAAGCTTAGGCGGTGACCTCCCCGAAAGGACGCTGTCACATGACCCAGTTAGGCAATATCACCACTCTTTGAACGAATACCTACTGTGCAGCTTATTTGTCTACTTTTCACAGTCCTTCAAATCAAGGCAGTCACTCAACAACCTCCTCTATTTCTAGTGCGGAATCGTCTATTGTGAAAAACTTGTCCGTCCGGGCTGCGCAGTATGAACTGTTCACCCAGCCTTATATTCCGTAATGTCAGACCTCTCCCATTTTGATTTGCATCAGCTCTTTTTCTAAAAATAGCTGTGCACAGACAGAACCTACAGTAACCTCTCATTCGAGCAGAAATTACATATGCGTGTCACACCCGATTTCCTCAGAGTTCTTATATGGACCTGATTTTACGGCCCCCTCCTCTACTAGATTCCCCTTTTATATGGACCTTAGTTATAATGATAGATTATGAAGAGCAGAGAAGAGAAAAATTGATCTCTTACCTGGCCAGGTGTTTAGGTCTGCTGTTCACAATTTCATCAGTAACTGGAGTGGTCTGTAGATCGGGTAGTCTTGGAGAGGTGCCTATATCAGGTCCCTGTTTCGGGCGCCAGGAAACTGTCGGGATCCCTCAGATATCTCTTTCATCTGAAGGACCGATGTTCTTAGGTGTGAGGCACCATATGTCTCTAATTGATTGCTCCATCGAGAAGAATAACACAGACATAAGCTGTATGATACGACTCGGGATGCCTGCCAAGACGCCTCTGGCTTATCAGTTAGGCTTCCGTCTTTTATAGTAAAGAATTTAAACATTTACAGACATGCGCAGTACAAATTATTTCACAACTTGTTTTCTACAAAGAAAGTCACTTAGGCGAAAAAGCAGAGGTATTTGACCTTGGTTCACAAGGGAGATGTCTGAGACATCTCCTCGAAGAACAGATAAGGTTTTAAACAAGAGAATGCAACATAGACAGAACTCAATTTAACTCCTTCAGTTCCTATCAAGAGCCTCTGATGTGCCTAAACTGTTGAAACTCCTCACAAGTGACCCCATTTTGGAAACTAGACCCCCCCACGGAACTTATCTAGATGTGTGGTGAGCACTTTGAACCCCCAAGTGCTTCAGAGAAGTTCATAACGTCCGGGCGTGAAAATAAAAAAATCATATTTTTTTCCACAAAAATGATATTTTTGCCCTCAATTTTTTATTTTTCTAAGGGTAACAGGAGAAATTGGACCCCAAAAGTTGTTTTGCAATTTGTCCTAAGTAGGCTGATGCCCCATATGTGGGTGTAAACCACTGTTTGGGCGCATGGCAGAGGTTGGAAGGGAAGGAGCACCATTTGACTTTTTCAACGCAGAATTGGCTGGAATTGAGATCAGACGCCATGTTCTGTTTGGAGAGCACCTGATGTGCCCAAACAGTGGAAACTCCCCAATTCTAACTCCAACCCTAACCCCAACACAGCCCTAGCCCTAGCCCTAACCCTAGCCCTAACCCTAACGAGAAAATGGAAATAAATACATTTTTTTTTTTAATTTTATTATTTTTCCCTAACTAAGGGGGTGATAACGGGGGGGTTTGATTTACTATTTATGGCAGGTTTTTATTTTTGGCAGCTGTCGCACGAGACTCTTTTTATTGTAAAAATAGTTTTTGCATCTCCACATTTTGAGACCTATAATTTTTCCGTATTTTGACCCACAGAGTCATGTGATGTCTTATTTATTGCGGGACGAGTTGACGCTTTTATTGGTATCAAGTTCTGGCACGTGACATTTTTTGATAGCTTTTTATTCCAATTTTTGGGACGCAGAATGAACAAAAACCAGCATTTCAAGAATTTCTTTGGAGGATGCGTTTACACCGTTCCGCGTGCAGAAAAATTGATAAGGCGGTTTTATTCTTCAGGTCAGTATGGTTACAGCGATACCTCATTTATGTCTTTTTTTATGTTTTGGCGCTTTTATGCAATGAAAAATATTTTATATAAAAAATAATTATTTTTGCATCGCTTTATTCTGCGAGCTATAACTTTTTAATTTTTTCACTGATGATGCTGTATGGCAGCTCGTTTTTTGCGGGACAAGATGACGTACCATGGATATTTATATGCGTCTTTTTGATCGCGCGTTATTGCACTTTTTGTTAGGCGGTATGATAATAAATCATTATTTTTTGTTTTGTTTTTTATTTTTATTTTTTAAGGGGTTCGCTAAAGGTGTTTACTAATGGGACAGTTTTATAGGGCGGGTCGTTACGGACGCGGCAATACCAAATATGTGTACTTTGATTTTTCTTTTCATTTCCAAAAAATTAATTTATTAGGGTATTTTTTTTTTAAATTTGTTTAGCGATTTTTTTAAAATTATTTTTAGGCATAGACGCAGACTTCCTCATACCTGCGCTTTGCAGGAACTGAGGAAGCCAGCTCCCTGCATGCCCCCGAAGGTCCCCGTTTCCATCTTGGATTCGGCGACATGCAGGGATGGAGCCCCCCACAGCAGCGCTGCACATTGCGCTGCTGTGGGGGGATCAGGGAAGCATGGAGTGAGCCCCCTCTCTGCCGATGCTTCCCTTTAACCCCCGTTACACCGCGATCGTGTTTGATCGCGGTGTGCAAGGGTTAACGTGTCGGGGGTGGTCCGTGACCGCCCCTGGCACATTGTGCTGGGTGTCAGCTGTGATAATCAGCTGACACCCGGCCGCGATCAGCTGCACTCCCCCCATCATCGCAGCTGATTGCGCTAGACGTACTATCCCGTCCATGGGCATAGGGGCCCGGGACCCATGGACGGGATAGTACGTCTGATGTCAGAAAGGGGTTAAGAATTAGGCATCTGCAGCGGAGGAGGAGGAGGGAAGTCTTGATGACAGTCAGCCATTGTTTGGTCAGGGAACTTTCCTTGATGAGGTGCAGGAAGAAGAGGAAGAGGAGGAGGAGGAGGATGAGGGGGATGATTATTTTGGGCAGGAGGATGCTTCTCAGGGGGCTAGAGAAAATGTTGGCGTTCCAAGGTCAGGTACAGTGTTTGTGCTTGACTGTAGGGATGTGGATTTGCCAGAAAGTGCTCCTCCGCCCAGCAGTGGCAGTGCAGCATTGACACCTGGAACACTGGCCCACATGTGAGATTATGCCTTGCGGATCCTAAAAGGGACCCCCGCATTGCCAAAATGATGAGGGATGACGACTACTGGCTGGCCAGCATCCTCAATCCACGCTACAAAAGCAAATTACACAGCATCATGCCACAGGAGAACCTAGAGATAATATTGGCTAACAAACAAGCAACTCTGGTAAACCATTGGTTTGAGGCTTTCCCAGCACACTGCAGCAGTGCTGGTTCTCCCACGAGCCGTAGTGGGCACAATGGTAAAGGTGTTCATGATGCACACAGCCGAAATGGCGTTGGAGACAGGGGTTTAATAACCATGTTGTGGAATGATTTCTCAAGTACCGCTCACATGACTGCTAATACTGCATCGATTAAAAGTGACAGGAGGCAGCAGTTGTAAACTATGGTTACAAACTACTTCTCCCATATCGATGTTCTCCCTCACAGGTCATTCCCCTTTGACTATTGGGCCTCTAAACTGGACACCTGGCCTGAATTGGCACAATATGCCTTACAGGAGCTCGCTTGCCCTGCTGCTAGTGTGTTATCTGAAAGAGTCTTCAGTGCTGCTGGATCAATTCTGACAGAAAAAGGGACACGTCTGTCGACCCAAAATGTTGATGATCTAACCTTCATTAAATTGAACCATGCATGGGTTTCAAAGGATTTTGTCCCACCTTCCCCTGATTACACATAGGTTGCCAGAAAACTGCCTCGCTTTTGTCCTCCTCTGCCTCGGACTTGCCCAATTCCACCCTTTGCAGCAGCTGAATGTCCTGCCAACACAATAAACATGTGCCATTTTTTAAACCTCCCTAAGTGGGCTTCCCACCCACCCCCCAATGGCTGGGATCAACACCTGGCGCACCCGGGCAAGTGCCGTTGCTCTGAACAGGTGGATGGGCCCTCTGATGGCCAACGGCACTGGCACAGGGCCCCTCATAGTACAATAGAGTGTCTCTGACGGTGGAGGGGCCCACTCGCCGTCAGACACACCAGCATACTATGAGGGGCCCTGTGCCAGTACCGTTGACCACGAGTGAGCCCCCTCTGCTTGGTCATGGCCACAGCACTTGCAACTTTCAATACTTACCTCTCCCTGCTCCACCGCTGTGTAGTCTAGGCAGATAAATCCTTCACAGGGACGGCCACTAGAAATTTTGTGTATTGATCGATGATGGTTAAGATGTAGCTATGGCCTGTCCTGCTGGCCTCTACCTTCAGATGATCAATGGCTACCATTTGTAATGGACGTCAACTTACAAGCTGATGCAGTGGTGCTTTATGATCACCTTTCACAGTTGTGATAGTCACAGATGTGTGACATCCCTGCCACCATTTTTCAATGTCTTCTCTCATGCCAATCCAATAGAATCGCCTACGGCCTGTGGCTTCTGTCTTTTGCACTCTAAAATGACCAGACACATCATGATAGGCTGTGAGGACCATGTCTACATCTCTCCCTTTGATCACAATTTGATGTAGACGAGTAACGGTGATGTGATCCACGCTACTGCAACAAAGCAATCCTTTCTTCACAAAGAACCATTTTCGTTGTCTCCACAGACACAGTAATTGAGGGCCTGCATCGCCTCTGCAACATCTACCAGGAGGTTTTCCCGCGATGAGTAATTCCCAAATCTCTGCTAACACTCGACTTTCCATCTGTACTAGTATCCATGTAGTTTACAGTAGCAGAAATTCTGGACTGGCTTACTGAGATTGAAAGATGTACGAAGATTTAAAAGTACTACAACACTGTATACTGTTGTACGCTTCGACTATTTTTCCCTTTTTCTACTTTTTAAATTCTGGTGTTATACATAGTGAGCCTGTGAGTGTCTGTGTCTGACTACGGAAGTATATACGGAAATTTACAATTGCCCCTAGACTGGATACACCTGGTATGTGCTGATACAGTACCTTTGTTCAAAATTTAGTGTTACGGTATCATCCATAGTGAGTGAGCGTGTGTGGTCTATGCCTTCTATATATACGGTGAATCGGAGATACCAATTTTTACCCTATACTCGATACAGCTTGTATCTTGTTATACAGTACCTTTGTTCAACATTTAGTATTACGGTCAAATCCATACTGAGTAAGCGTCTGAGAGTGACTATGGGACTATGTATACAGAGATTTCAATTGTACCCTATAATATATATACTTGCTATCTTGTTATCCAGTACCTTTTTTACAACATTTTGTTTTATGGTCAAACCCAGACTGAGTGAGCGTCTGAGGGTGACTCCGGAAATATATACCGATATTTCAAATTTGGTCAACACTGTATACAGCTGTACGCTTCTGATACAGTAACCTTTTTAGCTATTTAGATTCTGCTGTAATCCATAATGAGCCTATGAATGTCTGTCTGTTACTCCGGCAATATATTAGGAGCTTTAATATTACCCCAACACTGTATACATCTGTACGCTTGTGTTACATTACCCATTTACAGTTTTTCATATTCTTGTGTAATCCATACTGGAGAACGTTTGTGTCTGCCTCCTGAAATGTATACGGAGATGCAGAATGTTTACACTATACTATATATACCTTGTATCTGGTGATACTATACCCTTTTTCAACTTTTTAATTTAAATCCATACTGAGCCTGTGAGCGTCTGTGTTTGACTCATGAAATATATATGGAGATTTACTGTTATCCATAGACTGTATAGAGCTGTACGCTTCTGATACAGTACCATATATCTGCTGGTATTTTGGGTCCTTTTTCCAAAACATGAGAAAGTATGGTGGAAGAGGATGCGGACGTGGGCGTGGGGGGCCACCTGGTACTGATGGTGGTGGTGCTGCATCTGCTGGTAGTGCCAAAAACACAATAGCAGCTAATGCAGGAGGTGTTGAGCCTGCATCATGGTGTAGCTCTGGAAGGCCTGTAAGGCTCCATTTTCTGTGAGTAGGTAGACTGCTTTTAAAGCCGGAGCATCAGGAACTGTTTTTGTCTTACATTGCTAAAACAGCCTCCAGCTCTATTGTCTCCTCTTCTGAAGTTTAAAAAAATGCAAGCACTGAATCGTAAGTGCAGGCTTCTGGTCAGGAGCAACCCCTTTCCTTGTGTCCTTCACCCACACCAAAAGTGAAGGATGTGGCAGCACACACTTCAGATTATTCCATGGAGCTCATTTCACATACCATGCCTGGGTTAATTAAAAATTGGGCTCATCGTATACTGGAGCATTCCAAATGGGGCAGATCAGACACTGGAGCAGCATCTATGGGGCACATTATACACTGGAGCATTAGAAATGGGGCCCATTATATATGGAGCATTATTTGGGCCCATAACACACTGGAGCATCGTCCATGGGGACCATCATATACTGTAGCATTATGTGGAGCTCATCATATACCTATTTTTTCTGTGCCGTATCGGAGCATCATGAGTTGTGGTATGTTAAAAGGGCGCACTGACACTATTTGGCCCAGGACACACAAAAACCTGGCGCCAGCCCTACCCCCCAACAACTTTAGCCAAATAAGTCCCAGTTTTCAATGCGTAACTAGTATTATGAAGTAAATTAAGGTTGACAAGCTTCAGTTATAAGAATTGATGTTTTTGGCATTGAAATGGGCACTGTAGGTGTATTCACTGTCTTCCGCTCCCTGCCGACTTTGCTTCCCCATTGACTTGCATTGGGTTTCGTGTTTGTCGGACCCTGACTTTTCCCTTTAGTCGGCCGATTTCGTTCGACCCGACTTTTGCGAAAGTCGGGTTTCATGAAACCCGACAAGACCCTAAAATAGGCAAAGTCGCTTATCTCTACCCTTATCCCATGTACACTTCGAACACCAAGCCTAATCCTCCTTCCACCACAACCCCACTTTTTCCCACTTATGTTGTAAGTAGCCTTCCCCTCTTATACACTACTGTTTCACCTTAGGCCCATAGTCAGTCACCTGTCACTAAATAAACAATCAATACTTATTTAATTAGTGTGCTTGAACAACAGTATGATGCCTAACGATTTTTAAGGGGAAATATAGCCTTCTGGTTTGCCACTGAAACACAGTTTTAGCACAAAAGATTTGGAGTAGCTAACTAGGCCTCATGGCTGCATCATAATGATTTTTACATAGAAATCTGTCTTTCTGATTTGCCACTGAAACAGTTTTAGCACAAATGATTTGTGGTAGCTAATTGTGCCTAGTGTCTGCACCACTATATTTGGCTTAACAATTTTTATGTGGAAATCTGGCCTTCTGATCACAGTGAATCACAGTGTTAGCACAAGCAATTTGGAGTATCTAATGGGGCTTCCAGAGACTGCCACACAGTTTTTGCACAATCTACTTCGATGCTGGAAGATCGGGATAAGTTCACTTCCAGCACCAGCACTAGCGCAGGAGGGACCTCTCTGCATTGTGACACTGAGCAAATGGTGCCACAAAACAAAATGTCCGCTTTTTATATGGCCAGATACATGTGACTTTGGCAACCAATCACAGAACACCTTGTGTCATGACGTTGTGGATGGTTTCTGCATTCTGATTGGTTGCCGGAATCAACGCACATAAAGTTAAGGGAAAAAAAATAGCGTACGCTGCTGCTGCAATCTCATGTTCCTTTGACCTAGACACACCCCCTTCCCTCTTCAAACATGTCCCCTTATTCCCCTGCTCATCATTCAGCAGCACTATCATAGCCAAAGTAATAACAAAATCATTATTGGAAACGCAATGATTTATCGAACTGTGACCGACTTTTGCCTCCTTTGAGTACAAATGCTCATGAAAGCCAACACGAATCCATATGTGTTACATTCGTGCTGAATTTGAGATTGGCGAACATTTTCCAAACACGTTTGCTCATCTCTAGCAATGATTAGTAAAGTATAAAATTAGAAAATCCTTCCATTCTTGAGAATGGAGAGGATTTTTATTAAGATGTGAAATCGCAAAACCACTTGATGACTTGAGAATTATCCTTTAAACTCTTAAACGGCTGAAAGTAATGCGAGCGATATATGAATTTATAGTGGTGCCCTTGTCCACAAACCATTTTCTTTAAGGAAAACAAGACAAGTAAGGCTAGTTTCACACTAGCGTTACCGGGCGCAGCGCATGGCCACCACTAAGCTCCACCCCTGGCCGCACCCCCTCCGGTCAGCTCCTCCACAACCAGCGTACCCATCGCTAAATATAGGGTACGCTGATCGCATGCAGCGTCATGCGATCAGAGGAGGAGCTGACCGGAGAGGGCGTGGCCAGGGCGGAGCTTAGCGGCAGACGTGCGCTGCACCTGGTAACGCTAGTGTGAAACTAGCCTAACACTGTATTTTTTGCCTTTTGCAAATGTTAATCAAAAATATATAAAACGGCAAAATGTGGCAGTCTAAAATTTTAGAATTTGCTTGGAAGGCATAATAGTGTTGTTTCATTTGTGCATTTTTTAAACTGACAAAACCATCTGTTTTACATCTTAAAGCATAGCCACCAATGTCTGCCATCTGACCTTGCTAGAATTAATAAAGTGAAGCGTGCTATTAGTATAGTTAGCTATGCAAACACATACCAGGTTCGCAACAAGAATATTAATTTGTATGGTAACAGTATGAGCACACGGATTCCCTCTGCAGATTCCCACTGGCCGCGTTGGGAAATCCCCCCAGTGCTGAGGACTATGAGATGTGTGCATTGTTGCGTCTTCCAAATGATAATACCATGTACACATCCTACATGTTAAATACGTCTCAAAAGGCCAAGCGTGCAGCTGCTGCCTAATGGAAGAAAGCAGGCAGCTTGAAGAAGAAATGGATACAAGGGAAGTCATCATGGACAGCATACTATATTCAGAGCAGAAACCGCATTAGAGACTATCAAGGGATTGTGCTCTGAGCCCACACTACACTTCTCTTGTACATGGTGCAACGTCTCTGGCAGCTGCTGATGATAATGTGTTTGCGGTGTACAATATTATCGTATTTTCAAGCGATTATTAACCCATACAAAGTCTGTGGTCTTGTATTAAAAAGAATATGACCAGTAGGAGTTTGTATGCAGCGGTTTGGAAGCCGCTTACATTCATTTTTTTTTTCTCAGAAATAAAGACAAATTCCTGTGATAAAGTGATTTGAAATGATTCATAAGATTCATACTGGGCAAAAATAAAAAATACAGGTTAGTTAGTCTTTCACAATAATCAGGACACTTTTAAGCCCTACCATGGAATCAATTTAAAGTACTTACATCACATTTTTTATCCTCTTTATATATTGCAGCCATCATATTATATAGCACTGAGTACTTACAATTGCTCATTTTGCCTTTCTACCCAGAAAATTCTTCTCTTTTCTCTGTTCTATGTAGAAACAGGAAGTCTCTGTTCTCTGCTGCTCCCTCGTCCTCCTGCCAGGGAATTTTGCAGTAACTTATGACTCATGCAGAAAAAATTGACCTCCTGTTTCTGCATAGATCACAGAAGGATTCAGCTAGTCAGTTATTAATCACATGATGTCATAGACCCTTATGGAAAAGAGAAGAATTAACTGGGTGGAAAGGCAAAATGAGCAATTGTAAGTATGCAGTGCCTTATAATATGATGGTTTTAATGTATTGAAATGATTAAAAACTTTGATAGGAGGGCTCCTTTAATTAAACCAAGCAGAAATCTTGAAGAGAATCTGTCGCGAGGTTTATGCTTCCCAAACCGAGGGCAGTCAGTGAGTGCAGTTGTGATCAAACTGAGAACAATCGTCTATAAGGAGTTGAGCAGAGATTGGCACCTATTAGTACGTGAGGGTCTTGGTTGCCACAGAGGAGGGTGACTATCTGGCTTCTTCAAAGAGGAGACGTGTCAGCACTTGAGAGTGGGGGAAAGAAGAACCTCATCCTGAGGGACCTAGCAAGAAGTGTGATTCTACAATTAGAGTGTGCCTTAGAGTCAGCTGAGGCCAGCTGTGAGAGAGAACATGTGACTCAGGCCATATGGGGATTACTGCCAATTAAATGCCAGAGATGTCCTTGCAGAAGTGAAACTGAAGGGGCAATCAATCATGATCAGGGGTGGATTAAGGGTAGCCAGGGCCCGGGGCAGTTCAGACTCTGTGGGCCCCCCTCGTCACGTGACGGGGGTCACGAATCGTAGAGCCACACTCTACATAGAGAACAATGGGGCCTCCAGCACCGACCTCCACCCGCAGAGCCGCACTCCACATAGAGAATAATGGGGCCTCCAGCACCGACCTCCACCCGCAGAGCCGCACTCCACATAGAGAATAATGGAGCCTCCAGATCCGACCTCCACATCGAGAATAATGGAGCCTCCAGCACCTACCTCCACCCGCAGAGCCACACTCCACATAGAGAATAATGGGGCCTCCAGCACTGACCTCCACCCGCAGAGCCCCACTCCACACAGAGAATAATGGAGCCTCCAGCACCGACCTCCACCCGCACTCCACATAGAGAATAATGCAGCCTCCAGCACCTACCTCCACCCGCAGAGCCACACTCCACATAGAGAATAATGGGGCCTCCAGCACTGACCTCCACCCGCAGAGCCGCACTCCACACAGAGAATAATGGAGCCTCCAGCACCGACCTCCACCCGCACTCCACATAGAGAATAATGGAGCCTCCAGCACCTACCTCCACCCGCAGAGCCGCACCCAACATAGAGAATAATGGAGCCTCCAGCACCGACCTCCACCCGCAGAGCCACACTCCACATAGAGAATAATGCGGCCTCCAGCACCGACCTCCACCCGCAGAACCCCACTCCACATAGAGAATAATGGAGCCTCCAGCACCGACCTCCACCCGCAGAGCCGCACTCCACATAGAGAATAATGGGGCCTCCAGCACCGACCTCCACCCGCAGAGCCGCACTCCACATAGAGAATAATGGGGCCTCCAGCACCGACCTCCATCCGCAGAGCCGCACTCCACATAGAGAATAATGGAGCCTCCAGCACCGACCTCCACCCGCAGAGCCGCACTCCACATACAGAATAATGGGGCCTCCAGCACCGACCTCCACCCGCAGAGCCGCACTCCACATAGAGAATAATTGGGCCTCCAGCACCAACCTCCACCCGCAGAGCCGCACTCCACATACATGGCTGCTCTCAGTGCTCTGTGCTGTGCGCACAGGACCTGTGATGAGGTCACAGGAGGGGAGGAGACAGGGGTCACATGATCGGGGCCCTGACACCTTACCTCCTGTGATCTCATCACAAGCCTTTGCACGCTACCAGCAGCATCAGCGTTCAGGCTACTTGTAGATGCTGCTGGTAGCAGAGCACATAATGCCGCCCCCACGGTCACTCACTTTTAGGTGGGGAGAAGATGGAGTGCCATTGCAGCAGCCAGCAGGAATGTGGTGGGGGCCCCCTTAGAAGCTCTTGTGGTGGGGGCCCCGGGGCTGAAGCCCCGCCTGCCCTGCCTATAATCCGGCCCTGCGCGGTGGCGGATTATAATGGGGCAATTTACTGGCCTGGGCTGTGGGCCCCTTAACCCCACTGGGCCCGGGGCAACTGCCCAAATTGACCTCATTATAATCCGCCACTGATCATGATGGTCTATAATCTGAGGTGAAAGTCCAACAGTGAATGAGTGGTGATGGAGTGTGATCTAGTGAGAGAGAACCCATCGAAAAAACTGTGTAAATTGAATGCCCTTTACAAATAAATGGTGGCAATGATACCATCTCTTGTGTTAATTGTCCCTGTGAGTAATGTGCCACTACAGCCAGAAACTGTGTCTAAGGCCGGTTTCACATTAGCGCTTTTTAAGCGCACGCACGGCCGGGGGTAGCTCCACCCCCGAGCCGGCTCTCGGCCCGGCGTGCCCGCCCCTTGCTTGTAGCACCGCCTCCTAGCGGACAGCGGCGCCTGCGATCGGCGCACCCTATCTTTAGCATAGGGTGCGCAGATCGTGCGCAGGCCGTGCGCTAGTTGCGCTTTGACCTGCGCTGTGCACTTTTGACGGTGCGCCGTGCGCGCCAAAATCCGAAAAGTTGGATTTTGGCGCGCACGGCGCACCATCAAAAGTGCGCAGCGCAGGTCAAAGCGCAACTAGCGCACGGCCTGCGCATGATCTGCGCACCCTATGCTAAAGATAGGGTGCGCCGATCGCAGGCGCCGCTGTCCGCTAGGAGGCGGCGCTACAAGCAAGGGGCGGGCACGCCGGGCCGAGAGCCGGCTCGGGGGCGGAGCTACCCCCGGCCGTGCGTGCGCTTAAAAAGCGCTAATGTGAAACCGGCCTTATGTACTCTTTCTATACCTCCCTTATGTGGGGAACCATTCCTTTCTGGGCTGCACATTCTGGAATCTTTAAAGAGGCAAACGACACTAACCTGTGTGTGGGAGGTGCTTTTGTGCTGAGCTGTACTAGTACAGCGGCATGATCACGCGGCCTCACACTGAGCACCGCGACGATCGCATGCGGGTGTCAGCTGTATGTGACAGCTGACACCCCTCAGCAACGTCTGCGATCAGTGATAGCATCGATCTTGGGCAATTAACCCTCTGATGCCACTGTCAGTAGTGACAGTGGCATAGAGAAGCATCATGCAGGGAGGGGGCTCCCTGCGCGCTTCCATCAGCACATTGCGATGCAATATCCTGATGATCTCCATGGAGACCCCCAGCACCAAGATGGCCGTGGGATCCTTCGGGATCCTGCAGGTAAGGTGGGTTGTGAGTGCTTGCTTAGAGCAGGTGCTGGCATGCCTCCTTCCCTGCCTGTCAGATCCTGATCTGATATTCTGCAGTGCAGAACATCAGATCAGCGATCTGATGTTCTATAGTAATGTCCCATGCTGGGACAATGTAAAAAAAGTTTAAAAAAAAAAAATTAAAAAGTTTTAAAAAAATCCCTAAATAAAGAAAAAACTGCTTCCAATAAATACATTTATTTATGTAAATAAAAAAAAACAATAACAGTACACATTTAGCATTGCCAAGTCTGTAACGACCCGCTCTATAAAACTGTTCCACAAGTTAACCCCTTCAGTGAACACCGTAAAAAAATAAAAAACGAAAAAGTGCAATAAAATGCGATCAAAAAGACAGATGTGAATAAAAATGGTATCGCTGATAACATAATCTTGTCCTGCAAAAATCAAGTTGCCGTACAGCTCCATCAGCAGAAAAATGAAAAAGTTATAACTCTCATACTAAAGCAATGCAAAAATAATTATTCTTTCTTTAAAATAGTTTTTATTGTGTAAAAGTGCCAAAACATAAAAAAACATAAATGAGGTATCGCTGTAATCACACTGATCCGAAGAATGAAGCTGCCTTATCAATTTTACCATATGCAGAACAGTATATATATAAAAAAAGCAATTCCTGAATTGCTGGTTTTTGTTCATTGATCAAAAAATATAATGTGCCCGAAAATAGCACCAATAGAAACATCAGTTCGTCCTGCAAAAAACAAGTCCTCACTAGAGTTGAGCGAAACGGGTTGGCCAAATTCAGAATTCGACGACTTTTGCTAAAGTCGAGTTTCGCTGATCGAAACCCAACCATAGCGTGAGGTCAGCCATGAGGTTGCCGACTTGAGCGCCAAAGTCGCGTTTCCGACAATGCTTCCAGCGCCTTTTCTCAGCCAATCATCAAGGACGCACACTGTGGGCAACGCGATTATATCGGCAGCGGCCCCCACCATCTTAGAGAAGGGCATTGAAGTGATTGGCTGGCTTTGTGTGGTGACACAGTGGCTATAAAAGGCCGTGACCACCGACCGCCATCTTACTTCTGCCGATCTTAGCATAGTGAGAGGTTGCTGCTGCTCGTTCTCAGTAGGGAGAGTGTTTAGGCAGGGAAGAAGAAAAAACTGTGCTTCTGCTGATAGCGATTTTCACTGTACAACACAACAGTATAGTGTGCAGTGACAGGGGAGGATATATTTGTGTGCAGCAGCTCTGTTGGTGTTTAGGCTGCCTTATAAGGCTCCCTGATAACAGCATTGCTGTTTGCACACTACTGTGCAGACTGCTGTTTTAAAAGCAAAAATCCTTTTATTCCTTTTTTTCTGCACAGTAGTTACTGAACGTAAATTTTTTTCACTCACCGTATATAGGTGTACGCTCCTCACACACTACCTTGTACCGGCTTGTATCATGCACAAATACATGCTATATGTGTGTGACTCCGTAAAAAAATACACGGAGATTAACATTTTTCCACACATACACCGTATAGAGGTGTCCGATTCTCAAACAGTATCGGATATCTGGTGTTCTTATTACGGTTACATCTACACAGAGTCAGCGTGTGTGACACTCCGTAAATACATATACGGACATTTCCATTTCTCCATACACCGAATTGAGCTATCCGATTCTCAAACAGTATTGTATATCTGCTGTTCTTATTACGGTCACATCTACACAGAGTCAGCGTGTGTGTGAAACTCCGTAAATACATATACGGACATTTCCATTTCTCCATACACCATATTGAGCTGTCCGGTTATCAAACAGAAACTCAAACCGTAAATACATACACGGAGATTGACAGTTTCACCAACAACGTATACAGCTGTATACTTCTGATACAGTACCGTATATCTGCTTGTTGGATTACGGTGAAATACATGCTAGGTGAGCGTCTGTGACTCACAAAATATATACGGAGATTTCACTTTTTACATACACCTTACACAGCTGTATGCTCCTCATACAGTACCATTTCTCTGCTGGTATTTTTGGTACATTTTCCCAAACATGAGGAAGTATGGTAGAAGAGGCCGTGGACGTGGGTGGGGGGGGGGCCGCAGCTGGTACTGATGGTGGTGGTGCATCAGCTGGTTCTGGCAAAAGCACAATAGCAGCTAAGGCAGGAGGAGTTGAGCCTGCATCATCATCTGGCACAAGAAGGCCTTTAAGGTTCCCTTTTCTGGGAGTAGGTAAACCGCTTTTAAAGCTGGAGCATCAGGAACAGGTTTTTGCTTACATTGCCGAAACAGCCTCCAGCTCTATTGCCTCCTCTTCTGAAGTTACAAATACTGCAAGCACAGAGTCGTCACTGCAGGCTTCTGGTCTGGAACAACACCTTTCCTTGTATCCTTCACCCACACCAAAAGTGAAGGATGCCGCAGCACACAGTTCAGATTACTCCATGGAGCTCTTTTCACATACCATGCCTGGGTTATCAAGTCAAATCCTGAATTCCCCAGTCCAAGATGAATCTGACATGAAGTGCACTGATGCACAGCCACTGCTAGATGATTCTGCTGGTACATTCACCCACAGCACTACATTGCCCTCACAGTCTACTGAGCCCAAATCAGACCCTGATGAAACTCAGGTGCCCCTTCCCACATACTATACCACCTTATACGGTGACACAGAGGAAGGTACAGAGGAAGGTGCAGATGACATTGAAGACGAGGTCATGGATGACCCAAATGTTGACCCGGATTGGTATCCATTGGGGGAAGAGGGTGCTGGTTAAAATAGGTCTGAACAGGAGAAGGATCTGCAGCAGGCATCGTCATCGCAGCAGCGATTATCCGGCAGGCCCGTACCTGTCAAAAAACTTGGTAAGAAAACTAAAAGAGTTGCAGGACAGTGTTATGAATGCGTCACCGAGGAGGAAAAAAACAAAAAGCAAGCTAAGCCCAGAAAACCGGAGAGGTTGGTAACTAGCGGATTGCAGACCCCTGATCCTATCCACAACAACTAGCAGTAGCCGTGGAGCGTGCCTACTGTGGTCCTAGACGCCTTGTCATGGCCGGAGAACTAAATAAGCCTAAAGAAAGAAAGGGAAAATCTAAACTGCCCCAGAGCAGACCCCAAAGCAATAGACAGCCCCCAACATGTATTGTCGGTGAAACAAGATGAAAACACAGACACAGGTAGAAAGATAGGCTGAGCACACGATGGAGCCCTCGCTAACTAGAAAGGACAGGAAAGAAAAGCTGCTGTCTGTAATCACGCAAAAAACCCTGCCAAAAAGAATGTCCAACACGTCTGATCACTATATCAGCACTCAGGTATTTTCTGAAGACAGAACAAAAGAGATCAACTGATCAGAGACAAAATGGGGATTCAGCCCAGTCCCAGCCAGGGCTGGCTGAACACAAAAACTAAGTAAACCAGAGAAAAGCTCATATGAACAATAGCAGAGAAAACTTAGCTTTAGGACGGCTGGAACCAAACTGGAAACCAGGAGCCACAGTCAGGAAAAATCACCAGCAAGAAACTAGGGAGCCGGCTGCCTTAAATCCAATCAGAAACTCCTGGTGTCCAATCACAGTCCTCCTCCTCAGGTGGCCGGTCTCTGCAATTTAGATCAGCTTCATTACCTCCCTTCACCAACAGAGGGAGTCCAGATAGAGAACTCACTACTCCTCTGTCAGCACAGCCAGCTCCATAACCCTCACCAGAAGCCAGAGGCAAACCCGAAAATGAGCTCACAACAGGACAGCTTGGCTAGAAGGTCAAATTAGCACAGCGTGCAAGCCCTAAAAATTTGTACTATAGTAGGAAGCGTGCAGTGTGGCACTTTTTTGAACAAAATCCTACTAATGACGCAAAGGTTATCTGTAAGAAGTGCCGAAGGACCTTTAGCAGAGGGAAAAATCTACGAAATTTGAATACCAGTTGCATGCTTAGACATTTAACCAACATGCACTTGCAAGCGTGGACGGACTACAAAACCTCAGGTATCACATGTACACCCACTCCGACTGAAGGTAGCCAGCAATGCTCCATCGCTTCCCCCACTGTAAGGCCACCGCTAAGCACACCACCATCAAGAAATGTTGAGGTGTCGTCGCTAAGCCAAAACAGTCAGGGAATCACAACATTTTCACGAGGAAACAATGAATATATTCCATCAACACCCTCACCATCACCAACCCCTTCTCAGTCCGTCCGGTCCAACGATAGTTCCCTCATATGCAGCTCTGAAGTCCAGCTCACCCTACCAGACACTCTCGGTAGGACAAGAAAGTACTCATCCTCTCATCCGCGTACACTGGCTTTGAACACCTACATTGCCAAACTGATCTCATTAGAGATGATGCCCTTCCATTTGGTTGAAAGCAAAGCTTTCCGAGAGCTCATGGCTTATGCTGTCCCATGCTATGACCTACCCAGTCGGCACTTCTTTTCTCGAAAAGTCATCCCTGCCCTCCACTGGCATGTGAAAGACCGCATTGTCCATGCACTAAAACAATCAGTGAGTGGAAAGATGCACCTCACCACAGATGCATGGGCCAGTAGGCATGGCCAGGGCCATTACGTGTCCATCACTGCTCACTAGGTTAATGTGGTGGATGCAGGCTCCACAGGCGACAGCGGCGGTGGAACAGTGCTGCCTAGCCCATGGTATAGGAAACAGTTGGCTGTAGGCGTTCGACCCTCCTCCTCCTCCAGAAGCAAAAGCTTGTCGACAGAGCGCAGTCGCACGAGCACTCCATCCACATCTGTCAGTGGCACACGAGGTGTCCCACTATCGAACAGCTAGTGGTAAGCGGCAGCAGGCTGTTTAAAAGTGATGTCTTTGGGCGACAGCAGACACACAGCGGAGGTACTGGCCGACTACTTGCATCGACAAACTGAGTCATGGCTGGGCAGTGTACATCTTGAGCCAGACAAGGTAGTCAGTAATAATGGGTGGAAATTTGTGGCAGCCATAGCCCTTGCAAAACTCACACACATACCTTGCCTGGCTCACAACTTGAACCTGGTGGTGCAGTGCTTCCTAAATAATTATCCAGAGTTAACAGCCCTGCTCCATAAGGTGCGAAGACTGTGCTCGCACATCCGTCACTCGCCCATACACTCCAGTCGTACGCAGAAGCTGCAGCGATCATTCCACCTCCCCAAGCACCGCCTAATCATAGACATTGCTACAAGATGGATCTCCACCATGCACATGATTGAGAGGCTGTGCGAACAGAGGCAGGCTGTAATGAATTTGTGGGAGGATACACAGGCAGGCAGTTTGAGGGCAGACATGGAGTTGTCGGGTGTACAGTGTTCAAAGCTGAAAGACCTCTGTAAAGTCCTTCAGTGTTTTGAGGAATGCACACGGCTGGTAAGCGCAGATGACGCCATCATAAGCATGAGTATACCACTTATGCGTCTGCTCATGCAAACTTTGACGCACATTAAGGATCAGGCGTCTGCAGCGGAGAACCAACAGGAGGAGGAGGAGGAGGAGGGAAGCCTTGATGACAGTCAGCCATTGTCTGGTCAGGGAACTGTCGTGGACGAGGTGGAGGAAGAAGAGGAAGATGAGGAGGAGGATGAGGGAGATGATTATTTTGGGGGAGGATGATGCTTCTCAGGGGCAAGAGAAAATGTGGGCGTGCCAAGGTCAGGTACAGGGTTGGTGCGTGACTGGAGGGATGTGGATTTGCCAGAAAGTGCTCCTCCACCCACCACTGGCAGTGCAGCATTGACACCTGGAACATTGGCCCACATGTGTGATTATGCCTTGTGGATCCTAAAAAGGGACCCCGCATTGCCAAAATGATGAGGGATGACGACTACTGGTTGGCCAGCATCCTCGATCCACGTTATAAAGGCAAACTACACAACATCATACCACAAGAGAACCTAGAGCTAATATTGACTAACAAACAAGCAACTCTGGTAAACCATTGGTTTGAGGCTTTCCCAGCACACAGCAGCGGAGCTGGTTCTCCCGCGAGCCGTAGTGGGCAAAATGGAAGAGGTGTTCGTGGTGCACACGGCCGAACTCGCATTGGAGACAGGGGTTTCCTGACCATGTTGTGGTCTGATTTCTCAAGTACCGCACACACGACAGCTAATACAGAATCCATTGTAAGTTACAGGAGACAGCAGTTGTTAACTATGGTTACAAGCTACTTCTCCTCCCAAATCGAGGTTCTCCCTCACAGGTCATTCCCCTTTGATTATTGGGCCTATAAACTGGACACGTGGCCTGAATTGGCACAATATGCCTTACAGGAGCTCGCTTGCCCTGCTGCTAGTGTGCTATCTGAAAGAGTCTTCAGTGCTGCTGGATCAATCCTGAAAGAAAAAAGGACCCGTCTGTCGACCCAAAATGTTGATGATCTAACCTTCATTAAAATGAACCATGCATGGGTTTCAAAGGATTTTGTCCCACCTTCCCCTGATAACACATAGGCTGCCAGAAAAAAGGCTCGCTTTTGTCCTCCTCTTCCCCGGACTTCTCCAATTCCTCCATTTGCAGCTGCTGAAAATCCAGCCGAAACATCAACATATGCCATTTTTTAAAGCTCCCTAACTGTGCTGCCCCACCCAGGACTGGGGTCACCACCTGGCGCACACGGTCAAGTGCTGTTGCCCTGAACCGGTGTGTGGGCCCACCCTTGGGCTACGGCACTGGCACTGGGCCTCTCATAGTACAAGAAAGTGTCTCTGATGTAGGGAGGCCCACTCTCAGTCAGACACACTGCTGTACTTAGAGGGGCCCTGTGCCAGTACTGGCACCCACGAGTGGGACCCCCTGCTTGCTCATGGTCACATCACTTGCAAGTTGCAATACTTACCTTTCCCTGCTCCACCGCTGTGTAGTCTGGACAATTAAATCCTTCACATGGACGGCCACTACAAATTTGGTGTACTGATCGATGATGGTTAAGATGTAGCTATGTCCTGTCCTGCTGGCCTTTACTTTCACATGATCAATGGCTACCATTTGCAATGGACGTCAACTCGCAATAAGATGCAGTGGTGCTTTATGATCACCTTTCAGTTTTCATAGTCACAAACATGTGACATTCCTGTCACCATTTTTCAATGTTTCCTCTCAGAGCCATCCAATAGATTCCCCTACGGCCTGTGGTTTCTGTATTTTGCACTCCAAAGTGACCAGACAGATCTTGATAGGCAGTGAGGACCATGTCTACATCTCTCTCTGTGATCACAATTTGATGGAGATGAGTAACGGTGATGGGATCGATGCTACTGCAATACAGCAACCCTTCACTAATTTCCATTTTCGGTGTATCCACAGTAAAAGCAATTGAGGGTCAGCATCGCCTCTGCTAATTCTCCAGGGAGGTTTTCCGTGAGTAGTAATTCAAACATTTCTGAAATCACTCGACTTTCAGTCTGTACTTTTATCCATCTAGCTTCCTGTAGCGGAGAGTCTGGACAGGCTTTTACAGGGCCCATTATACACTGGAGCATTAGAAATGTGGCCCATTATATATGGAGCATTATTTGGACCTATAAGACACTGGAGCATCATCCCTGGGGCCCATCATATACTGGAGCATTCTACATAGGGCAGATTCTATATGGAGCATTATTTGGGCCCATCATACACTGGAGTATCATCCATGAGGCCCATCATATACTGGAGCATTCCAAATGGGGGACATCAGACACTGGAGCAGCCTTTACGGGGCCCATTATACACTGGAGCATTAGAAATGGGGCCCATATATATGGAGCATTATTTGGGCCCATAACACACTGGAGCATCATCCATGGGGCCAACATATACTGGAGCATTCAAAATGGGGGACATCAGACACTGGAGCAGCATTTACGGGGCCCATTATACACTGGAGCATTAGAAATGGGGCCCATTATATATGGAGCATTATTCGGACCCATAAGACAGTGAAGCATCATCCATGTGGACCAACATACACTGTAGCATTATGTGGAGCTCATCATATACTGTATGGAACATTATATGGGACCAATTATTCTGTATGGAGAAATATATGGGGCTCATTATTCTGTATGGCACACTAGGTGGTGGCCATAATACTGTATGGAGTAATATACTGTCCGTTTTTTGAGCTATTGTAGAATTTAAAATAGATATCAGTCATGTCATGCAAGCAGTGAAGTATTTTTCATTGTACTATACCTATATTTCTGTGCCGTATCGGAGCATTATGAATTGTGGTATGTGTTAAAAGGGCGCACTGACACTCTTTGGCCCAGGGCCCACGAAAACCTGGCTCCAGCTCTACCCCCCCACAACTTTAGCCAAATAACCCTCAGTTTTCAATGCGTAACTATTATTATAAAGTAAATTAAGGTTGACAAGCTTAAGTAATAAGGATTGATGTTGTTGGCATTGAAATGGGCACTGTAGGTGTGTTTACTGTCCTCCACTCCCTGCCGACTTTGCTTCCCCATTGACTTGCATTGAGTTTCGTGTTTCAGTCGGACCCCAACTTTTCCCTGTAGTCGGCCGATTTTGTTCGACCCGACTTTTAAGAAAGTCGGGTTTCATGAAACCCGACTCGACCCGAAAAAAGGCAAAATTGCTCATCTCTAGACCTCACATGACTGTCTACCAAAATATAAAAAAATTATATCTCTCAAAATATGTTTCTTTTAGTGTGCGACAGCAGCCAAATGTAAAAACATGATATAAATCTGTTATCGCTGTAATCGCACCAACCCTAGGAATAAAGTCGCCTAATCAGTTATACCGCACGAGAAACGGCATAAAAAATAAATAAAGCCAATTCTTCACATGCTGTTGATTTTTTTCATTCTGCCTTCCAAAGATCGCAGTAAGGCTCGGTGCACATTTATCCTGCACTCTGAGCTGAGTGCTTACATCGGGGTTTCCGTGTAAATCTCTGAAATATGTGATTCAGACAGAATACCAGATGGAAAATTACCTATAATGAGGCAGATGGAGACACTGTGAACGCCGTCTGACCTGGGATCCGGTGGCATACGTCTTTTTAGGACTGCATAAAAGTGCAGTTTTGTTCACTTCTGAAAAGAAGGACACCGCTAAACAGAGGCCAGATGAAGTCCAGATTAACTCTGCTGCCTCACTATAGTGAACAGATCCATTGGGGGTTTCATCTGAATCATGTCACTCAGAGATTTAGATGGAAACCCCAAAGTAAGTGCTCAGCATAGCGCGTAGGATAAATGTGCTCCCAAATGTTATGTAAAATGTTCCCACTAAAAGCTTAAACTCAATCTACAAAAGCAAGTCCCCACTCAGGTATGTCATTTGTTAACAGAAATATAGGGGGCTTCCACATTACTGTTAGCACAAAGGCTCTGGAAAAACGAAATGGCTCCTCACCCGCCAAAAGAAATTCTGCAAATTCTCCGCTCCCAAATCCAAGTGCCCACCTCCCTTCTGAGCCCCAGTGTGCCTAAACCACATATAGTGCCCACATATTTGGCATTTCTCTAGTGATGAGAACCCGCCTAATTTACAGGTGCATGTCTCCAGAAGCATGACCTGGGCATAACGTTCTGGTGACTACAAAGTACTGGTCCCTACAGAGTGCTGGTCACTACAAAGGCAATTTGCAGTTTTCACTCAGCAACATCCACTGCTGCCTGTTTCTGGAAAACACCCATGGAGTCAAAATCATCACTACATCTGTAGATAAATTCCCAAAGGGTTATAATTTCCAAAATGTGGTCACTTGAGGGGGGATTCTGCTTTTCTAGTGCTTAGGAACTCTTTATATTGAATCTACAAACTAGTCAAGGAAAATCTGCTCTCCAGGAGTCAAATAGCGCTCTGTCCCTCTCGAGTCACTCCGTATGCAAAGTAGTACTGTACAGCCACATATGGGGTATTTCTGCATTCATCAGAAATTGTGGGACAAATTCTGGTGCCAATTTTATCCATTTATTAGTGTGAAAATGTAAAATTTGGGGCTAACACACAATCTTGGTGGAAAAACGTAAATTATTTTTGCTTCACTGCCCAATGGTATAAAAGTTTGTGAAATACCTGTGGTGTCAATATAATCACCGCACGCCTAGATGAATTAATTGAGAGGTTTAATTGGTAAAATGAGGTCACATTTGGTTGCATTGAAATCAAAAGACTCAATAAGACCTTGTGGGGCCATAGTCCCCAATAAGTAGATCCGCTTGCTTTCTATTTGCGCTAGAACTTTGCTAAGATTCCCTCCCCTGGGCCCCAACACAACCTGATCTATTGCTTGTATTTTAAGACCCTTATGATCTGAGTTGTGACAGAGTTTAAAATGCCTGGGCAAAGTTCTGAGAGTACTCACATTTTCCACGGTGATCAAATTTTCTATGTCCCTTATGTGTTCCCGGGTTCTGATTCTGATCTCCCGGGTTGTCAAACCTACATAGACTTTTCCACAAGGGCACTGGGCATGGTAAATCACCCCTTTAGAGTTACATGAAAGCCTTTTCCATACTTGGTAAATCCTAGTACCGTCATGATTTTGAAAATTTTTACTCTTAAAATGATTTTGACATGCCTTGCATGAATTACATGGAAAAAACCCTTTTGTTCCAAGAATGACCTTGGTGCCATATTTGTGAAATCTTTTAAATTGCGAGAACACAATTGTTTGAGGTTACATAATATATTTTCTGTACACCTCTCATTTTGCTATGTGTGTGACTATAAATGTCTTGACATAATAATATTCCTGGCTGTTCTAAAACCTCCTTTTTTTACCTAGGAGGATTCCTTGTTTAGGAGTCATTATTTTAACATGCTTGAATAAAATTATTTTTAATTAATACTGTGTATATGCCTCTATATCCCCGTCTATGTGTGGGGATGTTGTTGAAACCCTCAAACAAGTGCAGCTAAATCTGCACTGTATATATGGTGCTACTTCCATTCTGAGCTTTGCACTGTGCCTCAAAAGTAGTTTTCAACCACATATGGGGTATCAATCAACTCAGGAGAAATTGTGCAACAAACTTTGTGGTCCATTTTCTCCTTTTGTCCTTGTGAAAATACAAAATTTGTAGCTAGAAAAGATTTTTTGGGGAAAAATGTGATTTTTTTTTTTTTTTTTTTTTTCATTTACACTGCTTAACATTATAAACTTCTGTGAAGTACCTGGGGGTTCAAGGTGCTCAAAATACATCTAAATGAGGTCCAAAAGGGGTCTAGTTTCCAAAATGGCATTTGTGGGGGGTTTCCACTGTTTAGGCACATCAGGGGCTCTTCAAATGCGACATGGCGTCCACAAATTATTCCATCAAATTATGCATTCAAAAAGTGAAATGGCGCTCCATCCCTTCCAAGCGCTGCCGTGTACCCAAACAGTAGTATTACCCCACATTTGAGGTATCGGCATGCTCAGGAGAAATTACACAACAAATTGTATTGAGCAATTTCTCCTGTCACCCTTGCAAAAATGCAAAATATGGAGCAAAAACGATTTATTTGGGAAAAATAAATGCCGACTTTTATTCCCCATTGACTTGCATTGGGGTCGGGTTTTGGACGAAACTCCAACTTTTTTTGCCCTAGTTGGACCAGTTTTATCTGAAACAAATTTTGTTTCATGAAACCCGATCGGACCAAAATCGCTCAACTCTATTCCCGAGTTATTACCTCATAAAGTGCCAGTGGTCAGAATTGTAAAAATTGGCCTTATCATTAAGGTGAAAACGGGCTTAGTCTCAAAGGGGTTAATATTGCAGATTTTCTGCACCATTTATGCACCCATTAATTGAAATAGATCATTTGCATTTTTTTCTAATATATGCAGCTTAAAAAGCTCACAAAAAACTCATCATGGGAATGTAGTCTAAGGCACGTGCGCACATTTATTATTGAGTGAATTTTTTACCTCAGTATCTGTAAGCCATAACCAGGGGAGGAACAAGCAGAGGAAAAATCTAATAGAGACACGTCACCACTTCTGTATTTATCACCCACTCCTGGTTTGGGCTTACAAATACTGAGGTAAAAAAACGCACCAAATACTTAACCTGTGCATGTGGTCTCAGTGTCACCAAGATGTCAAGGCATCCCATAGTATAAAGATGGAAGTTTATATGTGGAGCTGCTTCCTAGACATGGCAACACACGAAACGAAACATTGATACTTATACTGACACTACGTTTTAATAGGCCTTAAATAGGTGTAAAATACACGTGAAGCATAAGAAAAGACAAGCTAAAATAAGCCAGTCTTTATAAGCGGAGACAACCCCCGAATGGGTAATGTGTCTCCCTTAAGACGGTTTGGAAACATATTGCTTCCAAGCAAGGTGCAGTCATCCATCATTCTGTTGTCCAGCTATTATCTGCTAGGAGATAGAGCATTTGACACTTTTATTGAGAAATGTTATTTTCTATAAACTGGTTTATTGCTCATGTACTTGATGTTTCCTGCTTCCTTCTTTCAAAGACATGTAAGCTGTTATGGGTGGTAGAGAAGAGTTTGCAGCAGAGCGGTTACACATCACCCAATAAAGAAAACAGCGACCAGGAATCATATTTCAGGACATGCCTATTAAATATATATAATATATGTCTAAGCTGTCTTTACCATGACGGTACATGGAACGTACAATATAGTGATGAAGTAAATTGCCTATTTTGGCCCCATGGTCCCTTTTAGCCCCTCACCTGTATGACTGATTTTTGTTAGAAACACTATTTAAATGGAACCTGTCTTACAAAAAAATGTTACTAACCTGTAGGTATGAGGTTTACCAACAGGTTAATAGCATTCTGAAAGTGACCGGTGCCCGCATTGAGAGCCCCAGCGTCAGGAGGAAATTAACTTTATTCCTACCTGCAGCCTCCGGCTTTCAGTCATAGAGGTGTTGCCGACGCGGCTTCAATCACCACCCAGTTAACAGTGAGCGGCGTCTATATCCACATCTCGGGACTGACAGCTGACTCTAAGGGTGCATTCGGACATCTGTATAAATTGGACTAATCGAATAGCAATGCTCAGACTGGCCGGCGGCTCTCCTGACCTGAGCGTGACAGTTACATATAATTACATTACGCTGTCGATCTCAGGTCAGGAGAGCAGTCGGCCAGTCCGTGCTCTGCGTTCCGATCCTTGTATGCATTATACAGCCGTCTGACTATGCCCTAATGCTGAGCTGGCTGTCAGTGCCGGGGTGTGATTACAGCTGCTGCTCACTATGCACTGAACGGCGACTAAAGATGCACCAGAATGCCCCTATAGAGAACCTATTGTCAGAAAGCATATGCCAGCAAGGTAGACATACAGTGAACTTTATTAGGTAAATACAAAAAGTCCCATCAAGATTAAAAACACTCATGATGAGTACACAGAGGAGGCAACAGAGCATAGCAGAAGGAAATGATTTACAGTGGGTATAGCCATACATCATTAATATTAATCACCTGGTGCATAAAGGAAACGTGGACGATATAATATTCAGCACGAGCAAGGCAAGTATGCCAGAGAAAGTATATGAGCACAATTGAGTATGGCACAATAGTATAATGTAGAAGACAGAATAGATGAATTCTAGTGTCCATGAGGCACCAAGTGAATATAGAAAAGATAAGCATGATTTTGTGACACATCAGCTGGCGAGATTGCTGTGTGTGGCGGGGATCAGCAACCGGCCCCCCTACCAGTTATCGCTGATCGTGCTCGAGCAGCCTGGGCCATTTTTCGATCGCTGGTCTCCCGCTGACCAGCACGCGGATCCTGGATACCCGCTGTTTACCTTGGAAACTGGCGTACACGCTGGTTTCCAAGATAAACAGCAGGTATCCAGGAGTCGCGCGACTTCTAGATACCCGCTGTTTACATTAGAATCCATCGTCCAGCGTCGCTGGTCCTGATCGCTGGGGCTGTCTATGTGACAGCTCACCAGCGATCAGCCTAACCATGTCCCAGCGATCCCATCATGTCAGATCGTTGCTGGGATCGCTGGGACATCGATATGTGTAACGGGGGCTTTACCTATACTCATCTCCTCCTTCTGTGATGGTGCCAGGCCTCGACACGCATTTCTGTGCTAGCCTTCATTAGGGCATCAGACCAGCAGGAAGCACCCTATAAACATCCTCTAGCCAATGGGAGCAGGGAAAGTACCAGATATAGTGGCGATGCATGGAGCAAGTGCAGCCCATCTCAAGCAGGGACAGATTTGGCTCAGTGGTTAGCACTGCAGTCTTGCAGTGCTGGGGTCCTGGGTTCAAATCCCACCAAGGGCAACATTTGCAAGGAGTTTGTATGTTCTCCCTGTGTTTGCGTGGGTTTCCTCCAGGTTCTCCGGTTTCCTCCCACATTCCAAAGACATATTGATAGGGATTCCAGATTGTGAGTCCTATCGGGGACAGTGCCAATAATGTGTGTAAAGCGCTGTGGATTTAATGGCGCTATATAAATGAGTAAAATAAATAAGTCTATGAGTGAAAGCCAGAGGCTGAAAGGAGGAATAAAATTATTTCTCCCAGTAGCGGGGCTCTCATTGCGACACCAGCATCTTTAGAACACTATTAACTTGCAAATGAACCCTATATCTCCTGAACTTCTTTTAATAATGCTACTGGATATCCTCTTTTTACCAAATTATTAGTTAATTCCTTAGCTTGCATGAGAAAACCTTCCTATACTGCTGTAAATTTTTCTGAGTCTCAGATATTGACTATAGGGTAGGTTTTTTTTCGTGTGCCCTGGATGAGCACAATTATAGTGCAACAGCATATTAATTGTTAGTTTTTTGAAAGCTGTTGTTACTATTCTACCCTTGTCAATTGTTAAATTGACATTCAGAAAATTGAGGGTATGTTCATTAATTTCAGATGTGAACTTTATATTCATAATATTTTCATAGTTAAGATACTGTACAAATTCAACAAAATCCCCTTCTGTATCTGCCCATACCAGAAATACATCATCCACATACCGGTGGTACGCACAGATGTATTTCAGGTATGATTTTTTTTGGTTATACACATGTTCATTTTCAAAATGGGCGAGAAATAAATTTGCAAAAGTACATGCGACGGGCGTACCCATTGCTGTATCAGTGACTTGGGTACACAAATTACTACCAAAGGAAAAAGCGTTATGTAGAAGGACAAAATTTAAACCATCAATTTTGTACATTCTGCACATTTGTTGTTACCTGGAGGTAACAACAAATTTTTATGTATTTTCGGTTCATGATACCAATGTGGTTTTTTTGGCTACAGAGGAAATAATTTTTCAGATTTTTTTTCGACATCCTTTTTCTGTCTGACTCCTGAGGAACGTTCTCAATTGCTCTTCATATTTATTTGTAAGGTCCATACTTAATTTTTTATATGTCTTTACATCTGACAATTGCCTAACTGATTCTTCCAAATATTGTTTAATCGGTATCAACACCACATTATTACCCTTTTCTGCTTTCCTTACAATGGTATCTTCCGAGCTGATTATTTCCGACAATGCCTGCTGATCTCTTGATGATTGATTGTCTGTTTTTTCTTTATATATTAGTGCCTGCATGTCAGTGATTACTCGACCACAGAACAAATCTATGACATTTCATGGACTGACTGGAGGGTGGTATGTGGATTTTACTCCTCCCAAAAAAGGTTATATAGGCTTAATGTTCCTTTTTGTGGTCTCTATTGATGCATCATTATTGAGGCTTAGCAGCAATTCCTTGTCTTCTAATCACAGTTTTTTCCTCAAGGGTATATGTGGAAAAACCCAATATATGGATCTTCTCCTGTTTGTTAATATTCATAATATCATTTTGTGGATTTTTGTTAGTAAAAGATTTATGTAAAGGCATCCTTTTTGCCGCTTTACACAAATCTATTTAAAACTCTGTAAATCAAAGACCTCAGGTAAACAGAAATTCAAACCCTTTCTTAGGCTGTGTTCACACATAGCATTTTTTTCGCGTTTTCGTGGTGATTTAAAACGCGCAATTTTGCAGCGAAAACGCAAAAAAAAAGCATCCCATGCATTCCTAATGCATTCCGCACATGCTGTGCTAATGCTGTGGATTTTTGCGGAGGAATTGCATCGTGGAAAAATATGCAGCATGCCCATTCTTTGTGCGGAATCGCGGGAAAATCCCGAAAATCCACACACATAGGAATGCATTGTTCTGCTTACTTTCCGCATGTGGCTGTGCACACCATGCGAAAAGTAGGCAGAACATTTATGGATGGTACCCACGGTCCGGTACCATATCCCTGTAAAAAATAGAATTAAAATTAAAAAATCATCATATTCTCACCTTCCGATGTCCCTCGCAGCATCACCAGGCCTCAGCGATGCCCCCGCCAACTCCTGTTCCCAGTGATTCCTTGCGACAATGACCTTTGATGAAGCCGCTGTCTCGTCATGCCGTAGTAGTCTCGCGAGACCGCGATGTCATCAAAAGTCATTGTCGCAAGTCATCGCTGGGAACGGCACCTGCCGGGAGCATCGCGATGTTTGGGAACACTGCGTGGGACGTCGAAGGTGAGAAAAACACAATTTTTTATATTTTTTTATTATTTTTTAACATTAGATCTTTTTACAACTGATGCTGCATAGGCAGCCTCAATAGTAAAAAGTTGGTCACACTCGTCAAACACTATGTTTGACGAGTGTGACCAACCTGTCAATCAGTTCTGCAAGCGATGCTACAGATAGTTTGGAAAACACTAGCATTCTGCAAGCTAATTACGCTTGCAAATCGCTAGTTTTTCCATGGGAAATTCGCGGGAATTTAAAATGTGGTTTTCCCGCGGAATGCAATTCCGCAACTTGTGCACATAGCCGGAAAAGGCTGTGATAGTCTTGGGTTAGATGGTGTTTAGTTAAATTGACTGCTTCTTTTTTATTATCTTCCGAGGCTACTTCCTCAAGGTTACATGCTTTCTTTTTACACTTGCAGTAGTTCCGCCATCATTTCCCCCCACACCTTGTGCGTTTCCTAAAGGGAAAAAAAACCTCTTTATCTGTATTGTCTTTAACCACATAAGACTCTTTTTCTTTACAGCCACTGGATTCAGAATCTTTGGTCCATCCATCTTGGTCTGTGCTTTTTCTTTTTCTTCATATTATTAGTGAAATGTGTTTTCTTCTTGAAAGGATATTTTCTAAATTTGTTAGGGCTCATGCTCACTTGCGATGAAATCGGACAAATTCATTCCGATAAAAAATCGGATTGAATTCGTACCAATGTTAATCTTTGATGGTGTCTTAATCTGAAGTTTTTTTTCCAGCTCGGACCAAGATCAGGCTGGAAAAAAATTTCAGCACGTTGCGATTGTAATCGCAAATCGGATCGCGAGTGCTGTGCGATTTTTACGCACCGATGTCCTTTGAAAAGCCGGCAATTCATATGCGGCTATACAGTAAAATCACACTGACAGGTTAAAATAGAAGAGATAGAATACATGCATACACAAGGAATAGCTGTGTGTATATATATATATATATATATATATACACAGTGGGGGAAAAAAATATTTAGTCAGTCAGCAATAGTGCAAGTTCCACCACTTAAAAAGATGAGAGGCGTCTGTAATTTACATCATAGGTAGACCTCAACTATGGGAGACAAACTGAGAAAAAAAAATCCAGAAAATCACATTGTCTGTTTTTTTTCATTTTATTTGCATATTATGGTGGAAAATAAGTATTTGGTCAGAAACAAAATTTCATCTCAATACTTTGTGATATATCCTTTGTTGGCAATGACAGAGGTCAAACGTTTTCTGTAAGTCTTCACAAGGTTGCCACACACTGTTGTTGGTATGTTGGCCCATTCCTCCATGCAGATCTCCTCTAGAGCAGTGATGTTTTTGGCTTTTCGCTTGGCAACACGGACTTTCAACTCCCTCCAAAAGTTTTCTATAGGGTTGAGATCTGGAGACTGGCTAGGCCACTCCAGGACCTTGAAATGCTTCTTACGAAGCCACTCCTTCGTTGCCCTGGCAGTGTGCTTTGGATCATTGTCATGTTAAAAGACCCAGCCACGTTTCATCTTCAATGCCCTTGCTGATGGAAGGAGGTTTGCACTCAAAATCTCACGATACATGGCCCCATTCATTCTTTCATGTACCCGGATCAGTCATCCTGGCCCCTTTGCAGAGAAACAGCCCCAAAGCATGATGTTTCCACCACCATGCTTTACAGTAGGTATGGTGTTTGATGGATGCAACTCAGTATTCTTTTTCCTCCAAACACGACAAGTTGTGTTTCTACCAAACAGTTCCAGTTTGGTTTCATCAGACCATAGGACATTCTCCCAAAACTCCTCTGGATCATCCAAATGCTCTCTAGCAAACTTCAGACGGGCCCGGACATGTACAGGCTTAAGCAGTGGGACACATCTGGCACTGCAGGATCTGAGTCCATGGTGGCGTAGTGTGTTACTTATGGTAGGCCTTGTTACATTGGTCCCAGCTCTCTGCAGTTCATTCACTAGGTCCCCCTGCGTGGTTCTGGGATTTTTGCTCACCGTTCTTGTGATCATTCTGACCCCACGGGGTGGGATTTTGCGTGGAGCACCAGATCGAGGGAGATTATCAGTGGTCTTGTATGTCTTCCATTTTCTAATTATTGCTCCCACAGTTGATTTCTTCACTCCAAGCTGGTTGGCTATTGCAGATTCAGTCTTCCCAGCCTGGTGCAGGGCTACAATTTTGTTTCTGGTGTCCTTTGACAGCTCTTTGGTCTTCACCATAGTGGAGTTTGGAGTCAGACTGTTTGAGGGTGTGCACAGGTGTCTTTTTATACTGATAACAAGTTTAAACAGGTGCCATTACTACAGGTAATGAGTGGAGGAAAGAGGAGACTCTTAAAGAAGAAGTTACAGGTCTGTGAGAGCCAGAAATCTTGATTGCTTGTTTCTGACCAAATACTTATTTTCCACCATAATATGCAAATAAAATGAAAAAAAAAACAGACAATGTGATTTTCTGGATTTTTTTTTCTCAGTTTGTCTCCCATAGTTGAGGTCTACCTATGATGTAAATTACAGACGCCTCTCATCTTTTTAAGTGGTGGAACTTGCACTATTGCTGACTTACTAAATACTTTTTTTCCCCACTGTATATATATACAGTCATATGTTAAAGTTTGGTCACCCCTATTAATGTTAACCTTTTTTCTTTATAACAATTTTGGTTTTTGCAACAGCTATTTCAGTTTCATATATCTAATAACTGATGGACTCAGTTATATTTCTGGATTCAAATGAGGTTTATTGTACCAACAGAAAATGTGCAATCTGCATTTAAACAAAATTTGACCGGTGCAAAAGTATGAGCACCTCAACATAAAAGTGACAATAATATTTCGTAGATCCTCCTTTTGCAAAAATAACAGCCTCTAGTCGCTTCCTTTAGCTATTAATGAGTTCCTGGATCCTGGATGACGGTATTTGTGACCATTCCTGTTTACAAAACAATTCCAGTTCAGTTAAGTTTGATGGTCGCCGAGCATGGACAGCCCACTTCAAATCATCCCACAGATGTTCAATGATATTCAGGTCTGGGGACTGGGATGGCCATTCCAGAACATTGTAATTGTTCCAATGCATGAATGTCTGAGTAGATTTGGAGCAGTGTTTTGGATCATTGTCTTGCTGAAATATCCATCCCCTGCATAACTTCAACTTCAACTTCGGCACTGATTCTTGCACATTATTGTCAAGAATCTGCTGATATTGAGTTGAATCCATGCGACCCTCAACTTTAACAAGATTCCCTGTGCCGGCATTGGCCACACAGCCCCAAAGCATGATGGAACCTCCACCAAATTTTACTGTGGGTAGCAAGTGTTTTTCTTGGAATGCTGTGTTTTTTTAGCCTCCATAACGCCTTTTTGTATGACCAAACAACTCAATCTTTGTTTCATCAGTCCACAGGACCTTCTTCCAAAATGTAACTGGCTTGTCCAAATGTGCTTTTGCATACCTCAGGCGACTCTGTTTGTGGTGTGCTTGCAGAAACGGCTTCTTTCGCATCACTCTCCCATACAGCTTCTCCTTGTGCAAAGTGCGCTGTATTGTTGACCGATGCACAGTGACACCATCTGCAGCAAGATGATGCTGCAGGTCTTTGGAGGTGGTCTGTGGATTGTCCTTGACTGTTCTCACCATTCTTCTTCTCTGCCTTTCTGATATTTTTCTTGGCCTGCCACTTCTGGGCTTAACAAGAACTGTATCTGTGTTCTTCCATTTCCTTACTATGTTCCTCACAGTGGAAACTGACAGGTTAAATCTCTGAGACAACTTTTTGTATCCTTCCCCTGAAAAGCTATGTTGAATAATCTTTGTTTTCAGATCATTTGAGAGTTGTTTTGAGGAGCCCATGATGCCACTCTTCATAGGAGAATCAAATAGGAGAACTACTTGCAAGTGGCCACCTTAAATACCTTTTCTCATGATTTGATACACCTGGCTATGAAATTCAAAGCTCAATGAGGTTACAAAACCAATTTAGTGCTTCAGGAAGTCAGTAAAAAGTAGTTAGGAGTGTTCAAATCAAGAAAATGATAAGGGTGCCAATACTTTTGCACCGGTTAAATTTTGTTTAAATGCAGATTGCACATTTTCTGTTAGTACAATAAACCGCATTTGAATCCAGAAATATAACTGAGTCCATCAGTTATTAGATATATGAAACTGAAATAGCTGTTGCAAAAACCAAAATTGTTATAAAGAAAAAAGGTTAACATTAATAGGGGTGCCCAAACTTTAACATATGACTGTGTATATATATATATATGAGTGACACACACATATATATATATATATATATATATATCTTTATATTTGATAGAGATATAGATAGTAGAATAGCCGATAATTCAATTGTTGGCTTCTGTAAAGTAATTGCAGAAGCTGACAGGATATGACCCATGGTTTACACACAGCAAACCATTGCATATCATTTCGATTTATATATGTCCCTCACTAATAATGTTATTAGTGCATGTGTGTAAAAATTTGCAGCTATAGGTGTTAAATTAAAGAATAAAATCACGGAAAGAAAATTGCATGGGCTCCCGCGCAACTTTTTTCGCCAGAGAGGGAAAGCCAGTGACTGAGGGCAGATATTAATAGCCTAAGAAGGGACCATGCTTATTGCCCCCCGGCTAAAAACATCTGCCCCCAGCTACCCCAGAAAAGGCACATGTGTAAGATGCGCCAATTCTGGCACTTAGCCTATCTCATCACACTGCCCTGTAGCAGTGGCATATGGGGTAATAAGAGGTTAATGTCACCTTACTATTGTAAGCCCTGTTAATAATGGAGAGGTGTCAATAAGACACCTATCAATTATTAATCTAACTAGAGGTGTGGTCGATGCTGTCGCATCGGGAGGGAAGTGTGCGTGTATGTGAGTAAGTATGTGTATGTGAATACATGTGTGTGTGAGTGTGTGTGTATGTGAATACATGTGTGTGAGTGTGTGTGTGTATGTGAATACGTGTGTGTGAATACGTACGTGTGTGTGAATACGTGTGTGTGTATGTGAATACGTGTGTGTGTATGTGAATACGTGTGTGTGTATGTGAGTACGTGTGTGTGAGTGTGTGTGTATGTGAATACATGTGTGTGAGTGTGTGTGTGTGTATGTGAATACGTGTGTGTGAATACGTGTGTGTGTGTTTGTGAATACGTGTGTGTGTTTGTGAATACGTGTGTGTGTTTGTGAATACGTGTGTGTGTATGTGAGTACGTGTGTGTGTATGTGAATACGTGTGTGTGTATGTGAATACGTGTGTGTGTGTCTGTGTGTATGTGAATACGTGTGTGTGTATGTGAATACGTGTGTGTGTATGTGAATACATGTGTGTGAGTGTGTGTGTGTATGTGAATGTGTGTGTGTGTGTATGTGAATATGTGTGTGTGTATGTGAATATGTGTGTGTGTATGTGAATGTGTATGTGAATATATGTGTGTATGTGAATATGTGTGTGTATGTGAATACGTGTGTGTATGTGAATACGTGTGTGTGAATACATGTGTGTGTATGTGAATACATGTGTGTGAGTGTGTGTGTGTATGTGAATACTTGTGTGTGCATATGAATACGTGTGTGTATGTGAATACGTGTGTGTGAATAAGTGTGTGTGTATGTGAATACATGTGTGTGAGTGTGTGTGTTTATGTGAATACTTGTGTGTGTATGTGAATACGTGTGTGTGTATGTGAATACGTGTGTCTGAATACGTGTGTGTACATATGAATACGTGTGTATGTGAATACGTGTGTGTGAATACGTGTGTGTGGATATGAATACGTGTGTGTGTATGTGAATATGTGTGTGTGTATGTGAATACGTGTGTGTGTATGTGAATACGTGTGTGTGTGTGTGAATACATGTGTGTGAGTGTGTGTGTGTATGTGGATATGTGTGTGTGTATGTGAATATGTGTGTGTGTATGTGAATACGTGTGTGTATGTGAATACGTGTGTGTGTATGTGAATACGTGTGTGTGAATACGTGTGTGTGTATGTGAATACATGTGTGTGAGTGTGTGTGTGTATGTGAATACGTGTGTGTGCATATGAATACGTGTGTGTGTATGTGAATACGTGTGTGTGAATAAGTGTGTGTGTATGTGAATACATGTGTGTGAGTGTGTGTATGTGAATACTTGTGTGTGTATGTGAATACGTGTGTCTGAATACGCGTGTGTGTGTGTGTATGTGAATACGTGTGTGTACATATGAATATGTGTGTGTGTGTGTGAGTACGTGTGTGTGTATGTGAATGTGTGTATGTGAATACGTGTGTGTGTATGTGAATACGTGTGTGTGAATACGTGTGTGTGTGTATGTGAATACGTGTGTGTGTATGTGAATACGTGTGTGTGAATACGTGTGTGTGTGTGTGTGTGTGAATACATGTGTGTGATTGTGTGTGTGTATGTGAATATGTGTGTGTGTATGTGAATACGTGTGTGTGTATGTGAATACGTGTGTGTGTATGTGAATACGTGTGTGTATGTGAATACGTGTGTGTGTGTATGTGAATATGTGTGTGTGAATACGTGTGTGTGTATGTGAATACATGTGTGTGAGTGTGTGTGTGTATGTGAATACGTGTGTGTGCATATGAATACGTGTGTGTGTATGTGAATACGTGTGTGTGAATAAGTGTGTGTGTATGTGAATACGTGTGTGTGAATAAGTGTGTGTGTATGTGAATACATGTGTGTGAGTGTGTGTATGTGAATACTTGTGTGTGTATGTGAATACGTGTGTCTGAATACGTGTGTGTGTATGTGAATACGTGTGTGTACATATGAATACGTGTGTGTGTGTGTGAGTACGTGTGTGTGTATGTGAATACGTGTGTGTGAATACGTGTGTGTGAATACGTGTGTGTGCATATGAATACGTGTGTGTGTATGTGAATACTTGTGTGTGTATGTGAATACGTGTGTGTGAATACGTGTGTGTGTATGTGAATACGTGTATGTGAATACGTGTGTGTGTATGTGAATACGTGTGTGTGAGTGTGTGTGTATGTGAATACGTGTGTGTATGTGAATACGTGTGTGTATGTGAATACGTGTGTGTGTATGTGAATACGTGTGTGTGAATACGTGTGTGTGTATGTGAATACGTGTGTGTGAATAAGTGTGTGAGTGTGTGTATGTGAATACGTGTGTGTGTATGTGAATACTTGTGTGTGTATGTGAATACGTGTGTGTGAATACGTGTGTGTGTATGTGAATACGTGTGTGTGAATACGTGTGTGTGTATGTGAATACGTGTATGTGAATACGTGTGTGTGAATACGTGTGTGTATGTGAATACGTGTGTGTGAATACGTGTGTGTGTATGTGAATACGTGTGTGTGAATAAGTGTGTGAGTGTGTGTATGTGAATACGTGTGTGTGTATGTGAATACGTGTGTGTGTATGTGAATACGTGTGTGTGAATAAGTGTGTGGGTTTGTGTATGTGAATACGTGTGTGTGTATGTGAGTACGTGTGTGTGAGTGTGTGTATGTGAATACTTGTGTGTGTATGTGAATACGTGTGTCTGAATACGTGTGTGTGTGTGTATGTGAATACGTGTGTGTACATATGAATACGTGTGTGTGTGTGTGAGTATGTGTGTGTGTATGTGAATACTTGTGTGTGTATGTGAATACGTGTGTGTGAATACGTGTGTGTGAATAAGTGTGTGAGTGTGTGTATGTGAATACGTGTGTGTGTATGTGAATACGTGTGTGTGTATGTGAATACGTGTGTGTGAATAAGTGTGTGAGTGTGTGTATGTGAATACGTGTGTGTGTATGTGAGTGTGTGTATGTGAATACTTGTGTGTGTATGTGAATATGTGTGTGTGAATACGTGTGTGTGTGTATGTGAATACGTGTGTGTACATATGAATACGTGTGTGTGTGTGAGTACGTGTGTGTGCATATGAATACGTGTGTGTGTATGTGAATACGTGTGTGTGTATGTGAATACGTGTGTGTGAATAAGTGTGTGTGTGAGTGTGTGTGTGTATGTGAATACGTGTGTGTATGTGAATACGTGTGTGTGTATGTGAATACGTGTGTGTGAATAAGTGTGTGAGTGTGTGTATGTGAATACGTGTGTGTGTATGTGAATACGTGTGTGTGTATGTGAATACGTGTGTGTGAATAAGTGTGTGTGTATGTGAATACATGTGTGTGTGTGTGTATGTGAATACGTGTGTGTGTATGTGAATACGTGTGTGTGTATGTGAATACGTGTGTCTGAATACATGTGTGTGCGTGTGTGTGTGTATGTGAATACGTGTGTGTGTGCATGTGAGTACAGGCGGCGGTGGGGGGGTTCAGCGGCGGCAGGTCCAGCGGTGGGGGGGGTCCTGATTTTACAATTTTAACAGTATGTTTTTAAAGGCATTGCAATAAAGATGAAGTTTTAACGTCTATTCAAAAATCTGATTTGAATGTTTGTTGCTGGAACTTTTTTGTTTGACTATCCGCCGTACAGTCAAGTTCCACACCGCAATCCATCTCAAGGGGTTAAATAGTTTACAACCGGGAGCGGTGCTAATGCGACCGCCCCAGCTCTAAACCACGGAGGAATGAATGAGAAGCTGCCTGCACAGCCTCCCAGCCTCTCCTGCAGTGAATTCTGCAGTGTGGGAAGTGACAGTTCATTTTCCCACACTGCCGAGTTTATTGCAGGTCAGGCTGGGAGGCTACACAGCGTCAGTGACGTCAGCGCAGCCTTCCAGCCTGACCTGCGATAAACTCGGCAGCGTGGGAAAAATGAACTGTCACTTATACTGCCACCAGCAGTTTCTTGTTCATTCCTTCGTGGCTCACAGCCAGTTCGGTCGCATTAGTACCGCTCCCGGTTGTAAACTATTTAACCCCGTGAGATGTATTGCGGCGTGGAACTTCACTGTATGGCGGATATAATGGCAATAACCATGGTCCCTTCCTAGGCTATTAATATCTGCCCTTAGTCATTGGCTTTCCTTCTCTGGCAAAGAAAATTGCGCGGGAGCCCACGCATATTTTTCCATGAATACATTCTTTTATTAAATACATACAGGTCCCTAATTTTATACACATATACTACTAACAGTATTAGTCACTGACACATATAAATCTAACTGTTCTGCAATGTTTTACTGTATGTAAACCTTGTGTCCTATCCTGTCGGCTTCTGTAATGATTTTACAGAAGCCAACAAATGAATTAACAGCTAATCTTCTGTCTATATCTTTATGCAATATAAAGATATATAATATCTTGTTACCATCCACCTTTCGTGTCTCTCTTTCTCCTTATAGATTGTAAGCTTGTGAGCAGGGCCCTCACTCCTCTTGGTATCTGTTTTGATCTGTGATTATTGTTATGCTGTAATGTCTACTGTCTGTACAGGTCCCCTCTGAAATGTAAAGTGCTGCGGAATATGTTTGTGCTATAGAAATAAAATTATTAATATATAAATGTTATATACAGTATATATATATAATATACTGTATATATTATATATATATATATATATGTGTGTGTTTTGAAGAATATTTTGTTTTAAAATGATGTGTAAATGACTGAGAATTGCTCTATGTAAAAGCTCATGTCAAAATCTCATTGAAGTTTGATGCAATCGCACTGCATTCGGATGTAAATCAGATGCTATGTGTGAAAAATCTGATTGTACTCCCGCAAAAAATGCATGACACTCGCATGACAATTGCATTACACTCGTCCAACTCTCCTGCATCAAAATTCAAAATCTGACCGTTTTTTTAATCGCTAGTGTGTCTCTGCCCTTAGTCTGTAATTTTTGCCATCTGAACATCATGATATTTTCATAGTCCCTCTTGTCTCTCAAAAATTTATCTTTTTTAGTTTGTTTTATTGCTGCTTGCATTGGATTTAATTTTTTATCCAATTTAAAAAAAAACACTTTTTGTTGATTTTCAGTGAGTCTTCCATCTAATTAAGCTTTAGCATTCTCAACCTAGTGCAATTTAGTATATGCTGTTCCTTTTACCCAGCAAACAACTTTTGGGTCATCCTGCTGTTAACACAGAGAGCAAGGGGACCCCATAAATTAATAGTATATGGGCCCCTTGCTACTTAGTAGATCATTACAAAGCACCCTCATATGCCTTTCTCACAATTCACCTGTAACTTAAGTCATTAATTATTACCTCAGCCCCTTGATGGGACCCTACATGATGCTCATATTCTACCTCTTGTTGTGACATTTTGTAAGATCTAACTGGTGTGACAATTTTCCTTGAGACCACACAGGCCAGTTTCCATTTTAGTGGAACGAATCTCACCAAATGTGTACTCATCGCTCTCAGTAAGCTGGACATATCTAGTGCCCTATTATGGTTAAAAGAAGGGGAACTTATTACTAATTATTGTCCGATGCATCTTCTCATCTTCCACCACTGTCTCTTCATCTCCACAGTGCCACTTTTCTCCCACCTTATCAAGTCATCTCATCTTCTATCTTCACTATCTTATTCTCATCATTTTTTATTTTATGCTTTGTTTTCACAATTTACAGATTGTCACGGATGTCATGCTCCCCATAAAAATCTGACCGGGTCTTTGCAAACATGACCATAAAATAGTTCCTCTTTACAGGCATACATAATAACATAAAAAAAAGTGTGAATACTAAAACTAATCTTCTAATAAATCTCTATATATAAAAATGACCAATCACGAAGCATCGAAGCATCTTTCATTTCACCAGAGCTGTTCAAAAGAAGCTCAGCTGTGATTGGTTGCTATGATCAACAGTTTCCCTTACAACCAATCACTAAGCATCTCTCATTTTACCAGAGCTGGTTAAAAGTACCTGAGCTGTGATTGGTTCCTCTGAGAAAGTTTTGCCACTTGACAACACCTCAGCAGACACTGACATGGTGGGAGAAATCTAGCATCCCCGGGAACATAAGATCCCAGCCATTGTCTGCCCCCCAGAAAGAAGCACAGAGCACATGAAATAAATGAATCCTCCCTCCTGTGGATCAATGGTATGCAAGTTAGGGCAAATCCACTCAGCGTTTTGGTACTGACCCCAGGCCTTTCTTAAAGCGATCTCCGATATGGAAGGCAGGGCAAATCCATCCAGTGCTTTGGTTCTGACCCCATGCCTCTCTTAATGGGATCCTCGGTATGGAAGTCAGGGCAATTGCCTTCAAATGCTCTGTTACTGACCCCAGGCTCTCCTAAATGGATCTCTTGTACAGAAGTTAGGGCAAATCCCTCAGCGCTCTGATTCTGACCCCAGGGTTCTATTAAAGGGATCATTGGTATGCAAGTCAGGGCAAATCCATCCAGCACTCTGGTTCTGATCCCAGGCTTTCTTAAAGGGATCCCCGGTATGAGAGTTAGGGCAAATCCACACAGCGCTCTGGTTCTGACCATAGGCCCCTCTTAAAGGGATCCCCGGTATGGAAGTGAGGGTAAATCCAATTGGCACTTTGGTACTGACCCCAGGCTCTCTTAAAGGGATATCCTGTGCAGAAGTTAGGGCAAATCCCTCAGCACTCTGATTCTGACCCCAGGTTTCTATTAAAGGGATCATTGGTATGGAAGTCAGGCCAAATCCACTCAGCGCTCTGGTTCTGACACCAGGCGTCTTTTAAAGGGATCCCCGGTATGGAAGTTAGGACCGTTTAACTTAGCGCTCTCGTTCTGACCCCAGGCTGACGGGATGATGTGAGATATTAGGGGTAGTAGTCTGGTGGCTCTGGCTGATGGGATGATGTGGGATATTAGGGGGAGTAGTCCGGTGACTCTGGCTGACAGGATGATGCGGGATATTAGGGGTAGTAGTTCGGTGGCTCTGTATGATGGGATGATGTGCGATATTAGGGGTAGTAGTCTGGTGGCTCTGGTAGACAAGATGATGTGGGATATTAGGGGTAGTAGTCCGGTGGCTTTAACATGATGATGTAGGATATTAGTAGTACGATGGCTCTGGCTGATGGGACGATGTGGGATATTAGGGGTAGTAGTCCGGTAGCTCTGGCTGATGGGATGATGTGGGATATTAGGGGGAGTAGTCCGGTGGCTCTGGCTGACAGGATGATGCGGAATATTAGGGGTAGTTGTTCGGTGGCTCTGGCTAATGGGATGATGTGCGATATTAGGGGTAGTAGTCTGGTGGCTCTGGCTGATGGGATGATGTGGGATATATGGGGTAGTAGTCCGGTGGCTCTGGCTGATGGGATGATGTGCGATATTAGGGGTAGTAGCCCGGTGGCTCTGGCTGATGGGATGATGTGGGATATTGGGGTAGTAGTCCGGTGGCTTTAACAGGATGATGTAGGATATTAGTAGTACTGTGGCTCTGGCTGACGGGATGATGTGGGATATTAGGAGTAGTAGTCCGGTAGCTCTGGCTGACGGGATGATGTGGGAGATTATAGTGAATGTGGCTATGCGGAGTGGGTGGGGCTATGCACTCAGTTATATATACACAGTATATATATATATATATATATATATATATATATATATATAATCATTATAATTTGTTGTAACTAACCATAGTTAGTTACTATGCCCGGGCAGCGCTGGGCTCTTCAGCTAGTACTTAAATAAAGTCAGAAACTATAGATAAAGGGGCTGTCTGGCTTTAATCACTGTGTCTGACTTCAGACTTGTGAATCCTCACAATGCTCGCACTGTACACTGTGAGAATCCTCCAGTGCTGGTTCTGGATGCAGCGGGCACATGACTTTGCGTGATTGTGATTTGCATACATGTGGTCATGTGTCAATTAGATGGGCATGGCTTCTTTCAATGCAAGTGTATTGAACGAGGCTGGACACGTGCTTGTGAGGTGAGAATTCACAAGTTTGCAGTCACATAGAATAGTCTAAGGCAGTGGTCCCCAACCTTTCTGACCTAGAGAGCTACATTCAGCTCAGAGAAAGGGTCGCAAGCCACATCCAGCTCCCTCCCCCCTCACAGTAGTGGCAACCAGAGCCCCCATTACGGGCATCTCCCCCCCAAAGCAGTATAACAAGATCCAGTGATCCCACAATACCCCCATTCAGTTTTCTCCCTTCCAGCACTCCCATCACACTGTCACATCCATCTTTAAGCACATCCTCTGACAGGTAGTATCATCCTGTCTCCAGCTTACCAGTATACGTGCATCCAAATCTGCTCTTCTATGCAGGGCTATTCACAAAATTCACCATTTTGAGATGTGCGCCTCATACCTATTTACTAGACCTGGATCTAATGCACCAAGCTGGCAGACAGTGACGATTCACAATTCATGAGACCGCGAGCCACATGTGGCTCCCGAGCTACAGGTTGGGGACCCCAGGTCTAAGGCCTAACAACCTATTTAAAGGGGTGTCAACTACTTTTTTATGATTGATCTATCTTTAGTATAGGTTATTAAGATTAGGGGGGTCTCCAATCTTCAAACACCATCGACAGGTAATATGACCTCCAGCAGCAGAAAAATATAAACAGTGTACAGAGCGGAAATGCCCAACACTGTATACTGTGTAGTTGCTACTGCTGGGTACTGCAGATTATTTTTCATGGACTTTTTATTTTTAAATGAAGTATTCCCTTTGTAGAATAAAAATTATATATACTGATCTCATGAACCAGTCCTGTTCCAACAATATCAGTACAGGGTCTACATTGATATGCCACTTGAGTCCCGCAGCCAAACATCAGCCACTAATGGGCTGCTGCACTCTCACTACTTTAGCATCAGCCCAGTAGTGGCCCCTGATGGGCTCACGTGTCATATTATTGCCAACCTTGGCAGACCGTGTGACAACATTGCTGTAAGAGGCCAGTCCGGGAGGTTACTACCAGTTATTTTTTTTTTACAAGGAGGACTACTTCATTTAAAAAGGTGGTTGTCCAGGTAGTGGGCTTAAACTCCACTTACAGAGCCTCCAACTTTATATTACAGCACATTGGGCCTTAATAGAAATCATTCATCAAAACTGTGAATTAGAAAAATTGTCTTAGTTGCCCACAGCAACCAATCAGAGCTCAACTTTTATTTCTTAAACGCCTCTGGCAAACTGAAAGCTGTGCTGTGTTTGGTGACGATTAGCAATTAAGACAGTTTTTCTTCTAGACAATTTTGATAAATGAGGTCCATAGTGAGTTTTTTCTTGCGGAATCAAAAAAACAGAATATTGTGGCAAGTACCAGCAAAAGGGGAGAAATGATTCTGTGTCTGCATCATATACAGGCACACAGAGGTACTGAATACCGCTATACAATTCTCAAATATTTTAGGGTCTAGCAATTTGATCAGTAGTAGTCCAAGGCAATAGCTGGAAGTGGAAGAAAGTGCTCCAATTCCTCGTTACCCACCAACTAGCCTTAAAAATCAATTTACTTATTGAGGAAATCACTGTACATATCTAATGTTATCTGATTTTATCAGGCATAAAATGCTTTAAAAAGTGGCAAAATTTTGGCGCAACATGGACTTGCGCTAAAATCTTTGTGGCTTTTAACGTTCTGACATCAGCTTGGGAGAATCAAGAGTGGGAACAACGCTTGGCAAAGCCCGCTTTCCAAATTCATCAATAGTGGTGGCGTTTTTTTACTCCAAAAATGTTACAGATATAGCATTTCAGGCGAGGTCGAAGAAGGTGCACGCCACTGATGTTCCAAATTAGTTAAGTGGTATGGGCCTCTTAATGAATTTGGTGCATCCTACCCCAAAATGCCCCTTCAGTAAGACTGGCATGTTCAGTGCCTGTCTTAATGAATTGGGCCTTTCGTCTCCAAACAAGGTAACGGCAAGGAACCATCAGAAAGATTACATTCCACTGAAAGCACAGAACAAACTGAAGATACTTTAGGCTGTGTGCACACGGTACGGATTCTGCTGCGTTTCCGCAGCGGTTTTCGCCCTGCGGAAACGCAGCAGTTCCGCAGACCAAGTACAATACAATGAAACCCTATGGGTTTTCAAAAACGCTGTGCTGACGGTGCGGTTTTTCCGCGTGGTTTTGCTGCGGTTTACAAACCGCAGCATGTCAATTGTTTGGGCGGTTTCCGCAGCGGTTTCACACCTTTAACATAGTAGAGGTGTGAAACTGCAGGGCAAAACCGCAGACCAAACCGCAGGTCACTCTACCTGCTGTTCCGCGCAGAAAAAAATGCAGGTGAATCTGCAGCGTGTGCACATAGCCTTAAGGGTACGTGCACACGCTGCGGATTGGGGTGCGGATATTGCCTCGTGGATTTTGTAAAATCCGCAGGTAAATCTGCAAGTCAAAAGACCTGCGGTTTTACCTGCGGATTGCTCTGCGGTTTTGCCCTGCGGTTTTTCATCTCCACAATGGAGGAGATGGCAAACTGCAGCGGAATCCGCAGAAAGAATTGACATGTCAATTCTTTTTGCGGTTTCAAAACCGCAGGAAAACCGCGCGGAAAAATCCGCACCATCTGCACTGCGGTTTATTATTCCCATAGGGTATAATGGTACTGTACACCGCAGCAAAAACTGCTGCGGACCCGCAGCGGCCAAATCCGCTGCGGAATCGCAGCAGAATCCGCAGCGTGTGCACACACCCTAAATCTAAATTAGAAACTTTAAATTTATCCTGTATTTTTAAGATTGGAGCTAGGGGATTCCTTTCTTTTTGATGGGTTAATTAAATAAGTAATTAAATCTTAAAACAAACTGTGAATCTGAACCAATTCTATTTGTTCACGGATTTATGGGAGTTTTCAGAATCAATAATCATCAGCAGAATGGCAGTGTGAATGAATGCGCTGGCACGTCTGTGCGCATCAAATCTCGTCATCCCGCTCCAAGTTCTGGTAAGATTTCAATTTTCTTTTTTTTCTCCACCATTGTCATATTAATGGAGTCTTTTATGTCCAACAACCTCTGCATTTACAATTTCATCTGCAAAGAAAATAGAAATTTGCAGTAAATATAACCCCATAAGAGTTTTTAAAACTTGAGATATTTCTTAGTTTTACCAATTTCTCCTCCTACTGGTTTTTTTTTTATAATTTAGAAATGGTCAATAAAGCAACAAAACTTAATGCTCATAGTAATTATGGAACTTTTTATGTAATATTATTCTACAGTGTAGCTAATTTATATTCTGACATGATCTAGGCGATCATCAAGAAAGCTAGATGGATGCTAAGAATAGCAACAGGGTAGTATACCCCAGAAACATTCAAATTCACGTGTGTACCACTAAATCAGTTACTTTACAGCAGGGTGTGGACAATTAGTAAAGTATAAAATGTCACCAAACATAAAATTCTAAAATAACACCAAAAGTTCCTTATCAAATTTATTGACTGTATCTAGTCCACAGTGGTGGAAAGCAAAGTTAAATGAGAATATTATTAACACAACCAATCAGTTATAGTGACAGTGGTTAACACCTTGGAGGTACTACCGGTATACACTGATCAGAATCTATGCCTCTAAGTCACTGCACTTTTCATAGATGAACAATAGACTAGAACAGTCTCACTGAGTTCTTGTTGGGGATGATCTCCTTGTTGAGGATGATGTCCATAAGCCAAATGTCCACCCAGCAGGTAACCTTCTGGTATAAGCAGGGAAGGAGGTCCAGACCTGGCCCTGATGTGTCCTAATCAGCAATAGTCGTCCCTAGGTCACCAAGACTCCTGCCCTTACAAGGGCAGTTCACAACTCGCCCTAGTGGACACATTGCCCTATAAAGCCATACGTGCCCCTTCAACGCGTTTCTCGGTAAATGTGTCTTCAGGGGAGGATAGATGCACGTGAAAAAACTGGACTCATATTCCCCTGTCCTCCACTAGCTGTATACTAGATGTAAAAGGGCCTGCATGAATTGGCCAAATTATGTGCTAAGTATCTTTGTTTTTTCCTATTTTCTAGAGCAGTAATGCAATTCATATTTCATATTTACATGCTATAATATTAAAGAGTGCGGCGTCATTTGTTAGTTATGCATGGAGATGGATATTCTTAGTATGCACCTGTTCAGACCAGCATTCTGTTTGGAAATGATGGTCAGTCTCAATCTGTATACATAGGCTCTCTGACTGAACACTCTGGCCCTCAACCCATGGTGGTTTTAATTACACCAGGATCCTGTCTACCCATAAAAATGTAGTTTGGCATCTTTTAGTATGTATGGGTTCAGACTAGTATCTGTCTGATCAGAATGTTAAACTAAGAACCTCATGTTCAGTTATATATATTTTTGCTGAGAGGTATTAGATGATTGCATGATTTTTGGAGATGCTGTCCTCTTTCTTTTTTCAGCATATTCTATTTGGAAGTGACGGCCAGTCTTTTATACTATGTCTGAATGCTGTTCCATAGGATACATACAGTATATTGGCTTATAATGTATTGGACACTGTGTGGTATCCCCAATTATCCCCCTCGCATATGGTGTATGACCATAACTTATAGAAATAGCCATGCCAGGCAGTACTACGCAGCAAAAGTGCAAAAATAAGTGCCTAATGCTGAACAAAAAAAATCTTCCATACAGCAACCTAAATAAGTTTGCTTAATGAAACTATAGAAATGTAAAAAATAAAAACAAACCTATAAAAAACGTAATCAAAAACTAAAAATGCTCAATGGTGTCCCCATGCAAAATAACATGATGGAGTATATAGGAACACTTGGGATGAATTGCAGTACTATGGCAAATTTGCAGCACCTAAGCAAATACTACCATATAATGTTAAATTAATGCCAACACACAGTGACCATACACAGCAGCTCTATACATAAATTAATGTGTTAACAATGCCATACAATTATAAAAATTAATACTAAAGCACCATTCCAGCTGATTTTTTTTATTTCTTCATTAGGGTGGTATGACTAATGAATTTTCCCTGATCCGAGTAGCCATCTGCCACCTTTTGTTGTTCTTGGTGCCACTCCAGTCGTCTTCAGCAGATTGTGACCTGCTGGATCACTCCAGTGTTTGCAGGACTAGCCACAGGCCATTTCTCGATGTAAGTCTAGGAGAGACAGTAAGAGGCCAGAATGAGGCACTTAGACTTACATTGAGAGCTTGTGCCCAATACCTGTGATGTCCGGTCAGTCAGAAGCTGTGGTCACAAGATGGCGGTTTTGGTCAGGAGTAGAGTTGAGCGACTTTTGGTTTTTTAGGGTCGCGTTTCGTTTCGTGAAACCCGACTTTTCCAAAAGTCGGGTCGAGCAAGATCGTCCGATTATAGGGAAAAGTCGGGGTTGTCCCGAAACACGAAACCCAATGTAAGTCAATGGGGAATAAAAGTCGGCAGTGAGAGGAGGACAGGAAACACACCTACAGTGCCCATTTGAATGCCAAAAGCATCAATTCTTCTTTCATAAGCTTGTCAACCTTAATTAACTTCATATTACAAGTTACGCACTGAAAAATGGGGGTTATTTGGCTACAAACTGTGGGGGGGGAGGGCTGGCTCCAGGTTTTCATGTGCCCTGGGCGAAAGAGCGCCCCTTTAACACATACCACATCTCATCATGCTCCGATACGGCAGAGAAATAGCGGTATAGTACAATGAAAAATACCTCACTTTTTACATCTCATGACGAGGCCATCTATTTCTCCATACAGAATCATTGGTCCCATACAATGTTTGAAACAGTATATGATGAGCTCCACATAATGCTACAGTATATGTTGGTCCCCATGGATGAAGCTCCACTGTCTTATGGGCCCAAATAATGCTCCAAACATAATGGGCCCCATTTCTAATGCTCTAGTGTATAATGGGCCCTGTAAATGCTGCTCCAGTGTCTGATGTCCACCTTTGGAATGTTCCAGTGTATGGTGGGCCCCATCTATCATTCTCCAGAGTATAGTGCTCCCCAAAAATTGCTGTCCCAACATTGAAAACAATCAAATAAGTCTCCTCGCTAGGGAATCCCTGTACTTGTCTGGACAGGTGCTGTAGCTTGCTTAACAGCTCGCCAGCCGTTCTCACGCCCAGTATGGATTGCACGTGATTGCACAAAGGTTAGAAAGGGTACCGTATCCCTGGATAACATGTATGGATAGCGTACACATTCAAAATATATGTCTATACAGCATGAGGCAGGCTCAGACGGTGTTAGGCCCAGTATGGATTGCACGTCATTGCACAAAGGTTAGAAAGGGTACCGTATCCCCGGATAACATGTATGGATAGCGTACACATTCAAAATATATGTCTATACAGCATGAGGCAGGCTCAGATGGTGTTAGGCCCAGTATGGATTGCACGTCATTGCACAAAGGTTAGAAAGGGTACCGTATCCCTGGATAACATGTATGGATAGCGTACACATTCAAAATATATGTCTATACAGCATGAGGCAGGCTCAGACGGTGTTAGGCCCAGTATGGATTGCACGTCATTGCACAAAGGTTAGAAAGGGTACCGTATCCCCGGATAACATGTATGGATAGCGTACACATTCAAAATATATGTCTATACAGCATGAGGCAGGCTCAGACGGTGTTAGGCCCAGTATGGATTGCACGTCATTGCACAAAGGTTAGAAAGGGTACCGTATCCCCGGATAACATGTATGGATAGAGTACACATTCAAAATGTATGTCTATACAGCATGAGGCAGGCTCAGACGGTGTTAGGCCCAGTATGGATTGCACGTCATTGCACAAAGGTTAGAAAGGGTACCGTATCCCCGGATAACATGTATGGATAGCGTACACATTCAAAATATATGTCTATACAGCATGAGGCAGGCTCAGACGGTGTTAGGCCCAGTATGGATTGCACGTCATTGCACAAAGGTTAGAAAGGGTACCGTATCCCCGGATAACATGTATGGATAGCGTACACATTCAAAATATATGTCTCAGGAGGCAGGCTCAGACCGTGTCAGGCACAGTATGGATTTGACGGCCAAGATTACACAGAGGAGGAGCAGGGAGAGGTAAAGATTGCAAATGCTGGGGCCCTGCCCAAGCAAGGGGGGCCCACTCGTGGGCGTCGGTACTGGCACTGGGCCCCTCATAGTACAGCGGTGTGTCTGACAGCGGGTGTGCACCACCGCCGTCAGAGACACTTGATTGCACTATGAGGGACCCTGTGCCAGTGCCCGCGCCCAAGAGTCGGCCTACCCACCTGTCCAGGGCAACGGCACTCGCACGGTGTCGTGCGGTAGGTGGTGACCCCGGCCATGGGGGGGGAGGCAGCACAGTTAGGGAGTTTTAGAAAGTGGCATATGTTTATGTTGGACATTCAGCTGATGCAAAAGGCGAAATAGGTGAAGTACCAGGAAGAGGTGGACCAAAGCAAGCCATTTTTCTGTCACCCTATGTGTCATCAGGGGAAGGTGGGACAAAATCCTTGGAAACCCATGCGTGGTTCATTTTAATGAAGGTTAGATCATCCACATTTTGGGTTGACAGACGGGTCCTTTTTTCTGTAAGGATTGATCCAGCTGCACTGAAGACTCTTTCCGATAGCACACTTGCAGCTGGGCAAGCGAGCTCCTGTAAGGCATATTGGGCCAATTCAGGCCAGGTGTCCAGTTTAGCGGCCCAATAGTCAAAGGGGAATGACCTGTGTGGGAGAACATCGATATGGGAGGAAAAGTAGTTTGTAACCATAGTTGACAACTGCTGTCTCCTGTCACTTTCCATCGACGCAGTATTACCAGTTGTGTGAGCGGTATTTGAAAAATCAGTCCACAACATTGTCATGAAACCCCTGTCTCCAATGCCACTTCTGCTGTGTGCACCACGAACACCTCTGCCAAGCTGCCCCCGGCCCGTACGGCTCGTGTGAGAACCATCACCGCTGCTGTGTGCTGGGAATGCCTCAAGCAACCGATTTACCAGAGTTGCTTGTTTATTAGCCAATATTAGGTCAAGGTTCTCCTGTGGCATGATGTTTTGTAATTTGCCTTTATAGCGTGTATCCAGGATGCTGGCCAACCAGTAGTCGTCATCGTTCATCATTTTGGCAATGCGGGGGTCCCTTTTTAGGATCCGCAAGGCATAATCTGACATGTGGGCCAATGTTCCCGGTGTCAATGATGCACTGCGAGTGCTGGGTGGAGGAGCACTTTCTGGCAAATCCACATCCCTCCAGTCACGCACAAACCCTGTACCAGACCTTGCCACGCCAACATTTTCACTTGCCCCACGAGATGCATCCTCCTCCCCTAAGTAATCATCCCCATCATCCTCCTCCTCCTCCTCCTCCTCTTCTTCCTCCACTTCGTCCAGGAGAGGTCCCTGAGCAGACAATGGCTGAATGTCATCAAGGATTCCCTCCTCCTCTTCCTCCTCATCAACATTGGCTGCAGACGCCTGCTCCTTAAGGTGCGTCAAAGTTTGCATGAGCAGACGCATAAGTGGAATGCTCATGCTTAGGATGGCGTCGTCTGCGCTTACCAGCCGTGTGCATTCCTCAAAACACTGAAGGACTTTACAAAGGTCTTTCAGCTTCGACCACTGCACGCCTGTCAACTCCATGTCTGCTCTCAAAGTGCCTGGCCGTGTATCCTCCCACAAATGCATTATGGCCTGCCTCTGCTCGCACAGCCGCTCCACCATGTGCAGGGTGGAGTTCCACCTTGTTGCAATGTCGATAATGAGGCGGTGGTTGGGAAGGTGGAGCAATCGCTGCAGCTTCTGCATACGAACGGAGTGTACAGGCGACCGGCGGATGTGCGCGCACAGTCTTCGCACCTTCTGGAGCAGGGCTGTTAACTCCGGATAATTTTTGAGGAAGCACTGCACCACCAGGTTCAATGTGTGAGCCAAGCAAGGTATGTGGCTGAGTTTTGAAAGGGCTATGGCTGCCACAAAATTACGGCCGTTATCACTAACTACCTTGCCTGCCTCAAGATGTACACTGCCCAGCCATGACTCAGTTTGTCGCTTCAAGTACTCGGCCAGCACCTCGGCGGTGTGTCTGTCGCCCAAACACATCATCTGCAACACAGCCTGCTGACGCTTTCCACTAGCTGCTCGATAGGGGGACACATCGTGTGCAACAGTGGCAGCTGCAGATGGAGTGCTCGTACGACTGCGCTCTGTGGACGAGCTTTCGCTTCTGGAGGAGGAGGAGGAGGAGGAGGAGGGTCGAACGCCTACAGCCAACTGTTTCCTATACCGTGGGCTAGGCAACACTGTCCCACCACCACTGTCCCCTGTGGACCCTGCATCCACCACATTAACCCAGTGCGCAGTGATGGACACGTAACGGCCCTGGCCATGCCGACTGGACCATGCATCTGTTGTGAGGTGCACCTTTCCGCTCACTGACTGCTTGAGTGCATGGACAATGCGGTCTTTCACATGATGGTGGAGGGCTGGGATGGCTTTGCGAGAGAAGAAGTGGCGACTGGGTAGGTCATAGCGTGGTACTGCATAGGCCATGAGTTCGCGGAAAGCTGTGCTTTCCACCAACCGAAAGGGCATCATCTCAAACGATTAGTTTGGCAATGTGGGCGTTCAAACCCAGTGTACGCGGATGAGAGACTGAGTACTTTCTTGACCTACTCATAGTGTCTGGGAGGGTGAGCTGGACTTGAGAGCTGCATATGGTGGAAGTAGCGGTGGACAGGGCGGACTGAGAGAGGGTTGATGATGGTGATGGAGTTGGTGTTCTTTCTGATGGCCTAGAATCAGTCTTTCGTTGATATAACAGTGGGATTCCCTGACTGCTGTGGCCTTGCAACGAAACCTCAACATTTGCTGCTGTGCTAACCGGTGGGCTTACAGTGGGGGAAACAATGTAGCGTTGCTGACTACCTTCGTTGTGATCAGTTGCACATGTGGCACTTGAGGTTTGGTGTTGTGTCCACGCTTGCAAGTGCATGCTGGTTAAATGTCTAAGCATGCAACTGGTATTCAAATTTTTCAGATTTTTCCCTCGGCTAAAGGTCTTTGCGCACTTCTTACAGATAACCTTGGCCTGATCATGAGGATTTTGTACAAAAAAGTGCCACACTGCACTCTTCCTACTTTGGCAGACATTTTGCGGCCTAGCACGCTGTGATCTTTTGACCCTCTGGACAAGCTGTCCAGCAACTCTTTTGATGTTTGGAACCTGTCTTTGGAGTGCTCCGGGCCTGCCAGATAACAGCTGTTGCGATGTCGATGTCTGCTGTGGATGCTACTCATCTGAGCTATTGGAAGCAGCACCCTCTTCCCCCAATGGATGCCAATCTGGGTCAACAACTGGGTCATCCATCACCTACTCTTCTATGTCATGTGCACCTTTCTCTGTGTCACCGTGTATGGTGGTATAGTGTGCGGGAAGGGGCACCTGAGTCTCATCAGGGTCAAAATCTGGCTCTGTACACTGCGAGGACAATGTAGTGCTCTGAGTGAATGTACCAGCAGAATCATCCATCAGCGGCTGTGCATCAGTGCACTCCATGTCAGATTCATCTTGGCCTGGGTAATTCACCATTTGACTTGATAATCCAAGCATGGTATGTGAAAACAGCTCCATGGAGTAATCAGTAGTATGGCCTGCGTCATCCTTCAATCTTGGTTGGGGTGAAGGACACAAGGAAAGGTGTGGTTCATGAACATGAGCCTCCAATGACGACTCAGTGCTTTTACTTTTTACAACTGAAGAAGAGGAGGCGATAGAGCTGGAGGCTGAGTCAGCAATGTAAGACAAAACTTTTTCCTGATGCTCTGCCTTTAAAAGCGGTTTGCCAACTCCTAGAAAACTAAGCGTTCGAGGCCTTATGTAGCCAGACGATGACGCAGGGTCAGCACCTCCTGCATTCGGTCCTATTTTGCTCTTGCCACTACCATCAGATCCACCACCAACACCATCATTACCAGCTGCCAACCCCCGCCCAATTCCACGGCCTCTTCCACCAGCCTTCCTCATTTTTGGTAGAAATGTAGACAAAATCCAACAAACTATATAGTAATGTAAAACAAGGTTAAAGGTGTCTATAGGACAGGGGAGATTTAGAATTTCTGCACACACTTGTGGACAGTGGACACTTTTGGATTGTGTGAGGCCCACTGATATCTGAGCGCTATGTGATACGCTCGATGGCACAGCTGCCTGTGACCAAAGTGACGAGAGGATAATGGAGATTTTGAATCTCTGTGTACACTTTTGGACACTGGACACTTGTGGATTGTGTGAGGCCCACTGATATCTGAGCGCTATGTGACACGCTCGATGGCACAGCTGCCTGTGACCAAAGTGACGAGAGGATAATGGAGATTTTGAATCTCTGCGTACACTTTTGGACACTGGACACTTGTGGATTGTGTGAGGCCCACTGATATCTGAGCGCTATGTGACATGCTCGATGGCACAGCTGCCTGTGACCAAAGTGACGAGAGGATAATGGAGATTTTGAATCTCTGCGTACACTTTTGGACACTGGACACTTGTGGATTGTGTGAGGCCCACTGATATCTGAGCGCTATGTGACACGCTCGATGGCACATCTGCCTGTGACCAAAGTGACGAGAGGATAATGGAGATTTTGAATCTCTGCGTACATTTTTGGACACTGGACACTTGTGGATTGTGTGAGGCCCACTGATATCTGAGCGCTATGTGACACGCTCGATGGCACAGCTGCCTGTGACCAAAGTGACGAGAGGATAATGGAGATTTTGAATCTCTGCGTACACTTTTGGACACTGGACACTTGTAGATTGTGTGAGGCCCACTGATATCTGAGCGCTATGTGACACGCTCGATGGCACAGCTGCCTGTGACCAAAGTGACGAGAGGATAATGGAGATTTTGAATCTCTGCGCACACTTTTGGACACTTGTAGATTGTGTGAGGCCCACTGATATCTGAGCGCTATGTGACACGCTCGATGGCACAGCTGCCTGTGACCAAAGTGACGAGAGGATAATGGAGATTTTGAATCTCTGCGTACACTTTTGGACACTGGACACTTGTAGATTGTGTGAGGCCCACTGATATCTGAGCGCTATGTGACACGCTCGATGGCACAGCTGCCTGTGACCAAAGTGACGAGAGGATAATGGAGATTTTGAATCTCTGCGTACACTTTTGGACACTGGACACTTGTGGATTGTGTGAGGCCCACTGATATCTGAGCGCTATGTGACACGCTCGATGGCACAGCTGCCTGTGACCAAAGTGACGAGAGGATAATGGAGATTTTGAATCTCTGCGTACACTTTTGGACACTGGACACTTGTGGATTGTGTGAGGCCCACTGATATCTGAGCGCTATGTGACACGCTCGATGGCACAGCTGCCTGTGACCAAAGTGACGAGAGGATAATGGAGATTTTGATTCTCTGCGTACACTTTTGGACACTGGACACTTGTGGATTGTGTGAGGCCCACTGATATCTGAGCGCTATGTGACACGCTCGATGGCACAGCTGCCTGTGACCAAAGTGACGAGAGGATAATGGAGATTTTGATTCTCTGCGTACACTTTTGGACACTGGACACTTGTAGATTGTGTGAGGCCCACTGATATCTGAGCGCTATGTGACACGCTCGATGGCACAGCTGCCTGTGACCAAAGTGACGAGAGGATAATGGAGATTTTGAATCTCTGCGTACACTTTTGGACACTGGACACTTGTAGATTGTGTGAGGCCCACTGATATCTGAGCGCTATGTGACACGCTCGATGGCACAGCTGCCTGTGACCAAAGTGACGAGAGGATAATGGAGATTTTGAATCTCTGCGTACACTTTTGGACACTGGACACTTGTGGATTGTGTGAGGCCCACTGATATCTGAGCGCTATGTGACACGCTCGATGGCACAGCTGCCTGTGACCAAAGTGACGAGAGGATAATGGAGATTTTGAATCTCTGCGTACACTTTTGGACACTGGACACTTGTGGATTGTGTGAGGCCCACTGATATCTGAGCGCTATGTGACACGCTCGATGGCACAGCTGTGACAAAAGTGACTAGAGGATAAGGGAGATTGGATTGCTTTTAAAAAAGCAGTTTGCGGAGCAGTGGGTAAACAGCAATGCCAGCGTGTCAGGAAGCCTTAGAAGGCAGCCCAACAACCAACACCACTGATACACCACAATATAGCCTCCCCTTGCACTGCACACACAGTGACTTGTGTGTTGTGCAGGCCAAATCGCTAGCAGCAGAAGCAGTTCTTTTGTCTTCTTCCCTGCCTAACGCTCTCCCTACAGAATCAGCAGCAACCTCTCCCTATACTAAGATCGGCAGAAGTAAGATGGCGGTCGGCGTGCACGCCCTTTTATACCCCCTGTGACGCCCACCAAAGCAAGCCAATCACTTGCATGCCCTTCTGAAAGATGGTGGTGACCCGTGCCTAGGTCATCACGTTGCCCACAGTGTCCGTGGATCCTGATTGGCTGAAAAAGAGCGCAAAACAAACTTTTGAAACGCGACTTTGGCGCGTAAGTCGCCGACCTCATCCTAGGGTCGGGTTTCGTTTCATGAAACCCGACTTTGCCAAAAGTCGGCGACTTTTGAATTTTTTCGACCCGTTTCGCTCAACTCTAGTCAAGAGCAATGCTGGGAAGAAATGAATACAAAGGCTGGTAAGTATATCGCTCAGTCCAGGAACTTACATTAGTGATAACATCACGGGTTCTCCGATCCAAAGGCAGAGTTGCTGTCAGCCATCTGCCAGCTCCCGGAAAGCTGCAATCATGTTCAATCGTAGCATTTTGAGGGTTAACGTGCTGCGAGCGGTCTGTGACTGCACTTAGCACCTAGTGCCGGATGTCAGCTGCCAGAATCAGCTGAAATCTGGCGGCGATGGCCCGCACACCATCTGTGTGCACGGGCCATTACGCAGACGTAATAACCCGTCCCTGGTGGATGGATTATTACTTCTGATGTCAGAAAGGGGTTAAAGGGAACCTGTGACCAGAAAAAATGCTATTAACCTGCAGGTATGGGGTTAATATGCAGGTTAATATCATTACTGATATGACCGGCACCCGCATTTGGCCGAAAAGTTGTAGAGGGCAAATTAACTTTATTCCCCCATTAGAGTTCGGGTTTCAGTCACGGGGCGGCATCGGCACTGGCAACTGTTCCTCCAGCACTGACTGTCTGCCATCCCGAATGCACGTCAGGGCCAGTAACTAATCTCGAATACTGCCAGGGGAATAAAGTTCATATTCTCCCCACAGCGCTCGGCTACGTGCGGATGCCGGGCAGGTCATTAATGCAGAATAACCCCATATTTGCAGGTTAATAGGTTCCATTTAAGGCTATGTTTGCAAGCTGTACAGTAGTTTAGGGGTGGCCTCCTTCAAGTCTATCTTAGGATAGAGCTCGTGTGATACTTTTTTAGATTTACACATAGTTGCGTCCTCCTCTGAGATCGAGAACTTGTGAGATTTTTACCTCTGTAAGCCAAAATCACAGGCAGAAAAATCAGAGGAAAATTATTATAGAAACACTTGCACCACTTGTGAATTTTTTTCCACTCCTGGTTTTGACATACAAATACAGTACTGAGGTGAAAAACTCAGCAAATACTCCACGTGTTCACGTGGCCTTGGAGGAGACTCGCTCTTGAACAGTCACCATGAACTTTCCTAACAATGAATTTGCAGACCTTGTCCGGATTATTAAATCCCAGGCTCATCTAGTATTAATCAAGTTAGCTACATCCTTTTATCGTTAAGCCTGTAGACTCCTTATGGGTCTAACATTTACCAGAAAGTGAGTTAAGGAATTGTCAGGTCTATAGATCTTAACAGTCTCTGGGAAATGAGAGCATTAAGCACATACATTTATAACACATTTAAAATCAATTTATTGTCTCAGAACCTGAGGTTAATCAAATCAGACCATTATACTTTATCAAAGAGCATGGAAATAAAGATACACTCCTTCTCTCGTGTATGTATTTTCTGTCTGCGTTGAATATTGATCGCATAGAAGAGATGGGATTTTGAGTTGGGAAGGTTTATTATCCAGGGTGCTTCTTCTACTCGCGCAGATTTCTTATTAAAAAGGAAAAACTTTTGGACTTGTAGAAGAATCAATTAAAGGTAGCGGAAGTGAAAAGGTACAGCTTCATGAAATGACGAAATAGCCAGCTAAGTTTTTACAAAATGTTAAACTTTTACTATCGATCTGATTTATAATTTCACCGAAACCCAACATTTTCTGGTGATAGTAGAAAACCAATGTAGAACTTAATCATGAGAGCTTGATTACACCTTCATGAAGAAAGCTAGTTGGGCACCTTCTGGTCCTTAGTGTTAGGAGTCAGATTTCGGCCATTACTAGGCAGGAATCTAGACCATCACATGCTGCAGTCTCCTGCTCTTTGTCTAATGCAAAGGAGATTGCAGAGGAGATTGCTTTACAGCAACTCTCTCCGGAGGCTAAGTCCTTCGTCCCTTCTTCTGAGCATGCTCATGGAACAATCGCCCATTGGAGTTCAGGAGTCAGGTGCTCAGGTCCTGCTCCAGATTCCATTGGCTCAGCTCAGAGATCTGGAAGCCTTTGGAAGGTCCCATTTGCTATAAAAAGCGCGCATGGCCGTTCCGCCGTGTGCTAGTATAGTCGTACTTGCTGCAGTGTGTATGTTGATGGATGCATGAATCTGGTGAATATTCCTTTGATACTACGAGTGTGTGAGGGATTGAGTTAGAGCCAGTACCAGCCCCAGCGCGCCATTGCTCCAGGCACGCTTGCTAGCGTCTGACATCGCGCCTACATTTTCCAGCGGTGTCACCTTGCGGCATTATCCACGCCGCGCTGCAGTAGCAGCTTATTGGTTGCGATTGCGGTTGCAACGCTCTATACTCTACTAACTATGGTAAGTCTAGACGGACGTAGTCCCGCCATTTGAGGCTACTCCTGTGACTGCAATACCGTGTTAGTTACTCTGAGTACCTGTGACGCTAACAGGCTCAGAGTTATTGTGTTTATGCTTTGTGTTATAGCTCTGTGATTTAACAGAGCTTTCCCTGTGCACCTGGGTGACGTCAAACCCCATGCACACTACCGCCATTGTGCTCTGTCCTCATCTAGCTGCGGTTTCTCCATCTACCACACGGTGGACCCCGAGTGGTGAAGGCACTTTATTTATATTTTTTATTTAGTGCCTTCTCACAATGAGATTTTGGGGAGTTTTTGATGTTGCATATTTCCTGCACCTATTATGTAAATTAGGTTATTTATATTTTTTCATTGTGTTTTTTAGTGCATTTTTGTACATGTGTTTTTCTAATAATTTTTACACTTCAGTTTTTGCTTCCCATCATCTGACACCTGCTGCCATCAATAGAAGAGAGAGCAGGAGCAGGATGGGTGTATTCATTAGCCGGCTCCTGCGTTGTAACTAAATAATTTAAAAAATGGCCTGGGTTCCCCTGTATTTTTGATAATCAGCCAGGTAAAACTCACAGCTGGGGGCTGCAACCCTCAGCTGTCAGCTTCAACAAGGCTGGTTATCAGGAATAGAGGGGTCCCCAAGCCGTATTTTTTAATTATTTAAGATATTGAAAAAAAAGGCGTGGGTCCCCTCATTTTTGACAAACAGTCTTGCTAAAGCAGACAGCTGGGGGCTGGTATGCTCAAACTGGTAAGGGGCCATGGATATTGCCCCCCAAGCCTAAAAATAGCAGCCCACAGCTGCGCAGAAAAGGCACATCTATTAGATGGCCATTCTGGCACTTTGCCTTGCTCTTTCCACTTGCCCTGTAGTGGTGGAAAATGGGGTTCATATTTGTGGGGTTGATGTCACCTTTGTATTGTCAGGTGACATCAAGCCCTCAGATTAATAATAAGAAACCTATCCATTACTAATCCTATAAGGAGTATGGTAAATAAAGACACAGCAACAATAAAGTTCTTTATTAGAAATAAAGCAAAACACTCTTTTCCTTTTTTATCTAAAAATAACAAACACAGTTATATTCACCTAACGACTAATTCCACCGAAGCCCTTGTTCTGCTGTAATAAAACTACAATATAAAAAAACAATAAACCTCACCTGTCTGTTGTTCTGTCCCACGCCGTAATCCATGTATGGGGGATAAACAGTGTTCAACCTGGATGGTGCCAAGATGCAAGAACCACTGGTGACTGAACTGCTGTAAGCACAGACTCAGTGACCAGTGGTGATGTCATAGAGGTCGGCCCCTGGAATCCACCCATCTCTCAGCCACGCTGCCAGCATCTTCCATTCCCAGGGATGCCTTGCGACAGTGACCTCTGATGATGTAGCGGTCTCGTGAGATCGCTATGTCATCAGTGGTCATTCGCGCAATGCATCCCTAGGAACGGAAGATGCTGGCAGCCTGGCTGAGAGGCGGGACGACTCCAGGGGCCATCAGAGGGTAAGTATATCACTATTTTTATTTTAGTTCTATTTTTTACAGGAATATGGTACCCAGGGCATGAAGGAGAGTCTTCTCTCCTCCAGACCCTGGGTACCACCCGCACATGAAGCGCTCACTTCACGCTTGGTGGTTATAGCCACATGCGTAAAGTGAGCATTTGAATGCAATCTTATGGTGGCGGAATCGCCGCGATTCTGCAGAAATAATGGACATGCTGCGGATTTTACCGCTATGCGATTCCGCAACAGTAATATCCGCAGCATTGACACAGCAACTGCGGAATCCCATAGGATTGCATGGGGATGCGTTTTTAAACATTTCCGCGGCCGCAAAAACACGGCGGAAATGCTAAAAAAGCGCAACGTGGCACATAGCCTATTTGGTTGCTATTGTTAACAAGGTCCTTTTTGATAAGTGAAACCCACTGTGGAATATTTCTTAAAAGTGTTCTCCACCTTTGGGAACAATTTTTTATTGTAATATTTATGTAGGACAATCTGGAGCTAAAAATAATTTTAGCAATTCGGTTCATAAAAAGTTTTGCTCTGTTTGGTTTAGCTTAGGCTTTTTTCTTGCTGCACATATAAGTTTGATGTGTTCTTTGGCCATAAATCAACTAAAAAGAGCTTAATAAGGCTGCGTACCCCGTGATGGGCATTAGGCCAGTTTTGATTTTTCAGGTTTTTTTCTGCAATTCTGCATCAAATTTGGTTGTAGGTGTTTTTTTTCTTTCGTTTTTATTGCGTATTTGATGTGGCAGTTTTTGTTTCTTTTTGAACTGTCAAGTTTTAGAAAAGATACTTTGTTTTTGACACTCGGTATTTGGCTTTAGCGAAACCTTAATGAGTCAGTTATATGCAGATTACATGCGTAATTTAGTGCATTTCCGAAACAGAAATACACTAAAAATGTATATGCATTTTTATCTACAGATTTTTAACATTCAATGCAATTCTATGATGAAACTCCGCACATAAAACTAATTTTGCGGATTTCAAACTCGCACCTCAGGTCAGTTTACACTACATAAAGAAAGCACAATGGGCATGACATTTCTATAAATCCCATCCACTTTGCTGGAACTCTAAGATGCTCCATCTTTTTTTCCGCAGTGAAAATACGCAGCCTCAAAAGCTGACCAAAAACTCATTGTGGGATCTTAATCTTTAGCGCCAAAAAACATGCTTCCAGGGAGATATCCACCCTTGGGGACCTTTTATTAAATAAAAGGTCCTCAAAAGTGGATATATCCCTGAAAGGGGTTGTCCTATACTCGGAACAATCCATTCTCCATTCCAATGTTTCTCCCTTGTAAAAATATAACACCTATACTCATTTCCGATGCTGGCGCTGTTCCACCGATGTCGGTACTGGCATTAATGACATTATGTCATACGATCCCTGTGGCCAATCAGAGACCGCTTCACGCTCCCCTCCTTCAGAAAAATCACATCCATCCGGAGGAAGTGAGAGCTGCTACTCTCAGACTTCCTCCAGATTTATGTGGAGGTCTCATCAGCCAGACCCCAGTGATCAGCTGCCTGTACTATATCCAGAAAATTTTCACAAACTGAGTAGATATTGGGTGAGTGGAGACTATAAAATCTGAAAAAAGTTGTCTTTATTGTGCTCCGGAAAATAATCTTTGAATATACCCTAACTCTTGTACTTATTAAGGGCCTATCATTTTCCAGGGACTACGACTTCCCCAACTCTGTCCCTGACTAAATGCAGTATGTTATGTCCTCCATCTGTAAGAACTCCGTATAAAGTGTGTCTCATTAGTGTGTGTGGATTCGGAATCAATTCAAATTAAAATGATAAATTTCTTTTTATTCTGCTCTTTTCTTTTTTTTTCATGAATCTGACTTTGGCGATCTTTTCTCTTCAACATCCCACCTATTCCAAAGAATCTCAGGGTAATACAATGCCATCTGGTTCTGTGGATCTGTATTCCAGAATTCAGGTTAGGTCTCCCATGTAGACTTCCAAAACTTAATTGTCAATTGGCTTCCAAATGTTGGTTCAGCAATAACCATAAAAACACATGAGAAAACTGAAGCACTCGAAAACCGTATGCTACAAGCTTTTATTGTATTTTTTTGTTCCCTGGTAAACAACACATTAAACAAAACCGCAATCCAACCTCTTCACGTTTTATGGAGCAAAATATCTCAGCACATCCACCGTTCGTAATATTGCCTCACCCTCCCCTAAGTGTTATCACTTTTATGTTTGCTTGAAGGATATAACTTTTTTTTTCCCTTCGACAAATGTATTGATGCCATATTCTCCTAGACAGTGGATGGGTCGGAAGCTTTAGACAGGTGGCTAATTGTTCTTAGAGCTTGGCTATCAGTGAGTGCGTATGTGTACGTCTCCTTACATTGTGCAATTAGCTGACAAATGTGTCACTTGATGTGATACTTCAATATGTAAGATAAGTAGATTTTATAGTATTGTTAGTATTACAGGGGTATCACATTCAGAGAAAATAATGGTAGGATATCGCTACGATGTCCGTTTCTTATTACTGGGTCTGATCACAGGGAATCTCATTATTGCAGTCCTTCTGATATTTTATTTGCACTTTTCCCCTAACTTATCAAAAAATTGGTATACATGCAAAATAGGCACATGTTCACACTGGCAATCAAACAGATAAAACCTAAGACACAGACAAAATGAACAATAACTTGCTGCAAGAAAATAAGTAAAAAGCAATGGTGCATACAAATAACATGGGGTACTTAGTGAACACTGTTTTTCATCAAAAAAAGCGTAAAGGCCATTACACAAGGTGCATCCCAATATGGACGGTCCTATCCTCTAGTACTGAAACCTTACTATGTGTCAACATGAGGTCAAAGTGAATAAGGGCCCAGCAGGACCGGCTTTCGAATACGGATACCCAGCAAATGGGAAGCTATTAGTGATGAGTGAACGTGCTTGGATAAGGTGTTATGCGAGCATGCTCTAGCGCTAGGAGAGTATCTTCGGGGTGCTTGAATGCTATTGTGAGGAGGAGAACCGGGATGTGGGTACCTGCACTGTGCCTGGTCCGGAACTGATGGGGCTGTTTCCTCTGTTGTGCATGGGAAAGAGTAAGAGACCGGACAGACCTTTGCACTCGGAAGCAGGGGGCGTAGCTAAGTGGCAGCAGCCATGGCGTGCGTGAAAGCAGTCAGTCTTGGCGGGAACAGGCATCACGCAGCACAGAAAGAGGTGTGTTATGAATGAGTCACCGAAGGAGGAAAAAACAAAAATACAAGCTAAGTCCAGAAAACCGGAGAGGTTGGTAGCTATCGGATTGCAGACCCCTGATCCTATCCACAACAACTAACAGTAGCCGTGGGGGGTTCCTACGATGCCCTAGACCCCTCGATCACAGCCGGAGAACTAAATAGGCCTAAAGAAAGAAAGGGGAAATCTAAACTGCCCCAGAGCAGACCCAAAACAATAGGCAGCCCCCAACATATAATGACGGTGAAGCAAGATGAAAACACTAACACAGATAGAAAGATAGGTTGAGCAAACGATGGGGCCCAAGCTAACTAAAAAGGACAGGATAGAAAAGCTGCTGTCTGCAATCCGTAAAAAGCCCTAACAAAAAATGTCCCAACCGTCTGATAGGAAAAACAGGCCCTGAAGTCGCTAGGACTTCAAAAAGACTATATCAGCACTCAGGTAAATTCTGAAGACAGAGCAAAGAGACAAACTGATCAGAGACAAAAATGGAACTCAGCACACCCCCGACCGGGGATGGCTGAACTCCAAAAAAACAAGGTAAACAAAACAAAACTAATAAGTTCAATAGCAGAGCAACAACTTATCTTTGGGAAGCAGGAATCAGACTTGTCTCCAAGAATCCAGCAGAGAAATCACCAGCGACTCAGAAGGGCGTTGGCTGCCTTATATCCAGTCAGAATTTCCTGTTACCCAGTCATCATCTACCAGATCAGGTGTTTGGTAATCAGCCTCACTACCTTCCTTCACCAGAAGAGGGAGTTCATCAGACATCGACGGTGAAGGGGAAAATGAACTCACAACAGAGGTGTGCTCCATCCCTTGAACATCGGGACTGCGCTGGCCCACATCTGTGGACTCACGCCACCCGTCACCAGAGGGGATTACAGAGGGGGAAGCGCAGTGAGCCTGGTAACTGGCAGAGAGCAAGGTGCTATGCATTTCGTGACCATGAGTACAGCGCACTCGCCACATAGAGAAAACCAGGTACTGGATTGATGTTTGCGACCCACCTTACCAGCATATACCTGCCCACCTACGGTGGACCCTAACAGTGGTGCGGCCTTGTTTGTTCTGGCTGCATATGTTCATGGACTAGGGGATCAGCGGAAGATGCCAGAGACCGACCGCTGCCGCCAGAAGACGGACCACCGTTACCAATAGAATCTTCTTTGACAAAAACCGCACCTGTCATTGTTGGCACTACCAATCCCCAAGTAGTACCTGCAGTCTGAGGAACTTCTGACAAGATAAATGCACAAAAGAACTGCTGTCACTTTGAATATTAACTCTTCATTTCCTTTACAATTGGAATGCTATTCCCCGTTTAACCCTTCATCTCCCTGCGAGGAGTTAAACCCTGTTAAATTAAAAACTGTTCAATTTGTTAACCCTTGCTGTGCCTTCTGTCTGTCACTGCATCCCGCAACCTGCTTTCCCTTGTCATAGTTGACAGGATGTAGTCCACAGGCTCAGAAGAGACAGACCAGGAGGCGATGGGTGCCCTAAGGGCCAATATACTGCTGGGAGCCATGCTGAGCAACCTTCCAAAGTTCACAGGAAGCAATACTTTACTATGGGACTGGCCTGAGCGGGTCAAGGTAATGTTGAGGATACACCCCATGACCCTTGCAATGCACGTAGAGATTGCCATGATGGCCCTGGACGGAGAAGCGAGGCGCTCCATCATGTTCTGGCCCCTGCATGAGTGAAACACCTTTACCAAGGGGTTACAAATCCTAAAGGAAATGCACAGGGACCCTACGGACAACAGGGAATTGTGCATTTGCTTGTTTTGTTGTGTCCAAAGGGAGGCCCTGTCCCTGGGAACACTGCAGATCCTCCGGCAGTGGGAGAGGCTCCATTTGGAAGATTGCTTGTTGTACCGGAAAGTGCAGCTAGCACGAAAGCTAGGAATAACCTGGCAAGTAGTGCTTCCCAAAAAACTGGTCACTGAGGTGGCCACCAAAGCTCATGAGAGAGGGGCCCACTTTGGCCTGGAGAAGACATTCCAGTGGCTGTAGAAGTTCGTCTACCATCCTCGGCTAAAGACTGCAGTAGATGAAACTTGTCACAGGTGCAGGAACTGCGAACTGGCCAAGCCTCCAGAAGAGAGGGCCCCTACGCAGACCATCATTCATGACTTCTGCTCTCCTAGAGGTATTGATGATTGACTACTTGACTGTGGGTCCAGATCACCTAGGATAGATATGAACACTGTCTGGTGATGTCCGATCATTTTACCAAATTTGTTGTGGTAACTCCGACACAGGATCAGACTGCTGAATCAGTGGCACAGGCCATTTGCAGAGACTTCATCCGAGTATACAGTTGTCCAAAGAGAATCCACTCTGACCAAGGCGCCTGTTTCCAAGGAAGAGTAATAAAAGAACTGCAGTGCCTGTATCAGATTGGGAAATCCAGAACGACGCCCTACCATCCACAAGGAAATGGAGCCTGTGAGCCTCTGATTTAGATGATGAGGATGCTAGAGGAGTACCGGAAAGTCCATTGGCCTGTGCATGTGGCCGAATTAGCTTGAGTGTACAACAATTGGGTACATGGCACAACTGGATATACGCCATACACCCTGCTGTTTGGCCAAAAAGTGCACGAGATCACTGAGCTGGAATTGAACCCCGAGGAGGAATACCCACGAACAGGGGTGTCCACCTGGGTCCGTGAATATCGACATTGTTTACAGACTTTTGCATCGATTGGTACAGACCAAGTTTCGGGAGCTAGAACATCATGAGAGGGATAGCTCTCAAGTTCGGAGATTGAGTACTGGTTCGAGACAAGTGACCTCGGGGAAAGTTGGAGTTTCGGTGGGAGAAAACCCCATACCGGGTGAAGCGCTGGATTAGATCTGAAGGTCCTGTCTATGAGATTCAACCTGAAGGGGAAGAAGACGCCCCCACTCGAGTGGTCCATCAAAATATGCTGCACCCTTGTTTGTCACGAGACCCACACCACTTGGAGAGAGAGCGAAACATCCCCGAAACACTCCTTTCTACAGCTCTTGACTGTGAAGAAGAATTTTCTGGCCCACCACTTATCGACTCAGATGAGGCACAGGGGCCTGTAACTTCCTAGATGACTGCTTCATCGAATCTGGACACGTCCCCGCCCTTGCCCCCTCTACCTGACACCACTACTCAACCTGACTCAGCTACTCAACCTGATTTCCGCTGCATAGAACGAACCACAGCTGGAGTACCACCCAACCGTTATGAACAAGACCAATTTATTTGGCAATGAATAATCCAAAAGATGGAGGAGTGTCAACGTTTACTGCAGGAACTCTCGCCCGTGGAATGGCGAGCTAAAAGAGAGGAGGAGTGTAAGGAGGAGAACCGGGCCGTGGGTACATGTCCTGTGCCAGGTTCAGAACTGTCGGGGCTATTTCCTCTGTTGTCCTGGGGAAAGAGTAAGAGACCAGATAGACCTTTGCACTCGGAAGCAGGGGGCGTGGCTAAGCAACAACAGCCACAGCGCGCGTTGAAGCAGTCAGTCATGGTGGAAACAGGCAGCGCATAGGACAGAGAGAGATGTGCTCTGTTGCTTGAGCATCGGGACTGCGCCGGCCCGCGTCCGTGAACTCCCACCATCATTAGCGGGGATTAGAGAGGGAGAAGCTCAGTGTGCCTGGTAACTGGCAGAGAGCGAGGTGCCGTGCGTTTCGTGACCGTGAGTACGGCGCACGTGCCACATAGAGAAAGCCAAGTACTGGATAGATGTTTGAGGCCCACCTTACCAGCATATACCTGCCCGCCCACAGTGGACCATGATAGTGCTGCGGCCCTGTTTGTTCTTGCCGCATATGTGCACGGACTAGGGGCTCAGCAGAAGATGCCGGAGACCAACCACTGCTATGGATATGGAGCGTAGGGGTTAGCTAAAGATTATGCAGATTTTCCAGGGTCGCAGTCCACGCACCACAAACGAATATTCCTCCCAGATGCTTACAAATGTAGCCAAGTAGGATTTGAGGGGTTGTCCACCTTTCTTAAATACAGGTATTTCGAGCTATAAATCATTTTATGGGTTTCATAGTACATACACACAACCGATTTTCTCATAAGAGTGCTAGACATAATTTTCACGTATAACACTTGTACCTATGATATCATATTGGGCTTGCACATGTTTTTTTTTTTTTCTCTGACCGAATGGTCTATGGAAAATATTGGAGACATATCCGATTTTATTCGGAGTCTTGGATCAAAATCTGAAATGCAAATCTATGGGTCCGTGAAAAAATCAAACCGCACTCAGATGACATCCAGGTGCGGTCCAATTTTCACAGACTGTTAGAAAGGAGAAGGTGGAGAAACTTTTTTTATCCACATACAAGAAAAATTGATAACATACGGACCACACTCAATTAATCTCTGATTAAAGTCTGATCAGAATAATCAGTCAGTTTTTCTCATACATGAAAAATATTGATGTCTTAATGAGCCTTTAAATTGTTGCATTTTTTAGCTTTTTCAGGCACTTTATTTCTCTGCACATTAAACTTTGATGTAGTTTGTGCTCATAATCAGCTAAGAGAAAATCAGTAAAAGGCATTCAAAAGAGATACAAACTCTCAGGTAGTATGAATGAGCTCACTAATGAATTTTCAGTTAACTCATTCTGCATCTTGCAACAGAGACTATAGAAGGCAATTTTTAAATGAATGCCAATTACAAAAATTAATTTTAGCCTCAAGTACATGCATTTAATAGAAATGAATCTAAAATGATCACAAAGGTGGACAACCTGTTTCAGTGAATAGTCCAGAGTTGCAGTACCTGTAAAATTACCATATACCCTTAACTCTAGTAATTAGTTCGCTTGTCAGCAGTTGGATCCCAATATGAGAAAAACATAGAACATCTTAATAATACCGTTTTATTTATCAGTTTTCCCTTTGAGACATTAGAAGAGTTTTTGCCAAAGTATAAAGTTACCCCCCTCATCTTAACCACATAGAAGGTGAGAAGTTGCTGATCGCTAGGTGAATTTGGGGCTGTGGAGCCAAGCAGCCGGGTTCTGCAGAGCTCCATCCTGAATAAATTGGAGCTGCACATGCTCAACCTCCACAGCATTCATGGAAATATCTGACTCTGTCTGCGGGATTGTCGGAATCAAGGGGTAACCAGCAATCAATCCCCCAGCAATCAGGAAATGATGCCCTTTCCCACAGTTGATGGATATCTTAATATTTTGGGAGTAACCTTTAAAGGGGTTGTCCAGTCCAAACTGATAAGTCTGCAGTCATTGTGACTGCAGACTAATGAATCCCTCCAGCACGCGCACTGTGCGCTTTGGTTTTTCGCCGGTTTCTGAGTTAGGAAAGGGGGATATGTACGAGTCATACATACTCCCGACCACTGTGCGCTGCATCGCTCTCCATGCAATTGTATAGAACAAGGCAGCGGTCTCTAATCAGCCACCCCCACTGATCGGCTGCATCACTGTCATGATCCAGGTTGGATATGACAGGGAAGATGCACAAAGTAACCTTTTTCTTCCTTTGGCTGTGTGCCAAAGGTGGTTTTGCCCCCGGTAGCCATTAGGGTCATTGCACTGTGGTGGTTTCAGTTCTAGTTTTCCCCCCGATGGCCATTAGGGTCATTGCACTCTGGTTACCTTAGTTTGTGCACGTGATTATGTAACAGGTGTGATTGCTCTATAAAAGAGTGTCAGGTGTGTCAATCACTGTTGGTGATAGTTCCTCATTTGCAAGCAAGCCTGGGTGAAGAATGGAGCTGAAGGAAAGTCATGGGTAGCCCAGTCAGAGTGCTGGAGTAGCAGCTATGGTGTCTGCAAGGAGGGCTGGTATGGCTTGGTGGAGTGTCAGCTATGGTGTCTGCAAGGAGGGCTGGCATTGCTTGTTGGAGTGGCAGCTATGGTGTAGAGCTGCACTCAGGATGCTGGACTCGGTGGCAGGAAAGCTGGACTCAAAATCTTGGACTCTTTGGCAGAAAAGCTGGGCTCATTTGCTGGACTCTGTCTCTGGACAGCTGCACGCAGGTGGTGGACTCTGTTTGCTCCAAGACTGCACTATGGTGTTGGATCCGGTTGGAGGAAAAGATGCACGCAGGTGGTGGGCTCTGTTGCTGGGAGCATAAGCAATAGAGCAAAGCTAAGTGGTGTTTCCCCTGTTTTGTCACTTTTCCTTATGTGTGTTTAGTGCAGTGGTGGGATTAGTTTCCGTACCGACCATTTCCCTAGTGAGGGTTTAGGTGCAGAGCGAGTCAGGGTTTTTAGGTTTCTGATCGTCGCCCGGTGCGGAACCGGCCTAGGGAACGTTAGGAGTGTAGAGACACTGACTCAGGGGAGTGCAGGAGGTCTCCACGTCCCCGTTCCCTATTGCAGGGCCACCATTGTTATTGTTCCCCAGGTTTTCCCTATTCCCTTTGTCTGGTTGTATTAGTTACCGGCCTGCGGGCCGCGTCACACTGGACAATTACACATGCCGTGTCCTGTTGTATCAGTTACCGGTCTGCTGGCCGTGTAACACAGGACGGGGCACGTGACAGTCACTAGATGGGGTGCTGCCTCACTCAATGTGAGGGCACAAGGGCTTGCCCACTGGCCGGGAGTATGTAAAACTCATACATATCCTCCGGTCTTGGGTCAGAAACCAGCGAATCCCCACAGAGTACAGTGCTGACTGCAGACTTATCGGTTTGGACACAACAACCCTTTTAAGTTCCATTAAATATACCGTAGTTCCCTGCAATATACATGTAACATAAGTGGATGCGGGAGCTGCAGCCAAGCATGAAAAACAGTACGAAATACAGATGGGGACTGGGTAGATTAATTAAGCAGTATATGAGGTGCAGCTGGAATATGATCAGTATCCAATTAATTATACATTGACATATGCTGTATATTCCACAGCCTCTAGTATAATGTATAGATTTAATCCAGTATAATTTATGTTTCTGGAACAATAATGTAGACCTATTACTGTATTGTGCTGAAAATATTCTATACCTAAAATGAAAAGATGTAAGGGCATTACCGGCAGTAATTATGGGCTGTGCTGCCTGATGAATTGTGTTCTTGGATCATACTCTATTGATGGTATTAGCCACTATTACAACACATTCACCACCGTACAAAAGAGAAGATCTCATATTTGTCTTTATCTTTTTTTCAGAGAGTTTATTTTTTTAAGCATTTCAGATTTCTTTCCAATAAATCATATTTAAATTTTTATAGTGAACCTGTCAGCAGTTTTCGCTAATATAAGTTACGGCCATCACCTTTCAGGGCTTATCTACAGCATTCTATAATGCTGTATGTAAATCCCCAACCTGACCTGGAAGAACTGAAAAATACGATTTATTATGCTCACCTGAGAGGTGGTCCGGTCCGATGGGTGTCGTTGGTCTTTGTCTGGCGCCTCCCATATTCTTACAATCGCCGTCCTCCTGCTTGCTTCTTGTGGATGACGCGACCCTGCATCATCCACACAGACTCCCTGGCATTTCGCTCCTGCACAAGTGTACTTCTATGCCCTGTTGAGGGCAGAACAAAGTACTGCAGTATGCAGGTATAGGGACTATTTGACCTTTTCTGGCATTGGAGCTCTTTGACACGGCAGAGAAGTACGCCTGTGCAGGAGCCTGTGTGGATGACGCAGGGTCGCATCACCCACAAGAAGCAAGCAGGAGGGCGGTGACATAAGAAGATGGGAGGTGCCAGACCAAGACCAGCGACACCCATCGGTCTGGACCGCCCCGCAGGTGAGTATAATAAAACTTATTTTTCAGCTCTTCCAGGTCAGGTTGGGGGCATTATAGAATGCTGTAGATAAAGTGGGTATGGAAAGTATTCAGACCCTTTTAAATTTTTCCCTCTTTGTTTCATTGAAGCCATTTGACTGAAACAAAAAACATAAATGTAGAAATTTTTCAAATTTCTAAAAAAAGAAAAACTGAAATATCACATGGTCATAAGTATTCAGACCCTTTGCTCAGTATTGAGTAGAAGCACCCTTTTGAGCTAGAACAGCCATGACTCTTCTTGGGAATGATGCAACAAGTTTTTTACACCTGGATTTGGGTGATCCTCTGCCATTCTTCCTTGCAGATCCTCTCCAGTTCCGTCAGGTTGGATAGTGAACTTTGGTGGACAGCAATTTTCAGGTCTCTCCAGAGATGCTCAATTGAGTTTAAGTCAGGGCTCTGGCTGGGCCAGTCAAGAATGGTCACAGAGTTGTTCTGAAGCCACTCCTTTGCTATTTTAGCTGTGTGCTTAGGGTCATAGTCTTGCTGGAAGGTGAACCTTCAGCCATGTCCAGAGGTCCAGAGCCCTCTGGAAGAGATTTTCATCCATAATATCTCGGTGTTTGACTGTAATTCATGAGTCCTTCAATTGCAACCAGTCATTTTGTCCCTGCAGCTGAAAAACACCCACATAGCATGATGCTGCCACCACCATGTTTCACTGTTGGGATTGCATTGGGCAGGTGATTAGCAGTGTCTGGTTTTCTCCATACATACATCTCATCAGATCAGAGAATCTTATTTCTCATAGTCTAGGAGTCCTTCATGTGTTTTATAGCAAACTCTATGCGGGCTTTCATATGTCTGGCACTGAGGAGAGGCTTCCATCCGGCCACTCTGCCATAAAAGCCCGACTGATGGAGGGCTGCAGTAATAGTTGACTTAAATAATAGTGTATGAGCAAAGGGTCTGAATACTTATGACCATGTGATATTTCAGTTTTTCGTTTTTAAAAAAATTGCAAACATTTCCAATGAAAAAAAATGAACTTTTTTGAATTTACCAAATGGCTGCAATGAAACTGTTAGCTTTGTACTAGGCAAGGCGGACTTCCCGGAGTGGACCCTCTGGACCGTGACACCGAGGGACCCCGGATGAGCAACCAGGTGGAACCGACCCCTATACAGGGATCGTTAGGAGCAGGTCCAGGGGTTCGAATGCCACGGCAGCCGGAACCAAGAGGGGCGGCTCAGAGTGGAGTGCAGGGACTAACACGAGAAGGCAGGTCTGGAGTAGAACAGTAGATACAAACACGGGTAGGCTGGACTGGAACAGGACTGCAGGTGCGGACACCGACAGGCAGGACCGGAGTAGGACTGCAGGTACGGACACGGGTAGGCTGGACTGGAACAGGACTGTAAGGAAGCACAAGGCAGTGAGAGGGAGTGGAAGCTGTAAGGCAATCCACAGGACCTGGATGGATGTCAGAAACAACAACGATCAGGCGCCTCCATTAAGGGAGGGCGGCCTGATATAGCTGCAGATGTGCCCCCATTGGTCCGGCGGTGCTACAGGGTCAGGGCACCGCCGGCCGATAAAATCAAAGGCAGAGGGCTGGCCGCGGAATATGGCGCATGCGCAGAGCACGCAATGACGTCACAGGCCGCTGGCCGGTCAGAGGAGGACAGCGACGCTGGAGCAGGGGAGAGCGAGGCTGCGGCGCCGGGTAAGAATGAGTGCTCGTGACGGGGGGGCAGCGCATGGCTGGAGGCACGGGGGCCATGACAGTACCCTCCCCCTTAAGCCGCTTCCTGCTGCGATTGAGAAGAAATCTCCTGAGAATGCGGGGAGCGTTGATGTTCTCCTGGGGCTCCCAGGACCTCTCCTCAGGACCAAAACCCTTCCAGTCAATAAGGAAAAAGGTCTTCCCTCTGACTCTCCACATGGCGAGAATATCTCTTACCTCGAAGGTGTCATCAGAACCCACTGGCCGAGGAGCAGGACACGGTGAAGGGTGGAACTGCTTTAGTACCACAGGTTTCAGGAGAGAGACGTGGAAGGTGTTCGGGATGCGGAGCGAAGCAGGTAACCTCAGCCTGTAGGCGGCTTCATTGATACGATCCAGGATCTCAAAAGGACCAATGTACCGGGGGCCCAGTTTGTAAGAGGGTAACTTTAGCCGAATATACTTGGACGAGAGCCAGACCTTATCCCCGATGAGAAATGGTGGAGGATCCAGCCTCCTCTTGTCTGCGTGATTCTTCATCCGGACACTAGCCCTTTTGAGGGCAGTATTGGTCTCGGACCAGATTTCAGAAATGTCTTGGAACAAGAAGTTGGCTGCCGGTACCTCGGAGGTTGGGACCACAGGAAGAGGTATACTGGGGTGTTTGCCGTACACCATGAAAAAGGGCGACTTGGTTGAGGATTCACTGACATGATTGTTATAGGCAAACTCTGCCCACGGAAGCAGGTCGACCCAGTCATGACGTTGGTATTGTCAAGTGGTTTACCTCAGGGGAGACCAAGCATCCTGGCTTTCCCCGTTACCCCCGCGTGACATGGAAAAAAAACCACAACCTCACCAGCACCAACTAAGACACGGACACAAGTATTTTCTTTGGAATTTTTATGGCCACAGCAGCCTTTTATTAAACCAACAAAACAACAATAAACATTGTATCATAAATATCATAAGTACAATGACTTGAACACTGAAAGGAGGAGTCCTTGAAGCCACAAAGATCATGGTGAAGTAATCCAAAATACTGTGAACAACCCCCGTCCATTTGCTCCCAGCCATTACCCCACAGGCTCAGGAGCACCAGCACACCAATAGATATTGTCCACGAACTACTTGGAGATCCGCCTACTTCCGACGGAAACTCCCCATCCACCTTTCACCAGATCACGACCAGCATACCTTTTAATGGAGGAGACCCAACACACCGAGTCTCCAAAAACCAATTTCCACCGACTTCAAGGACTCCCCCCTCCTCCAAAACCGCCATGACCCAAAATTAAAATAAAGCTCCAGGCTGACAAAAAAGGGAGGGAGGGTGGGACTGCTTCGGTGCTGGGAGAGCAGGAACAGAGGGAGGGCACACCCCTGACCCTCACCTAAATACCCCCTGACTCCCCCTCCCTGTTAACCCCTCCCCCCACTAAACCTTCCAACCCCCGTCATGTTGGCCTCCGCCTATGCCTCCTATGGGGGGGGCTGGGAGGCTTGCTCCGGCCACTTCTTGACGTTGGTATTTTCAAGTGGTTTACCTCAGCGGAGACCAAGCATCCTGGCTTTCCCCGTTACCCCCGCATGACATGGAAAAAACCCCACAACCTCACCAGCACCAACTAAGACACAGACACAAGTATTTTCTTTGGAATTTTTATGGCCACAGCAGCCTTTTATTAAACCAACAAAACAACAATAAACACTGTATCATAAATATCATAAGTACAATGACTTGAACACTGAAAGGAGGAGTCCTTGAAGCCACAAAGATCATGGTGAAGTAATCCAAAATACTGTGAACAACCCCCGTCCATTTGCTCCCAGCCATTACCCCACAGGCTCAGGAGCACCAGCACACCAATAGATATTGTCCACGAACTACTTGGAGATCCGCCTACTTCCGACGGAAACTCCCCATCCACCTTTCACCAGATCACGACCAGCATACCTTTTAATGGAGGAGACCCAACACACCGAGTCTCCAAAAACCAATTTCCACCGACTTCAAGGACTCCCCCCTCCTCCAAAACCGCCACAACGAGGGGGCCTTGAACACCTCAATGTCCCGAGACCCCCCAACCCGCCATGCGACGGCCTTCTCTATACCATCCTGAAGAGCGAGGGCCCAAATATCGGAATCCACCGCATTTAAATGGATCCCGTCCACCAACCAAAATCACCCTCGCCCTTTTCCAAATTGAAATGCCGCACTGCAACACCCCCATTTCTAACAATAGAAACAGACACCGCTCTGTTAACTTTTTTCCTGGCCCGATTAACCTCTCCAATGATCTCATAGACCACCAACGCCTGCGTGGCACAATCTAAGACCACACAATAGTGATCTCCCGATACATCCACCACAACCATAAGCAATCCTGCTTAATGTCCTTGACCCACTCCCGAAAAGGCCGAACCGCCAGATTGTTACCCCCCATCGTGAATAATGAAAACATCTGGTGCCTGGTCCAACCGAACGCACTCGTGGACCTCTGGCAACAGCGTTCGCCACACCAGGCCCCTGAAACCGAGCCACCACACCACCACCACAGTCCTGGGAATCCCCAGCTGTCTGCCTTCGTTCCTCACATTGGCTCGCAATGCTCCCCAATATACGAAGGAGTGACCAAAATCAAGACCAGCAGCCGTACAGCACCTGACACGCAAAACTACACTAACAGAAAAACATACTTACAGCATAAATCGTACCCAATCCACTCCACACCTGTTCGACCCATTAAGGCCGAACACAACTACGGTACCGATTAGACCTCCACCCACCAATGCGCTGTACTAAAGAGGGACCCAAAACACGCGCTACCGCCTCGGTCGCCGTCCACATCCTAAATGAATGAGAAGCAAAGTGAGAATCATCTATCCCCCAACACCAAATGGTTTTTAAAAACCGCGCCCAACTGATACCGGGAAAACTACCACCGTCTGCGTGGCACAACAAGGATACGCACAAACTGGGATGAAGCTCCCAAAAACTACGCAAACACTAAACCAGGCACATTACAGAACCCGACACGCCACCCAACACAACTCGCCGGCCTCTAACAGGCTGGACCGTTTTAGACCTTCGCAGCCAGAATTCTACCCCCTGTGAGGTCAATACCGTACACCTGGCTAACAAGCCACCCATCGACATTTATTAGGCGACACAAGCTCCCCAACCCGCAATGCCCCAAAAAATGCAAACGAGAGGACCAGGCGAAACAACACAACCATCTATCGATCCGAACAGACCGACTCAAGAACCTGACCCAATTGCTCCAGTAGATTAAACGATACAGGCCGTCTTAAATCACCCCCACCTCTGAAACAGCGGAAACCTTTCGCCGCCTGTTTGACCAAAAATTGTTTGCGTCAAAACACTGCTCCCGCGCAACCGAAAACCAAAAGACAAACCTGCTAACAAGCGCGTTACCTTTGCACGCGACCAACCCGCGCTCGCACCTCGCCCCAACCAGGACAACAACAATCCCTCCTGATCAAGTCCGACGCAACTAGTTTGACGAGCCGTTCCTTACGCCAAGCACGTGCACCGCGGTCACAAGTGCATCAAAATACAAACACAATAGCACCAATTGCTGCAAAACTCGAACGACTGGAAGAGACGACGCTGTAATACCATTAATCGCGCTCACAGCGCCCACGTTGTTGCAATTAAAACGCACGCGCAGGTTCCTGAAATCCCGCCCCCACAAATGCACCACCACTAGCATCGGAACATTCTCCAATAACATGATGTTGCACACCAGACCGGCCGAAACCCACGTGTCAGGCCAAGGAGCCGCACACCATTGCCCTCAGACATAGGCACCAAAAAACCGATCCCGCTAGCCGCGTCCAGCAACAATTCCAATGCATCGTTACCCACCACCTCCGCCATTGCCAAAAAACGACCGCTGTACTCTTCCAAAAAGGACTCCCAGATCGCAAATAGGCCCTAAGCTCCGCCGACAACCCAACAAAAATGGTGGGGAGCCCGAATCCCCGCAGTAGCGCTAGCCAACCTACGCGAAAAAAAAACCCTACCCTTCGGCATAACCCGACAAGCAAAGTCAAGCTCCCCAACAGTGACCGAAGATCGCACCACAATATTTTACTCGAGCGACGTGCTCGAACCACATCAGACCACAAATCCACCAGCTTGTCCTCAGGCAACCAGAACTCCCCAACTGTATCGATGACGATCACCAGGAAACGCAAACACGTGCTAGGACCCTCCTTTTCCCGGGCGCTAACGGGACACCGAAGTGATCCGCCACCCACTCAATGGCTTTCAAAATCCTGAGACAAGGCGATGAATCAGCCGGCCAAACACACAAGAAATCGTGCAATAAAGAATACCGAGTCGAAACCGGAAACGTCGCACACAACCCACTCGAGAAAGGAACTAACACCTCGAAATACGCACAGGACAACGAACCACCCATAGGTAAAACACCTATCTATAAAAAACCACCTTCCCAAAAACAGCCCAGCAGCGTCACGCTGTCAGGATGAACTGGTAGTAAACGAAAAGTGGATTCGACATCAGTCTTTGCCATAAGGGCACCACGACCACATTTGCGCACCCACCGAGCCGCCTCGTCAAACAAAGAATATACCACCAAACGAAACTCTTGATCAATACCATCGTTAATCGATCTCCCACACGGGTAAGCCAAATGTTGAATGAGCCGAAACTTATTCGGCTCCTTCTCCGAAACGAAAGGGCCTGCCATGGGGCCCAACAAAACCTTTTTTTTTTTTTTTTTTTTTGAGTTTCTCAGAAACGACTGCGGAATGCTCCAAAGCTGAGCGCAAATTTTTCAAAACTAACGGGATTTCAAAAGGAGGACTCGGAATGTGAAAACCCTCCGTAAAACCTGAATACAACAAACCCGCTCTTTCCCTATCAGGGTACCTATTTAGATAGGGAGCCATCCATTCCAGATTCACAGGAGTCCCGCACCCGGCTCTAGACTTCCCTTGCTTGAAACACTTTGACGCTCAATGTGAGGCTCCATTACAATTAGAGCAGAGGTGTTTGAATTACAATTAGCCCCGAACTTAAACTGGCCGTCATTAAACTGCCAGCCAACACCCGCCTTGTGCGTACCTGTGGCTGAAGCTTCCAGCCCCCCCATGAAAGGAGCTCCCAAGCTTATTGTGCGCTATCACACGCATCCACAAACCAATATCTTTCTGGTCCCAGTGAATAGCCGGACGCACAGCCGTCCTCTGACGGAATTGCTCGTCATACCTCAGCCACCCTGACCACCATACACTCTGTAAGCCTCACCTATATCGTCCAGATAACAAAAAAGCGCCGAACAATCGTCAGGGGCCTGTTCCCTAACAACGCTCGCCAAAAGCTTGCTGCCAATTCACAGACGTCTGAGGAATCAAACGCCACCTGCGCTTTACCTCCCCCTCCTATCTGCTTCCTCCTTTTTGCTTTTTGTCTAAATTAAACGTCTCCAGAGGCAGCAGCGAAAATATTACAACATACTCAACCTTCCAAGTTCGCTCTTCCACTTCTATTTTTAAGTGAACCCCCAATGAACCTTCAAAACATACGTACACCTCGCCATGCGCCCGATCATCTAAATGCACACGAAACTCCCTCTCTTTGACGGTTCGAACCGACACGGACACTAGCTCGCTGAAGCGGGGGCCCGACTCTAGACCGCACTGACCCGCCGACCCCACGATCCGACCCACGCTGCTACCGGCGAAGACCCGACAAAGCCCCGCTCCAGGCGTAACAGCACATGACGCACGTCCGCAAGCATATCGCACACTTCCCCGGCCGACCCTGTACTGCTCAACCCAGCCCCCACCCCAACACCACTAGCCTCAGCCAAGGGCCCCCTTTCCACCACTGATGAAGATAAAAACGGGTGACAAACAGGGGACATGGACTCATACTCACCGGGCTGCGAGGGGGCTGTGTACCCTCCAGCCGGAACTCCTGGATCCCCCGAAGCCACGCGGACCTCACGACTACCAGTAGCGGACTCGCTGCCGCGATGCTGGCCCCCCAAGGGAGGACCAGGGCGGGAAGCCAGACCCCTGGAGAGATCCCGGCTGCCGCACCCTGAAATCAGATGCCTCCTGGCACCCCCCCACCAGGAGCTCCTAGCGGTGTGCTGTCCCTCTGCACCTGGCCATCCTGGGCCCCCCAGGACCACTGGGAGCCCGACATCATCCTCCGGCTCCTGGATCTTCCTGCGGTCGGCGTCAGCCCCGCCATGCTGCCTGCCGCACTCACCGCCTCCCCAGAGCTGGGACTGCTGGAGCCAATGTAAGAGGCAGGCACAGCTGTGGGACCCGCACAGCGGCGCCCTCCGCAGGAAACGATGACCCCCACTGCTGGGGGACGAAGACACAGGTCCTGCCGCCCGACAGGCCGCAACTCTGCCGGCGGCCGACTTCTCCGGTGCTGGAGAGGCAGGCCGCACATCGTGTCCGTCCGCGCCGCGGCCCCCAGAAGGAGCAGGAGAAGCCTGGTGTCCGGCGCGCGCTGGCTCCGCCCCCTCTCTGGATTGAAGCGAAGGCCCAGACACCGCCGCATGGCCTCGCCGCACCCGCGGATTCCTCCCAGGCCGCGACGCGCTGGAAGGGGGATTGCGCATCGCGCGACCTGGAGGGTCCCCGGGAGGGGCTCCTGTGGCGACGCGAGGCCCGGGGAGCAGTGTCGGGTGAGAGCCGCTCCGGCGGCCTCACCCGCCTTGATCTGCGTTCTCTCTCATCGGCCTGCCCGGGGGTACCTGGGAGCAGGCCAGCGACCCGTGCCTCCAGCCATCCAGGAGGCTGCCCCAGCGCTGCAGCCCACAGCCGATCCAGGGCCTCTTCAACTCCTGATATCCCGGTAAGTGGATGATGGGGGTGGGACTGCTTCGGTGCTGGGAGAGCAGGAACAGAGGGAGGGCACCCCCCGACCCTCACCTAAATACCCCCTGACTCCCCCTCCCTGTTAACCCCTCCCCCCACTAAACCTTCCAACCCCCCGTCATGTTGGCCTCCGCCTATGCCTCCTATGGGGGGGCTGGGAGGCTTGCTCCAGCCACTTCTTTCTGATGGGCATTGGAGAACTGAAGAAGGTATGCAGGCAACGTCTGGTTGGTTCGCTCTTCTTGCCCATTGGTTTGCGGATGATAGGCAGAAGAGAAGTCCAGGGATATATTTAGAAGTAGGCAAAGCGCTCTCCAAAACTTGGAAGTAAACTGGACTCCACGATCAGAGATGATCTGTTGTGGTAGGCCGTGAAGCCTAAAAATCTGATGAACGAAAATCTTGGCCAGTCCAGGAGCAGAAGGAAGACCGCTTAAAGGGATAAAATGTGCCATTTTGGAGAAGCGGTTGTTATGAGTGGCGGAAGGCACTAAAAAAATAAATAATTAAAGTGCCTTCGCCACTCGGGGTCCACCGCGCGGCAGATGGCAAAACCGCTGCTAAGGGAGGCAGTGCACTACAGCGGTAGTGTGCACAGGGTTCTAAATCACCCAAGTGCAAAAGAGGCAGTCTCTGTTATGGGACACAGAGCTGCACAGGAAAATAATACAGAAAAGGTAACGCTGAGCCTGTTAAACGCACAGGGGCACAGCGGCACACATACGGTAGCCGAACACAGGAGTAGTTAAAGTGGCACTACAACCAAACGGACTTACTGTAAATGAGCGTGTGCACGGCGTAGCAACTGCGAACGCCACAGAAGTCTGCAACCGCAATAACGCAAGCGCGATGCAGGACGCTTTGCTGCTGAGATGGCTTGAAGCTTGAGCGCGCTGGCGCTAGCGCTGCTACTGGCTGACCCAATCACTCACACACTCGTAATAACCGAGGGAAGGGGTTTCATAATAAGTCATCCACCAGACCAAGCATCCATCAACAAACATACAGCAGCAAGTATCAGAAAATACTAGCGCATGGCATAACGGCCATGCGCACTTTTTATAGTGACCGGGACCTTCCGGAAATCTCCAGAGACCTCAGCTGAACCAATGGAATCAGGAGCAGGACCTGAGCACCTGACTCCTGAACTCCAATGGGAGCTCATTCCAGGAGCATGCTCACAAGCTGGCAGAAAGGACTTAGCCTCTGGAGATGAATGTGAGGATCTGGATCTCTGCATTAGTATGGCAGGACACAGATTCCTAACATTACCCCCCCTGCTAAGGCCCCCTCCTCCCCGAGCCCTGGTAGGAGTTACAGTAACCCGATACACCTGGAAGGCATCAGAGGAACCGAGGTCACCAGGTTTCAAGAGGGACACTTGGGAGATAGTAGGAGCGGGAGTGACAGAGGCACGCTGCCGCGTGTCGGCAGTTGTCGCCACCCTCTGTCTAGGAGGGTTAGGCTGAGCACACAAGGTGCAAGCCTGAATATATCTTTTTATGTCCCGAGCTCTATGGGGCCACCAATACGCACCAGCCAACAGTTTTGAGACCTGCATATAGCCCCGATGGTGGTGCGTGTTAGGTGCATGCGCCCAGGTGAGCACCTGAGCCCTAAGATGAGGGGGAACAAAGGTCTCGATAACTGGTTCAGACTCCAACCTTTGCGGGGAGACAGCTTCCGGAGAAACCGCACAGACTTGATGACAACCGCAGATGGATTCCTGGTCGGAGTCTGAATTAAGGTTGGTACGAGATATCTCCATGGGCTCAGGAGGTAGAACCTCTGGCTCTGCCAGCTCAAGGGGTTCAAAATATTTGGGAGCTGAAACGGATTTGCGCTTGGAGTGCGCCCGCTCCATACCGCGCTCCGAAAAACGGAGGTCAATCCGTGAGGAGACGGAGATTAGCTCCTCTAAGCTGGTGGGGATCTCTCTAGTAGAGAGAGCATCCTTCACATGCTCCGCTAGACCTCGCCAAAAAACGGGAATTAGGGCCTTGTCGGACCATTCCAACTCGGACGCCAGTGTCCGAAAACGGACGGCATACTGGCTAACTGAGAGTGACCCCTGAGTAAGGGCGAGTAGCTGCAAGGACGTATCATGCGTGACCCGAGGACCGAGAAAAACTTGCCTGATGGCAGTCAGCAAGTTAGCCGCGGACCGAATCTCGGGGTCACCACGCTCCCACAGAGGCGTAGCCCATTCCAGCGCCTTGCCCGACAGTAGGGAGATGACAAAAGCCACCTTAGCCCGCTCCGTAGGGAATTGCGCAGCCAGCAGCTCTAGGTGTATCGAGCACTGACTGATAAAACCCCTACAGGAGGCGCCATCCCCAGCATATTTATCGGGCAACGGGAGGCGGGTAACTATCGGCGCAAGGGGGGACATGGACATACGCCCTACCGCGTCCGTAAGTGCCTGGATGGCAGCATCTGTGGCCTGCGCAGCTGTGAGAGACCTCTCAAGGGAGGCCAAGCGAGCCTCGAGCTGACGCACAAGCTGTAACAGCTGCTGCTGATCCTCCATCTCTAGCCAGACCCTGGCGCTAGTATTATGTTATGAGTGGTGGAAGGCACTAAAAAAATAAATAATTAAAGTGCCTTCGCCACTCGGGGTCCACCGTGCGGCAGATGGCAAAACCGCTGCTAAGGGAGGCAGTGCACTACAGCGGTAGTGTGCACAGGGTTCTAAATCACCCAAGTGCAAAAGAGGCAGTCTCTGTTATGGGACACAGAGCTGCACAGGAAAATAATACAGAAAAGGTAACGCTGAGCCTGTTAAACGCACAGGGGCACAGCGGCACACGTACGGTAGCCGAACACAGGAGTAGTTAAAGTGGCACTACAACCAAACGGACTTACCGTAAATGAGCGTGTGCACGGCGTCGCAACTGCGAACACCACAGAAGTCTGCAACCGCAATAACGCAAGCGCGATGCAGGACGCTTTGCTGCTGAGATGGCTTGAAGCTTGAGCGCGCTGGCGCTAGCGCTGCTACTGGCTGACCCAATCACTCACACACTCGTAATAACCGAGGGAAGGGGTTTCATAATAAGTCATCCACCAGACCAAGCGTCCATCAACAAACATACAGCAGCAAGTATCAGAAAATACTAGCGCATGGCATAACGGCCATGCACACTTTTTATAGTGACCGGGACCTTCCGGAAATCTCCAGAGACCTCAGCTGAACCAATGGAATCAGGAGCAGGACCTGAGCACCTGACTCCTGAACTCCAATGGGAGCTCATTCCAGGAGCATGCTCACAAGCTGGCAGAAAGGACTTAGCCTCTGGAGATGAATGTGAGGATCTGGATCTCTGCATTAGTATGGCAGGACACAGATTCCTAACAGCGGTCCACAACCACTAGAATCACCGTACAGCCGGAGGAGCGGGGCTAATCAGTGATAAAGTCCATGGCGACATTCTTCCAAGGTGAAATAGGTACTGGCAGAGGATGTAGTAGACCAAACGGAGGCCGACGAGGTGTTTTATTCTTAGCGCAGGAGGAACAGGAGGCAACGAAGTCAGCTACATCTTGGCGGAGAGTTGGCCACCAATAATACCGGGATATGAGAGCAAGGGTCTTCTGGATTCCGGCATGACCAGCCAATTTAGAGGAATGCCCCCAAAGAAGAACTTTTCTTTTGGCACTCTCCGGCACGAGAGTCTTGCCAGGAGGTGGAGAGAGCAGCCTCAGTGGTGCCACGGTGATAATCTTCGCGGGCTCGATGATGTGGGATGGTTGCTCCCCAACCTCAGGCGGTTGAAAGACTCTGGACAGGGCATCGGCTTTGGCGTTCCTGTCCCCTGGGCGAAAGTGGAGCTCGAAATCAAAGCGAGCAAAAAACAAGGACCATCTGGCCTGTCGAGGATTAAGTCTCTGGGCGGACTGCAGGTAGGCCAGATTCTTGTGGTCCGAGTAAACGACAAATGGGTGAACTGCTCCCTCCAGAAGATGGCGCCACTCCTCCAAGGCCAATTTGATGGCCAAAAGCTCATGGTCGCCAATCGAGTAATTGCACTCGGAAGAGGAGAAGGCTTTGGAGAAGAATCCACAAGGCCGCAGGCGACCAGAAGGGGTCTTCTGGGATAAGACAGCCCCGGCTCCTGTCGAGGAAGCGTCCACCTCCAACATGAAGGGTTTGCAGCTCTCAGGACGGGACAGCACAGGAGCCGTGGAAAAAGCCCGTTTTAGCGACTGGAAGGCCTCCTCGGCCTCTGGGGTCCAGAAGTCAGAAGAGCTCCCCTTACGAGTAAGGTCGGAAATAGGCTTGGAAAGTGAAGAAAAGTGTGGAATAAACTGCCTGTAGTAGTTGGCGAATCCGAGGAAACGTTGGATGGCTCTTAGGCCAACAGGACGGGGCCATTTGAGAATGGCGAACAGTTTCTCTGGATCCATCTGCAGCCCGGCGTCGGAGACAATGTAGCCCAGAAATGGCAGCGAGGTCTGCTCAAATAGGCATTTCTCCATCTTAGCATAAACGATTCTCCCGAAGGCGCTGAAGAACCAGGCGGACCGTCCTCCTATGGGATGAAAGATCAGAGAAAAAGACAAGGATGTCGTCCAAGTACACCACCACACAGGAGTACAGGAGGTCCCGAAAGATCTCATTGACGAATTCCTGGAACACTGCTGGAGCGTTGCACAGACCGAAGGGCATCACCAGGTACTCATAGTGACCATCACGGGTGTTAATGACGGTTTTCCATTCATCGCCGGCACGGATGCGGATAAGATTGTATGCTCCCCTGAGATCCAACTTGGAGAAGATCCGTGCCCCTCTGAGACGGTCAAACAACTCCGGAATGAGTGGGAGGGGGTACCGGTTCTTGATGGTGATGTTGTTTAGACCTCTATAGTCGATGCATGGGCATAGCGACCCGTCCTTTTTTTTAACAAAGAAGAAACCGGCTCCTGCGGGGGAGGAGGACTTCCGAACAAAACCCTTGGCAAGATTCTCCTGGACGTATTCAGACATGGCGGCAGTCTCCGCGGTAGAGAGTGGGTAGATTCTACCCCTAGGCGGAGTGGAACCGGGGATTAACTCGATAGGACAGTCGAAGGACGGGTGTGGTGGAAGGACCTCCGCCTCCTTTTTGTCAAAGACGTCTGCATAGGCCCAGTAAGCAGAAGGCAGCCCCGAAAGCTCCAGGGGTGGACGCGCGGAGACAGGTGGACGAATGGGTTTCAGGCACCGGCCCTGACACGCATCTCCCCAGCGCAGAACCTCTCCTGAAGACCAGTTGAGAACCGGCTGATGAGTCCGTAGCCACGGGAGCCCAAGCAGAATGGCGTGAGACAGATCAGGCAACACGTAGAAGGTCACTCTCTCCCGGTGGAGGGCGCCGATTTGCAAAACCACCTCCTCTGTGACCGCTGTGATGGGTTCCTGTAGTGGTCTGCCGTCCACCGAAGCGATTAGTCTGGGATTTTTCAGGGTAACCACGGGAATCCGGTATTTGTCCACTACTTCACGCCGAATGAAGCTACCTGCAGCGCCCGAATCCACGTATGCCACCTCGGACCCACGCCTCTCCCCTGAAAGTAAAAGAACAGATAACGTGAGAGCTTGAGAGGAGTCATTTACACCTAGGGAGGCCTCTCTTACCTGACCTAGGTGGAAGAGTTTCCCGGTCTCTCAGGGCAAGAACGGATGAAGTGGGATGCTCCTCCACAATAAAGACAGAGACCCTGCACCTGCCTCTCTCTCTGACGTGTCTCAGCCATCCGGACCCGATCTACCTGCATGGGCTCGGGAGGCGAAGTGTGACCGGACCCAGCTGGTCGCGGACTAAAGGAACGAGTTGTGGTCGGGGCTGGCTTAGTGGGTCTCCTGTCCCTAGCAGACTCCGCGTGCGCTCCTGGAAATGGAGGTCTATTCGAGTTGCCAAAGAGATAAGGTCCTCGAGGGTGGTAGGAGTATCCCGACCCACTAATTCATCCTTTATCCTGCCCGACAACCCACGCCAGAAGGCTCTGACCAATGCCGAGTTATTCCAACCCAATTCAGAAGATAACGTGCGGAGCCGGATGGCGTACTAACCAACCGTCAGGTTGCCCTGGTGAAGTTTGAAAAGTGACTCAGTGAGGAAGGCTACCCATCCCGGCTTATCAAACACTCTACGAAAGGTGTCCAGAAAAACCAGAATGTTTGAAACCACGGGGTCATCCCTCTCCCAGAGCGGATTCAGCCAGGATAAGGCCTCCCCCTCTAGATGGGACATGATAAAGGCCACCTTGGCCCTATCGGAGGGATACTGGTGAGGCTGAAGTTCGAAGTGCAGGCTACATTGGTTTAAGAACCCTCTACACTGTTTGGGGTCACCACTGTACCGAGGGGGCTTGGCCAGGCGAGGAGAGGGAAGCGAAGCGGGACCGGGGGTAGCGGCCGAGGCTGCAGCGGCGGACTGGAGAGCCCCCAAATGGTTGTATACAGAGGCCATATAGGACAGAATATGGGACTGGGCGTCGTGCTGTTGACCCAGTTCCTTCCGGAGGCCGGCAAACTGAGCGGCGTTCCCTGGATCGGCAGACTGTAGGGCAGACAGGCGTGACTCCATGGATTTCATTACGGACATGATGCGCCCCTGGTTCTCCCGTAAGAAGAGCAACTCCTTTTGACCGGTAGCCGAGGCACCGGCGGGATCCATGGCCTGATCATACTGTTAGCTTTGTACTAGGCAAGGCGGACTTCCCGGAGTGGACCCTCTGGACCGTGACACCAAGGGACCCCGGACGAGCAACCAGGTGGAACCGACCCCTATACAGGGATCGTTAGGAGCAGGTCCAGGGGGTTTGAATGCCACGGCAGCCGGAACCAAGAGGGGCGGCTCGGAGTGGAGTGCGGGGACTAACACGGGAAGGCAGGTCTGGAGTAGAACAGTAGATACAAACACGGGTAGGCTGGACTGGAACAGGACTGCAGGTGCGGACACCGACAGGCAGGACCGGAGTAGGACTGCAGGTATGGACATGGGTAGGCTGGATTGGAACAGGACTGTAAGGAAGCACAAGGCAGTGAGAGGGAGTGGAAGCTGCAATGCAATCTACAGGACCTGGATGGATGTCAGAAACAACAACGATCAGGCACCTCCATTAAGGGAGGGCAGCCTGATATAGCTGCAGATGTGCCCCTATTGGTCCGGCGGTGCTACCGGGTCAGGGCACCGCCGGCCGATAAGATCAAAGGCAGAGGGCCGCGCAGAGCATGCAATGACGTCACAGGCCGCGGGCCGGTCAGAGGAGGACAGCGACGCTGGAGCAGGGGAGAGCGAGGCTGCGGCGCCGGGTAAGAATGAGTGCTCGCGACGGGGGGGGCGGCGCGGCGCATGGCTGGAGGCACGGGGGCCGTGACAGAAATAAAGAGTGAAAAATTTAAAGGTGCCTGAAATACTTTCTGTGCCCACTGTAAGTCCTGAAAGATGATGTCTGTATATTATATTGGCCAAAACTGCTGACAGGTTCCCTTTAAGTTGAATTCTGAACTAAATGCATGTGGGTATGGGGTGGTTCATGCTAATGCTAACCTTTACATTATATTTACCCTTTTAACGACTGAAATATGCATTAAAGCAGCAGTCATTAATGGGTCTTATTACCTAAATGACGATCTGCAATTAGTGTGTTTTGCCCCTCCGCAGCCCAAAATCTGGCAGATGACAGCTGTAGATGCAATCAGTTTTGGAACCGATCGGAGCTGATGAACTCCTTAAATACTGCTGTAATTCACAACAGTGGTACTTAAGTGGCAAAACGGGGTTGATAGACCCCTTTTGACAGGATCGACCAGCTGTGATCGCATTTGTGGGTGCCGATCGTTGCCATACTAACCAGTAGAGTTGAGCGACTTTTGCTTTTTTAGGGTCGAGTTTCGTTTCATGAAACCCGACTTTTCCAAAAGTCGGGTCGAGCAAAATCGGCCGACTATAGGGAAAAGTCGGGGGTCCGACCGAAACACGAAACCCAATGTAAGTCAATGGGGAATTATAGTCGGCAGTGAGAGGAGGAAAGGAAACACACCTACAGTGCCCATTTAAATGCCAAAAGCATCAATTCTTCTTACTTAAGCTTGTCAACCTAAGGCTACTTTCACACATCAGTTTTTTGCTGTCAGGCAGGATCCGGCTAGTTTTAGAAAAAACGGATCCGGCATAAATTTTGGAGAACTGTAGAAACGGATCCGTTTTTCTGCTGGATCCGTCTAGCAGGTTATATCTGTTTCCTGGGGTTGGCCAATTGGATCTGAGCATGCGCAGTCTTAAAAAAACGGATCCGGTGGCTGGATCCGTCTTTTTCTGGATCCGGCGCATTCCGCCGCCCATAGACTTTCATTGTAGCAAAAAGCCGGAAGCGTCGGATCCTTCGCTTCAGGCTTTTTCGCCGGAGACAAAAAACGTTACAGTAGCCATTTTTTCCACACGCCGGAATGAGACAAGTAGCCGGATCCGGCAAAAAACGGATGAAACGCAATGCCATCCGGCGCGATCCGGCGCTAATGCAAGTCAATGGGGAAAAACTGGATCCGGCATTGCATTTCGCTGGATCCGGTTTTACAAAAAAAAGCCTGATCGCGCCTGATGGCAAAAAACTGATGTGTGAAAGAGGCTACTAGTTACGCACTGAAAAATGGGGGTTATTTGGCTAAAGTTGTGGGGGGTAGGGCTGGCTCCAGGTTTTCATGTGCCCTGGGCAAAAGAGCGCCCCTTTAACACATACCACAACTCATGATACTCCGATACGGCAGAGAAACAGCGGTATAGTACAATGAAAAATACTTCACTTTTTACATCTCATGACGAGGCCCATCTATTTCTCCATACAGAATCATTGGTCCCATATAATGTTTGAAACAGTATATGATGAGCTCCACATAATGCTACAGTATATGTTGGTCCCCATGGATGAAGCTCCACTGTCTTATGGGCCCAAATAATGCTCCAAACATAATGGGCCCTATTTCTAATGCTCTAGTGTATAATGGGCCCTGTAAATGCTGCTCCAGTGTCTGATGTCCACCTTTGGAATGTTCCAGTGTATGGTGGGCCCCATCTATCACTCTCCAGAGTATAGTGCTCCCCAAAAATTGCTGTCCCAACATTGAAAACAATTAAATAAGTCTCCTCGCTAGGGAATCCCTGTACTAGTCTGGACTCCTCATCGTCCCCATCTTCCATCTGACTGCACAGTATTTCAAACTTGCAAGTGCTGTGATCCTGAGCAAGCAGGGGGGGCCCACTCGTTGGCGACGGCACTGGCACAGGGCCCCTGATAGTATGGTGGTGTGTCAGACGGCGGGTGGGCCGACCCTGCACTTTCATCTGCAGCTTCCTCTTTGTCACCGTGTAAGATGGAACTGTATATGGGATGGGTAACCTGCGTTTCATCAGGGTCAGATTCAGGCCGTGTAGCGTGCGAGGGGAATGTAGTGGTCTGGGTCAATGTACCAGCAGATTCATCGAGCAGTGGCTGGGCATCAGTGCACTTGTGTCGCCCCCAGGTGTACGGTCGCCACAGTGGCATTACCTTCCTCCTAGGGAGTGTGATGTCATGCTTGGGAGCAACGAAGGATCTCTCTAGCAGGTTAACTGATTGGGCGGCGTTATTCCCACGAGTCACGACCCTCCAAACAGCGTTCATGAAGGCAAAGTGTTTGTTTTACGTGGGCAGTATGGTTGCAAAGCTGAACCTTAAAGGAATGTCCAGAAGGGCACCACCAGGAGTGGAGCCTACGGCGTAATTTGACTCAACACGGGCAACCTCAACCATCCATCAACAAAAAAGATGCACACATTGCAAGCTTAATTCCGTTAACGAGCGAGACTCCGTCATGCCCCGCGGTCCGAGTCCGGCTTACTAGAGGGACACGCGAGGCTCTGGCACGTGAGATTGGCCAATAACTGGTGTGTCATGACCTTACATGTCCGTGGCTGCATGTGCGCTACACTGAAAAGGCCAGCATTTGCCGCTTACAGGTGCAGATAAACCGCTGAACAACGTTAGTGATGGGGATCTGGGATTACAATTATTACCCGCGAACGATGATTTCCCAGTAAGTGCAGGTCAATCGCAGTTCCGGAATTAGGCCTAACCGTCATTCCTGAAAAAATGAAAAACTTACGTGTGCAAACCACAGGTGCTGTAGCTTGCTTAACAGCTCGCCAGCCGTTCTCAGGCCCAGTATGGATTACACGTGATTGCACAAAGGTGAGAAAGGGTACCATATCCCCGGATAACATGTATGGATAGCATAGTGTACACATTCAAAATATATGTCTATAGATCAGGAGGCAGGCTCAAACGGTGTCAGGCCCAGTATGGATTACACGTGATTGCACAAAGGTGAGAGAGGGTACCGTATACCCGGATAACGTGTATCGATAGCATAGTGTACACATTCAAAATATATGTCTATAGATCAGGAGGCAGGCTCAGACGGTGTCAGGCCCAGTATGGATTACACATGATTGCACAAAGGTGAGAAAGGGTACCGTATCCCTGGATAACATGTATGGATAGCATAGTGTACACATTCAAAATATATGTCTGTAGATCAGGAGGCAGGCTCAAACGGTGTCAGGCCCAGTATGGATTACACGTGATTGCACAAAGGTGAGAAAGGGTACCGTATCACCGGATAACATGTATGGATAGCATAGTGTATGCATTCAAAATATATGTCTATAGATCAGGAGGCAGGCTCAGATGGTGTCAGGCCCAGTATGGATTACACATGTTTGCACAAAGGTGAGAAAGGGTACCGTATCCCCGGATAACATGTATGGATAGCATAGTGTACACATTCAAAATATATGTCTATCGATCAGGAGGCAGGCTCAGACGGTGTCAGGCCCAGTATTGATTTGACGGCCCAGACTACACAGCGGAGGAGCAGGGAGAGGTAAAGATTGCAAATGCTGGGGCCCTGCCCAAGCAAGGGGGGCCCACTCGTGGGCGTCGGTACTGGCACTGGGCCCCTCATAGTACGGGGGTGTGTCTGACGGCGGGTGTGCACCACCACCGTCAGAGACACTTGATTGCACTATGAGGGACCCTGTGCCAGTGCCCGCTCCCAAAAGTCGGCCTACCCACCTGTCCCGGGCAACGGCACTCGCACGGTTTCGTGCGCTAGGTGGTGACTCCGGCCATGGGGGGGGAGGCAGCACAGTTAGGGAGTTTTAGAAAGTGGCATATGCTGATGTTGGACATTCAGCTGATGCAAAAGGCGAAATTGTTCAAGTCCCAGGAAGAGGAGGACCAAAGCAAGCCATTTTTCTGTCACCCTATGTGTCATCAGGGGAAGGTGGGACAAAATCCTTGGAAACCCATGCATGGTTCATTTTAATGAAGGTTAGATCATCCACATTTTGGGTTGACAGACGGGTCCTTTTTTCTGTCAGGATTGATCCAGCTGCACTGAAGACTCTTTCCGATAGCACACTTGCAGCTGGGCAAGCGAGCTCCTGTAAGGCATATTGTGCCGATTCAGGCCAGGTGTCCAGTTTAGCGGCCCAATAGTCAAAGGGGAATGACCTGTGCGGGAGAACATTGATATGGGAGGAAAAGTAGTTTGTAACCATATTTGTCAACTGCTGTCTCCTGTCACTTTCCATCGATGCAGTATTACCAGTTGTGTTGAGCGGTACTTCAAAAATCAGTCCACAACATTGTCATGAAACCCCTGTCTCCAATGCCACTTCTGCTGTGTGCACCACGAACACCTCTGCCAAGCTGCCCCCGGCCCGTACGGCTCGTATGAGAACCATCACCGCTGCTGTGTGCTGGGAATGCCTCAACCAACCGGTTTACCAGAGTTGCTTGTTTATTAGCCAATATTAGATCAAGGTTCTCCTGTGGCATGATGTTTTGTAAGTAGTCGTCATCGTTCATCATTTTGGCAATGCGAGGGTCCCTTTTTAGGATCTGCAAGGCATAATCTGACATGTGGGCCAATGCTCCCGGTGTCAATGATGCACTGCGAGTGCTGGTTGGAGGAGCACTTTCTGGCAAATCCACATCCCTCCAGTCACGCACAAACCCTGTACGAGACTTTGCCACACCAACATTTTCACTTGCCCCACGAGATGCATCCTCCTCCCCTAAGTAATCATCCCCATCATCAACCTCCTCCTCCTCTTCTTCCTCCACCTCGTCCAGGAGAGGTCCCTGAGCAGACAATGGCTGAATGTCATCAAGGATTCCCTCCTCCTCTTCCTCCTCGTCAACATTGGCTGCAGACGCATGCTCCTTAAGGTGCGTCAAAGTTTGCATGAGCAGACGCATAAGTGGGATGCTCATGCTTAGGATAGCGTCGTCTGCGCTTACCAGCCGTGTGCATTCCTAAAAACACTGAAGGACTTTACAGAGGTCTTTCAGCTTCGACCACTGCACACCTGTCAACTCCATGTCTGCTCTCAAAGTGCCTGGCCGTGTATCTTCCCACAAATGCATTATGGCCTGCCTCTGTTCACACAGCCGCTCAACCATGTGCAGGGTGGAGTTCCACCTTGTTGCAATGACGATAATGAGGCGGTGGTTGGGAAGGTGGAGCAATCGCTGCAGCTTCTGCATACGAATGGAGTGTACAGGCGACCGGCGGATGTGCGCGGACAGTCTTCGCACCTTCAGGAGCAGGGCTGTTAACTCCGGATAATAATAATAATAATAATAATAATAATAATAATAATAAATTTTATTTTTATAGCGCCGACATATTCCGCAGCACTTTACATTTCAGAGGGGATTTGTACAGACAATAGACATTACAGCATAACAATAATCACATACAGTAGATTATAACAAATACCAAGAGGAGTGAGGGCCCTGCTCGCAAGCTTACAGTCTATGAGGAAAGAGGTAGACACGAAAGGTGGGTGGTAACAGTTGCCCTGATTGTATGGACCAGCCATAATGTTAAGTGTGTAACAGTACAGACACAGAGGGCTAATGGATGCATAAAGCATGTGGGAACATGATGCTGGGAACCTGGTTATGGTAAAACTTTTGGCTCTGCCACACAGGGATAGGTTAGGTTAATGTGTTGAGGCGATAGGCCAGTCTGAATAAATGCGTTTTCAGGACACGCTTAAAATTGTGGGGATTGGGGACTAATCGTATTGACCTGGGAAGTGCATTCCAAAGAATTGGCGCGGCACGTGTAAAGTCTTGGAGACGGGAGTGGGAGGTTCTGACTATTGAGGATACTAACCTCAGGTCATCAGCAGAACGGAGGGCGCGGGTAGGGTGGTATACTGAAACAAGGGAGGAGATGTAGGGTGGTGCTGAGCCATGGAGGGCTTTGTGGGTGAGGGTAATAAGTTTATACTGAATTCTGGAGTGGATGGGTAGCCAGTGTAATGACTGGCACAAGGTAGAGGCATCGGTGTAACGATTGGTGAGGAATATGATCCTGGCTGCAGCATTCAAGACAGATTGGAGAGGGGAGAGTTTTGTAAGAGGGAGACCGATTAGAAGAGAGTTACAATAGTCGAGACGAGAATGAATAAGAGAAACAGTAAGAGTTTTTGCAGAGTCAAAAGTAAGAAAAGGTCGAATTCTAGAAATGTTTTTGAGGTGCAGATGACAAGAGCGAGCCAGTGATCGAATGTGGGGGGCAAAGGAAAGCTCGGAATCAAGTATGACCCCAAGACAGCGGGCATGTTGCTGGGGAGTAATAGTGGAACCACAGACGGAAATGGCAATGTCGGGTGTAGGTACATTAGTAGCGGGAGGAAACACAAGGAGTTCAGTCTTTGACAGGTTCAGTTTCAGATATAGTGAGGACATGATATTAGACACAGCGTTTAGACAATCGCCAGTGTTTTCTAGAAAGGCTGGCGTGATGTCAGGAGAAGAAGCGTATAATTGGGTGTCATCAGCATAGAGATGGTAATGGAAACCAAATCTACTGATTGTTTGACCAATAGGGGCAGTGTACAAGGAGAAGAGGAGGGGGCCTAGAACCGATCCTTGAGGAACCCCAACAGTAAGGGGAAGGTGAGAGGAGGAGGAACCGGCAAAAGAAACAGTAAAGGAGCGGTCGGAGAGATAGGAGGAGAACCAGGAGAGAACGGTGTCCTTGAGGCCAATGGAATGGAGCATAGTGAGGAGGAGCTGATGATCCACAGTGTCGAATGCTGCAGAGAGATCCAAGAGAATTAGCATGGAGTAATGACCATTTGATTTAGCTGTTAGCAGATCATTAGAGACTTTAGTGAGGGCAGTTTCAGTGGAGTGTAAAGAGCGGAAACCGGATTGGAGAGGGTCGAGAACAGAGTTTTCTGCGAGATAGCGGATAAGACGGGAGTGGACCAGGCGTTCCAGGAGTTTAGAGATGAAGGGAAGATTAGAGACAGGTCTATAGTTAGCGGCACAGTTTTGGTCGAGGGATGGTTTTTTAAGTAGTGGATGTATGATGGCATGCTTAAATGAGGAGGGAAAAATACCAGAAGAGAGAGAGAGGTTAAATATTTTAGTTAGGTGAGGGGTGACAGCAGGGGAAAGGGACTGGAGGAGATGTGACGGAAATGGGTCACTGGTGCAAGTAGTTGGGCGAGAAGATGCAAGGAGCCTGCTTACTTCTTCTTCTGTGACTGGTTCAAAATCAGAGAGTGAGTTAGATGCTGTGGGGGAGGGAGGACAGTGCATGGTATGAGGGGATTTGGAGATAATTTCCTGTCGGATCTGGTCAATTTTTTCTTTGAAGTAATTGGCCAGATCGTCAGCTCGGAGCTTCGTGGTTGGGGCCTGTACTCTTGGATTGAGTAGAGAATGAAAAGTGTCAAAGAGACGTTTTGGGTTATTGGACAGTGAGATGATGAGGGTGTTGAAATAGGTTTGTTTGGAGAGGTGAAGGGCAGTGTTGTATGTTCTAAGCATAAACTTAAAATGGGTGAAATCTTCGTGTAGATTGGATTTTCTCCACAGATGTTCGGCGCACCTGGAGCACCGCTGCAGGAAATGTGTTTGCACCGTGTGCCAGGGTTGTCGCTGTCTGCGTTGTGGTGTTCTATTTATAGGGGGTGCAAATTCATCCAGGGCAGTTTGAAGTGTTTCATTGTAATGCTTCAATGCAGAATCAGGACATGAGAGGGAGGAGATAGGGGCCAATGAAGACTGCAAGTTCTTCAGAAGTTTCTGGGTGTTAATGGCCTGTATGTTTCTATAAGTCTGGACAGTGGGGGTGACCTGAGCAGCCTGGCAGTTCTTGATAGAGAATGAAAGAAGATTGTGGTCAGAGAGCGGGAGAGGGGAGTTTGCAAAATCATCCACTGCACAAAGCCGAGAGAAGACCAAGTCGAGGGAGTTTCCGTCTTCATGCGTTGGAGAATTAGTAAGCTGCGAAAGGCCAACTGAGGAGGTTAGAGATAAAAGGTGAGTAGCAGATGGGGAGAGGGGAAGAGCAATGGGGATGTTGAAATCTCCCATGATGAGGGTAGGGATGTCACAGGAGAGAAAATGTGGAAGCCAAGTGGCAAAATGATCCAGGAACTGATGGGAGGGGCCGGGAGGACGATACACCACCGCCACTCGCATGGAGAAGGGGGTGTAGAGTCTGACGGCATGGACCTCAAAAGAAGGGAAGACAAGTGAGGGTACTTGAGGGATAACCTGAAAGGTACATTTTGGTGATAGGAGCAGACCAACGCCTCCACCAGCTCTATTGTCTGATCTTGGGGTATGAGAGAAGTGTAGCCCCCCGTATGAAAGAGCAGCAGCAGCGGTAGTATCTGACTGCTGGATCCAGGTTTCAGTAAGAGCCAGAAGGTTAAGAGAATTAGAAAGGAAGAAGTCATGAATGAAGGAGAGTTTGTTACACACTGATCGAGAATTCCAAAGTGCACAATTAAGAGAGACAGATGGCATGCAGGGAATATTAATAAGATTAGAGGGGTTTCTGAGTGTAGCAGTGGGGGGGTTTGACTTTCTATAACATGGGGGACCAGGGTTGGGAGCAATGTCTCCTGCAACTAGGAGAAGGAGGATAGAAAGAGTGAGCAGATGGTTAAGTGATTTGTGAGAGCGTCTCTGGTGTTGAATGGTGGGACTGGCTGGATCTGTGCAATTTAACAATGTGAAAAGAGCGTGAGTGCTATACATAGGAGAGGAAAGAAGCGAGGGGCCAATATGGATGGAGTGTGGAGAGTTAATGCCAGGGCGGTGGATGTGTGTGAATGCAGCGGCCAGGATAAAAATTACACAAATGCATATGGTATATATTTGTTGTACTCCAAATGTACAGAGAGTAGATGTATATAAATGTCTTACCTGTCTCCTGCCCTGTCTAACTGCCATGTTATAACTGCCAGAAGTACTTTGATACATGTACTTAGATTACATGTGCATAAATGCTCCCCCTAGCTAGGTCTGAATATATAGGAGGTTAAGGCTAAGTTTTTTTTTTGTCTTTTTTTGTGGCTCTCTCTGCTCGTTAATCAATCACACTAAATTGAGACACCAGGACCCAATAAAATGTTGTGGTCAAATAAACACATGTCCAGCACTACATGGATCATAAAGCACTTTGAAAAGTTTCTTGACCTCACAACATAAGGGGACAAGCAGAGTAAGTTGAAAAAAACTATATACCAGATATAAGCTTGCAGAGTTGAAAACACATAGATAGCATTCAGGATTAACTGCTTGCTGACATTGAATGGAGACACAGGAGTGGATTCAGAGCAGAGATTGGAAAAGCTGGTTACCAGATATAAGCTTGCAGAGTTGAAAACACATAGATAGCATTCAGGATTAACTGCTTGCTGACATTGAATGGAGACACAGGAGTGGATTCAGAGCAGAGATTGGAAAAGCTGGTTACCAGATATAAGCTTGCAGAGTTGAAAACACATAGATAGCATTCAGGATTAACTGCTTGCTGACATTGAATGGAGACACAGGAGTGGATTCAGAGCAGAGATTGGAAAAGCTGGTTACCAGATATAAGCTTGCAGAGTTGAAAACACATAGATAGCATTCAGGATTAACTGCTTGCTGACATTGAATGGAGACACAGGAGTGGATTCAGAGCAGAGATTGGAAAAGCTGGTTACCAGATATAAGCTTGCAGAGTTGAAAACACATAGATAGCATTCAGGATTAACTGCTTGCTGACACTGAATGGAGACTTGTTGAGGAATAATTGTTGAGGAAGCACTGCACCACCAGGTTCAAGGTCTGAGCCAAGCAAGGTATGTGGCTGAGTTTTGAAAGGGCTATGGCTGCCACAAAATTACGTCCGCTATCACTAACTACCTTGCCTGCCTCAAGATGTATACTGCCCAGCCATGACTCAGTTTGTCGCTGAAAGTACTCGGCCAGCACCTCCGCGGCGTGTCTGTCGCCCAAACACATCATCTGCAACACAGCCTGCTGACGCTTTCCACTAGCTGCTCGATAGGGGGACACCTCGTGTGCAACAGTGGCAGCTGCAGATGGAGTGCTCGTACGACTGCGCTCTGTGGACGAGCTTTCGCTTCTGGAGGAGGAGGGTCGAACGCCTACAGCCAACTGTTTCCTATACCGTGGGCTAGGCAGCACTGTCCCACCACCGCTGTCTCCTGTGGACCCTGCATCCACCACATTAACCCAGTGCGCAGTGATGGACACATAACGGCCCTGGCCATGCCGACTGGACCATGCATCTGTTGTGAGGTGCACCTTTCCACTCACTGACTGCTTGAGTGCATGGACAATGCGGTCTTTCACATGATGGTGGAGGGCTGGGATGGCTTTGCAAGAGAAGAAGTGGCGACTGGGTAGGTCATAGCGTGGTACTGCATAGGCCATGAGTTCGCGGAAAGCTGCTCTTTCCACCAACCGATAGGGCATCATCTCTAACGAGATTAGTTTGGCAATGTGGGCGTTCAAACCCAAGGTACGCGGATGAGAGACTGAGTACTTTCTTGACCTACTCATAGTCTCTGGAGGGTGAGCTGGACTGGAGAGCTGCATATGGTGGAACTAGCGGTGGACAGGGCGGACTGAGAGAGGGTTGATGATGGTGATGGAGTTGGTGTTCTTTCTGATGGCCTAGATTCAGTCTTTCGTTGATATAACAGTGGGATTCCCTGACTGCTTTGGCCTTGCAACGACACCTCAACATTTGCTGCTGTGCTAACCGGTGGGCTTACAGTGGGGGAAACAATGTAGCGTTGCTGACTACCTTCTTTGTGATCAGTTGCACATGTGGCACTTGAGGTTTGGTGTTGTGTCCACGCTTGCAAGTGCATGCTGGTTAAATGTCTAAGCATGCAACTGGTATTCAAATTTTTCAGATTTTTCCCTCGGCTAAAGGTCTTTGCGCACTTCTTACAGATAACCTTGGCCTGATCATGAGGATTTTGTTCAAAAAAGTGCCACACTGCACTCTTCCTACTTTGGAAGACATTTTGCGGCCTAGCACGCTGTGCTATTTTGACCGTCTGGACAAGCTGTCCAGCAACTCTTTTGATTTTTGGAACCTGTCTTTGGAGTGCTCCGGGCCTGCCAGATAACAGCTGTTGCGATGTCGATGTCTGCTGTGGATGCTCCTCCTCCTCATCTGAGCTATTGGAAGCAGCACCCTCTTCCCCCAATGGATGCCAATCTGGGTCAACAACTGGGTCATCCATCACCTCCTCTTCAATGTCATGTGCACCTTCCTCTGTGTCACCGTGTATGGTGGTATAGTATGCGGGAAGGGGCACCTGAGTCTCATCAGGGTCAGAATCTGGCTCATTACACTGCGAGGACGATGTAGTGCTCTGACTGAATGTACCAGCAGAATCATCTATCAGTGGCTGTGCATCAGTGCACTCCATGTCAGATTCATCTTGGCCTGGGTAATTCACCATTTCACTTGATAACCCAGGCATGGTATGTGAAAACAGCTCCATGGAGTAATCAATTGTATGGCCTGCGTCATCCTTCAATCTTGGTTGGGGTGAAGGACACAAGGAAAGGTGTGGTTCATGAACATGACCCTCCAATGACGACTCAGTGCTTTTATTTTTTACAACTTCAGAAGAGGAGGCGATAGAGCTGGAGGCTGAGTCAGCAATGTAAGCCAAAACTTTTTCCTGATGCTCTGGCTTTAAAAGCGGTTTGCCAACTCCTAGAAAACTAAGCCTTCGAGGCCTTGTGGAGCCAGACGATGACGCAGGCTCAACACCTCCTGCATTCAGTCCTATTTTGCTTTTGCCACTACCATCAGATCCAACACCATCATTACCAGTTGGCAACCCCCGCCCAATTCCACGGCCTCTTCCACCAGCCTTCCTCATTTTTGGTAAAAATGTACACAAAATCCCACAAACTATATAGTAATGTAAAACAAGGTACAAGGTGTATATAGGACAGGGGAGACGTAGAATTTCTGAACACACCTGTGGACACTGTTGGATTGTGTGAGGCCCAGTTAATATCACACCACTATGTCACAGGCTCAATGTCGTAGGTGTGAAAAATGTCACTCTAGGAGAGGGGAGATGTAGAATTTCTGAACACACTTGTGGACACTGTTGGATTGTGTGAGGCCCAGTTAATATCACACCGCTATGTCACAGGCTCAATGTCGTAGGTGTGAAAAATGTCACTATAGGACAGGGGAGATGTAGAATTTCTGAACACACTTGTGGACACTGTTGGATTGTGTGAGGCCCAGTTAATATCACACCGCTATGTCACAGGCTCAATGTCGCAGGTGTGAAAAATGTCACTATAGGACAGGGGAGATGTAGAATTTCTGAACACACTTGTGGACACTGTTGTGTGAGGCCCAGTTAATATCACACCGCTATGTCACAGGCTCAATGTCGCAGGTGTGAAAACTGTCACTATAGGACAGGGGAGATGTAGAATTTCTGAACACACTTGTGGACACTGTTGTGTGAGGCCCAGTAAATATCACACCGCTATGTCACAGGCTCAATGTCGCAGGTGTGAAAAATGTCACTATAGGACAGAGGAGATGTAGAATTTCTGAACACACTTGTGGACACTGTTGTGTGAGGCCCAGTCAATATCACACCGCTATGTCACAGGCTCAATGTTGTTGGTGTGAAAAATGTCACTATAGGACAGGGGAGATGTAGAATTTCTGAACACACTTGTGTACACTGTTGGATTGTGTGAGGCCCAGTTAATATCACACCGCTATGTCACAGGCTCAATGTCGCAGGTGTGAAAAATGTCACTATAGGACAGCGGAGATTTAGAATTTCTGAACACACTTGTGGACACTGTTGGATTGTGTGAGGCCCAGTTAATATCACACCGCTATGTCACAGGCTCAGTGTCGCAGGAGTGAAAAATGTCACTATAGGACAGGGGAGATGTAGAATTTCTGAACACACTTGTGGACACTGTTGGATTGTGTGAGGCCCAGTTAATATCACACCGCTATGTCACAGGCTCAGTGTCGCAGGAGTGAAAAATGTCACTATAGGACATGGGAGATGTAGAATTTCTGAACACACTTGTGGACACTGTTGGATTGTGTGAGGCCCAGTGAATATCACATCGCTATGTCACAGGCAGAAATTGGCTAGTGTATGACAAACTACAAGGTGTATATAGAATTGGGCAGAATAGGAATCTCCCTAGAGTGTAGGTCTGTAAGAACGGAACATGTCCTCGACTTATCCTTACAGAGTGACACACAGATAGCTTCACTGTGGCAGTGATAACAGCCGTTACACGGTACTGAGAGAGGAGCGTGCACGTACACCGCTGTCCGGTGTCCGTAAAATTGTCAAGCTCCGTGTTTTTAAGTATACGGACTGACACACGCTGTCTCTCTATAGTTTTGAATGTGATCAAACAGCAAATATACTTAACTGTTTGAAAAGCAGACAAAACTAGAAGGTGGAGGTCTGTAAGAACGGAACATGTCCTCGACTTATTCTTACAGAGTCACACACAGATAGCTTCACTGTGGCCGTGATAACAGCCGTTACACGGTACTGTGTGAGGAGCGTACACTGCTGTATGGTGTGAAAAAATGCACGCTCAGTACCTCACCAGGACAAGAAAAAAAAATTTGGATTGCTTTTAAAAAAGCAGTTTGCAGAGCAGTGGGAAAACAGCAATGCAGCTATCAGGAAGCCTTATAAGGCAGCCTAACAACCAACACAGCTGATCCAGCAAAATATAGCCTCCACTTGCACTGCACACACAGTGACTGGTGTGTTGTACAGGCAAAATCACTAGCAGCAGAAGCAGTTTTTGGTGTCTTCTTCCCTGCCTAACGCTCTCCCTACAGAATCATCATCATCAGCAGCTCTCCCTATTCTGAGATCAGCATGAGTAACATGGCGGTCGGCGTGCACGCCCTTTTATACCCCCTGTGACGCCCCCCCAAAGCAAGCCAATCACTTGCATGCCCTTCTCAAAGATGGTGGTGACCCCTGCCTATGTCATCACGTTGCCCACAGTGTCCGTGGATCCTGATTGGCTGAAAAAGGGTGGAAAACAAACTTTTGAAATGCGACTTTGGCGCTAAAGTCGCCGAGCTCATGGCCGACCTCACCCTAGGGTCGGGTTTCGTTTCATGAAATCCGACTTTTCCAAAAGTCGGCGACTTTTGAAATTTTTCAGCCCGTTTCGCTCAACTCTACTAACCAGTGGTCGTCTTTTTACCCCAGGGTTCAGTGGCCTGTTAGATGTCACTGAATCAGAGTCTAAAAGGCTGAGTTAGTGAGACATTGACATGTCTCAGGCACTGCAGTACACAAATACTGCAATGCATGAGGCCAAAATATAAAATATTCATGTCCCATAGTGGAACTTGCTGAAAAAGTAAAAAAAAAGTTACATAGAATATGTACAAAAGTTAAAAAAAGGCAAAAAAAGCGAAGAAAATCACACACAAATCATGAAAAGTAGATTCGGCACTAATTACAAAGTATAATAAAACAAAAATGAAAAAAGTCAACAAAATTGGTATTGCAGCATCCGAAATGATCTGATCTATTAAACTGTCATGTTATTTATTCTGTATAACAAACACTGTAAAAAAAAAAGCAAAACAAAAAAAATGGCAAAAATGTCGCTTTTTCATCATACAAAAAATTTAATAAAAAGATATCAAAAAGTCATATGTAAAAAGTGGCTTAACTGTAAACACCAAATCGTCCTGCAGAAAATAAAATTCCTAATATGGCTCAGTCAGCATTATACCGTACATAAAAAAGTTATCGACCTCAGAAATAAATATTTTTCAAACAAAAGCCTTTTTAGTGTGTGATGGTGGCAATACATAAAAAAATCTGTTTAGATGTGGTATGTCTGTAATTGCACTGACCCAAAGGATAAAGCTGCCTTATCACTAATACCGCACAATGATCCATGCAAAAATAAAAATAAGAACTGTTCTTATTCTGCTGTCTATTAGTTCATTCTACCTCCCAAAAATCGGAATAAGATTCGGGTTACATAAATCCTGTGCTCACCTTACATTGTTATTTCCGTGAACATCCCAAAAAAAATGATTCAAACAAAACCCCTGACGAACCACCCACTTATGAGGCAGATGGAGTCACTTTGCACTCCGTCTCATCTCTGTTCTTGTGGTGTCATGTTATTTTAGGTGTCTTATTAGCACACCAGTGTGGACGGCCACATTTCTGTGCATGCCTAAAATGATGGATATTACCGAAAGAAACGCCAAAAGGAGTCCAATGTGTCTTCCTCTGCCTAATTATAGTGAGTGGTTCCGTCGGGAGTTTCGTCTGAATCGCATGGTATTCACATTGGAACCCCGACATAAGTGATCAGCATAGAACACAAGAATATGATCCAGCCTTATACTGGAAGTGGTAAAAAAATATTATATTCCCCAAAATGTTACCAACATAAACCCTAAATTATGCAGCTTGTAAAGAGGAAAAGAAAGGTGGTGCTCACCATAAGCTTCAGTAAAACAGTCCTTTATTTCAACAAAGACATCAGAAGGCACAGTGGGCAGGGGATATGTGGAAGTGTGAAAAGCTGGATGACAGCCATTTCGCCCTACAAACTGCACTTCTATGGGAGTACTACAAAACAGTCGTTGTCTAGCTTTTCGCACTCTCTCACACCCGCTGCCCACCGCTGCTTCTGATGTCTTTGATGAATTAAAGGACTGTTTTACTGAAGCTTATGGTGAATACCACCTTTCTTTTCCTCTTTACAAGCTGCATACATGATTTTTATGGAGAAGCACCACTGAATAAGGTGGCAGGTGGTGATTGTTTCCATAATAAGGACTGCCGATACCAATGGAATTCAGGATTGATGCCTAGTAGCTTCACTTTCATATTCAAATACCCTAAATGATCCTGCACAAAACTAGTCCCCACTAAGATCCATCATCTGTCACTGGAAACACAAGGGGCTCCCATGTAGAACAAAAACTATGGAAAGGTGACAGCTCTTTTTCAAATAAAATCTAGTGAAATTTGCGCTCCCAAATCCAAATGTCCTCCTCCTTCTGGTCCCCACTGTGCCTAAACCACAGTAAGCTGCTATATGTTTGGCATTATTGTAATGGGGGAACCCAATTAACAATTTATGGTGTGTGGGTTTACAGAACCACAAGCTGGTCACAATGTAATTGGATGCTACAATATATAGGGGCACTGCACTGTAGATGCAATTTTTATAGTAGGGTAACTTTTTAGGTTTTTCTACTGTTCTGGCACCTTAGGGACTCTGCAAATGTTGCCTGCAAACTATTCTAGCAAAATATGTGCTCCAAAAGCCAAATAGCTCTCCTTCTTTCTCAGTTCTGAAGTGTGTCCAAAAAGTAGTTTCCTATGACATTTGGGGCATCAACGCGTTTGGGAGAAATTGCGCAATACAGTGTGTGATCCAGTTTCACTTATTAACCCTTGTGTAACTGACAAATTAAAAGCAAATGAAAATATATTTTTACCACTAAAATGTTATATTTCCACATTCCCAATGTTATAAAATTCAGTGAGGAACCTATGGGTTTAAAATACTTCACCCCTAGATAGATTCTGTAAGCAGTGAAGTTTAAAAAATGACTCCTTTACCTTCTGACATGCAGTTGGTCTCTCCTGAACCTGTAGTTGCACTTCCTGACATATTCTTGGACTAGAAGGATCAGATTAGGGTGTTTAGGGAGTGCTGCAAACTATTTTTTATCTTGTGACCCTGGTCTTCAGGGGATGAGTCCCAACGGGTGAGAATAATCATGTCCCTATGGAGAGGGTGTCCTTAGACTTGGACATTCTCTTTGTCCTCACTAGCCCCAGAACGGTCTTCCGTTGATGCCTTTTTTGACACCTTAGGGATGATCTATGACGAACCTCACGTGCCCAGGTCGCAGAAACTAAGATCATGAACCTGACGCAGGGGGGCTGCACCTCAGAGGACTATAGTTCTGAATACCGGCAATGGTCTACTGAGGATTTGTGGAATGATGCAGCTCTCAGGTGTCAGTTTCATTGTGGACTTTCTAATACTCTAAAGGACGCTGTGCCTTTGCATATTCCACCCTGTTCCCTGGAGGATGCCATGACCCAGGCCATTCAAAGAGATCGCTGAATTTGTGAGAGACGTGGTGAATGACGGGGTTTCAGTCATCCTGCACAAGTCTATTGACTTACCTGAGACGGAACCAATGGACGCTGGAACAACCCGCTCTCGGTTCATGGAGAGGAGGCATTGGCATGATCTTTGTCTTTGCCTTTATTGTGGTCATGCTGAACATTTCCTCAAAGACTGCTCTATTCACTCTCAAGCCAGCATGCCATCGTGAAACGTCTAAGTCTGGGTGATATTCGATGAGGTCACCCAGACTTCCAGGTACCCTTTTACTCCTCAGATAAAGTATTGCTGAACGTGGAACTTTGTTTTCAGAACCTGTGGATATCTGCTCTTGCTTTCATTGACTGTGGATCTGCCGCCAATTTTGTTGATTCTGGACTGGTTATTAAATTAGGATTAGGGAAAGTTAGATTGGAAAGACCTATTCAAATTGTTGCCATTGACAGGACACCAATACTTCAGAACTTAGTCCAGCTGGTAACGGTGGAATTCAAACTTAGAGTGGGAACTCTTCACTCTGAGTCCATCTACTGCTATATGTTGGATAATTTACCTGCTGGGTTGGTGTTGGGATTTCCATTGCTGCAAATCCATAATCCTGTTATTGATTCGTGTCGGAAGGATATTGTTAAATCGAGTTCCTTGACAGGACTCTGGATTCCCTGTTCATCTCTTGTGCTTTATGGCCCTTTTCCAAGATGGCATCTGCTGCCTCGCTACTGCTCATGTGATCCACATTCCCTGACTTTATAACCCTAGTTTGCCTTCCAGTCCATGCTTGTGTATTCTGCTTGAATTCCTGGCTCTGTGTTGCAAGAGACTGATCCTCTCCAGAGAATTTGGTTCAGGCCTTCAAGCAAACCTTCCCAGCTCTCAGTGGTGCTCCTGCTTCAAGCTGTGTGGCTGTGTTTCTCTGCATCTGCCTCAGCTAGCCTGCTTAGGACAGGTAAGCTTGGCCTGCTTCAGCTAATCTTGTTTTTTGGCAGTATATTTGACTTTTCTGGACTTCTTAAGAGATTCGCAGCTCTGCACTGCTTTTGGGACTCTTTTCCAGTCCTGTTGTAAACTCTCTCTTCTGATCAGCATTTCCCAGCCTGTGACTCTCCCAAGAAACTCTGATTGCAGCAGTACTGTATTTGAACTACTTTTTGCATCTACCTGTTTGCTGTGTTTTCTTGAACTGTTGCTCACTTGCTGCATCTATGTTTGTTTGTGTAATACAGACTTGTAAATCATACTTTTGTTCAGTTGACTCATTTGTCTCAAGCCAAGAGGTTCCTGAGTGTTCCACTATAACTGTTACATTCCTACTGTCATAAGAAATGTCTTAGCTCTGTGCAGATTACCTCTGCTAGTCTGGAGAGTCTGCTGGCTTACCTGAAAGACTTCGGAGATGTGTTCTACGAGAAAGAGGCTAGATATTACCACCCCATCGCTCTTATGATTGTGCTATAAATCTTTTTCCTAATGCCAAATTGCCTAAAGCTGGCTGTTTAATTTGTTAGGACCTAAATGGACCGCTATGAAGAAATATGTAAATGAAAGTTTATGGAATGGTTATATCCATTCCATAAACTGGGCCCTGTATTGTTCAACATCTTTATCAATGATTTAGATGAAGGAATTGAGGGTAAACTGATTAAATTTGCTGATGACACAAAGCTAGGAGGGATAGCTAATACAAGAGAAGAGAGAGAGAGGATTCAAAAAGATTTAAATAAACTGGAGAAGTGGGCAGCAACTAACAGAATGGTTTTTAACAGGGAGAAATGCAAAGTACTACATCTGGGCAATAAAAATGAAAAAAGCAGATATAGAATGGGAGGAATAGGGCTAAGTGACAGCACATGTGAAAAAGACTTGGGTATACTAATAGATCACAGACTGAATATGAGTCAACAGTGTGATGCAGCAGCAAAAAAGGCAAATGCAATTCTAGGATGTATTAACAGAAGCATACAGTCTAGATCACGTGAAGTCATTATTTCCCTCTACTCCTCTTTGGTCAGACCTCATCTGGAATATTGTGTCCAGTTTTGGGCACCACTTTTTAAAAAAGACATCAACAAACTGGAGCAAGTTCAGAAAAGAGCGACCAGAATGGTGACCGGTCTGCAAACCCTGTCTTATGAGGAAAGGTTGCAGGATTTGGGAATGTTTAGTTTGCAAAAGAGAAGACTGAGAGGAGACTTAATAGCTGTCTACAAATATCTAAAGGGCTGTCACATTTTAGAAGGATCAACTTTATTCTCATTTGCACGAGGAAAGACTAGAAGCAATGGGATGAAACTGAATGGGAGGAGGTACAGATTAGATAATAGAAAAAACTTTTTGACAGTTAGAGTGATCAATGAGTGGAACAGGCTGCCACGAGAAGTGGTGAGTTCTCCTTCAATGGAAGTCTTCAAACAGAGGCTGGACAGACATCTGACTGGGATGATTTAGCGAATCCTGCTTTGAGCAGGGGGTTGGACCAGATGGCCCAGGAGGTCCCTTCCAACTCTACGATTCTATGATTCTATTCATGCTTCCTCCTCACCTGTAGCTGTGGGGTTCTTTTTTGTGAAAAAGAAAAATGATGGCCTCAGTCATTGCCTCGATTTCCGTGAACTGAACAAAATTACAGTTAAGAATACTAACCCGCTTCCACTTATCCCCGACCTATATAATCAGCTTACGGGGTGAAATGGTTTTCTAAACTTGACCTTAGAGGAGCGTATAATCTGATACGTATCCGGAAGGGTGATGAGTGGAAAAAGGCGTTTTTAATGTCTGAGGGTTTATTTGAAAATATTGTCATGCCTTTTGGGTTAACCAGTGCACCTGCTGTCTTTCAGAACTTTAAGAATGGCATTTTCTCTAATATTATTGGAAGCAAGTGCTATGCTCGTCAAGCTGGCAAATACCAGCCCACACTTGTGTGATAAAATTCACATGCCGCGCTGTGTAGTACCATATAGATAAAGAAGACCGCAGTTAGAATAGTCTGAGAGCAAATGCTGTATCGGCATACTGATAAATACCCGCCCACATCTGTATGGTACAATTTATGTGCCGCAAAAGCACCATAGCTAATGCTGTAAGGCCGGTTTCACATTAGCGCTTTTTAAGCGCACGCACGGCCGGGGGTAGCTCCGCCCCCGAGCCGGCTCTCTGCCCGGCGTGCCCGCCCCTTGCTTATAGCGCCGCCTCCTAGCGGACAGCGGCGCCTGCGATCGGCGCACCCTATCTTTAGCATAGGGTGTGCAGATCGTGCGCAGGCCGTGCGCTAGTTGCGCTTTGACCTGCGCTGCGCACCTCTGACGGTGCGCCGTGCGCGCCAAAATCCGAAAAGTTCGATTTTGGCGCGCACGGCGCACCGTCAAAAGTGCGCAGCGCAGGTCAAAGCGCAACTAGCGCACAGCCTGCGCACGATCTGCGCACCCTATGCTAAAGATAGGGTGCGCCGATCGCAGGTGCCGCTGTCCGCTAGGAGGCGGCACTATAAGCAAGGGGCGGGCACGCCGGGCAGAGAGCCGGCTCGGGGGCGGAGCTACCCCCGGCCGTGCGTGCGCTTAAAAAGCGCTAATGTGAAACCGGCCTAAGAGCACTATAATGACTCAAAGTGCAACCCCAATGCATTTTATTTCTTAAACACAGGGCTTGATATTCACCCGCGTTTACAAAAAGGACCACCTAAAAAGGAGGGGTTGGTTTGATAAGCCATGGTAGTCAAAAGCAGCAGGTGCATGTTAGTGATCGCATAAGTGCGCTAATTAAAGCAGCACGGTACTGAGACCACTATCTAGGTGCGCATTATATCTATATGATTGCAATCACAGCAGAATGTGTCACATCTATTCTCAGTGTGCAGCAACACATAGATTTTGAGCCCGGCATATCAAGCTGCAAAATAAGCTACTGACACAGCACCACCCAGGTAGCTCAATTTGAGTGGAACGAAAGGACATTCCACAAAGGAAAAAGATCATCACCCAAGTGTGGGTTTGAACCCAATTTACTACTTTAAATATAAAAATCCAATAGAAAAATAATAAATGTAAGTAAGGAAATAAATACAAGGCTGGTGTTATAATAAACCCCTAGCCATACAGAGATAATTTATACTTCAAATATTTTTAATAAGTGAAAAACGCTCAAATATAGGTCCAGGGATTCATGGGGTACCAAAAGTACATATTGAGTTCTTGTGTCAGAAGATGTGACTATGATTAATTGCCATACAGAATACAGTTAGAGGTTAGAGGCATAATGTGCTGTCAAAAAAACAATATGTATATACAGTACATACACATATAGAATAATATATAAACAGCAGGAGGTGCCATTCACAAGAGGAGGCACATCATGAAGGGCCATCAGAGGTAATCACCGAAGGGCTGCATCATATACACGTTGAAGGCATCATCAGAAAGCCAGGGTGAAGGAAGATCAATTAGGCAATGGTGGACAAAGAGACACAATCTGGAAGTAGCAAAAAGAATAAAAGTTTAGAACAAGGTTCTAAACTACAGTAGATTGCAAAATCTAGTATAAAGAAGTTCTTCATTTATACCTGTGGGGGCCAAACTGTTCAGATTATATATCCACTTTGATTCGCGTCTCAATAATTCCAAGGTAACATTGCCACCCCTAATGTCATGCTTAACCCCTTCCAGTCCCATAACCCTAAGTCCCCTTACTGAGCCAGCATGTTCCCTTAGAAAGTGTAAGGCTACTGAAGAGAGTATTTTATATCTTCCAAAGTGCTTTTTGTGCCTTTATGTCCCAAATTCTATTGGTCAGTGCTTGTGTGTTTTTTTTTTACTTTTTTAAATGGTTTTAATTGTTCTGTCTATGTCTATGTGTGAATTGATACTGTATTATATAATAATGATTTTTGAATAAATATTTTTGCACAGGTTGATCCCATGCATTGTGTATACTTTTCTCATGTGCATGAACTCCACACTGCACATGCTGGCAATGCTTTGTGAGCAGCAGTGGCCAATAGAGTTGAGCGAAACGGGTCGAAAAAATTCAAAAGTCGCCGACTTTCGCCAAAGTCGGGTTTTATGAAACGAAACCTTAGCGTGAAGTCGGCCATGAGGTCGGCGACCATCGCGCCAAAGTCGTGTTTCAAAAGATGCTTTAGCGCCCTTTTTCAGCCAATGAGGAAGAACGGACAGTGTGGGCAACGTGATGACATAGGCAGCGGTCACCACCATCTTTGAGAAGGGCATGCAAGTGATTGGCTTGCTTTGTGTGGCGTCACAGGGGGCATAAAAGGGCGTGCATGCCGACCGCCATGTTACTTATGCTGATCTCAGAATAGGGAGAGCTGCTGCCGCTGCTTCTGTAGGCAGAGCGTCAGGAAGGCCAAAAGAGAAAAAAACTGCTTCTGCTGATAGCGCTTTTCACTGTAGTGAAAGTGTAGTGTAGTGTAGTGTGCAGTGAAAGGTGAAGATTTTTGCTTTTGTGCAGCAGCGCTGGTGGTGATTAGACTGCCTTTTAAGGCTACCTGCATTGCTGTGTGCACACTGTTGTTCAAACTACTTTTTTAAAAGCAATCCAAATTTTATTGTTTTGTCCTGTGAGGTACTGAGCGTTCATTTTTTCGCGCACCGTACAGCGGTGTACGCTCCTCACACAGCACCGTGTACCGGCTGTTATCACAGCCAAATTGAAGCTATCTGGGTGTGACTCTGTAGGGAAAAGCCGAGGAGTTTGCCCGTTCTTACAGACCTACACCTTAGAGTTTTGTCCGTTTTTCAAACAGTTTCGTATATTTGCTGTTTGATTACATTCAAAACTAGAGAGAGCGTGTGTCAGTCCGTATACAAAACACACACCGTACAGCGGTGTACGTGTACGCTCCTCACACACTACCGTGTACCAGCTGTTATCAGGGCCAAATTGAAGCTGTGTGTGACTCTGTAAGGAAAAGCCGAGGAGTTTGTCCGTTCTTACAGACCTACACTCTAGGAAGATTCCAATTCTGCCCAATTCTATATACACATTGTAGTTTGTCATACACTAGGCAATTTCTGCCTGTTACATTGCGATGTAATATACACAGGGCCTGACAGAATTCAACTGTGTCCTGAGGTCTGTAGAGAGATTCCATTTCTCCCCAGTCCTCTATACACCTTTTTTTACACAATCCAGAATCAGCCTGTTAATTTGAGGTGTAATATACACAGGGCCTGACAGAATCCAACTATGTCCTGAAGTCTGTAGAGAGATTCCATTTCTCCCCAGTCCTCTATACACCTTTTTACACCATCCAGAATCAGCCTGTTAATTTGAGGTCTAATATACACAGGGCCTGACAGAATCCAACTGTGTCCTGAAGTTTGTAGAGAGATTCCATTTCTCCCTAGTCCTCCATACACCTTTTTTACACCATCCAGAATCAGCCTGTTAATTTGAGGTGTAATATACACAGGGCCTGACAGAATCCAACTGTGTCCTGAAGTCTGTAGAGAGATTCCATTTCTCCCCAGTACTCTATACACCTTTTTTACACCATCCAGAATCAGCCTGTTAATTTGAGGTCTAATATACACCGGGCCTGACAGAATCCAACTGTGTCCTGAAGTCTGTAAAGAGATTCCATTTCTCCCCTGTCCTCTATACACCTTTTTTACACCATCCAGAATCAGCCTGTTAATTTGAGGTGTAATATACCAAGGGCCTGACAGAATCCAACTGTGTCCTGAAGTCTGTAGAGAGATTCAAATACTCCCCACTAGTATATACACCTTGTACCTTGTTTTACTGTACCATATAGTTGGTGGTATTATGGGTACATTTTCCCCAAAAAAGGAAGTGTGGTGGAAGAGTCTGTGGAAGTGGACGGGGGTTGGCAGCTGGTAATGATGGTGTTGGTGGTCGATCTGCTGGTAGTGGCAAAAGCAAAATAGCACTAAATGCAGGAGGGGTTGATCCTGTGTCATTGTCTGGCTCCACAAGGCCTCGAAGGCTCCCTTTTCTGGGAGTAGGTAAACCGCTTTTAAAGCCGGAGCTTCCGGAACAAGTTTTGGCTCACATTGCTGACTCAGCCTCCAGCTCTATCTCCTCCTCTTCTGAAGTTTTAAAAAATAAAAGCACTGAGTCATTATTGGAGGCTCATGGTCGTGAACCACACCTTTCCTTGTGTCCTTCACCCCAAACAAAATTGAAGGATGCGGCAGGCCACACTACAGATTACTCCATGGAGCTGTTTTCACATACCATGCCTGGGTTATCAAGTCAAATCGTGAATTACCCAGGCCAAGATGAATCTGACATGGAGTGCACTGATGCACAGCCACTGCTTGATTTATCTGCTTTAACATTCACTCAGAGCACTACATTGTCCTCATAGTGTACAGAGCCAGAATCTGACCCTGATGAAACTCAGTTGCCCCTTCCCGCATACTATACCACCTTACACGGTGACACAGAGGAAGGTGCACATGACATTGAAGAGGAGGTGATGGATGACCCAGTTGTTGACCTAGATTGGCATCCATTGGGGGAAGAGGGTACCGCTGCCAATAGCTCAGAACAGGAGGAGGAGAAGCAGCAGCAGACATCGACATCGCAACAGCTGTTATCTGGCAGGCCCAGAGCAACCAAAAACGGGTTACAAAAACCAAAAGAGTTGCAGGACAGCTTGTCCAGACGGTCAAAATAGCAACAGCGTGCAAGGCCTCAAAATGTCTTCCATAGTAGGAAGAGTGCAGTGTGGCACTTTTTTGAACAAAATCCTAATGATCAGGCAAAGGTTATCTGTAAGAAGTGCGCAAAGACCTTTAGCCGAGGGAAAAATCTGCGAAATTTGAATACCAGTTGCATGCTTAGACATTTAACTACCATGCACTTGCAAGCGTGGATGGACTACCAAACCTCACGTACCACATGTGCAACTGCTCTCAATGAAGGTAGTCAGCAGCGCTACATTGTTTCCCCCACTGTAAGCCCACTGGTTAGCACACCAGCAGCAGCAAATGTTGAGGTGTCGTCGCAAGGCCAAAGCAGTCAGGGAATCACAATGTTATTGCTATGAAAGACTGAATCTAGGCCATCAGCAAGACCACCAATACCATCACTGTTGTGAGTTCATTTTCCCCTTCACCATTGAGGTCTGATGAACTCCCTCTTCTGGTGAAGGAAGGTAGTGAGGCTGATTACCAAGCACCTGAGCAGGATGATGATGACTGGGTGACGGGAATTGCTGACTGGATATAAGGCAGCCGACGCCCTTCTGCCTTGCTGGTCGTTTCTCAGAGGGATTCTAGGAGACCAGTCTGATTCCTGCTCCTCAAAGGCTAAGTTTTCTTCTCTGCTTTTTGCATTTGTGTTTTGGTTTTGTTTTGCCTTGTTTTTCTGGGTTTCTGCCATTCCCTGCTGGGGTGAGCTGAATTCCTTTTTGCTCTGTCTTCAGAAAATACCTGAGTACTGATATAGTCTTTTTGAAGCCTAGCGTCTTCAGGGCTTTTTTCCCTATCAGTCTGTTGGCTCTTGTTTTGATAGGGTTTTGGCGGATTGCAGACAGCAGCTTTTCTATCCTGTCCTATTTAGTTAGCTTGGGCCCCATCATTTGCTCAGCCTATCTTTCTATCTGTGTGAATGTTTTTTCATCTTGCTTCACCGTCATTATATGTTGGGGGCTGCCTATTGCTTTGGGGTCTGCTCTGGGGCAGTTTAGATTTCCCTTTCTGTCTTTAGGCTATTTAGTTCTCCGGCTGTGATCGAGGGGTCTAGGGCACTGTAGGAACCCCCCACAGCTACTGCTAGTTGTTGTTGATAGGTTCAGGGGTCTGCAATCCGATAGCTGCCAACTTCTCTGGTTTTCTGGACTTAGCTAGTATTTCTGTTTTTGCCTCCTACGGTGACTCGTTCATAACACATCACCATCACCAACCCTCTCTCAGCCCGCGGAACAGGCAGTACAGCACTATAACCTTTGGTGAGTATGGCTATCTTTGCATCTATGCAATTCACATAGGATCTTATAGGGCCATATTATTATTAGCTCACTATTATGGTACTGCTGGTGTTGAATAAATATTCTTTTACCATCTAGTGTAACATATGTTGACAAGCTTATTTACATCTTTTTGTCATTATGGTGATATGTCTGTATTAGTAGAGACTCATATACATTGAAAGTATGGTCGTTGTATTGTAACCGTTATATTTTTGCCACATTCCATGACTTCTATGCAGATTATTTTGATTGTCAACATATGTCCGTTATATGTACTACACAGTTTATCACTGATTTTAGTGTTTTAAATGTTTCTAACATGTGTGTGCATATTTTGTTACAATAAAGCTTTTTTCACTTCATCTCTATTTGGTGTGTGCGCCCTGGTGTGCCGTCTTTTTCCTTTTGTTTATTCATCTTGTCCCTTGGCACACATGCATCACCCTTTATATTGGATATTGCATTTATGTGATGGCGCCCGCCTTTTTCTTTGTTCATCAAATGTTGAGGTGTCGTCGCAAGGCCAAAGCAGTCAGGGAATCACAATGTTATATCAACGAAAGCCTGAATCTAGGCCATCAGAAAGAACACCAACTCTATCACCATCATCAACCCTCTCTCAGTCCGCCATGTCCACCGCTAGTTCCACCATATGCAGCTCTCAAGTCCAGCTCACCCTACCAGAGACTATGAGTAGGACAAGAGAGTACTCATCCTCTCATCCGCGTACACTGGGTTTGAAAGCCCACATTGCCAAACTAATCTCGTTAGAGATGATGCCCTATCGCTTGGTTGAAAGCGCAGCTTTCCGCGAACTCATGGACTACGCAGTACCACGCTATGACCTACCCAGTCGCCACTTCTTTTCTCTCAAAGCCATCCCAGCCCTCCACCTTCATGGGAAAGACCGCATAGTCCATGCATTCAAGCAATCAGTGAGTGGAAAGTTGCACCTCACTACTGATGCATGGTCCAGTAGGCATGGCCAGGGCCGTTACGTGTCCATCACTGCGCACTGAATAATGTAGAGGATGCAGGGTCCACAGGGGACAGCGGTGGTGGGACAGTGCCGCCTAGCCCACGGTATAGAAAACAGTTGGCTGTAGGCCTTTGACCCTCCTCCTCCGCCAGAAGCGAAAGCTCGTCCACAGAGCGCAGTCGCACGAGCACTTCATCCGCAGCTGCCACTGTTGCACATGAGGTGTCCCCCTATCGATCAGCTAGTGGAAGCGTCAGCAGGCTGTGTTGAAGATGATGTGTTTGGGCGACAGACATACCGCGGTGGTACTGGCCGACTACTTTCAGCGACAAACTGAGTCATGGCTGGGCAGTCTACATCTTGAGGCAGGCAAAGTAGTTAGTGATAACGGCCGGAATTTTGTGGCAGCCATAGCCCTTTCAAAACTCAGCCACATACCTTGCTTGGCTCACACCTTGAACCTGGTGGTGCAGTGCTTCCTCAATAATTGTCCGGAGATAACAGCCCTGCTCCATAAGGTTCGAGCCGGTCGCCGGTACACTCCAGTCATATGCAGAAGCTGCAGTGATTGCTCCATCTTCCAAAGCACCGCCTAATTATCGATGTTGCAACAAGGTGGACCTCCACCCTGCACATGGTTGAGCGGCTGTGCGAACAGAGGCAGGCCGTAATGCAGTTGTGGGAGGATACACGGGCAGGCACTTTGAGGGCAGACATGGAGTTGACAGGTGTGCAGTGGTCGAAGCTGAAAGACCTCTGTAAAGTCCTTCAGTGTTTTGAGGAATGCACACGGCTAGTAAGCGCAGACGATGCCATCATAAGCATGAGCATCCCACTTATGCATCTGCTCATGCAAACTTTGTCGCACATTAAGGAGCAGGCGTCTGCAGCCAAGGTTGATGAGGAGGAAGAGGAGGAGGGAAGCCTTGATGACATTCAGCCATTGTCTGCTCCGGGACCTCTCCTGGATGAGGTGGAGGAAGAAGAGGAGGAGGAGGATGATGATGGGGATGATTATTTAGGGGAGAAGGATGCTTCTCGTGGAGCAAGAGAAAATGTTGGCGTGGCAAGGTCTGGTACAGGGTTTGTGCGTGACTGGAGGGATGTGGATTTGCCAGAAAGTGCTCCTCCACCCAGCACTCTCAGTGCATCATTGACACCGGGAACATTGGCCCACATGTCAGATTATGCCTTGCAGATCCTAAAAAGGGACCCCCGCATTGCCAAAATGATGTACGATGACGACTACTGGTTGGCCAGCATCCTGGATCCACGCTATAAAGGCAAATTCCAAAACATAATGCCACAGGAGAACCTTGACCTAATATTGGCTAACAAACAAGCAACTCTGGTTAACCGGTTGGTTGAGGCATGCCCAGCACACAGCAGCGGTGATGGTTCTCACATGAGCCGTAGGTGCTGGGAGCAGCTTGGAAGAGGTGTTCGTGGTGCACACATCAGAAGTGGCGTTGGAGACAGGGGTTTCATGACCATGTTGTGGACTGATTTTTCAAGTCCCGCTCACACGACTGGTAATACTGCATCGATTGAAAGTGACAGGAGACAGCAGTTGTCAACTATGGTTACAAACTACTTCTCGTCACATATCGATATTCTCCCTCACAGGTCATTCCCATTTGACTATTGGGCTGCTAAACTTGACACCTGGCCTGAATTGGCACCATATGCCTTACAGGAGCTCGCTTGCCCAGCTGCAAGTGTGCTATCGGAAAGAGTCTTCAGAGCAGCTGGATCAATCCTGACAGAAAAAAGGACCCGTCTGTCAACCCAAAATGTGGATGATCTAACCTTCATTAAAATGAACCATGCATGGGTTTCCAAGGATTTTGTCCCACCTTACCCTGATGACACATAGGTTGCCAGAAAAATGGCTTGCTTTGGTCCTCCTCTTCCTCGGACTTGACCAATTTCGCCTTTAGCAGCAGCTGAATGTCCCACATCAACATATGCCATTTTGTAAACCTCCCTAACTGGGCTGCGTCCCCTCCCCATGGCCGGGGTCACCACCTAGCGCACGCAACCGTGAGAGTGCCATTGCCCTGAACAGGTGGGTAGGCCGACTATTGGGCGCGGGCACTGGCACAGGGTCCCTCATAGTGCAATCAAGTGTCTCTGATGGTGGGGGTGCACACCCGCCATCAGACACACCGCCGTACTATAAGGGGCCCAGTGCCAGTACCGACGCCCACGAGTGTGCCCCCCTTGCTTGGGTAGGGCCACAGCATTTGCAATGTTTACCTCTCCCTGCTCCTCCGCTGCGTAGTCTGGGCTGTCAAATCCTTCACTGGGACTGCCACTACAAATTTGTTGAACTGATAGATGATGGTTAAGACGTAGCTATGCCCTCTCCCGCTGGCCGAGCTCTAGCTTCAGATGATCAATGGCTTCCATTTCTTATGGACGTCGACTCACAATGACATGCAGTGGTGGTTCCTCATCAGCTTTCACAGTTTTCCTACTCACAGACGTATGACATTCCGGCGCATATTTTTAAATGTGCCCTCTCATGCCAATCCCATAGAATTGCCTACGGCCAGTGGCTTCTGTCTTTTGCACTCCAAAGTTACATGACAGATCATGATGGGCAGTGAGCACCATGTTTACATCTCTCCCTGTGATAAAAATTTAATGGAGATGAGTAACGGTGATGGGATCAACGGTACTGCGATGCAGCAACACTTTCTTCACAAAGAAATGTTTTCGCTGTCTCCACACACAAATTAATTGAGGGTCAGCATCGCCTCTGAGAATTGTGATGGAAGTTTTTCCCGTGACTAGTAATTCCTAGATTTCTGCAATCACTAGACGTTATGTCAGTAATTGTATGCATCTCATTTCCTATTGCGGAGAGGCTGGACTGTCTTACTGAGACAGAAATATATATGAAGATTTAAAAATACCACCAAAAGTGTATACTAGTGTATGCTTTAAATACATTTCCTTTTTTCTACTTTTTAGATTGTTGTCTAATCCATACTGAGAACACGGAGATTTTAAATGTTTAAACTATGCTATATATACCTGCTATCCAGTGATAATGTACCCTTTCTCAACTTTGTACAATCTGGTCAAATCCATACTGGGCCTGAAACCGTCTGCGCCTGCCTCCTGATATATAGACATAGGTTTTTAATGTGTAAACTATGCTATACATACCTGCAATCCAGTGATACGTTACCCTTTCTCACCTTTGTCCAATCACGTCTAATCCATACTGGGCCTGAGACCGTCTGAGCCTGCCTAGTGATATATAGACATAGATTTTTAATGTGTAAACCATGCTACATATACAGTATACGTGTTATCCGGTGAAACTGTACCCTTTATCAACTTTCTACATTGTTGTCGAATCCATACTGGGCCTGAGAACGGCTGCCGAGCTGTTAAGCAAGCTACAGCACCTGTGGTTTGGACACGTAATTTTTTCATTTTTTCAGGAATGCCGGTTAGGCCTAATTCCGTAATTGCGGTTGACCTGCACTTACTGGGAAATCATCGTTCACGGGGAATAATTGGAATCCCAGATCCCCATCACTAATGGTGTTCAGCAGGTTATCTGCACCTGTAAGCAACAAAAGCTGGTCCTTTCAGTGTAGCGCGCATGCAGCCCCGGACATGTAAGGGCATGATAGACCTGTTATTGCTCGATCTCGCGTGCCAGAGCCTCGCGTATCCCTCTAGTAAGCTTGACATGTACCGCGGGGGCATGCCGGCGTCTCAGTCGTTAATGGAATAAAGCTGAGAAATCGCTAACACAACTACAAATGGACATACCACACCACACACAGAATCGACAAAGCTTTCAATGTGTGCATCTTTTCTTTAGGTGGCATGATTGTGGTTTCCCGGGTGGAGTCCATTTAAGCCACAGGCTCCACTCCTGGTGGTGCCCTTTTGGACATTCCTTTAAGGTTCAGCTTTGCAATCATACTGCCCACGGAAACCAAACACTTTGCCTTCATGGACGCTGTTTGGAGGTTCGTGGGAATAACGCCGCCCGATCGGCAGTTGGCATAATTTATTGGTTGGAAGTCCGACGGTATATGATCGTGTTCGATTTTAGAATTTTTTTTTTTTGTGTTTGTATTTTACATTTTTATTCCAGCCTTTCTTGACTTCATAAGGGCATGACAAGCCTATATCTGTGTCTCCTCCACCTCCTCCTTTTACTCCTCCACCTCTTTTCTAAATGTAGTTGCCCTTTTCCATATGTTATTTTTGTCTTCTGAGCATTTTGTCTGCTTTGGGACACCTTTTAGGCTGTGTGCCCACGTAGCGATATTTAAGCGTTTTTGCCGCGATTTTCGGCGCGAAAACGCTGCGAAAACATTTAAAAATCGTGTACAGAACGCCCCCCATGCATTCCTATGGCATTCCGCACATGCTGTGCTAATGCTGCGCTTTTTTCCGCAGCGGAATCGCATAGCGGAAAAAACCGCAGCATGGTCATTCTTTTGTGTGGAATCGCAAAGAATTGCCGCGATTCCGCACCCATAGGAATGCATGAGAATCGCTTACTTCCCGCATGTGGCTATGCCCACCATGCGGGAAGTTAAGCGTCTCATGTGCGGTTGGTACCCACGGTGTGGAGGAGAGGAGACTGTCTTCTAGGCCCTGGGTACCATACCCCTGTAAAAAAAAGAATAAAAAATAAAAAATCGGGGTATATTTACCTTCTGGCGTCACGCGCTGCATTCCCGGCCTCAGCGTTCCCAGTAATGCCTTGCGGCAAGGTTCTGTGATGACGTAGTCTCGCGTGACTCTAGCGGTCTCGCGAAATCACTATAGGAACGCGAGACCAACGTCATCACAGGTCTCGCAAGGCATTACTGGGAACGCTGAGGCCCGGGAATGCAGCGTGGGACGCAGGAAGGTAAATATACACCGATTTTTTAATTTTTTTAGCATTTTAACATTCTATCTTTTACTATTGATGCCGCATAGGCAGCCTCAATAGTAAAAAGCTGGTCACACTTGTCAAACACTATGTTTGAAGAGTGTGCCCAGCCTGTCAATCACTTTCCAAGCGATGCTTCAAATCGCTTGGAAAGTGCTTGAATGTCGCACGTGAAAATCGCGGCAAAATCGCGATCGTAATCGCGGTAAAATCCCGGTGAAATCGCGCGGAAAAAACAGCGCGATTTCTGGGAAGGAGTCCGGTTTTTAGTGTCCGGAATAAAACGCTACGTGGGCACATAGCCTTAAGGTGTTTTGTAATTGTTTTCTATGTGTTTATATGTGTGTGTTTGCCTGCCATTTTCAATGGGGTTCGATGGTGTTCGTCGAACGTTCGACGAGCATTCGACGAACTTGCCTCCTGTGCGACGAACCAAAACACTAGCGGGGTGGCTCAACACTACTCCTGATATATAGACGTACATTGTTATTGTTTAAACTATGCTATATATACCTGGTATCTAGTGATACTGTACCCTTTCTGCCAGGAAGTCCTCCTCCAACCAACACTCTAAGTGTATCATTGGCACCTGTAACATTGTCCCACATGTGTGATTATTTCTTGCGGATCTTCTTGTTGTATTGTGGTGTGATCCATCCTGAGCGTGTGAGTGTCTATGGGTTACTCCTGCAATTTAGATGTACATTTAAAAATTACCCCAACACTGTATACAGCTCTACGCTTGTGATACATTACCCTTTTACTGCTTGTTATATTCTCGTCTAATCCAAACTGACCAAGTGAGAGTTATTTTTTGACTGTGGAAATAAAAACTGAGATTGATAACAATGACACCTACACTGTGTACAGCTGTACTCTTGAGATCCATTACCGTTTTACGGCCTTTTAGATTGTGTTGTAATCCAATACTGAGCCTGAGAGTGTCTGTGTGTGCCTCCTCAAATATCTATGGAGATTTAGAATGTTTAAACTATACTATATATACCTGCTATCTGATGATACTGTACACTTTGTCTAATTTTTATATTCTTGTCTAATCCATACTGAGCCTGTGAGCGTCTCTGTGTGACTGATGGAATATATAAGGAGATTGACAATTATCCTTTGACTGAATAGAGCTGTACGCTTCTGATACAGTGCCATATATCTGATGTTATTTTGGGTCTATTTTCTGCAAAATTTTGAAGTTTGGTGGAAGAGGCCGCGGACGTGGGCGTGGGGGGGCCAGCTGGTGCTGATGGTGGTGGTGCATCTGCTGGTAGTGGCAAAAGCACAATAGCAGCTAAGGCAGGAGGTGTTGAGCCTGCGTCATGGTCTGGCTCCGGAACGCCTGGAAGGCTACCTTTTCTGGGAGTAGGTTAACCGCTTTTAAAGGTGGAGCATGAGGAACTGGTTTTGGCTTACATTGCCGAAACAGACTCCAGATAATATGCCCTCCTCTTCTGAAGTTTCAAAAAATGCAAGCACTGAGTCGTCAAATGCTGGCTCCTGGTCAGGAAGAACCCCTTTCCTTGTGTCCTTCACCCCCACCAAAAGTGAATGATGCAGCAGGCCACACTTCACATTAGTCCATGTAGCTCTTTCTGTCATACCATGCCTGGGTTATCAAGTCAAATCGTGAATTCCCCAGTCGAAGATGAATCTGACATGGAGTGTGGGTGGCCAGCCAGGACAGTGGGGTTAATCGGTACAGGGCCGGTGACTCACAGGGATGTGTCACGGTGGTGGTGACCCGTTCCGTGGCCCTGGGCGTCCATGCAAAGGGGTGAATTACGTTTATAGGTGAATGATACGTGACGCCACCTGTGGTTTCTGATTAGATTGACCAGCGTTGCAGTGTCGCTTCTCTGGGACAGATGTTGTGGTGCTGCTAAGATGTAGAAGCCCTGCACAGGTAGGGCCATAGTGACAGGGCAGACGAAAGAGGTGGTAGATGGTGTGCAGTGCAGGATGTAGCAGAGCCGTGCGCCAGGCGCAGGAGAAAGATGACAGACACAGTCGTGCAGTTCCTGTAACTGTACTTGGTAAGTGCCGTTCAGGACCCAGAGAACAGATGGAGAAGGAGTTGGTCAGCCTGGAAGCCAATTTCGAATTCTCTCTCTGCAGATAGGTAGTGTGGCCTCCGTTCTAGCGCTTATCTGAGGTACTCGCAGTGCTGAGTTCAATGAATTTCCCCCTGTTGACTCTCTTTTGGAACTTTCTCGTATGGCAGGCAGCCGTAGCCTTTTCCTTCTGGCTCCCACACGTCGATGCTGGGGCCTCCGAGCCTTATTTGGGTACAGAGCATTTACAGCTGCTACTTCCTCCGGTTTCTGCTGCAGGAACGTCAGTGTCCCTACAAACTCGGAGACCGGAATCCGGACCATGCGCTCCAGCTAGGAGTGAGCCTTAACTCTGCTCATCCTCCAGCTCCCCTTCTCTCGTTAACACACTTCCCCTTCCCTGCACAGAGTGCCCTAACTTCCCTCCTCCCGACCACAGAGAGCAGCTCCTCAGCAGTCAGGTTCAGAGCTCTCCCTGCTGGCCTGGAGTGGGAACTGTGTTGTGTGTTGGTTTAACTGCTAGAGAGATCCTTCATTGCTCCCAAGCATGACATCACACTCCCTAGGAGGAAGGTAATGCCACTGTGGCGACAGTACTCCTTGGGATGCCACAATTGCACTAATGCCCAGCCACTGCTAGATTATTCTGCTGGTACATTGACCCAGACCACTACATTCCCCTCACACTCTACACAGCCAGAATCTGACCCTGAGGAAACTCAGGTTCCCCTTCCTGCATACTATACCACCTTACATGGTGACAAAGAGGAAGGTGCAGATGAAAGTGCAGGTTCCTTGAGCAGGTGGGGGGGCATACTCATGGGCGACGGCACTGGCACAGGGCCCCTCATAGTACGCAAAAGTGTCTCTGCCAGTGGGAGTGACCCGCCGTCAGACACACCGCCATACTATGAGGGGACCTGTGCCAATGCCGTCGCCAACGAGTGGGGCCCCCTCCTTGCTCAGGATCACAGCACTTGCAAAGTTGAAATACTTACCTCTCCCTGCTCCACCGCCATGACGTCTTCCGCGTGTCCTGACAGTGATACTCTGATCAAAGAGCGCAATGACATCACGTCTGTATGCCTTCTGCCTAAACAGTCAAGTGCAGTGAGATGGAAGATGGGGACGACGAGGAGTCCAGACTAGTACAGGGATTCCCTAGCGAGGAGACTTATTTAATTGTTTTCAATGTTGGGACAGCAATTTCTGGGGAGTACTACACTCTGGAGAATGATATATGGGGCCCACCATACACTGGAGTATTCCAAAGGTGGACATCAGACACTGGAGCAGCATTTACAGGGCCCATTATACACTAGAGCATTAGAAATGGGGCCCATTATATATGGAGCATTATTTGTCCCATAAGACAGTGGAACGTCATCCATGGGGACCAACATATACTGTAGCATTATGTGGAGCTCATCATATACTGTTTCAAACATTATATGGGACCAATGATTCTGTATGGAGAAATATATGGGCCTCATTACTCTGTATAGCGCACTATGCGGAGCCCATAATACTGTATGGAGTAATATACTGTCCGTTTTTGGAGCATTTGGAGAATTTAAAATCGATATCAGTCATGAGATGTAAAAAGTGAAGTATTTTTCATTGTACTATACCGCTATTTCTCTGCCGTATCGGAGCATCATGAGTTGTGGTATGTGTTAAAGGGGCGCTCTTTGGCCCAGGGCACATGAAAACCTGGAGCCAGCCCTACTCCTCCACAACTTTAGCCAAATAACCCCCAGTTTTCAGTGCGTAACTATTATTATGAAGTAAATTAAGGTTGACAAGTTTCAGTAATAAAAATTGATGTTTTTGGCATTAAAATGGGCACTGTAGGTGTGTTTCCTGTCCTCCACTCCCTGACGACTTTGCTTCCCCATTGACTTGCATTGGGTTTCGTGTTTCAGTCGGCCTTCGACTTTTCACGATAATCGGCCGATTTCGTTCGACCCGACTTTTGAGAAAGTCGGGTTTCATGACACCCGACTGGACCCGAAAAAAGGTAAAGTCGCTTATCTCTAGTGGCCAGATATGAAATATCAGCTCCAACAAAGGCATTGATATTCTGTTCAGGCTCTTCTCATAACAACTGAAGAGTGGATGTCTGATATTTGTGCTGTTCTCGAAGACTTTTAGGATTCCACAAAGGTAGTGAGCAGCAATGACGCCATCATCAGTGCAATGATCTTGCTTCTGTCAGTCGCTGTTGACAATTAAACATGAAGTTTATGCATGCAGACCAGGTGGCAATAGTAGAAAACATGAAAAAGAGAGATACTACCCAGTCTCATCTCATCTGCTCAGCACGGACTGGGTAACAATGAGGATGTTTAGGCTGAGGTAGACATTGACACCATTGTGCAGGGATTCCTGAATGCCAATGCATCTGCCCAGATGCTCATTTTGAACCAGCCTTCGTCAGGGAGCAAGGTTATATTTGTGTGAAGGGGTTTAAAAAGGGGGCAGGAACCAATAGTGTGTCACTGCGGATCGGAGGTGAAGCATGTGTTGCCGTGGAAACCACAATGCTGGCCAGTGTCCGCGTCATGTGACAAGTCATGTCAGAATCCCATTTTGGCATATGTCGGGAGAGTTGGGTGGATGCCAGGTCAAATGGGACCTCTATAATGGGCAATAGCACTAGGGGTCTGCAAAAGGTGGATACAGGAGCAGTTAAATGATAGGCAGGGCAGGACCAGCAGTAATTAACAATCTCTGGGTGACATGCAGGCCAGTAGAATCTCTGAAAGACCTGCGCTTGAGTTTTGTCTACTCACAGGTGCACATCCCAGACATGAGAATGGGCCAGTTCTAGTACCCTACTCCTAACAGACAAAATTGAAAAACATGTCCAATAAATAGATGGATTAATGACATGATAATGGTTGCCATAAATAGTCATTGGTGTTGATTAGGCACCACTGCTGTACGTCCTGTTCTTTTGTTGTTTTTAGTGTTCTGTTCCAGATTCCCACAGAGCTTTCATGTCATTCCCAGAGAGCTTGCATGTATGCCTAACACAATGTTGACCTCACTAATATGGCAATGTAACACTTTGTGGGTAATAGACTGATATTAGCTCATAAAATGATGAATAAATGAGTAAATTGCACTCCAACCACCAAAGACGGTACAGCATTAATGGGGAGCATGCTATGAGATGGTTGAGGGAAGGTAAGCTTTTAATGAAAATTAAAAAACCCCAATAAGTGCAGTCATCCGATAAAGAACTTGGCGCTTTCGGCTATGATGAACCACGGCAGTGAGTGTTAGTAGGACATTATTATTCTCTGTTAGCAAACACCTCCATTACATTCCACATTAAGGTACAGCACAAATAAAATGAATCAGATAAAATTAATATAACTATGTGCATGTTTTGGAGGGATTTCAGGCTGTCAAATCCTGCGGTGACCATTTTCTGTAACTCAATCTGCCAGTCACCTGGGGCCTGTGTTCTGTACTTTAAATGAAGACATTAATGCTCAATTTTATCTGAGAACATTATTGCCTGTAATGTTCCCTCTTATTAGACACATCAAAATCAGCTTGATGTGAGAGCTGTCTGTTTCTGATCCTGTCGCTTTTTACTTTTCATTAACATCAAAACCAATTTTCAGGAGTTTGTCAAACAAGTGAAAAACACGTGCGCCCCATCATACTATATGTATGTTTGCAATTTATCTTCACATAAGGGGTGCCAACTTGTGATTTTTTTTATATATATATATATATATATATATATATATATATATTATTTTATTTTTTATTTTTTTTTTTTTTCTTGACAACATATCCAAAAATCACAGTTGGCACTTTTTGCATTATTTCATTATTATTTTTATGCATAGCTAATATATCAGAAATTATAGGGGATGCATGTCAAGGTTCCTCAATAGGATAATGCCATACTCCTCTGAACTTTAGTTACAGTAGATGTCTTCTAATATGGAGGCTCTCGTCTTAACAGAAACTTTCCCTGTCCCAGCGAGGATCCATGGATTCTCTTTGACAGTCAATTCAGTAGCTTAAATCTTGCAACATTGACTATATCTCACACTTCTCTGGTTCACCTCACATATCCGCCATATCTGTGTAGCTTCTTGTTCATTGACGGTCCTTCAGCGGATCTTTACAAGGAGTCACTCACTATCACATGGCTTCTTAGGAAAATTCCTCAGGCCCTGGCCGATGACCGGTTTTCCATTAGTCCCTCATTAGTATATGCCTCATCTTGCAGTTCCTCAGGAATATACACGCCATGTTTTGGCCCAGTTTCTATAGTCCTTAGATATCTCTTTATAGATGCCCAATTCCAGTGTTATTGTGATTCTCTTATTATTGACATAATACTCGTTATTCTAAAGGTAAACTCACATTCTAGGAACAGGGCCTGACTTTTATTAGGTTATTAGATTTTCCGGTGCCAGCGTAGGGAACGAGATGTCAATTGATTGGAAGTATGCAATTTGCATACTTCTGGGCCACATTTTGCCAGCGTTTGTCCAACCTCACTCAATACACTAGCATTGAGCAAGGCCACAGCCATTTAGTTGGCACATGACAGCATGTATGCAATTCCCATTTTTGTGGCCTCGTATCAGCCGCCGGCATCGGATAATCCTTACAGTCATTTAGAATGATTACAGACTTGTAGCATAAGGCTGGACAACACCTTTAAGCAATTACTCTAATTACCATTTGCAACAGAATCTGGAAAAGAACAATAAAAACAACAGAAGTACAGGACTGACAGCAGTGGTGCCTGATCTGCACCACTGACTATTCATGGCGCCTATTTTCTATTTTCATGATAGCAAGAAAAACAGCAGGCACCGCTAGCTAATATACTTATACAATTGACAAGGTGCTACCATTGTGCCCATAAAGCTATGGATTAATGTAAGGAGAAAATAACGGTGCAGCCACTTAATACTAAAGTGAAAAAGACTTTATTGCAACAAAGAAAGTGCACATGCATTAAAAACATTTAAAAAATACCAGTACCATGACAACTTAGCTGTGACAGAAAATAGCAATATATGTTGATGTAGACAATAACCAGCAATAAGACAATAAAGGTGCTTGAAGGTATATAAATAAACCACAATACTGACAATAGGCTGACACTATATGTCATAAATAACACCGCCTAAGTTGTTAAACCTACAAAGCATCTTATGTGCAAATATACATATACCATACATGGAGAATACAAAAGATAGCATCCACAAAGATAACATAGTCCCAGCTAGTTATGCAGCCCCAAAAGAAGCTCCCTGTGTCAACCCAAATGATGTATATTTAGCATGCTGTAGAAGTAAATGATTAACATGCTTACCAGGTGCTAAATACAGGGCTGCACACACCGTCCCTATGGGTATCGCCACCTCATGTGGCTTCGTCAGGGGAGGATAACATACTGTGTCACAAGGTCTAGCTTAAATAGAGATAAGTGCACTTACCGATGTTGCCCTGATCGTCAACACACCTGTGTTGGCGGTCCAGGAACAGCTTAATTATATCCATATGTACTGGCATTGCGTATTGCCATTATCTCAAATCAGCGTGCGGGTCACCGTGCGCTTCATGCACCGGAAGTAACCCAGTGCGCATGTGCAGGAAAGACGCATATGCAGGGAGGGCTGAGGAGGAGAATGAGCTTCGCTTATCGTGTTGCCACAGTAACCGGCAGCGTACGGATCACGATGCGTGCCAGACTCCGGAAAAGACCCAATGCGCGTGTGCAAAGGGCCAGAGAAACATACCAGAGCATCACAGCTCTTCAGCTTGCGTGCCATAATGCGTTGGGCACAATGGTAGCACCCTGTCAATTGGATAAGTATATTAACTAGCGGTGCCCGCTGTTTTTCTTGCTATTTTGGTAACATTTTTCCCTTTTCTCGGGTTCTGGTGGTGGCACGCATGATTATTGACAGGTGAGTGACTGGTATAGTTTTCAAATTTTTTTGTCTAATATTTTTATTATTGCAGCAAATCATGATCATGACTTTTGATCTAAATGCCCGTGAGGCAACTTGGAACAGCCAGAAAGAACATTTCTCTTCCGATATAGTTGAAACTGATAATACTGATTTTGATAAAATTTCTAGAGAATTGATAGAAACCCACAAAGCTATCACTAAAGTTTGGTGGAACATTTGTAGTTTGAATGAATATCTCAAAGTCTCCATTTTTCCCAGAGGCCTCGGAGTCCAAATCTTCCAATCATCGGAAGTGACCACTGATTTAAAAAAAACATGGGAAGCAGGTTTGACTCAATGTTCAAAAATTTTCATCAACCTTTTGTTGCAACATGATAATGAGTTACTCAGCTCTCTTAAACATAAAATAAAAAATTTGGAGGCACAATTGTCCAGTTTTGATGAGACTACTTAAGTTCAACCTTTTCAAAATAAACTCAAAGATCTAATTATTAAATTTGAGAAGGAAATTATTGATGGAAAAAAGAGGAAGTTACAATGAGACAAACTTGATTATGCAAAGGGAATGGCATATAAATGGAGGCACTCGGGTAATCTTAGGACCAACACGATTAACCCTTTAACTAGTACAACAGTTCCTATATAGCACAGTCTCAGTGATTTTTTAGCATCAGACACCAGCAACACAGATGGAGGACAAGGAAGGGGAGACGAAAAATGCAACGGCAAAACTTCATATCGTTACCCCGCAAAGAGTCAGAGGAAGAGACCCCAGAGGCAGATCCACTAACTAATCAATTATAAGTCATCAATTTATCAACGTACCAGTTTCCAACAGCAGAAGGGTCAGTGTTACAAAGAGGGCTTACGTTTTCCCCTATGCAGACCATGGATAAATTTGTTATTATAAAAGACTTGTATTTATTTTGTAGAAAGATAGCTCTGAGAGCAATACATCACAAGCCGGAATTGTTCCCCAACTTATCATCAGATTTAGACAGACAGACCTTTTCAGATCTTCTGGACCTCTTGCATGAAAACGACATATCAACAGGTAGGAGACCATTTCCACATAGGTCTCCCTCCATCACCACTCCCCCACTTACTTTGGTGCCTTCAGTCAAGACATTTTTGATGTCATGAAAAAGGAAAGCCAGAGATTACCTGACAATTATAGAGGAGAACAAAATTTAACCCTGGAAGACAGAAAGGCACTTATATCATTAAAATCTAATCCCCAGTTTTTAATCAGGCAGGCGGATAAAGGGGCTAATGTGGTCTTGTGGCCCATCGAAATGCATATCGAGGAGGCATTTAAGCATCTGAGCAACAATAATTATTTTAAACTGCCGTGAGACCCCACTGATATTTTCAACGCCAAATTGAACTGCCTGTTGGAGGCTGCTTTAACTGAGGGTATCATTACTAAGAAGGAAAAGGAGTACATACCAACCTTTAATTTAGCACCTAAAGTACACAAGAGTCTTAATTGTCCACCCAGGAGACCCATTGTCTTAGGTATGGGTGGCCTTGGGAAGAGAGCCTACACATACATAGAATTTTATCTACAGCCATTGGTGCATAGATTGCCATCATATTTGAGAGACTCCACACAACTGATCCAAAAGTTACAGGATCTCAAAGTCCCCACGGGAGCTTTGTTGGTCACAGTTGACGTGGAGCCTCTTTACACCAGTATAGCCACCCATCATGGTCTTATGGCGGTACAACAGTTTCTGCAAGTGGAGAATAAACATATCCAGCTACATAACAATTTTCTTTTGAAATTACTTCGTTTTGTGTTGACTCACAATTATTTCATTTTCGATAATAATTTTTTACAAACTGATATCGGGTACGGCGATGGGTGCTCGCTGTGCCCCCTCCTTTTCCAATTTTTTTATGTGTTGGAGGGAGGGGACCGGCGTGTACCCATCCTTAGTGTTTCAGCACAAAATTTTGATTTGGTTAAGATTTATCGACGATGTTTTCTTTATTTGGACAGATACTAAAGATTCTAGAGAGGCTTTCATACAGTCACTTAATAAGAACCCATTTAATAATTTTCTCACTTATCACATCTCCCCATTAACGGTTGATTTTTTGGATCTAAGCCTCTCTCTCCAAGGCAACCATATCACCACGGATTTGTTTAGTAAGGCCACTGCCTCGAATGGTCTACTAGACTTTGAGAGTTTCCATCCATACCATCTGGGTCGCCCTCCCAGGGCTGTGGGGTACTCGGTACCGGGTTGGTCCTTCAGAGGGGAATGTCACAGCAGCGGTGACCTGGTCCATGGCCCTGGGCGCCCATGTAAAAGAGGATTGAGTGATGAAATAAAGTTTGAGTGATTCGTGATGCCACCTGTGGTGTTCGGCAAAGGAGGTGTTAAGCCGACGCTGCAGACAGATCCTCTGGGACAGATGGTGGGGTGCAGCAGTGATGTTATAGCCCTCCACAGGCAGGGCTGTAGTCCCAGGGCAGAGTAGATGAAGAGGATAGGTGTTGAGGAAGAGGGTGCAGTGTCTGGCACAGAGATGTAGCAGTGCTGAAGACGTTGCAGAAGAAGGCAAGGACACAACAAAGTGTAGTTTCTTTACCTTTACTTTGTAAGTGCAGTCCAGGGTCCAGATTACAGATGGTGCTGGAGATGATTAGCCTGGAAGCAACTTAGGAATCTCTCTATCAGATGGGTTGTGTAGTCTCCTCTCTAGTGCTTACTTGAGGTACATGCAGTACTGTGTTACACTGATGTGCCTCCTTCCCTTTTGGATCTACCTTGTATGGCAGACAGCTGTAGCCTTCTATCTCCATTAGCTCACACGTCGCTGTGGTGTCTCCGAGTCTTAGATGGGAATACAGCATTTACAGCTTCCTATTCCTCTGGTTTCTGTTGCAGGACCGTCAGTATCCATACAACCTTGGAGACCAGGCTCCAGATCATTCGCTCTAGCTGGGAATGAGCCTCAACTCTCTGCTCAATCTCCCCGCTCTTCTCCTCACATCCACACACTTCGCCCTACTCACAGAACTGACTAATTTCCCCTCCTGGCCCCTAGAGAGAAACTCTACCCCTTACTATTGGTTCAGAGCTCCCTCTGCTGGCCTGGAGTGGGAACTGTGTTGTATGTAGAGATTATCTGTCAGAGAGACCCTTCATTGCTTCCAGGCATGACATCACACTTCCTAAGCGTAAGGTAATGCCATTGTGGCCACCATACTCTTGGGGCGCCACATTCCCCTCAGTGCATTTCAGTATTCCCGGACTGAAGGAGAACATGTAAACATATAAACAATGGAAACATTATAACTGTACAAGATTTATTGAAAAAAAAGAAAAAATACAAAAACCACAGCTCCAAAAATAGTCCTGTGACGATTAGTCCATGCGTCAATGTCCATGGTCTATTCCTGGGCAATGGATAAGCTATATACAATGGGTTCTTAGAGTCTCTGTAGGCACAAAACTTGAAACGTTACATATTTACATGTACAGGTTAACATTTACATTATTTGCATAACTTATTTAAATGTGAAACCTGAGGGGTGGTATGCCTTGGGTACTATGGATAGACCTGGTGGGGGTAAACTGGGTAGTAGCCATCTACGGACACTTAGACTCACCATGGGTATGACAGATTCACCACTGGCAGGGCGAGGATTCTCTGGCTCCACTGCTAGTGTGGCATCTGCTGCCTGAACTTCCTGATTTTCAGAGTTCTCTTGAGTCACTTCTGATTGCACTACCAGTTGGGGAAAGGTCAAAACTGGCACCACTATGGCATTATTTACTCTAGTCCAATTTGCAGGGAATTCTCTGAGTACAGTGCTGACTAGAGTTGAGCGATACCGTCCGATACTTCAAAGTATCGTATCGGATGGTATCGGCCGATCTTTAAAAAAAGTATCGGTATCGCCGATTCCGATACCGGAAGTCCCATTCAAGTCTATGGGACTTCCGGTATCGGAATAAGAAAAACCCTTTCCTGCCCTTGTACAGCCTCTCTGGGGTCTGTACGGGCCTTTCGGGGGGCTGTGCCGGCCTGCCAGGGGGTCTGTGCAGGCTCCGGTGGTCTGTGCCGGCCTGCCGGTGGTCTGTGCAGGCTCCGGGGGGCTGTGCCGGCCTGCCGGGGGGCTGTGCCGGCCTGCCGGGGGGCTGTGCAGGCTCCGGGGGGCTGTGCCGGCCTGCCGGTGGTCTGTGCAGGCTCCGGGGGTCTGTGCAGGCATCGTCCGATGGGACTACAAGTCCCATCGGGCGATGCCTGCTACCATGACAGTGATTGACACATTAGCCAATGATGGGACAGTAGTAGTCCCATCATCCGGCTAATGTGTTAAATGTAAAAAAAAAAAAAAAAATTACATGCTACATACATACAACATGCATACTACATACATGCTACATTCATACTACATACTACATACATGCTACATTCATACTACATAAATACTACATGCAACATACATACTACATATATACTACATGCATGCTACATACATACTGCATGCTACATACATACCACATATATACTACATACATACTACATGCATGCTACATGCATGCTACATGCTACATATATAACACATATATACTACATGCATGCTACATACATACTACATGCTACATACTACATATATACTACATGCATGCTACATACTACATGCTACATACATACTACATATATACTACATGCATGCTACATACATACTGCATGCTACATACATACTACATACATACTACATGCTACATACATACTACATATATACTACATACATACTACATACATACTACATGCATGCTACATACATACCACATACATAACACATATATACTACATGCATGCTACATACATACTACATGCTACATACATACCATATACATACTACATGCATGCTACATACATACTACATGCATGCTACATACATACTACATGCTACATACATACTACATGCATGCTACATACATACTACATGCTACATACATACTACATATATACTACATGCATGCTACATACATACTACATACATACTACATATATACTACATGCATGCTACATACTACATGCTACATACATACTACATATATACTACATGCATGCTACATACATACTACATGCTACATACATACCACATACATACTACATACATGCTACATATATACTACATGCATGCTACATACATACTACATATATACTACATGCATGCTACATACATACTACATGCTACATGCATGCTACATACATACTACATACATACTACATGCTACATACATACCACATATATACTACATACATACAATACATTCATACAATACATACATAGACATACAGTACATATAACATAGAGTAACATACTTACCAATACTTGTCACATTGTTCCCCGAAGCCATTGTCTTTTCCGGAATAAATATTAACATAACAAACCACAAAAATACTCACCCACGATCCGAAGCAGTCCACGAGTGTGTCCCACGACGATCTTGGGTAGAGAACTGCAGCATCAGCTGTTGCTGCCGTTCTCTACGGGCTGCAGGAATCCAATGACGGAAGGTAGGTATCCTTCCGCACTGTATTCCTCCGCCACTTAAAAAAAAAAAAGTCCCTAGTCTCACTTTATGCCATTGCTGTGTGGGAAATTCCCACGCAGCAATGGCATAAAGTGAGACTAGGGACTTTTTTTTTTTTAAGTGGCGGAGGAATACAGTGCGGAAGGATACCTACCTTCCGTCATTGGATTCCTGCAGCCCGTAGAGAACGGCAGCATCATCTGATGCTGCAGTTCTCTACCCAAGATCGTCGTGGGACACACTCGTGGACTGCTTCGGATCGTGGGTGAGTATTTTTGTAGTTTGTTATGTTAATATTTATTCCGGAAAAGACAATGGCTTCGGGGAACAATGTGACAAGTATTGGTAAGTATGTTACTCTATGTTATATGTACTGTATGTCTATGTATGTATTGTATGAATGTATTGTATGTATGTAGTATATATGTGGTATGTATGTAGCATGTAGTATGTATGTAGTATGTATGTAGCATGCATGTAGCATGTAGTATGTATGTAGCATGCAGTATATATGTAGTATGTATGTAGTATGTATTTAGCATGCATGTAGTATGTATGTAGTATGTATGTGGTATGTATGTAGCATGTAGTATGTATGTAGCATGCATGTAGTATATATGTAGTATGTATGTAGCATGTAGTATGTATGTAGTATGTATGTAGTATGTATGTGGTATGTATGTAGCATGTAGTATGTATGTAGCATGCATGTAGTATATATGTAGTATGTATGTAGCATGTAGTATGTATGTAGTATGTATGTAGTATGTATGTAGCATGCATGTAGTATATATGTAGTATGTATGTAGTATGTATGTGGTATGTATGTAGCATGTAGTATGTATGTAGCATGCATGTAGCATGCATGTAGTATGTATGTAGCATGCATGTAGTATGTATGTAGCATGCATGTAGTATGTATGTAGTATGTATGTAGTATGCATGTAGCATGCAGTATGTATGTAGCATGTATGTAGTATGTATGTAGTATATATGTAGTATGTATGTAGCATGTAGTATGTATGTAGCATGCATGTAGTATATATGTAGTATGTATGTAGCATGCATGTAGTATGTATGTAGTATGTATGTAGTATGTATGTAGCATGCAGTATGTATGTAGCATGTATGTAGTATGTATGTAGCATGTAGTATGTATGTAGCATGCATGTAGTATGTATGTAGCATGTATGTAGTATGTATGTAGCATGTATGTAGTATGTATGTAGCATGTAGTATGTATGTAGCATGCATGTAGTATGTATGTAGTATTTTTTTTTTTTTTTTTTTTTTAACATTTAACGCATTAGCCGGATGATGGGACTACTACTGTCCCATCATTGGCTAATGTGTCAATCACTGTCATGGTAGCAGGCATCGCCCGATGGGACTTGTAGTCCCATCGGACGATGCTTGCACAGACCCCCGGACATCAGCACAGCCCCCCGGCAGGCCGGCACAGCCCCCCGGCAGGCCGGTACAGACCCCCACAGGGTGCACAGACCACCGGCAGGCCGGCACAGCCCCCCGGCAGGCCGGTACAGACCCCGGGCAGTCCACACAGCCCCCCCGGCAGGCCGGCACAGCCCCCCGGCAGGCCGGCAGAGACCCCCGGAAGGCCCGAAATGACGGCGCATCATGATGCGCACACACCGCGCATCATGATGACGTCAGGCCGTCAATCAACTGAACTTCCGATTCCGATGCCGAATTCCGATATTGAAAAAATATCGGAAGTCGGTATCGGAATTCCGATACAGCAAGTATCGGCCGATACCCGATACTTGCGGTATCGGAATGCTCAACACTAGTGCTGACCTTTTCTTCCTGCTTTATGGGTTAGATGTTGTTTTGTTCTTCCATTCTGTCCTTTAGCTGGTCAGGGCACAGTTTCAGATGATCCCTCGATACTGCTGATGAGGTTTCTCCTCCATCCTTACTGATAAGGCACACTTTGGTGTTGTCAAAGTTTGATGGTAGGACAGTGTAGGGTTCAGCTTCCCATTGGTCATCCAATTTATGCATCCTCCTTTTCCTCTTTAGGACTTGTTCTCCTGGTGACAAGGGAACTGCAGGTGCATGTTGATTGTAGTTCTTCTCCTGCTTTTGTCTCGCCTGAACTAGACTCTTTTCTACACACTCTTGTACTCTACGGTACTGTTGCTGCCGTTCTGTATCCCAGTCAGCATCTGGTGATGTTACCTCAGGTGTAAGGACTCCCATATCCAAATCAATCGGCAACTTGCCAGTTAGAGCTCTCATTAGGTAGGCTGGAGTGCAGTTGGTGGAATTCACAGGAATGTGATTGTAGAGGTCTACCAGATCTGGCAACTTTTCTGGCCACAGATTCCTCTCTTCCAAAGGCAAGGTCTTCAGTAGGTCGATTACCACCTGATTCATCTTTTCACACATGCCATTGGTCTGTGGATGGTACGGTGTTGTCCTGATCTTCTTGCAACCGTACAAGATACAAAATTCCTGGAACACTTCTGCCTCAAAGGCTGGACCTTGATCTGTAAGCATTCGCTTGGGATATCCGTGTGGTCTACAAAAGTGCTGTTGGAATGCTCTGGCTGCTGTCCTGGCTGTTTGATCCTTGACAGACACTACTACCAGGAATCTTGAGTAGTGGTCAACGATGGTAAGAGCATAAACGTAGCCTGACCGGCTGGGAACCAGCTTCACATGGTCCAGGGCTACCAACTCGAGTGGCTGTTTGGTTATTATTGGCTGCAAAGGAGCTCGCTGGCTGTTACGGTCCTTTCTGCGCATGTTACATTGCCCACACTCCAGGCACCAATTTTCAATGGCTTTCCTCATACCAGCCCAGTAGAATCTCTCCCGGAGCAAGGCCTCTAACTTCTTCCATCCGAAGTGTCCAGCTCCATTGTGATAGGCTTCTAAGACCATTGATGCCTCCCTCTTTGGGACTACCACCTGCCAGACAAGCTCATGAGTGCGGGCATTGATGCTCCTCCTACACAGCTTTCCCTCATAGGTGAACAGCCTGCCTCTTTCCTTCCACAACTGCTGGGTTTCTTTGGGAGCATCCGACTCTGGGTGTGAGTCAGCTTGTGACAGTAGCTCCTTTACCAGGCAGACTGCGGGGTCGCTATCTTGGGTTTCTGCCCAGTCATGATGAGGCAATGGATTTAGGGTGGCCTCTTTCATGATAGACCGTCTGTTTCTCACTCCTTGGGCACATTGGGCCGCAATTGGCCGGTGGAAGGCAGGTAACTCAATGTCTTCTAGGGCCTCAGGGTCTTCTCCTGCATCTGGAAGATTAGGCATCCTGGACAGCACATCAGCATTGGTATTCTTGTGCCCTGCTTGGTACTTGATGGTAAATTCAGTTAGACAGCCGAGCCATCCATTGCTGCTCCAGTGCACCTAGTTTGGCAGTTTCTCAGTGAGTCAACGGGTTGTTATCCGTGAAGATGGTAAACTTGGCTGAAGCTAGGTAATGCTTGAATCGTTCAGTCACAGCCCAGACTATGGCGAGGAACTCCAGCTTACAGGAACTGTAGTTGTCAGGGTTCCTTTCAGTGGGAGGAAGCTTCCTGCTGGCGTAGGAGATCACTCTTTCCTTGCCATTCTGTACCTGTGACAGTACTGCTCCCAGTCCCACGTTGCTGACATCAGTATACAACACAAAGGGCTGGTCATAATCTGGGTAGGCCAGAAATTCATCTCCTGTGAGAGCCATCTTAAGTTGAGTGAAGGACCTCTCCAGTTCCTCATTCCATTCGAATGTAGGACTCTGCTTTCTGGTTTTCTTGGGCTGGCCCACCAGAAGATTTTGCATGGGGGTGGCTATCTCAGTGAAGCCCTTGATAAACCTTCGGTAGTAGCCTATCAACCCCAGGAATTGACGTACCTCATGGAGGTTGCTGGGCATCTGCAGTCCCGGATGACAGTGACTTTGTCAGGATCTGGTGCCACACCTTCTGCACTCACTACATGACCGAGGTACTGTACCTTGGGCTTCAGGAGGTGGCATTTGGAAGGCCTCACCTTCAGGCCAAAGTTGGACAAGGCTTCAAATACCTCAGCCAGGTGCTTCAGATGGTCTTCGTAAGTTTTGGAGAAAACAATGACATCATCCAGGTACAATAGGACTGTCTCGAAGTTCTTGTGTCCCAGACAGCACTCCAACAGTCGTTGGAATGTCCCAGGGGTGGTGCAGAGCCCGAACGGCATGTAGTTGAACTCGCAGAGGCCCATTGGTGTGGTGAACGCTGTTTTCTCCTTCTCTGCCTCTGCCACGGGAACCTGCCAATACCCACAAGTGAGATCTAAGGTGGAAAAACAGTTAGCAGTTTTAAGTGCGGCTAATGACTCCTCAATTCTGGGTAATGGATAGGCATCCTTATGTGTAATGCTATTAATTTTCCTGTAATCAACACACATTCTCATGGTACCATCTTTCTTTTTCACAAAAACTATTGGAGCTGCCCAGGGGCTACAACTGTCTCTGATCACCCCAGCCTCCTTCATTTCCCGCAACATACTTTTGGTACATTGATATTGCGTTGGGGGTATAGGCCAGTACCTTTCTTTGATGGGTGGATGATCTCCAGTGGGGATAGGGTGTTGAACCCCTTTTGCCTTCCCAAAGTCTAGGGGGTGTTTACTGAATACCCGCTCATACTCCTGGGTCACTCTGTAAACCCCATTCTTTTGGTATGAAGGGGTGGAGTCAGTTCCCACCTGCAGTTGCTGACACCACTCCTCCAGCTGCTTTACAGAGCCATTGTCCTCCACCTGGTCAGACGAGACCAAGGGCTTTGCTGCTCGTATGGCGTTGTTGCTGACAGTAAGCAGCTTAGCAACTGTGGCATACCGAGGTACTATGGCTTCCTCCTCCCCACAATTCAAGAGGCGTACAGGTACTCTCCCTTTGTGAACATCAACTACCCCTCTGGCTGTCAGGACAGTGGGCTGGCAGTCAGAGTGCACTGGTTCTACCAATGCCTGGTAATCTTTTCCTCTGAGGCCTATGGCTGCCCGACACCAAATCAACATTTCACATCTGGGGGGTATTGCAATGGGGAAAGAATCACTCACTCTGACGCTGCCAATTTCTCCACTAGAGAGTTCTACCTGCTGTCTTTGCATCAGGGCCTTGATCTCCTTCTGCAGGACTCGTTGTTCACTGGAACCAGCAGTCTCGGCCACCTGTTGCAACAAGACAATAACCTCGGAAAGACAATTTTCAATCACATTGGTACCTAGAGTCATCATTGGGTTACATTCTCATCGATCAATGTCTACAACTATCAGACCTTGAGACTTTAACTTCACTCTCCCCACTTTATTAGTAATTTCTTTGCATCCTACTTGCGGCAAAGACTGACCATTACTGGCAACTACTGTGAGTTCATCACTTGGGCCATGGGTAAGTTCAGAGTCAGCCCAATACCGCTTGTAAAGGATATACGGCATAGTTGTCACCTGAGAGCCAGTGTCCATCAAAGCATTCATGGGGATGCCGTCAATCACCACTGGGAGGATCGGTCGTCCTCCAACATACTTGGCTCGCCAGTTCTTTGGGCCTTGTGGTCCTACTCCAGGGGGTTGGCCCTCTGCCCCAGGGTTTGCTCGTTTAAATAACAGAATCTTGCGATGTGTCCTGCCTTGTGTCAGTGATGACAGATGGGACGTCCATCCTGGTCATAGCGATCGTTGTTTCTCCCTCGGAGTGGCGGGATCCTCCTCTTCCGTAGCCACGGGACATCCTCTGGACTGGAAGCCAGCTGGATCTTCTCCTTTGAGGACACCTGCAGGGACTGCACAGTTTTAGCAAGTGCAGCCATACCTTTGGTCAACTCCTGGACCTGAAGACGCAGCTCTTCAGATGGATCTTTATCCAGAGTCTGTGCATCAGCCTCCACAGGGCTGAGAGGGAAAGATGCTGCCTCCTGATGGTATGTGATTGCTGGGCGCCTAGGGGGCACTGGACGGCTAGCAGTTGGTTCATGCAGCACCCGAATAGCCCGGTTTTTGAAGTCTGCGAAGTCCAGATCAGGGTTCTGTAGGGCTATGATGCGCAGCTGTGCTCTGTGGGTGCTGGATAAGAGTCCTTCAATAAACTGCTCCTTTAACAGTCTGTCTCCATCTTTCACACTGTTTGGATCAATCTGCTTGATGGCTCGCAGCGCCTCTTGCAGGTTAAGAGCATAGTCCCGTATACTGTCCTGCGCTCTCTGCTAGCACCCAAAGAATCTCATCTTGATCTCAGTTGCAGGACGGGTGTCAAAGGTGCTTCTTAGCTTGGCCAGAATCTTTGTAACAGTCTCTTTTATCAGTGTCCTGCCAGGCTTTTACTTCCCTCTGTGCTGCATCTGTTAGCTGCCCAATAAGGATGTTCACCTTCTGGCTTTCAGACAGAGGATACACCTCTAACAGACTGCACAGTCTCTATTTAAATTCACTCAGGGTATGTGACTCCCCTGAATACTGTGGTAGCCAGGCTGCTCCCGGTATGTAGAGCATAGACAGCGGCATTATGGGGACTGCTGCGGTGGGCGCTGCTTCTTGCGGGTCCTTGGAGGCAGCGCTGGTGTTCGGCAAAGGAGGTGTTAAGCTGACGCTGCAGACAGATCCTCTGGGACAGATGGGGTGCAGCAGTGATGTTATAGCCCTCCACAGGCAGGGCTGTAGTGCTAGGGCAGAGTAGATGAAGAGGATAGGTATTGCAAAAGAGGGTGCAGTGTCTTGCACAGAGATGTAGCAGTGCTGAAGAAGTTGCAGGAAGAAGACAAGGACACAACAAAGTGTAGTTTCTTTACCTTTACTTTGTAAGTGCAGTCCAGGGTCCAGATTACAGATGGTGCTGGAGATGATTAGCCTGGAAGCAACTTAGGAATCTCTCTATCAGAAGGGTTGTGTAATCTCCTCTCTAGCGCTTACTTGAGGTACATGCAGTACTGGGTTACAGTGACGTTCCTCCTTCTTCTTTCCTTTTGTATCTACCTCATATGGCAAACAGCTGTAGCCTTCTATCTCCTTTGGCTCACACGTCGCTGTGGTGCCTCCGAGTCTTAGATGGGAATACAACATTTACAGCTTCCTATTCCTCTGGTTTCTGTTGCAGGACCGTCAGTATCCATACAGCCTTGGAGACCAAGCTCCAGATCATGCGCTCTAGCTGGGAATGAGCCTCAACTCTCTGCTCAATCTCCCCGCTCTTCTCCTCACGTAAACATACTTCGCTCTCCTCACAGAACTGACTAATTTCCCCTCCTGGCCCCCAGAGAGAAACTCTTCCCCTTAATATTGGTTCACTGCTCCCTCTGCTGGCCTGGAGTGGGAACTGTGTTGTATGTAGAGATTATCTGTCAGAGAGACCCTTCATTGCTTCCAGGCATGACATCACACTTCCTAGGAAGAAGGTAATGCCATTGTGGCGACCATACTCCTGGGGGCGCCACACATCTAAAAAGAGGAATTCCAACTGGACAATTTGCAAGGCTTAATTGTACCTGACAACAGGACTTTCGTGTTCAAGCCAAATCCCTCACTGATCGCTTCCGGGCCAGAGGCTATCCAAAGTCTTTAATCTCACAAGCCTTTGTACGTGTGGATTCAGTGCCCCGGGATTTTTTACTAAATCCAAGGCCAAAGGAATCAGACTCTAAACTGAAATTTATTAGGGGCTACCATAATCAGTGGACAAATGTTGCCAAACTCTTCCATAAAAACTGGGATATTTTGAAAACTATATGAAAATTGTTGATCTTCTACCTGTTAAGCCGACGTTAATGGCTTGACGAGCCCCCAATCTTAGGGATTCATTATCAAGGAGCCATTTTGTCAGATCGAATACTAGATTGGGTTCAGGCATACGTCTGCAAGGTGCATACCTTTGTGGAGAGTGCAGTATTCGCAACTTTGTGCAACGAGGTTCATCTTTCATCAATTCGGCAGATTCCTTGGTACATACCCTCAGGGATTATGTCAATTGCAAATCTAGCAATCTTGTATATGCTCTTGTGTGTGCCTGTCCCAAAAGTTATGTCGGGCAGACCTCGCAGGAGTTGCGCAGGCGCACACAACAGCATATATCCAATAATTAATTTAGCTGGCAAGATCTGACTAAAGGTAAATTTTATCCACAGTGGCTGCTCATTTTTTACAGGCATATTCAGGTAGCCCTCGGAGTCTGCACATCATTGATTTGCAGAGATTGCCCAATAATATAAGTAAATCAGATAGGCAAGGGGAAATATTGAGACTGGAGGTAAGGTGGGTCTACAAGCTGAATATGTTGGCACCTCACGGCATCAACGAGGATTTGTCATATACGCGGTTTTTGATGTTGTGATTTGGTTGTCCATGTGTGTATTTTCGCCATCCGTCGTGAGGTTTGTATTTTTGCAGCCATGTGGGGTTCTAAATTGCCTTTATCCATATTGGCACGGTGAAGCAAGGTCATGTATACAATTGCTAGATAGACTGATGAACATACCCTAAAGTTCATCATTATCAGCTTAGTTTAGGATGGTATCAACGAGGATCTATCATACACAGGGCCTTTGAGGTGATGATTTGGCTGTTTATGTGTGCCTTCTGGGTATCTTTTGTGGGGTTTGTAGTATTGCAGCTTTGCGGGGTTGTATATTGTATATTGCTTTTATCCATATTGATTCGTTGATCCATTGCTGGATAGACTGATGAACATATCCTTGAGACTGTCACCATTAGCTTAGCCTAGGAGGGCATAAACGAGGATTCATTTATACAGGGTTTTTGATGCCGTGATTTGGCTTTTCATGTGTGCCTTATGGTCATTTGTTGTAGTTGTATAGTTTTGAGGGGTTTTATATCACCTTTATTCATATTGACACATTGATGTAATATCTTATACACCATTGCTGGATAGTTTGGTGAATATAATCTTAAGTCTGTCATTAACAGCCTAGCTTAGGGCATGCGCTGTGTCAAAGTCAAGCCCCTGGCATTATGGCACACAAGCTGAAGAGCTGTGATGCTCTGGTATGTTTCTCTGGCCCCTTGCACACACACGCGCATTGGGTCTTTTTCGGAGTCTGGCACGCATCGTGATCCGTACGCTGCCGGTTACTGTGGCAACACGATAAGCAAAGCTCGTTCTCCTCCTCAGCCCTCCCTGCATATGAGTCTTTCCTGCACATGCGCACTGGGTTACTTCCGGTGCTTGAAGCGCACGATGACCCGCACGCTGTTTTGAGATAATGGCAATACACAACGCCAGTACATATGGTGGATTTAATTAAGCTGTTCCTGGACCGCCAACACAGGTATGTTGACGATCAGGGCAACATCGGTAAGTGCACTGATCCCTATTTAAGCTAGACCTTGTGACACAGTATGTTATCTTCCCCTGACGAAGCCACATGAGGTGGCGATACGCATAGGGACAGTGTGTGCAGCCCTGTATTTAGCACCTGGTAAGCATGTTAATCATTTACTTCTACAGCATGCTAAATATACATCATTTGGGTTGACACAGGGAGCTTCTTTTGGGGCTGCATAACTAGCTGGGACTATTTTATCTTTGTGGATGCTATCCTTTGTATTCACCATGTATGGTATATGTATATTTGCAAATAATATGCTTTGTAGGTTTAACAACTTAGGCGGTGTTATTTATGACATATAGTGTCAGCCTATTGTCTGTATTGTGGTTTATTTATATACCTTCAAGCACCTTTATTGTCTAATTGCTGGTTGTTGTCTATGTCAACATGTATTGCTATTTTCTGTCACAGCCAAGCTGTCATGGTACTGGTATTTTTTAAGTGTTTTTAATGCATGTGCAATTTCTTTGCTGCAATAAAGTCTTTTCCACTTTACTATTAAATGGCTGCACCGTTATTGTGCCTGCTATTCTTCTTTCATTAATCCATATTTTCTATTTTCATGTCATTATTCTTTCTATTTATTAGACATGTTTTTCAATTTTGCAATCGCAGGTGTGAACTGTGCCTAGTTTATACATTGTTAATGAATTTGTCTCCTGTATTTTTATCATGAGTTTCAAGGACTGATATACTTTTACAAATAAATGCAAAAATAGACACAAGGAAAAATATTTTAAAAGATTAAATTGGATATGGATACACTTTTAGAGGAATAAAGACCCTAAGTATATACTGCTATGAATGGGTCACCAAGGAGGAAAACAAGACCAAGCTAAGTCACAAAATAACAGACAGGTTGGTAACTACGCGGATTGCAGACCCCTGATCCTAACCACACAACTAACAGCAGCCGTGGAGCGTACCTACGATGAATCTAAATGCCTCGTCACAGCTGGAGGACTAAATAAGCCTAAAGCAAGAAAAGGGGAAATCTAAAACTGCCCCAGAGCAGACTCCAAAGGAAAAGACAGCCCCCACACATGTATTGACGGTGAGACAAGATGAAAACACGAACACAGGTAGGAAAATAGGCTGAGCAAACAATGGGTCCCACACTAACTAGAAAGGACAGGAAAGGAAAGATACTGTCTGCAATCACGCCAAAAAAACCCTGCAAAAATGTCCAACACTTCTGATAGCAGAAAAAACCCTGAAGTCACTAGACTTCTCCCACTATATCAGCACTCTGGCATATTCTGAGAACAGAACAAAAAGAGGTCAATCTAATAAGGGACAAAATGCAAACTGGCAAATACAGTGACATAAGAGTGGAAATTCAGCACAGCCCCAGCCGGGGCTGGCTGACTACACAAAAACTGAATAGACCAAACCAAATCAAATGTGAACATTAGCAAAGACAACTTAGCTTGAGAAGGCAGGAACTGAGCTGGAAACTAAGACCTCAGGAGGCAGGAAAAAATCACCAGCATGGGAATAGGAAGTCGGCTGTCTTAAATCCAGTCTGAGACTCCAGATGTCCAATCCTCTTCCTCATTATCAGGTTGCAGGTTTCTGTTAATTAGATCAGCTTCATTATCTCCTGCCACCACCAGAGGGAGCCCGGAAAGAGAACTCACAACTTCTCTGTCAGCACAACCAGCTCCCTCACCAGTAACCAGAGGCAGACCAGAAAATGAGTTCACAACAATGTACTGTAGCATCTTATACCCCTCAATCCCCAAAAAGGAAAAGGATTTTTACAGCTGCAATATTGCACTTTCATGTTTTGCGGATTCTTTCCCATAATGAACACAAAATGTATTTTTACTACAGTTTTTACTAAAAAAACACGCCCCCTGATGAAGAAATACCGAAACGTGCGTTGGGGTGGAGGGTAGCACCATCGTCACTGGGCATTCCACTGTGGACGCCAATCAATCTTGGCAACGATATAGGTAATGATCCAGCAACCTCCTCTCATTCAATTCTATATTGCACATTGTATTTAAGCTTGGTGGGTTATTATAATGAGGCACTTCAGCATATTATATACTATATATTTTGAATGGTGTGGGTCAATACTGGTTTTCTAATTTTTTGTTACTTTGTGATAACTTTTTGGCCATTGGTTATATATACTTTTTATATATACTTTTTGGATTGTCCATTGTGTTTTACTGCATCATTGATATCCATATATATGTTATTTTCTACTCTGGTGATGGTGTCCCCTTGGTCGAGGCATCTGGATTATTTATTGTTTTATTTGGATTTGTGTATTTTAATATCTATTACGGTAATAAAAATTAAAAATGTTTTAAACTAATTCAATCACTGATGGCTCTTGTTATGTGCTCTAGACCTGTCATGATCCAGCCTAGATCTGACAGGTTAAATGTACAAAATGAGGTTTTTTCATTCCTTTGGCAAGGTGCCAAAGTGGTGTGATTGCCCCCAGTGGCCTTTAGAATTATTGCACTGTGGTGTCGTTTGTTCTAAGCTGCCCGGTGGTGGTGAGCGGTAGTGCACTTTGGTTTCTTTGGTTTAATGTGCACGTAATTACCAATCAGGTGTGAGGCTCTATAAAAGAATGTCAGGTGTGTTTGATCACCGTTGGTGATATTGTGAGTTAGTCACTCGCCTGGTGCGGAACTGGCATAGGGAACGATAGGAGTGTAGAGACACTGACTCAGGGGAGTGCAGGAGGCTTCCACTTACCAGTTTCCCTATCGCAGGACCCTCAATTGTTAATGTTACCCAGGTTTCCCTTATTGTTTAAATTCGCCTTACTGGAGGCGGGGTTTCCAGATTTTTGTGTAATACCTAAATTCGCCTGTTGGAGGCGGCGTATCCAGCTGCACGTCTTATTATTTAAATTCGCCCTACTGGATGCGGTGTATCCAGGGTCACGTGTGTCATATGGGTTCGCCTTGCGGTACTCGCTGCATCCAGACACACGTGACCGTGACAAGACCTAAGGGATAGTTTTGGCACGCACTGGTTGATTTTGTTTGGTTATATTGGAATCATAATATGTTCTGGACTATTTATATGCTGATATCCCTAAACATTTACTGTAGCATCTTATACCCCTCAATCCTCAAAAAGGAAAAGGATTTTTACAGCTACCATATTGCACTTTCATGTATTGCGGATTCTTTCCCATAATGAACACAAAATGCATTTTTTACTACAGTTTTTGCTAAAAAAAAAGGTTTTTGGAAACTTAATTTCTACTTCAATATAATTATAAAAATGTCAACTATTTATTCTCGGGCTCCTCTGTCTACAGATGTAGGACATCAATATGCTTGCAGTGTGGTATTTTACCAATGGACATAGACCTTGTAATCAGCGGCAATGGCACATCGATGTGACCCTTTTGATTAGTCAGTAACGTGTTGTCACCTGCTAATTGATATTGATCCACTTGTCACCTCTCCTCCCACCATAGTGCTGTGAAGTGTTCATCTAATGAGTGATACTTGTAGCCTGTGCCAAAGATTGGAGCAACATTATGATCAACTCCCAGTTGCTGGCTGTTCATTGCCCTTCAAAGACGTTCTGCTAAAAGCATACATACTAATGTATACAGTACATACACGACCATGCAAAAATACAGAGGCGCATGTGTTTAGTAGTTCACACTGGATACTTAATTGCACACAAATCTGGAATTTAATAAATTATTTTGGAATCAGCTGTTCACATCTTTTAAAGGGAATCTGTCATCAGGTTTTTGCTACCTCATCTGAGAGCAGCATGATGCAGAAAAAGACACTGATTCCAGCAATATACCACTTACTGAGCTGCTTGCTGTCATTTTTATAAAATCACTGTTTTCTCTGCTGCAGATCTAGCACATCACTGATTGGCAGCTTTCTGTGTTCACTGTAAATCAGGAAAAAGCTTCCAATCAGTGATGAGGGCGGAGTTACCCTAAGCAGGAGGACTACACACACCGAGACGCCTAGTCCTGCTGACCAAACACAGATTTTATTGAAATTGCAACACACAGCCCAGTCTGTGACACATAAATGGAATCAGGATATTTGTACCTACAACATGCTGCTATCAGATTATACAGCAGAAACCCACAGACATATTCCTTTTAATGCATTCCTTGTCTGGATGTTTAAGATTAATCCCTATCTTGTGCTACCTCCAGAATTTTGGAATCTATAGTGTCTAAAAGTGTACCTACTGCTTTAGGATGAATTTTAGAATAAATTCTGTGTATCTGAGTTATAAAACTGTAGCTAAATTACTGACTGCAATTCTGCTTTTTTTCAGTCTCACCCCACTAAATGCTTCATTGCTAATGATTTTTCCATCTGCTATGTTTGAGAGTGAGCAGAGACTCACTGATATGATGTCTCTCTTCCTGCACACAGACAAGAGAATATCCAACTTTTTATCTGTTACGTTTAACATATCCAGAAGCAGCAGCAGCATGAAGAACATTATACAGCAATACTGAGCAGTGTGCCTGTGAGTCCAGCAATGCGGGGAGAAAATTTACTAGCAAGCAGCAGCAGCATTTCTGTGTCTCTGGTTCTCTTTTTTTTGTGCAGTTGCTCCTTCTCCTCTTCCACCTATCATCTCCATAGATTGTGGGCAGCAATTATGAACTGCTATTCTGTCTTCAAATAAAGAGAGTACCTATCACCAGTTGTTACATACCTGTCCTGGTTATCCTGTGACTGGCTTCCTTCACCTCGGTCTACTGCCCTATGTTGTGCTCCACGTTGGGTCTTTCAGGTTGCCCGGCGTGGCTCAGTGACATCTCCATTACAGCCCATTAGGACGCACAACTCTGCTTTCGGATTGGGATTCAAGACTCTAGTTTTCTGTACTCCACCTCCTGTGCACACCATGCTACCCTGTTTCTATCCCTGCTGACTTCAATTCATCAGTCCTGCTGCTCCCAAGATCTCTGAGTGTGGCACGTACTCACTCCGCTTGTGCCACCCTGCCAGCTGCACCAACGCCTGGTGTCCGTGTACACCCCGACCTGGGGCTTAGTGGGTCCACTTCACGAGGTGAGCTGAACACCAGTCTGGGGCTGCCCTTTTTATTTCCAAAAAGAATGGACAGCCTCCGCTTGGGATTTTTTTTTTTGAAATGTCACAAATTAGCTAAAGGAAATCATGACTTTCTATCAATATTCAAGTCCCAACTTTTTGTGGGATCCTGCCATGCACACAACTTCTCAGCCTTCCTCACTGACAAACTAAGAGATCTTAAAGGTTACCGTTCTGTAAGTGACGTCACGCTGTCTCAATGAGAAGGACCATCGAGGGTAGAAGTAGCAAGTAATAATAATAATTATAATAATAATTTTTATTTATATAGCGCCAACATATTCCGCAGCACTTTACAATTAAGCGGGGACATGTACAGACAATACAAGTACAATACAATATAAATATTATATTATATACAAGTACAAGTATAGATTATAGACAATATAGACAATTATAGACAATACAAGTACAAGTACAGACAATAAAAGTACAACACTTTTTAGGATTAAAAGTTTACATAAGAAAGATGGGCTATGAATGATTTCTGATTTTGTAATAATGTGATAACTCAAGACTAGAGTTGAGCGACTTTTGGTTTTTTAGGGTCGCGTTTCGTTTCGTGAAACCCGACTTTTCCAAAAGTCGGGTCGAGCAAGATCGTCCGATTATAGGGAAAAGTCGGGGTCGTCCCGAAACACGAAACCCAATGTAAGTCAATGGGGAATAAAAGTCGGCAGTGAGAGGAGGACAGGAAACACACCTACAGTGCCCATTTGAATGCCAAAAGCATCAATTCTTCTTACTTAAGCTTGTCAACCTTAATTAACTTCATAATACAAGTTACGCACTGAAAAATGGGGGTTATTTGGCTAAAGTTGTGGGGGGGAGGGCTGGCTGCAGGTTTTCATGTGCCCTGGGCGAAAGAGCGCCCCTTTAACACATACCACAACTCATCATGCTCCGATACGGCAGAGAAATAGTGGTATAGTCCAATGAAAAATACCTCACTTTTTACATCTCATGACGAGGCCCATCTATTTCTCCATACAGAATCATTGGTCCCATATAATGTTTGAAACAGTATATGATGAGCTCCACATAATGCTACAGTATATGTTGGTCCCCATGGATGAAGCTCCACTGTCTTATGGGCCCAAATAATGCTCCAAACATAATGGGCCCCATTTCTAATGCTCTAGTGTATAATGGGCCCTGTAAATGCTGCTCCAGTGTCTGATGTCCACCTTTGGAATGTTCCAGTGTATGGTGGGCCCCATCTATCATTCTCCAGAGTATAGTGCTTCCCAAAAATTGCTGTCCCAACATTGAAAACAATCAAATAAGTCTCCTCACTAGGGAATCCCTGTACTTGTCTGGATTCCTCGTCGTCCCCATCTTCCATCTCACTGCACAGTATTTCAACTTTGCAAGTGCTGTGATCCTGGGCAAGCAGTGGGGGCCCACTCGTTGGCGACGGCACTGGCACAGGGCCCCTGATAGTACGGTGGTGTGTCTGATGGCGGGTGGGCCGAACCTGCACTTTCATCTGCAGCTTCCTCTTTGTCACCGTGTAAGATGGAACTGTATATGGGAAGGGTAACCTGAGTTTCATCAGGGTCAGATTCAGGTTGTGTAGCGTGCGAGGGGAATGTAGTGGTCTGGGTCAATGTACCAGCAGATTCATCGAGCAGTGGCTGGGCATCAGTGCACTTGTGTCGCCCCCAGGAGTACGGTCGCCACAGTGGCATTACCTTCTTCCTAGGGAGTGTGATGTCATGCTGGGGAGCAACGAAGGATCTCTATAGCATGTTAACTGATTGGGCGGCGTTATTCCCACGAGTCATGACCCTCCAAACAGCGTTCATGAAGGCAAAGTGTTTGTTTTACGTGGGCAAGCTTAATTCCGTTAACGAACGAGACTCCGTCATGCCCCGCGGTCCGAGTCCGGCTTACTAGAGGGACACGTGAGGCTCTGGCACATGAGATTGGCCAATAACTGGTGTGTCATGCCCTTACATGTCCGTGGCTGCATGTGCGCTACACTGAAAAGGCCAGCGTTTGTCGCTTACAGGTGCAGATAACCCACTGAACAACGTTATTGATGGGGATCACTGATTACAATTATTACCCGCGAACAATGATTTCCCAGTAAGTGCAGGTCAACCGCAGTTCCGGAATTAGGCCTAACCGTCATTCCTGAAAAAATGAAAAACTTAAGTGTGCAAACCACAGGTGCTGTAGCTTGCTTAACAGCTCGCCAGCCGTTCTCACGCCCAGTATGGATTACACGTGATTGCACAAAGGTGAGAAAGGGTACTGTATCCCCAGATAACATGTATGGATAGCGTACACATTCAAAATATATGTCTATACATCAGGAGGCAGGCTCAGACGGTGTTAGGCCCAGTATGGATTGCACGTGATTGCACAAAGGTTAGAAAGGGTACCGTTTCCCCGGATAACATGTATGGATAGCGTACACATTCAAAATATATGTCTCAGGAGGCAGGCTCAGACGGTGTTAGGCCCAGTATGGATTGCACGTGATTGCACAAAGGTTAGAAAGGGTACCGTATCCCCGGATAACATGCATGGATAGCGTACACATTCAAAATATATGTCTCAGGAGGCAGGCTCAGACGGTGTTAGGCCCAGTATGGATTGCACGTGATTGCACAAAGGTTAGAAAGGGTACCGTTTCCCCGGATAACATGTATGGATAGCGTACACATTCAAAATATATGTCTCAGGAGGCAGGCTCAGACGGTGTTAGGCCCAGTATGGATTGCACGTGATTGCACAAAGGTTAGAAAGGGTACCGTTTCCCCGGATAACATGTATGGATAGCGTACACATTCAAAATATATGTCTATACATCAGGAGGCAGGCTCAGACGGTGTCAGGCACAGTATGGATTTGACGGCCCAGACTACACAGCGGAGGAGCAGGGAGAGGTAAAGATTGCAAATGCTGGGGCCCTGCCCAAGCAAGGGGGGCCCACTCGTGGGCGTCGGTACTGGCACTGGGCCCCTCATAGTACGGCGGTGTGTCTGACGGCGGGTGTGCACCACCACCGTCAGAGACACTTGATTGCACTATGAAGGACCCTGTACCAGTGCCCGCGCCCAAGAGTCGGCCTACCCACCTGTCCAGGGCAAGGGCACTCGCACGGTGTCGTGCGCTAGGTGGTGACCCCGGCCATGGGGGGGGGAGGCAGCACAGTTAGGGAGTTTTAGAAAGTGGCATATGTTGATGTTGGACATTCAGCTGATGCAAAAGATGAAATAGGTCAAGTCCCAGGAAGAGGTGGACCAAAGCAAGCCATTTTTCTGTCACCCTATGTGTCATCAGAGGAAGGTGGGACAAAATCCTTGGAAACCCATGCGTGGTTCATTTTAATGAAAGTTAGATCATCCACATTTTGGGTTGACAGACGGGTCCTTTTTTCTGTCAGGATTGATCCAGCTGCACTGAAGACTCTTTCAGATAGCACACTTGCAGCTGGGCAAGCGAGCTCCTGTAAGGCATATTGTGCCAATTCAGGCCAGGTGTCCAGTTTAGCGGCCCAATAGTCAAAGGGGAATGACCTGTGTGGGAGAACATCGATATGGGAGGAAAAGTAGTTTGTAACCATAGTTGACAACTGCTGTCTCCTGTCACTTTCCATCGATGCAGTATTACCAGTTGTGTGAGTGGTACTTGAAAAATCAGTCCACAACATTGTCATGAAACCCCTGTCTCCAACGCCACTTCTGCTGTGTGCACCACGAACACCTCTGCCAAGCTGCCCCCGGCCCGTACGGCTCGTGTGAGAACCATCACCGCTGCTGTGTGCTGGGAATGCCTCAAGCAACCGATTTACCAGAGTTGCTTGTTTATTAGCCAATATTAGGTCAAGGTTCTCCTGTGGCATGATGTTTTGTAATTTGCCTTTATAGCGTGGATCCAGGATGCTGGCCAACCAGTAGTCGTCATCGTTCATCATTTTGGCAATGCGTGGGTCCCTTTTTAGGATCTGCAAGGCATAATCTGACATGTGGGCCAATGTTCCCGGTGTCAATGATGCACTGCGAGTGCTGGTTGGAGGAGCACTTTCTGGCAAATCCACATCCCTCCAGTCACGCACAAAACCTGTACCAGACCTTGCCATGCCAACATTTTCACTTGCCCCACGAGATGCATCCTCCTCCCCTAAGTAATCATCCCCATCATCCTCCTCCTCCTCCTCTTCTTCCTCCACCTCGTCCAGGAGAGGTCCCTGAGCAGACAATGGCTGAATGTCATCAAGGATTCACTCCTCATCAACATTGGCTGCAGACGCCTGCTCCTTAAGGTGCGTCAAAGTTTGCATGAGCAGACGCATAAGTGGGATGCTCATGCTTAGGATGGCGTCGTCTGCGCTTACCAGCCGTGTGCATTCCTCAAAACACTGAAGGACTTTACAGAGGTCTTTCAGCTTCGACCACTGCACACCTGTCAACTCCATGTCTGCTCTCAAAATGCCTGGCCGTGTATCCTCCCACAAATGCATTATGGCCTGCCTCTGCTCGCACAGCCGCTCCACCATGTGCAGGGTGGAGTTCCACCTTGTTGCAATGTCGATAATGAAGCGGTGGTTGGGAAGGTGGAGCAATCGCTGCAGCTTCTGCATATGAACGGAGTGTACAGGCGACCGGCGGATGTGCGCGCACAGTCTTCACACCTTCTGGAGCAGGGCTGTTAACTCCGGATAATTTTTGAGGAAGCACTGCACCACCAGGTTCAAGGTGTGAGCCAAGCAAGGTATATGGCTGAGTTTTGAAAGGGCTATGGCTGCCACAAAATTACGGCCGTTATCACTAACTACCTTGCCTGCCTCAAGATGTACATTGCCCAGCCATGACTCAGTTTGTCGCTTCAAGTACTCGGCCAGCACCACGGCGGTGTGTCTGTTGCCCAAACACATCATCTGCAACACAGCCTGCTGACGCTTTCCACTATCTGCTCGATAGGGGGACACATCGTGTGCAACAGTGGCAGCTGCAGATGGAGTGCTCGTACGACTGCGCTCTGTGGACGAGCTTTCGCTTCTGGAGGAGGAGGAGGAGTGTCGAATGCCTACAGCCAACTGTTTCCTATACCGTGGGCTAGGCAGCACTGTCCCACCACCGCTGTCCCCTGTGGACCCTGCATCCACCACATTAACCCAGTGCGCAGTGATGGACACGTAACGGCCCTGGCCATGCTGACTGGACCATGCATCAGTTGTGAGGTGCACCTTTCCGCTCACTGACTGCTTGAGTGCATGGACAATGCGGTCTTTCACATGATGGTGGAGGGCTGGGATGGCTTTGCGAGAGAAGAAGTGGCGACTGGGTAGGTCATAGCGTGGTACTGCATAGGCCATGAGTTCGCGGAAAGCTGTGCTTTCCACCAACCGAAAGGGCATCATCTCAAACGAGATTAGTTTGGCAATGTGGGCGTTCAAACCCAGTGTACGCAGATGAGAGACTGAGTACTTTCTTGACCTACTCATAGTGTCTGGGAGGGTGAGCTGGACTTGAGAGCTGCATATGGTGGAAGTAGCGGTGGACAGGGCGGACTGAGAGAGGGTTGATGATGGTGATGGAGTTGGTGTTCTTTCTGATGGCCTAGAATCAGTCTTTCGTTGATATAACAGTGGGATTCCCTGACTGCTGTGGCCTTGCAACGACACCTCAACATTTGCTGCTGTGCTAACCGGTGGGCTTACAGTGGGGGAAACAATGTAGCGTTGCTGACTACCTTCGTTGTGATCAGTTGCACATGTGGCACTTGAGGTTTGGTGTTGTGTCCACGCTTGCAAGTGCATGCTGGTTAAATGTCTAAGCATGCAACTGGTATTCAAATTTTTCAGATTTTTCCCTCTGCTAAAGGTCTTTGCGCACTTCTTACAGATAACCTTGGCCTGATCATGAGGATTTTGTTCAAAAAAGTGCCACACTGCACTCTTCCTACTTTGGCAGACATTTTGCGGCCTAGCATGCTGTGATCTTTTGACCCTCTGGACAAGCTGTCCAGCAACTCTTTTGATGTTTGGAACCTGTCTTTGGAGTGCTCCGGGCCTGCCAGATAACAGCTGTTGCGATGTCGATGTCTGCTGTGGATGCTCCTCATCTGAGCTATTGGAAGCAGCACCCTCTTCCCCCAATGGATGCCAATCTGGGTCAACAACTGGGTCATCCATCACCTCCTCTTCTATGTCATGTGCACCTTCCTCTGTGTCACCGTGTATGGTGGTATAGTGTGCGGGATGGGGCACCTGAGTCTCATCAGGGTCAGAATCTGGCTCTGTACACTGCGAGGACAATGTAGTGCTCTGAGTGAATGTACCAGCAGAATCATCCATCAGCGGCTGTGCATCAGTGCACTCCATGTCAGATTCATCTTGGCCTGGGTAATTCACCATTTCACTTGATAATCCAGGCATGGTATGTGAAAACAGCTCCATGGAGTAATCAGTAGTATGGCCTGCGTCATCCTTCAATCTTGGTTGGGGTGAAGGACACAAGGAAAGGTGTGGTTCATGAACATGAGCCTCCAATGACGACTCAGTGCTTTTACTTTTTACAACTGAAGAAGAGGAGGCGATAGAGCTGGAGGCTGAGTCAGCAATGTAAGACAAAACTTTTTCCTGATGCTCTGGCTTTAAAAGCGGTTTGCCAACTCCTAGAAAACTAAGCGTTCGAGGCTTTATGTAGCCAGACGATGACGCAGGCTCAACACCTCCTGCATTCGGTCCTATTTTGCTCTTGCCACTACCATCAGATCCACCACCAACACCATCATTACCAGCTGCCAACCCCCGCCCAATTCCACGGCCTCTTCCACCAGCCTTCCTCATTTTTGGTAGAAAAGTAGACAAAATCCAACAAACTATATAGTAATGTAAAACAAGGTACAAGGTGTCTATAGGACAGGGGAGATTTTGAATTTCTGCAGACACTTGTGGACACTGGACACTTTTGGATTGTGTGAGGCCCAATGAATATCTGAGCGCTATGTGACAGGCTCGATGGCACAGCTGTGACCAAAGTGACTAGAGGATAAGGGAGATTTTGAATCTCTGCACACACTTTTGGACACTGGACACTTTTGGATTGTGTGAGGCCCAATGAATATCTGAGCGCTATGTGACAGGCTCGATGGCACAGCTGTGACCAAAGTGACTAGAGGATAAGGGAGATTTTGAATCTCTGCACACACTTTTGGACACTGGACACTTTTGGATTGTGTGAGGCCCAATGAATATCTGAGCGCTATGTGACAGACTCGATGGCACAGCTGTGACCAAAGTGACTAGAGGATAAGGGAGATTTTGAATCTCTGCACACACTTTTGGACACTGGACACTTTTGGATTGTGTGAGGCCCAATGAATATCTGAGCGCTATGTGACAGGCTCGATGGCACAGCTGTGACCAAAGTGACTAGAGGATAAGGGAGATTTTGAATCTCTGCACACACTTTTGGACACTGGACACTTTTGGATTGTGTGAGGCCCAATGAATATCTGAGCGCTATGTGACAGGCTCGATGGCACAGCTGTGACCAAAGTGACTAGAGGATAAGGGAGATTTTGAATCTCTGCACACACTTTTGGACACTGGACACTTTTGGATTGTGTGAGGCCCAATGAATATCTGAGCGCTATGTGACAGGCTCGATGGCACAGCTGTGACCAAAGTGACTAGAGGATAAGGGAGATTTTGAATCTCTGCACACACTTTTGGACACTGGACACTTTTGGATTGTGTGAGGCCCAATGAATATCTGAGCGCTATGTGACAGGCTCGATGGCACAGCTGTGACCAAAGTGACTAGAGGATAAGGGAGATTTTGAATCTCTGCACACACTTTTGGACACTGGACACTTTTGGATTGTGTGAGGCCCAATGAATATCTGAGCGCTATGTGACAGGCTCGATGGCACAGCTGTGACCAAAGTGACTAGAGGATAAGGGAGATTTTGAATCTCTGCACACACTTTTGGACACTGGACACTTTTGGATTGTGTGAGGCCCAATGAATATCTGAGCGCTATGTGACAGGCTCGATGGCACAGCTGTGACCAAAGTGACTAGAGGATAAGGGAGATTTTGAATCTCTGCACACACTTTTGGACACTGGACACTTTTGGATTGTGTGAGGCCCAATGAATATCTGAGCGCTATGTGACAGGCTTGATGGCACAGCTGTGACCAAAGTGACTAGAGGATAAGGGAGATTTTGAATCTCTGCACACACTTTTGGACACTGGACACTTTTGATTTGTGTGAGGCCCAATGAATATCTGAGCGCTATGTGACAGGCTCGATGGCACAGCTGTGACCAAAGTGACTAGAGGATAAGGGAGATTTTGAATCTCTGCACACACTTTTGGACACTGGACACTTTTGGATTGTGTGAGGCCCAATGAATATCTGAGCGCTATGTGACAGGCTCGATGGCACAGCTGTGACCAAAGTGACTAGAGGATAAGGGAGATTTTGAATCTCTGCACACACTTTTGGACACTGGACACTTTTGGATTGTGTGAGGCCCAATGAATATCTGAGCGCTATGTGACAGGCTCGATGGCACAGCTGTGACCAAAGTGACTAGAGGATAAGGGAGATTTTGAATCTCTGAACACACTTTTGGACACTGGACACTTTTGGATTGTGTGAGGCCCAATGAATATCTGAGTGCTATGTGACAGGCTCGATGGCACAGCTGTGACCAAAGTGACTAGAGGATAAGGGCGATTTTGAATCTCTGCACACACTTTTGGACACTGGACACTTGGATTGTGTGAGGCCCAATGAATATCTGAGCGCTATGTGACAGGCTCGATGGCACAGCTGTGACCAAAGTGACTAGAGGATAAGGGAGATTTTGAATCTCTGCACACACTTTTGGACACTGGACACTTTTGGATTGTGTGAGGCCCACTGATATCTGAGCGCTATGTCACAGGCTCGATGGCACAGCTGTGACAAAAGTGACTAGAGGATAAGGGAGATTGGATTGCTTTTAAAAAAGCAGTTTGCAGAGCAGTGGGTAAACAGCAATGCCAGCCTGTCAGGAAGCCTTAAAAGGCAGCCCAACAACCAACACCACTGATACACCACAATATAGCCTCCCCTTGCACTGCACACACAGTGACTGGTGTGTTGTGCAGGCCAAATTGCTAGCAGCAGAAGCAGTTTTTTTTTCTTCTCAGCAGGACAAAAAAAAAAAATTGGGATTGCTTTTAAAAAAGCAGTTTGCGGAGCAGTGGGTAAACAGCAATGCAGGAATGTCAGGAAGCCTTAGAAGGCAGCCCAACAACCAACACCACTGATACACCACTATATAGCCTCCCCTTGCACTGCACACACAGTGACTGGTGTGTTGTGCAGGCCAAATCGCTAGCAGCAGAAGCAGTTTTTTTGTCTTCTTCCTGCCTAACGCTCTCCCTACAGAATCAGCAGCAACCTCTCCCTATACTGAGATCGGCAGAAGTAAGATGGCGGTCGGCGTGCACGCCCTTTTATACCCCCTGTGACGCCCACCAAAGCAAGCCAATCACTTGCATGCCCTTCTGAAAGATGGTGGTGACCCCTGCCTATGTCATCACGTTGCCCACAGTGTCTGTGGATCCTGATTGGCTGAAAAAGAGCGCAAAACAGACTTTTGAAACGCGACTTTGGCGCGTAAGTCGCCGACCTCGTGGCCGACCTCATCCTAGGGTCGGGTTTCGTTTCATGAAACCCGACTTTGCCAAAAGTCGGCGACTTTTGAAATTTTTCGACCCGTTTCGCTCAACTCTACTCAAGACCTTTTTTATCTCACGACATAAAGATTTGTAGACTATGTTGTACCGACAAGGAATTTTCCCTTGTATAATTGGCATAGGGGAATATAAAGTCGGTGATGTTTCCGTGGAGGTATAGAGTTTTTGCACAGAGCTCATGGCAATAAAACTATATCTCTGACATCTTTAAGGCCAATTTCACACATTTTGATAGCACATAGAATAATTTGCAATCTAAACATATTTCATTTTTTTCCATAGTTACAATAGCATTAGAACATTAAATGAACATATCTACATCCTAATTATTAATCTCATAGTATTATGACAACTGCAATTCTAGTAGCTTTTTTTCTGTTTTTATACCTTTCTGTTCTCTTTGACACAGTTCACTGGAACAAGAACGATCTCGGCCATTATTTTTTTATCCATCTATTTGTATTGCGTTGTGTTCTCTTTATTTGCTGCTTAATATTGGTCACACCTGAACACAAAACATCCACCTCACATTTCGCCTCACAACATAGCTTAGGACGCTCTCGGGGTCCAGACGTGTGACTGTGCCAAATTTTGTGGCTGTAGCTGCAACGGTGCGGATGCCAATCCCGGACATAAAAACATACATACATACACACACTTGAGCTTTATATATTAGATAATGACACTTTATTAGACAATATTACAAAAAGCAAAAAAAAGCACACAAAGCATATTAAAAACATTTAAAATACAAAAAGGACCTACAATGAGTCATGCCTTACTTTAGAAGCAATGACTTACCACACCTACTAGTCTCCCAAAGAACCAGATAAGTACATAAAGCCACTGTCAAAGGTATTGCACATCATAAATATAATACATATGTAGCAGCATCAGATAATACTTCAGTGGCTATAAAGTGCATATGAGAAATACCACGTGGGCCCAGAGATCCACAAAAAAAAATAAATAAAAGCGTATGAGAAGAGAGTAATTTAGCCTGTTGAATGCAGGTCTCTCAGCAATAACAAAAGGTAAAAATACCAATAGCACACAGATTTTATAAAAGATGACAAAAAAACCTTAAATAGCTATGAAGTTCATAACAATAGTACCATATGGGCCCAGAGAAACACAAAAAGGCATGTGAGAAGAAAGTAATAAGCCTGTTAAATACAGGTCCCTCAACACATAGACTAAGAAGAGAAACTAGTAGCACACAATTTTAGAGAAGATAACAAACCCATTCCTGGGCTGAAGTATGCTCACACACCAGAGTGAGTGTGGATACTAGAGTCTGAGCTAGGGCCCTTGGAGTAGGGAGAAAGATGGTGTGGGATAGGTTCCCACGCGTATAGCCACAATTATGGCTTCCTCGGGGAAAAAGATAGCACAATGCAATACAAGTGATAAGGGTAAGCAAAAAAAAATAAATCAAGGAAGCAAGTCACAAAATATCATATTCAGTTGAATTCACTATGACTTGCTTGCTGCAGCTGCAGTACCCTGTGGGTCACAATGTGACCCAATCCACATACCGAGAAATAGCAGCAACTTATCGCAAACTTTGTCCATGTAACCTGTATCATGGTCAAAGTCAGCCTAATTAAGAAATTTGAGGGATATACTCTGTACAGGTGACTTTAAAAGACCTACAGTTTCCCTGGGGAGTGGGATCAGGTTAGTAGGCACATATCCTTGTGGCAATTGTACTATTTGGGCTTATGTGGTTTCCAACAACACAGTGTCTATTCCATCACTTTCTGCTCCAATTCAAACACGATACTATTCCATTTGCCGAACAAGGAATATTGTCTGTCTGGTAAGCCCATCACCTCAGTAGCATCTCACTATTTAGACTTCCATAATGCCACTTGTAGCCAATTACAAGTCAGGGTAGTCGACTTAAGGGGGTTTTACACATAGCGATATCGCGAGCGATATCGCTAAAGCGTCACCGATTTTGTGACGCAGCAGCGATATCGCTAGCGATACCGCTATGTGTGATACTTACCTCCGACCGGCTCCCCCGCTGGCTATCGCTGATCGCGCGAGATCGTCCACGTCCATTTCTCGTCGGGCGCTTCCTGCTGGGCTTCCTGCTGGCACCTACGAGCGACACATGGACGCGGGCGGGAGGACGTAAAGTCGCCGCATCTGAAATGTAAGTAACGACCGCTGCTGCATTGCTACGTCGCTGTGAGATCTGCCTGTTTGGCAGCTCACTAGCAACCATTTAGCGATGCACCAGCGATCCTGACCGGGTCGTATCATTGTCGGGATCATTGGTGCATCGCTAAATGTAAAGGGGCCTTTAGTCCGGACATCCATGAGAGGTGGCAACACCACAGATGAACTTCTTGTCATGGTTTGAACAGGGTTCTTGCCCTGCACTCACAGGGTTAAGTGTTCGTGGCCTCTTTTCTGGATCTGGGAGGGGTATTTATACTTACTCTTTACCAGGGTTCTCTGTCAGCTATACTGTTGTTCTGGTGTGTCTGACCCCTGGTGTGCATGTATTCTGCGTTGATTGTTTGCGTCCCGTGTATGACCCGGTCCGTTCCCTCTCTCTGTACTCCGTCTCTCCTTTTTGTACTATTGTCTTTTCTGGTTCTGACCTCCTGGCTTGGCTATCGTTACTCCGTTACAGTTTGTCCCTATTGTACCGTCTATTGCCCGTTCTGGTTTTCTGATCTATTGCTACATCCCGACTATCCATTCTGTCTAACCCTTTGGTACTGTATTGCTAGCTCGTGCTTTGACCTGGCTTGATCTGGTTTCTGTCTCTGTCTATGCCCCTTGGTAACATTGCCCTGTAGTTACCTTTCTAGGAGTTTCCCTGCAGCTCCTGGCTCTGTGGAGCTGAGGCCACGCCCAGCAGTCACGTGCTTCAGGTCCTGTGAGCTTGGAGCATGCATTGTCACCACTGAGACCCCGCTCCGCAGGTATCTTTGTGCACAGTCTTTGTACTCAGGACACGCGCACTGGCTCAGTGAGCTAGTGCAGTGCAGTGTTCCTGACACTTCTTAGGCGGGATTCCAAATGGATCCACGACCTTGATAGTTTAGCACCCAGGGGCCTTAATGAGGAGCTTCTTTTCAAAGGTTTTTATAAGAAATGATCATTAATATTTCACATACCCTTTTTTTCATAGATTTAACTTCTTGCAATTCCTTCATTGCGTTTTTTGGCCCGCTGGTGCTAAACTGAATTCTGGATCTAAGTCGTGGATACCTACCCCCTCTTGAGGATATCTACTTCCATTCATGTCTTCTTTGTGACTCTATCATCCTTCCTTGGCTTGTCAGTACCAAATCAGGCCATGGACATCGGATGTGGATACTTACCCTTTCCAGAGGACATCTATATCAATTATTTTTGTTTTTTTATGTCATTGTCATACAAAACACATTCATGTTGTACTTTATTACTTTTAATTTTGCCACACTTGAGGGTTTTACCATTTTGCACGGCCTTCGCCATGCATTATGCGCACATGCATGAATGAATGCCTTATTAATTATTAATTCTTCATTTCTTTGGTTATGTGCAACTTGGTAAAAGAAGGGAAAGAAAAAAAGGAAGAACAAAATAAAACCCTTGTGTTTAACGAACTCCCGTCCACCTAGCGCATTAGTGGACTTCACTATATGTGGCCTGTATCCGCTTGGCCATATGGCTTGCTGGTTTCTTTATGTCCTTTTAGGGTTTTATCCTCTGACTTTTTTTGGTGCATGTGACCGGCAGGTCCTGTTCATCTATATTCTTTCAAACACGTAGATGCAAGCCTTTGATTCGTAGGCTCTCTGGCTTATCACCCTGCCATTGCATGGGTGTTGACATGTGACTGACAGGTCCTGTGCTTGACCTTTTTTCTGTGCCCATGGCCTTATACCATATACTTCCTATATGGGACTCCATAATGCCTGCACACTGGTCAGAGGCGTATCTAGGCTTTTTGGCACCCGGGGCAAGAATTTGTTTCGGCGCCCCCCCCTCACCAAGTACACCGGCCTCGCTCTGTTCATTTTCATTGAGTGAGGCCACACATGTCTAGTCAGCATGTGACCGCATGTATGTAAATTACCGGCACGAGAGAATCCTGACCGCGTTCAGTGAGCACTGTGAGAATTGAGAAGTCTGCAGTCACATAGAATGACTGCAGACTCAGCACAGACCTGGAGAACCCCTTTAATGCTGCTAACAAATAAAAACATGAGAATTAGTCAGTATCATATAATATTTACATCCGGGTACCTTATAGATGTCGTCGTCTCTGAAGTCGTTCTCCTTTTCTTCTTCTTGTCCAGACCCCATGATGAGTTTTCTCATCCACAGCCGTCTCTGTAAACTTCCATCTTCTCCGGTCTTCTGCAGCAAATCTCCACACGACGCCCTTAAAGATAGAAGTGTCATTATAATGCTCCCGAATATAAATATCTGCAATATACTGTCTCCTCACACTATTCCCCTCCCTCCTCTAACATCCCTCTGTTCACCATACTGTCTCCTCATATTTCCCCTTCACTCTCTATACTGTCTGCTCACACATATCCCCGACTTCCCATACTGTGTCCACATACATTCACCCGTTCGCACCCCTGTCTGCACCCATCCCCCATACTGTTTCCTCATACATACTCTTCATTTTGTGTCCTCAAATCTCCCCACACACATTAAATACCATCCCCACTCCAAATCCCCCCATCCCCAATCCCCCACACACATTAAGTACCCCCCATCCCCACTCAATAACCCCTCGTCCCTACTCCCAAATCCCCCCACACATTATGTACCCCCACTCCAAATCTCCCCACATATTATGTATCCCCACTCCAAATCCCCCCACACATTAACCACCATCCCCACTCATTAACCCCCCAACTCATTAATCCCCCATCTCCACTCATTAACCCCCATCCAACCCCCATCTCCACTCATTAACCCCCACACTCATTATACCCATCTCCACGCATTAACCCCCCCACTCATTAACCCCCATCCCCACATTAACCCCCACACATTAACCCCCATCTCCACTCATTAACCCCATCTCCACTCATTAACCCCCATACCCACACTTTAACCCTCATCCCCACATTAATCCCATCTCCACACATTAACCCCCATCTCCACTCATTAACCCCCATCCCCACACTAACCCCCATCCCCACATTAATCCCATCTCCACTCATTAACCCCCATCTCCACTCATTAACCCCCCACTCATCAACCCCCATCCCCACACATTAACCCCCATCCCCACACATTAACCCCCATCCCCACATTAATCCCAATCCCCATATTAACCCCCACACATTAACCCCCATCTCCACTCACTAACCCCCACACATTAACCCCCATCCCCACATTAACCCCCATTCCCACATTAACCCCCATCCCCACTCATGAACACCCCCCCATCTTCGGTGGTTCTTCAGCTCCACAGTGGAGCACACTTACCACCAGCGTTCGCTCTGGGCGCCGGGAGTGACGTCAGCACTCAGCAGCGTGATCACGACCTGATCACGCTGCTGATGTCGGTCTGACCCGGCGGTCAGAGCTCCAATTGTACTGGCGTCTGTATAGACGCCAGTACAATTGCTGCCTGGGAGTCGGCGCGGCCTCCTACCCTGCGCCGGCTGTCAGCTTGACAGCCGACACAGAGAACCGCCGACTCCCAGGACTGGTAGCGGCAAAATGCACCCGCCGGGGGGGAGGGGGAGACATTGCGGACCGCTGCATTAGACGGCCCGGCGGCCCAACTGCGCCCCCCTGCTGCCTGCGCCCGGCTGCCCCCCCCTGGATACGCCTCTGACACTGGTTGATCTCCTTGAAAGTCCTCCCCTTCCTCTCTTTTGACACCTGATTCACAGGTAATTGATTTTTGGGGGTTATATAAACCTGGTACTTGATAGGTAACCCACTCTTTACCCTGAGGAAGCCACGCTTAGTGGTGATACGCGTGGGGTTCCTCTCTCCATACACCATGCTGAGATCGGGTATTTGCATCTCCGCATCCACCTACAGGCTTTTTTGCTGCCTTTTTCTTTTACCCTTAAATGGCGTTTACCATATGCTATAGTCCTTATATTTAAACCTATAGCTCAACTGACCCCCATTGTTTAGGGTCTTTTGCACTTGCTCTATTGGGGTTCTCTCAGTGTAGCTTTAGCCCCTGGACTTGAATATTTTGTCTGGTTTTGGGGTAATTTACTTCATTTAGACTATTGGTTGATTGTCATTTGGTTAATGTTGTGTTATTTTTGATACGTCTGGTGCACGCAGTGACGATAGCTTCAAGGTACCTAACCGATCCTTCAGGTGTTATGGTTTATACCTTCAATGGTTTTTTAATTGCTTTTAACATGTGGTCGGTACCTTGTTTGCGTGATCCTGTGTAATCATGATTTAATAAAATGTATTGTTTCTAATATTTGACATATATTCATGGTGATTCTGGCCATTTTTTGTACACACTACTTTTTTCTTGAGTTTTTCCATAGTCCTGTTTTAAGTGTGGGGCTAGTGATCCCTAGTAGAGTTGAGCGACTTTGGTCGGATCGGGTTTCATAAAACAAAATTTGTTTCAGATGAAACTGGTCCGACTAGGGCAAAAAAAGTCAGAGTTTCGTCTGAAACCCGACCCCAATGCAAGTCAATGGGAAATAAAAGTCGGCATTGAGCGGATGAATGTCATCCACTCAATACCGACTTTTATTCCCCATTGACTTGCATTGGGGTCGGGTTTAGGACGAAACTCCGACTTTTTTTGCCCTAGTTGGACCAGTTTCATCTGAAACAAATTTTGTTTCATGAAACCCGATCCAACCAAAGTCGCTCAACTCTAATCCCTTGTATTATTTTGTGGTACTCTCAGACTTCTTTTATGCTAGATAGCCTAATAAAGATGACTCTTAACTAGTGTTGAGCATTCCTATACCGCAAGTATCGGGTATCGGCCGATATTAGCGGTATCGGAATTCCGATACTGACTTCCGATACTTTTGTCATATCGGATACCGGAATCGGAAGTTCCCATCATGCTATGAGCCTGCTTGCTTTGATTAAGCCAATGGGAATCCTCCGAAGTGTGGGCACATCCTGTTAGGCATGTAGGCATGTTAACTATTGGCATGGCTGTGATTGGCTGCCGAAATGTTGTCATGATGCACTATAAAAGCCACCGCAGCCGCCATTTCTGGTTCACTCTGCTGTGAATTCAGTTAGGGACAGGCTGCTGTAGAAGACTGTGAGGGACAGTTAGAAATAGTGATTCCACCAAACATCTAGTGCTTTACCCAGGCTACATAAACCACCACTGTAGCCTTCTTTGCCCTAGCAGCAGTGTTCACAGCTGTCTGCAAGGGCTGTGTGAGTGCAGCTCACGCTGTGGAGTGGGTCCTGCAGCCACGTCAGGTTGTAGGCTGCCCAGCGTGCCTCACTGCTGCCTCATACATCTTTTAATTTTTGAGCTGCATTTTTTACATAATTTCAATCTAGTGTGCTTCCATCCGTATCCATATACGTTGGTTGCAAACACTAGTAGTAGACAGTGGAGCCTTTCTGCAGCCTTTCAGTGCTAGTGTCCACTTTGCTGCACTGTTCTCGGCTGTCTGAGAGGTCTCTGACTGTGTGTGAGTGCAGCTCACGCTGAGTAGTGTGTCCTGCAGCTACGTCTGGTTGTAGGATGCTCAGCGTGCGTCAGTGCCTCACACATATTTTTATTTGAGTGCAGCTCATTTTTTCTTCTATTAGTGTGCATCCATCCATCTCCATCTACGGTGGTTGCAAACACTATATAGGAGTACACAGCGGAGCCTTTCTGCAGCCTGTCAGTGCCAGTGCCCACTTAGCTGCACTGTTCACGGCTGTCTGAGAGGTCTCTGACTGTGTGTGAGTGCAGCTCACGCTGAGTAGAGTGTCCTGCAGCTACGTCTGGTTGTAGGACGCTCAACGTGCGTCACTGCCTCACACATATTTGTCTTTGAGTGCAGCTCATTTTTTCTTCTCCTATTAGTGTGCATCCATCCGTATCCATCAACATTGGTTGGTTGCAAACACTATATAGGAGTAGATAGAGGAGCCTTTTTTTCTGGCTTGTGCCCTGCCAGCGCAGCCAGATTAGTATTACCCAATTTTTTTGGAGCCTCATCTTTTGCATTGTAGGTTACCTACCTGCATTGTAATAGCTCCAAAAAGTTGGTGATACTATCAGTTTCAATTCTTTGTTTGTTTCCAACAAAGAAACCACAAAAAAAGTTCACCAAACACTACATTTGGAACTTGTGTAGGCCACATCAGCTCCTATTAAAGTGTAGTCCACACACACACACTTCATAAAATTAGTGTTTCTTGTACCTGTAACCAGCTGTTCAGGAATAAGCACACTAAGGCCCCCCTTTGTACTTTTCTGCCTATCTTAAGCAGTCTGGCAAGATGAAGAAGGCAGGGAGTAAGGCGCGTGGGCGTGGGCGTGGAGTTTCAGCAGGGAGAGGACGTGGGGATTCTGCAGGGAGAGGACGTGGGGATTCTGCAGGTAGAGGACGTGGGGATTCTGGGCCTGCTGCGGGCACCAGTGGATCAGCATCCCCCAGTTTTAGCAGGCAACAGTCCTTTATGCGCAGCTTTGTAGGACCTCAACGTACCCCACTGCTGCGGGAGGAACAAATTGAAGCCGTTGTCGGATGGATGGCAGCTAACGCATCGACTTCAATTACTTCCACAGCCTCTCAGGACCAGAGCACTGAAGAGCAACCATCTGTCTCTTCACCACCTGCCAAAGTGCCCAGGCAGTCAGAGAGACATGGACAGGAGCCATCACAGTCTCTACTTCTGTTCTCGGAATCTGTTGGCTTGGAAAGAGGGGGCCAGCCAAGCAGCATTCCTGAATGTGAAGAAGAGGGAGTATGCAGTGATGCACAACTTCTTTGTCCCTCTGAATCTGAAGAGGCGAGTGGGCCAGTGCCCATGGTCAGCACACCTCAGTACGCATCAGATGATGACGAGACTCAGTTGCCACTTTCTGGTGCATACGGTGCTGGCGAGACAACCCCGGAGAAGCAGCTGTTTGAAGAGGGGAGGGAAGATGATGAGGTCCTTGACCCATCATGGCGTGAGGAACAGGAAGGTGGTGGGAGCAGCTCAGAGGAAGAGATTCCCCTACCGGCCAAAATAGGAGGCAGAGGGAGGGGGAAGACTTGGTTGCCTGTACCCTCCACTTCGGCACCCGTTAGGAGCATTCCTCATTCCAAAGGCAAAACGGGCGCTCCCAAGACTTGCAGTGCGTGGTCCTTTTTTGACACAGTTGCAGATGACATTTGCTTTGTCAAATGCAAGCTGTGTCATCAGAAAGTCAAAAGAGGGAGAAATGTCAGCAACCTCAATACCACAAATATGTGGAAACATGTGCGCACCAAGCACGAGTTGGAGTTGCAGAGACACCCTGAAGACGTAGGCCAACGTACAGCACCACCTACCACCTCTTCAGTTCGTGTTGGGGCATCTTCCTCCAGCTCACACACTGCTGGTTTGGCTTCCTCACAGGATCGCCAAGGAAGAACCTCTGCCACTGTTGTCCGGAGACCCTGTCAGATTCCACCCATAGCAGCATGTTCCCATCCATCACAGCCATCAGTAGCACAGGCATGGGATAAAAGGCGCCCTTACTCGGCAAACCATCCCCGAGCACAGTCTCTGAATGCTGGCATTGCCAAACTTCTGGCAGTTGAAATGCTGTCATTCAGGCTGGTGGACACTGACACCTTCCGGGACTTAATGGCATTGGCAGTCCCCCAATACAACGTGCCCAGCCGCTTTTATTTCAGCAGGCGAGCCGTCCCTGCCCTGCAGAAACATGTTGAGGGCAAAATAAAACATGCGCTACTAAACGCCGTTAGTAGCAAGGTCCACCTGACCACCGATGCGTGGACCAGTAACCATGGACAGGGACGATACCTTTCCCTCACTGCCCACTGGGTCAATGTTGTGGAGCCGGGTACAGATCTGGAGAGTGGCGCTGTAGGTGTTCTTCCAACGCCACGGATTGCAGGACTCCAGTCTGTACACATAGAATCCTCCTCCTACTCAAGTTCCTCAGAAACAGCAGAGCAGGAGCCTGTTACGACCGATATGAGCACAGCCATGGCCAAACATCAACAGGCTGTACTCAAATTAATTTCTTTGGGGAATCGAAGCCACACAGCGCAGGAGCTCTGGAATGCTATCAAGCAGGAGAGCGATGTGTGGTTTGGGCCAGCGAATCTCCAGCCGGGCTTGGTAGTGTGTGACAATGGCCGAAATCTGGTGGCAGCTCTTGGCCTAGGCAACCTCACACACATCCCATGTCTGGCACATGTGCTTAACTTGGTCGTGCAGAGCTTTCTGAGGGACTATCCGGATCTTGATGCACTGTTGCACAAGGTCCGCATAGAGTGCGCTCACTTGCGGCGTTCCAGCACGGCAAGATCGCGCCTCGCTGCTCTGCAGCGACGATTTGGCCTTCCGGAACATCGCATCATATGTGACCTACCCACCCGGTGGAATTCAACGTTACATATGTTGGAGCGGTTGTGTGAGCAGCAGGCAGCAGTCATGGAGTACCAGCTGCATCAGGCGCAAACAAGTCGCACTGTGCGCCGTTCACACTTCAGCACCATTGAGTGGGCCTCTATGAAGGACATCTGCCTCGTTTTGCGTGCCTTCGATGAATCCACGCGGATGGCGAGTGCAGATGATGCACTAGTCAGCATGACTGTCCCCCTTATCTGCCTGCTTCAACAAACACTGCAAGCACTAAGGGATGAGGTTTCGGAAGAGGTGGAGGATGAGGATTCCCAAATGCCATCTGCTTCTGGACAGTCTGCGCTACGTGTTTCCTCACAAAGGCCTAGGCAGGGGACACTTTGTGAGGAGGATGAGGAGGAGTCGATGGAGGAGGAAGACATCTCTCCAGAGGAGGGAGGTACACAAACCTCTACTCAGTATGTACAGCGAGGGTGGGGTGATGCAGAGCAGGCCGAGGTCACGCCTCAAACAGGGGACAGCGGTTCTTTGGCAGTTGGGAGTCTGCAGCACATGGTTGATTTCATGCTGCAGTGCCTGAGAAACGACCGCCGCATCGCCCACATTCTCGTCTCGGCTGATTATTGGGTGTACACCCTCCTAGATCCTCACTACCGGGACAGCGTACAAAGGCTCATACCAACGTTGAACCGGGAGCGTAAACTGCGGGAGTACGAAGAGTCACTGGTGCAGTCCATAATGTTTTCCATTCCACCCGACAGCATTGTTGCTAGTGCTTTACAAAGCAGCTCTGTGCGTCGAGGCAGTGGAGGAAACTCTGCACAAAGAGGGAGCAGAGGCAGCGCCGCAGCACAAGGCAAGACCACTATGGCCAAAATGTGGCAAAGTTTTGTGTGTCCACCACAATTGTCTACACCATCAGCGACGCCTCGAGTCAGCAGGAGGCAACGCTTCCGTCAGATGGTGTCAGACTACATGTCTTGCCCTGTCGCTGTACTCCCAGATGGCTCTTCCCCCTTCAAGTTTTGGGTCTCTAAGCTGGATACATGGCCAGAGCTTAGCCAGTATGCATTGGAGGTGCTGGCTTGCCCTGCTGCCAGTGTATTATCGGAACGCGTCTTTAGTGCCGCAGGTGGTGTACTAACAGACCGTCGCACGCGACTATCTTCCGATAATGTTGACCGGTTGACTTTTCTGAAAATGAACAAGGCCTGGATCTCCAAAGACTTTGCCATTCCTCTTACAGACTAAATTAGTGGTTGGCAACTGTATCCAGGTCTGCTGGTCTGTTCATTTTTCTACCACCTGAACTATAATCCCTGTGCTTCAACACAGCCAGTTGTCGCTCAGATGTGTCGTCTGCACAGAGAAACACACTAGCTCCTGTGTTAGTGGGGTTCAGTAACGCCAGCTGATCCCCTGCTGTGTGGACAGCAAAGTCACCAGCTCCATCAACATTCAAACCACTACTGATTTTTAACCGTGCCCAACTTAGGTCTCTGGCTCCACTGTCTCTACTATTTCCCCTGGCCTCCAAACCCCTGTGGACAGAGCAGGCGACATTGCCGGACACACATCAGGGGATTAACTGACCGGACAGAACACCTGTAACACAGGAACAAGTGTGGATTGTGCAGACGCCACTTCGTAGCTGTAACTGGCGGGGTTGGAGGACAGGGGAAATACGAAAATCAGTGAAGCCACAGGCCTAAGTGGAGCACGGTTAAAATTAGTAGAAGTCTACAACTGATCTTAAAATTTCTTCAATGCAGCCTCAGCCTGCTCCGTGCTTGTCCCTGGGCTTCAACACAGCCAGTTGTAGCTCGGAAGTGCCGTTCACACGGAAAGAGACACTTGCTCCCGTGTCTCAGTGGGGTTCAGTAACGCCAGCTGATCCCCTGCTGTGTGGATGGCAGTCTCTCCTGATGTCTCCGCATTCCAAAGACAGTAGGCCTCTGCCTACACCCTCCTATTTCCTGGGCTTCAACACAGCCAGTTGTAGCTCAGAAGTGCCGTCCACACGGAAAGAGACACTTGCTGCTGTGTCTCAGTGGGGTTCAGTAACGCTAGCTGATCCCCTGCTGTGTGGATGGCAGTCTCTCCTGCTGTCTCCGCATTCCAAAGACAGTAGGCCTCTGCCTACACCCTCCTATTTCCTGGGCTTCAACACAGCCAGTTGTAGCTCGGAAGTGCCGTCCACACGGAAAGAGACACTTGCTGCCGTGTCTCAGTGGGGTTCAGTAACGCCAGCTGTTCCCCTGCTGTGTGGATGGCAGTCTCTCCTGCTGTCTCCGCATTCCAAAGACAGTAGGCCTCTGCCTACACCCTCCTATTTCCTGGGCTTCAACACAGCCAGTTGTAGCTCGGAAGTGCCGTCCACACGGAAAGAGACACTTGCTCCCGTGTCTCAGTGGGGTTCAGTAACGCCAGCTGATCCCCTGCTGTGTGGATGGCAGTCTCTCCTGCTGTCTCCGCATTCCAAAGACAGTAGGCCTCTGCCTACACCCTCCTATTTCCTGGGCTTCAACACAGCCAGTTGTAGCTCGGAAGTGCCGTCCACACGGAAAGAGACACTTGCTCCCGTGTCTCAGTGGGGTTCAGTAACGCCAGCTGATCCCCTGCTGTGTGGATGGCAGTCTCTCCTGCTGTCTCCGCATTCCAAAGACAGTAGGCCTCTGCCTACACCCTCCTATTTCCTGGGCTTCAACACAGCCAGATGTAGCTCGGAAGTGCCATCCACACGGAAAGAGACACTTGCTCCCGTGTCTCAGTGGGGTTCAGTAACGCTAGCTGATCCCTTGCTGTGTGGATGGCAGTCTCTCCTGCTGTCTCCGCATTCCAAAGACAGTAGGCCTCTGCCTACACCCTCCTATTTCCTGGGCTTCAACACAGCCAGTTGTAGCTCGGAAGTGCCGTCCACACGGAAAGAGACACTTGCTCCCGTGTCTCAGTGGGGTTCAGTAACGCCAGCTGATCCCCTGCTGTGTGGATGGCAGTCTTTCCTGCTGTCTCCACATTCCAAAGACAGTAGGCCTCTGCCTACACCCTCCTATTTCATGGGCTTCAACACAGCCAGTTGTAGCTCGGAAGTGCCGTCCACACGGAAAGAGACACTTGCTCCCGTGTCTCAGTGGGGTTCAGTAACGCCAGCTGATCCCCTGCTGTGTGGATGGCAGTCTCTCCTGCTGTCTCCGCATTCCAAAGACAGTAGGCCTCTGCCTACACCCTCCTATTTCCTGGGCTTCAACACAGCCAGTTGTAGCTCGGAAGTGCCGTCCACACGGAAAGAGACACTTGCTGCTGTGTCTCAGAGGGGTTCAGTAACGCTAGCAGATCCCCTGCTGTGTGGATGGCAGTCTCTCCTGCTGTCTCCGCATTCCAAAAACAGTAGGCCTCTGTCTACACCCTCCTATTTCCTGGGCATCAACACAGCCAGTTGTAGCTCGGAAGTGCCGTCCACACGGAAAGAGACACTTGCTGCCGTGTCTCAGTGGGGTTCAGTAACGCCAACTGTTCCCCTGCTGTGTGGATGGCAGTCTCTCCTACTGTCTCCGCATTCCAAAGACAGTAGGCCTCTGCCTACACCCTCCTATTTCCTGGGCTTCAACACAGCCAGTTGTAGCTCGGAAGTGCCATCCACATGGAAAGAGACACTTGCTCCCGTGTCTCAGTGGGGTTCAGTAACGCCAGCTGATCCCCTGCAGTGTGGATGGCAGTCTCTCCTGCTGTCTCCGCATTCCAAAGACAGTAGGCCTCTGCCTACACCCTCCTATTTCCTGGGCTTCAACACAGCCAGTTGTAGCTCGGAAGTGCCGTCCACACGGAAAGAAACACTTGCTCCCGTGTCTCAGTGGGGTTCAGTAACACCAGCTGATCCCCTGCTGTGTGGATGGCAGTCTCTCCTGCTGTCTCCGCATTCCAAAGACAGTAGGCCTCTGCCTACACCCTCCTATTTCCTGGGCTTCAACACAGCCAGTTGTAGCTCGGAAGTGCCGTCCACACGGAAAGAGACACTTGCTCCCGTGTCTCAGTGGGGTTCAGTAACGCCAGCTGATCCCCTGCTGTGTGGATGGCAGTCTCTCCTGCTGTCTCCGCATTCCAAAGACAGTAGGCCTCTGCCTACACCCTCCTATTTCCTGGGCTTCAACACAGCCAGTTGTAGCTCGGAAGTGCCATCCACACGGAAAGAGACACTTGCTGCTGTGTCTCAGTGGGGTTCAGTAACGCTAGCTGATCCCCTGCTGTGTGGATGGCAGTCTCTCCTGCTGTCTCTGCATTCCAAAGACAGTAGGCCTCTGTCTACACCCTCCTATTTCCTGGGCTTCAACACAGCCAGTTGTAGCTCGGAAGTGCCGTCCACACGGAAAGAGACACTTGCTGCCGTGTCTCAGTGGGGTTCAGTAACGCCAGCTGTTCCCCTGCTGTGTGGATGGCAGTCTCTCCTGCTGTCTCCGCATTCCAAAGACAGTAGGCCTCTGCCTACACCCTCCTATTTCCTGGGCTTCAACACAGCCAGTTGTAGCTTCGAAGTGCCGTCCACACGGAAAGAGACACTTGCTCCCGTGTCTCAGTGGGGTTCAGTAACGCCAGCTGATCCCCTGCAGTGTGGATGGCAGTCTCTCCTGCTGTCTCCGCATTCCAAAGACAGTAGGCCTCTGCCTACACCCTCCTATTTCCTGGGCTTCAACACAGCCAGTTGTAGCTCGGAAGTGCCGTCCACACGGAAAGAGACACTTGCTCCCGTGTCTCAGTGGGGTTCAGTAACGCCAGCTGATCCCCTGCTGTGTGGATGGCAGTCTCTCCTGCTGTCTCCGCATTCCAAAGACAGTAGGCCTCTGCCTACACCCTCCTATTTCCTGGGCTTCAACACAGCCAGTTGTAGCTTCGAAGTGCCGTCCACATGGAAAGAGACACTTGCTCCCGTGTCTCAGTGGGGTTCAGTAACGCCAGCTGATCCCCTGCAGTGTGGATGGCAGTCTCTCCTGCTGTCTCCGCATTCCAAAGAGAGTAGGCCTCTGCCTACACCCTCCTATTTCCTGGGCTTCAACACAGCCAGTTGTAGCTCGGAAGTGCCATCCACACGGAAAGAGACACTTGCTCCCGTGTCTCAGTGGGGTTCAGTAACGCCAGCTGATCCCCTACTGTGTGGATGGCAGTCTCTCCTGCTGTCTCCGCATTCCAAAGACAGTAGGCCTCTGCCTACACCCTCCTATTTCCTGGGCTTCAACACAGCCAGTTGTAGTTCGGAAGTGCCGTCCACACGGAAAGAGACACTTGCTCCCGTGTCTCAGTGGGGTTCAGTAACGCCAGCTGATCCCCTGCTGTGTGGATGGCAGTCTCTCCTGCTGTCTCCGCATTCCAAAGACAGTAGGCCTCTGCCTACACCCTCCTATTTCCTGGGCTTCAACACAGCCAGTTGTAGCTCGGAAGTGCCATCCACACGGAAAGAGACACTTGCTCCCGTGTCTCAGTGGGGTTCAGTAACGCTAGCTGATCCCCTGCTGTGTGGATGGCAGTCTCTCCTGCTGTCTCCGCATTCCAAAGACAGTAGGCCTCTGCCTACACCCTCCTATTTCCTGGGCTTCAACACAGCCAGTTGTAGCTCGGAAGTGTCATCCACACGGAAAGAAACACTTGCTCCCGTGTCTCAGTGGGGTTCAGTAACGCCAGCTGATCCCCTGCTGTGTGGATGGCAGTCTCTCCTGCTGTCTCCGCATTCCAAAGACAGTAGGCCTCTGCCTACACCCTCCTATTTCCTGGGCTTCAACACAGCCAGTTGTAGCTCGGAAGTGCCGTCCACAAGGAAAGAGACACTTGCTCCCGTGTCTCAGTGGGGTTCAGTAACGCCAGCTGTTCCCCTGCTGTGTGGATGGCAGTCTCTCCTGCTGTCTCCGCATTCCAAAGACAGTAGGCCTCTGCCTACACCCTCCTATTTCCTGGGCTTCAACACAGCCAGTTGTAGCTCGGAAGTGCCGTCCACACGGAAAGAGACACTTGCTGCTGTGTCTCAGTGGGGTTCAGTAACGCTAGCTGATCCCCTGCTGTGTGGATGGCAGTCTCTCCTGCTGTCTCTGCATTCCAAAGACAGTAGGCCTCTGTCTACACCCTCCTATTTCCTGGGCTTCAACTCAGCCAGTTGTAGCTCGGAAGTGCCGCCCACACGGAAAGAGACACTTGCTGCCGTGTCTCAGTGGGGTTCAGTAACGCCAGCTGTTCCCCTGCTGTGTGGATGGCAGTCTCTCCTGCTGTCTCCGCATTCCAAAGACAGTAGGCCTCTGCCTACACCCTCCTATTTCCTGGGCTTCAACACAGCCAGTTGTAGCTCGGAAGTGCCGTCCACACGGAAAGAGACACTTGCTGCTGTGTCTCAGTGGGGTTCAGTAACGCTAGCTGATCCCCTGCTGTGTGGATGGCAGTCTCTCCTGCTGTCTCTGCATTCCAAAGACAGTAGGCCTCTGTCTACACCCTCCTATTTCCTGGGCTTCAACACAGCCAGTTGTAGCTCGGAAGTGCCGTCCACACGGAAAGAGACACTTGCTGCCGTGTCTCAGTGGGGTTCAGTAACGCCAGCTGTTCCCCTGCTGTGTGGATGGCAGTCTCTCCTGCTGTCTCCGCATTCCAAAGACAGTAGGCCTCTGCCTACACCCTCCTATTTCCTGGGCTTCAACACAGCCAGTTGTAGCTTCGAAGTGCCGTCCACACGGAAAGAGACACTTGCTCCCGTGTCTCAGTGGGGTTCAGTAACGCCAGCTGATCCCCTGCAGTGTGGATGGCAGTCTCTCCTGCTGTCTCCGCATTCCAAAGACAGTAGGCCTCTGCCTACACCCTCCTATTTCCTGGGCTTCAACACAGCCAGTTGTAGCTCGGAAGTGCCGTCCACACGGAAAGAGACACTTGCTCCCGTGTCTCAGTGGGGTTCAGTAACGCCAGCTGATCCCCTGCTGTGTGGATGGCAGTCTCTCCTGCTGTCTCCGTATTCCAAAGACAGTAGGCCTCTGCCTACACCCTCCTATTTCCTGGGCTTCAACACAGCCAGTTGTAGCTTCGAAGTGCCGTCCACATGGAAAGAGACACTTGCTCCCGTGTCTCAGTGTGGTTCAGTAACGCCAGCTGATCCCCTGCAGTGTGGATGGCAGTCTCTCCTGCTGTCTCCGCATTCCAAAGACAGTAGGCCTCTGCCTACACCCTCCTATTTCCTGGGCTTCAACACAGCCAGTTGTAGCTCGGAAGTGCCATCCACACGGAAAGAGACACTTGCTCCCGTGTCTCAGTGGGGTTCAGTAACGCCAGCTGATCCCCTGCTGTGTGGATGGCAGTCTCTCCTGCTGTCTCCGCATTCCAAAGACAGTAGGCCTCTGCCTACACCCTCCTATTTCCTGGGCTTCAACACAGCCAGTTGTAGTTCGGAAGTGCCGTCCACACGGAAAGAGACACTTGCTCCCGTGTCTCAGTGGGGTTCAGTAACGCCAGCTAATCCCCTGCTGTGTGGATGGCAGTCTCTCCTGCTGTCTCCGCATTCCAAAGACAGTAGGCCTCTGCCTACACCCTCCTATTTCCTGGGCTTCAACACAGCCAGTTGTAGCTCGGAAGTGCCGTCCACACGGAAAGAGACACTTGCTCCCGTGTCTCAGTGGGGTTCAGTAACGCTAGCTGATCCCCTGCTGTGTGGATGGCAGTCTCTCCTGCTGTCTCCGCATTCCAAAGACAATAGGCCTCTGCCTACACCCTCCTATTTCCTGGGCTTCAACACAGCCAGTTGTAGCTCGGAAGTGTCGTCCACACGGAAAGAAACACTTGCTCCCGTGTCTCAGTGGGGTTCAGTAACGCCAGCTGATCCCCTGCTGTGTGGATGGCAGTCTCTCCTGCTGTCTCCGCATTCCAAAGACAGTAGGCCTCTGCCTACACCCTCCTATTTCCTGGGCTTCAACACAGCCAGTTGTAGCTCGGAAGTGCCGTCCACAAGGAAAGAGACACTTGCTCCTGTGTCTCAGTGGGGTTCAGTAACGCCAGCTGTTCCCCTGCTGTGTGGATGGCAGTCTCTCCTGCTGTCTCCGCATTCCAAAGACAGTAGGCCTCTGCCTACACCCTCCTATTTCCTGGGCTTCAACACAGCCAGTTGTAGCTCGGAAGTGCCGTCCACACGGAAAGAGACACTTGCTGCTGTGTCTCAGTGGGGTTCAGTAACGCTAGCTGATCCCCTGCTGTGTGGATGGCAGTCTCTCCTGCTGTCTCTGCATTCCAAAGACAGTAGGCCTCTGTCTACACCCTCCTATTTCCTGGGCTTCAACTCAGCCAGTTGTAGCTCGGAAGTGCCGCCCACACGGAAAGAGACACTTGCTGCCGTGTCTCAGTGGGGTTCAGTAACGCCAGCTGTTCCCCTGCTGTGTGGATGGCAGTCTCTCCTGCTGTCTCCGCATTCCAAAGACAGTAGGCCTCTGCCTACACCCTCCTATTTCCTGGGCTTCAACACAGCCAGTTGTAGCTTCGAAGTGCCGTCCACACGGAAAGAGACACTTGCTCCCGTGTCTCAGTGGGGTTCAGTAACGCCAGCTGATCCCCTGCAGTGTGGATGGCAGTCTCTCCTGCTGTCTCCGCATTCCAAAGACAGTAGGCCTCTGCCTACACCCTCCTATTTCCTGGGCTTCAACACAGCCAGTTGTAGCTCGGAAGTGCCGTCCACACGGAAAGAGACACTTGCTCCCGTGTCTCAGTGGGGTTCAGTAACGCCAGCTGATCCCCTGCTGTGTGGATGGCAGTCTCTCCTGCTGTCTCCGCATTCCAAAGACAGTAGGCCTCTGCCTACACCCTCCTATTTCCTGGGCTTCAACACAGCCAGTTGTAGCTTCGAAGTGCCGTCCACATGGAAAGAGACACTTGCTCCCGTGTCTCAGTGGGGTTCAGTAACGCCAGCTGATCCCCTGCAGTGTGGATGGCAGTCTCTCCTGCTGTCTCCGCATTCCAAAGACAGTAGGCCTCTGCCTACACCCTCCTATTTCCTGGGCTTCAACACAGCCAGTTGTAGCTCGGAAGTGCCGTCCACACGGAAAGAGACACTTGCTCCCGTGTCTCAGTGGGGTTCAGTAACGCCAGCTGATCCCCTGCTGTGTGGATGGCAGTCTCTCCTGCTGTCTCCGCATTCCAAAGACAGTAGGCCTCTGCCTACACCCTCCTATTTCCTGGGCTTCAACACAGCCAGTTGTAGCTCGGAAGTGCCGTCCACATGGAAAGAGACACTTGCTCCCGTGTCTCAGTGGGGTTCAGTAACGCCAGCTGATCCCCTGCAGTGTGGATGGCAGTCTCTCCTGCTGTCTCCGCATTCCAAAGACAGTAGGCCTCTGCCTACACCCTCCTATTTCCTGGGCTTCAACACAGCCAGTTGTAGCTCGGAAGTGCCGTCCACACGGAAAGAGACACTTGCTGCTGTGTCTCAGTGGGGTTCAGTAACGCTAGCTGATCCCCTGCTGTGTGGATGGCAGTCTCTCCTGCTGTCTCTGCATTCCAAAGACAGTAGGCCTCTGTCTACACCCTCCTATTTCCTGGGCTTCAACACAGCCAGTTGTAGCTCGGAAGTGCCGTCCACACGGAAAGAGACACTTGCTGCCGTGTCTCAGTGGGGTTCAGTAACGCCAGCTGTTCCCCTGCTGTGTGGATGGCAGTCTCTCCTGCTGTCTCCGCATTCCAAAGACAGTAGGCCTCTGCCTACACCCTCCTATTTCCTGGGCTTCAACACAGCCAGTTGTAGCTTCGAAGTGCCGTCCACACGGAAAGAGACACTTGCTCCCGTGTCTCAGTGGGGTTCAGTAACGCCAGCTGATCCCCTGCAGTGTGGATGGCAGTCTCTCCTGCTGTCTCCGCATTCCAAAGACAGTAGGCCTCTGCCTACACCCTCCTATTTCCTGGGCTTCAACACAGCCAGTTGTAGCTCGGAAGTGCCGTCCACACGGAAAGAGACACTTGCTCCCGTGTCTCAGTGGGGTTCAGTAACGCCAGCTGATCCCCTGCTGTGTGGATGGCAGTCTCTCCTGCTGTCTCCGTATTCCAAAGACAGTAGGCCTCTGCCTACACCCTCCTATTTCCTGGGCTTCAACACAGCCAGTTGTAGCTTCGAAGTGCCGTCCACATGGAAAGAGACACTTGCTCCCGTGTCTCAGTGGGGTTCAGTAACGCCAGCTGATCCCCTGCAGTGTGGATGGCAGTCTCTCCTGCTGTCTCCGCATTCCAAAGACAGTAGGCCTCTGCCTACACCCTCCTATTTCCTGGGCTTCAACACAGCCAGTTGTAGCTCGGAAGTGCCATCCACACGGAAAGAGACACTTGCTCCCGTGTCTCAGTGGGGTTCAGTAATGCCAGCTGATCCCCTGCTGTGTGGATGGCAGTCTCTCCTGCTGTCTCCGCATTCCAAAGACAGTAGGCCTCTGCCTACACCCTCCTATTTCCTGGGCTTCAACACAGCCAGTTGTAGTTCGGAAGTGCCGTCCACACGGAAAGAGACACTTGCTCCCGTGTCTCAGTGGGGTTCAGTAACGCCAGCTAATCCCCTGCTGTGTGGATGGCAGTCTCTCCTGCTGTCTCCGCATTCCAAAGACAGTAGGCCTCTGCCTACACCCTCCTATTTCCTGGGCTTCAACACAGCCAGTTGTAGCTCGGAAGTGCCGTCCACACGGAAAGAGACACTTGCTCCCGTGTCTCAGTGGGGTTCAGTAACGCTAGCTGATCCCCTGCTGTGTGGATGGCAGTCTCTCCTGCTGTCTCCGCATTCCAAAGACAATAGGCCTCTGCCTACACCCTCCTATTTCCTGGGCTTCAACACAGCCAGTTGTAGCTCGGAAGTGTCGTCCACACGGAAAGAAACACTTGCTCCCGTGTCTCAGTGGGGTTCAGTAACGCCAGCTGATCCCCTGCTGTGTGGATGGCAGTCTCTCCTGCTGTCTCCGCATTCCAAAGACAGTAGGCCTCTGCCTACACCCTCCTATTTCCTGGGCTTCAACACAGCCAGTTGTAGCTCGGAAGTGCCGTCCACAAGGAAAGAGACACTTGCTCCTGTGTCTCAGTGGGGTTCAGTAACGCCAGCTGTTCCCCTGCTGTGTGGATGGCAGTCTCTCCTGCTGTCTCCGCATTCCAAAGACAGTAGGCCTCTGCCTACACCCTCCTATTTCCTGGGCTTCAACACAGCCAGTTGTAGCTCGGAAGTGCCGTCCACACGGAAAGAGACACTTGCTGCTGTGTCTCAGTGGGGTTCAGTAACGCTAGCTGATCCCCTGCTGTGTGGATGGCAGTCTCTCCTGCTGTCTCTGCATTCCAAAGACAGTAGGCCTCTGTCTACACCCTCCTATTTCCTGGGCTTCAACTCAGCCAGTTGTAGCTCGGAAGTGCCGCCCACACGGAAAGAGACACTTGCTGCCGTGTCTCAGTGGGGTTCAGTAACGCCAGCTGTTCCCCTGCTGTGTGGATGGCAGTCTCTCCTGCTGTCTCCGCATTCCAAAGACAGTAGGCCTCTGCCTACACCCTCCTATTTCCTGGGCTTCAACACAGCCAGTTGTAGCTTCGAAGTGCCGTCCACACGGAAAGAGACACTTGCTCCCGTGTCTCAGTGGGGTTCAGTAACGCCAGCTGATCCCCTGCAGTGTGGATGGCAGTCTCTCCTGCTGTCTCCGCATTCCAAAGACAGTAGGCCTCTGCCTACACCCTCCTATTTCCTGGGCTTCAACACAGCCAGTTGTAGCTCGGAAGTGCCGTCCACACGGAAAGAGACACTTGCTCCCGTGTCTCAGTGGGGTTCAGTAACGCCAGCTGATCCCCTGCTGTGTGGATGGCAGTCTCTCCTGCTGTCTCCGCATTCCAAAGACAGTAGGCCTCTGCCTACACCCTCCTATTTCCTGGGCTTCAACACAGCCAGTTGTAGCTTCGAAGTGCCGTCCACATGGAAAGAGACACTTGCTCCCGTGTCTCAGTGGGGTTCAGTAACGCCAGCTGATCCCCTGCAGTGTGGATGGCAGTCTCTCCTGCTGTCTCCGCATTCCAAAGACAGTAGGCCTCTGCCTACACCCTCCTATTTCCTGGGCTTCAACACAGCCAGTTGTAGCTCGGAAGTGCCGTCCACACGGAAAGAGACACTTGCTCCCGTGTCTCAGTGGGGTTCAGTAACGCCAGCTGATCCCCTGCTGTGTGGATGGCAGTCTCTCCTGCTGTCTCCGCATTCCAAAGACAGTAGGCCTCTGCCTACACCCTCCTATTTCCTGGGCTTCAACACAGCCAGTTGTAGCTCGGAAGTGCCGTCCACATGGAAAGAGACACTTGCTCCCGTGTCTCAGTGGGGTTCAGTAACGCCAGCTGATCCCCTGCAGTGTGGATGGCAGTCTCTCCTGCTGTCTCCGCATTCCAAAGACAGTAGGCCTCTGCCTACACCCTCCTATTTCCTGGGCTTCAACACAGCCAGTTGTAGCTCGGAAGTGCCGTCCACACGGAAAGAAACACTTGCTCCCGTGTCTCAGTGGGGTTCAGTAACACCAGCTGATCCCCTGCTGTGTGGATGGCAGTCTCTCCTGCTGTCTCCGCATTCCAAAGACAGTAGGCCTCTGCCTACACCCTCCTATTTCCTGGGCTTCAACACAGCCAGTTGTAGCTCGGAAGTGCCGTCCAAACGGAAAGAGACACTTGCTCCCGTGTCTCAGTGGGGTTCAGTAACGCCAGCTGATCCCCTGCTGTGTGGATGGCAGTCTCTCCTGCTGTCTCCGCATTCCAAAGACAGTAGGCCTCTGCCTACACCCTCCTATTTCCTGGGCTTCAACACAGCCAGTTGTAGCTCGGAAGTGCCGTCCACACGGAAAGAGACACTTGCTGCTGTGTCTCAGTGGGGTTCAGTAACGCTAGCTGATCCCCTGCTGTGTGGATGGCAGTCTCTCCTGCTGTCTCTGCATTCCAAAGACAGTAGGCCTCTGTCTACACCCTCCTATTTCCTGGGCTTCAACACAGCCAGTTGTAGCTCGGAAGTGCCGTCCACACGGAAAGAGACACTTGCTGCCGTGTCTCAGTGGGGTTCAGTAACGCCAGCTGTTCCCCTGCTGTGTGGATGGCTGTCTCTCCTGCTGTCTCCGCATTCCAAAGACAGTAGGCCTCTGCCTACACCCTCCTATTTCTTGGGCTTCAACACAGCCAGTTGTAGCTTCGAAGTGCCGTCCACACGGAAAGAGACACTTGCTCCCGTGTCTCAGTGGGGTTCAGTAACGCCAGCTGATCCCCTGCAGTGTGGATGGCAGTCTCTCCTGCTGTCTCCGCATTCCAAAGACAGTAGGCCTCTGCCTACACCCTCCTATTTCCTGGGCTTCAACACAGCCAGTTGTAGCTCGGAAGTGCCGTCCACACGGAAATAGACACTTGCTCCCGTGTCTCAGTGGGGTTCAGTAACGCCAGCTGATCCCCTGCTGTGTGGATGGCAGTCTCTCCTGCTGTCTCCGCATTCCAAAGACAGTAGGCCTCTGCCTACACCCTCCTATTTCCTGGGCTTCAACACAGCCAGTTGTAGCTCGGAATTGCCGTCCACACGGAAAGAGACACTTGCTCCTGTGTCTCAGTGGGGTTCAGTAACGCCAGCTGATCCCCTGCTGTGTGGATGGCAGTCTCTCCTGCTGTCTCCGCATTCCAAAGACAGTAGGCCTCTGCCTACACCCTCCTATTTCCTGGGCTTCAACACAGCCAGTTGTAGCTTCGAAGTGCCGTCCACATGGAAAGAGACACTTGCTCCCGTGTCTCAGTGGGGTTCAGTAACGCCAGCTGATCCCCTGCAGTGTGGATGGCAGTCTCTCCTGCTGTCTCCGCATTCCAAAGACAGTAGGCCTCTGCCTACACCCTCCTATTTCCTGGGCTTCAACACAGCCAGTTGTAGCTCGGAAGTGCCGTCCACACGGAAAGAGACACTTGCTCCCGTGTCTCAGTGGGGTTCAGTAACGCCAGCTGATCCCCTGCTGTGTGGATGGCAGTCTCTCCTGCTGTCTCCGCATTCCAAAGACAGTAGGCCTCTGCCTACACCCTCCTATTTCCTGGGCTTCAACACAGCCAGTTGTAGTTCGGAAGTGCCGTCCACACGGAAAGAGACACTTGCTCCCGTGTCTCAGTGGGGTTCAGTAACGCCAGCTGATCCCCTGCTGTGTGGATGGCAGTCTCTCCTGCTGTCTCCGCATTCCAAAGACAGTAGGCCTCTGCCTACACCCTCCTATTTCCTGGGCTTCAACACAGCCAGTTGTAGCTCGGAAGTGCCGTCCACACGGAAAGAGACACTTGCTCCCGTGTCTCAGTGGGGTTCAGTAACGCCAGCTGATCCCCTGCTGTGTGGATGGCAGTCTCTCCTGCTGTCTCCGCATTCCAAAGACAGTAGGCCTCTGCCTACACCCTCCTATTTCCTGGGCTTCAACACAGCCAGTTGTAGCTTGGAAGTGTCGTCCACACGGAAAGAAACACTTGCTCCCGTGTCTCAGTGGGGTTCAGTAACGCCAGCTGATCCCCTGCTGTGTGGATGGCAGTCTCTCCTGCTGTCTCCGCATTCCAAAGACAGTAGGCCTCTGCCTACACCCTCCTATTTCCTGGGCTTCAACACAGCCAGTTGTAGCTCGGAAGTGCCGTCCACAAGGAAAGAGACACTTGCTCCCGTGTCTCAGTGGGGTTCAGTAACGCCAGCTGATCCCCTGCTGTGTGGATGGCAGTCTCTCCTGCTGTCTCCGCATTCCAAAGACAGTAGGCCTCTGCCTACACCCTCCTATTTCCTGGGCTTCAACACAGCCAGTTGTAGCTCGGAAGTGCCGTCCACACGGAAAGAGACACTTGCTCCCGTGTCTCAGTGGGGTTCAGTAACGCTAGCTGATCCCCTGCTGTGTGGATGGCAAAGTCTCCTGCTGCCTACACAGTCCTTCTACTACTGATTTTTAACCGTGCTCCAATTAGGCCTGTGGCTCCACTGTCTCTCGTATTTTCCCTGTCCTCCAACCCTTCCAGTTACAGCTCCGAAGTGGCGTCTGCACAATCCACAATTGTTCCTGTGTTACAGGTGTTCAGTCCGGTCAGTTAATCCCCTGATGTGTGTGTCCGGCAATGTCGCCTGCTCTGTCCACGTTCCCATTATGGGAATGTGGACAGAGCAGGCGACATTGCCGGACACACATCAGGGGATTAACTGACCGGACTGAACACCTGTAACACAGGAACAAGTGTGGATTGTGCAGACGCCACTTTGGAGCTGTAACTGGCGGGGTTGGAGGACAGGGGAAATACAAAAATCAGTGAAGCCACGGGCCTAAGTGGAGCTTGGTTAAAATTAGTAGAAGTCTACAACCGATCTTAAAATTTCTTCAATGCAGCCTCAGCCTGCTCCGTGCTTGTCCCTGGGCTTCAACACAGCCAGTTGTTGCTCGGAAGTGCCGTCTTCACAGAGTAAAACACTAGCTCCTGTGTTTGTGGGGTTCAGTAACGTCAGCTGTTCCCCTGCTGTTTTGATGGCAATCTGTCCTGCTGCCTCCCAATTGACAGCACATCAAGCCTCAGCCTGCTAAGTGCTTGTCCCTGGGCTCCAACATCGCCAGTTGCTGCTCATAACTGACTTTGGCACGGGTACTCCCTCCTGCCCAGCTTGGTTCCAGCCCTGCCTGCTGTTTCCGGGAAGTGTCAATGTCAGTTTGCCACCCCAAGTTGCCATGTCGTGTTGCGGTTGGGTTAGCCGAGGCTAGGGTGCCAGCAGTTTAGGTGCTTCCTATGTGGACTGCAGGTTCTGGTAAGAAAGGCTTGTTCCGTAGTGCCAGTAGGACAAGCACCCCCTGTAGGACTGTGTGATTCGGTAACTGCGGCCAGCTTGCGGCATGCCAACTTTGCTTTTCAGGGGTAACTTCAGCTGCCCCTCCGGGTTCCAGCACCGTCAGCTGGTTCTCGGCAGAGCCTTTGGCCTAGGTGCCTCCATCTCGGTATCCGAGTTCCGGCAACGTCTGCTGGTCCTTGGTAGTGCTTTGTAGCACAGGTACCTCCTGCTTAGTAACCGTGTTCCAGCACCGTCAGCTGGTCCTCGGTTGTGCCATTGGCTTATTCCTTCTGCTGCCTCTCCGAGTGCCAGCACTGTCAGCTGGTCCTCGCTATTTCCATTTGCTCTTGCAGCTTATGCTACCCATCCGGGTTCCAGCACCATCAGCTGGTTCTCGGCAAAGCCTTTGGCCTAGGTGCCTCCATCTCGGTATCCGAGTTCCGGCAACGTCTGCTGGTCCTTGGTAGTGCTTTGTAGCACAGGTACCTCCTGCTTAGTAACCGGGTTCCAGCACCGTCAGCTGGTCCTCGGTAGTGCCATTGGCTCTTGTTCCTTCTGCTGCCCCTCCGGGTGCCAGTACCGTCAGCTGGTTCAAGAGGACAAAGAACAGGAAGACAACCACCAACATGCAGAACAACAAGAGAGAGAAGACAAAGAAGCATAAAAAAACAAAGCAGAAGAACATTAAGCATAAGACTAATACTCTGAGCAAATGATATTACCTTATTTATAAGCAGAAGAAGACTAAGCAGTGTATGGGGGTGAGTCCGTTCCTCCTCGTGGTGCCCCTGGAAAAGGCCTGCTGCTGCAGGCCAAACTGAACGCGGACAAATCCTGTTATAAATCTTTTGTGACAGGCAGAATGGAAGGTGTAAACTTCCAACTTTTCTAGATAACAACTACAGGAATGCCTGACACAAATAAGAATATGATGAAGAAGAATAGGAAGAAGATGAAGAAGTTGAATATGTAGAATAATAATTGTTGAATAAGAAGAATATGAAGAATGTAAGAAAAGGAAGAAGAAGAAGAATGTAAAAAAAGGAAGTAGAAGAATTTAAAAAAAGGAAGAAGAAGAAGAATGTAAAAAAAGGAATAAGAAGAAGAATGTAAAAAAAGGAAGTAGAAGAATTTAAAAAAAGGAAGAAGAAGAAGAATGTAAAAAAAGGAATAAGAAGAAGAATGTAAAAAAAGGAAGTAGAAGAATTTAAAAAAAGGAAGAAGAAGAAGAATGTAAAAAAAGGAATAAGAAGAAGAATGTAAAAAAAGGAAGTAGAAGAATGTAAAAAAAGGAAGAAGAAGAAGAAGAATGTAAAAAAAGGAATAATAATAAGAAGAAGAAGGTAAAAAAAGGAAGAAGAATAAGAAAGAAGAAGAAAGAAGAAAGAAGAAGAAGACATGCATGTCTGGCAAAATATAAATGAGGCTAACATAGTCAATATCTTTGTAACTCCTAACGTCTTTAAAAAAAAAGTTTAATTCCTGCTATTCCATTTGATTGGGCTAAACCTCTATGGCTTTAATGTCTCCTCCACCTCCCACAATACATTCTACATTATTCTTAGTTGTTTTTCTTCATGTAGAATTAACCTACAAGGAAAGAAAGGGTTTTTTTTTAATTCCGATATTTTGGCCCCATTGACTTGCATTGGTTCCCGGTATCGGAATCAGCGATACCGATACTTTTTTTTAAGATCGGCCGATCCATTCCGATCCGATATTTTCAAGTATCGCTCAACTCTACTCTTAACCCTTGTTTTTTTCCCCTCCTTTCTCCCAATACGTCCAGTTTGCACAATTATCATAAATAATATAATTGTTGTTGTTATTATTAAGTTACTTATCTGTATGGGTGGTTAATACTGTGTTCATGCATATACAAACTAGAAAGCCCACTTTCACTATATGTTAAACCTGATGTGTAAGGCTGAAAGCTGTATGATTTCCAGTGCAGACAAAAAGTTGAATCTAGGTTTAGACAAATACCTATGCCCCTTAACTGTATCAATAGAAATGCCACATTTATACAGTATGGATGACGGCCATCAATGCCACTAAAAGGTTGGCTGAATCAAGTATTAAAGTGCATAATCACATGTAGGTGTGGGAAAAATAGTACAATGCTTGTGCACAACCCATAATCACTAGAGTTGAGCGACTTTTGGTTTTTTAGGGTCGCGTTTCGTTTCGTGAAACCCGACTTTTCCAAAAGTCGGGTCGAGCAAGATCGTCCGATTATAGGGAAAAGTCGGGGTCGTCCCGAAACACGAAACCCAATGTAAGTCAATGGGGAATAAAAGTCGGCAGTGAGAGGAGGACAGGAAACACACCAACAGTGCCCATTTGAATGCCAAAAGCATCAATTCTTCTTACTTAAGCTTGTCAACCTTAATTAACTTCATAATACAAGATAAGCACTGAAAAATGGCGGTTATTTGGCTACAGACTGTGGGGGGGAGGGCTGGCTCCAGGTTTTCATGTGCCCTGGGCGAAAGAGCGCCCCTTTAACACATACCACAACTCATCATGCTCCGATACGGCAGAGAAATAGCGGTATAGTCCAATGAAAAATACCTCACTTTTTACATCTCATGACGAGGCCCATCTATTTCTCCATACAGAATCATTGGTCCCATATAATGTTTGAAACAGTATATGATGAGCTCCACATAATGCTACAGTATGTGTTGGTCCCCATGGATGAAGCTCTACTGTCTTATGGGCCCAAATAATGCTCCAAACATAATGGGCCCCATTTCTAATGCTCTAGTGTATAATGGGCCCTGTAAATGCTGCTCCAGTGTCTGATGTCCACCTTTGGAATGTTCCAGTGTATGGTGGGCCCCATCTATTATTCTCAGACGATGTTAGGCCCAGTATGGATTGCATGTGATTGCACAAAGGTGAGAAAGGGTACCGTATCCCCAGATAACATGTATGGATAGTGTACACATTCAAAATATATGTCTACACATCAGGAGGCAGGCTCAGACGGTGTTAGGCCCAGTATGGATTGCACGTGATTGCACAAAGGTTAGAAAGGGTACCGTATCCCCAGATAACATGTATGGATAGCGTACACATTCAAAATATATGTCTCAGGAGGCAGGCTCAGACGGTGTTAGGCCCAGTATGGATTGCACGTGATTGCACAAAGGTTAGAAAGGGTACCGTATCCCCGGATAACATGTATGGATAGCGTACACATTCAAAATATATGTCTCAGGAGGCAGGCTCAGACGGTGTTAGGCCCAGTATGAATTGCACGTGATTGCACAAAGGTTAGAAAGGGTACCGTATCCCCGGATAACATGTATGGATAGCGTACACATTCAAAATATATGTCTCAGGAGGCAGGCTCAGACGGTGTTAGGCCCAGTATGGATTGCACGTGATTGCACCAAGGTTAGAAAGGGTACCGTATGCCCAGATAACATGTATGGATAGCGTACACATTCAAAATATATGTCTCAGGAGGCAGGCTCAGACGGTGTTAGGCCCAGTATGGATTGCACGTGATTGCACAAAGGTTAGAAAGGGTACCGTATCCCCAGATAACATGTATGGATAGCGTACACATTCAAAATATATGTCTCAGGAGGCAGGCTCAGACGGTGTCAGGCACATTATGGATTTGACGGCCCAGATTACACAGCGGAGGAGCAGGGAGAGGTAAAGATTGCAAATGCTGGGGCCCTGCCCAAGCAAGGGGGGCCCACTCGTGGGCGTCGGTACTGGCACTGGGCCCCTCATAGTACAGCGGTGTGTCTGACGGCGGGTGTGCACCACCACCGTCAGAGACACTTGATTGCACTATGAGGGACCCTGTGCCAGTGCCCGCGCCCAAGAGTCGGCCTACCCACCTGTCCAGGGCAACGGCACTCGCACGGTGTCATGCGCTAGGTGGTGACCCCGGCCATGGGGGGGGAGGCAGCACAGTTAGGGAGTTTTAGAAAGTGGCAGGCTCAGACGGTGTTGATGTTGGACATTCAGCTGATGCAAAATGCGAAATAGGTGAAGTACCAGGAAGAGGTGGACCAAAGCAAGCCATTTTTCTGTCACCCTATGTGTCATCAGGGGAAGATGGGACAAAATCCTTGGAAACCCATGCGTGGTTCATTTTAATGAAGGTTAGATCATCCACATTTTGGGTTGACAGACGGGTCCCTTTTTCTGTCAGGATTGATCCAGCTGCACTGAAGACTCTTTCCGATAGCACACTTGCAGCTGGGCAAGCGAGCTCCTGTAAGGCATATTGGGCCAATTCAGGCCAGGTGTCCAGTTTAGCGGCCCAATAGTCAAAGGGGAATGACCTGTGTGGGAGAACATCGATATGGGAGGAAAAGTAGTTTGTAACCATAGTTGACAACTGCTGTCTCCTGTCACTTTCCATCGATGCAGTATTACCAGTTGTGTGAGCGGTATTTGAAAAATCAGTCCACAACATTGTCATGAAACCCCTGTCTCCAACGCCACTTCTGCTGTGTGCACCACGAACACCTCTGCCAAGCTGCCCCCGGCCCGTACGGCTCGTGTGAGAACCATCACCGCTGCTGTGTGCTGGGAATGCCTCAAGCAACCGATTTACCAGAGTTGCTTGTTTTTTAGCCAATATTAGGTCAAGGTTCTCCTGTGGCATGATGTTTTGTAATTTGCCTTTATAGCGTGGATCCAGGATGCTGGCCAACCAGTAGTCATCATCATTCATCATTTTGGCAATACGGGGGTCCCTTTTTAGGATCCGCAAGGCATAATCTGATATGTGGGCCAATGTTTCCGGTGTCAATGATGCACTGCGAGTGCTGGGTGGAGGATCACTTTCTGGCAAATCCACATCCCTCCAGTCACGCACAAACCCTGTACCAGACCTTGCCATGCCAACATTTTCACTTGCCCCACGAGATGCATCCTCCTCCCCTAAGTAATCATCCCCATCATCATCCTCCTCCTCCTCTTCTTCCTCCACCTCGTCCAGGAGAGGTCCCTGAGCAGACAATGGCTGAATGTCATCAAGGATTCCCTGCTCCTCTTCCTCCTCATCAACATTGGCTGCAGACGCCTGCTCCTTAAGGTGCGTCAAAGTTTGCATGAGCAGACGCATAAGTGGGATGCTCATGCTTAGGATGGCGTCGTCTGCGCTTACCAGCCGTGTGCATTCCTCAAAACACTGAAGGACTTTACAAAGGTCTTTCAGCTTCGATCACTGCACACCTGTCAACTCCATGTCTGCTCTCAAAGTGCCTGGCCGTGTATCCTCCCACAAATGCATTATGGCCTGCCTCTGCTCGCACAGCCGCTCCACCATGTGCAGGGTGGAGTTCCACCTTGTTGCAATGTCGATAATGAGGCGGTGGTTGGGAAGGTGGAGCAATCGCTGCAGCTTCTGCATACGAACGGAGTGTACAGGCGACCGGCGGATGTGCGCGCACAGTCTTTGCACCTTCTGGAGCAGGGCTGTTAACTCCGGATAATTTTTGAGGAAGCACTGCACCACCAGGTTCAAGGTGTGAGCCAAGCAAGGTATGTGGCTGAGTTTTGAAAGGGCTATGGCTGCCACAAAATTACGGCCGTTATCACTAACTACCTTGCCTGCCTCAAGATGTACACTGCCCAGCCATGACTCAGTTTGTCGCTTCAAGTACTCGGCCAGCACCTCGGCGGTGTGTCTGTCGCCCAAACACATCATCTGCAACACAGCCTGCTGACGCTTTCCACTAGCTGCTCGATAGGGGGACACATCGTGTGCAACAGTGGCAGCTGCAGATGGAGTGCTCGTACGACTGCGCTCTGTGGACGAGCTTTCGCTTCTGGAGGAGGAGGAGGAGGAGGGTCGAACGCCTACAGCCAACTGTTTCCTATACCGTGGGCTAGGCAGCACTGTCCCACCACCGCTGTCCCCTGTGGACCCTGCATCCACCACATTAACCCAGTGCGCAGTGATGGACACGTAACGGCCCTGGCCATGCCGACTGGACCATGCATCAGTTGTGAGGTGCACCTTTCCGCTCACTGACTGCTTGAGTGCATGGACAATGCGGTCTTTCACATGATGGTGGAGGGCTGGGATGGCTTTGCGAGAGAAGAAGTGGCGACTGGGTAGGTCATAGCGTGGTACTGCATAGGCCATGAGTTCGCGGAAAGCTGTGCTTTCCACCAACCGAAAGGGCATCATCTCAAACGAGATTAGTTTGGCAATGTGGGCGTTCAAACCCAGTGTACGCGGATGAGAGACTGAGTACTTTCTTGACCTACTCATAGTGTCTGGGAGGGTGAGCTGGACTTGAGAGCTGCATATGGTGGAAGTAGCGGTGGACAGGGCGGACTGAGAGAGGGTTGATGATGGTGATGGAGTTGGTGTTCTTTCTGATGGCCTAGAATCAGTCTTTCGTTGATATAACAGTGGGATTCCCTGACTGCTGTGGTCTTGCAACGACACCTCAACATTTGCTGCTGTGCTAACCGGTGGGCTTACAGTGGGGGAAACAATGTAGCGTTGCTGCTACCTTCGTTGTGATCAGTTGCACATGTGGCACTTGAGGTTTGGTGTTGTGTCCACGCTTGCAAGTGCATGCTGGTTAAATGTCTAAGCATGCAACTGGTATTCAAATTTTTCAGATTTTTCCCTCGGCTAAAGGTCTTTGCGCACTTCTTACAGATAACCTTGGCCTGATCATGAGGATTTTGTTCAAAAAAGTGCCACACTGCACTCTTCCTACTTTGGCAGACATTTTGCGGCCTAGCACGCTGTGATCTTTTGACCCTCTGGACAAGCTGTCCAGCAACTCTTTTGATGTTTGGAACCTGTCTTTGGAGTGCTCCGGGCCTGCCAGATAACAGCTGTTGCGATGTCGATGTCTGCTGTGGATGCTCCTCATCTGAGCTATTGGAAGCAGCACCCTCTTCCCCCAATGGATGCCAATCTGGGTCAACAACTGGGTCATCCATCACCTCCTCTTCTATGTCATGTGCACCTTCCTCTGTGTCACCGTGTATGGTGGTATAGTGTGCGGGAAGGGGCACCTGAGTCTCATCAGGGTCAGAATCTGGCTCTGTACACTGCGAGGACAATGTAGTGCTCTGAGTGAATGTACCAGCAGAATCATCCATCAGCGGCTGTGCATCAGTGCACTCCATGTCAGATTCATCTTGGCCTGGGTAATTCACCATTTCACTTGATAATCCAGGCATGGTATGTGAAAACAGCTCTATGGAGTAATCAGTAGTATGGCCTGCATCATCCTTCAATCTTGGTTGGGGTGAAGGACACAAGGAAAGGTGTGGTTCATGAACATGAGCCTCCAATGACGACTCAGTGCTTTTACTTTTTACAACTGAAGAAGAGGAGGCGATAGAGCTGGAGGCTGAGTCAGCAATGTAAGACAAAACTTTTTCCTGATGCTCTGCCTTTAAAAGCGGTTTGCCAACTCTTAGAAAACTAAGCGTTCGAGGCCTTATGTGGCCAGACGATGACGCAGGGTCAGCACCTCCTGCATTCGGTCCTATTTTGCTCTTGCCACTACCATCAGATCCACCACCAACACCATCATTACCAGCTGCCAACCCCCGCCCAATTCCACGGCCTCTTCCACCAGCCTTCCTCATTTTTGGTAGAAATGTAGACAAAATCCAACAAACTATATAGTAATGTAAAACAAGGTACAAGGTGTCTATAGGACAGGGGAGATTTTGAATTTCTGCAGACACTTGTGGACACTGGACACTTTTGGATTGTGTGAGGCCCACTGATATCTGAGCGCTATGTGACAGGCTCGATGGCACAGCTGTGACCAAAGTGACTAGAGGATAAGGGAGATTTTGAATCTCTGCACACACTTTTGGACACTGGATGGACTCTTTTGGATTGTGTGAGGCCCACTGATATCTGAGCGCTATGTGACAGGCTCGATGGCACAGCTGTGACCAAAGTGACTAGAGGATAAGGGAGATTTTGAATCTCTGCACACACTTTTGGACACTGGACACTTTTGGATTATGTGAGGCCCGCTGATATCTGAGCGCTATGTGACAGGCTCGATGGCACAGCTGTGACCAAAGTGACTAGAGGATAAGGGAGATTTTGAATCTCTGCACACACTTTTGGACACTGGATGGACATTTTTGGATTGTGTGAGGCCCACTGATATCTGAGCGCTATGTGACAGGCTCGATGGCACAGCTGTGACCAAAGTGACTAGAGGATAAGGGAGATTTTGAATCTCTGCACACACTTTTGGACACTGGATGGACATTTTTGGATTGTGTGAGGCCCACTGATATCTGAGCGCTATGTGACAGGCTCGATGGCACAGCTGTGACCAAAGTGACTAGAGGATAAGGGAGATTTTGAATCTCTGCACACACTTTTGGACACTGGACACTTTTGGATTGTGTGAGGCCCACTGATATCTGAGCGCTATGTGACAGGATCGATGGCACAGCTGTGACCAAAGTGACTAGAGGATAAGGGAGATTTTGAATCTCTGCACACACTTTTGGACACTGGACACTTTTGGATTGTGTGAGGCCCACTGATATCTGAGCGCTATGTGACAGGCTCGATGGCACAGCTGTGACCAAAGTGACTAGAGGATAAGGGAGATTTTGAATCTCTGCACACACTTTTGGACACTGGACACTTTTGGATTGTGTGAGGCCCACTGATATCTGAGCGCTATGTGACAGGCTCGATGGCACAGCTGTGACCAAAGTGACTAGAGGATAAGGGAGATTTTGAATCTCTGCACACACTTTTGGACACTGTATGGACACTTTTGGATTGTGTGAGGCCCACTGATATCTGAGCGCTATGTGACAGGCTCGATGGCACAGCTGTGACCAAAGTGACTAGAGGATAAGGGAGATTTTGAATCTCTGCACACACTTTTGGACACTGGACACTTTTGGATTGTGTGAGGCCCAATGAATATCTGAGCGCTATGTGACAGGCTCGATGGCACAGCTGTGACAAAAGTGACTAGAGGATAAGGGAGATTGGATTGCTTTTAAAAAAGCAGTTTGCGGAGCAGTGGGTAAACAGCAATGCAGGAATGTCAGGAAGCCTTAGAAGGCAGCCCAACAACCAACACCACTGATACACCACTATATAGCCTCCCCTTGCACTGCACACACAGTGACTGGTGTGTTGTGCAGGCCAAATTGCTAGCAGCAGAAGCAGTTTTTTTTTCTTCTCAGCAGGACAAAAAAAAAATATTGGGATTGCTTTTAAAAAAGCAGTTTACGGAGCAGTGGGTAAACAGCAATGCAGGAATGTCAGGAAGCCTTAGAAGGCAGCCCAACAACCAACACCACTGATACACCACTATATAGCCTCCCCTTGCACTGCACACACAGTGACTGGTGTGTTGTGCAGGCCAAATCGCTAGCAGCAGAAGCAGTTTTTTTGTCTTCTTCCCTGCCTAACGCTCTCCCTACAGAATCAGCAGCAACCTCTCCCTATACTAAGATAGGCAGAAGTAAGATGGCGGTCGGCGTGCACGCCCTTTTATACCCCCTGTGACGCCCACCAAAGCAAGCCAATCACTTGCATTCCCTTCTGAAAGATGGTGGTGACCCGTGCCTATGTCATCACGTTGCCCACAGTGTCCGTGGATCCTGATTGGCTGAAAAAGAGCGCAAAACAATCTTTTGAAACGCGACTTTGGCGCGTAAGTCGCCGACCTCGTGGCCGACCTCATCCTAGGGTCGGGTTTCGTTTCATGAAACCCGACTTTGCCAAAAGTCGGTGACTTTTGAATTTTTTCGACCCGTTTTGCTCAACTCTAATAATCACCCATATGTTACATTCACCTTATCACATTAGACTGCATACTGCCATCTCCATACAAAATCCCTCTTATTTGACATTGTGGCAATTAGATACATGGTATTACCTGGGGAGTATAGTGAAGTAGTTTATTAGATGCCGAAATTCAGCGGCAAAGTGGTAGCGAAACGCGCGTTGGAGTGGTGTGTGCAGGGAGCAGTAAGGCACCTTTTGGTCAGTATACACTTTGTATATTACTTTCACTGTTGAACTTTATTTTTTTTTATTTATGGTGGATTGCTTGGAGAGATGAATGGTACCGCTCACACTTGCACTTTACTTCATATTATATGCTCTTTGTGATTATCCACTATAGTTCATTTTCACTTAGCAGCAGTGGTGTCTAGTGTATAGTTGAGGTCTACCTATGATGTAAATTACAGACGCCTCTCATCTTTTTAAGTGGTGGAACTTGCACTATTGCTGACTGACTAAATACTTTTTTGCCCCACTGTGTATATATATATATATATATATATATATATATATATATAATTTTGATCACAAGAATAAAATTGTTTTTTGCAACCTCTTGTCCTTTTGCTTTTAATTGATTTCTTATGTCTTGAGATGTTTTTTGTGGCATATTGAATGAAATAATTCATTTTTTATTAGCACTTTGAATGTCTTTTTGTTTGGGCTATATTCTATAATAGATATTCAGAGTATATGCTGTATATACTTTTCAATATATTATTGGTATTTCTTTTCCGTATAGGTATTCAGTTATACATAAAACTCTGGCTTTATGTACCATTCAGCAAAGCTTGAACATTGGGGAGGGGTTGGGACATAAACAACATATCTCTGTCAAGTAGAAATGATTTGAAGATACTACTATATTGTACTTATGAACACTTATGTCCCAATTTCTGATTCCCCCTTGATGACCTGCTTCGCACCGGTGGTTCTCATATAGGCATGAATTCTAGCAGAGATCTATTCCTTCTCTCTTTGTCAGCACAATATAAAGGGTCTGTCTGCCAGGCTTAGTTCATTACACAGGCAGATCCTTCTCTGTGTTTGCATTAGTTTAGCTATAAACTAAGAGTGACGATCCAGCCCGCATTCCTCATATGCCGACATGCTGAGAGGGGGATATTTATTTGCAAAAGATACACATTTTTTTGTTTGCAGACAACCCTTCAGTCACCTGACTGCCGATTTCACGGCTTACTGCTTACATACAGTATTGTCCCTGTTTACATAGACCACCAGAGTTGCCAACACTGGGATCGCTTAGAGCAGGTGAGTATGCCTCATTCACTGCCACTTGGATTTTTTTTTAAAGGGATTATCCAGTAATAAATTATTTTTTTACTATGAGCCAAAAAAAATAACAGGCAAGTAGTTACCAACTACCTGCCTTTTCTATCCAATGAAGGCTCAGAGAGGTCACAGACCGCTCCTGCCGGCGATTCAGCTGCTCCACGTCAAAAGAGCAGCTCATCTTCTTCTATGCACTCTGTCAACTAAATACAGTACATTATTTTCACGAACTACGCTTTTTATTTATTGCAGAATATTTAATCATTATGTTTCTGTCTTTGTTTTTTTCTGTTTAGTGGCTAGTGTGAATGTGCGCTTACACGCCGCATGCTCACCAGTTTATATCCCAGTTCATACCTGTGGGTTTTTTTGGTCTGTCTGCATCATGTGCATATAAAGGTGTGACCTGACTTTCTCTTGAGCTGGGCATTATTGATGTGGTCTCCCTTGCCTGTGTGTCCACCGGTTGGGCTCAGACTGCTTCAGCCCTTATCCACATGCATGTCACTTGACAAACGGTAATGTTTTTAATATTAGCGAGAGACTCGCACGAGTCTCGCATCTTAATACCCGGCACTGCCGCCGGCACTCGGGACCAGAGTGCGCGGGTGCATGTATTTCTATGCAGCTGAGCGCTCTGGTCACGAGTATTAAGATGTGAGACTTGTGCAAGTTTCTCGCAAGTCTGACCCTGGCCTTAGAGTTAGGACTGTCCCAATTATGGTTGCCTTGACAAGGCGGGATGGCTTTAGCACTTTTTTGATAAAATAAAACTTATTAACTAAATACCGTATATTATTTTCATGCACTATGCTATTTATTTACTCCAGGGTATGTAATCCTTATGTTTCTGTCTTTGTTTTTTTTCTGTTCAGTGGCCAGTGTGAATGTGTGCTTACACGCTGAATGCACACCAATATATATCCTAGTTAATACAGTACCTTTGTTCTTTTATTCTGTCAAAAGTGTGATGAGACAGCTATAGTGATGAGCGAGTATACTCGTTGCTCGGGTGTCCTCCGAGTATTTTGGCGTGCTCGGACATTTAGTTTCTGTTGATGCAGCTGCATGATTTGCGGCTGCTAGACAGCCTGAATACATGTGGGGATTTCCAAAGAAACAGGCATTCCTCACATGTATGTCACCCCCATTCCTGTACCAGGAATAAACTGGGCAGCAGTAACCATTTGTACTCTGGATTGGTAAGATATTAATATATTGATGGGGTAACGAAGAACGTGCCTCAATCACACCCATCCTCAAAAAGCCCTCCCTTGACCCATCCTCTGTGTCTATCTACGCCCAATATCTCTTCTCCCTTACGCCTCAAAACTTTGTCTTGAACTGTCCTCCCACCTCTCCTCCTGTTCCCTCTTTGACCGGTTACAATCTGGCTTCCGACTGCATCACTCAACTGAAACTGCCCTAACTAAAGTCACTAACGACTTACTAACCGCCAAGAGCAAGCAACACTACTCTGTCCTCCTTCTCCTGGACCTGTCCTCTGCCTTCGACACCGTAGACCATTCCCTCCTGCTAAAGACTCTCTCATCTCTTGGCATCACAGACCTGGCCCTATCCTGGATCTCATCATACCTAACATTTAGTGTCTCCCTCTCACACACCACCTTCTCACCTCGCTCCCTTACTGTTGGTGTTCCTCAAGGCTCTGTCCTAGGACCCCTACTATTCTCCATCTACACCTTTGGCTTGAGACAGCTCATAGAATCCTACGGTTTGCAGTACCACCTCTATGCCGATGACACGCAGATCTACCTATCTGGACCCAACCTCGCCTCCTTACTGATTGAAATCCCACAATGTCTGTCTGCTATCTCAGCTTTCTTTGCTCGCTTTCTCAAACTGAACATGGACAAAATAGAATTCATCATCTTTCCCCCATCTCACTCTACCCAACCACCAGACCTATCCATCAATGTCAATGGCTGCTCTCGTTCCCCAGTCCCGCACGCTCGGTGCCTTGGGGGTGATCCTCGACTCTGCACTCTCTTTCAAACCACATATCTAAGCCCTCATCTCCTCCTGCCGCCTCAAACTCAAAAATATCTCCCGGATCCGCTCATTCTTCAACCACGTTTGCACAAAAACACTAGTGCATGCTCTTATCATCTCCCGCCTCAACTACTGCAACCTCCTACTCTCTGGCCTCCCCTCTAGCACTCTGGCACCGCTCCAGTACATCCTACACTCTTCTGCACGATTAATCCACCTGACTCCCTGCTATTCCCCAGCCTCCCCTCTATGCCAGGCCCTTCACTGGCTTCCTATTGCCCAGAGGCTCCAATTCAAAACACTAACCATGACATACAAAGCCATCCACAACCTGTCTCCTCCATACATCTGTGACATGGTCTCTAGGCACCTACCCGCATGCAACCTTCGATCATCTCAAGAGCTCCTTCTCTACTCCCCCTTATCTCTTCTTCCCACAACCGCACACAAGACTCCTCTCGTGCTTCCCCCATACTCTGGAACTCCCTGCCGCAACCCAACAGACTCTCACCATCAACGGAAACCTTCAAGAAGTACCTGAAGACCCACCTGTTCTGACAAGCCTACAGCTTGCAATGATCCTCGGTTTACTGAACCACCGCACGACCTGCTCTACCCTCTCCTACTGTATCCTCACCCATCCCTGTAGACTGTGAGCCCTCACGGGCAGGGTTCTCTCTCCTTCTGTGCTTGTGTGTCCCTTGTCTTACACATGTTTATTGTACCTGTCTATATTTCCCCTTTTCACATGTAAAGCGCCATGGAATAAATGGCGCTATATAAATGCATAATAATAATAATAATAATAATTAGCAATGGGATATACAGCACTGTTCCAATGCCCTGAAATTTAGCAGATTTGTATATTCAAATTCCTGTTATTTCTTCCACATATTGAAACAAATCTCCAAAAATGTTGAATATCAGAATGCAGGGTTCCAGACTGCGGGAGGATGAGGAGGCTCGTAAAATGTAATTTGTCTACATTCCGTGCTTGCTTTTAACAATCTGACATGCAGAATCCTATTGTTGGGGTGTTTGAAGTGGCAAATCTATTTCCCATAAAACCCTTAAGTGGAAATTTGGAGCTTTAATGAGGGTGACAAAAGGCAAACCTGTTTTGTGCACTCACAAAAAGAGAGGAAAATAGTTGAAGCTACAGAGAGTATGAACATTTTCAGTCTGTAGCCGGCTGCCAGCTTACATTAAGGGCTCAATCATAAATCATGTTGTTTCAAGACACGGGGAAATGTAGAAAGTGGAAGAAAATGAAATTAAACATAATGCTGTACATTGGCAATGTACCAAAATATAAATTAGTATATTTTAGTAGAGATTTGATGGACTTTCTGCCTTTAACCCCTTTTTACCCATATCAGTTTGAGTTCATATTTTAGCGTAAACTGCACAAGGTTAATGCAAATAAAATAAAGAAGAGATGGGAATAAGTGGTTAACTTGAAATTATTTCTAGTGGTTGTAACACTCTAATATCACCTTTTTTAAGTTGAATGCAGTGGCCGTTTGATGGATGTAGTATTAAATGCACCAGTCATTCAACAGAATGACTGACCATAAAAAGATGTATCCACAACTGATGAGCGCAAGAGCTCGTTAACCTGAGGGCAAACACGGGCAACCCCCTCATGTGTTGAGGATGTGTAACCGCTGCGAAGCATGCTGCTGCGAGGACTCGAACATTTCATTCTAGCACCCGCGATAATCGGTGCATACCCGCGCACGCACCCTAGGCAAACTCGAGTAACGACTCGAGCACTTGAGCGCATAAATGATGTCCACCCTTACATTTTTGTGAATTTTGTTAAAGACTCCGTTTTCTAAAAATATAAATTCATTTCAATATTGTGAAATTCTAGCAAAATACTAGACAGGTTACAATTCACATCATAGTGACTGAGTGACCATATATGACTATATATGAGTGAGGATGACCAATGAGTGGCACAGGCTGCCACAATATATGGTGAGTTCTCCTTCATTGGAAGTTTTCAAACAGAGGCTGGACAGACATCTGTATGGGTTGATTTAGTGAAACCTGCTTTGAGAATGGGGTTGGACATGATGACCCAGGAGGTCACTTCCAACTGTAACATTCTATGATTCCATGATATAGACATAAACATCTCCTAACAGAGTATCAAAAAGTTATGTTTTATTTTTAAAAGATGCTCATATTGGAATAGGTCCTGCTGTGAACAAAAGTAAGGAACATGGAAGAACACATCTTTAAGGAGGTTTTCTAGGACTTTTATATTGATGTTCTATCCATAGGGTAGGTCATCAATATCTGATCTGTGACTGTTTGACAACCGGCACACATGTCGATCAGCTGTTTACAATGCCAGTGATGGTTGGATGTACTAAGCTGTAGAGCTGCATCATTGGAATAATGATCAAGGGGTGGATATGCAGGACCCGGCTCTGGCTACACTACAGGTGACAGAACTGTGCTGTGAAGCTTTGCAATTGAGCAATTCACACCTCCGCTGGCACTGGGAGCAGCTGATCAGTGGATTGCCAGGTGTTGCACCACCACCGATTAGGTATTGATGACCTATACTAAAGAATAAGTCATCAATATAAAAGTCCCAGACAATTCCTTTAAAGTATGGAAAGTCCAGGTTCCTTACACTAATGGCTACTTTTTATGCGAAGATTTCTAGTGGCTTAAAAAAGATGTACAAAAAGGGGTATACAGAAAAATGTCTTCATGAGATTACCATAATTATTTCATTGGCGCTTTCACCTAAATTATAAAAATAAATCCAGAAGAGATGTCATTAGTATTATTAATGTTATCACCATGAGGCTGCATTCACAAGTGCCATTTCTGCCCTTTTCACAGTTTTTGTGCATATCACAGCAAAATCACAGCTACAGAACCATGAGCACATGTCCAATTGATGGGAGAGAGGTCATTTTTGAAGTTTAGTCTGTCAACAAAATTCATCCAGCTTCAGAAAATTAATTGTTGTCTCATAGCTTCGGTCCATTCTTGCTCATAGAAGAGTATTCCAAGCTTGGGATTCCTCTCCAAGAAGCCGCAAAATAGCACATGAATAAGGGTTTAACATTGTGAAAAATCCCTTTAATTCGAGGAAAACGTCATGACTAGAGTTGAGCGAATTTGTTCACGTTCCCTCTTATCGGCAAGCTATAGCGCTTACCGAATAAACGGCAGAAGGAACCCTTTCCTGGATCGTGCCAACTGATCTGCTGATCTTCGCTGCAGCTGCTTGTGTCGTGACTGCGTAACAGTCACAGCACATGCATGGAGAGGCCAACAAATAGCTTGCCGAATAAGAGGGAACATGAACAAATTTGCTCAACCCTAGTCGTGACCTTTGGATGGGGTTCCCATCATATTCTTAGCTACGTTTTTTTCTGCATGTCCTGCACTATTTGATGAGAGATTGAGTGAACCTGAGCTGTGGCCGCTTCTCCATGGTCTCCACATTACGTGCGAGGATGGCGGCTATGGTTGGCATATTGTTACTCCATGGGAAGTTGTGTGTTTATAAGCTTTACCTTGGGTAAAATTAGCTGCTAAATATTTGCTGATTCCTAATTAAAGTCATGTGCTTATATTTCATCCACATCCGTTATTTGTTTGCTGCTGCGTAGTCTTTAATTATTAACAATCTGAGCTTTTCCTGAGCCGCAGACTTGTTTTCTGACATTAACTTTGGTAAAAGATCATTGCATTGTACGTGTTATTAAAAATCCTGCTGCTTGTATCTGACTGGGAAATCTAACTTGTTCGGTAGTATCAAAGTGCGCCTGTGACTGTCATACACCCAGCATTCTTAATTACATGTATAATGCATTTCTAGATAGTGTAATTATGTATGCAAATACACATTAGTTTTGTGAGATTAGATTAATATTAATTTGCATGGTGTCACTACAAACACACAGAATTTCTGGGCTCCCCTCCCTCTCTGCAGGCAAAGATCCAGATTTATTAAGTACATAAATTTCCCCTCTTGCCTTGCTGTAATGGAAAATGAAGTGATGTCTAATGTTATCAAGTGGTAATACTAGGGTCTACTTCTAAGGGGCATTATGCTGCATCTTTTTGTCTGGCACTGACTTGCCTACTGGAACCATGGTAGCACAAGACTCACACATTCAAATATCAAAAATAAATACTCAAGACACAGAAATATGGATTAAGAATAGGCTGTGATGCATTTTATTAACAGTTACTATAAATAAATAATTTAATAAGTATTAATCTACCATATAATCGTCTTAGGCTGGTTTCACATTTGCGTTTTTTTTCGCGGTAATTTAGCGCTAAATAGCGCATGCGTTTTTTTTTCCTATACTTTGCATGGGATGCGCTTATGTGCGCATACACATGCGTTTGTACGCGTTTTACCGCGCATGCGTTTTTTTGCGGTATGCGCTCGGGCGCACAAAATGCAACTTGTTGCATTTTTTTTGTGCGTCCGATTTGCCTCAAAAAAACGCATGCGCGCGCAATGCTTTTTTTACAGCAAGACACCCATTATAAGTCTATGGTGAGCATATGTGCGCATTGGCATGCTTATGTATGCGTTTTTTTGCACATGCGTTTTTTTTTTACCATTAGTTTAGACAATGGAATTTAGGGGTTTGGGTAAAGTTAGGGTTAGTTAAGGGGGTTTAGGGTTAGGGTTAGGGTCAGGGTTAGGGTTAGGGTTAGGGTTAGGGTCAGGGTTAGGGTTAAGTATGGTTTGGTTAAGGGTTAGGGTCAGGGTCAGGGTTAGGGTTAGGGTCAGGGTTAGGGTTAAGTATGGTTTGGTTAAGGTTTAGGGTCAGGTTTAGGGTTAGGGTCAGGGTTAGGGTTAGGGTTAGGGTCAGGATTAGGGTTAAGTTTAGTTAGGGTTTGGGTTAGGGTTAAGTATGGTTTGGTTAAGGGTTAGGGTCAGGGTTAGGGTTAAGTATGGTTTGGTTAAGGGTTAGGGTTAGGGTTAGGGTTAGGGTCAGGGTTAGGGTTAGTAAAGTCATGGTTTGGGTTAGTGTGAGGGGCCACCTAATGTTGGAAAAAAACGCAAACGCGGTAAAAACGCACTAAAAACGCATACAAACGCATAAAAACGCTGCGTTTTTTTCATGCATGCTCATAAAAATGCTTGGAAAAAACGCAGCAGTTGTATGCTTTTGTATGCGTTTTTCAATGCGTTTTTTTGCGGGAAAAACGCGCTGCAAAAAAAAGCAAGTGTGAAACAGGCCTTATTCTGTCTGTCTGTCTGTAACGGAAATCCCTTGTCGCTGATTGGTCGCTGCCGGCCACTACCAATCAGCGTCATACGCAGTCCGGAATTCGAAGGATGCATGCCACTGCTACCGTTGGGTCCCGACAGTTGCCGTGGGTCATCTCCAGCCACAGAGAGGTCAGCGGCGATGCAGCCTGGAGATGACTGGCGCTAGCCGGTACCCAGGGTCCGGAGGAGAGGCGACTACTCCGGACCCTGGGTACCATAAACTTGTAAAAGATAGAATTAAAATAAAAAATAGTGACATATTCACCTTCCGATGGCCCCCCCGGACTCATTCCCGCCTCTCACCACATGCCTGGCATCTTCCGTTCCCAGTAATGCTTTGCACGAAACACCGCTGATGACGTAGTCTCCGGTCTTTCACGCTAAGCATTACTGGGAACAGAAGATGCCGGGAGCGTGGAGTGGAGATCGGGGGCCGTCGGAAGGTGAGTATATGACTATTTTTTTTTTTTTACATACAGTTAGGTGGACTCCGGGCCAGAGCGGCGCTGCAGTGTCATAGAGAGGATAGGGACAGAGCGACCCCACAGCACGGCCTGGATGTGGCTACTGTGTGTAGGAAGGTACATGCAGTGTATGTGTGTCACTACTGCTGTAATGGCGGGAAGCCAAGGCTGCGACTGGAGACAACACTCCCGAGAAGAGAAGAACAGCACACATGGAATTAAAGGGGTGTCCAACTGGCAGGAGAGTGGACCCTATCTGCGGGGTGGGAGAGAGAGACTCTAGAATACCCGATGCGATAGAATAGGGCCACCATCTAGTATAACATATAACACAACCATAAATACTCATAAAATCCACCAGTAAAAATCTCCAACTAAAAAACTCCACCCAGCAGGAGCTGGACGATTATCCCTCTAATAAAAAGATCTTGACAATTAAATTAACAGAACATTGGGGCGGGTGGGCAGGTGTCTTCTGTCTTGATCCGACGATGACTGACACCACTCAGCTGATCCTTCTTTATATAGCATCTGACATTTCCGCCTTCAATGACAGCTGCCAACTAGATTTCTCAAAAAAAACGGGAAAACACCAACGGTCAGAACCAGTTTGAACCTGCTCGTGCAGCACGCACAGCTTACACATCTGACCTTTTGACATATAACTGTGACTGAAAGCCCCATTAATAAACTCTCTTCATAGGACCTTATCATCAAAATAAAAATAATTTGTTTTAAAGTCTGTGCGACCATGTACCCCCCAGTCTAAAACTTGGAGGCCCCTCATGATAGCACAAAACTCACACATTCAAATATCAAAAGTAAATACTTAAGACACAGAAATTTGGATTAAGAATAGGCTGTGATGTATTTTTATTAAGACTTACTATAAATAAATAATTGAATAAATATTAATATAGCATATAACACAACCATAAACACTCATAAAATCCACCAGTAAAAATTTCCAATGACCAACTCCACCCAACAAGAGCTGGGCGATTATCCCAACAGCCAGGGCCAAAATTATTGCACCTGGCCCCCTCCTCAGGTCCAATATCACAGCCATTTCTCAACCAAATTTTGCTAACCGAAATTAAAAATGTCCAGTCCTATGTCTGATACATGTACCATATCAAATCGAAAAATACCTGTAGAAAATCCTTTGAGATCCACGTGCCTGTAAGAAAAAACACCAATTCTCCTTGTGAATTTTTTCATCGCTCTATTAATCCTTTTTCTGATTTTTTCAAATAAATTACAATCCTTCCCAGACCAGCACAGCCTAGGAACTATTTCAGAAAATGCTATGCTGGCTGATGGGAACCAACATTTAATAGGGATAAATCCCTCCTCATTACCCAAAGAAGATCCAGGGTTTTTACTGTACCCAAATCATTTCCCCCAATATGTAGACTAATTAAATTTGGATTAGGCCAAATCAAGGCTAATTTTTTTAATTCACTAACAATATTCACCCACTTTAAATCTTTCACACCATGCCAAAATATATGAAAACTGTCCTTGTCAAAAGACAAATTCTCGTAGTAAAGGCCCTTTTACATTTAGCGATGCACCAGCGATCCGACCAGCGATCCGACCCGGTCAGGATTGCTGGTGCATCGCTAAATGATCGCTAGTGAGCTTTCATACAGAAAGACCTCACTGCGATGCAGCAGCGACGCAGCGCACGATACTTACCATTCACACACAGCGATCCAGACGTCCTCCTGCCCGCGTCCAGCGTCGCTCGTCGTCACAGCAGGAAGTCTCAGCAGGAAGCGCCCGACGAGAAATGGAGCCGGACATTCTCGCGTGATTAGCGATGGACAGCGGGGGAGCCGGTCGGAGGTAAGTATCACACATAGCGATATCGCTAGCAATATCGCTATAACGTTACAAAACCAGTGACGTTTTAGCGATATTGCTAGCGATATCGCTTAGTGTAAAACCCCCTTAAGATCTCTTGGATGCCCTCTTCTGGGCCCAATGAATGTAAGAATGGCCCACAATCCAGATAACATGCGGACCTAAAAATGGATATTTGCCTTAAATAATGAGATTAGGTCTTATATATAGCTTATATCTATTCGAGTTCCATCTTCCTAGACGTTTGATTATATGCTCACTCAATCCCGATCTCGCAGCTTCAGGAGCTGCACCGATTCAAAAAGAGTGAGAAGAAAACTTCTGATCAGACAGACCCAACTTACTCAAACTCTTTTTAAGGACTGCATTAAATTGAAACTTTGTAAAACTTTGTAGCAAAATATCCTTTTTTATGAATGAATAAAGGATCGCTGATTCCTGGTCTTACAGATAGCCATCTGGATGTATTATACACAGGACAAATAGTTTTATTATCCAACTCATTCAGTTTGATGCAGGAACCTTTACCTGACTGGTTGGTTTTTGATCTTCTTATGAAAATGAATGAACAATTTTTGTTGCTATTAATGTCAATGGCTCTTAGTCCCGAGACCTCATTCTTATTTAGACACATTAATTCTCCAATTCTTAAAAAGCTGCAAAAAAAAGCCAATAAAATGGCTGCTCTAAACAAAAAGGTTTCAAGCTCATCCAAACAAACCTCTGGTATAATTATAGACAATTTATGCAATAAATTAACAGACATCGGGCGCCTAACATCCGGTTTAGCTGAACTGCGCCTATATCCTTTGAGGGCTTGCTTTATAGGGAAAAAATTAAGTAAAGAATCTCCTCCATATACAGCACAGACCAAAAGTTTGGACATGAAAATTGTAGATTCACTGTGAAGGCATCAAAACTATGAATTAAGAGATGTGGAATTATATAATTAACAAAAAAGAGTGAAACAACTGAAAATATGTCTTATATTCTAGGTTCTTCAAAGTAGCCACCTTTTGCTTTGATTATTGCTTTCCACACTCATGGCATTCTCTTGATGTGCTTCAAGAGGTAGTCACCGGAAATGGTCTTCCAACAGTCTTGAAGGAGTTTCCAGAGATGCTTAGCACTTGTTGGCCCTTTTGCTTTCACTCTGCGGTCCAGCTCATCCCAAACCATCTCGATTGGGTTCAGGTCTGGTGACTGTGGAGGCCAGGCCATCTTGCGTAGCACCCCATCACTCTCCTTCTTGGTCAAATAGCCCTTACACAGTCTGGTGGTGTGTTTGGGGTCATTGTCCTGTAGAAAAATAAATGATGGTCTAACTAAACGCAAACTGGATGGAATAGCATGCCACTGCAAGATGCTGTGATAGCCATGCTGGTTCAGTATGCCTTCAATTTTGAATAAATCCCCAACAGTGTCACCAGCAAGGCACCCCCACACCATCACACCTCCTCCTCCATGCTTCACGGTGGGAACCAGGCATGTAGAGTCCATCCATTCACCTTTTCTGCATCGCACAAAGACATGGTGGTTGGAACCAAAGATCTCAAATATGGACTCATCAGACCAAAGCACAGATTTCCACTGGTCTAATGTCCATTCCCTGTGTTCTTTAGCCCAAACAAGTCTCTTCTGCTTGTTGCCTGTCCTTGGCAGTGGTTTCCTAGCAGCTATTTTACCATGAAGGCCTGCTGCACAAAGTCTCCTCATAACAGTTGTTGTAGAGATGTGTCTGCTGCTAGAACTCTGTGTGGCATTGACCTGGTCTCTAATCTGAACTGCTGTTAACTTGCGATTTCTGAGGCTGGTGACTCGGATGAACTTATCCTCCGCAGCAGAGGTGACTCTTGGTCTTCCTTTCCTGGGGCAGTCCTCATGTGAGCCAGTTTCTTTGTAGCGCTTGATGGTTTTTGCCACTGCACTTGGGGACGCTTTCAAAGTTTTCCCAATTTTTCAGACTGACTGACCTTCATTTCTTAAAGTAATCATGGCCACTCATTTTTCTTTACTTAGTTGCTTTTCTCTTGCTATAATACAAATTCTAACAGTCTATTCAGTAGGACTATAAGCTGTGCATCCACCAGACTTCTGCACAACACAACTGATGGTCCCAACCCCATTTATAAGGCAAGAACTCCCACTTATTAAACCTGACAGGGCACACCTGTGAAGTGAAAACCATTTCCGGTGACTACCTCTTGAAGCTCATCAAGAGAAAGCCAAGATTGTGCAAAGCAGTAATCAAAGAAAAAGGTGGCTACTTTGAAAAACCTAGAATATAAGACATACAGTATTTTCAGTTGTTTCACACTTTTTTGTTAATTATATAATTCCACATGTGTTAATTCATAGTTTTGATGCCTTCAGAGTGAATCTACAATTTTCATAGTCATAAAAATAAAGAAAACTCTTTGAATGAGAAGTTGTGTCCAAACTTTTTGTCTGTATTGTAACTTTAAGAAAAAGGAAACTCCTGCTAATACCGCTAATACCTTAGATATGGAGGATACACCCAAATTTATTGCAAGCAAGGAGTTAACAAATACTAAGCCTGTATCCACATAACTTTTACTATAATCTACATTCAGAGAGCTACAACATTCTTTCCAAACTTTCCATGTGGCTGAATAGCCAGCCCATTTATTTGAAGACAGTGAATTCCTAATCAAAGCCGGAATTACTCACAGACAAGATCCCAAAGATGTTCCGGGCACTGCGTCCCTTCCTTCTCGGCTCTTGGAACCAGTGAATAAAAGGTTACCCACTGATGGCGAGAAAGGTCATCAGCCACAGTGTTTTTAAAACCCACCACATAGTGCGCTTTCAACCAAATATTCAGTTTTAAACATAACAGAACTAAATGCCTGAGCAATTTCGTTGACCATTTGCACTTAGAAGATAATGTATTCTAAGCCAACACCATTCCCTGGATATCTGAAAGAAACAAGATTCTCATGTTCTTAAGAAGAGGACCCCATAGTGTCAGTGCCACTAAAATAGCATACAACTGTAAAACAATTACGTTCTCTGTTACCTTATTACAGACCCATGAGGCTGGCCATTCTGCTGCAGACCACTTACCATCAAATAAGACACCATTGCCTAGACTTTGATCAACATCAATGAACAGATTTAAAGCCTCCGCAGATGAAAGCTCAGATTGCCAACAACTGCGACCATTAAAAGAACCAAGAAATTCCAACCACATTTCTAAGTCTGCCCTCATAGCAGAATTAACTCTAACGTGACACCTCGGAGATTTTACCCCTTTTGTCGCATCATACAGTCTTCTCAGAAATACCCTACCCATTGGTAAAATACGGAGAGCAAAATTCAATGAACCAAGAATAGACTGAAGCTCTTTTAAAGTGGTCTTTTCTTTAGTTACCAACTGCAAAATCTGAGTCCGCAAACGCCGAACTTTCAAAAGAGGAAGCCTACACTCCAAAGCCAAAGAATCTATAGTTATGCCTAAAAACACCAAGCAGGTACTAGGTAAAAACGTCTTTTCCTCTGCCAATGGAACACCAAACCAATCCGAAATTTCTTTAAACTTCATTAGTAACCTCACGCAAACATCCGAACCATCTTCACCTATAAATAAGAAATCATCTAAGTAATGAAGCACCCCGCCCTCCCTAACCTCCTGCTGTAGTACCCATTGCAAAAAAGAAGAAAAAGCTTCAAAGTAGAAATAAGCTTCTATCAAAATAAAAACTACTTCTGAATTGAAAACCTAACGAATTAAAGCCCTTTGGGTCAACTGGTAACAATTTGAATGCTGATTTTATGTCCGTTTTAGCTAAAAAAGCTACCTTTCTATATGACCTCAGCAAATCAATCGCCTGATCGAATGATGCATATTTTACTGAGGCCAGATCCCTATCAACCTGATCATTCAAAGATGTACCCTCTGGGAAGGAAAGGTGATGTATGATACGAAAGCTACCCAATTCTTTTTAAGGTACTACTCCTAGCGGGGACAGCCTAAAATTCTTAAAAGGATGAGATGAAAAAGGGCCAGACCTTCTTCCTAACTCTATGTCTTTTATAATTTTTGTACTCACCACCTCTTCAAATGTTTTTACTGAAGAAAGATTTTCAACCCAGCAACAGCCAGAACCCAAAAACTCAGGCACATAAAAACCAAAAGCAAAACGTTTAGCAATCAGTTCAGCTTTGTCCTGATTTGGGAATAGTTTGAGCCAAGGACTAATTCTTTTCAGATTCACCAGCGTCGATGCCTGTAAAAAGTTCCCTGGAAGCTGGCTGATGTTCAGGAGGTTGCAAGCTCTTTTTGAAGCACTTTGACATAGGGTGCAATCCCACACAGAAAGAACATTCATGTTGAAAACGACAATTGCTCATCCATTTACATAGTAACATAGCTATTAAGGTTGAAGGGAGACTTTAAGTCCATCTAGTTCAACCCATATCCTGTCATAACCTGCCATAACTTGTTGATCCAGAGGAAGGCAACAAAAACCCATGTGGCAAACAGTAAGCTTCACATTGGGGAAAAAAATTCCTTCCCGACTCCACATGCGGCAATCAGACTAGCTCCCTCGATCAACGCAATATTAAGGAAACTAGTGTCTATACCCTGTAATATTATACTTTTCAAGAAAGTCCCGTCTTAAATTTTAGTAGGGAATCACTCATTATAACATCATATGGCAGAGAGTTCCATAGTCTCACAGCTCTTACAGTAAAGAATCTGTGTCTGTGAGTATGCTTAAACCTTCTTTCCTCCAGACGCAGAGGATGCCCCCTTGTCCCCGTCACAGGTCTAAGAGTAAAAAGATCATTAGAAAGGTCTTGGTACTGTCCCCGCATATATTTATACATTGTAATAAGATCACCCCTAAGCATTCGATTCTCCAAACTAAATAACCCCAAGTGTAATATCCTGTCTTGGTATTGCAGACCCCCTAGTTCCCTAATAACCTTGGTCGCTCTTCTCTGCACCCGCTCCAGTTCAGCTATGTCTTTCTTATACACCGGAGACCAGAACTGTACACAGTATTCTAAGTGTGGTCGCACTAGTGACTTATATAGAGGTAAAATTATGTTCTCCTCATGAGCATCTATGCCTCTTTTAATGCATCCCATTATTTTATTTGCCTTTGCAGCAGCTGCCTGACACTGGCCACTAAATGTGAGTTTGTCGTCCACCCATACACCCAAGTCTTTTTCAGTGACAGTTTTGTCCAGTGTTTTACAATTAAGCACATAATTATACATCTTGTTTGTTCGACCCAAGTGCATGACCTTACATTTATCCCCATTAAAGCTCATTTGCCATTTATCAGCCCAAGCTTCTAGTTTACATAAATCCTCCTGTAATATAAAATTGTCCTCCTCTGTATTGATTACCCTGCAGAGTTTAGTGTCATCTGCAAATATTGAACATGTTGCCTCATTGAATGCGAAGCAGATAACCTTTTTATTTATTAATCCTGGTGCATTCTGTCTGGTGAAATTACTCCTCTGGGGTATCATAAGGTTAATCCATAACCCCAAATCTTTTACACTCCATTTTAAAGAGGGATAAGCAGAAAGCTTCTTTCTAAAGATTTCATCATAATTGCACCAGGCCATACCACCAAAATTGCGGTATGCCTCTAGTACAATATACAAATGCTGGAAGAGTCCTGAGCAAATGGAAGGATGCTTTTCACCCAGGACTGCGGCATAAATGCAAAAGGCTTGCACCCAATTATTAAAAGATTTGGTTGATAATTTCCTTTTATCATCCTGCTCCATCTTATCATCTTTTCTTTCCTGCCTAACAAAAGGTTCCAGAGAAAAAATATCTACATATTCAAGATTACAAATTTTATCCTTTACAGTACTACTCAAGTGAAATCCTAAAGGCGAAATTTCACATGCTAAAGCCTCCTTAAGGCAGCAATCAGAGACCCGCACCCTCTTTCTGGGTGTGGGATCCCTAAACCTGCCCCCAGGAGGAACAGCCTTCCTGCTATTCCTACACTCAGGCTCCGCTAAACTGTCATTAACCCCTTCACACCCGAGCCTGTTTTTGCCTTCGTGACCGGGCCAATTTTTTCAATTCTGACCAGTGTCACTTTATAAGGTCATAACTCTAGAACGCTTCAACGGATCCTACTGATTCTGACATTGTTTTCTCATGACATATTGTACTTCATGATGGTGGTAAAAAATTTTAGATATGAGCTGCGCTTCAAATCAAAATTTGGTGAAAATTTAGAAAATTTTGCAATTTTCAAACTTTTAATTTTTATGCCCTTAAATCAGAGAGTGATATCTCACAAAATAGTTAATAAATAACATTTCCCACATGTCTACTTTACATCTGCACAATTTTGGAAACATAATTTTTTTTTTTATGAAGTTATAAGGGTTAAAAGTTGACCAGCGATTTCTCATTTTTACAACAAAATTTGCAACACCATTTTTTTTAGGGACCACCTCACATTTGAGGTGAGTTTGGGGGGTCAATATAACAAAAAATACCCAAAAGTGACACCATTCTAAAAACTGCACCTCTCAATGTACTCAAAACCACATTCAAGAAGTTTATTAACCCTTCAGGTGCTTCACATGAATGAATGGAATATGGAAGGAAAAAATAAACATTTAACTTTTTTTCACAAACATTTTACATCAAAACCATTTTTTTTTATTTTCACAAGTGTAAAAAGAGAAAATGAACCACAAATTTTTTTGTGCAATTTCTCCCGAATACGCAGATACCCCGTATGTGGGGCTAAACCACTGTTTGAGCACACGGCAGAGCTCAGAACGGAAGGAGCGCCGTTTGACTTTTTCAATGCAGAATTGGCAGGAATTGAGATCGGACGCCATGTCGCATTTGGAGAGCCCCTGATGTACCTAAACAGTGGAAACCCCCCACAAGTGACCCCATTTTGGAAACTAGACCCCCCAAGGAACTTATCTAGATGTGTGGTGAGCACTTTGAACCCCCAAGTGTTTCAGTAAAGTTTATAATGTAGAGGCGTGAAAATAAAAAAATCATTTTTTTTCCACAAAAATGATCTTTTAGCCCCCAATTTTTATTTTCACAAGGGTAACAGGAGAAATTGGACCCTAAGAGTTGTTGTCCAATTTGTCCTGAGTACGCTGGTACCCCATATGTGGGAGAAAACTACTGTTTGGGCTCACGGTGGGGCTCGGAAGGGAAGTAGTGATGTTCTGAAATGCAGACTTTGATGGAATGGTCTGCGGGCGTCATATTGCATTTACAGAGCCCCTGATGTACCTAAACAGTGGAAACCCCCAATTCTAATTCCAACCCTAACTCCAACACACCCCTAACCCTAATCTCAGCCCTAACCATAACCCTAACCACAAACCTAACACCAACACACCCATAACCTTAATCCCAGCCCTAGCCCTAATCCTAGCCCTAACCCTAACCCTAGCCCTAACCCTAGCCCTAACCCTAGCCCTTGCCCTAGCCCTAGCCCTAACCTGTGTACCTGCTTTTTTCTTTTTTTTTTCTTTACTTTTTTTTATTTTTGTGACAAGATCGCTGCGCTGCGATCTGACTCATAGTAACGCCACTTCTCCTCTGATCTCACACTGACAGATGATCAGAGGAGAAGCAGCGTTACTATGTGACAAGATCGCTGCCTGGCACACTGTAACGTGACTTCTCCTCTGATCTCACACTGACAGATGATCAGAGGAGAAGCAGCGTTACTATGTGACAAGATCGCTGCCTGGCACATAACGCGACTTCTCCTCTGATCTCACAATGACAGATGATCAGAGGAGAAGCAGCGTTACTGTGTGACAAGATCGCTGCCTGGCACAGCGGTGCCAGGCAGCGATCAGCTGTGCCAGGCAGCGATCTAGTCACACAGTAACGCTGCTTCACCTCTGATCATCTGTCAGTGTTAGATCAGAGGAGAAGCCGCGTTACAATGAGTGAGATCGCCGGGAAACAAGCAGCTTTCCCAGCGATCGCTCCCATTGGCTGCTGTGACGCTGACGTCATCAGGACCTGAACAAATCAGGTCTCGATGACGTCGGGGGTCCCAGCATGCATTGTGCACCGGGATCCCCGCGTTGTAAGGTATGTGGGGGTCCCGGGGGGCACAAAACCGCCGACAGTAGATAAACGTCGGCGCTGCACAAAGCCCAGCAAGCGCCAACGTTTATCTACAGTGGGCGGTCGGGAAGCGGTTAATAAACTTCAGTAAATCCTGCTTAAAATTAGATACTCTATTGTCTCTACACAATACAGACAAATTATATTATATTATAAAATCTCTCGTCCGGTCCAGGGGAAGATTCTCAGCAGGAGATTCCTCTTCAGCACGTGATGCTTCCCGAGGTGGAGGGCACTGGCGCCGCGAATCTTCTTTCCTCCTAGCCGGCGCTTCTTCATCCTCAGAGGAATCAATGACGTGCCAGGCTCCAGCCGCTGCAGCACATCCGTCCTCATCACTCCCTCTGGTCTCATGTGACAATGGGATTGAAGAGTGCCCCGCCTGTACTGAAGCCGGGGCCTCAGATCTCCCCCGACGTCCCAGAGACTCGCTGGCATGGTGCGCTGTATCCCCCGACGCTGCCCTATGACGTCCAGGACAGCAGGACTTGGCTCTTGAATTTGCGGCAGGCGGTGACTTTCTTCTAACGCTGTTTTTTTTTCAGGACACAAGCGGCTGCTGTGAGTAAGTGCTATGGGACTCTCTCTTTCGCTTAGGTTTTATAGCACCCTTTTGCCTGCACTTCTCTGCCACCGATGGTCCCTTCTCTTCATTCATGGACACACTTTCAGCAGGCGCCACTCTTCTTTCTTCCAATGTTGATAGAGGCTCTGCTTCTCTAGGCATTTCCTTAGCCATTGTTCTCCACCGACCTCCCAGGCTCTCTGCAACATCCGCTCCAGGAGGGTCTCCATCTGTCTTCTGTCTTGGTCCGACGATGACTGACACCACTCAGCTGATCCTTCTTTATATAGCATCTGACATTTCCACCTTCAATGACAGCTGCCAAACAGATTTCTCAAAAAAATGGGAAAACACCAATGTCAGAACCAGTTTGATCCTGCTCGTGCAGCACGCACAGCTTACACATCTGACCTTTTGACATATAACTGTGACTGAAAACCCCATTATTAAACTCTCTTCATAGGACCTTATCATAATAAAAATAATCATGTGCTGTCCCACTTAAGCTGTCTCCCCCTGTGCTCTGCCTCTCTCACCCCTGTGTTTGACCGTGTACAGAACATTCCACAGCTCCTGGGCAGGGGAGGAAGCAAAAGACAGTACAGACATTACAGCAAGAGATCGCATATTATACATTTTGTGAGGTAAAATATTGTTTAAAAACAGGCAGTGAAATATTTTACCTCACAAAATGAATCCTCTGTGATCCCCTGCTGTAATGTCAGTATTGTCTTTGACTTCCTCCCCTGCCCAGGAGATGTGGTATGCTCCGTACATGGTCAGACACAGACAATTTTTAAAATGAACTTTCGCTCGGAAAAAATGAGACGCTTTGCACATAATTTGGCCAATTCATGCATGCCCAGCACCCAACTACAAGGTGGTCTCAAAACTCATGGGTCCTAGAGTGTCTAATGTGAATACCTCTCTAAGACTGAAGTCTGAATTCCTAGGTAGATGTGATTAACTCTCTTCCAAGTCTGATTTTATGGGTAGATAGGACCCTGCTGCAATTAAATTCCACCACATGCTGAAGGGTGGAGTGCTCGGTCAGAAAGCTAATATACAATGACAAAAAGACTGACTGGCACATCAAAGCTAATGTGCACAGATGCCAACTAAGAGCAGTCACTCTTTTTATTATTGTATATGGAGGTATTGCTCCTAATTGTCACCTGTTCCCATTAGCTTGCAAATGCCAGTCAGTCTTTTTGTCAATGAAATGGTTATTACCTTATAGAGAAACTTCTAATGCACGGAAACTGTATCTCAAGAATCACTGATTTGCAATGAAACTGGCAGCTGTCAGGGCAACAGCTAAAGTTGAGGGAATCTCGCAAAACACAATTGTTGCTGATTTTTTTTCAATTCAGGTGGATAAATGTGACATGGTACAAATTCAATCTGCCAAGAAGGGGCTATAAAAATGATACTTTTATTTTTGCCTCTTTTTGACTCTTCCCATACCAGTCCTGCCGTTGCAGATTCCCGATCTTGCTCTGTGCCTTCCAGCAGTGATACTGACCCATGTCATTGTGATGTGTGGTGCCCAATGTGAGCCCAGAACATGAGGCTAAAATATAGTGATTGGATGATTAGTCCTAAAGACATGGGCAAAGAACAGGTATGAGGTGGACCAAAAAGAGGTGAGAATATTAGAATTTAGTAAAATAGTGACTAACTGGCAGCCATTCTTTTGAATTTGTGCAAATTGAAACTCAAATCATTGGGATTCATCAGAATCAATGTGCTTATCTTTATTGCAAAGTCAAGTGAAGCATGACCAGAAAATCTGACTACTCTCAGTCACTGCTCAGCTATATCCACAATAACTGCTATCATCCTTAAATAAGGATCAAAATGCACATGACTTTGGATAAAATAGAGCAGCTGTCTTTTATTACCAGGCATATAATAACCATATACGATAAATAGCTCAAAATACAGTATATGCACAACCAATTAAAAATAGAACGGAGACTTAGAAATTTTGTCCAACTGTGGCTCGCAACATCGGCAGCTCCTTTGCATCCTCAGCCACACTGTGCCACCTCGATGGCACCTGTATCCAAATTATGGCCAAATTATCATTCTAAAACCTCAGCCCAAACTGGACATACTCTCACTAAGTCACCAAATAACATATCATTGGTGCACAGGGACCCAAGAGGTAAGGGGGTCACCTCCACTTCCAACGCAGATAAATTGTGCATAATGATGAGCTATTGTACTGCAAAGGGCTCTCATATTGTTCTTGCACAGGGGCCCTCTTCTGTCTGTGTCCACCAGTTAAGCAACTGTATATCCTGTGGTGAGGCTCCTTACGCATACGATGTACCTCTTTTAAAGAATCCATTTGCCACAGTCCAAATTAAAAGGAAGAAAAAGCTTCAAAATACATCCAAAGAAGTGTGAATAGTTGTTTCGTTGCTCCTCTTGATGATTAATGAGCCATTATCCTACTTTTCCTACATATCCTAGTTATGGACCCTACCCCGATTTTAATTAGGTACCTTATTTCCGAAGTCACATTTTGCAAATGTAATTCCCTGTGTCTCCAAAGCCTTCCCCTTACTACACTTTATCTTTTCCACTACTACCCTAAGGCCTACATTTTGGCTTCAGCATCCATCCCGTTCTTCCCCATTCTGGGCCTAAACATAGTAACTGCAAACATATGTATCATGAACCACTACTGACGTATGGAGACCATTTCTGGTACCAGGCATTGCCTCCTCACCTCCATACTGCAGATTTATTGCAGAAATTTCAGGGACTGATTTTCAAATCTGTTGATGTAAATTGAGTTGTCTCGACACTAAAGGGACGCTTTTCTGCCTACCCCATTCGGATGGCTAGGACAGATAAAGGGAGAATGCATCTGAAGGTGCAAGCTCAAAAAAAATAAATGGTTGTTTTATTCAATGCGTATATAAAGAAACCACGTGTGACCTGATATTGATATTTTTTTTTCCAGCTCATTAACAAATTGCACTGGACTCAGTCTTAATTATCAGCAATGAGGGCAACTTGTCTGGAAGCAATAACTCACCTAAACATATTGATTAGATGTAAAACAGAGTCCTCATTAGTAGATGTGCCTCATTCATTTGTCAGCCAAGTTCTGAAAATTGGAAATAAGATTTTTTTTTTCCCTACTGCATCCTGCTTGTGATGTCTCTGTTGGTTTGTTAATGACGCCTCCTGCAGGTCTCAGTGGCCTGTGATAAAACATCATATTTTACATTTATAATAATTTGTGGCTTTGGTAAGTACAATGGTGTTACCAGGATATTTATCTATGGACTCAATAATGTCTGTCATTTCTGAAGCAATCGTCTCAACTGAGAGCAAAAATTCACAAATATCTACAACTCTGATCTCGGGTATAGGAAGAAAGACTTTGCATGTGGGATTTTGTAAGACAGGTTAATAGAAACATTGTGCTCTGATTTCTCAGTCTGTGGTTTTTTTTTTGGAGAGGAACTGGTAAACCCATCAAAAGATGTACAAAAGAAAGCAATAAATGATATATAAAAGGGGTTGAAATGAAATGAAAAGTCTGCAGTAACTCAATGCGACTGCAGACTTCCGAATTATTACAGTTGGCGATGCGCACACTGCCACAATTGTCCTGTGTTCCCCATGCAAGTTGGCGGTCATGTGACCACACGCATTGGCATAAAAATTTGGACCTCCCCCCCTTTCATGTTGGTCAGATGTAAATCCTCTTGCCATGCAGGGGTCGGGCAGGTCTCAGCGCTACAGTGCATTTCAGTGCTTCAGCTTCTATCTCACAGGCAGACAGTGTTGCAGTATAGCAGAGCTGTGATAGCTGCAGCAAATGTGCTTGTACTGAGACAAAGTTCAGTTCTACTGTTCTGTGATGGTTATATGATTCTATCTGTCCATTTCTGTTTTAAGTTAGTGCAAAACATATCTCGTTTCTACCTGAGCTCAGGGGCAGAACTATTGCCATTGCAGCTATCTGCAAGGGGGCGTTGGTAAAGTGCTGGAACAGCAGCTGAATAAGTCTTGTATTGATCCCCCTTGTGTCCTGCAGATTTGATGTAGCAGAAGCTGATGTAGAAGTGCTGTAACACCATTGACCAAAAGGTCAAAGTTGTAGCAGCGGAAGCAGATGTACCAATGTGGAATCAGAACAATCAAAGAATAGAGAATCTATTTAATATGGAATGAATACTCAGGCGAAGTCCTGCCATCTGAGCCAGGTATAAAAGATCAAGGTTAGAGTTGAGCGATACCGTCCGATACTTCAAAATATCGGATCGGAATGGATCGGCCGATCTTTAAAAAGAGTATCGGTATCGCCGATGCCGATACCGGAAGTCCCATTCAAGTCTATGAGACTTCCGGTATCGGAATTGGAAAAACCCTTTCCTGCCCTTGTACAGCCTCTCGGGGGTCTGTACGGGCCTTCCGGGGGTCTCTGCCGGCCTGCCGGGGGGCTGTGCGGACTGCCCGGGGTCTGTGCACCCTGTGGGGGTCTGTACCGGCCTGCCGGGGGGCTGTGCCGGCCTGCCGGGGGGCTGTGCTGATGTCCGGGGGTCTGTGCAGGCATCGTCCGATGGGACTACAAGTCCCATTGGGCGATGCCTGCTACCATGACAGTGATTGACACATTAGTCAATGATGGGACAGTAGTAGTCCCATCATCCGGCTAATGTGTTAAATGTAAAAAAAAAAAAAAAAAAATACTACATACATGCATACTACATGCATGCTACATACATACTACATGCTACATACATAGTACATATATACTACATGCATGCTACATACATACTATATGCTGCATACATACTACATATATACTACATGCATGCTACATACATGCTACATGCTACATGCTACATACATACTACATATATACTACATGCATGCTACATAAATGCTACATACATACATACATACTACATGCTACATACATACTACATACATACTACATGCTACATACATACTACATACATACTACATATATACTACATGCATGCTACATACATACTGCATGCATGCTACATACATACGGCATGCATGCTACATACATACTGCATGCATGCTACATACATACTACATGCTACATACATACTACATACATACTACATGCATGCTACATACATACTGCATGCTTGCTACATACATACTACATGCTACATACATACTACATGCTACATACATACTACATATATACTACATGCATGCTACATACATACTACATGCTACATACATACTACATACATACTACATGCATGCTACATGCATACTACATGCTACATATATACTACATACATACTACATACATACTACATATATACTACATGCATGCTGCATGCATGCTACATACATACTACATGCATGCTACATACATACTACATGCTACATACATACTACATGCTACATATATACTACATATATACTACATGCATGCTACATACATACTACATGCTACATACATACTACATACATACTACATGCATGCTACATGCTACATATATACTACATACATACTACATATATACTACATGCATGCTACATACATACTGCATGCATGCTACATACATACTACATGCATGCTACATACATACTACATGCTACATGCATGCTACATAGATAATGCATGCATGCTACATACATACTACATGCTACATACATACTACATACATACTACATGCATGCTACATACATACTACATGCTACATACATACTACATATATACTACATGCATGCTACATACATGCTACATACATACTACATGCATGCTACATACATACTACATGCTACATACTACATACATACTACATGCATGCTACATGCTACATATATACTACATACATACTACATATATACTACATGCATGCTACATACATACTGCATGCATGCTACATACATACTACATGCATGCTACATACATACTACATGCTACATGCATGCTACATACATACTGCATGCATGCTACATACATACTACATGCTACATACATACTACATATATACTACATGCATGCTACATACATACTACATGCTACATACATACTACATATATACTACATGCATGCTACATACATGCTACATACATACTACATGCTACATACATACTACATATATACTACATACATGCTACATACATACTACATGCTACATACATACTACATACATACTACATGCATGCTACATACATACTACATGCTACATACATACCACATATATACTACATGCATGCTACATACATGCTACATACATACTACATACATACTACATACATACTACATGCATGCTACATACATACTACATGCTACATACATACCACATATATACTACATACATACTACATACATACTACATGCATGCTACATACAATACATTCATACAATACATACATAGACATACAGTACATATAACATAGAGTAACATACTTACCAATACTTGTCACATTGTTCCCCGAAGCCATTCATAGAATCATAGAATCATAGAATCGTAGAGTTGGAAGGGACCTCCTGGGCCATCTGGTCCAACCCCCTGCTCAAAGCAGGATTCGCTAAATCATCCCTGTTAGATGTCTGTCCAGCCTCTGTTTGAAGACTTCCATTGAAGGACAACTCACCACTTCTCGTGGCAGCCTGTTCCACTCATTGATCACTCTAACTGTCAAAAAGTTTTTTCTAATATCTAATCTGTGTCTCCTCCCATTCAGCTTCATCCCATTGCTTCTAGTCTTTCCTTGTGCAAATGAGAATAAAGTTGATCCTTCTACAATGTGACAGCCCTTTAGATATTTGTAGACAGCTATTAAGTCTCCTCTCAGTCTTCTCTTTTGCAAACTAAACATTCCCAAATCCTGCAACCTTTCCTCATAAGACAGGGTTTGCAGACCGGTCACCATTCTGGTCGCTCTTTTCTGAACTTGCTCCAGTTTGTTGATGTCTTTTTTAAAATGTGGTGCCCAAAATTGGACACAATATTCCAATTGTCGTCTACGGAATAAATATTAACATAACAAACCACAAAACCTTCCGTCATTGGATTCCTGCAGCCCGTAGAGAGCGGCAGCATCAGCTGATGCTGCAGTTCTCTACCCAAGATCGTCGTGGGACACACTCGTGGACTGCTTCGGATCATGGGTGAGTATTTTTGTGGTTTGTTATGTTAATATTTATTCCGTAGACGACAATGGCTTCGGGGAACAATGTGACAAGTATTGGTAAGTATGTTACTCTATGTTATATGTACTGTATGTCTATGTATGTATTGTATGAATGTATTGTATGTAGCATGCATGTAGTATGTATGTAGCATGTATGTAGTATGTATGTAGTATATATGTGGTATGTATGTAGTATGTATGTATTATGTATGTAGCATGTAGCATGTATGTAACATGCATGTAGAATATATGTGGTATGTATGTAGCATGTAGTATGTATGTAGCATGCATGTAGTATGTATGTAGTATGTATGTAGCATGTAGTATGTATGTAGCATGCATGTAGTATATATGTAGCATGTAGTATGTATGTAGCATGCATGTAGTATGTATGTAGTATATATGTGGTATGTATGTAGCATGTAGTATGTATGTAGCATGCATGTAGTATGTATGTAGTATGTATGTAGCATGTAGTATGTATGTAGCATGCATGTAGTATATATGTAGTATGTATGTAGCATGTAGTATGTATGTAGCATGCATGTAGTATATATGTGGTATGTATGTAGCATGTAGTATGTATGTAGCATGCATGTAGTATGTATGTAGTATATATGTGGTATGTATGTAGCATGTAGTATGTAGCATGCATGTAGTATGTATGTAGTATATATGTGGTATGTATGTAGCATGTAGTATGTATGTAGCATGCATGTAGTATGTATGTAGTATGTATGTAGCATGTAGTATGCATGTAGCATGCATGTAGTATGTATGTAGCATGCATGTAGTATATATGTGGTATGTATGTAGCATGTAGTATGTATGTAGCATGCATGTAGTATGTATGTAGTATGTATGTAGTATTTTTTTTTTTTTAAACATTTAACACATTAGCCGGATGATGGGACTACTACTGTCCCATCATTGGCTAATGTGTCAATCACTGTCATGGTAGCAGGCATCGCCAGATGGGACTTGTAGTCCCATCGGACGATGCTTGCACAGACCCCCGGACATCAGCACAGCCCCCCGGCAGGCCGGTACAGACCCCCACAGGGTGCACAGACCACCGGCAGGCCGGCACAGCCCCCCGGCAGGCCGGTACAGACCCCAGGCAGTCCACACAGCCCCCCGGCAGGCCGGCACAGCCCCCCGGCAGGCCGACAGAGACCCCCGGAAGGCCCGAAATGATGGCGCATCATGATGCGCACACACCGCGCATCATGATGACGTCATTTCGGCTGTCAATCAACTTTGAACTTCCGATTCCGATGCCCGATATTGAAAAAATATCGGATGTCGGTATCGGAATTCCGATACAGCAAGTATCGGCCGATACCCGATACTTGTGGTATCGGAATGCTCAACACTAATCAAGGTGGAAGATGATATTGGTGAGGTAACCATTTGGCCAGGATCACACTACCGTGTGTGATGCGAGAGACTCGCACGAGTCTCTCACATCAACACCCGGCAGCACTCAAGACCGGAGCTGCGGCTGCATAGAAATACATGCAGCCGCAGCTCCAGTCCAGTGCTAGCGGCAGCGCCGGATGTTGATGTGAGAGACTCGTGCGAGTTCCTCGCACCACACACAGTAGCGTGATCCCGGCCTTACCGTGGGAATCTGATATGCAGGAAAGGGCACGGGACCAGCTTGAGGTGGAAAGTGGAGCATCATTTGCTGCTGGAGAAGGGACCACTGAGTAACAGAGTCTGATGGACAGTTCTGGTCAGATGCTCCTCTATCAGCAGTCATTCTGAGAACACAGGAGCTGAGCAGTCTATGAACAGAACTGGACTATCAAGAGCAGACGGAGAGTCTGTAATACTTATATATTAGTAGGTGACACAAAATAACGTCCCCCAAGAAATTTGCTTAAAAGAAATAGAACATGGCCATCGCCCCTAAATATAGAGATGCTCATGAAATGACATAAAATGTATCACTTTGATTTAATACATACTGCGGTCACAATTCAAAAAAGAATCTGTGATACAATAATTGTCAGTATTTCATGAGATTTCACCTTTAAAACTAATAAATCAATTTAATGTAAAGAGAAGGCTGGAGCAAAGCGCCCCCCCCAGGTGTGGGCGGAGGACAAAAAGGAGAGAAAGAAATAGGCCATGAGCAGGGGATCACCCTGAATAGGACATAGCATATATAATACAAATTTTATTAAACACAGCAAACAGCAAAAATTCTTAAAAACATTAAAAATGGTCACAAATGTGACACATGCACAAATAATACAATGCTCATAATAGAGCAACCCACCTGCTACCAACTATCACCCTCACCGAGAATAAGGCCCTATATCCCTAGGTCCATGTAAACAGGATTCTCAACAGGAGAATTAGTAAGCCCACACATAGGTAATATAGAGCATATGAGTCAGAAACACCAATAATATACAAATACAATGAAAAAATGATGCAATTCCAACCCAATAATTACAAAAAATAGTACAAGGGATAATGTAAACCCAAGAAGATGCTGATCACTATGAGGTGTACAAAAAAGATAGAAATGCACACTAAATAGACCTCATATATGCGTAGAGGTACTCCAGCCCAAGATCAGGCATAGGGAACATCAAGGACCAGATCAGCCAGACCATTAGGGGCTAGAGAGGGTCTAAGTGGACAGAGAAAATCTCCATAACCACCCCAAATGATAACTTAACCACACATACAAATCAGCACAATACAAAACCCATGAGAAGTGAAGTGGGGCAGGTAGAGCCAGAGACCCGACGCATGTCGCCACTCTAGGTGGCTTTGTCAGGCGTGGACGGAGGCCAACATGACAATGGGTGTGATGACGGATAGGGATATTCATTAAGGGGAAGGGTTAGGGAGGCAGCTATAAAGCTGGGGATCTGGGTGGGAATTACCATTTCCCACTCTCCTGGTCTGGATCCGGTACCCCCCATCATGTCTGAGGCGGATCGGCTGTTGGAGAGCCTGAGGGCTGCCGCTGCATCGCAACCCCAAGGCTGGCTGGCTCAACAAGTGGCGGGCATCCTCTCTTCGGTGCCGGGAACATCGGGTGAGCCCCCTGCTAGAGAGCGGCTTCCTCGCCGTGCGAGGCCTCCATAGAGGCTATCACCCGACACTGCTCCTCAAACCCGGCGGTGGCGCAGGAGCCCCTCAAGGGACCCTTCAGGCTGGGCACCAACAACTCCTCATGCCAGCGGCCCCCGGTGTGGGAGGAATCCGTGGGCCTCCCCGGGTCAGGCAGAGGCAGGGTTGTCCAGGCCTGTGTCACGTGGCGGTCGGGGGGGCAGAGCCGACACACGCCAGGCATTCTGGGAATCCCGGCATCATTGGAGGGTGCCACAGCGCCGCTCCACACCTGCGGCCTACATCGGTGTCGCACAGCGCTGGATCGGACCGCGGTGAAGGGCCTGCGGCGGGTGGGGCACCCCCTGAAGGGGGTGGTTCCAGCCTATTCACCAGCAGCAGCGGGTGGCGTACTGCACCAGGAGTACCGGGGCCAGTACAGTACGGTGCTCCACATGGTGGTGCGGATGGCAGGTTGTGTGCTGCTGACAGGCAGGCGCAGGCACAGCTGGTTGGTCTCGTTCAGCAGCTTTGGGCATCTGTTTCCCAGCCGGATTCGTCGCAGGGGTCGCCCGGAATCCACAGGGCATCGCCAGCGGGCGTGGGTCATTTGGATGGAGTGAACGGCAGGAGCATCGCAGTGGATGGTCGCCTGGATCCCATGTCTACGACTGGAGGGGTCACAGCCCCCTTGCAGCCTGGTGAGTATAATTCCATGTTTCGTGCGTCTGATCAGTCTCTGGGGTCCTCTAGTTCTGGTGCTAGTCAGGACGTTGGGATATGTGGCGGGGGGTTAGGTATGTCACGTACTGGGGAAAATACATCCGTTGGGGAAATGTTGGCAGGCTTGCGTGATTTGATGTGACGGTTGGAGAGGGGGGTGTCAGCACCGGGGCATTTGGCGGCATGGATGGGGGAGGGGGTTGCCCAAGCAGGCCTTGCGTCAGTTCGGGTAGTGTTTCCGTCCCCATATCTGTTTCAGTGCAGACGGAAAAAGAGAAGGAATGTCGCATTCATTTGGACGATAGGGCTCATGGGGAAGTTTATGTTTGTTTTGAAGGGACGTTGGGTGCTCATTTAAAGAAAGATGTGCAGGAAAAAATTTCGAAGGATGAATACGTGGAGATCTTTTCCTTACTCCCTTTGGAAAAATTCAATTTGAACAAAGGGAAAAAAGGATGAGAGTAAGAAGGAGCAAGAGGAAAAGCGCAGATGGATTTTGATCCTCAAACGTTTGTCAATTGGCTGCAAACTTTTGCCATTTAGGCAAGCGTTATTGGGGAAAAGGCGCCGGAGAATTGTTCCCCCCTTTTTTGCTACATGGATGCTATTGGGGAGGCACATAGGTGTTATGGGGGTCAGGCATGGCTCCGTTACGATGAACAGTTTAGGCAACGGAAGGCAATTAGGCTGGCAATTAGATGGGATCAAAAGGACATAGGCCTGTGGCTGAAGATCATGGCATCTAACAAATCGGGGCAGTGCTTTCAGGGACGGGACGGATATTCCAGCAACGCCAATTCTCAGTCCACTGCCTCAGGGTCCGGGGGTCAGGCCGGTGGACAAAAATTGGGTCTATGCTGGCAGTTCAATGATGGGCAGTGTAAATTTGGAGCCAATTGCAAGTTCAAGCACCTCTGCTCCCATTGTAGCGGTGCCTCAAATGGAGCAGCAAAATGCTTTAAGAAAGGAAAGCCAAAATCAGGGAGTGCTAATTCTCAAGGGGGAGACTCCGGTGAGGGTGGAAAAGATGGTCCCCTATCTAAATAGATACCCGCTGAGAGAAAAAGCAGCACTGTTGCTTTCCAGTTTTTCTGTTGGTTTTACAATCCCCACCCCACCTTTTGTTATACCTCAGGTTCTTAAGAATTTGCGTTCCGCGTTGGAGCATGGGGACGTAGTTTCGGACAAGTTGGGCAAGGAGGTCGTGTTGGACCACATGGCGGGCCCTTTCGGATCCCCACCATTATACGACTTAGGCCTGTTTCACACTTGCTTTTTTTTGCAGCGCGTTTTTCCCGCAAAAAAACGCATTGAAAAACGCATACAAAAGCATACAACTGCTGCGTTTTTTTCAAGCATTTTTATGAGCATGCATGAAAAAAACGCAGCGTTTTTATGCGTTTGTATGCGTTTTTAGTGCGTTTTTACCGCGTTTGCGTTTTTTTCCAACATTAGGTGGCCCCTCACACTAACCCAAACCATGACTTTACTAACCCTAACCCTGACCCTAACCCTAACCCTAACCCTGACCCTAACCCTAACCCTAACCCTAACCCTTAACCAAACCATACTTAACCCTAACCCTGACCCTGACCCTAACCCTAACCCTTAACCAAACCATACTTAACCCTAACCCTGACCCTAACCCTTAACCAAACCATACTTAACCCTAACCCAAACCCTAACTAACCTTAACCCTAACCCTGACCCTAACCCTAACTAAACCATACTTAACCCTAACCCTAACCCTGACCCTAACCCTAACCCTAACCCTGACCCTAACCCTTAACCAAACCATACTTAACCCTAACCCTGACCCTAACCCTAACCCTGACCCTAACCCTAACCCTAACCCTAACCCTAACCCTGACCCTAACCCTAACCCTAACCCTTAACCAAACCATACTTAACCCTAACCCTGACCCTAACCCTTAACCAAACCATACTTAACCCTAACCCAAACCCTAACTAACCTTAACCCTAACCCTAACCCTGACCCTAACCCTAACCCTGACCCTAACCCTAACCCTAACCCTAACCCTGACCCTAACCCTTAACCAAACCATACTTAACCCTAACACTGACCCTAACCCTAACCCTAACCCAAACCCTGACCCTAACCCTGACCCTAACCCTTAACCAAACCATACTTAACCCTAACCCTGACCCTAACCCTGACCCTAACCCTAACCCTAACCCTGACCCTAACCCTTAACCAAACCATACTTAACCCTAACCCTAACCCTGACCCTAACCCTATCCCTAACCCTGACCCTAACCCTTAACCAAACCATACTTAACCCTAACCCTGACCCTAACCCTAACCCTAACCCTAAACCCCCTTAACTAACCCTAACTCTAACCCAAACCCCTAAATTCCATGGTTAACAAAAAAAAAACGCATGTGCAAAAAAACGCATACATAAGCATGCCAATGCGCACATATGCGCACCCATAGACTTATATTGGGTGTCTTGCTGTAAAAAAACGCATTGCGCGCGCATGCGTTGTTTTGAGGCAAATCGGACGCACAAAAAATGCAACAAGTTGCATTTTGTGCGCCCGAGCGCATACCGCAAAAAAACGCATGCGCGGTAAAACGCGTACAAACGCATGTGTATGCGCACATAAGCGCATCCCATGCAAAGTATAGGAAAAAAAACGCATGCGCTATTTAGCGCTAAATTACCGCGAAAAAAAAACGCAAATGTGAAACCAGCCTTAGTGGTTTCACCGTTGGGGGTGGTGCCCAAGAAGGAGTCAAATAAATTTTGGCTCATTCATCATTTATCTTACCCCCGATGCATGTCGGTGAACGATGGTATTGATCCGGAGCTTTGCTAGGTGGTCTACACTTCTTTTGACGAGGCAATACGGTGGGTCAGGAGGTGTGGCAGGGGGGCCCTTATGGCAAAGATGGATATTGAGTCCGCTTTTCAGTTGCTGCTGGTTTACCCAGATAGTTCGAAGTTGTTGGGGTGTTATTGGAATGGGGAGTTTTATGTTGATCGCTGTTTACCCATGGGCTGTTCGTTGTCGTGTGCATATTTCGAGGCTTTTAACTCCTTTTTGGAATGAGTGATACGTGAGGTTTCGGGTTTTGATTCGGTGATCCACTATCTGGATGACTTTTTGTGTGTGGGTCCAGGTGGGTCGTCGAGTTGTCTAAGCATTTTGAGGTCATTGGAGTGGGTCATGGGGCATTTTGGGGTGCCATTGGCCCCGAACAAGACAGAAGGCCCAAGGACTGGTCTGCATTTTTTGGGCATTGTCATTGACACGGTCAACTGGGAATTCCGTTTGCCAGAAGAGAAAGTCATTGCCTTGCGGATGGAAGTGGCTAGGGCTCGCCTTTTGAAGAAATTGTCTTTGAGGGACTTACAGTCGTTGCTCGGCAAATTGAACTTTGCCTGTCGTAACATTCCTATGGGGTGAGTCTTTTCCCGACGGTTGGCCAGTGCTACTGCGGGTGTTCGGGTGCCGCATCACTTCGTTTGGTTCTCTGCGGAACACAGAGCAGACCTGGCGGTGTGGCATACATTTTTGGAACAATACAATGGTCATTCTTTGCTCATGGAGGAAGTGGTTGATAATGATGTTTTGGAGTTGTTTACAGATGCCGCTGGTGGGATTGGTTTCAGTGCATATTTCAAAGGTCAATGGTGTGCAGTGCATTGGCCCGATGTCTGGTTTCTTCCGGTTTAGTTCGGAATGTGGCATTGCTAGAGATTTTTCCAATTTTGGTGGAGCTTAATCTGTGGAAACACGAGTTTCGGAATAGGTGGGTCCGTTTTAATTGCGATAATCAAGGGGTTGTGTGTGCCATTACCAGCATCTCGGTATCTTCAGCTCCAGTGGTTCAAGTGCTTCGCCAATTGGTTCTGACCTGTTTGTCCTTGAATTCTCAGGTGTCGGCAGTTCATGTGCCTGGGGTCAAGAATGAGATTGCTGATTCCCTTTCTCGTTCACAATGGGACCGTTTTCGCGCATTGGCGCCCGAGGCGGAGATCAAGGGACTGGAATGCCCAGAAGCACTCTGGAATGTGGTATCCGTGCTGCCAAATCGCTGATCAGGGCTTCATTAGCCCCTAAGACATGGGCTTTGTACCAGGCGGTATGGGATACTTGGGAGGGTTTGTTGACTGCTGATTTGGGCCCGGTTTCACTAGATCATCAGGTGGGCATTTTGCTTTCATGGTTGGGCCGAGGGGCTGTAGCAGGTTGGTCTTCGGCAAAGGTTTCTCGTATGATGGCCGCTCTCGCCTTTGGTTTCAAGATGCGTGGTCAGTCAGACTTAACAAAAGTTTTTCTTGTCAGGCAGGCAGTTAAGGGTTTCAGGAGAAAAGGGAGTCAGGGGGACAGGAGGTGTCTTGTCTCTTTTGGTCTTTTGGAAAGTCTGGGGGGGGTCTTGATTTCATGTTGCAGATCTTTTTTCGAAATTTGTCTTTTCAAGTTGGTGTTTTCCCTGGCGTTTTTTGGGGTCCTAAGGGTAGGTGAGTTGGTTGCGCCCAGCAAAATCTCTTGTGGTGGTATTCTGGCGAGAGATGTGGTTACTACTGAGCGTGGTGTGAAATTCTGGCTGAGAAGGTCAAAAACAGATCAGGAAGGCAGGGGCACGTTAGTGACTTTGGGTCCGGTTCGTGACTCATTGATGTGCCCAGTGGTTTGTTTATGTAATTTTCGCACTTTGCGACCTAATCACGAGGGGTCTTTATTATGCCACGAGGATGGTTCCTTTTTGTCTAGGTACCAGTTTAATGCAATTTTTAGGGCTGCGCTGCGTGAGTTGGGTTTGGACGAATCTCGTTTCGCAGCGCATTCTTTTCGTATTAGGGCAGCAACAGAAGCGGCGGTAGGCGGGCTTGGGGTGGAAGCGGTGCAGCACATTGGCAGATGGCAGTCAAGGTGTTTTTGCGGTTATGTCAGGCCTGAGGAGGCGGTTTTAAGCCCGTGTCTTTAATATATTTTGTTCATGTTCCTTTCCTTAGGGAGCGTTGCGGGCCAATGTGAGGAAGGAGGGCAGGCAGTTCGGTCTTCCTAGGAGTTCGGCAATCATCTGGTGGCTCAGATTTTGGGGGATGTTTTGGAACAGGATGCTTCGGGAAATCAACAATAGTGCGCATTTAGACAGAGTTCCAGACATCCTGGTTTTACATGTGGGGAGCAACGACTTGGGTGTTAGGCCCTTCAGGGAGCTGGTCAAGGACATTAAACTTGATTTGTTGAGGTTGTGGATGTCTTACTCGGGGATTGCTATAGTGTGGTCGGAATTTGTGCCACGCCGGAATTGGCAGCATGCCAGGTCTGTCGACAAAATTAATAAGGCCAGGATCAAGGTTAACAGGACAGTGTCCACTTTTGTTATTAGAAATGGTGGCCTGGTTGTTGTGAGGAATTTTGAATTGGAAAGAGGGGTTGAAGATTTTTGGTTAGCGGACGGTGTTCATTTGAATGGAGTGGGCAGTGATTTATGGGCTCTTGGTTTGCAAGGAGGTATCAAGAGGGCCATAGCTTTTCGTTGTGGAGGGGTCTTGGGCCTTTGAGGTGTTCCAAGGCCCTCGTTTTGGCAGTTTGGGGGGAGTCCTTGGAGTTGGTTTAAAATGGGTACAGGGATCCATGGGCTTTATGGTTTCCTCTGTGTGGAATTCAATTTAATTGGATCTGGTGAAATGGGGTGGGGAAGTCGGCGGTCGAATTCCCAAGGTTTTTGGAGTGAACATTGGTATATTAGTGGTTATGGTGCTCCCGAGCCAGTGGGGTAACGGCTGGAGGTAAATAATTTGGTGGATGTTCACTTCCTATTTGGTACTCACCAGATTTTCGGAGCTTCAAGGACTCCTCCCAGGGGGTCTAAAAATGTTATTTATTCTGGGAGTTTTTGTTGTTTGTTATTTAAATAAAAGGCTGCTGTGGCCATAATTATTCCAAAGAAGTTTGGTGTCTGTTTTATTTAAAGGAGCTTCGCTCTGTGTAGGGGGTTATCCCGTAGAGAATTCACCAATACCAGTGTCACTGAAACTTGCCCTTATACCGTCTGACCTTTAAATAAACAAATGGAGAATGGTTGATTTTCCGCACATCTTTTGATTCGCACAGTCAGAGATCTGCAGAAGCGTACGAGGGCAGACACACATAGTCTCATAGTTAGAAGACAGAAGCTGGGGGGGGAGGAAGAAATTGCAAATACCTATTATAAACAAATGAGGCAGTGAATCTTTGCATCTCCAAACTGTGTTGTGCTGTCAGGCTTTATACAGAGGAATGGTTGATGTAAAGAATATAGATAACAAGTGTGAGGAAGAAAGGAAGATAAAGATTGAGTGGATGACACATACAGTAAGATACAGAGAGAGAGACTGAGCAAGGAACTTATTCAAATAAATCAACCAAACAACGAGTGTGAGAAAACTACAAGACTGTCAAGAGTTAGATAAAGTACCAAGAGTAAAAAATGAAGAAAGGAGGCGAGTGACAGGAAATTGAGTGAGAAGCATTATATAGGCGAGATATTAGCAAATATTTACAGGCTTTACTGCTTGGATATTCCTCTTGCTACAGAAACAAATACAGCTCACATATACTTGGAACTGTGTGCAGTACGAAACTATATTTGTAATGCTGTTGTTGGGGATGGATTAAAGAAAATCTGTCACCAGTTTTTTGCCTCGTGTAAATTGGGTTCCTTCAACAGCTTTATATCCTTAAAGGTGCCCCTGTCATACTGTATTGTCAGGAGTCCCAGGACAAAGGGTTCTTTCCCTGTCCCTAATGCTAGGGGTACCCTAGCTTGCCATGTTCCCCGGATTACTTCTGATGGTGAAGAGGCCGGGGCCATGTATCTTGCCTTAACTCCTGAATCCGCCTTCAGTCTGTACCCTTCTCCCACCAAGGAAAGAGGGGGGTAGTAGTGTAACGTAATACATCAAACAGACTTACAAGGTAACAGGGATAACGAAAAGTACCAAACATACAAATATATTCATACAGATAACAAAGAAATGCACCAGGGAGTGGAGGATGAGGTTAAACCAAAGTAGCAGAAGAAATGGGAATTATTACACACTTAAAACCAAGCAACAGTCACAGATAAATCCACCAAACATCTTATCCAATAATGACCAAAAACAACCTCCAAGCAATGCAGCAAATGCTGCAGAGGACAATGAGTGCTAGCCAGAACCCAGATTATATAGGAGATGGGAGTGGCTAACAGTGAACAGCTGAGCCTTAATGCAGGAAAGCTTCCAGGAGCTCTCAACTGAGCAGATGAATCACTGCATTACTAAAAGAAATTTAAACCATTTGATATGAAGTAGAAATCAGATACTGCCATCTTCTGGCTCCTTTCTGTCATGGTAAACTCTTGATAATCCCTGTATACCTCCAAAAACTTGCTTTATTACAGTAGGGTCACTCATCATACTGTGTTTGTGGAGGGTACTGTTGAGGAATTCCCTATGGGGGTATCTTACTGTATTTGGTTGGCACTTTTCTTGGAGCCATACTTTATAATCCATATTATTTAAAGTTTTTATTCTTTGTCATTATATATTTCAATTAAGCCATTAGGCCATATGCTTTACTGCTCTTACTTAACATATTATATTATTCTAGTTCCCATTTGTCATTATGTGTTCATTTTATTCTAAGATCAATTAATTGAAATATACTTTGTTTGTGGAAAGCCCCTTTAAGTTTGTTTCCATATGCAAAGCTTCATTATATTTAATGATAAGGAAAAACTTTCTCAATCATAGACATTTTTTTAAAATAAATATTAGGGTTGGCCCATGACTTTCCCCAAGTTTTTAAGTTGGCCTTCTGTGTATTTGAGTTTGACATCCCTGATTTAGACAGCATTAAAATCAACCTGTGCAAATAAACCGGCAATCGCCGAACAAACAAGCAAAATGCTAAGAGATTAGGTAAGATGATTTGTAAGCAAGCTAAAAAAAATCATTGTTCATCTTCCAGTGTAATCGGCATATTTACTGCTGATAGCACAATCTTCTATGTTAAATCACAAAACTCAAGATAAAAAGCGGACGGCACCGCTGTTACCGTGTGACTTCAAATGATGTGCGGCATACAGAAGCCCAGCAGCTGGGAATCTCGGGTGCCAGACCTGGAAACAGTCAATCCTGGGAATCCATGCAAAGAGAAAAGGTCGCACTCATCGAGATGGAAGTTTCATGGATTTATTGACATATCATGAACATGTCAAGTCGGGGGAGTGACATGAGGAGTGCAAGAAAGGCTGACAACGGCCGTTTCGCGCTGCTCGAGCGCTTCAACGGGTCAAGTTGTTGACCCGTTGAAGCACTCGAGCAGCGCGAAACGGCCGTTGTCAGCCTTTCTTGCACTCCTCATGTCACTCCCCCGACTTGACATGTTCATGATATGTCAATAAATCAGTGAAACTTCCATCTCGATGAGTGCGACCTTTTCTCTTTGCATGGATTCCCAGGACAATCTTCTATGTGCACAGAACGATTGTGTTACCGATTGTTCTGTGCGCTTGGATGTGCCGTTAGCTAATCTAAGCAGGCCATTACCTGCCTTCTCTTCAGCTCCAGGTTCCAATGTACTGGGCTCTTGTTCCGTTTCTTTATGGGTTTTGTCTTTTGTCTGTGTTCTAAATTTAGCTAATAATTGAGGAAATGTTCTATCTCACTTCATTTACAATCCGTATTTGCTCTTAATGCTTCATTTGTAATGCATATTTGCTATTAAAATGATGATTTCTTGGGAATGTACCAACAGATAAAGGATATAAAGATGTTAATGGATTAATCTTTCAAAGACCTGCATGTTCATATATGCAGTTTGGGGATGGGAGGGGGTGGATCTAACTGGCAGCTTCTTATATAACCGGAATCTGTCAGTAAAATCAACTTCCTTCAGACTCCATAGTCTGTAAGTCTTTGAATGCTAAATCCTTCAACACCTTTGTTTCTTCTATCTGTTGCTGCATTCCTGAAAAATCAGTTTTTTAATTCATATTCAAATGAAGCATCAAGTGCCTCAGCATGACAGTACTTCTTGGGCCTGTGCTTCACAAGGTTGTTTCAATGTCCAGCACTAGCCTCTTTAGTTTTATTGATCGCTCACTATCTGATTGTCTTGCCTGGTGCCTGACTGCACCCAGACAATGAGCTATTAATCAACCTAATGAAGCTGCTGCTGGGGAAGCAGTGGCTAGGGAAATGCATGCCCATAGTACTTAACACCTCATTTGCATATGAATTAAAATTATCATTTCCTGGGAATGCAGTAACAGATAGAAGATATAAAGATGTGAATGAATTTATCTTTCAAAAGTCTGCATGTTCATACATATGTTTTGGAAGTGTTAATCTTAAAGGGAACTTGCCCCCATAAAAATGAAGTTGTCACGATTGGGCTGGCGAGTAAACTGGGACCAGGGGCACCTTTCCTGGCCCTGACACTAGGGGGCACCCTAACTCGCCCTGTTCCCCAGGATACCTCAGATGGCGAGGATGCCGGGGCCTCCGCCCTTGCCCTGTCTCATAGGTTTAGCCCTGCATCTGCCCCCTTCCCCCACCCGGAGAAGAGAGGCACTACCGTGTACCGAAGTACACCAACCCGACAGACAGGGCAACGAGACAAGGGAAAAAGAAAATTCCACTCACAAATAATACTCTCACAAAAAGAAAAAAACCCAATTGCCGTCCATATTTCATCCTACTCTTGTGTTCGTTTTTTACTGTTCAATGCGGAGCTGGAGAGTGGATTTTTTTTTATTTTTGCAAGAAAACAGGATACTACACTGATGAGAAAAACAGCTACATGGACCAAAAATGTGTGAAAAAAAATCACATTTAGCATATTGAGGAAAAAGAGTCCTTTTCTCTCATACACAAAAAAATAGACTTCTAAACAAAGCTTAACTTGAAGAACCTCAATGTAGAAACTGTAAGATAATAGCTACCACATACCATTCCAAATACCAGGGCATAAATGTGACTGCTTCCTCACTGCCTGGAGGGACTATACACAAAATGTTTATTTCATAGGGGAAAACTTCTCTTCCAGCTTTTTCAATAAGTGAGAAAATAAAAAAATGTAGAAATTAAACATTATAAATTATACATTAGAATCCATTTACTGTATGCCCCTGGTAGAGAACTACTTGTTTAAACAGCTCTATGCAAACCATCTATTCTTTTAGTTACTAAAGGGGGGCAAAATGGAGACACAGTTGTTTCTTCTTAACCAAAATCTACTTTAGCATTCCCCAACAATAGTCCCAGACAGCAACGCTTGATAATCTGTTGTTCCTCTAGCAGAAAAATGTTCACCGGGTGATGAGAATAGAACAGGATGTGCTTCAAATCCCTAACACACAAAACATCCTAATTAGTAGTGTTATTAACTGGAAACCAAGGCCAAGTATTATCCTGTAGAATTAACGGTGATGTTCTGCTCCCTTCCAGCTCACATTTGCAAAGTTTTAGCCCAAATTAATGTGGCAATTAGTGAAAGAATGAAACAATTTGTCATAACACCAATTCAATATAATCTTTTGTCATTCAGTAAAACCCTACCGTATATATTAAATCATTTAATAACGGACAGAAGACATTTGTCTCAACAGTCCAATGCTAAACCTGTATATGTAATGCATACTTTTTTTGGAAAGCCCTTCCTAACATATGATGTACATGTATGCCAATCGTCAGGTGCAAGTTTTACGTCTGGGCCTTCTCTATATACATTGGATGCTTACTCTCAGGGCCGGACTGAGACAAAAAAGCAGCCCTCTCACATAAATCCCACCAGCCCACATACTATAACACATCCCACCCCCGGATCAGTGGATTTTTATTGACTTACTCCATCTGTTTGGTGTTTTTCAGTGCTGGAGTGGAGCTTCAAGTGTAAACCCCCTACTACCCCCTAGTCCTAGTGATATTCTCACCCTCCGGTGTCTTCCTTGCTTTTCAGCACTGCTCCGGTTCGACGGAGCCATTTTGTAAGCGCAGCTTCTGACAGCTGGACGTCGGAAGTTACATCACAAGCTCTCAATACAAAGTTATGAGAGTCAGAACAAGGCCAGGACGAGGCCCTCATCGACTTGTACTGATAAGTGACCTCTGCACCGCTCCATGAAACATTAGAGCTGCGAGCAGATCACTTTTCACAGGAGAGGAACCAGAGCAATCCTGGAGACCAATGAAGGCAGCGGAAAGTGAGTATGAGACAGTGGGTAGCGGACTTACATTTAAAGTACTACTCCAGCCGTACAATAAACAAAAGGCTGGAATGGTGCTTTAAAGGAGTTATTTGAGGAGCCACATGTGAATGGCGCAGCAGTGCGCAAGATCGACCACAGCTCTATTTACATGATGCTCTTCAGAGTTCCGGTTCTTGAGATTTTGGGGGTCCCAGAGATTGGAAAGTTATCCCATATCCCAAGGAGAGCGGATTACTTGGGGTAACCCATTTAAACAGATTTTCCAAGATTTGTTTTTGTTTGGCCATAGGAATATAAAAAATAAACCAATAGTGACAATCCAGAAGTGCATTGCAGTCTCTCCTACAATGTGACAGAGGAAGTGTATATGTACAGAATAAAACAGGGAAAACACGCAACTTAGCTTTGCTCTGCTGCAATTGCTCCAAGCAACAAAGTACAACACCCGGATCCAGCTTCCACCTGAATAGCTGCTAATTCCAAGCTCTGGCTGAGCTGCAAGGAAATCCTCTCAATAGCTCCTTTCTCCACCAAGGGTGGTTGGGAATGAACAATATCACCAACAGTGATTGAAAACACCTGACACTCCTTTATATGTAGGAGCCAGGGTAATCACACCTGCTTGGTAATTTACATGTAATAACCCCAGCGGCCACCGGGGGCAAAGCCAGAACTAAAGCAACTACAGTGTAATAACCCCAGCCGCCACCGGGGGGCAAAACTAACCTTAAGCCAAAGGCTTAAAGGAAAGAAAAAAGGTTAGCTGTGCTAAATCTGTCACAATCCAACATGGATCATGACAATAACCTTTAACAAATTAATTAAATAAAATATATATAATTATATAAAAATTGCAGCATGCTGAGAGTGGCTGTATATCTCTGACAAGACTCGCCAATGCAAGTCAATGAGTTCGAGAAAAGAACCGGATAACATACAGACCATCCTTATGCCATCCAATTTTTATAGAAACATTACAATTCTGTTGCATAGAACACTGTAAATGATTGTAGAATAATAGTTGCAGAGAAAAAACACATTGCATATGGGTCATACATTTTCTTTGTGAGAAAAATCACATTGTACTCGCATGACACTCATCCTACTTATCTGGATCAACATCGTAGCAATATTTTGTATGTAGATGTGAGCGAGACTATACTGCAATACTTCTCAGGTTCGAGTGGAGCTAAAAAGTAAAGATCCTATAACGTGGATAATTTTTGCATGTCTTGTTGAACAGACAGTACCTTTCACAATAGCAAACCCGTTACTGCTCTCTAAAAAAGGATCATTTTTCCATCTCATGATAAAAAGATACTGCTTCTTAATTTTGTAACTAGCAAATCTTCTGCTGACCCCAAAAAATGGATTATTTTTGAACGGTTTATGAAAAAGCTAGAGCTTCTTTATTTAGCAAACAAAGAACATTTGCTACTACTCTAACAGGGATAGTTTGCGCACCCCTCCTTCTAAAAAGCAAGGGTTTCCTCCATTTGCACCACATGTGTATAAACACTCGGAAGAGAGGCACCTGCTTACAAACATTTTTAAAATTTCAAAAGCCTAAAAAGTCTGATATTCCAGTGTTTTGGTAAAGGGGGTATCCAGGACTTAAAAAAGGCATGTAGTTACTAACAGAGGTATCGACCGCTCCTGCCAGAGATTCAGCTGCTCCCTGTCAACAGAGCAACAGTTTCTCTTCCTGTTGACAGGGCGGGACTACTGATGTTATGCTGATTGACAGCAGGCTTCCCCCAGTTAGGCAGCAGAAACCTACTGGTTTCTTTCTGTTTACATATACTTTTAATATTCCTCAGGCTGTGCTTACATTGAAGAGCTATAAAGTGGTTCAATACAGTTGGATGCAGTCTCAGGCTGTTACACATCTTTTCTGGGTAATGAAAGTCTTAGCAGCACTTGCATTTTTTGTAGTAAATGGATTTTTTTCCTGATATGCACTGCTAGGGCTGGACTGGCTTTAGGGCAAATCTGATACCAATCAGAGAATGTTGGGTGGCACGATGATGTCACTGCATCACACTGGCTACATCGACTTGAGATGAGGTAGAAAAGGAGTCGGCGACAGCAGCAGCAGTGGAATAGGTGAGTATAAGGTTTTATTTTTGTTGGGTCTATGTAGGGAGCATTATACAATATGGGTGGTAGTATAGGGAACAGCATCGATTGTGAGGGGTTGCGCGGGGACCATAATACATTATGGGTGGTTATGATGGGTCCATCATACATTGTGGTGACTGTGTGGGGACCACCACACATTATACAGGGCTTTGTGGGGACCATCATACTCTATAGGGGTTGTGTGGGAACCTGCATTCTCGATAGAGGCTGAGTGGGGACCATTAAACATTTTGGGGGCTGTGTGAGGACCATCATACATTATGGGTGCTATATAGTAGCCAACATATCCTTTGGAGGCTGTGTGGGGATCAGCATATTCTATGGGGGCTGTGATACATATCATACTCTATGAGAATCTTTGGTGAATATCATACTGTGTTGGTGTGGAGGGCTGTGGTGAACATCTTACTGTGTGAAGTGCAATGGGGCATTAGGATTTGTGGTACAGTCATAAACTGTAGGAATGTGGGGGCATCTTACTGTGTGGGGGCATTTTGAGGTGACCCATACTCTGAGGGCCACAGAAGGAGGTAAGAACACTAACAGGTTTCAGTAGGGGAAAAATAACTGTGTAACTGCCTCAATATATATCCCACTCTGGGAGGTCATCATTATAGAGGAAGCATAGGAGGCATTATTATTATCATTATTATAATGGGGGGTTGTTATTAGTGATGGGTAGACCCCTGCATGTTCGGGTCCAGCGGGTTTGGCCGAAATCTATTCACTTGAATGAGGGCCCTAATATCTAGTGTTTGCCACGCTGTCATGTACATGACAAGGCAGCAAACACTGAATCTGATCGGTGGTAAAATCATTACTGCTGGTCAGACAGCCGCAGTTACCACGCTGTCAGTTGACAGCCTGCAGCTGTGATCGGAGGTAAAAAGTTCTCCTCCGGTCACTGGCATCGGCTGATGGGACTACTCCCGTCAGCCTATGCCTGCTGTCACTAATAACAGCGAGAACATGCAGTGGCTGATGAGAGTATTCATCAGGTGGCACCTGCACTCTAAGTAAGTAATTAGAAAAAAATGGCGTGGGTTCCCTGTATTTTTGATAACCAGCTAGGCAAAACTGACAGCTGCCAACTGCAATCCTCAGCTGTCAGCCTTAACAAGGTTGGTTATGAAGAATAGAGAGTTCTCAAGAAGACTCATGGCTGTACTAGTTTAAAAGGAAAGGGTTCTTCTACTCAATACTGAGCAAAGGGTCTGAATACTTATGACCATGTGATATTTCAGTTTTTCTTTTTTAATAAATTTACAAAAAAATTCTACATTTCTGTTTTTTTCAGTCAGGATGGGGTGCAGAGTGTACATTAAAGAGAAAAAAATGAACATTTTTGAATTTACCAAATGACTGCAATGAAACAAAGAGTGAAAAATTTAATGAAGTCTAAATAAGGCCATGGCTGTAGACCGTGCCCCCTTTTTCCCCTTTCAATCCAAAACCATACAATTCCACAAGTTTGCAACTCCTACAATGCTTATGACCTTTTTACTCCCCCCACTCTACACTGTCTTGCAGCCACCAGAATTCCCAATGTATATAATGTACAGCATTTTCTTACACCTTTATTTTTCTCTCTCATAGTAAAAGTTGGCCCATGACTTTGTCTAAGTTTTTAATTTTCGATCAGTATGTATTTGAATTTGATAACCCTGACGTAAGGGATGTTATTTTTTTATATCTATATGGAATCGGGGATGTTAAAAAAACTGCTTGCTTCCTTAAAAAATGCAGTCCGCAAGTAAGAGGTTAAATCATTTCTTCATTGGCATGTTTTAGATATCAAGGTCCTTGAGAACAGAAATTCTGACATTTCATTTGCAGACACTCTGCCTTGCACAGATGAGAATCAGGAGAGGCTCAGCTTTTTCCATAAAATTGTCCCTGTTACCGGGTCGGAGTTTTGCTTATGATGACATATCAAGCAGGATCAGTAAAGGATGCCGGTTGCCTAGGCGATTAAGCTTTATATTGTCAGCTTTACAAGACGGCCTTTAGCAAGATGTCCTCAGTAAAGATTAATGGTGCCTGATCATTCACCAAGCTGCATTTTAGCCTTTAAGTGGAATTAATCAATTTTCCAAGCCAAGCTAACAAAATTATTTCACACACGCAGACCCACTTCCTAATTCTTTCCATTAGAGCTAATGTTAATCCAGCTGTGCTTGGTACCTGGCAGTTTAGGAAACAATGTTTAAGACGTAGATCCTATATTGATGTGTCATTGATAAGCAATAGTTTGCCCCTTGCTGTTTGCTTTTACTTCACCAGATCTGCTACTGATCTGTTAAAAAAGCATTTCAAGTCTACGGGAGAATTTTTAGTTAAAGAACAATGCCACCTAAAACAAGAAAATCATCAGTAAATGTAAATTTCTGGATTATCTCCTGTTGAGTTGATACACTGCTCAAATAGAAAAATTAAGGGAACACAAATCATGCATAGAATCTCAATGAACAAAAGATTCGAGTAGAAAACCTTTATTAACATTATGTAATTCATTGAAAAGAAAACAACGCAGCAATGGTAAATGGAAGCTAAGATTATCAATCAATGAAAGTGACCTAGAAAAACTGAAATCACAGGCAAATCCAATTTACATGAAATCAATCACAGAAAATCATAATGTGACTCCATATGATTGGTTCCAAATTAAATTTTTTGTGAAAAAAGTAAAATATTTATTTTTTCCTTCCACATTGCTTTAGTTCTCGTGAAGCACCTGAAGGGTTGATAAACTTCTTGAACGTGGTTTTGCCCACATTGAGGGCTGCAGTTTTTAGAATGGTGTCACTTTTGGGTATTTTCTGTTATATTGACCCCCCAAACTCACTTCAAATGTGAGGTGGTCCCTAAAAAAAATGGTTTTGTAAATTTTGTTGGAAAAATGAGAAATCGCTGGTCAACTTTTAACCCTTATAACGTCCTAAGGAAAAAAAATATGGTTCCAAAATTGTGCTGATATAAAGTAGACATGTGGAAAATGTTATTATTAACTGTTTTGTGTGACACCACTCTCTGATTTAAGGGTACATAAATTAAAAATTAGAAAATTGCAAAATTTTCAAAAATTTTTTGCAAAATTTCTGTTGTTTTCGTAAATAAATGCAAGCTATATCGAATATTTACCATCAACATGAAGTACAATATGTCACGAAAAATATTCTCAGAATCAGTGGGATACATTGAAGCCTTCCAGAGCTATAGCTTCATAAAGTGACAGTTGTCAGAATTGTAAAAATTGGCTTGGTCATTAAGTAGCAAATTGGGTCTGTCACAAAGAGGTTAAATTTCCCATACAATTAAAGAGATATGAATCTTTTAATTTAGTGTTATTTTTTACCTTTACCAAAGGGGCATGACTCAAAAGGTAATAATGCAAAGCAGTCTAAAGACATGCCTCCTGGAAATCTTGTGAAGCACACCCTTTTGGTAATGGCTATAAAAATATACTCTCTGAACCTGCATGGCAGATTAAATAAGAAAAACAAAACTGGAAAACACAGGGGAGCAGCAGGAATAAATCAAGAGCAAAAAGTAGTAATTTTTAAACTTATCCATATGTCCAGATTACCTGGTACTGAATGAACTTGGACATATGGATACTTCTAGGCGATTTTGTGCACACAGAGGATGTGCGCATACGATCACCGCCGGCTGAAAGTTGGACATCACTGATGACAACGATGACACCTGGCTCCTAATGTTGTGATCACAGCACTTAGTGAGCAAACAGAGGGAAGAAAGCCCCTCTGCTCTTGGAATGAAGACCCCGCAATGTCATTGCGGGGTCCCGATCATTGCCATGGTGACCCTATGTCATCATGACAGTGCAAAATTTGGAGCTAAAAAACATTTTTGGGGAAAAATGTATTATTTTTATTTTCACAGCTAAATGTTATAAACTTCTGTGAAACGGCTAGGGGTTCAAGGTGCTCCCCACACATCTGGATAAGTTTCCTTAGGGGTCTAGTTTCCAAAATGATATCACTTTTTGAGGATTTCCACTGTTTAGGCATATCAGGGGCTCTTCATGGTAACATGGAGTCCCAACAATTACTTTAGCAAATTTTGCATTCAAAAAGTCAAAGAGTGCTCCTTTCCTTCCAAGCCCTGCTGTGCGCCCAAACAGCAGCCCCCCCGCTATGGGGTATCGGCGTACTCAGTAGTAGAAATGGGTGAACACATTCAGAAAATGTTCGCCAATCTCCAATTCGACACAAATGTAGCACATTTGGATTCGTGTTTGGTTCCCTGAGCATTTTTCCTCAAATTATGCAAAATTCGGTCACATTTCTGTAAATGATCGCGTTTACGCACAGGCTTTTGTTAGGACTTTGGCTAGGATAGTGGTTTTGTATGATCAGCAGGGGGACGTGTTTTATGAGGGGAGGGGTGTGTATAGGTCAGAGGAGCGGCGGAGTGTAAATTTTTTTGTGTGTACATTCTGGATGCCAATCAGGGCGCAGAAACCATCTACAACATCCAAACACATGGGCTTCCATCATTGGCTCGCGAAGTCGCATCTTTCTCTATATAAAAGCGGACATGTTGCTTTTCTGGAGCCATTTTGTCAGTGTAACAGTGCATAGAGGCTTCTACTGCTGCTGCTGCAAGTTATCAAATAGTTAGGATCCTCTCTTGAGTGAAAATCAACCTTCCAGCATCTAATTAGCTTGTGCTAATAGTGTTGTGCAGGCAGTAGTCCACATTTCGTACTCAAAATCATTTGGGCTAATACTGTATTGCAGTCAGGACTCAGGAGGTCACATATACTAAATAAAATCGTTAGGGCTAATATTGGGGTGCGGCCATGAGGCCCTATTTGCTAATCCAAATCATTATGGATAATATTGGTGTTCAGCCAGGAGGCCCCATTTGCTAATTAAAATAGTTAGGGCTAATATTGTTGTTCATGCATACTATCTCAGAAAATAAATTCTGATTGTACATTTAGTGACAAGTGACTGACAGGTCTGGGCCTGGGGTTATGAAACAGAAGGTTAAAAGAGGAGAAGGGTACATACAACATGAGTGGGAAAATTCAAGGTCCTGGTGGAAGGGGGACTAGGCCTGGTGTTCGACGTGTAAGTGGTTTAGGTAATCATGTTACTGAAATCTGTGCAAAACAAACACCATCTTGTCCTATCCAAAGTCCACTAACAATATCTGTTATTGGATGGGCTACTCGACTCCCTTTCTTTGGCAGCCACACAGTGGTACACCTTGCAGATGAGGGTCAAAAAGAGCATGTACTCCAGTGACTAGCGCTGCATCAAGTTGCCTCTCTTCCTCTTCCTCCAACTTAACATCACACACAATACAATCCTCAGAGTTGGCACCACAATTACCCTTGTTTCCCCCTGCATCAAAACTTTCCGAATGCCCAACTTACTGTGGGGAACCACAGATGGGCCATTCTGCAGAGCTGTTCACACATTCTATTCCATTATTCCATGGGCATCAGAGCTCTACTACAAAGATTCACAGAATCCAGAGGAGGAAAGCATCTGCACCAATGCCCAAAATGTTTTACCATTGAATCCAGGGCCAGATGAAGTAGAATCCAATCAAAATCCACTTCTTCAACACCAGACATTAAGCCCTGGAGGTGGAGGTGATACTGATGAGACTCAGATACCTAAGGTCCACACAGACACTACTGTGCTGTCATGGCAGGAAGATGAGGAGGGTAACTCTCAGGGTGAAGAGTTGGAGAACAGAGAGGATGACGATAAGGTTGTGGATCACACTTGGTGTCAACACAGAGGCATGCAACCAAGTAGTCTATCAGAGGAGGGGGACGAGGAGAAAGATGAGGATTTTATGTTGCGGCTTGCTACACAGACAAGTAGTAATGCAACCATGACAAGCACTTTATCCTCAGTTACAACTGTGGTTGTGGCAAACACCAGTAATGAGTCTGCAGTTCTCATGGGTGGCAAGGGTTGCCAAACCTGGGACTTTTTTGAGACAATAAAGGATGACCCAACTCATATCTGCCAACTTTGCAAATAATGACTCAGTAGAGGCAAAAATTGCAATTATTTGACTACTACATGCATGAACCAGCACATGCATGATCAACATGCCTTAGTTTGGGAATCACACTACTCTAAAATGTGAACTAGTGTGCCTCGCCAACCACCGCCTGTCCCATCAACCGCATCTGTTGCTTCTTTCTCCTCCGTCACTGTGGCAAGTGTTCACACAGGTCTCTATAAGGGCATGTGCACACAATGTCTTTTTCAGGCAGATTCTGTCTGAAAAAGCACTTACAAAAATTCTGAATTGAATTATCATTTGTGCTATAATATCAAAACAACCTGCTGTGCAAATGGTCGGTCTTCATTAACTTCTTTTAAACACCTAAAAGAAATGACCTGACCATTTTTAAGTGGATCAATATTTTGTACTAGATGGTGGCCCGATTCTAACGCATTGGGTATTCTAGAAAATGTATGTAGTTTACTTATGAACATTCCGCGCCAATATCGCTGATTGCGGCAAATCCGTGCGGCAGGAAATGACCCACGGCAACAGTCGGGAGATCAGTGGCTAGCGCCGCAGATCTCCCGACGGTAGCAGTGGCGTGTGTCATTCGAATTCCACACCAATTTGCGGCCGGACTGCGCCAGTCGCTGATTGGTCGCGGCCGGCCAGGCATGACCAATCAGCGACACGGGATTTCCGTTACAAACAGAGAGACAGACAGAATTATATAGTAGATATACAGTGAAAAAAATGTTGATGGTAGCAAAGTCGCAGCAAATATTACCAAAGAAGACATTTCATGAAAAATACAGCAGTCCTTTTCCTCAAGTGCCTACAGCTTTTAAAGCTCAATTGGTTCACCGATGTCTAAAAAGACACAGTGTGCACAAAAAATAAAATGGCATATATAGTTGTGTTATCAATCCACAGGCATTTTCTGTTGCTCCATGTGGTGTACCACTAAGGTCCAGAATTCTTTAGAAGCAGTGTTTTTTTTGGGGACCACTTATGTTACATGGCAATGGATATGCAATATCCATAGTGTCCATATTGTCAAGTTTGTGAGAGGACAGAAAAAGGCACAATATAGAGCCATAAACGAATTATTGAATTAACGCAATAAATGAGTCCCCACATACTGTATTTTTCTATCATACTGTTGTTTATATGATAATGCTTTACAGTATTTTGTACAATATTCACGTCACAGCAAAATTTAGTATTTATTTTATAGCATTTTATTTTTCTTACTATAAATCATGCAGACTGTGATTTCCCAAATCCAAATGTATATTATGTCTAGGTTGTCTAATCAGATGCAGGATAACATATAATTTCAGTTTTCCTGCCGGCATCTAGGGAGGCGCAGGCTCTTTCTCTTCATTAATAAAATTTATATTGAACCAACAATCAAAGAAAATAAAGCAGGTTAGACATAAGAAAAGACAGTGAAAGAGGCAAGGGCTGATGCCATGACTTTCTCTGTGAACCGGCCACGCTTCAGCTAATGGCTATTTTCCTTCATTGATTCCTTGATGAAAATAAAAGGCATGGATTAGTGTTTAAAAATTTTTGAGTATCGACATGCAGCTCAAAATGAATTTTACCGTAGGCAGCAGCTTATTGATATTTTCAAATGTCATTCAAAGTTTCCAAACAAAATAATTGAAACAAGAATATGTCTAGTGTAGAAGTGGTACTTCCCGAGCAATTTCATTATTTAACCCTGGATACTGTTATCACTGGTAACGGAACAGGTGTCATGCTGTAAACATGCTGCTAGCCTTCGGTTTAGTGATCTTGCTAGGTGGGGGCTTGTGAACAGCAACTGAGCGCTAAGAGGATGCCAACATGTTAATTTGTCCTAACTTGATATAGGGCTAGGGCTTTGGTTCTTTGCCCTAGATGAAGAAAAGTTTATGTTGTTGTCTGTGATCATTTTGGGAAGGGACAATAAGGAGGAGGGTCTACTACTTCCTGTTTCCTTATTATAAGTCCTACAAAACTGCTAAAGTGAGCTATGGAAAAGTCCAGTAGTGTGGACCCCTTATTGCACCTGAGAAGAGACGTACATGGACAAGAGAATTTTTGCGTTGCTACAGATATGGTAGACTCCAAGACACATATAAAATAACAATAACTGATGTAGAGAAAGGCAGCTGATACCAATTTTTAGTACCAAAACAAAAGGCAGAGATTGCAGTGCAAAATGCTAGAGTTGAGCGAAACGGGTCGGTCAAATTCGTAAGTCGCCGACTTTCGTTAAAGTCAGATTTCATGAAACGAAAACCGACCATAGTGTGAGGTCGGCCATGAGGTCGGCGACCAGAGTGCCAAAGTCGCTTTTCAAATGATGCTTCCAGCGCCCTTTTTCAGCCAATGATGGAGGACGCACACTGTGGGCAACGCGATGACATGGGCAGCGGTCACCACCATCTTTGAGAAGAGCATGCAAGTGATTGGCTTGCTTTGTGTGGCGTCACAGGGGCTATAAATGGGCATGCACGCCGACCGCCATCTTACTTCTGCCGATCTTAGCATAGGGAGAGGTTGCTGCTGCTGATTCTGAATAAGGGAGAGCGTTAGGCAGGGAAGAAGAAAAAAAAAACTGCTTCTGCTGCTAGCGATTTTCACTGTACAACACAACAGTTTGTGTGCAGTGACAGGGGAGGATATATTTTTGTGCATCAGCTCTGTTGGTTATTAGGCTGCCTTATAAGACTCCCTGATAGCTGCATTGCTGTTTGCACACTGCTGTGCAAACTGCTTTTTTAAAAGCAAAAATACTTTTCTTCCTCTCTTCTGCACAGTTACCAAGCCTTCATTTTTCCACACTTTTGTGTGCAGCAGTCCAGCTTATTAGGCTGCCTGCTGCCATACTTAGACTGAGAGCATATTGTCAGCCTCCTAAAGTCTCTAGGGAGATTCAAATTCTCCCCAACACTATATACACCATGTACCTTGTCATACACCAGACAGTTTCAGCCTGTTATAGTGGGCCTGAGATAATAGTTCAGCCTCCTAAAATCTCTAGGGAGATTAAAATTATCCCCAATACTATATATTCCTTGTACCTTGTCATACACCAGCCTCCTGTTAAATTGAAGTGTAATCTATAGTGGGCCTGAGATAATTGTTCAGCCTCCTAAAATCTCTAGGGAGATTCAAATTCTCCCCAATACTATATACACCTTGTACCTTGTCATACACCAGCCAATTCCAGCCTGTTAATTTGAGGTGTAATCTATAGTGGGCCTGAGATAATAGTTCAGCCTCCTAAAATCTCTAGGGAGATACAAATTCTCCCCAATACTATATACAACTTGTACCTTCTCATACACCAGCCTATTTCATCCTGTTAAATTGAGGTGTAATCCATAGTGGGCCTGAGATAATTGTTCAGCCTCCTAAAATCTCTAGGGAGATTCAAATTATCCCCAATACTATATACACCTTGTAACTTGTTTTACAGTACCATATAGCTGGTGGTATTTTGGGTACATTTTCCCAAAAATGAGGAAGTATGGTGGAAGAGGCCATGGAAGTGGGCGGGGGTTGCCAGCTGGTACTGATGGTGGTGGTGGTGCATCTGCTGGTAGTGTCAAAAGCACAATAGCACCTAAGGCAGGAGGTGTTGAGCCTGCGTCATCGTCTGGCTCCACAAGGCCTTGAAGGCTCCCTTTTCTGGGAGTAGGTAAACCGCTTTTAAAGCCGGAGCTTCAGGAACAAGTTTTGGCTTACATTGCTGACACAGCCTCCAGCTCTATCACCTCCTCTTCTGAAGTTTCAAAAAATAAAAGCACTGAGTCATCAGTGGAGGTTCCTGGTGAGGAACAACACCTTTCCTTGTGTCCTTCACCCCTACCAAAAGTGAAGGATGCGGCAGGCCACACTACAGATTACTCCATGGAGCTCTTTTCACATACAATGCCTAGGTTATCAAATCAAATCGTGAATTCCCCAGTCCAAGATGAATCTGACATGGAGTGCACTGATGCACAGCCACTGCTAGATTTTTCTGCTAGTACATTCACTCAGAGCACTACATTGTCCTGGCAGTGTGCTGAGGCAGAAGCAGGCCCTGATGAAACTCAGGTGCCCCTTCCTGCATACTATACCACCTTACACGGTAACACAAAGGAAGGTGCAAATGAAATTGAAGAGGACGTGATGGATGACCCAGTTGTTGACCCAGATTGGCATCCATTGGGGGAAGAGGGTGCCGCTGCCAATAGCTCAGAAGAGGAGGAGGAGGAGGATCCGCAGCAGGCAACGACATCGCAACAGCTGCTATCTGGCAGGACCGTAGCGGTCCAAAAACGGGTAACAAAAACCAAAATAGTTGCAGAACAGCTTGGCCAGACGGTCAAATTAGCACAGAGTACAAGGCCTCGAAATGTCTTCCATAGTAGGAAGAGTGCAGTGTGGCACTTTTTTTAACAAAATCCTAATGATCAGGCAAAGGTTATCTGTAAAAACACAAAAATTGAGCTTGGTTTGAGTTGGTACACATGCAGCATATAAATGCATGTTCACATGGCCAAAAAGCATACAAAACCTACAAAAGACAAATTGAAAAAAACCCTGCTATAATTAAATAAGTAAAAAGCAAAAGTGCATTTAAATCATACAGAGTTCTTAGTAATACTGTATTTGAGCAAACATAGCATAAAAGCAGTCTCACCATCGACAAGGTGACTCTGTGGTCGGGGCGGTCCTACACTGTCTAGTATTAATAACCTTATCATGTGTCAAAGTTGACGTCTGTGTGAATAAGGGCAGACAAGGACCGGGTCCCAACCACTGGACACCAGTCCGGGGAAGCCTTTAAATACATTTTCCAGCTCAGGAGAGGGATGCCACACCCCAGCTTGCACAAAATGCAAAAACACAAAGAAAAAAAACAAAAATTGAGCTTGGTTTGAGTTGGTACATATGCAGCATATAAATGCGTGTTCACATGGCCAAAAAGCATACAAAACGTACAAAAGACAAAATGACCCTCCTGCTCCTCCAGAAGCGAAAGCTCGTCCACAGAGCGCAGTCGCACGAGCACTCTATCCTCAGCTGCCAGTGTTGCACACGAGGTGTCCCACTATCGAACAGCTAGTGGTAAGCGTCAGCAGGCTGTGTTGAAGATGATGTGTTTGGGCGACAACAGACACACCGAGGATGTACTGGCCGACTACTTGCAGGAACAAACTGAGATATGGCTTGGCAGTCTACATCATGAGGCATGCAAGGTAGTTAGTGATAACGACCGGAATTTTGTGGCAGCCATAGCCCTTTCAAAACTCAGACACATACCTTGCCTGGCTCACACCTTGAACCTGGTGGTGCAGTGCTTCCTCAATAATTATCCGGAGTTAGCAGCCCTGCTCCATAAGGTGCGAAGACTGTGCTTGCACATCCGTCGGTCGCCCGTACACTCCAGTCATATGCAGAAGCTGCAGCGATTGCTCCACCTTCCCAAGCACCGCCTAATTATCGACGTTGCAACAAAGTGGAACTCCACCCTGCACATGGTTGAGAGGCTGTGCAAACAGAGGCAGGCTGTAATGCATTTGTGGGAGGATACACGGGAGGGCAGTTTGAGGGCAGACATGGAGTTGTCGGGTGTGCAGTGGTCGAAGCTGAAAGACCTTTGTAAAGTCCTTCAGTGTTTTGAGGAATGCACACGGCTGGTAAGCGCAAACGACGCCATCATAAGCATGATCATACCACTTATGCGTCTACTCATGCAAATTTTGACGCACATTAAGGAGCAGGCGTCTGCAGCTGAGGAGGAAGAGGCGGAGGGATGCCTTGATAACAGTCAGCCATTGTCTGCTCAGGGAACTCTCCTAGACGATGTGGAGGAAGAAGAGGAGGAGGATGATGGGGATTATTATTTAGGGGAGGAGGATGCTTCTCAGGGGGCAAGACAAAATGTTGGCGTGGCAAGGTCAGGTACAGGGTTTGTGCGTGACTGGAGGGATATGGATTTGCCAGAAAGTGCTCCTCCACCCTGCACTCGCAGTGCATCATTGACACCTGGAACATTGGCCCACATGTCTGATTATGCCTTGTAGATCCTAAAAAGGGACCCCCGCATTGCCAAAATGATGAACGATGACGCCTACTGGTTGGCCAGCATCCTGGATCCACGCTATAACGGCAAATTCCAAAACATCATGCCACAGGAGAACCTAGAGCTTATATTTGCTAACAAACAAGCAACTCTGGTAAACCGTTTGTTTGTTGCCTTCCCAGCACACAGCAGCGGTGATGGTTCTCCCACGAGCCGTAGGGGGCAACATGGAAGAGGTGTTTGTAGTGCACACATCCGAAGTGGCGTTGGAGACAGGGATTTCATGACCATGTTGTGGACTGATTTTTCAAGTACCGCTCACACAACTGGTAATATTGCATCGATTGAAAGTGACAGGAGACAGCAGTTGCCAAATATGGTTACAAACTACTTCTCCTCCCATATCGATGTGCTCCCTCACAGGTCATTCCCCTTTGACTATTGGGCCTGTAAACTGGACATCTGGCCTGAATTGGCACAATATGCCTTACAGGAGCTCGCTTGCCCTTCTGCTAGTGTGTTATCCGAAAGAGTCTTCAGTGCTGCTGGATCAATCCTGACAGAAAAAAGGACTCATCTGTCGACCCAAAATGTTGATGATCTAACCTTCATTAAAATGAACCATGCATGGGTTTCCAAGGATTTTGTCCCACCTTCCCCTGATGACACATAGGTTGCCAGAAAAATGGCTCGCTTTTGTCCTCCTCTTCCTCGGACTTCTCCAATTCCTCCATTTGCAGCTGCTGAATGTCCAACATCAGCATATGCCATTTTTTCAACCTCCTTAACTGGGCTGCCTCCCCCCTCAGGGCCAGGGTCACCACCTGGCGCACGCACCCGTGCGAGTGCCGTTGCCCTGGACAGGTGGTTGGGCCCACTCTTGGGCGACGGCACTGGCACAGGGTCCCTCATAGTGCAATCAAGTGTCTCTGACGGTGTGGGTGCACACCCACCATCAGACACACCGGCGTATTATGAGGGGCCCTGTGCCAGTCCCGCTGCCCATGAGTGAGCCCCCTCTGCTTGCTCAGGATCACAGCACTTGCAAAGTTGAAATACTTACCTCTCCCAGCTCTACCGCTGTGACATCTTCCGCGTTTCCTGACAGTGACATTCTGGTCAGAGAGTGCAATGACATCACATCTGTACGCCCTCTGCCTAAACAGTCCAAGTGCAGAGAGATGGAAGATGGGGATGACAAGGAGTCCAGAGTACAGGGATTCCCTAGCGAGACTTGTTTAATTGTTTTAATGGTTGGGAGCAATTTTTGGGGAGCACTATACTCTGGAGAATGATATATGGGGCCCACCATACACTGGAGCATTCCAAAGGTGGACATCAGACACTGGAGCAGCATTTACAGGGCTCATTATACACTGGAGCATTAGAAATGGGGTCCATTATATATGGAGCATTATTTTGGCCCATAAGACACTGGAGCATCATCCATGGGGCCCATCATATACTGGAGCATTGTAAATGGGACAGAATATATATGGAGTATTTACAGGGCCATTATATACTGGAGCATTAGAAATGGGGCCCATTATATATGGAGCATTATTTGGGCCCATAAGACACTGGAGCATCATCCATGGGGCCCATCATATACTGGAGCATTGTAAATGGGGCAGAATATATATGGAGCATGAATTGTGGCATGTGTTAAAGGAGCCCAGTGACACTCTTTGGCCCTGTGCCCACGAAAATCTGGAGCCAGCACTACCCCCCCCACAACTTTAGCCAAATACCCCCCAGTTTTCAATGCCTAACTATTATTATAAAGTAAATTAAGGTTAACAAGCTTAAGTAATAAGAATTGATGTTTTTGGCATTAAAATGTGCACTGTAGGTGTGTTTCCTGTCCTCCACTCACTGCCGACTTTTCTTCCCCATTGACTTGCATTGGGTTTCGTGTTTCAGTCGGCCTTCGACTTTTCACGATAATCAGCCGATTGCGTTCGACCCAACTTTTGCGAAAGTCAAGTTTCATGAAACCCGACTTGACCTGAAAAAAAGGCAAAGTCGCTCATCTCTACAAAATGCAGTTCAAGGCTGGTGGAGCTCTTGCAAACAATTAACTGAAGATCAGGGCAAATGAAATTTTTACAACCCAATAAACAGGTGGAAAGTAAGGGATGGTGAAATAGGGCAGGCTTCAGACTGGTAACTGGTGTTTTCTTAGGGCTCATGCAGACATTCATGCAAATTTGTCTGAGCATAGACCACTAATGCACAGACTGGCTGATGCTCTTCTGACTCGAGAGTGAAAAACTCTCAATTTGCATGGAAGTCTGCATGAGCCCTTAGTTAGGAAACTATCTGGGCTGAAAATAATAGAAACAAGTCATGAGATGCACCTTTGCACTTAACAGCTGCTCTAGAACCTTATTACTCAAGCAATGAGCATTGGAGAAGGCGTCCATAAATCTAGAGTTGGCAGAACAACTGTTGAGAGTGCTACATCTTTAGGAGCCCAGACGTCAGAGTACACAGTAAGTAAAGGAAATACCAGAGACTGACCAGCAGGAAGACAAAGACAAAGATAGGGAGCCATGCTCGGAGTTTGGAAGAGGATAAGAGCAGAATAGCGATGGATACTACAGGAGGTAACCATGGCACAACCTTCAAGCAATTTTTACAGTCTAGACAAAATTTTCTCTCCATGTTAAAAAGAAACATTTTTCACAACTTTTTCACATTTTATGTAATAGAAATCCATTTTATGGAACACTATCACTTTTTATACAGCAGGTGAAATACGTATTGAACACATAACCAATTTTTTAAGAAAAATGTATTTCTAAAGATGATATTGACAAGAAATTTTCACCAGATGTCAGTAACAACCCATGACATGCACACAGGAAAACAAATCAAACCATAGATGTCCATTAATTATGTGTAATATACTAATATTTAGAAATGACACAGAGGAAAAGTATTGAACATGCTTACTGAAATGTATTTAATGCTTTGTACATAGGCCTTTATTGGTGTTGAGAGCTTCAAGATACTTTGCTATGGAGAAACTAGTGACATGCATTGCTCAGGTGAGATTTTGGCCCACTCTTCCACTCAAACACTATTCAAATCTTGAAGGCTCAGTGTGCTCCTTCTATGAACTCTGAGCTTTAGTTCATTCCTTCCTTCCTAGCCGCTGGACACCCATTTTTAACGTAATAAGCTTCTGCTCATGTAATAATCTCCTGCTCATGCATATATATGTATAATGTTTTATATATATAACAAATTTATATTATATATTATTAATGAGTGACATACATGAGTCCTCCTGCCATGCACATTATTTTATCAAACTATCTCAAGATATCAATATTTATGTGTTTATAAATGTTTGCTTGTATATATATAATGTTATAGAAAGAGTAAAATGATAAGACATCTCCAGTGAGATGACCCCCCCGCCACATTAGACATATGGTGAAGCGGGAGAATTATGTATAGTTGGGAACTAAGCAATACTGATTAAGACCTACGGAGAGCTGACTATTTAAACTCCTTATGGAAGTAGGACTTTACATGGAACATATAGGGATGAGAGTGTTGAGGGAGGATCTGAATTGACCCTTCACGGTTGACTAAGTGATTTCCAAATTAATCCATAAAATGCTAGCAACTGAGAATGACCAGATTGAGATGAGTCTCTGTATGGGAGGATCAAGGCAGATCGCTATCCCCCTTTATTGAGTCACACATTGCATAGTATTCTGCTTAGTTATGCAAAGTATACAGCTACCAATAGCATCATAACACACTTACTTTATAAGCCAATAGTATTGCAAGAAAACCGGAAACTACATTCATGTTCCTAGCTACGTGACGTAGAGAATAGAACAATAGCACATTCATCAGGGTCTCATATCTTATATCTTGTTTGGACTGGAACAGTCTGGTTTTATTACAACTTTACCATAGTTACAGAATTTATCTGGTAAACAAGAAAATGACGTCGCAAGCACAAAAATGGAGTCTTTGAGAACATGATGTCCCGTATATCTGAATACTGTACTTCACAAGAGATGGTAATCAAACAAGGGAACTAGCGAAAGAGTTAACACTATAACCTTTTTGAGGCAGAGTAGAGTATAGGTAGGATTGAGCTATACCTGTCATATTGAATTTCTATGTAACCATAAAATTATGATAAAAAATATGATGGCACTGTCTTATGCCAGAACCTTCAGGGATGAAGATATCTTGTAAGTTGAGGATCTCATAAAGTCCCGAAGCCTATAACACACCCTATAGTTCTCTGAAGTGCAGCCCTCACCAGAGTGGAGATATGCGGGTGTAACTTGTGCAGATGAAACACCAATGCCAATTGTGAACCTTGATGCATTGCTGTTTAGGCTTGGCCCACTTTTCCACCAGTTTTGACCAAGAGTTCTTCACTCCCTAAACCTGACCCATTTCCATGACCTCAGGTTTAGTGACTTTCTTTCATTATTCCTTTTTATTTTATGTAATTGTATATGCTGTATTGTTTTGTCCCCTTTGTAAAATCTTTTGTATAATTTTTTTATAAACATTGCCTTTCTTTCTGGATTAAATATAAACTTTGAAAGCTCTGTTTCTCTTGCTCTGCAAACTGCACCCCTGGAGCCATACGTATACTGTAACGGGTGTCCAATTGGCTAGTATACACAATTGGTGGTGGTAACAAGTAGTTTCTGTGGTTATTGTGGAGTTGGTAGTGACCATACTGGGGTATAAACATATCATAGAATCATAGAATCGTAGAGTTGGAAGGGACCTCCTAGGCCATCTGGTCCAACCCCCTGCTCAAAGCAGGATTCGCTAAATCATCCCAGACAGATGTCTGTCCAGCCTCTGTTTGAAGACTTCCATTGAAGGAGAACTCACCACTTCTCGTGGCAGCCTGTTCCACTCATTGATCACTCTAACTGTCAAAAAGTTTTTTCTAATATCTAATCTGTGTCTCCTCCCATTCAGTTTCATCCCTTTTCTTCTAGTCTTTCCTTGTGCAAATGCAAATGAGAATAAAGATGATCCTTCTACAATGTGACAGCCCTTGAGATATTTGTGGACAGCTATTAAGTCTCCTCTCAGTCTTCTCTTTTGCAAGCTAAACATTCCAAAATCATGCAACCTTTCCTCATAAGACAGGGTTTGCAGACCGGTCACCATTCTGGCCGCTCTTATCTGAACTTGCTCCAGTTTGTTGATGTATTTTTTAAAATGTGACTCCCAAAACTGGACACAGTATTCCAGATGAGGTCTGACCAAAGAGGAGTAGAGGGCAATAATGACTTCATGTGATCTAGACTGTATGCTTCTGTTGATACATCCTAGAATTGCATTTGTCATTTTTGCTGCTGCATCACACTGCTGACTCATATTCAATCTGTGATCTATTAGTATACCAAAGTATTTTTCACATGTGCTGTTGCTTAGCTCTATTCCTCCCATTCTGTATATTCTTTTTTTCATTTTTATTGCCCAGATGTAGTACTTTGCATTTTTCCCTGTTAAAAACCATTCTGTTAGTTGCTGCCCACTGCTCCAGTTTATTTATATCTTTTTGTATCCTCTCTCTCTTCTCTAGTATTAGCTATCCATCCTAGCTTTGTGTCATCAGCAAATTTAATCAGTTTACCCTCAATTCCTTCATCTAAATCATTGATAAAGATGTTGAACAATACAGGGCCCAGGACAGAGCCCTGTGGTACCCCACTTGAGACATTCTTCCAACTGGATGTGCAGCCATTTACGACCACTCTTTGGGTCCGATCACTAAGCCAGTTATGAATCCACCTAACAGTTGCCTTGTCCATTCCATACCTAGTCATTTTTTCAATAAGGATTGTGTGAGATACTTTGTCAAATGCTTTGCTGAAGTCAAGATATAGGGAATCACAGTTATCTCATGTACCTTATCTTAAAAAATGTCAATCTTTATTACAAAAATACAATTTCATAACACTAAAATTAGTCATACATCATACCCAAAAGAATGAACACCATGGGGAGGTGCCTGTCCCTAAAGTGGCCTATGTGTCCCTTCCTGTCAGCGGAGGTTGGAGCCCTAGGACCTGCACAATTGGCCACCCACTCCACGATGGCTCTCCCTGCTACCCCTATAGGGCCCTATAGTGGCAGGGATGTGATAAGGAGTTAAATGGCTAGGTGAGAAAGAGAAGAATTGTCTTGATGAGATCTTCTTGGCTTATCATTAGAGATGTTTATCCACTTATATGTTATCAGGATCAATTTTTCTTAATCCCTATAATAAATAAACCCTCTTCTTATGGATACCTATATTAATGAGGATCATATGTGTCAAAATGTCCTATTACTTGAACCTATAAAATACTCAGAATCGTCTCTTTGGGATCAGTTAAGTATTCGTTCAGTGACGAAGATTTAAGGGCCCGTTACACATAGCGATATCGCTAGCAATATCGCTATAACGTCACTGGTTTTGTGACGCAGCAGCGATATTGTTAGCGATATCGCTGCATGTGATACTTACCTCCGGCTCCCCCGCTGGTTATCGCTGATCGCGCGAGAATGTCCTGGGCCGTTTCTCGTTATCAGCTTCCTGCTGGGCTTCCTGCTGTGGCGACGAGCGACGCGGGTGGGAGGACGTCTTCATCGCCGCGTCTGACAGGTAAGTAGCGACCGCCGACCGCTGCTATGTCGCTGGTGAGATCTGTGTGTGTGGCAGCTCACTAGCGACCACTTAGCGATGCACCAGCGATCCTGACCGGGTCATATCGTCGGGATCGCTGGTGCATCGCTAAGTGTAACTGTACCCTTAGTAAGGACATATAGAGTACCTGTCAAGAGATTATCAAGTGTCAAGTAGCCAATCCATATATCTCCCCAGGTATGAGGCACACAAAACACTGCTTATATAAAAAGCACACACACAAAAAAAAAAACCTTTAAACCTGTGAAAAATTCACCAACCCTGCATTGTGTACATCAATCAAATTAACAGCACATGTCCACAACAAGATATAACATATAAATGTGATAGTATAATTTGCATGTAGTCATGCAATTCATAACAAGAAGAGGCCAAATAGCCCAGTCTAAAATAGACGAAATCGCCCCTGGTTGGTATAGTCTGCATGTGCTTTAACGATTCCTATCACAGACTAGATTCTAGAGCAAATTAACAACCATCATTTTAAAAAATAGACTCTAGCTGTGAAGCCCTGGTTTGCATGCAATCATGCGGTTCACAGTACAAGAGGGTTTAAATAGCTCACCCATGATACCACAAATAGTAAAATCCCCATGTAATCATGGAATTAAACAACTAAACAATGGTTCAAGGGAAAAATGAGCAAACATGACTCCAAAAACTCGACGCGTTTCCCCTCTTCCGAGGTTCATCAGGAGTGAGGTAATAAAAAGGAGTACTTAGCTTTTGTATGCAGTGATGGACGATGCAGTTTGATAGTCTGGGACAGTCCCCTGTAATGGTATGATGCACAGCGTATGTGACCACCGTCTGCCATTTTATAAAGTGCCGAGGATGTGACACAGCTGACGAGACACGCATAACCATCTGATTATCCAGCATGCGTGTCAGCTGGTTGTGTGCTGTATTTTACTTTCGGTTTCAAGAGGTCACGACCGGAAGTATATAGCCCTGCTTATCGCGCATTAATACTGCAGATGGGAGGTGTCCAAATCCTCTCAGAACAACTGCCCATGAATTAAAAAGTGAATCCGGGGGCCATTGCAGTAAGGACAGCAGGCCATCACGGGAGAGATGGGGGAGACAGGGAAAAAAACGGCATGGAAGGGGAGGGGCCAATTTTCACGCATCAGACAATGTACCATCTGGTTCCTCCTCTGAGAGAGCGCATTGGAAATCCCAGATATTGAGGAAACAGACTGATGATAACAGAATTATTAATTTGACCTCCCACACTCTTACTGATTGGGAGAAGCAGGTCTCAATAAAGGGTTTTTCCATTTGTCCCTACTAATAATTATGAGGATTTTACATGGATCACGGATATCAATCTGTTTTGTAGAAATTTGAAATGGAAGAGATTTTTTAGGATACATGATCGAGCCCAATGTTTGGCTCTCGGAATTGACACTGACGAGTTATCGGATGTGAGAATACTGGCTGATGTATTTGAGGAGGGACAGAGGCCGGAAGCACTAGGACCCTTCACAGAACTCAATCCCAGAAGTACCAAAATGACCCCATTGTCGGATAATAACAGTATTGACATCTTTACTAAATTGGTGACAACTGATTAAAAGGCTCTTAACAATGGTGAACAGAATAAATATAGTAATCTGTCAAAACAAGAGAGACAGGCCTTGGATAACTTGTCATTGAATAAAGAATTAATCTTTAAGGCATCCGACAAGAGGGGCAATATAGTCATTCTCAATCATGACAACTACAAGGGCATGTGCAATAAGATATTACATGATAAAACCACGTATGGCAAATTACGAAGGGATCCCACCGATGAATTTAATGGTAAACTTGAATGTATACTTAATGGAGCATTGGAATCTGGCATCATTTCGAAAAATGAAAAGAAATTCATGCTTCAGAAGACACCTACTATTCCCATTTTCTTTGCCTTACCGAAAGTGCACAAGGGGTTATCCCCTCTCAAGGGACGCCCCATTGTTTTGGGCAATGATTCTATTTCTCAAAACTGGGCATTTATATAGACAAGGTATTACGCAAATTTGTTACAGCTCTACCGTCGTACATTAGGGACACTTCGGATCTGTTACTTAAGATCGAAGATATGTCCCTTGATGACAATGTACTCCTAGCCTCTATTGATGTTGAGGCATTGTAAAGTAGCATTCCCCATAACATGGGATAGAAAGCAGTGGAATATTTTTTGAAGTCTAGGGGAGTACACTGCAATGCACATAGTAACTTTATCTGTACCTTGCTTGAATTTGTGTTGACACACAACTATTTTCTATTTGACGGCGTGTATTACCTCCAGCTCAGGGGCACCGCGATGGGCAGCCCTTGTGTGCCCACGTATGTCAATCTGCTCCTGGGCTGGTGGGAAGACACTGTCTTCTCTGGAGAGGACCAGGCAGCCTGGTGGTGCCCCCAGATACAATTCTGGGGGCGCTGCATAGACGATATTCTGATTTTCTGGATGGGGGACATGTCCTCCTTTAACAATTTTGTGCAAGAACTGAACCAGAATGATCTGGGTCTCAGGTTCACCTCAGAGGCTGACTCCAAATCCATCAATTTCCTGGACATTAACATTCAGAAAGTAGTTGACGGCACTTTGGAGACCCAAATATACAGGAAACCATCCGCGACTAATAATTTGTTGAATTGGGAGAGTAATCACCCATTGAGCTTATGCAAGGGTATTCCCAAGGGACAATATCTAAGGGTTAAAAGGAACTGTTCTAAACCATCGGGCTTCTATAGACAAGCTAAGGAGCTCAAGAACAGGTTCCTTGATAGAGGATACCCAGAGAAGGTCCTCCAAGATGCCTTCAAAGAGGTAGAATCATGTACAAGGATCAACCTCTTACATTCAAAGGAAAAAGCGAATGAAAAGTATGTACGTATTATTGGCAATTATGATAGGTGTTCCTGGGAGGTACGCAGAATAATCAGCAAACATTGGGGAATTCTAAAAGCCGATAGTGAAATCTGCGACCTCTTACCGGACCAACCTGCCATTACCTACAGGAGAGGTAGATCCACTGGCGATCAATTAGTGCATAGCCTTTATACCCCATTACCTAAAAAGAATACTTGGCTAGACAGAAGGTCTGTGGGAACCTTTAGGCATGGAGGTTGTTCCTTTTGCAAGTTCATTGAGGTTGGAAAGACTTTTATAGCGTGTCCACGGGCAGAGTCTATCAGAATAGACACGTCACCAATTGTAAGACAAGTGGGGTTATTTACCTACTTAAATGTTCTTGCCCACTAAAATATGTGGGCAAAACCAAGAGAGAACTAAGGAGACGGATTGGTGACTATTTGGGTGACATACGTCATGCCAGGGATACCCCAATTTCCAGACATATTAGAGAGATACATCAGGGTGATCTGGACTCATTCTCATTTTGTGTCATTGAAGTTATTTCACCATCAATACATCGTGGTGATTGGAATAAAAAATCTTGCAAAAAGAATTAAGGTGGATTCATAGACTGGAGACAGTCTCTCCTAAGGGTTTGAATGAACAAATACAATTCAGTTGCTTTCTTTAAATACACTGTCTGTGATATGTCGTCTGTTTCCATTGTCATTTTTACCGTACGGGACTATAGAAGATTATTTTCCCGCCTCATGTTTATCGGCCTGAAGTGGCCATCATGGTAACATTTGCTCCTAATGCAGGAATATTGAATCTTTGTTTCCACAATAACCATGGAGGAAATATTTTGTCACTATAGAGTATGATAAGTGATCTGGTCTGCCTTGAGATCTCCAAATGTAACATGAATGGGTACATCTTATAAGCAAGGGACAAGTATTTTAATAAATTATCATCACTTCATAAGGGATCTCTATTATATTATCAAATTAATTAGGGCCTTATTTATGTTAAAGATATCATATATATCATACATCTTAATCTAGTATATCTTCACAGAATACACGCCGAGAAGAGAAATATTGATGATCTCTGTGTACTAATATAATTATTATGTAGATCCTTGCTGTGCTAATGGGTTTATGGATCAGGGGTGACGCATGAGTGACAGACATGCGCGATCCACCGTCCTGGTCCTGTTTTGACTAGGGTCAAGGATGGGTATATGGCCAGACACGCGCAGTTCTGTGGTGTTTGTCATTGGCATGCACGGCGCTAATGGACATGCGCAGATCACGGTTTGAGTCCTCATATGAGACGGGGATTAGCCTGGTGGGGATTCATTTCCGGTCCTGTACACATCAAGCAGGCATAACGCTGAGACCACAGTACATGCGCAGTCTGTGTCTTGAGTCCTCACATGAGGCAGGTATGAGCATAGTGAGGATGCTTTTCCAGGTCCTGCGTATATCAAAGGGGCATGACGGGGATGTCTTAATTCATGCGCAGTTGTCCTGAGAGGATTTGGACACCTCCCATCTGCAGTATTAATGCGCGATAAGCAGGGCTATATACTTCCGGTCGTGACCTCTTGAAACCGAAAATAAAATGCAGCATACAACCAGCTGACGCGCATGCTGGATAATCAGCTGGCTATGAGTGTCTCGTCAGCTTTGTCACATTTGACATTTTTTAAGATAAGGTACATGAGATAACTGTGATTCCTTGGATTTTGATCTCGTACCAAACCTATTTTTTGATACTGTGAGTCAATTGAAGTCAAGATATACTATATCTACAGCATTTCCCTGATCCACCCAATCAGTAATTCCGTTATAGAAGGAAATTAAGTTAGTTTGACATGACTTATTAGTTACAAACCCATGCTGACTCTGTTTAATCACTTCATTCTTATCCAGGTACTGACATACATGTTGTTTAATAATTTGTTCAAAGATCTTTCCTGGTATAGAAGCCAGACTCACCGGCCTATAGTTGCCTGGGTCCAACTTATTCCATGAGTTAGAATCGGTGGTGTATATACCATGGGCTCACTGTGATTTTCCTAATAACCGATCTAATAGTGGAAGCAGCTGCGGTCTCATGTATCACTCATCAGACAAATTGCATAATTACTCTAGCAATTGGAGGCAGCCTAGTTACATTTCCCTGAATAAAAGGTAACAGTGAGTGGCTCTGCATAACCTTCTGGACTGTTTATCCTTGAGATATATATACTGTATATATATATATATATATATATATATATATATATACTAGCTGAAGAGCCCGGCGCTGCCCGGGCATAGTAACTAACTGTGGTTAGTTATAGCAAATTATAATTATCCTTCATCCCATAGTCCCGTGCCCATATACCCATCATACATATCCACCATCCCATAGGCCCGTGCCCATATACCCATCATACATATCCTTCATCCCATAGTCGAGCGCCCAAATACCCATCACTCATCCTCCATCCCATAGTCCCATGCCCATATACCCATCACACGACCTCCATCCCATAGTCCCGTGCCCATATACCCATCATACATATTTGCCATCCCATAGTCCCGTGCCCATATACCCGTCATACATATCCTTCATCCCATAGTCCAGTGCCCATATACCCATCATACATATCCTCCATCCCATAGTCCAGTGCCCATATACCCATCACACATCCTCCATCCCATAGTTCCGTGCCCATATGCCCATCATACATATCCGCCATCCCATAGTCCCGTGCCCATATACCCATCATACATATCCTCCATCCCATAGTCCCATGCCCATCATACATATCCGCCATCCCATAGTCCCGTGCCCATATACCCATCATACATATCCTCCATCCCATAGTCCAGTGCCCATATACCCATCACACATCCTTCATCTCATAGTCCCATGCCCATATACCCATCATACACATCCTCCATCTCATAGTCCTGTGCCCATATAACCATCATACATATCTGCCATCCCATAGTCCCGTGCCCATATACCCATCATACATATCCTCCATCCCATAGTCCAGTGCCCATATACCCATCACACATCCTCCATCCCATAGTCCCGTGCCCATATACCCTTCATACATATCCCCCATCCCATAGTCCAGTGCCCATATACCCATCACACATCCTCCATCCCATAGTCAATCATTATGACATCATAATGAGCGGCGGGGCTTGCAACCTATGATGACATCAGCGTCGCCATGGCAACCATTATGACATCATAACGAGGGGCGGGGCTTGATACACACACACTTTTTCCCCATTATGTAGATAGGGGCAAAATTGTTTGGTGAATTGGAACGCCCTGGGTTAAAATTTCGCCTCACAACATAGCCTAGGATGTTCTCAGGGTCCAGATGTGTGACTGTGCCAAATTTTGTGGCTGTAGCTGCGACGGTGCAGATGCCAATCCCGGACATACACACATACATACATACTGTACATACATACACACACTTGAGCTTTATATATTAGATATAAATACTAGCTGAAGAGCCCGGCACTGCCCAGGCATAGTAACTAACTGTGGTTAGTTATAGCAAATTATAATTATCCTCCATCCCATAGTCCCGTGCCCATATACCCATCATACATATCCATGATCCCATAGGCCCATGCCCATATACCATTCATACATATTCTCCATCCCATAGTCGAGTGCCCATATACCCATCACACATCCTCCATCCCATAGTCCCATGCCCATATACCCATCATACATATTCGCCATCCCATAGTCGAGTGCCCATATACCCATCACACATCGTTCGTCTTATAGTCCCGTGCCCATATACCCATCATACATGTCCTCCATCCCATAGTCCCGTGCCCATATACCCATCATACATATCCGCCATCCCATAGTCCCGTGCCCATATACCCATCATACATATCCTCCATTCCATAGTCCAGTGCCCATATACCCATCACACATCCTCCATCCCATAGTCCCGTGCCCATATACCCATCATACATATCCTCCATCCCAAAGTCCAGTGCCCATATACCCATCACACATCCTCCATCCCATAGTCAACCATTATGACATCATAATGAGCGGCGGGGCTTGCAACCTATGATGACATCAGCGTCGCCAAGGCAACCATTATGACATCATAATGAGGGGCGGGGCTTGATACACACACTTTTTCCCCATTAGTTAGATAGGGGCAAAATTGTTTGGTGAATTGGAATGCGCGGGGTTAAAATTTCGCCTCACAGCATAGCCTAGGACGCTCTCGGGGTCCAGATGTGTGACTGTGCCAAATTTTGTGGCTGTAGCTGTGACGGTGCGGATGCCAATCCCGGACATACACACATGCACACACTTGAGCTTTATATATTATGTATATATATATATATATTTATATATATACAGTCATATGTAAAAGTTTGGGCACCCCTATTAATGTTAACCTTTTTTCTTTATAACAATTTTGGTTTTTGCAACAGGTATTTCAGTTTCATATATCTAATAACTGATGGACTCAGCTATATTTCTGGATTCAAATGAGGTTTATTGTACTAACAGAAAATGTGCAATCTGCATTTAAACAAAATTTGACCGGTGCAAAAATATGGGCACCCTTATCATTTTCTTGATTTGAACACTCCTAACTACTTTTTACTGACTTCCTGAAGCACTAAATTGGTTTTGTAACCTCATTAGGCTTGGAACTTCATAGCCAGGTGTATCAAATCATGAGAAAAGGTATTTAAAGTGGCCACTTGCAAGTAGTTCTCCTATTTGATTCTCCTATGAAGAGTGGCATCATGGGCTCCTCAAAACAACTCTCAAATGATCTGAAAACAAAGATTATTCAACATAGCTTTTCAGGGGAAGGATACAAAAAGTTGTGAGTACTGAAGTATTCGGACTCACTATACTCGTACCGAGTATACCCTAATACTCGGGTATCCGGTACGAATAGCGAGTCAAATGATAGTCAATGGAAAATGCGAGTAATTGTCTGCTGGACCCTGCAAAGCGGTCTGGGGGCAGAGGAAAAGGCTAAAAAATGTGTAAATGTTAAAAAAATGTACCATATATACTCGCGTATAAGCCGAGATATTCAGCCCATTTTTTGGGGCTGAAAGTCCCCCTCTCGGCTTATACGCGAGTCATATACCGGGGGTCGGTCGGGCGGGGGTGTAGGAGATCATACTCACCTCTCCTAGCATGTCTCTTGCAGCCCCCCATGCTTATTCCATCTTCTCCGCGCTGTTTTTCCTGCTTTCAGCGGTCACGTGGTGTCACTCATTACATATGCGCATATGTACTGAGCGGCACCACGTAACCGCTGAAAGCAGGAAGAACAGCCCTGAGAAGATGGAATAAGCACAGGGGCTGCAAGAGACATGCTAGGAGAGGTGAGTATAGCGGAGGGAGCCATATTCACCTGTCCCCTGTTCCACTGCTGTGCGTCGCTCTGCTGTCTTGCTTCCTCTGGCAGTGACGTTCAGGTCAGAGGGCGCCATAACGTAGTTAGCAGGTGCCCTCTGCCTGAAGAATTGCTGTGCAGAGCCGGCAACGCAGCTGCAGCAGCAGTGACGAGGTGAGTATATAGGTTTTTTTTTTAATTGAGGCAGCAGCAGCGTTATAAGGGGCCACTAATAACTGTGCATCATTGTAAGGGGCCGCTCACTGTGCAGCATTATAAGGGGCCACTGATAACTGTGCATCATTGTAAGGGGCCACTCACTGTGCAGCATTATAAGGGGCCACTAATCGCTGTGCATCATTGTAAGGGGCCGCTCACTGTGCAGCATTATAAGGGGCCACTAATCACTGTGCATCATTGTAAGGGGCGGCTCACTGTGCAGCATTATAAGGGGCCACTAATAACTGTGCATCATTGTAAGGGGCCGCTCACTGTGCAGCATTATAAAGGCAGTAGCTTCGGCATTTTCCACCCTAGGCTTATACGCGTGTCAATAAGTTTTCCCAGTTTTTTGTGACAAAATTAGGGGTATCGGCTTATACACGGGTCTGCTTATACACTAGTATATGCAGTATGCTATAAACAAATGTATATAACATGGGGGCACCTGGTCAGGGGCTGCACGAGTGGTTTTACACCACTGCAGTGGCCAGTGTCCAGGCATAGCCATAGTGTCTCCAAAAATTAGCCCAAGGGGCTGTATCATAGTTGATGAAGGAAGCAAGACAGGTCTGAAGGGCCAAACAATTATGATGAAGGTAGGACTACTAGCATTGAGTGGCAGTGCCCAGTGTCCAGGCATAGCCATAGTGTCTCCAAAAATTAGCCCAAGGGGCATGATCCAATGGTTGATGAAGGAAGAAGGGTCTCACTCTCATCACAAGTGCCTCCGATGGGAAATATTAATTAATGTTACATGTGTCAGAAGCAGGTTTTGAAAACATGTGTAAGAAGAAGAAAAGGGGCTTGTATGGGAAGGGATGGATGTGATCACCGATTTAAAAAAAAAAAAAACGTGTTGGGTGACTTTAGGTTTGGGATACTGTCATCTGGAGGGCTTAAATACTGTTGCGAAATCCAGTCTTTGTTAAATTTTATCAGAGTCAGCCTGTCTGCATTCACTGTAGTCAACCGTGTGCGTGTATCTGTGATGATTGCCCCAGCGGCATTGAAAACACGCTCTGACAACACACTAGCAGCAGGGCAGGCCAGCACCTCCAAGGCATAGAAGGAGAGGTCGGGCCAACTATGCAGCTTGGATACCCAGTAATTAAATGGTACAGAAGCGTCAAGAAGGATGAAGGTATGGTCACTTAGTTAGTCGTTGGCCATATTGTTCAAATTCTCCCTCCTTGACATTGCTGCTGTTCCTGCTAGTCCTTGGTGATGAGCCGGTTTATTTAAGATGGCCCAGTTTGCGGACATTTTACCATCACCTGCTTGGTGTGTCTCTCCCCATTAATGCATGCTGTTGCACAGAGCTGGTATCTCTGCTAGCAGTGGTGTCTGAGGGTGCTGTTGCTATCAAATGATGGACCCCGGCCTTTTTGAAGGATTCCATTATGAAACTCCTTGGTGACTGCAACAGTATCGAAGGATATTTGTCCTTGTACCGTGGGTCTAGAAAGGTGGCCAACCAGTATAGGCTTGCTATTGAAAATGTGGATTACGTGAGGGTCTTGGCATAGACAGTCAGATATAAAGTGTGCCATGTGTGCCAAGCTGCAAAGAGGCAAATGTTCTGTGACCCCTGAAGGAGGAACAATACCCATCCTATTCTCACACTGACTCTCCTCCTCCACCTCCGCTTCAGCCCACCCATGCTGGACAGACATGAAGCTGGGGTTGGGATTCCCCTCTGTAGCATGAGATGTCCCCTCGGTACCACTGAAAAAGAAGTCCTCTCCCTCCTCATTTTCATCATCATCCCCCAATGTTACCTGATGTTATTGGCTGGGCTGGGTAGGATCACGCATTGTGAAATATTGCTCCAAACCCAGCTGCTGGGCACCCAAAGATTCCATTTTTTGATTCTGCAGCTATTTTTTCAGCAGACATAGCATAGGGATGGTTATGCTGATAATAGCCTGATCACCGCTCACAAGCTTGGTGCAGTACTCAAAGTTATCAAGCACCTCACAAATATCAGCGACCCACTCAACAATTGTTATGTGTCTTGGCTGAGTCTCAGTGTGACAGGCAAGTTTAAACTGGTATTAAGAAAGTGCCCTCTGCTGCTCACTTACCCTTGCCAACATATGATATGTTGAGTTCCACCGTGTTGGCAGGTCGCAAATGAGTCTGTGGTTTGGCAAATTAAATAGCTTTTTAAGTGCTGCAAGACCAGCAACAGCGGTTGAGGAGTGGCGGAAAAGGGAGCAAATACGGCGCACCTTCTCAAGTAGGTACGGCAAGTCAGGGTATGTTTTTATAAATTTATGCACCACTAGGTTCAGCACGTGAGCCATGCATGGCACGTGTACCAGCTTCCCGAGCTTTAAAGCCGCCACCAGGTTATGCCCATTGTTGCAGACAACCAGACTAGGATGGAGTTGCAGTGGGGACAGCCACTGATTGGTCTGTTGTTTTATTCTTTGCCACAGCTCTGCTGCAGTGTGTGGTGTTTCACCTAAGCAGATCAGCTTCAGCAGAGCAGTTTGCCGCTTTGCCGATACGCTGCTGCACAGCTCCCAATTTGGGAGTGATGTGGAGGGTAATTCAGCATAGGATGACAAGGCAGAGGAGGAAGAGGGGAGACTGGACGTATATTATGAGGCGGAAACCCTGATTGAGGTTGGGCCCTCTATTCGTGGCGTGGGTAGGATATGTGTTGATGGTCCAGTTTGAGACTTTGTCCTACCCTCCACCAGGTTGAGCCAGTGTGCCGTGACAGAGATGTATCGTCCCTGGTCACAAGTACTTGTCCACGTGTCTGTTGTAAGATGGACCTTCCCTGTAACAGCGTTGGTGAGAGCATGCTTTAGATTGTTTAAGACGTGCTGGTGTAACGCGGGGACGGCACACCGGGAAAAATAGTGCTGGATGGGAACCGAGTATCGTGGGGTAGCCACAGCCAAAAGATCACGAAAAGACTGTGTCCCCACAAGCCTAAACAGCAACATCTCCACGGCTAGCAACTTATTCAGTATTTGTGCTTGAGGATGCGTGGCTTGGTATTTACACGTCCTTTCTTACATCTGGGGCACGGACAATTGGACACTTTCCTTTGACAAACAAGTGGATGAGCTTGTTGTGGCCTGTGTCTGTGCAACCGCTGCTTGTGAGCAATAGGTATGATGATCACCTGCTTCCTGCAGTGTGATGCTGTAAATCATAGAAATACACTGGAGATTCTGTACATAGCATTCACGTTGGTGCATAAAGGCAGTCTGAGTCAGAAGGAGTTATAAGTGTACAGCTAATCATTTTATAGAATCACCTACTAAATCACTATTCTCGTACAGATGGCAGAAATTATATTTTTGGGTTCATGCTAATCAATACCAAGGAACAAGGAGGAGATATTGATTTGGGTGTGTGAGAACTGCCAGGAGAATTCTGCTAAGTGGCTATGTCATCTTGAAGTTTCCTGGAAGTCTTCTTCACACAGGAGAACATGCACTCGACTGGTGGCAAGAATTGAATCATATAGGAGAGGTGGCATGTATAGTTTGATGTACTATGGTAATTTGCTTAAGGAGAACCTGTCAGCACAGTTTTGAACTGTAAAGACTTGGTTGTAATGATGCTGTAATACAGATTACATTGATCCCTTTGGTGAAGAAATCCGCTTTGTTGTTCTTTAATTATCATTTGAAAATTCCTGCTAATTAAATTTTGGTAAACATGAGCCTGACTGTACACTGGATCTTCTACTCCCTGTCTGTGATTCCCCAGCACCTCTCCTTGCCACCAGTCTGTGAATGACAGGTCACTGCTTATTAAGTGGCTTATTTCCTCTGTTTGAAATCTCTTCAAAGGAAGTAGGCTCAGGGAACGAGGAATGACAACACAAGGAGAAGACCCAGTGCACACTCCAACTCATGTGCACCTGTGACATTCAGTAACTTCTCATGGCAAGGCCATGGATATTGGCCCTCCCCAGCCTAAAAATAGCAGCCCACAACTACCTCAGAAAAGGTGCATCTATTAGATGTGCCAATTTTGACTCCTTGACCAGCTCATATCACTTGCCATGGTGCATTGGCAAGTGGGGTAATAGTTGTCAGTAGTGATGAGCGAGTAGCATTGTTGCTCAGATGTCCCCAAGCATGCTCGGGTGTCGTCCAAGTAGTTTGGCGTGCTCGGAGATTTAGATTTCGTCGTCTCAACTGCATGATTTGTGACTTGTAGAAAGGCTAAATACATGTGGGAATTCCCTAACAAACAGGCATTCCACACATGTATTCAAGCTGTCTAGCACTCGCAAATCATGTAGCTGAGGAAACTAAAACAAAATCTCCAAGCACGCCAAAACACTCAGAGAGCACCCGAGCTTGTTCGGGGAGACCCAAGCAATGAGTATACTCGCTCATCACAGCACGGCGGCTCAGTGATTAGCACTGCAGCCTTGCAGCGCTGGAGTCCTGGGTTCGAATCACATCAAGGACAACATCTGCAAGGAGTTTGTATGTTCTCCCCGTGTTTGCGTGGGTTTCCTCCGGGTACTCCGGTTTCCTCCCACACTCCAAAGACATACTGATAGGGAATTTAGATTGTGAGCCCATCGGGGACAGTGATGAAAATGTGTGCAAACTGTAAAGCGCTGCGGAATACGTTAGCGCTATACAAAAATAAAGAATTTTATCACTAGTTCTCAGCCGTTTTATGGCCACTGGCATCAAGCCCACAGGTTAGTAATAGAGAGGCATCTATAATTCACCCCTTTTACTAACCCCGTAGTCAAATGTAATAAAAACACAGAGTAAAGCCTTTTAATTGAAATAAACACACCGACTCCTTTATTTGAAATAAAAACACCCTGAGCTTCTATTACCCACTTATTCACCAAATGTTAAAATAAAGAAGCAAAGTTATGCTCTTCTTTCCTCCGATAGTTCAGTAATGGCCATGTCCCACGATGATTCGGATGGCTTGTAGAGAGGTGACCGCTCTTCTTGCCAGCTGGCTCACACTGAGCAGACCGTGAGAAGCTCTGCCTGTGACCACAGGTGACGTAATTAAGGTTACCGCCACTCACACAGGCAGAGCTTCTCATGCTCTGCTCAGTGTGTTCTGGCTAGTGTGGAGAGCAGTCTCATCACTGATGTGACTGCTTTCAAAACCATCCAGATGGTCATAGGACATGGCCATTAATGGATTACCAGTGGAAAGGTGAGTATAGCTTAACATTTTTATTTAATTTTTTGGTTGATTTTGGTTGATGAATAAGCACTTTTTTATTTGTGTCTATTAAATTTGACTATAGGGTTAGTAATTGGGGTGTCTCGCCATTACTATCCCGTGGGCTTGATGTCTATGACCATAAAACATCTGACATCAGCCCCACAACTATTACCCCACTTGCCACCACACCAGGGCAAATGGGAAAAGCACCAGAATGGATACATCTAATAGATGTGCCTTTTTTGGGCCAGCTGTTTGCTGCTATTTTTAGGCTTAGTAGGACCAATATCTATGACCCTTCCCAATTTGAGAATACTAGCCCACAGCTTCCCTTTTAGCTTGGCTGGTTATCAAATCCCATGTCATTTGTTTAAATTATTTATACTCCTGTATTTTTGATAACTAGCCAAGATAAAGCTGGGGGCTGCAGCCCGCAACTGTCAATTTTGCCTGTGCTGGATATCAAAAATAGAGGAGATCGCAAGTTTTTTTTTCTTTCTTCTTCTCACAGTGTGCGCCGGCCAATCACAGCCATGCCAATAATTGACATGGCTGTTATTGAGCCAAAAGTGTCCACACAGTAATGCTTGTTGATTGGCCTCTCAACAAGCATGGTTCAGAGCAACAAAGACTTCCTGGAGAAGTCATGTTCGGGGTCCGTGCACTGACACTAACTGTTCAGCTACGATTCCGAACTTTACCATTTGGGTTGTTTTTTTTTCATGCACAAACCACTGAATTTTATCAGCTTGCTGCATCTGATTTCACACTTTTTTTTATCTGTGTGTCCATATTTCCATCCATATTATTAGTCTGAGAGAACAGTCATTGAAAAAGCAACAAGGAGGCATATGCCTGAGTGGTCAAGTTTGGTCTCCTAATAAAACAGACTTGTGAAAAATCCCTGTGGACTAAAATGGATATATTTTCGAACAATGAAAAAAACTTAATCTAGTTCTTAAGAATGGCGTCTAACATTGTGAGCAATACCAGAGTTACTTGAACATCATACCTACAGAACCATAAAATGTGGATGAGGCAGTCTCCTTGCAAGATGCATGTTTACAGCAGATCCCATTTAACAATCTTTATTTCCACCTAAGAGTATTTGGTGAGGAACTCTTTACTATCTTAGAAATTGTAAGGAAGGAGTTAATGTATCACATCATTTTCGAGTCTATTCATGGGCTTTGAGAAGAAAAAGGAAGCCAAGTCAGCCCGAGATCTAATTTCGTTGGAGATTGGCTTGTTGGCGCTGCTTAAAACCTCACAATATCTGCAGTTTACTCTATTCAGCAAAGCTGAGATGGCAGGGAATAGCTGGAGGTTAGAGTCCAGCCCCCTCCCACATGTACATAGAGACATACTTCATTTTCTACCGAGGGCAGCGTGTTTCAAACCAATTTGAAAAGATCAAAGTTGGCAACTTGGAAGCTAGGTGATTTTTCAATCCCTTAACTTAATAGCGTGATAAATTAAATTTTCCTGACTTTTCTAACACTGTTTTTCTGTCCTTTCCAAATGGGATTTTGAAAGGTGCAATCTACTGCTTTTGATATAAACAGCTCCACACATCTGTAGCCATGCTGATGTATGCAGAGTAAGGCTTCAAAACCTCGCTCATAATTCACCGGCTGGACTCCTGCCGTGTAAATGCAGGGCTGTATGTGCTGAATCTATACGGAGCGCCGTGAAAGGAACAAAAAAACAAATTTTGATTCAATTAAACGTAACTAAAAATCAATGCCTCTTCATAAATTGCTTACTGGTCTGCGCAGCATGCTATTACCCGGAAGAATTGAACATGCGTAGGTTCAATGCTGAGAAACTGAAGAAATATCCACACGGTAATATAGACAAGAAGGATATACAGTACATGCAGGTGTAAAAGCAAATTATCTATCTTATCACATAGATTATTTAACTAACTGATTGTGAACATATTTTTTTTTTGTTTTCTGATTTTGTATTTGATTTTGTGTATATTATTATGGAGGCAGACTCTTTGTCATTGCAGCAGTTACATGGAACTTATGTTCATTGATTTTTGTGGGAGAGTGTTGTAGGCATGCTCTGTTATCTGCGCAGGGGTCATTCTGAAGGGAGGGGGAGGTGTTGAGCTGTGATCATCGCTCACAATGAATGGTGAGTTGTGTGCTATGTATACAGTTGAAACCAGAAGTTTGCATACACTATAAAAAAAAGACACATCTGCACGTTTTTCTCAATATCTGACATGAAATCAGAGTAAACCTTTCCCATGTTTAGGTCAATCAGGATTACCATAATTATTAATATTTGCCAGAATAATGAGAGCGAGATAATATTTTAAGGCATTTGTATTACTTACTGCAAAGTGAAAAGTTTACATACAGTACATTTCATTAGTATTAGGGTAACATTATGGAGCGCCCTGGCACACAGCGCGCAGCGCAGGACCGTGGGGTACTTGGTACCGGGCCCGTCGACTTCAACGGGGGACGGTGTCACGGCGGCGGTGACCCAGTCCGTGGCCCTGGGGCGTCCATTAAATAAAATGATGAAAGGGGAAGGGGAAAAGTTGTTTGTGATGTTTTTAAAATGAAGATAATGTTTATAGATGATTAAATACGTGACGCCACCTGTGGTATTCTGGTCAGAGGCGACCAGCGCTGCGGTATTGTTCCCCTGAGACTGTTGGTGTGTCGCAGCTGAGGTGAAAATAGCTCTCCACAGGTAGAGCAATAGTCCCAGGGCACAGATGTTTGATTAATAGTTAAGATGGCTGTGAACGTTGGGGTGCAGAGAAATGAGAGAAGGACACAGAGATGTGCAGTTTCTTTACCTTTTACTGGCAATTGGTTGCAATTTGGAGTACCACATACAGGTGATGGCTTGAGTCCGGCTCGCCCGGAGGCATTCAGGGGATCCACCTTGCCAGGTGGGGGTTTAGGACCTTCCTTCTGCGCTTTGTTTGTGGGTCTCCGCTGTTTATAACTAAGCTGCGACCCTCAATTGCATGATGATTTCACTAACCTGTACGGCTGTCAGCGTGAGCCTATTCCACGGGTACCGTCATTTTCACCGTCAGCCCTGGGCTCCTTATCTGCTGCCGTGCCCTCAGGTGTGCAATGTCGCACAGGAATTTACAATCCCCTGTACTTTCAGATTCGGCGATCGGGACATACAGCTCCTTATCACCAAGGACTCTGACGTCCCTTTTCTCTCTATTAGCGCTTCGCTATGGGGTCTGCTATATGCAGTTTTTAGCTTCCCCAGAGCCTCTCCATCTCTGCTCATGTCCTTTCCCTCTTGTCAGATCAGCTCTCCCTGTCTTGAACTGACTGGATCTTCCAGAAAGATCTTTTTACCTCACGTTTAACTGCCTTGTCATTTTCCTCACAGCTCACAGCTGCTCTCGTTTCCATGACAACCCCCTCAGCTCACTTCTAGCTGACTCACCAACCCCATCTGCTGGCCAGAATTTATAAGGCAGCTTCCTTTTCTGACCCTGCAGCAGGAATTATGGTTTAATCTATGTTACCTGGCATGGGCGTCCCTTCTGCCTCCAAGCATGACTTCACCTCATAGAGGTAGGCAATGTCACTGTGACAACCGGACTCTGGGGTGTCACAATTACCTTTAAACTGAATTACTTGGGTCAAGCATTTGGGATATCCTTCCACAAGCTTCTCACAAGAGTTGGTCATAACTTTGGTCCATTCCTCCTGACAAAACTGGTGTAACTGATCCAGGTTTGTCTGTCGCCTTGCTCGCACCAGCCTTTTCAGCTTTGCAGGTTCGAGCAAGGTATAGAAATATAGAAAGTAATATGGAAAATTGTAAAAAGAAAAATCCCCAAACAATGTAAATGCGAACTTGTCACATGATTCACGCTGCCCAAACTGTGGAAATTATGAATCAGACACTGACTGCAATCACGCAGTATGTCTTTTTCTGAATTGATTCGGCGTTTCAGAGACAATATAGATAGAAGATCACCTAGAGCAGGGTTACCCAACTCCAGTACTCAAGGCCCACCAACAGATCATGTTTTCAGGATCTCCTGGCATTGTACAGGTGGCCTTGAGGACTGGAGTTGGGGAACCCTGACCTAGAGAGGTGCTGGGAGAATCCAGCCTGGACTAGTGCTGAACTTGCAGGATTTTGTCAATCTTCTTACAAGACTTTTTGTGCAAGGCCGGAATGTTTTAAGGAAAATTATACCTGGATACAATTATTGTTGCCAGGAGCTGATTCATGCTGCTGCATGAAAGGTTTGCTTTTACAGCAACCTGACAATTCTCCCATGCTCCCCAATGCCCACGTCCCATGTCATGGGGTTACTGCAGCGGAGCGAAGCCAGAAGACTGCAGTGTCTGGTTGCTCCTACTCCGCAACGGAGAAGCACTTCTCCGGTTTATTAAATATGTTTTATTCTTCCAGCAGAACATGGGTTAATCGTCCATGTTGGAAATTATTGTGTTCAGTTGTGCTCGGTTAGCCACTCCTTTTGTTTCATAACAATAGGAAGGAGAGAAGCTGGTATTAAGCCGAAAACACACATGCGAGAAAATCGCAAGAGTCTCGCATGTTAATACCTGGCGCTGCCGCCGGCACTCAGGAGCGGAGTGTGCAGCTGCATGTACTGCTATGCGACTGCACGCTCCAATCTGAGTGCCGGCGGCAGTGCCGTGTATTAACTTTGGAGACTTATCCGAGTTTCTCGCATGTGTGATCCTGGCCTTAGAAGGAGAGCTGGAGGAGTTAGAAGCCACTGTTGTTTGTATTGTACTCTTGGTAATTCCTTATCATTCCCTGTTTTGCTTTCTTCCCCTTCCTACACATCCTCTGTTATATGTGAGTGAATATTTTGTGTGTGTAAAGTTTTCAGTTTACCCTTGTCTTTGTTGCCCTGTTTGTCGGGTGGGTGTACTGCAGTGCATTGGATGAATGAACTCATGGAGATCAACATCAAATGTTTCTCAACGTAGTGATTCTAGACTAGGCATTGCTCCTACTGGCCTGTTTCCTACTCCACACTGATGAGGGGCAATTCCCCGAAACAGCTGTCAGTGGGTGGATACCATGTTTTGGCATAGGTGGTTTCCTTCATTGGAGACTGCCCTTCCCGTGGTTGTTCCTTCCCGGGGAAAGACCTGGCTAGTCATTGCTTGCGTTGAGAAACATGTGATGGTGTCTCCGCGGCTTGTGTTTTGCATATTTTACATATTTCCCATAAGGGATGGGGGCATTGCTCTAGAATCACTGCATTGAGAAACATGTGATGGTGTCTCCGCAGTGTTGGATGTTGATCTCCATGAGTTCATTCATCCTCATTTTTCACCTATTCCCATAGATATCACAGTGTACGCTGACCTGTCTATAACCCCGCCCACACTCCTGATTGGCAGCATATAGTGTGCACTGTACAATGTCAACAAGCTGCCAATCAGTTGTGGGGGCGGGGTCATAGAGATTAGCTGGACTTCCTGGCATGAGACACCTAGTGCTGAAGTGATAATCCCCTGCTAATAAAACAATGATTGTATTGAAACTACAGTAAGCTGCTGAGCAAGTGACACATCCTTGGAATCACGAATCTGACTCTACTTTACGCTGCTCTCAGATTAAATAGCAAAAACCTGCTGACAGATTCCCTTTAAGTGAAATGTTAGCCTTTAGAATTGAAAAATTTGAAAATTACACAGCTTGCATTGAGCACATGGTCATCATATACCCAGAGCACGTGGGAGAAATGCAGTATACTCCATGTCCAACTATTTTACCCTGAGATGATTCTGTTTTTATCCCAGTTCATTACAGGCTTTATTGTATATGAGGATATAAAACAGACATGACGTTTTCCTGATAACTCTAGCTGACAGCGATGGGATGTACCAGGTGAAAACAGCCAGATCTACTTTATTCCTAATATAGACCAAGGCCCTATGGTCTTTATTCCATATGAACAGAAAACAGATTTGGCAGATAATCTCTTGTTAAATCTTAGGGCTGTCAGATGTGGTTAAAAAAGGTAAACAGGAAAATCTGATTTTCTCTTCATATATTGTATCATAGTTTATAAAGCACAGACCTCATTGCAAATGTTATTTGGGGCTTTCGATAGAAGTTCATTGATATTCATTAAACAATCTTTTTTGGAAAGTGAAAATACTACAGCAAAATAATGAGCCAGTGAAAGGAAGCCCACCGAGCATGTCATTGAGATAATAAGCCATGAATCTGAGAACAAGTTTTTCATTTAACAATAATTAAATTCAAAATGTTTCGAACAGAGTGAGCTATGGTGCCATCATCAAAAAAAATTACAACTTTTAGGCTTTCTTAACACTGCCATTAACCCCTACAGGAGCGAACATTTTTTTTCTCAGGCTTTGTTTTTTTTCTTTCCTTTCTTTCAAGTACCACAACCTTTGTTGTCTATTGACATTGCTGTATGAAAGCTTATTTTTTTGTGTGTGGATGTGTCGTACTTTTGATTAAACCTATAGGTTTTACCATTAAAAAATGCTAAAAAATGGGAAAAAAATCTAAGTGGGTTGAAATGGTGGGAAACGTGGAATTCTGCCATTTTTTGTGTTTTACTTTTGCAGCATTAATCGAGGCAAAAACAAGCCTGGTAACATTAATCATCAGCTCAGTGACATTGCGGAGATACCATATATTTTCACTTTAACTATATATCATATATACACATACAGTTGAAACCAGAAGTTTACATACATTATATAAAAAAATTCATATGCATGTGTTTCTCAATATCGGGCATGAAGTCAGAATAAATCTTTTCCTGGTTTAGGTCAGTTAGGATTACCATAATTATTAATATTTGCCAAATGCCAGAATAATGAGAAAGAGAATGTTTTAAGGAATTTTTATTACTTTACTGCAAAGTCAAATGTTTACATACATTTCATTAGTATTTGGTACAATTGCCCTTAAACTGAATGACTTGGGTCAAAAATTTGGGATCTCCTTCCACAAACTTCTCACAATAGTTGGTTGGAATTTGGGCCCATTCCTCCTGACAAAACTGGTACAACTGATCCAGGTTTGTGGTCGCCTTGCTTGCACCGGCCTTTTCAGCTTTGCCCATACATTTTCAATTGTATTGAGATCAGGGCTTTGCAATAGCCTCTCCAAAGCATTGACTTTGCTATATCCTTAAATCTCTTTGTTACCATTTTGGCAGTATGCTTCGAGTCATTGGCTTTAACTTCCTGGCTGATGTCTTGAGATGTTGCTCAGTATTGCCACATAATCTTCTTTTCTCATGAGGCCATCTATTTTGTGAAGTGCACCAGTCCCTCCTGCAGCAAAACAACCCCACAACATGATGCTGCCACCCCCGTGTGTCACAGTTGGGATGGTATTCTTACACTTCCAAACTTCTCCCTTTTTCCTCCAAGTGTAATGATGGTCTTTATGCCCAAAAAGTTCAATTTTAGTTTCATCATACCACAGGACGTCTCCAAAAATTAAGGTCTTTGTTCCTGTGTGCATTTGCAAACATTAATCTGGCTTTTTTTATCTTTCTTTTGGAGTAATGTCATCTTCCTGGCAGAGTGCCTTTCAGCTCATGTTGATACAGTACTCATTTCACTGTGGATATTGCCCCAATTTTACCTGCTTCTGCCATCATCTTCACAAGTGCTTATATTCTTGGGTTGATATGCACATGTTGGACCAAAGCACGTTCATCTCTAGGACACAGAACCCATCTCCTTCCTGAGCGGTATGATGGCTGGGCATTCACATCTTGTTTGTACTTGCATATAATTATTTATACAGATGAACGAGGCACCTTCAGGTATCTTGAAATTGTACCCAAGGATGAGCAAGACTTGTGCAAGTGCACAATTCTCTTTCTGATATCTTGGCTGATTTTTTGAGACTTTCCCATGATGCTACACAAAGAAGCAGTGTGTTTCATATATGCATTAAAATACATCCTCAGGTGTGTCTCTAATTAACTCAGATGTTGCCAAAAACCTCAGAAGCTTCCAAACACATGACATCATCATCTGGGCAGTCCAGAATTGTTTAAAGGCATAGTAATTTTTCTGTATCTAAACTTTTGACTTTGCAGTAAGTAAAAAAAGCACCTTTAAACATTCTCTCTTATTCTGGCATTTGGCAAATATTAATAATTATGTTAATCCTAATTGATGTGAAACAGGAAAGGTTTATTCTGATTCCATGTCAGATACTGAGAAAAACATGCAAATGTGTCTTTTTATATAGTATATATATATATAAATATATTAGGGATTAACGTTCAGCAGTAGGTAGCATTTGGTCCAAGCATGTGACATTTTTTGCTTTCATGAATCTCCAAGGGACTCATAACCAAAATAGCCTCTTCTGGGCAGAAATGTACAATTAGTTAATTCAGCAGACACATATATGTCAGTACGGGCTACCCCAAACAGATTACATTCCTTTGTCCTAGAGAAAACTTTACACAGAAAAGGTACAGTCCAACCGTGTCTTGGTATCACTTTTAGAATGAGCTCCAGAAACCTCCAGCACTAAAGAGAAGTGTTCAGCTCCATGCACAGTTCACACTGTGTTCAGCTCCAACACACAGACTGATCAGCTTCCCTAGCAGCCATGTGCAGTTCCCACTCAGAAAGACACTGGCTTGTCTCACTTTCCTCTGCTCAACCTCTAGCAGACTGACAAAAGGTGAACCCATTTACTGGTTCTTAGTCATAGCTAGCCAGGTGCATCTAATCGAGATCTGCATTTCTGGAATTCAATCCAGTCCTACATGGCTTTACTACGATATATATATATATATATATATATATATATATATATATATATATATATATATATATATATTCTTTTTACCTTTCTTACCCCTCTTTGGGGGTGGTTTTCTTACCTAATCCTCGGGTCCTCTACCAGAGTCCTGGGAGTTTGAGGGTTCAGAGCAGGATCTTATTTGACCCTAGTACTGTACTTTTCTGGACTGAGAGTTCAGATGTTGGTCCTGGGATCTGTTGTAGCCATTCTTGCAACTTAGGGGTCACTGCTCCAAGTGCTCCTATCACCACTGGAATAACTGTTGCCTTCACCTTCCACATCTTATCCAGTTATTCTTTGAGACCTTGGTATTTCTGCAGCTACTCAATTTCCTTCTTTCTGGTGTTGCTATCACTTGGCACTGCCACATCTTTTATCATTGCTGTCTTCTGTTTCTTTTATATATCCCAGTATCTGTTTGATTAACCAACACCTGCTTATCTGTCTGGATCTTGAAGGGAAGGGCAGGATATGTGATAATCAATACCCACTATCACTAAAGACAGATGGGATACACAAATAAGAGGGAACACTTACCTTGAGTAGACTCAGCGAGAAACAAGGACATCCTCCAAACACCAGAGAGAAAGATAGCGGACTGCTATAGCTCTAAGCCGCAACAGGGAACTGGAAGTAGAAATAGCAACCATGCCTTCCAGCAGCAAGCTGGGAGTTATATATACCCCAGTCCAGGTGTGTCAACTAGAGGCGGGGGAGGTTGCAACTGGGTCCTAAAGTCAGAAGCCCCACAAAGAAGTCTGTAAAGCAAACTGCTGAGCCCTTCTGCAGTCAAATGCAGAACGACGGTTTGCATCCTCAGACACACCCATGACAGTACCCTCACTTCTATGAGTGGCCTCCGGACCAGGTTTCTCAGGTAAAAAGGTGTGGAATTAACCAACCAACCTGGGGGCATTCACCTCTGATGCAGAAACCCACATTCTTTCCTCTGGACCATAATCCCTCCAGTGCACCAAGTATTATAGGGAACGGTGTTGGGTATGCATGGTCCCCTCACCCCCCGTCCTGGTATGCATGGTCCCCTCACCCCCCTATCCTTGTATGCATGGTCCCCTCACCCCCCTTTCTTGGTATGCATGGTCCTTTCACACCCCAATCCTGGTATGTATGATCACCGTCACCCCCCTTTCCTGGTATGTATGGTCCCCTCACTCCCCCAATCCTGGTATCCATGGTATCCTCACCCCCCCTTCCTGGTATGCATGGTCCCCTCACCCCCCAGTCCTGGTATGCATGGTCCATTCACCCCCCAGTCCTGGTAAGCATGGTCCCCTCACCCCCAATCCTGATATGCATGGTCCCCTCACCCCCCTTTCCTGGTATGCATGGTCCCCTCACCCCCAATCCTGATATGCATGGTCCCCTCACCCCCCTTTCCGGGTATGCATGGTCCCCTCACCCCTCTTTCTTGGTATGCATGGTCCCCTCACCCCCTTTAGTGGTATGCATGGTCCCCTCACCCCCTATCCTGGTATGCATGGTCCCCTCACCCCCCTTTCTTGGTATGCATGGTCCCCTCACCCCTCAATCCTGGTATGCATGGTCCCCTCAACCCCCAATCCTGGTATGCATGGTCCCCTCAACCCCCTATCCTGGTATGCATGGTCCCCTCACCCCCCAATCCTGGTATGCATGGTTCCCTCACCCCCCCAATCCTGGTATGCATGGTCCCCTCACCCCCCATTCCTGGTATGCATGGTCCCCTCACCCCACAATCCTAGTATGCATGGTCCCCTCACCCCACAATCCTGGTATGCATGGTCCCCTCACCCCACAATCCTGGTATGCATGGTTCCCTCACCCCCCTTTCCTGGTATGCATGGTTCCCTTACCTCCCTTTCCTGGTATGCATGGTCCTCCCTCAACCCCTTTCCGACCAATCAGCAACGCGGCCCTGTAGCCGCGACCAATCATTGCCGCGGCCCTGTACAAAAATAATATTAAAAAATAAAAAAAAGTTATTCTCACCTTCCGACGGCCTCCTGTCGTCTTTCCATGCACCCGGCCTCGCGTTCCCAGTAATGCTTTGCGGCTTAGATCGCTGATGACGTCGGTCTTTTCTCGCTCTCGCGAGAGTGACATCAGCAGCGGCCTAAGCCTCAAAGCATTACTGGGAACACGAGGCCGGGCGCGTGGAAAGAACACAGGAGGCCGTCGGAAGGTGAGAATAACTTTTTTTTATTTTAATTCTCTTTTTTACAGATTACGGCCTACGCCTGCCGCTGATTGGTCGCGGCTGCCCCGCCGCGACCAATCAGCGGCAGGCGCAGCTTACCATTTCAAACAGCTGTGCCTGCCGCTGATTGGTTGCGGCCTGGCGGGGGCCTGGCGGCCACGACCGATCAGCGGGCCGCGATTTCGGTTACAGACAGACACGATAAGGCGTATATATATATATATATATATATATATATATATATATATTTGATCCCTTGCTGATTTTGTAAGTTTGCCCACTGACAAAGTCATGAACAGTCTATAATCTTAAAGGTAGGTTAATTTTAACATTGAGAGATATCAAAAATAAAATCCAGAAAATCACATTGTATAAATTATTTAAGTTTATTTACATTTTGCAATGAGAAATACGTATTTGATCCCTCTTGCAAACAATACTTAATGCTTGATGGCAAAACCCTTGTTGGCAAGCACAGCAGTCAGACATTTTTTGAAGCTGATGATGAAGTTTGAGCACATGTCAGGAGGAATTTTGGCCCACTCCTCTTTGCTGATCATCTCTAAGTCATTAAGATTTTGAGGCTGTCGCTTGGCAACTCGGAGCTTCAACTCCCTCCATAAGTTTTCGAATTGATTAAGGTCTGTAGACTGGCTAGGCCACTTCATGGCCTTAATGTGCTTCTTTTTGATCAGCAGAAAAAAAGAAGAGATGTGGTACCATGATTAAGGCTTAATTGCTGAAACGCGTTGGTGATGTTTCTGCCTCTTGTGTTACCCACATTGTTTTTTCATGTTTTTAAGAAGCAAATAAAAAACTGATTTTAATACATCAGTGGATTGTTTAATCGCTGGAGCACATCTCTTCTTTTTCTGTTAATTGCTGACACCCTGGACTGGGGCGGCTCCATGCAGAGGACTTCCACTATTATAGACAAACATGCTGTGGTGAGCTGACTTTCCTTTTCCCCTACCCTATCTTTTGATATACTTCTTTTTGAACCACTCAATTGTTGCCTTGGCTGTATGTTTTGGGTCATTGTCTTGCTAGAAGACCCAGCCATGACCCATTTTCAATGTCCTGGCAGAGGGAAGGAGGTTGTCACTCAGGATTTTACGTTACATGGCTCCATCCATTCTCCCATTGATTAAATGAAGTAGTCTAGTGCCCTTAGCAGAGAATCACCCCCAAAACATAATGTTTCCACCTCCATGCTTGACAGTGGGGACGGTGTTCTTTGGGTCATAGGCAGCATTTCTCTTCCTCCAAACAAGGTGAGTTGACTTAATGCCAAAGACCTCAATTTTTGTCTCATCTGACCAGAGCACCTTCTCCCAATCACTCACAGAATGATCCAGGTTTTCATTGGCAAAGTTCAGACGTGCCTGCACATGTGCATTCTTGAGCACGGGGACCTTGCAGAGGATAGAGTCTGACTTATTAATTGAGTCTATGGACAGGACATAATTATTTCCTTCACTGTATATATTGTAGGGATTCGATTCGCTTAGGTGCAGCGGGAGACAAATATGCGACAGGTTCTTCCCAAAGTTCATGGGGTTTATTTGCATCATAAACCCACAAGGCAGCACATTACCAAAATAGCCTCTAGATTAGGCAAAAGAACACAAATGTCCGTGGTTGGAGACTCGGACCGAGAGTCTCAGCACATGCTGGGAGGTGTAGTCCTCCCCATATACAACTCTCTGTAGTGTCCCACCTGGACACATGGAAGTCTGTCCACACTCTGACAGACTCCCCCACACTTTCTCACATGTGCTAGACACCTCAATTACATAGCCCTGTAACCACACCCACAGGTGATCACCTGGCTATGACCTCACTAAAGGTTCTATTGCACACAGACATATAGAGGCTTCCCTGACACAGTGTAACAGAAATATCAGCAGTACCTCTGCTGATCAATACACCCTGGAGCCTGCATCCCAAGGCCACCCACCTTGAGACCCATAATGGTCATTTAGGACCCTGCTCCTGTTACCACACTGAATGTGCCTGTACACCCGTCCTGGGACACCCACACAGCGCCCCCTAGCTGACATAGTGGTCACTACACCACATACCTCCCCCCTCTGTTCAAACTGGGGGGGTTGAACACATGACATCACCCAGGGATCTTGAGACCTGGCACCCATGTCACCTTGCCCTAAAAGTCGAGAGGACCATCTCTGTCTGTTTCGGTAGTCATACTGAATCATATTTACGTTAGGCCTCCCCCGCCCCCAGCGGTCAGTATCTCGGCCTTGGACTTTGGCCTTTCCATCAACGTCCATCAGTGTGACCAGACACTCTTTAGTCTCCACCTGTCTGCAGTGCGCTCCGTCACCTGACCTTTCTCTCACTGGCCGGCTCTCCCAGTTCGTACGGTCATGAGTCCCACGTCCAGTTGGGCTAACTGGCTGGTCTGAGTCTGACCCTCTGTCGCTATGTCCACCACCGGGTCTCGTGCCTATGTTACTAAGATTAGAACGGCCACTTGCAGACTCTCGACGTTCTTGCCTTCGACTACCTGTCCTTTCATTCCTTGGAGAATCCCTTCGGGTCCTTACACCTTGGGTTGGAGGTGGACGCCACCTGACGTTCTCTATCTGCCTATTCATCTGCAGTCGATCCTGTCTTAGCTGCTCAATCTCCTTCAGGTATGCTACCCGATATTCCAGGAGCATGCGAAGCTTCCCAATGCTTTCCACCGAACCAACCACAATGACAGGAACCATGTCATCTTCAACAACGACTTGGATTTCACCAGCAGGTGGGATCCTCACTCTCTTCACACTGGATCGATTCACCATCTCCTGCATCACCTTTCCAAGTCTGCCAATGACTTTCCCCACCAGATTTCTGGGTACCGGAATTATGTCTTCCACAAAGCCCAGCCGACTTTGAGCTTCCCTTGCAAGCTCCAGACGTCGAGCGGCTTTCCTATTACGCTCCACGAGCATCTGTTTCATGCGGAGACTTTGTAGGTGCATCTCCTTCAGGACAGCCACCCTTCTCTCTGTGTCTTCCGTTTCTGCCAGTATCACCAACTGGTCTGTTTCTGGTGCCCAGCTCACACTATAGGCCTTTACTGCCTTTTTAAAGGTCTCATGCACACCTTTGCTGGCACTCGCTTCTCGCACGTCTTCAGGTACCTCCTTCACGCACTTGAAGGTCATGGACTTGCTCTCATCCTGGACAGATGGCTCTGGGTTCCCCACGGACACTTCCCTCAAGGTATCTGCCAAGAGCGGGTGACTGTCTTGTGCAGCTCTTGGCTCACCATCTTCCTGAGATTTACAGTCTTCAGGACCCTTTTCCAAGATGGGCTTTGGCAGTTCTGCCTTGCTATCAGTCGGGCACGGCCGCTGTACATCTTCGCCCATCCACTTCTTCTCCCGCAGAAGACCTTTTACTACTCCACTGAGTTCTTGCAGAACTTTATCTCGCTCCTCTGCCAGGTAGCGACGCTCATCCTCTCTCCTGAGAATCTCCTGTTGATGCTTCTCTTGGGCCTCTCTGAGCACCTCCATATCTTCCAACAGGGTCTTGTTCATGGTTTTACAAGCGGACAGGTGACCTCTGAGCTCAGAGATTCCTTCTCCAGCTCATCCACTCTGAGCTCAGCTGCTTGCCTTAGGACTCTTTCCCGTTCGACATGTTCTGTTACAGTCTCCTTTATCAGCTGTATCTCACGATCTTGTTCTCTTTTGTCCATCACGTGTCGCACCACTACCTCTTTAATTATATCGTTAAAGGGTACCACTGGGTCAGTCACCCCAGTCGAGTGAACCCTCCAGTTACCGTCCAGCACCAATGTGTCTAGTCCAGTCGTCTCATCCCCCAGCCCACCATCTGTCTTATCACGAGACGTCAGGTCCGTCAGTTGGGCAGATGTACTTCTTCCTCTGGTCAGTTCTACCTCTGACCTGTCCATGTCAGGAGCCGTCACTGTCTCAGTGTCCGCTGGCCCCACAGTCGAAGCATCTCCATCATCCGACCAAATGTCATCAAACAAAAGAAAGTCACGGCCCCTCTCCCAGGCATAGACTAAGTCCCGTGGTATCCCTCTACCTTGGCACTCACCACCTTTGGTCCCCTCAAACACTACTCTGTCTACTGCGTAGTTCACCATGACCCCGTGTTTACAGCGAACCCTGACGTTTTTCTCGGTCAGAGAGAAAACGAGAGGAGTTCCTGTCAGAGTCACCTGACTCTCTGATTCCAGCCGACCAAAGGCTCCTTCCCGATGCAGCATCACTGTACACATCTGTGGCCCATCATTACTCCCCGGAAAGGATATTCCACATTCTGAAAAAGACCTGCACATACACTGCGGTACTCCAGACATACCTACTGAGTCACCCAGTGCTGTCACTTCTTCACACTTGGCCCCTTTCTGGACTACCACCCCGCTTTGGGTTGCCACCCCAATTTTGGTCACCGCCCCCTTTTGGGACTCCACCCCTTTTGGGTTACCACTCCAATTTGGGTCACCGCCCCCTTTTGGGACTCCACCCCTTTTTGGGTTACCACTCCCTTTTGGGATTTCCCCATGTCCGTTCTGCAGAACTTCTTATGCCACAGTCCACACCACACAGTTTGTCTCTCATGATACCAGACAAGTCCTTTCTGGCACCACCACAGCTTCTGCTGTCACAAACCACCGGCACCTCCGACTGCCGTTCACACACACAGCGGCTGGTGTCACTGCAGTTCCTGCTGTGCCGTCTTCGTGGACCCGCCGATCCACCGGATGCCGCTTGTCCCCTTCGTAAACCCGCCGGGTTACCGGAAGCCGCTTGTCACCCTCAAAGATAAAAAAACCACAAAAGTGCGCCCATAGGGCCTTACCAGTGCAGGTATAATGGGTTATGAAGCAATAATACAGGGTACTCACCCTTAATAGTTGTGTAAAGCCACAACTACTGTATCCGCTTAGTCACATGCAATAAAGCTGCAGCAGGATGGTGTAGACAGACAGCGTCTGCTACCAATGCTCAAGGAGGAGAGCCCAACAAGAAAACACCAGGTCCCTGTGCTGTGAGACCTTCGTGACCCGACTGAGCCACAGCAAGCACCTTCAGGTTTTGTAGAGGAAAAAAAAAAAAAAAAAAAAAAGAGAAAAAAAAAAACACATGCAGTCTCTCACATGTCCTGTTCGTGTGCCACTCAGGACGTACCGTCTCCACCTGAGAACGTCCAACACACAGGGCACACCGGGTGCTATTCAGGGAGCCGACCCTCCTCCCAGGGTCTCCCAACACACCGGCCTCACCAGGTCCAGGGGCTCAGCAGGTGCTCTTCAGGACATCCGTCTCCGCCTGAGACTGCCCAACACACGCCTCACCAGGTCCAAGGTCATATCACGTGTTCCAGGGATCCGATTCCTCTCCCAGAACCTCCCAACACTGACCCTCCAGGACCTTGCTGACTGACCCCTCCAGGAACACAGTCTCTCACTGACCCAGGTCAGTGCAACACAGACTCCTGTCTGTTACCTGTGTCGGCCACACAGGTTCCTGGACGCCTCTTCTCCTCAAAGATATCCCACAAATTTTAATACAGTCACTTTCTCTGACCTCGGTCAGTATTACTCACGGTTGTCAGACCGTCTGCTCTCCTGGCTCAGAATTGCCAGCGCTGCCACACATGCTTCTGGGAATCGCTGCCCGCGTTCTCCGCCAATTGTAGGGATTCGACTCGCTTAGGTGCAGCGGGAGACAAATAAGCGACAGGTTCTTCCCAAAGTTCATGGGGTTTATTTGCATCATAAACCCACAAGGCAGCACATTACCAAAATAGCCTCTAGATTAGGCAAAAGAACACAAATGTCCGTGGTTGGAGACTCAGACCGAGAGTCTCAGCACATGCTGGGAGGTGTAGTCCTCCCCATATACAACTCTCTGTAGTGTCCCACCTGGACACATGGAAGTCTGTCCACACTCTGACAGACTCCCCCACACTTTCTCACATGTGCTAGACACCGCAATTACATAGCCCTGTAACCACACCCAAAGGTGATCACCTGGCTATGACCTCACTAAAGGTTCTATTGGACACAGACATATACAGGCTTCCCTGACACAGTGTAACAGAAATATCAGCAGTACCTCTGCTGATCAATACACCCTGGAGCCTGCATCCCAAGGCCACCCACCTTGAGATCCATAATGGTCATTTAGGACCCTGCTCCTGTTACCACACTGAATGTGCCTGTACGTCCGTCCTGGGACACCCACACAGTGCCCCCTAGCTGACATAGTGGTCACTACACCACTATATATATATATATATATATATATATATATATATATATTTTGTCAGTGTAATAGTCCGTTCGCAACCAGGGTCCACCGTGCAGAGATGGAAAACTGCAGCTAGTGTAAACAATGGCGGCACTGCGCTGCAAGCGTACTCAAAGAGCACACTGGGTTAACTGCACACTGTGTGAATGGAGCATAAAGGTACAGCGCTCTATTGCACCTCAGAGCGGTATAATGCTACAGAGTACCTAAGGCTAAGCACACTGTGTTAAACGTCACACAGTGTGCACTGAACATAAAGAACCTGCCCTGTTACTCCACAGAGCGGTAGAAAGGAAAGTGTCTAAGCTCGTGGAGAAACTGAGCTCTAAGTACTGCATGTGCTAACAGATGTGTGCCACGGCGTGTGACCTGGCTATGCCCTGAATTAAGAAAAACGTGCACCAGCATGTGGCCTGACTGTGCCCTGAGTACTAACTGATGCGTGCCATGGCACATGGCCAGACTGTGCCCTGAGTAGAGGATAACCTGCCTCACCAGGAAAAACTAACGCATCCACTCACAGCACACACTCACAGACACAGGCCATTAAGGCAGAGCCGAAGCCCCAAGCACACATGACGCAATAGGAATGTGCGTGCCGATGAGCACCTCAAAGATCCTTTTATAGACTGGGCCAGTCAGAAAGGACCTTCCTTGCTAGCCAATCCAGACTCGCTGCGGGACCTGAGCAGCCGACGACCAACCACCAATGGGAGGTCCCCACCTCACGAGCATGCTCAGTAGAATGAATCCTGGACTTAGCCTCAGGAGTGACTGCTTGCCACTGACTATGGCCAGTTACTATAGATGAACCTGGAGAGGCAGCAGCAACCAAGCATGCAGCCTGAGTCTGAGCAAGATACTGAGACCGACGTCTTTCCTGAGCAGCATTCACTGTGGTGGAGACTGCAGGACAAGGCTTGGGATCCAGCCTGTGCAGAGGGAGGATCCTGGCGCCTAAAATGTATATACTGTATATAATTATCTCCTTCACTGTGTATATATATATATATATATATATATATAGTGAAGGAAATAATTATTTGATCCCTTGTAAAATGCTAATAAATTTATAAAATGTGATTTTCTATCTCTCAATGTTACATTTAACTTACCCTTAAGATTATAGACTGTTCATGTCTTTGTCATTGGGCAAACTTACAAAATCAGCAAGGGATCAAATAAATATTTCCTTCATTGTATATACACTAGTTATGAAAGTCAATGCTTTTATCTCATCAGATCTTTGTTACATTACATGACATCTAGCACAACTCCTGAACCTGATGGAATGGCTTTCTTTTCTCAGTTTTGTTCATGTGCTGTTTTCCATATGTATTTAATGCATGATTCCACAGTGCTATTGTCACGCCGGAGACACACATGCCTTTTCAGCACCTGTGTCAGGCTGCTCCGCTGAGTCTTCATGCGGCATTTAAACTCGGATGCATATCCCTGCTGTCTCTACCTGCCTATAGGGAGGTGCAGACTGATCCTGCAGGAATTTTACCCTGCTGTGTCCTGCATGGTTTGTCTTCCCCAGTTTATCCCCTGCGAGGCAAGGGATATGTTAGTCAGCTTCTCCCTCCTCACCTTTTCCTGAACTTAGGTTCCTAGTTGCAGTCAGTCTCTAGGTATCCATATTGATGCATATTTGATTTGTCTCTCCTGTTACCGACCTGGCTAGTGTTTTCCAGTTCTGTCTGATCTCTGCTCTTGACATCGGCTACAAATTATGACCCTGTGCTGCCTGCCCCGACTTTGGATTGTCTGACTATGCTTCTGTCTCACCCTCCTGTGCTTTTCATACCTGTTTTTGACTCATGGTTCTGTTGTTGCAGGTCCAGGGATTGCCCTTGGGTTACACATGTTGACAACATGTGGCAAAAGCCTTTCCTCACCACTAGAGGCTCTAAAAAAATGTAGTTGCTTAGTTACACCCCTATAGGGTACACCAGGTCCATGGTGCAGTGGGTCCACATTCAGCTCCATTACAGCTTTGCAAATAATGGTGAGGAGTCATATGATAGAAAGATAGAAAGAAAGATAGATTGATAGATAGATAGAAAACAAATAGAATAAAATGAAAGTAAAGTGGATGCATAACTGTGAACACCATCTTATAATTGAGGATGTAGCTGTATTCAAAATAAGTCAATCACATTTAAACTCATGTTAAATCATACTCAATCCACAAATGTTATCATTTACAGTGATTTTCATTAACTCCATCTAAAGTTTGGTTGTTCTAGTAAGATTTCCCTGACCCTTTCATTGTTGTAATTTATACCAAAAGCCGTAAACAGCTTACAAGAGATCTCATTGTTGAAAGTTATCAGACAGGAGAAGGGTACAAAAATTTCCAAGCCATGAGATCTACCATAGAACACTGTGAAGGTCATCAAGAATTGGCTTAAATTTGGTACAACAGTGACATTACGAAGAACTGGACATCACACCAAAATTGATGAAAATGCAAATACAAGAAGAAAATTAGTCCAGGAGAAAGCCAAGAGGCCTACAGCAACATTGACAGAGCCACAGGTATTTCTGGCAAGTACTGTTTGTGTTCTGCATCTGACAATAATCTCTCATATTCTTCATATATCTGGTCTATGGGGTAGGGGGGTGGGCAAGACAGAAGCTATTTATTAAAAAGAAAACTATCCAAAAACTTACATCAAGTCTGCCAAAAGCATGTGGAAAACTTATTGTCTGATGAGACCAAGATTTAACTTTTTGGCCATACAGTAATTACACAAAAAGGTACTGATAATTTTGGGCAACGCCAACACTTTCCATCACCAAAAGAACATAATACCTACAGTGAAGCATGGTGGAGACAACATTATCTTTTGTGGCTGTTTTTAGCAGGTGGAATTGGAGCTTTAATCAGGGTGGAGGAATTATGAATAGTTTAAAATGTCAATCAATTTCGCATCAAAATCTTTAGGCCTCTGCAAAAAAGCGGAAGATAAATAGGAAGATAAATAGGAAATTCACCTTTCAGCAGGACAGCAACCCTAAATATGCCTCCAAATCAACAAAAGAATGAGTTTGTCAGAGGAAAATCAGAGTTTTAAAATGGTCCAGTAAGAGCCCATGTCCTCACAATCTGACAGATGGGGAGCTACTGCATGGAACAGTGGGCAGTGATTGCCAGTTCTACATGTACCATGCTAATATACTTCTACCCCAAAAGACTAAATGTTGTCATAATTTAAAGTAGTGCTTCAACAAAGTATTAGTTTAAGGTTGTTGATATTTATGCAATCACCATATTTTACAGATTGTAGGTGAAATTGAATGTGGAAAAAAGTTCTGGAATAATTCTTTTTGGTATAATTTTCTTTTTAGATGACAAAAACCAGGCAATTTATATCCTATCTATCTATCTATCTATCTATCTATCTATCTATCTATCTATCTATCTATCTATCTATCTATCCTGTGCCTCTTCACCATTATTTGCATAGCACTGTGGAGTCATGCATTAAATACATATGAAGAACAGCACAAGAACCAAGCTGAGAACAGAAAGCCATCCCATCAGGTTCATGAGTTGTGTCAGATGTCATGCGGTGCATCAAAGGTCTGATGAGATAGAAGCATTGACATTTACCTTCTCAAGGCACATACTTCAGAAATTCCTTTCATACAGGAATACTTCAATGAAGTCTCAGTGGTGCATATTAGATGGTAAAATTGTTTGGCAGTTACTTTAGAGTAGAACTTGGGAACCTTGAGGCTTTATACTAAGACTGCTGATTGATTATTACCAGAGATATTGCACCACAGCTTTGGCAGAAAAGAGTAATTAAAATCTTCAAACTTTTTAAAATTTTTGTTTAATCAAAGTTGAGATAATAATCGTTCAATCAGCCTTATTATTGCATAGGTGTAAGCTTTCAGTGCTTTGAAAAATAAAGAGAGTTGACAAGAGTATCTATTGGGTTCAATATCTAGCGATAACATTAAAGCGGAGTTCCTAAAAATATTTTTTAAATGCCTCCGCCTATGGTATAATTAAAGAAATGTTACTCATTTTCCTCAATACTCTGAAGCTCTCCTTCTGATGCTCACTTGGTCCCTGCAGGTGAGTGCTTCATGGCCACGTCACCGACATGCCAAAAATTACCAGAAATTGCTCCTCAATTAACGACCGTGATGAATCACTGTTGAAGCCAGTGTTTGGCTAACCATACATTCTGAGCCATTTCCTGTGTGTTAAGAATGGCATCAAGAGGACCAAGGCACACTGACCAATAGTGATTAGGTAAACTCGGAAACATATTGATGATGACAAATATGATGTGTAAAAAAGAATTTTTTATTAATGTTATTTTTTATCTTCAATTTTCACAAATACAATGAAAAACATTAAAAGACAAAAAAATGCATCAATGTGTGCAGGGGACATAACAGGAGACCAACCAGTTAGGAAAAAGATCTACAATTTTATAAAATGATACCAATAAATAATGAGAAATTCATACCATGCACAAAATCATATAATTTTTTTTTTTATCAAAGCATAATATAGTGCATAGTGCTATTTGTAAAATAAATTTATAATAACCATATAAATTTGTGCAAAAATAAACAATACATTAAGAAAGTGCTGAGTGAAAAAATGAATCCTCTTAACCCTTCTAATAAATATAAAGCTGCCATACAAAATGTAAAACTGAAATTGAGCTGTGCAATGTATATAATTAAGGTGCTAAGTGCCTCCAAAATCTCCTGCACCTTACCACTGGTATATTAAAGGTGACCCATTAACAGTCTATGAAAGCAGCAATTAAAATTGAGATCATACCAACGCTGGTTCCTTATGGTCCCCCTGCACACATCACTCCAACGCACGTTTCGCTATTGCTTCATCAGGGAGTGATTTTTTTACACACCATACTTGTCATCATCAATATATTTTCATTGCTATGCATATATAAAAAAAAGCCGATTTTGTTTGAATATCTTTTCTTGGGTTTGTAGCTTTATTTGGATATTCATAGTCCTGATTGGAATTTTTAATATATATGGGTATTTCTTTTTCATATGGGTATCGAACTCGGAAATATGACTTTCAGCAGAACAAGGAAAGTCATGATTTGATTTATTATTTTAGATCCGTCTTAGATATTTAGAAAGTAAAAAAATATTCACTAAAGCACCTCTACAATTCCATGAGGCGAGTATAAGTACATTTTTATTTCAAATAAAGGAGTCTGTGTCTTTTCTTCAGATAATGGATTTTATTTTGGCTGTGTCTTTTTTTACAATCTAACTATGGTGTTAGTAATGGGCGTGTCTTATAGACGCCACTCCATTACAAACCTGTGGGCTTGATGTCAGTGGCCATAAAACAGCTGACATCAACTCCACAAATATTACCCCACTTGCTACTGCACCAGGGCAAGTGGAAAAGCTGGGCCAAGCACTAGAATTGGTGCATCTAATAGATGGCCCTTTTTTGAGATTATTGTTATTATAATAATAATGATAATCATTGCTATTCATTGCACAAGAGCCGGCTAATGAATACTTCCATCAGCGGTGCCTTCTCTAATTGTTATCCGCAACAGCAGGTGTAGGCTCATGAGAGTAGTAGAGCAGTACTTTATCATCAGCCAGCGCATGTGACAGGTGATAAACAGTTTACCACCAATCACGGCTGCTGACTCACTTTGTCATCTGACAGCGTGGGAACTACAGCTCTCTGACCGGCTCTCTGACAGCCTGTGTTTTCCATGGTGTCATGCAGATGAGAGCATTGCAAACAACAGATCTTTGATCCCCCATTCATCTGAAATGGGTCCACATTCGGGTTCGGGTACCTGAACCAAACTTTCTTTAGATGTTCAGCCAAAGCCGCCGAACATGAACATCCACGGGTTTGCCCATCTCTAATCATAATATGATTAACATTATCGGCCCCATTTTCACGGATGAGAGAAAACCCGCTGGTGTGCCCCTAGCCTAAGGATTGCCACATACCAGAGTCTATCGGACCCTAAAAGACTGTCAGCATTTTTAATGTAATATAGAAGTATGGAGAAAATATTATTGAAGCAAGGTACCATAATTGATATTTTTACATTCACAATGCTCTTTTCTATAAAATTAGCACTTTTTTTTATTTTGCATTGTAATTGGCGTTAACACAAGCAGAAAAAAACAAAGAAAAAAAACTAATTAAAAATGCAAGAATAGCTATTTCCAGTTCATTTGGTCTCTCAAAAGCAGGAGCAAAAAAATCTGATTTTATATTTGTACCCTCCAATGATATAATTGAAGAATGCAAGCCACCCTACAAAAAACACTAAAGCCTGGAATAAGGCAGCAACAAAATATTTTATAAATGTAGTTTTTATTGTGCAAAAGAAGTAGAAAAAACAACAAAAACCATATCAATTTGGTATTTCTGTAAATGCCCTTACCTGTAAAATACAGTTGACTTATTATTTATGCTACAGGGAGATTAAATCAATATTAAAAAAAACAACGGGGCCATTTTTTCTTACGCCAAAGCTAATTTAAAAGGTAAATTAAATGAAAATGACTTCTATAAAAACTGCAACTCCTCAAATAAGAAATGATTTATTGGTGTTTTAAATGGTTGTCAGCCGTCTAAATTTTTTTCAACAACCTCAATAAAAAAACGCTGCTGTGTTGATGCTGACATGAGACCGCTTCAGCCAATCAGTGGTTGACTTGTAATGTAACTTTTCAGCACGACAAAGATCACAAAGTGGGTCTAGTTGCTATTAAAACACCTGAAAATCAGTTCCCATGGTCAGTTTAAGTTTAACTAGCTCTGGTATTTTGTGTATCGAAGATCCTATGTCTTAGTGGATAATCCTGATTTCTTGTTTACTAACATTTTTCCTGCCTGACAATTTTGTATCTGCCCATACCTCCTTGTTTTGTCCATGTTACTTTACTATTCTTCTTGCCAGCCTGCACCAGCAAACTATAGCTTCCGCCATGGATCCAGCCCAGGGGCCCCTGTGTACAGTAAGTCCAGATCCCTGTATAGGGGGTTAAAGGGTGATGACCAGGGAAACCTCTGGGATCTGTTAAACAGACTGGATGGCAGCAAGTCTGTTTATGGTAGCCATCTTTGGAGCTTCCAGGTGAAGACAAACAATGCCCACATGACACTATGCAATAGCGCCTGTGAAAGAGAGAAGGCTATATAGCAATGGTCAAACTAAGCTCTACTTTGTACCAAGTTTTTCATCCAGAACAAAAGGACCTGGTGCTTTTCTCTTGACATAATTTCTATGCTCATTGATAATAATGCACTTCCTCTGTAGAGAGAACATCCTGAACAGTTTCTTGCCACCTAGTAGCAAAGTGTTGAGCCCAACCAAAGTCAGCTTTTATTTCTTGTAGAGTTCCTAAGCAGAAAAATGGGCTATTTTTTTGGTCCATACAAATGAGTCCTTCCTCCAGTTCAAAAGAAAGTTTTGAGTTGCCCAGGTCCAGTGTCCAATCCTTTTTTCACTTTGTGTCTGACACCATGATGCCATGATGTCTCATGAGGCCTAGTCACCTGGCCTCAAATGACATCATGATGCTTGTCATGGTAGTACGTGAAGACGTCTGGCCAAGGTTTCTGGCTGCAGAAGTGAAGACAGCCTTTTCAGGCTGCCTCTGTGAAGTTATGTGCAACAATTATTTTTGGTCAACTCTACTCCTTTATCTTTTCTCTTGGCTCAACGTATCTTAAGAAGGTGGTGTGGGGTGACCAGCTATGAAAAAAAAAATGTTTCTACATGCCTATATGTGACCAGTCATTGGTTGTGATATGAGCTGCGGCTTCCTGATGGTTTTTCTAGTATGTCTAGTAATTTCTTAAAACTTATATAATAAGAAATTGATGTCCTTAGCCAAAATAACATATGGTAAGGGTGGACACATCTGTATGCTCTTAATGCTATGATTATTTCTGCAGTGAATTAAATACGACCTTGGAACTCAAACTTACAAAATTAAAGTATCATTGGAGTAGGCAATCAAATATGAAATAGACCAAGTCCCAATGTTATTTTTTCTTTTCTCATCATACTTGTTAAACAATAATGCACATTTTGGTTAACAGATAATGGAATGTCAGAGCTATTGTTTCTACATCACAATCGTTCTTGTTTGCCTATTGTGGACTGCCATGTCTGTACACGGAGAAGAAAATAAAAGAAGCTGTTTAATTGTACAATGTACATGCAATTAACATTTTAATATTAACTTGAACACAAATACAGGAAATTCAAACAGCCGAGCACGTCAGCACTTCAACCTCGTGTAGATGAAAGGCATTTTGCATATCACATAGGTGGTAATTCAAATTGCTGTAGACATTTCTTGTGTCCTTTGCTGAAGGACAGAGTGGGCATATAACTTACAATTACAAAAGGAAGAGATAAAAGCTCCCCTGTGTAGAAAATGGTTGACATAATTGAACATCAATGCAGATAATTTGGGGATTTATGTACATTTAAAAGAAGATCTATCACGGCAATTGTTTAGGTTTTATGCAAGGACTTGCGTTCAGGGCCGGGATTTATCCCCCCTTTTGGACAGTGTGCTGCAATGTATTAATTATTGCTTGGATGGACAGTAACTCACATCATCTATAAGTGAGTCATACACTGAGGATGGTGAAATACTCTGTGAAGTAGTCTCTAATGCTTTTCTTTATAGAAGAAGTGTGCTCATGTGCCTCTCAATGTATTCTGTCCGTGCGCTTTTGGGATTGCCGATTCCCATTCTCGTTATTAGCACTCTCTGGGGTGGTGGTATACAAAATATTAAGAAAGAAAGTAAAAGTTTGCAATGACTGTGGGAACTGATTAAGAACAATTAGTTTGCTACCAATAATACTGTACTAACTATGCTGCAGTTCTGTTTGGTGTGGAGAGGAAACAGATGCACCGTGCAGGACCAGTGTTAAGGGGAGCAAACTGGGCACTTTCATCCAAAAAGGGGGACCCCTGCTTTTTTTCAGTCCCACCCAACTTTAGAAAGATTGAGCAGGCAGCAGTACGTCAAACTATGTTCCAGTCTGCAAACTAAGATTGTCTAAAGATTAATATGATTATGAGAAATGGCATCCTGGACGCCAGAAATGCGTCAGCTGGGTTTCCGTCGGCTTGTCCACACACATTACCCTAGAATTACAGGTCTCTGCCTACAGTGTATGTAAAGAGAGACACATATCACTCCAGGAGAGATGACAGGGAGAAGCCGCCGGGGACCCGCCTGTCTGACTAGTCTCCCATGCAGTTTGGGCGCTGGCGGCTGTAGTCTGACACATGTCCTGGATCGGCAAGCATGTATCAGTTATCAGCTTCCCTTTAAAGACCTGCAATGGTCTCTTGTTCACATGATTCTGCAGCAGAAGAGAATTACTGAGGATGTCATAGCACACTGAGGTTTGTGGAAATGGTTTTAAAGGCGAGTAGGATGTTTGTGTTTGGGGTGCACAGGAGGCATCATACTGTGACTGAGGTGTTTTGTAGTGCATTATACTAAGTGAAATGGCACTGTAGGGCATCATACTCTGTGTGTGGGGAGGTTCTTTATGACATCATAATGTATGTGAGAGTATTGTCCTGTGGACATCAAATTGTCTGTGTAAGGCTTTTGGCACCATAATGTCATGATCCATGCTGGATTATGACAGATAAAAGCACTAGTAACCTTTCTTTTCCTTAAGCTGGTGGTTTCAGTTCTAGTTTTGCCCCCGGTGGCCGTTAGGGTCATTGCACTTGATGTTTTCTTTGCTTTGCTTTTTGCCTCCGGTGGTCACTGGGATTATGGCAGCTTTTGGCCCCTGATCATTTGACCATTCCCTTTTCCTATATAGGGTCACATGGTCTATGAGCAGGTGTGGGTGATATTGGTCATTTCAACCATCCTTGGTGGAGGATGGAGCTAGAGAGCATTTCTTGCAGCATGGTCAAAGTCCTGGTGTGGAAGGACACACAATGAGGAGTTCCTTGCAGCTCTGACAACGCTTGGTGACGTAGCACCTATTCAGGAGAAAAGCTGCATTCTGGTGCTGGACTCTGTTGCTGGGAGCAAGAGCAACAGAGCAGAGCTAAGTGCTGTTATCCCTGTTTGTATTTTTCCCTGGTGTGTATTAGCACAGCGGTGGGGCCAGTGCCTGCACCACCCAGCTCCCTAGCAAGGGATAGGTGTAGGGTGCACTAGGGTGACAGGTTCCAGCTCGGCGACAGGTGAAGAGCCTGTATATGTAACATTAGGAATGTGAGGGACACTGACTCAGGGGAGTGCAGGAGGTCTCCACGTCCCCGTTCCCTATCGCAGGGCCCACCGTTGTAACTGTTTCCCCTTCCCCCTTGTCTTGTTGTTTTAGTTACCGGCCTGCGGGTCGTGTCACACAGGACAGTTACACGTGCCGTGTCTTGTTTTTTAGTTACCGACCTGCGGGTCGTGTCACACAGGACGGGTCCACGTGACATTATCACCAACCAAACATTTTTTTCCCTCTGGTGAGCCATGGGCCAAGTGCAGACCGGTGAGCAGTGTCTGCTGGCCCTCACTGAGATTAGTGAGGAGGAGAATGATGTGTTTCAGCAGCACATGCAGTGGAATTATGGGTCTGAGACCTTTCCTCTGCCTCAACTAGAGGGTCCATATACGGCTTTGGCGAGGATGTGCCGTGGAGTCCCTGCTGGGGAGCAGGACATGCTTATACAGGCGGATGTACCCAGGCAGGTGGGTGGAGTCGGTGTCCCCATGGTGCTGCCTGGTGTTCCAAAAGGTGAAGGGGTACATCCCTGTAGAGAGCAGACTAATGATTTAGTCTTTGGCACTGACGCCGAAAATTCTGTACTGTCAGAGAAGCCGTGCCCCCCTGGTCGTGTGGAGGAAGATGACTTGGGAGTGTATATTTCCTCCTCGCCCTCAGTAGGTACTATGACAACAGAGGTGATGGTTGACGAGGTACCTGAGGGCATACCGGTGCTTGTGGACAGTGGAGCAGAAGTCAGTCTGGTGGATGCTCAGGTTCTCCAGACTCATAGTCTGAGGTGTAAGATGCTGGACAAACCCTTAAGTGTCCAGGCCATTAACTCTGTCCCATTGAGCCAGGGGAGGTTAAACCAAGTCGTAGAAGACATTGAGCTGCATAGCGGACATCAGGATGTGTCCCAGCCATACTATGTCTTGGAGGGAAATCCAGTACCTATCGTTGTGGGCCCCCCTTGGTCTAAAAAACACAACCCGGTCTTACATTGGCAGACTATTGAAGTAGTCAGCTGGGAGCAGTCATGTGAGGGCTGCTTCCTAGGGGCTCCTGTCTCTGCCGTCTCTCTACAGATGTCCCCTTCCTCTCCAGTGGTAGCAGCTGAGGTGCTGCAGGAGAGTAGGGGCAAGGCTCAACCCTCGCTATTAGCCAACCCTGAGAGGCACAGACCTTGTAGTAGAAGGGGTTGGAGGGTGGTGTTTCCCTTGGTGAATTGCGGGGGTGTGAGTGTGGTGACACAGGGGGACGCCTCTGTTGTCAGTTCCAGAGAGAGTTCACCGTGTTGTGACAAACGAATGTGTGGCATTAAATGTTCAGGTCCGGACCTGTGTGTGAACGAGCATGTATGGGTGGCCACCAAAAACATCCACTGGAAGTGTGTTGCGGGGGTCTGGAATTCTCATGTTATCGGGCCGTAGCTGGTGTCGGCTATCCAGGGCCCGGAGACTTACCAGCTGGAGTTACCCACATACTTGCCCATACACCTCTCGTTCCCCAGACCGGCGCTTTGGAGATGGGTGGTGCCTCTGGAACATACTTTGCCAATACCAGCGGTGCTCATTTGTCATAAACCTGAAGTGCAGGTAGTTGCTGGGGTGAACTCTGGACCTGGGCGTCCCCGCTGTAGGTGGTTCCCTGATGAGGAGCGGTCTTGAGGGTCCGGAGGCCCCTCATTAAGGGAGGGTACTGTCATGATCCATGCTGGATTATGATAGATAAAAGCACTAGTAACCTTTTTTTTCCCTTAAGCTGGTGGTTTCAGTTCTTGTTTTGCCCCCGGTGGCCGTTAGGGTCATTGCACTTGATGTTTTCTTTGCTTTGCCTTTTTCCCCCGGTGGTCACTGGCATTATAGCAGCTTTTGGCCCCTGATCATTTGACCATTCCCTTTTCCTATATAGGGTCACATGGTCTATGAGCAGGTGTGGGTGATATTGGTCATTTCAACCATCCTTGGTGGAGGAAGGAGCTAGAGAGAGTTTCTTGCAGCACGGTCAAAGTCCTGGTGTGGAAGGACACACAGTGAGGAGTTCCTTGCAGCTCTGACAACGCTTGGTGACGTAGCACCTATTCAGGAGGAAAGCTGCATTCTGGTGCTGGACTCTGTTGCTGGGAGCAAGAGCAACAGAGCAGAGCTAAGTGCTGTTATCCCTGTTTGTATTTTTCCCTGGTGTGTATTAGTACAGCGGTGGGGCCAGTGCCTGCACCACCCAGCTCCCTAGCAACGGATAGGTGTAGGGTGTGCAATGGTGACAGGTTCCGGCTCGGCGACAGGTGAAGAGCCTGTATAGGGAACATTAGGAGTGTGAGGGACACTGACTCAGGGGAGTGCAGGAGGTCTCCACGTTCCCTATTGCAGGGCCCAACGTTGTAACTGTTTCCCCTTCCCCCGTGTCTTGTTGTTTTAGTTACCGGCCTACGGGTCGTGTCACACAGGACAGTTACACATGCCGTGTCTTGTTGTTTTAAGTTACCGAACTGCGGGTCGTGTCACACAGGACTGGTTCACGTAACACATAATGTGTAGCTGGTAATAATAATGGTGTTAGGCGTCGGGTTTCTTCCCCTGCACAGGAGGAATCCCAAGCCTTGCCTTCTGCGGTCTCCCATTCATTCCTGACAGCAGAGGAGGCTGCTCAGCAGAGACGTCGATCCTGGCGACTTGCTCAGGATACTGCTGTCCGCTTTGGTTGCTGCTGCCACCCCTGGGTCAGCTGCAGCAGTCCACACTTGCCAGCAGCAAGCAGCTCATGGGACTAAGTCCTTCTCTTGGCCTACTGAGCATGCCCGTGGGATGACCTCTCATTGGAGGTCGGAGGTCACGTGGTCAGGTCCTGTTGCTGCTCCGATTGAACCTCTAGGAAGGTCCCAGAAGGCTGCAGCTATAAAAGGTTCGCATGGCCGCCCAGCCATGCGCTAGTATAGTAATTTGTACTTGTGTGAGTGATGATGGATGCATGTTTCTGGTGACTGACTCCTTATGATTCCCTCCCTTTGGTTGTGCATGTAAATAGGGTATTGGAGTCAGCACCTAGTAGTGGCACTGCCTATGCACCTTAGCCTGCTCGGAGGGGAATCATGCAGCCAGCAGCTTTAGCTGTATAGTACACTGGCTCATGAAACCCCTACAAGAAGGGAGCCAGTGTACTATACAGCTAGATCTGCTGGCTAAACTATTCCCCTCCGAGTGGGCTAAGGTGGGATTTATCATTTCCCTCCTGTCGGGTAGGGCTTTGGAGTGGGCCACACTGCTGTGGGAGCATGGAGATCATGTGGTGCAGAGTGCCTCGCAGTTCTTGGTCACTCTTAAGCAGGTATTCCTGGGACCGCGAGTCACCCATGATACCGCGCTCCTGCTGCTGGCATTGTCATAAGGCTCGTCTTCGGTCAGCCATCATGCCATCCAGTTCCGCACTCTAGCTTCAGAGCTGGAGTGGTCAGACAAGATCCTCATTCCGGGGTTCTGGAGAGGTCTGGCTGACCATGTGAAGGACGCCCTGGCCACCAGGGAGGTTCCCACCACACTGGAGGAGCTTATCACCGTCTCCACCCGTATAGACCTTTGTTTCTCGGAGCGACGGTTGGAACGGTCCCAGTGTAGGCAGAGGTTTAGGTTGGCACCTAGTTTTGCTAAACCTCTGGAATCTCTCGATCAGGCATCCAAGCCTCAAGAGGCCATGAGGGTCTCTCGTGCAGGATCTAGGCCTCGGTCCAATCGAGCACCCATGGTCTGTCATGTTTGCCCGCAGTCTGGTCACCTTGCCAACAGGTGCCCACAGCGTTCGGGGAAATGCTCGCATCTAGTGGCTGTTGGAGGAGGTCTACTAGATACTGCAATATTTTTCTCCAAGCTCTCCTTTAAGGGGACGCATGAGTTTGGCTCTTCCACTCTGGGGGTGAAGGTTTGCGTGGACTCCGGGGCCGATGGCAATTTTATGTCATCTGACTTTGCCCAACGGCACGCAATTCCTCTGGTTTTACTACCTCAGCCAGTCACCATCAGAGTGGTGAACGGTGCAACACTACCCTCTCAGATTACCCACCAGACCATCCTGCTGATATTCTCGGTTTCTCCATCCCATCAGGAGATGTTATCTCTCCTTATCATGCCTGAGGGTATTGATCAGGTCCTCTTAGGGGTCCCCTGGTTGCATCAGCACTCTCCCCATATAGAGTGGTCCTCGGGGAGAATCCTCGGTTGGAGTAAATCCTGTGAGGGTAGATGTCACAGGGAGTGTGTACAGGTTGCCTTAACAGAGGCTCCTGCAGATCTTTCCTCTCTCCCCAAACACTATCAACAGTATGCAGACGTGTTCTCCAAGAAAGCGGCAGAGAGTCTTCTGCCGCACTGCCCTATGACTGTCCTATTGACCTCTTGCCTGGTGATGAGCATCCCCGGGGTCAAGTCTATCCCCTATCTTTCCCGGAGACAGAGGCCATGTCTCTATACATCAGGGAGAATCTGGCAAGAGGATTCATTAGGAAGTCAGTGTCACCTGCGGGGTCGGGATTCTTCTTTGTCCAAAAGAAGAATGGAGAACTATGACCCTGCATCGATTTCAGGGGTCTTAATGCCATCACCGTTAAGAATAAGTATCCCCTATCCCTGATATCGGAACTGTTTGATAGGCTACGGGGAGCGAGGGTTTTTTCCATACTGGATCTGCGGGGGGGCCTATAACTTGATACACATCCGTGAGGGGGATGAGTGGAAGATGGCATTTAACACCAGGGATGGCCATTATGAGTACTTGGTCATGCCCTTTGGTCTCTGTAATGCCCCTGCTGTCTTCCAATACTTTGTAAATGATATCTTTTGGGATATGCTCTCCACCTCGGTGGTTGTCTATCTGGATGATATTCTCATCTACTCTACAGACTCTATGGACTCCCACTGGAGAGAGGTTTGCAAGGTCTTCGACCCCTTATGGGCAAACTCTATGCCGAGTTGGAGAAGTGCCTGTTCAAGCAGGAGTCCTTGCCTTTCCTGGGCTATATCATCTTAGCCCAGGGTTTGGCTATGGATCCTGCCAAACTTCAGGCGGTAATGGACTGGCAGGAACCCCACTTCCTCAAAGCAGTGCAGCGCTCTCTGGGGTTCGTTAACTACTATCGCCAGTTCATTCCCCACTTCTCCACCTTGGTAGCTCCCTTGGTTGCCCTCACTAAGAAGGGAGCAAATCCCAAGTTGTGGTCGGAACATGTCTCCAAGGCCATCTCCTCCATCCCGATGTGGATAAGCCCTTCATCTTGGAGGTGGATGCATCATCCATCAGTGCCGGAGCGGTCCTCTTCCAGAAGGACGCTCAAGGTCAGAAGCAGCCTTGTTTCTTCTTTTCTAAGACCTTTTCACCGGCAGAGAGCAACTATTCCATCGGGGACAGGGAGTTGCTAGCAATGAAGTTGGCCTTCTCGAAGTGGATACATCCCCTGGAGGGGGGCTCAGTTCCCCTTCCAAGTGTTTATTGACCACAAAAACATGGTATACCTGCAGACAGCCAAGCGGCTATATTCTCACCAGGCCAGATAGTCCCTGTTATTCTCCTGGTTCCACTTTACCCTCCAATTTCTCGCTGGAGAGAAGAATGTCCGTGCCAATGCTTTCTCCCGCTCCATGGTGTCATCGGAGGAGGATCCTTGGCTGATAGTCCCATCCGAGAGCCTGAGGACCGTGGCTCCGGTCGCCCTCGAGTCGGTGCCTCCCGGCAAGACATTCGTCCCTGCCCATCTGCGTCCAGAGGTCCTCTCTTGGGCTCACTCGTCCAGGGTGGGTGAACATTTCAGGACAAGGTGGACATCTGAGCTTCTGGCGAGAATGTACTGGTGGCCACATATGGCCCGTGACATCAGAGACTATATTCCTGCATGCGTCTCATGCGCCCAGAATAGATCTCCTCAGCAATGGACCGCTGGGCTACTTTACCCCCTGCTGGCGGCGGATAGGCCCTGGGAGATGGTCGGCATGGACTTTGCAGTGGGCCTGCCCAAGTCTGGTGCAGTACGGTCATTTGGGTAGTCACCGACCATTTCTCTAAAATGGTGCATCTGGTGCCTCTTTCATGGCTGCCTTCTGCATGGGCCTTGGCAGCGTTTTTCATTAAACATGTCTTCTGCCTATACGGCATGCCGGACAAGATTGTTAGTGACTGAGGTCCCCAGTTTGCGTCTCCGTTCTGGAGAGAGCTCTGTCGCTTTCTCAGCATTGAGCTAAATATCTCTTCAGTCTATCATCCTGAGATGAGTGGGTTGGTGGAGAAGGCCAACCAGACTCTGGTCACATACCTATGACATTTTGTCTCGGCCAGGCAGGATGACTCGGCATCTCTGCTACCGTGAGCAGAGTTCGCCTTGAACAACGCTGTGGCCGATTCCACTGGTCAGACCCCATTCCTTCTTAATTACGTCCAGCATCCGCATGTCCCTGTCCCCATGCCGGTTTCGATCACCCATACTAGGGTGGCAGACTGGGCGGTGGAGGCATGTGACATTAGGGACCACACTCAGGATGCCATCCAGACCTCCAAGGAGAGAATGAGGGTTTCCGCTGATGCACACCGGCGTCCTGCTCTGACCTTTGCTCCCAGCGACCTGTTGTGGCTCTCCGCCCATAACATCAGGCTACGGGTTGAGCCCACTAAGTTAGTGCCTCGCTATATAGGTCCCTTCACCGCCCTCAGACAGGTCAATCTGGTGGTCTACTGCCTGGTCCTTCCTCCACGCCTGGGTATCACCGATATCTTCAACGTGTCCCTCCTTAAAGGGAATCTGTCACCCTTTTTTTGGCCTTTCAGCTGCCGGCATAGACATTGGGGGCTTATCTACAGCATTCTGTAATGCTGTAGATAAGCCTCCGATGTAACCTGAAAGAGAAGAAAAACACGTTATATTATACTCACGGAGGTGGGCGGTCCAGTCCAATGGGTGTCGCCGTCCTGTCCGGCGCCTCCCTTCTTCATGCGATGACATCCTCTTCTCCCATCCTGTAATGGCTCTGGCACAAGCGTACTGCTCTGCCCTGTTGAGAGCAGAGTCCTGCAGTGTGCAGGCATTGGGAAAGGTCTGGCGCCTGCGCACTGCAGAATTCTGCTCTGCCCTCAACAGGGCAGAGCAATGCACCTGTGCCGGAGCCATTTCAGGACGGGAGAAGAGGGCGTCATCGCAACACCCATCGGACTGGACCGCCCACCTCGGTGAGTATAATATAACGTGTTTTTCTTCTCTTTCAGGTTACATAAGGGGCTTATCTACAGCATTACAGAATGCTGTAGATAAGCTCCTGATGTCTATGCCGGCAGCTAATAAGGGAAAAAAAGGGTGACAGATTCCCTTTAAGCCTGTCTACATGTCTCGGTTTTCCGAGTCATCTGCCAAGATATCAGGCATGTCCTCAGATGAGTATGAGGTGAATGCCATTATGGGGTGCAGGGTGGTACGTGGCAAAAAAGTACTATCTGGTGGACTGGAATGGTCACGGTCCAAAGGATAGGACCTGAGAGCCTGTGGAGAACATCCGTGCTTCTTTGCTCATTGCGGCCTTTGAGCGTAGCGAGGCTCAGAGGGGAGGGGCCCTAGGAAGGGGGGTAGTTTTAGGTGTTGGGTTTCTTCCCCTGCACAGGAGCAATCCTGAGCCTTGCCTTCTGTGGGCTCCCATTCATTCACGTCTGCAGAGGAGGCTGCTCAGCAGAGACGTCGATCCCGGCATCTTGCTCAGGATATTGCTGTCCATTTGGTTGCTGCTGCCACCCCTGGTTTTGCTGCCACCCCTGGTTTGGCTGTTGCAGTCCATACTTGCCAGCAGCGAGCAGCTCCTGGGACTAAGTCCTTCTTTCGGGCTACTGAGCAACTAGTGCGCTTTCCTAGCCCCAGTTTGGTGAAGATAGTGGCGTCCGCCAGTGTGGTACTGTACACAAGTAGCACGCTAATCTCTTGGCGCAGTCTCTCCCTGGCACCACAGTTGTAGCGTCGTGCACTGGTGGGTCTAGAAGGACTCTAACCCCGTGTCTTTGGAGCAGAGTCCTGCGACTGCACACCAGCACTCTCTTAGCCGAGCTCTGTGAGTCTTAACAGGCTACGGCATTTACGTTTCACTTAAGCTGACTCTGTGAAGCAACAGAATTCGCCACAGTATACACCGGATGACGTTAACCCGCGTGCGTTCTGCTATTTCACCGCCATACTGTGTCCGCCATTACCTGGCAGCAGGCAACATCTCTGCACCGTGGACTCCAGGCTGGGAACGCACCCTGTCATTATTTTTATATTATGTGGTGCGTTCCGCCAGCCTCATAACAAAAGCTGCATTTTACTGTGTATACGGAGCTTTGTGGGCCATCTTACTCTGTAGTGGAGGAATGCTGTGAGAGCATCATATTGTGTGTGGGGTATTATACTGTTTGTGGGGTCATGAATAGGGTATTGTACTGCTTCTAAACACTAATGTGCTTCACTAAAAGTACTCTTTCAGTGTGGGTACATATAAAGGACTGGGATAGATTAAGGGAGTGGCTTACTGTTAAAATAAAAAAAATGCCACAGCTCGCTATGTGCACCACAACAACCACTTTCTTTTTTTTCTCAAAATTAGTAATTTTCGCAGTGAACACCTCTGACAATTCACCTTGATCTCCTGGGTGCTGCACTGCCAGTGTTATATTGACAGCCAGGGACGATTTTAGAAAAATTGGGACCCTGAGCAAAAGTTTAAAGTGGGGCCCCAAATGCTAACATATTGTACCATCACACAAAGATTTTAGCTGCATTTACATGAGCTATTAGCAGCACGCCTCTGGGCCCCTGAGGAAGTGGAGGACCCAGGCAAATGCTTAGTTTGTCTGCCCCTAACGCTGACCCTGCTGATAGCCACTGTCTAGCATGAGGACATAGAGTACACACTGGCTGCAATATGATGATATCCATGTAATCCTCATGTTGTACAGCAGTGTCTGACAGGACACAGAATAGTGACTGTGTTGAACTTAGGTGTCCTCAATCATTGCCCTTTTCCCTCATGTAAGCAAACATAATGCAGACTCCTCGTAGCTGTTCAACTTTGAATTAATTTTTCCCTTCACCACAATTTGACTGAAATCGGCTCTGGCACCTGGGCACTCATGCTTGAGGGAGCCCAGCTGCACACTACTATTATAAATTACTAGATGGTGGCCCGATTCTAATGCATTGGGTATTCTAGAATATAGCCAGTGGGAGACCGACATTCAAAAGATGGTCCAAGACCATCCACCACGATCGGCCATCTCACAGCGGTAGCTGCTGCGTGTTACACTGAGGCTAAGTACTCACGTTGCAGAAATGCTGCGGAAATTTCCGCAGCATTTCCGCAACTCCCGCCGCAGGAAAAATGCATGCGAATTCGCATGCATTTTCCCAAGCAAAACCTGCGCTTTTCACGCGATTTTCACGTGTGGAATTCAAGCGCAATTGAAGCATCGCTTGGAATGTGATTGACAGGTTGCTCACACTTGTCAAGCATAGTGTTTGACAAATGTGATCAACTTTTTACTATTGATGCTGTCTATGCAGCATCAATAGTACAAGATATAATGTAAAAAATAATTTTAAAAAGAAATTTAAACAAAGGTTATTCTCACCTTCCGACGGCCCCCGATCTCCTCTCCACGCTCCCGGCATTTTCTGGTTCCAGTAATTCTTAGCGCGAAGGACTGGAGATGTCATCAGCGGTCTTTCGCCCAAAGCATTACTGGGACCAGAAGATGCCGGGCGCGTGGTGAGAGGAGGGAAAGAGTCCGGGGGCCGTCGGAAGGTGAGTATATCACTATTTTAATTCTATTTTTTACAGGTTTATGGTACCCAGGGACTGGAGGAGAGTCTCCTCTCCTCCGGACTCTTGGTACTGGCTTGCGCTGGTCATCTCCCAACTGTGTCGCCGCTGACCTCCGTGGAGATGACCAGCTAGGTACCGGCTAGCGCCGCAGATCTCCCGACGGTAGCGGTGGCGTGCGTTAATCGAATTCTGCACCAATTCACGACCGGACTGCCCCTGTCGCTGATTGGTTGCGCCTGGCCGGCCGTGACCAATCAGCATCGCGGGATTTCCATTACAGACAGACAGAAATAGACGATTATATAGTAGATGCATAGTTCAAACTAGGCGTGTTGCAGATTTTGTAATTGGGCCTACAGGTTTCATGTTACATCACAAATGCTTAGTCTAAGGTAGTCAAACTATTGCATTTCTGTACCAAATCTAAAGCTTTCTACATACAAATTTTAATGTGTGCTACAAACAAAACTATTTATGCTCTAATATTTTGACCCTACTGATGACTAATAAAACTACAGGTCCCTCTGTGTCTATGTGAAATTAGCCTCTGCCAGTCAAACTTCAATCTGTAGAAAATGAATGCTCAGCAGATTCAGTGTGCATTAATAATTAAAATCAATGGAGACAGTGTTCAGTCTGTAGCTACAGTACAAAAGGTCTGTGGGCATATTTAGGTTACCAGTCCCTTCATATTGTCAATGCGGCAAACAACAGTCCAAAGTAATGGCCTCATTTGTCTACATGACTTCCACTGGTGCAATCAGATACACTGTGATTCTCTTTCCTATGCCAAGAGAAAATCCAAAAAAGGGCAGTGCATGACACAAAAAATTTCTCTTTGGACATTTCCATGTTCAAAGCCGCACTGGATGCACAGCTAAGCAGGGGAAATTAATTTATTCCTCCTGGCAGCCTATAGCGTTCAGTCATAGAGGCGCATCCGATGCAGCTTCAGTCACCGCTTAGTACATAGTGAGAAGCGACTGTAAGCACGCCCTGGCACTGTATGACAGCTGGCTCGGCAGCGCATCAGTGCTGAGCTTGCTGTGACTTCTAAACTGATGGTACTGCAGGACATCTATTAATTTCAAAGTGAGGTAATCATAATGTGTCTTTCATCTGCTTACTATGGCTTTGAAATCCTTGACTGGGAGAGACCTTGTTGATGCAGAATAACTTCCTTTTGTCATGTTGCTGTGCTCAGTCTTGTAATAAAGTATCTAGGACATTTAAAATTAAACTCTTCCTCAACTTTACCTTTGAAGTTTGTCTGTTCCTCACCCAGATTTCAGTCTCACAGTTATTTCTGTTTCAATTACTGGCTGTATTTCAACCTACATATGAAAATTAGGATCACTATCACCTGTCAATAGAAATGGATACTCAATCACCTTACCAAAACTTACAAAATGCATGACCTTGTGCAAGTGTATCTTAAAGAATTGATTCTTTTTTTGAAGACAAAGACTGGTCATATCAAATTTTGAGTTGATTTACACTCCTCTTTTGTTCATTCACTTTCCATTTTCTTAATTGAAATAATAAGCTATAGTTAACACTTCTATTTTTGAAAGCTTTCTTCTCTTGCTACATTTTTTTCACTACTGTAAAAAACCTTTGCACATTGCTGTCTAAATTTCATTACACCTGTACATACAAAATTATTTAATTCAAATTGAAAATTATCTCCATTAGGAAGATTTACAAACTTTCTGCTCTATGCAATAAAGAAACCAAAGCAACTGCAATAGCTCATCATAGGTAATATGTAACAAGATCACATGTTATTTCTCAAATTCATCACATAATTCCACTTTTAATGACTACTACAGTCTCATAATTATTCAACTTTTCCTTGACAGGTATATTTAGTACTTATTAGAGACCTTTTGACTGTTATGACCTGATACAAACATGATGCCAGGCACCTGTTTGTGGCTGCATTCCTAAGGGATCTTAGTTCATTCCTCATGAACAATGGCCTTGAGTTCTCTAATATTTTAGGATTGTCAAGAGAGTGGTCTGAAAAGAGAAGAGATCATTGCATTGCACAAAAATGAAAAAAGATACAAAAAAGATTTCAAACACATTGAATGTTCTTAGAGATACAATTGGAAGCATAGCTTACAGGTTCAAAGCTAAAGAAACTCTGGACCTTTCAGAAAGGTATCACCAGCTGCCACCAGATGTTTGAAGAAGCCGGTGGTCAAAAACCTTCATGTGAATTTAAAACAAAAATGTTGGATCCAATAGGCTAAAAACCATATAAATAAGCCAGGAGAGATTATTGAATCTTTTGAAATTTGAATTCACTAGATTCAATAATTTTTTTTCGTCTAAATTGATTTGCCACAAAACCAATACTGCAAAGCTTCCAATTATATTGAAATGATGTGTAACACTCTGAGGTCTCCTAGGACTGTATACACCTATTCAACACAAGCAAAGCCAAAGTGACATCACCATGAAAATGGATGGTAGCCGAGTAGTAACTAACAGCTCATTTAATAATACAGTGTACTGACAAACTTTTCAAGTTATTTAAAATATAAAAAAGAGTGCAAATATCATCCCTCCTGTAAAGTTTTCAAAATCGACTAATAAAACATGGGTGAAAAAAAACAGACATTCTCAGTTCAAGGTGTACATTTTTTTAAACTTGTACAAGTACATAAATGGCCAATATAGGTAGGAACATATCTAAAAACCAGCATATCCAACAGGGTGCCCTGATGCTATAAAATGTGTGGGTGTAAAATTTAATTTGAAAAAACAAATGTGCAAAAAAAAATTGTTAACAACACGCATGCTTTGTAAGGCTGGAGTCACACTAGAGAGGAATACGGACCAGTGCTATGTGAGAAAAAACTGCATAGCACTTAGACCACTGTTAGTCTATGGGGCAGCTCACATCACCGTATTTTTTCTCACCCGTATTATACGTGCAGGTGAAATCACAGCATGCTGCGATTTACACCGTATATATATTGGCCGAGACTTGCCAGTGCAAGTCTATGGGTGTGAGAAAAACTCGCACACCACACGGACCATCAGTGTGGCTTACGAGAAAAACGCACCGGTGTCTTTTGAAAAGCCGGCAATTCAACAGGACATAATAGGCAAATGTGCTCTAATAAGATCCAATGATACTTGTTATGAAGGAGTTAAATATTTATGAGACTGCATTAATCAGTAAAAGTGGCATTTTGTGGGGAATTTATGAAACCACTGGTTATATTAGTTGTGTGGAGCTATAATGGCAAAAGTATTCACCTCTTTGCGTTTTATCTATTTTTTATTACATTGCAACCTGTGTTTAAATATCTTTGTAATCTGATTTGTATGTGATGCATCAGCACTGAATAGTCTACGTTGGTGAAGTGAAGTATGAAAACTATAGGCAAAAAATTTAATTTATGGAACAAAACAAATAAAACTTGTCCATACGTATTTGCCCCTTTTGCTCTGAGGCTCTGTGCACACATTGTGGATTGTAAGCGTTTTTTCCACGTTTTTTCGCCGCGAAAATGCGGCAAAAACGCATACAAAAAGAAACAACCCATTGAATTCAATGGCATTCCACACATGCTGTGCTAATGCTGCGTATTTTTCTGCGGCGGAATCGCATCGCGGAAAAATACGCAGCATGCTCATTGTTTGTGCGGAATCGCGGGGATTCCGTACACATAGGAATGCATTAATCCACTTACTTTCCGCATGTGGCTGTGCCCACCATACGCAAAGTAAGCTGAAAAGGTGCGGATGGTACCTAGGGTCTGGAGAAGAGGAGATTCTCCTCCAGGCTCTGGGTACCATATCCCTGTTAAAAAAATAATTAAAATAAAAAATCATGATATTCTCACCTTCCGGTGTCCCCCCGCAGCGTTCCCAGTTCTCAGCTGTGCTGACAATCACTTTTCCAAGCGATGCTACAGATCGCTTGGAAAACGCTAGCATTCTGCAAGTTAATTACACTTGCAAAACCCTAGTTTTTTGCGGGAATTCCTCATGCGTATTTCCCGGGGCAGGGAGTTGCGGAATTGCAATGGAAATTTCCGCGGCAATTCCACACATGTGCACATAGCCTAAAGCCTCTAAAAATTTATTGTGCAAGCAATTGCCTTTATAAGTTACATGCTTAGTGAAAGGAGGTCTACCTGTGTGCAATTAAGTGTCACATGGTGTTAGGTGCCAGGATTCTCCTGCTGCATGGGGTAGATCCCAAGCCTTGTCTGCTTCTGAAGTCTCCCATTTTACTTTGGCTGCAGTGGGTGCTGCTGAGCAAAGATGTTGGTCCCAGCATCGAGCTCAGGCTCGTGGTGTTTGCTCAGTTACTGCTGGCATTCCAGCTAAGTCTATGGTATCCAGCGATAGGCAGCAGTAAACAGACGATCTGGAGGATAAGTCCAGAAATCACCCTACTGAGCATGCTCGTGTTTTAGCGACGTCTCTTTGGTGGTCATTTGTCAGTTGCTCTGGTGATGTGGCAGCTTTGGATTAGTCCACAAGCAAGGTCCTGTCCGACTGGACATGATCTGAACATATAAAAGGTTCTCCGTAGAGCACTAGTGTCATTTGTGTAATGTGTGTGAGTGGATGCGCTACCAGCCTACCACTCTGTGGGCACGTGTGCCTCTTCCAGCATGGTGATTGAGTGTGTAGGCAGGCAGTGTAGGGTGGGAACTCCCGCTTGGCTTAGCATCTGACTTCGGTCGTGTGTGCAGTTAGCACAGCTGAGTGTCAGAGCAAGCACAAACATCAGCCTACATATCAAAATAAGAAAATGACTGCACTCAATTGCATTAAGGCATGTCAATGTGAAATACATGAAGTGTGAATAGCATAATGGCTTTTGAAATTTAGGAAAAGCACATGAGATGCTTAGCACAAAATTTGGCCAAAAAATGTGAGCCCATTCACCATCGTCAAGGCAATCTCATGAATCGGATGGGTCCCTGACCTAACTGTCCAGTATGAACACTATGGCTAATATCTTGGTAAAGCCTACATTTATGGGTTGGTTATAACCTGATGTGATTAGATGTAATTAAAATCACAGCATGGTGGAGGGCAGAGTGCTCAGTCAGAAAGCTAGCATACAAATAACAGAAAACTGACAGCGCATCAAGAACTAGTCTGAACAAATGCATACCCAAAAACAGCTTACATATCAAAACAAGGAAATGGTTGCACTCAATTGCATTAAGGCATGTCAATGTGAAATACATGAAGTGTGAATAGCATAATGGCTCCATCTGAGCAATGAGAAGCTCCCTGAGGAAGTCCAGGAACAGCCAACATTGTGGCAAACAATACAGACATGGAGGCAATGTAGGAAGATTTGTAATTTACATACCAGGTTATCTCCTTTTCAACCATTTATAGGCAACCCTGGGTTCCTAAAGGGTACTTCACCTTTGTTTTATAAGGCCCTTGCAGACCAAGGATGCACTCTAGTAATAGATTTATTGGACCTCGGATTCTCTATGTTCTCTTTTGATACAGCATCACAACGCTTTCCACTATTTAATAATAAACCTTTTCTATTCGTCCAGGAGCGTAGCTTGGTCCAAAAATGTTTGACTGGGGGGTGCGGGGGCTAGGACGAACAGACCACCGCTGTTCGTCCAATACGGCGGGCGACTAACGGGGGTCCCGCTGTCACCAAAACGTGGCGGACAGCGGATCCTGTGTCACCACTATGTCACAATCCCACCACTGACATGGGTGTATCAGCGGACGGAGGGACGAGACACACTGCCGGCACACGGCTATCACAGGCGCAGTGGGGGCTTATCTTAGTTATCCCACCGCTGCCACCAATATGTGACTAAAAATATCCTGCAAGCTAATCTCGCTCTACATTTTGCCGCAGGGGGGGTATTTTGGGTGCCCCACCACTGCTATCAATCTTCTAAGTACTGCAGGGATTTCTGTACATCCCACTTTCTCAGTTCCACTTTGGAACTCGCAGCTCTCCGCCCCCCCTTACCCTTAGGTCAGTCAGGGAACTGCACCTAGGATAATTAGTCGCCAGACAGGCTGCCTGTTGTGAACCGGCAATTAGGCTTCTGCAGAAAGGGAATTATCAATGCTGTGGCCGCAGCCCCTCATTCGGCAATATAAGACCCTTCTGTACTGCCAGCAAGCCGCAATCACCGTACACAACGCGCTGCCACCAGCTCCTGGTTTCTCCGCTTAAGTTATAGACTCAAGGGAGGGGTTCGAAGCCAACCTGACAAATTAGTAGCGATTATCTAACAAAGGCGTATAGTTCGATTCTTAGAGCATGGAGACAGACTAAATATTAAATCATTTATTCCCAAAAAAAGTAGGGCAGTGATTACAGATAAAAGTTGCTATAAAATTGAGACAATAGATATGTACATTAGACAAGTATAAAACAAAGTGGATAAAAGAACAGAAAGTACACTCACATGTGGTCAGTTGGTGTTAGGCATCCTATGTGGCTTTAAGGGGGGTGGAGGCGGAGCTGCACATCTCCGCTCATCTGTCGGTCTTTCTAGCACGAGGACTTGAGCTAGGGCTTGAGCTTGGGCTAGGGAGAACAACATAGATGGTTTTCTCAGGAACGCAAGACTACAAGTGACATCCACAAGTAGCATTTACTCCCTACTGCACAACAAAAATGGTCATGGGAAGGGAAAGCTATGGGTCCAACAAGGTGGTCAAGAGATATCTTGGGTCTTGAGGCTAGATGCCACGGCAGCATAAAGGAAATTTATATCGTATAGCAGTTACACTGACATGGCTCTCTTGATCCTACATAGGGCTTATATCACTCCACATATCCAATCTAAAATGTCCCCCTCCGTTTCTTATTCATGCATCAAATGCACAACATGAAATACTGACATATATCATCACTTGTGGAGTTGCTAAAAAATACAGGAGCTATGGGGTAACATACATGCGGAGCTACAGTACAAACAATGTGTGGGATTACCTATCCACTAACACCACAGTGGGCTATCATTAATGTTCTGGAAGAATCTCAGGGAACATTACCCAAACATATTAAAGCTGCTATGATGATCTGTGCCTCAACCACTTGGAAAAGTATATTACATCATTGGTTGTATTCTGCCTTCAGGCACGCTGACAAGATGTGCAATCCAGCATACAGTATAAACCGCAGCTCTGTCTTCCAAAATAAGCAGATTGTTCTCTGTGGTCTAACTTGTTTATTTGTGAAGAGTGTAGAACATGCACGGTAAAACTGTAAAGAATACAATGACATACATAAGTATTGGGCAGATGATTACACAGTTAACACAGATACAGGAAGCATTTAGTGTGATGCAATCTACATAGGAAAAACATAGGTGTCTAATTACATCTACTGAATGCAGCGAATAAACTCTCTGCACACACTGCATTGTAAGAAAGATTGAGCTTACCAGATATGCTATTTACCCGGATAACGAATTCATGTTGGAGAATTAAGATGGAGGACAGGTAAACACGTGCATCCTATGATATACACAAAGCAAAAATTGCCCTTCTTCATCCCAGAATACATTGCTTCCTTCCCAGAAGCACTGCTTCAATCCCATAGTGCATTGCTTCTGTTAAAGGCACAGACTATATAATGCTATCAAAAAACACTGCTATAAATTCAGCCACCACTAGATGGTGCTATAATTAACCTAGCATGATACAAAACAGATTGCTTTATTCAGAGCAAATAACTCAACAGACTGCCCTATATTCAGAGGGCAGAACACTCCCCGCTTGGCATTAACTAATGCCACTTTATTTTCCAGGTTTGTAGCGGTAAAGGCATGCTTGCAATGGTGCCAACCCTTACAAGACTTCTTACTGGTGGGTGATGTTGACTTGTAAGACTGAGCCACATGAATTAAACAAGCAATTGCACAAACAAGCGAGGTCCAGGTTGAAAACCTGCTGAAATGGTGGGATTTAATGTGATTGTCTGAAGTCACCGTACTTAGAGTGGATACCTGAGGGCGGATTTCTTCATCTGCATCTGGATCTACCAGTTCAAAGGTGTCTGATTCGTCACTGTGAGGTATTGAACGGCATAAGAATGCAGGGCCCATAAACCAGGTTGTGTCCTTAAGGTGTCCAGATTCAACAGATCTAGTTGTGTGGTCCGCAGGGTTGTGGTGTGTGGACACATAGTGCCACTGTTTAGGGCAAGTGGATCTCCTTATCCTTAGCACCCGATTGCTGACGTAAACATAAAAGCGTCGAGTCTCATTGCAAATGGACCCAAGCACTACCTTGCTGTCTGAGTAGAACTCAACGTCCTTGATTTCCAGGTCAATTTCTGTTGAGATAAGTTCAGCTAACTCTACTGCTAGCACAGCCGCACAGAGTTCCAGTCTGGGTATTGTGTGCTCCTGGACTGGTGCTAGTTTTGTCCGGCTCATAACAAGCCTTACATGGCATTTATCCCTGATGTCAGTAGTTTTTACATATGCTACTGCTGCAATCGCTTTGATTGAGGCATCGCAGAAGATACAGAGCTTTCGAGTCTTGACTTCTGTTGATGGCACTGAAGCGTATGGTCGTGCCACGTAAAGATCCGACAAGGCTTCTAAAGATTTCTTCCATCTTACCCACAGATCTGTCTTCTCCATGGGAAGCAGATCATCTCATTCAGACATCTCTTGGGTGAAGGCTCTCAACATCATTTTACCTTGGATAGTTACAGGGGTTACAAATCCTAGAGGATCGTACAGGCTGTTTATCATTGATAGGATGCCTTAACGTGTGAAAGGTTTTTTCTCTTCATCGATCCGAAAGGTAAATGCATCTCTCTTCAAATCCCAGAGCAAACCAAGACTCCGTTGCATGGGAAGGGAGTCTGTATCCAAATCCAAGTGTTTTAGATCAGTTGAGTAATGTTGAGAGGGAAAGGCTGCCATCATTCCTTGGCTGTTGGAAGCAATTTTGTGCAGCCTCAAGTTGGACAAAGCAAGCATTTCTTGTGTCCCCTTTAGGAGATTGACTGCAGATTTATCTGTGGGTGTGGATTTCTAACAGTCATCCACGTAGAAGTCCTTCTCTACAAACGATCTAACATCCGACCCATACTTTGCTTCGCTCGGCTGAATGTCTAAGACCGTAGATTGCGACAGCAGGGGAAGGGCCATTCCCGAAGATGTGTACTCTCATCCGATAGTCCACGATGTCTTTGTAGGGGTCATTATCGCGGTACCAGAAAAACCTCAAATAGTTCCTATGTTCTTTTTTGACAAGGAAGCAATGAAACATCTGTTGTATGTCAGCCATGAATGCCACTGCATCTTTGCGGAAGCGAATAAGTACTCCTAGAAGTCTGTTGTTGAGGTCTGGGCAAGACAAAAAGACATCGTTTAGTGAGACACCTTCATATCTGGCTCTTGAGTCAAATACTACTCTTATCTGACCAGGTTTCTTAGGATTATGCACACCAAAAATGGGTAGATACCAACATTCCTCGGAATCTTGAAGTACAGGTGCAATTTCTGCATGGCCATTCTGAAGTATTTTCTCCATGAAAGCAAAGAAATGCTCTCTCATTTCAGGTTCCTTCTGAAATTTGCGTTTGAGGGAGACAAATCGACCCTAGACAGGTTCTCTGTTGTTGGGTAAGCATTGCCTCTGGGGTTTAAAATGTAGATGGGTCATCTAACTCTTTGACTCATCTCTTACCATCTCTCGATCCATAATGTCCAAAAACAGTCTGTCTTCTTTGGACATTGCTACCTTGTTGTACTGTCTTGTTCTGTGGAAAACTGTGCACCCTATGTGATCTTGGTCGCCGTCACATGAGTGGTCTTCACAGGAAGGAAAAGCTAATGGACAAGATAAACGAGCATTGTATGGCAACTCTTTTACCAGGAAGCTACTCTTACATGGCTAGAAGAGAGACGGACGTCCATTTTCAAGAGTATTGGTAAGCATGCTGTCGACTAAGGCTGGCTTGTGTGCTCCTCCAAGGCAGACGTCTCCTATGATAACCCATCCAAGGTCGAGCCTCTGTGCGTACGGAGCGTTCCTGGAGCTGTTTATACATTCTCTGGCCTTGTGGACTTGTAGAATATCTCTCCCCAGAAGTAGAGCTATAGGGGTTCGTGGATCTAGTTCAGGTATCAGGTGGGCTATACGCTTTAGATGGGGGTGATATGTCGCCACCTCCTGTGAAGGTATTTCTGACCTGTTGTCAGGAATCTGGTTGCACTCCAGGATGGTCGGTAATGATAGGCAGGTCTGGCCATCTATGGACTCCACTTTGTATCCGGTTGCTTTTCTCCCCGCCGTCTCAATGGTACCTGAACATGTTCTCAGGGTGTAGGGAGAACCAGGGCCTACAATGCTGAAGTTGTCAAAGAAGATGGATCTGGCTAGAGACCTGTTACTTTGGTCATCCTGGATTGCATAAATCTTGAAGGCTTTGTCCTTGAGGCCTGCAGGATAAACTCGGACAAGGCAGATTTTTGAACAGGACCTTCCTCCTGTGAGTCCTCTACAGATCTCAGTACATTTAGAGCTGACATCCGGGGTGTCTTCGTCAGTGTCCTTCTGCTTTCCATCGTGCTCTTTTGCTTGCGACAACACTCGTGGAGGTGATCCAGGGTGCAAGGCTGTATTGTGATCCATGCTGCTGAATTCTGCACTTTTCATTGTGATCCGTGCTGCTTCATTCTGCACATTTCACGGTAGCTTCACAGTTCCTGGTGAAGTGAGAGGTTGCGGCACAACATTTGAAGCAGATGTTGTTCTCCTTGAGGGAACCTTTGCGATCCTCTAAAGACTTCTCCCTGAAGGCTCTGCATTTTAGTAGAGGATGTGGATTCTTGTTTAGAGGACAATATTTACTGACATCCTGAGATTTGTTCTCATCTGGAGGTGTTTTATTCAACTTGTGAGGAGGGCCTGGGGAATCAATGTTAGTTTTGTGGACTGCCACGGGTGTCTTACCGGGTTTGACACCAGTGGCATTGGAACACGACAGAATAAAATCAAAACTAGGGTCATTTCTATTCCTAGATTGTTTGGTGACAAAATCAACAAATACATTGAAAGGATTAAGTGATACATTATGATTGTGTTTATACTCTGAACCACATGTAATCCACTTTTCTTGCAGGTTGTAAGGAAGTTTCTGTACTATCAGATTGACACCCTTAGCGGTATCTAAGAATGCCAATCCGGGTAAGTCTCCTTCCTGCTGAGCAACCTGCAATTCATTCAATAAATCTCTCAGTTCTCTAAGCTTTAGATAACCTGTAGGTCCTATCTTAGGAAAATCCTCAATTCTTTTATATAAAGCATTCTCTATGACTTCTACTGACCCATAGCATTCATCAAGTCTTTCCCACACTTTATGTAGGGCTGTGCGAGGATGTTTTACATTAATGTCTCTCAGTCTTTTGACATGCTCGACCGACTCACTTCCGAGCCACTTTACCAGGATATCTAACTCCTCACCACAAGAATGGTCCAGACCATGAATGGCGTTCCGGAATGAGGCTCGCTATAACCGATAGTTCTTGGGTTTGTCAGTGAACTTTACAAGTCCCTTTGTAACCAGTTGTTGGTGGGCAAGGAACTTTGCAAGGTCCTTGATGGCTCCGTCAGTGCTGGCACGAGCCGGTGTGTGATAGTCATGTCTAGTGTGTGGTGCATCACCATACCTGTAAGATGCTTGTGACTCAGGATAGTCTGTGCGGTACCTTGTTGGTGAAGAAGGTGTCTCTTTAAGGCGGGATGGGAGCTGTACCTTCTTTTTCAGTGGAACGGTAGCTGTAGTTGACATCTCTGTGCTGGGCGTCTCCTCGCCTATGGTAGTGAAGCTCGGGGTTGGATCGTTGGTAATCGGCATGGGCTGATCGATATGATGTGCCAGGGCTGTCACCTACGCTGGAATGTTGACGGACAAACTCTGCGACGCGTTGCGCTGGATCTTGCTGCTCTAGTTCTGGTCCAAGAATGTTGCTGTGTCTTTCATAATCAGGATCTTTCATTGCTTCCAAATACTCTGCTTTAGCTATTGCGGCTGCTGTCTCTTTGTCTGCCGCAAGTCTTTCTAGCTCTGCTTGCAAACGTGCAGTTTCCACTTCTCTCTCTGCCTGCAAACGTGCAGTTTCGGCTTGCAGGCGTGCAGCTTCTGCCTCTCTCTCTGCCTGCAAACATGCAGTTTCGGCTTGCAGGCGTGCAGCTTCTGCCTGTCTCAGCTTTAGATGCATCTCTCGTTCGGCGAAGGAGGATCTCGCCTTGGCTGCCTCAGCCTTGGCGCGAGCGACAGCAGCTAACTCTGCTAAGGACGACCTGCTGGAGCTTGCTCGTGACCTTGTTTTGAGTGAGGATGTAATTTTCCGAGGCATTGTGCATTTAGCTGAGTACTGCTGAGTATATTAGAGGGAAACAATCTATGTATGGCAGCTTCTGCATGGCGGGGAAGATGTAGCACTTCTTGGCGGGCTGCGTTAGCGTTCTGCGGCTGTATGGCGGCTGCTGTGATACCCGTATGCAGAGCAGTGTGGGTGTTAGCGGTCCTGTACAGTCGAAGCAATCACTGCGTGCGACCGGCGGTCCTTTGCTGAGCCTTGGGTTTGTCTCCTGCGGCTGCTGTAGTATCCGTATGTGGAGCAGTCTGGGTGATAGCGGTCCCTTACAGCCTGAATTCACTATTGCAGGCATCTGGCGATCTGTTTTACTATTCTGCCTTCAGGCACGCTGACAAGATGTGAAATCCAGCATACAGCATAAACCGCAGCTCTGTCTTCCAAAATAAGCACACTGTTCTCTGTAGTCTAACTTGATTATTTGTGAAGCGTGTAGAACATGCACGGTAAAACTGTAAAGAATACAATGACATACATACAGTTGTGGCCAAAAGTATTGACACCCCTGCAATTCTGTCAGAAAATACTCAGTTTCTTCCTGAAAATGATTGCAAACACAAATTCTTTGGTATTATTAACTTCATTTATTTTGTCTTAAATGAAAAAACACAAAAGAGAATGAAGAAAAAGCAAAACATTGATCATTTCCCACAAAACTCCAAAAATGGGCCAGACAAAAGTATTTGCACCCTCAGCTTAATACTTGGTTGCACAACCTTTAGCCAAAATAACTGCGACCAACCGCTTCCGGTAACCATCAATGAGTTTCTTACAATGCTCTGCTGGAATTTTAGACCATTCTTCTTTGTCAAACTGCTCCAGGTCCCTGATATTTGAAGGGTGCCTTCTCCAAACTGCCATTTTTAGATCTCTCCACAGGTGTTCTATGGGATTCAGGTCAGGACTCATTGCTGGCCACCTTAGAAGTCTCCATGATTTCTCTCAAACCATTTTCTAGTGCTTTTTGAAGTGTGTTTTGGGTCATTGTCCTGCTGGAAGACCCATGACCTCTGAGGGAGACCCAGCTTTCTCACACTGGGCCCTACATTATGCTGCAAAATTTGTTGGCAGTCTTCAGACTTCATAATGCCATGCACACGGTCAAGCAGTCCAGTGCCAGAGGCAGCAAAGCAACCCCAAAACATCAGGGAACCTCCGCCATGTTTGACTGTAGGGACCATGGTCTTTTCTTTGAATGCCTCTTTTTTTCTCCTGTAAATTCTATGTTGATGCCTTTGCCCAAAAAGCTCTACTTTTGTCTCATCTGACCAGAGAACATTCTTCCAAAACATTTTAGGCTTTTTCAGGTAAGTTTTAGCAAACTCCAGCCTGGCTTTTTTATGTCTCGGGGTAAGAAGTGGGGTCTTCCTGGGTCTCCTGCCATACAGTCCCTTTTCATTCAGATGCCGACGGATAGTACAGGTTGACACTGTTGTACCCTCGAACTGCAGGGCAGCTTGAACTTGTTTGGATGTTAGTCGAGGTTCTTTATCCAACATCTGCACAATCTTGCGTTGAAATCTCTTGTCAATTTTTCTTTTCCGTCCACATCTAGGGAGGTTAGCCACAGTGCCATGGGCTTTAAACTTCTTGATGACACTGCGCACGGTAGACACAGGAACATTCAGGTCTTTGGAGATGGACTTGTAGCCTTGAGATTGCTCATGCTTCCTCACAATTTGGTTTCTCAAGTCCTCAGACAGTTCTTTGGTCTTCTTTCTTTTCTCCATGCTCAATGTGGTACACACAAGGACACAGGACAGAGGTTGAGTCAACTTTAATCCATGTCAACTGGCTGCAAGTGTGATTTAGTTATTGCCAACACCTGTTAGGTGCCACAGGTAAGTTACAGGTGCTGTTAATTACACAAATTAGAGAACCATCACATGATTTTTCGAACAGTGCCAATACTTTTGTTCACCATCTTTTTTATGTTTGGTGTGGAATTATATCCAATTTGGCTTTAGGACAATTCTTTTTGTGTTTTTTCATTTAAGACAAATTAAATGAAGATAATAATACCAAAGAATTTGTGTTTGCAATCATTTTCAGGAAGAAACTGAGTATTATCTGACAGAATTGCAGGGGTGTCAATACTTTTGGCCACAACTGTAAGTATTGGGCAGATGATCACACAGTTAACACAGATACAGGAAGCATTTAGTGTGATGCAATCTACATAGAAAAAACATAGGTGTCTAATTACATCTACTGAATGCAGCTAATAAACTCTCTGCACACACACTGCATTGTAAGAAAGATTGAGCTTACCAGATATGCTATTTACCCGGATAACGAATTCAAGTTGGAGAATTAAGATGGAGGGATGGAGGACAAGTAAACACGTGCATCCTATGATATACACAGAAGCAAAAATGGCCCTTCTTCATCCCAAAATACATTGCTTCCTTCCCAGCAAGCACGGCTTCAATCCCATAGTGCATTGCTTCTGTTAAAGGCACGGACTATATAATGCTATCAAAAAACACTGCTATACATTCAGCCACCACTAGATGGTGCTATAATTATCCTAGCATGATCCATAGCAGATTGCAATATTCAGAGCACATAACTTAACAGACTGCCCTATATTCAGAGGGCGGAACAGGTTGAGTCCAAATATACCATCACAATCTCTTATCCACACTCAGGCTATGTGCCCACGTAGCGTTTTAAAACGCTCACTAAAAACTGGACTCCTTCCCAGAAATCGCGCGTTTTTTTCCGCGCGATTTCACCGCGATTTTACCGCGATTATGATCGCGATTTTGCCGCGATTTTCGCGTGCGATATTCAAGCACTTTCCAAGCGATTTGAAGCATCGCTTGGAAAGTGATTGACAGGTTGTTCACACTCGTCAAACATAGTGTTTGACAAGTGTGACCAGGTTTTTACTATTGAGGCCGCCTATGCGGCATCAATAGTAAAAGATAGGATGATAAAATGCTAAAAAAAATAAAAAAATCGGGGTATATTTACCTTCCAGCGTCCCGCGCTGCATTCTCGGGCCACAGCGTTCCCAGTAATGCCTTGCGAGACCTGTGATGACGTAGTCTCGCGTTGCTATAGCGATCTCGCGAGACCGCTGGAGTCACGCGAGACAACGTCATTACAGGGCCTTGCCGCAAGGCATTACTGGGAACGCTTAGGCGGGGAATGCAGCGCGGGACACCGGAAGGTAAATATACCCCGATTTTTTATTTTTTATTCTTTTTTTTACAGGGGTATGGTACCCAGGGCCAGGAGGACAGTCTCCTCTCCTCCACACAGTGGGTACCAACCGCACATGAGACGCTTAACTTCCCGCATGGTGGGCATAGCCACATGCGGGAAGTAAGCGATTCTCAAGCATTCCTATGGGTGCGGAATCGCGGCAATTCTTTGTGATTCCGCACAAAAGAATGAGCATGCTGCGATTTTTTCCGCGATGCGATTCCGCCGCGGAAAAAAGCGCAGCATTAGCACAGCATGTGCGGAATGCCATAGGAATGCATGGGGGGCGTTCTGTACACGATTTTTAAACGTTTTCGCAGCGTTTTTGTGCCGAAAATCGCGGCAAAAACGCTTAAAAATCGCTACGTGGGCACACAGCCTAAGATTATGTTTCTCTTCGAAATGGACTAGCTAGATATGTTGACTAGCAAAGAAAGACTGTCAGGAAAATTTTTGAACACATGGTCCCTGTTCATTCCAACTTTTCCCACAGGGATCAAAAACAAATTAATATCTCAATTTGAGAATACTCAATGGTACCGTCTACGACGATTAAGTGGGCATGCGCCAATTACAATCATCTGCTAATTATAATATGTGCACGTAGTGAGGGGTGGGGGTGGTTGGGGTAGGGGGGCTTGGGGAAATTCAGAGTTTCTTATTCTTGTAAATGCTGACATTATCTGAATTGTTTATTGTTATAATTATAATTTCAATAAAAAGATTTTGAAAAAAAAAAAAGAATGTCAAAGGGGTGAATACTTTTGAAAGCTACTGTATATAAATTGTTCATTTGGTTAGTTGTAGACACAAAAAAGGTTGTAAATTTTACAGATAAACATAATTTGCAATGAAGCATGAATACATTTGATTGAAACTATGTATACATACAGTATATTGACATTATAAAATAGACCACAAAATTGCATTAATTGCACATGATGTGAAGACTCAGAGGCAACCAAAATTGGATGTAAATCTATATTTTTACTCACATAGATCAGAAAAAAAATGTATACTCCAGAGACCAATAGCCAAGAGCCAAGTCGGTCATTGATTTTAGGACACTCCAGGGAGCGATAAACATCTATACTAATTTCTTCGGCTAATCAATACAGCATCTCAGGTCTAATCATTATTCCTTAATAGATTGTGTAGATTGTGCTCTCTTTATATATAAGTAACTTTAATTATATTTCTGTGTTGCATAAATCAAATTGCCTCTAATTTACAAAGAATTTATACAAATTTATCCTACCCAATAGATGTTAATTATGTTTCACTATGTGTTTGATGTGATGATGTTAACATTTGATAGTTACTTCAGCCTAGATCTCCCCCCAAAAAATAAGTTCTATTAAAAGATAATGATTCTAAAAATATATAGGAAGCAATTACTATAATTAATTTAGCAAGGACACTGTGTGCATGAGTTGACATTCCAGTGAAGGAAAAGCTCAAACAAAGACTTCAATTACATTGGTCAACACAATTTTTCTGGCAAAAGGTTTTAAAACATATTTTAAGTCAATTTTGGCTACTGATTATGAATATGAACTCCGTTTTTGGCTATCACATCAGGATTTCGAGATATTTTCACTTGTACCGGGTTTCAACATTCGATTCTCTTGTAGTCTTGAAGCCAATAGTTCAGCAGACTCTTTTGGTAGATAAACATCTCTAACCAGATCATTCAAAGCAAATGCTATTGAGAACTCTGCTATTAGAAGTGGAAAGGAAGAACAAAGACGAAAGAATCTAATTAATAAAAATATTGGAGAAAGAGAAACCAATCACAAACTAAAATGTTTCTATACTAATGCACAAAGCATGGGCAACAAACAAGGAGAATTGGAACTACTAACACAGGAAAAGAAATATGATGTCATTGGAATCACTGAAACTTGGTGGGACGATACACATGATTGGAATACAAGACTAGAAGGATACAACTTATTTGCAAGAAACAGACTTGATAAACGAGGAGGGGGTGTCGCATTGTATGTTAGAAACGCGTATATCTGCACAGAGATTGAAGCTTCAGAGACTGGGAGTTCTGTGGAAACTGTTTGGGTAAGAATACAAGGACAGAACAACGGAAAGGACACCATTGTAGGCATTTACTACAGGCCGCCTGTGCAAGCTGAAGCTATGGATGAACTCTTTATGCATCAAATGGCCAAGTTCTCCAAAAAATATGACATAGTTGTCATGGGAGATTTCAACTATCCAGACATTTGTTGGGAATCTCTCTCAGGCAAAACTAACAGGTCAAGGAAATTCTTATCCTCTCTTGCTGACAACTTTATCTTCCAAAAGGTAAGGGAGAAAACAAGGGGAACTGCTACCTTGGATCTAATCCTTATAAATAGGGAGGAAATGGTTGAGGAGGTAAAAGTGGCTGGGACCCTAGGAGGTAGCGACCATGCTATTTTAGAATTTTGGATAACTAGAGGCGGAAGACCTGTGAAGACTCAGACGTCAAGGTTAGATTTCAGAAAGGCAGATTTTAAGGGATTCAGAAAGAGAATTGGAGGGATCCAATGGCTGGATATCCTTAAAGACAAAAATGTCCAGGAAGGATGGGAAATCTTGAAAAATGAAATTCTCAAAGCACAGTTGTTAACAATTCCGAAAAGAGGGAAGAATAGGAAGCAGTTAAGGAAACCAGGATGGATGAACACAGAACTTAAGCACATGCTAAAAAGGAAGAAAAAAATGTTTATAAAATGGAAAGAGGGAGGCATATCTAAAGAAGAATATAATGCTGTCTGCAGAACCTGCAGGGCACAAATCAGATTATTTAAAGCTGAAAATGAATTGAGGCTTGCAAGAGATGTCAAAAGCAATAATAAAGGATTTTGGGGATATGTCAAAAGTAAAAGAAAAGTCAAAGATGCTATAGGATTTTTACAGGATGAAAATGATGAAATGGTAAGACAGGATGTTGAGAAGGCTGAACTTTTAAATTCCTATTTTGCATCTGTTTTCTCTCAGAAAGGAAATGTAACATCAACTGTTATTCACTGTCCTATTAAGGCAATAGAAGAATCCAGGATATCTATAAACAGAAAGATAGTGAGGAAACACTTAGCTAACTTAAATGAATTCAAGTCTCCAGGTCCAGATGAATTACACCCCAGAGTACTGAAGGAGATAGCAGAAGAAATTTTTGAACCCCTCTCTATAATCTTTGAAAATTCTTGGAGAACAGGAGAAGTGCCAGAAGACTGGAGAAGAGCAAATGTTGTTCCTATCTTCAAAAAGGGGAAGAAGGTGGACCCAGGTAACTATAGGCCGGTGAGTCTGACTTCTATACCAGGAAAGATCTTTGAACAAATTATTAAACAACATGTATGTCAATACCTGGATAAGAATGAAGTGATTAAACAGAGTCAGCATGGGTTTGTAACTAATAAGTCATGTCAGACTAACTTAATTTCCTTCTATGACGGTATCACTGATTGGGTAGATCAAGGAAATGCTGTAGATATAGTATATCTTGACTTCAGCAAAGCATTTGACAAAGTCTCTCATACAATCCTTATTGAAAAAATGATTAAGTATGGAATGGACAAGGCAACTGTTAGGTGGATTCATAACTGGCTTAGTGATCGGACCCAAAGAGTGGTCGTAAATGGCTGCACATCCAGTTGGAAGAAGGTCTCAAGTGGGGTACCACAGGGCTCTGTCCTGGGCCCTGTATTGTTCAACATCTTTATCAACGATTTAGATGAAGGAATTGAGGGTAAACTGATTAAATTTGCTGATGACACAAAGCTAGGAGGGATAGCTAATACTAGAGAAGAGAGAGAGAGGATTCAAAAAGATTTAAATAAACTGGAGAAGTGGGCAGCAACTAACAGAATGGTTTTTAACAGGGAGAAATGCAAAGTACTACATCTGGGCAATAAAAATGGAAAAAGCATATATAGAATGGGAGGAATAGGGCTAAGTGACAGCACATGTGAAAAAGACTTGGGTATACTAATAGATCACAGACTGAATATGAGTCAACAGACAGTGTGATGCAGCAGCAAAAAAGGCAAATGCAATTCTAGGATGTATTAACAGAAGCATACAGTCTAGATCACGTGAAGTCATTATTTCCCTCTACTCCTCTTTGGTCAGACCTCATCTGGAATATTGTGTCCAGTTTTGGGCACCACATTTTAAAAAAGACATCAACAAACTGGAGCAAGTTCAGAAAAGAGCGACCAGAATGGTGACCGGTCTGCAAACCCTGTCTTATGAGGAAAGGTTGCAGGATTTGGGAATGTTTACTTTGCAAACGAGAAGACTGAGAGGAGACTTAATAGCTGTCTACAAATATCTAAAGGGCTGTCACATTGTAGAAGGATCAACTTTATTCTCATTTGCACAAGGAAAGACTAGAAGCAATGGGATGAAACTGAATGGGAGGGGACACAGATTAGATATTAGAAAAAACTTTTTGACAGTTAGAGTGATCAATGAGTGGAACAGGCTGCCACGAGAAGTGGTGAGTTCTCCTTCAATGGAAGTCTTCAAACAGAGGCTGGACAGACATCTGACTGGGATGATTTAGCGAATCCTGCTTTGAGCAGGGGGTTGGACCAGATGGCCCAGGAGGTCCCTTCCAACTCTACGATTCTATGATTCTATGAAAGCAGATTGCGTAAACAGAATTGGTTTGTCACAATCTTCAACACATGGCTGAAAAATATCTGGACTGTCTTCTTCATCAATATAACAATGTGAGGAGAGATCTGTGTCAACGTTTTCTGGAAGCTCAGTAAATTTTGGAACAGGTATGTCTTCACTATGGGCAACTGGTCGAATAGCTGAAGGGATACTCGGGTATTGCAAATATTGCTTGTTTTTCTTATTGAAACCTTTTACATTGACAAGGCAGAAATTGCAGTCTTCTAAATGATTGCTTGGTTCTCTCCAAACCGTAGGAACTCCAAACTGAAGTTTAGCATTCTTTCCTGGAGACCATGATCTCAAGCTCTCAATACAGGTTTTGCACACTTTGTGAGGAGCCCAATGTTTGTCTTTGTCTCCAAGTTTTACTTTGAAGTACGCAAATTACACCCTCTTAACAAAGTCAGTAATGTTGCGCCTCTGAGTCTTCACACTAAAGTTTGCACAGATGTACCAAAAAATATTTGGATCATTTGAGCACTGTCTTCTGCAAGATGTAGAGGCCATTGATAGATCAGCAAAACATCCTGCAGAGAAATACAAGATAAAAGTTGTTAGCTACATGAGTTGTTCATTGAATTTCTTTCCCCCCCCCACACCTTAGGTATTGATTCACAAACAAAAAAACGAAAAACAGCAGGATAAAAACAATAAATATCAAAATTCATTGAAAATGTCAATAAATAAAACAGTACTTGCACACGACCGTTGTGTACATTGAAAACTGTTTACTTTCTTATCATAACAAATGGGAATTATGCATGTTCAAAGAAAACAAAGATATTCTCACATTTATTGGGAGACTAAATGAAAACTAAATTTACCTTAGTAAACCGTATAAACCGACACTTTCATACACTACTTGTACCTATACCCGACATTGCCATTTCCGTGTATGGTTCCACTATTACTCCCCAGCAACAGGCCCGCTGTCTTGGGGTCATACTTGACTCCGAGCTTTCCTTTGTCTCCCACATACGATCACTGGCTCATTCTTGTTATCTGCACCTCAAAAACATTTCTAGAATTCGACCTTTTCTTACTTTTGACACCGCAAAAACTCTTACTGTTTCTGTTATTCATTCTCATCTCGACTATTGTAACTCTCTTCTAATCGGTTTCCCTCTTACCAAACTCTCCCCCCCTCCAATCTGTCTTGAATGCTGCATCCAGGATCATATTCCTCGCCAATCGTTACACCGATGCCTCTACCTTGTGCCAGTCATTACACTGACTACCCATCCACTCCAGAATCCAGTACAAACTTATTACCCTCACCCACAAAGCTCTTCATGGCTCAGCACCACCCTACATCTCCTCCCTTGTTTCAGTATACCACCCAACCCGTGCCCTCCGTTCTGCTGATGACATGAGGTTGGCAATCTTAATAATCAGAACCTCCCACTCCCGTCTCCAAGACTATACCCGCACTGCGTCAATTCTTTAGAATGCACTTCCCAGGTCAATACGATTAGTCCCCAATCCCCATATAATTTTAAGCGTGCCCTGAAAACTCATTTATTCAGACTGGCCTACCGCCTCAACACATTAACCTAATCTATCCCTGTGTGGCACAGCCAAAAGTTTTACCATAACCAGGTTCCCCACATCATGTTCCCACATGCTTTATGCATCCATTAGCCCTCTGCGTCTGTACTGTTACACACTTAACATTATGGCTCGTCCATACAATCAGGGCAACTGTTACCACAGTGGGTACCTTTCGTGTCTACCTCTTTCCTCATAGAATCTAAGCTTGGGAGCAGGGCCCTCATTCCTCTTGGTATCTGTTATGATCTATGTGTCTATTGTTATGCTGTAATGTCTATTGTCTGTACAAATCCCCTCTGAAATGTAAAGTGCTGCGGAATATGTCGGCGCTATAGAAATAAAATGTATTATTATTATTATTATTACTACTTATATTTTTCATGGAATTCATGAAAATAGTCTATATACCTATAGCGCAAAAAACGTAATGTGACAGAGAAATTATAAGATCAAATTTGAATTCAGCACCCTCAAATTAGTCTAAAACTGTTCTTAAAGTCTATGCTAGAATTTTTTTTTTTTTTGTAGACCAGTGTTATAGGCTTTTACGGAATGCCTAATGTTGGCATCTGCCACTTGTACATCTCCATGATAAAACTATTCTACTTTGCTATTTTATTCTTCATTTTTGCACAATGCTGACATTCCATGCCATATTCTTTTTCTTCTATATGAGTAATGTAAGTTTCTGGATAAATACAATTTATTGCTAAAATTGAAAGTAATCAATTATTCACAATACTCGGACCCTCACTAATTCCAAAAACAGGGCTCAGAAAAAGAGTGATGACGGTGCATGTGCTTTGGACGGTGCATGTGTGTCATTGCTCAATTCATTCACTATGAGAATGGTAGAGAAAGTCGTGCACTGTGTTCGGCTATCTCTGACAGGCACAAATAGAACGAATCATTCATTACAAAGCTCTCAATATCAGTGGGGTCCACTTATCCAGAGACCAAAAGAAAGCTATCACCTATACAATAGTTAAAAAGGTAACTTTCAATGTTGGGAGTAACGGTTTCAATATGTGAATGATATGAGCATATCTTAGAGAAGCATAAATCTTAGGTGTCAATCAGATATTTCATAAATGGCTCATCAGCTGTAAAAGTGCACAATGGAAGGAGAACAGCATGGGGAAGACCCCTGGAAGCATCTGTTGAGAGCAATGGGATGACACTTTTCTTTCACTTCAAGGACTGACAATAAAACATTCAAAATCAAAATTGGAGTTTACAAGAACAAAAATGTTAAGAAACATTTTTTCTGTATAATGACTTGTATATAAGGCAAAATTTAAAAAGGACTTAAAAAAATGTAATTTAATTAAACCAAAATTGAATTTGTTATTAAAATATTGGAAATTTCAGTGTAATTTATGAAATACGCAAGAAGTGCCAACAATTTGGGACTCAGAGGGACTCGAATACACCCTATATTATACATAAAGTAGGGCCTTACACATTCTGCTCAATTTGTAATGTAATGATATTCCTAGGCCCATAAAGGTTATGCACTATGTGCAAATCTCAAAAATTACAAGCAGAGTCATCCATACACGCTTGAAGACATTAACTGTAGTGCCTCATGCAAATATTGTTAAAAAAGTGTAGTTGTGTTACTTCTACACTCATAAATGCTCAGTACACATTGCAAAGCATGCCAATAATTACAGGGAGGGTCATCCATACACCCTTGAAGGCACCAACTGGAGTGCCTCATAAAAAAATAAAGTGTAAGTCTTATACTCCTACACTCCATAACGGCTTTGCACAAAAGCAACAACAGGCGGGCCTCATTCACATATTGAACATTAAAAGCACTTTATGTGCTGCTGTTATCTGGTGGTGTGGAAAAGTTGTGTCTAATGCAGGCATTGTTCACTGTTATCAGAGTGAGCCTGTCAGCACTTCTGTTGACAGGTAAAATCACCTGTCTGTTATTGTCCCCCCCGCATTGGCACTAAAAATCTGTTCCAACAATACACTAATGGCAGGACAGCACAACACCTCCAAGGCAAAGAGGAGCAGCTCATGCCAGGTGTCCAGCTTTGAGACCCAATAGCTGAAGGTCGCAAAGGAATTAGGAAGTATGCTAGTTTTGGAGACCAGGTATTGCTTGATTATCTTTAAAAACTTTTCCCTCTTTGTCAAAAATACCCAGTCATCAGGGCATGGAGGGTGTCATGAATTTGGTCCAAGCCATTGACATTGTACCCCTTCCTCTGCTGTATCTAGTGTGTGCTTCTCTTGCCTCTCTTCCTTGATTGGAAAAGGAAGCTTGCCCCCTGCCACTAGCATTGTCTGATAGGAATGTTTTCAACATATTTTATTTTCACAATGGCATTCTGGTATAGCACTATGTTAAAAGACCTCTGCGACTCAGGAAAAATTGATGCAAAATTCTCCTTGTAGCATGGGTCTAGGAGGGTGAGCAACCAGTATTCTTTTTTGCCAAGATCAATGTAACATGGGGTCATGACAAAGCAGCAGTACATTTAGTCTGCCATATGTGCCAAGGTGCCTACAGCCAACACGCCCCTGTCTCCACCATGATGACTACTCTCCATTTCCTCCTCCTCCTTAATTTATTCCTTCTCATTCCCCTCCTCAGCCCATTCACGAAGGAGAGACGGGATGAAGCTTGTGTGGGTACTAGCCTATTTAGCGCTACAAGTCAGCTCCTGTTACTTTCTCCTTTTCATCAGCCTTTATCTTCTCATTGTTACCCAATCCGCACTGGCTGATGTGACATGCTGAGAGATAGCACGTCAGAGTTGGAGGATGAGGAGGAGCAAGAGAGGGTGCAGGAACTGGTATAGGAGGTGGAGGAAACCCTGATAGAAGAAGGGCCAGCAATCCTTGGCATTCGTAGCTCATGTGCCATGCCAGGGTGGGACTCCTCCTCAGCCTCCACAATGTTCACCCAGTGTGCCTTCAGGGAAATGTACCATCTCTGGCCACAAGTGCTTGCCCACGTGTCTGTTGTTAAGTGGAGAATCCCAGTAATCACGTTGGTAAGGGCACGAGTGCTGTTCCTTGACATGTGCTGGTAGAAGGTGAGCACACCACGATGGGAGAAATAATTGCATCTAGTGACTGAGAAAAGAGAACTAAATTTGTACACCTGTAGCCGGACAATTTTTTTTTTTTTATTTCAAACCAATGAAATTTCACACAAACCAAGTTCAACAGTGGATATGTATATAACAATAGTACATTTTTGAACAAGCAAATTTCTACACTTGTAGCAAACCAATTTGGATTTTTAATTCAAACCAACAAAATCTCACACAAACCAAGTTCTAGACTATATAGGACAATAGTCAATTTTGGAATAACTAAATATTTACACCAATAGCAGGACAATTTTTGATTTTATTTTAAACCAATGACATTTCACACAAAGAAGATTCTAAAATAAATATGACAATAGTCAATTTTTGGAACAAAAATATTTTGAGAACTGCACAAGGACAACCGGTTTTTAAATTTTTTTACCCACTATAATTTTACATAACGCATGTTCAACTGTATCGATACCTTATTGAATCCAGAAAAAAATGTTGAACTTAAATATTTTGAAAGTGTAGTTGATGTACTCCTGCACTCAAATACTTTGCAGAAAGTGCAAAGCCAGGAAAAAATTACAAGGAGCAAATTCCAGTAATCCTCTCCAGGCTTTTTCATTTCCTTCCTTGGGAGACTGTACGTGAATAGGCGTCAGGTTATGCCAGAGCCACCGACATGTAGAAATGGGTGACAGCCCCCTCAGAAACCTGCATCATCGCTTTTTCCTTCATAAAAGGTGAGGAACCCCAATTACAGTATGCTCACTTAGAGGTGGTAGCTCCATATCAAGCTACCCCATGGAGCCTCTTCTAGGACTATTCATCTCCCTTGAAGAGCTCATCATGCTCCCGTCCTTCTCGGAACACACACACAGCATAGCAGTGATGTTGCCCCCCCATTTTGAGGAACATGACCTTGGTTTCAGCCATCAGCTCTTGCAGGCTTTGAAGCAAGTGTTCTGTCTCTGTTACCCGTTGGTTGAACGAGATGTGATGATGGGTCCCAAACACTTCTATAGACCACCATCTGCTGGTCAAGTGCAATGACCTCCTCCAGGATGCCAAATGTTTGCACCTTGTGGCTAGTGAGCCAGTCAGCATTTTTCCAGCCCTCGTCCTAGCTCACCTCCCTGTCTCTTCTGACCAGCCTAGGCCCCGCAGTCCACTCACTAGTTGATTTATCCTGGCTCTGTCATCTGCAGTCCACAAGAACTACTATTGTGATGGCTGCGGTCTGGGTTCAAGCCTTGCTGATTCTGGGAAAATGGGCAGTTCTGGACCACAGGCTACTGTACACGGTCACACCAGCTTGGTCTGGCTCCAATATTCCTCTAGTTGCTCTCTTGGAAGTTTCACAGGATTCAGCCATCTTTGTTGCTTTGTCTCCCACAAAGCACGTTACACTGTATGGATTACTAATTAAATCCTAAAACATTTTTGAATGCTCTTTTGGAGTGTTACATACCACAGAAATTTACCCCAAAGCATATAATACTTAGTGGATGAGGAATTGAATGCAGAAACATTTTTGATTGCTTTTTTGGAGTGTTATGTACCACTGAAATTTAACCCAGAGTAAGTGATACTCTATGGATGAGTATTTGAATACCGAACAAATTTTAAACTCTTTTTTGGAGTGTTATATACCACCGAAATGTAACAAGAAGCATGGAATATTTTATGGATGAGGAATTGAATGCAAATAAACTTTCCAACTCTTCTATGGAGTGTTATATACCACTGAATTGTACCCCAGAGCATGTAATACTCTATGGATGAGTATTTGAATATGGAACATTATTGAATGCTTTTTTGGATTGTTATACACCATTTAAATGTACACAAGAGCATGTAATACTCTATGGTGTTCTGTATACTCCTGAAATGTCATAGAAAGCACCTAATAATGTTTGGAGGACTAACTGAATTCAAGCATATTTTGAAACCCTTTTTCCAATTCACCAAACAATTTTGCCCCTATCTACATAATGAGGAAAAAGTGTATGTATGTATTGGCATCCTCACCGTCACAGCTACAGCCACAAAATTTTGCCCCTATCTACATAATGAGGAAAAAATGTATGTATGTATTGGCATCCGCACCGTCACAGCTACAGCCACAAAATTTTGCAAAGTCACAAGTCTGGACCACGAGAGCGTCATAGGCTATGTTGTGAGGTGAAATTTTAACCCCGCATGTTCCAATTTACCAAACAATTTTGCCCCTATCTACATAATGGGGAAAAAGTGAAAGGAAAAGTGTTGGAGGCAAATTGACAGCTGCCTGATGTGAACAAGGGGGACTTAAAGAATGAGAGCGATGGTGCCAAACAGTATATACCGTACAGTTGCTAAGGTGGAGCCCTGACATGGGATACTCACCACACATGGGGATATGAACACACACACAAAATGCGCCACACACTACCACGTGCTTCAACACATATACCACCCTCAGCACACATTTCACCACACATACACCAACCTCGCCACATAAAAGTCGAAACACAAAAGTCGCCACTCAGAACTCGCCAAGCTGTCCCAGAGCTGTTTAAAAGATGAAAAATGAGCTGTGACTGGTTGCTATCAGCAACAGTTTTCTTTGTAGGCAGTTGTGCTAACTGAGGCCTATTATTCTTATCATTTCTATGGTGTTATCGTCCTTCTGTAAAGCTGGAAATAACACAATTTATTACCGTGCCAACACAGACCACCCTCTGACACAGACTGCAGGGGGAGCCCAGTATCACACAGGCTAGGATTAGATACACGGCTCAACAGTCAGTATTACACAGGATAGGATTAGATACACAGCTCAGCAGTCAGTATCACACAGGAGAGGATTAGACACATGGATCAGCAGGCAGTATTACACAGCATAGGATTAGATACACAGCTCAGCAGTCAGTATCACATAGGAGAGGATTAGATACATGGCTCAGCAGTCACTATCACACAGGATAGGATTAGATACACGGTTTTTATGTGCAATATAATCATTATAATTTGTTCTAACTAGCCACAGTTGGTTACTTTGCCCAGGCAACGCCAGGCTCTTCAGCTAGTATATTATATAAAAGAATGTTTGAGGTAGGCCTCTCACACTGGTTAATGCAGGCATCACAACACCCTTAAAAAATTGATAGTGAGGGCAGCATGATCACCCTGTTGATATGATGGTGGAGGAGAAGGAGGAGGTCGAGACAAAAAGATGAAATCCTGAAGCGCATACCCATGTTTAGGTGAGAAGGGATATATGCGAGTAGACCAGAAAAAAACCCCACTGGATTTGAGTTTATATTTTGCTGCTGTCAAGTTGGTGTACAAAAGTCCGGATCAATCCAGCAGTTGTTCATTTTGATAAGAGTCAGTCTGTCAGTATTTTCAGTTGAAATCGGGTATAATGCACCACATTGCAATAAAACCCACTTTGACAAAATGCTGGTGGCAGGGCAGGCCACAACCTCCAAGGCAAAGAGAGACAGTTCATGCCATGTGTCTAGCTTGGATACCCAATAGTTGTAAGGCACAGAGGAATCATGGAGGACACTGGTTGTTGGCAAGCTACTTCTTCAGAATGTTCCAAAATGTTTCCCTCCCTGACAGTGTGCCCCATGCATCAGGGCCTGGGCCCTGGGAAGGTCTTAAAAAACTGTCCCAGACCTTTCCACAGGGAAATGGGGCTTGTGAGCGATTTAACGAAACACTGCTCCAGAAGCTGAGAACGCCTTAACAGAGGCAAAAGGAACAATGGACTGAGTTCCTCCCAGAGTTTATGTGGGCCTATAACAACCAGGTCCATAGCACAACAGGGTTCACACCTTACATGTTCGGTCAGTCTGGATGAAAAATCGAAAAACTGGGTTTGACTGTACCGGATGAGCCAGAATATCGTAGTGCCAGTGAGTGGGTCCAGGATCTGCGACAAAAGTTGTGAGAAATCCACCAAATAGTGAAAGAATGTGTACAGGATCATCCACACCGAGATTGGGGACCGGTGCACGTGGATGAGTTCTGTTTGGGTGATAAGGTGCTAGTGCGAGTCACGCATCCAGAAGGAAAGTTGAGTGACAGGTGGGAGGGTACGTCTTAAACAATAGTGTAAAGAGTGTTTCCAGGGGGAAAGTGTGTACACAGTGGTTCCTGAGGGTGCATTGGACCCCTTCGCACAATGCACCGGAATTGGCTGTGTGTTCGACACACCTGTCTGTCCACCTGAGTCGTCTGATCCCCCAATGGTGGTACAACCGAGCAATGTTGAATGTGACTGTTGGGATGACTTTGAGGGTGGACTCCCGGAAGTGCAGAGTCTGACAGTGTAAATTCCAGATGTACCAGATAGGGCCCTTGATGTTACTTTTTCACCAGATATGACGAATGTTCCATTGAATATGGCAAGTACTGGCTTACGGAGGTCAGAGAGGAGAGGAGCACAGCTGGAGTTCCCCCGATATGGTATAATTCTGATGAGTACATGCTTCATGTGAGTTGTGAGAAGCCATTTGTCCGGACACCAAATTATAAGTGGGGTGGAGTGTAGCATGCTAATGTTTCCTGTTATAAGAAATGATGTTGCAGTAATTTAGTTTGGCCATTAGAGGTCACTTTGGAACAAGAGGAGAAAGTTCTGGAAGCAGGAAGCATTTTGGATATTAGAGCTTGTGAGGTAAAATGAAGAGAAGGAGCCCTGTCTGAGAGACGGAGAAGGATCGAGAGCCTGAAGTGATCCAAATTGGACGGTGTGATCCAGAGGGAGTGACTCCCGTGGGTAAACTGAGAAGTGTGACCAGCTCCGTGAAGTACTACTGGGACTGATCTGAATCCTTGCTTGCAGCTGTATCAGAGGATTTGGTGACCTAGAAAACTGATTAAATCTAGTGGCCGGACAAGTCCAGTTGTTTTCCGTTTGAGTATATTCTGTCAGGGCATCTGCTCTGAGCGCTCGCAAAGAGGACAGTGCACGGTGTACATGTGGTGTCGCTTTGGGTGACTAGTCATGTAACTATATATAGAAACTAGCTATTGATCCCATTCTATGCCCCAGTGGCGAGCATTTTTATTGCTATATGGTCTCCCATCCTGGTATGTGCTGCCCCCCTCCTATCCTGGTATGCATGGCACCCCTCATCCCTATCCATGTATGCATGGTACCCCTCATCCCTATCCTGCTATGCATGGCCCCTAATCCCTATAATGGTATGCATGGTCCCTTCACCCCTCTATCCTGGTATGCATGGTCCTCTCACCCCCTATCATGGTATGCATGGTCCTCTCACCCCCCATCCTGGCATGCATGGTCCTCTCACCCCCTTTCCAGGTATGCATGGTCCTCACACCCCCCTCTCCTGGTATGCATGCTACCCCTCACCCCCCTATCCTGATATGCATGGTCCCCTCACCCCGAATCCTGATATGCATGGTCCCCTCACATCCCAATCCTGATATGCATGGTCCCCTCATCCCCTAACCTGGTATGCATGCTACCTCTCACCCCCTATTCTGACATGTATGGTCCCCCTCACCCCTATTGAACTGCACACATACAAAAAAAAACATTTATACTCACCTTTCTTCCCAATGCTCCAGTGCTGTCCCGTTCTGCCGGAGGCCGGGGGAGGAGTGCGGCGCTGAAGTACGCGCATGCCCATACCACGCTGTCCGGCACCATATTGCTGAAGACACACTGCAAATGTGTCTTCAGTAAAATGGCACCAGATAGCGCTATGTGCATGCGCGACTGCAGTGCTGCACTCCTGACCCGGTCTCCGGCGAGAAGAGAAGCGCCGCAGCAACGCTCCTCCCGGTCAGATAATTATGTAAGCATGGCGCCGGAGATCACGGTATGCATTCAGTGTCTATGTGTACCACGATATCCGGCCCCATACACACTCTTCTTACCTATAATCCCTGGATGCTTTCTTCTGTCTGGAGCCAGACTGCGCAGGCGCGTCGCGCTTGCGCAGTCTATAAAGGCTTAGGACAAAGTGACGCTTGTAGCGTTCTATTATAGATATCAAGGGGAAAGCAGGTTACCTGGAATCTATTGTAATTAAGGTCGGAGGCGGATGGGAGATTGTATACCTGAGAGGAGCACGTGTCACAGTCACAGTAGAACCCGGGATAGGCCCTGTTCCAGATAAGGGAGGGAGTGGCATAGTTTTGGGACAGTCTTTCTCCTTTCCGTGAAGCTGGCACTTGGGATCTCTCAGGCTGCATAATTTGGGATTTCTCAGATGCTGTTAGATCTGCTGTTCTGTTCTTTTTCCAACACTGCCTGTGTGAGATGAAAGCTAAAACAGCATATACAGTTGGAGAAATACAGTAAGTATTTGATACACTGCTAGTTTTGCAAGTTTTCCCATCTACAAAGAATGGAGAGATCTGTAATTTTTATCTTAGGTACACGTCAACTGTGAGAGACAGAATCTGAAAATAAAAAAACAGAAGACCACAAAAACCACATTGTGTGATTCTTAAATAATTAAACTGCATATTATTGCATGAAATAAGTGTTTGGTCATGTACCAATCAGCAAGAATTCTGGCTGTCACAGACCTGTTAGTTTTTTTTTAAGAAGCACTCCTATTCTGCACTCATTACCTGTATTAATTGCACCTATTTGAACTCATTGCCTGTATAAAAGAAACATGTCTACACACTCAATCAATCACACTCCAACTTTTCCAACATGGCAAAGACCAAAGAACTGTATAAGGACACCAGGGACAAATTTGTAGACTGGCACAAGGCTGGGATGGGCTGCAGTACATTAGGCAAGTAGCTTGGTGTGAAGGCAACAACTGTTGGCATAATTATTAGAAAATGGAAGAAACATAAGATGACTGTCAATCTTACTCGATGTCTTGCTCCATGCAAGATCTCGCCTCGTGGAAAGGTCAGGAATCATCCCAGAACTACATTGGATGACCTGGTCAATGACCTGAAGAGAGCTGGGACCACAGTCTCAAACATTACCATTAGTAACACACTATGCCATCATGGATTAAAATCCTGCAAGGCAAGCAAAGTCCCCCTGCTCAAGCCAGCACATGTCCAGGCCTGGTTGAAGTTAGCCATTGACTATCTGGATGATCCAGAGGAGGCATAGGAGAAGGTCATGTGGTTAGATGACACGAAAATAGAACTTTTTGGAATCATCTCCACTCACCGTATTTGGAGGAAGAACTAGGATGAGTACAACACAAAGAACACAGTTCCAACCATGAAGCATTGTGAAAGGAGAATGGATGGGATCATGTATCTCGAGATTATTTCCAAAAACCTCCTCCCTCATTAAGAACATGGAAGGTGGGTCGTGGCTGGCTATTCCAGCATGACAATAATCTGAAACACACAGCCAGGACATCTAAGGAGTGGCTCCGTAAGAAGCATTTCAAGGAAATGAAATGGCCTAAGCAGTCTACAGATCTGAACCCAATCTTTGGGTGTAAGAGAAATTCAATGTTGTCAAGTGACTATAACGAAATTTGAAAGATCTTGAGAAGTTCTGTGTGAAGGAGTGAGCCAAAATCCCTGATGCAGTGTGTGCAAACTTGGTCAAGAACTGCAGGAAACATCTGACCTCTATAATTGCAAAAACAAAGATTTCTGGACCAAATATTAAGTTCTATTTTTATCAAATACTTATTTCATGCTATAAAATGCTAATTAATAATGTAAAAGTCATACAATAGGATTTTCTGGATCTTTTTAAGATTCTGTCTCTCACAGTTGAATTGTAGCTATAATAAAAATTACGAACCTCTCCTTTCTTTGTAGGCAGGAAAACTTGCAAAATTGCTAGTCTATCAATACTTATTTTCCTCACTGTATAATCACACTTATGTTTGTTTTACATCGGTTACTTTGTAATCAGGCACACCACTGCAGTAAGATGAGGAGAGCAGACTGTCAGTCATTACATGTCTCACACTGGTAATGCCCACTTTTATTCAAAACTCGGTGAAGAGCCCGGCGCTGCCCGGGCATAGTAACTAACTGTGGTTAGTTATAGAAAATTATAATTATCCTCCATCCCATAGTCCCGTGCCCATATACCCATCATACATATCCACGATCCCATAGGCCCGTGCCCATATAACCATCATACATATCCTCCATCCCATAGTCCCATGCCCATATACCCATCATACATATTCTCCATCCCATAGTCCCATGCCCATATACCCATCATACATATTCTCCATCCCATAGTCCCATGCCCATATACCATCATACATATTCTCCATCCCATAGTCCCATGCCCATATACCCATCATACATATCCTCCATCCCATAGTCCCGTGCCCATATACCCATCATACATATCCTCCATCCCATAGTCCCATGCCCATATACCCATCATACATATTCTCCATCCCATAGTCCCATGCCCATATACCCATCATACATATTCTCCATCCCATAGTCCCATGCCCATATACCCATCATACATATTCGCCATCCCATAGTCGAGTGCCCATATACCCATCATACATCCTTCATGTCATAGTCCCATGCCCATATACCCATCATACACATCCTCCATCCCATAGTCCCGTGTCCATATACCCGTCATACATATCCTCCATCCCATAGTCCAGTGCCCATATACCCATCACACATCCTCCATCCCATAGTCCCGTGCCCATATACATATCTGCCATCCCATAGTCCCGTGCCCTTATACCCATCACACATCCTCCATCCCATAGGCCCGTGCCCATATACCCATCATACATATACTCCATCCCATAGTCCCATGCCCATATACCCATCAAACATATCCTCCATCCCATTGTCCCGTGCCCATATACCCATCATACATATCCGCCATCCCATAGTCGAGTGCTCATATACCCATCACACGTCCTTCATCTCATAGTCCCAGGCCCATCATACATATCCTCCATCCCATAGTCCCGTGCCCATATACCCATCATGCATATCCGCATCCCATAGTCCCGTGCCCATATACCCATCATACATATCCTCCATCCCATAGTCCAGTGCCCATATACCCATCACACATCCTCCATCCCATAGGCCCGTGCCCATATACCCATCATATTCTCCATCACATAGTCCCATGCCCATATACCCATCATACATATCCTCCATCCCATAGTCCCATGCCCATATGCCCATCATACATATTCGCCATCCCATAGTCGAGTGCCCATATACCCATCACTAGAGTTGAGCGATACCGTCCGATACTTCAAAGTATCGGATCGGAATGGATCGGCCGATCTTAAAAAAAAGTATCAGTATCGCCGATTCCGATACCGGAAGTCCCATTCAAGTCTATGGGACTTCCGGTATCGGAATAAGAAAAACCCTGTTTCTGCCTTGTACAGCCTCTCTGGGGTCTGTACGGGCCTTTCGGGGGGCTGTGCCGGCCTGCCAGGGGGTCTGTGCAGGCTCCGGTGGTCTGTGCTGGCCTGCCGGGGGGCTGTGCCGGCCTGCCGGTGGTCTGTGCAGGCTCCGGTGGGCTGTGCCGGCCCGCCGGGGGGCTGTGCCGGCCTGCCGGTGGTCTGTGCAGGCTCCGGTGGGCTGTGCCGGCCTGCCGGGGGGCTGTGCCGGCCTGCCGGTGGTCTGTGCAGGCTTCGGGGGTCTGTGCAGGCATCGTCCGATGGGACTACAAGTCCCATCGGGCGATGCCTGCTACCATGACAGTGATTGACACATTAGCCAAGGATGGGACAGTAGTAGTCCCATCATCCGGCTAATGTGTTGAATGTAAAAAAAAAAAAAAGAAAAAAAAAAAAAATTACATGCTACATACATGCTACATACATACAACATGCATACTACATACATGCTACATTCATACTACATACTACATACATGCTACATTCATACTACATATATACTACATGCAACATACATACTACATAAATACTACATGCATGCAACATGCATACTACATATATACTACATGCAACATACATACTACATATATACTACATGCATGCAACATGCATACTACATATATACTACATGCTACATACATACTACATATATGCTACATACATACTACATATATACTACATGCATGCTACATACATACTGCATGCTACATACATACTACATGCTACATACATACTACATATATGCTACATACATACTACATATATACTACATGCATGCTACATACATACTGCATGCTACATACATACTACATGCTACATACATACCACATATATACTACATACATACTACATGCATGCTACATGCTACATACATACCACATACATACTACATACATACTACATGCATGCTACATGCATGCTACATGTACATACATAACACATATATACTACATGCATGCTACATACATACTACATGCTACATACATACCACATACATACTACATACATACTACATACATACTACATGCATGCTACATACATACTACATGCTACATACATACTACATATATACTACATGCATGCTACATACATACTACATGCTACATACATACTACATATATACTACATGCATGCTACATACATACTACATACATACTACATGCATGCTACATACATACTACATGCTACATACATACCACATACATACTACATATATATTACATGCATGCTACATACATACTGCATGCTACATGCATGCTACATACATACTACATACATACTACATGCTACATACATACCACATATATACTACATACATACTACATACAATACATTCATACAGTACATACATAGACATACAGTACATATAACATAGAGTAACATACTTTCCAATACTTGTCACATTGTTCCCCGAAGCCATTGTCTTTTACGGAATAAATATTAACATAACAAACCACAAAAATACTCACCCACGATCCGAAGCAGTCCACGAGTGTGTCCCACGACGATCTTGGGTAGAGAACTGCAGCATCAGTTGATGCTGCCGTTCTCTACGGGCTGCAGGAATCCAATGATGGAAGGTAGGTATCCTTCCGCACTGTATTCCTCCGCCACTTAAAAAAAAAAAAGTCCCTAGTCTCACTTTATGGTAAAAGCTGTGTGGGAATTTCCCACGCAGCAATGGCATAAAGTGAGACTAGGGACTTTTTTTTTTTTAAGTGGCGGAGGAATACAGTGCGGAAGGATACCTACCTTCCGTCATTGGATTCCTGCAGCCCGTAGAGAACGGCAGCATCAGCTGATGCTGCAGTTCTCTACCCAAGATCGTCGTGGGACACACTCGTGGACTGCTTCGGATCGTGGGTGAGTATTTTTGTGGTTTGTTATGTTAATATTTATTCCGTAAAAGACAATGGCTTCGGGGAACAATGTGACAAGTATTGGTAAGTATGTTACTCTATGTTATATGTACTGTATGTCTATGTATGTACTGTATGAATGTATTGTATGTAGTATGTATGTAGTATATATGTGGTATGTATGTAGCATGTAGTATGTATGTAGTATGTATGTAGCATGCATGTAGCATGCAGTATGTATGTAGCATGCATGTAGTATATATGTAGTATGTATGTAGCATGTAGCATGTAGTATGTATGTAGTATGTATGTGGTATGTATGTAGCATGTAGTATGTATGTAGCATGCATGTAGTATGTATGTAGTATGTATGTAGTATATATGTAGTATGTATGTAGCATGTAGTATGTATGTAGCATGCATGTAGTATATATGTAGTATGTATGTAGCATGTAGTATGCATGTAGCATGCATGTAGTATGTATGTAGTATGTATGTAGTATGTATGTGGTATGTATGTAGCATGTAGTATGTATGTAGCATGCATGTAGTATATATGTGTTATGTATGTAGCATGCATGTAGTATGTATGTAGTATGTATGTAGTATGTATGTGGTATGTATGTAGCATGCATGTAGTATGTATGTAGTATATATGTGGTATGTATGTAGTATGTATGTAGTATGTATGTAGTATGTATGTAGCATACAGTATGTATGTAGCATGTATGTAGTATGTATGTAGTATGTATGTAGTATATATGTAGTATGTATGTAGCATGTAGTATGTATGTAGCATGCATGTAGTATATATGTAGTATGTATGTAGCATGTAGTATGTATGTAGCATGCATGTAGTATGTATGTAGTATATATGTAGTATGTATGTAGCATGTAGTATGTATGTAGCATGCATGTAGTATATATGTAGTATGTAGGTAGCATGTAGTATGTATGTAGCATGCATGTAGTATGTATGTAGCATGCATGTAGTATGTATGTAGTATGTATGTAGCATGTAGTATGTATGTAGCATGCATGTAGTATATATGTGTTATGTATGTAGCATGTAGTATGTATGTAGCATGCATGTAGTATGTATGTAGTATGTATGTAGTATTTTTTTTTTTTTTTAACATTTAACACATTAGCCGGATGATGGGACTACTACTGTCCCATCATTGGCTAATGTGTCAATCACTGTCATGGTAGCAGGCATCGCCAGATGGGACTTATAGTCCCATCAGACGATGCTTGCACAGACCCCCGGACATCAGCACAGCCCCCCGGCAGGCCGGCACAGCCCCCCGGCAGGCCGGTACAGACCCCCACAGGGTGCACAGACCACCGGCAGGCCGGCACAGCCCCCCGGCAGGCCGGTACAGACCCCCACAGGGTGCACAGACCACCGGCAGGCCGGCACAGCCCCCGGCAGGCCGGTACAGACCCCGGGCAGTCCACACAGCCCCCCGGCAGGCCGGCAGAGACCCCCGGAAGGCCCGAAATGACGGCGCATCATGATGCGCACACACCGCGCATCATGATGACGTCATTTCGGCTGTCAATCAACTTTGAACTTCCGATTCCGATGCCGACTTCCGATATTGAAAAAAATATCGGAAGTCGTTATCGGAATTCCGATACAGCAAGTATTGGCCGATACCCGATACTTGCGGTATCGGGATGCTCAACACTACCCATCACACATCCTTCATCTCATATTCCCATGCCCATATACCCATCATACATATCCTCCATCCCATAGTCCCGTGCCCATATACCCATCATACATATCCGCCATCCCATAGTTCCGTGCCCATATACCCATCATACATATCCTCCATCCCATAGTCCAGTGCCCATATACCCATCACACATCCTCCATCCCATAGTCCCGTGCCCATATACATATCTGCCATCCCATAGTCCCGTGCCCATACACCCATCACACATCCTCCATCCCATAGGCCCGTGCCCATATACCCATCACACATATCCTCCATCCCATAGTCCCATGCCCATATACCCATCATACATATCCTCCATCCCATAGTCCAGTGCCCATATACCCATCATACATATCCTCCATCCCATAGTCCCATGCCCATATACTCATCATTAGAGTTGAGCGAAACGGGTCGAAAAATTTCAAAAGTCGCCGACTTTTGGCAAAGTCGGGTTTCATGAAACGAAACCCGACCCTAGGATGAGGTCGGCCACGAGGTCGGCGACTTGCGCGCCAAAGTCGCGTTTCATAAGTTTGCTTTGCGCTCTTTTTCAGCCAATCAGGATCCACGGACACTGTGGGCAACGTGATGACATAGGCAGGGGTCACCACCATCTTTCAGAAGGGCATGCAAGTGATTGGCTTGCTTTGGTGGGCGTCACAGGGGGTATAAAAGGGCGTGCACGCCGACTGCCATCTTACTTCTGCCGATCTTAGCATAGGGAGAGGTTGCTGCTGATTCTGTAGGGAGAGCGTTAGGCAGGGAAGAAGAAAAAAAAACTGCTTCTGCTGCTAGCGATTTTGCCTGTACAACACACCAGTCACTGTGTGTGCAGTGCAAGAGGAGGCTATATTTTGGTGGATCAGCGTTGTTAGGCTGCCTTCTAAGGCTTCCTGACGGCTGCATTGCTGTTTACCCACTGCTCTGCAAACTGCTTTTTTAAAAGCAATCCCAATTTTTTTTTTTGTCCTGCTGAGGTACTGAGCGTGCATTTTTTCACACCATACAGCGGTGCACACTCCTCACACAGTACCGTGTAACGGCTGTTATCACAGCCACAGTGAAGCTATCTGTGTGTCACTCTGTGAGAATAAGTCGAGGACATGTTCCGTTCTTACAGACCTGCACCTTACAGTTTTGTCTAGCTTTCAAACAGTTAAATATATTTGCTGTTTGATCCCATTCAAAACTATAGAGAGACAGCGTGTGTCAGTCCGTATACTTAAAAAACACGGAGCTTGACAATTTAACGTACACCGGACAGCCGTGTACATGCACGCTCCTCTCAGTACCGTGTAACGGCTGTTATCACGGCCACAGTGAAGCTATCTGTGTGTCACTCTGTGAGAATAAGTCGAGGACATATTCCGTTCTTACAGACTTGCACCTTCTAGTTTTGTCTAGCTTTCAAACAGTTAAATATATTTGCTGTTTGATCCCATTCAAAACTATAGAGAGACAGCGTATGTCAGTCCGTATACTTAAAAAACACGGAGCTTGACAATTTTACGTACACCGGACAGCCGTGTACGTGCACGCTCCTCTCAGTACCGTGTAACGGCTGTTATCACGGCCACAGTGAAGCTATCTGTGTGTCACTGTGGAAGGATAAGTGGAGGACTTGTTCCGTTCTTACAGACCTACAATCTAGGGAGATTCCTATTCTGCCCAATTCTATATACACCTTGTAGTTTGTGATACACTAGCCAATTTCTGCCTGTGACATAGCGCTGTGATATTCAGTGGGCCTCACACAATCCATAAGTGTCCAGTGTCCACAAGTGTGTGCAGAAATTCAAAATCTCCCCTGTCCTATAGACACCTTGTACGTTGTTTTACATTACTATATAGTTTGTTGGATTTTGTCTACATTTCTACCAAAAATGAGGAAGGCTGGTGGAAGAGGCCGTGGAATTGGGCGGGGGTTGGCAGCTGGTAATGATGGTGTTGGTGATGGATCTGATGGTAGTGGCAAAAGCAAAATAGGACCGAATGCAGGAGGTGTTGAGCCTGCGTCATCGTCTGGCTCCACAAGGCCTCGAAGGCTTACTTTTCTAGGAGTTGGCAAACCGCTTTTAAAGCCAGAGGTGCAGGAAAAAGATTTGGCTTACATTGCTGACTCAGCCTCCAGCTCTATCGCCTCCTCTTCTGAAGTTGTAAAAAGTAAAAGCACTGAGTCGTCATTGGAGGCTCATGTTCATGAACCACACCTTTCCTTGTGTCCTTCACCCCAACCAAGATTGAAGGATGACGCAGGCCATACTACTGATTACTCCATGGAGCTGTTTTCACATACCATGCCTGGATTACCAAGTGAAATGGTGAATTACCCAGGCCAAGATGAATCTGACATGGAGTGCACTGATGCACAGCCACTGATAGATGATTCTGCTGGTACATTCACTCAGAGCACTACATTGTCCACGCAGTGTACAGAGCCAGATTATGACCCTGATGAGACTCAGGTGCCCCTTCCCGCACACTATACCACCATACACGGTGACACAGAGGAAGATGCACATGACATTGAAGAGGAGGTGATGGATGACCCAGTTGTTGACTCAGATTGGCATCCATTGGGGGAAGAGGGTGCTGCTTCCAATAGCTCAGATGAGGAGCATCCACAGCAGACATCGACATCGCAACAGCTGTTATCTGGCAGGCACGGAGCACTCCAAAGACAGGTTCCAAAAATCAAAAGAGTTGCTGGACAGCTTGTCCAGAGGGTCAAAATATCACAGCGTGCTAGGCCGCAAAATGTCTGCCAAAGTAGGAAGAGTGCAGTGTGGCACTTTTTTGAACAAAATCCTCATGATCAGGCCCAGGTTATCTGTAAGAAGTGTGCAAAGACCTTTAGCCGTGGGAAAAATCTGAAAAATTTGAATACCAGTTGCATGCTTAGACATTTAACCACCATGCACTTGCAAGCGTGGACACAACACCAAACCTCAAGTACCACATGTGCAACTGATCACAAAGAAGGTAGTCAGCAATGCTACATTGTTTCCCCAACTGTAAGCCCACCGGTCAGCACTGCAGCAAATGTTGAGGTGTCGTTGCAAGGCCACAGCAGTCAGGGAATCCCACTGTTATATCAACGAAATACTGAATCTAGGCCATCAGAAAGAACACCAAGTCCATCACCATCATCAACCCTCTCTCAGTCCGCCCTGTCCACCGCTACTTCCACCATATGCAGCTCTAAAGTCCAGCTCACCCTCCCAGACGCTATGAGTAGGTCAAGAAAGTACTCAGTCTCTCATCCGCGTACACTGGGTTTGAACGCCCACATTGCCAAACTAATCTCGTTTGAGATGATGCCCTATCGGTTGGTGGAAAGCGCAGCTTTCCGCGAACTCATGGCCTATGCAGTACCACGCTATGACCTACCCAGTCGCCACTTCTTCTCTCGCAAAGCCATCCCAGCCCTCCACCATCATGTGAAAGACCGCATTGTCCATGCACCCAAGCAGTCAGTGAGTGGAAAGGTGCACCTCACAACTGATGCATGGTCCAGTCGGCATGGCCAGGGCCATTACGTGTCCATCACTGCGCACTGTGTTAATGTGGTGGATGCAGGGTCCACAGGGGACAGCGGTGGTGGGACAGTGCTGCCTAGCCCACGGTATAGGAAACAGTTGGCTGTAGGCGTTCGACCCTCCTCCTCCTCCTCCTCCAGAAGCGAAAGCTCGTCCACAGAGCGCAGTCGTACGAGCACTCCATCTGCAGCTGCCACTGTTGCACACAAGGTGTCCCCCTATCGAGGAGCTAGTGGAAAGCGTCAGCAGGCTGTGTTGCAGATGATGTGTTTGGGTGACAGACACACCGCCGAGGTGCTGGCCGAGTACTTGAAGCGACAAACTGAGTCATGGCTGGGCAGTGTACATCTTGAGGCAGGCAAAGTAGTTAGTGATAACGGCCGTAATTTTGTGGCAGCCATAGCCCTTTCAAAACTCAGCCACATACCTTGCTTGGCTCACACCTTGAACCTGGTGGTGCAGTGCTTCCTCAAAAATTATCCGGAGTTAACAGCCCTGCTCCAGAAAGTGCGAAGACTGTGCGCGCACATCCGCCGGTCGCCAGTACACTCCATTCGTATGCAGAAGCTGCAGCGATTGCTCCACCTTCCCAACCACCGCCTCATTATCGACATTGCAACAAGGTGGAACTCCACCCTGCACATGGTGGAGCGGCTGTGCGAGCAGAGGCAGGCCATAATGCATTTGTGGGAGGATACACGGCCAGGCACTTTGAGTGCAGACATGGAGTTGACAGGTGTGCAGTGGTCGAAGCTGAAAGACCTCTGTAAAGTCCTTCAGTGTTTTGAGGAATGCACACAGCTGGTAAGCGCAGACGACGCCATCCTAAGCATGAGCATCCCACTTATGCGTCTGCTCATGCAAACTTTGACGCACCTTAAGGAGCAGGCGTCTGCAGCCAATGTTGACGAGGAGGGAATCCTTGATGACATTCAGCCATTGTCTGCTCAGGGACCTCTCCTGGACGAGGTGGAGGAAGAAGAGGAGGAGGAGGATGATGATGGGGATGATTACTTAGGGGAGGAGGATGCATCTCGTGGGGCAAGTGAAAATGTTGGCGTGGCAAGGTCTGGTACAGGGTTTGTGCGTGACTGGAGGGATGTGGATTTGCCAGAAAGTGCTCCTCCAACCAGCACTCGCAGTGCATCATTGACACCGGGAACATTGGCCCACATGTCAGATTATGCCTTGCAGATCCTAAAAAGGGACCCCCGCATTGCCAAAATGATGAATGATGACGACTACTGGTTGGCCAGCATCCTGGATCCACGCTATAAAGGCAAATTACAAAACATCATGCCACAGGAGAACCTTGACCTAATATTGGCTAATAAACAAGCAACTCTGATAAATCAGTTGCTTGAGGCATTCCCAGCACACAGAAGCGGTGATGGTTCCCACACGGGCCAGGGGCAGCTTGGCATAAGTGTTCGTGGTGCACACAGCAGAAGTGGCGTTGGAGACAGGGGTTTCATGACAATGTTGTGGACTGATTTTTCAAGTACCGCTCACACAACTGGTAATACTGCATCGATGGAAAGTGACAGGAGACAGCAGTTGTCAACTATGGTTACAAACTACTTTTCCTCCCATATCGATGTTCTCCCACACAGGTCTTTCCCCTTTGACTATTGGGCCGCTAAACTGGACACCTGGCCTGAATTGGCCCAATATGCCTTACAGGAGCTCGCTTGCCCAGCTGCAAGTGTGCTATCGGAAAGAGTCTTCAGTGCAGCTGGATCAATCCTGACAGAAAAAAGGACCCGTCTGTGTAAAATAATGCTTATCCTGTAAAATACTCAGGACTAGTTACCAGATAAAAATATAGTGGTTTATTTGGATTCTTCCATCAAAGAAAGGTTATTAAAAAAAAACAGGTGAATAAAAATAAGTGAAAGAGAGATTGTCCATTAGATCATGCTCTGAGATCCCACATGGCAAACGCAACATGTATTCTTCTTCTCTCCGGGATCCTGAATAGCAAATAGCTGCTGTGTCTCAGTTCGGCTTCACACATAGCCGTCAAGTAATATACCAGCTGTTATGTCATGTCATCCCAACACAGGCGACATCTTCGTGTCTGTCTCTCATGATGGTGAGGGAAGAAGACAGCGACCTCTACAGTTAGCCATGAATTATATACGTCTCTTGAAGCACGTGATCTCGGTATATATGGAGTTTGACATTTACCTCAAGGCTAAACTTAAATATGTAGTGAGCTGACATTTCGACAATGAGCCAAGCTTAAAAATAGCCTATGTCATATAAGCTAAAGCAATCTACAGAACTGGGTGTAATAAGAAATATTTAACGAATTATTAATATTTAACAATTCCCCCTTTTGAGGGAGACAGACATTAATTGGAACCCTCAAATATAACAAGATCTTTTTTCTTCTTTTCTTCTTCTTTGACAAAATAATTTAATATCAATAACAATAATAATATCAGATTACCGTTATAAGTACTCAATGACATAATTGATGTGAATTCATGTTTTGGTAAGCCTTGAACAATATTCATATAAAATATGTATAATTATACTTCCCTAAGTCTAAATTGAAGCATCTCAGGTCCATCATCATTATCTGATGTCATCTGGTCTTCATTTTGATGTCTTCTGTCTTCTTGGTTCTTTTAAAACCACAGTTTTTCTCTAGCATATAGATGTTGTAAAAATCGTGTTGTGTATAAAATCAAAGTTCATAAATTCAAATGTTGATAAGAAACAAAGTCTATAGATGAAATGCAGCTTTAATATCTATGCAGTGTCACCTTTAAAAACCTGGGCTTACATTGGCTCGCCTTGGATATTCTGGAATCCTCCATCGGCACTGGTCTTTGAACAGGTGTGACGTCTTTGGTCAGCAAAGCAAGGGTTAAAATGACTCTTCCTTGCTAAACATAGCACCATAACCAGTCCTTGTCCTAATGCACAGGACATATGTCAGGGTTGTAGCTTCCTGACCTTACTGTTCACCAGTCTTCATCGAAGATTTTCAGGTGATTGAAAACATCTGGAACTTGATAAGAACGTGATAACACCGCTCACATCAGCATCATAGGATCATCGTCCTCTGGTTGTCAGGTTAGACACTTTAATCGTGACTGTCAGTGGTGAATACTGCACTTGTGACTGTCAGTGGTGAATACTGCACTCGTGGCTGTCAGTGGTGGATACTGCACTTGTAATAACACAGTCTATTACTCAGTAATCACAGCTTTGTTACCTTCTGGGACTTCTGGATAGCGGCATTCTTCTTCTTGCAACTGATAAGAATCAATAAAGTTTAGAAATGTGAAAAGTCTTTATTAACGTAATTTCAGTATCTTGCTTGAAGTCTTCATTCCCTAGTCTATACCAAATCTGGTAATTTTCCTATCCTATAATATCACAGCGTACCATAGCAATCAGTAATATCCATATAATTATTATCAGAATTTGTACTGTATATGGATTTCAATATTTGAAATAATAAACCAATAATAAGTGATAATACATTATTATCCATATTCTTCATGTGATAGAACATTTTTTTTTTTTTAAGTCATAGGTGTAATTACCTTTTTCAACCTATAGGTGTCACTGTGTTTTATGTAACCAGTGTTTTCATCTTTATTAATAAGGAATATATTTATTATACTAATAACTAGATTAAGGTCTGATGCTATCGCATCGAGAGGATAGTGACACATCTCTTGCCATGATAACCCTCAATACACACACACCTCCTCAACATACACTCCTCTCACCTTTCACCATCTCCACTCACATCCACTCACTCTTTCACTCCACATACGACCCTTTCTCTCACTCCGTCTCTCATACTCACACTGTCATCGTCGCTGCTCCATGATCCCCGACATCTTCTTCCGCCGGCGCCATCCTGGATCCCGACGTTGTCCACGCCGGCGACATGTTCTTGCGGCCATGCCATCTTGAGTATTCTGAAATCCTGCGAGTGGACATTAGTGGAGATAGTGAAAGATGAGAGGAGTGTGTGTTGAGGAGTGGTGTGTTGAGGGTTAACATGGCAAGAGGTGTGCTGTGACGTCACCAGTTACAACTGGACGGAAGTTGTTACAACCCGGAAGCTGCTTAGCGCATTTATTATAGTAGATTAAGGCCCGATGCTATCGCATCAGGAGGATAGTGACACACCTCTTGCCATGTGAACCCTCAACACACAGTCCTCCTCAACACACCACACCGCCTCAACACACACTCCTCTCACCTTTCACCATCTCCACTCACGTCCACTCACTCTTTCACTCCACATACGACCCTTTCTCTCACTCCGTCTCTCATACTCACACCGTCATCGTCGCTGCTCCACGATCCCCGACATCTTCTTCCGCCGGCGCCATCCTGGATCCCGACATTGTCCACGCCGGCGACATGTTCTTGCAGCCATGCCATCTTGAGTATTCTGAAATCCTGCGAGTGGACATTAGTGGAGATAGTGAAAGGTGAGAGGAGTGTGTGTTGAGGAGTGGTGTGTTGAGGGTTAACATGGCAAGAGGTGTGCTGTGACATCACCAGTTACAACTGGACGGAAGTTGTTACAACCCGGAAGCTGCTTAGCGCATTTATTATAGTAGATTAAGGCCCGATGCTATCGCATCGAGAGGATAGTGACACACCTCTTGCCATGTTAACCCTTAATACACACACACCTCCTCAACACACCACACCGCCTCAACACACACTCCTCTCACCTTTCACCATCTCCACTCACGCCCACTCACTCTTTCACTCCACATACGACCCTTTCTCTCATTCCGTCTCTCATACTCACACCGTCATCGTCGCTGCTCCACGATCCCCGACATCTTCTTCCGCCGGCGCCATCCTGGATCCCGACATTGTCCACGCCGGCGACATGTTCTTGCGGCCATGCCATCTTGAGTATTCTGAAATCCTGCGAGTGGACATTAGTGGAGATAGTGAAAGGTGAGAGGAGTGTGTGTTGAGGAGTGGTGTGTTGAGGGTTAACATGGCAAGAGGTGTGCTGTGACGTCACCAGTTACAAATGGACGGATGTTGTTACAACCTGGAAGCTGCTTAGCGCATTTATTATAGTAGATTAAGGCCCGATGCTATCGCATCGGGAGGATAGTGACACATCTCTTGCCATGTGAACCCTCAACACACACTCCTCCTGAACACACAACACCGCCTCAACACACACTCCTCTCACCTTTCACCATCTCCACTCACTCTTTCACTCCACATACGACCCTTTCTCACACTCCGTCTCTCATACTCACACCGTCATCATCGCTGCTCCACGATCCCCATCTTCTTCCACCGGCGCCATCCTAAATCCCGACGTTGTCCACGCCGGCGACATGTTCTTGCGGCCACGCCATCTTGAGTATTCTAAAATCCTGCGACTGGACGTTAGTGGAGATAGTGAAAGGTGACAGGAGTGTGTGTTGAGGAGGAGTGGTGTGTTGAGGGTTAACATGGCAAGAGGTGTGCTGTGACATCACCAGTTACAACTGGACGGAAGTTGTTACAACCCGGAAGCTGCTTAGCGCATTTATTATAGTAGATAGATGTATCACACCTATGTTTTTATGTGGATAAGATATTTACATAGTGAGCCTCAAGAAGGACAGTATTACTGATGTATGTAAAGTGCTATTGAAATAATAGTACTCTATTAATAAATAAAAAATTAATTATTATTACCTAAGTTATGTAGGTATGTGTTAGCTATGTAGTTGAAATCTACGTATGTTTGCCTAAATTTTTTTTGTTTTTGCCTTTTTTTTTTAATCTATATATACCTATACCTATGTATATTTTTATGGATTTAAATATGTCTATGACATATATGTGAAAGAGATAATTAGTGTAAGATATATCTATCTGCTTAAAATATTTATATATATAACATATATCAAGCTATGTATAGAAGTCTTAGAAGTCTATTATCTATATCTATTTAGAATGTAACTATTATTTATATATCTATATATCTATCAATTCCAGGACCAACTTAAATAGTTTAAAGTAAGACATTTTTGTAAACGACATTTCTAGTGAAGATTTTTGGGCTATTAGGTAGCAATTGTCCTTGAAGTGGTGTATCCACCACTTTGACCCTAACGTTGCTGCGTTGCTTTACTCGGGAGAATGCAACATACAATTGTCCATGGGCAAATACAGGTTCGGGCAAAAAAATTCCAACTCGATTGAGGGTCTGTCCTTGGGATTTGTTAATGGTCATAGCAAAAGCAGGTTTTAGAGGAAACTGTCGACGTTTTAATTTAAAAGGTAACCCAGTTTCTGAAGGACACAAATCGATGCGTGGAATAAACACAATGTCTCCTTCAGCTGAGCCAGTAATCACTTTAGCCTGTATGATGTTGCGGAGTAAGGCAATGACAATGAGGCGAGTGCCATTGCAGAGACCTTTCTTGGTGTTTAGGTTTCTTAATAGCATCACAATGGTGCCAATTTTAAGTTTTAAGAGATGTGATGGCATTCCTGATGGTGTCAGAGAGTTTAAAAATTCAACTGGGTAGTTTTCACATTCCTCTGCCTCATCAGCATCGACAGAATCATCACTTGTATATACAGTATAATCACCACTAATGCGATCCATTACTTTACAGTTCAGAAAATCGACGTCATCATTTTTCGGACATAGTATAGCATGTGATGCAGCAGTGTCGAGGCTTTGTTGGTCATTAACATCAATGCAAATATGGTCTCCAAAGATCTCGGTTACTATAGAGCCAGTGCAAAGCATGTCTGGAGGAATTTCAATGACATCCTCTCCAAGGTTATGTTCATTAGACAGCTCACCATTTCCAAGTTTAAGCAACCAAGTGCTGTATTCAGGATCAGTGGAGCGCATGTTGTTAATTAGCGGTAGTCTGGTAAAATGTTGCCAATGTTCTGAATATTTAATGCAGGAATCTACAATGTCTATTCTTGTTCCATGAGCGATGACGGGAAGACATTGTCTGAAGTCTCCTCCAAGAACAATAACTTTACCTCCAAATGGTGTTTTATTTTTTTCAGCAACATTTGTTGTCATGATGTCACGTAGAAGTCTATCTATCACATTCAATGCATGTTTTTGGACCATAGTGCACTCATCAATAATAAAAAGTTTTGTACTCTGTAAATGTTTTCCTGCATTTGTATCGTTTTTAATCCTGGAAACAGATGTTTCGTTGATCGGAATAGGTATGCCATATAGAGAGTGGATTGTTCGGCCTCCTTGTATCAAGTTATATGCTATTCCTGTAGTTGCTGCAGGTGACACAATTTCTCCTTGGCCTCTTAAATGATGTGTAAGTAGATGGTATAGGTAGGTCTTTCCATTGCCACCAGGTCCATCGAGAAAAAAGCACTTTGGTATTAAACTGCTATTTTGTAAAGCTTCAGTAATGCCATCATAGGCAAAAAGTTGCTCCTGATTAAGAGTTTCTTTCATCTCTGCAGCTTTTTTTAACTCATAATCCTTATCATATTGTTTAAGGAGTTGTTTAATATTTTTTGCTGGGCGTGGTAAATTATAATCAGCAAAAGTTTTTCCATGGACTATGAGGACATCTTGGACATCTTTCATAGCATATCCTTCACAATCGATACACTCTTCAGTGTTGCTGTGGTATGTATGACAATAGTCTTGTAAAAAATGGTCCTTAAATTCATTCCACAATTCAAGTGGATTACTGGGGGGGCCAAAAATACAGATATAAGCAAACATGTCTCTAAGTTGGGAAGGCATGTTAAGAATGCAAGCATCTGTTAAAGTATGTCTCCAGATGCTATCATCGAATAATAATCCAAGTGCTAATGCAGCATCCTTAAAGGTTTCATGCATAACTCCATTGACGGTTTTAATGCTGTCAAAACTGGTAGCAGCTTTTACATGCAGTAACAACAAACGTAAATAATAGCGTTCTTGGTCTTTCACACTAACAGTATACATTCTTCCAATAACTGTGAGACCCCCTCGTTTTCTTTGTTCCCATGTGCCTTGTTTCCAAACGTAGTGTTCTGGAATTTCGCGGTAGAAATAGTTATGTGGATTGTGGTCGATCTTATTAAGGTTGAAATACGCCATAAGTGTAGAATTGGAATTGAGCTTTTGATGGATGTTGTCTGCAGAGTCATTCTCATGAAAATAGAGTGGTTGAGAATTAGGCAGATGTACGGCTAGGCAAATGATGGCATGAGATTGTTTATGCATAGGAAAAGCAAATATCCGCCATGCAGCCTCAGGTGCACTAACATATCTGGTATCCGTAAATTGGTGTGTTTCATCATGTTGGATGTTATTTTGGGAAATTTCAAGGTTGGCTTTGTCATGTCCTTTGTAAACGTATTTAAATAAATATTTTACATTTTGAATGGAAGCACATATTTCTACATTAATATGGCACTTGTATTTGGTGAGTAAAAATGGGTTATATGGAACTACCCATGAATTGTCAATCGTCTTAGAATGGTGTTCATATGTTTTGCCAATGGGTCTGCGGTAAGTGGGATAGCCATCCTTTTCTTTGATGCTATATGGTTGGTTTTGTTTTGGGAAACCTTTGCTACACTTTCCAAGATCCATACAGGGAGAATTAGGATTGTGTTCTCCACAGGGACCATGAATCATGTGTTGAAGAACAATGTTATGGAGCTGAGGGTAGATTGTTTCATCAGGTATTTCAGCCCAGACTATATTGTCTATGTCCGCCTCAGTCCGTAATTTAGACAGGCTGTCAAGAATAATTAAAATATGAGCGTGTGGGAGACCACGCTTCTGAAATTCAATGACATGGACCATTGCAGTGACGTTTCCAAATAATCCACTGCTAATGTCTTTTAAGAGGGATTCCAGTTTAATTTTAAAGACACGTGCAACCAAGTCTGGTCTGTGTTCAACACGCTGCCACGGTTCTAAATGTGTAGTAATCTCATTCCACTTAGGATTACATGTCATGGTGATAAATAGATCTGGTCGACCATACTTTGTAACAATAGCCATAGCATCCTGGTAGCGCTGCTGCATGTTTCTTGGACTGCCTTCAAAAGAAGATGGTAAAATGACGGTTTTCCCAATAGGGATGCCCTTTTGAACCGATTTTTTGAGTAGATGTTCTTGAAGGAGGCAGTAATCCTCCACTTTTAAATCTTTTTGGTGTTTGCGGATGTAATGTAGGCGATTAGCTTCGATTTTGACATAAGCATCTACTAAATATTGCTGTGTTAGCTTACCACCATTGAGGAGTGGATTAAAGTAATTTCTGACAGATAACATATAGCAATAGTATTGGAGTTGAGTGATCCTCCTCGAACTTTTGCCTTGTTGTTTGAGTCCATCATGCCATCCTTGGTCTCCATAAGGGAAAAATATTGGATAGAGGAGGGCATCCAAATTGCTATGGAGAATACTAATTTGTTGTGTTTTTGGAGCTAAAGGGTTATGGGGATCAGGTTTTAAATGAATTAATATGTCTCTATTGAAAGGTGGCTCACATTGTCATTTTGAAACACGACTGCTACTTCACTGACAGTGGGATTATTGTAGCGTTGAGGGTCTTGAGTACGATCTTGTTTAATAGCCATAGTGATGTTTGGCATGACAGTTCTGTTTTGTAGAGATTTAATTTTTTCTTGTTCTTCCACATCACGTAACATTTGATAAGCTTCCACAAAAGGATTAATAGTTTGGATTTGAAGGGCAATAATGATCATCAATGTAGGATGACATTTTTGATTTTCTTTACATCGTAAGCGTTGTTCGTTTGCGGTAGTGGTATCGAGAATGTAAAGTTGGGCAAATGCGCGTTGCTGGTCATCTGAGGGATGTAGTGTTCCAGTTCTATGATAGATCTGGCCATGTATGCGGAAACAGTATGGGCCATATCCAGGAGGTGGTGAAATATTTGCACCCATGGAGGCAAAAGCAAAGGAACTGTTAATACTTCGAATATTATCCATGAAATTTTTGCTAAATTCACTTTGCCCTTTCAGCAAACGTGTAAAGACATCAGGATATTGTAGTATGGGTACATGGACTTTACCCTTCTGACAGCAGAGCGTAAAGTTGTTATCAGAAGGTATCTCTGCTACAAAATGCAAAGCTTCGCAATGCTCACATACATGGGTCATGTCACCACAGCTGTGTTCGGTAATACTATTTTCATCATTAGTGAAAATGTGAGGTTGTAGTAGAAGTGCATGTCCAACCGATGGGGTGCGCCTAGTTTTGAGACCAACGTATATTTGTCTTGGTTGCACTTTCTGCGGGCTAACTGCAGCTTGTATGTGAAGAAACTGTGCGTTGGTATTGAATGGTGGTATTGATAGGGCAGAAACAGATTGCTGATTAGTTATGTCAGTGAACGGCATATAGGATGAAGTGTGGTAGTAACTTGTTCCACATGCTGATGTGGAAGCATCCTGTTGTGAGTCTACTAATAATGATGAGGAAGAAGCCATCTGTTGTTGGCGGTGATGGCGTGTAGAGGCTTCTTCAGCCAATGTAATAGATTTAGAGTTAGGGGATTCGTGTGTGAGACGACGGTGTTTATAAGCCTTAATCTTGTCAAGTCGATGCTGTTTTTCCTCAGGAGTCTCATTAGCACGGCGTTGTTTTTGTCGTAGTGCTAAAGCTGCTTTCCTTTCACTGGCATTGGCATACTGTGCATCGGTATTGAATGGTGGTATTGATAGGGCAGAAACAGATTGCTGATTAGTTATGTCAGTGAACGGCATATGGGATGAAGTGTAGCAGTAAATTGTTCCACATGCTGATGTGGAAGCATCCTGTTGTGAGTCTAATAATAATGATGAGGAAGAGGCCGTCTGTTGTCGGCGGTGACGGCGTGCAGAGGCTTCTTCAGCCAATCTTATGGATTTAGAGTTAGGGGATTCGTGTGTGAGGCGACGGCGTTTATAAGCCTTAATCTTCTCAAGGCGATGGTGTTTTTCCTCAGGAGTCTCATTAGCACGGCGTTGTTTTTGTCGTAGTGCTAAAGCTGCTTTCCTTTCACTGGCATTGGCATACTTTTTGTTATGACTCATGTTGGCACAGGTAAAGGAGTCTATTTGGCAGTTATCTGGCAGTGAAGAAGGCGTCCTGGAGTATTGTAGAGTAAACAGATACTAATTGACCCTGTAATTGCCCAGCAGTAGTTATGAAGTGGTAGTGGCAAATTGGCCCTGTAGTTAGACACCGGCAGAGGAGCAAGGCAGCAGTAGTTATGGCGGTAGAGGCAAATTGGCCCTGTAATTAGACACCGGCAGAGGAGCAAGGCAGCAGTAGTTATGGCGGTAGAGGCAAATTGGCCCTGTAATTAGACACCGGCAGAGGAGCAAGGTAGCAGTAGTTATGGCGGTAGAGGCAAATTGGCCCTGTAATTAGACACAGGCAGTGAACAGTCAGAGGAGCAAGGCAGCAGTACTTATGGCGGTAGAGGCAAATTGGCCCTGTAATTAGACACCAGCAGAGGAGCAAGGCAGCAGTAGTTATGGCGGTATTGGCAAATTGGCCCTGTAATTAGACACCAGCAGAGGAGCAATGCAGCAGTAGTTATGGCGGTAGAGGCAAATTGGCCCTGTAATTAGACACCGGCAGAGGAGCAAGGCAGCAGTAGTTATGGCGGTAGAGGCAAATTGGCCCTGTAATTAGACACCGGCAGAGGAGCAAGGTAGCAGTAGTTATGGCGGTAGAGGCAAATTAGCCCTGTAATTAGACACCGGCAGAGGAGCAAGGCAGCAGTAGTTATGGCGGTAGAGGCAAATTAGCCCTGTAATTAGACACCGGCAGAGGAGCAAGGCAGCAGTAGTTATGGCGGTAGAGGCAAATTGGCCTTGTAATTAGACACCGGCAGTAAACAGGCAGATCACCAAAGCAGCAGTAGTTATGGCGATAGAGGCAAATTGGCCCTGTAATTAGACACTGGCAGAGGACAAAGGCAGCAGTAGTTATGGCAGTATAGGCAAATTGGCCCTGTAATTAGACACCGGCAGAGGACAAAGGCAGTAGTTATGGCGGTATAGGCAAATTGGTCCTGTAATTAGACACCGGCAGAGGAGCAAGGCAGCAGTAGTTATGGCGGTACAGGCAAATTGGTCCAGTAATTAGACACCGGCAGTAAACAGGCATAGGACCAAGGCAGCAGTAGTTATGGTGGTACAGGCAATGCCAAGCGTCCGCACAGCAAGTCGGCGTGAGGTAAATGACGCAATTTCACGAATGCAAGATGGCGTCGGCGAAATCTCGCGAGATTTCGCCGACGTCGTTAACACCTCTTGCCATGTTAACCCTCAACACACCACACCGCCTCAACACACACTCCTCTCACCTTTCACCTCCACTCATGTCCACTCACTCTTTCACTCCACATACGTTCCTTTCTCTCACTCCGTTTCTCATACTCACACCGTCATCGTCGCTGCCCCGACATCTTCCTCCGCCGCCGCGATCCAGGATCCAGACGTTCTCCAGGCCGCCGACATGTTCTTGCGGGACGCCATCTTGGATTTCGTGAAATCCCACGATATTCAAGATAGCGTCGCCGCAACAACATGTCGCTGGCGTGGACGACATCGGGATCCAAAAAGATGGCGTCGGTGAAATCTCACGAGATTACGCCGACGCCATTTTGGATCCCGATGTCGCCCACGCCAGCGACATATTCTTGCGGGACGCCATCTTGGATGTCGTGAAGTCCCGCGATATTTAAGATGGCGTCGCCGCAACAACATGTCGCTGGCACGGGCGACATCGGGATCCAAAATGGCGTCGGCGTAATCTCGCGAGATTTCGCCAACGCCATCTTTTTGGATCCCGATGTCGTCCACGCCAGCCACATATTGTTGCGGCGACGCCATCTTGAATCTCGTGGGACTTCACGACATCCAAGATGGCGTCCCGCAAGAACATGTCGGCGGCCTGGAGAACGTCTGGATCCTGGATCGCGGCGGCGGAGGAAGATGTCGGGGCAGCGACGATGACGGTGTGAGTATGAGAAACGGAGTGAGAGAAAGGAACGTATGTGGAGTGAAAGAGTGAGTGGACATGAGTGGAGGTGAAAGGTGAGAGGAGTGTGTGTTGAGGCGGTGTGGTGTGTTGAGGGTTAACATGTGCGTGTGTGTGTGGTGACGTCACCGGTTACAACTGGACGGAAGTTGTTACAACCGGAAGCTGGTTAGGGCATTTATTATAATAGATATGTAGGAATGTAAAGCCATGAACCAAAATAAGAATATATGAGTGAGCGAATGAATGAATAAAAGAATTGTTGCATATAACTCAGAAGTGAAACATTTTCCTTAGTAATAGAACCATATAATTGCTATATTTAATGAAGCAATATTCTCAGTAGACATTACCCCACTAAATATTGGTGAAAGAATTAAAAATAATGAAAAATAAGAATAAAAATAAAAATAAAAACAAGGCCTTTATGTTGATGCAGAATAGTTATGTCTTCAGTAACATATACCCTTAATATTTCCATGATCTGGATTATTTCATAATTGTCATAAACTTGTGTTATCAAAATATTCAAATTATGCAACTTTGCATGTATTACTCCTCTTACTGTAAAAAAATGACTCTTTATACTACTTAATGTTATTATACCCAATACTTATACCATTGTACCTTATTTCTATTTGTCTTTTCTATTAAAATGTGTGAAGAAGAGGTATTAATCAAATGTGATGATGTACCAGGATCAAAAACATATTTTCCCCCTTAATACCAAAAAATATTGTTTCATGAAATAATTCATTTATCAAAACCAAAATTAAAAATAATTAATTTATAAATTGTGTAAATATTATACTTGCTTATACCATTATTTGTCTGAAGATGTGTAACCATTAAAATTAATTTGAATATCATAAAATTATCCTTTGGAAAAATTAATTTAAATGTAGATTTTCTTCATAAACCATTTTGATGTGCAATTGCACTTATCCACAATTAACTAAATCAAGAAATAATAATTACTATAGAAATATAGAAATATATGTTGTATAGATAATATTTCATTATGTATCTTAATATTCTAATAATTTAACTGATCTGCATATTTCTCCTAAAGATAAAAGCTTTTTTTTTTTTTTTTTCCTCATTCAGAATCCTGAGGCCTCTTACAAACGACAAACGTATCACATCACTCGCTCAGCAGCTGCTCATACACTCAGTCACTGTCACTCAGACTGTGTCACATATTTAAGTTTAAACCAAATACCTCACATACGAAGGTGTGATGAATACACGTATTTTAACCCAAATTATCCTAATTATCAATGCATTGTAAACTATTTCAATTTAGTCTTAATATTTCTTTGAATATTCCCCACATGACATAAATATATGTTGTATAGCTATACTTGACATTTAGGCCTTGAAAAAAAAATTCCATTGGTTTGCAAAAGTTGAGACCCCCTTAAAAATTATTTTCCTAAAGAACGTGGACCTAGTATACTGGTATACTTGTATTATTAGAACAAGGTTCAAATTCCCCTGCTGTGGTTGTCATTCATACCATGCAGGAAAAGCACACACACAGAACATATTTTAAAATGCAATTAGTTATTTCCTTTTAAGGGTTAGATATATAAAATCATGCAATTATTGCAACATCCTGTGTAAATAAAGGCATAAATCCTTGGAAGAGAATTTTTCCCGATTAAGTCCTGCCTTGAAATGAAAATTCTAAGGAAACATAAAAGAGAAGGTTAATATCATATTCATAATTCTAAATTTTATTACTTGAGTAGATTTTAATTTTCACTAAAAAATACAGTTCTGCAATCTCTACTTCTACAAACACTCTATATATACTGTATGACTATGTATCTACAAACTATAGAACTACATGATTATACTCTATAAAATAATTACATATAACTCACTAATTGTATAACACTTTTACACAATATATATAATTACTTTTTCTAGCCAATTCCTAAACCCATACTTATTTCTCTGCAAAAAATATCCTGAAAGGTTCTTGCTATTTTAAAGCTGATAGATTCTTGGAGCAGAGTATTCAGTTTACAGGCCATGATGTCACTCACCACCTGTTTCTGTCTGTCAGATTCGGCCATCTTGGTTACAGAAAGAAGATCAAAACTCATCATTTTTCTTAATTCAATTTGTGTCTTTTCAGTGATACTTTGCATCATTCCGTAGGGCTTAAAACAAACATGTGATTTCCTTTGTTCTTCATAGATTTGATTTTGGGGAAAACTCATTTTAGAAGGTTTTGCTAATACAGGCTTCTGATAAGATTTTACTCTGCCTGTCTTTACAAAATTAGCACGATTTACTTTCCTCTCATGATTCTCGTGTTTTCTGGCAAAATCAAGGGATTGCGCACATTCAAACAAAGAATCTTTTTGTGACGCAATAACACAAGATGCAGGATTTAGAAACCAAAATTTGCTTACAAAACTCCTTATGAGGGACTGTGTTTTGACATTCTCCATGACCGTTCTATACAAGCGGTGATATATAGACATGAATGTGTAGGTACATTCCTTCCGACCAATCCTTAATTTTTGAAGAATATCAATATCTGGATGATTTTCATTTGATGAACAAAAAATGAGAATTTTTAATCTGTCCTTATCAGTTAAATGCTCATGTGTTTCACCAGATAACTTTAAAGATAACCTCCTGGAAAAGGTTACAGGGATCCACATTTTGAACAACTGATTCCTCTCCTCGTTAGATAAATCAAATTTATCAACACAACTTTCAAAAACATCAGAGTTTCTACAAACATGGATTGTATTGTCATATGCAGGTATTATTTTGCATATCTCCTTTGATTCTCGAGTTCACACTCGGCATATAAACTTAACCATAAAACTTCTGAATTAGAATTGTCTACAGACTTAAATTTCAATCTACTCTGCTTAGCAAGACAATTAATGACATCCATTTTATCTTACCTTGAAATGTCTCAGCTTGTTCCTTTGATGGACAACGCTGGGCTCTTGTCTTCACACGTCTTGGCTTCAGCACGTCTGGCACTTTGGCACTTGTAGTACTTCTCAATCTATCTGGCAATTCTTATTTCTAGGTTCTGTCTGATTCTTGTAAGTAGTAGATTTCCTGATAACTTGCACATATGACGTTAGCAAAGTTCAATCCCCCTTATGGGCAAGTGGAGGGAAATCCACAAAAAAGTACAAAAATGCAGATCTGGCTGGCTCTCCAATGTAAAATAATGCTTATCCTGTAAAATACTCAGGACTAGTTACCAGATAAAAATATAGTGGTTTATTTGGATTCTTCCATCAAAGAAAGGTTATTACAAAAAAACAGGTGAATAAAAATAAGTGAAAGAGAGATTGTCCATTAGATCATGCTCTGAGATCCCACATGGCAAAAGCAACATGTATTCTTCTTCTCTCCGGGATCCTGAATAGCAAATAGCTGCTGTGTCTCAGTTCGGCTTCACACATAGCCGTCAAGTAATATACCAGCTGTTATGTCATGTCATGGCCCAACACAGGCGACATCTTCGTGTCTGTCTCTCATGATGGTGAGGGAAGAAGACAGCGACCTCTACAGTTAGCCATGAATTATATACGTCTCTTGAAGCACGTGATCTCGGTATATATGGAGTTTGACATTTACCTCAAGGCTAAACTTAAATATGTAGTGAGCTGACATTTCGACCATGAGCCAAGCTTAAAAATAGCCTATGTCATATAAGCTAAAGCAATCTACAGAACTGGGTGTAATAAGAAATATTTAACGAATTATTAATATTTAACAGTCTGTCAACCCAAAATGTGGATGATCTAACCTTCATTAAAATGAACCATGCATGGGTTTCGAAGGATTTTGTCCCACCTTCCCCTGATGACACATAGGGTGACAGAAAAATGGCTTGCTTTGGTCCACCTCTTCCTGGGACTTGACCTATTTCGCCTTTTGCATCAGCTGAATGTCCAACATCAACATATGCCACTTTCTAAAACTCCCTAATTGTGCTGCCTCCCCCCCCATGGCCGGGGTCACCACCTAGCGCACGACACCGTGCGAGTGCCGTTGCCCTGGACAGGTGGGTAGGCTGACTCTTGGGCGCGGGCACTGGCACAGGGTCCCTCATAGTGCAATCAAGTGTCTCTGACGGTGGTGGTGCACACCCGCCGTCAGACACACCGCCGTACTATGAGGGGCCCAGTGCCAGTACCGACGCCCATGAGTGGGCCCCCCTTGCTTGGGCAGGGCCCCAGCATTTGCAATCTTTACCTCTCCCTGCTCCTTCGCTGTGTAGTCTGGGCCGTCAAATCCATACTGTGCCTGACACCGTCTGAGCCTGACTCCTGATGTATAGACATATATTTTGAATGTGTACACTATGCTATCCATACATGTTATCCGGGGATATGGTACCCTTTCTCACCTTTGTGCAATCACGTGTAATCCATACTGGGCCTGAGAACGGCTGGCGAGCTGTTAAGCAAGCTACAGCACCTGTGGTTTGCACACGTAAGTTTTTCATTTTTTCAGGAATGACGGTTAGGCCTAATTCCGGAACTGCGGTTGACCTGCACTTACTGGGAAATCATCGTTCGCGGGTAATAATTGTACTCACAGATCCCCATCACTAACGTTGTTCAGCGGGTTATCTGCACCTGTAAGCGACAAACGCTGGCCTTTTCAGTGTAGCGCACATGCAGCCACGGACATGTAAGGGCATGACACACCAGTTATTGGCCAATCTCATGTGCCAGAGCCTCACGTGTCCCTCTAGTAAGCCGGACTCGGACCGCGGGGCATGACGGAGTCTCGTTCGTTAACGGAATTAAGCTTGCAATGTGTGCATCTTTTCTGTAGCTGGCATGGTTGAGGTTTCCCAGGTGGAGTCGAATTAAACCGTAGGCTCCACTCCTGGTGGTGCCCTTCTGGACATTCCTTTAAGGTTCAGCTTTGCAACCATACTGCCCACGTAAAACAAACACTTTGCCTTCATGAACGCTGTTTGGAGGGTCATGACTCGTGGGAATAACGCCGCCCAATCAGTTAACCTGCTAGAAAGATCCTTCGTTGCTCCCAAGCATGACATCACACTCCCTAGGAGGAAGGTAATGCCACTGTGGCGACTGTACTCCTGGGGGCGACACAAGTGCACTGATGCCCAGCCACTGCTCGATGAATCTGCTGGTACATTGACCCAGACCACTACATTCCCCTCGCAGGCTACACGGCCTGAATCTGACCCTGATGAAACTCAGGTTACCCTTCCCATATACAGTTCCATCTTACACGGTGACAAAGAGGAAGCTGCAGATGAAAGTGCAGGTTCTGCCCACCCGCCATCAGACACACCACCGTACTATCAGGGGCCCTGTGGCAGTGCCGTCGCCAACGAGTGGGCCTCCCCTGCTTGCTCAGGATCACAGCACTTGCAAGGTTGAAATACTGTGCAGTGAGATGGAAGATGGGAACGACGAGGAGTCCAGACTAGTACAGGGATTCCCTAGCGAGGAGACTTATTTGATTGTTTTCAATGTTGGGACAGCAATTTTTGGGGAGCACTATACTCTGGAGAATGATAGATGGGGCCCACCATACACTGGAACATTCCAAAGGTGGACATCAGACACTGGAGCAGCATTTACAGGGCCCATTATACACTAGAGCATTAGAAATGGGGCCCATTATGTTTGGAGCATTATTTGGGCCCATAAGACAGTGGAGCTTCATCCATGGGGACCAACATATACTGTAGCTTTATGTGGAGCTCATCATATACTCTTTCAAACATTATATGGGACCAATGATTCTGTATGGAGAAATAGATGGGCCTTGTCATGAGATGTAAAAAGTGAAGTATTTTTCATTGTACTATACCGCTATTTCTCTGCCGTATCGGAGCATGATGAGTTGTGGTATGTGTTAAAGGGGCGCTCTTTCGCCCAGGGCACATGAAAACCTTGAGCCAGCCCTACCCCCCCACAACTTTAGCCAAATAACCCCCATTTTTCAGTGCGTAACTTGTATTATGAAGTTAATTAAGGTTGACAAGCTTAAGTAAGAAGAATTGATGCTTTTGGCATTCAAATGGGCACTGTAGGTGTGTTTCCTGTCCTCCTCTCACTGCCGACTTTTATTCCCCATTGACTTACATTGGGTTTCGTGTTTCGGGACGACCCCGACTTTTCCCTATAGTCGGCCGATCTTGCTCGACCCAACTTTTGAAAAAGTCGGGTTTCACGAAACGAAACTCGACCCTAAAAAACTAAAAGTCGCTCAACTCTACTCATCATACATATCCTCCATCCCATAATCCCGTGCCCATATACCCATCATACATATCCGCCATTCAATAGTCCCGTACCCATATACCCATCACACATCCTTCATCTCATAGTCCCATGCCCATATACCCATCACACATCCTCCATCCCATAGTCAACCATTATGACATCATAATGAGCGGCGGGACTTGCAATCTATGATGACATCAGCGTCGCCATGGCAACTATTATGACATCATAATGAGGGGTGGGGCTTGATATGCACACACTGTTTCCCCATTATGCAAATAGGGGCATTATGACATCATAATGAGGGGCGGGGCTTGACACGCACACACTTTTTCCCCAGTATGTAGATAGGGGCAAAATTGTTTGGTAAATTGGAATGCACTGGGTTAAAATTTTGCCTCACAACATAGCTTAGGATGCTCTCGGGGTCCAGACGTGTGACTGTGCCAAATTTTGTGGCTGTAGCTGCGACAGTGCGGATGCCTATCCTGGACATACACACACACATACATACACAATTTGAGCTTTATATATTAGATCAGTGGTCCCCAACCTTTCTTGTACCAGGGACCGGTTTCAAGCAAGACCATTCTTCCATGGCCCGGCAGGGCGGGGATGGAGGTGTGGCAGGGGCGGGGCTTTGGTCATAAGGGGGCAGGGCTATGGACGCAGTTATAATGTGGCTCAACTCACCATAGGTTTTGAATGAGTGCTCCATCACCCCCATCCTTGCCTGCTCCATCACCCCATTCTTGCCTGCTCCATCACCCCATCACTCCCTTCTCCCCATCACTGCCATCTCTCCATCATTGCCTTCACCCCATCACTGACGTCTCTCCATCACCCCCATCATGGCCTTCTCCCATTACCCCCTCATGGCCTTCTCCCATCACCCCAGGCATCATGGCCTTCTCTCCTCATCACGGTCTTCTCCTCATGTCCCCATCTACTCCAGGGCCAGGCTCCACCTACACAAACACAGACAAACACACACACACACACACACACACACAGACATACATGTACACACACAGACAGACATACATACACACACCACCTCTCTCCTCTCACCTGTCGCAGCACCGCCCACGCTTCCTCGCTCTGACACAGCAGCGGCGCACTCCTCTCTGTGTCAGTCAGACAGGAAGCGCGGGCGGCGGGCAGGAAGCTGGACGGGTCCTTGCAGCTCCGCTCCTGCTATTCCCTATTGCAGGCAGCGGAGCTGCTTGGATCGCTCCCTGGCCGCCGCTACACATGAGGGCAATTTAAGAATTGCTGCGCGCCGCCCCAGCCCCCGCTATGCCACTGACCGCCCCTGGCTCCCCTTGTGTCCGCGGACCGGCAAGGGCACTGCAGCGGCCCGGTGCTGGGCCGCGGACCGGCGGTTGGGGACCCCTGTATTAGATGATCCCCGGAGGGAGATTCTCAGGGAGATCTGTGTCTCGAACACAAATTGTAACAGCTCAACTTTTTATGACCTGCATGCCTATATAAAAAGCTTTGGAGGGTTGATCCTACTGACAAATTGCCTTTAGGTCCTCATGCTATTTTGTACATCCTTCAATAAATTATACTGTTTTTTTCTCCTTAGGGGCAGTGACAAATGACAAAGCCTAATAATATAGAGCAGCACAGTGGTCAGTGGATAGCACTGCAGCGCTTGGCTCCTGGGTTTGAATCTCACCATGGACAACATCTTCAAGGAGTTTGTATGTTCTCTCTGTGTTTGCGTGGGTTTCCTCCGGGTACTCCGGTTTCCTCCCACACTCCAAAGACATACTGATAGGGAAATTAGATTGTGAGCTCTATCGGGGACAGCGATGATAATGTCTGTACAGCGCTATATAAGTGAGTAAAATAAATAAACAACTTCACAATACCAAGTCTGTTCAAGAAACAGTAATTTTATCAGTATGAATAGAAGAAAGAAAATGTAATTCCACTAATTTCTACAATTAAAAATCATATGCTCCAGGAAAATATTGCTTTCCGAGTATGAAATGTACTCAAATTACTTGTCATTCTCTTCTCCCACACTGAATTCAGTTGGCAGACACACAAATAAGCTTCCAACAAGCTCTACGGGATATAAGAATGATTCAAAGATGTTCACTGTGACAATGTTTTAAGAGATCTAAAATAAAAATATAAGGATTGTACATTTTGTAAGAGCTTCTGTATGATAACTAAAATTCTACAATGTTTTCACTAAAATAAACATGACTGATTTATTCTACTTATTCTAAAAGGATTTCTCTATACAATACATTACATTTATCAATCAGATCGCCTGCATGTAGCAGAAATGATCATCTGCTAGGCGGTGCTCACAGCAATCTGGCAATGACAGCCATAGAGGTCTACCAGCCCATCGGTGACCCGCGATCAAGTTACGAGGTAACTGATTGGCTAGATTTCTGGCGTTTCCAGAGTTTGACAGCGGCATTTAACATGTTAACAGCCGCAGATGAATCGCGATTCCACCCACGACTGTTAGAGACACACGTCAGCTCTTCAAAACAGCTGACATGTGCCTGGAAAGATGTGGGCTCAGGGCCGGAGCCTACATCAAAGGGAGGGATTCTGACGTGGGTGTACTATTGTGCCCGATATCGGAAAGAGATTAAATAGTTTAAAAAATCAGTGTGGGGACCCCTTTATTCTTGATAACCAGCCTTCTGACTTTTATACCCACAGGTCGTATGCTCTATCTGCATTTAACCCTTTTTGGGCTGTCATCTCTTATGCTAGCATGCAGTATACCGTGCATATCCCAGTATGACATGCATACAGCTATTTTTTCCCACAGTATAACCAATTCTGTACTTAGCTGCTACTTGTCAATATATTATAGGAGCAATTTCTGCCCCACTATGGAGCTGCCCTAGTATCATATAGGGACATGTCCTGCTTTATTGCCAGATACTAGACTTTCTCTAGGATACACTACCACTTAGGTATTAATATATGGCAGTAATCAGCAGTATCTCATCATTGCTTGGGTTTCTGTGTGAATTATGTTAGCCCTGCCCACCCACTTTTGTGGTGGGAGTACTCTATAATATACTATATGGGCAGTATACCGGTGTGGTGTCATCCAGCTGTATTCCATCTTGATTATAATGCCTTATAGGTGATTTAGCTGTACTTCATCTTGATTATAATGCCTTGCAGGTAATGTGCATGACTTAGCAATATTTCATCTTGATTATAATGCCTTACAGATGATGTGCACGGTGTTTACATTGAGTATATTACCTTCATAGTGCATATGGACTTTGTGGTGTTTTATTGGATACGCATCTCCTTTTACCTCACATTTGTCTGTGTTTCTGTGTCTTTTGTATTGACTTTAATAAAAATGGTAGTATTTTATGGCTACATGCTTCCTTAATCCTTTTTTGATGGTAGTTACGTTGGAAGAGCCACTTATCTAGGCCTAAAAAATTTTTTGAATTCTGCTTATTAGGCTGCCTGCGTCCATACTAGGACTGAGAGCATCATAGTTCAGCCTCCTACAATCTCTAGTGAGATCCAAATTCTCACCAATCCTATATACACACTCCACCTTGTCATACACCATCCAATTTCAGCCTGTTACATTGTGGTGTAATCTATAGTGGGCCTGAGAAACTAGTTCAGCCTCCTACAATCTATAGTGAGATGCAAATTCTCACCAATAGTAGATACACCTTCTACCTTGTTTTACAGTACCATATAACTGGTGGTATTTTGGGTACATTTTCACAAAAATGAGGAAGTATGATGGAAGATGCCATGGAAGTGGGCGGGGTTGCCAGCTGGTCCCGATGGTGGTGGTGGTGGTGTTGCATCTGTTGGTAATGGCAAAAGCACAATAGCATCTAAGGCAGGAGGTGTTGAGCCTGCGTCATCATCTGGCTCCACAAGGCCTCGAAGACTCTTTTCTGGGAGTAGGTAACATAGTAACATAGTTTTGAAGGCTGAAGGAAGACCTTATGTCCATCTAGTTCAGCCTATTTATAGTGCAGCTGTTCTGCAGTGATGATCCTGGGGAAGGCAAAAAACCCACAGAGCAGAAGCCAATTTTCTCCATAGGGAAAAAAATTCCTTCCCCTAAGCTGGGTCAACCACCTACCTATAATAAACCAATAAACCACTTTTAAAGGCGGAACTTCAGGAACAAGTTTTGGCTTACATTGCTGACACAGCCTCCAGCTCTCTCGCCTCCTCTTCTGAAGTTTCAAAAAATAAAAGCACTGAGTCGTCAGTGGAGGCTCCTGGTCAGGATCAACACCTTTCCTTGTGTCCTTCACCACTACCAAAAGTGAAGGATGTGGCAGATCACACTACTGATTACTCCATGGAGCTCTTTTCACATACCATGCCTGGGTTAGCAAGTCAAATCGTGAATTCCCCAGTCCAAGATGAATCTGACATGGAGTGCACTGATGCACAGCCACTGCTAGATTTTTCTGCTGGTACATTCACTCAGAGCACTACATTGTCCTCGCAGTGTACTGAGGCCTGATGAAACTCAGGTGCCCCTTCCCGCATACTATACCACCTTACACGGTAACACAGAAGAAGGTGCACATGAAATTGAAGAGGAGGTGATAGATGACCCAGTTGTTGACCCAGATTGGCATCCATTGGGGGAAGAGGGTGCTGCTGCCAATAGCTCAGAAGAGGAGGAGGAGGATCCGCAGCAGGCAACGACATCGCAACAGCTGTTATCTGGCAAGACCGTAGCAGTCCAAAAACAGGTTACAAAAACCAAAAGAGTTGCAGGACAGCTTGGCCAGATGGTCAAATTAGCACAGCTTGCAAGGTCTCAAAATGTCTTCCATAGTAGGAAGAGTGCAGTGTGGCACTTTTTTGAACAAAATCCTAATGATCAGGCAAAAGTTATCTGTAAGAAGTGCACAAAGACCTTTAGCCGAGGGAAAAATCTGAGAAATTTGAATACCAGTTGCATGCTTAGACATTTAGCCACCATGCACTTGCAAGCGTGGACAGACTACCAAACCTCACGTACCACATGTGCACCTGCTCCGAATGAAGGTAGTCAGCAATGCTACATCGCTTCCCCCACTGTAAGCTCACCGGTTAGCACACTACCAGCAGCAAATGTCGAGGTGTCGTCGCAAGGGCAAAGCAGTCATGGAATCACAAACTTATTGGTAAGAAAGACTGAATCTAGGCCATCAGCAACACCTCCAACAACACCATCACCATCACCAACCCTCTCTCAGTTTGCCATGTACACCGCTAGTTCCACCATATGCAGCTTTCAAGTACAGCTCACCCTACCAGAGACTCTGAGTAGGACAAGAAAGTATTCATCCTCTCATCCATGTACACTGGCTTTGAACGCCCACATTGCCAAACTAATCTCTTTAGAGCTGATGCCCTACCGGTTGGTTGAAAGCAAAGCTTTCTGCGAGCTCATGGCCTATGCAGTACCACGCTATGACCTACCCAGTCGGCACTTCGTTTCGCGAAAAGCCATCCCAGCCCTCCACATGCATGTGAAAGACCGCATTGTCCATGCACTCAAGCAATTAGTGAGTGGAAAGGTGCACCTCACAACAGATGCATGGTCCAGTAGGCATGGCCAGGGCCATTACGTGTCCATCACTGCGCATTGGGTTAATGTGGTGGATGCAGGGTCCACAGGGGACAGTGGTGGTGGGACAGTGCTGCCTAGCCCACAGTATAGGAAACAGTTGGCTGTAGGCGTTCGACCCTCCTCCTCCAGAAACAAAAGCTCGTCCACAGAGCGCAGTCGCATGAGCACTTAGTCCGCAGCTGCCAGTGCTGCACATGAGTTGTTCCACTATCGAACAGCTAGTGGTAAGCATCAGCAGGCTGTGTTGAAGATGATGTGTTTGGGCGACAACAGACACACCGCGGAGGTACTGGTCGACTACTTGCAGCGACAAACTTAGTCATGGCAGGGCAGTCTACATCTTGAGGCAGACAAGGTAGTGATAACGGCCGGAATTTTGTGGCAGCCATAGCCCTTTCAAAACTCAGACACATACCTTGCCTGGCTCACACCTTGAACCTGGTGGTGCAGTGCTTCCTCAATAATTATCTGGAGTTAACAGCCCTGCTCCAAAAGGTGCAAAGACTGTGCTCGCACATCCGCCGGTCGCCCGTACACTCCAGTCGTATGCAGAAGCTGTGGAGATTGCTCCACCTTCCCAAGCCTAATTATCGACATTGCAACAAGGTGGAACTCCACTCTGCACATGGTTCAGAGGCTGTGCGAACAGAGGCAGGCTGTAATTAATTTGTGGGACGATACACGGTCAGGCGGTTTGCGGGCAGACATGGAGTTGTCTGGTGTGTAGTGGTCAAAGCTGAAAGACCTCTGTAAAGTCCTTCAGTGTTTTGAGGAATGCACACGGCTGGTAAGCGCAGATGACACCATCATAAGCATGAGCATCCCACTTATGCGTCTGCTCATGCAAACTTTGATGCACATTAAGGAGCAGGCGTCTGCAGCTGGGGAGGAAGAGGAGGAGGGAAGCCTTGATGACAGTCAGCCATTGTCTGCTCAGGGAAGTCTTGTGGACGAGGTGGAGGAAGAAGAGGAAGAGGAGGAGAATGTTGGGGATGATTATTTAGGGGAGGAGGATGCTTCACAGGGGGCAAGACAAAATGTTGGCTTGGCAAGGTCAGGTACAGGGTTTGTGCGTGACTGGAGGGATGTTGATTTGCCAGAAAGTGCTCCTCCACCCAGCACTCGCAGTGCATCATTGACACCAGGAACATTGGCCCACATGTCTGATTATGCCTTGCAGATCCTAAAAAGGGACCCCCGCTTTGCCAAAATGATGAACGATGACGACTACTGGTTGGCCAGCATCCTGGATCCACGCTATAAAGGCAAATTCCAAAACATCATGCCACAGGAGAACCTAGAGCTAATATTAGCTAACAAACAAGCAACTCTGGTAAACCGTTTGTTTGAGGTATTCCCAGCACACAGCGGCGGTGATGTTTCTCCCATGAGCCGTAGGGGGCTACATGGAAGAGGTGTTCGTGGTGCACACAGCCGAAGGGGCGTTGGACGCAGGGGTTTCCTGACCATGTTTTGGACTGATTTTTCAAGTACCGCTCACACGACTGGTAATACTGCATCGATTGAAAGTGACAGGAGACAGCAGTTGTCAACTATGGTAACAAACTACTTATCCTCCCGTATCGATGTTCTCCCTCATCGGTCATTCCCCTTTGACTAATGGGCCAGTAAACTTGACACCTGGCCTGAATTGGCACAATATGCCTAACAGGAGCTGGCTTGCCCTGCTGCTAGTGTGTTATCTGAAAGTGTCTTCAGTGCTGCTGGATCAATCCTGACAGAAAAAAGGACCCGTCTGTCGACCCAAAATGTTGATGATCTAACCTTCATTAAAATGAACCATGCATGGGTTTCAAATAATTTTGTCCCACCCTCCCCTGCTGACACGTAGGTTGCCAGAAAAATGGCTCGCTTTTGTCCTCCTCTTCCGCGGACTTCTCCAATTACTCCATTTGCAGCTGCTGAATGTCCAACATCAACATATGCCATTTTTTCCACTTCCCTAACTGGGCTGCCTCCCCCCACAAGGCCGGAGTCACCACCTGGAGCACGCACCGTGTGAGTGCCGTTGCCCTGGACAGGTGGGTGGGCCCACTCTTGGGCAACGGCACTGGCACAGGGTCCCTCATAGTACAATCAAGTGTCTGTTAGGAACGGCGGAACGCACTAAGTAAAAATATAAATAAAGTGCATTCGCCGCTCGGGGTCCACCTTGCAGTAGGTGAAATAACCGCTGCTAAGTGGTGGCAGGAGCAATATGGCGGAACTGCACACAGGGTTAAACTCCACCCAGGTGTGCAGAGCAATCTCAATTAAACTCACGGAGATGCCAAAAGTACAAACACAAATAACTGAGCCTGCTGTAGTCACAGAACTCAGTAAAAAACGCACACAGGTTATACAGTCACAGGAGTAGCCCAAGATGGCGGCACTACGTCCGTCTAGACCTACCGTGTGCATGGCGTTGCAACTGCGAACGCAAAGGAGGCTGCTACTGCAATGCGGCGTGGACACTGCCGCCAAACGACAAAGGCATGGCGCAAGCGCAATGTCGGACGCTAGTAGCTGTGCAAGTTGAAGCAAAGGAGCGCTGGCGCTGATACTAACTCAGTCCCTATTCACATGCGTAATATCAGGGGGAAGGGGTTTCAAATAAGTCAGTCACCAGAATCATGCATCCATCCTCATACACACAGCAGCAAGTATGACTATACTAGTGCATGGCGGAACAGCCATGCGCGCCTTTTATAGTAGCCGGGACCTTTTGCACGCTTTCAGATCTCTGAGATGGACCAATGAGAACTGGAGCGGGACCTGAGCACATGACTCCCCATGAGCATGCCCAGTAAGAGGACAGAAGGACTTAGCCTCAGGGGAGATTTGCTGCAAGGCAATCTCCTCTGCAGTGGAAAAATAGGAGAGTGCAGAATGTGAGGATCTGGATCCCTGCTGAGTAAACGCAGGAATCCGACTACCAACAGTGTCTCTGACGGTGGGGTGCACACCCGCTGTCAGACACACCGGCGTACTATGAGGGGCCCTGTGCCAGTACCGCCAGCCACGAGTGGGCCCCCCCTTGCTTGCTCAGGATCACAGCACTTGCAAAGTTGAAATACTTACCTCTCCCTGCACCACTGCCGTGATGTCTTTCGCGTTTCCTGACAGTGACATTCTGGTCAGAGAGCGCGATGACATCACGTACGCTCTCTGTCTATACAGTCCAAGTGCAGTGATATGGAAGATGGGGACGACGAGGAGTCCAGACTAGTACAGGGATTCCCTAGCGAGGAGACTTATTTAATTGTTTTCAATGTTGGGACAGCAATTTTTGGGGAGCACTATACTCTGGAGAATGATATATGAGGCCCACCATCCACTGGAGCATTCCAAAGGTGGACATCAGACACTGGAGCAGCATTTACAGGGCCCATTATACACTGGAGCATTAGAAATGGGGCCCATTATATATGGAGCATTATTTGGGCCCATAAGACAGTGGAGCTTCATCCATGGGGACCAACATATACTGTAGCATTATGTGGAGCTCATCATATACTGTATGGAACATTATATGGGACCAATGATTCTGTATGGAGAAATATATGGGCCTCATTACTCTGTATAGCGCACTATGCGGTGGCCATAATACTGTATGGAGTAATATACTGTCCGTTTTTGGAGCTATTGGAGAATTTAAAATGGATATCAGTCATGAGATGTAAGAAGTGAAGTATTTTTCATTGTACTATACCGCTATTTCTCTGCCGTATCAGAGGATAATGAATTGTGGCATGTGTTAAAGGAGCCCAGTGACACTCTTTGGCCCAGGGCCCACGAAAATCTGGAGCCAGCCCTACCCCTCCCACTACTTTAGCCAAATAACCCCCAGTTTTCAATGCCTAACGATTATTATAAAGTAAATTAAGGTTGACAAGCTTAAGTAATAAGAATTGATGTTTTTGGCATTAAAATGGGCACTGTAGGTGTATTTCTTGTCCTCCACTCTCTGCCGACCTTGGTTCCACATTGACTTGCATTGGGTTTCGTGTTTCAGTCGGCCTTAGACTTTTCACGATAATCGGCCGATTGCGTTCGACCCGACTTTTGAGAAAGTCGGGTTTCATGAAACCCGACTCGACCCGAAATTGAACCCTTAGGTTCTTCACAGAAATTTATAACGTTGAGCCTTGAGAAAAAAAACATTTTTCCCAGAAAAAAGCTTTTTTAGTCCCAAATATTGCATTTTTATAATGGTAACAAGAGAAATTGTACCATGCAATTTTTTGTGCAACTTCTAAACACGCCAATACCTTATATGTGGGGAAAAAGCTACTGTTTGGGTGAACAAGGGTTTGAAAGGAAAGGAACATCATTTGACTTTTTTGAATGTAAAATTTCCTGTAAACATTAGCTGATGCCATGTCCAGATTGGAGAGCCCCTGATGTTCCTAAACAGTGGAAACCCCCCCACAAGTGACCCCAGTTTGGAAACTAGATCCCTCAAGCAAAGTATTTAGATGTCAGGTGAGCACTTTGAACCCCAAGGGGCTTCACAGAAGTTTATAACGTTGAGCCGTGAAAATAAAAAGAATACATTTTCCCCACAAAAAATGTTATTTTAGAGTAACAGGAGAAAATTCACCATACAATTTGCTGTGCAAATATGGGATATGCAGATACCCCATACGTGGGGGAATGCTACTTTTGAGGCACAGTGCAAAACTCAGAAGAGAAGAGGCGCCAAATTGTAGTTGAGATTTTGCTGGAATGGTTTGAGTGTGCCATGTCACATTGCCAGAGCCCCTGAGGTGCAAGAGCAACAGAACGCCCATAGGTGAACTCATTTTACAAACTACACACCCCAATGAATTAAGCTAGGGGTGCAGTGATCATATGGACACCACGGGTGTGTCACAGAATTTTATACCTTTGGGCTGTGAAGAAAAAATAACTGCATTTTTACCACCAAATTTTGTTTTTATCCCAAGATTTTATATTTTCACACAAGAAGTGGGTTAAAATGTCACCATAATTTGTCCCACAATTTCTGCTGAATGTGACAATATTCCCATATGTGAGTGTACAGTACTGCTAAGTAGTGATGAGCGAGTATACTCGTTACTCGTGTTTTCCCGAGCATGCTCGGGTGTCCTCCGAGTATTGTGGCGTGCTTGGAGATTTAGTTTTCGTCGCCGCGGCTGCTAGACAGGCTGAATACATGTAGAAATTTCCTAACAAACAGGCAACCCCCACATGTATCTAGCAGTCGCAAATCATGCAGCTGAGGCGACGAAAACTAAATCTCCGAGCACGCCAAAATACTCGGAGACCTCCCGAGCATGCACGGGAAATCCCGAACAACGAGAATACTCGCTAATCACTACTGCTTAGCCATACGCTGAGACTCAGGAGGAACAGAGTTCTATTTGCCTCCTGGAGCGCAGATTTTCCTAGAATAGTTTGCGGACTCCAAATACAGAGCCCCTAATTGCTAGAAGAGCAGAAACAAGCAACAGTGGATGTTGCCAAGTAAAAATTGCAAACTGCTGTTGTAGTGACCATTATGCTATAGTGACCAGTACATTGTAGTGAACAGTATGTTATGTCTAGCTCAAGCTTCTGGAGACATGCCCACATAAGTAAGGCAGGCTCTCATCAATACAGAAATGACAAACGTGGATGCTATATGTACACTGTGGGGCTCAGAAGGGAGGGGGGCATTTGGGTTTGGGAGCGCAGAATTTGCTGAATTTATTTTGAGGGGTGAGGACTGGAGCCATTTTGATTTTCCAAAGCCTTTGTGCTACCAGTAACATGGAAGCTCCCTATATTTTCATTCACAGATAATGGCTCTGAGTTGGAACTTTCTTTTTTTGTGGATTGAGTTGAAGATTTTGATAGGATCAGTTTACATATCATTTAGGATCACGTTTATCCGGTGCTCAACGCTGACCAATTACCTTGCGGTTACCATCTAATGCTCCGAGTTAGAGTTGAGCGAAACGGGTCAAAAAATTCAAAAGTCGCCGACTTTTGGCAAAGTCGGGTTTCATGAAACGAAACCCGACCCTAGGATGAGGTCGGCCACGAGGTCGGCGACTTACGCGCCAAAGTCGCGTTTCAAAAGTTTGTTTTGCGCTCTTTTTCAGCCAATCAGGATCCACGGACACTGTGGGCAACGTGATGACCTAGGCACGGGTCACCACCATCTTTCAGAAGGGCATGCAAGTGATTGGCTTGCTTTGGTGGGCGTCACAGGGGGTATAAAAGGGCGTGCACGCCGACCGCCATCTTACTTCTGCCGATCTTAGTATAGGGAGAGGTTGCTGCTGATTCTGTAGGGAGAGCGTTAGGCAGGGAAGAAGACAAAAAAACTGCTTCTGCTGCTAGCGATTTGGCCTGCACAACACACAAGTCACTGTGTGTGCAGTGCAAGGGGAGGCTATATTGTGGTGTATCAGTGGTGTTGGTTGTTGGGCTGCCTTTTAAGGCTTCCTGACACGCTGGCATTGCTGTTTACCCACTGCTCCGCAAACTGCTTTTTTAAAAGCAATCCAATCTCCCTTATCCTCTAGTCACTTTTGTCACAGCTGTGCCATCAAGCCTGTCACATAGCGCTCAGATATCAGTGGGCCTCACACAATCCACAAGTGTCCAGTGTCCAAAAGTGTGCGCAGAGATTCAAAATCTCCATTATCCTCTCGTCACTTTGGTCACAGGCAGCTGTGCCATCGAGCGTGTCACATAGCGCTCAGATATCAGTGGGCCTCACACAATCCACAAGTATCCAGTGTCCAAAAGTGTGCGCAGAGATTCAAAATCTCCATTATCCTCTCGTCACTTTGGTCACAGGCAGCTGTGCCATCGAGCGTGTCACATAGCGCTCAGATATCAGTGGGCCTCACACAATCCACAAGTGTCCAGTGTCCAAAAGTGTGCGCAGAGATTCAAAATCTCCATTATCCTCTCGTCACTTTGGTCACAGGCAGCTGTGCCATCGAGCGTGTCACATAGCGCTCAGATATCAGTGGGCCTCACACAATCCACAAGTGTCCAGTGTCCAAAAGTGTGCGCAGACATTCAAAATCTCCATTATCCTCTCGTCACTTTGGTCACAGCTGTGCCATCGAGCCTGTCACATAGCGCTCAGATATCAGTGGGCCTTACACAATCCACAAGTGTCCAGTGTCCAAAAGTGTGCGCAGAGATTCAAAATCTCCATTATCCTCTCGTCACTTTGGTCACAGGCAGCTGTGCCATCGAGTGTGTCATATAGCACTCAGATATCAGTGGGCCTCACACAATCCACAAGTGTCCAGTGTCCAAAAGTGTGCGCAGAGATTCAAAATCTCCATTATCCTCTCGTCACTTTGGTCACAGGCAGCTGTGCCATCGAGCGTGTCTAATAGCGCTCAGATATCAGTGGGCCTCACACAATCCACAAGTGTCCAGTGTCCAAAAGTGTGCGCAGAGATTCAAAATCTCCATTATCCTCTCGTCACTTTGGTCACAGGCAGCTGTGCCATCGAGCGTGTCACATAGCGCTCAGATATCAGTGGGCCTCACACAATCCACAAGTGTCCAGTGTCCAAAAGTGTGCGCAGACATTCAAAATCTCCATTATCCTCTCGTCACTTTGGTCACAGCTGTGCCATCGAGCCTGTCACATAGCGCTCAGAAATCAGTGGGCCTTACACAATCCACAAGTGTCCAGTGTCCAAAAGTGTGCGCAGAGATTCAAAATCTCCATTATCCTCTCGTCACTTTGGTCACAGGCAGTTGTGCCATCGAGCGTGTCACATAGCGCTCAGATATCAGTGGGCCTCACACAATCCACAAGTGTCTAGTGTCCAAAAGTGTGCGCAGAGATTCAAAATCTCCATTATCCTCTCGTCACTTTGGTCACAGGCAGCTGTGCCATCGAGCGTGTCACATAGCGCTCAGATATCAGTGGGCCTCACACAATCCACAAGTGTCCAGTGTCCAAAAGTGTGCGCAGAGATTCAAAATCTCCATTATCCTCTCGTCACTTTGGTCACAGGCAGCTGTGCTATCGAGCCTGTCACATAGCGCTCAGATATCAGTGGGCCTCACACAATCCACAAGTGTTCAGTGTCCAAAAGTGTGCACAGAGATTCAAAATCTCCATTATCCTCTCGTCACTTTGGTCACAGGCAGCTGTGCCATCGAGTGTGTCACATAGCACTCAGATATCAGTGGGCCTCACACAATCCACAAGTGTCCAGTGTCCAAAAGTGTGCGCAGAGATTCAAAATCTCCATTATCCTCTCGTCACTTTGGTCACAGGCAGCTGTGCCATCGAGCGTGTCTAATAGCGCTCAGATATCAGTGGGCCTCACACAATCCACAAGTGTCCAGTGTCCAAAAGTGTGCGCAGAGATTCAAAATCTCCATTATCCTCTCGTCACTTTGGTCACAGGCAGCTGTGCCATCGAGCGTGTCACATAGCGCTCAGATATCAGTGGGCCTCACACAATCCACAAGTGTCCAGTGTCCAAAAGTGTGCGCAGAGATTCAAAATCTCCATTATCCTCTCGTCACTTTGGTCACAGGCAGCTGTGCCATCGAGCGTGTCACATAGCGCTCAGATATCAGAGGGCCTCACACAATCCACAAGTGTCCAGTGTCCAAAAGTGTGCGCAGAGATTCAAAATCTCCATTATCCTCTCGTCACTTTGGTCACAGGCAGCTGTGCCATCGAGCGTGTCTAATAGCGCTCAGATATCAGTGGGCCTCACACAATCCACAAGTGTCCAGTGTCCAAAAGTGTGCGCAGAGATTCAAAATCTCCATTATCCTCTCATCACTTTGGTCACAGGCAGCTGTGCCATCGAGCGTGTCACATAGCGCTCAGATATCAGTGGGCCTCACACAATCCACAAGTGTCCAGTGTCCAAAAGTGTGCGCAGAGATTCAAAATCTCCATTATCCTCTCGTCACTTTGGTCACAGGCAGCTGTGCCATCGAGCGTGTCACATAGCGCTCAGATATCAGTGGGCCTCACACAATCCACAAGTGTCCAGTGTCCAAAAGTTTGCGCAGAGATTCAAAATCTCCATTATCCTCTCGTCACTTCGGTCACAGGCAGCTGTGCCATCGAGCCTGTCACATAGCGCTCAGATATCAGTGGGCCTCACACAATCCACAAGTGTCCAGTGTCCAAAAGTGTGCGCAGAGATTCAAAATCTCCATTATCCTCTCGTCACTTTGGTCACAGGCAGCTGTGCCATCGAGCCTGTCACATAGCGCTCAGATATCATTGGGCCTCACACAATCCAAAAGTGTCCACTGTCCACAAGTGTGTGCAGAAATTCTAAATCTCCCCTGTCCTATAGACACCTTGTACCTTGTTTTACATTACTATATAGTTTGTTGGATTTTGTCTACATTTCTACCAAAAATGAGGAAGGCTGGTGGAAGAGGCCGTGGAATTGGGCGGGGGTTGGCAGCTGGTAATGATGGTGTTGGTGGTGGATCTGATGGTAGTGGCAAGAGCAAAATAGGACCAAATGCAGGAGGTGCTGACCCTGCGTCATCGTCTGGCTACATAAGGCCTCGAACGCTTAGTTTTCTAGGAGTTGGCAAACCGCTTTTAAAGGCAGAGCATCAGGAAAAAGTTTTGTCTTACATTGCTGAGTCAGCCTCCAGCTCTATCGCCTCCTCTTCTTCAGTTGTAAAAAGTAAAAGCACTGAGTCGTCATTGGAGGCTCATGTTTATGAACCACACCTTTCCTTGTGTCCTTCACCCCAACCAAGATTGAAGGATGACGCAGGCCATACTACTGATTACTCCATGGAGCTGTTTTCACATACCATGCCTGGATTATCAAGTGAAATGGTAAATCACCCAGGCCAAGATGAATCTGACATGGAGTGCACTGATGCACAGCCGCTGATGGATGATTCTGCTGGTACATTCACTCAGAGCACTACATTGTCCTCGCAGTGTACAGAGCCAGATTTTGACCCTGATGAGACTCAGGTGCCCCTTCCTGCACACTATACCACCATACACGGAGACACAGAGAAAGGTGCACATGACATAGAAGAGGAGGTGATGGATGACCCAGTTGTTGACCCAGATTGGCATCCATTGGGGGAAGAGGGTGCTGCTTCCAATAGCTCAGATGAGGAGCATCCACAGCAGACATCGACATCGCAACAGCTGTTATCTGGCAGGCCCGGAGCACTCCAAAGACAGGTTCCAAAAATCAAAAGAGTTGCTGGACAGCTTGTCCAGAGGGTCAAAAGATCACAGCGTGCTAGGCCGCAAAATGTCTGCCAAAGTAGGAAGAGTGCAGTGTGGCACTTTTTTGAACAAAATCCTCATGATCAGGCCAAGGTTATCTGTGAGAAGTGCGCAAAGACCGTTAGCTGAGAGAAAAATCTGAAAAATTTGAATACCAGTTGCATGCTTAGACATTTAACCAGCATGCACTTGCAAGCGTGGACACAACACCAAACCTCAAGTGCCACATGTGCAATTGATCACAACGAAGGTAGTCAGCAACGCTACATTGTTTCCCCCACTGTAAGCCCACCGGTTAGCACAGCAGCAAATGTTGAGGTGTCGTTGCAAGACCACAGCAGTCAGGGAATCCCACTGTTATATCAACGAAAGACTGATTCTAGGCCATCAGAAAGAACACCAACTCCATCACCATCATCAACCCTCTCTCAGTCCGCCCTGTCCACCGCTACTTCCACCATATGCAGCTCTCAAGTCCAGCTCACCCTCCCAGACACTATGAGTAGGTCAAGAAATTACTCAGTCTCTCATCCGCGTACACTGGGTTTGAACGCCCACATTGCCAAACTAATCTCGTTTGAGATGATGCCCTTTCGGTTGGTGGAAAGCACAGCTTTCCGCGAACTCATGGCCTATGCAGTACCACGCTATGACCTACCCAGTCGCCACTCCTTCTCTCGCAAAGCCATCCCAGCCCTCCACCATCATGTGAAAGACCGCATTGTCCATGCACTCAAGCAGTCAGTGAGCGGAAAGGTGCACCTCACAACTTATGCATGGTCCAGTCGGCATGGCCAGGGCCGTTACGTGTCCATCACTGCGCACTGGGTTAATGTGGTGGATGCAGGGTCCACAGGGGACAGCGGTGGTGGGACAGTGCTGCCTAGCCACGGTATAGGAAACAGTTGGCTGTAGGCGTTCGACCCTCCTCCTCCTCCTCCTCCTCCTCCAGAAGCGAAAGCTCGTCCACAGAGCGCAGTCGTACGAGCACTCCATCTGCAGCTGCCACTGTTGCACATGATGTGTCCCCCTATCGAGCAGCTAGTGGAAAGTGTCAGCAGGCTGTGTTGCAGATGATGTGTTTGGGCGACAGACACACCGCCGAGGTGCTGGCCGAGTACTTGAAGCGACAAACTGAGTCATGGCTGGGCAGTGTACATCTTGAGGCAGGCAAGGTAGTTAGTGATAACGGCCGTAATTTTGTGGCAGCCATAGCCCTTTCAAAACTCAGCCACATACCTTGCTTGGCTCACACCTTGAACCTGGTGGTGCAGTGCTTCCTCAAAAATTATCCGGAGTTAACAGCCCTGCTCCAGAAGGTGCGAAGACTGTGCGCGCACATCCGCCGTTCGCCTGTACACTCCGTTCGTATGCAGAAGCTGCAGCGATTGCTCCACCTTCCCAACCACCGCCTCATTATCGACATTGCAACAAGGTGGAACTCCACCCTGCACATGGTGGAGCGGCTGTGCGAGCAGAGGCAGGCCATAATGCATTTGTGGGAGGATACACGGCCAGGCACTTTGAGAGCAGACATGGAGTTGACAGGCGTGCAGTGGTCGAAGCTGAAAGACCTTTGTAAAGTCCTTCAGTGTTTTGAGGAATGCACACGGCTGGTAAGCGCAGACGACGCCATCCTAAGCATGAGCATCCCACTTATGCGTCTGCTCATGCAAACTTTGACGCACCTTAAGGAGCAGGCGTCTGCAGCCAATGTTGATGAGGAGGAAGAGGAGGAGGGAATCCTTGATGACATTCAGCCATTGTCTGCTCAGGGACCTATCCTGGACGAGGTGGAGGAAGAGGAGGAGGAGGAGGATGATGGGGATGATTACTTAGGGGAGGAGGATGCATCTCGTGGGGCAAGTGAAAATGTTGGCGTGGCAAGGTCTGGTACAGGGTTTGTGCGTGACTGGAGGGATGTGGATTTGCCAGAAAGTGCTCCTCCACCAAGCACTCGCAGTGCATCATTGACACCGGGAACATTGGCCCACATGTCAGATTATGCCTTGCGGATCCTAAAAAGGGACCCCCGCATTGCCAAAATGATGAACGATGACGACTACTGGTTGGCCAGCATCCTGGATCCACGCTATAAAGGCAAATTACAAAACATCATGCCACAGGAGAACCTTGACCTAATATTGGCTAATAAACAAGCAACTCTGGTAAATCGGTTGCTTGAGGCATTCCCAGCACACAGCAGCGGTGATGGTTCTCACACGAGCCGTACGGGCCGGGGGCAGCTTGGCAGAGGTGTTCGTGGTGCACACAGCAGAAGTGGCGTTGGAGACAGGGGTTTCATGACAATGTTGTGGACTGATTTTTCAAATACCGCTCACACAACTGGTAATACTGCATCGATGGAAAGTGACAGGAGACAGCAGTTGTCAACTGTGGTTACAAACTACTTTTCCTCCCATATCGATGTTCTCCCACACAGGTCATTCCCCTTTGACTATTGGGCCGCTAAACTGGACACCTGGCCTGAATTGGCCCAATATGCCAGCTCGCTTGCCCAGCTGCAAGTGTGCTATCGGAAAGAGTCTTCAGTGCAGCTGGATCAATCCTGACAGAAAAAAGGACCCGTCTGTCAACCCAAAATGTGGATGATCTAACCTTCATTAAAATGAACCACGCATGGGTTTCCAAGGATTTTGTCCCACCTTCCCCTGATGACACATAGGGTGACAGAAAAATGGCTTGCTTTGGTCCACCTCTTCCTGGTACTTCACCTATTTCGCCTTTTGCATCAGCTGAATGTCCAACATCAACATATGCCACTTTCTAAAACTCCCTAACTGTGCTGCCTCCCCCCCCATGGCCGGGGTCACCACCTACCGCACGACACCGTGCAAGTGCCGTTGCCCTGGACAGGTGGGTAGGCCGACTCTTGGGCGCGGGCACTGGCACAGGGTCCCTCATAGTGCAATCAAGTGTCTCTGACGATGGTGGTGCACACCCGCCGTCAGACACACCACTGTACTATGAGGGGCCCAGTGCCAGTACCGACGCCCACGAGTGGGCCCCCCTTGCTTGGGCAGGGCCCCAGCATTTGCAATCTTTACCTCTACCTGCTCCTCCGCTGTGTAATCTGGGCCGTCAAATCCATACTGTGCCTGACACCGTCTGAGCCTGCCTCCTGAGACATATATTTTGAATGTGTACGCTATCCATACATGTTATCCGGGGATACGGTACCCTTTCTAACCTTTGTGCAATCACGTGCAATCCATACTGGCCTAACACCGTCTGAGTCTGCCTCCTGAGACATATATTTTGAATGTGAACGCTATCCATACATGTTATCCGGGGATACGGTACCCTTTCTAACCTTTGTGCAATCACGTGCAATCCATACTGTGCGTGACACCGTCTGAGCCTGCCTCCTGAGACATATATTTTGAATGTGTACGCTATCCATACATGTTATCCAGGGATACGGTACCCTTTCTGACCTTTGTGCAATCACGTGCAATCCATACTGGGCCTGACACCGTCTGAGCCTGCCTCCTGAGACATATATTTTGAATGTGTACGCTATCCATACATGTTATCCAGGGATACGGTACCCTTTCTAACCTTTGTGCAATCACGTGCAATCCATACTGGGCCTGACACCGTCTGAGCCTGCCTCCTGAGACATATATTTTGAATGTGTACGCTATCCATACATGTTATCCAGGGATACGGTACCCTTTCTAACCTTTGTGCAATCACGTGCAATCCATACTGGGCCTAACACCGTCTGAGCCTGCCTCCTGAGACATATATTTTGAATGTGTACGCTATCCATACATGTTATCCGGGGATACGGTACCCTTTCTAACCTTTGTGCAATCAAGTGCAATCCATACTGGGCCTAACACCGTCTGAGCCTGCCTCCTGAGACATATATTTTGAATGTGTACGCTATCCATACATGTTATCCGGGGATACTGTACCCTTTCTAACCTTTGTGCAATCACGTGCAATCCATACTGTGCCTGACACCGTCTGAGCCTGCCTCCTGAGACATATATTTTGAATGTGTACGCTATCCATACATGTTATCCAGGGATACGGTACCCTTTCTAACCTTTGTGCAATCACGTGCAATCCATACTGGGCCTAACACCGTCTGAGCCTGCCTCCTGAGACATATATTTTGAATGTGTACGCTATCCATACATGTTATCCGGGGATACGGTACCCTTTCTAACCTTTGTGCAATCACGTGCAATCCATACTGGGCCTAACACCGTCTGAGCCTGCCTCCTGAGACATATATTTTGAATGTGTACGCTATCCATACATGTTATCCGGGGATACGGTACCCTTTCTAACCTTTGTGCAATCACGTGCAATCCATACTGTGCCTGACACCATCTGAGCCTGCCTCCTGAGACATATATTTTGAATGTGTACGCTATCCATACATGTTATCCAGGGATACGGTACCCTTTCTAACCTTTGTGCAATCAAGTGCAATCCATACTGGGCCTAACACCGTCTGAGCCTGCCTCCTGAGACATATATTTTGAATGTGTACGCTATCCATACATGTTATCCGGGGATACGGTACCCTTTCTAACCTTTGTGCAATCACGTGCAATCCATACTGGGCCTAACACCGTCTGAGCCTGCCTCCTGAGACATATATTTTGAATGTGTACGCTATCCATACATGTTATCCGGGGATACGGTACCCTTTCTAACTTTTGTGCAATCACGTGCAATCCATACTGTGCCTGACACCGTCTGAGCCTGCCTCCTGAGACATATATTTTGAATGTGTACGCTATCCATACATGTTATCCAGGGATACGGTACCCTTTCTAACCTTTGTGCAATCACGTGCAATCCATACTGGGCGTGAGAACGGCTGGCGAGCTGTTAAGCAAGCTACAGCACCTGTCCAGACAAGTACAGGGATTCCCTAGCGAGGAGACTTATTTGATTGTTTTCAATGTTGGGACAGCAATTTTTGGGGAGCACTATACTCTGGAGAATGATAGATGGGGCCCACCATACACTGGAACATTCCAAAGGTGGACATCAGGCACTGGAGCAGCATTTACAGGGCCCATTATACACTAGAGCATTAGAAATGGGGCCCATTATGTTTGGAGCATTATTTGGGCCCATAAGACAGTGGAGCTTCATCCATGGGGACCAACATATACTGTAGCATTATGTGGAGCTCATCATATACTGTTTCAAACATTATATGGGACCAATGATTCTGTATGGAGAAATAGATGGGCCTCGTCATGAGATGTAAAAAGTGAGGTATTTTTCATTGTACTATACCGCTATTTATCTGCCGTATCGGAGCATGATGAGTTGTGGTATGTGTTAAAGGGGCGCTCTTTCGCCCAGGGCACATGAAAACCTGCAGCCAGCCCTCCCCCCCCACAACTTTAGCCAAATAACCCCCATTTTTCAGTGCGTAACTTGTATTATGAAGTTAATTAAGGTTGACAAGCTTAAGTAAGAAGAATTGATGCTTTTGGCATTCAAATGGGCACTGTAGGTGTGTTTCCTGTCCTCCTCTCACTGCCGACTTTTATTCCCCATTGACTTACATTGGGTTTCGTGTTTCGGGACGACCCCGACTTTTCCCTATAATCGGACGATCTTGCTCGACCCGACTTTTGGAAAAGTCGGGTTTCACGAAACGAAACGCGACCCTAAAAAACCAAAAGTCGCTCAACTCTACTCCGAGTGACGTGATTCAGATGAAACCTCCCAAGGGATCAATTCACTATAATGAAGCAACAGAGAAACTCTGCACTCCATCTGGCCTCTGTTCAGCGATGTCCTTCTTTTCAAAGGGGCAGAAAACTGTGGTCGACGGCACATTTATGCAATCCTAAAAAGACAGACACTGCCAGATCACAAGTCATATGGCATCCACAGTGCCTCCATCTGCATCATTATAGGGAATCTTCTGCTGGAGGTTCCGTTTGAATCACTTATTTCAGAAATTTACACAGAAGGCCCGGGGTAAGTGCTCAGTGAAGAGCACAGGATAAATGTGCGCCAAGCGTTACTGCGATCTTTGGGTGGCAGAATGAAGAAAACAGGTGAGGAATTTGTTTTATTTATTTTTACCCCATTCCTCTTGTGGTATAAGTGATATGGTGAATTTATTCTTCGGGTCTGCGCGCATACAGCGATACCAGATTTATATCGGGTTTTTATGTCTGGCTGCTGTCACACACTAAAAAAACGCTTTTATGCTAGTGTTTGCATCACAACATTTTGAGAGTTATAATTTTTCCATACTTTGGCCCACAGAGTCATGTGAGGGCTTGTTTTTTGCGGGACGTGTTGCGTTTTTTTTTGGTACTATTTTCAGACACATGACATTTTTTAATCGTTTTCTATTCTGACTTTTGGGAAGCAGAATGAACAAAAATCAGCAACTCAGGATTTTTCTTTTGGGGGGAGGATTATGTTATTCCGCATGTGATAAAATTGACAAGGCAGTTTTATTCTTTGGGTTAGTACTATTACAACGATACCTCATTTATATAATTTTTTTATGTATTTGCGCGTTTACCCAATAAAAACTATTTTATAGAAAAAAATATTTATTTTGCATCGCTTTATTTTGACAGCTATAACTTTTTTATTTTTCCACTGATTGATCTATATGATGGCTTGTTTTTTGCAGGACAAGATGACATTTTCATTGGTACCACGTTTATTTATATTTGCTTTTTTTATTGCGTTTTAGTCCACTTTTTTTGGTGGTATGATAATAAAGCATCGTTTTTTGCCATTTTTTTATGGTCTTCACTAAAGGGGTTAACTAGTGGGATAGATTAATAGGTCATGTTGTCGCAAAAACAGCGACACAAAAGGTGTGTACTTTTATTTTTTCTCTTTTTTTCATAAAAATATTTATTTATGGGTATAACATATTTTGTTTTTTTATTTTTTTTGTATTTTTTACTTTGTCCAACTGTGGGACTATCATTTTTTACAGACTGATAGCTGGTATAGCATGGGGATTCAGCAACATCACTATGCTATACAAACTGTCAGCTCTGCACTGACGGGGTAAGTTGCTGATCATGCTCTGAGCTTGATCAAGCAACATTCCTAGTTCTGGTGACTTGGATGTCATCATGACGACATTGGGTCACTATTAGAGTTGAGCGAAACGGGTCGAAAAATTTCAAAAGTCGCCGACTTTTGGCAAAGTCGGGTTTCATGAAACGAATCCCGACCCTAGGATGAGGTCGGCCACGAGGTCGGCGTCTTAACCGCCAAAGTCGCGTTTCAAAAGTTTGTTTGGCGCTCTTTTTCAGCCAATCAGGATCCACGGACACTGTGGGCAACGTGATGACATAGACAGGGGTCACCACCATCTTTCAGAAGGGCATTCAAGTGATTGGCTTGCTTTGGTGGGCGTCACAGGGGGTATAAAAGGGCGTGCACGCCGACCGCCATGTTACTCATGCTGATCTCAGAATAGGGAGAGCTGCTGCTGATGATGATTCTGTAGGGAGAGCGTTAGGCAGGGAAGAAGACACCAAAAACTGCTTCTGCTGCTAGCGATTTTGCCTGTACAACACACCAGTCACTGTGTGTGCAGTGCAAGTGGAGGCTATATTTTGCTGGATCAGCGGTGTTGGTTGTTAGGCTGCCTTCTAAGGCTTCCTGACGGCTGCATTGCTGTTTACCCACTGCTCTGCAAACTGCTTTTTTAAAAGCAATCCCAATTTTTTTTTTTGTCCTGGTGAGGTACTGAGCGTGCATTTTTTCACACCATACAGCGGTGTACACTCCTCACACAGTACCGTGTAACGGCTGTTATCACAGCCACAGTGAAGCAATCTGTGTGTCACTCTGTAAGAATAAGTCGAGGACATGTTCCGTTGTTACAGACCTGCACCTTCTAGTTTTGTTTAGTTTTCAAACAGTTAAATATATTTGCTGTTTGATCACATTCAAAACTATAGAGAGACAGCGTGTGTCAGTCCGTATACTTAAAAAACACGGAGCTTGACAATTTTACGCACACCGGACAGCCGTGTACTTGCACGCTCCTCTCTCAGTACCGTGTAACGGCTGTTATCATGGCCACAGTGAAGCTATCTGTGTGTCGCTCTGTAAGGATAAGTCGAGGACTTGTTCCGTTCTTACAGACCTACACTCTAGGGAGATTCCTATTCTGCCCAATTCTATATACACCTTGTAGTTTGTCATACACTAGCCAATTTCTGCCTGTGACATAGCGCTGTGATATTCAGTGGGCCTCACACAATCCAAAAGTGTCCAGTGTCCACAAGTGTGTGCAGAAATTCAAAATCTCCGTTATCCTCTAGTGACATTTTTCACACCTGCGACATCGAGCCTGTCACATAGCGCTGTGATATTCAGTGGGCCTCACACAATCCAAAAGTGTCCAGTATCCACAAGTGTGTGCAGAAATTCTAAATCTCCGTTATCCTCTAGTGACATTTTTCACACCTGCGACATCGAGCCTGTCACATAGAGCTGTGATATTCAGTGGGCCTCACACAATCCAAAAGTGTCCAGTGTCCACAAGTGTGTGCAGAAATTCAAAATCTCCGTTATCCTCTAGTGACATTTTTCACACCTGCGACATCAAGCCTATCACATAGCGCTGTGATATTCAGTGGGCCTCACACAATCCAAAAGTGTCCAGTGTCCACAAGTGTGTGCAGAAATTCAAAATCTCCGTTATCCTCTAGTGACATTTTTCACACCTGCGACATCGAGCCTGTCACATAGCGGTGTGATATTCAGTGGGCCTCACACAATCCAAAAGTGTCCAGTGTCCACAAGTGTGTGCAGAAATTCAAAATCTCCGTTATCCTCTTGTGACATTTTTCACACCTGCGACATCGAGCCTGTCACATAGCGCTGTGATATTCAGTGGGCCTCACACAATCCAAAAGTGTCCACAAGTGTGTGCAGAAATTCAAAATCTCCCCTGTCCTATAGACACCTTCTACCTTGTTTTATATTACTATATAGTTTGTTGGATTTTGTCTACATTTCTACCAAAAATGAGGAAGGCTGGTGGAAGAGGCCGTGGAATTGGGCGGGGGTTGGCAGCTGGTAATGATAGTGTTGGTGGTGGATCTGATGGTAGTGGCAAAAGCAAAATAGGACCGAATGCAGGAGGTGTTGAGCCTGCATCATTGTCTGGCTCCACAAGGCCTCGAAGGCTTAGTTTTCTAGGAGTTGGCAAACCGCTTTTAAAGCCAGAGCTTCAAGAAAAAGTTTTGCCTTACATTGCTGACTCAGTCTCCAGCTCTATCGCCTCCTCTTCTGAAGTTGTAAAAAATAAAAGCACTGAGTCGTCATTGGAGGCTCATGTTCATGAACCACACCTTTCCTTGTGTCCTTCACCCCAACCAAGATTGAAGGATGACGCAGGCCATACTACTGATTACTCCATGGAGCTGTTTTCACATACCATGCCTGGATTATCAAGTGAAATGGTGAATTACCCAGGCCAAGATGAATCTGACATGGAGTGCACTGATGCACAGCCACTGATAGATGTTTCTGCTGGTACATTCACTCAGAGCACTACATTGTCCTCGCAGTGTACAGAGCCAGATTCTGACCCTGATGAGACTCAGGTGCCCCTTCCCGCACACTATACCACCATACACGATGACACAGAGGAAGGTGCACATGACATTGAAGAGGAGGTGATGGATGACCCAGTTGTTGACCCAGATTGGCATCCATTGGGGGAAGAGGGTGCTGCTTCCAATAGCTCAGATGAGGAGCATCCACAGCAGACATCGACATCGCAACAGCTGTTATCTGGCAGGCCCGGAGCACTCCAAAGACAGGTTCCAAAAATCAAAAGAGTTGCTGGACAGCTTGTCCAGAGGGTCAAAATAGCACAGCGTGCTAGGCCGCAAAATGTCTTCCAAAGTAGGAAGAGTGCAGTGTGGCACTTTTTTGAACAAAATCCTCATGATCAGGCCAAGGTTATCTGTAAGAATTGCGCAAAGACCTTTAGCTGAGGGAAAAATCTGAAAAATTTGAATACCAGTTGCATGCTTAGACATTTAACCAGCATGCACTTGCAAGCATGGACACAACACCAAACCTCAAGTACCACATGTGCAACTGATCGCAAAGAAGGTAGTCAGCAACGCTACATTGTTTCCCCCACTGTAAGCCCACCGGTTAGCACAGCAGCAAATGTTGAGGTGTCTTTGCAAGGCCACAGCAGTCAGGGAATCCCACTGTTATATCAACGAAAGACTGATTCTAGGCCATCAGAAAGAACACCAACTCCATCACCATCATCAACCCTCTCTCAGTCCGCCCTGTCCACCGCTACTTCCACCATATGCAGCTCTCAAGTCCAGCTCACCCTCCCAGACATTATGAGTAGGTCAAGAAAGTACTCAGTCTCTCATCCGCGTACACTGGGTTTGAACGCCCACATTGCCAAACTAATCTCGTTAGAGATGATGCCCTATCGGTTGGTGGAAAGCGCAGCTTTCCGCGAACTCATGGCCTATGCAGTACCATGCTATGACCTACCCAGTCGCCACTTCTTCTCTCGCAAAGCCATCCCAGCCCTCCACCATCATGTGAAAGCCGCATTGTCCATGCACTCAAGCAGTCAGTGAGTGGAAAGGTGCACCTCACAACTGATGCTTGGTCCAGTCGGCATGGCCAGGGTCATTACGTGTCCATCACTGCGCACTGGGTTAATGTGGTGGATGCAGGGTCCACAGGGGACAGCGGTGGTGGGACAGTGCAGCCTAGCCAACGGTATAGGAAACAGTTGGCTGTAGGCGTTCGACCCTCCTCCTCCTCCTCCAGAAGCGAAAGCTCGGCCACAGAGCGCAGTCGTACGAGCACTCCATCTGCAGCTGCCACTGTTGCACACGAGGTGTCCCCCTATCAAGCAGCTAGTGGAAAGCGTCAGCAGGCTGTGTTGCAGATGATGTGTTTGGGCGACAGACACACCGCCGAGGTGCTGGCCGAGTACTTTCTGCAACAAACTGAGTCATGGCTGGGCAGTGTACATCTTGAGGCAGGCAAGGTAGTTAGTGATAACGGCCGTAATTTTGTGGCAGCCATAGCCCTTTCAAAACTCAGCCACATACCTTGCTTGGCTCACACCTTGAACCTGGTGGTGCAGTGCTTCCTCAAAAATTATCCGGAGTTAACAGCCCTGCTCCAGAAGGTGCGAAGACTGTGCGCGCACATCCGCCGGTCGCCTGTACACGTCATTCATATGATTGCTCCACCTTCCCAACCACCGCCTCATTATCGACATTGCAACAAGGTGGAACTCCACCCTGCACATGGCTGAGCGGCTGTGCGAGCAGAGGCAGGCCATAATGCATTTGTGGGAGGATACACGGCCAGGCACTTTAAGAGCAGACATGGAGTTGACAGGTGTGCAGTGGTCGAAGCTGAAAGACCTCTGTAAAGTCCTTCAGTGTTTTGAGGAATGCACACGGCTGGTAAGTGCAGACGACGCCATCCTAAGCATGAGCATCCCACTTATGCGTCTGCTCATGCAAACTTTGACGCACCTTAAGGAGCAGGCGTCTGCAGCCAATGTTGATGAGGAGGAAGAGGAGGAGGGAATCCTTGATGACATTCAGCCATTGTCTGCTCATTCCTGCTGGCCGGGCTCTAGCTCCAGATGATCAGTGGCTTCCATTTCTTATGGACGTCGACTCACAATTACATGCAGTGGTGGTTTATCATCAGCTTTCACAGTTTTCTTACTCACAAACGTGTGACATTCCGGCACACATTTCAAAATGTGCCCTCTCATGCCAATCAAATAGAATCGCCTACGGTCTGTGGCTTCTGTCTTTTGCACTCCAAAGTTACGTGACAGATCATGATAGCCAGTGAGCACCACGTTTACATCGCTCCCTGTGATAAAAATTGGATTGAGATGAGTAACAGTGATGGAATCAACGGAAGTGCGATACAGCAAGACTTTATTCACAAAAAAATGTTTTCACTGTCTCAACACACAAATTAATTGAGGGTCAGCATCGCCTATGAGAATTGTAATGGAAGTTTTTCACGTGAATAATAATTCCTAGATTTCTGCAATCAATAGCCTTTATGTCACTAATTGTATGCATCTCATTTCCTATTGCGGAGAGGCTGGACTGTATTACTGAGACAGAAATATATATGAAGATTTAAAAATAACACCAAAAGTATATAGTTGTGTAAGCCTCAAATGCATTTCCTTTTTTCCACTTTTTAGATTGCTGTGTAATCCATACTGAGAACACGGAGATTTTACATGTTTAAACTATGCTATATATACCTGCTATCCAGTGATAAAGTACCCTTTCTCAACTTTGTAGAATCTGGTCAAATCCATACTGGGCCTGAGAACATCTGAGTCTGCCTCCTGATCTATACACATATATTTTTAATGTGTAAACTAGGCTACATATATACGTGTTATCTGGTGAAACTGTACCCTTTATCAACTTTCTACAATGTTGTTGAATCCATACTGGGCCTGAGAACGGCTGCCGAGCTGTTAAGCAAGCTACAGCACCTGTGGTTTGGACACGTAATTTTTTCAGGAATGACGGTTAGGCCTAACTCCGGAATTGCGGTTGACCTGAACTTACTGGGAAATCATCGTTCGCGGGGAATAATCTGAATCCCAGATCCCCATCACTAACGGAGTTCAGCAGGTTATCTGCACCTGTAAGCGACAAAAGCTGGTCCTTTCAGTGTAGCGTGCATGCAGCCCCGGACATGTACTGGAATGCTAGACCTGTTATTGCTCGATCTCACGTGCCACAGCCTCGCGTATCCCTCTAGTAAGCTTGACACGTACTGCGGGGCCATGCTGGAATCTCGGTCGTTAACGGAATAAAGCTAAGAAATCGCTAGCACAACTACAAACGGACATACCACACCACAGACAGAATCGACAAAGCTTGCAATCTGTCCATCTTTTCTGTAGCTTGTATGGTAGTGGTTTCCCGGGTGCAGTCCAATTAAGCCACAGGCTCCACTCCTGGTGGTGCCCTTTTGGACATTCCTTTAAGGTTCAGCTTTGCAATCATACTGCCCCCGGAAACCAAAAACTTTGCCTTCAGGGATGCTGTTTGGAGGTTTGTGGGAATAACGCCACCCGATCAGCAGTCGGCATATGGGTCGCCCTCCCAGGGCTGTGGGGTACTCGGTACCGGGCCGGTGTCAGTGGGATGTGTCACAGCAGCGGTGACCCGGACGGTGGCCCTGGGCGCCCATGTAAATGGCGTGGTATAATGGTAAAGAGTTTATATAGATAGTTTGACGCCACCTGTGGTGTTCGGCAACATAGATGTTAGGCCGACGCTACATGCAGATCCTCTGGGACTGATGGTGTTGTGCAGCAAAGATGGTATGGTGAAGCTCCCCACAGGTGGAGCTGGAGTCCCAGGGAAGTGTAGATGTAGTGATGGGGGAAAGGCACAGGCGGTGTAGGTGCTGGTACCCAGATGTACCGGTGCTAGAATAACTGTAGGACACCAGAGCGTGCAGTTCCAAAGCTTTACTCACAGTCTGCAGGTTACACAGATGCCTGCCTCCGTGCTGTGTCCTCCGGGTCAGGACCTCTGCCAACCTCCGGGACCAGAATGGAAAGCTCCCTTCCAACACTCCGCCAACATGTACCTTCCTGAACGTCTCCTTTCTAGCGCTTGTGGGGGAAGCAATCACAGGACCGTGGTTCACTGAAACGCCTCCTGTCTAACAGATGTTCCTCAGACTTTACTTGTATGGCAGACAGCTGTAGCCTTTTCCTTCTGCCTCGCACACGTCGATGCTGGGGCCTCCGAGCCTTAGTTAGGTACAGAGCATTTATAGCTGCTACTTCCCCCGGTTTCTGCTGCAGGAACGTCAGTGTCCCTACAAACTCGGAGACCGGAATCTGGACCATGCGCTCCGGCTAGGAGTGAGCCTTAACTCTACTCATCCTCCAGCTCCCCTTCTCACGTCCACACACTTCCCCTTCCCTGCACAGAGTGCCCTAACTTACCTCCTCCCGACCACAGAGAGCAGCTCCTCAGCAGTCAGGTTCAGAGTTCTCCCTGCTGGCCTGGAGTGGGAAATGTGTTGTGTGTTGGTTTCACTGCTAGAGAGATCCTTCGTTGCTCCCAAGCTTGACAACACACTCCCTAGGAGGAAGGCAGTGCCACAGTGGCGACCGTACTCTTGGGGACGCCACAAGTGCACTGAGGCCCAGCCACTGCTGGATGATGCTGCTGGTACATTGACCCAGACCACTACATTCCCCTCGCACTCTACACAGCCAGAATCTGACCCAGAGGAAACTCAGGTTCCCCTTCCCTCATACTATACCACCTTACACGGTGACAAAGAAGAAGGTGCAGATGAAAGTGCAGGTTCCTTGAGCAGGTAGGGGGGCATACTCATGGGCGATGGCACTGGCACAGGGCACCACATAGTACGCAAAAGTGTCTCTGCCAGTGGGAGGGCATAAACAGCCAAGTGCAGTCAGATGGAAGATGGGGACGAAAAGGAGTTCAGAGTAATGCAGGGATTCCCTAGCAAGGAGACTTATGTAATTGTTTTCAATGTTGGGACAGCAATTTTTGGGGAGCACTATACTCTGGAGAATGATATATGGGGCCCACCATACACTGGAGCATTCCAAAGGTGGACATCAGACACTGGAGCAGCATTTACAGGGCCCATTATACACTAGAGCAGTAGAAATGGGGCCCATTATATATGGAGCATTATTTGGGCCCATAAGACAGTGGAGCTTCATCCATTGGGACCAACATATACTGTAGCATTATGTGGAGCTCATCATATACGGTTTGAAACATTATATGGGAATAATGATTCCGTATGGAGAAATATATGGGCCTCATTACTCTGTATAGCGCACTAAGCGCTGGCCATAATACTGTATGGAGTTATATACTGTCCGTTTTTGGAGGTATTGGAGAATTTAAAATGGATATCAGTCATGAGATGTAAGAAGTGAAGTATTTTTCATTGTACTATACTGCTATTTCTCTGCCGTATCAGAGCATCATGAGTTATGGTATGTGTTAAAGGGGCACTCTTTGGCCCTGGGCCCACGAAAACCTGGAGCCAGCCCTCCTCCCCACAACTGTAGCCAAATAACTCCAATTTTTCAGTACGTAACAAGTATTATGAAGTTAATTAAGGTTGACAACCTTCAGTAACAAGAATTTATGCTTTTGGCATTCAAATGGGCACTGTTGGTGTGTTTCCTGTCCTCTCACTGCCAACTTTAATTCTCCATTGACTTACATTGGGTTTCGTGTTTCGGGACGACCCCGACTTTTCCCTGTAGTCGGCCGATTTTGCTCGACCCGACTTTTGGAAAAGTCGGGTTTCATGAAACGAAACTTGACCCTAAAAAAACAAAAGTCGCTCAACACTAGTCACTATAGCAACTAACAGGACCCCATGTGATGTCCGATCTAAGGGCAGAGGGGCTGTCATTCCTCTGCTGGCTCCAGAAATGCTGTGATCGAGTTCGACCACTGCGTTTAGGGGTGTAAGGGTTCTACTCACTTGGTTGCGATGCGAAGAAAACAGGAAACGCCTTCCTTTAAACGTTCATATGGGTTTATTATTTCATAAACCAAAGAAGCACCATCAGAAAATAAACAGCCTTTAGGTCAGGCAAAACAAAGTCACAATGTCCATAGCAGAGCTCTGCTATGTCAGGTCTGTGGGCACACAGGCTGGGGTAGTGACCAGTCCTCGGGCTCGATCTGGATGCAAATGCACAGGAGACTGTCTCCCTCCCAAAAAACAGACCATGTGCCAAACAACAGCCTCCATTATATTGGCTGTAACCACACCCAGATGTGGGGTATGTGGGTAGCCAGACCAGCCCATTTCTCATAGCTACCCGCAACGCTTGTCCCAGGTACAACAAACAAACTTCTTGGTGCTTTCATGCACTAGAGAAAGTACACCGAGTTACATCACAGAGACAAGCCTTCTCTGTGACACATACCTCCCATTGACTATGCGACCATTAGCCACACTACAGGGGGTTAAAGTGACAGGAGTGGTGCAGGACCACACCTGTCACTAAGCTCTGGGTGTCAGCCGTGTGCACGCAAAATCGTCGAGAAGTATCCCTATGTCCCAGGTCAATAAGATCCAGGCCACAGGGACGTATGGATTTGTCTAAGATGGGAAATGGGCTATCTACCATTCTGTTTGTCACTACCCATTGTTCCAGCTTATCTAGATCCTTCTGAATCCTTTCTCTGTCTTCTCTAGTTTTAGCTATCTCTCCTAGTTTTGCATCAGCTGCAAATTTGATAATTTTACTTTCAGTTCACTTTTCTAGATGATTTATAAACATATTGAACTACACTGGGGCCATGACACAGCCTTAAGGTAACCCACTTGAAACACTTTTCCATTTGGATGTGCAACCATTCGCACATGTTGTTTAGCAATTTGTTTAAAAATCTTTTCTGTTTTAGAAGTAAGGCTCACTGTCCTGTACTTTCCTGGCTCCATCCTCCTTCCTTTTTTGAAGATGTGAACAACATTTGCCCTTCTGGGACCTCCTATTCTCCAGAATTTTTCAAAGATTTTGGCTAGTTTTTCTGCGATTTCCTCTCCTAACACTTTCAGTACCCTAGGATGTAATTCCTTTGGACCAGGAGATTTAAATTAATTTAAATTAGCTAAATGGTCCCTCATCAGCTCTCTGTTTATAGATAGTGTGATTTTTTTATTCCTTCGAAGACACCAGGAACATCAGTTAATATTACAATTGCTTTATTAGAGAAAACAGATGCAAACTAGGAATTTAAAAGTTTGATGTTCTCAACATCATAGGCAGCTCAACAGCTATAGGTTAGTTGTGGGATCACTCAGCTGTTACTTAATACAAGTATAGCAAAGTTTAATGACACGCAATGCACCATCTTGATAATTTGTCAAAGAAAGTTGACTATTGACCAATAGCTTTCAAATTAATTCTTTTTGCTTTGTGATATCCTTCTCCTGTGTTATTTTCATTAAAGTAACCTTTACTACATTTGTAAGGCTTTACACATGCTGAGGAGGAAACTCACCTGTGAAAGAATGAGTGAATCTAGAGGAAGACAAAAACAGTCCTAGCAATCAGGACCAGCACTGAAGGTCACATGGAGGACAGGGAACCACTCCAGACCCCTATCTTATAAGTTGTGCCATTGGTCATGTTGGGTGAAGAAAGAGAACTGCAAGAGTGAAACTTGACTGATCATCAGTCATATGGAATCTATTAATTGTCTGAAACAACATACTTTATCCTAAATGGATTGTGTTTTTACGCTGAAAGTTTATCGTGAACGACTGTTCCAAAAATGCTCGATCATGATAATCTTTTAGTGTAATCAGGCTGCCGATCACCCTATCAAAGAGTAAAATGTTTGTTCATTGGTTAAAATGATCTTTTGTGCAGCGCAAAAGACCATCATTCTCTGCAGCCTATCATCGTTGGTAAAAAAAGACTTGTGCTGCCGAGAACTATGGAAAAGTGGGCGCACTGATCAATCTATCACAGATCGGTCAGTGCGTATCATTCACAATGGTCAATCTGTGTAATCAGGCTTTTAAACAGTAAATATTAAATGATCAGTGGTTGTTTAGTGGTTGGTCAATGTAAGCAAAATCTTTACACTTACCAACATCAGACTACAAAAGTGTTAAAAATGTCCTTGGCTTTTGGATGACAACAGTGGCATATAATGCTATATGGGAGTTACTGGAGAATTTTAATAATATTAAATCCCTTTCATGAAGGCTACAAATTAGAGTCACAGTTCAGACACATCCCAGAAGGCCCATTGTTCTTTGAGATAAGCAAACTGCTCTTGGATGTCCTTCAGTGATCCGGATCAGATGCTTATAGATTCATAAACTTTGTATTGCACAGGCTGAAAACAGTCTACTAAGCATTACCCTGTCCAGACATTACTCACGCTTCATCTCCCAAAGAGACAGTAATCTTCCCCTAATAAATCCAACACTTTCACAGGTATAGATTGCTTATGCTCCAGAGAATATTTTAGGGTATATAACTTAAAATCCCCAAAGATTACATGGATTAAATGGGCTCCCCAGGCTAATTTAAGCAGAAAACAAGTTAAGTTGAAATCTAAAGTTTGCATTTAAAAAGGTTTGTACTTTTGTGAAGCCTAAAGACCACTGGATTCACCAAAAAAAAAAGTACCGTAAATATTTTGATCAATTCAATGTATGATTATTGGTATTTTTTACTTGCCTTTTCGCTTCAAGTCTTTTTATTTATTTACCTTCCCCAAATTTCAGCAACCTAGGCAATTTCGGTGGTTGTCTAACAGCCTACTGTTATCACCATTTTTTATTATTTTTTTCGTTATCACCTACCACATCAAAGTTGAACTGAAGTTTGTTGTGGTCATTAATCAGCTAAAAGAAGCTTAAGCCCCCTTCTCACATAGCGAGATCGCTAGCGATATCGCTAAAGCATCACTGATTTTGTGACGCAACAGCAATATCACTAGCGATCTCGCTACATGTGACACATACCTCCGACCGCCCACCGCTGGTTATCGTCGATCGCGCGAGAACGTTCTGGTCCATTTCTCGTCATCGGCTTCCTGCTGGCACCGACGAGCGACTCCATGGGCGCGTCAGGAAATCGCCAGCAGAGCTGCCGTCTGTGAGGTAAGTAGCAACCCCCGACCGCTGCTACATCTCTGGTGAGATCTGCCTGCTTGGCAGCTCACTAGCGTCCATTTAGCGATGCACCAGCGATCCTGACTGGGTCGTATCGTTGTCGGGATCGCTGGTGCATCGCTAAATGTGATGAGACCTTAAGAACAGGACAGCCAGCAATGTGCAGTGAAAGAAAAAGACTGCAAAAGCCAAATATTAAAACATTTTCAATGAAACCCAATTGCAAAAATTGCATTTAGACCCAAATAAACGCATTTAGGATAAACACTATATCCTCAAAGTTTTCCATATCCTCTAATATTGGCAAGGCTCCAGTTGGTTGATAAGGTTGGTTGATACCTTTACCTATCCTGATACATTCTAACAAACCTTCAAGACAGGAGGTAAATTATGTGCTTGAGAACTATTTTTTTCCAGTTAAGAAATATTTTGTGATGTTGAATTTAAAACTTTTATTTTTCACATTTATATAAAATATAATTTGGCTCATGTTATTTTTAATTAAACGAATCAGAGAGAATACATTTCTACAATAATATGGGTTGCCTTCCTTAACGAATGTGACCATTTCTGAAAATGTTTATTTATGCGTTTTCTAATTTATTTTCCGCTAGAAAAATGCCAGTCCTGCGTGAAGAGAAACCTATTGACGGAGTTATTTCCTTGAAACAAGGACCACCGATACATCATTTGAAAAATTGACCTGTTCATCATTAGAGAGTCAAGGCTTTTAAATGGCAGGTGAGAAAATCAAACTGGACGGTGAAAAAGATTGAGTTGGAAAAAAAATGTAAATAAAAGAAGAAAAAATATTTTCCCTGTTTGATGCATCGATTGCAAGCAGGTAGCTTGGGGGAAAGGAAAGGGATCAGAGCAGCGAAAATAATAGGAAGATTTTTCATCAATATCCGAGCCTCCACAGACTGAATAATATCAGAATTTAGTGAGATCAGTCTCCATTGGGGAAATTGTACAACTGATTCATCAAGTGCGGAGGAAAGAGCCAAAACAATAAAGGTTATATTACTCTCAGTGACGTTTACAGCATGTGCATGAAGCTTAGACTCTGCGTGACTGCAGAATACTGAATCGTGGTACAAGCTGTCTCGACTCATTCAGCTTCCTTCCACAGAAGTGAACTGATAGATTGCTGGACACTAGTGATGAGCGTACATGCTCGGATAAGGCCTTATCCAAGCATGCTTGGGTGCTAAGTGTCTTCTGCGTGCTCGAATATGTTTGAGAACTTGTGACTGCATGTCTAGCGGATGATAGACAGCCTCAACACATGCAGGGATTGCCTAACCAACAGGCAATCACTCCATGTATTGCGGGAGACATTCGGCCGCGGGGTGTTGAACATATTATTCCAGCACGCTGGAGACACTCGGTTAGCACTCGAGCATGCTCAGATAAGATCTTATCAAAGCAACTGCGATCATTACAACTGGACACGTCTAGTTGGCATATAACCTCAAGTTTGCAAATCAATACATTTGGTTTGGTCATGTGACCACCTACTCATACTGGCAATACCAGGGAATCATGACAAGAACGCAGCTCATGATGTCACAATTCACACAGAGTGACTGCAGACTTTTGTCTCAAACCTGGACAAACGCTCTAAGATAGGAAAGTGTTTGCAAGCTGTGATATTATTCTGTCAAATTAGAAAAAGTAAAGCACTTTTTAGAAACAGTACAACTTAAATATATCCTTTTTATCCAGCCTACTGCACATAATTATTTATTTACTACGCTTTGCTTATATTGAGCCGTGATATTTTGCAGCACTTTGGATACATCTTCATCACATCACCTGTCACTTGCTTTTCCTATTTGCTTTTCATCGCTCCATTACAGCTATATTCCTATTTGTTGCTTTTGGAGTGCAGTATGTGAAATTTCTGCTTGCAGTCCAGCTGGGTATTTTTTCCTCACTTTTCTTTGGAGGGTTTGCACTTTCACACCTCCCGGACACTGCCAATCACAGCTAAGAAGTGCCTGAGACTGCTTAACTACTAGTACTGCAATCTAGGAGTAAGGGGTGAAAGTGCTCACCCACAGAGAAAACTTTGAAGGAATGCCAAGTTAAACTACAGGCAGAAATTTCACATACTGTGCTCCAAATGCAACAAATGTGACTATATCTGCAATGGAGTGAGATTGTGCAAAAGATCAGAAAAGATTAGGGTTTTTTGCAAGGTATTTAATACAGTTTTTTGTGCAAGTGTCAGTCCTCTTTAATGATATTCCTGGAACTATAAGAGTGAACACATCCATAGATACAGTTTTGTTCGCTGTGTTAGTCTTCAAGTTCTTTCTTGAGTGTGCTGTAAATGATTCAACATTAAAAGAATTTAAAAGAAAAATATTAAGAGTTATATTATGTATAAAGCACAAACAGAAATGTTCACTAAATTGCGTTTTCTTATCTGTCAATTATTACAGTATGTTCCCATGTAATCAGCCTCAAGCTACAATTTGAATAAATAGTGCTGTACTCGTATAAATGCAGGATAGCATTATTGCCTGTCTGCAAGGAGGAAAGTATTTATTTTCTAACATTTCTGGATTTATGTGTTGTCCATATGCTTAGTTTGTTTCTATTAGTGATGTTAATATTTCACATTTTCTTTACTGACTTTATTAACCCATTGCGATATTCTGTTTTTCCTTATTTCTTCTCTAGCGTTTATTGTTTCATTACGATAGCGCTGTCCAATTTACATTGACACCGTACAATATTCAATTTCTTCTGCAAAGGCCTCTACAGGAAAAAAAAGTGGCTGCTTTTAGCTAATTACTGAAGACAGTGGTGTTACTTTAAGGCTGTGTGCCCACGCTGCAGTTTTTATGCGTTTCCGCCGCGTTTTTGCAGCTGCGGAAACGCTTAAAAAAATGCTTCAAAAACACATCCCCATGCAATCCTATGGGATTCCGCAGTTGCTGTGCCCATGCTGCGGATTTTACCGCTGCAGAATCGCATAGCGGTAAAATCCACAGTATGTCCACTCTTACTGCGGAATCGCGGCGATTCCGCCGCCATAGGATTGCATTGAAATGCTCACTTTACGTATGTGGCCCTGGGTACCATATCCCTGTAAAAAATAGAATTAAAAAAAAAATAGGAATATACTCACCTTCTGATGGCCCCAGGAGCGATCCCGCCTCTCAGCCACGCTACCAACATCTTCCGTTCCCAGGGATGCATTGCGCGAATGACCTCTGATGACGTAGCGGTCTCGTGAGATGCTATGTCATCAGAGGTCATTGTCGCAAAGCATCCCTGGGAACGAAAGATGCCAGCAGCGTGGTTGAGAGGCGGAGTGCTCCGGGGGCCGATGGAAGGTGAGTATATCCTGATTTTTTAAATTATTTTTAACATCCTATCATTTACTACTGATGCTGCATAGGCAGCATCAATAGTAAAACGTTGGTCACACTATGCTTGACAAGTGTGACTAACCTGTCAATCACTTTTCCAAGTGATGCTTCAAATCGCTTGGAAAGTGCAAGCACTCTGCAAACTAAAAACGCTTGTGTTTTGCGGTAAAACGCATGCGAATTCCACATGTGCTTTACCTGCGGCAAGGACTTGCGGAAATGCTGCAGACATTTCCGCAGCCTTTCTACAACGTGGGCACTTAGCCTAAGGGTGCAGAAGTTGTTGATGCACATGGCTCGTTGTTCCTGATGGTCAAAAATAACTTTAAGAAATGACCACATTTTTATAAATGGCACAGTGTAGGTTAACTCCTCCTTTGCAGCTTTTGTATTGGAGCCTAGAAGCTTTAAGTTAGGGACAGACCTAAAATAAAGCGTCTAAGCCCAAATGCAAAATCTGTCTGAAGGTTTCGGGAAGACTGCCAATGAGCCGTGGAAGAAGGAAAGAGAGGGGTGAAAGATTCAGATTCTCCTTAAATACGTTATCCACTACCCTAACTTATTTATTTTTTATGCATTAATCTTGCTATGTGCCAGTAAATGCATCAATACACTTATTATAGCAATATATATGTCATGATCTGCTGAGTTTGTGGGATCAGGTAGTTTAGAGGTTCAAGAAAAAAGGGGGGGAAGCCAGCACTGCTTAAGGTTAGAACGCATAAATTGAAGTGCATATGCACATAATATCTAGCTGTATTCAAAAATGAGATATTTGGCAAAAAAATTGATCAATTCAATTGAGCCACCCCGCCGCGCCAAGGCAATCTCATGTGGGGGGTCCTACTCTACATTTTTAATAAATACTGTGCCATTATGGCCTCCTAAATACATAAAGAGCATGACCACATCAAGTGCAATCTGTACCTGAACATTTCTGGATCGCTCCCATGAAGCCAGAGAAAGCAAGTGCAGATGAAGGCCAACCAGGTCTGAACATAGTTTAGAGGTTCATCTGGACAGCCTCACTCTGAGATTCTGGGAGGCTTTTTATAGCATCATTGTGGGCTCACTCCTTGTTGCTTATACTCAGACCTTGGCCGAGTGTGTGATCCTGGTGTGCTGAGTGATTGTGATACTTTATGCTTGTTTGGTTTTGATCCGGTTTCGTCCCTGTTACAAGTTCTGCCTGTCCCTTTCGTACTACTTTGCTATCTCCGTGTATGACTCTTTTGGCTTGGACCTGACTACGCTCTGATTTCCCCTCTTGTACTGCCTTGCTATCTCGGTGTATGATTCTTTGCTTAAGTTCTGACTATTCTCTGTCTGTTCCTCTGGTACTGCACCGCCCTATCCGTGAATGACCCCTCATTTGTCTGACCTGAGTTTCCCTAGCCTCTACTCCAGGATTCCTGTAATAGAATCCTACAGTCATCTCCTGCCATGCCCCCTGTGGTCACATGATCGTAGGTCCTTGTACTTCTTTCTATCTTCAGTATTACAGGTCCTGTTGTCTGAACTTTCCCTGTAGTTTCGGACCCCGGGCCCCCTGTAGTCTGGGTGAGCTACCCTGCTCAGTCATGGCAGTCTGCCAGCGCTGACAGGATCCTGATAATATACCTTTATCATGCAGATGGCATCACTTGGTGTCTGCCCACTGCAGTTCTCATGTTTACATTGATCACTTCCTGTCCCCAGGCTTACTGTGTTCTAATAATACAAGTTCCATCATGGATTGCAGTGTGCTGTGAGCTATCACTTACCATGGCCTCTCCATTCTCCACCCAAACTCCTCCCTTCCTCCTCACTCTCCTGTTTACCATCTGTAGCTTCATATTGCCACAGAAATGGCCCTGACGAGTACTTCAGTGCAGAGGATCACATCAGTGTTAAAGCGGGTGTCCACTACTAGGACAACCCCTTCTAGAACTAAATGGTTGGCCCCGATAGCATAAAAAAAGCTTATACTCACCTTGCATCCCGGCAAGTCGGCAGGGATCACCAACAGCCCTGACTTCCTCTTCATGTCAATCTGCGCATAGGCTGGGACAGTGATGCCAGTGCTGATTGGGTGCCAGCATCACATGTCACAACACTGCAAGACAGCCCTGAGGTGAGCGAGTGCCAACACCGCAAGAACAGCTCCAGCATGGGAGGTGAGTACCGGCTTTATTATTTTATTGGGGCAAACATCTAGTTCTAGAAGGGGTTATTCTAGAAGTTGACAACCCCTTTAAAAAGTCCAATCACACAGCAACCCAGCACTACACAAAGCTATGGTAATGAATTTATGAACACACTGTATAGCCTGAAATATGTTGGTAAGGGAAAATATAAGATATATAGATACATGGTCAAAATTGTCGGTACCCCTCGTTTAATGACAGAAAGAACCACAATGGTCACAGAAATAACTTGAATCTGACAAAAGTAATAATAAATCAAAAATCTATAAAAATAAACACATGAAAGTCAGACATTGCTTTTCAACCATGCTTCCACAGAATTAAAAAAAAAAATAAAACTCATGAAATAGGCCTGGACAGAGATGATGTTAACTTTAATTTAATATTTGGTTGCACAACCTTTTGAGGCAATCATTGCAATCAAACGATTCCTGTAACTGTCAATGAGACTTCTGCACCTCTCGACAGGTATTTTGGCCCACTCTTCAAGAGCAAACTGCTCCAGTTGTCTCGTGCTTGAAGGCTGCCTTTTCCAGACGGCATGTTTCAGCTCCTTCCAAAGATGCTCATTAGGATTTAGGTCAGGACTCATAGAAGGCCACTTCAGAAATGTCCAGTGTTTTCCTCTTAGCCATTCTTGGGTGTTTTTAGCTGTCTTTTGGGTCATTATCCTGTTGCAATACTCATAAACTGCGACTGATATGAAGCTTTCTGACACTGGCAGCACATTTCTCTCAATAATCTCTTGATAGTCTGGAGAATTCATTGTACCCTGCACAGATTCTAGACACCCTGTGCCAGATGCAGCAAAGCAGCCCCAGAACATAGATCCAAAGAAGATTATAAGTAATATTTGGTGACTTCCTAAAAAAGGATGATATACCCAAAAAAGGGAAGTGAACAACCAAAATAAAATATAAACAATTTATTAATACATGTGATTAAAAATCATTCCAAAAAGGAGATGTGAGAGATAATACAATCTTAGAACAAAGCAGAGCGAACTCCAAGCAACCAGTGATAAAATGAAATCAAGTGAAACAGATACATGTTGCAAAAATGATCAAAGGCCAAATACAATAGAAGAAACTGTACTAAAATGTATCAGCCATGTGGGTATAATAAAAAAAATAGAAATATACAACAGAGTATTTGGACCTTCTGAAAGCCAAGTAGTAATGAATTTCATGTAAGGGGTAGAGCTGAGCGACTTTTGGTTTTTTAGGGTCGAGTTTCGTTTCGTGAAACCCGACTTTTCCAAAAGTCAGGTCGAGCAAGATCGGCCAATTATAGGGAAAAGTCGGGGTCGTCCCGAAACACGAAACCCAATGTAAGTCAATGGGGAATAAAAGTCGGCAGTGAGAGGAGGACAGGAAACACACCTACAGTGCCCATTTGAATGCCAAAAGCATCAATTCTTCTTACTTAAGCTTGTCAACCTTAATTAACTTCATAATTAGAGTTGAGCGATACCGTCCGATACTTCAAAGTATCGGATCGGAATGGATCGGCCGATCTTAAAAAAAAGTATCGGTATCGCCGATTCCGATACCGGAAGTCCCATTCAAGTCTATGGGACTTCCGGTATCGGAATAAGAAAAATCCTGTTTTTCCCTTGTACAGCCTCTCTGGGGTCTGTACGGGCCTTTCGGGGGGCTGTGCCAGCCTGCCGGGGGGTCTGTGCAGGCTCCGGTGGTCTGTGCCGGCCTGCCGGGGGCTGTGCCAGCCTGCCGGGGGGGCTGTGCAGGCTCCGGTGGGCTGTGCCGGCCTGCCGGGGGGCTGTGCCGGCCTGCCGGGGGGCTGTGCAGGCTCCGGGGGGCTGTGCCGGCCTGCCGGGGGGCTGTGCAGGCTCCGGGGGGCTGTGCAGGCATCGTCCGATGGGACTACAAGTCCCATCGGGCGATGCCTGCTACCATGACAGTGATTGACACATTAGCCAATGATGGGACAGTAGTAGTCCCATCATCCGGCTAATGTGTTGAATGTAAAAAAAAAAAAAAAAAAAAAAAAAATTACATGCTACATACATACAACATGCATACTACATACATGCTACATTCATACTACATACTACATACATGCTACATTCATACTACATATATACTACATGCAACATACATACTACATACATACTACATGCAACATACATACTACATATATACTACATGCATGCAACATGCATACTACATATATACTACATGCATGCTACATACATACTACATACATACTACATATATGCTACATACATACTACATGCTACATACATACTACATATATACTACATGCATGCTACATACATACTACATACTACATACATACTACATATATACTACATGCATGCTACATACATACTACATACATACTACATACATACTACATGCTACATACATACTACATATATACTACATGCATGCTACATACATACTGCATGCTACATGCATGCTACATACATACTACATACATGCTACATTCATACTACATATATACTACATGCAACATACATACTACATACATACTACATGCAACATACATACTACATATATACTACATGCATGCAACATGCATACTACATATATACTACATGCATACTACATATATGCTACATACATACTACATATATACTACATGCATGCTACATACATACTACATACATACTACATATATGCTACATACATACTACATGCTACATACATACTACATATATACTACATGCATGCTACATACATACTACATGCTACATACATACTACATATATACTACATACATACCACATACATACTACATACATACTACATACATACTACATGCTACATACATACTACATATATACTACATGCATGCTACATACATACTGCATATATACTACTTAAAAAAAAAAAAAAAAGTCCCTAGTCTCACTTTATGCCATTGCTGTGTGGGAAATTCCCACGCAGCAATGGCATAAAGTGAGACTAGGGACTTTTTTTTTTTAAGTGGCGGAGGAATACAGTGCGGAAGGATACCTACCTTCCGTCATTGGATTCCTGCAGCCCGTAGAGAACGGCAGCAACAGCTGATGCTGCAGTTCTCTACCCAAGATCGTCGTGGGACACACTCGTGGACTGCTTCGGATCGTGGGTGAGTATTTTTGTGGTTTGTTATGTTAATATTTATTCCGTAAAAGACAATGGCTTCGGGGAACAATGTGACAAGTATTGGTAAGTATGTTACTCTATGTTATATGTACTGTATGTCTATGTATGTATTGTATGAATGTATTGTATGTAGTATGTATGTAGTATATATGTGGTATGTATGTAGCATGCATGCTACATGTAGTATGTATGTAGCATGCATGTAGCATGCAGTATGTATGTAGCATGCATGTAGTATATATGTAGTATGTATGTAGCATGTAGTATGTATGTAGCATGCATGTAGTATATATGTAGTATGTATGTAGCATGTAGTATGTATGTAGCATGCATGTAGTATGTATGTAGTATGTATGTAGTATATATGTAGTATGTATGTAGTATGTAGTATGTATGTAGCATGCATGTAGTATATATGTAGTATGTATGTAGCATGTAGTATGTATGTAGCATGCATGTAGTATGTATGTAGTATGTATGTAGTATATATGTAGTATGTATGTAGCATGTAGTATGTATGTAGCATGCATGTAGTATATATGTAGTATGTATGTAGCATGTAGTATGTATGTAGCATGCATGTAGGATATATGTAGTATGTATGTAGCATGTAGTATGTATGTAGCATGCATGTAGTATGTATGTAGTATGTATGTAGTATATATGTAGTATGTATGTAGCATGTAGTATGTATGTAGCATGCATGTAGTATATATGTAGTATGTATGTAGCATGTAGTATGTATGTAGCATGCATGTAGTATGTATGTAGTATGTATGTAGTATGTATGTAGCATGTAGTATGTATGTAGCATGCATGTAGTATATATGTAGTATGTATGTAGCATGTAGTATGTATGTAGCATGCATGTAGTATGTATGTAGTATGTATGTAGTATATATGTAGTATGTAGCATGTAGTATGTATGTAGCATGCATGTAGTATATATGTAGCATGTATGTAGCATGTAGTATGTATGTAGCATGCATGTAGTATGTATGTAGTATGTATGTAGCATGTAGTATGTATGTAGCATGCATGTAGTATATATGTAGTATGTATGTAGTATGTATGTAGTATATATGTGGTATGTATGTAGTATGTATGTAGTATGTATGTAGTATGTATGTAGCATGTAGTATGTATGTAGCATGCATGTAGTATGTATGTAGTATTTTTTTTTTTTTTTTTAACATTTAACACATTAGCCGGATGATGGCACTACTACTGTCCCATCATTGGCTAATGTGTCAATCACTGTCATGGTAGCAGGCATCGCCAGATGGGACTTGTAGTCCCATCGGACGATGCTTGCACAGACCCCCGGACATCAGCACAGCCCCCCGGCAGGCCGGCACAGCCCCCCGGCAGGCCGGCACAGCCCCCCGGCAGGCCGGTACAGACCCTCACAGTGTGCACAGACCACCGGCAGGCCGGCACAGCCCCCCGGCAGGCCGGTACAGACCCCGGGCAGTCCACACAGCCCCGCGGCAGGCCGGCACAGCCCCCCGGCAGGCCGGCAGAGACCCCCGGAAGGCCCGAAATGACGGCGCATCATGATGCGCACACACCGCGCATCATGATGACGTCAGGCTGTCAATCAACTTTGAACTTCTGATTCCGATGCCGACTTCCGATATTGAAAAAATATCGGAAGTCGGTATCGGAATTCCGATACAGCAAGTATCGGCCGATACCCAATACTTGCGGTATCGGAATGCTCAACACTATTCATAATACAAGTTACGCACTGAAAAATGGGGGTTATTTGGCTAAAGTTGTGGGGGGGAGGGCTGGCTCCAGGTTTTCATGTGCCCTGGGCGAAAGAGCGCCCCTTTAACACATACCACAACTCATCATGCTCCGATACGGCAGAGAAATAGCGGTATAGTACAATGAAAAATACTTCACTTTTTACATCTCATGACAAGGCCCATCTATTTCTCCATACAGAGTCATTGGTCCCATATAATGTTTGAAACAGTATATGATGAGCTCCACATAATGCTACAGTATATGTTGGTCCCCATGGATGAAGCTCCACTGTCTTATGGGCCCAAAAAATGCTCCAAACATAATGGGCCACATTTCTAATGCTCTAGTGTATAATGGACCCTGTAAATGCTGCTCCAGTGTCTGATGTCCACCTTTGGAATGTTCCAGTGTATGGTGGTCCCCATCTATCATTCTCCAGAGTATAGTGCTCCCCAAAAATTGCTGTCCCAACATTGAAAACAATGAAATAAGTCTCCTCGCTAGGGAATCCCTGTACTAGTCTGGACTCCTCGTCGTCCCCATCTTCCATCTCACTGCACAGTATTTCAACCTTGCAAGTGCTGTGATCCTGAGCAAGCAGAGGGGGCCTACTCGTTGGTGACGGCACTGGCACAGGGCCCCTGATAGTACAGTGGTGTGTCTGATGGCGGGTGGGCCGAACCTGCACTTTCATCTGCAGCTTCCTCTTTGTCACCGTGTAAGATGGAACTGTATATGGGAAGGGTAACCTGAGTTTCATCAGGGTCAGATTCACAGCCGTGTAGCATGTGAGGGGAATGTAGTGGTCTGGGTCAATGTACCAGCAGATTCATCGAGCAGTGGCTGGGCATCAGTGCACTTGTGTCGCCCCCAGGAGTACGGTGGCCACAGTGGCATTACCTTCCTCCTAGGGAGTGTGATGTCATGCTTGGGAGCAACGAAGGATCTCTCTAGCAGGTTAAGTGATTGGGCGGCGTTATTCCCACGAGTTATGACCCTCCAAACAGCGTTCATGAAGGCAAAGTGTTTGTTTTATGTGGGCAGTATGGTTGCAAAGCTGAACCTTAAAGGAATGTCCAGAAGGGCACCACCAGGAGTGGAGCCTACGGTTAAATTCGACTCCACCTGGGAAACCTCAACCATGCCAGCTACAGAAAAGATGCACACATTGCAAGCTTAATTCCGTTAGCGAACGAGACTCCGTCATGCCCCGCGGTCCGAGTCCGGCTTACTAGAGGGACACGTGAGGCTCTGGCACATGAGATTGGCCAATAACTGGTGTGTCATGCCCTTACATGTCCGTGGCTGCATGTGCGCTACACTGAAAATTCCAGCGTTTGTCGCTTACAGGTGCAGATAACCCGCTGAACAACGTTAGTGATGGGGATCTGTGATTACAATTATTACCCGCGAACAATGATTTCCCAGTAAGTGCAGGTCAACCGCAGTTCCGGAATTAGGCCTAACCGTCATTCCTGAAAAAATGAAAAACTTACGTGTGCAAACCACAGGTGCTGTAGCTTGCTTAACAGCTTGCCAGCCGTTCTCACGCCCAGTATGGATTACACATGATTGCACAAAGGTGAGAAAGGGTACCGTATCACCAGATAACATGTATGGATAGCGTACACATTCAAAATATATGTCTATACATCAGGAGGCAGGCTCAGACGGTGTTAGGCCCAGTATGGCTTGCACGTGATTGCACAAAGGTGAGAAAGGGTACCGTATCCCCAGATAACATGTATGGATAGCGTACACATTCAAAATATATGTCTATACATCAGGAGGCAGGCTCAGACGGTGTTAGGCCCAGTATGGCTTGCACGTGATTGCACAAAGGTTAGAAAGGGTACCGTATCCCCGGATAACATGTATGGATAGCGTACACATTCAAAATATATGTCTATACATCAGGAGGCAGGCTCAGACGGTGTTAGGCCCAGTATAGCTTGCACATGATTGCACAAAGGTGAGAAAGGGTACCGTATCCCCGGATAACATGTATGTATAGCGTACACATTCAAAATATATGTCTATACATCAGGAGGCAGGCTCAGACGGTGTTAGGCCCAGTATGGCTTGCACGTGATTGCACAAAGGTGAGAAAGGGTACCGTATCCCCGGATAACATGTATGGATAGCGTACACATTCAAAATATATGTCTATACATCAGGAGGCAGGCTCAGACGGTGTTAGGCCCAGTATGGCTTGCACGTGATTGCACAAAGGTGAGAAAGGGTACCATGTCCCCGGATAACATGTATGGATAGCGAACACATTCAAAATATATGTCTATACATCAGGAGGCAGGCTCAGACGGTGTTAGGCCCAGTATGGCTTGCACGTGATTGCACAAAGGTGAGAAAGGGTACCGTATCCCCAGATAACATGTATGGATAGCGTACACATTCAAAATATATGTCTATACATCAGGAGGCAGGCTCAGACGGTGTTAGGCCCAGTATGGCTTGCACATGATTGCACAAAGGTGAGAAAGGGTACCGTATCACCAGATAACATGTATGGATAGCGTAACATTCAAAATATATGTCTATACATCAGGAGGCAGGCTCAGACGGTGTTAGGCCCAGTATGGCTTGCACGTAATTGCACAAAGGTGAGAAAGGGTACCGTATCCCCGGATAACATGTATGGCTAGCGTACACATTCAAAATATATGTCTATACATCAGGAGGCAGGCTCAGACGGTGTTAGGCCCAGTATGGCTTGCACGTGATTGCACAAAGGTGAGAAAGGGTACCGTATCCCCGGATAACATGTATGGATAGCGTACACATTCAAAATATATGTCTATACATCAGGAGGCAGGCTCAGACGGTGTTAGGCCCAGTATGGCTTGCACGTGTTTGCACAAAGGTGAGAAAGGGTACCGTATCCCCGGATAACATGTATGGATAGCGTACACATTCAAAATATATGTCTATACATCAGGAGGCAGGCTCAGATGGTGTTAGGCCCAGTATGGCTGGCACGTGATTGCACAAAGGTGAGAAAGGGTACCGTATCCCCGGATAACATGTATGGATAGCGTACACATTCAAAATATATGTCTATACATCAAGAGGCAGGCTCAGATGGTGCTAGGCCCAGTATGGCTTGCACGTGATTGCACAAAGGTGAGAAAGGGTACCGTATCCCCGGATAACATGTATGGATAGCGTACACATTCAAAATATATGTCTATACATCAGGAGGCAGGCTCAGACGGTGTCAGGCACAGTATGGATTTGACGGCCCAGACTACACAGCGGAGGAGCAGGGAGAGGTAAAGATTGCAAATGCTGGGGCCCTGCCCAAGCAAGGGGGGCCCACTCGTGGGCGTCGGTACTGGCACTGGGCCCCTCATAGTTCGGCGATGTGTCTGACGGCGGGTGTGCCCCACCACCGTCAGAGACACTTGATTGCACTACGAGGGACCCTGTGCCAGTGCCCGCGCCCAAGAGTCAGCCTACCCACCTGTCCAGGGCAACGGCACTCGCACGGTGTCGTGCGCTAGGTGGTGACCACGGCGATGGGGGGGAGGCAGCACAGTTAGGGAGTTTTTGAAAGTGGCATATGTTGATGTTGGACATTCAGCTGATGCAAAAGGCGAAATAGATCAAGTCCCAGGAAGAGGTGGACCAAAGCAAGCCATTTTTCTGTCACCCTATGTGTCATCAGGGGAAGGTGGGACAAAATCCTAGGAAACCCATGCATGGTTCATTTTAATGAAGGTTAGATCATCCACATTTTGGGTTGACAGACGGGTCCTTTTTTCTGTCAGGATTGATCCAGCTGCACTGAAGATTCTTTCCGATAGCACACTTGCAGCTGGGCAAGCGTGCTCCTGTAAGGCATATTGTGCCAATTCAGGCCAGGTGTCCAGTTTAGCGGCCCAATAGTCAAAGGGGAATGATCTGTGTGAGAGAATATCGATGTGGGAGGAAATGTAGTTTGTAACCATAGTTGACAACTGCTGTCTCCTGTCACTTTCCATCGATGCAGTATTACCAGTTGTGTGAGCGGTACTTGAAAAATCAGTCCACAACATTGTCATGAGACCCCTGTCTCCAACGCCACTTCTGCTGTGTGCACCACGAAAACCTTTGCAAAGCTGCCCCCGGCCCGTACGGCTCGTGTGAGAACCATCACCGCTGCTGTGTGCTGGGAATGCCTCAAGCAACCGATTTACCAGAGTTGCTTGTTTATTAGCCAATATTAGGTCAAGGTTCTCGTGTGGAATGATGTTTTGTAATTTGCCTTTATAGCGTGGATCCAGGATGCTGGCCAACCAGTAGTCGTCATCGCTCATCATTTTGGCAATGCGGGGGTCCCTTTTTAGGATCTGCAAGGCATAATCTGACATGTGGGCCAATGTTCCCGGTGTCAATGATGCACTGCGAGTGCTGGTTGGAGGAGCACTTTCTGGAAAATCCACATCCCTCCAGTAACGCACAAACCCTGTACCAGACCTTGCCATGCCAACATTTTCACTTGCCCCACGAGATGCATCCTCCTCCCCTAAGTAATCATACCCATCATCCTCCTCCTCCTCTTCTTCCTCCACCTCGTCCAGGAGAGGTCCCTGAGCAGACAATGGCTGAATGTCATCAAGGATTCCCTCCTCCTCTTCCTCCTCATCAACATTGGCTGCAGACGCCTGCTCCTTAAGGTGCGTCAAAGTTTGCATGAGCAGACGCATAAGTGGGATGCTCATGCTTAGGATGGCGTCGTCTGTGCTAACCAGCCGTGTGCATTCCTCAAAACACTGAAGGACTTTACAGAGGTCTTTCAGCTTCAACCACTGCACACCTGTCAACTCCATGTCTGCTCTCAAAGTGCCTGGCCGTGTATCCTCCCACAAATGCATTATGGCCTGCCTCTGCTCGCACAGCAGCTCAACCATGTGCAGGGTGGAGGTCCACCTTGTTGCAATGTCGATAATGAGGCGGTGGTTGGGAAGGTGGAGCAATCGCTGCAGCTTCTGCATAAGAATGGAGTGTACAGGTGACCGGCGGATGTGCGCGCACAGTCTTCGCACCTTCTGGAGCAGGGCTGTTAACTCCGGATAATTATTGAGGAAGCACTGCACCACCAGGTTCAAGGTGTGAGCCAAGCAAGGTATGTGGCTGAGTTTTGAAAGGGCTATGGCTGCCACAAAATTACGGCCGTTATCACTAACTACCTTGCCTGCCTCAAGATGTACACTGCCCAGCCATGACTCAGTTTGTCGCTTCAAGTACTCAGCCAGCACCTCGGCGGTGTGTCTGTCGCCCAAACACATCATCTGCAACACAGCCTGCTGACACTTTCCACTAGCTGCTCGATAGGGGGACACCTCGTGTGCAACAGTGGCAGCTGCAGATGGAGTGCTCGTACGACTGCACTCTGTGGACGAGCTTTCGCTTCTGGAGGAGGAGGAGGAGGAGGAGGAGAAGGGTCGATCGCCTACAGCCAACTGTTTCCTATACCGTGGGCTAGGCAGCACTGTCCCACCACCGCTGTCCCCTGTGGACCCTGCATCCACCACATTAACCCAGTGTGCAGTGATGGACACGTAACGGCCCTGGCCATGCCGACTGGACCATGCATCATTTGTGAGGTGCACCTTTCCGCTCAGTGACTGCTTGAGTGCATGGACAATGCGGTCTTTCACATGATGGTGGAGGGCTGGGATGGCTTTGCGAGAGAAGAAGTGGCGACTGGGTAGGTCATAGCGTGGTACTGCATAGGCCATGAGTTCACGGAAAGCTGCGCTTTCCACCAACCGAAAGGGCATCATCTCAAACGAGATTAGTTTGGTAATGTGGGCGTTCAAACCCAGTGTACGCGGATGAGAGACTGAGTACTTTCTTGACCTACTCATAGTGTCTGGGAGGGTGAGCTGGACTTGAGAGCTGCATATGGTGGAAGTAGCGGTGGACAAGGCGGACTGAGAGAGGGTTGATGATGGTGCTGGAGTTGTTGTTCTTTCTGATGGCCTAGAATCAGTCTCTCGTTGATATAACAGTGGGATTCCCTGACTGCTGTGGCCTTGCAACGACACCTCAACATTTGCTGCTGTGCTAACTGGTGGGCTTACAGTGGGGGAAACAATGTAGCGTTGCTGACTACCTTCGTTGTGATCAGTTGCACATGTGGCACTTGAGGTTTGGTGTTGTGTCCACGCTTGCAAGTGCATGGTGGTTAAATGTCTAAGCATGCAACTGGTATTCAAATTTTTCAGATTTTTCCCTCGGCTAAAGGTCTTTGCGCACTTCTTACAGATAACCTTGGCCTGATCATGAGGATTTTGTTCAAAAAAGTGCCACACTGCACTCTTCCTACTTTGGCAGACATTTTGCGGCCTAGCACACTGTGATCTTTTGACCCTCTTGACAAGCTGTCCAGCAACTCTTTTGATTTTTGGAACCTGTCTTTGGAGTGCTCCGGGCCTGCCAGATAACAGCTGTTGCGATGTCGATGTCTGCTGTGGATGCTCCTCATCTGAGCTATTGGAAGCAGCACCCTCTTCCCCCAATGGATGCCAATCTGGGTCAACAACTGGGTCATCCATCACCTCCTCTTCAATGTCATGTGCACCTTCCTCTGTGTCACCGTGTATGGTGGTATAGTGTGCGGGAAGGGGCACTTGAGTCTCATCAGGGTCAGAATCTGGCTCTGTACACTGCGAGGACAATGTAGTGCTCTGAGTGAATGTACCAACAGAATCATCTATCGGCGGCTGTGCATCAGTGCACTCCATGTCAGATTCATCTTGGCCTGGGTAATTCACCATTTCACTTGATAATCCAGGCATGGTATGTGAAAACAGCTCCATGGAGTAATCAGTAGTATGGCCTGCATCATCCTTCAATCTTGGTTGGGGTGAAGGACACAAGGAAAGGTGTGGTTCATGAACATGAGCCTCCAATGACGACTCAGTGCTTTTACTTTTTACAACTTCAGAAGAGGAGGCGATAGAGCTGGAGGCTGAGTCAGCAATGTAAGACAAAACTTTTTCCTGATGCTCTGGCTTTAAAAGCGGTTTGCCAACTCCTAGAAAACTAAGCCTTCGAAGCCTTATGGAGCCAGACGATGACGCAGACTCAACACCTCCTGCATTCGGTCCTATTTTGCTCTTGCCACTACCATCAGATCCACCACCAACACCATCATTACCAGCTGCCAACCCCCGCCCAATTCCATGGCCTCTTCCACCAGCCTTCCTCATTTTTGGTAGAAATGTAGACAAAATCCAACAAACTATATAGTAATGTAAAACAAGGTACAAGGTGTCTATAGGACAGGGGAGATTTTGAGTTTCTGCACACACTTGTGGACACTGGACACTTTTGGATTGTGTGAGGCCCACTGAATATCTGAGTGCTATGTCACAGGCTCGATGGCACAGGTGTGAAAAAAGTGACTAGAGGATAAGGGAGATTTTGAATTTCTGCACACACTTGTGGACACTGGACAATTTTGGATTGTGTGAGGCCCACTTAATATCTGAGCGCTATGTCACAGGCTCGATGGCACAGGTGTGAAAAAAGTGACTAGAGTATAAGGGAGATTTTGAATTTCTGCACACACTTGTGGACACTGGACACTTTTGGATTGTGTGAGGCCCACTTAATATCTGAGTGCTATGTCACTGGCTCGATGGCACAGGTGTGAAAAAAGTGACTAGAGGATAAGGGAGATTTTGAATTTCTGCACACACTTGTGGACACTGGACACTTTTGGATTGTGTGAGGCCCACTTAATATCTGAGCGCTATGTCACAGGCTCGATGGCACAGGTGTGAAAAAAGTGACTAGAGGATAAGGGAGATTTTGAATTTCTGCACACACTTGTGGACACTGGACACTTTTGGATTGTGTGAGGCCCACTTAATATCTGAGCGCTATGTCACAGGCTCGATGGCACAGGTGTGAAAAAAGTGACTAGAGGATAAGGGAGATTTTGAATTTCTGCACACACTTGTGGAGACTGGACACTTTTGGATTGTGTGAGGCCCACTTAATATCTGAGCGCTATGTCACAGGCTCGATGGCACAGGTGTGAAAAAAGTGACTAGAGGATAAGGGAGATTTTGAATTTCTGCACACACTTGTGGACACTGGACACTTTTGGATTGTGTGAGGCCCACTTAATATCTGAGCGCTATGTCACAGGCTCGATGGCACAGGTGTGAAAAAAGTGACTAGAGTATAAGGGAGATTTTGAATTTCTGCACACACTTGTGGACACTGGACACTTTTGGATTATGTGAGGCCCTCTTAATATCTGAGTGCTATGTCACAGGCTCGATGGCACAGGTGTGAAAAAAGTGACTAGAGGATAAGGGAGATTTTGAATTTCTGCACACACTTGTAGACACTGGACACTTTTGGATTGTGTGAGGCCCAATGAATATCACAGAGCTATGTCACAGGCAGAAATTGGCTAGTGTATCACAAACTACAAGGTGTATGTAGAATTGGGCAGAATAGGAATCTCCCTAGAGTGTAGGTCTGTAAGAACGGAACAAGTCCTCCACTTATCCTTCCACAGTGACGCACAGATAGCTTCACTGTGGTCGTGATAACAGCCGTTACACAGTACTGAGAGGAGCGTGCACGTACACGGCTGTCCGGTGTACGTTAAATTGTCAAGCTCCGTGTTTTTTAAGTATACGGACTGACACACGCTGTCTCTCTATAGTTTTGAATGCGATCAAACAGCAAATATATTTAACTGTTTGAAAGCTAGACAAAACTAGTAGGTGCAGGTCTGTAAGAACGGAACATGTCCTCGACTTATTCTCACAGAGTGACACACAGATAGCTTCACTGTGGCCGTGATAACAGCCGTTACACGGTACTGAGAGTAGCGTGCACGTACACGGCTGTCCGGTGTACGTTAAATTGTCAAGCTCCGTGTTTTTTAAGTATACGGACTGACACACGCTGTCTCTCTATAGTTTTGAATGCGATCAAACAGCAAATATATTTAACTGTTTGAAAGCTAGACAAAACTAGTAGGTGCAGGTCTGTAAGAACGGAACATGTCCTCGACTTATTCTCACAGAGTGACACACAGATAGCTTCACTGTGGCTGTGATAACAGCCGTTACACGGTACTGTGTGAGGAGCATACACCGCTGTATGGTGTGAAAAAATGCACGCTCAGTACCTCAGCAGGACAAAAAAAAAATTGGGATTGCTTTTAAAAAAGCAGTTTGCAGAGCAGTGGGTAAACAGCAATGCAGCTGTCAGGAAGCCTTAGAAGGCAGCCTAACAACCAACACCACTGATACACCACAATATAGCCTCCCCTTGCACTGCACACACAGTGACTGGTGTGTTGTACAGGCAAAATCGCTAGCAGCAGAAGCAGTTTTTTTTTCTTCTTCCTTGCCTAACTGCCTAAAGCTCTCCCTACTGAATCAGCAGCAACCTCTCCCTATGCTAAGATCGGCAGAAGTAAGATGGCGGTCGGCGTGCACGCCCTTTTATACCCCCTGTGACGCCCACTAAAGCAAGCCAATCACTTGCATGCCCTTCTGAAAGATGGTGGTGACCCGTGCCTATGTCATCACGTTGCCCACAGTGTCCGTGGATCCTGATTGGCTGAAAAAGAGCGTAAAACAAACTTTTGAAACGCGACTTTGGCGCGTAAGTCGCTGACCTCGTGGCCGACCTCATCCTAGGGTCGGGTTTCGTTTCATGAAACCCGACTTTGCCAAAAGTCGGCGACTTTTGAAATTTTTCGACCCGTTTCGCTCAACTCTAGTAAGGGGTCAATAAGGGATAATCCACATGAAAAAAGTGCATTGTGCCAAAGTGCTATAGTGTATTGATTAATGACACCCCATAAGGCAGAAAATGACATCCAAAAACTATAAGAGAGTTGAGCAATGCTATTGCAAATAGTATCTGTATACTGTGGTTGCAGGGAGATGAGAAACCTCAACACGCATTTAGCTTTATCACTTCTTCCAAGCGGGCACGTTTCATTAATCAATACAGAGTGTACCTATACCAGCAGATGACATGGCTCCCCAAACCATTATTGATTGTGGATACTTCACACTAGACCTCAAGCGGCTTGGATTATCTGTCTTTCCACTCTTTCTCCAGACTCTGGGACCTTGATTTCCAAGGTCTGGTTTGAAGTATCCACAATCAGTGATGGTTTGGGGAGCCATGTCATCTGCTGGTGTAGGTCCACTGTGTTTTATCAAGACCAATGTCAGCGCAGCCATCTGCCAGGAAATTTTAGAGCACTTGATGCTTCCCTCTGCCGACAACCTTAATGAAGATGGAATTTTCATTCTACAGCAGGACTTGGCACCTGTCCACACTGCCAAAAGTAACAATTCCTGGTTTAAAAACAACAGCATTACTGTGCTTGATTGGCCAGCAAACTCATCTAACCTTAACCCCATAGAGAATCTATGGGGTATTGTCAAGAAAAAGATGAAAGACACCAGACCTAAAAATGCAGATAAGCTGAAGGAGGAGCTTGTTAGGGGTCACCTTCAAAGTGGGAGATAAGGTATGGCTATTCTCTAAGAATATTAGATTGAAGTTGCCCTCGCTGAAGTTGGGACCTAGATTCATAGGTCCGTATGAGGTGGTCAATCCATTTATTCCTAATGTGTTTCACAAGTCGTTGTTGAAGGAGATTATTCCCCCTGTTCTGTCTTTATCCCCCTGCCTCCTCCATTATCTACTGAGGGAAACTTGGAATATGAGGTGCAAAGGATCATTGATTCCCAAATGGTCTGAAATTCCTTTCAATATCTGGTACATTGGAAGAGGTATGGACCTGAGGAAAGGTCCTGGGTTCCAGGTCATTCTGGGCTGATCGGTTGGTCCAGGCCTTTCATCAGAGGTTTCCTGGGAAACCTGGGGTCCAGTGACCCACCCCATGAAAAGGGGTACAGTCACGATCTCCACTCTGCTACTTTCTGATATGTTACTTTGTGTAGGGGTTGTACTGGGTTTGTGATGCATCATCTGTGTTTACTTTCCTTGATTAGTCTTCTATTTAACCCCTTCACCCCCAAGGGTGGTTTGCACGTTCATGACCGGGCCAATTTTTACAATTCTGACCACTGTACATTTATGAGGTCATAACTCTGGAACGCTTCCATGGATCCCGGTGATTCTGACATTGTTTTCTCATGACATATTGTACTTCATGTTAGTAGTAAAATTTCTTTCAAATAACTTGCGTTTATTTGTGAGAAAAATGGAAATTTGGCGAAAATTTTGAAAATTTCGCAATTTTCCAACTTTGAATTTTTATGCCCTTAAATCACAGAGATACGGCACACAATAAACTTGATAACTAACATTTCCCACATGTTTACTTTACATCAGCACAATTTTGGAACCAAAATTTTTTTTGTTAGGAAGTTATAAGGGTTAAAAGTTGACCAGCGATTTCTCATTTTTACAACAGCATTTTATTTTTAGGACCACATCACATTTGAAGCCACTTTGAGGGGTCTATATGATAGAAAATACCCAAAAGTGACACCATTCTAAAAACTGCACCCTTTAAGGTGCTCAAAACCACATTCAAGAAGTTTATTAACCCTGTAGGTGCGTCACAGGAATTTTTTTGAATATTTAAAAAATCTAACTTTTTTTCATAAAAAAAATACTTCAGGTTCAATATTTTTTATTTTACCAAGGGTAACAGGAGAAATTGGACTGCAAAAGTTATTGTGCAATTTGTCCTGAGTACGCTGATACCTGATATGTGGGGGGGAACGACTGTTTCGGCGCATAGCAGAGCTCAGAATGGAAGGAGCGCCGTTTGACATTTTCAATGCAAAATTGGCTGGAATTCAGATTGGACGCCATGTCACGTTTGGAGAGTCCCTGATGTACCTAAACAGTGGAAACCCCTTACAAGTGACCCCATTTTGGAAACTGACCCCCCAAGGAACTTATCTAGATATGTGGTGAGAACTTTGAACCCACAAGGGCTTTACAGAAGTTTATAACGTACAGCGGTACAATTAAAAAATCATATTTTTTCCACAAAAATGATCTTTTCACCCCAATTTTTATTTTCCCAAGGGTAACAGGACCATAAAAGTTATTGTGCAATTTGTCCTGAGTACGCTGATACCCCACTTGTGGGGGTAAACCACTATTTGGGCGCATGGCAGAGCTCGGAAGGGAAGCAGCGCCATTTGACGTTTTTGGCTGGAATTGAGATCGGACACCATGTCGCAATTGGAAAACCCCTGATGTACCAAAACAGTGGAAACCCCCCACAAATGACCCCATTTTGGAAACTAGACCCCCTAAGGAATTTATCTAGATGTGTGTTGAGAACTTTGAACCCCCATGGGCTTCACATAAGTTTATAACATAAAGCCATACAATTAAAAAATCATATTTTTTCCACAAAAATGATCTTTTCACCCTCAATTCTTATTTTTCCAAGGGTAACAGGACCCTAAAAGTTATTGTGCAATTTGTTCTGAGTACGCTGATACCCCACATGTGGGGGTAAACCACTATTTGGGGGGCGCATGGCAGAGCTCAGAAGGGAAGCAGCGCCATTTGACGTTTTTGGCTGGAATTGAGATCGGACACCATGTCGCGTTTGGAAAACTCCTGATGTACCAAAACAGTGGAAACCCCCCACAAATGACACCATTATGGAAACTAGACCCCCTAAGGAACTTATCTAGATGTGTGGTGAGAACTTTGAACCCCCATGGGCTTCACAGAAGTTTATAACGCCCGGGCGTGAAAATAAAAAATTTGTATTTTTTCCACAAACATGATCTTTTAGTCACCATTTTTTTATTTTCCCAAGGGTACCAGGAGGAATTGGACCCCAAAAGTTGTTGTCCAATTTGTCCTGAGTATGCTGATACCCCATATGTGGGAGAAAACTACTGTATGGGCACACGTCGTGGCTCGGAAGGGAAGTAGTGATGTTTTGGAATGCAGACTTTGATGGAATGGTCTGCGGGTGTCATGTTGCCTTTGGAGAGCCCCTAATGTATCTAAACAGTGGAAACCCCCCCAAATGACACCATTTTGTAAACTAGACCCCCCAAGGAACTTATCTAGATGTGTGGTGAGCACTTTGAACCCCCCAGTGCTTCTCAGAAGTTTATAACGCCCGGGCGTGAAAATAAAAAATTCGTATTTTTTCCACAAACATGATCTTTTAGTCACCATTTTTTTATTTTCCCAAGGGTACCAGGAGGAATTGGACCCCAAAAGTTGTTGTCCAATTTGTCCTGAGTATGCTGATACCCCATATGTGGGAGAAAACTACTGTATGGGCACACGTCGGGGCTCGGAAGGGAAGTAGTGACGTGTTGGAATGCAGACTTTGATGGAATGGTCTGCGGGTGTCATGTTGCCTTTGGAGAGCCCCTAATGTACCTAAACAGTGGAAACCCCCCACAAATGACCCCATTTTGAAAACTAGACCCCCTAAGGAACTTATCTAGATGTGAGGTGAGCACTTTGAACCCCCAAGGGCTTCACAGAAGTTTATAATGCCCGGGCATGAAAATAAAAAAAATCGTATTTTTTACACAAACATGATCAATTAGTCCCCAATTTTTTATTTTCCCAAGGGTAACAGGAGAAATTGAACCCCAAAAGTTGTTGTCCAATTTGTCCTGAGTACGCTGACACCCCATATGTGGGATAAAACTACTGTATGGACACACGTCAGGGCTCGGAAGGGAAGTAGTGACGTTTTGGAATGCAGACTTTGATGGAATGGTCTGCGGGTGTCATGTTGCCTTTGGAGAGCCCCTAATGTACCTAAACAGTGGAAACCCCACAAATGACCCCATTTTGGAAACGAGACCCCCTAAGGAACTTATCTAGATGTGTGGTGAGCACTTTGAACCCTCAAGGGCTTCACAGAAGTTTATAATGCCCGGGCATGAAAATAAAAAAATCGTATTTTTTCCACAAACATGATCAATTAGTCCCCAATTTTTTCATTTTCCCAAGGGTAACAGGAGAAATTGGACCCCAAAAGTTGTTGTCCAATTTGTCCTGAGTACGCTGACACCCCATATGTGGGAGAAAACTGCTGTATGGACACACGTCGGGGCTCGGAAGGGAAGCAGTGACGTTTTGTAATGCAGACTTTGATGCAATGGTCTGCGGGTGTCATGTGTGTTTGGAGAGCCCCCTGATGTACCTAAACTATTGAAACTCCCCACAAGTGACCCCATTTTGGACACTAGACCCCCCACGGAACTTATCTAGATGTGTGGTGAGCACTTTGAACCCCCAAGTGCTTCACAGAAGTTTATAACGCTTGGACGTGAAAATAAAAAAATCATTTTTTTCCACAAAAATTATATTTTTGCCCCCAATTTTTTATTTTCCTAAGGGTAACAGGAGAAATTGGACCCCAAAAATTGTTTTGCAATTTGTCCTGAGTAGGCTGATACCCTACATGTGGGGGTAAAACACTGTTTGGGCGCATGGCAGAGCTTGGAAGGGAAGGAGCACCATTTGACTTTTTCAACTCAGAATTGGCTGGAATTGAGATCAGATGCCATGTTGCATTTGGAGAGCCCCTGATGTGCCCAAACAGTGGAAACCCCCAATTCTAACTCCAACCCGAACCCCAACACACCCCTAACCCTAATCTCAGCCCTAACCCTAGCCCTAACCCTAGCCCTAACCCTAACCCTAGCCCTAGCCCTAACCCTAACCCTAGCCCTAACCCTACCCTAACCCTAACCCTAGCCCTAACCCTAGCCCTAACCCTAGCCCTAACCCTAACCCTAATGGAAAAATGGAAATAAATACATTTTTTTATTTTATTATTTTTCCCTAACTAAGGGGGTGATAACGGGGGTTTGATTTACTATTTATGGCGGTTTTTATATTTGGCAGCTGTCGCACGCTAAAAGACGCTTTTTATTGTAAAAATAGTTTTTGCATCACCACATATTGAGAGCTATAATTTTTCCGTATTTTGACCCACCGAGTCATGTGAGGTCTTATTTTTTGCGGGACGAGTTGACGTTTTTATTGGTACCATTGTCGGGCACGTGACATTTTTTTGATCACTTTTTATTCCGATTTTTGTGACGCAGAATGAACAAAAACAAGCGTTTCATGAATTTCTTTTGGGGGGGTGCGTTTACACCGTTCCGCGTGCGGTAAAATTGATAAAGCAGTTTTATTCTTTGGGTCAGTATGGTTACAGCGATACCTCATTTAGGTTGTTTTTTTATGTTTTGTCGGTTTTATGCAATGAAAACTATTTTATATAAAAAATAATTATTTTTGCATCGCTTTATTCTGCGAGCTATAACTTTTTTACTTTTTCGCTGATGATGCTGTGTGGTGGCTCGTTTTTTGCGGGACAAGATGACGTTTTCAGCGGTACCATGGATATTTATATGCATCTTTTTGATCGTGCGTTATTACACTTTTTGTTCGGTGGTATGATAATAAATCATTATTTTTTGCTTCGTTTTTTATTTTTATTTTTTAAGGGGTTCACTAAAGGGGTTAACTAATGGGACAGTTTTATAGGGCGGGTCGTTACGGACGCTGCGATACCTAATATGTGTACTTTATTTTTTTTTTTTTTATTTCCAAAAAATGGATTTATTGGGGGAATATTTTTTTTTTCTAATTTATTTGGCGATTTTTTTTAAATTATTTTAACACTTTTTTTATTTTTTTTTTAACTTTATTAAATAGTCCCAGGTGGGACATCACTGTCCTGTGACAGATCGCTGATCTGTCACATCACAGATCACTGTGACAGATCAGCAATCTGTCACAGGCAGTGCAGAAGGCTTCCTCATGCCTGCGCTTTGCAGGCACTGAGGAAGCCAGCTTCCTGCAGGCCGCCGAAGGCCCCCGTCGCCATCTTGGATTCGGGGGCCTGCAGGAAAGGAGCCCCCCGCAGCAGCGCTGCACATTGCGCTGCCGTGGGGGGCTCAGGGAAGCACGGAGGGAGCCCCCTCCCTGCCGATGCTTCCCTTTAACCCCCGGTACACCGCGATCATGTTTGATCGCGGTGTGCAAGGGGTTAACGTGTCGGGGGCGGTCCGTGACCGCCCCTGACACATTGTGCCGGGTGTCAGCTGTGATAATCAGCTGACACCCGGCCGCGATAAGCGGCGCTCACCACGTAGACGTACTATCCCGTCCATGGGCATAGGGGCCCGGGTCCCATGGACGGGATAGTATGTCGGATGTCAGGAAGGGGTTAAGCATGCTAGCTCCTTCACTCTGTGTCAATCATACACTTGTTGTTGCCTGTGTAAGTCTGATCACTCTGTGCTCTGCCCCTGACCCAGCCTGACTTTATTCCCTTCCTGGACTTAGACTATTTGCTTGTGACCTGACTTCTCTTTTGCCTGCTCCCTCTGTATTGCCTTACTAGTTTTCCTGACCCAGCTCGTGAATGGATTTCGTCTCTTACAACCCCTTGTAGTATTCCGCCAATTCCTGAACCTGGCCTTGAATCATTTCACCTCACTTTACTTATCCAGTAAGTAGTATTACATTACTATCTGTTATAGTAGTGTTTCTCTCCATTTTTGGGACTTATTATTACTATAGTGACTCGCGTCACAGACATGTTTGCTTGTTCAGCTGAGTTTACTGGTTTACATGTATATGGCTGACTCCATAGCTTTTTAGAACTTTGATGATAGGATTCATTTAAACATCTAGAATCTTTGTTCTGCCATTAAACAGAAGACCCACTTGAGTCTTTGAACCCAATAAAGATCGTAAAAGTGACTCCCATGTCAGAAAATGTAAAAATTATTCTACAGGAAATGTTTTATCTTTAATTTAAGAAATCTGACTGTACGAACAAGAACCCAGGCAGGAATGAAAAACCTTGAATTTCTAGGGAGACATAAATTTGTCCTGCGGGTAGAATACCACTAACACAGCGAGTGAAGCATTGCTGAATAAATAAGCTGTTTTATTATAGGAGGAGGATAATAAAGAGTCCTTGTTCAAATGACAAATCCACTAGCGAGCTGTGCTTTTCCAGTGTCGTCATGGATCCCCGCAGGTAAAATATCCCTGTGATTACACAGTAATTCATTCTATTGTATATGCATTAGCTTTTTCATTTTATTCAAGTCTTCCCTCTTATCTTCGTTTAACTGTTCCCCACAAGCCTTGTTATTCCTTCCATTAAATTGAAGTGCCCAGAATTTCTACCTAAGTCCTCTAAAATCCTTGATGGGGATGGCTGTATTTGATAAAGAAGGGTAGACCATCTCAGTGGAAGTTATGATGATTGTAAATTTATTTTCTCCACGGCATAGGTCGACTGAAAAGTAGTGGCGTTAGAGAGATAAGATGTAGGCAGCACAGTGAAATAGTGTCTCTAAGATCCTCAAGTTTTTAGTGAATTTGTTGCTTACCACTAATATGTAGCTGATTTATTTCCTTATAAAAAAAAACAACTCAATATATTTATTGAAAACATTCAGTTTTAACACTGAACTATAGTACTAAGACTGTGCTGTGTGTAGGTGGCTGTATGAGGCACTTTGAGCACCTGAGGCTTCATACTCCATGTTCTTGTGGGATCTCCTTGTGTTTTCTCATATAAGTAATGCTGGAGGAAGGGAGAAAACCTCTTTAATGAACCATTCAGAATTTTCTAAAAAGGCGGTAAGGGAATAAGAAGAGAGAAGCACAGTGCCTCCTAACACAATAACTTAAAGATGGGTTCATAACCCCAGGCCAGTAACAACGCCCTGCCAAGAGCCTCACCTTAGCTGAGTCATTTTATGGGGCCAGGTAGGTCAGCACAGAAGTGGGCCGGATCTAAACTTTTCCCATAAGGAGAGTTGGTCGAAGCATTGTTGAACTGTGCACCAGAGCTCAAAATCTGGGATAGCACTTGACCCCTATTCTGACACCAACTCCTCTGCTAAGTATTGGATGCTTTCTACATCATCAGAGCAAGGGCTTAGTAGAGGGATTAGAGTCAGCATAGGGAACTGGTCCTTTATTAGATTGAAGGAGGATGCAGCCAGAGGGGGTGGTGCCAGCACAAGGTATGGGTGACATCTTTAAAGCTAAGTGAATGCTGTAAGCCAGCACAAAAAAGTGAACGCAGTCAGCTTATAATAATAATAATAATAATAATAATAATATTCTTTATTTATATAGCACCAACATATTCCGCAGCGCTTTACAGTTTAACAGTTTCAAACACAAGTCATAAGTAACAACGTTAACAATAATACAATGATTAAAGCAAAATAAAACAACCCTGCCTGGGAGAGCTTACAATCTACAATGAGGTGGGGGAGATACAAAGTACAGGCGTGCATTTGTAAAGATGTATTTACAATGAGGGTCTAGAGAAAGTCTGTGGCTATGGAAAATATTTTCTAGTCCTAGACAGCATCCATAAAGTAAAAGACAATAAACCAACTTACATGAGATTTTACAGATATGTTCAGTAATGTGGGATAAGAAACAAGATTGATTATGTGAATAAATATTAATAATTCACAATACAGCCGAAATCTATCTTCGCTAATTAACTTAAGAAAGTCTGCAAAGACTCTAAATCAATGAAATAATTGATCTACAGTCTATTTCTTTCACATATGATCCAAACCTTAATTGTATACATTTTACGAAAACAGAAAAATATTGCTTGACTGGATTATTGGGATTATGATCAATAAATAACTAACCGGCGGTAAGGAGGGTGACACAGTTTCTGTGTTTTTCATTCTCTGTCTGAAGCAGCGTTTTCAATTCATTCTTATTTACAGTAGCAGACCTGTGGAGGCTCAGGTTCATTGGGTTCAGCCGAACTGTGAGGCTTAGAGTTGAGCGAAACGGGTCGAAAAATTTCAAAAGTCGCCGACTTTTGGCAAAGTCGGGTTTCATGAAACGAAACCCGACCCTAGGATGAGGTCGTCCACGAGGTCGGCGACTTACGCACCAAAGTCGCATTTCAAAAGTTTGTTTTGCGCTCTTTTTCAGCCAATCAGGATCCACGGACACTGTGGGCAACGTGATGACATAGGCACGGGTCACCACCATCTTTCAGAAGGGCATGCAAGTGATTGGCTTGCTTTGGTGGGCGTCACAGGGGGTATAAAAGGGCGTGCACGCCGACCGCCATCTTACTTCTGCCGATCTTAGCATAGGGAGAGGTTGCTGCTGATTCTGTAGGGAGAGTGTTAGGCAGGGAAGAAGAAAAAAAAACTGCTTCTGCTGCTAGTGATTGTGCCTGTACAACACACCAGTCACTGTGTGTGCAGTGCAAGGGGAGGCTATATTGTGGTGTATCAGTGGTGTTGGTTGTTGGGCTGCCTTCAAAGGCTTCCTGACAGCTGCATTGCTGTTTACCCACTGCTCTGCAAACTGCTTTTTTAAAAGCAATCCCAATTTTTTTTTTTTTGTCCTGCTGAGGTACTGAGCTGCAAACTGCTTTTTTAAAAGCAATCCCAATTTTTTTTTTGTCCTGCTGAGGTACTGAGCGTGCATGTTTTCACACCATACAGCGGTGTACGCTCCTCACACAGTACCGTGTAACGGCTGTTATCACAGCCACAGTGAAGCTATCTGTGTCACTCTGTGAGAATAAGTCGAGGGCATGTTCCGTTCTTACAGACCTGCACTCTAGGGAGATTCCTACTCTGCCCAATTCTACATACACCTTGTAGTTTGTGATACACTAGCCAATTTCTGCCTGTGACATAGCGCTTTGATATTCAGTGGGCCTCACACAATCCAAAAGTGTCCAGTGTCCACAAGTGTCTGCAGAAATTCAAAATCTCCCTTATCCTCTAGTCACTTTGGTCACAGCTGTGCCATCGAGCCTGTGACATAGCGCTCAGATATTCAGTGGGCCTCACAAAATCCAAAAGTGTCCAGTGTCTGCAGAAAATCAAAATCTCACTTATCCTTTAGTCACTTTGGTCACAGCTGTGCCATCGAGCCTGTGACATAGCGCTCAGATATTCAGTGGGCCTCACACAATCCAAAAGTGTCCAGTGTCCACTAGTGTGAGCAGAAATTCAAAATCTCACTTATCCTCTAGTCACTTTGGTCACAGCTGTGCCATCGAGCCTGTGACATAGCGCTCAGATATTCAGTGGGCCTCACACAATCCAAAAGTGTCCAGTGTCCACAAGTGTCTGCAGAAATTCAAAATCTCACTTATCCTCTAGTCACTTTGGTCACAGCTGTGCCATCGAGCCTGTGACATAGCGCTCAGATATTCAGTGGGCCTCACACAATCTAAAAGTGTCCAGTGTCCACTAGTGTGAGCAGAAATTCAAAATCTCACTTATCCTCTAGTCACTTTGGTCACAGCTGTGCCATCGAGCCTATGACATAGTGCTCAGATATTCAGTGGGCCTCACACAATCCAAAAGTGTCCAGTGTCCACAAGTGTCTGCAGAAATTCAAAATCTCACTTATCCTCTAGTCACTTTGGTCACAGCTGTGCCATCGAGCCTGTGACATAGCGCTCAGATATTCAGTGGGCCTCACACAATCCAAAAGTGTCCAGTGTCCACAAGTGTCTGCAGAAATTCAAAATCTCACTTATCCTCTAGTCACTTTGGTCACAGCTGTGCCATCGAGCCTGTGACATAGTGCTCAGATATTCAGTGGGCCTCACACAATCCAAAAGTGTCCAGTGTCCACATGTGTCTGCAGAAATTCAAAATCTCCCTTATCCTCTAGTCACTTTGGTCACAGCTGTGCCATCGAGCCTGTGACATAGCGCTCAGATATTCAGTGGGCCTCACACAATCCAAAAGTGTCCAGTGTCTGCAGAAAATCAAAATCTCACTTATCCTTTAGTCACTTTGGTCACAGCTGTGCCATCGAGCCTGTGACATAGCGCTCAGATATTCAGTGGGCCTCACACAATCCAAAAGTGTCCAGTGTCCACTAGTGTGAGCAGAAATTCAAAATCTCACTTATCCTCTAGTCACTTTGGTCACAGCTGTGCCATCGAGCCTGTGACATAGCGCTCAGATATTCAGTGGGCCTCACACAATCCAAAAGTGTCCAGTGTCCACAAGTGTCTGCAGAAATTCAAAATCTCACTTATCCTCTAGTCACTTTGGTCACAGCTGTGCCATCGAGCCTGTGACATAGCGCTCAGATATTCAGTGGGCCTCACACAATCTAAAAGTGTCCAGTGTCCACTAGTGTGAGCAGAAATTCAAAATCTCACTTATCCTCTAGTCACTTTGGTCACAGCTGTGCCATCGAGCCTATGACATAGTGCTCAGATATTCAGTGGGCCTCACACAATCCAAAAGTGTCCAGTGTCCACAAGTGTCTGCAGAAATTCAAAATCTCACTTATCCTCTAGTCACTTTGGTCACAGCTGTGCCATCGAGCCTGTGACATAGCGCTCAGATATTCAGTGGGCCTCACACAATCCAAAAGTGTCCAGTGTCCACAAGTGTCTGCAGAAATTCAAAATCTCACTTATCCTCTAGTCACTTTGGTCACAGCTGTGCCATCGAGCCTGTGACATAGTGCTCAGATATTCAGTGGGCCTCACACAATCCAAAAGTGTCCAGTGTCCACAAGTGTCTGCAGAAATTCAAAATCTCACTTATCCTCTAGTCACTTTGGTCACAGCTGTGCCATCGAGCCTGTGACATAGCGCTCAGATATTCAGTGGGCCTCACACTATCCAAAAGTGTCCAGTGTCCACAAGTGTCTGCAGAAATTCAAAATCTCACTTATCCTCTAGTCACTTTGGTCACAGCTGTGCCATCGAGCCTGTGACATAGCGCTCAGATATTCAGTGGGCCTCACACAATCCAAAAGTGTCCAGTGTCCACTAGTGTGAGCAGAAATTCAAAATCTCACTTATCCTCTAGTCACTTTGGTCACAGCTGTGCCATCGAGCCTGTGACATAGCGCTCAGATATTCAGTGGGCCTCACACAATCCAAAAGTGTCCAGTGTCCACAAGTGTCTGCAGAAATTCAAAATCTCACTTATCCTCTAGTCACTTTGGTCACAGCTGTGCCATCGAGCCTGTGACATAGCGCTCAGATATTCAGTGGGCCTCACACAATCCACAAGTGTCCAGTGTCCACAAGTGTCTGCAGAAATTCAAAATCTCACTTATCCTCTAGTCACTTTGGTCACAGCTGTGCCATTGAGCCTGTGACATAGCGCTCAGATATTCAGTGGGCCTCACACAATCCAAAAGTGTCCAGTGTCCACTAGTGTGAGCAGAAATTCCAAATCTCCCCTGTCCTATAGACACCTTGTACCTTGTTTTACATTACGATATAGTTTGTTGGATTTTGTCTACATTTCTACCAAAAATGAGGAAGGCTGGTGGAAGAGGCCGTGGAATTGGGCGGGGGTTGGCAGCTGGTAATGATGGTGTTGGTGGTGGATCTGATGGTAGTGGCAAGAGCAAAATAGGACCGAATGCAGGAGGTGTTGAGCCTGCGTCATCGTCTGGCTCCATAAGGCTTCGAAGGCTTAGTTTTCTAGGAGTTGGCAAACCGCTTTTAAAGCCAGAGCATCAGGAAAAAGTTTTGTCTTACATTGCTGACAGCCTCCAGCTCTATCGCCTCCTCTTCTTCAGTTGTAAAAAGTAAAAGCACTGAGTCGTCATTGGAGGCTCATGTTCATGAACCACACCTTTCCTTGTGTCCTTCACCCCAACCAAGATTGAAGGATGACGCAGGCCATACTACTGATTACTCCATGGAGCTGTTTTAACATACCAAGCCTGGATTATCAAGTCAAATGGTGAATTACCCAGGCCAAGATGAATCTGACATGGAGTGCACTGATGCACAGCCGCTGATGGATGATTCTGCTGGTACATTCACTCAGAGCACTACATTGTCCTCGCAGTGTACAGAGCCAGATTCTGACCCTGATGAGACTCAGGTGCCCCTTCCCGCACACTATACCACCATACACGGTGACACAGAGGAAGGTGCACATGACATTGAAGAGGAGGTGATGGATGACCCAGTTGTTGACCCAGATTGGCATCCATTGGGGGAAGAGGGTGCTGCTTCCAATAGCTCAGATGAGGAGCATCCACAGCAGACATCGACATCGCAACAGCTGTTATCTGGCAGGCCCGGAGCACTCCAAAGACAGGTTCCAAAAATCAAAAGAGTTGCTGGACAGCTTGTCCAGAGGGTCAAAAGATCACAGCGTGCTAGGCCGCAAAATGTCTTCCATAGTAGGAAGAGTGCAGTGTGGCACTTTTTTGAACAAAATCCTCATGATCAGTCCAAGGTTATCTGTAAGAAGTGCGCAAAGACCTTTAGCCGAGGGAAAAATCTAAAAAATTTGAATACCAGTTGCATGCTTAGACATTTAAACACCATGCACTTGCAAGCGTGGACACAACACCAAACCTCAAGTGCCACATGTGCAACTGATCACAACGAAGGTAGTCAGCAACGCTACATTGTTTCCCCCACTGTAAGCCCACCGGTTAGCACAGCAGCAAATGTTGAGATGTCGTTGCAAGGCCACAGCAGTCAGGGAATCCCACTGTTATATCAACGAAAGACTGATTCTAGGCCATCAGAAAGAACACCAACTCCATCACCATCATCAACCCTCTCTCAGTCCGCCCTGTCCACCGCTACTTCCACCATATGCAGCTCTCAAGTCCAGCTCACCCTCCCAGACACTATGAGTAGGTCAAGAAAGTACTCAGTCTCTCATCCGCGTACACTGAGTTTGAACGCCCACATTGCCAAACTAATCTCGTTTGAGATGATGCCCTTTCGGTTGGTGGAAAGCGCAGCTTTCCGTGAACTCATGGCCTATGCAGTACCACGCTATGACCTACCCAGTCGCCACTTCTTCTCTCGCAAAGCCATCCCAGCCCTCCACCATCATGTGAAAGACCGCATTGTCCATGCACTCAAGCAGTCAGTGAGCGGAAAGGTGCACCTCACAACTGATGCATGGTCCAGTCGGCATGACCAGGGCCGTTACGTGTCCATCACTGCGCACTGGGTTAGTGTGGTGGATGCAGGGTCCACAGGGGACAGCGGTTGTGGGACAGTGCTGCCTAGCCCATGGTATAGGAAACAGTTGGCTGTAGGCGTTCGACCCTCCTCCTCCTCCTCCAGAAGGGAAAGCTCGTCCACAGAGCGCAGTCATACGAGCACTCCATCTGCAGCTGTCACTGTTGCACACGAGGTGTCCCCCTATCGAGCAGCTAGTGGAAAGCATCAGCAGGCTGTGTTGCAGATGATGTGTTTGGGCGACAGACACACCGCCGAGGTGCTGGCCGAGTACTTTCAGCGACAAACTGAGTCATGGCTGGGCAGTGTACATCTTGAGGCAGGCAAGGTAGTTAGTGATAACGGACGTAATTTTGTGGCAGCCATAGCCCTTTAAAAACTCAGCCACATACCTTGCTTGGCTCACACCTTGAACCTGGTGGTGCAGTGCTTCCTCAAAAATTATCCGGAGTTAACAGCCCTGCTCCAGAAGGTGCAAAGACTGTGCGCGCACATCCGCCGGTCGCCTGTACACTACGTTCGTATGCAGAAGCTGCAGCGATTGCTCCATCTTCCCAACCACCGCCTCATTATCGACATTGCAACAAGTTGGAACTCCACCCTGCACATGGTGGAGCGGCTGTGCGAGCAGAGGCAGGCCATAATGCATTTGTGGGAGGATACACGGCCAGGCACTTTGAGAGCAGACATGGAGTTGACAGGTGTGCAGTGGTCGAAGCTGAAAGACCTTTGTAAAGTCCTTCAGTGTTTTGAGGAATGCACACGGCTGGTAAGCGCAGACGACGCCATCCTAAGCATGAGCATCCAACTTATGCGTCTGCTCATGCAAACTTTGACGCACCTTAAGGAGCAGGCTTCTGCAGCCAATGTTGATGAGGAGGAAGAGGATGGAATCCTTGATGACATTCAGCCATTGTCTGCTCAGGGACCTCTCCTGGACGAGGTGGAGGAAGAAGAGGAGGAGGAGGATGATGGGGATGATTACTTAGGGGAGGAGGATGCATCTCGTGGGGCAAGTGAAAATGTTGGCGTGGCAAGGTCTGGTACAGGGTTTTTGCGTGACTGGAGGGATGTGGATTTGCCAGAAAGTGCTCCTCCAACCAGCACTCGCAGTGCATCATTGACACCGGGAACATTGGCCCACATGTCAGATTATGCCTTGCAGATCCTAAAAAGGGACCCCCGCATTGCCAAAATGATGAAAGATGACGACTACTGGTTGGCCAGCATCCTGGATCCATGCTATAAAGGCAAATTACAAAACATCATGCCACAGGAGAACCTTAACCTAATATTGGCTAATAAACAAGCAACTCTGGTAAATCGGTTGCTTGAGGCATTCCCAGCACACAGCAGCGGTGATGGTTCTCACACGAGCCGTACGGGCCGGGGGAAGCTTGGCAGAGGTGTTCGTGGTGCACACAGCAGAAGTGGCGTTGGAGACAGGGGTTTCATGACAATGTTGTGGACTGATTTTTAAAGTACCGCTCATACAACTGGTAATACTGCATCGATGGAAAGTGATAGGAGACAGCAGTTGTCAACTATGGTTACAAACTACTTTTCCTCCCATATCGATGTTCTCCCACACAGGTCATTCCCCTTTGACTATTGGGCCGCTAAACTGGACACCTGGCCTGAATTGGCCCAATATGCCTTACAGGAGCTCGCTTGCCCAGCTGCAAGTGTGCTATCGGAAAGAGTCTTCAGTGCAGCTGGATCAATCCGGACAGAAAAAAGGACCCGTCTGTCAACCCAAAATGTGGATGATCTAACCTTCATTAAAATGAACCATGCATGGGTTTCCAAGGATTTTGTCCCACCTTCCCCTGATGACACATAGGGTGACAGAAAAATGGCTTGCTTTGGTCCACCTCTTCCTGGGACTTGACCTATTTCACCTTTTGCATCAGCTGAATGTCCAACATCAACATATGCCACTTTCTAAAACTCCCTAACTGTGCTGCCTCCCCCCCATGGCCGGGGTCACCACCTAGCGCACGACACCGTGCGAGTGCCATTGCCCTGGACAGGTGGGTAGGCTGACTCTTGGGCGCGGGCACTGGCACATGGTCCCTCACAGTGTAATCAAGTGTCTCTGACGGTGGTGATGCACACCCGCCGTCAGACACACCGCCGTACTATGAGGGGCCCAGTGCCAGTACCGACGCCCACGAGTGGGCCCCCCTTGCTTGGGCAGGGCCCCAACATTTGCAATCTTTACCTCTCCCTGCTCCTCCGCTGTGTAGTCTGGGCCGTCAAATCCATACTGTGCCTGACACCGTTTGAGCCTGCCTCCTGATGTATAGACATATATTTTGAATGTGTACGCTATCCATACATGTTATCTGGGGATACAGTACCCTTTCTCACCTTTGTGCAATCACGTGCAATACATACTGGGCCTAGCACCGTCTGAGCCTGCCTCCTGATGTATAGACATATATTTTGAATGTGTACGCTATCCATGCATGTTATCTGGGGATTCGGTACCCTTTCTCACCTTTGTGCAATCACGTACAATCCATACTGGGCCTAACACCGTCTGAGCCTGCCTCCTGATGTATAGACATATATTTTGAATGTGTACGCTATCCATACATGTTATCTGGGGATACGGTACCCTTTCTAACCTTTGTGCAATCACGTGCAATCCATACTGGGCCTAACACCGTCTGAGCCTGCCTCCTGATGTATAGACATATATTTTGAATGTGTACGCTATCCATACATGTTATCTGGGGATACGGTACCCTTTCTCACCTTTGTGCAATCACGTGTAATCCATACTGGGCGTGAGAACGGCTGGCGAGCTGTTAAGCCAGCTACAGCACCTGTGGTTTGCATACGTAAGTTTTTCATTTTTTCAGGAATGACGGTTAGGCCTAATTCCGGAACTGCGGTTGACCTGCACTTACTGGGAAATCATTGTTCGCGGGTAATAATTGTAATCAGTGATCCCCATTACTAACGTTGTTCAGCGGGTTATTTGCACCTGTAAGCGACAAACGCTGGCCTTTTCAGTGTAGCGCACATGCAGCCACGGACATGTAAGGGCATGACACACCAGTTATTGGCCAATCTCATGTGCCAGAGCCTCACGTGTCCCTCTAGTAAGCCGGACTCGGACCGCGGGGCATGACGGAGTCTCGTTCGTTAACGGAATTAAGCTTGCAATGTGTGTATCTTTTCTGTAGCTGGCATGGTTGAGGTTGCCTGTGTTGAGTCAAATTACGCAGTAGCCTCCACTCCTGTTGGTGCCCTTCTGGACATTCCTTTAAGGTTCAGCTTTGCAACCATACTGCCCACGTAAAACAAACACTTTGCCTTCATGAACGCTGTTTGGAGGGTCATGACTCTTTGGAATAACGCCGCCCAATCAGTTAACCTGCTAGAGAGATCGTTCGTTGCTCCCAAGCATGACATCACACTCCCTAGGAAGAAGGTAATGCCACTGTGGCGACCGTACTCCTGGGGGCGACACAAGTGCACTGATGCCCAGCCACTGCTCGATGAATCTACTGGTACATTGACCCAGACCACTACATTCCCCTCGCACGCTACACGGCCTGAATCTGACCCTGATGAAACTCAGGTTACCCTTCCCATATACAGTTCCATCTTACACGGTGACAAAGAGGAAGCTGCAGATGAAAGTGCAGGTTCGGCCCACCCGCCATCAGACACACCACCGTACTATCAGGGGCCCTGTGCCAGTGCCGTCGCCAACGAGTGGGCCCCCCCTGCTTGCTCAGGATCACAGCACTTGCAAAGTTGAAATACTGTGCAGTGAGATGGAAGATGGGGACGACGAGGAGTCCAGACAAGTACAGGGATTCCCTAGCGAGGAGACTTATTTGATTGTTTTCAATGTTGGGACAGCAATTTTTGGGGAGCACTATACTCTGGAGAATGATAGATGGGGCCCACCATACACTGGAACATTCCAAACGTGGACATCAGACACTGGAGCAGCATTTACAGGGCCCATTATACACTAGAGCATTAGAAATGGGGCCCATTATGTTTGGAGCATTATTTGGGCCCATAAGACAGTGGAGCTTCATCCATGGGGACCAACATATACTGTAGCATTATGTGGAGCTCATCATATACTGTTTCAAACATTATATGGGACCAATGATTCTGTATGGAGAAATAGATGGGCCTCGTCATGAGATGTAAAAAGTGAAGTATTTTTCATTGTACTATACCGCTATTTCTCTGCCGTATCGGAGCATGATGAGTTGTGGTATGTGTTAAAGGGGCGCTCTTTCGCCCAGGGCACATGAAAACCTGGAGCCAGCCCCCCCCCCACAACTGTAGCCAAATAACCCCCATTTTTCAGTGCGTAACTTGTATTATGAAGTTAATTAAGGTTGACAAGCTTAAGTAAGAAGAATTGATGCTTTTGGCATTCAAATGGGCACTGTAGGTGTGTTTCCTGTCCTCCTCTCACTGCCGACTTTTATTCCCCATTGACTTACATTGGGTTTCGTGTTTCGGTACGACCCCGACTTTTCCCTATAATCGGACGATCTTGCTCGACCCGACTTTTGGAAAAGTCGTGTTTCACGAAACGAAACGCGACCCTAAAAAACCAAAAGTCGCTCAACTCTAGTGAGGCTATGTGCACACACTGCGGATTGGTCTGCGGATTTTTATCTGCAGAACCGCAGGTAAAACCGCAGTTAAAATACCTGCAGTTTTACCTGCGGATTGGCCTGCGGTTTTGCCCTGCGGTTTGCTACCTGGAGAATGGAATAGGTGGCAAACCACAGCAGAATCCGCAGAAATAACTGACATGTCAATTGTTTCTGCGGATTTAAAACCACAGCTTTTCTGCAGTTAAAAATCCGCAGTATGTGCACAGCAGAATGTAAATCCCATAGGATAACATATTACTGTACACTGTCTGCAGAACTGCTGCATTTCTGCTGCGGTCAAAACCGCAGCAGAACCGCAGCAAAAACCGCAGCGTGTGCACATAGCCTGAGGCGTCAGGTTTCTGCGTCTCCTCTGCAGGAATCCAGAGCCTCACATTCTGCGGTCTCCTGCTGTCTATCTACTGCAGAGAAGATTACTTTGCAGCAGACCGCTCCAGAGACTAAGTTCCAATGTGCTCCTACTGGGCATGCTCACGAGGCGATCTCCCATTGGAGATCGGGAGTCATGTGCCCAGGTCCTGCTCCAGATCTCATTGGTCCATCTCGGAGATCTGGAAGGTCCCGTACGGCTATAAAAAGCGCGCATGACCATTCGGCCATGCGCTAGTATAGACTATACTTGCTATTTGTGAATGGTGACGGATGTATGATTCTGGTGACTGACTTTTTAAGAAACCCCTTCCCTCTGATATTACGCATGTGGATAGGGAATTAGTTCAGCAGTCAGCGCCAGTCAGTGGCAAGCCTTAGGCCACTGTGCACACCGCACCTCTGCGCTAGCGTCCGACATTTCGCCTGCTTTGTAGCTGTGTCGTCCTGCGGCAGTGTCCTATGCCACGCTGCAGTTGCAGCCCTCCTTGGCGCTCGCAGGAGCGATGCCGCACACACGGTAGGTCTAGACGGACACAGCTCCTTTGTCTTAGGTCCTGCTCCTGTGACCTGATACCGTGTGTGCATTTACCTGATGCCTGTGATACTAACAGGCTCAGTGTTTTTGTATGTTCATGTTGCGGCGCCTCTATGTGTGAACAGAGCCCACTTTGCGCACTACGGGTGAAGTCTAACCCGTCCGCATTATACCGCCATATTGCTTGTCTGTCATTACCTAGCAGCGGTGTAACATTTACTGCATGGTGGACCCCGAGCGGCGAACGCACTTTATTATTTATTTTTATTTAGTGCGTTCCGCTGTTCCTAACACGAACTTTAGTCCAAAGTTGAAAGTGTCCTCAACTTTGCAACTCAGTTGCCCCTTGGTAGGCCCACACCATATTGTAGTCCCACGTGATCACAGCGATCATTTCCATTAGACTTATGATCTTCTGGTTAATTATGGTGCTGCCCCAATAAGGTAGGTACCTGCCCCTGAAGACAACAAATTATGTAGTGTGAATACTGACATGTGGTTTTAGTGCATTTTATTGTGAAAAATGTGTACAGTGTAATATCAGTAAGATACATTGTCATAGTACTGATGCTTTTGTGTGGGTACTGCATGATAACATCTAAGGTAACTATCGTACACTGAGCTCAGGGGTAGTGAAAGTATAGAATATAAGCTAGTACTTAGATAGTGAGGGGGTGGTGCCAGCACAAGGTGAGGGTGCCATCCTTAAAGCTAAGTGAATGCAGTTAACTAGCACAAAAAAGTGAACGCAGTTAGCCAGCTCAAAAAAGTGAACGCAGTCAGCCAGCACAAGAAAGTGAATTCAGTCAGCTTTTAATAATAATAATCTTTATATAGCACCAACATATTCCACAGCGCTTGTCAGTTTAACAGTTTCCAACATAACAGTCATACGTAACAACGTTAACAATAATACAATGATTAAAGCTTAATAAAATAACCTTGCCCATAAGAGCTTAACATCTACAATGAGGTGGGGGAGATACAAACTACAGGGGTGTATTTGCAATGATGTATTTACAATGATAATCCAGCCATCTTGAGGGAGTGGGGAATAGATGGAGATAGTGAATGGGCTACACACGCACACTTACACATAAAATGACTTTAATTACTGAACGTGATAGGCTGCTCTAAACAAATGTGTTTTGAGGGAGCGCCTAAAACTATGCAATTTGAGGCTGGTCCTAATTTCTTGGGGTAGAGCATTCCAGATGATTGTCGCAACATGGGAGAAGTCTTGGAGTCGGGGGTGGGAGGTACAGATTAGCGCAGAGGTTAGTCGAAAGTCGTTTGCAGAGCACAGAGATCGGCTAGGCCGATAGACAGAAATGAGGCAGGAGATGTAATGGGATGCCGCACTGTGGAGAGCATTGTGGGTGAGAACCATTACTTTGAATTGGGATTGGCATGAAGGATGGACTGGAGAGAGGAAAGTCAAGTGAGGCCAATTAATAAAGTGTTACAGTTGTCCAGGCGGGAGTGGATCAGGGCGACAGTGAGGGTTTTGTTGTTTCCATGGTGAGAAAAGGGAGGATTCCAGAGATGTTCTTTAGGTGTAAGCGGCAAGGGCGGGCAAGAGATTGTATATGGGAGGTGAAGGAGAGATTGGGGTCAAACATAACACCCAGACAGCGAGCCTGCTGCCGAGGTGTTATTATGGTGCCACCCACAGAGAGGGAAATGTCAGATTTAGGGAGGTTAGTAGACGGCGGGAGCAGAAGGAGTTCAGTTTAGGAAAGGTTGAGTTTCAGATAGAGAGCGGTCATGATGTTGGAGACTGCGGACAGACAGTCACTGACGTTCTGTAGTGCAGCGGGGGTAAGGTCAGGGGATGATGTGTATAGTTATGTGCCATAAGCATAAAGATGGTAGCCAAATCTGCTGATGGTCTGTCCAATTAGGGCCATATAGAGTGAGAAGAGGAGAGGGCCAAGGACTGATCCCTGAGGTACCCCAAAAGTGAGAGGAAGAGGAGATGAAGTGAAGCCAATGAACAAGACACTGAAGGAGATGTCAGAAAGATGGGAAGAGAACCAGGAGAGAGCAGTGTCCTTAATGCCTAGTGACTGGAGCCTAGAGAGTAGAAGATGGTGGTCAACAGTGTCAAAAGCTACAGAAAGGTCAAGAAGAATGAGCAGAGAGTGGTCACCGTTACCTTTTGCTGTCAGAAGGTCGTTGGTCACTTTGATGAGTGCAGTTTCTGTCAAATGTAGGGTGGAAGCCAGACTGTGAAGGGTCTAGGAGGGTGTGAGTAGAGAGGTAAAGGGTAAGTCTGGAGTAGACCAGGCGCTCCAAGAGTTTAGAGATGAAGGGTGTGATTGGAAACTGGTCTGTAGTTGTTTGAGCAGGATAGTTCCATCTCTGAATCACAGCAGATGCATCCAACACTTTGCATAAGGAGCAATCCATCTTGGATTACGAGATCTGGCTGTCAGGGATAGGTGTCACATAGCCATACTACGCATGGACAACTCTCTTAGCCCTACTGCCCAAGGAAAGCTGTCTTATAGCCCTACTTTCCAGGGACAGCTGTTTTATAGCACTACTACCCAAGGTCAGCTAACTTAAAGCGAAGCTTGGACTGGCCCAGAGTAATAATAATAATAATAATAATAATAATAATAATAATAATAAATTTTATTTCTATAGCGCTGACATATTCCGCAGCACTTTACATTTCAGAGGGGATTTGTACAGACAATAGACATTACAGCATAACAATAATCACATAGATTATAACAAATACCAAGAGAAATGAGGGCCCTGCTCGCAAGCTTACAGTCTATGAGGAAAGAGGTAGACACGAAAGGTGGGTGGTAACAATTGCCCTGATTGTTTGGACCAGCCATAATGTTAAGTGTGTAACAGTACAGACACAGAGGACTAATGGATGCATAAAGCATGTGGGAACATGATGCGGGGAACCTGGTTATGGTAAAACGTTTGACTGTACCACCCAGGGATAGATTAGTTTAATGTGTTGAGGCGGTAGGCCAGTCTGAATAAATGCGTTTTCAGGGCATGCTTAAAATTGTGGGGATTGGGGACTAATCGTATTGACCTGGGAAGTGCATTCCAAAGAATTGGTGCAGCACGTGTAAAGTCTTGGAGACGGGTGTGGGATGTTCTGATTATTGAGGATGCTAACCTCAGGTCATCAGCAGAACCGAGGGCGCAGGTAGGGTGGTATACTGAAACAAGGGAGGAGATGTAGGGTGGTGCTGAGCCATAGAGGGCTTTGTGGGTGAGGGTAATAAGTTTATACTGAATTCTGGAGTGGATGGGTAGCCAGTGTAATGACTGGCACAAGGTAGAGGCATCGGTGTAACAATTGGTGAGGAATATGATCCTGGCTGCAGCATTCAAGACAGATTGGAGATTGGAGAGTTTGGTAAGAGGGAGACCGATTAGAAGAGAGTTACAATAGTCGAGACGAGAATGAATAAGAGAAACAGTAAGAGTTTTTGCGGAGTCAAAAGTAAGAAAAGGTCGAATTCTAGAAACATTTTTGAAGTGCAGATGACAAGAGCGAGCCAGTGATCGAATGTGGGGGGGCAAAGGAAAGCTCGAAGTCAAGTATGACCCCAAGACAGTGGGCATGTTGCTGGGGAGTAATCGTGGAACCACACACGGAAATGGCAATGTCGGGTATAGGTACATTAGTAGCGGGAGGAAACACAAGGGACAGTAGAACAGAAGAATAATCCGGTGGGCCCTTGTGCAAGTGTAATAATACAGCCGGGGGGTGTACTCATCAGCACAATCTGTACTTACTGTGCTGGCAGCTCCTTCTTCCCTGGTGCATCCTGCATTCTTCCTGGAGTTCAAAGGATCGGAGGCAGAGCCCAGGATAACTTCAAACAAATCAGATCTATTTTCCTCAGGACACAGCACATCCAATACACCATTAGCACACTTGACACGGTTCCAGCAATACATTTTCTCAGCTTTCCATAGCTTCTTCAGCTACACCAGAATGGACCACAAAGTTACAGCGGGACAAGGAGCCCGGTGAAAAAGGCACTTCAACTTCTCTCCCTGGAACCAACTTCACTACAGACATGGAAATACTCATCTACTAGGTCGTCCACCCCCTTTTGGTCATCCTGCCTGAGCACTCGCTGGTGGCCCACTCGACTACTTTGTCAGCACCCAGCCTCAGGCTGACATTTCCTCAGTGACTTCTTCAGAGGCTTCTTCACTGCTGCAGATACCATATACTTCACTTCTTCTCTGCTCTGCACAATTCTCCCAGATCTACTATGGATGGCTAGGGATTCCACTTCACACTCTGTGTGGCATCTACACAGCTCATGAACAGGATTGTCTGAGCAGCATCAGGGGTCCACCCCAGACTGACTATAATCAGGAAATCTCTCCAGCTATTTCCCAGCTACCACTCCTCAAATTAACTCTAAAGTGTCCTAAAAACTGTGCTCTATTTTGAATGTTGCCAAGAAAAAGCATTTGAATGGCACTCACTGAGTAAAAATTTTCAAGACTTTATTAGGGAATCCATGACAGGAGAACGGGAGCAAAAAACAGGAGTAACAACGATTGTTTCACGCACACACTGCGCTTCCACAAGTCTTGTAACTCCTGATTTTTTGCTCCCGTTCTCCTGTCAAGGATTCCCTAATAAAGTCTTGAAAGTTTTTACCCTGTGAGTGCCATTCAAATTCTTTTTCTTGGCAATATGATGAACTTTGTGGTTTTCATGTGAATGAGCACCTATGGGTAATTTTGGAAGTTATAGCCAGCTGTGGCTTCTGTGAAGTACTTTAGCAGGAAGTTTGAGCTTCTTAGCGGTGCTGTCCAGCTCTCTTCTTTGGACTAATTTCTATTTTGAATGTGCTCAGTGCCCCCATCAATTGTCCTTTGTACTCATGGTCCCTGGCATATATATATAATAATATGGCAATAAACACATACTGTATATACAACTTACACATAATGCACAAATACGTAAATACGAGACATTCAAATATGGCAATCATGTACAAGCAAACATTATATATCACAAAGGTTATGTCACTATCAGGTGACCCAATAACCAAGAGTGTCACTCATTTCATAAAACGAACATTTTTTATTCAACATTAATAAACATACAACCATAAAACCATTGCCTCAAACCAACACATATAGGTAGGAGAAGCAACGAAAGGATACAATTCTTGTGTATATAATGTATCAAAAATTGCAAAAAATTACTACAGTATCCAAAAATAATATAATATGCCCAACAGTATGCTTGGTATCTTTTGTTAATTACAAAAGGGCTAAATGACTATAGGAAATACTTGCAAAAACTGCAACGATGTAAATGAAATTTGCTGCCTTAATTTGGATGAATAAGATCTTGCACATAAATCCCACCATGGAGGTTTAATGACTATTTCACCTGTTGTAAATCAAATAGCATGCAGCTATTGCTGCTGCTACACCGCCATAGCCTTACATACACATGGATTCAAATCACCCACAGCATACGATATATGCAGCCATTGCTGCTACAGCGCTACCACAGCCTCTCATATATGCAGGTTATAATGACCAAAAAACCTATATGTAGATGTGAATGAATGACCCGCCAAATACGTATTACCTGAGCCTTGTGCACCGTAAAGTTAGGCATGAAAGACACGCTGCTTCCCCACACCCCAACGCGCGTTTCGCCTGTGCTTCTTCCTGGGGGTCACCTGATAGTGACATGACCTTTGTGATATATCTGTGTATTCAGAGTGTAGCCCACTCCTTCAAAGGATAATGGGCTTGGGTATTGTGCTTACAAGCAAACATTAGTATCAACATTTACAGGGCTAGGCCCTGACCCTCTTACACAAGAGTGAGAAAATACCCCCTTATATGACCAGTACTTGGCACAATATGGTTGGATCATTATGTACAGACAAAGGCAGCATCTTATTCATTTAACAATCTACCAAGTTCATTGTCAAATAAATTTGTCAATGAGGACAATGTCACATTTGCATGTAGCTGAAAAGTCGGGCCCTGAAGTTGGTTGCTAGTGGGGCCCAGTCCGACATGGTTTATAGCCCTGTATAGTCTGTGCATTGCAGTCCATGCTCTTACTGTGTTACACTGACATCTGCATGAGCCCCTAAAATTACAATCGGCCCTTTGAAATCAACCACAATGCTGACGTGGCCCTCAGTGAAAATTAGTTTAACACTCCTTCCTTAGTGGGTTATGCAGCAAGCAAGCACAATACTTGGAGCATCAGCGTATTTTATAGGTCCAAGTGAATGGAGAACTGGCTGCAGCAGCTGCTCAGGTGCACATGTGATGTCTAGTCATTCATGCAAATTCTTAACATGAAGTACGGAAAAAAAGTACCTGCCTTTGGCATTTCTGGTGGGTACCTACAGTTGGAATACAAAGTGGATCAGCTGGATGTAGAATAATTGAGTATTTAATTGCTAAAAAAGTGAGCCGTTAAAAGTTGGGTTTTTTATATTTTGGAATAATTTTTAGCAATAACATCCTCATTTAAATTACACCCTGCTGGATCCACTTTCTATTCTATTTGGACATCCCCAAACAGAAGGACCAAGTCTCAGTATTTATTTCTTTACTTCACATTCACTATTTTTTTCTGACGCACAAATGGGTGCAGGATTTGTCACATGATGGACACAAATGGTGCCCAAAATAACTTTCTGACTTATAATTGGGACTGTTGGGCTTTAGAAAGCAGAAACATATTGAAATATAGTTACATCTAATTTAGTTTTCTAGGTGCTGTAGTATATGCTATTAAAGGAGTTATAATTAGTGTTGAGCGATACCATCCAATATCGGGAAATATCAGATCGGATTGGATCGGACCGATACCCAAAAAATAACGGATATCACCGATTCCGATACTGGAAACCAATGCAAATCAATGGGACACAAATATCGGAATTAAAATAAACTCTTTCTTTCCTTGTAGGTTAATTCTACATGAAGGAAAACAACTAAGAATAATGTAGAATGTATTGGGGGAGGTGGAGGAGACATTAAAGGCAAAGAGGTTTAGCCCAATCAAATGGAATAGCAGGAATTAATTTTTTTTTAAGACGTTCGGAGTTACAAAGATATTGACTATGTTAAGCTTTTTTATATTTTGTCAGATATTTATGTTTCACTACTTCCATGCTCTTCACCTTCTTTTTTACTTCTCCCACACTTTCTCCTTCATCATCCTCTTCAGGGTCATCTTCTTGGTCTTCTTCGGGGTGGTCTTCAGGGTCATCGTCTCCAGGGTCGTCGTTTTCGGGGTAGTCGTCTTCTTCGGGGTGGTCTTCAGGGTCATCGTCTCCAGGGTCGTCGTTTTCGGGGACGTCATCTCCAGGGTCGTCGTCAGGGAGATCCAGAGTGATTACCAAAAACCATTTCAAAAAGCTTGAACTTGGAAATGTAGCTGAAGGTAAAGGAAGGCTGAGGAACTGCTGAGAACCAGCTGACGGTACTGGAACCTGGATGGGTAGCCGAAGGTAAAAGAGCCAATGGAACTACCGAGGACCAGCTGATGGTACTGGAACCTGGTTACTAAGCAGGAGGTACCTGTACCAGAAAGCACTACCAAGGAAAAGCAGACGTTGGTGGAACTCGGATACCGAGAAGGATGCAACTAAGCCAAAGGCTCTGCCTGGAACCAGCTGACGTTACTGGAACCCAGGGGGACATATTCCAGACTGACCTCCAAAGAACCAGCTAATGGTACTGGAACTCAGATAGGCAGCAGAAGGTACACATGAAAAAAAAAAGTTGCAAGGCCGCAAGCCGGCCGGAGTTACCGAAACCCACAGTCCTACAGGGGGAGCTTGTCCTATTGGCACTACGAAACCAGCCTTCATTACCAGATCCCGCAGCCCACATAGGAAGCACCTAAACTGCAGGTACCATAGAGTCGGCTAACCCGACCGCAACACGACAGGACAACTTATTGGAGGCAAAGTGACGTTGACACTACCCGGAAACAGCTGGCGTGCTGGAACCAGGTTGGGCAGGAGGGAGTACCCGTGCCAAAGACACTTCTGAGCAGCAACTGGCGTTGTTGGAGCCCAGGAATTACAGTAGAAACAGAGTGTAGCCAGAGGCCTAATTGGAGCAAGTTTAATATCTGTAGTAGTGTGAGTGTGGTCGGAGCAGGTGAAATTCCCAGATACACAGCAGGGGATCAGCTGACATTACTGAACCCCAATAACACTGTAGCATGTGTTGACTGTGCAGACGGCACTTCTGAGCAGCAACTGGTAGTGATGGAGCCCAGGGATTACAGTTCAGGTGGTAGAAACATGAACACAACAGGAGACCTGGATACTGTTGCCAACCAATTATTTAATCTGGAAGAGGACTGGCAAATTCCTGCGAGATCCAGGCCTAGTTCATTTTCAGAAAAGTAAGCCAGCCAACATTATCGGAGGATAGTCGCATGCGACGGTCTGTTAGTACACCACCTGCGGCACTAAAGACGCGTTCCGATAATACACTAGCAGCAGGGCAAGCCAGCACTTCCAATGCATACTGGCTAAGCTCTGGCCATGTATCCAGCTTAGAGACCCAAAACTTGAAGGGGGAAGAGTCGTGTGGGAGAACACTGAGAGGGCAAGACATGTAGTCTGTCACGCTCTGATGGAAACGTTGCCTCCTGCTGACTGGAGCTGTCTGTGATGGTGTAGACATTTGTGGCAGGGACACCAAACTTTGCCACATTTGGGCCATACTCGTCTTGCCTTGTGCTGAGGTGCTGCTTCTGCTCCCTCTTTGTGCAGAGCTTCCTCCACTGAATCGACGCACTGAGCTGCTTTGTAAAGCACTAGCAGCACTGCTCTCGGGTTGAATGGAGAACATGATAGAATGCACCAGTGTGTCTTGGTACTCCCGCATTTTACGCTCCCGGTTCAACAGTGTTATGAGGCTTTGTAAGTTGTCCCGGTAACGAGGATCTAGGACGGTGTACACCCAATAATCAGCCGTGTTGAGAATGTGGGCGATGCGGCGGTTGTGTCTCAGGCCCTGCAGCATGAAATCAACCATGTGCTGCAGACTGCCAACTGGCCAAGAAACACTGTCCCCTGCTTGAGGCGTCATCTCTGCCTGCTCTGCATCACCCCACCCTCACTCTACATACTGACTACTAGAGCATTGTGTACCTCCCTCCTCTGGACAGATGTCTTCCTCCTCCATTGACTCCTCCTCATCCTCCTCACAAAGTGTCCCCTGCCTAGGCCTTTGTGAGGAACCCCGTTGCGCAGACTGTCCAGAAGCAGATGGCATTTGTGACTCCTCATCCTCCACCTCTTCCACAACCTCCTCCCTTAGTGCTTGCAGTGTTTTTCAAGCAGGCAGATAAGGGGGATAGTCATGCTGACCAGTGCATCATCTGCACTCGCCATCCGCGTGGAATCATCGAAGGCACGCAAAATGTGGCAGATGACCTTCATAGAGGCCCACTCAGTTGTGGTGAAGTGTGAACGGCACGCAGTGCGACTTGTTTGCGCCTGATGCAGCTGGTACTCCATTACTGCTGCCTGCTGCTCACACAACCTCTCCAACATATATAAAGTTGAATTCCACCTGGTGGGTAGGTCACATATGATGCGATGCTCCGGAAGGCGGAATCGGCGCTGCAGAGCTGCAATGCGCGATCTTGCCATGCTGAAACGCCGCAAGTGAGCGCACTCTAGCGGACCTTGTGCAGCAGTACATCAAGATCAGGATAGTCCCTCAAAAAACTCTGCACGACCAAGTTGAGCACATGTGCCAGACATGGGATGTGAGTGAGGTTGCCTGTGCCCAGGGCTGCCACCAGATTTCGGCCATTGTCACACACTACCATGCCTGGCTGGAGATTCGCTGGCACAAACCACACGTCGCTCTCCTGCTTGATGGCATTTCAGAGCTCCTGCGCTGTGTGGCTTCGATTCCCCAAAGAAATTAATTTCAATATGGCCTGTTGATGTTTGGCCACGGCTGTGCTCATATCGGTCGTAACAGGTAAGCGTTCACGGGTCCATGTGGATTTAGACTGTGACGGCTCCTGCAGCGCTGATTCAGAGGAACTGGAGTATGAGGAGGAGTCAATGTGTACAGACTGGATTCCTGCAATCTTTGGAGTTGGCAGAACACGTACAGCGCCACTTTCAAGATCTGTACCCGGCTCCAAAACATTTACCCAATGGGCACTGAGGGAAAGATATCGTCCCTGTCCATGGTTACTGGTCCATGCATCGGTGGTCAGGTGGACCTTGCTACTGATGGCGTTTAGTAGCACATGTTTAATTTTTCCCTCCACATGCTTTTGCAGGGCAGGGACGGCTTGCCTTCTGAAATAAAAGCGACTGGGCACGTTGTATTTTGGGACTGCCAATGCCATGAAGTTATGGAAGGTGTCAGTCTCCACCAGCCTGAATGAGAGCATTTCAAGGGACAGTAGTTTTGCAATGCCAGCATTCAGAGCCTGTGCTCGGGGGTGGTTTGCCAAGTATGGGCGCCTTTTCTCCCATGCCTGTGCTACCGATGGCTGTAGACTGTCCTGGGAGTGTGAGGATGACAGGGAACGTGGTGCTGTGGGTGGAATGACACTGTGTCTCTGTACAACAGTGCCAGAGGTTCTTCCATGGCGATCCTGTGAGGAAGCCGAACCAGCTGTGTGTGAGCTGGAGGAAGAGGCTAAAACACTGTCATGGTCACGTGTGTCAGGACGCAGATGGTTCCGCAAGGCGAACCCATGTGACACACGTGACCCTGGATACACCGCCTCCAGTAGGGCGCATTTAAATAATAAAACGTGCCGGTGGATACGCCGCCTCCACCTGGCGAATTTGGGAATTACACGTTATACATAAAATCTGGAAACCCCGCCTCCAGTAAGGCGAATTTAAATAATAAAGGGGGAACCTGGGAAACTTTAACAATGGTGGGCCCTGCGATAGGGAATGGGGGACATGGAGACTTCCTAAGCTCCCCTAAGCCAGTGTCCCTTCACTCCTTACATTCCCTAAACAGGCTCCGCACCTGTCGCCGCACGCGTACCTTAACGCCCTTGCTCACCCTGACCCTAAACCCTCACTAGGGAATGGGTCGGTGCGGAGACTAATCCCACCACTGCACTAACAACACACATGAGGAAAGAGACAATACAGGGGAAACACCACTTAGCTTTGCTCTGTTGCGTGCGCTCCTAGCAACAGAGCCCACCACCTGCGTGCGTCTTCTCCTCCACCCGGATCCATCACCATAACAGGATCCTTCACCTTAGTGCAGCCTTGGAACAGAGTCCACCACCAGTTGCAGCTGCTTAGTACCAGAGTCCCAAGGATGAGTTCAGCTTCTGACACGAAGTCGAGCATGCTTGAGTCCAGCTCAGCAGCCAAGTCCCACATGGTGAGTGCCACTCTCCATAGTCGCCACTCCACCAGCCCATGCAGACACTTCCCGCTGACACCATCACTGCGACCCCACCACGCCATGCCAGCCCTTCGTCCAGACACTATAGCTGAAACACGTCCCCCCTGGCTAAGCTGCGCAGGACTCCTCACCAGCTCCATCCTCCCTCCAGGCTCTCCAAACCAGAGTGAACACAAACTCACAATATCACAGGCAGTGATTGCACACCCCTAGCGCACCTTTATAGGGTGTCACACCTGATTCATAATTAAGTGCACAAAAACCTAAAGTGCAATACTACACTAACCACCACCGGGGACAGTCAAGACACCTTGGAACTTTCCAAAGTAAAAAAAGTTCACCCAGTGCAATTTAAAACTGTCAGATCATGACAGTACCCCCTCCTTAATGAGGGGCCTCTGGACCCTCAAGACCACCCCTCATTAGGGAAACACCTACAGTGGGGACGCCCAGATCCTGAGTTCACCCCACCATTACCTGAAATTTCAGGTTTATGACAAACGCACCGCTGGCATTGGCAATAAAGTTTATTTTGGAGGCACCATTCATCTCCACAGCGCCGACCTGGGGAACGAGTTTATGTATGTGTATGTTTGTTTGTTATGAGCTGATCAGGCTCCACAACACACTTCCACAAGATGTTTTTTGGTGGCACCATACACGCTCGTTCACACACAGGTCCGGACCTGAACGTTTATTGCATACATTCGTTTGTCATAAATGGTGAACTCATTCTGAACTAGACAGCAGAGGCGTCCCCCTGCATCACCACACTCACACCCCCGCAATTCACCAAGGGGTCACCACCCTCCAACCCTCATCACCATGAGGTCTGCGCCTCCAGGGTTGGTTAATGGCGAGGGTTGAGATTTGTCCCTACTCCCCCGCAGCACACCTGCTGCACACACCAGGAGGAGAAGGGGACGGGAAATGGAGGAAATATACACTCGCTGGTCGCCTCCACACAACCAGGAGGGCGGCTTCTTCGATGGTATAGAAGATATGGCGTAAACCCCGCGGACTATCACACCAGTCAGCTCACCACAGGGGCGTACCCCTTCACCTCGGGGAATACCAGGCAGCATTCCTCCCACCTGCCTGGGTGCGCCCGCATGCATGAACCAGTCCGGCTCCCCAGCAGCGACTCTAGGGGGCTTTAGCCAGACTGCAGCCGCCTTTTTTTTGATTTTCTGGTTAGCTGAGCAGAGGCCCCAGACCCTGATAACTGCTGCTGCAGCGGCTCTAACACACCATGCCGCTCCCCACTCACCTCAGTGAGGCCCGGCAGCAATTACTAACAGGTCTCCACATGGCCAAAGCTCACCAGAAAAAAAAACTGTAGGGCCTGTGATAATGTCATGATCACGTGTGTCAGGACGCAGATGATACCGCAAGGCGAACCCATAACACACGTGACCCTGGATACACCGCCTCCAGTGGGGCGCATTTAAATAATAAAACGTGCAGGTGGATACACCGCCTCCACCTGGCGAATTTAGGTATTACACGTTATACAATAATCAAATAATAAAGGGGGAACCTGGGTAACTTTAACAATGGTGGGCCCTGCGATAGGGAATGGGGAGATGGAGACCACCTAAGCTCCCCTGAGCCAGTGTCCCTGCACTCCTAATATTCCCTAAACAGGCTCCGCACCTGTCGCCGCACGCGTACCTTAACGCCCTTGCTCACCCTGACCCTAAACCCTCACTAGGGAATGGGTCGGTGCGGAGACTAATCCCACCACTGCACTAACAACACACATGAGGAAAGAGACAATACAGGGGAAACACCACTTAGCTTTGCTCTGTTGCGTGCGCTCCTAGCAACAGAGCCCACCACCTGCGTGCGTCTTCTCCTCCACCCGGATCCATCACCATAAGCCCTTCGTCCAGACACCATAGCTGAAACACCTCCCCCTGGCTAAGCTGCGCAGGACTCCTCACCAGCTCCATCCTTCCTCCAGGCTCTCCAAACCAGAGTGAACACAAACTCACAATATCACAGGCAGTGATTGCACACCCCTAGCACACCTTTATAGGGTGTCACACCTGATTCATAATTAAGTGCACAAAAACCTAAAGTGCAATACCACAAACCACCACCGGGGACAGTTAAGACACCTTGGAACTTTCCAAAGTAAAAAAAGTTCACCCAGTGCAATTTAAAACTGTCAGATCATGACAAACACGAGCTGAAGAGGTGGCGCTGTAGGTTGACCTAGGTCTTCAGTGTGTCTTTGTAACTCCACCACATGCTTGGTTCGCACATGTTTCCACATATTTGTGGTATTGAGGTTGCTGACACTTTTCCCTCTTTTCACTTTCTGATTACACAGCTTGCATTTGACAAAGCAAATGTCATCTGCAACTGTGTCAAAAAAGGACCAGGCACTGCAAGTCTTGGGAGCGCCCATTTTGGGTTTTGGAAGAGGCATGCTCTTAATGGGTGTCGAAGTGGAGACTACAGGCAACCGAGTCTGCCCCCTCCCTCTCCCTCTTTTTTTGGCCGTTCGGGGAATCTCTTCCTCAGAGCTGCTCCCACCACCTTCCTGTACCTCACGCCATGATGGGTCAAGGACCTCATTATCTACACTACCCTCTTCAAATGACTGCTTCTCCTGGGTAGTCTCGACAGCACAGTACGCACCAGAAAGTGGCACCTGAGTCTCATCATCAGATGCGTACTGAGGTGTGCTGACCATAGGCATTGGCCCACCCGCCTCTTCAGATTCAGAGAGACAAAGCTGTTGCGCATCACTGTATGCTACCTCTTCTTCAAATTCTTGAATGCTGCTCGGCTGGCCCCCTCTTTCCAAGCCAACAGATTCAGAGAACAGAAGTAGAGATGGCTCCTGTCCAGGGCTCTCTGACTGCCTGGGCAATTTGGCAGGTGGTGAAGAGACAGATGGGTGCTCTTCAGTGCTCTGGACCTGAGAGGATCTGGAACTATTTGAAGTCGATGTGTTAGCTGCCATCCATCCGACAACAGCTTCAATTTGTTCGTCCCACAGCAGTGGGGTACGGCGAGCTCCTACAAAGCTGCACATACAGGACTGTTCCCTGGGAAAACTGGGGGATGCCGAGTCACTGGTGCCCGCAGCAGGCACAGAATCCCCACGTCCTCTCCCTGCAGAAATTCCACGCCCACAACCACGTGCCTTAGTGCCTGCCTTCTTCATCTTGGTAGACTGAAAAAGATAGGCAGAAAAGTACTAAGGGCTTAGTGTGCTTATTCCTGAACAGCTGCTATCAGGTATAAGAAACACTAATTTTATAAAGTGTAGACTAGACTTTAATATGAGCTAAAGTGGCCTACACAACTGTAAAGTGGAGTGTTTGGTGAACTTTATTAACATTTTTTTTCACAAAAAGACACTGGATGTGCCCAAAGATGTAAAACCGATAGTATCACAAAGTTTTTGTAGCTATTACAATGCAGGTAGGTAACCTACAATGTATTAGATGAGGCTCCAAAAAATAGGCTAATACTAATCTGGCTGGGGCTGCAGGGCACAAGCCAGCAGAAAGGCTCCTCTATCTACTCCTATATAGTGTTTGCAAATATTCTAGCTGGATACGGATGGAACCACACTAAGGCCTATTTCACACATCAGGTTTTCGCCGTCAGGCGCGATCCGGCACTTTTGACAAAAACCGGATCCGGCGAAATGCAATACCGGATCCGGTTTCCCCCCCATTGACTTGCATTAGAGCCGGATCGAGCCGGATGGCCATGCTTTTCATCCGGTTTTCGCCGGATCCGGCAATGTGTCGCGATCCGGCGTCTGGAAAAAACGGCTACTGTAACGTTTTTTGTCTCCGGCGAAAAATCTGGCGTGTCCGGCTTTTTCACACAATGTAAGCCTATGAGCACCGCAATGCGCCGGATCCGGTGGCCGGATCCGGTTTTTTTGGTCTGAGCATGCTCAGTAGCTCTGCCCACAAGACACATATATAAAAGCATGACAGTGGGACCCTCAGCCACACCCAACATGCCACCCAAGACAGGAACCAGGCGCAGGAGAAGGCAGGAGACCACTGCAGCAGCACCATCAGCACCACCACCACCCCAAATGGAGCAGCATGCTGAACAACGGGAGGGGAGTCCAGCAGCAGATGAGAGATGGTAATTATCAAATCCCCCATTCCTCCAAACTAGGGCCATGGAATATCAAGATATTCATTGGCCCTTTGTTTCTCTTTATTCAACAGCCGCCCAAGAGATGCAGCAGCAGCAACAGTGGCAGCACTGGCAGCAGCAGTAACACCACCCACAGGCATGGAGTCTGGCCAGCAGGAAGACAGCACATCTTCTTCTGGGAGCCCTCCCTCGCATCGTCAGCGTTTGACGGTAAGTTTTTATTTCCAAAATCCATCATCTCTGTAATATATGTCTATCCATTGCCTTTTATTTCAAAACAGGAATCACAAGCTGAAGAGGAGCTCCCAGAAGAAGAAGGAAGGGGTGGACAGACACCTGGAGTGGGCTCACAATTGGTAAGTTTTTTGCATCAAACGCAGAAACACAACATCACACTACACACAACACATAGAAAACAATGTTCTGCAGACCACACACAGCAAACAAATGCCTACATCCAAAGACATAAAATTTTTTCTTTTCTTCTCTAGTCTTCCCAATCTGGTGCTCGGCCAAGAGGTCCTCGCAGTGCCTCCCAGGGTCGTCGGCGACAGCGATGCGGCGGTCACCAGCGTGTAAGTATAATATTTTTGCTTTGTTTTTTTGCACTTTTTATTTCATTTCTTTTGTGGAGGCTAATTATGTTATTTTTGTCTTTTTCTTTAACAACCTTCACAGCGTGCTCCCGACTCTGACGGTGAGGATGGAGGGATTGATGTGGACCACCTCATCGATCTCGTCAGAGAAAGGGAGCCGCTATGGAATATGGCTGACCACCGCCATGCTGACCTGATCGTTACCCGACGACTCTGGGAGGAAATCTGTTCGCTCCTTGTGGACCGCTGGGAGGACCTCGATGCTCGGGCCCAGATTAAAGAGTGTAAGTATATACAGTACCAGTTGCTTGATGTAAACCAGTGTTTCCCGAACTCCAGTCCTCGTGGTCCCCACGGATCATGTGTTCAGGATTTCCATTTACTATGGAAATCCTGAAAACATGGCCCCTGGGGACCATGAGGACTGGAGTTTGGGAAACACTGATGTTGTATACTAACCACTCCTTTCTCGTTTCAGGGGACAGAATTGTGAAGCGGTGGCGGTCTGTGAGGGATCGTTTCAAGAAGGAGTTCAATAAAGAGATGTGGGCCCCGAGTGGATCTGGAGGACGCAGGAGCAAGTACAAGTACGCACAAGCCCTGTCGTTCCTCCGGGAAACAATGGTCACCAGAAGGTAAATATTACACACCACATGTGAAAAAAAATGTTTAGATGTAACAATTTTTTTTCAGCCAGGGCCATACCATGTCACTATTTTAATTGTTTTTTTTCTCTTTATTCCACAGCACGGTGAGCAGCACTCGGGAGCCTGCACGATTGGACCCTTCTGAGGCGATCCCTGAGGAGACCGGCACCGAGGGACACTTCGACCGCCCCGGTACATCTGCACCTTCCCAGCCTTCCCACACATTCGACCCATCTGTCCCATCCACCAGCACAGGAGCATTGTGGCTGCCTACATTACATGAAGCTGCTGGTGAGGAGATCGCTTTCCCTTTACCCCACCCTTCTGCCCCTGCCACCTCTAGTACACCTGCGGGTACTGGGCGGCAGCGGCAGAGGGGTCAGGAAAAGACTTATGCGCCAGAGTTCTTGCATCTGAATGCATCTTTCCAGAACTGTCTAAAAGTCTTGTCAGAGCAAATCTCCGCAGGCTTTCAGCAGATCAACTCCAGCATTCTGGACGTGAAGACACTTCTGCAAACCATGCATTCAGAAGCAAGATCTTCGCCAAACCACACCTTTTTCAGGTCTGTTGTGGAGCGCATGGAAACGCTCTCTCCTACCCAGCAGATGCATGTAATGCATTCATGCCACGGTGCTCTCCAGCACGTTACCTCCCAACCTCCTCCTCCCACCCCAGTAGTTCCACCACCTGCACCCCCTCCAGCCACTTTCCATCCTCCCCCTCCTATTACATACCATCCACCTCCCCAGCACCAGCCACCTCCCCAGTACCAGCAACCTCCCCAGTACCAGCAACCTCCCCAGTACCAGCAACCTCCCCAGTACCAGACATCTCCCCACTTCCAGCAACCTGCCCCATACCAAACTCCATCCCCGTACCAAACTCCTTCCCCATACAACTTGCCATCAACATCATCTGCTCCTACAGTCCCTGCCCAACCCTCCACTCCACCGCCCACCACCTCTTCTGCCTCCCACATGTCCACCCATTCTGTAGCTTTTTCCACACCTTCACCTCTATCTGTTCCTTCCCCACCACGATCCCAGTCCTCTCTCCACACTCCCAGTGTTGAAGTGTCCCGCAGCCCCTCCAGCAGTATTTCCACCCCACACTACACAGATTTATAATGTGTTTTTTAATAAAAATGCCTATTGGTTTTAAAACCTTTATTAAAAAAGTTTTTTGCACATTAAAAACATTTTACAAAAAAAAAATATTTTAAATAAAAGTTAAATTATTGTTTCACAATGGTTGTCTGTCATTTCTTTCTGCGGCAAACTATGTTTAAAAAAAAGGTTAAATACAGGGTATTTCAAAGGTAAAAAGGTATTCAAAACCAGGTATATAACTGTGGGTAAATTTTAGCTTTTTGCCACAGTTGTGTTCCTGGTTGTGTTTGAAGCAAAGTATTTCACCTAAAAAGTTGTGTTTATTGTTGGTGATTTCCTAACAATGTACACAACTTTTGTTACAAGGTGAAATACTTTGCATAAAACACAACCAGGTACACACCTGTGGCCTAAAGGTAAAAATTGTAAGACCATGACAAGATAGCCAACTTTGGTTGGCAAAGGTATATACTGTTGGTACAGAAGGTACACAAGTTTGGTTAAGGGCACAAATCTTTCACGCTCTGTCATCCTGCCAGTGTACTCTGCCTTGAGGTGACATAAAGTATAGTGCAAAATTGTCCCTCATTACTGAAACCGTCACAGAACTTCTAGTGGTAATGTCATAGTAATCTTGCAAGGTGGTTTCTTCAGAGGTGTCCTCAATGGAAATGGGTTCCTTGCAGATAACAAAATTGTGGAGTACCACGCAAGCTTTGATCACCTCGTCCACAGTTTCTGTCTTGAGGTTGATCGCAGTCAATAGGACCCGCCATTTGGCTGTCAGAATACCAAAGGTACATTCAACCATTCTTCTTGCTCTTGTGAGGCGTTAATTAAAAATGCGTTTTGTTCTTGTCAATCCTCTGCTAGAGTACGGTTTCAAAAGGTGTTCTGACAGCTGGAAGGCTTCATCCCCTACACAGACAAATGGCATAGGTGGACCAGATGTTTGCGGCAGCGGTCTAGGGGTGGGAACGGGAAGGTGTTTCCATACAGTTTACGCCCCATGGCAGACAGTTTGAAAACTTGAGAGTCATTGGAGCGGCCATAGGCCCCAATATCAACAGCAATAAATTTGTATTCCGCGTCAGCGATGGCCATGAGGACAATTGAAAAATATTTCTTGCAATTGAAATATTCCGATCCCGATCCGGCTGGCTTTACAATGCGGATATATTTACCGTCCACAGCGCCCAAGCAGTTCGGAAACTGACATATCTGTTGAAACTTTTCTGAAATTTCAAGCCACCTCTCTGTTGTGGGCTCTGGTAAAAACTCTTCAGCTAAGGAGTCCCACAGTGCACGGCATGTGTACTTCACTATTCCAGATATGGTGGAAATCCCGAGTCTGTACTGGAAATGCAGTGACGAAAGGGATTCTCCAGTTGCAAGAAATCTGTGGGGAATTAAAAAACAATCAATTAGTTTAAAATCACAGCATAAACATACCAAAACTCAGCTATAACACTTGGAGATACAAACTACCACCAACAAGATTGCAGTGAAAGTGTGCTCTGATGCGAGCATATCCAATAAATGTGGCTTACCTTAAAGTCACCATCAGACGCTCTGCGGGTGAAACAGAGAAGCGGCAATAGGTGTCCGCTTTTCTTATGAGGTGTGCAATGCGCTCCACCAAGTAATCAAAATTCTCCATTTTCATCCGAACATATCCCAAAAATTTATCCGGGTTTCGTCTAAGGTCCATGCAGAGTGTAGAATAGACCCCACGCGTCATTCTCTTGGCTGTGATGGGGTGGATCCACAAACGTCGTCTACGATGCCTGATGCGCTGCTGTCTCGCTCTCTCCTTCTCCAGAACAATCACCCTCAAATGATTTGCCTCCACTGTAAAATCCGCCAAATTCTTCAAAATATTTCCAATCACAACATCCATCTTCGCCAGTAACTTGCTCTTCTCTCCAACCTGCACTTTCTCCTCTACAACCTGTCAAAGAAGGGCTGTAGGAACACGCTATATATAGTTTTTCAGTAGCCAATCCCGTTCGGAAGGCCACAAGGGGCGATTTTAAAAACCGGATCCGGCGTAATCCGTCGAAAAACGGAACAAAAACCGGATTAACCGGATGAGACGGATCCGGTTTTGTCTGTCAAGAACAAGACGGATCCGGCAGAAAAACGGATCCGTCACATCTGGTTTTACGAAATATTTGCCGGATCCGGCGCTCCGGCACGACGCCGGAACGCGCCTGACGCCGAAAACCTGATCTGTGAAAGTAGCCTAATGCAAAAAAGGACAGTGTATGAGGCAGTGACACACGCTGACGCAACCGTAGGTGGCTGCAGAACACACTACAGTGTGAGCTGCACTCACACACAGAGACCTCACAGACAGCCGTGAACAGCGCTGCAAGGCAAAAGAAAGCTACAGCGGTTGATAAAGTAGCCTGGGTAAAGCACAATATAGCAAATCGCTAGGTCACACTGTCCCTCAGAACAGCAGCGTCCTATTCCTAACTGAATTCACAGCAGAGTGAACCCAAAATGGCGGCGGCGGCTTTTATAGTGCATCATGACATCATTTCAGCAGCCAATCACAGCCATGTCAGTAGTTACATGCCTAACATGCTCTAACAGGATGTGCACACACTTCTTAGGATCCTCATTGGCTGAATAAAATCAAACTGGCTCATTGCATTATGGAAACTTCCAATTCCGGTATTCCGATACAGTGAATATCGGCCAACACCAGATATTGCAGTATCGGAATGGTCAACACTATTTATAATACATTTACCCTTATAAGACCTTGGAGGCAATTGTTCAATGTGGCAGTTTTACAATTCAAATCGAGCCAGAATTGTAGTCCAAATCTGCGCCTCATTTATTAAGTGCTTTAAAGATGTACTCCTCCTCCCATCAAAATTTGTATCCTCTTAATATACTGAAACAATCAGATTATATAGCATAGTATACTTGCAATTGTTCATTTTGCCCTTCTATCCAGCTAATTCTTCTCTTTTCCTTGAGGTATATGACATCTCGTGATTAACTGACTAGCTGAATCCTGCTAAACACTAAGTAGAAAAACAAGGTATATTTTCCCCTTATTAATCATAACAAGTCCCTGGTGAGGAGAAGGAGGGAGCAGATGAGTGAGAAGTTGGAAAAGGGGAATGATAAATGTAGGGATAAGAGACTTCCTGTTTCAACATAGAGCAGAGAAAAGAAAGCAAATAGCTGGGTAGAAAGGTAAAATGAGCAATTGTAAGTACACAGTGCTATATAAAATGATGACTGCAACATATTAGGAGGATAATATTTCTTTAAGCACTTTTTACACTCAACAAGGCGGTGTAGCTTAAAGAAATTGGAGAGTGATTTAATACTAATGGCACGTTTTACGATCTGACAATTGTGTCTAAAAGTCTGCTAAAAGTAAGCCAACCAAGAAGTGGTGTAAAGACAAACAAAATTGTGATACAATGCACAAATTTATCATCTAGCATGATAAACCTGGCAATGTATCATTGTCTTGTCTACATTTACACTGTCTACAGTATATATTAGCCAAGATTTGTATATGGTTTATATCTTGTATTTTCCACTCCCCATGAATGTGGCGTAGTTGCAATATCAGAGAAAGTCTGTGGCTGTGGAAAATATTTTCTAGTCCTAGACAGCATCCCTAAGGGAAAAGACAATAAACCCACTTACATGAGATTTTACAGATATGTTCAGTAATGTGGGATAATAAACTAGATTGATTATGTAAATAAATATTAATAATTCACAATACAGCCGAAATCTATCTTCACTAATTAACTTAAGAAAGTCTGCAAAGACTCTAAATCAATGAAATAATTGATCTACAGTCTATTTCTATCCCATATGATCCAAACCTTAATTGTATACATTTTACGAAAACAGAAAAATATTGCTTGACTGGATTATTGGGATTATGATCAATAAATAACTAACCGGCGGTAAGGAGGGTGACACAGTTTCCATGTTTTTAATTCTCTGTCTGAAGCAGCATTTTAAATTCATTCTTATATAGCAGACCTGTGGAGGTTCAGGTTCATTGGGTTCAGCCAAACTTTAGTCCAAAGTAGAAAGGGTCCTCAGCTTTGTTACTCAGTTGTCCCTGGGTAGGCCCACACCACATTGTAGACTCACGTAATCACAACGATCATTTCCATTACATTTAAGATCTTCCGGTAAATTATGGTGCTGCCCCAGGACAGCGATGCTTAAATTGGGGAGGTACCTGCCCCTGAAGACATCAAATTATGTAATAATTAGTGTTGAGCGACTTTTGGTTTTTTAGGATCGAGTTTCGTCTCATGAAACCCGACTTTTCCAAAAGTCGGGTCGAGCAAAATCGGCCGACTATAGGGAAAAGTCGGGGTCGTCCCGAAACACGAAACCCAATGTAAGTCAATGGAGAATTAAAGTCGGCAGTGAGAGGAGGACAGGAAACACACCGACTGTGCCCATTTGAATGCCAAAAGCATAAATTCTTGTTACTGAAGCTTGTCAACCTTAATTAACTTCATAATACTAGTTACGCACTGAAAAATGCGGGTTATTTGGCTACAGTTGTGGGGGGGAGGGCTGGCTCCAGGTTTTCGTGGGCCCAGGGCCAAAGAGCGCCCCTTTAACACATGCTACAACTCATGATGCTCCGATACGGCAGAGAAATAGCAGTATAGTACAATGAAAAATACTTCACTTCTTACATCTCATGACTGATATCCATTTTAAATTCTCCAATACCTCCAAAAACCGACAGTATATAACTCCATACAGTATTATGGCCAGCGCTTAGTGCGCTATACAGAGTAATGAGGCCCATATATTTCTCCTACGGAATCATTATTCCCATATAATGTTTCAAACCGTATATGATGAGCTCCACATAATGCTACAGTATATGTTGGTCCCAATGGATGAAGCTCCACTGTCTTATGGGCCCAAATAATGCTCCATATATAATAGGCTCCATTTCTACTGCTCTAGTGTATAATGGGCCTTGTAAATGCTGCTCCAGTGTCTGATGTCCACCTTTGGAATGCTCCAGTGTATGGTGGGCCCCATATATCATTCACCAGAGTATAGTGCTCCCCAAAAATTGCTGTCTCAACATTGAAAACAATTACATAAGTCTCCTTGCTAGGGAATCCCTGCACTACTCTGAACTCCTTGTCATCCCCATCTTCCATCTCACTGCACTTGGCTGTTTAGGCCCTCCCACCGGCAGAGACACTTTTGCGCACTATGCGGTGCCCTGTGCCAGTGCCATCGCCCATGAGTATGCCCCCCCACCTGCTCAAGGAACCTGCACTTTCATCTGCACCTTCCTCTTTGTCACCGTGTAAGGTGGCATAGTATGCGGGAGGGGGAACCTGAGTTTCCTCTGGGTCAAATTCTGGCAGTGTAGAGTGCAAGGGGAATGTAGTGGTCTGGGTCAATGTACCAGCAGCATCATCCAGCAGTGGCTGGGCCTCAGTGCACTTGTGGCGTCCCCAAGAGGACGGTCGCCATTGTGGCATTGCCTTCCTCCTAGGGAGTGTGTTGTCAAGCTTGGGAGCAACGAAGGATCTCTCTAGCAGTGAAACCAACACACAACACATTTCCCACTCCAGGTCAGCAGGGAAACCTCTGAACCTGACTGCTGTGGAGCTGCTCTCTGTGGTCGGGAGGAGGTAAGTTAGGGCACTCTGTGCAGGGAAGGGGAAGTGTGTGGATGTGAGAAGGGGAGCTGGAGGATGAGCAGAGTTAAGGCTCACTCCTAGCTGGAGCGCATGGTCCGGATTCCGGTCTCCGAGTTTGTAGGGACACTGACGTTCCTGCAGCAGAAACCGGGGGAAGTAGCAGTTATAAATGCTCTGTACCCAACTAAGGCTCGGAGGCCCCAGCATCGACGTGTGTGAGGCAGAAGGAAAAGGCTACAGCTGTCTGCCATACAAGTAAAGTCTGAGCAACTTCTGTTAGACAGGAGGCGTTTCAGTGAACCACGGTCCTGTGAGTGCTTCCCCCACAAGCGCTAGAAAGGAGACGTTCAGGAAGGTACATGTTGGCGGAGTGTTGGAAGGGAGCTTTCCATTCTGGTCCCGGAGGTTGGCAGAGGTCCTGACCCGGTGGACACAGCACGGAGGCAGGCATCTGTGTAACCTGCAGACTGTGAGTAAAGCTTTGGAACTGCACGCTCTGGTGTCCTACAGTTATTCCAGCACTGCTACATCTGGGTACCAGCACCTACACTGCCTGTGCCTTTCCCCCATCACTACATCTACACTTCCCTGGGACTCCAGCTCCACCTGTGGGGAGCTTCACCATCTTTGCTGCCCAACACCATCAGTCCCAGAGGATCGGCATGCAGCGTCGGCCTAACATCTATGTTGCCAAACACCACAGGTGGCGTCAAACTATCTATATAAACTCTTTACCATTATACCACGCCATTTACATGGGCGCCCAGGGCCACCGTCCGGGTAACCGCTGCTGTGACACATCCCACTGACACCGGCCCGGTACCGAGTACCCCACAGCCCTGGTAGGGCGACCCATATGCCGACTGCTGATCGGGCGGCGTTATTCCCACGAACCTCCAAACAGCGTCCCTGAAGGCAAAGTTTTTGGTTTCCGGGGGCAGTATGATTGCAAAGCTGAACCTTAAAGGAATGTCCAAAAGGGCACCACCAGGAGTGGAGCCTGTGGCCTAAATTGGACTGCACAAGGGAAACCACTACCATACAAGCTACAGAAAAGATGGACAGATTGCAAGCTTTGTCGATTCTGTGTGTGGTGTGGTATGTCCGTTTGTAGTTGTGCTAGCGATTTCTCAGCTTTATTCCGTTAACGACCGATACTCCGGCATGGCCCCGCGGTACGCGTTAAGCTTACTAGAGGGATACGCGAGGCTGTGGCACGTGAGGTCGAGCAATAACAGGTCTAGCATTCCAGTACATGTCCGGGGCTGCATGCACGCTACACTGAAAGGACCAGCTTTTGTCGCTTACAGGTGCAGATAACCTGCTGAACTCCGTTAGTGATGGGGATCTGGGATTCAGATTATTCCCCGCGAACGATGATTTCCCAGTAAGTTCAGGTCAACCGCAATTCCGGAGTTAGGTCATTCCTGAAAAAATTACGTGTCCAAACCACAGGTGCTGTAGCTTGCTTAACAGCTCGGCAGCCGTTCTCAGGCCCAGTATGGATTCAACAACATTGTAGAAAGTTGATAAAGGGTACAGTTTCACCGGATAACACGTATATATGTAGCCTAGTTAAACATTAAAAATATATGTCTATAGATCAAGAGGCAGACTCAGATGTTCTCAGGCCCAGTATGGATTTGACCAGATTGTACAAAGTTGAGAAAGGGTACTTTATCACTGGATAGCAGGTATATATAGCATAGTTTAAACATGTAAAATCTCCGTGTTCTCAGTATGGATTACACAGCAATCTAAAAAGTGGAAAAAAGGAAATGCATTTGAGGCGTACACAACTATATACTTTTGGTGTTATTTTTAAATCTTCATATATATTTCTGTCTCAGTAATACAGTCCAGCCTCTCCGCAATAGGAAATGAGATGCACACAATTAGTGACATAAAGGCTATTGATTGCAGAAATCTAGGAATTATTCACGTGAAAAACTTCCGTCACAATTCTCATAGGCGATGCTGACCCTCAATTAATTTGTGTGTTGAGGCGGTGAAAACATTTTTTTGTGAATAAAGTCTTGCTGTATCGCACTTCCGTTGATTCCATCACTGTTACTCATCTCAATCCAATTTTTATCACAGGGAGCGATGTAAACATGGTGCTCACTGGCTATCATGATCTGTCACGTAACTTTGGAGTGCAAAAGACAGAAGCCACAGGCCGCAGGCGATTCTATTTGATTGGCATGAGAGGGCACATTTTGAAATGTGCGCCGGAATGTCACACGCTTGTGAGTAGGAAAACTGAAAGCTGATGATAAACCACCACTGCATGTAATTGTGAGTCGACGTCCATAAGAAATGGAAGCCACTGATCATCTGGAGCTAGAGCCCAGCCAGCAGGAAAGGGCATAGCTACATCTTAACCATCATCTTTCAGTTCAATCAATTTGTAGTGGCAGTCCCAGTGAAGGATTTGACAGTCCAGACTACACAGGAACAGGGAGAGGTAAATATTGCAAATGCTGGGGCCCTGCCCAAGCAAGGGGGGTACACTCGTGGGCGTTGGTACTGGCACTGGGCCCCTCATAGTGCGGCGGTGTGTCTGACGGCGGGTGTGCACCCCCACTGTCAGAGACACTTGATTGCACTATGAGGGACCCTATGCCAGTGCCCGCGCCCAAGAGTCGGCCTACCCACCTGTCCAGGGCAACGGCACTCGCACGTTTTTATGCGCTAGTTGGTGACCCCGGCCATGGGGGGGGCCGCCCACTTAGGGAGGTTTACAAAGTGGCATATGTAGATGTGGGTCATTCAGCTGCTGCAAAAGGCGAAATAGGTCAAGTTTGCACAATAGGAGGAGGACCAAAGCAAGCCATTTTTCTGGCAACCTATGTGTCATCAAGGGAAGGTGGGACAAAATCCTTGGAAACCCATGCATGGTTCATTTTAATGAAGGTTAGATCATCCACATTTTGGGTTGACAGACGGGTCCTTTTTTCTGTCAGGATTGATCCAGCTGCACTGAAGACTCTTTCCGATAGCACACTTGCAGCTGGGCAAGCGAGCTCCTGTAAGGCATATTGTGCCAATTCAGGCCAGGTGTCCAGTTTAGCGGCCCAATAGTCAAAGGGGAATGACCTGTGCGGGAGAACATCGATATGGGAGGAAAAGTAGTTGTTAACCATAGTTGACAACTGCTGTCTCCTGTCACTTTCCATCGATGCAGTATTACCAGTTGTGTGAGCGGTCTGTGAAAAATCAGTCCACAACATTGTCATGAAACCCCTGTCTCCAACACCACTTCTGCTGTGTGCACCATGAACACCTCTGCCAAGCTGCCCCCGGCCCGTACGGCTCGTGTGAGAACCAACACCGCTGCTGTGTGCTGGGAATGCCTCAACCAACCGGTTAACCAGAGTTGCTTGTTTATTAGCCAATATTAGGTCAAGGTTCTCCTGTGGCATGATGTTTTGTAATTTGCCTTTATAGCGTGGATCTAGGATGCTGGCCAACCAGTAGTCGTCATCGTTCATCATTTTGGCAATGCGTGGGTCCCTGTAATATCCACACGTTATGAAGAATTCAAGGTATTAAACTTTAGATATGTTTTATTCTTCGTCCTCCAGCACACAGCATAACAGTTGCATTCCCATGCTACACAGAAGTGAAACTGAAACTTCCCTTCTCATCCCTCTTGTCTCCACCCCCCAAGTCCCATAAGTCTGGCTTGCTTAAAGAGACTGATCTAATTATTATACATTACATCATCCCCCCTTTTTTTTTTTTTTTTCTATTAATAACCCATATTACTGATAAATGCAACAACATGAATCATAGAATCATAGAATCGTAGAGTTGGAAGGGACCTCCTGGGCCATCTGGTCCAACCCCCTGCTCAAAGCAGGATTCGCTAAATCATCCCAGTCAGATGTCTGTCCAGCCTCTGTTTGAAGACTTCCATTGAAGGAGAACTCACCACCTCTCGTGGTAGCCTGTTCCACTCATTGATGACTCTAACTGTCAAAAAGTTTTTTCTAATATCTAATCTGTGTCTCCTCCCATTCAGTTTCATCCCATTGCTTCTAGTCTTTCCTTGTGCAAATGAGAATAAAGTTGATCCTTCTACAATGTGACAGCCCTTTAGATATTTGTAGACAGCTATTAAGTCTCCTCTCAGTCTTCTCTTTTGCAAACTAAACATTCCCAAATCCTGCAACCTTTCCTCATAAGACAGGGTTTGTAGACCGGTCACCATTCTGGTCGCTCTTTTCTGAACTTGCTCCAGTTTGTTGATGTCTTTTTTAAAACGTGGTGCCCAAAACTGTACACAATATTCCAGATGAGGTCTGACCAAAGAGGAGTAGAGGGCAATAATGACTTCACGTGATCTAGACTGTATGCTTCTGTTAATACATCCTAGAATTGCATTTGCCTTTTTTGCTGCTGCATCACACTGTTGACTCATATTCAGTCTGTGATCTATTAGTATACCCAAGTCTTTTTCACATGTGCTGTCACTTAGCCCTATTCCTCCCATTCTATATATGCTTTTTTCATTTTTATTGCCCAGATGTAGTACTTTGCATTTCTCCCTGTTAAAAACCATTCTGTTAGTTGCTGCCCACTTCTCCAGTTTATTTACATCTTTTTGAATCCTCTCTCTCTCTTCTCTAGTATTAGCTATCCCTCCTAGCTTTGTGTCATCAGCAAATTTAATCATTTTACCCTCAATTCCTTCTTCTAAATCGTTGATAAAGATGTTGAACAATACAGGGCCCAGGACAGAGCCCTGTGGTACCCCACTTGAGACATTCTTCCAACTGGATGTGCAGCCATTTACGACCACTCTTTGGGTCCGATCACTAAGCCAGTTATGAATCCACCTAACAGTTGCCTTGTCCATTCCATACTTAGTCATTTTTTCAATAAGGATTGTATGAGAGACTTTGTCAAATGCTTTGCTGAAGTCAAGATATACTTTATCTACAGCATTTCCTTGATCCACCCAATCAGTGATACCGTCATAGAAGGAAATTAAGTTAGTCTGACATGACTTATTAGTTACAAACCCATGCTGTCTCTGTTTAATCACTTCATTCTTATCCAGGTATTGACATACATGTTGTTTAATAATTTGTTCAAAGATCTTTCCTGGTATAGAAGTCAGACTCACCGGCCTATAGTTGCCTGGGTCCACCTTCTTCCCCTTTTTGAAGATAGGAGCAACATTTGCTCTTCTCCAATCTTCTGGAACTTCTCCTGTTCTCCAAGAATTTTCAAAGATTATGGAGAGGGGTTCAAAAATTTCTTCTGCTATCTCCTTCAGTACTCTGGGGTGTAATTCATCTGGACCTGGAGACTTGAATTCATTTAGGTTAGCTAAGTGTTTCCTCACTATCTTTCTGTTTATAGATATCCTGGATTCTTCTATTCCCTTAATAGGACAGTGAATAACAGTTGATGTTACATTTCCTTTCTGAGAGAAAACAGATGCAAAATAGGAATTTAAAAGTTCAGCCTTCTCAACATCCTGTCTTACCATTTCATCATTTTCATCCTGTAAAAATCCTATAGCATCTTTGACTTTTCTTTTACTTTTGACATATCCCCAAAATCCTTTATTATTGCTTTTGACATATCTTGCAAGCCTCAATTCATTTTCAGCTTTAGATAATCTGATTTGTGCCCTGCAGGTTCTGCAGACAGCATTATATTCTTCTTTAGATATGCTTCCCTCTTTCCATTTTATAAACATTTTTTTCTTCCTTTTTAGCATGTGCTTAAGTTCTGTGTTCATCCATCCTGGTTTCCTTAAATGCTTCCTATTCTTCCCTCTTTTCGGAATTGTTAACAACTGTGCTTTGAGAATTTCATTTTTCAAGATTTCCCATCCTTCCTGGACATTTTTGTCTTTAAGGATATCCAGCCATTGGATCCCTCCAATTCTCTTTCTGAATCCCTTAAAATCTGCCTTTCTGAAATCTAACCTTGACGTCTGAGTCTTCACAGGTCTTCCACCTCTAGTTATCCAAAATTCTAAAATAGCATGGTCGCTACCTCCAAAGAAATCATATGTCCGTTTTGTCTTATTTGTTCAATTCCAAAACCAGAGAAAACAAACAAAAAAACAAAACAAAACAAAACTGTAATTACACTTCTTCAATAAGCCTCGATGGAGCTCTTCTCTCTCGTGTAGGATAACGTCTGGGCTCATTGAGAGGGTTCATTATTGATGGACCAGCTACCTCTTGTTGGTCCTCTCCACCATCGGATACCAAATCTTCCACCAAAGAGAGTTCATTGTCATCATTCTGCGGTATGACTTTAAAATATGAAGAATTTCGCGTTTTGGAGTGTCCATCACGTTCAGCTGTGATCATGCTGTCTTTCCTTTTAGTAACATAATATTTTGCAGGACCATATACAGGTGAGGTCTTGTTGGTTGGTCTTTGACGTACCACCACGATATCCCCTCTTTCGATGGCACTTGACTGTGTCCTTCGCCTTCTGTCTGCATAATGTTTCATGGCTTGTTTGTTGGAGAAATCTGTGGATCTCACTGAGGAGTCACTCGGTCGGGGATGGCTGGTCACATCAGGGAGACGTATACGCAGGGTTCTGCTGAACATTAAATGAGCTGGAGCAGCATTAGTAGTGGAGTGTGGCGTATTGCGGTAATTACGCATGAATTTGTATAATGACTGTTTCAGTGGGATGTGCTCCAGACTCGCTGCCTTGATATGTTTCCCCAGAGTGCGCATAAAACATTCCACAATTCCATTAGCTTGCGGCCAGCAAGGTGTGATTTTCCTGTGATTGAATCCCAAGTATTCAGAAAATTGGGTAAACACATGTCCATTGAATGGAGGTCCATTGTCTGTTTTGACCACTCTTGGAATACCATATGCCGAGAAAATGTCATCCAGCTCTGGTATAACATTATTAGCAGATGTTGAAGAGATAAATGAAATGACAGGGTATCGAGAATATTCATCAATTGTTACGAGAATGTATTGGCCATTTGGCAATGGTCCATATATATCGACTGCCACTTCCTCCCAGACAGCAGTGGGTAACGGAGACATTTGTAATGGCTCTAAGGTTGATGATGGAGTGATTAATTGACAAGTAGAACAGCGTCTAATCTTTTCTTCCACCAAGTGATCCATATTTGGGAACCACACTTTTTCTCTGAGTAACTTCTTTGTGCCAACAATTCCTAAATGACCTTCATGTGCTATCTGTATGACTAAGTTACACAAAGTCTTAGGTACAACTAGTTTGGTACCTCGAAGAATGAGGTGTTCTTCAGTGACTGATAATTCCTCACGTACGTTTGAGAATAGTTTTAACTCTTTCAGATCAATCTCAGAATCAGGAAATTTTTCCTTTTGAATTTCATGCCACCTTCGATTTTGGATGATTTGCATTAGGGCATAGAGTGTCTTGTCTTTTGTTGTTTCATTTATAAATTGATCAAGAGAAAGTGCTTTTGGCACGGCATGATCTGTAACAAAACGTAGGTATTCTTCAATGGAGGAATGCACAGGTATATCATCATTAGTAGGATGTCTTGAAAGATAATCAGCCGGATTGCTGTATTTTCCAGGTTTGTGAACAATGTTATAGTTGTAGTCCTGTAGACGTAGGCCCCATCGTTCAATTCGTGCAGGCATTTTAGCTCTGGGATTTCCAAAAATTGTAAGAAGTGCTTGATGATCTGTGACAATGGTGAAGGGAGCTCCATAGAGAAATAAGTGAAAGTGTTCACATCCCCAGACAACTGCCATGCTTTCTTTTTCAGGTTGAGAATATTTTCTTTCAGTGTTTGTTAAACTCTTACTTGCATAAGAAATGATGTGAGGATTTTGATTGTTATCCTTGTACTGCGCTAGAATAGCACCCAGTCCCACGGGACTGGCGTCCACAATCAGTTCAGTTCGAAGAGCTGGATCAAAATAAGCCATAGTAGTTGTCGAGCAGAGTTCATTTTTAATTGTTTCAAAGGAGGTCTGACAGTCTTGGGATCATTGAAAAATACAACTTTGTTTTTTAAGTTCCCATAGTGGATTGCTGATTGTTGAAAAATTCGGAATATATCTAGCACAGTAACTTGCCATTCCAAGGAAAGAACACACTTCACTGGCATCCTGTGGAATTGAGGCTGTTCTGATAGCTTCCACTTTCTTGGGGTCTGGTTGTACTCCTTTTGCCGAGAAGATGTGACCATAGAATTCTAATGAACCCTTGTCAAACTCGCACTTCTCTTTGTTTAAAGTGAGTCCAGCAGAAAGCAGACATTCAAAGATAGCATATAGAGCACGATTATGCTCAGCTTGAGTTTTACCAAAAACCAATATGTCATCACTGTAATTAAAGGCATTTGGGATGTGTTGAATGACACTCCTTATTGCATCCTGAAAAATTTCTGCTGCTGAGCAGACTCCAAAAGTCAATCTTTTGTATCCTCTCAGGCCCACATGGGTGGAAAATGTGGTCAAGTATCGGGACTCTGGACTCAGTTCTAATTGATGATATCCCTTATTGAGGTCGAGCTTTGAGAAGACGGTGGGTCCATTTAATAAATGAATGATGTCATCAATCGTAGGTGAGATATGTCTTTCCCTCTGGATAGCGGTGTTGGGCAGGCGCATGTCAACACACAGTCACACTTGATCAGGAGTCTTTGGTTTTGGAACTACCACAAGTGGAGATACCCACGGAGTGGGACCAGTAACAGTTTCAATAACGTCCTCATCCATGAGCAATTGGAGTTCCTTTTCTACCTTCTGTCTCAGGTGAAGTGGAATACGCCTGTGAGGCTGGGCTACTGGACGAACATTGTCATCCACATGAAGGTGTACTTGAGAGTCCTTTAGTTTTCCAAAACCACTAAATAGGGAGGGAAAACTGTTCACCATAGTTTGTACATCCATATCCGCAGGGTCAGTTATGGTATGAATAATCTGGATGAGCCCTAGCTCCAAGGCAGTGTGATAGCTGAGAAGACAGCCTCCCGATCCTTGTAATGTGTGGAAAGTGGTTGTCTGCCTGTTTTCTTTATATCTAATTTCAGCATCAAATTGTCCCATTATAGCTAGAGGTGTTTTAGATCCATAAGGAAAGATTTTAGTCTGCATTTGTTGTAAGACTGGCCTTGTTTTCAATTGTTCATATGTAGTGCCATCTATGATATCCACTGAAGCTCCTGTATCTATTGTAAAGGTAATGTCAGTGTTGCAGACTGAGAGTGTAACACAGGGAGACTGTACTGAACCAGTGACAGAGGTAGTGAACACATAGTTCTCAGTCGCAGACATTTCTTCTGTGTCCTGATTTATTACTTTTACATCTGCAGATTTTGTCATAGGCAGCGGAGGCTTGTAGTGTGCTGATTTGCAAACAGCTGCAAAATGATTCCCTTTTCCACATTTACTGCAGGTTTGTCCCATAGCTGGACATTTGTTCTGGTGGTGAGGGAAATCCTGTCCACATCTATAACATTTCTTCTGTTTCTGGGCTTGTTTGTCTGGCAAATTTTTCTGTTTGAGATTATGCACATGTAATTTATCCCCATTCTCCATTACGGTAGCCTGATGATCTGCTATTTCTATAGCACGGGCCATTTTGAGCAAATCATGTAGAGAGATATCCTGCTGCAGAGCCTTACGCCTTAGGTTATTAGACGAGCAGGTGACAATTATTTGAGTTAGGATTTCATCATCTACATCTGTAAAGGCACATCCATGTGCTAACTCTTTCAGTCATGTGACATAAGTGTCTATGGACTCTTCTGGAAGCTGCTTGGCAATCCTGAATTTATATCTTTCATATCTGATGTTCTGTTTGGGGTTGAAGTAGCCAGTGAGAGCTTTAGTGCAGTTGTTGTATGTGTCTGTTTCTGCTGCAGGTAAAGTACTGTATATGTCATAGACTCCTGTGCCTGCATAATGCAGGAGCAATGCTCTCTTTCTTTTCTCCTCCTTTATGTCCATGGCTTCTAGGAAATTCTCAAATCTGTTTAGCCATTTTCTCCAGTTATGGGAGAGATTAATGACATCAGTCATATCAAATTGTGGGAATGTGTGCAAGTAGTCAGCCATGATAGAGTCTCTCAGTGGTGCTGGCGTGTGAAGCGGTAAAATATAGTCCGTACTCACAGCAGTAGGTGATTATATCCCATCCTCGTCGCCAGTTGTAATATCCACACGTTATGAAGAATTCAAGGTATTAAACTTTAGATATGTTTTATTCTTCGTCCTCCAGCACACAGCATAACAGTTGCATTCCCATGCTACACAGAAGTGAAAGTGAAACTTCCCTTCTCATCCCTCTTGTCTCCACCCCCCAAGTCCCATAAGTTTGGCTTGCTTAAAGAGACAGATCTAATTATTATACATTACAGTCCCTTTTTAGGATCTGCAAGGCATAATCTGACATGTGGGCCAATGTTCCCGGTGTCAATGATGCACTGCGAGTGCTGGGTGGAGGAGCACTTTCTGGCAAATCCACATCCCTCCAGTCACGCACAAACCCTGTACCAGACCTTGCCACGCCAACATTTTCACTTGCCCCATGAGATGCATCCTCCTCCCCTAAGTAATCATCCCCATCATCATCCTCCTCCTCTTCTTCCTCCACCTCGTCCAGGAGAGGTCCCTGAGCAGACAATGGCTGAATGTCATCAAGGATTCCCTCCACCTCTTCCTCCTCGTCAACATTGGCTGCAGACGCCTGCTCCTTAAGGTGCGTCAAAGTTTGCATGAGCAGACGCATAAGTGGGATGCTCATGCTTAGGATGGCGTCGTCTGCGCTTACCAGCCGTGTGCATTCCTCAAAACACTGAAGGACTTTACAGAGGTCTTTCAGCTTCGACCACTGCACACCTGTAAACTCCATGTCTGCTCTCAAAGTGCCTGGCCGTGTATCCTCCCACAAATGCATTATGGCCTGCCTCTGCTCGCACAGCCGCTCCACCATGTGCAGGGTGGAGTTCCACCTTGTTGCAATGTCGATAATGAGGCAGTGGTTGGGAAGGTGGAGCAATCGCTGCAGCTTCTGCATACGAATGGAGTGTACAGGCGACCGGCGGATGTTCGCGCACAGTCTTCGCACCTTCTGGAGCAGGGCTGTTAACGCTGGATAATTATTGAGGAAGCACTGCACCACCAGGTTCAAGGTCTGAGCCAAGCAAGGTATGTGGCTGAGTTTTGAAAGGGCTATGGCTGCCACAAAATTACGACCGTTATCACTAACTACCTTGCCTGCCTCAAGATGTACACTGCCCAGCCATGACTCAGAAATTATAGCAGGGGTATATTTACCAATAACGAAATGTATTATTTGTAGCGAATTGGTATGAACTGGTTTGTTAAAACTTAGCTTTTAATCATCCTTTAATAAAACAAATAATATCTAGAAAAGTGCCATACATAGTGCTCGTGCATACGTGCAAATAAAATATAAAACTATTCAATGCCGCCTGAAAATAGCCTATTCAGGACAATATAGCAATTGTAATATCATACTTGATTCCAGCAGCCACACCTCAAAATGTAGCATGCATGTTGGGCCTCAGTCCCTATACCCATATATCACAGAGACAGCCTATAGCTGTACATAGAAACTGTCATTTTAGGGTAAAACTGTTCCCTATGCGCTATATATGTCCAAAAAGCACATTAAATATATCATTGAGTGAGTCACTGTACAAATATTAAACACCCTCGGAGCACAGTGTATAGGATTACCCTTTTATATCACTGCCCACATAACTCCTTCCTGGTGTATGAAATAAACATTGTACTTATCTCAGATATCGTTGTATTTCATAGCGATTCCCGAATTCCGGCGTCCGGAAATAGGGATAGACCGCGGGACTTCTGAACACATATAAAAGGTAATTAGAACGCGATATGGCGCGCAATGCCACCTGACTGGATGCCACTGCTCCCCTGATGAATTTGTGGTAGATGAAACGCGTTGGGAGATGTATAGAGGGAAACAAGCTACCCAGCGGCTCATGATATGCTGACGTGTGGAGCCCCCTCATAGTGAGCAGAATTCGGGTATCGCTATGAAATTCAACGATATCTGTGGCTGCTGGAATCAAGTATGATATTACAATTGCTATATTGTCCTGAATAGGCTATTTTCAGGCGGCATTGAATAGTTTTATATTTTATTTGCACGTATGCACGAGCACTATGTATGGCACTTTTCTAGATATTATTTGTTTTATTAAAGGATGATTAAAAGCTAAGTTTTAACAAACCAGTTCGTACCAATTCGATACAAATAACCAGCCATGACTCAGTTTGTCGCTGAAAGTACTCGGCCAGCACCTCGGCAGTGTGTCTGTCACCCAAATACATCAAATGCAACACAGCCTGCTGACACTTTCCACTAGCTGCTCGATAGGGGGACACCTCGTGTGCAACAGTGGCAGCTGCAGATGGAGTGCTCGTACAACTGCGCTCTGTGGACGAGCTTTCGCTTCTGGAGGAGGAGGAGGAGGGTCGAACGCCTACAGCCAACTGTTTCCTATACCATGGGCTAGGCAGCACTGTCCCACCACCGCTGTCCCCTGTGGACCCTGCATCCACCACATTAACCCAGTGCACAGTGATGGACACGTAACGGCCCTGGCCATGCCGACTGGACCATGCATCAGTTGTGAGGTGCACCTTTCCACTCACTGACTGCTTGAGTGCATGGACAATGCGGTCTTTCACATGAGGGTGGAGGGCTGGGATGGCTTTGCGAGAGAAGAAGTGGTGACTGGGTAGGTCATAGCGTGGTACTGCATAGGCCATGAGTTTGCGGAAAGCTGCACTTTCCACCAACCGATAGGGCATCATCTCTAACGAGATTAGTTTGGCAATGTGGGCGTTCAAACCCAATGTACGCGGATGAGAGACTGAGTACTTTCTTGACCTACTCATAGTGTCTGGGAGGGTGAGCTGGACTTGAGAGCTGCATATGGTGGAACTAGCGGTGGACAGGGCGGACTGAGAGAGGGTTGATGATGGTGATGGAGTTGGTGTTCTTTCTGATGGCCTAGATTCAGTCTTTCATTGATATAACAGTGGGATTCCCTGACTGCTGTGGCCTTGCAACGACACCTCAACATTTGCTGCTGTGCTAACCGGTGGGCTTACAGTGGGGGAAACAATGTAGCGTTGCTGACTACCTTCTTTGTGATCAGTTGCACATGTGGCACTTGAGGTTTGGTGTTGTGTCCACGCTTGCAAGTGCATGCTGGTTAAATGTCTAAGCATGCAACTGGTATTCAAATTTTTCAGATTTTTCCCTCGGCTAAAGGTCTTTGCGCACTTCTTACCGATAACCTTGGCCTGATCATGAGGATTTTGTTCAAAAAAAGTGCCACACTGCACTCTTCCTACTTTGGCAGACATTTTGCGGCCTAGCACGCTGTGATATTTTGACCCTCTGGGCAAGCTGTCCAGCAACTCTGGCCTGCGTCATCCTTCAATCTTGAGTGGTGTGAAGGACACAAGGAAAGGTGTGGTTCATGAACATGAGCCTCCAATGACGACTCAGTGCTTTTATTTTTTACAACTTCAGAAGAAGAGGCGATAGAGCTGGAGGCTGAGTCAGCAATGTAAGACAAAACTTTTTCCTGAAGCTCTGGCTTTAAAAGCGGTTTGCCAACTCCTAGAAAACTAAGCCTTCGAGGCCTTGTGGAGCCAGACGATGACGCAGGCTCAACACCTCCTGCATTCGGTCCTATTTTGCTTTTGCCACTACCATCAGATCCACCATCAACACCATCATTACCAGCTGCCAACCCCCGCCCAATTCCACGGCCTCTTACACCAGCCTTCCTCATTTTTGGTAGAAATGTAGACAAAATCCAACAAACTATATAGTAATGTAAAACAAGGTACAAGGTGTCTATAGGACAGGGGAGATTTTGAATTTCTGCACACACTTGTGGACACTGGACACTTTTGGATTGTGTGAGGCCCACTGAATATCACAGCACTATGTCACAGGCTCGATGTCGCAGGTGTGAAAAATGTCACTAGAGGATAACAGAGATTTTGAATTTCTGCACACACTTGTGGACACTGGACACTTTTGGATTGTGTGAGGCCCACTGAATACCACAGCGCTATGTCACAGGCTCGATGTTGCAGGTGTGAAAAATGTCACTAGAGGATAACGGAGATTTTGAACTTCTGCACACACTTGTGGACACTGGACACTTTTGGATTGTGTGAGGCCCACTGAATATCACAGCGCTATGTCACAGGCTCGATGTCGCAGGTGTGAAAAATGTCACTAGAGGATAATGGAGATTTTGAATTTCTGCACACACTTGTGGACACTGGACACTTCTGGATTGTGTGAGGCCCACTGAATATCACAGCGCTATGTCACAGGCTCGATGTCGCAGGTGTGAAAAATGTCACTAGAGGATAACGGAGATTTTGAATTTCTGCACACACTTGTGGACACTGGACACTTTTGGATTGTGTGAGGCCCATTGAATATCACAGCGCTATGTCACAGGCTCGATGTCGCAGGTGTGAAAAATGTCACTAGAGGATAACGGAGATTTTGAGTTTCTGCACACACTTGTGGACACTGGACACTTTTGGATTGTGTGAGGCCCACTGAATATCACAGCGCTATGTCACAGGCTTGATGTCGCAGGTGTGAAAAATGTCACTAGAGGATAACGGAGATTTTGAATTTCAGCATACACTTGTGGACACTGGACACTTTTGGATTGTGTGAGGCCCAGTGAATATCACAGCGCTATGTCACAGGCAGAAATTGGCTAGTGTATGACAAACAACAAGTTGTATATAGAATTGGGCAGAATAGGAATCTCCCTAGAGTGTAGGTCTGTAAGAACGGAACAAGTCCTCGGCTTATCCTTACAGAGCGACACACAGATAGGTTCACTGTGGCCGTGATAACAGCCGTTACACGGTACTGAGAGAGGAGCGTGAACGTACACGGCTGTCCGGTGTACGTAAAATTGTCAAGCTCCGTGTTTTTTAAGTATACGGACTGACACACGCTGTCTCTCTATAGTTTTGAATGTGATCAAACAGCAAATATATTTAACTGTTTGAAAGCTAGACAAAACTAGAAGGTGCAGGTCTGTAAGAACGGAACATGTCCTCGACTTAACCTTACAGAGCGACACACAGATAGCTTCACTGTGGCCGTGATAACAGCCGTTACACGGTACTGAGAGAGGAGCGTGCACGTACATGGCTGTCCGGTGTACGTAAAATTGTCAAGCTCCGTGTTTTTAAAGTATACGGACTGACACACGCTGTCTCTCTATAGTTTTGAATGTGATCAAACAGCAAATATATTTAACTGTTTAAAAGCTAGACAAAACAAGAAGGTGCAGGTCTGTAAGAACGGAACATGTCCTCGACTTATCCTTACAGAGTGACACACAGATAGCTTCACTGTGGCCGTGATAACAGCCGTTACACGGTACTGATAGAGGAGCGTGCACGTACACGGCTGTCCGGTGTATGTAAAATTGTCAAGCTCCGTGTTTTTTAAGTATGCGGACTGACAAACGCTGTCTCTCTATAGTTTTGAATGTGATCAAACAGCAAATATATTTAACTGTGTGAAAAATAGACAAAACTAGAAGGTGCAGGTCTGTAAGAACGGAACATGTCCTCGACTTATCCTTACAGAGCGACACACAGATAGCTTCACTGTGGCCATGATAACAGCCATTACACGTACTGAGAGAGGAGCGTGCACGTACACGGCTGTCCGGTGTACGTAAAATTGTGAAGCTCCGTGTTTTTTAAGTATACGGACTGACACACGCTGTCTCTATAGTTTTGAATGTGATCAAACAGCAAATATATTTAACTATTTGAAAGCTAGACAAAACTAGAAGGTGCAGGTGTTGTGAGTTCATTTTCCCCTTCATTACTGAGGCCCGAGGAACTCCCTCTTCTGGTAAAGAAAGGTAGTGAGCCTGATTATCAAACACCTGAGGCTGATGATGATGACTGGCTGAGTGGAGTTACTGACTGGATATAATGCTGCCGACACCCTTCTGCCCTGCGGTTGATTTCTCTGTGGGATCCTTGGAGACCAGTCTGAATTCCTGCTCCTCTAAAGCTAAGTTTGCTGCTCGGCCTTTTTCTTTGGTGCTTTGACTTTGTTTTGCTTTGTTTTTCTGGATTTCTTCCATTCCCTGCTGGGGTGTGCTGAATTCATTTAGCTCTGTCTTCTGAAAATACCTGAGTGCTGATTTAGTTTTTGAAGCCTAGCTGCTTCAGGGCCTTTTTCATATCAGCTTGTTGGCTTATGTCTTTGATAGGGTTTTGGCAGATTGCAGACAGCAGCCTTCCTGTCCTTTCCTATCTAGGTAGTTTTGGGCCCCGTCTTTGCTCAGTCTATCTTTCTGTCTGTGTTAGTATTTTCATCTTGCTTCATCGTCATTATATGTTGGGGGCTGCCTATTGCTTTGGGGTCTGCTCTGGGGCAGTTTAGATTTCCCCTTTCTTTCTTTAGGCCTATGTAATTCTCCGGCTGTGATCGAGGGGTCTAGGGCATCGTAGGAACCCCCCACGGCTACTGCTAGTTGTGTTGATAGGTTCAGGGGTCTGCAATCTGATAGTTGCCAACTTCTTTGGTTTTCTGGACTTAGCTTGTATTTCTGCTTTTGCCTCCTACGTTGACTCATTCATAACAGAATCACCCGCCATACCGCAGATCCTAGGGTACTCATAGCAGGAAAGAATTGTAAAAAAAAAAAAAAAAAAGTGTGTATATTTTTTCCTCTATATCTCTGAGGCCGTAGGGGGTATTTTTTTTTTTTCTCTCAATGGAGATAAAGCAATTGTCTGATCGTGTGGAGCAGCTCGCTGCGGAAGTGCGGGAAATTTCCGCCTACCTTGCTCATTCACATGCTGCTGAACCAAAGATTCCTACACCTGATGTATTTTTTGGGGATCGGTCTAAATTTTTGAATTTCAAAAATAATTGTAAATTATTTTTTGCCTTGAAGCCTAACTCGACAGGGAGCTCCGCGCAGCAGGTTAAAATTGTCATCTCTTTGCTGCGTGGCGATCCCCAGGATTGGGCGTTTTCTTTGAAACCAGATGATCCTATTCTGACTAATGTGAACGCATTCTTTCAAGCTTTGGGGTTGTTGTATGACGAACCTAATGCCATTGATCAGGCTGAAAAGACCCTACTGGCATTGAGCCAGGGTCGTGATTCTGCAGAATTGTACTGTCAAAAATTCCGAAAGTGGGCAGTACTTACTACCTGGAATGATAATGCCTTGGCTGCTCTCTTTCGGAAGGGGTTGTCAGAAGCCGTAAAAGATACTATGGTGGGATTTCCTGTTCCCTCTGGTCTTGACGATTCTATGTCATTAGTAGTGTTGAGCGATACCGTTCGATACCCAAAAATATCGTATCGGATGGTATCGCTCGATACGAAAAAAATATCGGGTATCGCCGATTCCGATACCAGAAGTCCCATTCAAGTCAATGGGACTTCCGGTATCGGAATTAAAAAAAGGCCTTTATTTCCTTGTTGGCTAATTCTACATAATTGAAAACAAATAAGAATCATGTAGAATGTATTGTGGGAGGTGGAGGAGACATTAAAAGCATAGTGGTTTATTCAAATCACATGGCATAGCATTAATTCCAATTTTTTTTTTCAAGACGTTCGGAGTTAAAAGGATATTGACTATGTTAACCTTTTTTATATTTTGTCAGATATGTATGTTATATGTATGTTATATGTATGCTCTTCACCTTCTTTTGTACTTCTCCCACACTTTCTCCTTCATGATCCGCAGCAGTAGCATTTTTTTCATCAACTTTTTCTTCACCTTATTCATCTTCTTCTTCTTCACCTTCTTCCCATTAATTTTTTTTTCCATTCTTCATATTCTTCTTATTCAGCTATTATTAATTTTCATATGCTATTTCTTCATCTTCTTCCTATTCTTCTTTTTCTTCATTTTCTTATGGTGACAGGCATTCCTGTAGTACTTATCTATAAAAGTTATAAGATTACACCTTACATTCTGCCTGTCACAAAAGATTTACAACAGGATTTGTCCGCGTTCAGCTTGGCCTGCAGCAGCAGGCATTTTCCAGGGGCACCACGAGGAGGAATGGACTCACCCCCATTTACTGCTTAGTCTTCTTCTGCTTATAATTTTGATTTCTTCTATGCTGATTTTTTGTCTTATGCTTCATGTTCTTCTGCTTTCTGTTCTTCTGCTTTTGCTTCTTCTGCTTCTTGTTCTTCTGTCTTTTGTTCTGTATCTTGGTGGTTGTCTTCATGTTCTTTGTCCTCTTGGTCTTATTATTTAGGGTCATATTTCTGGTCTTCTTTGGTGTGGTCTTCAGGGTCGTCATCATCAGGGTCATCGTCATGGAGATCAATAAGGATTACCAAAGACAATTTCAAAACGCTTGATCTTGGAAATGTAGCAGAAGGTACAAGAAGGCTGAGAAACTGGCGAGAACCAGCAGACAGTGCTGGCACCCGGATGGGTAGCAGAAGGAAAAAGAGCCAATGGCACTACCGAGGACCAACTGACGGTGCTGGACCACGGTTACTAAGCAGAAGGTACCTGTGCTAAAAAGCACTACCAACGACCAGCTGACGGTGCTGGACCTCGGATACCGAGATGGAGGCACCTAGGCCAAAGGCTGTGGCGAGAACCAGCAGACAGTGCTGGCACCCGGATGGGTAGCAGAAGGAACAAGAGCCAATGGCACTACCGAGGACCAACTGACGGTGCTGGACCACGGTTACTAAGCAGAAGGTACCTGTGCTAAAAAGCACTACCGAGGACCAGCTGACGGTGCTGGACCTCGGATACCGAGATGGAGGCACCTAGGCCAAAGGCTGTGGCGAGAACCAGCAGACAGTGCTGGCACCCGGATGGGTAGCAGAAGGAACAAGAGCCAATGGCACTACCGAGGACCAACTGACGGTGCTGGACCACGGTTACTAAGCAGAAGGTACCTGTGCTAAAAAGCACTACCGAGGACCAGCTGAAGGTGCTGGACCTCGGATATCGAGATGGAGGCACCTAGGCCAAAGGCTGTGGCGAGAACCAGCAGACAGTGCTGGCACCCGGATGGGTAGCAGAAGGAACAAAAGCCAATGGCACTACCGAGGACCAACTGACGGTGCTGAACCACGGTTACTAAGCAGAAGGTACCTGTGCTTAAAAGCACCACCGAGGACCAGCTGACGGTGCTGGACTTCGAATACCGAGATGGAGGCACCTAGGCCAAAGGCTCTGGCGAGAACCAGCAGACAGTGCTGGAACCCGGGTGGGTAGCAGAAGGTACCCATTGAAAGCAAAGTAGCCAGGCCGCATGCCGGCCGCAGTTACCGAAACCCACAGTCCTACAGGGGGTCCATGTCCCATTGGCACTACGGATCCAGCCTTCAGTGCCAGTTTCCGCAGCCCACATAGGAGTCACCTAAACTGCAGGCACCGTAGAGTCGGCTAACCCGGCCGCAAGACGACAGGACAACGGATTGGTGGCATAGTGACCTTGACACTACCCGGAAACAGCAGGCGTGCTGGAACCAGGCTGGGCAACAGGGAGTCCCCGTTCCAAAGATGCTGCCGAGAACCAGGTGACGGTGCTGGAACCCAGATGGGTAGCAAAAGCTACAAGAGCCAATGGCACTACCGAGGAACAGCTGACAGTGCTGGACGACGGTTACTAGGCAGGAGGTACCTGTGCTAGAAAGCACCACCAAGGACCAGCTGACGGTGCTGGACCTCGGATACTGAGATGGAGGCACCTAGGCCAAAGGCTCTGGCGAGAACCAGCAGACAGTGCTGGAACCCGGGTGGGTAGCAGAAGGTACCCATTGAAAGCAAAGTAGCCAGGCCGCAAGCCGGCCGCAGTTACCGAAACCCACAGTCCTACAGGGGGTCCATGTCCCATTGGCACTACGGATCCAGCCTTCAGTGCCAGCTCCCGCAGCCCACATAGGAGTCACCTAAACTGCAGGCACCGTAGAGTCGGCTAACCCGGCCGCAAGACGATAGGACAACGGATTAGTGGCATAGTGACCTTGACACTACCCGGAAACAGCAGGCGTGCTGGAACCAGGCTGGGCAACAGGGAGTCCCCGTGCCAAAGACACTGCCGAGCACCAACTGGCGTTGTTGGAGCCCAGGGATAATCATGGTGTAGGCCGAGGCCTACTTGGTGGTAGTTTTAGATTGTTTGTAGGCTACAACAGACTGTCAACGTGCTCCAATTAGGCATCTGTCTCCACTCTGTTTCCAGGATTTCACGTGACCACCAACACCGCCAGTTTATGCGTACAGCAGCCATCTGCCCAATCCACACGTGTTGCTGTGTTACTGGGATTCTGTAATGTCAGCAGATCCCCTGATGTGTGTCTGCCACTGTCTCCTGCTCTGTCCACATTCCCACCGCTTGCAGTGGGAAGGTGGACAGCGCAGGAGACAGTGGCGGACACATATTGGGGGATCTGCTGACGTTACAGAACCCCAGTAACACAGCAACACGTGTGGAATGCGTGGACGGCAACTGTGAGCAGGAACTGGCGGTGTTGGAGGTCAGGGGAAATACTAGAGACAAAGTGGAGACAGAGGCCAAATCAGAGAATGTTTAAATCTGAAGTAGTTACAATTTGGAGGCAGCAGCAGTTTGCCCTCCACACAGCAGGGGAGCAGCTGACGTTACTGAACCCCACTTTCACATGAACGAGTGTGTTTTTCTGTGTGGACAGCACTTCCGAGCACCAACTGGCGGTGTTGGAGCCCAGGGACAATCATGGTGCAGGCCGAGGCCTACTAGGAGCCAGGTGTAAAGCTGAGGTATTTTGACTTTGGAGGGAGCAGGACACTTTGCCCTCCACACAGCAGGGGATCAGCTGACGTTACCGAACCCCACTTTCACATGAACGAGTGTGTTTTTCTGTGTGGACAGCACTTCCGAGCACCAACTAGCGTTGTTGGAACCCAGGGACAATCATGGTGCAGGCCGAGGCCTACTAGGAGCCAGGTGTAAAGCTGAGGTATTTTGACTTTGGAGGGAGCAGGACACTTTGCCCTCCACACAGCAGGGGATCAGCTGACGTTTGCATTGTTTCTATACTACTACTAACTGTCAACGTAATCCAATTAGGCCTCTGTCTTCACTCTGTTTCGAGTATTTCCGCTGGCTTCCAACCACGCCAGTTGCTGCTCTGAAATGCCGTCTGCACAACCCACACTTGTTCCTGTGTTACTGGGGTTCTGTAACAGCAGCTTCTCCCTAGAGGTGAGTCAGGCAATGTCTCCTGCTGTGTCCACATTTCCACTACAAGTAGTGGGAATGTAGACAAAGCAGGAGACATTGCCGTGCTCAACTCTGGAGATGAGCAGATGTTACAGGACCCAGGTACCACAGGATCAAGTGTGGATTGTGCAGACGGCACTTAAGAGCAGAAACAGGCGGTGTTGTAGGCCGGAGGAAATACTCAAAACAGAGTGGAGACAGAGGGCAAATCAGAGAACATATTAAATCAGAGGTAGTCAGAAGTTGTAGGCAGTAGGAGAGTTTGCCGTACACACAGCAGGGGATCAGCTGACGTTACCGAACCCCACTTACACATGAGCGAGTGTTTTGTCTGTGCGGACAGCACTTCCGAGCACCAACTGGCATTGTCGGAGCCCAGGGAAAATGAGGTAGTAGGCCGAGGCCTACTTGGAGCCAGGTGTAAATCTGAGGTTGTTTGACTGTGGAGGGAGCAGGACACTTTGCCATACACACAGCAGGGGATCAGCTGACGTTACCGAACCCCACTTACACATGAGCGAGTGTTTTGTCTGTGCGGACAGCACTTCTGAGCACCAACTGGCGGTGTCGGAGCCCAGGGAAAATCAGGTAGTAGGCCGAGGCCTACTTGGTGGCAGTTTGCGATTGTTTCTAGACTACTACTAACTGTCAACGTACTCCAATTAGGCCTCTGTCTTCACTCTGTTTCGAGTATTTCCTCTGGCTTCCAACCATGCCAGTTGCTGCTCTGAAATGCCGTCTGCACAACCCACACTTGTTCCTGTGTTACTGGGGTTCTGTAACAGCAGCTTCTCCCTAGAGGTGAGTCAGGCAATGTCTCCTGCTCTGTCCACATTTCCACTACAAGTAGTGGGAATGTAGACAAAGCAGGAGACATTGCCGTGCTCAACTCTGGAGATGAGCAGATGTTACAGGACCCAGGTACCACAGGATCAAGTGTGGATTGTGCAGACGGCACTAAAGAGCAGAAACAGGCGGTGTTGTAGGCCGGAGGAAATACTCAAAACAGAGTGGAGACAGAGGGCAAATCAGAGAACATATTAAATCAGAGGTAGTCAGAAGTTGTAGGCAGCAGGAGAGTTTGCCGTACACACAGCAGGGGATCAGCTGACGTTACCGAACCCCACTTACACATGAGCGAGTGTTTTGTCTGTGCGGACAGCACTTCCGAGCACCAACTGGCGTTGTCGGAGCCCAGGGAAAATGAGGTAGTAGGCCGAGGCCTACTTGGAGCCAGGTGTAAATCTGAGGTTGTTTGACTGTGGAGGGAGCAGGACACTTTGCCATACACACAGCAGGGCATCAGCTGACGTTACCGAACCCCACTTACACATGAGCGAGTGTTTTGTCTGTGTGGACAGCACTTCTGAGCACCAACTGGCGGTGTCGGAGCCAAGGGAAAATCAGGTAGTAGGCCGAGGCCTACTTGGTGGCAGTTTGCGATTGTTTCTAAACTACTACTAACTGTCAACGTAATCCAATTAGGCCTCTGTCTTCACTCTGTTTCGAGTATTTCCGCTGGCTTCCAACCACGCCAGTTGCTGCTCTGAAATGCCGTCTGCACAACCCACACTTGTTCCTGTGTTACTGGGGTTCTGTAACAGCAGCTTCTCCCTAGAGGTGAGTCATGCAATGTCTCCTGCTCTGTCCACATTTCCACTACAAGTAGTGGGAATGTAGACAAAGCAGGAGACATTGCCGTGCTCAACTCTGGAGATGAGCAGATGTTACAGGACCCAGGTACCACAGGAACAAGTGTGGATTGTGCAGACGGCACTTGAGAGCAGAAACAGGCGGTGTTGTAGGCCGGAGGAAATACTCAAAACAGAGTGGAGACAGAGGGCAAATCAGAGAACATATTAAATCAGAGGTAGTCAGAAGTTGTAGGCAGCAGGAGAGTTTGCCGTACACACAGCAGGGGATCAGCTGACGTTACCGAACCCCACTTACACATGAGCGAGTGTTTTGTCTGTGCGGACAGCACTTCTGAGCAACAACGAGTGTTGCTGTAGCCCAGGAAATAAAGTTCAGGTCATAGAAACATGAACACAACTGGAGACCTGGATCCTGTTGCCAGCCAATTATTTATTCTGGAAGAGGACTGGCAAATTCAGGTGAGATCCAGGCCTTGTTCATTTTCACAAAAGTAAGCCGGTCAATATTATCGGCGGATAGTCGCGTGCGACGGTCTGTTACCACACCACCTGCAGCACTAAAGACACGTTCCGATAATACACTGGCAGCAGGGCAAGCCAGCACCTCCAATGCATACTGGCTAAGCTCTGGCCATGTATCCAGCTTAGAGACCCAATACTTGAACGGGGAAGAGCCGTCTGGGAGAACACTAACAGGGCACGACAAGTAGTCTGTCACCATCTGACGGAAACGTTGCCTCCTGCTGACTGGAGCCGTCTGTGATGGTGTAGCCGTTTGTGGCGGTCCCACAAAACTTTTCCACATTTGGGCCATACTGGCCTTGCCTTGTCCTGCGGCACTGCCTCTGCTACCTCTTTGTGCAGAGCTTCCTCCACTGCCTCTACCCACATGGCTGCTTTGAAAAGCACTACCAGCAACACTTGTGGGGGGAATGGAGAACATGATGGCCTGCACAAGTGTTTCTTGGTACTCCCGCATTTTTCGCTCCCGGTTCAACTGTGGTATGAGGCTTTGTAAGTTGTCCCAGTAGCGAGGATCTAGGAGGGTGTACACCCAATAATCAGCCGTGTGGAGAATGTTGGCGATGCGGCGGTCATTTAACAAGCACTGCAGCATGAAATCAACCATGTGCTGCAGACTGCCAACTGGACCGGAAACGCTGTCCCCAGCTTGAGGCAGCATCTCTGCCTGCTCAGCATCACCCCACCCTCGCTGTACATACTGACTACTAGAGCCTTGTGTACCTCCCTCCTCTGGAGAGATGTGTTCCTCCTCCTCCATTGACTCCTCGTCATCCTCCTCACTAAGTGTCCCCTGCCTGGGCCTTTGTGTGGAAGCACGTTGCGCAGACTTGCCAGAAGCAGATGGCATTTCTGACTGCTCATCCTCGACCTCTTCAAAAACCTCCTCACTTAGTGCTTGTAAGGTTTTTTGAAGCAGACAGATGAGGGGGACAGTCATGCTGATTAGTGCATCATCTGCACTGGCCATCCGTGTGGAGTCATCGAAGGCACGCAAAACTTGGCAGATGTCCCTCATAGTGGCCCACTCAGTGGTGGTGAAGTGTGTCCGGCACACAGTGCGACTTGTTTGCGCCTGATGCAGCTGGTACTCCATTACTGCTGCCTGCTGCTCACACAACCGCTCCAACATATGTAACGTTGAATTCCACCTGGTGGGGAGGTCACATATGATGCGATGTTCTGGCAGGCGGAATCGGCATTGCAGAGATGCAATGCGCGATCTTGCCATGCTGGAACGCCGCAAGTGAGCACACTCTAGGCGAACCTTGTGCAGCAGTGCATCAAGATCCGGATAGTCCCTCAGAAAGCTCTGCACGACCAAATTGAGCACGTGTGCCAGACATGGTATGTGAGTGAGGTTGCCTAGGCCCAGAGCTGCCACTAGATTTCGGCCATTGTCACTCACTACCAAACCTGGCTGGAGATTCGCTGGCACAAACCACACATCGCTCTCCTGCTTGATGGCATTCCAGAGCTCCTGTGCTGTGTGGCTCCGATTCCCCAAAGAAATTAATTTAAGGACGGCCTGTTGACGTTTGGCCACACCTGTGCTCATATCTGGCCTAACAGGCTCACTCAGTGGTGATTCCGAGGAACTAGAGTAGGAGGAGGACTCAATATGTACAGACTGCATTCCTGCAATCCTTGGAGTTGGCAGAATACGTACAGAGCCACTCTCCAGATCTGTACCCGGCTCCACAACATTGACCCAATGGGCAGTGAGGGAAAGGTATCGTCCCTGTCCATGGCTACTGGTCCACGCATTGGTGGTCAGGTGGACCTTGCTACTGACGGCATTTAGTAGCGCATTTTTAATTTTTCCCTCCACATGCTTTTGCAGGGCAGGGACAGCTTGCCTGCTGAAATAAAAGCGGCTGGGCACATTGTATTGTGGAACTGCCAATTACATAAAGTTCCGGAATGTGTCAGTCTCCACCAGCCTGAATGACAGCATCTCAAGGGCCAGTAGTTTGGCAATGCCGGCATTCAGAGCCAGTGCTCGGGGATGGTTTGCTGAGTATGGCCGCTTTTTCTCCCATGCCTGTGCTACTGATTGCTGGTGAGTGGCCTGGGAGGGTGCTGATGACTGCGAACGTGGTTCAGTGGGTGGAATTTCACTGGGTCTCTGGACAACAGTGGCAGTGGTTCTTCCATGGCGTTCCAGTGAGGAAGCCGAACCAGCTGTGTGTGAGCTGGAGGAAGAGGCCCCAACACGAGCTGAAGAGGTGGTAGGTGCTCCTGAAGGTTGGCCTACATCTTCAGTGTGTCTGTGTAACTCCACCTCGTGCTTGGTACGCACATGTTTCCACATATTTGTGGTATTGAGGTTGCTCACATTTTTCCCTCGTTTCACTTTCTGATGACACAGCTTGCATTTGACAAAGCAAATGTCATCTTCAACTGTGTCAAAAAAAGACCACGCACTGCAAGTCCTGGGAGCGCCCGTTTTGTGTTTTGGAAGAGGATTGCTCCTCACGGGTGCCAAAGTGGAGGCTACAGGCAACCAAGTCTGCCCCCACCCTCTCCCTCCTCTTTTGGCCGTTCGGGGAATCTCTTCCTCAGAGCTGCTCCCACCACCTTCCTGTGGCTGACGCCATGATGGGTCAAGGACCTCATCATCTCCACTCCCCTCTTCAAGCACCGGCTGGTCCTGGGTTGTCTCGCCAGCACCGTACGCACCAGAAATTGGCAACTGAGTCTCATCATCATCTGATGCATACTGAGGTGTGCTGACCATAGGCACTGGCCCACCCGCCTCTTCAGATTCAGAGGGACAAAGCAGTTGCGCATCACTGCATACTCCCTCTTCTTCACGCTCTAGAATGCTGCTTGGCTGGCCACCTCTTTCCAAGCCAACAGATTCTGAGAACAGAAGTAAAGATTGAGATGGCTCCTGTCCAGGGCTCTCAGACTGCCTGGGCAATTTGGCAGGTGGTGAAGAGACAGATGGTTGCTCTTCAGTGCTCTGGCCTTGGGAGGATGCGGAAGTCATTGAAGTGGATGCGTTAGCTGCCATCCATCCGACAACGGCTTCAATTTGTTCGTCACGCAGCAGTGGGGTACGGCGAGGTCCTACAAAGCTGCGCATGAAGGACTGTTGCCTGGTAAAAGTGGGGGATGCCGGGTCACTGGTGGCCGCAGCAGATACCGAATCCCCACGTCCTCTCCCTGCTGAATCCCCCCGTCCTCTCCCTGCTGAAACTCCACGGCCACGACCACGTGCCTTACTCCCTGCATTCTTCATCTTGGTAGACTGATAAAGATAGGCAGAAAAGTAAAAAAGGGGTGGCTTAGTGTTGTTATTCCTGAACACCTGCTAACCAGTATAAGAAACACTAATTTGGCTAAGAGTGTGTGTACTACACTTTAATATGATCTAATGTGGCCTAGACAACTGTAAAGTGGAGTGTTTGGTGAACTTTATTTCCTTTTTTTTTTTGGGTGGGGGGAAAGGAAAGGATGTGACCAAAGTTTGAAAACTATAGTATCACAAACTTTTTGGAGCGATTACAATGCAGGAAGCTAACCTACAATGCAATTGATGAGGCTCCAAAAAATAGGGTGATACTAGCCTGGCTGGCCCTGAAGGGCACAAGCCAGCAAAAAGGCTCCTCTATCTAATCCTATATAGTGTTTGCAACCAACCAATGACAATGGATGCGGTTGGAAGCACACTAATATAGGAGCAAAAATCTGGCTAAATTTGCTGCAAAAAAAGGACTATGTATGAGGCAGTGACGCACGCTGAGCGGACTACAGCTAGCGGTGGCTGTAGAAGACACTGCAACGTGAGCTGCACTCACACACAGAGAGACCTATCAGACAGCCAAAAACAGTGCAGAGAAATGGGCTATAGCACTGAAAGGCTGCTGAAAGGCTCCGCTGTCCACTCCTTTAGTGTTTGCAACCAACGTATATGGATACGTATGGAAGCACGCTATACAGGAGAAAAAAAAAGCAGCAATAAAAGAAAAATGTGTATGAGGCAGAGACACACGCTGGCCGGCCTACAAGCAGACGTGCCTGCAGGACACACTACACAGCGTGGGTCTGCACTCACACAGCCCTTGCAGACAGCTGTGAAAACAGCGCTGCTAGGGAAAAGCAAGCTACAGTGGTGGTTTATGTAGCCTGGATAAAGCACAATATTGTTTTTAGAATCGCTATTTCTAACTGTCCCTCACAGTCTTCAACAGCAGCCTGTCCCTAACTGAATTCACAGCAGAGTGACCAGAAATGGCAGCTGCAGCGCTTTTTATAGTGCATCATGACATCATTTCAGCAGCCAATCACAGCCATGCCAGTAGTTAACATGCCTACATGCCTAACAGGATATGCCCACACTTCTGAGGATCCCCATTGGCTGAATCAAATCGAGCGGGCTCCTAGCATTATGGGAACTTCCGATTCCGATATTCGATATGAAAAAAGTATTGGAACTAAGTATCGGAATTCCGATACAGCTAATATCGGCCGATACCCGATACTTGCGGTATCGGAATGCTCAACACTAGTCATTAGCCATTCAGGTTGATCGGCGTTTGCGTGAACGCAAAGCTGCACGAGAGGTGTTGCCACCTGTTGAACAAATGTCTGAACCTATGCAATGTGATAGAGTTTTTTCCAGAGAGCAGCGTCAGGAGTTCAGAAGGTGTAATAAGTTGTGTTTTTTCTGTGGAGATGCCTCGCATATTATTTCTGCCTGTCCTAAAGGAGAGAAACGCTTTGCACACACGTTTTCTGTTGGGGGTGTTCAACCTAAGTTTCTTCTGGCTATTACTCTGATCTGCTCCCTGTCCACATTTTCCGCCAAGGCTTTTGTGGATTCTGGAGCAGCCCTAAACCTAATGGACTTGGATTTTGCTAAACGTTGTGGATTTCCGATGACACCTCTGCAGACGCCTATCCCTTTGAGGGGGATTGATGCTACTCCTTTGGCTAAAAATAAACCCCAGTTTTGGACCCAGGTGGTCATGCGGGTCGCCCCAGACCATCAAGAAAATTGCAGATTTTTGCTGTTGCATAATCTGCATGATACTATTGTTCTGGGGTTTCCCTGGTTACAGATTCATAATCCAGTGTTGGATTGGAAATCTGTGTCTGTGGTGAGTTGGGGTTGTCGGTGTGCCTTTAGTGAGGCTCCGGTGTTTTCCACCTCTCCTCAGTCGCATGATGTTCCTGATTATTTGGCGGACTTTTATGATGTATCTAGTGATAATGAGTCTGCGTCTCTGCCTCCTCACAGGAGTTATGACTGTGCAATTGAACTGAGCCCGGGGTGTAAATTTCCCAAGGGTCGGCTCTTCAATTTATCTGTACCCGAGCACGAGGCTATGCGATCCTATATTAAGGAGGCGTTGGAGAAGGGTCATATTAGACCATTCTCGTCACCCTTAGGTGCCGGGTTTTTTTTTGTAGCCAAAAAGGATGGATCATTAAGACCTTGTATTGATTATCGTGCCCTCAACAAAATTACTGTTAAATCTCAGTATCCGTTACCCCTGATTTCTGATCTATTTTCCAGAGTTAAAGGTGCTTGCTGGTTTACCAAGCTTGACCTCAGGGGGGCGTATAATCTTATTCGCATTAAGCATGGGGATGAATGGAAGACGGCGTTTAATACTCCGGAGGGACATTTTGAGTACCTGGTGATGCCTTTTGGGCTCACTAATGCCCCTTCTGTCTTCCAGTGCTTCATGAACGATATTTTCCGAGATTTTGTCGATAAATTTTTGATTATCTATCCCTGTGTGTTAAAGGATCTAAATGCCTTTTTGGAGTACAGAGGATTTCTTTTTTGGGATTTATTTTGTCCCCGTCAACTATTGAAATGGACCCGGCCAAGGTACAGGCCATTCACGATTGGGTTCAGCCCACTTCTTTGAAGGCCCTCCAGACGTTTTTGGGTTTTGCTAATTTTTATCGGAAATTTATAGCAAAATTTTCTAGTATTGCCAAGCCATTGACTGATTTGACTAAAAAGGGTGCTGATGTGTTAAATTGGTCTCCGGAGGCTGTTTCTTCCTTTCAGGAGCTGAAGCGAAGATTCACCTCCGCCCCGGTTTTGCGGCAACCTGATGTCTCACTTCCATTCCAAGTAGAGGTGGATGCTTCTGAGATTGGTGCAGGAGCTGTTTTGTCCCAAAAGGATCCTTTAACTTCTAAAATGAATCCCTGTGCTTTCCTTTCCCGAAAGTTCTCTCCATCTGAACGTAACTATGATGTGGGGAATAGGGAACTGTTGGCCATAAAATGGGCATTTGAGGAGTGGAGACATTGGTTGGAGGGAGCTAAGCATCAAGTCGTGGTCCTCACTGACCACAAGAATTTGATTTACCTAGAGTCGGCTAAGCGCTTGAACCCTAGACAGGCTAGGTGGGCCTTGTTTTTTACACGTTTTGATTTTGTGGTTTCTTTTCTTCCTGGAACAAAGAATGTCAAGGCAGACGCCCTCTCTAGGAGCTTCTTTGCTGATTCCCCTGTAGTGACCAAGCCTGCTACCATCTTAGGCGATGGGGTAGTTCTTTCTGCCATCTCGCCCGATTTGAGACGTGCTCTGGAAATGTTCCAGGAGGACAAACCTGAGCGTTGTCCCAGGGGAAAGTTGTATGTTCCTGACCAGTGGAAGAAGAGAGTGATGTCTGAAGTTCATTGCTCTGCTTTGGCTGGTCATCCAGGTATTTTTGGTACTAGAGATCTGGTGAGTCGGTTTTTTTGGTGGCCCTCCTTGTCTCGTGATGTCAGGAATTTTGTGCAGTCCTGTGGGACGTGCTCCCGGTCTAAATCGTGTTCTCGCTCTAGTGGGTTGTTGATGCCTTTGCCTGTCCCCAAGAGGCCATGGACCCATATTTCAATGGATTTCATCTCTGATATGCCTGTCTCTCAGAAGATGACTGTTATTTGGGTGATTTGTGATAGGTTCTCTAAGATGGTTCATCTTGTACCACTCCCTAAGTTGCCGTCTTCCTCTGAGTTGGTGTCCTTGTTTTTACAACAGGTGGTTCGTTTGCACGGGAGTCATGAGAACATTTTATCTGACAGAGGAGTCCAGTTTGTGTCTAGATTTTGGAGAACTTTCTGTTCCAGGCTGGGAATTCAGTTGTCCTTCTCCTCTGCTTTTCACCCTCAGACCAATGGGCAGACAGAGAGAACAAACCAGACCTTGGAGTCATATTTGAGATGTTTTATTTCTGCTGATCAGGATGATTGGGTTTCATTTTTGCCCTTGGCTGAATTTGCTTTAAATAATAGAGCTAGTTCTGCCACTTTGATATCACCTTTTTTTGTAACTTTGGGTTTCATCCTCGATTTTCTTCAGGGCAGATGGAGCCCTCTGCCTGCCCAGGTGTTGACACTGTGGTGGAGAGAATGCACCAGATCTGGGACCAAGTGGTGGATAAGTTATCTCTCTCCCAGGAAAAGGCCCAGCGGTTTTCCAACCGACATAGGACCATTGGTCCCTAGTTTAAGGTTGGTGATATGGTGTGGTTATCATCAAAAAATATTGCTATGAAGGTGGCTTCTCCTAAGTTTAAGCCTAGATTTATTGGACCTTACAAGATTGTGGAGATTATTAATCCGGTCTCTTTTCGTTTGGCTCTTCCTGTCACATTTAAAATCCATAATGTGTTCCATAAATCTTTGTTGAAGAGGTTTGTTGAACCTGTTGTTCCAGGGGTGGCACCTCCAAACCCTGTATTGGTTGAAGGTAACATGGAATATGAGGTAGAGAAAGTACTGGATTCCCGTCTGGCTAGACGGAGACTCCAGTATTTGGTTAAGTGGAAGGGTTATGGTCAGGAGGATAATTCCTGGGTCTCTGCCTCTGATATTCATGCCAAAAGATTGGTGCGTGCCTTTCATCGGGCTCACCCTGATCGCCCTGGTGGCGTAGTTGAGGGTTCGGTGACCCCTCCTTAAGGGGGAGGTACTGTTGTGAGTTCATTTTCCCCTTCATTACTGAGGCCCGAGGAACTCCCTCTTCTGGTAAAGAAAGGTAGTGAGCCTGATTATCAAACACCTGAGGCTGATGATGATGACTGGCTGAGTGGAGTTACTGACTGGATAAAAGGCTGCCGATGCCCTTCTGCCCTGCGGGTGATTTCTCTGTGGGATCCTTGGAGACCAGTCTGAATTCCTGCTTCTCTAAAGCTAAGTTTGCTGCTCGGCCTTTTTCTTTGGTGCTTTGACTTTGTTTTGCTTTGTTTTTCTGGATTTCTGCCATTCCCTGCTGGGGTGTGCTGAATTCATTTAGCTCTGTCTTCTGAAAATACCTAAGTGCTGATTTAATTTTTGAAGCCTAGCTGCTTCAGGGCCTTTTTCATATCAGCTTGCTGGCTTATGTCTTTGATAGGGTTTTGGCAGATTGCAGACAGCAGCCTTCCTGTCCTTTCCTATCTAGGTAGTTTTGGGCCCCGTCTTTGCTCAGTCTATCTTTCTGTCTGTGTTAGTATTTTCATCTTGCTTCACCGTCATTATATGTTGGGGGCTGCCTATTGCTTTGGGGTCTGCTCTGGGGCAGTTTAGATTTCCCCTTTCTTTCTTTAGGCCTATGTAATTCTCCGGCTGTGATCGAGGGGTCTAGGGCATCGTAGGAACCCACCACGGCTACTGCTAGTTGTGTTGATAGGTTCAGGGGTCTGCAATCTGATAGTTGCCAACTTCTCTGGTTTTCTGGACTTAGCTTGTATTTCTGCTTTTGCCTCCTACGGTGACTCATTCATAACAGCAGGTCTGCAAGAACTGAACATGTCCTCGACTTATCCTTACAGAGTGACACACAGATAGCTTCACTGTGGCCGTGATAACAGCCGTTACACGGTACTGAGAGAGGAGCGTGCATGTACACGGCTGTCCGGTGTACGTAAAATTGTCAAGCTCCGTGTTTTTTAAGTATACGGACTGACACACGCTGTCTCTCTATAGTTTTGAATGTGATCAAACAGCAAATATATTTAACTGTTTGAAAGCTAGACAAAACTAGAAGGTGCAGGTCTGCAAGAACGGAACATGTCCTCGACTTATCCTTACAGAGTGACACACAGATAGCTTCACTGTGGCCGTGATAACAGCCGTTACATGGTACTGAGAGAGGAGCGTGCACGTACACGGCTGTCCGGTGTACGTAAAATTGTCAAGCTCCGTGTTTTTTAAGTATGCGGACTGACACACGCTGTCTCTCTATAGTTTTGAATGTGATCAAACAGCAAATATATTTAACTGTTTGAAAGCTAGACAAAACTAGAAGGTGCAGGTCTGCAAGAACGGAACATGTCCTCGACTTATCCTTACAGAGTGACACACAGATAGCTTCACTGTGGCCGTGATAACAGCCGTTACATGGTACTGAGAGAGGAGCGTGCACGTACACGGCTGTCCGGTGTACGTAAAATTGTCAAGCTCCGTGTTTTTTAAGTATGCGGACTGACACACGCTGTCTCTCTATAGTTTTGAATGTGATCAAACAGCAAATATATTTAACTGTTTGAAAACTAGACAAAACTAGAAGGTGCAGGTCTGTAAGAACGGAACATGTCCTCGACTTATCCTTACAGAGCGACACACAGATAGCTTCACTGTGGCCGTGATAACAGCCGTTACACGGTACTGAGAGAGGAGCGTGCACGTACACGGCTGTCCGGTGTACGTAAAATTGTCAAGCTCTGTGTTTTTTAAGTATACGGACTGACACACGCTGTCTCTCTATAGTTTTGAATGTGATCAAACAGCAAATATATTTAACTGTTTGAAAGCTAGACAAAACTAGAAGGTGCAGGTCTGTAAGAACGGAACATGTCCTCAACTTATCCTTACAGAGTGACACACAGATAGCTTCACTGTGGCTGTGATAACAGCTGTTACACGGTACTGTGTGAGGAGTGTGCACCGCTGTATGGTGTGAAAAAAATGCACGTTCAGTACCTCACCAGGACAAAAAAAAAATTGGGATTGCTTTTAAAAAAGCAGTTTGCAGAGCAGTGGGTAAACAGCAATGCAGCCGTCAGGAAGCCTTAGAAGGCAGCCTAACAACCAACACCGCTGATCCAGCAAAATATAGCCTCCACTTGCACTGCACACACAGTGACTGGTGTGTTGTACAGACAAAATCGCTAGCAGCAGAAGCAGTTTTTGGTGTCTTCTTCCCTGCCTAACGCTCTCCCTACAAAATCATCATCAGCAGCAGCTCTCCCTATTCTGAGATCAGCATGAGTAACATGGCGGTTGGCATGCAAGCCCTTTTATACCCCCTGTGACGCCCACCAAAGCAAGCCAATCACTTGCATGCCCTTCTGAAAGATGGTGGTGACCCCTGTCTATGTCATCACGTTGCCCACAGTGTCCGTGGATCCTGATTGGCTGAAAAAGAGCGCAAAACAAACTTTTGAAACGCGACTTTGGCGCTTAAGTCGCCGACCTCGTGGCCGACCTCATCCTAGGGTTGGGTTTCGTTTCATGAAACCTGACTTTGCCAAAAGTCGGCGACTTTTGACATTTTTCGACCCGTTTCGCTCAACTCTAGTAATAATGTGTGAATACTGACATGCTGTTTTAGTGCATTTTATTGTGAAAAATGTGCAGAGTGTAATGTAAGTAACATACATTGTCATAGTACTGATGCTTTTGTGTGGGTACCGCAAGATAACATCTAAGGTAACTATCGTACACTGAGCTCAGGGGTAGTGAAAGTATAGAATATAAGCTAGTACTTAGGTAGTGCTAGATCACAACATTAGGGCAGATAGGCAGTGTTGGCCCTTTTAGTGTATAAGATATAGTAATAGTGTAGGATACAGTTAAATATTTGGGGCCAGCCCTGGATGGAAGAGGGTCAGTACAAGTAAAAAAGGGAATCATTTCCTAGTTTAGTGAGTTAGAGTAAGTGTTTGGTTCATGTCAAGACCAAGTTCAAGCAGCAGTGGGCTGCAAGCAAGTGAAGTACATATCTTTCTGGCAGCATGAGGTCGTACCAAATTTCCTGTTATGTTTATGTAATGTCTGAAGCCTGTGGCCCGAACTAGGCACTGAGGAGTTTGCCTTAATCACTCCCATACAGAGGAAGCCAGATGTGGAAATTGCAAAATGGAAACAAAATGGATCTCGGGAGTGCTGTGGTACAGGACAGGAAATCCCTGGGACTAACAGGAAAAACCTGTGTAGGAATATTCTAAGCTGATTGTAAGCAAATTCTTGAAATGTCCTGTGTTGATGGAACAAAAACTGGAGGGTGCTGTGCCCAATACTACGTGCTATAGACTGATGTAGAACTTGTTAAAATGTGTCCCCTGATGTTTGCAGCTCTTCCTGGCTTACGGCCTGCAAGTATAATGCACTGGGACATGATTTATTTGTATGGTGCCAGGGCATGGAAAAGCAGTCCCTCAACTATAATTACTGCCCTATGCACTTTACACTTTCATGCTGTACTCTGTGAGACTAGGCGGAGTACAGTGTGAGACCAAGGGGCTGCTGCTCCAGTCTATGGAGCCCCATTCTCTGAAAGCAAAAAGCAGAAACCTGTCAGCTGGTCTTATTAGGATGGGAAGGGGCCAATATCCAGGGACCTGCCCAGCTGCCTATTAATATCAGCCCAGCAAAGAGCAAACAGATGAACGGCAAACCAGGGCACACAAATCACCACATTAACAGACGGAGCTATTTATCTGAAGTATTGCGGTATATATTTCAGTCAAAAAACGGAGATGCTTGCATGAAAAAACGTGAATATTTCAATGTGAAGCGAAAAAAGAAGAAATATGCAGCACTCACCAATATAGCTGAAAAACTGTGCGTCTTTATTTCACATGAATTCCATAAATAGATATGTGGACATGCAGGATGTTAGAGGAATGCTAGGGGAGGGAGGTGCCGGACAACGGCCGTTTTGCGATTACTCGCTCCTGGACCCGTAGAAGCGAGTAATCGAGAAATGGCCATTGTCCGGCACATCCCTCCACTAGCATTCCTATTAATATCAGCCCCCAGCTGTCTGATTTGCCTTAGTTGGTTATTAAAAATAGGGGGAACCCCATGTAATTTTTTTTAGGGTTCACCATTTTTTAATAACCAGCAAATGCAAAGCAGAAAGCTGGGGCTGATATTAATAGGCTGAGAAGGTAAATGAATCTTGCCCCCTTCCCAGCATAACAAGACCAGATCACAGCTGTCTTCATTCCCTTGGCTGGTTATTAAAAAGGGGGGGACCCCACATCAGTATTTTAAATTATTTATTTATTTTACACTGCCACTCACTTAATACTTGGCATTGATGTGATGGCACTGGAAGTGCCTACAGCTTGAAAGCTTGTCGATTGGCTGCGCTTAAGTCTTTGAACAAGCTTTATCGAGCATCCAAATTCCAAACAGTAACATAGACTTCCGGGAGAAATCTGTGTTCGGAGATCAGCACAGTTGTCCAGTACGAACCCCGAACTTTACAGTTTGGGTTTGCTCATCCCTATACATGTAATCTAGATTAATGAATTTTAAATTATAATCTTATATAACTAATAAATGTTTGTATCTTCACTGTTTAATTATATTGATATCAATTCACATAGTTTTTTCATGTTTTATTAGTTTATTGTATTGATATATTCTGAGAGCCATAACTTTTTTTTATTTTTACTGTTGGAGGCTGTCAGAGGACTTCTTCTAGGGTTATCTGTAGATTTAATTGGTGCCATTTGAAGGGACATACAATGGGGGAAATATGTATTTGATCCCTTGCTGATTTTGTAAGTTTGCCCACTGACAAAGACATGAGCAGTTTATAATTTTAAGGGTAGGTTAATTTTAACATTGAGAGATAGAATATAAAAAAAATCCAGAAAATTACTTTGTATAAATTATGTAAATTTATTTGCATTTTACAGTTAGAAAAAAGTATTTGATCCCCTACCAACCATTAAGAGTTCTGGCTCCTACAGACCAGTTAGACTCACCTAATCAACTTGTTATCTGCTTTAAAGACAGCTGTCTTGCATAGTTACCTTTATAACAGACTCCTATCCATAGACTCAATTAATCAGTCAGACTCTAACCTCTACAACAAGGGCAAGACCATAGAGCTTTATAAGGATGTCAGGGACAAGATTATAGACCTGCACACAGCTGGAATGGGCTACAAAACCATACGTAAGACCCTAGGTGAGAAGAAGACAACTGTTGGTGCAATAGTAAGAAAATGGAAAAAATACAAAATGACTATCAATCGACATCGATCTGGGGCACCTTTCAAAATCTCACCTCGTGGGGGTTTTTTGATCATGACGAAGGTGAGAGATCAGCCTAAAACTACTTGGTGCAACTTGCTAATTATCTCAAGGCAGCTAAAACCACAGTCACCAAGAAAACCATTGCTAACACATTCCGCCGAAAAGGTTTAAAATCCTTCAGTGCCAGCAAGTTCCCCCTGCTCAAGATGGCACATGTGCAGGCCCCTCTGAAGTTTGCCAGTGAAAACCTGGATGATTCTGTGAGTGATTGGGAGAAGGTGCTGTGGTCAGAAGAGACAAAAATGAAGGTCTTTGGCATTAACTCAACTTGCCGTGTTTGGAGGAAGAGAAATGCTGCCTATGACCTAAAGAACACCATCTCCACTGTCAAGCATGGAGGTGGAAACATTATGTTTTGGTGGTGTTTCTTTGCAAAGGGCACAGGACTACTTCACCGCATCATTGAGAGAATGGAGTCATGTACCGTAATATCCTGAGTGACAACCTCCTTCTAGGACAAAAAAAATGGGTGGTGGTTGGGTCTTCCAGCAAGACAATGACCCAAAACACACAGCCAAGGCAACAAAGGAGTGGCTCAAAAAGAAGCACATTAAAGTCATGAAGTGGCCTAGCCAGTCTCCAGACCATAATCCCATAGAAAACATATGGAGAGAGATGAAAGTCCGAATTGCCAAGCAACAACCTCAAAATTTTAATGATTTAGAGATGATCTGCAAAGAGGAGTGGACCAAAATTCCTCCTGACATGTGCGCAAACCTTATCATCAACTACAAAAAATGTCTGACTGCTGTGCTTGCCAACAAGGGTTTTGCCACCAAGTAATAAGTCTTATTTGCCAGAGGGATCAAATACTTATTTCTTACTAAAAAATGCAAATAAATTTATACAATGTGATTTTTTTTTTAATTTTATTTTTGATATTCTATCTCTCAATGTTAAAATTAACCTACCCTTAAAATTATAGACTGTTAATGTCTTTGACAGTGGGCAAACTTACAAAATCAGCAAGGGAGCAAATACTTATTTCCCCCACTGTATGTATAATTATTTCATTGATTTTTATCTCTATTTTTGTCTTGGTGGGTTTAAAACAGCAATTTTTAATTTCTTTTTTTTTACTTGATATATAGTGGAAGGAGTGATTTAAAATGTCTTTTTTCTATTTTACTAGCTGAAGAGCCCGGCCATAGTAACTAACTACGGTTAGTTATAACAAATTATGAAAATTATAATGATTATATCTACAGTATATATATATAAAGCTGAGAGTACAGCTCCGCCCAATCTGCATAGCCACATTCACTATAATATCCCACATAATCCCATCAGCCAGAGCTACAGGAAAACTACCCCTAATATCCCACATCATCCCGTCACAGCCGTCGAACTACTACCCCTAATATCCCACATTATCCCGTCAGCCAGAGCCACCAGACTACTACCTCTAACATCCCACATCATCCCGTCAGCCAGAGCCAATGGACTACTACCCCTAATATCCCACATCATCCCGACAGCCTGGGGTCAGAACCAGAGCGCTTAGTGGAACGGTCCTAACTTTCGTACCGGGGATCACTTTAAGAGAGACCTGGGGTCAGAACCAAAGCACTGAGTGGATTTGCCCTGACTTCCATTCTAATGATACCTTTAATAGAAGCCTGGGGTGAGAATCAGAGCGCTGAGAGATTTACCCTAACTTCTATACAGGAGATGCCATTAAGAGAGGCCTGGGGTCAGTACCAAAGCGCAGAGTGGATTTGCCCTCATTTCCATACCAGGGATCCCTTTAAGTGGGGCCTGGGGTCATAACCAGTGCGCTGAGTGGAATTACTTTATCTTCCTGATAGGGTTGCGGATCACAATAAATATAAAATAAAAGGAAGTGCGATCGCAACCCGGGGTCCACCGTGCAGAGATGGAAACTGCTGCTCAGTAATGGCGGAGCACTAAACACCAGGGTGTTAACCGCTGAACCGGTGTGTACAGGAGCGAACTCTGTTACCTCACAGAGCCACTGGAGCAAGTGCCAGAGCCTGTTTATCCTCACAGGACTTGGCAGGAGAGAGTTAGTGCTAAGACACAGGACTCTGCCCCAAGGACACATGGTTAGAGCCCCTCTTGTCCCACTAGCGCTCAGCACCGCAACAGCAATGCCTGAACCCTTAGAAGTCACAGGGTGCAGCTGAACATTGCTTACCACACTATGTGTGTACAGCACAGCTCTGGTGGACACCACTAACCAGCCTAAACTCAGAGCTGGAAAGCACATAGGACATGCACGGCACCGCACTAACAGATGCTGCAGTACCTGGGATAGCGTAGTGCCTTAGGTAGAGTGGCGCACTCTGGCGCTAGCATGTGTGAGGAGCTGGGAGCACTGCGGCTCTAGGCACTGCCACAACTCGGCGCTGACTCTGACCTCTAAACCCTACTAACATGCGTATCAAAGGGAAGGGGTTACATAATGAGTCAATCAGTGGGTCACAAGCATCCATCATCACAGACATCACTACCAATTACTGTCTATACTAGCGCATGGCTGTGCGGCCATGCGACTCTTTTATAGCAGCATCCTTCCGGGACCTTACTAGTGGACCAATGGGAGCAGCAATAGGACCTGAGCATGTGACCTCAGACTTCCAATGAGAGGACTTCCCACGGGCATGCTCAGTGGGCCGAAAGAAGGACTTAGTCCCAAGAGCTGCTCACTGCTGGCTATTGCAGGTTACTACAGCTGAACCCTAATTGGCAGCAGTAACCAAGCCAACAGTAGTAGACTGAGCAAGATGCCGGGAATGACGTCTTTGCTGAGCAGGCTCCTCTCCGGCCGGAGAGGAAAGGGAGACCGCAGAAGGCAAGCGTTGGGATTCTTCCTGTGCAGAGGCAGGAACCCGACGCCTAACACTTTCATACCAATGACCCCTTTTAAGAGAGCCTGAGGTCAGAACCAGAATGCTGAGTGGAATTGCCCTAACTTCCATACTGGGAATCCCTTTAAGAGAGGCCTGGGGTCAGAACCAAAGCGCTGGATGGATTTGCCTTGACTTCCATACCAATGATCCTTTTAATAGAAGCCTGGGGTCAGAATCAGTGCGCTGAGGGATTTGCTCTAACTTCCATACTGGAGAAACCTTTAAGAGAGGTGTGGAGGAACGCACAGGTCAGTAAGGGAACTGCACCTAGAGCAAATGGTCGCCGGGGAGGAGGTCCTGTTACCCGCTGGGGGTTCTAAGATTCATGATCAGAGTAAAAGCATCAGCCCAAGATTAAGTTTATAGTTTAATTGCCTTAAGGGCGCACTAGATAATTACAGAAATATACAGTAAATTTGCAGTCAGAGAAAAGATATAACAATAAGGGTACAATACTTAAGATATTAAGCTGGAGGTCAATTTACCAGATTGTAGGGTCATGTGGGTGCTGGGGAGCTCTGCAGTCCACAGGTACAAGAATCTTAAGTGCTGGACAGACCCCCAAAGCATGAGCCGCTGCTCCCCTCGGCAGGTCTGTCCCCAGGTCCTTCTTAGATCATCATCATCTGGATCTTCTGTGTGAAAGAATGATTGTCTGCCAGGGGCTGCTAGTCCTTAAACATGCTAGGTTCCTCCCCCTGTGTCAGAGGGTGGGCTAATAATCTCCACCCTTTCAGCTCTCCGCAGAACTTATTTCCAATATCTAAGAAAGGGGATAACTTTCTACAGCATGATCAGATCAGAACATGAGAGGTACCAGTGAATGCGGTTTGTTTTGCCTGTCGTATGGAGTGCAAACATGGCCCCATTGGGTCACTGTAGAGGGCCAATCTCTATATCTCTGGAATCAGTGCTCTAATTGACTCGGGAGTCACACTGCCAGATGCACGATTTCCTCAGGGTCACCCGGATATTTTCATGTGTCCATAACTCGAAAGATGAGTTCATAATCCATGCTCCTAGGATGGAGCCAAAGCGTCTGGGACACACAAAGGACGTATATTCCTGCATCTGCTAGCAGGTACATTCTAATTGAAGCCCTAGGCTTTTTTTCCGGCCCCCTGCTGGCACGGCTCCGTACCTGAGCTTTGAAGCTCTGTTTTGGGCCTATCCTCATTATCACACCAATGGCCCTGGCTGTTTAGCATTGGAACACTAAATCCTGCTTGTATTTACTAAGTACACAGCACCTGGGGGTATGTTAGCTGCCTGTAATTCCTGAACTTTGACCAAAATGGATGCCAAGCTCAGACATGTGGCCCCATATCTAAGATGGCGGCTGCTCCTTCATCACAAGAGGCCTGGGATCAGTACCAAAGTGTAGAGTGGATTTGCCCTCACTTCCGTAACGGGGATCTCTCTAAGAGGGGCCTGGGGTCAGAATCAGAATGCTGAGTGGAAATGCCCTAACTTCCATACCGTGGCTACGTTTAAGAGACCCTGGGGTCAGAACCACAGCGCTGAATGGAACGGTCCTAACTCCCATACCCGGGATCCCTTTAACAGAGGCCTGGGGTCAAAACCAAAGCGCTGGATAGATTTGCCCTGACTTCCATACCAATGATCCCTTTAATAGAAGTCTGGAGTCAGAATCAGAGAGCTGAGAGATCTGCCCTAACTTCAATACCGGAGATCCCTTTAAGAGGGAAGATGTGCCTATGGGATGGAGGATATGTGATGGGTATATGGGCATGGGAGGGGGTGATTCATTTCTGTCATGTGCTCTGCTCCTTTCTGGGGGGCAGACAATGGCTAGGAGCTTATGTTTCCCGGGATGCTAGATTTCTCCCACCCAGTCAGTCTCTGCTGAGGTGTTGTCGTGGAGTGGGAAAACTGTTGCTCATAGCAACCAATCAAAGATCAGCTTCTTTTAAACAGCTCTGGTGAAATGAAAGATGCTTTGTGATTGGGCAGTGATACACACATACATACACACATACAGTACATTCAATTTTATCTATATAGATTTAATTTCTAAAAAAAATAATCAAAATGTTATACTTGTTACTAGTGAAATCTACCTACGATTGCATGCCTGCAGGTACAGTGCATTTTAATACATCTACTGCATATGGCAATTCTATGATATTTTTGCAATTTCCAATTCTTATATCAGAGCTTAACCCCTTAACATCCAATGACAGATATATCCAACATTGGAAGCCTCCCCCTGTTTGGTGCGAGCTCCGGCGATGAGCCCACACCTTTTCCAGTACATGACAGCTGATCTGATCAGCTGACATGTGCCTCTAGCAGCCGAGGGTGGAATTAAATGCCACTGTCAAGCTATGACAACAGCATCTAACATGCACGCGCAAGAGGCGCGTCATTACCTACTCCCATCGGCACCCATATCACATGACCGCGGGTGCCAATGTGTTGGCAAGACAACCCGGGGTCTGCAGGAGACCCCTGTAGTTGTCATAGTCGGATAGCTATGAGTAGAGTTGAGCAAAACGGGTCGGTCAAATTCAAAAGTTAGCTAAAGTCGGGTTTTGCCGATCGAAAGCCGACCATAGCGTGAGGTCGGCCACGAGGTCGCCGACCCGAGCGCCAAAGTCACGTTTCAAATAATGCTTCCAGTGCCTTTTCTCAGCCAATGATGGAGGACGCACACTGTGGGCAAAGCGATGACATGGGCAGTGGCCACCACCATCTTAGAGAAGGGCATTGAAGTGATTGGCTGGCTTTGTGTGGTGTCACAGTGGCTATAAAAGGCCGTGACTGCCGATCGCCATCTTACTTCTGTCGATCTTAGAATAGGGAGAGGTGCTGCTGCTGATTCTGAATAGGGAGAACATTAGGCAGGGAAGAAGAAAAAAAAATGCTTCTGCTGATAGCGCTTTTCACTGTACAGTTAGTGTGCAGTGAAAGGGGAGGATTTTTGTTGTGTGCAGCAGCGCTGGTGGTGATTAGGCTGCATTTTAAGGCTACCTGATAGCTGCATTGCTGTGTGCACAATGCTGTTCAAACTGCTTTTTTCAAAGCACTCCAACTTTTATTATTTTGTTCTGGTCAGTTACCCAGCGTTCATTTTTTCACCCACCATATAGCGGTGTACGCTCCTCACACACTACTGTGTACCGGCTGGTATCACGGACAAATACAAGCTTTCTATGTGTGACTCTGGAAAAAAGAGATTTTCCATTTTTTCAGACCTACACCGTATAGAGCTGTCCGCTTTTCAAACAGTTTCGTATATCTGCCGTTTGATTACGGTCAAAACTATACAGAGAAAGCGTGTGTCACTCCGTATAAAAATAGACGGAGATTTAAAATTTTCCATACATACACTGTATAGTGGTGTACGCTCCTCACACACTACCATGTACCGGCTGGTATCATGGACAAATACAAGCTATCTGTGTGTGACTCTGGAAAAAAAGAGGAGATTTTCCATTTTTCCAGACCTACACCGTATAGAGCTGTCCGCTTTTCAAACAGTTTCGTATATCTGCTGTTTGATGATGGTCAAAACTATACAGAGACAGCGTGTGTCACTCCGTATAAAAATAGGCAGAGATTTACAATTTTCCATACAGACACCGTATAGAGCTGTCCGATTCTCAAACAGTATTGTATATCTGCTGTTCGCATTACGGTCACATCTATACAGAGTCAGCGTGTGTGTGTGACACTCCGTAAATACATATACAGACATTTCCATTTCTCCATACACCATATTGAGCTGTCCGATTCTCAAACAGTATTGTATATCTGCTGTTCGCATTACAGTCACATCTATACAGAGTCAGCGTGTGTGTGTGTGACACTCCGTAAATACATACACGGAGATAGTTACACAAAAAACGTATACAGCTGTACACTTCTGATACAGTACCGTATATTTGCTTGTTGGATCACGGTCAAATACATACTGGGAGGGCGTCTGTGACTAACAAAATATAGACGTAGATTTAATTTTTTAATACACCTTACACAGCTGGACGCTCCTCATACAGTACCATCTCTCTGCTGGTATTTTTGGCACATTTTCCCAAACATGAGGAAGTATGGTGGAAGAGGCCACGGGCGTGGGCAGGGGGGTGCAGCTGGTACTGATGGTGGTGGTACATCGGCTGGTTCAGGCAAAAGCACAATAGCAGCTAAGGCAGGAGGTGTTGAGCCTGTGTCATCATCTGGCCCAAGAAGGCCTGTAAGGTTCCCTTTTCTTGGAGTAGGAAAACCGCTTTTAAAGCCGGAGCATCAGGAACAGGTTTTGGCGTACATTGCCGAAACAGCCACCAGCACTATTGCCTCCTCTTCTGAACGCTCGAAACCTGCAAGCATGGAGTCATCAGTGCAGGGTTCTGGTCAGGAAAAACACCTTTCCTTTTGTCCTTCACCCCCCAAAAAAGTTATGGATGCGACAGCCCACACTTCAGATTACTCTAAGGAGCTCTTTTCACATACCATGCCTGGGTTATCCAGTCAAATCCTGAATTCCCCAGTCCAAGATGAATCTGACATGGAGTGCACTGATGCACAGCCACTGCTAGATGATTCTGCTGGTACATCGACCCGGAGCACTACATTGCCCTAGCAGTCTACTGAGCCAGAATCTGAAAGAAATTAGAGCAACCATTATCCACAAGACAAAAGTATGAAAAAAATAAAAACAAGTCTTTATTATCTCATATTAAAAGAGTATTAAACATTTATAAGTATATATGAGGTGATACAAGAAAAAGCATTCCAAATACAGAGCAAGGAATCACCCCTACAAAATAATAAGTATGACAAGAGGCCAAAAAAAACACATACATAGAAGATATCAATGCACATAGATCACCCATGTGTACTATATTAACATACCCGGACTATGTCTCTATGTAGTACACAAAGGTGCTGCATGCAAAAACAATGCCAAGATAAATAACAAAGTGCGGCTCCAAAGAGTAAACTTAATTGTACCGGGATCATACCCAAAGTCCATATTGCCAATGTCACTTACCCATAGTGGGATTGCAGGAGAGGGGAGACACCTCGCTCGACCCCGACGCGCGTTTCGCCACGGCTTTCTCAAGGGGAAGTGTCTGTCTGGCATCGCCTACCCACACATATATATATATATATATATATATATATTCAGGATGTCTCCGTCCTAAAAACTCTCCCCAAGCATTTTAAATTGTTTCATAATGCCAATTCTAAGGGCCTGTTGGTTCGTGGGATTGACAAAATTGACTGTGGTGTTCGTGGTGGTAATGTCAAAAAAATCTTTGCACAACATGAGTGTAGATGGATTGTGACATTAGACACCTTGGCACCTGCTGGTTTGAATGAAACCAATAGTTTTGCACCCTTTTTATGAACAAGGGTTTAAATCAGTGGGATATGCATCCTGATTGCCTAGGGTATTCTTTTGTGTCTTTGCGTATGTTGTAATATTCATTTTGGGTCTTAATTCCTCTTATTCCACTGATATTCATGTGATAGGAGCATCTAGGTGGTCTTGCTGTGATTTTAATTTGTTTTTGGGTTTGTCTTTTTAGTTATCACACATTTATATTCTTTCTGATACCCATATCTGTATATGGGTCGGCTCCTCGATATGTTCTCTAGCTGGTTTTTGGATCAGCAGTCCGCTGTGGATGTCACTTTCTGTTGGATATGGTACAGTGCCTGGTCTCCAATACGTTGGAAGTACTCCGATGGAGCAATGATGACCAGGATACTTAAAGTTCTTGACGGATGGAACATCTCCAAACCCGACCAGTCACTTTCTATCTATTGAAGAGATGTATTTGAGTGGGTGGGGATGTGGTTTACATTATTTTGTTGGTCTCTTGGGGTCAATGTACCAATTTTATACTCACTAATTAAATGAATGTCAGTCGGAAGAATATTTTATATTTATTTTGTGTGATGTTCGATATATTTATAGTGCTGTCTGTTATTGTACATATGGAGGTCCTAGTCCTATGATATTAATATGTGATATTTATGCCATTCATATTTATGACCAATTATCTTTCCTGACTATGCCATTATGTAGGGTGCATTTTATTAAATAGGTGCCCTGAAGATTTGAAATCTATCCTCTAGAGGGGTCACTACAACTTAGTGTGATATTATGAGCTAATTAACACCACCAATATGATGGTTAGTAATAGGTCTCCTCTAAAATGGCGCTGATTGTGTGCGCTTGCGCACTATGTGTGGGCTAGGGATACATTATTTTGGTTATTATATTTTGGGGGTATGGGTATTTTTGATGAAATTACATAAATAAATATTTGTCCATATAACCTGAGTTTATACTCCCTATAATGTATATTCCAATGTGATCTAGGGCGGCACTGCGATTTGTTAGACACCACCATCATGGCTGCTTGTAGTGAGTCTCCTTTAAAATGGCGCTGATCTTGTGCGCATGCGCGGTGTGTCCGACTTGGGTACGCGATGCTCCGGCCATCACTTTATGGGTCACGCGCATTTTGATGACGTCTGAGTGATGATTTCACCGCATATGCGTGTGACTCATTGATGGCGGCGGGTCATAGCGCGAGTACCGCTCGGTCTCACTTGGCATGCGCCATCCTGATTGCCGACACCGGGGATGCTGTTGTTATATATGGGTAGGCATTGCCAGACAGACACTTCCCCTTGAGAAAGCCGTGGCGAAACGCGCTTCGGGGTCGAGCGAGGTGTCTCCCCTCTCCTGCAATCCCACTATGGGTAAGTGACATTGGCAATATGGACTTTAGGTATGATCCCGGTACGATTAAGTTTACTCTTTGGAGCCGCACTTTGTTATTTATCTTGGCATTGTTTTGCATGCAGCACCTCTCTGTTCTACATAGAGACATAGTCCGTGTATGTTAATATAGTACACATGGGTGATCTATGTGCATTGATATCTTCTATGTATGCGGCTATTTTGGCCTCTTGTCATACTTATTATTTTGTAGGGGTGATTCCTTGCTCTGCATCTGGAATGCTTTTTTCTTGTATCACCTCTTATATACTTATAAATGTTTGATACTCTTTTAATATGAGATAATAATGACTTGTTATTATTTTGTTCATACTTTTGTCTTGTGGATAATGGTTACTCTAATTTCTTTCTAATTTTGCATGTTGTTGGGAGTACTCCACTATTACTGATCGGTCCTTACTATTGGTGGAGGAACTACTATTGCTGTTTAAGTGGTTCCTGGCCACTTTTGATAACTATGTTCGTTTTGAACTTTTTCTGAGCCAGAATCTGAGCCTCATGAAACTCAGGTGCCCCTTCCCGCATACTATACCACCTTACACGGTGACACAGAGGAAGGTAAAGAGGAAGGTGCAGATGACTTTGAAGAGGAGGTGATGGATGACCCAGTTCTTGACCCGGATTGGCATCCATTGGGGGAGGAGGGTGGCGCTGGCAATAGTTCAGATAACAAGAAGGATCCGCAGCAGGCATTGACATCGCAGCAGTGGTTATCTGGCTGGCCCGTAGCTGTCCAAAAACGTGGACCAAAAAATAAAATAGTTGCAGGACAGCTTGGCCAGACGGTCAACTTAGCACAGCGTGCTAGGCCAGAAAATGTATACCATAGTAGGAAGAGTGCAGTGTGGCACTTCTTTGTCCGAAATCCTACTGATGAGGCAAAGGTTACCTGTAAGAAGTGCGGAAGGACCTTTAGCCGAGACAAACAACTCAGATATTTGAATACCAGTTGCATGCTTAGACATTTAACCAACATGCACTTGCAAGCGTGGACGGACTACAAAACCTCAGGTAGCACATGTGCACCTGCTCCGACTGAAGGTAGCCAACAACGCTCCATCGCTTCCCCCACTGTAAGACCACCGCCACTGTTAAGCACACCACCAGCACTAAATGTTGAGGTGTTGTCGCAAGGCCAAAGCACTCAGGGAATCACAATGGTTTTGCAACACAACACTGAATCTAGGCCATCACCACCAATACCATCACCAACCCCCTCTCACTCCATCCGGTCCACCGCTACTTCCCCCATATGCAGCTCTACAGTCCATCTCACCCTACCAGACACTCTGAGTACGACAAGAAAGTACTCATCCTCTCATCCACGTACACTGTGTTTGAATGCCTACATTGCCAAACTAATCTCATTAGAGATGATGCCCTACCGTTTGGTTGTAAGCAAAGCTTTTTGCGAGCTCAAACTGAGTCATGGCTGGGCAGTCTACATCTTGAGGCAGGCAAGGTAGTCAGTGATAACGGCCGTAATTTTGTGGCAGCCATAGCCCTTGCAAAACTCACACATACCTTGCCTGGCTCAAACTTTGAACCTGTTAATGCAGTGCTTCCTTAATAATTATCCAGAGTTAACATCACTGCTCCATAAGGTGCGAAGACTGTGCTCACACATCTGTCGCTCGGCCGTTCACTGCAGTCGTTTGCAGTAGCTGCAGCGATTGCTCCACCTCCCCAAACACTGCCTAATCATAGACTTTGCAACAAGGTGGAACTCCACCCTGCACATGGTTGAGATGCTGTGCGAACAGAGGCAGGCTGTAATGCATTTGTGGGCGGATACACGGGCAGGCAGTTTGAGGGAAGACATGGAATTGTCGGGTGTGCAATGGTCAAAGCTGAAAGACCTCTGTAAAGTCCTTCAGTGTTTTGAGGAATGCACACGGCTGGTAAGTGCAGATGATGCCATCATAAGCATGAGCAGCCCACTTATGCATCTGCTCATGCAAAGTTTGACGTACATTAAGGATCTGGCGTCTGCAGCAGAGGAGGAACAGGAGGAGGAGGGAAGCCTTGCTGACAGTCAGCCATTGTCTGGTCAGGGAACTGTCCTGGATGAGATGGAGGAAGAAGAGGAAGAGGAGGATAAGGGTGATGATTATTTTGGGCAGGAGGATGCTTCTCAGGGGGCAAGAGAAAATGTTGGCGTTCCAAGTTCAGGTACATGGTTTGTGCGTGACTGTAGGGATGTGGATTTGCCAGAAACTGCTCCTCCACCCAGCAGTGGCAGTGTGCATTATTGACACCTGGATCATTGGCCCACATGTGCGATTATGCCTTGCGGATCCTAAAAAGGGACCCCCGCATTGCCAAAATGATGAAGGATGACGACTACTGGCTGGCCAGCATCCTCGATCCACGCTATAAAGGCAAATTACACAACATCATGCCACAGGAGAACCTAGAGATAATATTGGCTAACAAACAAGCAACTCTGGTTAACCATTTGTTTGAGGCATTCCCAGCACACAGCAGCGGTGCTGGTTCTCCCACGAGCCGTAGTGGGCACAATGGAAGAGATGTTCGTGGTGCACACAGCCGAAGTGGCGTTGGAGACAGGGGTTTCATGACCATGTTGTGGACTGATTTCTCAAGTACCGCTCACACGACTGCTAATACTGCATCGATTAAAAATAACAGGAGACAGCAGGTGTCAACTATGGTTACAAACTAATTCTCCTCCCACATCGATGTTCTCCCTCACAGGTCATTCCCCTTTGACTATTGGGCCTCTAAACTGGACACCTGGCCTGAATTTTCACAATATGCCTTACAGGAGCTCGCTTGCCCTGCTGCTAGTATGTTATCTGAAAGAGTCTTCAGTGCTGCTGGATCAATCCTGACAGAAAAAGGACCCATCTGTTCACCCAAAATGTTGATGATCTAACCTTCATTAAAAAGAACCATGCATGGGTTTCAAAGGATTTTGTCCCACCTTCCCCTGATGACACATAGGTTGCCAGAAAACTGCCTCGCTTTTGTCCTCCTCTTCCTCGGACTTGCCCAATTCTGCCTTTTGCAGCTGCTGAATGTCCAGCCTACACATAAACATATGTCATTTTTTAAACCTCCCTAACTGGGCTGCATCCCCTCAATGGCTGAGGTCAACACCTGGCGCACCCGGGCAAGTGCCGTTGCTCTGAACAGGTGGATGGACCCACTGATGGCCAACGGCACTGGCACAGGGCCCCTCATAGTACAATACAGTGTCTCTGACGGTGGGGGGCCCACTCGCCGTCAGACACACCAGCGTACTATGAGGGGCCCTGTGACAGTACCGTCGCCCACGAGTGTGCCCCCCTGCTTGGTCATGGCCACAGCACTTGCAAGTTGCAATACTTACCTCTCCCTGCTCCACCGCTGTGTAGTCTGGGCAGTTAAATCCTTCACAGGGACGGCCACTAGAAATTTGGTGTATTGATCAATGATGGTTAAGCTATGGCCTGTCCTACTGGCCTCTACCTTCAGATGATCAATGGCTACCATTTGTGATGGACGTCAACTTACAAGCGGATGCAGTGGTGCTTTATGATCACCTTTCACAGTTGTGATTGTCACAGACGTGTGACATTCCTGTCACCTTTTTTCAATGTCTCCTCTCATGCCAATCTAATAGAATCGCCTACGGCCTGTGGCTTCTGTCTTTTGCACTCCAAAATGACCAGACACATCATGATAGGCAGTGAGGACCATGTCTACATCTCTCCCTGTGATCACAATTTGCTGGAGACAAGTAACGGTGATGTGATCCACGCTACTGCGGTAAAGCAATCCTTTCTTCACAAAGAACTGTTTTTGCTGTCTCCACAGACACAGTAATTGAGGGTCTTCATCGCCTCTACCACATCTACCGGGAGGTTTTCCTGCGATGAGTAATTCCCAAATTTCTGCAAACACTCGACTTTCCATCTGTACTTGTATCCATGTAGTTTCCAGTAGCGGAGAGTCTGGACTGGCTTACTGAGAATGAAATATATACGAAGATTTAAAAGTACCACAACACTGTTTACTGGTGTATGCTTCAAATACCTTTCCCTTTTTCTACTTTTTAAATTCTGGTGTAATACATACTGAGCCTGTGAGTGTCTGTGTCTGACTCCAGAAGTATAGACGGAAATTTACAATTACACCTAGACTGGATACACCTGGTATGTGCTGATACAGTACCTTTGTTCAAAATTTTGTATTATGGTATCATCCATAGTGAGTGAGCGTGTGTGGTTTACCCCTTCTATATATACGGTGAATCGGAGATACCAATTTTAACCCTATACTAGATACAGCTTGTATCTTGTTATACAGAACCTTTGTTCGACATTTAGTATTACGGTCAAATCCATACTGATTAAGCATCTGAGAGTGACTACAGGACTATGTATATGGAGATTTAAATTGTACCCTATGATTTATATACTTGCTATATTGTTATCCAGTACCTTTTTTGCAACATTTTTTATTATGGTCAAACCCAGACTGAGTGAGCGTCTGAGGGTGACTCCGGAAATATATACATAGATTTCAAATTTGGCCAACACTGTATACAGCGGTACGCTTCTGATACAGTAACCTTTTTTGCTATTTAGACTCTGGTGTAATCAATAATGAGCCTGTGAACGTCTGTCTGTTACTTTGGAAATATATTTGGAGATTTAAGATTACCCCAACACTGTATACAGCTGTACGCTTGTGTTACATTACCCATTTACAGCTTTTCATATTCTTATGTAATCCTTACTGGGCCTGAGAGTATTTGTGTCTGCCTCCTGAAATATATACGGAGATTCAGAATATTTACACTATACTGTATATACCTTATATCTGGTGATACTGTACCCTTCTTCAACTTTCTATTTTATTGTGTAATCCATACTGAGCCTGTGAGCGTCTGTGTATGACTCATGAAATATATACGGAGATTTACTGTTATCCCTAGACTTTATAGAGCTGTACGCTTCTGATACAGTACCATATATCTGCTGGTATTTTGGGTCCATTTTCCAAAACATGAGGAAGTATGGTGGAAGAGGATGCGGACATGGGAGTGGGGGGCCACCTGGTACTGATGGTGGTGGTGGTGGTGCATCTGCTGGTAGTGCCAAAAACACAATAGCAGCTAAGGTAGGAGGTGTTGAGCCTGCGTCATGGTGTAGCTCCGGAAGGCCTGTAAGGCTCCCTTTTCTGGGAGTAGGTAGACTGCTTTTAAAGCCGGAGCATCAGGAACTGTTTTTGGCTTACATTGCTGAAACAGCCTCCAGCTCTATGACCTCCTCTTCTGAAGTTTCAAAAAATGCAAGCACTCAGTCGTCAGTGCAGGCTTCTGGTCAGGAGCAACATCATTCCTTGTGTCCTTCACCCACATCAAAAGTGAAGGATGCGGCAGCACACACTTCAGATTACTCCATGGAGCTCTTTTCACATACCATGCCTGAGTTCATTAAAAATGAGGCCCATCATAAACTGGAGCATTCCAAATGGGGGACATCAGACACTGGAGCAGCATTTACGGGGCCCATTATACACTGGAGCATTAGAAATTGAGCCCATTATATATGGAGCATTATTAGGGCCCATCATACACTGGAGCATCATCCATGAGGCCAATCATATACTGGAGCATTCCAAATGGGGGACATCAGACACTGGAGCAGTATTTATGGAGCCCATAATACACTGGAGCATTAGAAATTGAGCCCATTATATATGGAGCATTTTTAGGGCCCAGCATACACTGGAGCATCATCCATGAGGCCCATCATATACTGGAGCATTCCAAATGGGGGACATCAGACACTGGAGCAGCATTTACGGGGCCCATTATACACTGGAGAATTAGAAATGAAGCCCATTATATATGGAGCATTATTAGGGCCCATCATACACTGGATCATCATCCATGAGGCCCATCATGTACTGGAACATTCCAAATAGGGGACATCAGACACTGGAGCAGCATTTACGGGGCCCATTATACACTGGAGCATTAGAAATGGAGCCCATTATATATGGAGCATTATTAGGGCCCATTATACACTGGAGCATCATCCATGAGGCCCATTATATACTGGAGCATTCCAAATGGGGGGCATCAGACACTGGAGCAGCATTTACGGGGCCCATTATACACTGGAACATTAGACATGGAGCCCATTATATATGGAGCATTATTTGGGCCCATAAGACACTGGAGCATCATCCATGAGGCCCATCATATACTGGAGCATTCTAAATGGGGCAGATCAGACACTGGAGCAGCATCTATGGGGCACATTATACACTGGAGCATTAGAAATGGGGCCCATTATATATGGAGCATTATTTGGGCCCATAACACACTGGAGCATCGTCCATGAGGACCATCATATTCTGTAGAATTATGTGGAGCTCATCATATGCTGTATGGAACATTATATGTGACCAATTATTCTGTATGGAGAAATATATGGGGCTCATTATTCTGTATGGCGCACAATGTGGTGGCCATAACACTGCATGGAGTAATATACTGTCCTTTTTTTGAGCTATTGTACAATTTAAAATAGATCAGTCATGTCATGTAAGCAGTGAAGTATGTGTCATTGTACTATACCTATATTTCTGTGCCGTATCGGAGCATCATGAGTTGTGGTATGTGTTAAAGGGGCGCACTGACACTCTTTGGCCCAGGGAACATGAAAACGTGGAGCCAGCCCTACCCCCCCACAACTTTAGGCAAATAACCCCCTGTTTTCAATGCGTAACTATTATTATGAAGTAAATTAAGGTTGACAGGCTTCAGTTATAAGAATTGATGTTTTTGGCATTGAAATGGGCACTGTAGGTGTGTTTACTGTCCTCCACTCCCTGCCGATCTTGCTTCCCCATTGACTTGCATTGGGTTTCGTGTTTCAGTTGGCCTCCGACTTTTCCCTATAGTCGGCCGATTTAGTTCGACCCGACTTTTGCGAAAGTCAGGTTTCGTGAAACCCGACAAGACCCTAAAAAAAGGCAAAGTCGCTCATCTCTAGCTATGAGCACCACCCAGTGGTCAGTGCTCATTGTGAGTATTTCTGCTACTAGAGCAGGGTAGCAGCCCTGCTCTATGTAGCACAAGCGATCGGATGATCACAGCTTTTAGTCTCCCATGAGGACTATTGAAGCAAGTGAAAAGTAAAAAAAAATGTAAAAATATTAAAAAAATAAAAAAATATAAAATTTTAAATCACCCCCCATTCACCCCATTCAAAATAAAGCAATAAAAATAATCAAATATACACATATTTGGTATCATTGCATTCAGAATTGCATGATATATCACTATGTAAAAATAATTAATCCGATTGCTAAATGGCATAGCAAGAAAAAAAATCAAGTCAGAATTAGGTTTTTTTGGTTGCTGCAACATTTCATTAAAATGTAATGACAGGTGATCAAAAGGTCGTATGTGCACCAAAATGGTATTATTTTAAACGTCAGTTCGTCAAGCAAAAAATAAGCCCTTACTCAGCCCCAGATCATGAAAAATGGAGACACTACAGGTCTCAGAAAATGGTGACTTTTTTTTTTTTTTTTTACAAACTTTGGATTATTTTTTTGCCACTTAAATAAAAAAGAACCCATACATGTTTGGTGTCTGTGAACTTGTAATGACCTGGAGAATCATAATGGCAGGCAGTTTTACAATTTAGTAAACATGGTGAAAAAAAAATCCAAAAAACAATTGTGGAACTGCACTTTTTTATGCAATTTCACCGGACTTTGGCTGGTTTCACATTTGCGTTTTTTAGCGCTGGAAAAAAACGCATATGTGCGCATGCGTTTTTTCCCCTATATTTAACATGGGTGCGCATACCTGCGCGCTTGTAAGCGCATGTATGCGATTTTCATGCACTGCGTTTTTTTGGGGTGTGCGTTTGTATTTTCCAGACGCAGCATGTTGCATTTTTTGGCCCTGCAAAAAAGCGCATGCGCACATATGCGCACGTTTTGCGCTAAAAATGGCCATTATAGCCTATGGATGCACATATGTGCGCACTGGCATGCTCATGTATGCGTTTTTTTGCACATGCGTTTTTTTTTGTTAACCATGGAATTTAGGGGTTTGGGTTAGAGTTAGGGTTAGTTAAGGGGGTTTAGGGTTAGGGTTAGGGTCAGGGTCAGGGTTAGGGTTGGGGTTTGGGTCAGGGTTAGGGTTAAGTATGGTTTGGTTAAGGGTTAGGGTCAGGGTTAGGGTTAGGGTTAGGGTCAGGGTTAGGGTTAAGAATGGTTTGGTTAAGGGTTAGGGTCAGGGTTAGGGTCAGGGTTAGGGTTAAGTATGGTTTGGTTAAGGGTTAGGGTCAGGGTTAGGGTCAGGGTTAGGGTTAAGTATGGTTTGGTTAAGGGTTAGGGTCAGGGTTAGGGTTAGGGTTAGGGTTAGGGTCAGGGTTAGGGTTAGGGTTAGGGTCAGGGTTAGGGTTAGGGTCAGGGTTAGGGTTAAGTATGGTTTTGTTAAGGGTTAGGGTCAGGGTTAGGGTTAGGGTTAGGGTCAGGGTTAGGGTTAGGGTCAGGGTTAGGGTTAGGATTAGGGTCAGGGTTAGGGTTAGGGTTAGGGTTAGGGTTTGTTAGGGTTTAGGGTTTGGGTTAGGGTTAAGTATGATTTGGTTAAGGGTTAGGGTCAGGGTTAGGGTTAGGGTTAGGGTCAGGGTTAGGGTTAGGGTTAGGGTCAGGGTTAGGGTTAGGGTTAGGGTCAGGGTTAGGGTTAGGGTTAGTTAGGGTTTAGGGTTTGGGTTAGGGTTAAGTATGATTTGGTTAAGGGTTAGGGTCAGGGTTAGGGTCAGGGTTAGGGTTAGGGTTAGGGTCAGGGTTAGGGTTAGTAAAGTCATGGTTTGGGTTAGTGTGAGGGGCCACCTAATGTTGGAAAAAAACGCAAACGCGGTAAAAACGCACTAAAAACGCATACAAACGCATAAAAACGCTGCGTTTTTTTCATGCATGCTCATAAAAATGCTTGAAAAAAACGCAGCAGTTGTATGCTTTTGTATGTGTTTTTTCAATGCGTTTTTTTGCGGGAAAAACGCGCTGCAAAAAAAAGCAAGTGTGAAACTAGCCTTATTTCCCATTTTCCAGTACACAATATGGTAAAATCAATGTTGCCATTCAAACAACTTGTTATGCAAAAAAAAAAACCCTCATATGGCCATGTTGAAGGAAAAATAAAAAAGTTATGGCTCTGGGAAGAAGGGGAGAAAAAAAATGGAAATGTGAAAGACAAAATACCCCTGGTCCTTAAGGGGTTAAAAGACATGCAAAGATAGTATACCCAGAGAATTTTTGCACTTGGTCGTGTTGCAGGGGTATCAATGAATTGACAGAAGATTCTTCCCCCCAGCCAAATTAGATGTCACAGTCCCCACTGACCAGGGATTAAACTGCTGAAATCTGATTATTTTTCTGGTTGTGCTATATTCAGGAAGGTGGCAAATGTCTAATGTAATCTGGGTTCGTAGCCACTAATCTTGGCCACCGATATAAGGTTTTTAGGCTTGTTTCAGCGAGTTTTGTGAAAAATACCCTGTTTGAGGTTAGTTTCACACTTGTGTTGAGGAGGGCTGCGGATGGCTGCGGATGGCTGCCTACTTCCTCGTTTCTTCCTCCGTGAAGCTCCGCCCACGCTCTGCCTACTGCCGCATAAAAAGGAGAGTCAGTTCATAGAAATAAAGACTAATAGCCACAAAACTTTAAAGAATATTTATATTTTCATATCTCTATTTAATTGATGAGTAAAATTCTGTGCATTGCCAGTTGGTATATTGAAATCTCTCATTTGGTTGGTTTGCTAGCAAAATTATTCTGCTTCATTTTTTAATCTCTTTGATGGCTCCTTTTATTAATTCCTTTTTGATATTTCCTTCATGGCTTGAACTTGAATTGGTTCGGGGTTTCCTCCATGGTAACTGGACAGTTTGGGAGAGTGTTGCTCCCCTGGGCTTTCTACAGCCTGGCAAGTTTTGTGGCTATCGGTCTTTATTTCTAAGAACTGACTCTCCTTTTACAATCAATAAGTGCCTGTATAAATGGTTGATTTACCTTTTTCATATGCATATCTATATTTCAGATTTTTAATTATGTTCAATCCTAAAAACTATCAGTGATGGAAAATCATTTTTATATGCCCTTTCCCCTCTTTAAGATTTTTGATTAGCTATATCTGAAATGTATTCATTAATTTAGATATGCTGCTAATAAGGCTTTCTTTGATCAAATCTACTCCAGCATTCATGCCAAAAATGATGGAGTGCTTTCAACCGGGACAGATTCACGATCTGGCGTCAGTCCTGTTCTGTGTGTTCATGTTGTCTCTGTGGGTCCTTGCTACTCTGGAATCCTGACTGTAAACAGTTATTATTTTGTCACTTATGATATATTATATTTTTTTTCTTCACTTGTGATCTCTGTTTTCATCTCGGACAGACTCTCGCTCTCTGGAGTCCCGACTGCAAATAGTATATATATATTTTTTTTACTTATGATTCATTTCATTTATGATCTCTGCTTGGTCTTAATTTGTGTTCACATGACAATTTTTGATTAATTAGACCAGGGTTCCCCAACTCCAGTCCTCAAGGCCCACCAACAGATCATGTTTTCAGGATTTCCATAGTATTGCTCAGGTGATAATTGCATTACCTGTACAATACAAGGGAAATCCTGAAAACATGACCTGTTGGTGGGCCTTGAGGACTGGAGTTGGGGACCTCTGAAATAGACATAATTCATTTTTAGTTTCAAATATTTTCTATTAATGAAAATAGTTTTTATTATCATAATTGATGGTTCAACGTTGAGAATTCACGTCTCTGAGGAGATCTATCAGTTCACATGGTGGTTTGAACTTAATGTCGTCGCCCTTGAACTTGAATTCCTTTCTCTCTGTGGGTTCGTGTCCACGTCTTCCTTTTTAAGGGAGGTCGGGATCCGCTTTTTTCTTTTTTTCTGTGGATAATTTTTTTCTTTTCTATCCGTTAACCTGTGAATTAAAATGAGTTAATAATTATAGAAGTCATTCACATGTATTTTTTATGACTATATTGATTTAGACATGTGAACTCTCTGATGACCCTGAACTATGACACTGCGTGTCATCTGATCAATTGTCGCCATTTCTAAACGTAAGCATGTATTTAAACCCTGTATGTCTATGATTTCTGTACGTTGTATGTGGTATGTCCTGACGAAGTTGTCACCTGAACCCTGAAACGCGGTGAATAAACCACGTTGAATCCTTTGTATTCCTGGAATTTATCTTTTGCGGCAGCGCGGTGATGATCCTCCTTTCCCACTAAATTTAACTGCTAAACAGATGTGCAAAAAAAAAATGTAAAAAATATTTTAAAAAGCTGTTTAGCTGCTTTTTAACACAACTATTCCCTCCTGTCCAAAAAGCACTGATCAGAAAATTCTAATTAGACATCTGAAAAGCAAAATGTGGCAACAAGCAGCTGTAGTGCTTGGTGTGTACGGGTGTCAAATTTCACAATGAAAATAGGTCTGCAAAAAATACCGCCAAACAATTACCACCAAAAAATGTACGAGTATGACCACCATCAGGTAACTGAGCAAACTCCACTTTGTCAAGACCATATACCAACAAGGGATAAATACCAGCACGCCATTACCGGAACACATATTACCCTCACATAGTAGTCAGAATAATAACGCAAATTATAATTTTTACACACAGGATTTTTGTGGTCGCATAAGTGTATATAGGACAGATAAATCCAGTGATTTACCAATAATGCATCCAAATGAACTCATTCATTTATACTTTTCTTCTTCATCCAGCACAGACCACTATGACTACTTTCAGCTAGGACTTGTCTCTAGAAAAAAAACACACAAGCATCCAAGACTGATCACTTCTACAGCACCCTCCACATTTTTTCCCACACTTCTACACTGTGACAGATGAAGAAGAATAGTGCAATAGAACTGCCTTGGTGCCCTAAATAGCATCAGTACCTACCTTTCTATTTCCCTCATAGTAACAGTATCCACAAAAAATATGTATTCCAGTAGTGATGTCTCCCTATATCCCTATACAGTAGTAACATCCACCTATTATGCCTCAAAATATTTGGAACATCCCATAGTGGCTCCATAAATTGATAATCCTGGTTCCCACACTGTAATTATGTTCTCCATTTTATAATAATGTTCCCCATTCTATAATAATATCATCCTTCTTGTCCCTAATTCTTTGATAAAGTCTAGCATCTGACCCCAATCCTTTAATATTGTACCTCATCCTAGTATGCATTTTTTTAATAATGTCCCCCATCCTGACCTCTTTCTTTAATTGTCCCCAGTCCTGGTGCTTTTCTCTAAACCAGTTTAATAAATAAATAAAAAAATAAAAGATTATTCTTACTTGTCCCCCTCTACACAATGAGTTGCGTCCTCTTCTTCCGCCATAGTCGGCACAAGGAGGCAGGGCAACGCATGGCACCGATGTGCTGTGTGTGACAGGCACGACATTGTGAGCTGCCGGTGGCTTAAATAGCTATTGCTATGTAGAGATCTGGTAGGACATTTTAACTGAATGTGTGTTCATGAGCGCTCATAAAACTGAAAATGGCACTGTATTTGGTGACCCGTCTACATCAACGGTCCCAGTCGCAGTTGCTACAATAACGAACAGCACGCCGGTCATTATTTGAGAATGGGATACGGCGCTGCTATGAACGACTCTGACCACGATATGATACTAAAACAACTTTTTATAACTTGTGAATCAGATAACAGGATTTTACTTCTCAATAAGATATGGGCTGCAACAGCCACAAATCACACAATACAAATTATGCAGCCTGGGAGATCCCAAGTGCCAGCTTCACGGACAGGAGAAAGACTATCCCAAAACTAGCCACTCCCTCCCTTTTCCGGTACAGGGCCTTTATGGGGTTCTACTGCAACCGTGACACATGGTCCTCTCAGGTATATAATCTTACACCTGACTCCTGCCTTAATTACAATAGTTTCCGGGTACCCTGTTTTCCCCTTGATACAACCACAACTGTTACGCTTTTCGTCTTACCCCTCCAATTACCCCAACTTGACCATTTTCCAAGGGAATCTTTCATGGTTAGAATGTAGTGACCCAGTCCAGAGTGTGTCTGTCCCTTTAAGTAATACTGAATTGTGAGTAGCTTCTGTACACTACTGCTCACTCTCTAACTGGCTCTCTGTATTATTTGTGAGCTGTAATTCTCCATTTCTAGTCACCTTCATTTTAGATGCAATGCATTTCTCTTTTGCTGTGTTCTGTCGCCATTTAATGGTGAAAGTGTATAATGACTGATTTATTATTTGTAAGGATCTGAGATGTGAATTTGGTCTCCTATTGGCCAGCTCCTAGTCACATGGTTAATAGGAGGAGTTGTTTTTCCAGGCAAGTCTAGAATGTTCGGTAGTCTGAGGGATGCCTTCAGGGAGAGAAGAACACATGTGGAGGAGGTTTTTACCTTAAGATCTCCTGCAGGCATAAAAGCCCGAGTTCCCTCTAACCTGTACAGAAATCATTCTATTGCTGACAGGATTCACTACATCTAAAGTATTGCTGACAGGATTCACCACATGTAAAGAATTGCTGAAAAGATTCACCACATCTAAAGTACTTCTGACATTATTCACCACAGTTTCTACATTCACCTATAAGTACTTGTGCACGTGCCGTAACACACTGTGGAGATAACCCCAAGTACAGGTCTGTAACCTCTAATTGCTGCATCTACCTCCCTCTGTAAAATACCAAAAGACACTGTCCAGTGCTCTTAAAGCTCCAGACCCCAATCACATCTCAGCATCTAAGTGTGAACTATAATTGCTGTGGATGACCCATGAGAGACTGTTCCTTATTTGTTCCAAGTTATAATTCCCGTTCCTGCTGAAGTAAAAGCCACTGTTATCCCGGAGACTGGTGTGTGTCATAATTCCTTCGGCTGCGGACACCATGTGGGGGTGGATAGCAGGGAACGTTCGGCCTGGTCATTACAAGAAGAAATCTTCATTTTCACAATGAATGTGCCTAAAATTGAGACTTTATTCAGCAATGCATGCCGTTCCTGCAATCTTCAGCAATGTTTACCACTGCCGCAGTCTTCCATATTTAGCTGTAGTCAAACAATTTTGAAAGATCTGGGAATTACAAACAAATGGACACTTTGCTATCATTATCTTGTCCCAGAGCTTGTCTTTAGGCCTTTAATATCCTGAGGCTCCCCTGACAATATAATTACTCCCAACAAAAAAAGTAATCAGTGGATTTGACGGCGAAATATATGTTTGTCTCACCTAATCTTTATTTATGGTTTTCAAAATCCTTTAATGGAAAGATGCTATCATAATTCAGCATTTGAGTCCAAATCCATTCCTGCTATGCTGACTGCCGTGTTGTGCACGCCGCACCGCTGACAACTGAGCAGGTGAAGGACAATGATAATTCTTCAGCTTTTTATGGTTTTGCCAGTGACAGATATAAGGTTGTTTTCTTTAAAGCAGAAATTAATCACTCCAGCCTGAATTAGTTTTAGGGGGTCATAGGATTTGGGTTCAAGAGCTTATTTCATCACGTACTGTATTTAGAAGAATATGTGATCGATGGTGTGATCTAATATTCCTATACTAGGGTTATTACAGTATGTAATAGATACAGTGAATGTTTTATCAATTTCTTACGTTGAAAACCTAAATCAAGTTATTTTTTCCATAATAAGTGAAACTCCCCAAAAATATATCTTTTACATTTAATTAAATTAATCAAACATTTTTTTTTCTTGCAATTATAGAGAAAAGCAAACAGAAAAATAATTGAACATAAAAAGAGCGTGTAGGTGTAAGATAGCAGTGAGCAATATCAAGAAAGCTAGGTGAAACACAAGGTGGCAGTAAGCACACTAAATATACTAAAAAAACTGCAGTACAGCTATGGATTTGACATAGGACTGACTGGTCTATGAAGCTCATTTTCAAGACTGTTCAATATAATTGCATTCTGAATTAACAAAGGGGGTGTGCTATCAATTAGCAGGAGTGGAGAGTGACTATAAAATGTTCCTGTCGATGGAGGACCTGGCTCAATGATTTCAATGAGCTTCATGCAATACTTAATTTCTCCTGTGGAGGTGCTGTAGAAAAAAATTAGGTCTTTTAGATTCTCCCATATAGACAGAGGCAATAAGATTTGTCCCTCTATAGTAAGGCAGAGGACAAATGGAAGATTACTTTTGTAGAGGGAGTGGACCAGTATGGGAGACATGACAGAAAGGTCTGTGAGTAAAATAAATAGAATTGTGACATATGAGTGGATCTTGGAATGGAAGGTAATTTGGCTGCATTGCTAAGTTGGGCATAATAAGTGGGCAATGGAGATGAGCTAATGATTGACTAAAACTGATCCAGGGCTGATAGTTTTGTGTGATAAGAGGTGTGCCTGTGAATAGTGATAAGCAAATCTGCAGAAATTTGTATTCAGCAGCTAAATCAAATTTGGCAAAGAATTTGGATTCACAACAAATGTAATCAATTTGATGCAAATCAAATGTTCTTTATGCTTTAGCTTTAATTAGACTTGAGAACATAAAAAGCAAAGCATATAAGAAAATTAATTCTCACCTCGCCGCTCATCTGTCCCACTGTCCAGTCCTCCACTCCATCTGGCTCCTCAAGGGCTTGGGCTAACGAATAGACCTCTGATGCCATGACATATGTCGTGATGTCACGACGTGCGTCACGGCATCATGTTGTATATCATCTGAGCCTAGTCAGTGCATCAGGCAGTGTTTATTTTGATGTTGCGGTGACTGTTGTAATGTCAGAGGCCTAGGCCTACTCTGTGCCAGAAAGCCTCGACACAGAATGAAGATGATCATGGAATACATCAATGAAATAAGAGGCCAGGAGAAGTGAGGATCAATTTTTTTTAACCCTTAAAAATCAGCAAAATGATGGCCTCCATTTTACTAAATTCACATGAATTTAATTCTCCTCAAACACATTTGCCCAACTGTACCTGTGTGGGTTGAATTAATCAGGATGGCCAAAGTATATGGTCAGCCATAGTGGCAAGTTATAACAAAAAAGGAAGTCCAATACTCTAAGAGAGCAGCAAGGCAGTAACCATAGTATATAAACCGCCATTAAATCACAAATTCCACTCCATACATAATGCAAAAAATGGGAGAAAAAAGGAGTAATAGATACAAAAAGTAGATATAAAAATACAAAATTTATTAATTAACACATGCACAAACACATAATAAATCAAAAAGCAAAAGTTACAGAGAAAATCATTAGACGCAGACAGGACTGACCAGGACAGGGAAGAAAAATGACAAGATGTGCCCCACGATCATAAAAGCACACATCATGCAGTGAGTATACAAAGCAGGATACCTCCAAATACAAGTGAATAATATAACAAAAAGGCATGTAACCAATGCATGAAGGAAAAAACCTACCTCAGTGCTATGAGGCGCTATTAATAGTAGCAGTAGGCAGCTCCCATTAAAATAATCCCTAACACAATAGTAAAAGTACATAGGGTGAAAGCGGGCAGCTTACCGAAGGGGGCACAGAAGAGCAGGTCCAGACGGCGACCCCCGACGCGCGTTTCGCACTCACACAGGCTAAAGCGCCCTGTCCAGAGGAGCCAGATGGAGTGGAGGACTGGACAGTGGGACAGATGAGCGGCGAGGTGAGAATTAATTTTCTTATATACTTTGCTTTTTATGCTCTCAGGTCTAAATAAAGCTAAAGCATAAAGAGAATTTGATTTGCATCAAATTGAATAAATTTGTTGTGAATCCAAATTCTTTGCCAAATTTGATTTAGCCGCTGAATACAAATTTCTGCAGATTTGCTTATCACTATTCACAGGCACACAAAACTATCACCCCTGATTAAGTTTTAGTCAATCATTAGCTCATCTCCATTGCCCACTTATTATGCCCATCTTAGCAATGCATAGTGGCAAGTTATGTAGATTTGCCGAGACTCTAGGAACAATCAGCCAGCTTAAGAACCAGTGGTGGGTGACTTATCCAGGGGCCAGAGATGTGATGTAGAAGTACAGTTTTACCGATTCTGTTTTTTGCAGGTTAAACAGTTGGAGTGGTGCCCAAGCTAAAGGTCTTAGGAATGTTCTTGTTTAAGTGAGAGGCTGCAAGGTGAGATTACCTACGGTCACTCATTTATAGTCATGAACGCTATGACATACTTCATTCCTCCTGTAAGAGTTAATTGAGGTTTCATTCTAAGGGTTTATAACATTTGTGTGTGGTCCTGTCAATTTTTCATGGACTGTTTGATAGGAGACACTTAGGAAACCCCTTTATGATATTTTTTGTTGCACATGAGAATAAATAATGATGATGAACTATTGATTAAAAAGGACACAAGTAACAAGGCCCAACAAAGGGGTTGTTTAGTTCTTGCCATCAATCACAATGGTTGTCATCAAACGTTACAAAGGGAACCTGTCGCGTGAAAAAACGCTAGCAGGTTAATAACGTTCTGAACTCTCCCGGAGCCCACGCTTTGAGCCCTACTTCCAGGAAGAAATTAACTTATTCATTTTTGGTCACAGAGGTGGCTCTGGTGCGGGTTCAGTCATTGCTTTTTTTTATAGAGAGTGGCAGCTGTAACCATGCCCCCAGCATTGACTAACAGCCCTAATGCTGAGTTACTATCAGTCAGTGCTGGGGGTGCAATTACAGGCGCCACACTCTATACACATAGCGTTTTTACACGTGACAGGTTCCCTTTAAGATCTTGACTGTACCATTAAATCATGTACAGTACTTCCCTTTTTTGTATTATTTAAAAGTCATTGTAGCTGAAGCATTTCTGTAGTTTTATCACTGTATGCATAATTCAGGAGGATCAGAATACACAATGCTACGAGTCCATGGCATATAGTTATTTGTTACATATACTTGATTGCTATGATTACTTGCAAACATTGTGGCATTTGCATTTACATTTTATGGATCTTGTTAATTGGTTACTAACAAGATTGGGTTCAACTTTACAAACCTAATGTAGCACATTGAGAGTTAATCGGAGCACACATAATTGTCAAAATACAAAGGAACGCAACGTTTTAAGACCAGCTATCAATTATATTTTTGCTACTGCAAAAATTGAATTTTCCGGGTTAGCACTTTGCATTGTTAGCTGTTTAGAAGGGGCTTCTAATCGTGTCTAGGAAGCGGCACATGCTACATTTTCCAGACATATATTTTTTTTCTATTTAACACAACAGGGACTTGGTTGAGAAAACCTTTCATCCTTGAACTATTTGATTGGATTTCCACTTGCTGAAGGAAAGAATCGAATTCCAGTCTTATAATGGGTTTTCATATCTTAGGACCCACGACAGAGCTCTGTTTCTTGGTAATAAGATAATTGTTGTAATAGGAAACGTACCCTATGAGGGATTACTGATGGAATATGCTTATTTTTTAAACCACTGCTGTTATATTGGAATTAGGATAACACAAATAATAGCCGTTGAAGGAAACACGTGCCAGTAGTTTTAGTTAAATTATAGAAATTAGGAAATAAGTAAGTTGAACAGATTAGGGTATTTCCAGCACTTTGCAAATGTGCAAAAATGTTTCAAATGACACATTCCGTAAGTGAAAAGAAGTGAAACATGGCATCGGAAGCTAGATCTGAGGTATTATCCCTGAACTTCTTGCCCAGTTCCCCCCCAAATCTCTGGTGAACACCATTTTGAAGTGTATCAATACAGCATAATCCTGTGGTAAAGCATGGAACAATGGGCTCCCTGCCCTGGCTCTCTCTTTTTTGTAGGCCATAGGGTACTGTAGGATTGTGGCCTTCAAGGCATAGCGTCCTGGCAAAGATGACACATTGACGTCACTCTGTCTTAGTGATCTGCCTCGATCCTCCCGTACAGAGACCCCAGTCTCCGTGTGGTCATTTGAGTTGCTAGCAACACTGGAATAATTTGGAAATCACTGGCTCAACCGTGAAGGGTTAATTTAGCCCTACCTCGACACCTATGCTTGTCTGCTTGTGAGTGTAGTAAGAGGACTAGGTATGGATCATATGAATTGAACATAAACTTTTATTTTTTGCAGGGTTTATGACACTTACTGAATAGGCACTCTGGATCAAGGGGCATTAATACTAAGGTTGATTATTAATGAAGGGTGCATTATTACTGGGGGGGTCATTATTACTGAATGGCATATGGTCAGAGCAGCATTTGTCATGCCCGCCATGTCTGATATGCTGCATGACCCCTGGAGCAGTGTGCACGCGCATCTCACTGTTATATCTGTCATGTCTGTTATGCTGCATGACCCCTGGAGCAGTGTGCACACGTACATCATGACTATTATGCTGCATGATCACTGGAGCAGTATGCACGTGCACCTCATGACTGTTGTGCTGCATCACTCCTGGAGCAGTGTGCATGCACACGTCACCTCATGGCTGCATGCTTTTGCTGTGTGCGCGCCCGTCTCTGCTCTGCCTGCTGTGATCGTCTTTATGATCCAGTAGAATCTGATCATAGAATCATAGAATCGTAGAGTTGGAAGGGACCTCCTGGGCCATCTGGTCCAACCCCCTGCTCAAAGCAGGATTCGCTAAATCATCCCAGTCAGATGTCTGTCCAGCCTCTGTTTGAAGACTTCCATTGAAGGAGTACTCACCACTTCTCGTGGCAGCTTGTTCCACTCATTGATCACTCTAACTGTCAAAAAGTTTTTTCTAATATCTAATCTGTGTCTCCTCCCATTCAGTTTCATCCCATTGCTTCTAGTCTTTCCTTGTGCAAATGAGAATAAAGTTGATCCTTCTACAATGTGACAGCCCTTTAGATATTTGTAGACAGCTATTAAGTCTCCTCTCAGTCTTCTCTTTTGCAAACTAAACATTCCCAAATCCTGCAACCTTTCCTCATAAGACAGTGTTTGCAGACCAGTCACCATTCTGGTCACTCTTTTCTGAACTTGCTCCAGTTTGTTGATGTCTTTTTTAAAATGTGGTGCCCAAAACTGGACACAATATTCCAGATGAGGTCTGACCAAAGAGGAGTAGAGGGAAATAATGACTTCACGTGATCTAGACTGTATGCTTCTGTTAATACATCCTAGAATTGCATTTGCCTTTTTTGCTGCTGCATCACACTGTTGACTCATATTCAGACGGTGATCTATTAGTATACCCAAGTCTTTTTCACATGTGCTGTTGCTTAGCCCTATTCCTCCCATTCTGTATATGCTTTTTTCATTTTTATTGCCCAGATGTAGTACTTTGCATTTTTCCCTGTTAAAAACCATTCTGTTAGTTGCTGCCCACTGCTCCAGTTTATTTATATCTTTTTGAATCCTCTCTCTCTCTTCTCTAGTGTTAGCTATCCCTCCTAGCTTTGTGTCATCATCAGCAAATTTAATCAGTTTACCCTCAATTCCTTCATCTAAGTCATTGATAAAGATGTTGAACAATACAGGGCCCAGGACAGAGCCCTGTGGTACCCCACTTGAGACATTCTTCCAACTGGATGTGCAGCCATTTACGACCACTCTTTGGGTCCGATCACTAAGCCAGTTATGAATCCACCTAACAGTTGCCTTGTCCATTCCATACTTAGTCATTTTTTCAAGAAGGATTGTATGAGATACTTTGTCAAATGCTTTGCTGAAGTCAAGATATACTATATCTACAGCATTTCCTTGATCCACCCAATCAGTGATTCCGTCATAGAAGGAAATTAAGTTAGTCTGACATGACTTATTAGTTACAAACCCATGCTGACTCTGTTTAATCACTTCATTCTTATCCAGGTACTGACATACATGTTGTTTAATAATTTGTTCAAAGATCTTTCCTGGTATAGAAGTCAGACTCACCGGCCTATAGTTGCCTGGGTCCACCTTCTTCCCCTTTTTGACGATAGGAACAACATTTGCTCTTCTCCAGTCTTCTGGGACTTCTCCTGTTCTCCAAGAATTTTCAAAGATTATGGAGAGGGGTTCAAACATTTCTTCTGCTATCTCCTTCAGTACTCTGGGGTGTAATTCATCTGGACCCGGAGACTTGAATTTATTTAGGTTAGCTAAGTGTTTCCTCACTATCTTTCTGTTTATAGATATCCTGGATTCTTCTATTCCCTTAATAGGACAGTGAAGAACAGTTGATGTTACATTTCCTTTCTGAGAGAAAACAGATGCAAAATAGGAATTTAAAAGTTCGGCCTTCTCAACATCCTGTCTTACCATTTCATCATTTTCATCCTGTAAAAATCCTATAGCATCTTTGACTTTTCTTTTACTTGTGACATATCCCCAAAATCCTTTATTATTGCTTTTGACATCTCTTGCAAGCCTCAATTCATTTTCAGCTTTAAATAATCTGATTTGTGCCCTGCAGGTTCTGCAGACAGCATTATATTCTTCTTTAGATATGCCTCCCTCTTTCCATTTTATAAACATTTTTTTCTTCCTTTTTAGCATGTGCTTAAGTTCTGTGTTCATCCATCCTGGTTTCCTTAAATGCTTCCTATTCTTCCCTCTTTTCGGAATTGTTAACAATTGTGCTGTGAGAATTTCATTTTTCAAGATTTCCGATCCTTCCTGGACATTTTTGTCCTTAAGGATATCCAGCCATTGAATCCCTCCAATTCTCTTTCTGAATCCCTTAAAATCTGCCTTTCTGAAATCTAACCTTGACGTCTGAGTCTTCACAGGTCTTCCTCCTCTAGTTATCCAAAATTCTAAAATAGCATGGTCGCTACCTCCTAGGGTCCCAGCCACTTTTACCTCCTCAACCATTTCCTCCCTGTTTATAAGGATTAGATCCAAGGTAGCAGTTCCCCTTGTTTTCTCCCCTACCTTTTGGAAGATAAAGTTGTCAGCAAGAGAGGATAAGAATTTCCTTGACCTGTTAGTTTTGCCTGAGAGAGATTCCCAACAAATGTCTGGATAGTTGAAATCTCCCATGACAACTATGTCATATTTTTTGGAGAACTTGGCCATTTGATGCATAAAGAGTTCATCCATATCTTCAGCTTGCATAGGCGGCCTGTAGTAAATGCCTACAATGGTGTCCTTTCCATTGTTCTGTCCTTGTATTCTTACCCAAGCAGTTTCCACAGAACTCCCAGTCTCTGAAGCTTCAATCTCTGTGCAGATATACGCGTTTCTAACATACAATGCGACACCTCCTCCTCGTTTATCAAGTCTGTTTCTTGCAAATAAGTTGTATCCTTCTAGTCTTGTATTCCAATCATGTGTATCGTCCCACCAAGTTTCAGTGATTCCAATGACATCATATTTCTTTTCCTGTGTTAGTAGTTCCAATTCTCCTTGTTTGTTGCCCATGCTTTGTGCATTAGTATAGAAACATTTTAGTTTGTGATTGATTTCTCTTTCTCCAATTTTTTTATTAATTAGATTCTTTTGTCTTTGTTCTTCCTTTCCACTTCTAATAGCAGACTTCTCAGTAGCATTTGTCAGGTGTATGGCTTTTTCTGGTCTTTTGCTTCCCTTCCCATGTTGTTCTAGTTTAAAGCTCTCCTTACAAGTGTAGCAAGGCGACTTCCAAATACATGTTTTCCAGTCTTGGTAAGGTGCACCCCATCTCTAGCAAGTAGTCCATCGTAAAAGTAATTCACTCCGTGATCCATAAATCCAAATTGTTGCTGATGGCACCATCGACGTAGCCAGTTGTTCACCTGCAGAATCTTATTCCACCTCCTTGTTCCATGGCCATCCACTGGGAGGATGGAAGAGAAGACCACCTGCGCTCCCAGTTCTTTCACTTTCTTGCCTAAGTATTCAAAGTCTCTGCAGATGGTTTCCAGGTCATTTCTTGAGGTGTCATTTGTCCCCACATGTAGTAGCAGGAATGGGTAGTCATCTGTAGGTCTGAAGAGGCCTGATATCCTGTCAGACACATCTTTAATTTTTGCACCTGGAAGACAGCACATTTCTCTTGAAGTTATATCCGGTCTGCAGATAGCAGCCTCTGTTCCTCTCAACAGGGAATCCCCCATGACCACCACTCTCCGTTTCTTCTTCACAACATTTTTCTTTCTCCATCCAGGAGGACTCTGAAGGCGTACAAGGTTGCTGTTTGTTGGCAAAGTCTTATCCTGATGTATTTCTTCATCGTTTTCCTGCGTGAGAGCCTGGTACTGGTTCCTGAGAAGTATGGGTGCTGACTGCCTCCTGATCCTCCTGCTTCTCTGGGTCACATGTCTCCATTCCTCTGTTTCTTCAGGTGCACTTCGAATTTCTTCTCTTTCTGTAACATGAAGAGATAATTCTGCTCTGTCCAAGAACTCTTCACCTTCCTTAATGATCTTCAATGTAGCTAACCTCTCTTCGAGATTTTGCAACTTTTCCTCCAACAGGGACACAAGCTTGCATTTGTGGCATGTGAAATTTGGCTTTTCCACTGGTAAGTCTGTGAACATGTAGCAAGAAATGCAGCTCACCAAATGGCTCCTGGCCTCTTCCATATTGAGATTTCTTAAAAACGATGAAAGATGAGCCAAAATTCGCACGCCGATAGGAGCAATCCTCCCTATGGTCCTGGAGTCCCTGATCATGTGACCCTCTCTATGTCCAGCAGTATCTGATCTAGCAATCTTCTCGATGGTCCTGGAGGCCCTGATCATGTGACCCTCTCTATGGTCCAGCAGAATCTGATCTAGCTAGCCTCTCTATGATCCTGGAGGAACTGAACCGGAAGTCCTCTCCTGGTTCTGACCCGGAAGTGCAGGTGCTAATGCCCTATATCAGACCGCCCTTCCTATGGTCAGGGCCTGAGTATCGTGTTGCTTCCCTGTATGGCTGCTTGGTCTGCTCGGTCGCTCTCTATATTCTGTGCACCTGCACTCTGCCCTGTTGTGTATCTCTGCACACGCTCTGTGCTTGTATTCTGCCTCTTGTCTTGTGCCATGTCTTGTGTTGTCTTTGGTGCCATGTGTTGTCTTGCTATTCTTTGCCTTTTAGTTCTTCCTATGTTCTCTGCCTTTGCCTGTTTTCATCATGTCTTGTCCTTGCTATGCTTTGCCTTGTAGTACTTCCTATGTTCTCTGCCTTGCCTGTTCTGCCATGTCTGGCCTTTGCTATTCTGAGCCTTGTAGTACTTCCACGTTCTCTGTCTCTGCCTTGTCATGATACATGCTGGATCATGACAGATAAAAGCACATGTAACCTTTTTTTTTTCCTTAAGCTGTGTGCTTAAGTTTGCTTTTGCCCCCGGTGGCCATTAGGATTATTACACAGTGGTGTCTTTTGTTCTAGTTTGCCCCCGGTGGTGGTGAGCATCATTGCACTCTGGTTTCTTTAGTTTAGTGCATGTGATTATAAAGCAGGTGTGATTGCTCTGGCTATGCTTTAAAAGAGTGTCAGGTGTTGCAATCACTGTTGGTGATAGTGTTCATTTCAACCCTGCTTGGTCGAGAAAGGATCTAGAAAGTCCTGGCAGCTCAGTCAGAGCCCTGGTGTGGAAGGAGTCAGAGGGGATTTCCTTGCAGCTCTGACAGAGCTTGGTGGCAGCTATTCAGGAGGAAAGCTGCATTCTGGTGGTGGACTCTGTTGCTGGGAGCAAAAGCAACAGAGCAAAGCTAAGTGGTGTTTCCCTGTTTGTATTTTTCCCTGGTGTGTATTAGTACAGTGGTGGGGCCAGTGAATGCATCACCCAGCTCCCTAGCAAGGGATAGGTGTAGGGTGAGCTAGGGTGATAGGTATCCTGATCAGCGCCCGGTGCGGAACCGGCCAAGGGAACGTTAGGAGTGTGAGGGACACTGACTCAGGGGAGTGCAGGAGGTCTCCACGCCCCCGTTCCCTATCGCAGGGCCCACCATTGTAACTGTTTTCCCTTCCCCCATATCTTGTTGTTTTAGTTACCGGCCTGCGGGTCGTGTCACACAGGACAGTTTCATGTGCCGTGTCTTGTTGTTTCAGTTACTGGCCTGCAGGTCGTGTCACACAGGATGGGTCCACGTGACTGTCATAAACTCATTTTCTGCTCCACCAGTTGAGAGTTCCCCTTCCGTTCTCCCTCTGGTGGTGACAGGAGGCAGTGCGGTTGGTTTAAGTGGTAGTGATCTGCCACCTGATGAGGAAGATAACGATTGGATCTCTGGAGTATCAGACTGGATATAAGACAGCCAACGCCCTATCCGGGTGCTGGTGATTCAGTCTGCTTCTCAGGTCCTGGACTTCAGCTCTCTTCCAGTCTTCTCAAGTTAAGTTTGTTTTTGTTCACACTTGCGCTTGTTGGTCAAGCAGATTGCAGACAGTGTCTTTCCTTTTCTGTCCTTTTTAGTTAGCCGGGCCCCATCATTTGCTCAGCCTATTTTCCTGCCTTTGTTTGTGTTTTCATCTTGTTTCACCGTCAATACATGTGGGGGGCTGTCTTTCCTTTGGGGTCTGCTCTGGGGCAGTTAGTTTTCCTCTTTTCCTGCTCTAGGCTTATGTAGTTCTCCGGTTGTGACGAGGCATCTAGGACCAACGTAGGAACGCTCCACGACTGCTGCTAGTTGTGCGGTTAAGATCAGGGATCTGCAATCTGCATAGTTACCAACTTCTCTGGTTTTCTGAGACTTAGCTTGTTGTCTTTTCTTCCTCCGCGGTTTCCCTTTCTTAACAGCCGCCCCCAGAAGGAGGGGCAGAAGAAGCCAGTGGCGGGAAAGGGGCAGAGGCAGGATGAAGAACGCCAGAATGCCATTTTGGATAGTGAGGGAAGGAGGCCTGCGGAGCGCGGGGAAATGGATCTCCCTGGCGCCATGGCTGAAGGCTCCGACCCGATCTCAGGGATGAATCACCGACAGCAGGAGGATGAGATTATCCAGCTGACGCGCCGACTGCGACTGAGGTGAGAAGTGCTATGGACATTGAACCTGCAGCATGCCCAGGAGGGGCCTACACCTGCGGTACCCACGACACCAGTACCCGCCGCTGCTGTACCGGGCCTTTCCCTGGCAGACCCTGTGGAGCTTGGAGCCGCTGCCATGCCACCAGCAGCGTACTCTGTCCCTTCTTTGCCGCTGATACCGGAGGAGTTGTACACAGCCCAATAAGCTGAAGCGGAGGAAGAGAAGCTCCTGCCCGGACCTGGCATGGCAGCGCAGGTCCTGCCAGCGACCCCCGCGGAACCGGAGCTGCTATTGGCTCCACCGCCGTCCCTGGTGTCTCACCGGGCAGTGCCTACTTCCACCACGCCTGCAGCAGAGCAGAGGCCGCACCGCCGGGAACTACGAGGTATTTACCACGGCCTTCCTAATGGGTTGATGGGGAGGCGGAGGAGGTCCCTGCTGCTAGGGGTATGGTTGGAGCCGGCACGCCCGATCCGATATCTTCAGGGAAGAGGGGGGTCTGGATCGTTTTGGGACAGTGATCTCGGGATCCCTTCACTGTTCATCATGTTTTTGTTTTTCTGATAGCACTTTTGTTGCCTAGTTTTTGCAGTGGCAGCGTTCTTCAGTTTTTAAACTACAGTGATCATGAACTTGGAGTGTATCACAAACTCTCTTGTAAATAGTTTGCACCTCTTTAGGTGCTCTCTCTCTCAGTTTTACATAAAGACACTTTGCGAAGATGATGTTTGCATAGACACTTTTCGAAGATGATGTCTACCTCAAAGGACACTGCAAGAAGTCCCAGCTGGGAGCAGTGTCCAGCACTTACTAGAATAATTGTTGAATGTTTTACTGTGAAGTATTTGATAATGTGTTTTATAAGAGTAATAGTAACTGAGAAAAGGCTTTTATAGAGAATTGAGAATGTCTTGATATAGAATTCAGAATAAAGAATAGAAAGTAGACAGGTGACGGACCAGGTACTTGCGGTCAGCGTCTTGCGTCTAGAAGAGACAGTGAAAGTAGAAGAATGATCAAGACTGAAGTGATAGTGAGTCATAGATAATGGCACTTTTGAATTAAGGAAAAATTTGCACTGTTTAACTTAGAATTTTAGATAGGATTGTTTGTAACGTTCAAGAATAAGTACCTCCTATACTAGGAAGTTTAGTATAAGAATTGTTTATGCAGCATTATAAAATTTTTGTATGTTCCTGTACTGTCAACTTTGTTGTCTTGCAGCCCGCGGACGTGCTGTGTTTAACAGGGGGGTATGTGGCGCCCCTGAGGCTCGGTCGCCACAGAGGTACTGCACCTTCTCCTAAGGTGTAGTGCCCCATGAAGTAGGTAAGATGGGAGCTCCTTTCCACACTCCAACACTCGCACCCCACACAACAGGGTAGTTCTGCACAACCACATTGCGGCTCAGTGCTTAGAGAGTAGCAGAGCACCTCTGGTGGTTCCCTGCTTGGAACACTGGATGTGCTGGGAGGTGGGTGGAGTTGAGATCCATATAAAAGGTTGGGAAGGTTTAGAATTACAGGTCAGTCTGACGGGAGGTCAGGCGGGACAGTCAGTCAGGAGAGTCTGAGGATGGGTCTGAGGAGAAGGAGTGCTGCAGCTGCCTCAGTGATCTGAGCCAGCTGGCGCGGGAAAGGAACAGAAGGAGAAAGATGTAGAACTGCAACCTAAGCTTCCATAAGAGAGAGAAGGAACAGTGCAGAACGAAGGAGTAGGAGAACAGACAGGAGTTGTGGGTTGGAAGAGGAACCCTGCCTATAGGTTCTCAGCGCAAGGCCGGGGCCCGGTCCCCGAGGTTGTATGGACACTTATGGTTCTGCAGCAGACACTGGTGGAATAGTTGGCTGTAAATGCATTACTCCCATCTAAGACTCGAGGCACAACAGCAACTGATTAGAGAGCCAGGACTCCGTAGAAGGGAGTCCCCAAAAGAGGCTACAGCTGTCTGCCATATGAATAGAGTTGTTAGGAACATCTGACAGGAGGAACTTCAGAGTACCACGGTACTGGAGCTCTTCACACCTTAAGGCGCAATAGAGGAGTCGTTCAGGAAAGGTACATGTTGGCGGAGTGTTGGAGAGGAGAATCCTGACTTGCCCGGGAGGTTGATTGAGTCTCTGCCCCATAGAACACGGCACGGAGGCAGGCACCAGTGTGTACCACGGACTGTGAGTAAAGCTTTGGAATTGCAAGCCCTGGTGTCTTCCATTCATTTGTGCGCTAACACCGTCAGCACCGCTACATCTGAGTACCAGCATTCCTCACACTGCCTGTGCCTATACACTGCCCTGGGGTTACAGCTTCACCTGTGGGGAGCTACACCATCTATGCTGCAGCACACCATCAGCCCCAGAGGATCTGCACGCAGCGTTGGCTTAACATCTCGCTTGCCAATCGCCACAGGTGGCGTCACAAACTATTCCACTTCATTAACTACAAACCACCATTGATTTGGGCGCCCAGGGCCGGGTCACCGCTGCTGTGACACCACATCCCCCTGACACTGGCCTGGTACCGAGTACCCCACAGCCCTGGGAGGGCGACCCACTAGTATAGACTATACTTGCTACTGTGTGAATGATGATGTCTGCATGTACCTGCGAATGACTCATTAAGATCCCCTCCCTCTCCTCTGATATTACGTGTGTGGATAGGGCCTTAGTCTTAGAGTCAGTGCCAGTCAGTGGCACGCTTCAGGCCACATTGAACACCTACACAGTGCTAGCATCCGACAGTTCGCCCCCTCTTGGGCATTGTCGTACAGCGGCTGGTTCAGTCGCCGCGCTGCAGTCAGCAGCACTTGGGGCGTCCACGGTAGTGACGCCGCACGCACGGTAGGTCTAGACGGACACCGACCCTGTGTCTTGGGCCTGAGATCTGTGACCATATACCGTGCGTGCACACCGCTGAGACCTGTGAGGTCAACAGGCTCAGCATTTATGTTTATGCCTTAAGGCGCCTCTGTGAACATAACAGAGTACGCACAGTGCACACCTGGTGACGTTCAACCCGTGTGCGATATACCGCCATATTGTGCGTCTGCCATTATATAGCAGCAGTTTAACAACTCTGCACAGTGGAACCCGGGCGGCGAACGCACTTCCTATTATTTTATATTTAGTGCGTTCCGCTGTCCCTAACAGTCCTCCCATGGTCCTGACGATAGCGGCAAATCCTTCGGATCCTGATGCGGGTCTTGGGTCCAGCAGATGAGGTGATGACGAGGGATACATCCTTATCCTCAGAGGTGAGTGTCCCAATACTATGGAGATTTGCAGCACTGCCCAAACACAGTTTACAATGGGAAGCTCGGTTCGCTGTGCCGAATCGACACATGCCTAAGTCCAGTTCACAGACCTTGTCTCTCATGGTCAGTACTGTCAGCGGGGGCAGCTGTGGCAGCTTTGTCGGCTGTGTCAGCGGTCTCAGCGAGGGCAGTGATGTCAACTGGGACAGCGGTGTCTGAGTGGTACTCAGTCAACGGTCTCCTGTCAAAGCGCTCTTCCATCCCAGGCTCTGCTCTGTCCAGACTCCCCTCAGCTGAATTTACATCACAGGTGTCCCTTGAGCCCGAAGTTCCCGCCCAAACTGTCTGGTCACTCACGCGCTGCAGCTCTGTCTGCTTAGCCACCCGCCCTTTTCTCAAACACAGAGTATGGTCTGGGGTCTCAAGCTTTCTACCCCTCAATATAGCTGACAGCCCCGATGGTTCCGGACCCTTCACGAAGGAGACATGCCTAGTTAGTTCCTTTCCCTTCCCTTACACATTCATAATGTTTCCTTCTGTTGACTGCTCCCACATACTGTGCTCTAAAACAATCCCTACTTCTATTTACTGCTCCCCTAACTGTGCCCTCACAAAGTTTTTCCTTCTTAATACTGCCCCTATCGCATACTGTACACTCTCACTAACCCTTCTTCTGTGTACTGCTACTCCATTTCTCCAAGGAACCATGGATCTGATCCATCAAAGATTTTACACCAGAAAACTAGTGATAAAAGCCTGGAAAAGATACATTTTTCTGCAATTTGAAGCTGTGCAAAAATGTGCTGCCTTTTGGCGTTTTCATGCCAGTTTTTCCCAAGTCCATTCAAAATGGAGCAGTACTGAGATGGGACGGGGGCATGATGACAGCATGTCGAAATCATGACGAGCTGTAGAGTTGCTTACTTCAGAAATTTTACTCCAGCCACTGACAAGAATAGAGAGGCACAAGCCACCTGTCAGATGCTCCTGATTCATTAAGAAGTGTGTACCTCTGAATGATTCAGGAGTAATTGACTTCACCGTGCTCCCTAATCAAGACTTTTGTGAACATTGCCAGTCTTGGTGAATCCGGGCTTTAATGTATATAATTAGAAGGGCTTTTTACAGTTTGTTTTCATCACTATTGCATTATGTTATATTTGCATTGAATATAAATGCATTTTGCAGGGTGTGTCATATGTCTTAGTGATCGTATAGAAGATGGCCCTTAATTCTGGGACTGGGAGTATTTGCTTTCTGCTCAGCTCCTGAGTTATTCCCATTTGATAAGAAAGTCTTCAGACCTGCATCCCTACTGTCGAACATTTCCTGACTGACACCTTTTAACATTTCACAAATACCGGCAGCCAGGCACGGCCTAGGGATGTCACAATGGCCTTTTTTTCTAGTTTGCTTTGAAACTGACCTTGATGCATTATTTTATGCTGTGGCTAGGTTAACCCAACTTGTATCTGCCACAAGCTATTTATTGAAGCATGAAGAAAGTTGTGGCTGGAAGAACAGACATGGCTGACGGCTCTAAGGAGTCTGTGTACTCGTAATACAAAATAATATATATAAAATACAAGTTAGAATGTCTTTCTTGTTTACAAGCATGTAATAATGCTAGGGCACACAGTAAGGAGGTAGAGCATCCTTCTTCCAAGTAGAAACTGCAAAAACCTACACTCTGTCATCTACATCTCTTGTTTTTCAGCTAAACAAAGATATTCATGCCCCCAATACCTGTCCCAATTTGAAAAAAATGGAGTACAGTTCCAGCAAAATTAAGACTGTTTGCTACTTTGTCAATGGCATAAATAGTCGTAGATATGCCCGAGATAATGTACCGTAATTGTATGGTCTGACAAAACAACTTTTATATCATGATTTATTGATACCCTACGAACAATAAAATTCCCAGATATGTGAATAATTAAATGCATATGTCTGTCTGTTGGAAGTACTCTTCTAAGTCTCAGGCACAAGAACATATTGTAACTCCGTGCAGCCATTGTATTGTTTGAAGCCATAATAAATCAACCATAGTCTTCTATTAGACCCTATCATATTCTTATACCTCAAAATCTACATACACTGTGGGATATGCTTTTATTTATACACTATCTACATATATAATCACCAGTTGGCTGCTGTCACCAAATCCCATAAGGCATCGTGGCAGTCCCACTTGCGCAGGCGCAGTTTGTGAACAGCCTTGCTGCCACGAACTGCGCCTGCGCAAGTGACATACACATCACCACTATTCCCGCACAGGCACAGTAACAGCCGTGTCATTACTACGCATGCGTGATAATAGCTGTAACGTCAACGTCACTTGCACAGGCGCAGTTCGTGAGAACTGTGCCTGCGCAAGTGACATACACGTCACCGCTATTCTCGCGCATGTGTAGTAATGACGCAGTTGTTACTGCGCCTGAGAGGGAATAGCGGTGACGTGTATGTCATTTGCAGTTCGTGGCCGCAAGGAACAGCCACTGCACCTGCACGCAGGTTGTGGCAGCAAGAAACAGCCACTGCGCCTGCTCACAGTTTTGGGCTGCAAGAAACAGCCACTTCACCTGCATGGGGATTACCTCAGGCAGCAGTAATTTCTAGCAATTCCACATATACACCGTTTTTTAAAAACAGCCACTGCTCCTGCGTGAGGATTACCTCAGGTAGCAGTCAATTCTGCCAGCCCCACATACACTCCGGTTTTTTTAAATTAGCCAATGCGCCTGCATAGGGATTACCTCAGGCAGCAGTAAATTCTGACAGCCCCACATACACACCTGTTTTTTAAAAAATCTACATAACTACTGCATGTCCTTCTAGCATTCATTGATGAAGGAATCTAAGGTTAGTTTCACACTAGCTTATTTTCCACACAGCGCTCGGAGCCGCTAAGCCCCGCCCCCTGCCGGCTCCCTGCCTGCCCCATCCGGTCATCGCCACTTACTATCGCACACAGCTGCATGCGATCTGCGCACCCTATCTTTAGCATAGGGTGCGCAGACCGTGCGCTGGCCATGCGCTAGTAGGATTTTAGCGTGCACTGCACACTTTTGAAGGTGCGCCGAGAGTGCCAAAATGCAACATGGTGCGTTCGGCGCACACCGGCGCACCTTCAAAAGTGCGCAGCGCAAGCTAAAATCCTACTGGCGCACGGTCTGCACATGGTCTGCGCACCCTATGCTAAAGATAGGGTGCGCAGATCACATGCAGCTGTGTGCGATAGTAGGCGGCGATGACCGGATGGGGCTTAGCGGCACCGAGCGCTGCGTGGAAAATAAGCTAGTGTGAACCTAGCCTAACAGCAGTGCCACTTACTGAAGTGCAGGTTTTTCACTTCCTTTCTGTTTTTTTCATCCACTTTGGGAACGGACAATCACACACATACAAACTGTATAAAACAATGTACCACCTCCAATTATAGTCACAACAGCTTGCAAGAGACAACATAGGGTAAATAGACACACAGCACACAAGGGAGACACCACATAGGGATGGGAACACCGCTCAAGAAACTCTACACCAGATACCAAAATACAGCACACAACAAGAAAGGAACAGTGCACAAGGGGTAAAGGATGTCAATTGACCCAACACATACAATCCAAAAATACAGAGGTATGATATAAAACAGATTTGCTGGAAAGCGCAAGCGGTGTGAGACATGTCTGCTGCTCCTGTCAGCACCACTAGGCACACACAGATGTTAATTTCACTGCACTCTTTCTAGTGTACAAATATATGGGTGGTCGATACAAAGGACTGGAACATTACTTATTCCTTTCAAAGACTCTACAAAAGACCAGGTGGCCCTCACTACAGGTGGAAGAAATGTAATTCTGGCAGCTAAATAGCAAAATATTCTTTATAGTTAAAGCAGTCAGACTTTGGTAATGCCAGAAAGCAAGAGGCAGTAATGACAGACTCTATGACTAGATGCTTTACTCACAACAAAAAGCATTGTGAGTTATTAATAATCTAGCAATAGAGGATGCATAATTGGTGGAGAAAGGCTGAACTTGATGGACCCAAGTCTTTTTTCAACCTATATAGCTAAGTAGGTATGAAAGATGCCTTATCAGTTGTTCTATAAATTGGCACTATATTAAGCACCATATGCACACTGAGTGCCTTATGCTTCATAGCATGGAGCTACAGGGGCTCCTTGTAGTATATAGCATTCTACTGATTGGGAAAGCTGAGGATGAACTATTCAATAAGAGATAATAAAGGAGGCCATTTTGCATCCAGTCTGGTCCTTTATGGCATGAAGACCAGGGTAGTCTTAGCTTGTGTGGATCGTATTCTGGGCAACTCTGCTGGTCATCAGATACAGTGCAGCCTGACATCAGGACGACGTAGGGCCTAGGTAATACCAGTGAATGCTGGGACAAGAATAACCATTGCAGAGGTGATGTCACAGGTGTGTCAAAGGCTACACACCATCAATCTGTATCTGACTGCAGAAGGTCTCAGCAGTTTGCTTTGCAGACTTCATCCTGGGCATTCTAACTCTAGGACCCAGTGGCAACCTTCCCCTGGCTCTAGTTGACACACTTGGACCAGGGAGTTTATAACTTCCAGCTGGCTGCAGGAAGTTGTGGTAGATATTTCAATTTCCAGTTTACTGTTGTGGCTTGGAGCTATTGCAGTCGGCTATCTACCCCTTAGTGTTGCTGGAGGACATTTGTGTTTCTCTCTGAGTCTACTCAAGCTCAGTGTTCTCCCTTTTATGTTTACCCCACCTATCTTTATTGGTAGTGGGGATTGACTACTACATATCCTGTCCTTCTTGATGCAGGACTTATCAGCAGGGTCAGGCAGGGATTAGGTATTCTGCTCGGCAGCAGGTGCGGAACCTATATAGGGACGATAGGGCAAACAGGGTGAGGTTAGATCTGTCTAGGGCAGTGGTCTCCAACCTTTCTGACGTAGAAAGTCACATTCAGCTCTGAGAGAGAGTTGCGAGCCACATCCAGCTCCTGCCCCCCTCACAGTAGTAACAACCAAAGCCACCTTTACGGGTATAATGATAACCAAACCTTTTCCACAGAAATCACCTCGAAGCAGTATACCAAGTTCCAGGGGCTCCCACAATACCCCCATTCAGTATTCTCCCATCCAACACTCCCAACACACTGTCACATCCATCTTCAAGCAACTCCTCTGACAGGTAGTACTATACTGTCTCCAGCGTACCATACTTAAATTATGTCTAAACCCCTAACACCAGTACATGTGCATCCAGATCTGCTCTTCTGTGCAGGGCTACTAAATCACTGTTTTGAGATGTGCTCCTCATACCTGTTTGCTAGACCTGGAGCTAATGTACCAACTTGGCAGACAACCACGAGCAACAATTCATGGGACTGCGATCCACATGTGGCTCTCCCGAGCTACAGGTTGGGGACCCTTGGTCTAGGGGTCTCCACTCCCCCTTTCCCTAGTGTTTGGTTTCCTTTCCCTTATCCCTTTGTGTTGCACTTAGTCTTTTCTACACGTTGCGTGACAGTTGAAGAATACCTTTGTCAGTCTGTCACAGAGAAAAAACTTTCAACCTATTCTATTGTTGACTTGTAGACAGATAAGGTGAATTTGAGGACCAATATTCTGGTGATACTTCTATTTTAGATGAAAATGCTCCCTTGTTGCCTCCGTAAACTGACTACCTGGTGTAGGCTTTGTGCCTATACTATATGAAAGCCTCAGTCTGTTGCGATGTAAACAACTTAAAGAAATGATTTATCTCTCTGGGTCAAAATAATATTATTGAAGTGAGATATTCTGCAGGTGTTCAAAGCTGAGCCTCGTGCACACATTCCTAGAGCAAGTTCTGAAAATGCTTTCAAATTGCATAACATGTTTCGGTTGGGATTGAGTTATAAGCAGGGAATGATTGAGGGCAAGAGACCCAGTTTTCTCAAGCATGCTACATGAAAGGGAAGCAGTGATGAACAGCCAGCGTAGGTGACAGGGACACGATTTCAGTAATGGAGAGGATGTGTCTTACAGTAACATTGTGAGCTCAGGTTAACCCCTGCTAGAGAATAAATGGCAGCACTATTGATCGGGTGCTAACAGTGGAAGATTAAAACTATCTTTAGCCCTGGGCAATGATCAAGCTATGTGCCCCTTCACATATTTTTCCATGATTTGCAGCTGATCAAACATTAAAAAAACTTTTGCACAGTTCAAGCAGACTTCAAGCAATGTATAACTTCAAAATATTAAGTACATCTCTTAAATTTACTATAGAGGAATTCCTTGTTATTTACAGAGATTAATATTTGCAAACTTATAAAGATCATCACCATTCCTGTAAATACATCAGACATGGCCATTTTGGTACTGGTGGAATACGTTCTTAAAGGGGTTGGATTTTGTGGCACATTCTAATATATAATTGTTAAACTAGCCAGCTGAGGTGGATTTGGATCGGCATACGGACCCCGTGCATTGATGCTGCAAGAAGGAAGGTACGTGGTGCGTAGGCAGTGAGGACTTGACAAACTCAGGAATCTCAGGAGCAGCAGGACGGATGAAGTGGAACCCATCAGAGAAGAATGCGAGATGAAAATACAACAAGGACAGGTAATGGAGCAAACCAAACATGGAACAATAGAGTCTCAATCACAAGACACAAGTGTTTTCCAAACTGGGCCTAAAGTAGATCAAAGGCAATGATGTAATTGGTCTACTCCAGACAATCTAGAAAACCTGAAGTGGAGCACAGCATAGGGCAGGAGGAGGAAACAGAGCATGGGATACTCGGTACAGTGGTGTAACAGTATCCTGTCTAATGGCCCCTCCCAAGTAAGTCAGTGACATCTGAAAGAGAATACTTAGCTGGAAATCTCTCCAGTGTCTCTACTGTGAAAATCATTTCACAGTCCAAAACTTGGTTGATTTCATACTCCATGATTGGATCAGAAGTAAGAGCAGGAACTGTTTTAACTTCAGAAGAGGAGATGTTGAGGCCCGGAGGATCAGCGGCAGATGAAGAGTTAGAAATTGAAGAAGCAAAAGCAAGGACACACTCAGGCTCTGTCACACCTTCCGTGCAGTTCTCTTGGGTCCTATGCCCGGAGAAAACATATGCGAACTGCTGATAAGAGGCAGAAAATTTTAAGATAGAAGATGCAGAGTTCCTGAGATGGTGGTTGAGCCAGAATTTTGAAGCAGTTATGAAAACAAGATGATCCCCACTTGGAGATATGGTCGGATGACTAATCAATGACTGGAGCATGTAGTAGTAGCGCTGGTGCATCAGGAAGTGACAAAATAAAAAAAGGAATATCCTAAACATGTTGTGTACCATTCTGAGGGGTTAAATTTTCTATCCACGGGGAGCACGGTGGCTCAGTGGTTAGCACTGCAGCCTTGCAGCACTGGAGTCCAAGGTTCAAATCCCACAAGGACAACATCTGCAAGGAGTTTGTATGTTCTCCCTGTGTCTGCGTGGGTTTCCTCCAGGTTCTCCAGTTTTCTCCCACACTCCAAAGATCATACTGATAGAGAATTTAGATTGTGAGCCCCATCGGGGACAGTGTTGATAATGTGTGCAAACTGTAAAGCGCTGCGGAATGTGTTAGTGCTATATAAAAATAAAGATTGTTATCCAGGATTGGATGTGACCAACTGACATTAGTTTCAGGAGCATTTGTAAATAAACTAAAGAAATTTTCAGCCTTTGGGCCAGAGAGAAATCTATCAAATTTTCTCTTTCTCAGGAAATAATATGCGTTTGTCTCGAGAACACAGAGGAACTGTAAGGGTATATGCACACGTTGCAGATTTATTGCGGATCCACAGCTGATCTGCCGCTGTGGATCCGCAATAAATCCTCAAGTGTGTATCAAAACAATGTTAACCCCTTCACCCCCAAGGGTGGTCTGCACGTTCATGACCGGGCCAATTTTTACAATTCTGACCACTGTACCTTTATGAGGTCATAACTCTGGAACGCTTCCATGGATCCCGGTGATTCTGACATTGTTTTCTCGTGACATATTGTACTTCATTTTAGTGGTAAAATTTCATTCAAATAACTTGCGTTTATTTGTGAAAAAAACAGAAATTTGGCAAAAATTTTGAAAATTTCGCAATTTTCCAACTTTGAATTTTTATGCCCTTAAATCACAGAGATACAGCACACAAAAAACTTGATAACTAACATTTCCCACATGTTTACTTTACATCAGCACAATTTTGGAACCAAAATGTTTTTTTGTTAGGAAGTTATAAGGGTTAAAAGTTGACCAGCGATTTCTCATTTTTACAGCACCATTTTATTTTTAGGACCACATCACATTTGAAGCCACTTTGAGGGGTCTATATGATAGAAAATACCCAAAAGTGACACCATTCTAAAAACTGCACCCCTTAAGGTGCTCAAAACCACATTCAAGAAGTTTATTAACCCTTTAGGTGCGTCACAGGAATTTTTTTGAATATTTAAAAAAAAATGAACATCTAACTTTTTTTCACAAAAAAAATACTTCAGGTTCAATTTTTTTTATTTTACCAAGGGTAACAGGAGAAATTGGACTGCAAAAGTTATTGAGCAATTTGTCCTGAGTACGCTGATACCTGATTTGTGGGGGGGAACGACTGTTTCGGCGCACGGCAGAGCTCAGAATGGAAGGAGCGCCGTTTGACTTTTTCAATGCAAAATTGGCTGGAATTCAGATCAGACGCCATGTCATGTTTGGAGAGTCCGTGATGTACCTAAACAGTGGAAACCCCCTACAAGTGACCCCATTTTGGAAACTAGACCCCCCAAGAAACTTATCTAGATATGTGGTGAGAACTTTGAATCCACAACGGCTTTACAGAAGTTTATAACGTACAGCGGTACAATTAAAAAATCATATTTTTTCCACAAAAATGATCTTTTCACCCCAATTTTTATTTTTCCAAGGGTAACAGGACCCTAAAAGTTATTGTGCAATTTGTCCTGAGTACGCTGATACCCCACATGTGGGGGTAAACCACTATTTGGGCGCATGGCAGAGCTTGGAAGGGAAGTAGCGCCATTTGACGTTTTTGGCTGGAATTGAGATCAGACACCATGTCACGATTGGAAAACCCCTGATGTACCAAAACAGTGGAAACCCCCCACAAATGACACCATTTTGGAAACTAGACCCCCTAAGGAACTTATCTAGATGTGTGGTGAGAACTTTGAACCCCCAAGGGCTTCACAGAAGTTTATAACATAAAGCCGTACAATTAAAAAATCATATTTTTTCCACAAAAATGATCTTTTCACCCTCAATTCTTATTTTTCCAAGGGTAACAGCACCCTAAAAGTTATTGTGCAATTTGTCCTGAGTACGCTGATACCCCACATGTGGGGGTAAACCACTATTTGGGCGCATGGCAGAGCACGGAAGGGAAGCAGCGCCATTTGACGTTTTTGGCTGGAATTGAGATCGGACACCATGTCACGATTGGAAAACCGCTGATGTACCTAAACAGTGGAAACCCCCCACAAATGACACCATTTTGTAAACTAGACCCCCCAAGGAACTTATCTAGATGTGTGGTGAGCACTTTGAACCCCCCAGTGCTTCACAGAAGTTTATAACACCCGGGTGTGAAAATAAAAAATTCGTATTTTTTCCACAAACATGATCTTTTAGTCACCATTTTTTTATTTTCCCAAGGGTAACAGGAGAAATTGGACCCCAAAAGTTGTTGTCCAATTTGTCCTGAGTATGCTGATACCCCATATGTGGGAGAAAACTACTGTATGGGCACACGTCGGGGCTCGGAAGGGAAGTAGTGACGTTTTGGAATGCAGACATTGATGGAATGGTCTGCGGGTGTCATGTTGCCTTTGGAGAGCCCCTAAAGTACCTAAACAGTGGAAACCCCCCACAAGTGACCACATTTTGCAAACTAGACCCCCTAAGGAACTTATCTAGATGTGAGGTGAGCACTTTGAACCCCCAAGGGCTTCACAGAAGTTTATAATGCCAGGGCATGAAAATAAAAAAATCGTATTTTTTCCACAAACATGATCAATTAGTCCCCAATTTTTTTATTTTCCCAAGGGTAACAGGAGAAATTGAACCCCAAAAGTTGTTGTCCAATTTGTCCTGAGTACGCTGACACCCCATATGTGGGAGAAAACTACTGTATGGACACACGTCAGGGCTCGGAAGGGAAGTAGTGACGTTTTGGAATGCAGACATTGATGGAATGGTCTGCGGGTGTCATGTTGCCTTTGGAGAGCCCCTAAAGTACCTAAACAGTGGAAACCTCCCACAAGTGACCACATTTTGCAAACTAGACCCCCTAAGGAACTTATCTAGATGTGAGGTGAGCACTTTGAACCCCCAAGGGCTTCACAGAAGTTTATAATGCCAGGGCATGAAAATAAAAAAATCGTATTTTTTCCACAAACATGATCAATTAGTCCCCAATTTTTTTATTTTCCCAAGGGTAACAGGAGAAATTGAACCCCAAAAGTTGTTGTCCAATTTGTCCTGAGTACTCTGACACCCCATATGTGGGAGAAAACTACTGTATGGACACACGTCAGGGCTCGGAAGGGAAGTAGTGACGTTTTGGAATGCAGACATTGATGGAATGGTCTGCGGGTGTCATGTTGCCTTTGGAGAGCCCCTAATGTACCTAAACAGTGGAAACCCCCCACAAATGACCACATTTTGAAAACTAGACCCCCTAAGGAACTTATCTAGATGTGAGGTGAGCACTTTGAACCCCCAAGGACTTCACAGAAGTTTATAATGCCAGGGCATGAAAATAAAAAAATCGTATTTTTTCCACAAACATGATCAATTAGTCCCCAATTTTTTTATTTTCCCAAGGGTAACAGGAGAAATTGAACCCCAAAAAGTTGTTGTCCAATTTGTCCTGAGTACGCTGACACCCCATATGTGGGAGAAAACTACTGTATGGACACACGTCAGGGCTCGGAAGGGAAGTAGTGACGTTTTGGAATGCAAACATTGATGGAATGGTCTGCGGGTGTCATGTTGCCTTTGGAGAGCCCCTAATGTACCTAAACAGTGGAAACCCCCCACAAATGACCACATTTTGCAAACTAGACCCCCTAAGGAACTTATCTAGATGTGAGGTGAGCACTTTGAACCTCCAAGGGCTTCACAGAAGTTTATAATGCCAGGGCATGAAAATAAAAAAATCGTATTTTTTCCACAAACATGATCAATTAGTCCCCAATTTTTTTATTTTCCCAAGCGTAACAGGAGAAATTGAACCCCAAAAGTTGTTGTCCAATTTGTCCTGAGTACTCTGACACCCCATATGTGGGAGAAAACTACTGTATGGACACACGTCAGGGCTCGGAAGGGAAGTAGTGACGTTTTGGAATGCAGACATTGATGGAATGGTCTGCGGGTGTCATGTTGCCTTTGGAGAGCCCCTAATGTACCTAAACAGTGGAAACCCCCCACAAATGACCACATTTTGAAAACTAGACCCCCTAAGGAACTTATCTAGATGTGAGGTGAGCACTTTGAACCCCCAAGGGCTTCACAGAAGTTTATAATGCCAGGGCATGAAAATAAAAAAATCGTATTTTTTCCACAAACATGATCAATTAGTCCCCAATTTTTTTATTTTCCCAAGGGTAACAGGAGAAATTGAACCCCAAAAGTTGTTGTCCAATTTGTCCTGAGTACGATGACGCCCCATATATGGGAGAAAACTACTGTATGGACACACGTCGGGGCTCGGAAGGGAAGTAGTGACGTTTTGGAATGCAAACATTGATGGAATGGTCTGCGGGTGTCATGTTGCCTTTGGAGAGCCCCTAATGTACCTAAACAGTGGAAACCCCCCACAAATGACCACATTTTGCAAACTAGACCCCCTAAGGAACTTATCTAGATGTGAGGTGAGCACTTTGAACCCCCAAGGACTTCACAGAAGTTTATAATGCCAGGGCATGAAAATAAAAAAATCGTATTTTTTCCACAAACATGATCAATTAGTCCCCAATTTTTTTATTTTCCCAAGGGTAACAGGAGAAATTGAACCCCAAAAATTGTTGTCCAATTTGTCCTGAGTACTCTGACACCCCATATGTGGGAGAAAACTACTGTATGGACACACGTCAGGGCTCGGAAGGGAAGTAGTGACGTTTTGGAATGCAGACATTGATGGAATGGTCTGCGGGTGTCATGTTGCCTTTGGAGAGCCCCTAATGTACCTAAACAGTGGAAACCCCCCACAAATGACCACATTTTGAAAACTAGACCCCCTAAGGAACTTATCTAGATGTGAGGTGAGCACTTTGAACCCCCAAGGGCTTCACAGAAGTTTATAATGCCAGGGCATGAAAATAAAAAAATCGTATTTTTTCCACAAACATGATCAATTAGTCTCCAATTTTTTTATTTTCCCAAGGGTAACAGGAGAAATTGAACCCCAAAATTTGTTATCCAATTTGTCCTGAGTACGCTGACGCCCCACATGTGGGAGAAAACTACTGTATGGACACACGTCGGGGCTCGGAAGGGAAGCAGCGACGTTTTGGAATGCAGACTTTGAGGGAATGTTCTGCGGGTGTCATGTTGCCTTTGGAGAGCCCCTAATGTACCTAAACAGTGGAAACCCCCCACAAATGACCTCATTTTGGAAACGAGACCCCCTAAGGAACTTATCTAGATGTGTGGTGAGCACTTTGAACCCCCAAGGGCTTCACAGAAGTTTATAATGCCAGGGCATGAAAATAAAAAAATCGTATTTTTTCCACAAACATGATCAATTAGTCCCCAATTTTTTTATTTTCCCAAGGGTAACATGAGAAATTGAACCCCAAAAGTTGTTGTCCAATTTGTCCTGAGTACTCTGACACCCCATATGTGGGAGAAAACTACTGTATGGACACACGTCAGGGCTCGGAAGGGAAGTAGTGACGTTTTGGAATGCAGACATTGATGGAATGGTCTGCGGGTGTCATGTTGCCTTTGGAGAGCCCCTAATGTACCTAAACAGTGGAAACCCCCCACAAATGACCACATTTTGAAAACTAGACCCCCTAAGGAACTTATCTAGATGTGAGGTGAGCACTTTGAACCCCCAAGGGCTTCACAGAAGTTTATAATGCCAGGGCATGAAAATAAAAAAATCGTATTTTTTCCACAAACATGATCAATTAGTCTCCAATTTTTTTATTTTCCCAAGGGTAACAGGAGAAATTGAACCCCAAAATTTGTTATCCAATTTGTCCTGAGTACGCTGACGCCCCACATGTGGGAGAAAACTGTATGGACACACGTCGGGGCTCGGAAGGGAAGCAGCGACGTTTTGGAATGCAGACTTTGAGGGAATGTTCTGCGGGTGTCATGTTGCCTTTGGAGAGCCCCTAATGTACCTAAACAGTGGAAACCCCCCACAAATGACCTCATTTTGGAAACGAGACCCCCTAAGGAACTTATCTAGATGTGTGGTGAGCACTTTGAACCCCCAAGGGCTTCACAGAAGTTTATAATGCCAGGGCATGAAAATAAAAAAATCGTATTTTTTCCACAAACATGATCAATTAGTCCCCAATTTTTTTATTTTCCCAAGGGTAACAGGAGAAATTGAACCCCAAAAGTTGTTGTCCAATTTGTCCTGAGTACTCTGACACCCCATATGTGGGAGAAAACTACTGTATGGACACACGTCAGGGCTCGGAAGGGAAGTAGTGACGTTTTGGAATGCAGACATTGATGGAATGGTCTGCGGGTGTCATGTTGCCTTTGGAGAGCCCCTAATGTACCTAAACAGTGGAAACCCCCCACAAATGACCACATTTTGAAAACTAGACCCCCTAAGGAACTTATCTAGATGTGAGGTGAGCACTTTGAACCCCCAAGGGCTTCACAGAAGTTTATAATGCCAGGGCATGAAAATAAAAAAATCGTATTTTTTCCACAAACATGATCAATTAGTCTCCAATTTTTTTATTTTCCCAAGGGTAACAGGAGAAATTGAACCCCAAAAGTTGTTATCCAATTTGTCCTGAGTACGCTGACGCCCCACATGTGGGAGAAAACTACTGTATGGACACACGTCGGGGCTCGGAAGGGAAGCAGCAACGTTTTGGAATGCAGACTTTGAGGGAATGTTCTGCGGGTGTCATGTTGCCTTTGGAGAGCCCCTAATGTACCTAAACAGTGGAAACCCCCCACAAATGACCTCATTTTGGAAACGAGACCCCCTAAGGAACTTATCTAGATGTGTGGTGAGCACTTTGAACCCCCAAGGGCTTCACAGAAGTTTATAATGCCCGGGCATGAAAATAAAAAAATCTTATTTTTTCCACAAACATGATCAATTAGTCCCCAATTTTTTCATTTTCCCAAGGGTAACAGGAGAAATTAGACCCCAATAGTTGTTGTCCAATTTGTCATGAGTACGCTGACACCCCATATGTGGGTGAAAACTACTGTATGGACACACGTCGGGGCTCGGAAGGGAAGCAGTGACGTTTTGGAATGCAGACTCTGATGGAATGGTCTGTGGGTGTCATGTGCGTTTGGAGAGCCCCTGATGTACCTAAACTATTGAAACTCCCCACAAGTGACCCCATTTTGGACACTAGACCCCCCACGGAACCTATCTGTGTGGTGAGCACTTTGAACCCCCAAGTGCTTCACAGAAGTTTATAACGCTCGGACGTGAAAATAAAAAAATCATTTTTTTCCACAAAAATGATATTTTTGCCCCCAATTTTTTATTTTCCTAAGGGTAACAGGAGAAATTGGACCCCAAAAATTGTTTTGCAATTTCTCCTGAGTAGGCTGATACCCTACATGTGGGAGTAAAACACTCTTTGGGTGCATGGCAGTGCTTGGAAGGGAAGGAGCACCATTTGACTTTTTCAACTCAGAATTGGCTGGAATTGAGATCAGATGCAATGTTGCATTTGGAGAGCACCTGATGTGCCCAAACAGTGGAAACCCCCAATTTTAACTCCAACCCGAACCCCAACACACCCCTAACCCTAATCTCAGCCCTAACCCTAACCCTAACCCTAGCCCTAACCTAACCCTAGCCCTAACCCTAACCCTAACCCTAACCCTAACCCTAGCCCTAGCCCTAACCCTAACCCTACCCCAACCCTAGCCCTAACCCTAACCCTAGCCCTAATGGAAAAATGGAAATAAATACATTTTTTTTATTTTATTATTTTCCCTAACTAAGTGGGTGATAATGGGGGGTTTGATTTACTATTTATGGCGGTTTTTATGTTTGGCAGCTGTCGCACGCTAAAAGACGCTTTTTATTGTAAAAATAGTTTTTGCATCACCACATATTGAGAGCTATAATTTTTCCGTATTTTGACCCACCGAGTCATATGAGGTCTTATTTTTTGCGGGACGAGTTGACGTTTTTATTGGTACCATTTTCCGGCACGTGACATTTTTTGATTGCTTTTTATTCCGATTTTTGGGACACACAATGAACAAAAACCAGCGTTTCATGAATTTCTTTTGGGGGAGTGCGCTTACACCGTTCCGCGTGCGGTAAAATTGATAAAGCAGTTTTATTCTTTGGGTCAGTACGGTTACAGCGATACCTCATTTAGGTCTTTTTTTATGTTTTGTCGGTTTTATGCAATGAAAACTATTTTATATAAAAAATAATTATTTTTGCATCGCTTTATTCTGCGAGCTATAACTTTTTTATTTTTTCGCTGATGATGCTGTGTTGTGGCTCGTTTTTTGCGGAACAAGATGACGTTTTCAGTGGTACCATGCATATTTATATACGTCTTTTTGATCGCACGTTATTACACTTTTTGTTTGGCGGTATGATAATAAATCATTATTTTTTGCTTCGTTTTTTATTTTTATTTTTTAAGGGGTTCGCTAAAGGGGTTAACTAATGGGACAATTTTATAGGGCGGGTCGTTACGGACACGGCGATACCTAATATGTGTACTTTTATTGTTTTGTTTTTTTTTATTTCCAAAAAATGGATTTATTTGGGGGAATATTTTTTTTTTTTCTAATTTATTTGGCGATTTTTTTTTTAATTATTTTAACACTTTTTTATTTTTTTTTAACTTTATTAAATAGTCCCAGGTGGGACATCACTGGCCTGTGACAGATCGCTGATCTGTCACATCACAGATCACTGTGACAGATCAGCAATCTGCCACAGGCACTGCAGAAGGCTTCCTCATGCCTGCGCTTTGCAGGCACTGGGGAACCCAGCTCCCTGCAGGCCCCCGAAGGCCCCCGTCACCACCTTGGATTCGGGGGCCTGCAGGAAAGGAGCCCCCCGCAGCAGCGCTGCACATTGCGCTGCCGTGGGGGGCTCAGGGAAGCACGGAGGGAGCCCCCTCCCTGCCGATGCTTCCCTTTAACCCCCGGTACACCGCGATCGTGTTTGATCGTGGTGTGCAAGGGGTTAACGTGTCGGGGCGGTCCGTGACCACCCCTGACACATTGTGCCGGGTGTCAGCTGTGATAATCAGCTGACACCCGGCCGCGATCAGCGGCGCTCACCACGTGGGCACCGCTGATCGCGGTAGACGTACTATCCCGTCCATGGGCATAGGGGCCCGGGTCCCATGGACGGGATAGTACGTCGGATGTCAGAAAGGGGTTAACCTAAAAAAAAAAATTTCTGCTCACATGCTGCGGAAAAAACGTGCGGATTCGCAGCGTTTTATTTTCCATAGCATATCAATTCTTTGTGCCGATCTGCAGCGTTTCTGCACCCATTGACTTCCATTGAGGCAAATCCACAGCAAAACCGCAGATGTAAAAAAGATCTGTGGTTTTGCATGCGGATGAAATGCTGCAGATCGGGAGGAGGGAAGTGTATGGGTGGAGTGTGAGCGGTGACTGTGTGCATGTCTGTGTGCGGGGTGAGGTCTGCGAGGCTGTGTGTGTGCGGGTCTGTGTGTGCCTGTGTGCGTCTGTGTGTGTACCTGTGTGCGTATCTGTGTAGGCATCCATTGTCTAATGGGACTACTGCTCTCACCCAGCAATGAATGCTTACAATTAGAGTTGAGCGATACCGTCCGATACTTCAAAGTATCGGATCGGAATGGATCGGCCGATCTTAAAAAAAAGTATCGGTATCGCCGATTCCGATACCGGAAGTCCCATTCAAGTCTATGGGACTTCCGGTATCGGAATAAGAAAAACCCTGTTTTTGCCTTGTACAGCCTCTCTGGGGTCTGTACGGGCCTTTCGGGGGGCTGTGCCGGCCTGCCAGGGGGTCTGTGCAGGCTCCGGTGGTCTGTGCCGGCCTGCCGGGGGGCTGTGCCGGCCTGCCGGTGGTCTGTGCAGGCTCCGGTGGGCTGTGCCGGCCTGCCGGGGGGCTGTGCCGGCCTGCCGGTGGTCTGTGCAGGCTCCGGTGGGCTGTGCCGGCCTGCCGGTGGTCTGTGCAGGCTTCGGGGGTCTGTGCAGGCATCGTCCGATGGGACTACAAGTCCCATCGGGCGATGCCTGCTACCATGACAGTGATTGACACATTAGCCAATGATGGGACAGTAGTAGTCCCATCATCCGGCTAATGTGTTGAATGTAAAAAAAAAAAAAAATTACATGCTACATACATGCTACATACATACAACATGCATACTACATACATGCTACATTCATACTACATACTACATACATGCTACATTCATACTACATGCAACATACATACTACATATATACTACATGCATGCAACATGCATACTACATATATACTACATGCAACATACATACTGCATATATACTACATGCATGCAACATGCATACTACATATATACTACATGCTACATACATACTACATATATGGTACATACATACTACATATATACTACATGCATGCTACATACATACTGCATGCTACATACATACTACATGCTACATACATACTACATATGCTACATACATACTACATATATACTACATGCATGCTACATACATACTGCATGCTACATACATACTACATGCTACATACATACCACATATATACTACATACAGTACATACTACATGCATGCTACATGCTACATACATACCACATACATACTACATACATACTACATGCATGCTACATGCATGCTACATGCTACATGCTACATACATAACACATATATACTACATGCATGCTACATACATACTACATGCTACATACATACCACATACATACTACATACATACTACATGCAACATACATACTACATATATACTACATGCATGCAACATGCATACTACATATATACTACATGCAACATACATACTGCATATATACTACATGCATGCAACATGCATACTACATATATACTACATGCTACATACATACTACATATATGGTACATACATACTACATATATACTACATGCATGCTACATACATACTGCATGCTACATACATACTACATGCTACATACATACTACATATGCTACATACATACTACATATATACTACATGCATGCTACATACATACTGCATGCTACATACATACTACATGCTACATACATACCACATATATACTACATACAGTACATACTACATGCATGCTACATGCTACATACATACCACATACATACTACATACATACTACATGCATGCTACATGCATGCTACATGCTACATGCTACATACATAACACATATATACTACATGCATGCTACATACATACTACATGCTACATACATACCACATACATACTACATACATACTACATGCATGCTACATACATACTACATGCTACATACATACTACATATATACTACATGCATGCTACATACATACTACATGCTACATACATACTACATATATACTACATGCATGCTACATACATACTACATACATACTACATGCATGCTACATACATACTACATGCTACATACATACCACATACATACTACATATATACTACATGCATGCTACATACATACTGCATGCTACATGCATGCTACATACATACTACATACATACTACATGCTACATACATACCACATATATACTACATACATACTACATACAATACATTCATACAATACATACATAGACATACAGTACATATAGAGTAACATACTTACCAATACTTGTCACATTGTTCCCTGAAGCCATTGTCTTCTACGGAATAAATATTAACATAACAAACCACAAAAATACTCACCCACGATCCGAAGCAGTCCACAAGTGTGTCCCACGACGATCTTGGGTAGAGAACTGCAGCATCAGCTGATGCTGCCGTTCTCTACGGGCTGCAGGAATCCAATGACGGAAGGTAGGTATCCTTCCGCACTGTATTCCTCCGCCACTTAAAAAAAAAAAAGTCCCTAGTCTCACTTTATGCCATTGCTGCGTGGGAAATTCCCACACAGCAATGGCATAAAGTGAGACTAGGGACTTTTTTTTTTCTAAGTGGCGGAGGAATACAGTGCGGAAGGATACCTACCTTCTGTCATTGGATTCCTGCAGCCCGTAGAGAACGGCAGCATCAGCTGATGCTGCAGTTCTCTACCCAAGATCGTCGTGGGACACACTCGTGGACTGCTTCGGATCGTGGGTGAGTATTTTTGTGGTTTGTTATGTTAATATTTATTCCGTAAAAGACAATGGCTTCGGGGAACAATGTGACAAGTATTGGTAAGTATGTTACTCTATGTTATATGTACTGTATGTCTATGTATGTATTGTATGAATGTATTGTATGTAGTATGTATGTAGTATATATGTGGTATGTATGTAGCATGTAGTATGTATGTAGTATGTATGTAGCATGCATGTAGCATGCAGTATGTATGTAGCATGCATGTAGTATATATGTAGTATGTATGTAGCATGTAGCATGTAGTATGTATGTAGTATGTATGTGGTATGTATGTAGCATGTAGTATGTATGTAACATGCATGTAGTATGTATGTAGTATATATGTAGCATGTAGTATGTATGTAGCATGCATGTAGTATATATGTGTTATGTATGTAGCATGCATGTAGTATGTATGTAGTATGTATGTAGCATGCATGTAGTATGTATGTAGTATATATGTGGTACAGTATGTATGTAGTATGTATGTAGTATGTATGTAATATGTATGTAGCATGCATGTAGTATGTATGTAGTATATATGTAGTATGTATGTAGTATATATGTGGTATGTATGTAGCATGCAGTATGTATGTAGCATGCATGTAGTATATATGTAGTATGTATGTAGCATGTAGTATGTATGTAGCATGCATGTAGTATATATGTAGTATGTATGTAGCATGTAGTATGTATGTAGCATGCATGTAGTATGTATGTAGTATGTATGTAGTATTTTTTTTTTTTTTTTTTAACATTTAACACATTAGCCGGATGATGGGACTACTACTGTCCCATCATTGGCTAATGTGTCAATCACTGTCATGGTAGCAGGCATCGCCAGATGGGACTTATAGTCCCATCGGACGATGCTTGCACAGACCCCCGGACATCAGCACAGCCCCCCGGCAGGCCGGCACAGCCCCCCGGCAGGCCGGTACAGACCCCCACAGGGTGCACAGACCACCGGCAGGCCGGCACAGCCCCCCGGCAGGCCGGTACAGACCCCCACAGGGTGCACAGACCACCGGCAGGCCAGCACAGCCCCCCGGCAGGCCGGTACAGACCCCGGGCAGTCCACACAGCCCCCCGGCAGGCCGGCAGAGACCCCCGGAAGGCCCGAAATGACGGCGCATCATGATGCGCACACACCGCGCATCATGATGACGTCATTTCGGCTGTCAATCAACTTTGAACTTCCGATTCCGATGCCGACTTCCGATATTGAAAAAATATCGGAAGTCCGTATCGGAATTCCGATACAGCAAGTATCGGCCGATACCCGATACTTGCGGTATCGGAATGCTCAACACTACTCACAATGACAGCATTGCCGCTGATTGGAAAGTAGTCCCATCGGACAATGGCTTTGTTCACTACTAAAAAAACCCCACATACAGTACGTACAACATATAACAAACAGAACATACACATAACATACAACACATAACATAGAGTACATACTTACCAATCACTTAGTCCCCGATGCCCTTGTCTCCTTTAATAAAAATAAATTAAAAAACAACGTATACTTACCTTTCCGCCATAGTCCAATTATTAACGAGTGTCCCACGATGATCTCCCATGTAGAACACCGACATCGGGTGATGTCAGTGCTCTACAGAGGCTCCAGATCCTCCGCTTTGTATCCCTTTGCCACCAGGAAAGAGGTCCCGTAACCCTAACCCTAACCTTAATTCTCAGCAGCATTGCTGTAAAGTGAGAGCCTGAACTCAGGTAATCTCAGTGATGCACTGAAGGAGCCATTGTCTCCTGTCAGTGTGTCACTGGATGCCCTGTAGAGAGGTCACATCTCCTGATGTGACTTCTCTATAGGGGAGATCGTTGTGGGACACTCGTTATTAAATGGACTATATTGGAACAGGGAGTATTTGTTTATTATTTTTCTTTTTTTTTTCAGGAGATCGAGGGCATCGCATGGATTAGGCGTACAATAAAATGGGAAAACTGTGTAGTCTTTTATTTAATTAAAATACTTTTTTTCTGACAGTGTGTGTGTGTTTATTTAACCCCTAACAACTATAGGATTAATAATGGATAGGTGTCTTATTGACACCATTCCATTACCAACCGGGTTTAATGTCACCTTACAATACAAAGGTGACATTAACCCCTTATTACCCCATATGCCACCTCTACAGGGCAGTGGAAAGAGAGAGGCTAAGTGTCAGAATTGGCGCATCTTACAGATGTGCCATTTCTGGTGGGCTGCAGACTGGTGTTTGTAGCCGGGGGGGGGGGGGCAGGCAATATCCATGGCCCTTTCCTAGGCTATGAATATCAGCCCATAGCTGTCTGTGTAGCCTTTCTGACTATTTATTATAGGGGGACCCCAAGTCATTTTTTTGGGCCCCCCCTTTTAACAGCCAGTAAAGGCTATGCAGACAGCTGAGGGCTATTCATAGCCTGGGAAGATCCATGGGTATTACCCGCTTCCCAGGCTATAAACACAGGCCCCCAGTCACCAGCTTTCCCAATCTGGACTTGAAAATTGCGCTGGCGCCCACGCAATTTTTTTTCCATTTTTCTAAATTCAACAGATATTGTGTTTAAGGCCGGGGGTCATACTTGCGAGAAACTTGCACGAGTCTCGAACCGCAATACCTGGCACTGCCACCGGCACTCGGGATCGGAGTGTGCAGCTGCATGTATTTCTATGCAGCTGAATGCTCCAGTCTGAGTGCCGGCGGCAGTGCCGGGTATGGAGGTGCGAGACTCGTGCAAGTTTGTCGTAGTGTGACCCCGGCCTAACACAGATTTTTTCTAGATAGATATATCTATAGGTAGATAGATCTATAGATAGATAGATAGATAAAAAGATAGATCAATAGATAGATAAATCGATAGATAGATAGATAGATAGATAGATAGATAGATATATAGATAGATATATAGATAAATGGAAAAAAATCAGGCAGCACTCCAATTCAAAGAAAAATTGTGGACTTTAATCCAGAGCCAAGTGGTGCAACGTTTCAACCTCACAGCACAGTCTTTGTCGTGCTGTGAGATCGAAACGTTGCACCACTTGGTGCTGGATTAAAGTCCACAATTTTTCCTTGATCTGGAGTGCTGCCTGATTTTTTTCCATTTATATTTTGCGTTGGACAACCGCATTACTCAGGAAGTATTGCACCCAAAATCTGCTCAGGTTTGTGCTGCTATCTGTTTTTTCTATTTAGATCTATAGATATATCTATGTATCTGTAGATATATGTATGTATCTATCTATTATCTATCTTTCTATCAATCTGTCTAGCTGTGTGTGTAATGGAGTGTGGGTTGGACAAATGAGATCACAAATCTTTTTTTTGTTAAATAACATATCTTTATTTAGCTTGCAAAAATGCATACAATCCGCATGAGAAAAACGCATGAAAATTGGCATAAAAACGCATGAAAAGCACGCATATTTTTACCTGCGTTTTCTGCCAAGGAGGCAGATTCTGTGCAGACAATTCTCCAGGCAAATCTGCAACGTGTGCACATACCCTAAGAAATGGACACAGATATGAATAATTTATCTTTAGTAGAGGAAAGAGTTAGTCCTATTGCAATATCTCCCTCTTCATGTTTGCAACAATTTGTGCTATAATGATCCCCTTCACCACAATGCAAAGTCCGAACAGTAAGAGAAAAGGATCTTTCAGCTTGGGATCATTTATTTCAACCACTTTCCATAGGTTCAAGTTCAGTCGTTCTGGGAGGAGATTTTGAAGACCTTTTATAAACTAAACATGAAACAGTTTTTCTGCGGTTTAGCCTGCGGTTTTCCCCTGCGGTTTGACACCTGCCATGGAGCAGGTGCCAAACCGCATTGGAATCCGCCCAAAGAATGGACATGCTGCCGTTTTGAAACCGCAGCAAATCCGTGCTGAAAAATCCACACTGTGGTTTTCATTTTGCATTGATTTAAATGGTACTGTACACCGCAGCAGAAACTGCTGCGGATCCGCAGGACCAAAACCGCTGCGGATCCACAGCAGAGTCCACAGTGTATGCGCATACCCTTAGAGTCTCAATGTCAAGTCACAGGCACTAGCCAATATGGGCCTTAAATAAGTCAATGGAGATGATGTAATTGATGCGCTTGTAAAACCCAATGTGGAGAACAGCCGACCCAGAAAAAGGAAATAGAGCAGAAGATAACAGGGACAGGCATGTAACAATAAGTTTCTTTTCCTGCACTTGTTAGTACGGTCTTCTTCACAGACTGCCCAGATATTCTTTTCTTAAAATGACAGTGGATGAAGGAATATGTCACCTGACCTGTTCATGAGCTCCATCCAATTGAAAAAGAGCGTTCCCATGTGCAGTCTTTTTCTATTAGTGGTGGCTAATGGAAATGGCTGGTAAAATACTCATCCATCAGCAACCATGTTAAAAAAAGCCTAAAAGCTGTGCAATCTGTGAAAAAGTCTGTAATTTGGACTAAGTGAACCTGTATAACTTACACTACCTTGGAAAAGCATTCCTACCCTTTTCTCACTTTTACATGTTACACTCACAAAAGTAGATGTATTTTTTTAGGATTTGATGTGATATACCAACACAATGTAACAAGTTTTGGGAAGTGTAAAGGATATGATACATGGTTTTCTAATTATTTAATAAATATAAATCTGAAAATTCTGATGTGCATTTGTACTCAGCCGCCTGTATTATGATACTCCTAAACAAAATCCTGAGTGACCAATTGCTTCCATAAGACACATAATTAGGAAACTGAGTCCACCTGTATGTAATTTATTGTCAGTGTAACTACAGCAGCTCTGTGAAGGCCTCAGAGGTTTGTTTGAGAACATTCGGAATCAAACAGTATTGTGAATACCAGTAAACACATCACAAAGGAAACAGATAAAGATGTGGGGAAGAGTAAGGCAGGGTTAGATTTAAAAAAAAAATAGGCTAAGCTCTAAACATCTGGCGGAGCACTACTCAATCCATCATCCAAAAAATGGAAAGAGTATGGCACAATAAAAAAAACTAACAAGACATGGACTTCCACTGAAACTAACATCCCAAGCATGGAGAGTACGAACTAATTAGAGAAGCACCCAAGCTGCCCACAGTCACTCTGGAGGAGCTGCCGAGTTCCACAGCTCAGGTTCAAGAAGCTGTCCACAGGACAACTATTAGTCATATACTCCAGAAATATGGCCTTTATCGAAGAGTGGCAAGAAGAAAACCATTTTTGAAAGCAAGCCATATGAAGTTCCGTTTGCAGTTTGCTAAAACCCACATAGGAGACACTGCTCTCATGTGGAAGAATGTGCTCTGGTCAGATGAGATCAAAGTAGAACTTTTTGGGCTAAATGTAAAATGGTATATACTGTATGTCAAAAAACTAACATTGCACATAATCCATAACCCTGGAAATGTCCTCTCCTCCATCAAACATGGATGGAGTTAAATACAGGGCAGTCTTTGAGGAAAACCTGTTAGAGGCTGCAAAAGTCTTGAGACTGAGGCATAGGTTCACTTTCCAGTAGGACAGCAACCCTAAACATAATGCCAGTACTACAATGGAATGGTTTAGACCAGTGGTCCCCAACCTTTCTTACCTTGAGAGCCACAGTCAGCTTAGAGAGAGGGTCACTAGCCACATTCAGCACTGAGAGAGGGTCGCGAGCCACATCCAGATCTCACCCCCTCAAAGTAGTGTCAACCAAAGCCCCATTATAGATATGATAACCAAAGCTATTCCACAGAAATCACTGCAAAGCAATACACTGAGATCCAGGGGTTCCCACAATACCCCCATTCAGTATTCTCCCATCTAGGACTCCCAACACACTGTCATATCCAACTTTGAGCACCTCCTCTAACAGGTAATACGATCCTCCAACGTACCATACCTAAAACATCTCTAAACTCCTAAGACGAGTAAAAGTGCATTGAGATCTGCTCTTCTGTGCAGGGCTACTCACAAAATTCACCATTTTGAGATATTCTCTTCATACCTATTTGCTAGACCTGAAGCTAATGCACCAAGCTGGCAGACAGTCGCGAGCCACAATTCATGGGACCGCGAGCCACATGTGGCTCCCGAGCTACAGGTTGGGGACCCCTGGTTTAGATTACAGCATATTCATATGTGAATGACTCAGTCAACATCCAGACTTACAGTTGTGGCCAAAAGTATTGACACCCCTGCAATTCTGTCAGATAATACTCAGTTTCTTCCTGAAAATGATTGCAAACACAAATTCTTTGGTATTATTATCTTCATTTAATTTGTCTTAAATGAAAAAACACAAAAGAGAATGAAACAAAAAGCAAAACATTGATCATTTCACACAAAACTCCAAAAATGGGCCAGACAAAAGTATTGGCACCCTCAGCCTAATACTTGGTTGCACAACCTTTAGCCAAAATAACTGCGACCAACCGCTTCCGGTAACCATCAATGAGTTTCTTACAATGCTCTGCTGGAATTTTAGACCACTCTTCTTTGGCAAACTGCTCCAGGTCCCTGATATTTGAAGAGTGCCTTCTCCAAACTGCCATTTTTAGATCTCTCCACAGGTGTTCTATGGGATTCAGGTCTGGACTCATTGCTGGCCACCTGAGAAGTCTCCAGTGCTTTCTCTCAAACCATTTTGTAGTGCTATTTGAAGTGTGTTTTGGGTCATTGTCCTGCTGGAAGACCCATGACCACTGAGGGAGACCCAGCTTTCTCACACTGGGCCCTACATTATGCTGCAAAATTTGTTGGTAGTCTTCAGACTTCATAATGCCATGCACACGGTCAAGCAGTCCAGTGCCAGAGGCAGCAAAGCAACCCTAAACATCAGGGAACCTCCGCCATGTTTGACTGTAGGAATCATAGAATCGTGGAATTGGAAGGGACCTCCTGGGCCATCTGGTCCAACCCCCTGCTCAAAGCAGGATTCGCTAAATCATCCCAGTCAGATGTCTGTCCAGCCTCTGTTTGAAGACTTCCATTGAAGGAGAACTCACCACTGGCAGCCTGTTCCACTCATTGATCACTCTGTCAAAAAGTTTTTTCTAATATCTAATCTGTGTCTCCTCCCATTCAGTTTCATCTCATTGCTTCTAGTCTTTCCTTGTGCAAATGAGAATAAAGTTGATCCTTCTACAATGTGACAGCCCTTTAGATATTTGTAGATAGCTATTAAGTCTCCTCTCAGTCTTCTCTTTTGCAAACTAAACATTCCCAAATCCTGCAACCTTTCCTCATAAGACAGGGTTTGCAGACCGGTCACCATTCTGGTCGCTCTTTTCTGAACTTGCTCCAGTTTGCTGATGTCTTTTTTAAAATGTGGTGCCCAAAACTGGACACAATATTCCAGATGAGGTCTGACCAAAGAGGAGTAGAGGGAAATAATGACTTCACGTGATCTAGACTGTATGCTTCTGTTAATACATCCTAGAATTGCATTTGCCTTTTTTGCTGCTGCCTCACACTGATGACTCATATTCAGTCTGTGATCTATTAGTATACCCAAGTCTTTTTCACATGTGATTTTGCTTAGCCCTATTCCTCCCATTCTGTATATGCTTTTTTCATTTTTATTGCCCAGATGTAGTACTTTGCATTTCTCCCTGTTAAAAACCATTCTGTTAGTTGCTGCCCACTTCTCCAGTTTATTTATATCTTTTTGAATCCTCTCTCTCTCTTCTCTAGTATTAGCTATCCCTCCTAGCTTTGTGTCATCAGCAAATTTAATCAGTTTACCCTCAATTCCTTCATCTAAATAGTTGATAAAGATGTTGAACAATACAGGGCCCAGGACAGAGCCCTGTGGTACCCCACTTGAGACATTCTTCCAACTGGATGTGCAGCCATTTACGACCACTCTTTGGGTCCGATCACTAAGCCAGTTATGAATCCACCTAACAGTTGCCTTGTCCATTCCACACTTAGTCATTTTTTCTTTGAATGCCTCTTGTTTTCTCCTGTAAACTCTATGTTGATGCCTTTGCCTAAAAAGCTCTACTTTTGTCTCATCTGACCAGAGAGCATTCTTCCAAAACGTTTTAAGCTTTTTCAGTTAAGTTTTGGCAAACTCCAGCCTGGCTTTTTTATGTCTCAGGGTAAGAAGTGGGGTCTTCCTTGGTCTCCTACCATACAGTCGCTTTTCATTCAGATGCCGATGGACAGTACAGGTTGATACTGTTGCACCCTCGGACTGCAGGGCAGCTTGAACTTGTTTGGATGTTAGTCGAGGTTCTTTATCCAACATCCGCACAATCTTGTGTTGAAATCTCTTGTCAATTTTTCTTTTCCGTCCACATCTAGGGAGGCTAGCCACGGTGCCATGGGCTTTAAACGTCTTGATGACTCTGTGCACGGTAGACACAGGAACATTCAGGTCTTTGGAGATGAACTTGTAGCCTTGAGATTGGTCATGCTTCCTCACGATTTGGTTTCTCAAGTCCTCAGACAGTTCTTTGGTCTTCTTTCTTTTCTCCATGCTCAATGTGGTACACACAAGGACACAGGACAGAGGTTGAGTCAACTTTAATCCATGTCAACTGGCTGCAAGTGTGATTTAGTTATTGCCAACACCTGATAGGTGCCACAGGTAAGTTACAGGTGCTGTTAATTGCACAAATTAGAGAAGCATCACATGATTTTTCGAACAGTGCCAATACGTTTGTCCACCCTCTTTTTTATGTTTGGTGTGGAATTATATCCAATTTGGCTTTAGGACAATTCTTTTTGTGTTTTTTCATTTAAGACAGATTAAATGAAGATAATAATACCAAAGAATTTGTGTTTGCAATCATTTTCAGGAAGAAACTGAGTATTATCTGACAGAATTGCAGGGGTGTCAATACTTTTGGCCACAACTGTAAGTCTCATTGAGAATCTGTCGCAAGACTTGAAACGTTCACAGACAATCTCCATTCAATCTCACTGAGCTAGAGCTAGTTTGCAAAGAAGAGTGGTCAAAATTTTCAGAATTTAGATGTGCAAACCCAGTAGAGACATACCCCAAAAGACTTGTAGCTGTAATTGCAGAGAAAGATTGTCCTACAAAGTATTGACTCAGGGAGCTACATACACATGCAAATCACAATTTTTATATTTATATTTTTTTAAATACTGTACATAGAAAACCATTCATTTTTTACCCTTCAAAAATACTTGCTACTTTGTGTTGATATATCACATAAAATTCCAATAAAAAAAACATTTTTGCATGTGTAACATGAAAAAATGTGAAAAAACTCACTATATATGAATAATTTTTCCAGCCACTGTATATAGTAGTAAGTACAACAAAATCATGTAACCAACACATTACCTAAATGAAGATAAAGTGGCAAAACACTTAAAGTCATGTAAGGATTTAAAATATTTATTAGGGATGAGTAAACCCGAACTGTAAAGTTTGGGGTTTGTACCGAAAGCACCTAGTATCTTGTGCTGAGCTCTGAACACAGAAATCTCCCAGAAGTCCTTGTTTCTATTCGGAGTTCGGATGCTCAACAAAACTTTTTGAAAGGCTGCAGTGCATTCAATTAACAAGCTTCTAGTCTGTGGGCACTTGTGTTGCCATCACAGCCATGCCACATATTGGCATGGCTGTGTTGGCAGGCGCAACATGTGACACAGCCTATAAAAATGCTGGATCACAGTTTGCATGGCCATTCTGCTAGGATTAACATTGGGATAGTGTAAAATAAATAGTTAAAAAAACATGGGCTCCCCTGTATTTTTAATAACCAGCCAAGGTAAAGCAGACAGCGGTGAGCTGGTCTTATTGTGCTGGGAAGGAGACAATATTTATGAACCTTCTCAACCTATTATTATCAGCCGCCCAGCTGTCTGCTTTGCCTTTGCTGGTTATTAAAAATGGGGGGACCCCAAAAAAATGATGTGGGGTCCCTTCTATTATAAATAACCAGCTGTGCAAAACAGACAGCTGGGGGCTGATATTAATAGGCTAGGAAAGTTCATGAATATTGGCCGCTTCCCAGCCAAATAAGACCAACCCTCAGCAATACATAGGCTCGTAACCTGTGCCTATTAGTTCAGTGTAGGGACTCGCAAGCATGGGGACCCTTGGCATGGGTTACGAGCTTACGTATTTTGTCCAAAATATCAACTAATACATCACTATTTTTGCATTTTTTGCACTATATGTTTTGTGGTGCAGCCAAGCCCAAAAACGTCTGGCCTCGCATAAGGGGTGTTCACACTGTGATGCATTGAGAGTATGCTGGTCAGCTCGCCTAATCGAAAAGTAGAGGCATGACTAATAGACTGTGAACCAGACACTATGTAGTACCCTTGTGTGAACAACGCCCTATGCGGGCCTTTATTGTGCAATTGTATACTGGGCCGTCACCCCCTCCAGGAATGGACAGGTGGAGAGTGGCTGTTGATCTGGTATTTTGCACCTGTGTTGCTAACATCTTGGTTTATGGGCTGGCTGCACCCTGTACTGCATTTGTTCCATGATCTAGGCAGGTTAGTGTTGCTGCCGTTTTGTCTGCTGTTAATATTTAGTTTTTGGAGACTTTGAGTCTTCTTTAGTGGCTTTGCTAATTACATTCATGACACTGCATGATTTATTCTGCCTCTGCCTTATGTTGTTCGTTCAGATGCTCCGAAAATGCTGCATCAATTTCCAGAGGGTTGCAATGTCAAAACAGGTAGCTCTCTAGTAGACTGTTCTGTTTTTGTAAAACCAGGAGGACATGCTTTGCCTTGTTTGAATGGTTGAAATCAGCTAACACTTTCAACCACCACCTTTAGCCATCGTGTTTATTTGTGAAATAAATATTGCCCCAAAAATTTGCACGTGTCCTGCACAGAACATGAGTTACTTTGATTGACATTAAGGCATTGCTACACAAAGTGCCACCTTGAGATATAAACGGACATAACTCAGAGTCTCAGAAGCTTCACCACTTGTCCTGGTTACAATAAGGAATCATTGCTACTAAAAATATTCATCCAGTGAGCCATGAAAATCATGTATTGTCTTTGCACATAGGTGCTGCTTCGGATGTCTACAGTGAAGTGAACTTTGGAGCTCAAAGACCAGTTGAGAGAGTACTTTACGTTCTCCTAGATTAAATATGAGAGCAGAAAGTGGGCACACCTTTCTGTAAGAAATAATGGTAGCAGGATGCACCATAATTTCTCAAAAGGCAGCTGACAACTACTCAAGGTGGCATGGCAGTGACTGAACCACGAGTAATTTATCATGAGAGACTTTAGTTGGCAAATCATTGGATAACAGAGCGTGTACACATAAAAATTTAACTTTTTTTACGTGGTGTGTTTTTTTCTCCAACGCTATCACATTCTTTGCCATCATCATGTTTTGGTATAACACATTTTGGACACAAGTATAACATTTAAATTGTTTTCAAACATTTTACCCCTCTTACCCAACTCTGGAAAACTATGAAATCAATCAGAAATTCTTAACAGGCTGGTTTCACAAGACAGCCAAAGAGGCTACTGCCAAAACTGGCTAATGCCAAGACTGAGAGGAGACTTATCAGCTGTCTACAAATATCTCAAGAGCTGTCACATTGCAGAAGGACCATCTTTAGTCTCATTTGCACAAGGAAAGACTAAAAACAATGGGATGAAAATGAATGGGAGGAGACACAGATTAGATATTAGAAAAAACTTTTTGACAGTTAGAGTGATCAATGAGTGGAACAGGCTGCCACGAGAAGTGGTGAGTTTTCCTTCAATAGAAGTCTTCAAACAGAGGCTGGACAGACACCTGTCTGGAATGATTTAGCGAATCCTGCTTTGAGCAGGGGGTTGGACCAGATGACCCAGGAGGTCCCTTCCAACTTTACGATTCTATGATTCTGTCTCCTATAATATCTGTGTGCCGTGAATGAGTTTCCAATTCGACAATTTGAACAGGTGTGTCCAAACAGCCCTTCATTGTTAGTTTTGAAATACTGTAATAATTTGTTTGCAGATTTTGGGTTAAAGCAGATTATTAGGGACATCGGTGTCCAACCCATAGTCCTGAACAGCTTATTTACATATAAGAAATATGTGGATTTCTCTGGAATAAGACATTGGATCGTAGATATCACGGTATCGTTTTATTGAGCTTCCTACCTGCATTCTCACATAGACGGCTTAGGATGGTTGAACCTACTGACAAATTCCCTTTGAAAAATCAAAAGTAATCCTCTTTTCCTGCTTTTAAAAAAATGAATTTCACAAAAGTGTGAATAGAGCTGAAAGTGATATATTATGTTGTAAAAGAAAACAAAATGTAAAAAAAATTATCTTTAGTGGTAAATATTAGTGTTCACCAGGATCCATTACAAATGGGTCAAAAAGAATTAATTGCGAGTCCTGCAAAACGTCAACAACTCAACATCCTGACTACTATGTGGTATGAAAACTTGTATGTAACAGGTTAAATATATAGAATTTGAAATCCAAAAGAAATGCACTTAAATGATGGATTGGAAGCCATTGAGGCGTCTGACATGTAGGTGATTGGTGTTCTCCAAAATATGTTCTGCTGGCAATATTTCTACATTAAAATAAGCTCTATTCCCAAAGTAAGTGTCTTGTAATTGAGCAGAATTTCTTCAAACTGCTGCATAGGTCTCTGAAAGATGGGAACGCTATACTACCACATCTTCCTTAAGAGAAGACTCAAAATAAGTGTGATTGCGAGAGGAAGTGGAAGAAATGCTAAGAAGATTTATGGAATAGCAATGAATATTGTAGCATATGGAGAATTATTTTATAAATTGAGCAGACCTAAGCTCTTCTACTTTTTGCTTTTTCACACAAAGAGCAATTTATAGTGTTTATGTTCAGGATGCAAATTATACTTCATTCCCCATCAAAATATGTTTATAGATTCAACTATTTAGGATGACTTTTAACAGAATTGTTTTGAAGATTTGCCAGAGGATTTTAAGGTTTGAAAAGGTCAACAGTGTACAAGTTAATCCAATACAAAAGGCACACACAAAAGCAATACATTAAAAGAACCTTCAAATTCTTAAGCAAAAACCGGTGGATCAACATGAATAAAAAACATAAAATTAATTAGACTGAAAAAGTAAATTATAAGACTGTTATAAAATCATATCACATAATGTAAGATTTGAGCTTCAACATTTTGTGTGTATTCTTTTTTCATTTTGGTCTAAGGGGTAAGGTTTCTCCTTGTGGAGAGTGACATACCAGCTCTGGCTTGTCAAGGTAAGGAGGCTTATTCACCCTGCAATGCTCCTCTGGGAAAATTAATATGCAAATTGCCTCTTCAAAGAGAAAGAGGACTTTTACTCTACAGTGCCACCTATTGGTAGTAGCGATCCTACAAGTCACAATCAACCCTTTAACGATAAGAAAATCACCAGCAGGGATTGAAGGAAGTCAGCTGTTTAAATACTCTAGTCAGAAGCCCCAGATCTCCAATCGTCATCATCATTATCGGGTGGCAAGCCTCTATCAATCTGACCAGCTCCACTACCTCCAGTAACCACCAGAGGGAGCCCAGAAAGAGAACTCGTAACACCTCTGTAAATCTGACCAGCTCCACTACCTTCAGTAACCACCAGAGGGAGCCCAGAAAGAGAATTCACAACATTACCCCCCCTTGAGGAGGGGTCATAGAACCCTCATCCACGCCACCAGGCCGGTCAGGATGGGCCCAGTGAAAAGCACGAACCAATCTCATCATGAATGTCAGAAGTAGAGACCCAAGAATTATCCTCCTGGCATTCATCTAAGAAGTCACCGGATCTCTTTGGGACAAAACTGCTCCAATCTCAGAAGCATCTACCTTCACCTGAAATGGGAATGAGACATCAGGTTACCGTAGAACTGAAGCAGAAGTGAATGTCCGCTTAAGTTCCTGAAATGCCGAGACTGCCTCTGGAGACCAATTCACCACATTAGCGCCCTTTTTGGTCAAATCAGTCATTGGTTTAACAATAACTGAAAAATTACTTATAAATTTACGGTAGAAATTAGCAAAACCCAAAAACTTATGGAGAGCCTTCAAAGAAGTGGGCTGAACCCAATCATAAATGGCCTGTACCTTGGCCGGGTCCATTTCAATAGCAGACGGGAACAAAATGAATCCCAAAAATGAAATCCTCTGTACACCAAAGAGGCACTTCGATCCCTTAACATACAGAGAATTTTCCCTCAAAATCCTTAACACAGTCCGGACATGTTCCACATGAGAATCCCAATCACTGGGAAAGATCAAACTATCATCCAGATAAATGATCAAAAACTTATCCACAAAGTCCCAGAAAATATCATTCATAAAAGATTCAAAGACAGAAGGGGCATTAGTGAGCCCAAAAGGCATCACCAGGTAATCAAAATGTCCCTCCAGGGTATTAAACGCCATCTTCCATTCATCCCCGTGCTTGATGTGAATGAGATTATACGTCTCCCTGAGGTAAAGTTTGGTAAACCAACAGGCACTTTTAACTCTGAAAAATAAATCAGAAATCAGGGGTAGCGGGTACTGATATTTAAGTGATTTTGTTAAGGGAACGATAGTCAATACATGGCCTTAATGAGCCATCTTTCTTGGCCACAAAAAAGACAGCACTTAAAGGTGAAGAGGATGGTCTAATATGACCCTTCTCCAACGACTCCTTGATATTAGATCACATAGCATCATTTTTGGGTACCGATAAGTTGAAAAGCTGACCCTTGGGAAATTTACATGTGGGCATTAACTCAATTGCACAGTCACAACTCCTATGAGAAGGCAAAGACACAGACTTACTCTCACTAAATACATCAGAAAAATCAGCCAAATAGTCAGGAATATCATGAGACTGGGGATAGGTGGAGAAAACAGGAGTGTTACTAAGAACACATTGACAACCCCAACTCACCACAGACACAGATTTCCAGTCCAAAACAGGATTATGAGTTTGCAACCTAGGAAAACCCAGAACAAAAGTATCATGCAAATTGTGCAACACCAAAAATTTACAATTCTCTTGGTGGTCCGAGGTGACCCTCATTATCACCTGGGTCCAAAACTGGGGTTTATTCTCCACCAAAGGAGTAGCATCCATACCCCTCAAAGGAATAGGAGTCGCAAGGGTATCATAGGAAAACCACAACGTTTGGCAAAGTCAAAATCCATCAGATTCAAAGCTGCTCCTGAATCAACAAAAGCCTTAGTGGAAAATGTAGACAAGGAGCAGATCAAGGTAATCGCCAAAAGAAACTTACTGTAGGCTGTACACTGCCCACTGCAAATGCGTGAGCAAAATGCTTTTCTCATTTAGGGCAGACAGAAATAGTATGAGAGGCATCCCCACAGGAAAAGCAACTTATTATGCCTTCTAAACTCCTGACGTTGTGCCCTAGACAAAACCCTATCGCATTGCATGGGTTCAGAAGTTTGTTCGAAAGGCAGCAACGCCTCTCGTGTAGTTTTATGTTCACGTAAACGCCGATCAATTTAAATGGCCAATGACATAGAGTCGTCAAGACCAGAGGGGACAGGAAATCCCACCATAGCATCTTTTACGGTTTCTGCCAAACCCTTCCGAAAGAGAGCTGCTAGGGCATCGTCATTCCATTTAGTAAGGACCGCCCACTTTCAGAATTTTTGACAATATAACTCTGCAGAATCCTGATCCTGGTTCAATGCCAATAAGGTTTTCTCAGCTTGATCAATAGCATTAGGTTCATCATACAACAACCCCAGGGCTTGAAAAAATGCATCCACATTAGCCAGAATAGAATCTCCGGGTGTCAAAGAAAAGGCCCAATCCTGGGAATCACCGTGCAGCATGGAGATGACAATTTTAACCTGCTGCACAGAGCTCCTCGATGAGTTAGGTTTCAAAGCAAAAAATATTTTACAATTATTCTTAAAATTAAAAAATTTAGACAGATCCCCAGAAAACACATCAGGAGTAGGGATTCTTGGTTCAACAGCAGATGATTGAGCGAGATAGGCAGAAATTCCCCTGCTCAACACGATCAGATAATTGCTTAGTCTCCATTTAGACAAAAAATATCCTCCTATGGCCCAGAAAAAAAAAGGAAAAAATATACAAAAAAAAAAATTCTGACACTCTTTTTTTTTTAAAATTCTTTCCTTCTTTAGAGTACCCTAGAGTCTACAGTAAGGCTGGTGATTCTCTTATGAATGGGTCACCGAGGAGGATAGCAGGACCAGGCTAAGCCACCAGAAAACCAGAGAAGTTGGTAACTAAGCGAATTGCAGACTCCTGATCCTATCCACACAACTAGCAGTAGCCATGGAGCGTACCTACGATGCCCTAGATGCCTCGGGCACAGCTGGAGAGCTAACTCAGACTAAAGCAAAAAAGGTGAAATCTAAACTGCCCCGGAGCAGACACCAAAGGAATAGATAGCCCCCAAACATATATTGTCGGTGAGACAAGATGAAAACACAAACGCAGGCAGAAAAATAGACTGAGCAAATGATGGGGCCCAAACTGACTAGACAGAACAGCAAAGGAAAGACACTGTCTGCAATCACACAAAAAACCCTGAAAAATCCAACACGTCTGATGCACAAAAACACACTGAAGTCACACGACTTCCCCCCACTATATCACCACTCTGGTATATACTGAAAGCAAAGCAAAAAGAGACCAATATAACGGGACAGAACAAACTGACACAAGCAGCAACATATGGGCGGTGATCCAGTACAGCCCCAGCAGGAGCAAGCTCACCTGCACAAAGCAGAGCTAGACAAAACCAGATCAAATGCAAATGAACCACTTAGATGAACCATGCAGGAACAGACCAGGAGACATTAGACCTCAGAAGGCACAGGAAGAAAATCACCAACAGGGATTATGGAAGTCAGCTATCTTAAATACTCCTGTCAGAAACCCCAGATCTCCAATTGTCATCATCATTATCAGGTGACAAGCCTCTGTCAATCTGACCAGCTTCACTACCTCCAGTAACCACCAGAGGGAGCCCAGAAGGAGAACTCGCAGCACCTTTGTCAATCTGACCAGCTCCACTACCTTCAGTAACCACCAGAGGGAACCCAGAAAGAGAATTCACAACATATTACATTGTTGACCGACAGTGTAACTCATCCACAAATCTTCCTTTCCTATGTTTCTTTGATCTGATGACCTGTTGAACATGCAGCAGCTGGATCTTTGTGTCATGAAAATGTTGTGTAAATCTGGTAATCATTACCTTTTTAAATGTCTTTATTTCATCCGGATTAGAGCCTACTGCTCTGTTTTTGCTTCCAATTCTCTTTTGTAATCCTTCTGTTTCTTCTCTCACCGTGCTCCTTCCCTCACCATACACTTTACTAGGCAGCTGTAATCTGATACCTCAGTGAGCTTCCAACCTTGTCTTCTTTGACCAAGATAAATTTGAGCTTTTTTTTTTTACAATGATTGGTGTGTTCAGGAAGCTGGGGAAAGGAGAAGAAATGTTTCATAAGTGGAGAAAGAAGAAAAGTTTCTTGTTAAGATATGTTACATAGTTTCTTAGATTCACTTGAACTATTATTTTATGCAAACATTGTTGAATAATAGTGATAACATTACACTCTGCTATCACATAGTCTTGTGGCTCTGCTAACAATAGTGAGCGATTTACAATTTTCAACTGTTTTTAATACATGTTTTAATTGTTTCATAGGTATGATTGCTGATATATTATTCTGATTCGGATTGTAGCCATAACTTTGTATGTCTACTTCTGAAAGTATAAATTTCGGTAACATTTTGCGATTGTGTGCACATTGGCTTAACTGATCATCCAGTGTCTGAGCCTTTGTAGAAGCATCTACTTTCATCACATCCTAAATCGTAAAGCAGAGCCCGGTGCGCCATTGATTTCTACTCCATTAAAAGTCTTCATTAATTATGATTTATCTGACCATGTTGTTATCCCATCGCAGCCATTGGCATAATTTAGTTCCAGACATTCTTAATTAAATTATTTTAATTAATGTCATTTATTTTTTAACAAATTTCTCCATCTCACTGTGAATCATTATAGGATATCGAGATAAAAAAAACCTTTAAAAAAAAGTTGATTTTTTTCTTTTTAATTATGCCAAGATAATCAGATTGAATCTTTTTTTTTCAGCGCATTAAGAGTACAATGGATCAAAGCAGCATTGTTTTACCTAAAGGCTATGCTAGTGAAATCAACAAGCCATTAATGATCATTTAATGTTTTAAGTAGCGCAATTAACTTTTATTAAAATTAATTTAATTGGGGAAGTGCAAGGGGGCCTTGTTATGTCAGCGGAGGCTCGGGTGGAAATGAGGGGAATTACTTATTGCTTTGGTTGGTGACAAATCTGCGCGCACTAGATATTTTACCCCTGCCTCTTCTGAAAGTCTCCAGGTACGACCCAACTGAAAATGTTTCCCCCTAATTAAAAAAATAAACCGTATTCTAATCCCTTCCAGAGAGATTGAAAGAAAACAAATGATTTGCATTACAATTAGAAATCTTTGTATATTCTAAGTTAGAATAACAACTAATAATGTTTGCTTACATGAGAAGAATTGCTTCCCAAATGCAAAGTAGCACATCGGGGAAAATGACAAATCCAATGTGCTCTCCAGCTGCGAACAAATGAGGCCCGATCATAATGATGACATGTGTGGGTTGTTTGGCATGCATGAAAGCTGTACCCCCTGTAGTATACATGTCTATTTGTCTCAGATGTGGCGTGCTTTGCTTAATATTGGCATCATGTTAAGACATTCTTATTTTTTTTCCAACCAAGTAATATATCTGTCACCCTATGTATTCACTATTCCAATGCTATTAGAGTTCTCAACCAAACAGTGAATATATAAAGGCTTGTAATGTACATACCCTAACTTACCTCGATGAGTATTCTGCCCTGGCTGCGAGGGCAACCTGGCCAAACAAAATTTAAGCCCAAAATTTAAGCAAGGTTGCTATTGCAATAATTAGCTTACACTTCTGATGCTAAGCTTAGATTATTAGACTTTTGTACTTGTCTACTGGGCAGCATACTCTAAACCAGGGGTCTCAAACATGGAGCCCACTGCTATTGAAAATGAATTTTATGGCCTGCGGGGCACCGTATCTCCTGAGGATGATCATAGCCAGAGATGGTGCAACTGCAACAAAGTGGGAAGTAGTGTTGAGCGATACCATCTGATATTGAGAAATATCGGATTGGATTGGATCGCCCGAAATCCAAAAAGTATTTGATATCGCTGATTCCGATCCCGGCAGTCCCATTCAAGTCAATGGGATCGAAATATCGGAATTAAAAAAAACCCTTTCTTTCCTTGTAGGTTAATTCTACATGAAGAAAAACAACTAAGAATAATGTAGAATGTATTGGGGGAGGTGGAGGAGACATTGAAGGCATAGAGGTTTAGCCCAATCAAATGGAATAGCAGGAATACATTTTTTTTTAAGACGTTCGGAGATATAAAGATATTGACTATGTTAGCCTCTTTTATATTTTGTCAGATATGTATGTTTCACTACTTCCATGTTCTTCACCTTCTTTTTTACTTCTCCCACACTTTCTCCATCATCCTCAGCAGCAACAGCATCTTTTTCATCAACTTCTTCTTCACCTTATTCATCTTCTTCTTCTTCTTCTTCACCTTCTTCCTATTTTTTTTTTTACATTCTTCAAATTCTTCTTATTCAACTATTATTCTTCTTCATATTCTACTTCTCCATCTTCTTCCTATTCTTCTTCATCATATTCTTATTTGTGACAGTCATTCCTGTGGTTGTTATCTATAAAAGTTTGAAGATTACACCTTCCGTTCTGCCTGTCACAAAAGATTTACAACAGGATTTGTCCGCGTTCATTTTGGCCTGCAGCAGCAGGCATTTTCCAGGGGCACCACGAGGAGGAACGGACTCACCCCCATACACTGCTTAGTCTTCTTCTGCTTATAATTTAGATAATATCATTTGCTCTGATTTTTAGTCTTATGCTTAATGTTCTTCTGCTTTTGGTTTTTCTGCTTCTTGGTCTTCTGTCTCTTGTTGTTCTGCATCTTGGTGGTTGTCTTCATGTTCTTTGTCCTCTTGGTCATCTTCTTCAGGGTCATCTTTTCGGTCTTCTTAGGTGTGGTCCTCAGGGTCGTCGTCTTCAGTGTCGTCGTCAGGGAGATCGAGAGTGAGATCCAAAAGCCATTTCCACAAGCTCGAACTTGGAAAAGTAGCAGAAGGTACAAGAAGGCTGAGGAACTGCTGAGAACCAGCTGACAGTACTGGAACCCGGATGGTTAGCAGAAGGAACAAGAGCAAATGGAACTAGCGATGACCAGCTGACGGTGCTGGAACCCGGAGGGGCAGCATAAGGAACAAGAGCCAATGGCACAACCGTGGACCAGCTGACGGTGCTGGAACCTGGTTACTAAGCTGGAGGTATCTGTGCTAGAAAGCACTACCAAGGACCAGAAGACATTGCTGGAACTTGGATACCAAGAAGGAGGCACCTAGGCCAAAGGCACTGCCGAGAACCAGCTGATGGTGCTGGAACCCGGATGGGTAGCAGAAGCTACAAGAGCAAATTGAAATAGTGAGGACCATCTGACGGTGCTGGAACCCGGAGGGGCAGCAGGAAGAACAAGAGCCTATGGCACAACTGTGGACCAGCTGACGGTGCTGGAACCTGGTTACTAAGCAGGAGGTACCTGTGCTGGAAAGCACTACAAAGGACCAGCAGACGTTGCTGGAACTCGGATACCGAGAAGGAGGCACCTAGGCCAAAGGCACTGCCGAGAACCATCAGATGGTGCTGGAGCCAGGATGGGTAGCAGAAGCTACAAGAGTCAATGGAACTACCGAGAACCAGCTGACGGTGCTGGAACCCAGAGTGGCAGCAGAAGGAACAAGAGCCAATGGCACAACCGTGGACCAGCTGACGGTGCTGGAACCTGGTTACTAAGCAGGAGGTACCTGTGCTAGAAAGCACTACCAAGGACCAGCAGACGTTGCTGGAACTCGGATACCGAGAAGGAGGCACCTAGGCCAAAGGCACTGCCGAGAACCAGCTGACGGTGCTGGAACCCGGATAGGTAGCAGAAGGTGCCCATGAAAAACAAAGTTGCAAGGCCGCGAGCCGGCCGCAGTTACCGAAACCCACAGTCCTACAGGGGGTGCTTGCCTTATTGGCACTACGGAACCAGCCTTTATTACCAGAACCCGCAGCCCACATAGGAAGCACCAAAACTGCAGGCACCATAGACTCGGCTAACCCGACCGCAACACGACAGGACAACGTATTGGTGGCAAAGTGACGTTGACACTACCCGGAAACAGCAGGTGTGCTGGACCCAGGCTTGGCAGGAGGGACTACCCATGCCAAAGACACTGCCAAGAACCAGCTGACGGTGCTGGAATCCGGATGGCTAGCAGAAGCTACAAGAGTCAATGGAACTACCGAGAACCAGCTGACGGTGCTGGAACTCAGAGTGGCAGCAGAAGGAAAAAGAGCCAATGGCACAACCGTGGACCAGCTGACGGTGCTGGAACCTGGTTACTAAGCAGGAGGTACCTGTGCTAGAAAGCACTACCAAGGACCAGCAGACATTGCTGGAACTCGGATACCAAGAAGGAGGCACCTAGGCCAAAGGCACTGCCGAGAACCAGCTGACGGTGCTGGAACCCGGATAGGTAGCAGAAGGTACCCATGAAAAACAAAGTTGCAAGGCAGCGAGCCGGCCGCAGTTACCGAAACCCACAGTCCTACAGGGGGTGCTTATCCTATTGGCACCACGGAACCAGCCTTTATTACCAGAACCCGCAGCCCACATAGGAAGCACCAAAACTGCAGGCACCATAGACTCGGCTAACCCGACCTCAACACGACAGGACAACGTATTGGTGGCAAAGTGACGTTGACACTACATGGAAACAGCAGGTGTGCTGGACCCAGGCTGGGCAGGAGGGAGTACCCGTGCCAAAGATACTGCCGAGAACCAGCTGACGGTGCTGGAACCCGGATGGCTAGCAGAAGCTACAAGAGTCAATGGAACTACCGAGAACCAGCTGGAACCCAGAGTGGCAGCAGAAGGAACAAGAGCCAATGGCACAACCGTGGACCAGCTGACGGTGCTGGATCACGGTTACTAAGCAGAAGGTACCTGTGCTACAAAGCACTACCAAGGACCAGCAGACGTTGCTGGAACTCGGATACCGAGAAGGAGGCACCTAGGCCAAAGGCACTGCCGAGAACCAGCTGATGGTGCTGGAATCGGATGGGTAGCAGAAGCTACAAGAGTCAATGGAACTACCGACAACTAGCTGACGGTGCTGGAACCCATAGTGGCAGCAGAAGGAACAAGAGCCAATGGCACAACCGTGGACCAGCTGACGGTGCTGGAACACGGTTACTAAGCAGGAGGTACCTGTGCTAGAAAGCACTACCAAGGACCAGCAGACGTTGCTGGAACTCGGATACCGAGAAGGAGGCACCTAGGCCAAAGGCACTGCCGAGAACCAGCTGACGGTGCTGGAACCCGGATGGGTAGAAGGTACTCATGAAAAGCAAAGTTGCAAGGCCACGAGCCAGCCGCAGTTACTGAAAACCACAGTCCTACAGGGGGTGCTTGTCCTATTGGCACTACGGAACAAGCTTTATTACCAGAACCCGCAGCCCACATAGGAAGCACCAAAACTGCAGGCACCATAGACTCGGCTAACCCGACCGCAACATGACAGGACAACGTATTGGTGGCAAAGTGACGTTGACACTACCCGGAAACAGCAGGCGTGCTGGAACCGGGCTGGGCAGGAGGGAGTACCCGTGCCAAAGACACTTCTGAGCAGCAACTGGCGATGTTGGAGCCCAGGGTCAATCAGGGTGTAGGCTGAGGCCTAATTTCATCAAGTTTAATATCTGTTGTAGACTACTACTGATTTTAAACGTGCTCCAACAAGGCCTCTGGCTCCACTCTGCCTCTATTATTTACCCTGGCTTCCAACCCCGCTAGTTGCTGCTCAGAAGTGGCATCTGTACAATCAACACTTGTTCCTGTGTTACTGGGGTTAAGTAACGTCTGCTGATCCCCTGATGTGTGTCCGGCACTAATAGTAGTGGGAATGTGGACAGAGCAGGAGACATTGCCGGACACACATCAGGGGTTCAGCTGACGTAACTGAACCCCAGTAACACAGGAACAAGTGTTTATTGTGCAGACACCACTTCTGAGCAGCAACTGGCGGGGTTGGAGGCCAGGGGAAATACTAGAGACAGAGTGGAGCCAGAGGCCTAATTGGAGCAAGTTTGAAATCAGTAGTAGTGTGAATGTGGAGGCAGCAGGAGACTTTGCCGTCCATACAGCAGGGGAGCAGCAGGCATTACTGAACCCCACTAACACTGGAGCATGTGTTTTTCTCTGTGCAGACGGCACTTCCGAGCAACAACTGGCTGTGTTGAAGCCCAGGATAAATCATGGAGCAGGCTGAGGTCTAACTGCAGCAAGTTGTATATGTGATGTAGTTTGAATGTGGAGGAGCAGGGGAGCAGCTGGCATTACTGAACCCCACTAACAAAGGAGCTGGTGTTTTTCTCTGTGCGGATGGCACTTCCGAGCGACAACTGGCTGTGTTGAAGTCCAGGGTCAATCATTCGGCAGGCTGAAGCCTACTTGGAGAAAGAAGAAAATCGGATGTAGTGTCAATGTGGAGGCAGCAGGAGACTTTGCCGTTCACACAGCAGGGGAGCAGCTGACGTTACTGAACCCCACTAACACAGGAGCTGGTGTTTTTCTCCGTGCGGACGGCACTTCCGAGCGACAACTGGCTGTGTTGAAGCCCAGGATCAATCATGCGGCAGGCTGAGGCATACTTGGAGCCAGCAGAAAATCGGATGTAGTGTCAATGTGGAGGCAGCAGGAGACTTTGCCATCCACACAGCAGGGGAGCAGCTGGCGTTATTGAACCCCACTAACACAGGAGCTAGTATTTTTCTCTGTGCAGACGGCACTTCTGAACAACAACTGGCTGTGTTGAAGCCCAGGGATTACAGTTCAGGTGGTAGTAACATGAACACAACAGGAGACCTGGATACTGATGCCAACCAATTATTTATTCTGGAAGAGGACTGGCAAATTCTGGTGAGATCCAAGCCTTGTTCATTTTCAGAAAAGTAAGCCGGTCAAAGTTATCGGAGGATAGTCGGTGGCGACCGTCTGTTAGTACACCACCTGCAGCACTAAAGACGCGTTCCGATAATACACTGGCAGCAGGGCAAGCCAGCACCTCCAATGCATACTGGGTAAGCTCTGGCCACGTATCCAGCTTAGAGACCCAAAACTTGAAGGGGGAAGAGCCGTCTGGGAGTACACTGACATGGCAAGACATGTAGTCTGTCGCCATCTGACGGAAACGTTGCCTCCTGCTGACTGGAGCCGTCTGTGATGGTGTAGACATTTGTGGCGGGCACACAAAACTTTGCCACATTTGGGTCATACTGGTCTTGCCTTGTGCTGAGGCACTGCCTCTGCTCCTTCTTTGTGCAGAGCTTCCTCCACTGCCTCGACGCACAGAGCTGCTTTGTAAAGCATTAGCAGCACTGCTCTCGGGTGGAATGGAGAACATGATGGACTGCACCAGTGTCTCTTGGTACTCCCGCATTTTACGCTCCCAGTTCAACGGCGTTATGAGGCTTTGTAAGTTGTCCCGGTAGCCAGGATCTAGGAGGGTGTACATTCAATAATCAGCCGTGTTGAGAATGTGGGCGATGCGGCGGTCGTTTCTCAAGCACTGCAGCATGAAATCAACCATGTGCTGCAGACTCCCAACTGCCCAAGAAACGCTGTCCCCTGCTTGAGGCATCATCTCTGCCTGCTCTGCATCACCCCACCTTCGCTGTACATACTGACTAGAGCATTGTGTACCTCCCTCCTCTGGAGAGATGTCTTCCTCTTCCATTGACTCCTCCTCATCCTCCTCACAAAGTGTCCCCTGCCTAAGCCTTTGTGAGGAACCACGTAGCGCAGACTGTCCAGAAGCAGATGGCATTTGTGACTTCTCATCTTTCACCTCTTCCAAAACCTCCTCCCTTAGTGCTTGCAGTGTTTTTTGAAGCAGGCAGATAAGGGGGACAGTCATGCTGACTAGTGCATCATCTGCACTTGCCATCCGCGTGGAATCATCGAAAGCACGCAAAACGATGCAGATGTCCTTCATAGAGACCCACTCAGTGGTGCTGAAGTTTGATTGGCGCACAGTGCGACTTGTTTGCGCCTGATGCAGCTGGTACTCCATTACTGCTGCCTGCTGCTCACACAACCGCTTCAACATATGTAACGTTGAATTCCACCTGGTGTGTAGGTCACATATGATGCAATGTTCCGGAAGGCGTAATCGGCGTTGCAGAGCTGCAATGCGCGATCTTGCCATGCTGGAACACCACAAGTGAGCGCACTCTATGCGGACCTTGTGCATTAGTGCATCAAGATCTGGATAATCCCTCAGAAAGCTCTGCACGGCCAAGTTCAGCACATGTGCCAGACATGGGATGTAAGTGAGGTTGCCTAGGCCCAGAGCTGCCACCAGATTTCGGCCATTGTCACACACTACCAAGCCTGGCTGGAGATTCACTGGCAGAAACCACACATCGCTCTCCTGCTTGATGGCATTCCAGATCTCCTGCGCTGTGTGGCTTCGAATTCCAAAAGAAATTAATTTCAGTATGGCCTGTTGACGTTTGGCAACAGCTGTGCTCATATCGGTCGTAACAGGCTCCTGCAGTGCTGATTCTGAGGAACTGGAGTATGAGGAGGAGTCAATGTGTGCAGACTGGATTCTTGCAATCCTTGGAGTTGGCAGAACACGTACAGCGTCACTCTCAAAATCTGTACCCGGCTCCACAACATTGACCCAATGGGCAGTGAGGGAAAGGTATCATCCCTGTCCATGCTTACTGGTCCACGCATTGGTGGTCAGGTGGACCTTGCTACTGACGGTGTTTAGAAGCACATGTTTAATTTTTCCCTCCCCATGCTTTTGCAGGGCAGGGATGGCTTGCCTGCTGAAATAAAAGCAGCTTGGCACGTTGCATTGTGGACCTGCCAATGCCATGAAGTTCCGGAAGGTGTCAGTCTCCACTAGCCTGAATGAGAGCATTTCAAGGGCCAGTAATTTGGCAATGCCAGCATTCAGAGCCTGTGCTCGGGGATGGTTTGCCGAGTATGGCCGCCTTTTCTCCCATGCCTGTGCTACTGGTTGCTGTAGAGTGGCCTGGGAGTGTGAGGATGAACGGGAACGTGGTGCTGTGGGTGTAATGTCACTGGGTCTCTGGACAACAGTGCCAGAGGTTCTTCCATGGCGATCCTGTGAGGAAGCCGAACCAGCTGTGTATGAGCTGGAGGAAGAAGCTACAACACGAGCTGAAGAGGTGGTAGGTGGTGCTCTAGGTTGGCCTACGTCTTCAGTGTGTCTCTGTAACTCCACCACGTGCTTGGTCCACACATGTTTCCACATATTTGTGGTATTGAGGTTGCTGACATTTTTCCCTCTTTTGACTTTCTGATGACACAGCTTGCATTTGACAAAGCAAATGTCATCTGCAACTGTGTCAAAAAAGGACCACGCACTGCAAGTCTTGGGAGTGCCCGTTTTGACTTTTGGAAGAAGAATGCTCCTAACGGGTGCCGGATTGGAGGCTACAGGCAACCAAGTCTGCCCCCTCCCTCTCTCTCCTGTTTTGGCCGTTCGGGGAATCTCTTCCTCAGAGCTGCTCCCACCACCTTCCAGTTCCTCACGCCATGATGGGTCAAGGACCTCATCATCTACACTCCCTTCTTCAAACACCTGCTTCTCCTGGGTAGTCTCGCCAGCACTGTACGCACCAGAAAGTGGCACCTGAGCCTCGTCATCATCTGATGCGTACTGAGGTGTGCTGACCATAGGCACTGGCCCACCCGTCTCTTCAGATTCAGAGGGACAAAGCAGTTGCGCATCACTGCATACTCCCTCTTCTTCACATTCTTGAATGCTGCTTGGCTGGCCCCCTCTTTCCAAGCCAACAGATTTAGAGAACAGAAGTAGAGACTATGATGGCTCCTGTCCAGGGCTCTCTGACTGCCTGGGCACTTTGGAGGTGGTGAAGAGACAGATGGTTGCTCTTCAGTGCTCTGGCCCTGAGAGGACGTGGAAGTCATTGAAGTCGATGCATTAGCTGCCATCCATCCGAAAACGGCTTCAGTTTGTTCCTCCCGCAGCAGTGGGGTACGGCGAGGTCCTACAAAGCTGCGCATAAAGGACTGTTGCCTGCTAAAACTGGGGGATGCTGACTCAGTGGTGCCCGCAGCAGGCACCGAATCCCCACGTCCTCTCCCTGTAGAATCCCCTCGTCCTCTCCCTGCTGAAACTCCACGCTCACGCCCACGTGCCTTACTCCCTGCCTTCTTCATCTTGGCAGACTGATAAAGATAGGCAGAAAAGTACAAAGGGGGGGCTTAGTGTGCTTATTCCTGAACAGCTGCTAACAGGTATAAGAAACACTAATTTTATAAAGTGTGTGTGTGGACTACACTTTAATATGAGCTAATGTGGCCTACACAACTGTCAAATGTAGTGTTTGGAGAACTTTACTTTGTTTTTTTTTTTTCAAAAAAACAAAAAGTATGTGACCAAAGTTTTGAAAGCGATAGTATCACAAACTTTTTGGAGCTATTACAATGCAGGAAGGTAACCTACAATGCAAAAGATGAGGCTCCAAAAAATATGGTAATACTAACCTGGCTGCGGCTGCAGGGCACAAGCCAGAAAAAAGGCTCCTCTATCTACTCCTATATAGTGTTTGAAACCAACCAATGTAGATGGATACGGATGGATGCACACTAATAGGAGAATGAAAAATGAGCTGCAATAAAAGAAAAATATTTGTGAGGCAGTGACGCACGCTGAGCGGCCTACAACCAGACGTAGCTGTAGGACACACTACAGCGTGAGCTGCACTCACACACAGAGACCTCTCAGACAGCCGTGAACAGTGCAGATAAGTGGGCACTAGCACTGAAAGGCTGCAGAAAGGCTCCGCTGTCTACTCCTATAGTGTTTGCAATCAACGTATATGGATACGGATGGATGCACACTAATAGGAGAATGAAAAATGATCTGCAATAAAAGAAAAATATGTGTGAGGCAATGACGCACGCTGAGCGGCCTACAACCAGATTTAGCTGCAGGACACACTACAGCGTGAGCTGCACTCACACACAGAGACCTCTCAGACAGCTGTGAACAGTGCAGAAAACTGGACACTAGCACTGAAAGGCTGCAGAGAGGCTCCGCTGTCTACTCTTATAGTGTTTGCAACCAATGTATATAGATATGGATGGATGCACACTAATAGGAGAATGAAAAATGAGCAGCAAAAAAAGAAAAATATGTATGAGGCAGTGACACACGCTGATCGGCCTACAACCAGACGTGGCTGCAGGACACACTATTCAGCGTGAGCTGCACTCACACAGACCTTGCAGACAGCTGTGAACACTGCTGAAAGGCAAAAGAAAGCTACAGTGGTTGATTATGTAGCCTGGGTAAAGCACAATATGATTTTGCAAATCGCTATCTCTAACTGTCCCTCACAGTCTTGAACAGCAGCCTGTCCCTAACTGAATTCACAGCAGAGTGAACCCGAAATGGCGGTGGCGGCTTTTATAGTGCATCATGACATCATTTCAGCAGCCAATCACAGCCATGCCATTAGTTAACATGCCTACATGCCTAACAGGATTTGCCCACACTTCTGAGGATTGTCATTGGCTGAATCATATCAAACTGGCTCCTAGCATTATTGGAACTTCCGATTCCGGTATTCGATATGCTAAAAGTATCGGAACTCAGTATCGGAATTCCGATACCGTGAATATCGTCCGATACCCGATACTTGCGGTATCGGAATGCTCAACACTAGTGGCAAGGGATCGCCCTGACGCGAAGACCCTTTTCGATTGAACATGTATCATAAGACACACATACAGTTGAAATGTAATGAGATACAGACAGACATCGACTCTCAGCGCCGCAATAACTATACAAGCCACTGACCAATCAAAGGCCGTCAGTAGACATCGGCCTGCCTGTTGAATCACTGTAATGGACCACAGATCCCCCTGCTCCGGCTAAGGAGGAGGAAGAGGACTCGACAGTAGGAGCAGGGGCAGAGGAGAGGGGCCAGAATGGGAAACATTATTATAAGATGGGGGCCAAGATAGATTACATTATTTAAGGTGAGGGCCAGGATATGGGGCATTGTTTTAGGATGAGGGCCATTATTTTAGGATGAGAACATTATTACAGGATAGGGACATTATTACAGAATGGGGGACATTATTACAGAATGGGGGACATTATTGCATGATGGGACCAGAATAGGAAACACATCATTAGTTTCTAGAGACTATAACTAAAGTAGAGGACCAATTGGTGGGCAGTATTATTGTATGGGGCCAAACAGGAGGTAAAAAATATGTAAATGTAAAAAGCATCTAAAGTGTATGAAAAAATAACAAAAAAGTAGATTGCCACTAAACGTGCTGTGTAATGTAAATTAAAGCAAACAAAAAAGTACACACTTGGTATCTCTGCATCTGTAATGACCCAAGCTGTACAATATATCCAATCCATTCCATATTTTCAGTCCAGTTCCCCATCAGCTAATATTACACAGAGAGATGTGCCTAAGTCCTGGAGCTTGCTGAGCATTTCATGCCTAACCATAGAGCGTGTTGAGTATTATAGAGAAGTATTAACATTTGAGACTTCTCAGTTGTTGATAGCTTTTAATGGTTAGCTGAAAAGATGGTAACACATTGAAAGCATTCAAGACTACCCAGGTCTCTTCATCAGGCATTCGCTAATACAAAATCTGAAGAGTCAAATATTTATACGCAACAGGACACATAAATAATGCTATACTGTAGTTAACACAAGTTCGTGAAGCAGAACTATCATTATGGGAGAGGGAAGAACATTTGTGGCCATAAATATTGGAACAGTTCATAGATAAGGAGTGTGAAAGTGTTATTGTCTTCTGATTGGGGTCTGGTTCTGTTTTGTGTGATGACCCCACAAGGTCTGAGGAGCAAATTCCTTAATTGATGTAGAAAGACTTAAATCCATGGGACGCATTCATTCGTGCTCTGTGTGTGTCAAAGGTTGTCAGAAGTTTTTACTCTGCATTTTTTTCCATCTCTCTGAGAAGTTACCTTTTAGTACCAGTGATTTCATGTCCATAATGCTGTGATCAGTGATACAAACATGATTTTCCACAGGTAGATCTATTCTTTTTGTGGCCAAACATTTTTGCATCTCCGATCTCTGATCACAGCACCATGGACATGAAATCACTGGTATTAAAAGGTAACTTCACATCTCAGAGATTAAGAAAAATTTGGAAGTCATGAATGTCATATTCCTATGGAAATATGCAACACCTCTGTCCTATAACAAGGCACTTTATGGATTTTCAGTTCATTTATAGCACCCTAAACACTGTCATTGAATAGCATTACATTGTCTTGTAAGGAGGTGGCCGAGAACCTCGTTTGCCCCTCCCCCATGTGGACACCATGCGGCCCTGTTTACACGTTTTATACGTTATCCTACTATGTACTACTGTGTATTACCCTGATGTTATATATATATATATGTATTGCACTGCATATGTCATATAGTTTTAATATGCTGTGCTGTGTTTGCCCTGTTCTGCCATATTCCTGTATGTGTCACTGTTGCAGAATTAAGGAAAGCAAAAAATTAATGACATGGGCTGGGCCAGCTCAGAAAAGATGGCAGGAAGCTGCTGCACCTGGTCAGAAGCCTGAGCACGTTTATCCTGGGAAGACATATGGCTGCAGTCGGGGCATTGCCCGACTCCCAGGAGGGAGAGGATCTGCTGTCCTGGTCCAAAGGACATAGCGGAGCATTGTCAGACTCCCAGGAGGGAGGAAATCTGCTACCCTGGACTAAGGACTAAAGGACCACAACACGGTCCCCCGAACTTCGGATGGGCCCCAGCTGAAGGGACTATAAGAGTCCAGATTCCAGCGAGTGGACTAATTGCCATTGTGGGTACCACCGTGGATAGTGTCAGGGAATGAGCAGGAAGCCAGTGCTGTATCTTCTTCTACTACCTGTTCTTACTTCTTTACTAATGCAAAACATAAAATAAAGTTATCGCTATTGGATCACAGTGGCGACACTGGATTTTGATTGCTGGACTACAGTGGCTGTAAAGAAAAGGTAACCCATGCGTAAGAGGTGTGTCAGTCCTGTCTATTTATGTACAAGGGGCCGGGCCGGTTGCTCGCTGACCGTTTGCTCAGTGGACTCTGTCTGTGGACTGTGTCTTTAAGTAACTCGGTCATAACTACCCCCCCCCCATGCCACCACTTTGTTACAGTCTTAAATTGTATGTGTCATTTTACGTGACGATTCAGCATAATAGACAAAATAAAGTAGCATACATTTATATGGGAAGGTTTATATGGGAAGGTAGGATCCTGCTGTACTTAAAAACACCACGTACGTTGTGTAATAAACCTGATAATTAACAGAAACAGACTGATAAGAGTAATGATAATGATGTTTAGCGCATTAGTTAGAATAATTATCAGCTATGGAAAGATGTATCATAGTTAAATGGTTTTATCATCATATCCTAGTGATTCTGGTATGAATCTGCTCTTTTATGTTCCTACTATCCGGTCTCATGAATTCCACCCTGTGGTGTACCTAATGCCAGAAAAGTGGTTTTTAAAATACAGGTGCCCCTTAGAGCTGTCATCACATAAAAGTTTAGTGAGAAGAACAAATGTTATTGATGGGATCAGTCCAACCCCATAATATACTTTATGTCTTTCAATTTATATCTTCTACTAAATGTCCCATTCCTTGACTGTAACAACAGTTGACTCCTGTGTTTTTTTCATTGGTGCTATGGACAGTCAGGTAACTTTCTTATTATTCCATTACTTACAGATATTTATTGTAAGAAAAGCCCAGATCATTGGAAAATATAAAGAGTAATAGTAGTGAAATACACTCCTCAACCATGAATGTGCAATACTAGGAAAGAAAAGTTGTGAAATTATTAAAGCTTTCAAAAATATGCCAATGATGAAAATATATTTTTTTCCAAAAAATCTCAATTTTTTCGAGTATCAAGTATGAGTGTCAAACACAGAAATATACATACTTACATAGCTTGAAATGCCATCACTAAGGGTATTAATGGTTGTCTGAGGAATATTTTTCCACACACAAGACCCATGGCTCGTACAGTACCTTCATTTGGAATTGGCGACCAGTGACGTCGCAGATGTGCTTGTCCGAAAACAAGTCTAGAGATGTTGCAGGTCATGGTAGCATGCTTAGGCCACACAGACTGCTAACATCAGAGCGAGAAACATGTAGCTATTCATTGTATTGAAAAATAACTCTTGTGACATGTTCAGATTTTCTCGTGAAGGTCTCTCTATTGCACTGTCCACGTGGCCTCCAGACATATCTCTGGAAATCATTGCTTTCAAGACAAAAGTGGGACTCCACACTGAAGCGGATAAACCCCCAATCCAAATTCAATTGCTGTCTTTCTCTGTGTCATAATGTGGTATCCCGGTACCCATTCTCCTGCTGCTGAATGAGACAGTTGTCGTGTGCAGTAGATTTGTTTCAGTGTGTCACAATTAGCTTTGTGCACTGTGATTTAGAAAATGTGATGCATTGCATTGTCTACCGATGACTCATCAATGTGCTTTGCTGCAATCTACTGGCCAAAGTGTGTATGAAAGTTAAGAGATTATTCTCCTCACAACAAGCTGCCATAGAAATGGCTGGGAGGAGCCTCCTAGCTCAAGGCTTTCAAACTTCCTGAGGTAACTCCCAGCTCAGGGCTCCACACTTCCTGAGGTAACTTCCAGTTCTGGGAGGTTCAAGCTGCCTGAGGGAACAAACACTGCTGCTCTCATCATAGTTTTCCATGAGAGTCCACGCTGATCAGACATCTTTCTCCACATAATCTTCATCACAAAGGAGTGAAGTTTTCTTCTCAGGAGAGATAATGCTGCACATGTGCTCTCCTGCATGCTACTTATCCTTGCTTCTAGCCAAGACCCAATCCATGTGTCTGCCACGCCACTGATGTTGTTTAACCTACCCCCTGCGATAGGGAACGGTAGGCTCGAAACAATAAGTACGTACACATTTTAGTGTGTTTCCACAGAGAGCCAATCTGTGAAGGACCCTCCATTAGTGTAATATTTCTTGGACTGCGCACAGCACTTCCTCTAATAGCAAATTAAGAGAACTCTGCTCCAGCCACCCCAAGAGGCCATAACCTCACTTGTCTCATGAGGAGAGAATCATTACTTTCATATGCCCAATATACTGTGAATTTTGCCTTTAAGAGAGAGACTGTACCCTGTTACCTCTTTCAGTAAAATTGTTATGCTTACAAGTTCACCTGCAAGTCTGGCTGCTTGAGATTGTACAATACCAAGAGCACTCCAAAAACCTGCACCCTGATGTAGGTACCAGCAGGTTCTTAGGATGCAGTGACGAGACACGAGACTGGGCAGGTTTTGAAAAGAAACGTTTATGAACTGGAGCCGCTAGGGCTATGCTGAACAACCAAAAAGGGGGTAACATCTATTTGTCCACGCAGGGACTCAACAACAATAACAATACTTTTTTTATCCAGAATGCGACTAACTCGGCAGGGCTGGCTAAATATGGGCCACGTACGGCCAACTATGAGTCCTTATTTCCTAAAGTCAACTTATCCTTCTGGCCGTCCTTCGGTGTCACTGGCGGGTCTGCTTCAAGGTCTCTGAGATGGCTGTTTTGACGTCACTGATGTGTCTGCTTTGACGTCGCAACCGCTAGGCCCAACTGCGGAAGAATGGCAGTGATCTTGGTGTCTCAGTATCCAGGAGACGTTGGGGCACAACAAGCCCTGAGGGATCTTAGCTGTCGGGGCACAACAGGCCCTGGAGTAATCCAGAAGCTGGGGCACAACAGGCCCTGAAGGAACTTGGCTGTCGGGGCACAACAGGCCCTGAAGGAACTTGGCTGTCGGGGGCACAACAGGCCCTGAAGGAACTTGGCTGTCGGGGCACAACATGCCCTGGAGTAATCCAGAAGCTGGGGCACAACAGGCCCTGAAGGAACTTTGCTGTCGGGGCACAACAGGCCCTGAAGTAATCCATTGTCGAGATGACCCCCTGTAAACACAGAGGGGTCTGCCTTTCCACAGGTCTTGTCAGGGCCCCATCTCTAAGTGGGGTTATGTCGCAGTTTCAGAAGTGACCGTTGGCAGGCCTACGCTACGGGTTCCTCTGTAGACGGGGGTAGGCCTCATCTCCCGACTGTGACGAGATGCTGTCCACTGCCGTCGGTGTTGAAGAGGCCGCAGCCGCGGGCTGAGGCAGGGAGGCAGTGGGAAAGCCGCCACAGCGGGCTGATGTGAAATCTTAGCGGTGGCTCTGGGTCGCGGACCTGCCGCACCAGAGCAAGGAACAGCGGTAACGACTGTGGCTGACCGTGGGTCGGGGGCGGATTCGAGTAAAGCACCAGTCTCTTGTCGGTGGGTTCGTTGCTTACCCTCCACAGACCCGACGGTCTCCCCGTGGAACAACGTCGGTTAATCCGGCTTTCTCTCTCCTCCATGGCTTCCTGTCTCCTGTCTGCCTCTCTGCCAGCCGAACCCTCCGCGTGCTCCCTGCTCCTTTTATCCTTGCCCCGCCCCCTGTTGCACTGTCACTTCCAGTCGTGCCCCCTCCTTCATTGCCCCCCTAGTACCGTTCCTTCAGGAACCCAGATGGTGGCCCCCCTGGTTCTGGCACAGACACTCTATGGGAGTCCTCCTCCCCACACTGACACCACCGCTACAGGATTGCCCCCGGGGGGTCCCATACCATCCACAAGTGCCAACTCCCGCTATTGACAATTGTTGTGGACGCGAGGGAATTGTTGAGGGATCCAGCGACCCACTTCAGCTACCGTGACATCATTATCTGCTGCCAGTGGGACTACATGCCCCAGCTGGCCCTTCTATAACATCTCGTGCCTCCCCAGTGGCCATCCACAATAATAGCATTTGAGAATGGTGGAGGAATGGTGGTGGGAGGCCAATAGAGCACCTATAGCTGGACTTAATGTTATGCGGGGCTTAGGTCAAAGGAGGCTGAAATACCTGGGGACCCTGCGGAGTCCCTCAAACTAGGGAAAACCCTGTCTGACCCTCAACCCAGGGTTTTTGCTAATGGTGCAAATGCCTGAGCCTCCAACCTTTCCTTATCTCCTGCTCAGCCCTAAGCTGAACCCTCCACCATCCACCCAGTGAGTTGTCAAACCACCAAAGCCCACACAGTAATGACAGACAGGGAGAACTTAAACCACACCGCGCCGCAAACACACAGGACAATACTGTAATGTGAACAGGGCAAAACAAAGCACAAATATAGGAAGGTGAAAAGGTAACAACGGATCATACGCCACCAGATATGAATTTCTCTCTCCAACACCTCCTCTCCAGACCGGAACCACTTGGCATAAAACACAAGCTATAATCGGCGACGCCCACAGGCCAGCATGACTATTTAAAGACCGTGGGCGTGACCAAACATCCCACCTGATTTCCAGCTAGATTAACCCCAGATAACCTGAGTAAAATCAAGCCGGCGCCACTGAGGCTATAGTGGACGGAGATGGAATTACAGCTGCCTGCCGGACGCTGTGGTGTGAATAGCGTCCGACATGACAGTACCCCGTCTTCTACGAGGGACCCCAGGGCCCTCAAGACTCATAGGACCCGGCTTGTCCGGATGACGGCGGTGAAAGGAACTGACCAGCCGATCCGCATGTACGTCCGAGGCTGGTACCCAAGACCTCTCCTCTGGACCATACCCCCGCCAGTGTACCAAATACTGAAGAGAACGGCGCAGTACTCGAGAGTCCACCACCTTGGAGACTTCAAACTCTAAATCGCCATCCACCATGACTGGAGGTGGCATCGGCGTCGTGTCCACAGAGCCTACCACCTTTTTCAATAAAGCCCTGTGAAACACGTTGTGTATCCTGTATACCGCAGGAAGTTCCAACCGATAAGCAACCGGGTTAATGATGGCAGCAATCTTAAAAGGGCCAATAAACCTTGGACCCAATTTCAATGATGGAATTTTGAGTTTTATGTTTTTAGTAGCTAACCACACCCAATCACCCAGACACAGGTCCGGACCTGGCTCGTGTCTAGCGTCAGCCACACGTTTGTACCTTGCACTCATGCTCAGCAATCGCTGTTTCACACTCCTTCAGACCGATGATAGATGAACTCCTAACTGGTCCTCCTCTGGGACGCCCCCAGAGCCCCCCTGACGCAAGGTACAAAATTGAGGATGGTGCCCATAAACACAAAAGAGCGGACACTCTCCCGATGATTCTTGGCGGTGATTATTTAATGCGAACTCGGCCAAAGGAAGGAACGTCGACCACTCCTCTTGGTTGTCAGATACAAAACATCGCAAATACTGCTCCAGATTTTGGTTCATGCGCTCAGTTTGACCATTTGACTGCGGATGAAACGCCGACGAATGAGACAACTTGATCCCCAATCGTGAGCAAAAAGCTTTCCAAAACTTTGCCACAAACTGGGTACCCCTATCAGACACTATGTCCGACGGAACTCCGTGCAGTCTGACCACCTCCTGCACAAAGACTTGAGTCAACGTCTTTGCGTTGGGCAAGGAAGGCAACGACACAAAATGCGCCATCTTCGAAAATCGATCAACCACCACCAGGATGACCGTGTTCCCCGCCGAGGCAGGCAAGTCCGTGATATAGTCCATGGAGATTTCTGTCCATGGCCTACTAGGTATCCCCAGAGGCTGTAGAGTGCCAGCTGGACGGGTTCTGGGCGACTTGGCCCTGGCGCACGTGATGCAAGCTGTCACATACGAGACCACGTCCTGCCGGATTTTTGGCCACCAGAAGCGGCGCGATACCAGTTCCAAGGTGCCCCTAACCCCTGGATGACCGGCCAGGACAGAGTCGTGGTGTTCCCCCAACACTTTAAGACGAAGATGAAGGGGTATGAACGACTTATTAGCGGGAAGTCCTGGCGGTACCTCCTCCTGGGCCTCGGCAATCTCCGCTTCTACCTCAGTCGTGAGAGACGAAACCACTACACCTTCCTGTAGGATGGGTATCGGATCCTCCCGAGGTTCTCCCCCTGGAAAACACCTGAACAAGGCATCCGCCTTGGTGTTTTTAGCCCCAGGACGCTAAGTCACCAGAAAGTTAAAACGTGTAAAAAACAATGCCCAGCGAGCCTGCCTGGGAGACAGATGCTTGGCCGACTCCAGATAGAGCAGGTTTTCATGGTCGGTGATGACTGTGACCTTGTGGGCCGCCCCCTCCAGGAAGTGTCGCCATTCCTCAAAAGCCAATTTGATGGCCAACAACTCCCTGTTGCCGATGTCGTAATTCCGTTCGGCAGGCGTCAGCTTCTTGGAGAAGTAGGCGCATGGACGCATATTGCTCAAGGACGAGCCCTATGACAGTACTGCCCCCACTCCCACCTCAGACGCATCGACCTCCACCGTAAAAGGTTTAGATACGTCCGGTTGCACCAGAATGGGGGCTGAAGCAAAACGGTTCTTCAGAAGCTCAAATGCACACACCGCATCCTCAGACCAGATAGCGAGATTGGTACCTTTTTTCGTCATGTCCGTGAGCGGTTTGGCTATAGTAGAGAAATTCTTAATAAACTTCCTATAATAGTTGGCAAACCCAAGGAACCGCTGGAGCGCTTTTAGATTATCAGGCCGTTCCCATCGCAGCACCGCTTGCACCTTCGCGGCGTCCATTTTAAACCCTGCGGCGGATACAATATATCCCAAAAAAGGCAACTCCTGAACAAAAAATACGCATTTTTCAAGCTTAGCATAGAGCTTTTTCTCACGGAGCAACTGTGACACCTGCCTGACATGCTCTAAATGAGTGTCCTGGTCGCTCTAATAAATGAGGATATCATCCAGGTACACAATCACAAATTTCCCCAACACATGAGCGAATACATCATTTATGAAATGTTGGAAAACAGCAGGCGCGGTTGTCAACCCAAATGGCATAACTAGGCTTTCAAAATGACCCTCAGGGGTATTAAATGCCGTCTTCCACTCATCCCCCTGACGGACCATTATGAGTTATATGCCTCCCTGAGGTCAAGTTTGGAAAACCACTTCGCACCAGCCACCTGGTTGAACAAATCAGGGATCAGAGGCATCTGGTAGGGATCACGGACCGTAATTTGGTTTAACTCCCGGAAATCCAGACACGGGCGTAACCCCCCATCTTTTTTCTTAATGAAGAAAAACCCCGCTGCTACAGGTGAGGATGAAGGCCGGATGTGCCCTTTGCTTAAACTCTCCGTGATGTAGTCTTTAAGAGCTTGTCTCCCCGGACCAGAAATACTAAACATCCTCGCCTTTGGCAATTTAGCCCCGGGTTTTAACCTAATCTCACAGTCATAGGCTCAATGTGGAGGTAGTTCTGAGCAACAACTCTCAGAGAATACATCCACAAAATCCAGCAATGCCTCCGGAAGGCTGGACTTCACGGCGGACACACATGTGGCCAAGCAATTTTCCTGGCAGAAACCGCTCCACTGGACTATGTCCTGGGTTCTCCAGTCAATCACCGGGTTGTGCTTGGACAACCATGGGAAACCCAGGACCATTTGTGCTGGGAGATTATTGAGTACACTACATGTAACCCACTCAGAATGTAGGACCCCAATGTGGAGTTTAACCTCAGCTACAAACTCCGTAATCTCCCCCTGTGGGAGGGGAGCGGCATTAATGGTAACCACGCGAATAGGATGAGGGAGTTTTTCGATCTTAAAACCTGCCATGCGTGCAAACTCCTCATCCATGAGATTGGTGGTGGAACAAACACTGATATGGGTAGCTCTCTGCCCGCAATAATAACCCTGGCAGGGAGCATACATTGAAATACCATCATGGAGGATATGCATACGCTCAGTTGGGCCTCCTCCATACCCTCTGAGCTTACCAGTTTTCCGCCGGTGCGACTTTCTTTGGTAGCACAGGACAAGCATTTACATAATGATCTCTTTTACCACAGTAAAAACATGTTCTATGCTTCCTGAACCCAGGAACGCGACGCTGCACATGTGATACCCCAGCGATTTGCATAGGTTCCATGGGCTCACCTGCAGCAACCACACTTGCACCCCTGCTTTCCCCCAGGGGCAGCGTCTCCTGCGCCCCTTGACGCAAACGGCGATCAATACGAATAACCAAACTCATGGCAGACTCTAACGATGCAGGAGTCTCATACATCAGGAGGGCCTGTTTAACTCTTTCTGAAACCCCATGAATAAACTGACTCCGCAGCGCTGGGTCGTTCCACTGTGTGTCTACTGCCCAACGGCGAAATTCTGAACAATAGTCTTCCGCCATAGGTTCCCCCTGACGGAGGGCGCAGATTTTAGATTCCGCCAAAGCCAATCTGTCGGGATCATCATAAATGAGCCCGAGTGCTGAAAAAACATTCTCAACCGAATGAAACGTAGCAGAGTCGGCTGGTAAGGAAAACGCCCATGCTTGAGGGTCCCCACTCAGTAATGATAACACCAGACCCACCCGCTGAGCCTCAATACCTGAGGAGACCGGGGCATGCGAAAGTATAACTTGCAGGCCTCCCGAAAGATGACAAATTTGCTGCGTTCCCCAGAAAATCGTTCAGGCAGCGGAATCTTAGGCTCTGCACCTGCACCAGCAGAAGCCACTTGCACATTAGCTACAACCAGGCCCTGCTGCTGAACTGCCCCCTTCAACTCGGTGACCTGTAAGGACAGCGCCGCCAACTGGCGGTTTATGGAAGTCATGGAATCCATGGAAAAATGTTAGGCCGATTATAATGTTATGCGGGGCTTAGGTCAAAGGAGGCTGAAATACCCGAGGCCCCTGTGGAGTCCCTTAAACTAGGGAAAACCCTGTCTGACCCTCAACCCAGGGTTTTTGCTAATGGTGCAAATGCCTGAGTCTCCAACCTTTCCTTATCTCCTGCTCAGCCCTAAGCTGAACCCTCCACCCTCCACCCAGTGAGTTGTCAAACCACCAAAGCCCACACAGTAATGACAGACAGGGAGAACTTAAACCGCACCGCGCCGCATACACATAGGACAATACTGTAATGTGAACAGGGCAAAACAAAGCACAAATATAGGAAGGCGAAAAGGTAACAACGGATCATACGCCACCAGATATGAATTTCTCTTTCCAACACCTCCTCTCCAGACCGGAACCACTTGGCATAAAACACAAGCTATAATCGGCGACGCCCACAGGACAACACGACTATTTAAAGACCATGGGCGTGACCAAACATCCCACCTGATTTCCAGCTAGATTATCCCCAGATAACCTGAGTAAAATCAAGCTGGCGCCACTGAGGCTATAGTGGACGGAGATGGAATTACCACTGCCTGCCGGACGCTGTGGTGTGAATAGCGTCCAACATGACACTTATGTCCTGTATAGTGTTGAGCGATACCGTTCAATACCCAAAAATATCGTATCGGATGGTATCGCCCGATACGAAAAAAATATCGGGTATCGCCGATTCCGATACCGGAAGTCCCATTAAAGTCAATGGGACTTTCGGTATCGGAATTTAAAAAAGCCCTTTATTTCCTTGTTGGCTAATTCTACATAATTGAAAACAAATAAGAATCATGTAGAATGTTTTGTGGGAGGTGGAGGAGACATTAAAGGCATAGTGGTTTATTCAAATCACATGGCATAGCATTAATTCCAATTTTTTTTTCAAGACGTTCGGAGTTAAAAAGATATTGACTATGTTAACCTTTTTTATATTTTGTCAGATATGTATGTTTCACAACTTTCATGCTCTTCACCTTCTTTTGTACTTCTCCCACACTTTCTCCTTCATGATCCGCAGCAGTAGCATTTTTTTCATCAACTTTTTCTTCACCTTATTCATCTTCTTCTTCTTCATCTTCTTCACATTAATTTTTTTTTCCATTCTTCATATTCTTCTTATTCAGCTATTATTAATTTTCATATGCTATTTCTTCATCTTCTTCCTATTCTTCTTTTTCTTCATTTTCTTATGGTGACAGGCATTCCTGTAGTACTTATCTATAAAAGTTATAAGATTACACCTTACGTTCTGCCTGTCACAAAAGATTTACAACAGGATTTGTCCGCGTTCAGTTTGGCCTGCAGCAGCAGGCATTTTCCAGGGGCACCACGAGGAGGAACGGACTCACCCCCATTTACTGCTTAGTCTTCTTCTGCTTATAATTTTGATTTCTTCTATGATGATTTTTAGTCTTATGCTTAATGTTCTTCTGCTTTCTGTTCTTCTGCTTTTGCTTCTTCTGCTTCTTGTTCTTCTGTATTTTGTTCTGTATCTTAGTGGTTGTCTTCATGTTCTTTGTCCTCTTGGTCATATTATTTAGGGTCATATTTCTGGTCTTCTTTGGTGTGGTCTTCAGGGTCGTCGTCATCAGGGTCGTCGTCATGGAGATCAATAAGGATTACCAAAGACAATTTCAAAAAGCTTGATCTTGGAAATGTAGCAGAAGGTACAAGAAGGCTGAGAAACTGGCGACAACCAGCTGACAGTACTGGAACCCCTAGTGGCAGCAGAAGGAACAATAGCCAATGGCACTACTAAGGAACAGCTGACGGTGCTGGACCGCGGTTACTCTGCAGGAGGTACCTGTGCTAGAAACCACTACCAAGGACCAGCTGACCTTGCTGGACCTCGGATACCGAGATGGAGGCACCTAGGCCAAAGGCTCTGGCGAGAACCAGGTGACAGTGCTGGAACCCGGATGGGTAGCAGAAGGAACAAGACCCAATGGCACTACCGAGGACCAACTGACGGTGCTGGACCACGGTTACTAAGCAGAAGGTACCTGTGCTAAAAAGCACTACCAAGGACCAGCTGACGGTGCTGGACCTCGGATACCGAGATGGAGGCACCTAGGCCAAAGGCTCTGGCGAGAACCAGCTGACAGTGCTGTAACCCGGATGGGTAGCTGTTGTGAGTTCATTTTCCCCTTCACTACTGAGGCCCGAGGAACTCCCTCTTCTGGTGAAGAAAGGTAGTGAGCCTGATTGTCAAACACCTGGGGCTGATGATGATGACTGGCTGAGTGGAGTTAGTGACTGGATATAAGGCTGCCGACGCCCTTCTGGCCTGCGGGTGATTTCTCTGTGGACTTCTAGGAAACCAGTCTGATTCCTGCTCATCTAAAGCTAAGATTTCTGCTTTGCCTTTTTGCATTAGTGTTTTGTTTTCCTTGCTTTTCTGGATTCTGCCATTCCCTGCTGGGGTGAGCTGAATCTCCTTTTGCCTGTTGCTCTGTCTTCAGAATATTCCTGAGTACTGACATAGCCTTTTTTGAAGCCTAGCATCTTCAGGGCCTTTTTTACTGTCAGTTTGTTGGATCTTATTTTCTTAGGGTTTTTTCACGGATTGCAGACAGCAGCCTTCCTGTCCTTTCCTATCTAAGCTAGCTTGGGCCCCATCTTTGCTCAGTCTCTCTTTGTCTGTGTTTTGCTCTTTCTTCTTGCTTCACCGTCATTATATGTGGGGGCTGCCTTTTGCTTTGGGGTCTGCTCTGGGGCAGTTCAGATTTCCCTTTCTGTCTTTAGGCTATGTAGTCCTCCGGCTGTGATCGAGGGGCCTAGGGCATCGTAGGAGCCCCCCACGGCTACTGCTAGTTGTGTTGATAGGTTCAGGGGTCTGCAATCCGATAGCTGCCAACTTCTCTGGTTTTCTGGACTTAGCCAGCATTTCTGTTTTTGCCTCCTACGGTGACTCAATCACAACAGGTAGCAAAAGCTACAAGAGCCAATGGCACTACCGAGGAACAGCTGACGGTGCAGGACCACGGTTACTAAGCAGAAGGTACCTGTGCTAAAAAGCACTACCAAGGACCAGCTGACGGTGCTGGACCTCGGATACCGAGATGGAGGCACCTAGGCCAAAGGATCTGGCAAGAACCAGCTGACAGTGCTGGAACCTGGATGGGTAGCAGAAGGAACAAGAGCCAATGGCACTACCGAGGAACAGCTGACCGTGCTGGACCAAGGTTACTAGGCAGGAGGTACCTGTGCTAGAAAGCACTACCAAGGAGCAGCTGATGGTGCTGGACCTTCGGATACCGAGATGGAGGCACCTAGGCCAAAGGCTCTGGCGAGAACCAGCTGACAGTGCTGGAACCCGGGTGGGTAGCAGAAGGTACCCATCCAAAGCAAAGTAGACAGGCCGCAAGCCGGCCGCAGTTACCGAAACCCACAGTCCTACACGGGGTCCATGTCCCATTGGCACTACGGATCCAGCCTTCAGTGCCAGTTCCCGAAGCCCACATAGTCACCTAAACTGCAGGCACCGTAGAGTCGGCTAACCCGGCCGCAAGATGACAGGACAACGGATTGTTGGCATAGTGACCTTGACACTACCCGGAAACAGCTGGCGTGCTGGAACCAGGCTGGGCAACAGGGAGTACCCGTGCCAAAGACACTGCCGAGAACCAGCTGACGGTGCTGGAACCCAGATGGGTAGCAAAAGCTACTAAAGCCAATGGCACGACCGAGGAACAGCTGACGGTGCTGGACCATGTTTACTAGGCAGGAGGTACCTGTGCTAGAAAGCACTACCAAGGACCAACTGACGGTTCTGGACCTTCGGATACCGAGATGGAGGCACCTAGGCCAAAGGCTCTGGCGAGAACCAGGTGACAGTGCTGGAACCCGGATGGGTAGCAGAAGGAACAAGAGCCAATGGCACTACAGAGGACCAACTGACGGTGCTGGACCACGGTTACTAAGCAGAAGGTACCTGTGCTAAAAAGCACTACCAAGGACCAGCTGATGGTGCTGGACTTCGGATACCGAGATGGAGGCACCTAGGCCAAAGGCTCTGGCGAGAACCAGCTTACAGTGCTGGCACCCGGATGGGTAGCATAAGGAACAAGAGCCAATGGCACTACCGAGGACCAATTGATGGTGCTGGACCACGGTTACTAAGCAGAAGGTACCTGTGCTAAAAAGCACTACCAAGGACCAGCCAAAGGTGCTGGACCTCTGATACCGAGATGGAGGCACCTAGGCTAAAGGCTCTGGCGAGAACCTGCTGACAGTGCTGGAACCCGGATGGGTAGCAAAAGCTACAAGAGCCAATGGCACTACCGAGGAACAGCTGACGGTGCTGGACCACGGTTACTAAGCAGAAGGTACCTGTGCTAAAAAGCACTACCAAGGACCAGCTGACGGTGCTGGACCTCGGATACCGAGATGGAGGCACCTAGGCCAAAGGCTCTGGCGAGAACCAGCTGACAGTGCTGGAACCCGGATGGGTAGCAGAAGGAACAAGAGCCAATGGCACTACCGAGGAACAGCTGACGGTGCTGGACCAAGGTTACTAGGCAGGAGGTACCTGTGCTAGAAAGCACTACCAAGGACCAGCTGACGGTGCTGGACCTTCGGATACTGAGATGGAGGCACCTAAGCCAAAGGCTCTGGCGAGAACCAGCTGACAGTGCTGGAACCCGGGTTGGTAGCAGAAGGTACCCATCCAAAGCAAAGTAGCCAGGCCACAAGCCGGTCGCAGTTAACAAAACCCACAGTCCTACAGGGGGTCCATGTCCCATTGACACTACGGATCCAGCCTTCAGTGCCAGCTCCCGCAGCCCACATAGGAGTCACCTAAACTGCAGGCACCGTAGAGTCGGCTAACCCGGCCGCAAGACGACAGGACAACGGATTGTTGGCATAGTGATCTTGACACTACCCGGAAACAGCTGGCGTGCTGGAACCAGGCTGGGCAACAGGGAGTACCCGTGCCAAAGACACTGCCGAGAACCAGCTGACTGTGCTGGAACCCAGATGAGTAGCAAAGGCTACAAGAGCCAATGGCACTACCGAGGAACAGCTGACGGTGCTGGAGCACGGTTACTAGGCAAGAGGTACCTGTGCTAGAAAGCACTACCAAGGACCAGCTGACGGTGCTGGACCTTCGGATACCGAGATGGAGGCACCTAGGCCAAAGGCTCTGGCGAGAACCAGCTGACATTACTGGAACCCGGATGGGTAGCAGAAGGAACAAGAGCCAATGGCACTACCGAGGAACAGCTGACGGTGCTGGACCACGGTTACTAGGCAGGAGGTACCTGTGCCAGAAATCACTACCAAGGACCAGCTGACGGTGCTGGACCTTCGGATACTGAGATGGAGGCACCTAGGCCAAAGGCTCTGGCGAGAACCAGCTGACAGTGCTGGAACCCGGGTGGGTAGCAGAAGGTACCCATCCAAAGCAAAGCAGCCAGGCCGCAAGCCGGCCGCAGTTACCGAAACCCACAGTCCTACACGGGGTCCATGTCCCATTGGCACTACGGATCCAGCCTTCAGTGCCAGTTCCCGCAGCCCAAATAGGAGTCACCTAAACTGCAGGCACCGTAGAGTCGGCTAACCCGGCTGCAAGACGACAGGACAACGGATTGTTGGCATAGTGACCTTGACACTACCCGGAAACAGCTGGTGTGCTGGAACCAGGCTGGGCAACAGGGAGTACCCATGCCAAAGACACTGCCGAGAACCAGCTGACGGTGCTGGAACCCAGATGAGTAGCAAAAGCTACAAGAGCCAATGGCACTACCGACGAACAGCTGACGGTGCTGGACCACGGTTACTAGGCATGAGGTACCTGTGCTAGAAAGCACTACCAAGGACCAGCTGACGGTGCTGGACCTTCGGATACCAAGATGGAGGCACCTAGGCCAAAGGCTCTGGCGAGAACCAGCTGACAGTGCTGGAACCCGGATGGGTAGCAGAAGGAACAAGAGCCAATGGCTCTCCCAAGGAACAGCTGACGGTGCTGGACCACGGTTACTAGGCAGGAGGTACCTGTGCTAGAAAGCACTACCAAGGACCAGCTGATGGTGCTGGACCTTCGGATACCGAGATGGAGGCACCTAGGCCAAAGGCTCTGGCGAGAACCAGCTGACAGTGCTGGAACCCGGGTGGGTAGCAGAAGGTACCCATCCAAAGCAAAGTAGCCAGGCCGCAAGCCGGCCGCAGTTACCGAAACCCACAGTCCTACAGGGGGTCCATGTCCCATTGGCACTACGGATCCAGCCTTCAGTGCCAGTTCCCGCAGCCCACATAGGAGTCACTTAAACTGCAGGCACCGTAGAGTCGGCTAACCCGGCCGCAAGATGACAGGACAAAGGATTGGTGGCATAGTGACCTTGACACTACCCGGAAACAGCTGGCGTGCTGGAACCAGGCTGGGCAACAGGGAGTACCCGTGCCAAAGACACTGCCGAGCACCAACTGGCGTTGTTGGAACCCAGGGACAATCATGGTGAAGGCCGAGGCCTACTTGGTGGTAGTTTTAGATTGTTTGTAGGCTGCAACAGACTGTCAACGTGCTCCAATTAGGCATCTGTCTTCACTCTGTTTCCAGGATTTCACGTGACCACCAACACTGCCAGTTTATGCGTACAGTAGCCGTCTGCCCAATCCACACGTGTTCCTGTGTTACTGGGGTTCTGTAATGTCAGCAGATCCCCTGATGTGTGTCTGCCAATATCTCCTGCTCTGTCGACATTCCCACCACTTGCAGTGGGAAGGTGGACAGCGCAGGAGACAATGCCGGACTCACATTGGGGGATCTGCTCATGTAACAGAACACCAGAAACACAGGAACAAGTGTGGAATGCGTGGACGGCAACTGTGAGCAGGAACTGGCGGTGTTGGAGGTCAGGGGAAATACTAGAGACAGAGTGGAGACAGAGGCCAAATCAGAGAATGTTTAAATCTGAAGTAGTTACAATTTGGAGGCAGCGGCAGTTTGCCCTCCACACAGCAGGGGATCAGCTGACGTTACCGAACCCCACTTTCACATGAACGAGTGTTTTTTTCTGTGTGGACAGCACTTCCGAGCACCAACTGGCGTTGTTGGAGCCCAGGGACAATCATGGTGCAGGCCGAGGCCTACTAGGAGCCAGGTGTAAATCGGAGGTATTTTGACTTTGGAGGGAGCAGGACACTTTGCCCTCCACACAGCAGGGGATCAGCTGACGTTTCCGAACCCCACTTTCACATGAACAAGTGTTTTTTTCTGTGTGGACAGCACTTCCGAGCACCAACTGGCGTTGTTGGAGCCCAGGGACAATCATGGTGTAGGCCGAGGCATACTTGGTGGTAGTTTTAGATTGTTTGTAGGCTACAACAGACTGTCAACGTGCTCCAATTAGGCATCTGTCTCCACTCTGTTTCCAGGATTTCACGTGACCACCAACACCGCCAGATTATGCGTACAGTAGCCGTCTGCCCAATCCACACGTGTTCCTGTGTTACTGGGGTTCTGTAATGTCAGCAGATCCCCTGATGTGTGTCTGCCAATGTCTCCTGCTCTGTCCACCTTCCCACCACTTGCAGTGGGAAGGTGGGCAGCGCAGGAGACAGTGCCGGACACACATTGGGGGATCAGCTCACGTAACAGAACACCAGGAACACAGGAACAAGTGTGGAATGCGTGGACGGCAACTGTGAGCAGGAACTGGTGGTGTTGGAGTTCAGGGGAAATACTAGAGACAGAGTGGAGACAGAGGCCAAATCAGAGAATGTTTAAATCAGAAGTAGCTACAATTTGGAGGCAGCAGCAGTTTGCCCTCCACACAGCAGGGGATCAGCTGACGTTACTGACCCCCACTTTCACATGAACGAGTGTTTTTTTCTGTGCGGACAGCACTTCTGAGCACCAACTGGCGGTGTCGGAGCCCAGGGAAAATCAGGTAGTAGGCCGAGGCCTACTTGGAGCCAGGTGTAAATCTGAGGTACTTTGAGTTTGGAGGGAGCAGGACACTTTGCCATACACACAGCAGGGGATCAGCAGACGTTACCGAACCCCACTGACACATGAACAAGTGTTTTGCTTGTGCGTACAGCACTTCTGAGCACCAACTGGCGGTGTCGGAGCCCAAGGAAAATCAGGTAGTAGGCCGAGGCCTACTTGGAGCCATGTGTAAATTTGAGGTACTTTGAGTTTGGAGGGAGAAGGACACTTTGCCATACACACAGCAGGGGATCAGCTGACGTTACCGAACCCCACTTACACATGAGCGAGTGTTTTGGCTGTGTGGACAGCACTTCTGAGCACCAACTGGCGGTGTCGGAGCCCAGGGAAAATCAGGTAGTAGGCTGAGGCCTTCTTGGTGGCAGTTTTCGATTGTTTCTACACTACTACTAACTGTCAACGTACTCCAATTAGGCCTCTGGCTTCACTCTGTTTCGAGTATTTCCTCTGGCTTCCAACCACGTCAGTTGCTGCTCTGAAATGCCGTCTGCACAACCAACACTTGTTCCTGTGTTACTGGGGTTCTGTAACACCAGCTTCTCCCTAGAGGTGAGTCAGTCAATGTCTCCTGCTCTGTCCACTTTTCCACTACAAGTAGTGGGAATGTAGACAAAGCAGGAGACATTGCCGGACTCACCTCTGGAGATGAGCAGATGTTACAGGACCCAGGTAACACAGGAACAAGTGTTGATTGTGCAGACGGCACTTGAGAGCAGAAACAGGCGGTGTTGTAGGCCGGAGGAAATACTCAAAACAAGTGGAGACAGAGGGCAAATCAGAGAACATATTAAATCAGAGGTAGTCAGAAGTTGTAGGCAGCAGGAGAGTTTGCCGTACACACAGCAGGGGATCAGCTGATGTTTCCGAACCCCACTTACACATGAGCGAGTGTTTTGTCTGTGTGGACAGCACTTGTGAGCAACAATGGGCGTTGCTGTAGCCCAGGAAATAAAGTTCAGGTCATAGAAACATGAATACAACAGGAGACCTGGATCCTGTTGCCAGCCAATTATTTATTCTGGAAGAGGACTGGCAAATTCAGGTGAGATCCAGGCCTTGTTCATTTTCACAAAAGTAAGCCGGTCAACATTATCGGCGGATAGTCGCATGCGACGGTCTGTTACCACACCACCTGCAGCACTAAAGACACGTTCCGATAATACAATGGCAGCAGGGCAAGCCAGCACCTCCAATGCATACTGGCTAAGCTCTGGCCATGTATCCAGCTTAGAGACCCAATACTTGAATGGGGAAGAGCCGTCTGGGAGTACACTAACAGGGCAAGACAAGTAGTCTGTCACCATCTGACGGAAACGTTGCCTCCTGCTGACTGGAGCCGTCTGTGATGGTGTAGCCGTTTGTGGCGGTCCCACAAAACTTTTCCACATTTGGGCCATACTGGCCTTGCCTTGTCCTGTGGCACTGCCTCTGCTACCTCTTTGTGCAGAGCTTCCTCCACTGCCTCTACCCACATGGCTGCTTTGAAAAGCACTACCAGCAACAATTGCGGGGGGAATGGAGAATATGATGGCCTGCACAAGTGTTTCTTGGTACTCCCGCATTTTACGCTCCCAGTTCAACTGTGGTATGAGGCTTTGTAAGTTGTCCCGGTAGTGAGGATCTAGGAGGGTGTACACCCAATAATCAGCCGTGTGGAGAATGTTGGCGATGTGGCGGTCATTTAACAAGCACTGCAGCATGAAATCAACCATGTGCTGCAGACTGCCAACTGGACCGGAAACGCTGTCCCCAGCTTGAGGCAGCATCTCTGCCTGCTCAGCATCACCCCACCCTCGCTGTACACACTGACTACTAGAGCCTTGTGTACCTCCCTCCTCTGGAGAGATGTGTTCCTCCTCCTCCATTGACTCCTCGTCATCCTCCTCACTAAGTGTCCACTGCCTGGGCCTTTGTGTGGAAGCACGTTGCGCAGACTTGCCAGAAGCAGATGGCATTTCTGACTCCTCATCCTCGACCTCTTGAAAAACCTCCTCACTTAGTGCTTGTAAGGTTTTTTGAAGTAGACAGATAAGGGGGGCAGTCATGCTGACTAGTGCATCATCTGCACTGGCCATCCGTGAGGAGTCATCGAAGGCACGCAAAACTTGGCAGATGTCCCTCATAGTGGCCCACTCAGTGGTGGTGAAGTGTGTCCGGCGCACAGTGCGACTTGTTTGCGCCTGATGCAGCTGGTACTCCATTACTGCTGCCTGCTGCTCACACAACCGCTCCAACATATGTAACGTTGAATTCCACCTGGTGGAGAGGTCACATATGATGCGATGTTCTGGCAGGCGAAATCGGCGTTGCAGATATGCAATGCGCTATCTTGCCATGCTGGAACGCCGCAAGTGAGCACACTCTAGGCGAACCTTGTGCAGCAGTGCATCAAGATCCGGATAGTCCCTCAGAAAGCTCTGCACGACCAAATTGAGCACGTGTGCCAGACATGGTATGTGAGTGAGGTTGCCTAGGCCCAGAGCTGCCACTAGATTTCGGCCATTGTCACTCACTACCAAACCTGGCTGGAGATTCGCTGGCACAAACCACACATCGCTCTCCTGCTTGATGGCATTCCAGAGCTCCTGTGCTGTGTGGCTCCAATTCCCCAAAGAAATTAATTTAAGGACGGCCTGTTGACGTTTGGCCACACCTGTGCTCTTATCTGGCCTAACAGGCTCATGCAGTGCTGATTCGGAGGAACTAGAGTAGGAGGAGGACTCAATATGTACAGACTGCATTCCTGCAATCCTTGGAGTTGGCAGAATACGTACAGAGCCACTCTCCAGATCTGTACCCGGCTCCACAACATTGACCCAATGGGCAGTGAGGGAAAGGTATCGTCCCTGTCCATGGCTACTGGTCCACGCATCGGTGGTCAGGTGGACCTTGCTACTGACGGCGTTTAGTAGCGCATTTTTAATTTTTCCCTCCACATGCTTTTGCAGGGCAGGGGCGGCTTGCCTGCTGAAATAAAAGCGGCTGGGCACATTGTATTGTGGAACTGCCAATGACATCAAGTTCCGGAAGGTGTCAGTCTCCACCAGCCTGAATGACAGCATCTCAAGGGCCAGTAGTTTGGCAATGCCGGCATTCAGAGCCAGATGGTTTGCCGAGTATGGCCGCTTTTTCTCCCATGCCTGTGCTACCGATTGCTGGTGAGTGGCCTGGGAGTGTGCTGATGACTGAGAACGTGGTTCAGTGGGTGGAATTTCACTGGGTCTCTGGACAACAGTGGCAGAGGTTCTTCCATGGCGTTCCAGTGAGGAAGCCGAACCAGCTGTGTGTGAGCTGGAGGAAGAGGCCCCAACACGAGCTGAAGAGGTGGTAGGTGCTGCTGAAGGTTGGTCTACATCTTCAGTGTGTCTGTGTAACTCCACCTCGTGCTTGGTACGCACATGTTTCCACATATTTGTGGTATTGAGGTTGCTCACATTTTTCCCTCGTTTAACTTTCTGATGACACAGCTTGCATTTGACAAAGCAAATGTCATCTGCAACTGTGTAAAAAAAAGACCACGCACTGCAAGTCCTGGGAGCGCCCGTTTTCTGTTTTGGAAGAGGATTGCTCCTCACGGGTGCCAAAGTGGAGGCTACAGGCAACCAAGTCTGCCCCCGCCCTCTCCCTCCTCTTTTGGCCGTTCGGGGAATCTCTTCCTCAGAGCTGCTCCCACCACCTTCCTGTGACTGACGCCATGATCGGTCAAGGACCTCATCATCTCCACTCCCCTCTTCAAGCACCGGCTGGTCCTGGGTTGTCTCGCCAGCACCGTACGCACCAGAAATTGGCAACTGAGTCTCATCATCATCAGATGAGCACTGAGGTGTGCTGACAATAGGCACTGACCCACCCGCCTCTTCAGATTCAGAGGGACAAAGCAGTTGCACAATACTGCATACTCCCTCTTCTTCAGGCTCTAGAATGCTGCTTGGCTGTCCACCTCTTTCCAAGCCAACAGATTCTGAGAACAGAAGTAAAGATTGAGATGGCTCCTGTCCAGGGCTCTCAGACTGCCTGAGCAATTTGGCAGTTGGTGAAGAGACAAATAGTTGCTCTTCAGTGCTCTGGCCCTGGGAGGATGCGGAAGTCATTGAAGTGGATGCGTTAGCTGCCATCCATCCGACAATGGCTTCAATTTGTTCGTCATGCAGCAGTGGGGTACGGCGAGGTCATACAAAGCTGTGCATGAAGGACTGTTGCCTGGTAAAAGTGGGGGATGCCGGGTCACTGGTGGCCGCAGCAGACACCGAATCCCCCGTCCTCTCCTTGCTGAATACCCGCATCCTCTCCCTGCTGAAACTCCACGGCCACGACCACATGCCCTACTCCCTGCCTTTTTCATCTTGGTAGACTGATAAAGAAAGGCAGAAAAGTAAAAAAGGGGGGGCTTAGTGTTCTTATTCCTGAACACCTGCTAACCAGTGGAAGAAACACTAATTTGGATAAGAATGTGTGTACTACACTGTAATATGATCTAATGTGGCCTACACAACTCTAAAGTGGAGTGTTTGGTGAACTTTATTTCCTTTTTTTTTGGGGGGGGGGAAATAAAAGGATGTGACCAAAGTTTGAAAGCTATAGTATCACAAACTTTTTGGAGCGATTACAATGCAGGAAGCTAACCTACAATGCAATTGATGAGGCTCCAAAAAATAGGGTGATACTAGTCTGGCTGGCCCTGAAGGGCACAAGCCAGCAAAAAGGCTCCTCTATCTAATCCTATATAGTGTTTGCAACCAACCAGTGACAATGGATGCGGATGGAAGTACACTAATATAGGAGCAAAAATCTGGACAAATTAGCTGCAAAAAAAGGACTATGTATGAGGCGGTGACGCACGCTGAGCGGACTACAACCAGCGGTGGCTGTAGAACACACTGCAACGTGAGCTGCACTCACACACAGAGAGACCTATCAGACCGCCAAATACAGTGCAGAGAAATGGGCTATAGCACTGAAAGGCTGCTGAAAGGCTCCGCTGTCCACTCCTTTAGTGTTTGCAACCAACGTTTATGGATACGTATGAAAGCACACTATACAGGAGAAAAAAAAGCAGCAATAAAAGAAAAATGTGTATGAGGCAGAGACACACGCTGGGCGGCCTACAAGCAGACGTGCCTGCAGGACACACTACACAGCGTGGGTCTGCACTCACACAGCCCTTGCAGACAGCTATTAAAACAGCGCTGCTGGGCTAAAAAAATGCTACAGTGGTGGATTATGTAGCCTGGGTAGAGCAATAGATATGTTTGATGATCGCTATTTCTAAGTGTCCCTCACAGTCTTCAACAGCAGCCTGTCCCTAACTGAATTCACAGAGTGAACCCGAAATGGTGGCTGCTGCGGTTTTTATAGTGCATCATGACATCATTTCAGCAGCCAATCACAGCCATGCCAGTAGTTAACATGCCTACATGCCTAACAGGATGTGCCCACACTTCTGAGGATCCCTGTTATGAATGAGTCACCGTAGGAGGCAAAAACAGAAATGCTAGCTAAGTCCAGAAAACCAGAGAAGTTGGCAGCTATCGGATTGCAGACCCCTGAACCTATCAACAACAACTAGCAGTAGCCGTGGGGGGTTCCTACGATGCCCTAGACCCCTCGATCACAGCCGGAGAACTGCCTAGCCTAAAGACAGAAAGGGAAATCTAAACTGCCCCAGAGCAGACCCCAAAGCAATAGGCAGCCCCCAACATATAATGACGGTGAAGCAAGAAGAAAAAACACTAACACAGATAGAAAGATAGACTGAGCAAATGATGGGGCCCAAGCTAACTAGATAGGACAGGATAGGAAGGCTGCTGTCTGCAATCCGCAAGAAACCCTATCAAAATAAGAGCCAAAAGACTGACAGGGAAAAAGGCCCTGAAGACGCTATGCTTCAAAAAGACTATGTCAGTACTCAGGTATTTCCTGAAGACAGAGCAAACCGACAAAAAGGAGTTCAGCTCACCCCAACAGGGAATGGCAGAATCCAGAAAAGCAAGGCAAACTAAAACCAAAACACAAATGCAAAAAGGCAAAGCAGAAAACTTAGCTTTTGAGGAGCAGGAATCAGACTGGTCTCCTAGAATTCCACAGAGAAATCAAAAAGCGAGGCAGAAGGGCGTCGGCTGCCTTATATCCAGTCAGAGATCCCCGTCGCCCAGTCATCCTCTCCCAGCTCAGGTGCTTGGTAATCAGCCTCACTACCTTCCTTCACCAGAAGAGGGAGTTCATCAGACCTCAATGGTGAAGGGGAAAATGAACTCATAACAGTACCTCCCCCTTGAGGAGGGGTCACCGAACCCTCATCCACGCCACCAGGGCGATCAGAGTGAGCCTGATGAAAGGCACGCACCAATCTTTTGGCATGAATATCAGAGGCAGAGACCCAGGAATTATCCTCCTCACCATAACCCTTCCACTTAACCAAATACTGGAGTCTCCGTCTAGCCAGACGGGAATCCAGTATCTTCTCTACCTCATATTCCATGTTACCTTCAACCAATATAGGGTCCGGAGGTGCCACCACAGGAACTACTGGTTCAACAAACCTCTTCAACAAGGACTTATGAAACACATTATGGATTTTAAATGTGACAAGAAGAGCCAACCAAAAAGAGACCTGTTTAATGATCTCCAAAATCTTGTAAGGCCCAATAAATCTAGGCTTAAACTTAGAGGAAGCTACCTTCATAGCGATATTTTTTGATGATAACCAAACCATATCACCCACCTTAAACTGGGGACCAACAGTCCTATGTCGGTTGGACAACCGCTGGGCCTTTTCCTGGGAGAGAGATAACTTATCCACCACTTGGTCCCAGATCTGGTGCATTCTCTCCACCACAGTGTCAACACCTGGGCAGGCAGAAGGCTCCACCTGCCCTGAAGAAAATCGAGGATGAAACCCAAAGTTGCAAAAAAAAGGTGACATCAAAGTGTCAGAACTAGCTCAATTATTTAAAGCAAATTCGGCAAAGGGCAAAAATGAAACCCAATCATCCTGATCAGCGGAAATAAAACATCTCAAATACGACTCCAAGGTCTGGTTTGTTCTCTCCGTCTGCCCATTGGTCTGAGGGTGAAACGCAGAGGAGAAGGACAACTGAATTCCCAGCTTGGAACAGAATGTCCTCCAAAATCTAGGCACAAACTGAACTCCTCTGTCAGATACAATGTTCTCCGGAATCCCGTGCAAGCGAACCACCTGTTGCAAAAACAGGGGCACCAACTCAGAAGAAGATGGCAACTTAGGGAGTGGTACAAGATGAACCATCTTAGAGAACCTATCACAAATCACCCAAATAACAGTCATCCTCTGAGAGACAGGCATATCAGAGATGAAATCCATTGAAATATGGGTCCATGGCCTCCTGAGGACCGGCAAAGGCATCAACAACCCACTAGAGCGAGAACAAGGTTTAGACCGGGAGCAAGTCCCACAGGACTGCACAAAATTCCTGACATCACGAGTAGTGTTGAGCATTCCGATACCGCAAGTATCGGGTATCGGCCGATACTTGCTGTATCGGAATTCCGATACCGACTTCCGATATTTTTTCAATATCGGAATTCGGCATCGGAATCGGAAGTTCAAAGTTGATTGACAGACTGACGTCATCATGATGCGCGGTGTGTGCGCATCATGATGCGCCGTCATTTCGGGCCTTCCGGGGGTCTCTGCCGGCCTGCCGGGGGGCTGTGCCGGCCTGCCGGGGGGCTGTGTGGACTGCCCGGGGTCTGTACCGGCCTGCCGGGGGGCTGTGCCGGCCTGCTGGTGGTCTGTGCACCCTGTGGGGGTCTGTACCGGCCTGCTGGGGGGCTGTGCCGGCCTGCCGGTGGTCTGTGCACCCTGTGGGGGTCTGTACCGGCCTGCCGGGGGGCTGTGCCGGCCTGCCGGTGGTCTGTGCACCCTGTGGGGGTCTGTACCGGCCTGCCGGGGGGCTGTGCCGGCCTGCCGGGGGGCTGTGCTGATGTCCGGGGGTCTGTGCAAGCATCGTCCGATGGGACTACAAGTCCCATCGGGCGATGCCTGCTACCATGACAGTGATTGACACATTAGCCAATGATGGGACAGTAGTAGTCCCATCATCCGGCTAATGTGTTAAATGTTAAAAAAAAAAAATACTACATACATACTACATGCATGCTACATACATACTACATGCTACATACATACTACATATATACTACATACATACTACATACATGCTACATACATACTACATGCATGCTACATACATACTACATGCATGCTACATACATACTACATGCATGCTACATACATACTACATGCATGCTACATGCATGATACATACATACTACATGCTACATACATACCACATACATACTACATACATACTACATACTACATATATACTACATGCATGCTACATACATACTACATGCTACATACATGCTACATACTACATACATACTACATACATACTACATGCATGCTACATACATACTACATACATACTACATGCTACATACATACTACACGCATGCTACATACATACTACATGCATGCTACATACATACTACATGCTACATACATACTACATGCTACATACATACCACATACATACTACATACATACTACATACATACTACATGCTACATACATACTACATATATACTACATGCATGCTACATACATACTACATGCTACATACATACCACATACATACTACATACATACTACATATATACTACATGCATGCTACATACATACTACATATATACTACATGCATGCTACATACATAATGCATGCTACATACATACTACATACATACTACATGCTACATACATACCACATATATACTACATACATACAATACATTCATACAATACATACATAGACATACAGTACATATAACATAGAGTAACATACTTACCAATACTTGTCACATTGTTCCCCGAAGCCATTGTCTTTTCCGGAATAAATATTAACATAACAAACCACAAAAATACTCACCCACGATCCGAAGCAGTCCACGAGTGTGTCCCACGACGATCTTGGGTAGAGAACTGCAGCATCAGCTGATGCTGCCGTTCTCTACGGGCTGCAGGAATCCAATGACGGAAGGTAGGTATCCTTCCGCACTGTATTCCTCCGCCACTTAAAAAAAAAAAAGTCCCTAGTCTCACTTTATGCCATTGCTGCGTGGGAAATTCCCACACAGCAATGGCATAAAGTGAGACTAGGGACTTTTTTTTTTTTAAGTGGCGGAGGAATACAGTGCGGAAGGATACCTACCTTCCGTCATTGGATTCCTGCAGCCCGTAGAGAACGGCAGCATCAGCTGATGCTGCAGTTCTCTACCCAAGATCGTCGTGGGACACACTCGTGAACTGCTTCGGATCGTGGGTGAGTATTTTTGTGGTTTGTTATGTTAATATTTATTCCGGAAAAGACAATGGCTTCGGGGAACAATGTGACAAGTATTGGTAAGTATGTTACTCTATGTTATATGTACTGTATGTCTATGTATGTATTGTATGAATGTATTGTATGTAGTATGTATGTAGTATATATGTGGTATGTATGTAGCATGTAGTATGTATGTAGTATGTATGTAGCATGCAGTATGTATGTAGCATGCATGTAGTATATATGTAGTATGTATGTAGCATGTAGTATGTATGTAGCATGCATGTAGTATATATGTAGTATGTAGCATGTAGTATGTATGTAGCATGCATGTAGTATATATGTAGTATGTAGCATCTACACTCACTGGCCACTTTATTAGGTACACCTGTCCAACTGTGTGTTAAGACTTAATTTCTAATCAGCCAATCACATGGCGGCAACTCAGTGCATTTAGGCATGTAGACATGGTCAAGACAATCTCCTGCAGTTCAAACCGAGCATCAGTATGGGGAAGAAAGGTGATTTGAGTGCCTTTGAACGTGGCATGATTGTTGGTGCCAGAAGGGCTGGTCTGAGTATTTCAGAAACTGCTTATCTACTGGGATTTTCACGCACAACCATCTCTAGGGTTTACAGAGAATGGTCCGAAAAAGAAAAAAAATCCAGTGAGCAGCAGTTCTGTGGCCGGAAATGCCTTGTTGATGCCAGAGGTCAGAGGAGAATGGGCAGACTGGTTCGAGCTGATAGAAAGGCAACAGTGACTCAAATTGCCACCCGTTACAACCAAGGTAGGCAGAAGAGCATCTCTGAACGCACAGTGCGTCGAACTTTGAGGCAGATGGGCTACAGCAGCAGAAGACCACACTGGGTACCACTCCTCTCAGCTAAGAACAGGAAACTGAGGCTACAATTTGCACAAGCTCATCGAAATTGGACAGTAGAAGATTGGAAAAACGTTGCCTGGTCTGATGAGTCTCGATTTCTGCTGCGACATTCGGATGGTAGGGTCAGAATTTGGCGTAAACAACATGAAAGCATGGATCCATCCTGCCTTGTATCAATGGTTCAGGCTGGTGGTGGTGGTGTCATGGTGTGGGGAATTTTTTCTTGGCACTCTTTGGGCCCCTTGGTACCAATTGAGCATCGTTGCAATGCCACAGCCTACCTGAGTATTGTTGCTGACCATGTCCATCCCTTTATGACCACAATGTACCCAACATCTGATGGCTACTTTCAGCAGGATAATGCGCCATGTCATAAAGCTCGAATCATCTCAGATTGGTTTCTTGAACATGACAATGAGTTCACTGTACTCAAATGGCCTCCTCAGTCACCAGATCTCAATCCAATAGAGCATCTTTGGGATGTGGTGGAACGGGAGATTCGCATCAGGGATGTGCAGCCGACAAATCTGCGCCAACTGTGTGATGCCATCATGTCAATATGGTCCAAAATCTCTGAGGAATGCTTCCAGCACCTTGTTGAATCTCTGCCACGAAGAATTGAGGCAGTTCTGAAGGCAAAAGGGGGTCCAACCCGTTACTAGCATGGTGTACCTAATAAAGTGGCCAGTGAGTGTAGTATGTATGTAGCATGCATGTAGTATATATGTAGTATGTAGCATGTAGTATGTATGTAGCATGCATGTAGTATGTATGTAGCATGCATGTAGTATGTATGTGGTATGTATGTAGCATGTAGTATGTATGTAGCATGCATGTAGTATATATGTGTTATGTATGTAGCATGCATGTAGTATGTATGTAGTATGTATGTAGTATATATGTGGTATGTATGTAGCATGTAGTATGTATGTAGCATGCAGTATGTATGTAGCATGCATGTAGTATATATGTAGTATGTATGTAGTATATATGTTGTATGTATGTTGCATGTAGTATTTATGTAGTATGAATGTAGCATGTATGTAGTATGTAGTATGAATGTAGCATGTATGTAGTATGCATGTTGTATGTATGTAGCATGTAATTTTTTTTTTTTTTTTTTTTTTTTACATTTAACACATTAGCCGGATGATGGGACTACTACTGTCCCATCATTGGCTAATGTGTCAATCACTGTCATGGTAGCAGGCATCGCCCGATGGGACTTGTAGTCCCATCGGACGATGCCTGCACAGCCCCCCGGAGCCTGCACAGACCACCGGCAGGCCGGCACAGCCCCCCGGCAGGCCGGCACAGCCCCCCGGAGCCTGCACAGCCCCCCGGCAGGCCGGCACAGCCCCCCGGCAGGCCGGCACAGACCACCGGAGCCTGCACAGACCCCCTGGCAGGCCGGCACGGCCCCCCGGCAGGCCGGCACAGCCCACCGGAGTCTGCACAGCCCCCCGGCAGGCCGGCACAGCCCCCCGGCAGGCCGGCACAGACCACCGGAGCCTGCACAGACCCCCTGGCAGGCCGGCACAGCCCCCCGGCAGGCCGGCACAGACCACCGGAGCCTGCACAGACCCCCTGGCAGGCCGGCACAGCCCCCCGAAAGGCCCGTACAGACCCCAGAGAGGCTGTACAAGGGCAGGAAAGGGTTTTTCTTATTCCGATACCGGAAGTCCCATAGACTTGAATGGGACTTCCGGTATCGGAATCGGCGATACCGATACTTTTTTTAAAGATCGGCCGATACCATCCGATACGATACTTTGAAGTATCGGACGGTATCGCTCAACTCTAATCACGAGACAAGGCGGGCCACCAAAAAGACCGACTCACCAGATCTCTAGTACCAAAAATACCTGGATGACTAGCCAATGCAGAGCAATGAACTTCAGACATCACTCTCTTCTTCCACTGGTCAGGAACATACAACTTTCCACTGGGACAACGCTCAGGTTTGTCCTCCTGGAACTCTTCCAGAGCACATCTCAAATCGGGTGAGATGGCAGAAAGAACTACCCCTTCGCCTAAGATGGTAGCAGGCTTGGTCACCACAGGAGAATCAGCAAAGAAGCTCCTAGAAAGAGCGTCAGCCTTGACATTCTTAGTGCCAGGAAGAAAAGAGACCACAAAATCAAAACGTGTAAAAAACAAGGCCCATCTAGCCTGTCTAGGGTTCAAGCGTTTGGCCGACTCCAGGTAAATCAAATTATTGTGGTCAGTGAGGACCACGACTTGATGTTTAGCTCCCTCCAACCAATGTCTCCACTCCTCAAATGCCCATTTCATGGCCAACAGTTCCCGATTCCCCACATCATAGTTACGTTCAGATGGGGAGAACTTTCGGGAAAAGAAAGCACAGGGATTCATTTTAGATGTTACAGGATCCTTTTGGGACAAAACAGCTCCTGCACCAATCTCAGAAGCGTCCACCTCTACCTGGAACGGGAGTGAGACATCAGATTGCTGCAAAACCGGGGCAGAAGTGAATCTTTGCTTCAGCTCCTGAAAGGAAGAAACAGCCTCCGGAGACCAATTCAACACATCAGCACTAGAGTTGAGCGAAACGAGTCGAAAAAATTCTAAAGTCGCCGACTTTTGGCAAAGTCGGGTTTCATGAAACGAAACCCGACCCTAGGATGAGGTCGGCCACGAGGTCGGCGACTTACGCGCCAAAGTCGCGTTTCAAAAGTTTGTTTTGCGCTCTTTTTCAGCCAATCAGGATCCACGGACACTGTGCGCAACGTGATGACATAGGCACGGGTCACCACCATCTTTCAGAAGGGCATGCAAGTGATTGGCTTGCTTTGGTGGGCGTCACAGGGGGTATAAAAGGGCGTGCACGCCGACCGCCATCTTACTTCGGCCGATCTTAGTATAGGGAGAGGTTGCTGCTGATTCTGTAGGGAGAGCGTTAGGCAGGGAAGAAGACAAAAAAACTGCTTCTGCTGCTAGCGATTTGGCCTGCACAACACACCAGTCACTGTGTGTGCAGTGCAAGGGGAGGCTATATAGTGGTGTATCAGTGGTGTTGGTTGTTGGGCTGCCTTCTAAGGCTTCCTGACATTCCTGCATTGCTGTTTACCCACTGCTCCGCAAACTGCTTTTTTAAAAGCAATCCCAATTTTTTTTTTTGTCCTGCTGAGAAGACAAAAAAACTGCTTCTGCTGCTAGCAATTTGGCCTGCACAACACACCAGTCACTGTGTGTGCAGTGCAAGGGGAGGCTATATAGTGGTGTATCAGTGGTGTTGGTTGTTGGGCTGCCTTCTAAGGCTTCCTGACATTCCTGCATTGCTGTTCACCCACTGCTCCGCAAACTGCTTTTTTAAAAGCAATCCAATCTCCCTTATCCTCTAGTCACTTTTGTCACAGCTGGGCCATCGAGCCTGTCACATAGCGCTCAGATATTCATTGGGCCTCACACAATCCAAAAGTGTCCAGTGTCCAAAAGTGTGTGCAGAGATTCAAAATCTCCCTTATCCTCTAGTCACTTTGGTCACAGCTGTGCCATCGAGCCTGTCACATAGCGCTCAGATATCAGTGGGCCTCACACAATCCAAAAGTGTCCATCCAGTGTCCAAAAGTGTGTGCAGAGATTCAAAATCTCCCTTATCCTCTAGTCACTTTGGTCACAGCTGTGCCATCGAGCCTGTCACATAGCGCTCAGATATCAGTGGGCCTCACACAATCCAAAAGTGTCCAGTGTCCAAAAGTGTGTGCAGAGATTCAAAATCTCCCTTATCCTCTAGTCACTTTGGTCACAGCTGTGCCATCGAGCCTGTCACATAGCGCTCAGATATCAGTGGGCCTCACACAATCCAAAAGTGTCCAGTGTCCAAAAGTGTGTGCAGAGATTCAAAATCTCCCTTATCCTCTAGTCACTTTGGTCACAGCTGTGCCATCGAGCCTGTCACATAGCGCTCAGATATCAGTGGGCCTCACACAATCCAAAAGTGTCCAGTGTCCAAAAGTGTGTGCAGAGATTCAAAATCTCCCTTATCCTCTAGTCACTTTGGTCACAGCTATGCCATCGAGCCTGTCACATAGCGCTCAGATATCAGTGGGCCTCACACAATCCAAAAGTGTCCATCCAGTGTCCAAAAGTGTGTGCAGAGATTCAAAATCTCCCTTATCCTCTAGTCACTTTGGTCACAGCTGTGCCATCGAGCCTGTCACATAGCGCTCAGATATCAGTGGGCCTCACACAATCCAAAAGTGTCCAGTGTCCAAAAGTGTGTGCAGAGATTCAAAATCTCCCTTAACCTCTAGTCACTTTGGTCACAGCTGTGCCATCGAGCCTGTCACATAGCGCACAGATATCAGTGGGCCTCACACAATCCAAAAGTGTCCATCCAGTGTCCAAAAGTGTGTGCAGAGATTCAAAATCTCCCTTATCCTCTAGTCACTTTGGTCACAGCTGTGCCATCGAGCCTGTCACATAGCGCTCAGATATCAGTGGGCCTCACACAATCCAAAAGTGTCCATCCAGTGTCCAAAAGTGTGTGCAGAGATTCAAAATCTCCCTTATCCTCTAGTCACTTTGGTCACAGCTGTGCCATCGAGCCTGTCACATAGCGCTCATTTATCAGTGGGCCTCACACAATCCAAAAGTGTCCATCCAGTGTCCAAAAGTGTGTGCAGAGATTCAAAATCTCCCTTATCCTCTAGTCACTTTGGTCACAGCTGTGCCATCGAGCCTGTCACATAGCGCTCAGATATCAGTGGGCCTCACACAATCCAAAAGTGTCCAGTGTCCAAAAGTGTGTGCAGAGATTCAAAATCTCCCTTATCCTCTAGTCACTTTGGTCACAGCTGTGCCATCGAGCCTGTCACATAGCGCTCAGATATCAGTGGGCCTCACACAATCCAAAAGTGTCCAGTGTCCACAAGTGTCTGCAGAAATTCAAAATCTCCCCTGTCCTATAGACACCTTGTACCTTGTTTTACATTACTATATAGTTTGTTGGATTTTGTCTACATTTCTACCAAAAATGAGGAAGGCTGGTGGAAGAGGCCGTGGAATTGGGCGGGCGTTGGCAGCTGGTAATGATGGTGTTGGTGGTGGATCTGATGGTAGTGGCAAGAGCAAAATAGGACCGAATGCAGGAGGTGCTGACCCTGCGTCATCGTCTGGCTACATAAGGCCTCGAACGCTTAGTTTTCTAGGAGTTGGCAAACCGCTTTTAAAGCCAGAGCATCAGGAAAAAGTTTTGTCTTACATTGCTGACTCAGCCTCCAGCTCTATCGCCTCCTCTTCTTCAGTTGTAAAAAGTAAAAGCACTGAGTCGTCATTGGAGGCTCATGTTCATGAACCACACCTTTCCTTGTGTCCTTCACCCCAACCAAGAATGAAGGATGACGCAGGCCATACTACTGATTACTCCATGGAGCTGTTTTCACATACCATGCCTGGATTATCAAGTGAAATGGTGAATTACCCAGGCCAAGATGAATCTGACATGGAGTGCACTGATGCACAGCTGCTGATGGATGATTCTGCTGGTACATTCACTCAGAGCACTACATTGTCCTCGCAGTGTACAGAGCCAGATTCTGACCCTGATGAGACACAGGTGCCCCTTCCCGCACACTATACCACCATACACAGTGACACAGAGGAAGGTGCACATGACATAGAAGAGGAGGTGATGGATGACCCAGTTGTTGACCCAGATTGGCATCCATTGGGGGAAGAGGGTGCTGCTTCCAATAGCTCAGATGAGGAGCATCCACAGCAGACATCGACATCGCAACAGCTGTTATCTGGCAGGCCCGGAGCACTCCAAAGACAGGTTCCAAACATCAAAAGCGTTGCTGGACAGCTTGTCCAGAGGGTCAAAAGATCACAGCGTGCTAGGCCGCAAAATGTCTGCCAAAGTAGGAAGAGTGCAGTGTGGCACTTTTTTGAACAAAATCCTCATGATCAGGCCAAGGTTATCTGTAAGAAGTGCGCAAAGACCTTTAGCCGAGGGAAAAATCTGAAAAATTTGAATACCAGTTGCATGCTTAGACATTTAACCAGCATGCACTTGCAAGCGTGGACACAACACCAAACCTCAAGTGCCACATGTGCAACTGATCACAACGAAGGTAGTCAGCAACGCTACATTGTTTCCCCCACTGTAAGCCCACCGGTTAGCACAGCAGCAAATGTTGAAGTGTCGTTGCAAGACCACAGCAGTCAGGGAATCCCACTGTTATATCAACGAAAGACTGATTCTAGGCCATCAGAAAGAACACCAACTCCATCACCATCATCAACCCTCTCTCAGTCCGCCCTGTCCACCGCTACTTCCACCATATGCAGCTCTCAAGTCCAGCTCACCCTCCCAGACACTATGAGTAGGTCAAGAAAGTACTCAGTCTCTCATCCGCGTACACTGGGTTTGAACGCCCACATTGCCAAACTAATCTCGTTTGAGATGATGCCCTTTCGGTTGGTGGAAAGCACAGCTTTCCGCGAACTCATGGCCTATGCAGTACCACGCTATGACCTACCCAGTCGCCACTTCTTCTCTCGCAAAGCCATCCCAGCCCTCCACCATCATGTGAAAGACTGCATTGTCCATGCACTCAAGCAGTCAGTGAGCAGAAAGGTGCACCTCACAACTGAAGCATGGTCCAGTCGGCATGGCCAGGGCCGTTACGCGTCCATCACTGCGCACTGGGTTAATGTGGTGGATGCAGGGTCCACAGGGGACAGCGGTGGTGGGACAGTGCTGCCTAGCCCACGGTATAGGAAACAGTTGGCTGTAGGCGTTCGACTCTCCTCCTCCTCCTCCTCCAGAAGCGAAAGCTCGTCCACAGAGCGCAGTCGTATGAGCACTCCATCTGCAGCTGCCACTGTTGCACACGATGTGTCCCCCTATCGAGCAGCTAGTGGAAAGCGTCAGCAGGCTGTGTTGCAGATGATGTGTTTGGGCGACAGACACACCGCCGAGGTGCTGGCCGAGTACTTGAAGCGACAAACTGAGTCATGGCTGGGCAGTGTACATCTTGAGGCAGGCAAGGTTGTTATTGATAACGGCCGTAATTTTGTGGCAGCCATAGCCCTTTCAAAACTCAGCCACATACCTTGCTTGGCTCACACCTTGAACCTGGTGGTGCAGTGCTTCCTCAAAAATTATCCGGAGTTAACAGCCCTGCTCCAGAAGGTGCGAAGACTGTGCGCGCACATCCGCCAGTCGCCTGTACACTCCGTTCGTATGCAGAAGCTGCAGCGATTGCTCCACCTTCCCAACCACCGCCTCATTATCGACATTGCAACAAGGTGGAACTCCACCCTGCACATGGTGGAGCGGCTGTGCGAGCAGAGGCAGGCCATAATGCATTTGTGGGAGGATACACGGCCAGGCACTTTGAGAGCAGACATGGAGTTGACAGGTGTGCAGTGGTCGAAGCTGAAAGACCTTTGTAAAGTCCTTCAGTGTTTTGAGGAATGCACACGGCTGGTAAGCGCAGACGACGCCATCCTAAGCATGAGCATCCCACTTATGCGTCTGCTCATGCAAACTTTGACGCACCTTAAGGAGCAGGTGTCTGCAGCCAATGTTGATGAGGAGGAAGAGGAGGAGGGAATCCTTGATGACATTCAGCCATTGTCTGCTCAAGGACCTCTCCTGGACGAGGTGGAGGAAGAAGAGGAGGAGGAGGATGATGATGGGGATGATTACTTAGGGGAGGAGGATGCAGCTCGTGGGGCAAGTGAAAATGTTGGCGTGGCAAGGTCTGGTACAGGGTTTGTGCGTGACTGGAGGGATGTGGATTTGCCAGAAAGCGCTCCTCCACCCAGCACTCGCAGTGCATCATTGACACCGGGAACATTGGCCCACATGTCAGATTATGCCTTGCGGATCCTAAAAAGGGACCCCCGCATTGCCAAAATGATGAACGATGACGACTACTGGTTGGCCAGCATCCTGGATCCACGCTATAAAGGCAAATTACAAAACATCATGCCACAGGAGAACCTTGACCTAATATTGGCTAATAAACAAGCAACTCTGGTAAATCGGTTGCTTGAGGCATTCCCAGCACACAGCAGCGTTGATGGTTCTCACACGAGCCGTACGGGCCGGGGGCAGCTTGGCAGAGGTGTTCGTGGTGCACACAGCAGAAGTGGCGTTGGAGACAGGGGTTTCATGACAATGTTGTGGACTGATTTTTCAAATACCGCTCACACAACTGGTAATACTGCATCGATGGAAAGTGACAGGAGACAGCAGTTGTCAACTATGGTTACAAACTACTTTTCCTCCCATATCGATGTTCTCCCACACAGGTCATTCCCCTTTGACTATTGGGCCGCTAAACTGGACACCTGGCCTGAATTGGCCCAATATGCCTTACAGGAGCTCGCTTGCCCAGCTGCAAGTGTGCTATCGGAAAGAGTCTTCAGTGCAGCTGGATCAATCCTGACAGAAAAAAGGACCCGTCTGTCAACCCAAAATGTGGATGATCTAACCTTCATTAAAATGAACCACGCATGGGTTTCCAAGGATTTTGTCCCACCTTCCCCTGATGACACATAGGGTGACAGAAAAATGGCTTGCTTTGGTCCACCTCTTCCTGGTACTTCACCTATTTCGCCTTTTGCATCAGCTGAATGTCCAACATCAACATATGCCACTTTCTAAAACTCCCTAACTGTGCTGCCTCCCCCCCATGGCCGGGGTCACCACCTAGCGCATGACACCGTGCGAGTGCCGTTGCCCTGGACAGGTGGGTAGGCTGACTCTTGGGCGCGGGCATTGGCACAGGGTCCCTCATAGTGCAATCAAGTGTCTCTGACGGTGGTGGTGCACACCCGCCGTCAGACACACCGCTGTACTATGAGGGGCCCAGTGCCAGTACCGACGCCCACGAGTGTGCCCCCCTTGCTTGGGCAGGGCCCCAGCATTTGCAATCTTTAACTCTCCCTGCTCCTCTGCTGTGTAATCTGGGCCGTCAAATCCATACTGTGCCTGACACCGTCTGAGCCTGCCTCCTGATGTATAGACATATATTTTGAATGTGTACGCTATCCATACATGTTATCCGGGGATACGGTACCCTTTCTAACCTTTGTGCAATCACGTGCAATCCATACTGGGCCTAACACCATCTGAGCCTGCCTCCTGAGACATATATTTTGAATGTGTAGGCTATCCATACATGTTATCTGGGGATACGGTACCCTTTCTAACCTTTGTGCAATCACGTGCAATCCATACTGGGCCTAACACCATCTGAGCCTGCCTCCTGAGACATATATTTTGAATGTGTACGCTATCCATACATGTTATCCGGGGATACGGTACCCTTTCTAACCTTTGTGCAATCACGTGCAATCCATACTGGGCCTAACACCGTCTGAGCCTGCCTCCTGATGTATAGACATATATTTTGAATGTGTACGCTATCCATACATGTTATCCGGGGATACGGTACCCTTTCTAACCTTTGTGCAATCACGTGCAATCCATACTGGGCCTAACACCGTCTGAGCCTGCCTCCTGATGTATAGACATATATTTTGAATGTGTACGCTATCCATACATGTTATCTGGGGATACGGTACCCTTTCTAACCTTTGTGCAATCACGTGCAATCCATACTGGGCCTAACACCGTCTGAGCCTGCCTCCTGATGTATAGACATATATTTTGAATGTGTACGCTATCCATACATGTTATCCGGGGATACGGTACCCTTTCTAACCTTTGTGCAATCATGTGCAATCCATACTGGGCCTAACACCGTCTGAGCCTGCCTCCTGATGTATAGACATATATTTTGAATGTGTACTCTATCCATACATGTTATCTGGGGATACTGTACCCTTTCTAACCTTTGTGCAATCACGTGCAATCCATACTAGGCCTAACACCGTCTGAGCCTGCCTCCTGAGACATATATTTTGAATGTGTACGCTATCCATACATGTTATCTGGGGATACGGTACCCTTTCTAACCTTTGTGCAATCACGTGCAATCCATACTGGGCCTAACACCGTCTGAGCCTGCCTCCTGAGACATATATTTTGAATGTGTACGCTATCCATACATGTTATCTGGGGATACGGTACCCTTTCTAACCTTTGTGCAATCACGTGCAATCCATACTGGGCCTAACACCGTCTGAGCCTGCCTCCTGAGACATATATTTTGAATGTGTACGCTATCCATACATGTTATCTGGGGATACGGTACCCTTTCTAACCTTTGTGCAATCACGTGCAATCCATACTGGGCCTAACACCGTCTGAGCCTGCCTCCTGAGACATATATTTTGAATGTGTACGCTATCCATACATGTTATCTGGGGATACGGTACCCTTTCTAACCTTTGTGCAATCACGTGCAATCCATACTGGGCCTAACACCGTCTGAGCCTGCCTCCTGAGACATATATTTTGAATGTGTACGCTATCCATATATGTAATCTGGGGATACGGTACCCTTTCTAACCTTTGTGCAATCACGTGCAATCCATACTGGGCCTAACACCGTCTGAGCCTGCCTCCTGAGACATATATTTTGAATGTGTACGCTATCCATACATGTTATCCGGGGATACGGTACCCTTTCTAACCTTTGTGCAATCACGTGCAATCCATACTGGGCCTAACACCGTCTGAGCCTGCCTCCTGAGACATATATTTTGAATGTGTACGCTATCCATACATGTTATCCGGGTATACGGTACCCTTTCTAACCTTTGTGCAATCACGTGCAATCCATACTGGGCCTAACACCGTCTGAGCCTGCCTCCTGAGACATATATTTTGAATGTGTAAGCTATCCATACATGTTATCTGGGGATACGGTACCCTTTCTAACCTTTGTGCAATCACGTGCAATCCATACTGGGCCTAACACCGTCTGAGCCTGCCTCCTGAGACATATATTTTGAATGTGTATGCTATCCATACATGTTATATGGGGACACGGTACCCTTTCTAACCTTTGTGCAATCACGTGCAATCCATACTGGGCCTAACACCGTCTGAGCCTGCCTCCTGAGACATATATTTTGAATGTGTACGCTATCCATACATTGTATCTGTGGATACGGTACCCTTTCTAACCTTTGTGCAATCACGTGCAATCCATACTGGGCCTAACACCGTCTGAGCCTGCCTCCTGAGACATATATTTTGAATGTGTACGCTATCCATACATGTTATCTGGGGATACCGTACCCTTTCTAACCTTTGTGCAATCACGTGCAATCCATACTGGGCCTAACACCGTCTGAGCCTGCCTCCTGAGACATATATTTTGAATGTGTACGATATCCATACATGTTATCCGGGGATACGGTACCCTTTCTAACCTTTGTGCAATCACATGCAATCCATACTGGGCCTAACACCGTCTGAGCCTGCCTCCTGAGACATATATTTTGAATGTGTACGATATCCATACATGTTATCCGGGGATACGGTACCCTTTCTAACCTTTGTGCAATCACGTGCAATCCATACTGGGCCTAACACCGTCTGAGAATGATAGATGGGGCCCACCATACACTGGAACATTCCAAAGGTGGACATCAGACACTGGAGCAGCATTTACAGGGCCCATTATACACTAGAGCATTAGAAATGGGGCCCATTATGTTTGGAGCATTATTTGGGCCCATAAGACAGTAGAGCTTCATCCATGGGGACCAACATATACTGTAGCATTATGTGGAGCTCATCATATACTGTTTCAAACATTATATGGGACCAATGATTCTGTATGGAGAAATAGATGGGCCTCGTCATGAGATGTAAAAAGTGAGGTATTTTTCATTGTACTATACCGCTATTTCTCTGCCGTATCGGAGCATGATGAGTTGTGGTATGTGTTAAAGGGGCGCTCTTTCGCCCAGGGCACATGAAAACCTGGAGCCAGCCCTCCCCCCCACAGTCTGTATCCAAATAACCCCCATTTTTCAGTGCGTAACTTGTATTATGAAGTTAATTAAGGTTGACAAGCTTAAGTAAGAAGAATTGATGCTTTTGGCATTCAAATGGGCACTGTTGGTGTGTTTCCTGTCCTCCTCTCACTGCCGACTTTTATTCCCCATTGACTTACATTGGGTTTCGTGTTTCGGTACGACCCCGACTTTTCCCTATAATCGGACGTTCTTGCTCGACCCGACTTTTGGAAAAGTCGGGTTTCACGAAACTAAACGCGACCCTAAAAAAACAAAAGTCGCTCAACTCTAATCAGCACCCTTCTTAGTCAGATCAGTCAATGGCTTGGCAATACTAGAAAATTTTGCTATAAATTTTCGATAAAAATTAGCAAAACCCAAAAACTTCTGAAGGGCCTTCAAAGAAGTGGGCTGAACCCAATCATAAATGGCCTGTACCTTGGCCGGATCCATTTCAATAGTTGACGGAGACAAAATAAATCCCAAAAATGAAATCCTCTGTACCCAAAAAGGCATTTCGATCCTTTGACATAAAGGGAATTCTCCCTCAAGATCTGGAACACCGTCCGAACATGTTCCACATGAGAATCCCAATCCTTGGAGAAGATCAAAATATCATCCAGATAGATAATCAAAAATTTATCCACAAAGTCTCGGAAAATGTCGTTCATGAAGCAATGGAAGACAGAACGGGCATTAGTGAGACCAAAAGGCATCACCAGGTACTCAAAATGTCCCTCTGGAGTATTAAACGCCGTCTTCCATTCATCCCCATGCTTAATGCGGATAAGATTATACGCCCCCCTGAGGTCAAGCACCTTTAACTCTGGAGAATAGATCCGAAATCAGGAGTAACGGATACTGATATTTAATAGTAATTTTGTTGAGGGCACGATAATCAATACAAGGCCTTAATGAACCATCCTTTTTGGCCACGAAAAAAAACCCAGCACCTAATGGTAAAGAGGATGGTCTAATATGACCCTTCTCCAACGCCTCCTTAATATAGGATCGCATAGCCTCGTGCTCGGGTATAGATAAATTGAAGAGCCGACCCTTGGGAAATTTACACCCCGGGCTCAGTTCAATTGCACAGTCATAACTCCTAACTGCTATGAGGAGGCAAAGACGCAGACTCATTCTCACTAAATACATCATAAAAGTCTGCCAAATAGTCAGGAACATCATGCGACTGAGGAGAGGTGGAAAAAACCTGAGCCTCACTAAGGGCACACCGACAACCCCAACTCACCACAGACACAGATTTCCAGTCCAAAACTGGATTATGAATTTGCAACCAGGGAAACCCGAGAACAATGGTATCAAATTATGCAACACCAAAAATCTACAATTTTCTTGATGGTTTGGGGCGACCCGCATTACCACCTGGGTCCAAAACTGAGGTTTATTTTTCGCCAAAGGAGTAGCATCAATCCCCCTCAAAGGGATAGGCGTCCGCAGAGGTGTCATCGGAAATCCACAACGTTTAGCAAAATCTAAGTCCATTAGGTTCAGGGCTGCTCCCGAATCCACAAAAGCCTTGGCGGAAAATGTGGACAGGGAGCAGATCAGAGTAATTGCCAGAAGAAACTTAGGTTGAACACCACCCACAGAAAACGTGTGTGCAAAACGTTTCTCTCATTTAGGACAGACAGAAATAATATGCGAGGCATCTCCACAAAAAAAACACAGCTTATTACGCTTTCTGAACTCCTGATGTTGCTCCCTGGACAAAACTCTATCACATTGCATAGGTTCAGACACTTGTTCAACAGGTGGCCACACCTCTCGTGCAGTCCTGCGTTCACGTAAACGCCGATCAACCTGAATGGCTAATGACATAGAATCGTCCAGACCAGAGGGAACAGGAAATCCCACCATAGTATCTTTTACGGCTTCTGACAAACCCTTCCGAAAGAGAGCTGCCAAGGCGTTATCATTCCAGGCAGTAAGGACCTCCCACTTTTGGAATTTTTGACAGTACAATTCTGCAGAATCTCGACCCTGGCTCAATGCCAACAGGGTCTTTTCAGCCTGATCAATAGTATTAGGTTCGTCATACAACAACCCCAAGGCTTTAAAAAATGCGTTCACATTAGTCAGACTAGGATTATCAGGTTTCAAAGAAAACGCCCAATCCTGGGGATCGCCACGCAGCAAAGAGATGACAATTTTAAGCTGCTGCGCGGAGCTCCCTGATGAGTTAGGCTTCAAGGCAAAAAATAATTTACAATTATTTTTGAAATTCAAAAATTTAGACCGATCCCCAAAAAACACATCAGGAGTAGGGATCTTTGGTTCAGCAGCATGTGAATGAGCAAGGTAGGTGGAAATTCCCCGCACTTCCGCAGCGAGCTGCTCCACACGATCAGACAATTGCTTTATCTCCATTGAGAGAAAAAAAATACCCCCTACGGCCTCAGAGATATAGAGGAAAAAATATACACACCTTTTTTTTTTTTTTTTTTTTAATTCTTTCCTGCTATTGAGTACCCTAGGCTGGTGATTCTGTTATGAATGAGTCACCATAGGAGGCAAAAACAGAAATGCTAGCTAAGTCCAGAAAACCAGAGAAGTTGGCAGCTATCAGATTGCAGACCCCTGAACCTATCAACAACAACTATCAGTAGCTGTGGGGGGTTCCTACGATGCCCTAGACCCCTCGATCACAGCCGGAGAACTGCCTAGCCTAAAGACAGAAAAGGAAATCTAAACTGCCCCAGAGCAGACCCCAAAGCAATAGGCAGCCCCCAACATATAATGAAGCAAGAAGAAAAAACACTAACACAGATAGAAAGATAGACTGAGCAAATGATGGGGCCCAAGCTAACTAGATAGGACAGGATAGGAAGGCTGCTGTCTGCAATCCGTGAAAAACCCTATCAAAATAAGAGCCAACAGACTGACAGGGAAAAAGACCCTGAAGACACTAGGCTTCAAAAAGACTATGTCAGTACTCAGGTATTTTCTGAAGACAGAGCAAACCGACAAAAAGGAATTCAGCTCACCCCAGCAGGGAATGGCAGAATCCAGAAAAGCAAGGCAAACTAAAACCAAAACACAAATGCAAAAAGGCAAAGCAGAAAACTTAGCTTTTGAGGAACAGGAATCAGACTGGAAATCACCAGCGAGGCAGAAGGGCGTCGGCTGCCTTATATCCAGTCAGAGATCCCCGTCGCCCAGTCATCCTCTCCCAGCTCAGGTGCTTGGTAATCAGCCTCACTACCTTCCTTCACCAGAAGAGGGAGTTCATCAGACCTCACTGGTGAAGGGGAAAATGAACTCATAACAGATCTCCATTGGCTGAATCAAATCGAGCGTTCTCCTAGCATTATGGGAACTTCCGATTCCAGTATTCGATATGAAAAAAGTATCGGAACTAAGTATTGGAATTCCGATACAGCGAATATCGGCCGATAACCGATACTTGCGGTATCGGAATGCTCAACACTAGTCCTGCAGCCAATTGTCATTCAAATGTCTTCTGATGGTTTTTGTAGATACTGTTTGATCCCTTAAGCTTGGAACATGAAATCTAATTTTACTTGCTGTACAGAATAAATCACTATGAGCCATTCTTCAAATCTGACAATACCACATGGGTAACACCATCAAGAGGTGTTCAAGATGGAATATCACACAGGTCCTACTACCATAATTATGGTGTGGAGTAGCATAATATATGAAAGCCAGTCTCCTCTAGGCTTCTTTCCATGCACGTTAATACCTCGGCATTACATTTTGTCATGGAACCAGTGATACAGCCATTTCTCCATTGTGTCTCTGGAGTTTTTCAACACGACTTGTCTTTCATTGAGCATATCTGGGATGTCATTGTTCAACCATCGCAATGTGATATTAATGATTTGCTTCCCAAGTGCCTTCGGCATGGCAGAACACTCCTCAGACAACTATTAATCACCTCATTGATAGCAGCTAAGTGTCTAAGTGTGTCAAAATCTAAGTCTAAGTGCAGAGATTTCTGTGTGTGGCTCTCAAACTTGAAATAAATCAAGTTGAATGAATCAAGATCATTTAATTTATTTAATTTATCATTTAAATGTCTAAGATTCCTGTGATTTTGTGGTTGTAGTTTTAATGTTGGGGAGTGTAGATAATGGTTGTTCCTCAGTGACATAAATTTTTCACCTCCCATTTAGTATGGCAACATTACTGCAGGAAAGGGCAATCAAGTATGCCATATTTTCTATGGCTGTTGTCACTAAATCTTCCTAAAGTAGGACTTTTTTGATTGGTATCACAGGGGCATAATAACTAAGATTAATAACTTTATAAGTTTGGCATGCAAATGGCTTTAGGTCTAGTGACACTCACTCCCCAGTAATTAGTTTCACATCTATCAGTATGAAAGTACGGTAACTAAAGTGAAGTAAAAATAAGAGAAATTCACTAAAATTGAGGAGGTCTGGAGAGATAAGCTGTTTTGGCAAGATGAGTCTTTGGAGAAGTAGGCTTAATGGTCTGGAAAAAGGACATGTAGTTTTGCAGCAGTAGTTAAATGCATTATGAGACATCAACAGGCCCAATATGAAGATGATGAATGGAGTATGACTGTTGTCAGAGACACCGCACTATACTTGCTCATAGAGCCAGTGCACGTGTCCTGAGTACAGAAGCAGTGCTAAGAGTTACCTGGGGAGCAGGGCAGCAGAGGTGACAAAGCGTGCTTCAAGCTAATAGTGTCAGGGTCCAGAGAACTCAGATTATGGCAAAGCAGAAGTCATGCACAGTACAGACCAGCGAGGTACAGGAGGGATAAACAGACGGGAGGTCAGACAAAGCAAAAGGTCATACACAGGATCACAGTACAGTACCAGGGAGGAGACAGAGCGGATAATCAGGGCCAAGCAGAGATCAAAACCAAACAGGCATATAAGGTACCAGGCAGAATCCAAAGCGATATCCAGGGAACAGACCGAGTCATACACAGAGAATCAAGTAACCAGAACACAGCACTAACACACTCAGGGGTCACCACACAATGCCAAGGGCGAAAGTATAACTGACAGGGATGGGAGCGTCCTGAGGCTATAAGAAGCCTCCCCCAGAACCAGGGAGAGGCCACAATCATAGCCCCAGGTGTGCAGGTAAGCCTGCACCGGGATCACAACCTTTAACCCCAGAAATGCCAGTCATCAGCACTGGTTCCAGGCATTAACCACACGTGCGCGAGTCAAACCCGCACTGAGATCATGACAGTACCCCCCTCTCAACGGGGGGCCTCTGGACCCCCAGGCTTGTCCGGGTACTTAGCATGGAAAGCCCGCACCAGGCGATCAGCATGCATCAACCGGGCCGGTACCCAGGACCTGTCCTCCGGTCCATACCCCTTCCAATGAACCAGGTACTGTACCGACCGCCGTACCAACCTGGAATCTACGATATGACCAACCTCGTACTCCACCTGCCCTTCGACCAAAACAGGAGGAGCGGCAGACTCAGAGTCTCGCCGGACTGCTTCAAAAGGTTTCAGTAGAGATTTGTGGAAGACGTTAGGGATCTTGAAAGAAGGTGGAAGGCACAGCCTATACGCCACTGGATTGATTTTTTCCACAATCTTGTACGGGCCAATGAATTTGGGTCCCAACTTGGCTGACGGAATCTTTAACTTAATGTTTCGCGTGGAGAGCCAAACTTTCTCTCCCACCCGAAACATGGGACCAGGTGTTCGCTTCCTGTCCATGAAAAACTTATACCTGCCTTGAGACCTAGATATACGCTGCTGGACTTCTGCCCATGTATCTTTTAACCGCTGAACAGAGTCCTCAGCCCCGGGACACCCCGAATCCAGACGAGAAAACTCACCAAAATGAGGACTGAACCCATAGTTAATCAAGAAAGGGGACCTACCAGTGGATTGACTCACCCGACTATTGAAGGCAAATTCAGCCAACGGCAGTGCATCGCACCAGTCATTCTGTCTAGCAGAGGTTAGACACCTGAGGATCTGTTCCAGGGACTGGTTAGTGCGCTCCGTCTGCCCATTGCTCTCAGGATGGTATGCAGACGAAAAGGACAGAGACATACCTAATTTTTTGCAGAAAGCACGCCAAAACTTAGCCGCAAACTGCACACCACGATCAGACACCACATTCAGGGGTACCCCATGCAACCGGATCACATGCTGCACAAACAACCTGGACAACGTCTCAGCTGACGGTAGTGCGGACAGGGGTACGAAATGAGCCTGCTTAGAAAACCTGGCCACCACTACCCATACCATTGTATTACCCTTAGATGGAGGGAGATTGGTAACAAAATCCATGGATAAGTGAGTCCATGGCCTTTCGGGCACTGTCAAGGGTATCAGCTCTCCTGCCGGCCGGCTATGAGAGCTTTTAGAACGAGCGCAGACCCCACAACCAGCAATGAATTTTTTTATGTCCGAACCAAGGGTAGGCCACCAAAAGATCCTAGCCACCGCCAGACGTGTGGCTGAAATACCAGGGTGAGCACTCAGCTTGGATTCATGGAACTCATGCAAGAGTTTCAGGCGAAGTTGCTCTGGGACAAACAACTTCCCCTCCGGCTTGGCCGCCGAGGCCTGCGACTGGGCCCCCTGAATCTCCCGTTCCAATTCAGATGAGACCTCTGCTATCACAACCCCAGGGTGAAGAATGGAGGACGGTGGCTCAGGGGGCGACACCGGCTGAAAACTGCGTGATAAGGCGTCAGCCTTGACATTCTTAGACCCTGGACGAAATGTAATCGTAAACTGAAAACGGGAAAAAAAAAGTGACCAACGGGCCTGTCTGGGCGTTAGCCTTTTAGCAGACTCAATGTACGACAAATTTTTGTGATCCGTGATCACCGTAACCGGGTGACTGGCCCCCTCCAAAAAGTGCCTCCATTCTTCAAACGCCAATTTGACCGCAAGAAGCTCTCTATTGCCTACGTCGTAATTTCTTTCCGCAGCAGAGAACTTCTTGGAAAAGAAAGCACATGGCCTGAGGTTGGTTAGAGTGGCAGGCCCTTGGGACAACACCGCCCCCACCCCCACCTCAGAGGCGTCCACTTCCACGACGAATGGTTTGGACGGATCTGGCTGCACTAACACACGAGCAGACATAAAACATTTTTTCAGTGTTGCAAAGGCCTCTTTTGCGAGCGAGGACCAATTTCTCACATCCGCACCTTTGCATGTTAGATCCGTGAGAGGTTTGACCACTTGCGAAAACCCCCGGATAAATTTGCGGTAATGATTGGCGAACCCCAAGAAGCGCTGAAGACCCTTAAGATCTCGGGGTTGCACCCAATCCGCAATGGCCTGCACCCTCTTGGGGTCCATGCGAAAACCCTCACCGGATACAATTAACCCCAAAAAGGACAACTCTTGTACACAGAATACACATTTCTCCAATTTGGCATACAAATGATTTTCTCTAAGCCTTTGGAGCACAGTTCGTACTGTCAGCGCCGGGATTTTTTCTCTAATCACCAACCTCGGGTAAAGCTCATTTAGAGCTTCTCTTACCTAGGATCCTAGGAATGGAGACGTAAAAAGAGAGACACAGGAGGCTTGTCTTTCAAGTTAATCTCTCCCTTTATTGAGATGGGTACTTCTTTTATAGGATCACAAAAGAGGAAATAGACAAATATAGACAATTTCCGTAATATTATGTAACAATTGCGAAATGGTGGATAGTTGGCAAAAACAATAGTTATATAACAGATATGACAAAATGATATATTATTAGAGTTGAGCGATACCGTCCGATACTTCAAAGTATCGTATCGGATGGTATCGGCCGATCTTTAAAAAAAGTATCGGTATCGCCGATTCCGATACCGGAAGTCCCATTCAAGTCTATGGGACTTCCGGTATCGGAATAAGAAAAACCCTTTCCTGCCCTTGTACAGCCTCTCTGGGGTCTGTACGGGCCTTTCGGGGGGCTGTGCCGGCCTGCCAGGGGGTCTGTGCAGGCTCCGGTGGTCTGTGCCGGCCTGCCGGGGGGCTGTGCAGGCTCCGGGGGGCTGTGCCGGCCTGCCGGGGGGCTGTGCAGGCTCCGGGGGGCTGTGCCGGCCTGCCGGGGGGCTGTGCCGGCCTGCCGGTGGGCTGTGCCGGCCTGCCGGTGGTCTGTGCAGGCATCGTCCGATGGGACTACAAGTCCCATCGGGCGATGCCTGCTACCATGACAGTGATTGACACATTAGCCAATGATGGGACAGTAGTAGTCCCATCATCCGGCTAATGTGTTAAATGTAAAAAAAAAAAAAAAAATTACATGCTACATACATACTACATGCATGCTACATACATACTACATGCTACATACATACTACATATATACTACATGCATGCTACATACATACTACATGCTACATACATACTACATATATACTACATGCATGCTACATACTACATGCTACATACATACTACATATATACTACATGCATGCTACATACATACTACATGCTACATACATACCACATACATACTACATATATACTACATGCATGCTACATACATACTACATATATACTACATGCATGCTACATACATACTACATGCATGCTACATACATACTACATGCTACATACATACCACATACATGCTACATATATACTACATGCATGCTACATACATACTACATATATACTACATGCATGCTACATACATACTACATGCTACATACATACCACATACATGCTACATATATACTACATGCATGCTACATACATACTACATATATACTACATGCATGCTACATACATACTGCATGCTACATGCATGCTACATACATACTACATACATACTACATGCTACATACATACCACATATATACTACATACATACAATACATTCATACAATACATACATAGACATACAGTACATATAACATAGAGTAACATACTTACCAATACTTGTCACATTGTTCCCCGAAGCCATTGTCGTCTACGGAATAAATATTAACATAACAAACCACAAAAATACTCACCCACGATCCGAAGCAGTCCACGAGTGTGTCCCACGACGATCTTGGGTAGAGAACTGCAGCATCAGATGATGCTGCCGTTCTCTACGGGCTGCAGGAATCCAATGACGGAAGGTAGGTATCCTTCCGCACTGTATTCCTCCGCCACTTAAAAAAAAAAAGTCCCTAGTCTCACTTTATGCCATTGCTGTGTGGGAAATTCCCACGCAGCAATGGCATAAAGTGAGACTAGGGACTTTTTTTTTTTAAGTGGCGGAGGAATACAGTGCGGAAGGATACCTACCTTCCGTCATTGGATTCCTGCAGCCCGTAGAGAACGGCAGCATCATCTGATGCTGCAGTTCTCTACCCAAGATCGTCGTGGGACACACTCGTGGACTGCTTCGGATCGTGGGTGAGTATTTTTGTGGTTTGTTATGTTAATATTTATTCCGTAGACGACAATGGCTTCGGGGAACAATGTGACAAGTATTGGTAAGTATGTTACTCTATGTTATATGTACTGTATGTCTATGTATGTATTGTATGAATGTATTGTATGTATGTAGTATATATGTGGTATGTATGTAGCATGTAGTATGTATGTAGTATGTATGTAGCATGCATGTAGCATGTAGTATGTATGTAGCATGCATGTAGTATATATGTAGTATGTATGTAGCATGCATGTAGTATATATGTAGTATGTATGTAGCATGTAGTATGTATGTAGTATGTATGTGGTATGTATGTAGCATGTAGTATGTATGTAGCATGCATGTAGTATATATGTAGTATGTATGTAGCATGTAGTATGTATGTAGTATGTATGTAGTATGTATTGTATGTATGTAGTATATATGTGGTATGTATGTAGCATGTAGTATGTATGTAGCATGCATGTAGTATATATGTAGTATGTAGTATGTATGTAGTATGTATGTGGTATGTATGTAGCATGTAGTATGTATGTAGCATGCATGTAGTATGTATGTAGTATGTATGTAGTATGTATGTAGTATGTAGTATGTATGTAGCATGCATGTAGTATATATGTAGTATGTATGTAGTATGTATGTAGTATGTATGTAGTATATATGTAGTATGTATGTAGTATATATGTAGTATGTATGTAGCATGCATGTAGTATGTATGTAGTATGTATGTAGTATGTATGTAGCATGCAGTATGTATGTAGCATGTATGTAGTATATATGTAGTATGTATGTAGCATGCATGTAGTATGTATGTAGCATGTATGTAGTATGTATGTAGTATATATGTAGTATGTATGTAGCATGTAGTATGTATGTAGCATGCATGTAGTATGTATGTAGTATTTTTTTTTTTCTTTTTTTTTTTTTTTTTTAACATTTAACACATTAGCCGGATGATGGGACTACTACTGTCCCATCATTGGCTAATGTGTCAATCACTGTCATGGTAGCAGGCATCGCCAGATGGGACTTGTAGTCCCATCGGACGATGCTTGCACAGACCCCCGGACATCAGCACAGCCCCCCGGCAGGCCGGCACAGCCCCCCGGCAGGCCGGTACAGACCCCCACAGGGTGCACAGACCACCGGCAGGCCGGCACAGCCCCCCGGCAGGCCGGTACAGACCCCGGGCAGTCCACACAGCCCCCCGACAGGCCGGCACAGCCCCCCGGCAGGCCGGTACAGACCCCCACAGGGTGCACAGACCACCGGCAGGCCGGCACAGCCCCCCGGCAGGCCGGTACAGACCCCGGGCAGTCCACACAGCCCCCCGGCAGGCCTGCACAGCCCCCCGGCAGGCCGGCAGAGACCCCCGGAAGGCCCGAAATGACGGCGCATCATGATGCGCACACACCGCGCATCATGATGACGTCAGGCCGTCAATCAACTGAACTTCCGATTCCGATGCCGAATTCCGATATTGAAAAAATATCGGAAGTCGGTATCGGAATTCCGATACAGCAAGTATCGGCCGATACCCGATACTTGCGGTATCGGAATGCTCAACACTATATATTATGTGTCCAATTGGGGATGATGGGAGTATGGCATTTCCTTGATATCAATTTAACAATTCGTGGAACTGCGTCCGGGAATACTAATAGGCCAGAATACTTGGCCTTGACATTTTAGACATTATTCTAAGAAAAGAGAGAATTTTGGAACTGACCACTTGGCAGAATTTTCTAACCACGTAGACAGATGATAACAATTAAAATAGTGTCATGAGTTACAAGTTGTTTTTCAGTTATTTTTCTGGTCTATAGAAACTAAGATTAACCATTTCTTTGACAACTCCCCTCTTTTTATCATTCTGTCTACCTACCTCTATCTATCCTTGCCTTTATCCGAGGCCTGCAAGATAACCCTACTTCACAAAATACACGGCTTGTCCTATGTATATCATGGGATACCAGTCCTGCTGCGTATCCATTCAGGCTATACCTGGAAATCAGACCTTCTTTCCCTACCTCTGTTCTACTTATTGCCCTATCTCAGAGGAATACAGATTTTATTGAGGGAAGTTATGTCTATTTTGTGAGTAACGTGTTAACGAGACATAGTGAATTCAAAATTATGGTAATATATTGTAACATATATTTTGATATATTGATATGTATATATATATTTTATATCTTTATTCATTAGTAATTGTTAATCATTTAATCATTTGAAGTCCATAATGCATGTAATCTTCATCGTTGTAGTTCTTCCTGAAGTTCTTCTCTTTATCTTTGTTCAAACCAGTGGTTTTCCACAATGCATACAATCAGCCAAGTCCACTGACGTTTGCTTGTTGCAGAATATACATTTACGCTGAACAGTGGTTATAAAGGTTGTCATCACTTGTGTCTGATTGATTCCTGAATTGGCCTCAATTTTGGCACTACCTTTTCCTGGAAAACATTTACAATTAGAACCAAGAATTTTCCTTATGAGCAGAACAAATAGTCTTATCATTACAGCAATAACCAATATTACAAAAACTGCTTGAATTAAAAAATGAATTATTCCTGATATCCATCCGCCTATCCCCTTAAACAGATTTAAAGGATTTAACCATGCGAGCCATTCAGGAAAGGGCAAATCTTCTAAGGCATTAACCTTTTGTATTCCTTCCTTGATCAGCCTGGCTTGTTCTATATCATGAGTAACTCTCATCAATCCAGATTGGTCGATATAGTGACAGCATGCGGGTCCCACTACCTGACAGAATCCCCCTTGAGATGCCGTAAGATAGTCAAGCACCATAGAATGTTGATTAGTTATAACAATGAGCTGTCTCATATAAGCAGATTCTACATTAATGGCATCAAATAGATACTCTGTCACATTATCAAAAATATCACCCAATTCTTCTATCATCTGAGCATTTCTTAAAGTTCCAAAAATAACTCCCAAAGGACCAGTAAGAACCATCCCTGTCTTAAGGTACCATGGGGTATGCATTAGATGCTTAGGTGGCTGGGGTGAGGGTGCACTGCATTTCGCTATCATGTGACCAGGAACATTTTTATAAGGAAAGTCATTCTCATTCCATACCCAGGTGGCTGGCTCTAATTTAGCTAGTGTACATGCACCTTCGGCTCCTTTAGGAATCCATCTATATGCATTACTTCCACAGACTACATAAACTCCTTTTGGTAATTCAAACTGAAATTCATTAAGGAAAGCTATCGCTATTGAAACCAACCGAGTAGTGTCAGTATAAAGGCACCAAGAATCATCTAAATCTGTAGTAACTGCCCTATAATATCGTAATGGTTGGCATTCCGGTTCTGTATTGAGGCTTATAGACATTTCAGCTGCTCCATCTCCATACTGACCTTCTCTGGTTTCTTCATCTACATGAACCGCCTCTCTTGCAGTGCACTGTGTTGTATTGCCATAAAGGAATGAATGATTCCTTGTCCAATTAGTATCATGTAGGAATCGTTCCAAACACACCTGGTCACTGCAAATTTGTTTATCTCCCAGAGAAAAGGGAGTTTTTACTGCAAAACTAAGTTTTAGCTCCTGATCGGGCACTTTCCCTATATAATTTTTATCAGTAGCCTTGTTTCCCCAGTTTCCATCATATTCCTTAAATTCGAATAGATTGATCGGTCGTTTATCTACAGGTTCCTGTCTCTTAGTGAGATTTATTTGAAACCATGGCTGCTTTGTCCAACCTGTAATAGGCAAGGCAGCAGAGGTCTGACTCTGTTGTTCAGCCAGATTAAGGGCCCGCATTTCCCAACACCCTCCCCTGAACAGCTCCTCCTCTGTTAGTGGAGTTACGAAATATGGCATAGTTTTTGCAGCAATGGGGGCATGAGAACAAATCCAACAATTGGATAAATTTCGGACCTGAGCAATATAGCTATGGTACTGGACAAATTTATTAGCCCACTGTTTTGATACATCACTATCCCATGGTTCAAAAACATCATTATCTTTTTTACATTGCATAGACGACATCACAGTGAGAAGCAAGAATGGATAGTACTTCCCAAATTCCATCCTTCTTAGTTTCTGTGGAACTTCTTGCAGTGAGAAGCGTGAATCCAGGTGGTTTTTCCCTCCAGCTTAACAGATGTAGGCGTGGTCAGCTGGACCTGGTAGGGTCCTTCAAAGCGAGGATCCAGACTTTTCCTTAGATGCTTTCGCGTCACCACCCAATCTCCAGGCTTAAGATCATGTGAGCCTGATAAGGAGGACGGATCTGGAAGGGAACTGAAAACACGCGCATGAATTTGCTGTAACACCTGTTGTAACGCGCCTACATAGGCCGTCATATTTGAATGAGAGGCCTGCATCTGCTGGGGAAAGTACAATCCTGTCTTTGGAGGGCTCCCAAACAACACTTCATATGGACTTAAACTTGTCTTTCGGTTGGGAGTTACCCTAACAGTGTACAATGCAATGGGAAGACACTCAGTCCATGGTTTACCTGTCTCTGCCATTGCCTTTTGAATTTTCAATTTCAGTGTACGATTTAACCTTTCCACCCTGCCACTACTCTGAGGGTGATAGGGAGTATGAAAAGATTGTTCTATCCCTAAGGCTCGAGTGATTCCTTGGCACACCTGTGAAGTAAAGTGACTACTTCGGTCACTTTCGATTACCTCTGGTACTCCAAATCTGCAAACAACTTCTGATATCAACTTTTTAACCACAGTACGTGCATTTGCATGAGCACAAGGCCATGCTTCTGGCCAATTTGAGAAAAGATCCACACATACCAGCACATATTCATAGTTGCCTACCCTTGGAAGCTGAATGAAATCAATCTGCAGTCGCTGAAAAGGGTACAATGGCCTCGGGGTGCACTTTAGTGGCACCTTTACTGTTTTTCCCACATTGTGGCATGCGCAGATTACACATCCCTGTACGAATTTTGCAGCAGCATAATGGAACCCTGGTGCGACCCAACTTGCTTTTACCTGACTTACCATTCCATCCTTGGATTGATGGGTTATTCCGTGGGAGAGGGAGCACACCATAGGGTGCAATGCCCTGGGCAAACAATACCTATCATCCGCTCTCCACAATCCATCTTCTTCCTTCGCACCTGAGTGCCTTTGCCATCCCTCCTTTTCTGGTGCAGAGGCCTGATCTTGCAGGTTCTGAAGTAATTGTAGATCCACCTCCCCCGACACCTGTACAGTGTATGTTCCTGCGGGAAGAGGGAATAAAGCAGCAGCCTTGACTGCAATATCAGCTCGGTTATTACCTTCAGCTTCCTTAGTGCGCTCCTTTGTGTGAGCTTGCACTTTTACTACAGCAACTTTCTTAGGCAGCTCCAATGCTCTAAGGAGCTGGGCCACCAATTCTGCATTTTTAATGGGTTTACCAGAGGAACTAACAAACTTTCTGCTCTTCCATATGGGACCATAATCATGGCATATGCCAAATGCATAGCGGCTATCTGTGAAGATATTTGCTGTCAAATGTTCAGCGATTACACACGCCTCAGCGAGTGCTTTCAATTCAGCTTCCTGTGCAGATATTTCGGCTGGCAGTGCTTCACTCTTTACCACCTCATGCTGATCTACAATTGCATATCCTGTATAAGGTACACCATTTTGATAATACCGTGATCCGTCTACATACAACTCTAAGTCTGCATTAGAAATTGGTGTCTCCTGCACATTGGCAAGTGGTTGTGTTTCTGCCTCCATAAGCTCAAAGCAGTCATGCTGAGCTTCAATTAATTCTGAATCATCAGTATCTGGCAACAAAGTAGCGGGGTTCAAAACTGTACACCTTTTTATAGTCACATTTGGGGTGGTAAGCAGAGCCACTTCATACTTTGTTAACCTATTCATGGACAAATGTTTTGTCCTTGCCTGGAGCAGTAGCTCCTGCCCAGAGTGTGGTACCAGAATTTCCAAGGGATTATCTAGCACCAAGTCTGCAACTTTTTCCTTCAGTATTGCACAAGCTGCGACTGCTCTGATGCATGTTGGTGCTCCTTGTGCTACTGTGTCAAGTTTGGCTGAATAATATCCTAGGGGGCGATGCTTCCCTCCATGTTGTTGTGTAAGCACCCCTTTAGCATGTCCCCCTGATTCATGACAGTACAAACGGAAAGGCAGGCCATAGTTTGGGATTCCTAGGGCCGGTGCAGAGACGATGGCTTCCTTCAGATTTTGGAACCCCTCTTTGGCTTCCGAGGTCAGCTGGTACGGCTGCCCTTTATTACATGCGGATAACACGTCAAAGAGAGGCTGCATCATTTGCGATGCAGCAGGAATCCATTCTCTGCAGTAACCAATCAATCCCAAAAATGTTCTCAGTGCAGTATTTGAGGTAGGCTCAATGGCTTGGCTTATGGCCTTTTTCCTCTGTAAAGTTATATGTTTTAATTGGATTGAAATGCAATGTCCCAAGAAAATGACCTTTTCCTTCGCTATCTGTAATTTGTCTTTTGACACCTTGCATCCTTCATGATACAAGAATATCAGTAATGAAGCAGTTTCCTTTAGACACACTTGCCTATCTGGGGTACAAAGAAGTAAGTCATCCACGTACTGTATCAACTGCACATCTTCCCTTTCAGGGTGCCAAGAAAGAAGGATTCCTGCCATTGCCTCGGAAAATACAGAAGGGGAAGTAGCTCCCCCTTGAGGCAGTCGTGTCCAACAGTACTGCTTGCCAGCATGTGTAAAAGCAAACAGCATTTGGCTTTCTTCGTCAATTGGCACCGAGAAAAAGGCATTGCTTAGATCAATAACAGTAAAACATTTTGCATTACTTGGAATCTGATTCAACAAGGTATGAGGATTTGGCACAATAGGTATGTCCACTATCATTAGTTTGTTAATTTCCCTTAAATCATGTACCATCCGGTACACCGCAGGTTGCCCTGCCCCAGTCTGCTTCTTCTTTATCGGAAAAAGAGGTGTATTAAAAATGGATTTTTTCTCCTTTAGTATACCTGCCTTCAGATAGGTGGATACCTGTGCAGAAATAGCCTCAGTTTGTTCTTTACTCAGCGGGTATTGTCGAATACGTACTGGTACAGCTCCTGGTTTCAACTTAATAGAAACAGGTGTTATTTTTAACAAACCCACATCTGTTTTATCTTTTACCCATAGTGCAGCTGGCATTTGCTCAAGCATCTGCAGTATCTCCTCATCTTGCTCAACCTGTTGTTTTTCCTGTTCTTCTAACCGCATCATGGACATCACCGTGGACATTGCTTCTTCCGATAAAGGGCCTGAAACAGTAATTCCCTTTTTTCAAAATTTAATGATTGCATTGACAGCATTTAAAATATCAGCTCCTATCAAATTCAGGGGGCATTTTTCTGATACTAACAATTGGGCACATAAGTCAGTAGTTTGAGCTATTCGTACATTCATAGGTTCTGTCTCATACAAAGGATGAACCACTCCCTCTGCTCCTATTCCCTTCACCGTTTTCCCTATCATGAATCGTTGTGGCATATCTTGTTTTCTTATAATAGTACGGCTCGCCCCCGTATCAATTAAACATTTCAATTGCTTCCCATTGGGAAGTTGTAATTGTGTGGTGGCCCTTGGACCATCCCTAGGGGGAACCACTATTACAGAATCATATTGGGGGCTGCCAAGTTCCTAATCTGACAAATTTCCTGCCTCATCAGTTGCTACCAGTGAAACACGAGTCTGCTCTGGGTTAGTTGTTCTATTCCTGAAACAATTCCTTTTGTGGTGCCCTCTCTGGCCACATTCATAGCAAAGCCCTTTCCGTCTGCACTCCTCTGGGTCTATTACCCCATCTCTCCTTTTTCTGTCTCCTCCCGCAGCTCTGTTATGTATGCCTGATGCTTGGACCGCAGTTCTGACAGCATTATTAAAGGCATCAGGAGGTATATTTACCATGACAGGCACCGGCTTCTGCTGTTTTTTTACTTTGCGATTATTAATTTGGGCTTCTATCCCCCGGAATACAGGAAGAGAATTCTCCAAGGTAGCAAATACACATTCAGGTCTTACTTTCATCACTTCAGCTCTCAAGTCCTCTCTTAATCCAGTTATAAACATGCTTTTCAGAAACCTAGCTTCCCTAGGATTTTTCAGGTCATAGTCATGGTCTGTGAACGCTGCTGCACACCTTGCATGAAATTTGTCAATAGGTTCATCTGGTTCTTGAAATACTTCAGGCAACCCTGAGGTCAACTCTTCTGTTAGCTGCTTGGCTACTACGTGTAACCTTGCTATAAACTGTCGCCCTGATTCTCTAGTTTTCTTATCCTCTGGAACTTCACGTATCGTATTAACATCTGCCGGGACTGCCCTCACCTTCTCAAGCAAAGGCACTCCAGCCGATATTCAACACAGTGGTTCCAGATCATTCCAAGCTGCGTCATAATTATCAGCTACCCCTTCTACTGCTCTATAGAATCCTAAGGGATTCTTGTAGGGATCGGGGAAGCTGGTTGCCATGGCTAACTGTTCAGATCTACTCCATGGCTTATACCACATAGTGGTATCTACTTTTCCCTCATCCTCTCCGTCATCTGTTGGTCTGCTTGTAGTCTGAGTTATCACAGGGAAGCTGCTGACTGTGGCTTTTCTCTCAGCCCTACTGCAAAAATCACATTCTATCTTCCCTTTCTCCTGTGGCTTATTACACCTATTACAAATCCAAGTAAGGGATCTCATAGCTCTATTTGAATAACCCTGAGTATCCTCACTTTGCTGGTGTTTGTCCTCACATCTCCACTCATTACTTTCCCTAATCAACTTTAGCTTAGCCACCTGTGAACTACCTTGAGAGGGACTGGGTGTCATTTGCAATCTAAAATCATCCCCACTTCCCCCTGAAACCTCCCGTCCTCCCTGTCCAGAACTTTTTAATGGGGTGGAAAAACTATATAGGGATTCCCTTGGAAGTGCAGGGTATTGATTTGTAACCGAATATGTAGGAGGAGAAGATTCAAAAGTAAAGGGGCTCTTTTGCCTCTGCATTGGAGATGCAGGAGGAATCATTCTCTCCCCCACATACTGAATAAATGGGGTCCCTGGTGTCTGATAAATCACTGGTATCTGACCAGAACGGAGTCCTGACATATGAAAATCTGGTGGAGACAAAAATGATGGTGAAGAAAAATAAGGCACAGTACTAGCCGTCGCTGCTTCAGTGGACATAGATTCTATGTCCTTTCCACTAATGATTCTTTCCCTTATAGGGCTACAACTACTTGTAACTTTTGAATCACTGACTGAGACTTCCTCTCTCTCACTCAAAGGGGCGGAGGGAGCCGTGGACACAGGCTGTCGTTGTAAAGGAGGGGCTGTTGCTTGTCCCTGCGCTATTAGATTTCTCCCTCTTCTATTCTGGGCGAACTCACTCTCGTCATCATCATTATCAGTATTAAAATATGGATCATGCTGCTCAGCCGTTCTCATCCAAGCAGCCACTTGTTCCTCATAACCATGCCTCTCGATCCACTTATCATGCTTTTTGCTAAATCGTTTCCATCTCTCAACGTCTAAACACCCATTCTCCGGCATCACTGCTTGCTTTAAAATTTTTGTAGCATTTTTAACCTCTTTTTGCCCATGTTCCAAGCGCACCAGGTCCCTCATTTTATATCTTGGATCTGTGTTTCGTCCTGGCCTGGTAAACTTAGTACCCATAGCAAAAAGCTATCTGAATCAGAAGCTGTCAATGTCAGCCACCTCCTATCTTCAGCTCTGTCTGTCTGTTTCAGAAACTGTCATGGTCGGCTACTCCTATCTTCAGTTCTGACTATCTATATCGGAAACCGTCATGGTCAGCTACTCCTATCTTCAGTTCCGATATCTAGCAGGATCCCACTGGTCGATTATGATGTCCAGCAGTCTCTGCTTCTAAAGTAACAAGCTGAACTTGTACTTTCTGTTCTGCCCTGATTCTACTACACACCTTGTAGAACAGGTAACTATAAGTTGCTACAAACAATATTATTCCAAAAGCAAGCCCTACATATTCCTTATACATCAAAATCAGATCCTGAGTTTTCACTAGACTCTGAGCATGTCAAATCTATTCCTGAGTCTATTTCAGAGAGATCAAAATAGTATTCATGTGAGACTATATCTTGCCACCTTGGCATGTACCATCTAGTCTCTAAGATGTATGACCAACTTTTCAATAATGCATGAGGGTGTGGCACTATATGACAGGAAAATACTCGGTACAATTTATTTGCTCTTCTGTACTGATGAGGAACAACTGGCGTTAAATGTACTCTTTCCAAAAACCAATCAGACCTTACTCTTCTCACCCTTTTTTGACAAATCGTAACTGAACACAAACAACTTCCACACGGCATGTACAAGTAACACGTACACTTCACAAACTAGTATTCATCTCAAAGTGTCTCAAAGCCACCGGACAGTAACTGGCTCCTGTACTTCCAAATCTTCGCAATACCTCTGCTATCTCACAATTGACCGGGGTATCTCGAGGCACTCTAAAATGAATATTTATAGTCAAAATATACACTCTCACAGATCCAAGCCAGGTTATGGCAGCTCACCAGCCAACTCCTCCCGTGATTTTCCCCTCAGTCTTCCAGTAACGTGGGGTCGCATCTGTCTGCAAACTCTTTATAACTATACTTTGAACACACTGATCACTGGACATTTATCAACCAATTCTTATCCTTTTACTACTTAGCTTATTCTTTCTACTACTTAGCAACTAGCAGAGCAACAAAAACACATAATAACATAATCCACCAACCAAAGAAAAACCAGAATAGCAATCAAAGTGAGAAGGGTGGAACATGTATAACACAACATTACTTTCTATTTTCAGTTCTGCCTTCTACATATAACACCCATTCAACTCACACCCCTTTCAAGATTTAAGATCATTCATGAGGAAAAAAAAAAATTTTTTTTTTTTTTTTTTAGCAGCACTTTTGATCTGTTGCCCGGTCTTGTACTGGCAATGCAATATCAAGCACACAAAATTAGAATGTTAGGATGGTTAGTATTTTTAGACAGATAAACAAATATAAATATACAACCACAAACAATACAAACTACATTAAAGTCAAGAGACAAAAGATTAAAGCCAAGGAACAAAAGAAACAAAACAAGCAAAAAAAAAATTAAAAAACTTAAAATAAAAAAAAATAAAACAAACCTTAATTTTTGTTACCCGAGGGGATTCCCATTCAAAGATCCAGACAGACTGACCTACCTACCCTGTCTTAGGGAGACAAGAAAGGATGCGAGCCAAAATGGCTCACGTACCCGGGTCTCCTTTCTGTTCTCCCCCCGACAGAGCAAGGCAATCCTTTTCAGTCCAAATTGATAGTTAAAGGGGAATTCAATCTCGCTGGGGCCTCCAAGTTTGTCAGCACCGGGATTTTTTCTCTAATCACCAACCTCGGGTAAAGCTCATTTAGAGCTTCTCTTACCTAGGATCCTAGGAATGGAGACGTAAAAAGAGAGACACAGGAGGCTTGTCTTTCAAGTTAATCTCTCCCTTTATTGAGATGGGTACTTCTTTTATAGGATCACAAAAGAGGAAATAGACAAATATAGACAATTTCCGTAATATTATGTAACAATTGCGAAATGGTGGATAGTTGGCAAAAACAATAGTTATATAACAGATATGACAAAATGATATATTATGTGTCCAATTGGGGATGATGGGAGTATGGCATTTCCTTGATATCAATTTAACAATTCGTGGAACTGCGTCCGGGAATACTAATAGGCCAGAATACTTGGCCTTGACATTTTAGACATTATTCTAAGAAAAGAGAGAATTTTGGAACTGACCACTTGGCAGAATTTTCTAACCACGTAGACAGATGATAACAATTAAAATAGTGTCATGAGTTACAAGTTGTTTTTCAGTTATTTTTCTGGTCTATAGAAACTAAGATTAACCATTTCTTTGACAGTACATGTTCCAAATGAGAATACTTGTCGGGGGAATATATCAAAATATCATCTAAGTAGAAAAACGACCAATGAGATCCGAGAATACCACGTTGATGAAATTCTGAAATATGGCAGGGGCGTTGGTAAGACCAAACGGCATGACTAAATTTTCAAATAGTCCCTCGGTCGTGAGGAACGCGGTTTTCCATTCATCCCCCTCTCGGACCCTTATCAAATTATATGACCCCCGAAGATCCAGTTTAGAAAACAACTTTGCCCCTGATAGTTGTTTACATAAATCGGGAATCAACGGAAGGGGTATGTATTCCGTACAGTAATTTGATTAAGCTACCGGAAGTCGAGACAGGGACGTAACCCGCCATCTTTTTTCTTTACAAAAAAGAAACCTGCCTCCACAGGTGAGACTGAAGGACGTATGTGTCCTTTGCGCAGACTTTCAGTAATGTACTCCTTCATAGCCAAGCGCTCAGGACTGGACAAATTAAACAGATGGGCTTTGGGTAATTTAGCCCCCGGGACCAGCTCAATAGCGCAGTCAAAGGGTCTATGTGGCGGTAACGTCTCAGCCTCGCTTTCGGAGAATACATCTTTGAAGTCCTTCAGGCATTCCGGAATACCTTCCAGCTCGACAGATGATACAGATACAGATTTAACAGGTTCAATCAGCAGTGCGGATTTATCACATAACTCAAAATCATTAAACCCCATTGTACAATCTCCCCCGTTTTCCAGTTAATAACTGGGTTATGGCGTTGTAACCAGGGCATGCCCAACACCAACCCTGCAGGTAGATTGTCCAGCACAAAACAACTTATGTTTTCCACATGAGTAGCGCTCACTCTGAGTGAAAACACATCAGACATAAAGCGAATTCCCTCCTTAGTGAGGGGAGAGGAGTCAATGGCCATCACCTTGATCGGAACCTTGAGCCTAACTGTCCCTATCTTGCAGTGTGTGACCAATTGGGAGTCAATAAGATTAATAGATGATCCACAGTCCACGAAGGCTGTAGAGAAAAAAGAACTACCATCCACAAACAGTTCCACAGGCAGTACTACTTTAGAAAACGAGGAAAATGGTACCAGAGGGTCTGAGCAGCCTCCCCGTTGAATACCCAGACCTAGTAGTTTCCCGCCGACCGGGTTTGAAGACGGGCAATTCGGGCACTCTCTTTTCCAATGTCCCGTTTTACCGCAGTAAAAGCATAACTGCTTGTCCTTCCAGTGTTTCCTCTCCGTATCCTTCAGGGAAAGGGCGCCTACATCCATGGGCTCAGGGGAAGTCTCTTTTCCACAGGGGAATAATGGAATATCTACCTGCATCACCCCTCTGGCCCGCAGCCTGCGGTCCATCCGGACGGCCTGGGTCATGGCGTCCTTGAGAGAGTTAGGTGGGGGATGTAACGCCAAGGCATCCTGCAGCCGCTCGGACAAGTCTCTGCGAAAGAGCCCTCGGAGTGCTGCCTCGCTCCAAGAGACCTCTGCCGCCCAGCGGCGGAACTCAGAACAAAACCACTCAGCTGAGTGTTTCCCCTGACAGACACTCATCACCATGTCCTCTGCCAATCGCACTCGGTCAGGTTCATCATAAATGTGCCCGAGGGCCTCAAAAAATGCGTTCACTGACATACGTTCAGGAGCAGAGGAAGACAGAGAGAAAGCCCATGCTTGTGGAGCCCCCCGAAGTAGGGAAATAATGACCCCCACCCTCTGGAACTCATCCCCGGAGGAGCGGGGCCTTAGAGAAAAAAAAAGCTTGCATCCTTCTATGAAAGACCTGAACTCCTTTTTATCCCCTGAGAAAAGGTCTGGTAATTTGACCGGAGATTCGGGGGTCGCTAATGACACATCCCTACCCCCAGAACCAGAAACCCCTGCATCGACAGCCCCCTGCACAGTAACCACCAACTGTTGCTGGGTCTGGGCCATCGTGCGTTGTTCCACATTGAGCTTATGGAACATTTGGGTCAGGTGCTTGACCTGATCAGCCAAGGCTTGTATGGGATCCATGAGGATAACACACACTTTTTTTTTTTTTTTTTCCTGAAGGAAAAAAAAACAAACTGAAATGGTCAGTTATAATGTCAGAGACACCGCACTACACTTGCTCATAGAGCCAGTGCACGTGTCCTGAGTACAGAAGCAGTGCTAAGAGTTACCTGGGGAGCAGGGCAGCAGAGGTGACAAAGCGTGCTTCAAGCTAATAGTGTCAGGGTCCAGAGAACTCAGATTATGGCAAAGCAGAAGTCATGCACAGTACAGACCAGCGAGGTACAGGAGGGATAAACAGACGGGAGGTCAGACAAAGCAAAAGGTCATACACAGGATCACAGTACAGTACCAGGGAGGAGACAGAGCGGATAATCAGGGCCAAGCAGAGATCAAAACCAAACAGGCATATAAGGTACCAGGCAGAATCCAAAGCGATATCCAGGGAACAGACCGAGTCTTACACAGAGAATCAAGTAACCAGAACACAGCACTAACACACTCAGGGGTCACCACACAATGCCAAGGGCGAAAGTATAACTGACAGGGATGGGAGCGTCCTGAGGCTATAAGAAGCCTCCCCCAGAACCAGGGAGAGGCCACAATCATAGCCCCAGGTGTGCAGGTAAGCCTGCACCGGGATCACAACCTTTAACCCCAGAAATGCCAGTCATCAGCACTGGTTCCAGGCATTAACCCCACGTGTGCGAGTCAAACCCGCACCACTGAGATCATGACAGTTGTATAACACAGACATTGATCATGAGTAGTGTTGAGCGATACCATCCGATATCCAGAAATATCGGATCGGATTGGATCAGCCCGATACACAAAAAGTATCGGGTATCGCCGATTTCGATACCGGAAGTCCCATTCAAGTCAATGGGACAGAAATATTGGATTTAAAGAAAACCCTTTCTTTCCTTGTACATCCAGTTCGGGAGGGGGGAAGAGTGTGGGCGGTGCGTGGGCGAACACTGTGCGTATCTGTGTGTGCGGGCTCTGTGCGGGCCTCTCGGCGGTCTGTACGGGCCTAACGGGGGTGTGTGTCGGCTGCCGGCGGTCTGTACAGGCCTGCCGGGGGTCTCTGCCAGCTGCCGGGGGTCTGTACGAGCCTGCCGGGGGTCTGTACGGGCCTGCCGGTTGTCTGTGCCGGCTGCCGGTGGTCTGTACGGGCCTGCAGGAGGTCTGTGCTGGCTGCCGGGGGGTCTGTGCCGGCTGCCGGCGGTCAGTACGGGCCTGCGGGGGGTCTGTGCCGGCTGCCGGGGGTCTGTATAGGCCTGCCGGGGGTCTGTGCCATCTGCCGGGGGTCTGTGCCGGCTGCCAGCGGTCTGTACGGGCCTGCCGGGGGTCTGTGTGTGTGTGCAGGCATCGTCCGATGGGACTACAAGTCCCATCGGGCAATGCCTGCTACAATGACAGTGATTGACACATTAGCTAATGATGGGACAGTAGTAGTCCCATCATCCGGCTAATGTGTTGAATGTAAAAAAAAAAAACATACATACTACATACTACATACATGCTTCATATATACTACATTCATATAACATACATACATACCAAATACATAGTACATATATACTACATACATACTACATATATACAACATTCATAATACATATATACAACATTGATACAACATACATACTACATACTACATACTACATTAATACAGCATACATACATGCTACATACATGCTACATATATACTACATCCATACAGCATACATACATACTACATACATACAACATACATACATACTACATACATACTACATACATACTTAATATATACTACTTTCATACAACATACATACATACTACATATATACTACATTCATACAACATACATACATACTACATACATACATACAACATACATAAAACATGCTACAGATATACTACATACATACTACATACAATACATTCCTACATTCATACAATACATACATATAGACATACAGTACATAAAGCATAGAGTACATACATACAATTACTTGACACATTGTTCCCCGAAGCCAGTGTCATCTGTGAAAAATATGAAAAAAACAAACCACCAAATACTCCCTGTTCCGCAGAAATCCACGAGTGTCCCACGCTGATCTCCCGTGGAGAACAGCAGCATCAGCTGATGCAGCCACTCTCTAGAGTGCTCCAGGAATCCATTGATGGGAGGTCAGTATCCTTTTGCACTGTATTCCTTCGCCACTGTAAAAAAATAGTCCCTAGTCTCACTTTTGGCATTGCTGTGCATGTTGTATGTATGTATGTAGTATGTATGTATGCTGTATGAATGTAGTATATATGTAGTATGTATGTAGTATGTATGTTGTATGAATGTAGCATATATGTAGCATATATGTAGTATGTATGTATGTGTGAATGTTGTACATATGTAGTATGTATGTATGCTGTATGAATGTTGTATATATGTAGTATATATGTAGTATGTATATATGTATGTATGTATGTATGTATTATATATGTAGTATATATGTAGTATGTATATATGCTGTATGAATGTAGTATATATGTAGTATGTATGTAGTATGTATGTATGCTGTATGAATGTAGTATATATGAAGTATGCATGTAGTATGTAGTATGTATGTATGTTGTATGAATGTAGTATATATGCAGTATGTATGTAGTATGTATGTTGTATGAATGTAGTATATATGTAGTATGTATGTATGAATGTAGTATATATGAAGTATGTATGTAGTATGTAGTATGTATGTATGTTGTATGAATGTAGTATATATGTAGTATGTATGTAAGTTGTATGAATGTAGTATATACCGTATGTAGTATGTATGTAGTATGAATGTAGTATATATGTAGTATGTATGTAGTATGTATGTTGTATGAATGTAGTATATATGAAGTATGTATGTAGTATGTATGTTGTATGTATGTAGTATGTATGCAGTATGTAGTATATATGTTTTTTTTGGTTTTTTTAAATTCAACACATTTGCCGGATGATGGGACTACTTCTGTCCCATCATTGGCTAATGTGTCAATCACTGTCATTGTAGCAGGCATCGCCCAATGGGACTTGTAGTCCCATCGGACGATGCCTGCACACACACACAGACCCCCGGCAGGCCCGTACAGACCGCCGGCAGCCGGCACAGACCCCTGGCAGCTGGCACAGATCCTCGGCAGGCCCGTACAGACCCCCGGCAGCCCGCAGAGACCCCCGGCAGCCCGCACAGACCCCCGGCAGGCCCGTACAGACCGCCGGCAGCCGGCACAGACCCCCGGCAGGCCCATACAGACCACCGGCAGTCGGCACAGACCCCTGCAGCCGGCACAGACCCCCGGCAGGCCCGCACTGACCGCGCATCATGATGCGCACAGACCTCGCATCATGATTACATCATTTCAACAGCCACAACAGTGGCTCATTGCATTATGGGAACTTCCGATCCCGGTATTCGATATTGAAAAAATATCGGTACTCGATATCGGAATTCCGATAGAGTGAATATCGGCCGATACCCGATATTTGCAGTATTGAAATGCTCAACACTAATCATGAGACCATTACAGACCTGTAATGAGAGTGATTGTAGCTTGCCACCACTCTTAGGGCTGCTAGAGATGTTTGCCGTCAAAAACGGCGAGAAGGCGTTAAGTGGGAGACACTACCCAAATACAATTAAGTAAATTTCATGTGTTTTAATTGACTTACAAGAACTGTTCCTCTTCAGATTGCTATGGAAAAAAAATGTTTCGGCAAAAACTGAATTTGGTCTAAAACTCTTTCTGCTGTCTAACCCATGGTTACAATTAAACCTTTTTACTGCTGAATGTTGAGGTTCCAAGAGATGAAACTCCAACCTTTTCGACTTTTAGGGCAAATTGTGTGTTTATGCCACAAATGTCTAAAGCCCCTGTCACACACAGAGATCTCACTAGCGAGATCGCTGTGTGTGACACTTATCAGTGACCGGCCCCTTGCCGGGTATCGCTGATCGTCCTCGAATGGCCTGGACCTTTTTTTGATTGTTGGTCTCCCGCTGGCCAGCACGCATCATTGCGAGTGGCAGGCAGGAGACCAGCGATCAGCGAGCTGGAGCCTGTAACCAAGGTAAACATTGGGTTTCTAAGCACCGCGCGGCGCTTAGAAACCCAATGTGTACGTTAGATACGAGTGCACTGGTGCAGGGAGCTGGTAACCAAGGTAAACATCCGGTTTCTAAGCGCAGAGCGGCGCATAGAAACCCGATGTGTAACATGGTTACCAGATCCCTGCACCAGCGCGCTGGTATCTTAACATACACTGCGGGTAACTAAGCGACGTGTGTCGCTTGTTACCCGCGTGTCACGATCATATAGCGACTCACCAGCGATCCTGACAAGTTCATATCGTTGTCGGGATCGCTGGTGAGTCGCTATGTGTGACGGGCCCTATAAGAATATGTCTATAGCTATGTTGATTTATAGCTTATCTTTGTCTTCTATTCTTCACTCCATAAGAAAGAAGCCTCCAAAAAAGTGCTTTACCGACTTAATAAAAGCATATCGTGGAATCGCAGCATCGTAAGTGCAGCGTTTTGTTTGCATATATTCCTTCTTTAATGTTGAGGGGTAATGCTTCTGTCAGTATTTTCTGGTGGATATTTATGGGAACAGCGTGAACGCCAACTTTGGTAAGACTTTAAATGTTTAATGAAAGTGTAATGTTTATCAGTTGGAGTCATTTCACTGTTAGTTTTGGAGGATTTAATAAGGAATTAATGTCAGACTTGTGGTATTATAAAACAGGTTTTGTAAGTAAGCTATAAATACAGAACAAGCATTTATGTAAGATGACAGAGTCTTTAAAATTCTAGGAAAAAGTGGCGAAACAAATTAATATTTTAAGTTTTACTCTTGAATAGAGTTGAGCGATACCAGCCGATACTTGAAAATATCGGATAGGAATGGATCGGCCGATCTTAAAAAAAAGTATCGGTATCGCCGATTCCGATACCGGGAACCAATGCAAGTCAATGGGGCCAAAATATCGGAATTAAAAAAAACCCTTTCTTTCCTTGTAGGTTAATTCTACATGAAGAAAAACAACTAAGAATAATGTAGAATGTATTGTGGGAGGTGGAGGAGACATTAAAGCCATAGAGGTTTAGCCCAATCAAATGGAATAGCAGGAATTAAGCTTTTTTTTTAAAGATGTTAGGAGTTACAAAGATATCGACTATGTTAGCCTCATTTATATTTTGCCAGACATGTATGTCTTCTTCTTCTTTCTTCTTTCTTCTTCTTTCTTATTCTTCTTCCTTTTTTTACCTTCTTCTTCTTCTTATTCCTTTTTTTACATTCTTCTTCTTCTTCCTTTTTTTACATTCTTCTACTTCCTTTTTTTACATTCTTCTTATTCCTTTTTTTACATTCTTCTTCCTTTTTTTAAATTCTTCTACTTCCTTTTTTTACATTCTTCTTCTTCCTTTTCTTACATTCTTCATATTCTTCTTATTCAACAATTATTATTCTACATATTCAACTTCTTCATCTTCTTCCTATTCTTCTTCATCATATTCTTGTTTGTGTCAGGCATTCCTGTAGTTGTTTTCTAGAAAAGTTAGAAGTTTACACCTTCCGTTCTGCCTGTCACAAAAGATTTACAACAGGATTTGTCCGCGTTCAGTTTGGCCTGCAGCAGCAGGCCTTTTCCAGGGGCACCACGAGGAGGAACGGACTCACCCCCATACACTGCTTAGTCTTCTTCTGCTTATAAATAAGATAATATCATTTGCTCAGAGTATTAGTCTTATGCTTAATGTTCTTCTGCTTTGTTTTTTTATGCTTCGTTGTCTTCTCTCTCTTGTTGTTCTGCATCTTGGTGGTTGTCTTCCTGTTCTTTGTCCTCTTGAACCAGCTGACGGTACTGGCACCCGTAGGGACAGCAGAAGGAACAAGAGCCAATGGCACTACCGAGGACCAGCTGACGGTGCTGGAACCCGGTTACTAAGCAGGAGGTACCTGTGCTACAAAGCACTACCAAGGACCAGCAGACATTGCCGGAACTCGGATACCGAGATGGAGGCACCTAGGCCAAAGGCTCTGACGAGAACCAGCTGACGGTGCTGGAACCCGGAGGGGTAGCATAAGCTGCAAGAGCAAATGGAAATAGCGAGGACCAGCTGACAGTGCTGGCACCCGGAGGGGCAGCAGAAGGAATAAGAGCCAATGGCACAACCGAGGACCAGCTGATGGTGCTGGAACCCGGTTACTAAGCAGGAGGTACCTGTGCTACAAAGCACTACCAAGGACCAGCAGACGTTGCCGGAACTCGGATACCGAGATGGAGGCTCCTAGGCCAAAGGCTCTGACGAGAACCAGCTGACGGTGCTGGAACCCGGAGGGGTAGCATAAGCTGCAAGAGCAAATGGAAATAGCGAGGACCAGCTGACAGTGCTGGCACCCGGAGGGGCAGCAGAAGGAATAAGAGCCAATGGCACAAGCGAGGACCAGCTGACGGTGCTGGAACCCGGTTACTAAGCAGGAGGTACCTGTGATACAAAGCACTACCAAAGACCAGCAGACGTTGCCGGAACTCGGATACCAAGATGGAGGCACCTAGGCCAAAGGCTCTGACGAGAACCAGCTGACGGTGCTGGAACCCGGAGGGGTAGCATAAGCTGCAAGAGCAAATGGAAATAGCGAGGACCAGCTGACAGTGCTGGCACCCGGAGGGGCAGCAGAAGGAATAAGAGCCAATGGCACAACCGAGGACCAGCTGACGGTGCTGGAACCCGGTTTACTAAGCAGGAGGTACCTGTGCTACAAAGCACTACCAAGGACCAGCAGACGTTGCCGGAACTCGGATACCGAGATGGAGGCACCTAGGCCAAAGGCTCTGACGAGAACCAGCTGACGGTGCTGGAACCCGGAGGGGTAGCATAAGCTGCAAGAGCAAATGGAAATAGCGAGGACCAGCTGACAGTGCTGGCACCCGGAGGGGCAGCAGAAGGAATAAGAGCCAATGGTACAAGCAAGGACCAGCTGACGGTGCTGGAACCCAGTTACTAAGCAGGAGGTACCTGTGCTACAAAGCACTACCAAGGACCAGCAGACGTTGCCGGAACTCGGATACCGAGATGGAGGCACCTAGGCCAAAGGCTCTGACGAGAACCAGCTGACGGTGCTGGAGCCCGGAGGGGCAGCTGAAGTTACCCCTGAAAATCAAAGTTGGCATGCCGCAAGCTGGCCGCAGTTACCGAATCACACAGTCCTACAGGGGGTGCTTGTCCTACTGGCACTACGGAACAAGCCTTTCTTACCAGAACCCGCAGTCCACATAGGAAGCACCTAAACTGCTGGCACCCTAGCCTCAGCTAACCCAACCGCAACACGACATGGCAACTTGGGGTGGCAAACTGACATTGACACTTCCCGGAAACAGCAGGCAGGGCTGGAACCAAGCTGGGCAGGAGGGAGTACCCGTGCCAAAGTCAGTTATGAGCAGCAACTGGCGATGTTGGAGCCCAGGGACAAGCACTTAGCAGGCTGAGGCCTGATGTGCTGTCAATTGGGAGGCAGCAGGACAGATTGCCATCAAAACAGCAGGGGAACAGCTGACGTTACTGAACCCCACAAACACAGGAGCTAGTGTTTTACTCTGTGAAGACGGCACTTCCGAGCAACAACTGGCTGTGTTGAAGCCCAGGGACAAGCACGGAGCAGGCTGAGGCTGCATTGAAGAAATTTTAAGATCGGTTGTAGACTTCTACTAATTTTAACCAAGCTCCACTTAGGCCTGTGGCTTCACTGATTTTCGTATTTCCCCTGTCCTCCAACCCCGCCAGTTACAGCTCCGAAGTGGCGTCTGCACAATCCACACTTGTTCCTGTGTTACAGGTGTTCAGTCCGGTCAGTTAATCCCCTGATGTGTGTCCGGCAATGTCGCCTGCTCTGTCCACATTCCCATAACATGGGAATGTGGACAGAGCAGGCGACATTGCCGGACACACATCAGGGGATTAACTGACCGGACTGAACACCTGTAACACAGGAACAAGTGTGGATTGTGTAGACGCAACTTCGGAGCTGTAACTGGCAGGGTTGGAGGACAGGGGAAATACGAAAGACAGTGGAGCCACAGGCCTAATTGGAGCACGGTTAAAAATCAGTAGTAGTACGACTGTGTAGGCAGCAGGAGACTTTGCCATCCACACAGCAGGGGATCAGCTGACGTTACTGAACCCCACTGAGACACGGGAGCAAGTGTCTCTTTCCGTGTGGACGGCACTTCCGAGCTACAACTGGCTGTGTTGAAGCCCAGGAAATAGGAGGGTGTAGGCAGAGGCCTACTGTATTTGGAATGTGGTGACAGCAGGAGAGACTGCCATCCACACAGCAGGGGATCAGCTGACGTTACTGAACCCCACTGAGACACGGGAGCAAGTGTCTCTTTCCGTGTGGACGGCACTTCCGAGCTACAACTGGCTGTGTTGAAGCCCAGGAAATAGGAGGGTGTAGGCAGAGGCCTACTGTCTTTGGAATGCGGAGACAGCAGGAGAGACTGCCATCTCCACAGCAGGGGAACAGCTGGCAGTGCTGAACCCCACTAACACTTGAACGAATGTGTTTGGCTCTGTGGAGATGACACTTCTGAACACCAACTGACGCTGTTGGAGCCCAGGATTAGGCGAGGAGCAGGCTGGGGCCTACTGGATTTTGGCAGGTGAAGGCAGCAGGAGACTTGCCATCTCCACAGCAGGGGAACAGCTGGCAGTGCTGAACCCCACTAACACTTGAACGAATGTGTTTGGCTCTGTGGAGATGACACTTCTGAACACCAACTGACGCTGTTGGAGCCCAGGATTAGGCGAGGAGCAGGCTGGGGCCTACTGGATTTTGGCAGGTGAAGGCAGCAGGAGACTTGCCATCTCCACAGCAGGGGAACAGCTGGCAGTGCTGAACCCCACTAACACTTGAACGAATGTGTTTGGCTCTGTGGAGATGACACTTCTGAACACCAACTGACGCTGTTGGAGCCCAGGATTAGGCGAGGAGCAGGCTGGGGCCTACTAGATTTTGGCAGGTGAAGGCAGCAGGAGACTTGCCATCTCCACAGCAGGGGAACAGCTGGCAGTGCTGAACCCCACTAACACTTGAACGAATGTGTTTGGCTCTGTGGAGACGACACTTCTGAACACCAACTGACACTGTTGGAACCCAGGATTACGCATGCCGCATGCAGAGGCCAATGGGCAGCGGTTTTTATGGAGGTTGTTGACTACTACTGATTCTAACCATGCTCCACTTAGGCCTCTGGCTCCACTGTCTCTACTATTTACCCTGGCCTCCAACCCCGCCATCTACATCTCTGAAGTGGTGTCAGCACAATCTACACTTGTTCCTGTGTTACTGGTGCTCAGTCCCGTCAGTTGATCCCCTGATGTTTGTCCGGCAAGTTCGCCAGCTCTGTCCTCATTCCCACTACTGGTTATGGGAATGTGGACAGAGCAGGAGACCTTGCCAGACACACATCAGGGGATAAACTGATGGGACTGAGCCACAGGAACACAGGAACAAGTGTAGATTGTGCTGACGCCACTTCAGAGATGTAGATGGCGGGGTTGGAGGCCAGGGGAAATAGTAGAGACAGTGGAGCCAGAGACCTAAGTTGGGCACGGTTAAAAATCAGTAGTGGTTTGAATGTTGATGGAGCTGGTGACTTTGCCGTACACACAGCAGGGGATCAGCTGGCGTTACTGAACCCCACTAACACAGGAGCTAGTGTGTTTCTCTGTGCAGACGACACATCTGAGCGACAACTGGCTGTGTTGAAGCACAGGGATTATAGTTCAGGTGGTAGAAAAATGAACACACCAGCAGACCTGGATACAGTTGCCAACCACTAATTTAGTCTGTAAGAGGAATGGCAAAGTCTTTGGAGATCCAGGCCTTGTTCATTTTCAGAAAAGTCAGCCGGTCAACATTATCGGAAGATAGTCGCGTGCGACGGTCTGTTAGTACACCACCTGCGGCACTAAAGACACGTTCTGATAATACACTGGCAGCAGGGCAAGCCAGCACCTCCAATGCATACTGGCTAAGCTCTGGCCATGTATCCAGCTTAGAGACCCAAAACTTGAAGGGGGAAGAGCCATCAGGGAGTACAGTGACAGGGCAAGACATGTAGTCTGACACCATCTGACAGAAGCGTTGCCTCCTGCTGACTCGAGGCGTCGCTGATGGTGTAGACAATTGTGGTGGACACACAAAACTTTGCCACATTTGGGCCATAGTGGTCTTGCCTTGTGCTGCGGCGCTGCCTCTGCTCCCTCTTTGTGCAGAGTTTCCTCCACTGCCTCGACGCACAGAGCTGCTTTGTAAAGCACTAGCAACAATGCTGTCGGGTGGAATGGAAAACATTATGGACTGCACCAGTGACTCTTCGTACTCCCGCAGTTTACGCTCCCGGTTCAACGTTGGTATGAGCCTTTGTACGCTGTCCCGGTAGCGAGGATCTAGGAGGGTGTACACCCAATAATCAGCCGAGACGAGAATGTGGGCGATGCGGCGGTCGTTTCTCAGGCACTGCAGCATGAAATCAACCATGTGCTGCAGACTCCCAACTGCCAAAGAACCGCTGTCCCCTGTTTGAGGCGTGACCTCGGCCTGCTCTGCATCACCCCACCCTCGCTGTACATACTGAGTAGAGGTTTGTGTACCTCCCTCCTCTGGAGAGATGTCTTCCTCCTCCATCGACTCCTCCTCATCCTCCTCACAAAGTGTCCCCTGCCTAGGCCTTTGTGAGGAAACACGTAGCGCAGACTGTCCAGAAGCAGATGGCATTTGGGACCCCTCATCCTCCATCTCTTCCGAAACCTCATCCCTTAGTGCTTGCAGTGTTTGTTGAAGCAGGCAGATAAGGGGGACTGTCATGCTGACTAGTGCATCATCTGCACTCGCCATCCGCGTAGATTCATCGAAGGCACGCAAAACGAGGCAGATGTCCTTCACAGAGGCCCACTCAATGGTGCTGAAGTGTGAACGGCGCACAGTGCGGCTTGTTTGCGCCTGCTGCAGCTGGTACTCCATGACTGCTGCCTGCTGCTCACACAACCGCTCCAACATATGTAACGTTGAATTCCACCGGGTGGGTAGGTCACATATGATGCGATGTTCCGGAAGGCCAAATCGTCGCTGCAGACCAGCGAGGCGCGATCTTGCCGTGCTGGAACGCCGCAAGTGAGCGCACTCTATGCGGACCTTGTGCAACAGTGCATCAAGATCCGGATAGTCCCTCAGAAAGCTCTGCACGACCAAGTTAAGCACATGTGTCAGACATGGGATGTGTGTGAGGTTGCCTAGGCCAAGAGCTGCCACCAGATTTCGGCCATTGTCACACACTACCAAGCCCGGCTGGAGATTCGCTGGCCCAAACCACACATCGCTCTCCTGCTTGATAGCATTCCAGAGCTCCTGCGCTGTGTGGCTTCGATTCCCCAAAGAAATTAATTTGAGTACAGCCTGTTGACGTTTGGCCACGGCTGTGCTCATATCGGTCGTAACAGGCTCCTGCTCTGCTGTTTCTGAGGAACTTGAGTAGGAGGAGGAGTCTATGTGTACAGACTGGAGTCCTGCAATCCGTGGCGTTGGAAGAACACGTACAGCGCCACTCTCCAGATCTGTACCCGGCTCCACAACATTGACCCAGTGGGCAGTGAGGGAAAGGTATCGTCCCTGTCCATGGTTACTGGTCCACGCATCGGTGGTCAGGTGGACCTTGCTACTAACGGCGTTTAGTAGCGCATGTTTTATTTTGCCCTCAACATGTTTCTGCAGGGCAGGGACGGCTCGCCTGCTGAAAAAAAAGTGGCTGGGCACGCTGTATTGGGGGACTGCCAATGCCATTAAGTCCCGGAAGGTGTCAGTGTCCACCACCCTGAATGACAGCATTTCAACTGCCAGAAGATTGGCAATGCCAGCATTCAGAGACTGTGCTCGGGGATGGTTTGCCGAGTAAGGGCACCTTTTATCCCATGCCTGTGCTACCGATGGCTGTGATGGATGGCAACGTGCTGCTATGGGTGGAATCTGACAGGGTCTCCGGACAACAGTGGCAGAGGTTCTTCCTTGGCGATCCTGTGAGGAAGCCGAACCAGCAGTGTGTGAGCTGGAGGAAGAGGCCCCAACACGAACTGAAGAGGTGGTAGGTGGTGCTGTACGTTGGCATACGTCTTCAGGGTGTCTCTGCAGCTCCAACTCGTGCTTGGTGCGCACATGTTTCCACATATTTGTGGTATTGAGGTTGCTGACATTTCTCCCTCTTTTGACTATCTGATGACACAGCTTGCATTTGACAAAGCAAATGTCATCTGCAACTGTGTCAAAAAAGGACCACGCATTGCAAGTCTTGGGAGCGCCCGTTTTGCCTTTGGAATGAGGAATGCTCCTAACGGGTGCCGAAGTGGAGGGTACAGGCAACCAAGTCTTCCCCCTCCCTCTGCCTCCTGTTTTGGCCGGTAGGGGAATCTCTTCCTCCGAGCTGCTCCCACCACCTTCCTGTTCCTCACGCCATGATGGGTCAAGGACCTCATCATCTTCCCTCCCCTCTTCAAACAGCTGCTTCTCCGGGGTTGTCTCGCCAGCACCGTACGCACCAGAAAGTGGCAACTGAGTCTCGTCATCATCTGATGCGTACTGAGGTGTGCTGACCATAGGCCCTGGCCCACTCGCCTCTTCAGATTCAGGGGGACAAAGAAGTTGCGCATCACTGCATACTACCTCTTCTTCACATTCAGGAATGCTGCTTGGCTGGCCCCCTCTTTCCAAGCCAACAGATTCCGAGAACAGAAGTAGAGACTGTGATGGCTCCTGTCCATGTCTCTCTGACTGCCTGGGCACTTTGGCAGGTGGTGAAGAGACAGATGGTTGCTCTTCGGTGCTCTGGTCCTGAGAGGCTGTGGAAGTAATTGATGTCGATGCGTTAGCTGCCATCCATCCGACAACGGCTTCAATTTGTTCCTCCCTCAGCAGTGGGGTACGTTGAGGTCCTACAAAGCTGCGCATAAAGGACTGTTGCCTGCTAAAACTGGGGGATGCTGATCCACTGGTGCCCGCAGCAGGCCCAGAATCCCCACGTCCTCTACCTGCAGAATCCCCACGTCCTCTCCCTGCAGAATCCCCACATCCTCACCCTGCTGAAACTCCACGCCCACGCTCATGCCCACGCGCCTTACTCCCTGCCTTCTTCATCTTGCCAGACTGCTTAAGATAGGCAGAAAAGTACAAAGGGGGGCCTTAGTGTGCTTATTCCTGAATAGCTGGTTACAGGTACAAGAAACACTAATTTTATGAAGTGTGTGTGTGTGGACTACACTTTAATAGGAGCTGATGTGGCCTACACAAGTTCCAAATGTAGTGTTTGGTGAACTTTTTTTGTGGTTTCTTTGTTGGAAACAAACTCAAAGTATGTGAACAAAGAATTGAAACTGATAGTATCACCAACTTTTTGGAGCTATTTCAATGCAGGCAGGTAACCTACAATGCAAAAGATGAGGCTCCAAAAAAATTGGGTAATACTAATCTGGCTGCGCCGGCAGGGCACAAGCCAGAAAAAAAGGCTCCTCTATCTACTCCTATATAGTGTTTGCAACCAACCAATGTTGATGGATACGGATGGATGCACACTAATAGGAGAAGAAAAAATGAGCTGCACTCAAAGACAAATATGTGTGAGGCAGTGACGCACGTTGAGCGTCCTACAACCAGACGTAGCTGCAGGACACTCTACTCTGCGTGAGCTGCACTCACACACAGTCAGAGACCTCTCAGACAGCCGTGAACAGTGCAGCTAAGTGGGCACTGGCACTGACAGGCTGCAGAAAGGCTCCACTGTGTACTCCTATATAGTGTTTGCAACCACCGTAGATGGAGACGGATGGATGCACACTAATAGAAGAAAAAATGAGCTGCAATAAAAGAAAAATGTGTGAGGCAGTGACACGCTGAGCGTCCTACAACCAGACGTAGCTGCAGGACACACTACTCAGCGTGAGCTGCACTCACACACAGTCAGAGACCTCTCAGACAGCCGTGAACAGTGCAGCAAAGTGGACACTAGCACTGAAAGGCTGCAGAAAGGCTCCGCTGTCTACTACTAGTGTTTGCAACCAACGTATATGGATACGGATGGAAGCACACTAGATTGAAATTATGTAAAAAATGCAGCTCAAAAATTAAAAGATGTATGAGGCAGCAGTGAGGCACGCTGGGCAGCCTACAACCTGACGTGGCTGCAGGACCCACTCCACAGCGTGAGCTGCACTCACACAGCCCTTGCAGACAGCTGTGAACACTGCTGCTAAGGCAAAGAAGGCTACAGTGGTGGTTTATGTAGCCTGGGTAAAGCACTAGATGTTTGGTGGAATCGCTATTTCTAACTGTCCCTCACAGTCTTCTACAGCAGCCTGTCCCTAACTGAATTCACAGCAGAGTGAACCAGAAATGGCGGCTGCGGTGGCTTTTATAGTGCATCATGACATCATTTCGGCAGCCAATCACAGCCATGCCAATAGTTAACATGCCTACATGCCTAACAGGATGTGCCCACACTTCGGAGGATTCCCATTGGCTTAATCAAAGCAAGCAGGCTCATAGCATGATGGGAACTTCCGATTCCGACTCCGGTATCCGATATGACAAAAGTATCGGAAGTCAGTATCGGAATTCCGATACCGCTAATATCGGCCGATACCCGATACTTGCGGTATCGGAATGCTCAACACTACTCTTGAATGTTTCTTTTTCAAGTGTGATATGAATGTAAAAGCATTATACATATTCATAAAACCGTACCTTAGAGCCCATTTACACTTTATTTTATCTTTCTTCTTACCATCTAAACTACCTTCAGTGATCTAGACTAGAGAAACCTATTACTGCATATGCATTTATACATGCTGTTATGCATTTGAATACATTTATATGTGAGTTCTAAGACTTTACAAGAGTTTTAGAGACGTTTCTGCACTTTACAATATAGTTATTTTAGAAAATCCAACTGAAGGGATTCTTTAAGATAAACTTTAATCGATAGAACAAACCAATACTGCCACCACAAAGACAAGGAATAATTTCTCAGTCGAATGTTACATACTATACCCTTTCTACTCTTTTCTTTCTAGCTATAGAGAGAAGATGTGTTACAGTGTGGTTGTGTTGGCTGCTGGGTGGTGAAAGTCAACGTGTGAGATCCTAAAGCGTGAGAGTATTTTATCCTTGTGTGACTATTCTTTTTCTTTGTCCTTACTGTATTGCATGCTATTTTCTGCTACATAATCAATGAGTATTACTAACCTTTACCCTTTACAGTATCTTATCATACTGCATATATTTTCTTCTAGCTCTAGGGTCAGGTTCAATACCTTACTCCAAATTTGTATATTTGTATATTTATTAAGATGTTTACTCGTTTTATTGTGTATATACTGGTGCTTCTCACAAAATTAGAATATCATCAAAAAGTTATTTTATTTCAGTTTTCCAATACAAAAAGTGAAACTCATATATTATATAGAGTCATTACACACAGAGTGATCTATTTCACGTGTTTATTTCTGTTAATGTTGATGATTATGGCTTACAGCCAATGAAAACCCAAAAGTTATTATCTCAGTAAATTAGAATAATTATCAAAAACACCTTCAAAGGCTTCCTAAAGGTACTGTCACACTAAGCGACGTACCAGAGATCCCGACCAGCGATATGATGCGGTCAGGATCGCTGGTACATCGCTAAGTGGTCGCTAGTGAGCTGCCACACAGGCAGATCTCACCAGCGTCATCGCTGGGGACGGGGGTCGCTACTTACCTGTCAGACGAGGCGATCCTGACTTCCTCCCGCCCGGCTCCATGCTCATCGCTCGTCTCTCCACAGGAAGCGCCGCAGGAAGCTGACAACGAGAAACAGTCCAGCCTGTTCTCGCGCAATCACCGATAACCAGCGGGGGAGCGGGTTGTAGGTAAGTATCAGACACAGCGATATCGCTAGCAATATCGCTATAACGTCACAAGTTATAGCGATATTGCTAGCGATATCTCTTAGTGAGACAGTACCTTAAGTGTTTAAAAAGGTCCCTTACTCTGTTTCAGTAGCTCCACAATCATGGGGAAGACTGCTGACTTGACAGATGTCCAGAAGGCAGTCATTGATACACTCCACAAGGAAGGTAACCCACAAAAGGTCATTGCTAAAGAAGTCAGCTGTTCACTGAGTGCTGAATCCAAGCATATTAATGGGAAGTTAAGTGGAAGGAAAAAGTGTCGTAGAAAAAGGTACACAAGGAACTGGGATAACCGCAGCCTTGAAATGATTGTTAAGAAAAGCCCATTCAAAAATTTGGTGGAAATTCACAATGAGTGGAAATAAACACTTGAAATAGATCACTGTGTTTGCAATGATTCTATATAATACAAGATTTTCACTTTGAAGAGCGGAAATAAATTAACTTTTTGATAATATACCAATTTTGTGAGAAGACCAGCATATACTATATATATATATATATATATATATATATATATATATATACTAGCTGAAGAGCCCGGCGCTGCCAGGGCATAGTAACTAACTGTGGTTAGTTATAACAAATTATAATTATCCTCCATCTCATAGTCCCGTGCCCATATACCCATCATACATATCCACCATCCCATAGTCCCATGCCCAAAAACCCATCACACATCCTCCATCCCATAGTCCCATGCCCATATACCCATCATACATATCCTCCATCCCATAGTCCCGTGCCCATATACCCATCATACATATTCACCATCCCATAGTCAAGTGCCCATATACCCATCACACATCCTTCATCTCATAGTCCCATGCCCATATACCCATCATACCATCCCATAATCCCGTGCCCATATACCCATCATACATATCCGCCATCCCATAGTCCCGTGCCCATATACCCATCATACATATCCGCCATCTCATAGTCCCGTGCCCATACACCCGTTATACATATCTTCCATCCCATAGTCCAGTGCCCATATACCCATCACACATCCTCCATCCCATAGTCAACCATTATGACATCATAATGAGGGGCGGGGCTTGATACACATACACTTTTTCCCCATTATGTAGATAGGCAAAGCATATCTACATAATAGTAGATATGGGCAAAGCATACTGCGCGTGCGCGAAGCAAGATTGCTTTGCACACGCGTAAACAATGGAGAAGAATACCGGAGAAGATCGTGGATGGGGGCCACTGATGGGATGGAGAAGAAAGAAGAAACACCACCCATCGGGCCGGACCCAGGCCATTTACATAGGCCTCCAACTTCCGGTGACAGATTCCCTTTAACTTGTTGGATGGTGCAACACCATGTATCACGCAATCTTACAAATTATGAATTGTTACAATTGTACAAGATCATAACCAATAACAGCACAAAAATCCATCACCAGAGCCACCAGCAGTAGCAAAATACATTATTTGACCTACCATCAGTACTGAAACACAGCAGTACAAAAATTAATCATCATAACCACCAGTGGCAAAGAAATTCATCATCAGATCCACCAGCATTACAGAAATCCATCCACATATCCCCCATCAGTACAGAAGCACAGCTTCAAAACCCTCAATAATTCATCACCAGGACCACCATCAATACATGAATTCAGCACAGGAATCACCATCAGTACAGTAGTCTTTCCCTAAAGCTCCCGTGTTTGTATTAGTACTTATTTCTAAACCTGCAGTGTCCAAACCAGTATCCATCTCTAAACCTGCAGTGTCCAAACCAGTATCCATCTCTAAACCTGCAGTGTCTGAATTAGTTCCTATCTCTATTCTGTTATCGCTATGCAACATTAATGATCTTTGCATACCTGTCCTTGTGGTTGTTTTGTGTGTACCTGACCCTGTTTGTACTATGTTATCCTGCTCTTGTCTGTTCCGTCCACATCTGCGGTTCCTAGTCTGCCGCATGTGCGGACTGGAAACTTTCCTGCTAGTGACCCATTTCTTCCTGAAGTAATTCCTGTCCTGCCAGTGTGAAGTGGGTCCTATCTGTGCCTTTACATCAACCGAGCCCGCCTGTCTGTCTGTATATCAGCCATGCCCATCTGCCTGCCAGTATATCAGCTGTGCCAAGTGGCACCTGCCTGTATATCAGCCATGCTTGCCTGTCTGTCTGTATATCAGCCAATTCCGCCTGTCTGTCTGTATATCAGCCATGCTTGCCTACATGCCAGTATATAATCTGTGCCTGCCTGTACTTACCTGTATATCAGCCATGCTCACCTGTCTTCCAGTATACCAGCCATACCCATCTGCCTGTCAGTATATCAGCCTTATCTGCCGTTACAATATCCTGTCCCTTTGGGGTCAGTTACCGTAAGTCAGAAGTCTGTCCTGGAGTAGGAACTTCCAAAGCCAAATTTAACCCCACCATCAGGGGCTCTAGCAAAAAGTCTTGTGTTCACTTAGCCATGCCCCTCCAGGCTTTCCTCAGTCCATGGCACAGTAGGTCCATGAACCATGTGCACCACCTGCGCCCATAACAGTCTGCACTCATCCTCTCTATTCTGTATCTGCATACATTCCCCCTTCGCTCTTCATATTGTGTTTGCACCCTTCCCTCACTCGCCATACTGTGTCTGCACCTAGCCCACCTCATACATGTTGCCTCATACATGCCCCCTCATCTCCCCCTTGCTCTTCATACTGTGTCCTTCAATTTATTCTACTCCCTATATTGTGTCCACACTAATCTCCTCCTCATTCTCCAAACTGTATTCTCAATTCTTATTAACCCTCTCTCAGTTACAATAAATCTTTGGTGACTTCAGCTCCACTGGAGTATCTACCACCAATGTTGTTGGCACCTTTGTAGTGCCGGCGTATGATGTCAACAGCGTGATCACATGACCTGATCACGTTGCTGACATCGCATCGACCCAGGAGCCAGTGCTCTAATTGTACTTGTGACTAAAAGATGCAAGATAAATTTATCACTGGGAGCAGGCATTCTGCACTTTCTATGAGCCGCCAGCTCATAGAACTGCCGATTTCCAATCCGGAGGGTGGCAAAATGGGGGAAACATCTTGGACCATAGGATCAGGTGGCCCTATGGCACCCCCTTGCCAGCTGCTCCTGGGGCAGATGCCCAGCCTGCGCCCCTCAAATACGCCTCTGACCCATGGTCTTGAGTTTGAAATACATAATAGTCTACACACATCTATTTTTTTTTACATATTTTATTACATTTTTTGTACTGTTGATATTTAAAGAATCTAACACATGGCAGCATTTTTTTATTGATCCACAGAATAAGTGCTGCATTCATCTATAATACCTCAACCGAAACAAGTTGTGGAAATGAGTTGGCTCTATATCTGGTTATCACAAGAATCAAAGTGTTACATGTAATTGAAGTCAGATTTTAGTGTAATACATCGATAAAATGGATCCTTTAAAGAGAGATAGATGCTTTTTGTAGCTGCTTTCTGGTTTGAGAAATGATTTGAGAAAAGAGTAAATCTGAAAATGGGTTACTTAATCCTGTTATAGTTGACACACTGTAGGATGGGAGTGCTTAGTAGTAAGAATCTAGTCCATATATTATTCTCTGGGAAAACCAATGATTTGGAAGCAGATAGAATATTTTAATAACTAGAGAATAAGGAATTGACGGTACAAACACTGAAATTACAAAAGCTTTGCTTCTTCTGAAATGGGTACCCACAATTGCAGGGGAATGTTTTTTTATGTGAACTGTTTTTGGTAACCTGGCAGCTTTCTCAATACTTCTGTTTTCTCAATCATCAGAAGAATTTTATAGTTTTCATTCAAACAAAGTTGTTTGCAGATTAGAAAAAAGTCAGAATGCAAAACGGATAATTAATACACCATTCTAGAAAATAGAAATTCCAAAGTTCATTCCTCATTACTGACGTGCTGCAAAACAAACAATGGCTATGGCTGGTTTCACATTTGCGTATCTGTGCACAGCGTTTGATCCACATAGATCCGCATGCATCATACGTACATATCTTTAGCTGCTGTACGCAGGAACATGCGTTTGCATGTGTCGTTTTGCGGTGTGCGGCGAATGCAACATGTTGCATTTTTTGAGGCGTCAAACATTCGCAGCCATAAACATGCGGATGATTGCGGACGACGTGCATCAAAACAACGCATTACTGTCTATGGGAACGCATTGGTACGCAAGGACATGCGTACGCATACGTTCGATACGCATTCGTTCTTCAGAATGAGCAGGTCCAGGAAGTGTTAAATTAAACATTGTATTTATTTTTGTTAATAATTTTTTTTTTCACAATCCCTGTTCTCCCTGTGTTTTCTTCATCTCTTTATTTAAACATGTGTGTATTGTTGAGTGAAGAATTAACGGGTGTTACAGTCAAGGTGTTTACTCTAGTATTAAAGTTACAGTGAAGATGTTAGTATTAAAGTCAGCAAACATTACAGGTACATTTTACTTATAGTGGCTTAAACCATTTTGTCTTGCCATGCCACACGTCTAATATCAGAAACATAGTAGGCAACAAATGTATCCCTTATTTGGGCAACTTCCACTGTTGTCCTCAGTGGGTGATCTTGGTAATCTTGCAATGTGTTAGCAACAGGTTCATCATGTTCTAAGTTCGGTTGCTCTTTTGCCAGGATGTAATTGTGCAGAACAACACACGCTTTCACAACCTCATCAATTGTCTCAGTTTTTAGATTGATGGGTATTCCCAAAATGTGCCATTTAGATTCCGAGATGATAAAGTCTATCTAGTAGCCAGGAATGTTCGGAACAGAAAATGGGAAAAAAAAATCAGTACATGGCTTTTATAGCAATAATATTAATGACAGATGTTTCTTTTTCAAAATTACGTACCTTAGGGTCACCAACAGATGTTCCTAATCCGGAATTGCTTGATGTAGCTGTGTGTTCTACCTTGTGATGGATCCTCGGACACACTGCAGCAAGTCATCGAAGCTCTATTCCAACATCCTCGTGTAGTAGAAAAACTTCTAAGGGTTTGCACGCAGCTCGGTGTACAAGAGTGGTAGGATCCACGGCTCTCTTGGACTTCAATGATGGGGTGTTGCCAGTAGCGACGACGACATCTACTCCTTCTTTCTCTTCTTTCTTCTTCACAAGCCACAGCAAAGGCAACAGCCAATTTCAAGTCCAAATCCAGATTACGATAGAAGCTCTCCATGCCAAGTTCCATCTTGCAGCTGGATACAGTAGCAAGCGTTGAGGATTTCATCTGTACCAGGGTCTATATACAGAATTTCCATGAGACATGGCCATTGGACGTGGCTTGTGTCAAGAAAATTCTCCTGAAAAAGCATTGTCCTATTGAACGCATGCGCATAAATAATGCAAACGCATGCAAATGCCACATTTTTTTGCGGCACGCATAAGCTGATGAGGATAAAAAAAACTGCTGCATTAGCATGCATTTTGGCATGTGTTTGGGCATGCAGATGAAACACTGGGCACATATACGCAAATGGGAACTTAGCCTAAGAGGGAGATTGGTGGAAAATCATGCATGAAGGAGAAAAGACAATATTCTTAGAATACAGTGCTATTATGAATTGAATGGGTCACTGAGGAGGATTGCAGGAACAGGCTAAGACACCAAAAGTCCAGAGAGGTTGGTCGCTCAGCAGATTGCAGACCCCTGATCCTATCCACACAGCTAGCAGTAGCCGTGGAGTATTCCTACGATGCCCTAGAAGCTTTGTCACAGCCGGAGGACTAACTAAGCCTAAAGACAGAAAGATGAAATCTAAACTGTCCTGGAGCAGATCCCCAAAGGAATAGACAGCCCCCAAACATATATTGTCGGTTAGACAAGATGAGACACAAACACAGGCAGAGAACAGACTGAGCAAATGGCGGGGTCCAAGCTGTCTAGACAGGACAGGACAGAAAAGATACTGTCTGCAGTCATGCACAAAACCCTGAAAAAGTCCAACACTTCTGATATACAAAAACCTGAGGTCACATGACCTCACCCCCGCAAGATCAGCACTCTGGTATAAACTGGCAGCAAAGCAAAGAGATACTAACATAACAGGGGACTGAACAAGCTGCAACATATGAAGCAGGGCCCAGTGCTGCCCCCAGCAGGGAGCACGCTGAACCCTATCAGCAAAACAGAAAGCAAAAAAAGACACAACCAGATTAGATGCAAAGGATTAGCAAAATAATCACTTAGCTGAACCATGCAGATCAGGCAGGGGTCAAAAGAACTCCAAATGAACACAGAGGAAATCACCAGCAACCTCCAAGAGCAGCTAGCTCAATTATATGCTCCCAGCCAGTAATTCCAGGTTCCCATTTATTGTCATCAGGTGGAGAACATCCATCCACCTGGCCAGCTCCACTACTCTCAGTAACCACCAGAGGGAGCAGAGGGAGCTTTGGCTCAGAACTTCGAGCAAGGGAATTCACAACACAGTGCCTTGCAAAAGTATTTGGCCTCCTGGAACTTTTCAAGCTTTTCCCACATATCATGCTTCAAACATAAAGATACCAAATGTAAAATTTTGGTGAAGAATCAACAAGTGGGACACAATTGTGAAGTTGAAGGAAATTTATTGGTTATTTTAAATTTTTGTGGAAATGCAAAAACTGAAAAGTGGGGCATGCAATATTATTCGGCCCCTTTACTTTCAGTGCAGCAAACTCACTCCAGAAGTTCTTTGTTGTCCTAAATGACTAATGATGATAAATATAATCCAGCTGTGTGTAATCAAGTCTCCGTATAAATGCACCTGCTCTGTGATAGTCTCAGGGTTCTATTTGATGCACAGGGAATAGCATGAAGACCAAGGAACACAACAGGCAGGTCCGTGGTACTGTTGTGGAGAAGTTTAAAGCTGGATTTTGATACAAAATGATTTCCAAAACTTTAAATATCCCAAGAAGCACTGTGCAAGAAATTATATTGAAATGGAAGGAGTATCATACTACTGCAAATCTACCAAGACCCGGCCATCCCTCTAAACTTTAATCTAAAACAAGAAGAAGACTAATCAGAGATGCTGCCAAGAGGCCCATGATCACTCTAGATGAACTGCAGAGAACTACAGCTGAGGTGGGACAGTCTTTCCATAGGACAACAATCAGTCGTATACTGCACAAATCTGGCCTTTATGGAAGAGTGCCAAGAAGAAAGCCATTTCTCAAAGATATCCATAAAAAGTGTTGTTTGAAGTTTGCAACAAGCCACCTGGGAGACACACCATACATGTGGAAGAAGGTGCACTGGTCAGATGAAACCAAAATCAAACTTTTTGGCAACAATGCTAAATGATATGATTGGCATAAAGGCAACACAGCTCATCACCCTGAACACACCATTCCCACTGTCAAACATGGTGGTGGCAGGATCATGGTTTGGGCCTGCTTTTCTTCAGCAGGGACAGGGAAGATGGTTAAAATTGATGGCAAGATGGATGGAGCCAAATACAGGACCATTCTCGATGAAAACCTGTTGGAGTCTGCAAAAGACTTGAGACTGGGACGGAGATTTGTCTTCCAACAAGACAATGATCCCAAACATAAAGCAAAATCTACAATGGAATAGTTCACAAATAAATGTATCCAGATGTTAGAATGGCCAGGTCAAAGTCCTGACCTGAATCCAATTGAGAATCTGTGGAAAGAGCTGAAAACTGCTGTTCACAAACAATCTCCATCAAACCTCACTGAGCTTGAGCTGTTTGCCAAGGAAGGATAGGCAAGAATTTCAGTCTCTCGGTGTACAAAACTGATAGAGACATACCCCAAACGACTTGCAGCTGTAATCATAGCAAAAGGTGGCGCAACAAAGTATTAAGTTAAAGGGACAAATAATATTGCACGCCCCACTTTTCAGTTTTTGAATTTCCATAAAAATTTAAAGTAACCAATAAATTTTGTTGATCTTCACAATTGTGTCCCACTTGTTGTTGATTCTTCACCAAAAATTTACATTTGGTATCTTTATGTTTGAAGCATAATATGTAGGAAAAGGTTCAAAAGTTCCAGGGGACTGAATACTTTCACAAGGCACTGTAGCTGCTGAAGGAAACAAACTCTGATCATAGAAGTCAGAGCTTTGTGCCACTTTACTAAAATAACCCAAAGTTGTCAGGCAAAAAAATCATCTGGGTCAATCAGCAGCTGCTTTGATGAGTCAGTCAGTCACCTGATACGAGACCCGTAGAGCATATCTAGCCTATGCAGTGAGACATCCTTAACAAAAACCTACTTCCCATTAAGATCTTTGACTTGGTTTTGTTACATGCCAAGTGGGCCAACATTCAGCTGGTCAAGATAGGTGAATTAGATGATTCTATGTCCAATTGGACTAACTTTTTGAAGCAAGTGGCGGGACAACTGAGTTTTATTAACATTTATGGCATTTGTGTCAAGTGGGCACTGCTAAAGAAAAAGCAATGTCCAAAATCTAAGTGTCCATTTTTCTTATGGGTTGTCTCTGTTCAACGTATAGTACCCAGCTGACTTTTGTCTAGCCAAAAGTACAGTATTACACATGGTATTAATTTTTGCCTTTAGTCAGAGTTTTACAAATATCACCACTGTCTGAGAATGTGCAAAACATTCAGAATTAATCAGTGTAGAACATTATCCTTCATGCATAAACTTTGATTAGATATTGTATTGTGTATTAATGAGTTATCCATGCAGTCGGCTCTATTCTATCACTATAATATATACGTGTCTAGACAAGCATATATCTGCGTACTCCACATCTTTAGTCATCGCCCCTAGGGGGGTCCAGCTGCATTGGTTTCACAAAAGTTTATTTCAATCTTTTTTAATTTCATAAGAAATGTACTAATGAGGTTTTCAGAAAAATAATAAAACTCTCGAAGGAGCCGGATCTCACTGTTCAATGCCATTTAAATGTCATTTATTAGTTATGCTATAAAGCTGGTAGAGCTGTTTTAATGACATCTTCATCTTTTACTATCTCATTGAGGTTACTTCTGTGTTTTGGTTTCTGAGGGATGTATGCGGAGGGACTTCATCTCCAAGCAAAACTCTATCTTATTAATTTTTACCCTTTTTTCTTTTGCAGGGTGGTGAGATGTAATGAGAGTGTGAAAAAGAGGGCATAAGAAACATTTGTCCAATGCCTTAATCTGTAAATGCTCCATTTTCTCTTCATACTTAAAAACAGTCATATTAGTATGTAATATCAGTAATAGGTTATATTAAAACATGCTTTCAGAAATATAGTAGAAGTAATATCATCCAAAATATTTAATTTATTTCTTTATAGAAGCATTCCTATCCTCCTAATACATTGTAGTCACTATATTTATTGTCATGATGTGATGGTCTTGAGTGAGGAAGGGGGGTCCTCAAACTGTCCCTGGAACTGGAACCTTAACTATCCCTGTCCCAGGAGTACTCTTCAAGGTAGAGAAGCCTGAGTCTCTGACCTTACTGTGCTCCTGTTAACCACTGATCTGTCCCCTCCCACAGCCCATGACGCCTGGAATAGAAATATAAGGCAAACAAGACTCAGATCAGAGAAACAGAAAGCAGCAAACATGCAAACATTCAAAGGTAAAGAAGCATATAGGGAAGGATAGGAATTTGCTAAACAAATGGGAATAGGACAATGAGGAAAGCATACACCCAAGAACAGCACACAACAATCTCCAGTAGCAACAACAAACTCCTATTCAGCACAGCGTCTCCAAGGAGCTGGAAGCAAAGCTTCAAGCAAAGCTGCAAGTTTTTGACCAGCATAGAAAGGGTCGTTAACATCTTCAGTACAAAAGGAAACCAAATCCATGTTATATGGGACACAATCACACAGGTTAAACGGAAGATGTTAGATTCACAATACCTAGTGATCTTTTAACTCTAGATCCCACGAGGACGTGACACACTCGTAACAATGAAATAGCACTGTGTACTTACAATTGCTCATTTTGGAAAAAAACACGAAAAGGACAAAAAATCCTCCAAAAATTCAAGAATTAAAACAGCACAAAGGGACTGCAGTGCTTACCCGTCCAGGTGTCTGAACTAGTGCACTCCAAGAATGCAGCAAGCACAAATTATAAAAATGGCGGCTATACAAGTGCAAAATTCTGATGAGACAACCACTCACAGAGTAGCAACTTATGGAGGAGGTGATTGCTTAGTATATCATTGAACAAAAGAAGCTTGCATAGGGTGCTGGTCACGTACAGATAATGCACAGTGTCTGACTTACAGCCTATTAATGACACTTATACTATTAGATCAGGCGGGCTGCTCAGCACTATCTAGTGCATCCTATGAGGGCAGACACCCTATTTTACAAGGCCAAAAATACTAGGCCTAGCTGCATCCTGATAAATGAAGTGCAAAACAACAAATATGCAAATAATATATGAGGTATTAGTTGATATATTGGACAAGATATGTAAGCTCGCAAACCAGCATCAAGGGTCCTTACAATTGCGAGTCCTTTTGAGGAATCTGCCACCATGTTTTTATCCCCTGGGATGTTTCACTTACTGGGATGCTTGTTGTAGTTTAGATATAATCAGTGTTTCATAAGAGGAGTTAACCATTAGGGGACTACTAAACCTACTGCCATGTAGTCCTCCATATTCATTAGCTAACTATTAACTGCCGCAAACACTGATTGGTAGCTTTCCGCCTATGATCAGTGTACACAGAAAGCTGCCAATCAGTGGTGTGAGCGGGGATATACAGTGCTCAGCAATCAAAGATCTGCAGCCGATAAAACAGTAATTCTAGCAAAATTGCAGCAAGCAGCCCAATAAGTGAAATATCGCCGCAAACAGGGTCACTGCCCCAACTTCATACTGTTTTCAGATGGGATAACAAAAACCAGGTGACAGATTCCCTTTAAGCTAAAATTAGTCACTTAACTTTGGTTAACATTGGATAAATTAATCAACAAATGTAACTTCTGCAGCATAGCACAGACCTTTTAGTCTTCAATGAGGGACATTATGAACATTCCCCTCCCAATCTGTCCCACCTATTAGCATCTCTGATACAGCTCTTCAGTTGATTATTATTAGTTGAGCTGTGTTGGGGTAGAGAGGTGGCAGCAGGAGCGTAAAATGTGAAGATGCCGGCAGGGCAGGAACTCTAAATCAAAGTTAGCTCACCGGACTAATCCTGGATCATTAGAATACAGAGAGGAGCTGAATAAATGTTAATTTTTCTCACATATATGCAGTTGTAGAAAACAAACAAGCTTCCTGGAAAATGTGAGTAAAAGACTAAAAGATCATGGGCATAGTTTCAAAGCATACAGGAAGTGACAGTGACATTCAGAAAGGATAGTTGACATACAAAAAATGAAAGAAAATGTTCTATTTTCGCATCACCAAATCCCTGTACATAGGAACATTGTTGTCCTTGAACAATTTATCCTGTAATGATCATTTTATTTGCAGTGATCCACTTTAATTATATTCAGACAGATATCTTGATAAGAATTGCATTCAGGAATGTCTCATATTACAGAATTTGCTGTAATATCGGCCAGGTCTCAGAGTTAATCTCATTAGTGGTGAATGCAGAAGAGGAAAAAAAACACTTTACTATGGCCTGATTGACTTATATCTCCACAAATACAGACATCTAGATTGGTTATCGAGAGATAAAGCCTTATATCGCTGGGAGGTTAGTTCATTAGGATAAATTACATCACTTAAATGTATTTAAATGAGCTCATTTAAATATTGTAATTTATTCTAATAGCCTTACCTCTGGAGATCTCTTATTTTTCTCCCCACGATCAATATAGTTGTCTTTCTTTTGAGATAAGGAAATCAATCAAGGTTTTGCTAAATTGGTCTTGCTCATGCCGTACAAAAGCCCTAGAGTACATTGCTTCACTCTGAGTAGTCGGATTTCATACTGGTGTAATTCACATCCCTTTCATAGACTTCCAATTACTACAATGCGGCTAAATTGTTCAGGAATACAAATAGGCATACTATAATAATGAGTGATGACAGTTGGTCATGTCTTGGATAAGTACATGTGCATTACAAAAATGTCTACAATAGGTTCCCTCAACGAACTATGAAGTTTGAGGAGGTCACAATTACATATTTGTTATGACTTCATACGCTATTAAAGTATAATGTTTTGAAGCATCTGTCCATTCTGCTCTTTGGACAGTCATTCTGGTCCTTCACGGATGAGTTAAAAGTTGGTGAAGTGATGGGCCAGAGAGTTCTGCCAAACATTTAAATAAACGTAGTAAAAGCAACAAGGCACTCTCTCAAAATGATGATAGTAGGTGCACAAGTAGGGTATCCAGCCCACGTAGTAGAATAGAAGAACTTGTCACTCAAATTATAGTTTTTCCGTTTTATTTGCATCCAGATTATGCATGTTAAACGTTTTCGATCCAATAATGGATCTTCATCAGAACTTTTCTGAAGGAATAAACAAATATACAAAAAATGGAAGAAAGTCCATAATAGTGAACACAATATCATAGAAAAAAAAAATATCAAATCTTACAATGCATAAGAGAGATATATATTTCAAAGAAAAAAATATATACTTCAAAGAAAAATAAATAAAGACAAGTGGAATGTAGCTTTTGTCGAATAATGTCTTGAGAATTTTTCCAAGTGCTCCGTGAGATCAGGTATATAGGTCAATATTAAGAAAATAAACATCTTAAATTCTTATAAAATAATCACGAAAAGTGAAAACATGATATAAGGATATTGTGGACCATAAAGTGAACAGTGCTAATAAACACCTGGTGCGTGAATCTTATCTTTCCTATGAGAAAGCAGAGAAATAAACATAAATTGTAGGTCCCTTAAACCAATAACATATGCAGACAATATTGCCTTATGCACCTCGATAGTGGTATAAATGGGAGAGTGCTGGATCATACTCAAAGAAGATGATAGCCAATACCTGTATTTTGGTATGAGGAGTATTAAATGCGCTTGGTATAGCGACACAAATCGCCTATTATATGGCGCTGAAAATAAAGAAATGAACAGAATTTGTTCAGGTATTGTGACAATATGAATTACTGAATGGTGTGAGAAAGCACCAGTATGTTACCTGCTCCCTCTGGTCCAAATGTGTAGCGGTGTGACCGCTGGAATGGAGGACGCCAGGAAACCTGCGGTGTAACCGCTGAAATGGAGGACGCCAGACAGCACAGAAGCACTTCCGGGTTTATATGACCCGGCGTGGAAACTCCCCTTGCTGCGTCATCAGTTCACAGGCATAGTGGTCATAGCGGTCACGTGTTTACTCAGCAGGGAGAGACTGTCTCATGTTACTGAGTCTGCGCGCTGCAGCCATGGGGGTTATATGGATAAAAGGAGAGGCGCAGCTGCGCTGTTTACATTGGTATGGCGTCATCGGGATGGGGCAAGAGATGTAATCAAATACCACTATATGGTGGGGATGTATTTCCTACATGATGCACATATGTTATAAAGAAATTATATCAAACCCTTTGTGTGTCAATCTCTAAAAGCGATTTGTATGATCCAAGTGTAAGTCACTTATTAACAGTACAGGGTTGAGTAAAAAAATATAGGGAAAGGGTTCTAATAATAGAAATCCTTATTAATTTATATAATAAATCATGGAACCTATATAAGGTACCAAAATAACTTATTGTATAGTATGTGGTGACTGAGAAGTACACATATAACATTTAGGTTTAAAATTTGCTATATAGGAAAAAATTAAAGAAAAAAGAATATGTCGTTTGTGAATATAAAGGGGGGCGGTGTGAATATACTATACCAGGTGAGACAGTTGTGCCCAGTGAAGAAGTGGAGAGCCAAATTTAACGATTCTATTAAAAAAAGAGAAAAATCAGAATCAGAATAGGATATCTGGAATCATTCAAAATCACATGTTAAAAACATTAGTCAATAATCCATAATAGCTTGAGTCACTGAAAACTCAATATATCATAATCCCTATTGAGTCCTTTAGGTTCCAAAGTCTGTAGTGTGAAAATCCAATAGGCCTCTCTTTTTTTAAGTCTTTTTATCCTGTCATACCCTCTTCTGTCAGATTCAATTTGTTCCAATACTTGAAATTTCAACTGAGATATATTATGTCCCTTTTCCGATAAGTGATGTGGAAGACGGAGATGAGACTTCTTGCATCTTATAAAAAAAGAAAAGAGAAGCCAGCGTTGCCAAGGTCAGAACGCATTACATAAAGTGCATTTGCACATAACATCTAACTGTATTCAAAATGAGATATTTAGCAAAAAAATTGATCAATTCAATTGAGCCACCCCGCCGCGCCAAGGCAATCTCATGTGGGGGGTCCTACTCTACGTTTTTAATAAACACTGTGCCGTTACGGCCTCCTAGATACATTAAAAGCAAGACCACTTTAAATGCAATCCGTACCTGAGCATTTCTGGATCGCTCCCATGATGCCAGAAAAGGCAAGTGCTGATGAAGCCCAACCAGGTCTGAATACAGACGTGTCAGGTTTTAGCCTCCACACATTGCCTGACCAGCAAGCATAGATGAAGGGCAATGCAGGCTCAGATACAGGTGCACAATTAAATAAAGCTTGGGGCAGGGTGGGGCTGCTGTGTATGTGTGCACAGCAGCCTAGATCCATCACAGTGAACACAGAAAAAATGGCGAACACAACCCAGTGCGCACGGCAACAGTGGTGGTCAGCCACATACCAATGTACAAAAAAAGAAAAGAGAAGCCAGCGTTGCCAAGGTCAGAACGCATAACATAAAGTGCATTTGCACATAACATCTAACTGTATTCAAAACGAGATATTTAGCAAAAAAATTGATCAATTCAATTGAGCCACCCCGCCGCTCCAAGGCAATCTCATGTGGGGGGTCCTACTCTACTTTTTTAATAAACACTGTGCCATTACGGCCTCCTAGATACATTAAAAGCAAGACCACTTTAAATGCAATCCGTACCTGAGCATTTCTGGATCGCTCCCATGATGCCAGAAAAGGCAAGTGCGGATGAAGGCCAACCAGGTCTGAATACAGACGTGTCAGGTTTTAGCCTCCACACATTGCCTGACCAGCAAGCATAGATGAAGGGCAATGCAGGCTCAGATACAGGTGCACAATTAAATAAAGCTTGGGGCAGGGTGGGGCTGCTGTGTATGTGTGCACAGCAGCCTAGATCCATCCATCCATCCATCCATCACAGAAGATTTCATCCATTTTAAGTTTATGCTTAGAACATACAACACTGCCCTTCACCTCTCCAAACAAACCTATTTCAACACCCTCATCACCTCACTGTCCAATAACCCGAAACGTCTCTTTGACACTTTTCATTCTCTACTCAATCCAAGAGTACAGGCCCCAACCACGGAGCTCAGAGCTGACGATCTGGCCAATTACTTCAAAGAAAAAATTGACCAGATCCGACAGGAAATTATCTCCCAATCACCTCATACCATGCACTGTCCTCCCTCCCCCACTGCATCGAACTCACTCTCTGATTTTGAACCAGTCACAGAAGAAGAAGTAAGCAGGCTCCTTGCATCTTCTCGCCCAACTACTTGCACCAGTGACCCATTTCCATCACAGCTCCTTCAGTCCCTTTCCCCTGCTGTCACCCCTCACCTAACTAAAATATTTAACCTCTCTCTCTCTTCTGGTATTTTTCCCTTCTCATTTAAGCATGCCATCATACATCTACTACTTAAAAAACCATCCCTCGACCAAAACTGTGCCGCTAACTATAGACCTGTCTCTAATCTTCCCTTCATCTCTAAACTCCTGGAACGCCTGGTCCACTCCCGTCTTATCCGCTATCTCTCAGAAAACTCTCTCCAATCCGGTTTCCGCTCTTTACACTCCACTGAAACTGCCCTCACTAAAGTCTCTAATGATCTGCTAACAGCTAAATCAAATGGTCACTACTCCATGCTAATTCTCTTGGATCTCTCTGCAGCATTCGACACTGTGGATCATCAGCTCCTCCTCACTATGCTCCGTTCCATTGGCCTCAAGGATACCGTTCTCTCCTGGTTCTCCTCCTATCTCTCCGACCGCTCCTTTACTGTATCTTTTGCCAGTTCCTCCTCCTCTCATCTTCCCCTTACTGTTGGGGTCCCCCAAGGATCGGTTCTAGGTCCCCTCCTCTTCTCCTTGTACACTGCCCCTATTGGTCAAACAATCAGTAGATTTGGTTTCCAGTACCATCTCTATGCTGATGACACCCAATTATACGCTTCTTCTCCTGACATCACGCCAGCCTTTCTAGAAAACACCGGCGATTGTCTAGACGCTGTGTCTAATATCATGTCCTCACTATATCTGAAACTGAACCTGTCAAAGACTGAACTCCTGGTGTTTCCTCCCTCTACTAATGTACCTATACCCGACATTGCCATTTCTGTGTGTGGTTCCACTATTACTCCCCAGTAACAGGCCCGCTGTCTTGGGGTCATACTTGATTCTGAGCTTTCCTTTGCCCCCCACATTCGATCACTGGCTCGCTCTTGTCATCTGCACCTCAAAAACATTTCTAGAATTCGACCTTTTCTTACCTTTGACTCTGCAAAAACTCTTACTGTTTCTCTTATTCATTCTCGTCTCGACTATTGTAACTCTCTTCTAATCGGTCTCCCTCTTACCAAACTCTCCCCCCTCCAATCTGTCTTGAATGCTGCAGCCAGGATCATATTCCTCACCAATCGTTACACCGATGCCTCTACCTTGTGCCAGTCATTACACTGGCTACCCATCCACTCCAGAATTCAGTATAAACTTATTACCCTCACTCACAAAGCCCTCCATGGCTCAGCACCACCCTACATCTCCTCCCTTGTTTCAGTATACCACCCTACCCGCGCCCTCCGTTCTGCTGATGACCTGAGATTAGCATCCTCAATAGTCAGAACCTCCCACTCCCGTCTCCAAGACTTTACACGTGCCGCGCCAATTCTTTGGAATGCACTTCCCAGGTCAATACGATTAGTCCCCAATACCCACAATTTTAAGCGTGTCCTGAAAACGCATTTATTCAGACTGGCCTACCACCCCAACACATTAACCTAATCTATCCCTGTGTGGCAGAGCCAAAAGTTTTACCATAACCAGGTTCCCCGCATCATGTTCCCACATGCTTTATGCCTCCATTAGCCCTCTGTGTCTGTACTGTTACACATTTAACATTATGACTGGTCCATACAATCAGGGTAACTGTTACCACCCACCTTTCGTGTCTCCCTCTTTCCTCATAGACTGTAAGCTTGCGAGCAGGGCCCTCACTCCTCTTGGTATTTGTTATAATCTACTGTATGTGATTATTGTTATGCTGTAATGTCTATTGTCTGTACAAATCCCCTCTGAAATGTAAAGTGCTGCGGAATATGTCGGCGCTATAAAAATAAAATTTATTATTATTATTATTATTATTATTATCACAGTGAACACAGAAAAAATGGCGAACACAACCCAGCGCGCACGGCAACAGTGGTGGTCAGCCACATACCAATGTACAAAAAAAGAAAAGAGAAGCCAGCATTGCCAAGGTCAGAACGCATAACATAAAGTGCATTTGCACATAATATCTAACTGTATTCAAAATGAGATATTTAGCAAAAAAAATTGATCAATTCAATTGAGCCACCCCGCCGCGCCAAGGCAATCTCATGTGGGGGGTACTACTCTACGTTTTTAATAAACACTGTGCCATTACGGCCTCCTAGATACATTAAAAGCAAGACCACTTTAAATGCAATCCGTACCTGAGCATTTCTGGATCGCTCCCATGATGCCAGAAAAGGCAAGTGCGGATGAAGGCCAACCAGGTCTGAATACAGACGTGTCAGGTTTTAGCCTCCACACATTGCCTGACCAGCAAGCATAGATGAAGGGCAATGCAGGCTCAGATACAGGTGCACAATTAAATAAAGCTTGGGGCAGGGTGGGGCTGCTGTGTATGTGTGCACAGCAGCCTAGATCCATCACAGTGAACACAGAAAAAATGGCGAACACAACCCAGCGCGCACAGCAACAGTGGTGGTCAGCCACATACCAATGTACAAAAAAAGAAAAGAGAAGCCAGCGTTGCCAAGGTCAGAACGCATAACATAAAGTGCATTTGCACATAACATCTAACTGTATTCAAAATGAGATATTTAGCAAAAAAATTGATTAATTCAATTGAGCCACCCCGCCGCGCCAAGGCAATCTCATGTGGGGGGTCCTACTCTACGTTTTTAATAAACACTGTGCCATTATGGCCTCCAAGATACATTAAAAGCAAGACCACTTTAAATGCAATCCGTACCTGAGCATTTCTGGATCGCTCCCATTATGCCAGAAAAGGCAAGTGCGGATGAAGGCCAACCAGGTCTGAATACAGACGTGTCATGTTTTAGCCTCCACACATTGCCTGACCAGCAAGCATAGATGAAGGGCAAGGCAGGCTCAGATACAGGTGCACAATTAAATAAAGCTTGGGGCAGGGTGGGGCTGCTGTGTATGTGTGCACAGCAGCCTAGATCCATCACAGTGAACACAGAAAAAATGGCGAACACAACCCAGCGCGCACGGCAACAGTGGTGGTCAGCCACATACCAATGTACAAAAAAAGAAAAGAGAAGCCAGCGTTGCCAAGGTCAGAACGCATAACATAAAGTGCATTTCCCCCACATGAGATTGCCTTGGCGCGGCGGGGTGGCTCAATTGAATTGATCAATTTTTTTGCTAAATATCTCATTTTGAATACAGTTAGATGTTATGTGCAAATGCACTTTATGTTATGCGTTCTGACCTTGGCAACGCTGGCTTCTCTTCTCTTTTTTTGTACATTGGTATGTGGCTGACCACCACTGTTGCCGTGCGTGCTGGGTTGTGTTCGCCATTTTTTCTGTGTTCACTGTGATGGATCTAGGCTGCTGTGCACACATACACAGCAGCCCCACCCTGCCCCAAACTTTATTTAATTGTGCACCTGTATCTGAACCTGCATTGCCCTTCATCTATGCTTGCTGGTCAGGCAGTGTGTGGAGGCTAAACCTGACACGTCTGCATTCAGACCTGGTTGGCCTTCATCCGCACTTGCCTTTTCTGGCATCATGGGAGCAATCCAGAAATGCTCAGGTACGGATTGCATTTAAAGTGGTCTTGCTTTTAATGTATCTAGGAGGACGTAATGGCACAGTATTTATTAAAAACGTAGAGTAGGACCCCCCACATGAGATTGCCTTGGCGCAGCGGGGTGGCTCAATTGAATTGATTAATTTTTTTGCTAAATATCTCATTTTGAATACAGTTAGATGTTATGTGCAAATGCACTTTATGTTATGCGTTCTGACCTTGGCAACGCTGGCTTCTCTTCTCTTTTCTTGCATCTTATGTTGGACTTATGTTGTGAAATTCTGTCTTTCACCATCTGTGTGGTTTCACCCACATAAGCCAAGCCGCATGGGCATTTAATGCAATACACAACAAACGTGGATTCACAGGTATAGTAACCTTTTATAGGAATAGCTTTTCCCGTTTGTGGGTGAAAAATCTGACCTCCCCTCTGTACATTATTACACTGTAGGCAAGATAGGCATGGAAATTTACCCTGTTTTTGCGTCTGGAGAAACCTTTGTCTTGGTATCTTCATGTTAGAGCCAATATCTGCTCTGACTAACTTGTCCTTTAAATTTCTTGGTCTCCGATAACAGGGGAGGAATGGTTTTTGAAATTCCTCTATTCCCGGGTAGCTCTTTGAGAGTAGACCCCAATGTTTATTTATAGTAGTCTGTATCTTCCTCGAGTAAGGGTGGTATGTATTGACAAAGGGTATACGTTTGTCCGATTTATTCGATTTCTTAAGATGGCCTAACATGGATCTTGATTCAGTTAAAAGTTTATCAGGGTAACCCCTTTCTGTAAACTTTCTTGTCATATCCTTAAGTCTCTCGGCTTTTGTTGCCTCCTCCGAGACTATTCTGTCTATTCTACAGTATTGGGACCTAGGAATGGACCATTTTACTGTGGATGGGTGAAAGCTATCAAAGTGTAAAATACTGTTTCTGTCAGTTGGCTTGACATAGAGATCTATTTTAATTGTCCCAAGTGAATCCTTATTGACTTTACAACATGATATGGGGAAAATGAATTTTTTAGATACATTGATCAATAAGGATTCACTTGGGACACTTAAAATAGAATTTCACAACATAAGTCCAACATAAGATGCAAGAAGTCTCATCTCCCTCTTCCACATCACTTCTCGGAAAAGGGACATAATATATCTCAGTTGAAATTTCAAGTATTGGAACAAATTGAATCAGACAGAAGAGGGTATGACAGGATAAAAAGACTTAAAAAAAGAGAGGCCTATTGGATTTTCACACTACAGACTTTGGAACCTAAAGGACTCAATAGGGATTATGATATATTGAGTTTTCAGTGACTCAAGCTATTATGGATTATTGACTAATGTTTTTAACATGTGATTTTGAATGATTCCAGATATCCTATTGTGATTATGATTTTTCTCTTTTTTTTAATAGAATCGTTAAATTTGGCTCTCCACTTCTTCACTGGGCACAACTGTCTCACCTGGTATAGTATATTCACACCGCCCCCCTTTATATTCACAAAGGACATATTCTTTTTTCTTTAATTTTTTCCTATATAGCAAATTTTAAACCTAAATGTTATATGTGTACTTCTCAGTCACCACATACTATACAATAAGTTATTTTGGTACCTTATATAGGTTCCATGATTTATTATATAAATTAATAAGGATTTCTATTATTAGAACCCTTTCCCTATATTTTTTTACTCAACCCTGTACTGTTAATAAGTGACTTACACTTGGATCATACAAATCGCTTTTAGAGATTGACACACAAAGGATTTGATATAATTTCTTTATAACATATGCGCATCATGTAGGAAATACATCCCCACCATATAGTGGTATTTGATTACATCTCTTGCCCCATCCCGATGACGCCATACCAATGTAAACAGCGCAGCTGCGCCTCTCCTTTTATCCATATAACCCCCATGGCTGCAGCGCGCAGACTCAGTAACATGAGACAGTCTCTCCCTGCTGAGTAAACACGTGACCGCTATGACCACTATGCCTGTGAACTGATGACGCAGCAAGGGGAGTTTCCACGCCGGGTCATATAAACCCGGAAGTGCTTCTGTGCTGTCTGGCGTCCTCCATTTCAGCGGTTACACCGCAGGTTTCCTGGCGTCCTCCATTCCAGCGGTCACACCGCTACACATTTGGACCAGAGGGAGCAGGTAACATACTGGTGCTTTCTCAGACCATTCAGTAATTCATATTGTCACAATACCTGAACAAATTCTGTTAATTTCTTTATTTTCAGCGCCATATAATAGGCGATTTGTGTCGCTATACCAAGCGCATTTAATACTCCTCATACCAAAATACAGGTATTGGCTATCATCTTCTTTGAGTATGATCCAGCACTCTCCCATTTATACCACTATCGAGGTGCATAAGGCAATATTGTCTGCATATGTTATTGGTTTAAGGGACCTACAATTTATGTTTATTTCTCTGCTTTCTCATAGGAAAGATAAGATTCACGCACCAGGCGTTTATTAGCACTGTTCACTTTATGGTCGGCACCTATACACCGGAAGTCCACAATATCCTTATATCATGTTTTCACTTTTTGTGATTATTTTATAGGAATTTAAGACGTTTATTTCCTTAATATTGACCTATATACCTGATCTCACGGAGCACTTGGAAAAATTCTCAAGACATTATTCGACAAAAGCTACATTCCACTTGTCTTTATTTATTTTTCTTTGAAGTATATATTTTTTTCTTTGAAATATATATCTCTCTTATGCATTGTAAGATTTGATATTTTTTTTTTCTATGATATTGTGTTCACTATTATGGACTTTCTTCCATTTTTTGTATATTTGTTTATTCCTTCAGAAAAGTTCTGATGAAGATCCATTATTGGATCGAAAACGTTTAACATGCATAATCTGAACATTTAAATAAAGTTCGGTCCAGGTACCGGAACAGTACCCAAACCAGACCCCATTCAGATGAATGGAGGCCTGAACATTCATTGCTTGCCACACTGTCATCTCAATGACAGCGAGGCAAGCACAGACTCTGATCGGCGGTTCCCAAGCTGTGAGCGTGAGCCAGCAGCTATGACTGGTAGTAAAAAGTTTACCCTGGACACAGAAGCATCAGCTAATGAGACAGTACTACTGCCATCAGCCTACAACTGGTAATGCCAATAACAGAGAGAGTAGGTGCCGCCGATGGGAGTATTCAGTTAGAGCACTGCTGCTTGAGAACTTTCTCACACAGTGAGCGGAGCCGTGAGTTCACCCGGATTCAGCTATGAACTCCGGTAAACTTTCTCCCTGTGGGAGCTCAGTGCTAGATCCTGACAGGAGCGATTATGGATCTTTTGCATAATTGTTCACACTTAAATGTTTCAGATCACCAAACAAATTTAAATATTAGACAAAGATAACACAAGTGAACACAGAATGCAGTTTTTAAATGAAGGTCTTTATTATTAAGAGAAAAATAAAACTAAACCTACAGAGCCCTGTGTGTAAAAATGATTGCCCACTAAACCTAATGACTGGTTGGACCACCCTTAGCAGCAGCAACTGCAGTTAAGTGTTTGCGATAACTGGCAATGAGTCTTTTACAATGCTCTGGGGTAATATTAGCCCACTAATCTTTGCAGAATTGTTGTCATTCAACCACATTGGAGGGTTTCCAAACATGAACCACCTGTGGAATCTGTCACCTATTTGTTCACATATAAGATGCGACCACCACCATCAGGGGCTTATCTACAGCATTCTGTAATGCTTTAGATAAGCCCCCCATGTAACCTGAAAGATAAGAAAAACGAGTTATATTATACTCACCGGGGGGGGCGGTCCGGTCCGGGTCCGATGGGTGTCGCGTTCCGGATCTGGTGTCTCCCAACTTTTAGCTATGATGTCCTCTTCTTTGCTTCCTGTTGTGGCTCCAGTGCAGGCATACTGCTCTGCCCTGTCGAGGGCAAAGCAGAGTACTGCAGTGCGCAGGCGCCGGACCTCTCTGACCATTCCCGGTGCCTGCGCACTGCAGTACTCTGCTCTGCCCTCAACAGGGTAGAGCAGTACACCTGCACCGGAGCCATGACGGTAAGCAAGGAGGAGGACGACATCATCGCTAGAAGATGGGAGGCGCCGGTCCTGGACCGCGACACACATCGGACCGGACCGCCCCCTCCGGTGAGTAGAATATAACTCATTTTTCTTATCTTTCAGGTTACATCGGGGACTTATCTACAGCATTACAGAATGCTGTAGATAAGCTCCTGATGGCAGTGGCCGCATCTTATATGTGAAAAAATAGGTGACAGATTCCCTTTAAGGTCATGCCACAGCAACTCAATCAGACTAAAGTCAGGACTTTGACTAGGCCACTTCAAACCCTAAATTTTGTTTTTCATTATCCATTCAGAGGTGGACTTGCTGGTGTGTTTTGGATCATCGTTCTGCTGCATAATCCAAGTGTGCTTCAGTTTGAGGTCACAAACAGATGGTCGGACAGTCTCCTATAGGATTTTTTGGTAAACAGCAGAATTTATGGTTCCATTTGCCACAACAAGTCTTCTAGGTCCAGAAGCAGCAAAACAACCCAAACCATCACAATATTTCACTGTTGCTATAATGTTTCTTTTCTAAAATGCTGTCACTTCAACGCCAGATGTAATGGATAGAGTTGAGCGAAACGGGTCGAAAAATTTCAAAAGTCGCCGACTTTTGGCAAAGTCGGGTTTCATGAAACGAAACCCGACCCTAGGATGAGGTCGGCCACGAGGTCGGCGACTTACGCGCCAAAGTCGCGTTTCAAAAGTTTGTTTTGCGCTCTTTTTCAGCCAATCAGGATCCACGGACACTGTGGGCAACGTGATGACATAGGCAGGGGTCACCACCATCTTTCAGAAGGGTATGCAAGTGATTGGCTTGCTTTGGTGGGCGTCACAGGGGGTATAAAAGGGCGTGCATGCCGACCGCCATCTTACTTCTGCCGATCTCAGTATAGGGAGAGGTTGCTGCTGATTCTGTAGGGAGAGCGTTAGGCAGGGAAGAAGACAAAATAACTGCTTCTGCTGCTAGCGATTTGGCCTGCACAACACACCAGTCACTGTGTGTGCAGTGCAAGGGGAGGCTATATAGTGGTGTATCAGTGGTGTTGGTTGTTGGGCTGCCTTCTAAGGCTTCCTGACATTCCTGCATTGCAGTTTACCCACTGCTCCGCAAACTGCTTTTTTAAAAGCAATCCCAATTTTTTTTTTTTGTCCTACTGAGAAGAAAAAAAAACTGCTTCTGCTGCTAGCGATTTGGCCTGCACAACACACCAGTCACTGTGTGTGCAGTGCAAGGGGAGGCTATATTGTGGTGTATCAGTGGTGTTGGTTGTTGGGCTGCCTTTTAAGGCTTCCTGACAGGCTGGCATTGCTGTTTACCCACTGCTCTGCAAACTGCTTTTTTAAAAGCAATCCAATCTCCCTTATCCTCTAGTCACTTTTGTCACAGCTGTGCCATCGAGCCTGTGACATAGCGCTCAGATATTCATTGGGCCTCACACAATCCAAAAGTGTCCAGTGTCCACAAGTGTGTGCAGAAATTCAAAATCTCCCTTATCCTCTAGTCACTTTGGTCACAGCTGTGCCATCGAGCCTGTCACATAGCGCTCAGATATTCATTGGGCCTCACACAATCCAAAAGTGTCCAGTGTCCACAAGTGTGTGCAGAAATTCAAAATCTCCCTTATCCTCTAGTCACTTTGGTCACAGCTGTGCCATCGAGCCTGTCACATAGCGCTCAGATATTCATTGGGCCTCACACAATCCAAAAGTGTCCAGTGTCCACAAGTGTGTGCAGAAATTCAAAATCTCCCTTATCTTCTAGTCACTTTGGTCACAGCTGTGCCATCGAGCCTGTCACATAGCGCTCAGATATTCATTGGGCCTCACACAATCCAAAAGTGTCCAGTGTCCACAAGTGTGTGCAGAAATTCAAAATCTCCCTTATCCTCTAGTCACTTTGGTCACAGCTGAGCCATCGAGCCTGTCACATAGCGCTCAGATATTCATTGGGCCTCACACAATCCAAAAGTGTCCAGTGTCCACAAGTGTGTGCAGAAATTCAAAATCTCCCTTATCCTCTAGTCACTTTGGTCACAGCTGTGCCATCGAGCCTGTCACATAGCGCTCAGATATTCATTGGGCCTCACACAATCCAAAAGTGTCCAGTGTCCACAAGTGTGTGCAGAAATTCAAAATCTCCCTTATCCTCTAGTCACTTTGGTCACAGCTGTGCCATCGAGCCTGTCACATATACAGAATCCACAATATATGAATCCAAATATATGAATATATGAATCCAATATATATGAATCTAATGAAAATGTAGAGTCCCTGTGGGTAGAGATAAGGGGAGGGGGGAAAAATAATAAATTACTGATAGGGGTTTGTTATAAATCTCCAAAAATAATGGAAGCTACAGAGAATATCCTCATAAAGCAAATAGATGAAGCAGCGACTCAAGGAGAAGTCATTATTATGGGGGACTTCAACTACCCTGAAATACATTGGGGAACCGAAACCTGCAGTTCCAGCAAAGGTAATAGGTTTTTGACTACTATGAGAGACCATTACCTTTCACAACTGGTTTAGGACCCAACAAGAGGGGGGGCACTGCTAGACCTAATATTATCCAACAGGCCGGACCGCATATCAAATGTAAGGGTTGGGGGTCACTTGGGTAATAGTGATCACAAATTAATAAGTTTTCATGTATCCTTTAATAAGATGTGTAGTAGAATGGTTACAAGGACACTAAACTTCAGGAAGGCAAATTTCCAACGGATGAGAGATGATCTTGGTGCAATTAACTGGGACGATATCCTGAGACATAAAAATACACAAAGAAAGTGGGAGACGTTTATTAGCATCCTGAATAGGATCTGTGCACAATATATACCGTATGGGAATAAACATGCGAGAAATAGGAGGAAACCACTATGGCTAAATAGAGCTGTAAGGGGCGCAATAAGAGATAAAAATAAAGCATTTAGAGAATTAAAGCAAGTAGGTAGTGATGAGGCATTAAATAAATACAGAAGATTAAATAAATTCTGTAAAAAGCAAATCAAGACAGCAAAGATTGAGACAGAGAGACTCATTGCCAGAGAAAGTAAAAATAATCCCAAAATATTCTTTAACTACATAAATAGTAAGAAGCTAAAAAATGATAGTGTTGGTCCCCTTAAAAATAGTCTGGGTGAAATGGTGGATGAGGATGAGGAAAAAGCCAATATGCTAAATGACTTTTTTTCAACAGTATTTACACAAGAAAATCCCATGATGGATAACATGATCAGGGATAAAAATTCTCCATTAAATGTCACCTGCTTAACCCAGCAGGAAGTACGGCGGCGTCTACAAATCACTAAAATTGACAAATCCCCGGGCCCGGATGGGATACACCCCCGAGTACTGCAGGAATTAAGCACAGTCATTGATAGACCACTATTTTTAATCTTTAAAGATTCCATAATAACAGGGTCTGTGCCACAGGACTGGCGTATAGCAAATGTGGTGCCAATATTCAAAAAGGGGACAAAAACTGAACTTGGAAATTATAGGCCTGTAAGTTTAACCTCAACTGTGGGTAAAATCCTGGAGGGTTTTCTAAGAGATACTATACTGGAGTATCTGGAGAAGAATAACCTTCTGACCCAATATCAACATGGGTTTACAAGAGACCGTTCCTGTCAGACTAATCTGATAAGCTTTTATGAAGAGGTAAGTTCCGGACTGGACCAGGGGAATGCGGTGGACGTGGTGTACAGGAACTTTTCAAAAGCTTTTGATACGGTGCCACACAAAAGGTTGATACATAAAATGAGAACAATGGGGATAGGGGAAAATATGTGTAGGTGGGTTAAGAGCTGGCTCAGGGATAGGAAACAAAGGGTGGTTATTAATGGAGCACACTCGGACTGGGTCACGGTTAGCAGTGGGGTACCACAGGGGTCAGTTTTGGGCCCGCTTCTTTTTAACATATTTATTAATGACCTTGTAGGGGGCATAGAGAGTAGAATTTCAATATTTGCAGATGACACTAAACTCTGCAGGGTAATTAATACAGAGGAGGACAATTTTATATTACAGGAGGATTTATGTAAACTAGAAGCTTGGGCTGATAAATGGCAAATGAGCTTTAATGGGGATAAATGTAAGGTCATGCACTTGGGTAGAACGAACAAGTTGTATAATTATGTGCTTAATTGTAAAACACTGGGCAAAACAGTCACTGAAAAAGACCTGGGTGTATGGGTGGACGACAAACTCACATTTAGTGGCCAGAGTCAAGCAGCTGCTGCAAAGGCAAATAAAATAATGGGATGCATTAAAAGAGGCATAGATGCTCATGAGGAGAACATAATTTTACCTCTATATAAGTCACTAGTGCGACCACACTTAGAATACTGTGTACAGTTCTGGTCTCCGGTGTATAAGAAAGACATAGCTGAACTTGAGCGGGTGCAGAGAAGAGCGACCAAGGTTATTAGGGAACTAGGGGGTCTGCAATACCAAGACAGGTTATTACACTTGGGGTTATTTAGTTTGGAGAATCGAAGGCTTAGGGGTGATCTTATTACAATGTATAAATATATGTGGGGACAATACAAAGACCTTTCTAATGATCTTTTTACTCTTAGACCTGTGACGGGGACAAGGGGGCATCCTCTACGTCTGGAGGAAAGAAGGTTTAAGCATACTCACAGACGCGGATTCTTTACTGTAAGAGCAGTGAGACTATGGAACTCTCTGCCATATGATGTTGTAATGAGTGATTCACTACTAAAATTTAAGAAGGGACTGGATGCCTTTCTTGAAAAGTATAATATTACAGGGTATATACACTAGTCTCCTTAATATTGCGTTGATCCAGGGAGCTAGTCTGATTGCCGTATGTGGAGTCGGGAAGGAATTTTTTTCCCCAATGTGAAGCTTACTGTTGCCACATGGGGTTTTTTTGCCTTCCTCTGGATCAACATGTTAGGGCAAGTTAGGATAGGATATGGGTTGAACTAGATGGACTTAAAGTCTCCCTTCAACCTTAATTACTATGTTACTATATTACTATGTTAGATAGCGCTCAGATATTCATTGGGCCTCACACAATCCAAAAGTGTCCAGTGTCCACAAGTGTGTGCAGAAATTCAAAATCTCCCTTATCCTCTAGTCACTTTGGTCACAGCTGTGCCATCGAGCCTGTCACATAGCGCTCAGATATTCATTGGGCCTCACACAATCCAAAAGTGTCCAGTGTCCACAAGTGTGTGCAGAAATTCAAAATCTCCCTTATCCTCTAGTCACTTTGGTCACAGCTGTGCCATCGAGCCTGTCACATAGCGCTCAGATATTCATTGGGCCTCACACAATCCAAAAGTGTCCAGTGTCCACAAGTGTGTGCAGAAATTCAAAATCTCCCTTATCCTCTAGTCACTTTGGTCACAGCTGTGCCATCGAGCCTGTCACATAGCGCTCAGATATTCATTGGGCCTCACACAATCCAAAAGTGTCCAGTGTCCACAAGTGTGTGCAGAGATTCAAAATCTCCCTTATCCTCTAGTCACTTTGGTCACAGCTGTGCCATTGAGCCTGTCACATAGCGCTCAGATATTCATTGGGCCTCACACAATCCAAAAGTGTCCAGTGTCCACAAGTGTCTGCAGAAATTCAAAATCTCCCCTGTCCTATAGACACCTTGTACCTTGTTTTACATTACTATATAGTTTGTTGGATTTTGTCTACATTTCTACCAAAAATGAGGAAGGCTGGTGGAAGAGGCCGTGGAATTGGGCGGGGGTTGGCAGCTGGTAATGATGGTGTTGGTGGTGGATCTGATGGTAGTGGCAAGAGCAAAATAGGACCGAATGCAGGAGGTGTTGAGCCTGCGTCATCGTCTGGCTACATAAGGCCTCGAACGCTTAGTTTTCTAGGAGTTGGCAAACCGCTTTTAAAGCCAGAGCATCAGGAAAAAGTTTTGTCTTACATTGCTGACTCAGCCTCCAGCTCTATCGCCTCCTCTTCTTCAGTTGTAAAAAGTAAAAGCACTGAGTCGTCATTGGAGGCTCATGTTCATGAACCACACCTTTCCTTGTGTCCTTTACCCCAACCAAGATTGAAGGATGACGCAGGCCATACTACTGATTACTCCATGGAGCTGTTTTCACATACCATGCCTGGATTATCAAGTCAAATGGTGAATTACCCAGGCCAAGATGAATCTGACATGGAGTGCACTGATGCACAGCCGCTGATGGAAGATTCTGCTGGTACATTCACTCAGAGCACTACATTGTCCTCGCAGTGTACAGAGCCAGATTCTGACCCTGATGAGACTCAGGTGCCCCTTCCCGCACACTATACCACCATACACGGTGACACAGAGGAAGGTGCACATGACATAGAAGAGGAGGTGATGGATGACCCAGTTGTTGACCCAGATTGGCATCCATTGGGGGAAGAGGGTGCTGCTTCCAATAGCTCAGATGAGGAGCATCCACAGCAGACATCGACATCGCAACAGCTGTTATCTGGCAGGCCCGGAGCACTCCAAAGACAGGTTCCAAACATCAAAAGAGTTGCTGGACAGCTTGTCCAGAGGGTCAAAAGATCACAGCGTGCTAGGCCGCAAAATGTCTGCCAAAGTAGGAAGAGTGCAGTGTGGCACTTTTTTGAACAAAATCCTCATGATCAGGCCAAGGTTATCTATAAGAAGTGCGCAAAGACCTTTAGCCGAGGGAAAAATCTGAAAAATTTGAATACCAGTGGCATGCTTAGACATTTAACCAGCATGCACTTGCAAGCGTGGACACAACACCAAACCTCAAGTGCCACATGTGCAACTGATCACAACGAAGGTAGTCAGCAACGCTACATTGTTTCCCCCACTGTAAGCCCACCGGTTAGCACAGCAGCAAATGTTGAGGTGTCGTTGCCAGGCCACAGCAGTCATTGAATCCCACTGTTATATCAATGAAAGACTGATTCTAGGCCATCAGAAAGAACACCAACTCCATCACCATCATCAACCCTCTCTCAGTCCGCCCTGTCCACCGCTACTTCCACCATATGCAGCTCTCAAGTCCAGCTCACCCTCCCAGACACTATGAGTAGGTCAAGAAAGTACTCAGTCTCTCATCCGCGTACACTGGGTTTGAAAGCCCACATTGCCAAACTAATCTCGTTTGAGATGATGCCCTTTTGGTTGGTGGAAAGCACAGCTTTCCGCGAACTCATGGCCTGTGCAGTACCACGCTATGACCTACCCAGTCACCACTTCTTCTCTCGCAAAGCCATCCCAGCCCTCCACCATCATGTGAAAGACCGCATTGTCCATGCACTCAAGCAGTCAGTGAGCGGAAAGGTGCACCTCACAACTGATGCATGGTCCAGTCGGCATGGCCAGGGCCGTTACGTGTCCATCACTGCGCACTGGGTTAATGTGATGGATGCAGGGTCCACAGGGGACAGCGGTGGTGGGACAGTGCTGCCTAGCCCACGGTATAGGAAACAGTTGGCTGTAGGCGTTCGACCCTCCTCCTCCTCCTCCTCCTCCAGAAGCAAAAGCTCGTCCACAGAGCGCAGTCGTACGAGCACACCATCTGCAGCTGCCACTGTTGCACACGATGTGTCCCCCTATCGAGCAGCTAGTGGAAAGCATCAGCAGGCTGTGTTGCAGATGATGTGTTTGGGCAACAGACACACCGCCGAGGTGTTGGCTGAGTACTTGAAGCGACAAACTGAGTCATGGCTGGGCAGTGTACATCTTGAGGCAGGCAAGGTAGTTAGTGATAACGGCCGTAATTTTGTGGCAGCCATAGCCCTTTCAAAACTCAGCCATATACCTTGCTTGGCTCACACCTTGAACCTGGTGGTGCAGTGCTTCCTCAAAAATTATCCGGAGTTAACAGCCCTGCTCCAGAAGGTGCGAAGACTGTGCGCGCACATCCGCCGGTCGCCTGTACACTCCGTTCGTATGCAGAAGCTGCAGCGATTGCTCCACCTTCCCAACCACCGCCTCATTATCGACATTGCAACAAGGTGGAACTCCACCCTGCACATGGTGGAGCGGCTGTGCGAGCAGAGGCAGGCCATAATGCATTTGTGGGAGGATACACGGCCAGGCACATTGAGAGCAGACATGGAGTTGACAGGTGTGCAGTGGTCGAAGCTGAAAGACCTCTGTAAAGTCCTTCAGTGTTTTGAGGAATGCACACGGCTGGTAAGCGCAGACGACGCCATCCTAAGCATGAGCATCCCACTTATGCGTCTGCTCATGCAAACTTTGACGCACCTTAAGGAGCAGGCGTCTGCAGCCAATGTTGATGAGGACGAAGAGGAGGAGGGAATCCTTGATGACATTCAGCCATTGTCTGCTCAGGGACCTCTCCTGGACGAGGTGGAGGAAGAAGAGGAGGAGGAGGAGGATGATGGGGATGATTACTTAGGGGAGGAGGATGCATCTCGTGGGGCAAGTGAAAAAGTTGGCGTGGCAAGGTCTGGTACAGGGTTTGTGCGTGACTGGAGGGATGTGGATTTGCCAGAAAGTGCTCCTCCAACCAGCACTCGCAGTGCATCATTGACACCGGGAACATTGGCCCACATGTCAGATTATGCCTTGCAGATCCTAAAAAGGGACCCACGCATTGCCAAAATGATGAACGATGACGACTACTGGTTGGCCAGCATCCTGGATCCACGCTATAAAGGCAAATTACAAAACATCATGCCACAGGAGAACCTTGACCTAATATTGGCTAATAAACAAGCAAATCTGGTAAATCGGTTGCTTGAGGCATTCCCAGCACACAGCAGCGGTGATGGTTTTCACACGAGCCGTACAGGCCGGGGGCAGCTTGGCAGAGGTGTTCGTGGTGCACACAGCAGAAGTGGCGTTGGAGACAGGGGTTTCATGACAATGTTGTGGACTGATTTTTCAAGTACCGCTCACACAACTGGTAATACTGCATCGATGGAAAGTGACAGGAGACAGCAGTTGTCAACTATGGTTACAAACTACTTTTCCTCCCATATCGATGTTCTCCCACACAGGTGATTCCCCTTTGACTATTGGGCCGCTAAACTGGACACCTGGCCTGAATTGGCACAATATGCCTTACAGGAGCTCGCTTGCCCATCTGCAAGTGTGCTATCGGAAAGAGTCTTCAGTGCAGCTGGATCAATCCTGACAGAAAAAAGGACCCGTCTGTCAACCCAAAATGTGGATGATCTAACCTTCATTAAAATGAACCACACATGGGTTTCCAAGGATTTTGTCCCACCTTCCTCTGATGACACATATGGTGACAGAAAAATGGCTTGCTTTGGTCCACCTCTTCCTGGGACTTGACCTATTTCGCCTTTTGCATCACCTGAATGTCCAAAATCAACATATGCCACTTTCTAAAACTCCCTAACTGTGCTGCCTCCCCCCCCATGGCCGGGGTCACCACCTAGCGCACGACACCGTGCGAGTGCCGTTGCCCTGGACAGGTGGGTAGGCCGACTCTTGGGCGCGGGCACTGGCACAGGGTCCCTCATAGTGCAATCAAGTGTCTCTGACGGTGGTGGTGCACACCCGCCGTCAGACACACCGCCGTACTATGAGGGACCAAGTGCAAGTACCGACGCCCATGAGTGGGCCCCCCTTGCTTGGGCAGGGCCCCAGCATTTGCAATCTTTACCTCTCCCTGCTCCTCCGCTGTATAGTCTGGGCCGTCAAAACCATACTGTGCCTGACACCGTCTGAGCCTGCCTCCTGATGTATAGACATATATTTTGAATGTGTACGCTATCCATACATGTTATCCGGGGATACGGTACCCTTTCTCATCTTTGTGCAAACACGTGCAATCCATACTGGGCCTAACACCGTCTGAGCCTGCCTCCTGATGTATAGACATATATTTTGAATGTGTACGCTATCCATACATGTTATCTGGGGATACGGTACCCTTTCTAACCTTTGTGCAATCACGTGCAATCCATACTGGGCCTAACACCGTCTGAGCCTGCCTCCTGATGTATAGACATATATTTTGAATGTGTACGCTATCCATACATGTTATCTGGGGAGACGGTACCCTTTCTAACCTTTGTGCAATCACGTGCAATCCATACTGGGCCTAACACCGTCTGAGCCTGCCTCCTGATGTATAGACATATATTTTGAATGTGTACGCTATCCATACATGTTATCTGGGGATACGGTACCCTTTCTAACCTTTGTGCAATCACGTGCAATCCATACTGGGCCTAACACCGTCTGAGCCTGCCTCCTGATGTATAGACATATATTTTGAATGTGTACGCTATCCATACATGTTATCCGGGGAAACGGTACCCTTTCTAACCTTTGTGCAATCACGTGCAATCCATACTGGACCTAACACCGTCTGAGCCTGCCTCCTGATGTATAGACATATATTTTGAATGTGTACGCTATCCATACATGTTATCCGGGGAAACGGTACCCTTTCTAACCTTTGTGCAATCACATGCAATCCATACTGGGCCTAACACCGTCTGAGCCTGCCTCCTGATGTATAGACATATATTTTGAATGTGTACGCTATCCATACATGTTATCTGGGGATACGGTACCCTTTCTAACCTTTGTGCAATCACGTGCAATCCATACTGGGCCTAACACCGTCTGAGCCTGCCTCCTGATGTATAGACATATATTTTGAATGTGTACGCTATCCATACATGTTATCTGGGGATACGGTACCCTTTCTAACCTTTGTGCAATCACGTGCAATCCATACTGGGCCTAACACCGTCTGAGCCTGCCTCCTGATGTATAGACATATATTTTGAATGTGTACGCTATCCATACATGTTATCTGGGGATACGGTACCCTTTATCACCTTTGTGCAATCACGTGTAATCCATACTGGGCGTGAGAACGGCTGGCGAGCTGTTAAGCAAGCTACAGCACCTGTGGTTTGCACACGGAAGTTTTTCATTTTTTCAGGAATGACGGTTAGGCCTAATTCCGGAACTGCGGTTGACCTGCACTTACTGGGAAATCATTGTTAGCGGGTAATAATTGTAATCAGTGATCCCCATCACTAACGTTGTTCAGCGGGTTATCTTCACCTGTAAGCGACAAACGCTGGCCTTTTCAGTGTAGCGCACATGCAGCCACGGACATGTAAGGGCATGACACACCAGTTATTGGCCAATCTCATGTGCCAGAGCCTCACGTGTCCCTCTAGTAAGCCGGACTCGGACCGTGGGGCATGACGGAGTCTCGTTCGTTAACGAAATTAAGCTTGCAATGCGTGCATCTGTTCTGTAGCTGGCATGGTTGAGGTTTCCCAGGTGGAGTCGAATTTAACCGTAGGCTCCACTCCTGGTGGTGCCCTTCTGGACATTCCTTTAAGGTTCAGCTTTGCAACCATACTGCCCACGTAAAACAAACACTTTGCCTTCATGAACGCTGTTTGGAGGGTCATGACTCGTGGGAATAACGCCGCCCAATCAGTTAACCTGCTAGAGAGATCGTTCGTTGCTCCCAAGCATGACATCACACTCCCTAGGAAGAAGGTAATGCCACTGTGGCGACCGTACTCCTGGGGGCGACACAAGTGCACTGATGCCCAGCCACTGCTCGATGAATCTGCTGGTACATTGACCCAGACCACTACATTCCCCTCACACGCTACACGACCTGAATCTGACCCTGATGAAACTCAGGTTACCCTTCCCATATACAGTTCCATCTTACACGGTGACAAAGAGGAAGCTGCAGATGAAAGTGCAGGTTCGGCCCACCCGCCATCAGACACACCACCGTACTATCAGGGGCCCTATGCCAGTGCCGTCGCCAACGAGTGGGCCCCCCCTGCTTGCTCAGGATCACAGCACTTGCAAAGTTGAAATACTGTGCAGTGAGATGGAAGATGGGGACGACGAGGAATCCAGACAAGTACAGGGATTCCCTAGCGAGGAGACTTATTTGATTGTTTTCAATGTTGGGACAGCAATTTTTGGGGAGCACTATACTCTGGAGAATGATAGATGGGGCCCACCATACACTGGAACATTCCAAAGGTGGACATCAGACACTGGAGCAGCATTTACAGGGCCCATTATACACTAGAGCATTAGAAATGGGGCCCATTATGTTTGGAGCATTATTTGGGCCCATAAGACAGTGGAGCTTCATCCATGGGGACCAACATATACTGTAGCATTATGTGGAACTCATCATATACTGTTTCAAACATTATATGGGACCAATGATTCTGTATGGAGAAATAGATGGGCCTCGTCATGAGATGTAAAAAGTGAGGTATTTTTCAATGTACTATACAGCTATTTCTCTGCCGTATCGGAGCATGATGAGTTGTGGTATGTGTTAAAGGGGCGCTCTTTCGCCCAGGGCACATGAAAACCTGCAGCCAGCCCTCCCCCCCCACAACTTTAGCCAAATAACCCCCATTTTTCAGTGCGTAACTTGTATTATGAAGTTAATTAAGGTTGACAAGCTTAAGTAAGAAGAATTGATGCTTTTGGCATTCAAATGGGCACTGTAGGTGTGTTTCCTGTCCTCCTCTCACTGCCGACTTTTATTCCCCATTGACTTACATTGGGTTTCGTGTTTCGGGATGACCCCGACTTTTCCCTATAATCGGACGATCTTGCTCGACCCGACTTTTGGAAAAGTCGGGTTTCACGAAACGAAACGCGACCCTAAAAAACCAAAAGTCGCTCAACTCTAGTAATGGAACATACAGTACAGTTGCTTCTCACAAAATTAGAGTATCATCAAAAAGTTAATATATTTCTGTTCTTCAATAAAAAAAGTGAAACTCATATTATATGGAGTCATTACAGAGTGATCAATTTCAAGTGTTTATTTCTGTTAATGTTGATGATTGTGGCTTACATCCAATGAAATCTCAAAAGTTATTATCTCAGTAAACTAGAATAACTAGCAAAAAAAACTGAAAAGGCTTCCTAAGCATTTAAAAAGGTTCCATAATCTGTTTCAGTAAGCTCCACAATCATTGGGAAGAATGCTGACTTGACAGATGTCCAAAAGACAGTCATTGACACATTCCACAAGGAGGTTAAGCCAAAAAAGGTCATTGCTAAAGAGCTTGGCTGTTCACAGAGTGCTGTATCCAAGCATATTAATGGAAAGTTGAGTGGAAGGAAAAAGTGTGGTAGAAAAATATGGACAAGAAACTGGGATAACTGCAGCCTTGAATGGATTGTTAAGAAAAAGCCATTCAAAATTTTGGGGGAGATTCACAGGTAATGGACTGCTGCTGAAGTCATTGCTTCAAGAGCCACCACACACAGACGTATCCAGGACATGAGCTACTAGTGTCGCATTCCTTGTTTCAAGCCACTCATGACCAATAAACAACGCCAGGAGTGTCTTACCTGGGCCAAGGAGAAAAAGAACTGGACTGTTGCTCAGTGGTCCAAGGTGTTGATTTAAGATGAAAGTAAATTTTGCATTTAATTTGGAAATCAAGGTCAAAGAGTCTGGAGGAAGAGTGGAGAGGCCACAATCCAACCTGCTTGAGGTCTAGTGTGAAGTTTCCACAGTGATGGTTTGGGAGTCATGTCATCTGCTGGTGTACGTGTACTGTGTTTTATCAAGATCAAAGACAGCACATCCATCTACTAGGAAATTTTAGAGCACTTCTAACAAGTTCTACTTTCGTCTCGTCAGTCCTCAAGAGTATTCTCCCAAAAGTGTTGGGTATCATCACAATGTTTTCTGGCAAAACTAAGATGATCCTTTATGTTTTTATTGCTCAGCGGCGTTTTTGTCTTGGTACTCTGCTATGCAGGTCATTTTTGCCCAGTCTCTTTCTTATGGTGGAGTCATGAACACTGAACTTAACTGAGGCCTGCAGTTCTTTAGATGTTGTTGTGGGGTCTTTTGTGATATCTTAAATGAGTCATCACTGCGCTCTTTGGGTAATTTTTGCCGGTCAGCCACTCCTGGCAATAATCACCACTGTTCCATGTTTTTTCCATTTGTGGATAGTGGCTCTCACTGTGGTTTCCTGGAGTACTAAAGCTTTAGAAATGGCTATATAACCTTTTCCAGACTCATAGATCTCAATTACTTTATTTCTCATTTGTTACTGAATTTATTTAGATCTTGTCATGATGTCTAGCTTTTAAGGGTGATTTGATTTACTTTACTTTGTCAGGCAAGTTCTATTTCAGTGATTTCTTGATTGAGATTCGATGCAGCATTAATCAGTCCTGAGTGTAGCTAGGAAATATGAACACTGCTTCCCAAAGATGTGATAAATAAGAGTTAATTTATGCTTTGAGGGGGGGGCTATCACTTTTTCACACAGTGCCCTTTAGTATTGGATTTATTTTTCCCTTAAAAATAAAGACCTGCATTTAAAAACTGCATTTTTTATTTACTTGTGCTATATTTGTATAATAATTAAATTTGTTAGGTGATCTGACGCATTTAACTTTTTCACACAACTGTATGTCTATGCTAAAGTGAGCCCATATGTGACTATTCAGTAGTTGTGCTTTTAGAGGATGTGGACAATTTTCAAAATAATTTTATTTTCGTGAATGCATGTAATGTGAACTAAACTGCATTTTTGCAAATGAATTTAATTAAAAATGTTGCACTGTTTGCCTCTGTTAGTGCGTGTGTGTGTGTGTGGTGCGATGGTGTTCTTCTGGTGGTACCGCGCGAGAGGCTGGTACCACCAGCAGTTTCCATATTGAGACACTCATCACTTGGGTGTCCCATTGTGGCGGTCGGTGAACTTCTGCCGCTTGGAATTCTGGTATCCGGACACATCAGGATGGAACAGGAAGTGAAGACATTACAAGGTAAGTATTGTTTAAACTTGATCTAAGTGGATTAATAGTCCTCAATTTTCAATCTCCTTAACATATTATTTTAATTTACCTTTGTAATTTCCAATTAAAAACACAATCCTTATAGCTCACTTATTCCATCCTTATTGGATATCATCTAATTATTATCATTTTGCAGTTCACGGTAGACTCTAAAAATTTATTCTGAGGTTATGTAAATCTGAACAATCTGACAGTGGTATGCTAAAAAACTATCAACAGAAATCTGTAGGCCACTTTTAGACCATGTTTACACGTTGCATTTTTGCTGTAATTTTTGCCTGCTCTCTTTGGCAGTAAAGAAGCTGCTTACAAAAAGCAGGTTTTTGTTGTGTTTTTTTGCACCATATTTGCTGCACTTTTCTTGACTCTTGTGCATGCTGATAAGTAGAGTTGAGCATTCAGATACCACAAATATCGGGTATCGGCCGATATTAGCGGTATCGGAATTCCGGTACTGAGTTCCGATACTTTTAGCATATCGGATACCGGAATCGGAAGTTCCCATAATGCTATGAGCCAGTTTTCTTTGATTCAACCAATGGGAATCTTCAGAAGTGTGGGCATATCCTGTTAGGCATGTAGGCATGATAACTAATGGCATGGCTGTGATTGGCTGCTGAAATTATGTCATGATGCACTATAAAAGCCACCGCAGCTGCCATTTCTGGTTCACTCTGCTGTGAATTCAGTTAGGGACAGGCTGCTGTTGAAGACTGTGAGGGACAGTTAGAGATAGCGATTGTCAAAATAATCTAGTGCTTTACCCAGGCTACATAATCAACCACTGTAGCTTTCTTTTGCCTAGCAGAAGTGTTCACAGCTGTCTGCAAGGGCTGTGTGAGTGCAACTCACGCTGTGGAGTGTGTCCTTCAGCCACGTCTGGTTGTAGGCTGCCCAGCGTGCGTCACTGTCTCATACATATTTTTCTTTTATTGCTGCTTATTTTTCATAAATTCTATATAGTGTTCTTCCATCCGTATCCATATACGTTGGTTGTAAACACTATTAGTAGACAGCGGAGCCTCTCTGCAGCCTTTCAGTGCTAGTGCCAAGTAATCTACACTGTTCTTGGCGGTCTGAGAGGTCTCTGTGGGTGAGTGCAGCTCACGTTGTAGTGTGTTCTACAGCCACGTCTGGTTGTAGTCTGCTCAGCATGCATCACTGCCTCATACGTTGTCCTTTTTTTTATTTTTTGCAGCTCATTTTTCCTGATATTTTTCTCCTACATTGGTGTGCTAAGCTTCCATCCATATCCATCAACATTGGTTGGTTGCAAACACTATATAGAAGTAGATATAGGAGCCTTTTTGCTGGCTTGTGCCCTGCAGGCCCAGCCAGATTAGTATTACCTTATTTTTTGGAGCCTCATCTATTGCATTGTAGGTTTGCTTCCTGCATTGTAATAGCTCCAAAAAGTTTGTGATACTATCCCTTTCACATCTGTAACATCCTAATTTTTTTTTTAGGAAAAAAAGTTCTCCAAACACTCCACTTTACAGTTTTGTAGGCCACAGTAGCTTATATTAAAGTGTAGTCCACACACTTTATAAAATTAGTGTTTCTTATACCTGTTAGCACCTGTTCAGGAATAAGCACACTAAGCCCCCCTTTTTACTTTTCTGCCTATCTTTATCAGTCTACCAAGATGAAGAAGGCAGGGAGTAAGGCACGTGGTTTTGGGCGTGGAGTTGCAGCAGGGAGAGGACGTGGGGATTCAGCAGGGAGAGGACGTGGGGATTCTGTGTCTGCTGCGGGCACCAGTGACCCAGCATCCCCCAGTATTAGCAGGCAACAGTCCTTTAAGCGCAGCTTTGTAGGACCTCGCCGTACCCCACTGCTGCGGGATGAACAAATTGAAGCCGTTGTCGGTAGAGTTGAGCGACTTTTGGTTTTTTAGGGTCGAGTTTCGTTTCGTGAAACCCGACTTTTCCAAAAGTCGGGTCGAGCAAGATCGGCCGATTATAGGGAAAAGTCGGGCTCGTCCCGAAACACGAAACCCAATGTAAGTCAATGGGGAATAAAAGTCGGCAGTGAGAGGAGGACAGGAAACACACCTACAGTGCCCATTTGAATGCCAAAAGCATCAATTCTTCTTACTTAAGCTTGTCAACCTTAATTAACTTCATAATACAAGTTACGCACTGAAAAATGGGGGTTATTTGGCTAAAGTTGTGGGGGGGTAGAGCTGGTTCCAGGTTTTCATGTGCCCTGGGCGAAAGAGCGCCCCTTTAACACATACCACAACTCATCATGCTCCGATACGGCAGAGAAATAGTGGTATAGTACAATGAAAAATACTTCACTTTTTACATCTCATGACGAGGCCCATCTATTTCTCCATACAGAATCATTGGTCCCATATAATGTTTGAAACAGTCTATGATGAGTTCCACATAATGCTACAGTATATGTTGGTCCCCATGGATGAAGCTCCACTGTCTTATGGGCCCAAATAATGCTCCAAACATAATGGGCCCCATTTCTAATGCTCTAGTGTATAATGGGCCCTGTAAATGCTGCTCCAGTGTCTGATGTCCACCTTTGGAATGTTCCAGTGTATGGTGGGCCCCATCTATCATTCTCCAGAGTATAGTGCTCCCCAAAAATTGCTGCCCCAACATTGAAAACAATCAAATAAGTCTCCTCGCTAGGGAATCCCTGTACTAGTCTGGACTCCTCGTCGTCCCCATCTTCCATCTCACTGCACAGTATTTCAACCTTGCAAGTGCTGTGATCCTGAGCAAGCAGGGGGGGCCCACTCGTTGGCGACGGCACTGGCACAGGGCCCCTGATAGTACGGTGGTGTGTCTGATGGCGGGTGGGCCGAACCTGCACTTTCATCTGCAGCTTCCTCTTTGTCACCGTGTAAGATGGAACTGTATATGGGAAGGGTAACCTGAGTTTCATCAGGGTCAGATTCAGGCCGTGTTGCGTGCGAGGGGAATGTAGTGGTCTGGGTCAATGTACCAGCAGATTCATGGAGCAGTGGCTGGGCATCAGTGCACTTGTGTCGCCCCCAGGAGTACGGTCGCCACAGTGGCATTACCTTCCTCCTAGGGAGTGTGATGTCATGCTTGGGAGCAACGAAGGATCTCTCTAGCAGGTTAACTGATTGGGCGGCGTTATTCCCATGAGTCATGACCCTCCAAACAGCGTTCATGAAGGCAAAGTGTTTGTTTTACGTGGGCAGTATGGTTGCAAAGCTGAACCTTAAAGGAATGTCCAGAAGGGCACCACCAGGAGTGGAGCCTACGGTTAAATTCGACTCCACCTGGGAAACCTCAACCATGCCAGCTACAGAACAGATGCACACATTGCAAGCTTAACTCCGTTAACGAACGAGACTCCGTCATGCCCCGCGGTCCGAGTCCGGCTTACTAGAGGGACACGTGAGGCTCTGGCACATGAGATTGGCCAATAACTGGTGTGTCATGCCCTTACATGTCCGTGGCTGCATGTGCGCTACACTGAAAAGGCCAGCGTTTGTCGCTTACAGGTGCAGATAACCCGCTGAACAACGTTAGTGATGGGGATCACTGATTACAATTATTACCCGCGAACGATGATTTCCCAGTAAGTGCAGGTCAACCGCAGTTCTGGAATTAGGCCTAACCGTCATTCCTGAAAAAATGAAAAACTTACGTGTGCAAACCACAGGTGCTGTAGCTTGCTTAACAGCTCGCCAGCCGTTCTAACGCCCAGTATGGATTACACGTGATTGCACAAAGGTGAGAAAGGGTACCGTATCCCCGGATAACATGTATGGATAGCGTACACATTCAAAATATATGTCTATACATCAGGAGGCAGGCTCAGACGGTGTTAGGCCCAGTATGGCTTGCACGTGATTGCACAAAGGTTAGAAAGGGTACCGTATCCCCGGATAACATGTATGGATAGCGTACACATTCAAAATATATGTCTATACATCAGGAGGCAGGCTCAGACGGTGTTAGGCCCAGTATGGATTGCACGTGATTGCACAAAGGTGAGAAAGGGTACCGTATCCCCGGATAACATGTATGGATAGCGTACACATTCAAAATATATGTCTATACATCAGGAGGCAGGCTCAGACGGTGTTAGGCCCAGTATGGCTTGCACGTGATTGCACAAAGGTGAGAAAGGGTACCGTATCCCCGGATAACATGTATGGATAGCGTACACATTCAAAATATATGTCTATACATCAGGAGGCAGGCTCAGACGGTGTTAGGCCCAGTATGGATTGCACGTGATTGCACAAAGGTGAGAAAGGGTACCGTATCCCCGGATAACATGTATGGATAGCGTACACATTCAAAATATATGTCTATACATCAGGAGGCAGGCTCAGACGGTGTCAGGCACAGTATGGATTTGACGGCCCAGACTACACAGTGGAGGAGCAGGGAGAGTTAAAGATTGCAAATGCTGGGGCCCTGCCCAAGCAAGGGGGGCCCACTCGTGGGCGTCGGTACTGGCACTGGGCCCCCCATAGTACGGCGGTGTGTCTGACGGTGGGTGTGTACCACCACCGTCAGAGACACTTGATTGCACTATGAGGGACCCTGTGCCAGTGCCCGCGCCCAAGAGTCGGCCTACCCACCTGTCCAGGGCAACGGCACTCTCACGGTTTCGTGCGCTAGGTGGTGACCCCGGCCATGGGAGGGGGGAGGCAGCACAGTTAGGGAGTTTTAGAAAGTGGCATATGTTGATGTTGGACATTCAGCTGATGCAAAAGGCGAAATAGGTCAAGTCCCAGGAAGAGGTGGACCAAAGCAAGCCATTTTTCTGTCACTCTATGTGTCATCAGGGGAAGGTGGGACAAAATCCTTGGAAACCCATGCATGGTTCATTTTAATGAAGGTTAGATCATCCACATTTTGGGTTGACAGACGGGTCCTTTTTTCTGTCAGGATTGATCTAGATACACTGAAGACTCTTTCCGATAGCACACTTGCATCTGGGCAAGCGAGCTCCTGTAAGGCATATTGTGCCAATTCAGGCCAGGTGTCCAGTTTAGCGGCCCAATAGTCAAAGGGGAATGACCTGTGTGGGAGAACATCGATATGGGAGGAAAAGTAGTTTGTAACCATAGTTGACAACTGCTGTCTCCTGTCACTTTTCATCGATGCAGTATTACCAGTTGTGTGAGCGGTACTTGAAAAATCAGTTCACAACATTGTCATGAAACCCCTGTCTCCAACGCCACTTCTGCTGTGTGCACCATGAACACCTCTGCCAAGCTGCCCCCGGCCCGTACGGCTCGTGTGAGAACCATCACCGCTGCTGTGTGCTGGGAATGCCTCAAGCAACCGATTTACCAGAGTTGCTTGTTTATTAGCCAAAATTAGGTCAAGGTTCTCCTGTGGCATGATGTTTTGTAATTTGCCTTTATAGCGTGGATCCAGGATGCTGGCCAACCAGTAGTTGTCATCGTTCATCATTTTGGCAATGCGGGGGTCCCTTTTTAGGATCTGCAAGGCATAATCTGACATGTGGGCCAATGTTCCCGGTGTCAATGATGCACTGCGAGTGCTGGTTGGAGGAGCACTTTCTGGCAAATCCACATCCCTCCAGTCACGCACAAACCCTGTACCAGACCTTGGCACGCCAACATTTTCACTTGCCCCACGAGATGCATCCTCCTCCCATAAGTAATCATCCCCATCATCATCCTCCTCCTCCTCTTCTTCCTCCACCTCGTCCAGGAGAGGTCCCTGAGCAGACAATGGCTGAATGTCATCAAGGATTCCCTCCTCCTCCTCATCAACATTGGCTGCAGAAGCCTGCTCCTTAAGGTGCGTCAAAGTTTGCATGAGCAGACGCATAAGTGGGATGCTCATGCTTAGGATGGCGTCGTCTGCGCTTACCAGCCGTGTGCATTCCTCAAAACACTGAAGGACTTACAGAGGTCTTTCAGCTTCGACCACTGCACACCTGTCAACTCCATGTCTGCTCTCAAAGTGCCTGGCGTATCCTCCCACAAATGCATTATGGCCTGCCTCTGCCTGCACAGCCGCTCCACCATGTGCAGGGTGGAGTTCCACCTTGTTGCAATGTCGATAATGAGGCAGTGGTTGGGAAGGTGGAGCAATCGCTGCAGCTTCTGCATACGAACGGAGTGTACAGGCGACCGGTGGATGTGCGCGCACAGTCTTCGCACCTTCTGGAGCAGGGCTGTTTACTCTGGATAATTTTTGAGGAAGCACTGCACCACCAGGTTCAAGGTGTGAGCCAAGCAAGGTATGTGGCTGAGTTTTGAAAGGGCTATGGCTGCCACAAAATTACGGCCGTTATCACTAACTACCTTGCCTGCCTCAAGATGTACACTGCCCAGCCATGACTCAGTTTGGTGCTTCAAGTACTCGCCCAAACACATCATCTGCAACACAGCCTGCTGACGCTTTCCACTAGCTGCTCGATAGGGGGACACCTCGTGTGCAACAGTGGCAGCTGCAGATGGAGTGCTCGTATGACTGCGCTCTGTGGACGAGCTTTCGCTTCTGGAGGAGGAGGAGGAGGAGGGTCGAACGCCTACAGCCAACTGTTTCCTATACCGTGGGCTAGGCAGCACTGTCCCACCACCGCTGTCCCCTGTGGACCCTGCATCCACCACATTAACCCAGTGCGCAGTGATGGACACGTAACGGCACTGTCCATGCCGACTGGACCATGCATCAGTTGTGAGGTGCACCTTTCCACTCACTGACTGCTTGAGTGCATGGACAATGCGGTCTTTTACTTGATGGTGGAGGGCTGGGATGGCTTTGCGAGAGAAGAAGTGGCGACTGGGTAGCTCATAGCGTGGTACTGCATAGGCCATGAGTTCACGGAAAGCTGGGCTTTCCACCAACCGATAGGGCATCATCTCAAACGAGATTAGTTTGGCAATGTGGGCGTTCAAACCCAGTGTACGCGGATGAGAGACTGAGTACTTTCTTGACCTACTCATAGTGTCTGGGAGGGTGAGCTGGACTTGAGAGCTGCATATGGTGGAAGTAGTGGTGGACAGGGCGGACTGAGAGAGGGTTGATGATGGTGATGGAGTTGGTGTTCTTTCTGATGGCCTAGATTCAGTATTTCGTTGATATAACAGTGGGATTCCCTGACTGCTGTGGCCTTGCAACGACACCTCAACATTTGCTGCTGTGCTAACCGGTGGGCTTACAGTGGGGGAAACAATGTAGCGTTGCTGACTACCTTCTTTGTGATCAGTTGCACATGTGGCACTTGAGGTTTGGTGTTGTGTCAACGCTTGCAAGTTCATGGTGGTTAAATGTCTAAGCATGCAACTGGTATTCAAATTTTTCAGATTTTTCCCTCGGCTAAAGGTCTTTGCGCACTTCTTACAGATAACCTTGGCCTGATCATGAGGATTTTGGTCAAAAAAGTGCCACACTGCACTCTTCCTACTTTGGCAGACATTTTGCGGCCTAGCACGCTGTGATCTTTTGACCCTCTGGACAAGCCGTCCAGCAACTCTTTTGATGTTTGGAACCTGTCTTTGGAGTGCTCCGGGCCTGCCAGATAACAGCTGTTGCGATGTCGATGTCTGCTGTGGATGCTCCTCATCTGAGCTATTGGAAGCAGCACCCAATGGATGCCAATCTGGGTCAACAACTGGGTCATCCATCACCTCCTCTTCAATGTCATGTGCACCTTCCTCTGTGTCACCGTGTATGGTGGTATAGTGTGCGGGAAGGGGCACCTGAGTCTCATCAGGGTCAGAATCTGGCTCTGTACACTGCGAGGACAATGTAGTGCTCTGAGTGAATGTACCAGCAGAATCATCTATCAGCGGCTGTGCATCAGTGCACTCCATGTCAGATTCATCTTGGCCTGGGTAAATCACCATTTCACTTGATAATCCAGGCATGGTATGTGAAAACAGCTCCATGGAGTAATCAGTAGTATGGCCTGCGTCATCCTTCAATCTTGGTTGGGGTGAAGGACACAAGGAAAGGTGTGGTTCATGAACATGAACCTCCAATGACGACTCAGTGCTTTTACTTTTTACAACTTCAGAAGAGGAAGCGATAGAGCTGGAGGCTGAGTCAGCAATGTAAGACAAAACTTTTTCCTGATGCTCTGGCTTTAAAAGCGGTTTGCCAACTCCTAGAAAACTAAGCCTTCGAAGCATTATGGAGCCAGACGATGACGCAGGCTCAACACCTCCTGCATTCGGTCCTATTTTGCTCTTGCCACTACCATCAGATCCACCACCAACACCATCATTACCAGCTGCCAACCCCCACCCAATTCCACGGCCTCTTCCACCAGCCTTCCTCATTTTTTGTAGAAATGTAGACAAAATCCAACAAACTATATAGTAATGTAAAACAAGGTACAAGGTGTCTATAGGACAGGGGAGATTTTGAATTTCTGCACACACTTGTGGACACTGGACACTTATGGATTGTGTGAGGCCCACTGAATATCACAGCGCTATGTCACAGGCTCGATGGCACAGGTGTGAAAAAAGTGACTACAGGATAAGGGAGATTTTGAATTTCTGCACACACTAGTGGACACTGGACACTTTTGGATTGTGTGAGGCCCACTGAATATCAGAGCGCTATGTCACAGGCTCGATGGCACAGGTGTGAAAAAAGTGACTACAGGATAAGGGAGATTTTGAATTTCTGCACACACTAGTGGACACTGGACACTTTTGGATTGTGTGAGGCCCACTGAATATCAGAGCGCTATGTCACAGGCTCGATGGCACAGGTGTGAAAAAAGTGACTACAGGATAAGGGAGATTTTGAATTTCTGCACACACTAGTGGACACTGGACACTTTTGGATTGTGTGAGGCCCACTGAATATCAGAGCGCTATGTCACAGGCTCGATGGCACAGGTGTGAAAAAAGTGACTACAGGATAAGGGAGATTTTGAATTTCTGCACACACTAGTGGACACTGGACACTTTTGGATTGTGTGAGGCCCACTGAATATCAGAGTGCTATGTCACAGGCTCGATGGCACAGGTGTGAAAAAAGTGACTACAGGATCACAGAGATTTTGAATTTCTGCACACACTAGTGGACACTGGACACTTTTGGATTGTGTGAGGCCCACTGAATATCACAGCGCTATGTCACAGGCTCGATGGCACAGGTGTGAAAAAAGTGACTACAGGATATGGGAGATTTTGAATTTCTGCACACACTTGTGGACACTGGACACTTATGGATTGTGTAAGGCCCACTGAATATCACAGCGCTATGTCACAGGCTCGATGGCACAGGTGTGAAAAAAGTGACTACAGGATAAGGGAGATGTTGAATTTCTGCACACACTAGTGGACACTGGACACTTTTGGATTGTGTGAGGCCCACTGAATATCAGAGCACTATGTCACAGGCTCGATGGCACAGGTGTGAAAAAAGTGACTACAGGATCACAGAGATTTTGAATTTCTGCACACACTAGTGGACACTGGACACTTTTGGATTGTGTGAGGCCCACTGAATATCAGAGCGCTATGTCACAGGCTCGATGGCACAGGTGTGAAAAAAGTGACTACAGGATAAGGGAGATTTTGAATTTCTGCACACATTAGTGGACACTGGACACTTTTGGATTGTGTGAGGCCCACTGAATATCAGAGCGCTATGTCACAGGCTCGATGGCACAGGTGTGAAAAAAGTGACTACAGAATAAGGGAGATTTTGAATTTCTGCACACACTAGTGGACACTGGACACTTTTGGATTGTGTGAGGTCCACTGAATATCAGAGCGCTATGTCACAGGCTCGATGGCACTGGTGTCAAAAAAGTGACTACAGGATAAAAGAGATTTTGAATTTCTGCACACACTTGTGGACACTGGACACTTATGGATTGTGTGAGGCCCACTGAATATCAGAGCGCTATGTCACAGGCTCGATGGCACAGGTGTGAAAAAAGTGACTACAGGATAAGGGAGATTTTGAATTTCTGCACACACTAGTGGACACTGGACACTTTTGGATTGTGTGAGGCCCACTGAATATCAGAGCGCTATGTCACAGGCAGAAATTGGCTAGTGTATCACAAACTACAAGGTGTATGTAGAATTGGGCAGAATAGGAATCTCCCTAGAGTGTAGGTCTGTAAGAACGGAACAAGTCCTCCACTTATCCTTCCACAGTGACACACAGATAGCTTCACTGCGGCCGTGATAACAGCCGTTACACGGTACTGAGAGGAGCGTGCACGTACACGGCTGTCCGGTGTACGTAAAATTGTCAAGCTCCATGTTTTTTAAGTATACGGACTGACACACGCTGTCTCTCTATAGTTTTGAATGTGATCAAACAGCAAATATATTTAACTGTTTGAAAGCTAGACAAAACTAGTAGGTGCAGGTCTGTAAGAACGGAACATGTCCTCGACTTATTCTCACAGAGTGACACACAGATAGCTTCACTGTGGCTGTGATAACAGCCGTTACACGGTACTGTGTGAGGAGCGTACACCGCTGTATGGTGTGAAAAAATGCACGCTCAGTACCTCAGCAGGACAAAAAAAAAATTGGGATTGCTTTTAAAAAAGCAGTTTGCAGAGCAGTGGGTAAACAGCAATGCAGCTGTCAGGAAGCCTTAGAAGGCAGCCTAACAACCAACACCGCTGATCCACCACAATATAGCCTCCCCTTGCACTGCACACACAGTGACTGGTGTGTTGTACAGGCAAAATCGCTAGCAGCAGAAGCAGTTTTTTTTTCTTCTTCTCTGCCTAACACTCTCCCTACAGAATCAGCAGCAGCAACCTCACCCTATGCTAAGATCGGCAAAAGTAAGATGGCGGTCGGCGTGCACGCCCTTTTATAACCCCTGTGACGCCCACCAAAGCAAGCCAATCACTTGCATGCCCTTCTGAAAGATGGTGGTGACCCCTGCCTATGTCATCACGTTGCTCACAGTGTCCGTGGATCCTGATTGGCTGAAAAAGAGCGCAAAACAAACTTTTGAAACGAGACTTTGGCTCGTAAGTCGCCGACCTCGTGGCCGACCTCATCCTACGGTCGGGTTTCGTTTCATGAAACCCGACTTTGCCAAAAGTCGGCGACTTTTGAAATTTTTTGAACCGTTTCGCTCAACTCTAGTTGTCGGATGGATGGCAGCGAACGCATCCACGTCAATGACTTCCACATCCTCTCAGGGCCAGAGCACTGAAGAGCAAGCATCTGTCTCTTCACCACCTGCCAAATTGTCCAGGCAGTCAGAGAACCCTGGACAGGAGCCATCTCATTCTCTACTTATGTTCTCTGATTCTGTTGGCTTGGAAAGAGGGGGCCAGCCAAACAGCATTCTAGAATGTGAAGAAGAGGAAGTATGCAGTGATGCGCAACTGCTTTGTCCCTCTGAATCTGAAGAGGCGGGTGGGCCAGTGCCTATGGGCAGTACATTTCAGTATGTATCAGATGATGAGACTCAGGTGCCACTTTCTGGTGCGTACGGTGCTGGCGACACTACCCAGGAGAAGCAGGTGTTTGCAGAGGGGAGTGTAGATGATGAGGTCCTTGACCCATCATGGCGTGAGGAACAGGAAGGTGGTGGGAGCAGCTCTGAGGAAGAGATTTCCCGAATGGCCAAAAGTGGAGGGAGAGGGAGGGGGCAGACTTGGTTGCCTGTAGCCTCCACTTCGGCACCCGTTAGGAGCACTCCTTTCAAAAACACAAAATGGGCGCTCCCAGGACTTGCAGTGCGTGGTCCTTTTTTGACACAGTTGCAGATGACATTTGCTTAGTCAAATGCAAGCTGTGTCATCAGAAAGTCAAAAGAGGGAAAAGTGCTAGCAACCTCAATACCACAAATATGTGGAAACATGTGCGGGCCAAGCACGTGTTGGAGTTACAGAGACACATTTAAGACGTAGGCCAACCTACAGCACCACCTACCACCTCTTCAGCTCGTGTTGGTGCCTCTTCCTCCAGCTCACACACAGCTGGTTCGGCTTCCTCACAGGATCGCCATGGAAGAACCTCTCGCACTGTTGTCCATAGACCCAGTGCCATTCCACCCACAGCACCACATTCCCAGTCATCCTCACACTCCCAGGCCACTCTAAAGCCATCGGTAGCACAAGCATGGGAGCAAAGGCGGCCATTCTTGGCAAACCATCCCCGAGCACAGGCTTTGAATGCTGGCATTGCCAAACTACTGGCACTTGAAATGCTGTCATTCAGGCTGGTGGAAACTGACATCTTCCGGAACTTCATGGCATTGGCAGTCCCACAATACAACGTGCCCAGCCGCTTTTATTTCAGCAGGCAAGCCGTCCCTGCCCTGCAAAAGCATGTGGAGGGAAAAATAAAACATGCGCTACTAAATGCCGTCAGTAGCAAGGTCCACCTGACCACCGATGCGTGGACCAGTACCCATGGACAGGGATGATACCTTTCTCTCACTGCCCATTGGGTCAATGTTGTGGAGCCGGGTACAGATCTGGAGAATGGCGCTGTACGTGTTCTGCCAACTCCAAGGATTGCAGGAAGCCAGTTTGTACACATTGACTCCTCCTCATACTCAAGTTCCCCAGAATCAGCGCAGCAGGAACCTGTTACGACCGATATGAGCACAGCCATGGCCAAACGTCAACAGGTCGTACTCAAATTAATTTCTTTGGGGAATCGAAGCCACACAGTGCAGGAGCTCTGGAATGCCATCAAGCAGGAGGGTGACGTGTGGTTTGTGCCAGCGAATCTTCAGCCAGGCTTGGTAGTGTGTGACAATGGCCGAAATCTGGTGGCAGCTCTGGGCCTAGGCAACCTCACTCACATACTTTGTGTGGCACACGTGCTCAACTTGGTCATGCAGAGCTTTCTGAGGGACTATCCGGATCTTCATGCACTGCTGCACAAGGTCCACATAGAGTGCGCTCACTTGCGGCGTTCCAGCATTGCAAGATCGCGCATTGCAGCTCTGCAATGCCGATTCCGCCTTCCAGAACATCGCATCATATGTGACCTCCACACCAGGTGAAATTCAACGTTGCATATGTTGGAGCGGTTGTGTGAGCAGCAGGCAGCAGTAATGGATTACCAGCTGCATCAGGCGCAAACAAATCGCACTGTGCGCCGGTCACACTTCAGCACCACAGAGTGGGCCACTATGAAGGACATCGGCAAAGTTTTACGTGCCTTCGATGATTCCACGTGGATGGCGATTGCAGATGATGCACTAGTCAGCATGACTGTCCCCCTTATCTGCCTGCTTCGAAAATCACTGGAAGCACTAAGGGACGAGGTATTGGAAGAGGTGGAGGATGAGGAGTCACAAATGCCATCTGCTTCTGGACAGGAGGAGGAGTCGATGGAGAAGGAAGACATCTCTCCAGAGGAGGGAGGTACACAATCCTCTAGTCAGTATGTACAGCGAGGGTGGGGTGATGCAGAGCAGGCAGAAATGATGCCTCAAGCAGGGGACAGCGTTTCTTTGGCAGTTGGGAGTCTGCAGCACATGGTTGATTTCATGCTGCAATGCCTGAGAAACGACCGCCGCATCGCCCACATTCTCAACACGACTGATTATTGGGTGTACACCCTCCTAGATCCTCGCTACCGGGACAACTTAAAAAGCCTCATACCACCGTTGAACCGGGAGCGTAAACTGCGGGAGTACGAAGACACACTGGTGCAGTCCATCATGTTTTCCATTCCACCCGACAGCAGTGGTGCTAGTGCTTTACAAAGCAGCTCTGTGCGTCGAGGCAGTGGAGGAAACTCAGCACAAAGAGGGAGCAGCACAAGGCAAGACCACTATGGCCCAAATGTGGCAAAGTTTTGTGTGTCCGCCACAATTGCCTACACCATCACAGACGGCTCCAGTCAGCAGGAGGCAATGTTTTCGTCAGATGGTGACAGACTACATGTCTTGCCTTGTTAGTGACTCCCAGATGGCTCTCCCCCCTTCAAGTTTTGGGTCTCTAAGCTGGATACATGGCCAGAGCTTAGCAAGTATACATTGGAGGTGCTGGCTTGCGCTGCTGCCAGTGTGTTATCGGAACGCGTCTTTAGTGCCGCAGGTGGTGCACTAACAGACCGTCGCACGCGACTATCTTCTGATAACGTTGACCGGCTTACTTTTCTGAAAATGAACAAGGTCTGGATCTTGCCAGATTTTGCCAGTCCTCTTCCCCAATAAATTATTCATTGGCAACTGTATCCAGGTCTCCTGTTGTGTTCATGTTTCTACCACCTGAACTATAATCCCTGGGCTTCAACACAGCCAGTTGTCGCTCAGAAGTGTCGTCTGCACAGAGAAAAACACTAGCTCCTGTGTAAGTGGGGTTCAGTAACGCCAGCTGCTCCCCTGCTGTGTGGACGGCAAAGTCTGCTCCATCCGCATTCAAACTACTACTGATTTTTAACCGTGCTCCACTTAGACCTGTGGCTCCACTGTCTCTAGTTTTTCCCCTGGCCTCCAACCCCGCCAGTTGCTGCTCAGAAGTGGTGTCTGCACAATCCACACTTCTTCCTGTGTTACTGGGGCTCAGTCACATCAGTTGATCCCCTGATGTGTGTCCGGCAATGTCTCCTGCTCTGTCCACATTCCCATTACTAGTAGTGTGAATGAGGACAGAGCAGGAGACCTTGCCGGACACACATCAGGGGATCAACTGACGTGACTGAGCTCCAGTTACACAGGAAGAAGTGTGGATTGTGCAGATGCCACTTTAGAGCTGTAACTGGTGGGGTTGGAGACCTGGTGAAATACTAGAGACAGTGGAGCCAGAGGCCATAGTGGAGCACGGTAACAATCAGTAGTTGTCTACAACCTATATAAAACCTGCTGCAAGTTCGCCTCCGCCTACTGCATGATTGATCCTGTGCTCCAACAATGCCTGTTGGTGCTCAGAAGTGCCTTCTACACAGAGAAAAACACACTAGCTCCTGTGTAAGTGGAGTTCAGTAACGTCAGCTGTTCCCCTGCTGTGTAGACGGCAATGTCTCCTGCTGACTCCACTTGCCCAAAAAATCAGGCCTCAGCCTGCTCCATGCCTCCACCTGGGCTTCACCAACGCTAGTTGGTGTTCAGAAGTGTCATCTTCCCAGAGAAAAACACACTAGCTCCTGTGTTAGTGGGGTTCAGTAATGCCAGCTGTTCCCCTGCTGTGTAGACGGCAATGTCTCCTGCTGACTCCACATGCCCAAAACATCAGGCCTCAACCTGCTCCATGCCTCAACCTGGGCTCCAACAAAGCCAGTTGGTGTTAAGAAGTGTCGCCTTCCAGAGAAAAACACACTAGCTCCTGTGTTAGTGGGGTTCAGTAACGTCAGCTGTTCCCCTGCTGTGTAGACGGCAATGTCTCCTGCTGCCTCCACATGCCAACAACATCAGCCCTCAGCCTGCTCCATGCCTCATCCTGTGCTCCAACAACGCCAGTTGGTGTTCAGAAGTGCTGTCTTCCCAGAGAAAAACACACTAGCTCCTGTGTTAGTGGGGTTCAGTAATGCCAGCTGTTCCCCTGCTGTGTAGACGGCAATGTCTCCTGCTGACTCCACATGCCCAAAACATCAGGCCTCAGCCTGCTCCATGCCACAACCTGGGCTCCAACAACGCTAGTTGGTGTTCAGAAGTGCCATCCTCACAGAGAAAAACACACTAGCTCCTGTGTTAGTGGGGTTCAGTAACGTCATCTGTTCCCCTGCTGTGTAGACGGCAATGTCTCCTGCTGACTCCACATGCCAAAAACATCAGGCCTCAGCCTGCTCCATGCCTCAACCTGGCCTCCAGCAAAGCTAGTTGGTGTTCAGAAGTGCCGTCCACACAGAGAAAAACACACTAGCTCCTGTGTTAGTGGGGTTCAGTAACGTCAGCTGTTCCCCTGCTGTGCAGACGGCAATGTCTCCTGCTGCCTCCACATGCCAACGACATCAGCCCTCAGCCTGCTCCATGCCTCAACCTGGGCTCCAACAATGCCAGTTGGTGTTAAGAAGTGCCGTCTTCACAGAGAAAAACACACTAGCTCCTGTGTTAGTGGGGTTCAGTAACGCCAGCTGCTCCCCTGCTGTGTAGACGGCAAAGTCTCCTGCTCCATCCACATTCAAACTACTACTGATTTTTAACCGTGCTCCACTTAGGCCTCTAGCTCCACTGTCTCTAGTTTTTCCCCTGGCCTCCAACCCCGCCAGTTGCTGCTCTGAAGTGGCGTCTGCACAATCCACACTTGTTCCTGTGTTACTGGGGCTCAGTCGCGTCAGTTGATCCCCTGATGTGTGTCCGGCAATGTCTCCTGCTCTGTCCACATTCCCATTACTAGTAGTGTGAATGAGGACAGAGCAGGAGACCTTGCCGGACACACATCACAGGATCAACTGACGTGACTGAGCCCCAGTTACACAGGAACAAGTGTGGATTGTGCAGAGGCCACTTCAGAGCTGTAACTGGCGGGGTTGGAGGCCTGGGGAAATACTAGAGACAGTGGAGCTAGAGGCCATAGTGGAGCACGGTTACAATCAGTAGTAGTCTACAACCTGTATAAAACCAGCTGCAAGTTGGCCTCCGCCTGCTGCATGCTTCATCCTGGGCTCCAACACTGCCAGTTGCAGCTTGGAAGTGCCGTCCGCACAGATAGAAACACTCGCTCCTGTGTCTGTGGGGTTCAGTAACGCCAGCTGTTCCCCTGCTGTGCGGATGGCAAAGTCTCCTGCTGCCTCCAAAATCACGCAACATCTTATTTTCTACTTGCTCCAAGTAGGCCTCAGCCTGCTCGGAGCATTGATCCTGGGCTCCAACACAGCCAGTTGTAGCTTGGAAGTGCCGTTCGCACAGATAGAAACACTCGCTCCTGTGTCTGTGGGGTTCAGTAACGCCAGCTGTTCCCCTGCTGTGCGGATGGCAAAGTCTCCTGCTGCCTCCAAAATCACGCAACATCTTATTTTCTACTTGCTCCAAGTAGACTTCAGCCTGCTCGGAGCATTGATCCTGGGCTCCAACACAGCCAGTTGTAGCATGGAAGTGCCGTCCGCACAAATAGAAACACTCGCTCCTGTGTCTGTGGGGTTCAGTAACGCCAGCTGTTCCCCTGCTGTGCGGATGGCAAAGTCTCCTGCTGCCTCCAAAATCACGCAACATCTTATTTTCTACTTGCTCCAAGTAGGCCTCAGCCTGCTCGGAGCATTGATCCTGGGCTCCAAGACAGCAAGTTGTAGCTTGGAAGTGCCGTCCGCACAGATAGAAACACTCGCTCCTGTGTTTGTGGGGTTCAGTAATGCCAGCTGCTCCCCATGCTGTGTGGATGTCAAAGTCTCCTGCTGCCTACACAGTCACACTACTACTGATTTTTAACCATGCTCCACTTAGGCCTCTGGCTCCACTGTCTCTATTATTTCCCCTGGCCACCAACCCTGCCAGTTGCTGCTCTGAAGTGGCGTCTGCACAATCCACACTTGTTCCTGGGTTACAGGGGCTCTGTCACGTCAGTGGATCCCCTGATGTGTGTCCGGCAAGATCTACTGCTCTGTCCACATTCCCATTACTACTTCAGAGCAGCAACTGGCGGGGTTGGAGGCCTGGGGAAATACTAGAGACAGTAGAGCCAGAGGCCTATGTGGAGCACGGTTACAATCAGTAGTAGTGTCATTCACCAACGAGTGCACTCTTGAACTGCATGGAGGGAGCATTGCAGCAGGAGCGCGGCCAGGTAAGGAGAAAGGTTATTTTATTTTTATTGAAAGTGGCACGGGGCAGGATGGGAGACACGTGGGCACGATGGGAGACATGGGGGCAGGATGGGAGACACGGGGGCAGGATGGCTGGGAGACACAGGGTAGGATGGTTTGGAGACATGGGGGCAGGATGGCTGGGAGACACGGGGGGCAGGATGGGAGACACGGGGCAGGATGGCAGACACGGGGAAGGATGGGAGATATGGGGCAGGATGGGAGACAAGGGGGCAGGATCATAGAATCATAGAATCGTAGAGCTGGAAGGGACCTCCTGGGCCATCTGGTCCAACCCCCTGCTCAAAAGCAGGATTCGCTAAATCATCCCAGACAGATGTTTGTCCAGCCTCTGTTTGAAGACTTCTATTGAAGGAGAACTCACCACCTCTCGTGGCAGCCTGTTCCAGTCATTGATCACCCTAACTGTCAAAAAGTTTTTTCTAATATCTAATCTGTGTCTCCTCCCATTCAGTTTCATCCCATTGCTTCTAGTCTTTCCACGTGCAAATGAGAATAAAGATGATCCTTCTACAATGTGACAGCCCTTGAGATATTTGTAGACAGCTATTAAGTCTCCTCTCAGTCTTATCTTCTGCATGCTAAACATTCCCAAATCCTGCAACCTTTCCTCATAAGACAGGGTTTGCAGACCAGTCACCATTCTGGTCACTCTTTTCTGAACTTGCTCCAGTTTGTTGATGTCTTTTTTAAAATGTGGTGCCTAAAACAGGGCACAGTATTCCAGATGAGGTCTGACCAAAGAGGAGTAGAGGGCAATAATGACGTCACGTGATCTAGACTGTATGCTTCTGTTAATACATCCTAGAGTTGCATTTGCCTTTTTTGCTGCTGCATCACACTGTTAACTCATATTCAGTCTGTGATCTATTAGTATACCCAAGTCTTTTTCACATGTGCTGTTGCTTATCCCTATTCCTATTCCTCCCATTCTGTATATGCTTTTTTCATTTATATTGCCCAGATGTAGTACTTTGCATTTTCCCTGTTAAAAACCATTGTGTTAGTTGCTGCCCACTGCTCCAGTTTATTTATATCTTTTTGAATTCTCTCTCTTCTCTAGTATTAGCTATCCCTCCTAGCTTTGTGTCATCAGCAAATTTAATCAGTTTACCCTCAATTCCTTCATCTAAATCATTGATAAAGATGTTGAACAATACAGGGCCCAGGACAGAGCCCTGTGGTACCCCACTTGAGACATTATTCCAACTGGATGTGCAGCCATTTACGACCACTCTTTGGGTCCGATCACTAAGCCAGTTATGAATCCACCTAACAGTTGCCTTGTCCATTCCATACTTAGCCATTTTTTCAATAAGGATTCTGTGAGATACTTTGTCAAATGCTTTGCTTAAGTCAACATATACTATATCTACAGCATTTCCCTGTTCCACCCAATCAGTGATTCTGTCATAGAAGGAAATTAAGTTAGTCTGACATGACTTATTAGTTACAAACCTATGTGCTAACTCTGTTTAATCACTTCATTCTTATCCAGATACTTGCATACATGTTGTTTAATAATTTGTTCAAAGATCTTTCCTGGTATAGAAGTCAGACTCACAGGCCTATAGTTGCCTGGGTCCACCTTCTTCCCCTTTTTGAAGATAGGAACAACATTTGCTCTTCTCCAGTCTTCTGGGACTTCTCCTGTTCTCCAAGAATTTTCAAAGATTATGGAGAGGGGTTCAAAAATTTCTTCTGCTATCTCCTTCAGTACTCTGGGGCGTAATTCATCTGGACCTGGAGACTTGAATTCATTTAGGTTAGCTAAGTGTTTCCTCACTATATTTCTGTTTATAGATAACCTGGATTCTTCTATTCCCTTAATTGGACAGTGAAGAACAATTGATGTTACATTTCCTTTCTGAGAGAAAACAGATGCAAAATAGGAATTTAAAAGTTCGGCCGTCTCAACATCCTGTCTTACCATTTCATCATTTTCATCCTGGAAAAATCCTATAGCATCTTTGACTTTTCTTTTACTTTTGACATATCCCCAAAATCCTTTATTATTGCTTTTGACGTCTCTTGCAAGCCTCAATTCATTGTCAGCTTTAGATAATCTAATTTCCGCCGTGCAAGTTCTGCAGACAGCATTATATTCTTCTTTAGATATGCCTCCCTATTTCCATTTCATAAACATTTCTTTCTTCCTTTTTAGCATGTGCTCAAGTTCTGTGTTCATCCATTCCTTAAATGCTACCTATTCTTCCATCTTTTCAGAATTGTTAACAATTGTGCTTTGAGAATTTCATTTTTCAAGATTTCCCATCCTTCCTGGACATTTTTGTCTTTAAAGATATCCAGCCATTGGATCCCTCCAATTCTCTTTCTGAATCCCTTAAAATCTGCCTTTATGAAATCTAACCTTGACGTCAGAGTCTTCACAGGTCTTCCTCCTCTAGTTATCCAAAATTCTAAAATAGCATGGACGCTACCTCCTAGGGTCCCATTCACTTTTACCACCTCAACCATTTCCTCCCTGTTTATAAGGATTAGATCCAAGGTATCAGTTCCCCTTGTTTTCTCCCCTACCTTTTGGAAGATAAAGTTGTCAGCAAGAGAGGATAAGAATTTCCTTGACCTGTTAGTTTTTCCTGAGAGTGATTCCCAAGAAAAACTAACAGGAAGGGAGACTTGGGGCAGTTTGGAGACAAATGGGGCAAGAATATGGGGCAGAATGGAGACATGGTGCAGAATGGAGACATAAGGGGCAGGATGGAGACAGATGGGGCAGGATCATGGTGCAGGATGGAGACACATGGTACAGCTCATTGGGCAGGATGGAGACACATGGTACAGCTCATGGGACAGGATGGAGACACCTGGTGCAGGATCATGGGCAGGATAGATACAATGGAGACAGATGGGGCAGGATCATGGGACAGATGGGGCAAGATCATGGGGGGATGGGGCAGGATCACGTGACAGATGGGACAGGATGGGACATCACATGGGGGCAGAATGGATATTCATGAGGGCAGGATGGGAGAACATATGGCTGGAGCCATGGATGAGACACAGGGAGGACAGGATATTATTACTGCAGTGATGTATTTATTTTATTTTTTGAGGTTACTGTTTTAAAGAGGCGGTCCTGTTACTGTGCAGAGTGACACTATGTCGCCTTTTTTTCTTCATCTGGTGTAGTTTAGAAGTTAGGAAAAAATTAAATAATGTGCTCTGCAAACAGTGCTCTAGGTAACTGTGTTATTTCCTGCAGAGACGAGCCCTGGCTGGATGAAGATGAAAAGCAAAGATGAAGGATTTCACCTAGAGACGTCACTGGTGAGTCAGTGTGTTACCTGTACACTGACACTATACACTGTATACTATATACAGTGGTCCTGTGTACAATGTCACCAGTGATCACTGTATTACCTTTATACTGATACTATACACAGAGCTCCTGTGTATAATGTCATTGATCACAGTATAACCTGTACAATATATACTGTAGAGTGTTCATGTGTCACTGTTGATCACTGTATTACCTATGCACAGACACTGCATACTAAGTACAGATCTCCTGTGTATAATGGCACTTATGGTGATATTAGTATTGCTTTTTTATTGAGAATCAGTATTGTAATATTCAGTCACTTTGTGGTGGTAATATGTTGTCCATCCATGGTGTGGAGGTTTTTGTTCCTTGTATGTGCTATTATTTGGTCACTATGTGGTGGTAATATGTGATCTGGACATGATGTGATGGTATTTGTCCCTTGTATGTGATATTATTCAGTTACTGTGGTGGTAATATGTGGTCTGGACATGGTGTGGGGGTATTTGTTCCTTCTTTGTGGTGTTATAGGTCTCTATGTGGTGCTAATATGGTGTCTGGTCATGATACAGTGGTATTTGTCCCTTGTATGTGATATTATTGGTCATTTTAAAAATTGAAAAATAAATAAAAATATACCTAAATTGTATTTGATATTTTACCAAATGATTAATAGGATAGAGTAGAGTAAAGCTCGATCAAAAGAGTCTACCTTGTCGTGGTGGCAGCTTAAAAATCTTATGGCAAAAACAAAAGATGCTGGTTATATGTGTGATCTGGTGATGGGAACTGATAATGTGTGATTGGTGAGAAGTAGAATGTTTCCAAGAGAGAGTGGTGGGGCTGTGGACAGTTCAAGGGGTGGAGGTGGGGCTGGGGTGGAGCCTGGGCGGAGTCTCAAGGGGGCCCTGACAATTTTGTCAGTATGGGACCCCAAAATTCTTAGTAGCAGCCCTGGTTACCATTACGATAAACCTCTGCTGACGCTATGCTGCAGCTTGAAATGTCAGGCCATGACCCAAATGAAGTAGAGATTAATGAGAGAAACCAGAGTGCAAAAATAAACTTCTCTTTACTAACCAAACTGGTGGAATGTATGTATATATCAGATCACAGGCATGATAATTTAAGAATACATCTTCTGCACAATCCAGAGACAGGAACTGCACGGTTACATATGTTGGTACATTACACTTCTCTTTCATGTTGCATTAAACAAGCAAACCATCATTGGAGCTTCCATCATTCTTGTGAAGACCACACAGTTTAAGGTCAGATACTGTGGCTGCTCACAGCTATTCTCACCTTCAAATTGATGTGGGCCTTGTAAGAAGCGTGCAGCAATAGGTATGTCACCACGGAGCAGACGGACCAACAGTTAAAGGGGAGGTTTATTTACAGGGAATAATACTGGTAAAGTTAACAGTATAGAAATGAACATAATGTGAATGGGTTTAGCAAACAGCCAAAAAGCATAAACAGAATTCAAGGGTAATAAGAGTTATTTTCCTATGGTGAAAGCTTATCAGTCTGCAGGGGTCTTGATTGAAGGGGTCACTCTTCTCCAATGTTGGCGCCGAATAACCAGCGGTGCTTGTAGTCTGTAGTCCTCTGTGTCCTGGACCTTTAACGTTGTCCAGTCGGGGTAAGAGGCGTTAATACGGGAGCCAGAGGGGTACGAGACTGACGATATCCCTTTTGCTCCAAGTCCTTCTCTCTTACTCTGCAGCAGTGCTCTCTCACCAGAATCAGGGGCTCTGCATTAACACATAAGTCACCGGAACCTTGTACGTGGCTCAGTCTCTCTAAACAGGTCACAGCTTTGTTTCTGAATTCAGCTTCTTTGCAGGGAAGCGTCTTGCCACATAACACAGTCTCTCTGTGGGGCAGCGTCTTATTACAGGATACAGTCTCTCTGCTGGGCAGCGTCTTATCACAGGGGGGAGTGCACAACCTTCCTGACATTGCAGTCCAAGGTTTCATGTACTCACGGTCTGCAGTCTTTGTCCGCGGTCTCTCTGACTGTGGTGGCTGTACCAGAGTTCTCTCCCTGCCTGTGTCAGCATCCTCCCCTGTCTGATGTCTGCGCTGCTCTGAGGAAAGCATGTGCTGTTTTCCCGCTCTCTGCTCTCCTTCCTTCCTGTTCCTGGCTGCTGAACAGGCTGCTAAAGTGTCCCCCGGGAAACCTGCTGCCCTGCTCAATGGTTCCGGGCACGGAGCAGAGGAGGCAACCCTCCCTCAGCTCCTTATGTACTTCAACCCCTTACAGCCACACACCTCTTGGTGTGCCACTTTTCTTCATACCTGATTACACGCTATCTGAGTATGGCCTCCACTTTTCTTCATGCACAATACCATTAAAACAATGCTGGTCTGGGAACACATGGACCATAATTCCTTTACTTTTCGCTACTTTCCACTATCTGCCTAACTAACAGTAACCAAGTTCTCTCCATGGGCTGGCCCCAATAGTTAAACCTATCCACTGACTAACTAGATGCAGTAGGCCAAAAATTAGATAAAATACCACATCAAACATGGCAGTGCACTATATTATCATAAGATCTTCAGTAGGGGTATTAAAAACTTCTCCACCCTACAATTGACCCTAGGTCCTCAAGGTGGTGAAGGCACAGGGATGTCTCCTCTGCAGTCTGATATAATAATAGAAACTTGGAATAATCATAATATCAAATAATTGCAACAGTAAAACAAATGCTGTATGAATATTTTACGGCCTACATGCTATGCCTTTCCCTGGAGCGTTAATTCCATCAATTCCAACCTAAAATCGTTATGCCAATTTTCTCATAATAATCACTCTTCCCCGTAACTAAGAATAAACTGCATAAATAAGAATAGATTGCTACTCCATTACTATTGTACCATCATTTTGTTCTTTTACGAAGATAGAACAGATTCTTATGGCTTGAGCAAATGTCAAATCATATGAATGTCCCAGTTATTAATTCCAGAATGATGGGCGCCCCAAGGAAGCTTTGCACATTTAAAACTCATGACACATTGTATAAAATTCTGTAATATGTCATGTTTGTCTATGGCAGCTCCAGGGTTAATGCCACACTATGTCCTTGTACTAACACAATACAAATTTCCTGAACATAATGAGGATATATTTGCCGCGCGGTGCTCATAATTAGGAAGCCAGCGTGCAGGGAATACGGCTCACTACAAATTCATCATGCATAATTTATTTTACAAGTGGGTGCTAGCAGCAAGAGCCGAAACTGTCGTTCCCATGGGGGGACATCTCTCCCCCTGCTGCCCCTTCAGTAGTGGCGATCAAATGAATTTAGGACACTTTGATAAACCGGGGGCCCTCTTTTAAAACCAACCCCCCTCCGGAAATACATGTGGTTTTCAATAGTCTATCTTTTCGAGGCTATTAAAAATTAAGAAATGCCAACGGCAGGGTATGTATTTTTCATACCCAGTGGGCATCAGGTGATTGAATTGTAGACCCACAGCAAAGGACAATGTCACAGCTGCCGAGAGTCACACATGTGCAATGATGCTATAGACCAGCGTGGTGCCTGCTAGAAAATGCCCGAATAATACCTTGCTTCCCCGCAGGAGCCAAGCGCTTAGACCTGTAATATACATAGGTTTTATTTATAAAAAAATGTATTATTTATAGTCTGTCAACATTACAGAGAGCCTGGATGGAAGATGAAAGCTGGCGAGATAACACGATTAGCGGGTATAATAAAACATATCATTATTTTATGCCGTCGCTCAGAAATAATTCATTAATAAGCATTGAGACGTTAATGCAATCTGTTTGATGTGTGATTTCCAGAACATAGGATTTCTACAGGTAAAATACACCAGCAACTTTTTTTTTTTCCCAGTTTGATTTATACCCAATGAGGCAGCTGCAAAAAAAAAAAAATATTCTTTTTGTTAATATATTTATAGAAAAGAGACACATCTGAATGGTTTACTCATGTATTCTTGTTTTCCACAAAGCAAAGGATTTTGACAAGATCCATATGACTTGTGCAGTCATTGTATATGTTGTAATACCATTTATCAACTTGTCAGGCAGACCTGTCATTTGATTTCCTCTGCACATTTTCGAACATTGCGAAAAACAGCTGCTGGTGTTGGCAAAGCATTTTACATTCACGAAAAACCCTATTTCAGCAAACAGTTCATTTACATGGAAAACAGGTCTCCTCCTCACCCTCCCAGGATCGCGATGAGATAGGACGCAGTTTTGCAGGGCTATGGTCCACATGGATTTGCAAATGCATTGCACTGTATAATAATAGATTTTGGAGGTGGTTGTCTCACGTCTCACACGACTGACTTGTGTAATACCGACACAAATTCAATTCCTTCCTATAGATTTCAATTTGTGAGCTAGTGGTGGAGAATAATGCGATATACTAGTAACAAGGTGATAGATATATTCTGCTGGGCTATATATAAAACAAAGGGTTAGCTATGACAGACAGTGTCAGACTGGTGTTCTGGCAGCTGTAAGGCAGCGGCTTTCGTGTCCATGCGACAATGAGGCAGTGACCCAAGAAAGTTCAACTTAAATATCTTTATTTTACAACTAGTGTAGGGTTCTAGCAGGTTCTCAGGATGCAGTGACAAGACACGAGACAGGGTATGACTTGTTTAATGAACTTTTATAAAATGAAGCCACTAGGGCTATACTGATCAGACAAAACGGGGGAACAAGCAATCTGTCCTCGCAGGGACTCAATGAACTAAACGGTACTTTTTGTGTAACTGCGAGTAACCCGGCTAGTCCGGGTGACGGAAACCAGACTATGACCAAACTATAACACTTATTTTCTAGAGTCCACTTATACTTCCATGCGTCGCTCGGGATTGCAGATGCGGCCGCTTAGAGGTCGTTGATGCGGCTACCTTGACACCTCGAAGGTTTGGACTTCTCGGGCCCTGAAGAAACTATACTGGTGGGGCGTAACAGGCCCTGAAGAAACAACGCCGGTGGGGCACAAAAGGCCCTGTGGAAATGGTGTCGATGAGGTGCAACAGGCCCTGAAGAAACAAGGCCGGTGGGGCGCAACAGGCCCCGAAGAAGCGATGCCGGTGGGGCGCAACAGGCCCTGAAGAAACGGTGCTGATGGGGCGCGGTGATGACGCAGTCTATAAATATAACCGCTCATCAACCTCTGCTCAGGGACCCTTAGCAAACCGGACGGGGGCCTCTACTACCGTCTGTAGCGAGGTGGCGCCCCCTGGGGCCGGTGATGACAGGGCCGCAGCTGTGGGAGAAGGCAGGGGGCAGTGTCCTGACCGCTGTAAAGGAATGGTCTGTCGTCGCAGTGGTCGCCTGAGGTAGCCGCCTTGTCACAACAGGGTGGGAAGCAGTGGGAGTCGCTGTATGGGACCATATGCGGGGAGTGGCCGCCGGTGCAAGTCTCTCATGTGTCACTAGTCGGTGAGTCCGCAGCTTTCCTTTCACAGGACCCTGTCGGTCTCTCCACAACACACCGTCTGCCCCCTCGGTCCTCTCTGTCTCACACGGCTTCCTGTCTGTTGTCCTGCTCTCTGTCAACTGCCACTTCAGCGTGCCCCCTGCTCCTTTAAGTTGGCCCCGCCCCCTGTTTCCCTGACAACTTCAGTCAAGTCTTTCCTTTTACTGTCCTCCCAGTAGCGTTCCCTCAGGAACCCTGATGGCGGTTCCCTGGGTACCTGTCCTTTCACTGTCTGGGAGTCCTCCTCCCCACACTTACACACAAATCCAAAGCATTATCCTCTGATTCACAGCCGGAATGTCCGTGTCAGTCCGTATCAGTTCATTGCCGTGGACGACTGCACCACCATATGATCCATGGGTGCGATAATTGCTTTCCTCATGCCTGTGGTCTGTGTTTAGTTTCACACAAACAGGTGTGCATAGAGCTTTTGCTCTGTTGCTTTGCAAAAAAAACAATACTGACACACCCAAACCTTAACTGAAAGATTAAATGGAAATTTTAGACATGGGCCACTTTGAAGAAATAGAGGAGTGAATGGAGAGATCAGTCACACTACCATCCTACAGGTCTCTCCAAAAATAAAAGCCCTTATCAGGTTTTCATAATTCTTACTTTGGTCAAATAGCTTGACCAAGTCCACACTTTCTTTTTACTTTGCATTTTAACCACAGCTGTGGCAGTAAATACAATGCTCTCCATTGGGTTTAGTATGTTTCTATGCACATGTTGGGGCAGACGTAATAACCCTCATGAATGATCCCCCACACTGCCTCACACAACCAACTTCCCCCAAAATTTTATTTACGGTGAATAAATTTGGCCAAATTTCAACACTAAAATGCGTGTAATTGCTGGGAAAAGAAATGCAGCATGAGGACAGAGAGGAATAGAACCCCGCTGGCCATAAAAGTCTACACTCTACAGGAGAGTGGACCCCGCTGATCACCAGAGCTTATACTCTACAGGAGGGAGAAAGAGGACATGTTGGCCAAAAGAGCTTACACTACAGGAGAAAAAGAATCCTGCTGGCATAAGAGCTTACACTCTACTGAAGAGAGAAAGAGAACCAGCATAATATAATAATGCTGAGCTCTGTAGGTTTATACTGAGCTTATGAATATGGAGGACTGCATGGCAACAGGTTTATTACTCATCTACTGATAATCTGGAGATAAAAAACAGAGATTTTATCAAAACTACATCAAGACACCCAGTAAGGCTACTTTCACACATCAGGTTTTCGGCGTTAGGCGCGATCCGGTGTCGTGCCGGAATGCCGGATCCGGCAAATGTTTTGTAAAACCTGATGTGCCGGATCCGGTTTTCTGCCGGATCTGTCTTGTTCTTGACAGACAAAACTGGATCCATCTCATCCGGTTCATCCGTTTTTCTATCCGTTTTTCGACGGATTACGCCGGATCTGGTTTTTAAAATTGACCCTTGTGGCCTTCCGAACGGGATTGGCTACTGGAAAACTATATATAGCATGTTCCTACAGCCCTTCTTTGACAGGTTGTAGAGGAGAAAGTGCAGGTTGGAGAGAAGAGCAAGTTACTGGCTAAGATGGATGTTGTCATTGGAAATATTACCACTAGAAGTTCTGTGACGGTTTCAGTAATGAGGGACAATTTTGCACTATACTTTATGTCACCTCATGGCAGAGTACACTGGCAGGATGACAGAGTGTGAAAGATTTGTGCCCTAACCAAACTTGTGTACCTTCTGGACCAACAGTATATACCTTTGCCAACCAAAGTTGGCTATCTTGTCATGGTCTTACTATTTTTAGCTTTAGGCCACAGGTGTGTACCTGGTTGTGTTTTATGCAAAGTATTTCACTTTTTAACAAAAGTTGTGTACATTGTTAGGAAATCACCAACAATAAACACAACTTTTCAGGTGAAATACTTTGCTTCAAACACAACCAGGAACACAACTGTGGCAAAAAGCTAAAATTTACCCACAGTTATATACCTGGTTTTGAATACCTTTTTACCTTTTAAATACCCTGTATTTAACCTTTTTTTTAAACATATTTCGCCGCAGAAAGAAATGACAGACAACCAGTGTAAACAATAATTTAACTTTTATTTAAAATATTTTTTTTTGTGTAAACTGTTTTTAAAGTTAAAAAAACTTTTTTAATAAAGGTTTGAAACCAACCAAATGGGCATTTTTATTACAAAAAAAACATTATAACTCGGTGTAGTGTGGGGTGGAAATACTGCTGGAGGGGCTGCGGGACACTTCGACAATGGGAGTGTGGAGAGAGGACTGGGATCATGGTGGGGAAGGAACAGTTAGAGGTGATGGTGTGGAAAAAGCTACAGAATGGGTGGACATGTGGGAGGCAGAAGAGGTGGTGGGCGGTGGAGTGGAGGGTTGGGCAGGGACTGTAGGAGCAGATGATGTTGATGGAAAGTTGTATGGGGAAGGAGTTTGGTACGGGGAAGGAGTTTGGTACGGGGAAGGAGTTTGGTACGGGGCAGGTTGCTGGAAGTGGGGAGATGTCTGGTACTGGGGAGGTTGCTGGTACTGGGAAGGTTGCTGGTACTGGTGAGGTTGCTGGTATGTAATAGGAGGGGGAGGATGGAAAGTGGCTGGAGGGGGTGCAGATGTAATAGGAGGGGGAGGATGAAAAGTGGCTGGAGGGGGTGCAGGTGGAGGAACTACAGTGGTGGGAGGTGGAGGTTAGGAGGTAACCTGCTGTAGAGCACCGTGGCACGAATGCATTACATGCATCTGCTGGGTAGGAGATAGTGTTGCCATGCGCTCCACAACAGACCTGAAAAAGGTGTGGTTTGGCGAAGATCTTGCTTCTGAATGCATGGTTTGCAGAAGTGTCTTCACCTCCAGAATGCTGGAGTTGATCTGCTGAAAGCCTGCGGAGATTTGCTCTGACAAGACTTTTTGACAGTTCTGGAAAGATGCATTCTGATGCAAGAACTCTGGCGCATAACTCTTTTCCTGACCCCTCTGCCGCTGCCGCCCAGTACCCGTAGGTGTACTAGAGGTGGCAGGGGCAGAAGGGTGGGGTAAAGGGAAAGCGATCTCCTCACCAGCAGCTTCATGTAATGTAGGTGGCCACGATGCTCCTGTGCTGGTGGATGGGACAGATGGGTCGAATGTGTGGGAAGGCTGGGAAGGTGCAGATGTACCGGGGCGGTCGAAGTGTCCCTCAGTGCCGGTCTCCTCAGGGATCGCCTCAGAAGGGTCCAATCGTGCAGGCTCCCGAGTGCTGCTCACCGTGCTGTGGAATAAAGAGAAAAAAAAACAATTAAAATACTGACATGGTATGGCCCTGGCTGAAAAAAAAAAGTTACATCTAACATTTTTTTTCACATGTGGTGTGTAATATTTACCTTCTAGTGACCATTGTTTCCCGGAGGAACGACAGGGCTTGTGCGTACTTGTACTTGCTCCTGCGTCCTCCAGATCCACTCGGGGCACGCATCTCTTTATTGAACTCCTTCTTGAAACGATCCCTCACAGACCGCCACCGATTCACAATTCTGTTCCCTGAAACGAGAAAGGAGTGGTTAGTATACAACATCAGTGTTTCACAAACTCCAGTCCTCATGGTCCCCATGGGTCATGTTTTCAGGATTTCCATAGTAAATAGAAATCCTGAACACATGATCCGTGGGGACCACGAGGACTGGAGTTCGGGAAACACTGGTTTACATCAAGCAACCGGTACTGTATATACTTACGCTCTTTAATCTGGGCCCGAACATCGAGGTCCTCCCAGCGGCCCACAAGGAGCGAACAGATTTCCTCCCAGAGTCGTCGGGTAACGATAAGGTCAGCGTGGCGGCGGTCAGCCATATTCCAGAGCGGCTCCCTTTCTCTGACGAGATCGATGAGGTGGTCCACATCGAGTCCTCCATCCTCACCGTCAGAGTCGGGAGCACGCTGTGAAGGCTGTTAAAGAAAAAGACAAAAATAACATAATTAGCCTCCACAAAAGAAATGAAATAAAAAGTGCAAAAAAACAAAGCAAAAATATTTATACTTACACGCTGGTGACCGCCGCGTTGCTGTCGCCGACGACCCTGGGAGGCACTGCGAGGACCTCTTGGCCGAGCACCAGATTGGGAAGACTAGAGAAGAAAACAAAAAATGTTATGTCTTTGGATGTAGGCATTTGTTTGCTGTGTGTGGTCTGCAGAACATTGTTTTCTATGTGTTGTGTGTAGTGTGATGTTGTGTTTCTGCGTTTGATGCAAAAAACTTACCAATTGTGAGCCCACTCCAGGTGTCTGTCCACCCCTTCCTTCTTCTTCTGGGAGCTCCTCTTCATCTTGTGAATCCTGTTTTGAAATAAAAGGCAATGAATAGACATATATTACAGAGATGATGGATTTTGGAAATAAAAACTTACCGTCAAACGCTGACGATGCGAGGGAGGGCTCCCAGAAGATGATGTGCTGTCTTCCTGGTGGCCACACTCCATGCCTGTGGGTGGTGTTCCAGCTGCTGCCATTGCTGCTGCTGCTGCTGCTGCATCTATTGGGCGGCTGCTGAATAAAGAGAAACAAAGGGCCAATGAATATCTTGATATTCAATAGCCCTAGTTTGGAGGAATGGGGGATTTGATAATTACCGTCTCTCATCTGCTGCTGGCCTCCCCTCCTCAGCATGATCCATTTGCTGCTCCATTTGGGGTGGTGGTGGTGCTGATGGTGCTGCAGTGGTCTCCTGCCTTCTCCTGCTGCGCTTGGTTGCTTTCTTGGGTGGCATGTTGGGTGTGGCTGTGGGTCCCACTGTCTTGCTTTTATATATGTCTTGTGGGCAGAGCTACTGAGCATGCTCAGACCAAAAAAACCGGATCCGGCCACCGGATCCGGCTTTCGCCGGATCAGGCGCATTGCGGCGCTCATAGGCTTTCATTGTGTGAAAAAGACGGACGCGCCGGATCCGGCGTGTCCGGCTTTTTCGCCGGAGACAAAAAACGTTACAGTAGCCGTTTTTTCCAGACGCCGGATCGCGACATATTGCCGGATCCGGCGAAAACCGGATGAAACGCATGGCCATCCGGCGCGATCCGGCGCAAATGCAAGTCAATGGGGGGGAAACAGGATCCGGCATTGCATTTCGCCGGATCCGGTTTCTGTCAAAAGCGCCGGATCGCGCCTGACGGCGAAAACCTGATGTCTGAAAGAGGCCTAAGTAACACATAGCTGGAATCAGAGTCTCTGCCTCTACATTGTGATGCTCTCATATTAAGTGGCAAAAAGCTAGTGACAGATTTCCCTTAAGGGATGCATATATAAATTTTGCATGAAATTGTTTTCTTTCTTACCTCTCCTCTGGACTCCACATATCACAGGATTACCAAAGCACAATTTTGTGGTATTCTCTTGGAAGACACTCTATGTGTCTATATGTGGTCACTAGAGATGAATGAATATATGGTGAGTTTAATAGAATTTTTCTTGAATTTTTCAAATATCCACATTTGCCAAAATCAGGATTTTTAAACATTTTGCTTCCACATAGATTCACTAAAATGGCAGACAATTTTCCATGCCACAAAGGGTCATCAAAAGGTTAAAAAATAAAAAAAAATCTTACACTTCCCTTGTGAGGAGGTTCACAAAGGAATCATAAAATAGAACACTCACTTTAGGTTCTGGGGTTCCTTCTGCTTCAGCCATCCCGGCTCCAGTTTCCCAATTCTCACAAACGACTCCAGAATCCATGTCCATGCTTAACAGTTCAAATTTACTTAATAACAGGCTTCTTGACATACAGCACAATTCTCATGCAATGACTTTCCTGGAACTTTCCTGCTTTTCCTGCAGTCTTTGTCTCATCCTGGCATTCACTGCCTTGCTGGACAATCTCTGCCTCGCTGGACAATCTTTGTCCCATCTGACGTTCTCTGTCTTTCCCAGCAATCTCTGCCTTGCTGAAAATCCTTGTCCCTTCTGACATTCTCTGTCTTCCGTTGCAATCTCTACCTCGCTGGACAATCCCTGTCCTTTCTGCAGCATCCGTGCATTTAGGTCCACTAGCTTCCCCCCATTCCCCTTGTCCGGTTTCAATAGGAAAAGGTAAAAGGCTCGCCATCTCAGCTTTGCCTAGTCCTGGCCAGAGGCCCCGCATCCTCCTTGGAATGGTTACCAATTAAGAGGGTAACCATTTGCATGTCGCTCAGCCTGGGGTCCCTTCTTGCCTCAGCAACTTCACCTCCATGGCTATCTGACTGCTTTCACTACTGCATTACTACTTTTCGCCCTGGGCATGACTTTCTGGGCTCTGCTCACTAACCAGGAAGTACCTCCACTATATCCAACTGTCCTGTACTACACCCATCTATTACTCCTCCCAGCCTGGAAAACACCTTATGCTAACTATGCTGGTTCTAAGACTCTCATCCTCTATCTCTAATGTATCTCACTATTCTATGCCCACTATTGCCTTATGCTATCCCTAATCCTATACATAACACATGTCAAATACACACACATTACAGCAACAGTAAAGGAAAACTTTTCCAGTCATAAACACTATGGAACTGCACACATTCAATGTGTATGCTGTCCAAAGAGGGGGAGACATATGACGTACTCTGCCACCTCCTTACAATCTCACCACTCACTTCTCTGATGCCTCTGCTCTTCATTGTCTCCCATCCAGTCTGCGTTGCATCTTCTTATCCCTGACAATGGCACTGAGATCCCATTTAACCTGATGAGGCCTAGGATGGTTCAGTCCATGGTGGCGTCAGTATTCCATGACCTTAACCCCTTCATGACCCAGCCTATTTTGACCTTCATGACCTGGCCATTTTTTGCAATTCTGACCGATGTCCCTTTATGAGGTAATAACTCAGGAATGCTTCAATGCATCCTAGTGATTCCGAGATTGTTTTTTCGTGACATATTGGGCCTCATGTTAGTGGTAAATTTAGGTCGATAATTTTTGTGTTTATTTGTGAAAAAAATGGAAATTTGGCAAAATTTTTTCAAATTTTGAATTTTTATTCTGTTAAGCCAGAGAGTTATGTGACACAAAATAGTTAATTAATAACACTTCCCACATGTCTACTTTACATCAGCACAATTTTGGAAATAAATTTTTTTTGTTTGGAAGTTATAAGGGTTAAAAGTTGACCAGCGATTTCACATTTTTACAACAAAATTTACCTCACATTTGAAGTCACTTTGAGGGGTCAATATGACAGAAAACACCCAAAAGTGACACCATTCTAAAAACTGCACCCCTCAGGCTGCTCAAAACTACATTAAAGAAGATTATTAACCTTTCGGGTGCTTCACAGGAACTAAAGCAACGTGGAAGGAAAAAATGGACATTTTAATTTTTCCAGCAAAAATTTTCTTTTAGCATTAGTTTTTTCATGGGTAACTGGATAAAATGGATCCTAAAGTTTGTTGGGCAATTTCTCCTGAGTACACCGATACCTCATATGTGGTCATAAACCACTGTTTGGGCACATGGCAGGGCTCAGAAGGGAAGGAGCGCCATTTGACTTTTTGAATGGAAAATATGCTTGAATATTTAGCGGTTGCCATGTGGCGTTTGAAGAGTCACTGTGCGCTTAAACATTGGAACTCCCCCACAAGTGACCCCATTTTGGAAACTAGACCCTCCAAGAAATTTATCTAGATGCCTAGTGAGCACTTTGAACCCCTAGGTGCTTCACAAATTGATCCATAAAAAAAGTACTTTTTTTCACAAAAAATTTATTTAGCCTCAGTTTTTTCATTTTCACATGGGGGCAACAGGATAAAATGGATCCTAAAATTTGTTGGGCAATTTCTCCTGAGTACATAGATACCTCATATGTGGTCATAAACCACTGTTTGGGCGTACATTAGGGCCCGGAAGGGAAGGAGTGCCATTTGACTTTTTGATTGGAAAATTAACTCCAATTGTTAGTGGACATCATGTCACGTTTGGAGAACCCCTGTGTGCCTAAACATTGGAGCTCCCCCACAAGTGACCCCATTTTGGAAACTAGACCCCCGAAGGAACTTATCTAGATGTGTGGTGAGCACTTTGAGCCCCCAAATGCTTCACAGAAGTTTATAACGCAGAGCAGTGAAAAAAAAAATCATTTTTTAGCCCACTATTTTTTATTTTCACAAGGCTAACAGGAGAAATTGAACCAAAAAAGTTGTTGTACAATTTGTACTGAGTACACCGATACCCCATATGTGGGGGGAACCACTGGTTGGGAGCATGGGAGAGCTCAGAAGGGAAGGAGAGCCATTTTGGAATGCAGACTTTGATGGAATGTTCTGCATGCGTCATGTTGCGTTTGCAGAGCCCCTGATGTGCCTAAACAGTAGAAACCCCCACAAGTGACCCCATTTTGGAAACTAGAACCCCCAAGGAGCTTATCTAGATGTGTAGTGAGCACTCTGAACCCCCAAGTGCTTCACAGAAGTTTATAAACGCAGAGCCATGAAAATAAAAAAATATTTTTTTTCAGCAAAAATGATTTTTTAGCCCACTATTTTTTATTTTCCCAAGGGTAACAGGATAAATTGGACCCCAAAAGTTGCTGTCCAGTTTGTCCTGAGTACGCTGGTACCCCATACGTGGGGGGGACCACTGTTTGGGTGCACGGCAGGGCTCAGAAGGGAAGGAGCGTCATTTGACTTTTTGAATGGAAAATTAGCTCCAATCGTTAGCGGACACCATGTCGTGTTTGCAGAGCCCCTGTGTGCGTAAACTTTGGAGCTCCCCCACAAATAACTCCATTTTGGAAACTAGACCCCCTAAGGAACTTATCTAGATGCATAGTGAGCACTTTGAACCCCCAGGTGCTTCACAGAAGTTTATAACGCAGAGCCGTGAAAATAAAAAATATTTTTTTTCCTCAAAAAATGATTTTTAGCCCACTATTTTTTATTTTCACAAGGGTAAGAGGATAAATTGGACCCCAAAAGTTGTTGTCCAGTTTGTCCTGAGTACGCTGGTACCCCATATGTGGGGAGGACCGCTGTTCGGGCACATGTTGGGGCTCGGAAGGGAAGTAGTGACGTTTTGAAATGCCGACGTGATGGAATGGTCTGCGGGCGTCATGTTACGTTTGCAGAGCCCCTGATGTACCTAAACAGTGGAAACCCCCCACAAGTGACCCCATTTTGGAAACTAGACCACCCAAGGAAGTAATCTAGATGTGGGGTGAGCACTTTGAACCCCCAGTGCTTCACAGAAGTTTATAACGCAGAGCCGTGAAAATAAGAAATAATTTTTTTTTCACAAAAATAATTATTTTAGCCCCCAATTTTTTATTTTCCCAAGGGTAACAGGAGAAATTAGACCCCAAAAGTTGTTGCGCAATTTTTCCTGAGTACGCTGATAGCCCATATGTGGGGATAAACCACTGCTTGGGCACACGTCGGGGCTCGAAATGGAGGGAGCACTGTTTGACTTTTTGAACGCAAAATTGACTGGAATAAATGGTGGTGCCATGTCGCATTTGAAGACCCCGTGATGTGCCTAAACAGTGGAAACCCCTCAATTCTGTCTCCAACCCTAACACAAACACACCCCTAACCCTAATTCCAACCCTAATCATAACCCTAACCACAACCCTAACCCCAACACACCCCTAAACCTTATCCCAACTCTAACCCTAACCACAAGTCGAACCGTAATCCCAACCCACCCCTAACCCTAATCCCAATCCTAATTACAACCCTAAGCCTAATCCCAACCCCAATTCCAACCCTAACCCTAATTCCAACCCTAACCCTATTTCTAGCCCTAACCCTAATTCCAACCCTAAAAATAACCCTAGCCCTAACCGTAGCCCTAGCCCTAGCCCTAACCCTAGCCCTAATGGAAAAATGAAAAAAATATATTTTCTTTATTTTATTATTTGTCCCTACCTATGGGGGTGATAAGGGGGGCCATGGTTTACTTTTTTTATTTTGATCACTGTGAAAGTTTATCATAGTGATCAAAATAAATTAATGAATCTGCAGCGTTGCAGATTCGATTTGGCGCACTGCGCATGTGCCCACCATCTTCCAAGATGGCGGCGCCCATGATGCTGTACAGTGGAACACTGGAATGGCTAGAGGGAGTTCGGAGGCACCATGGAGGGTGAGAGGGGGTGATCGGAGGACGGGGGAGCGGAGGGATGGCGGGGGGGCAGATTATGACAGCGGCTGCCGATCGGTGCTGTCTGACGGTGGCGGCAGCCGATCGGTGCCATCAGTCGGTGTGGGGGGGGGTCGGGTCTCGGTCTCCAGCCATGTCCGATGATATTTCAGTATTTGCCATGGCTGGATTGTAATATTTCACCAAATATCATTGGTGAAATATTACAATCACTCTGATTGGCAGTTTTCACTTTTAACAGCCAATCAGAGTGATCGTAGGCACGTGGGGGCTAAGCCACGCCCCCTGGGGTTAACTATGAAGGGTCCTTTGTGTGCGGGTTGGTTGACCTTTCAGTGACCCTGGTCACCCGACCCACAGGGGGGCAATCAATTCATGACGCCACATAGGCGTCATAGGTCGTATTGGTTAAATTTCAAGGAATTATGTCATCACCATGTACAGAACTGAACCAGAACCAGATTTAGGCCGGTATCACACATGCGAGAAACACGGCTGAGTCTCCCATGTTAATGCCAGCACTCGGATCGGAGCGTGCGGTCACATAGCAATACATGGAGCCGCACACTCCGCTCCTGAGTGCTGGTGGCAGTGCCGGGTACTAACATGTGAGACTCGACCGTGTTTCTCGCATGTGTGATCCTGGCCTAAATCAGATTTCAGGGTCGGAGAGGTGAGAGGTGTGGTGAGTAAAAGGATTTTGTAAATGTTTTCAATATTACATTTATTATGTTCTGGGGTTTCTTGAGACCCTAGAGCAGTATAATACACATTAAATTCAAAGAAAATAATTTCTCCACCAATCAATTTTCACAGGGAAAAATGTGCTGAAATACAGTTTTTCCTGATCCACTCATCTCTACTGGCCACCCAGTAGTTTTGATGGGAGTTGTAGCCTAATTCTAGTAGAAGAACTCAATCATCCCTTATTGTTTGGTGCTCACGTCCATTGAGTGTGTCACATATGTGTATAATAAAGGAAGTCCACACTCACTTCTATAGTATTCCTTTTCGATATATTTAATCATCTAAACATAACATTTTTATGCAATTCAGCTCTTGAAAAGGTAAAGAAGGGTCATCATATTATCTGTAATAGCAAGCAAAGACATAAAAGGAAGGCAAAAGTAGATGAGCCTGATGAAACTGCACAGAACACTGGTAAAAGCAATCTGCACAGAACATCATACAAGAACTATTATTTAGAGATGAGTGGATCTAACAATATTCAAATTTTCTCTGCAAATTGAATGTTACCTATTATCCTCTACAGACAATGTAAGGGGATTGAATAATGTTACTGCTTTACCTTTCCTCATCAGGTGGTCCCGGTACCGCATGTTCTAGTGTGATATAAATTTGACGTATGTTTGTTGATATATTGTGGTACTGCTACATGAGTATATGCATTACTGCCTATAAGTAATGGTACTGCTACACAATTACGTGTATTACCATTTCCTATAAAATGTACATATCATATTATGTTCCTTTATACTATAATGTCAGTGTTATACTACTGTATATTGTATTCATGTTATTATAGGGAGAGTGTAGTGCTCGCTTTTGGCCACTAGGTGCTAGGTCAAGCTAGAGGGCAAGGGACGCCCGAACCATCCACAAGGGCTATAGGCCCCGGACACCACAGCAGTCATGCAATGTTGAAGGAGTAAAGCCCAGTCATCCACAGCATCAGGACACCACAGCAGCAGGCTGATACAGTTGGGGGGCCATTAGTGGTTCCAGTCATCGCATAGGCATCGCAGGGCCGGAGCGAAAAGGCTGGAGAAAACAACAGATGCAGTGAGTTTGGACAGAAAGCACGTGGTGCAAGTGCAGGGAGCACCACAAAAGGGCAAGTCACTCTCCCTGTGGTTTATGACTCTGGGAAATAATGATCTTGCGTCTGTGGCGAGACAGACCAAGGGATGCATATCCGTAGCAGAGCTGTGCGGAGAGGATGCTGAGGACTCATCAGGGACGGTCCAACCCGGGCCCGAACTTTGTGATCACGAGAGTAGCGCAGGGAAAAGAAAGGATCATTGTTTTGTGAAGCCCATTGTAAAAGCTGTGAAGACCTTGGATATGCTGTGTAGAGAACCCAGTAAAGATGTTCTTGTTAAAGCTGAAATGGACTGTGCCTCAGTTAATGGAAATCCACCTGGAGAGGGTTTCTTGCAACATAGGGAAGATCCTGAAGGAGCCGGATCTGAAGACACAAGTATTCTGACAAGTGAACATTATTTTCCTGTGAGGGGAGTCCAGGACACTAAAGCCCAGGTGTCCTTGGCCATGACTACAGTCCTGGCCGAACCTTACAACACTAGGCCATAATAAACGTAACCCAAAGAACGTCATACTCATCTTACCACTCACCTGTCTGGGCCCTCCACTGCTCCTTGCCTCCTGTTCAGTTTCTCCACTGCTGTTCTGCATATCTGGCCCAGTGTTCACTCTCAGATGTAACTTTCGCTGGGAACACTTGTGATTCTCGCGGATGGAAGTTCTATCCTAGAGTGAACACCAGGCAAGAGATCCGACACAATGGAGATGCAGAGAACTGGACAGGGAGCATCGCTGTGCAATGAGGTGATTTTTTTTATTTCTTTTTTACCTTTTGTCAACACCTGTATTGCTCAACAATATGGATGTTGCAGCCTGTCGCCAATTTGTTAAATTCTCGCAGAACACATTTAAAAAACATCTGTATTCTCAAGAATGTGGATTTTTGTAAAGTTCAAGTAAAATTCAATTCCACTTGTAAAAATCATCCATCTCTACTGTTAGCAGCAATACAAAGTCACAAATCAGGAAAGGTTAGAAAGGAAGGTCAAAGTAATCAGAAACTTGTAGGAGCCCCAAACCACAATAAGAGGATCCAAAGAAAGTAGCCTAAGTCTAGCTCATGTCATTATCCAAAGGGGATGACAGAGTAAGACTAAAACTCATTGTGGTCTCATTTACTAAAAATAACACTGTGACTGCACGTAACTACACCTATAATATGACAATGTGCAAAACCTTCAGTTATCAGGTGGTGACAAGACTAGACCAAATATTGATTTTCGAATGCTAAAAATTCTCACTGTTTGGCACAATATACTGTACAGTACATTGGATGCAATGTGTAGTCTTTGTATTGGATCTACCCTGGGGAACAATATAGCCCAATGCTGCAGTGGGAGAAATAAGTATTTGATCCCTTGCTGATTTTGTAAATTTGCCCACTGACAAAAACATGAACAGTCTGTAATTTTAACGGTAGGTTAATTTTAGCATTGTGAGATAGAATATCAAAAATAAAATCCAGGAAATCACAGTGCATAAATTATATAAATTTATTTGCATTTTGCAGTGAGAAATAAGTATTTGATCCCTTTGTCAATCAATGCTTAATACTTGATAGCAAAACCCTAGTTGGCAAACACAGCAGTCAGACGTTTTTTGTACTTGATGATGATGTTTACGCACATGTCAGGAGTAGAGTTGAGCGAAACGGGTCGAAAAATTTCAAAAGTCACCGACTTTTGGCAAAGTCGGGTTTCATGAAACGAAACCCGACCCTAGGATGAGGTCGGCCACGAGGTCGGCGACCTACGCGCCAAAGTCGCGTTTCAAAAGTTTGTTTTGCGCTCTTTTTCAGCCAATCAGGATCCACGGACACTGTGGGCAACGTGATGACATAGGCACAGGTCACCACCATCTTTCAGAAGGGCATGTAAGTGATTGGCTTGCTTTGGGGGGCGTCACAGGGGGTATAAAAGGGCATGCACGCCGACCGCCATGTTACCCATGCTGACCTCAGAATAGGGAGAGCTGCTGCTGCTGATGATTTTGTAGGGAGAGCATTAGGCAGGGAAGAAGACACCAAAAACTGCTTCTGCTGCTAGCGATTGTGCCTGTACAACACACTAGTCACTGTGTGTGCAGTGCAAGGGGAGGCTATATAGTGGTGTATCAGTGGTGTTGGTTGTTGGGCTGCCTACTAAGGCTTCCTGACATTCCTGCATTGCTGTTTACCCACTGCTCTGCAAACTGCTTTTTTAAAATCAATCCCAATTTTTTTTTTTGTCCTGCTGAGAAGAAAAAAAAACTGCTTCTGCTGCTAGCGATTTTGCCTGTACAACACATCAGTCACTGTGTGTGCAGTGCAAGGGGAGGCTATATAGTGGTGTATCAGTGGTGTTGGTTGTTGGGCTGCCTTCTAAGGCTTCCTGACATTCCTGCATTGCTGTTTACCCACTGCTCCGCAAACTGCTTTTTTAAAAGCAATCCCAATTTTTTTTTTGTCCTGCTGAGAAGAAAAAAAAACTGCTTCTGCTGCTAGCGATTTTGCCTGTACAACACATCAGTCACTGTGTGTGCAGTGCAAGGGGAGGCTATATAGTGGTGTATCAGTGGTGTTGGTTGTTGGGCTGCCTTCTAAGGCTTCCTGACATTCCTGCATTGCTGTTTACCCACTGCTCCGCAAACTGCTTTTTTAAAAGCAATCCCAATTTTTTTTTTTTGTCCTGCTGAGGTACTGAGCGTGCATTTTTTCACACCATACAGCAGTGTACGCTCCTCACACAGTACCGTGTAACGGCTGTTATCACAGCCACAGTGAAGCTATCAGTGTGTCACTCTGGGAGAATAAAACGAGGACATGTTCCGTTCTTACAGACCTGCACTCTAGGGAGATTCCTATTCTGCCCAATTCTACATACACCTTGTAGTTTGTGATACACTAGCCAATTTCTGCCTGTGACATAGCGCTGTGATATTCAGTGGGCCTCACACAATCCATAAGTGTCCAGTGTCCACAAGTGTCTGCAGAAATTCAAAATCTCTCTTATCCTCTCGTCACTTTTGTCACAGGTGTGCCATCGAGCCTGTCACATAGCGCTCAGATATCAGTGGGCCTCACACAATCCAAAAGTGTCCACTGTCCAGTGTCCACAAGTGTCTGCAGAAATTCAAAATCTCCCTTATCCTCTCGTCACTTTTGTCACAGCTGTGCCATCGAGCCTGTCACATAGCGCTCAGATATTCATTGGGCCTCACACAATCCAAAAGTGTCCAGTGTCCACAAGTGTCTGCTGAAATTCAAAATCTCCCTTATCCTCTAGTCACTTTTGTCACAGCTGTGCCATCGAGCCTGTGACATAGCGCTCAGATATCAGTGGGCCTCACACAATCCAAAAGTGTCCAGTGTCCACAAGTGTCTGCAGAAATTCAAAATCTCCCTTATCCTCTCATCACTTTTGTCACAGCTGTGCCATCGAGCCTGTCACATAGCGCTCAGATATCAGTGGGCCTCACACAATCCAAAAGTGTCCACTGTCCAGTGTCCACAAGTGTCTGCAGAAATTCAAAATCTCCCTTATCCTCTCGTCACTTTTGTCACAGCTGTGCCATCGAGCCTGTCACATAGCGCTCAGATATTCATTGGGCCTCACACAATCCAAAAGTGTCCAGTGTCCACAAGTGACTGCTGAAATTCAAAATCTCCCTTATCCTCTTGTCACTTTTGTCACAGCTGTGCCATCGAGCCTGTGACATAGCGCTCAGATATCAGTGGGCCTCACACAATCCAAAAGTGTCCAGTGTCCACAAGTGTCTGCAGAAATTCAAAATCTCCCTTATCCTCTAGTCACTTTTGTCACAGCTGTGCCATCGAGCCTGTCACATAGCGCTCAGATATCAGTGGGCCTCACACAATCCAAAAGTGTCCAGTGTCCACAAATGTCTGCAGAAATTCAAAATCTCCCTTATCCTCTCGTCACTTTTGTCACAGCTGTGCCCTCGAGCCTGTCACATAGCGCTTAGATATTCATTGGGCCTCACACAATCCAAAAGTGTCCAGTGTCCACAAGTGTCTGCTGAAATTCAAAATCTCCCTTATCCTCTAGTCACTTTTGTCACAGCTGTGCCATCGAGCCTGTCACATAGCGCTCAGATATCAGTGGGCCTCACACATTCCAAAAGTGTCCAGTGTCCACAAGTGTCTGCAGAAATTCAAAATCTCCCTTATCCTCTCGTCACTTTTGTCACAGCTGTGCCATCGAGCCTGTCACATAGCGCTTAGATATTCATTGGGCCTCACACAATCCAAAAGTGTCCAGTGTCCACAAGTGTCTGCTGAAATTCAAAATCTCCCTTATCCTCTAGTCACTTTTGTCACAGCTGTGCCATCGAGCCTGTCACATAGCACTCAGATATCAGTGGGCCTCACACAATCCAAAAGTGTCCAGTGTCCACAAGTGTCTGCTGAAATTCAAAATCTCCCTTATCCTCTAGTCACTTTTGTCACAGCTGTGCCATCGAGCCTGTGACATAGCGCTCAGATATCAGTGGGCCTCACACAATCCAAAAGTGTCCAGTGTCCACAAGTGTCTGCAGAAATTCAAAATCTCCCCTGTCCTATAGACACCTTGTACCTTGTTTTACATTACTATATAGTTTGTTGGATTTTGTCTACATTTCTACCAAAAATGAGGAAGGCTGGTGGAAGAGGCCGTGGAATTGGGCGGGGGTTGGCAGCTGGTAATGATGGTGTTGGTGGTGGATCTGATGGTAGTGGCAAGAGCAAAATAGGACCGAATGCAGGAGGTGTTGAGCCTGCGTCATCGTCTGGGTACATAAGGCCTCGAATGCTTAGTTTTCTAGGAGTTGGCAAACCGCTTTTAAAGCCACAGCATCAGGAAAAAGTTTTGTCTTACATTGCTGACTCAGCCTCCAGCTCTATCGCCTCCTCTTCTTCAGTTGTAAAAAGTAAAAGCACTGAGTCGTCATTGGAGGCTCATGTTCATGAACCACACCTTTCCTTGTGTCCTTCACCCCAACCAAGATTGAAGGATGACGCAGGCCATACTACTGATTACTCCATGGAGCTGTTTTCACATACCATGCCTGGATTATCAAGTGAAATGGTGAATTACCCAGGCCAAGATGAATCTGACATGGAGTGCACTGATGCACAGCAGCTGATGGATGATTCTGCTGGTACATTCACTCAGAGCACTACATTGTCCTCGCAGTGTACAGAGCCAGATTCTGACCCTGATGAGACTCAGGTGCCCCTTCCCGCACACTATACCACCATACACGGTGACACAGAGGAAGGTGCACATGACATAGAAGAGGAGGTGATGGATGACCCAGTTGTTGACCCAGATTGGCATCCATTGGGGGAAGAGGGTGCTGCTTCCAATAGCTCAGATGAGGAGCATCCACAGCAGACATCGACATCACAACAGCTGTTATCTGGCAGGCCCGGAGCACTCCAAAGACAGGTTCCAAACATCAAAAGAGTTGCTGGACAGCTTGTCCAGAGGGTCAAAAGATCACAGTGTGCTAGGCCACAAAATGTCTGCCAAAGTAGGAAGAGTGCAGTGTGGCACTTTTTTGAACAAAATCCTCATGATCAGGCCAAGGTTATCTGTAAGAAGTGCGCAAAGACCTTTAGCCGAGGGAAAAATCTGAAAAATTTGAATACCAGTTGCATGCTTAGACATTTAACCAGCATGCACTTGCAAGCGTGGACACAACACCAAACCTCAAGTGCCACATGTGCAACTGATCACAAAGAAGGTAGTCAGCAACGCTACATTGTTTCCCCCACTGTAAGCCCACCGGTTAGCATAGCAGCAAATGTTGAGGTGTCGCTGCAAGGCCACAGCAGTCAGGGAATCCCACTGTTATATCAACGAAAGACTGATTCTAGGCCATCAGAAAGAACACCAACTCCATCACCATCATCAACCCTCTCTCAGTCCGCCCTGTCCACCGCTACTTCCACCATATGCAGCTCTCAAGTCCAGCTCACCCTCCCAGACACTATGAGTAGGTCAAGAAAGTACTCAGTCTCTCATCCGCGTACACTGGGTTTGAACGCCCACATTGCCAAACTAATCTCGTTTGAGATGATGCCCTTTCGGTTGGTGGAAAGCGCAGCTTTCCGCGAACTCATGGCCTATGCAGTACCACGCTATGACCTACCCAGTCGCCACTTCTCTCGCAAAGCCATCCCAGCCCTCCACCATCATGTGAAAGACCGCATTGTCCATGCACTCAAGCAGTCAGTGAGCGGAAAGGTGCACCTCACAACTGATGCATGGTCCAGTCAGCATGGCCAGGGCCGTTACGTGTCCATCACTGCGCACTGGGTTAATGTGGTGGATGCAGGGTCCACAGGGGACAGCGGTGGTGGGACAGTGCTGCCTAGCACACGGTATAGGAAACAGTTGGCTGTAGGCGTTCCACCCTCCTCCTCCTCCTCCTCCAGAAGCGAAAGCTCGTCCACAGAGCGCAATCGTACGAGCACTCCATCTGCAGCTGCCACTGTTGCACACGAGGTGTCCCCCTGTTGAGCAGCTAGTGGAAAGCGTCAGCAGGCAGTGTTGCAGATAATGTGTTTGGGCTACAGACACACCGCCGAGGTGCTGGCCGAGTACTTTCAGCGACAAACTGAGTCATGGCTGGGCAGTGTACATCTTGAGGCAGGCAAGGTAGTTAGTGATAACGGGCGTAATTTTGTGGCAGCCATAGCCCTTTCAAAACTCAGCCACATACCTTGCTTGGCTCACACCTTGAACCTGGTGGTGCAGTGCTTCCTCAAAAATTATCCGGAGTTAACAGCCCTGCTCCAGAAGGTGCGAAGTCTGTGCGCGCACATCCGCCGGTCATCTGTACACTCCGTTCGTATGCAGAAGCTGCAGCGATTGCTCCACCTTCCCAACCACCGCCTCATTATCGACATTGCAACAAGGTGGAACTCCACCCTGCACATGGTGGAGCGGCTGTGCGAGCAGAGGCAGGCCATAATGCATTTGTGGGAGGATACACGGCCAGGCACTTTGAGAGCAGACATGGAGTTGACCGGTGTGCAGTGGTCGAAGCTGAAAGACCTCTGTAAAGTCCTTCAGTGTTTTGAGGAATGCACATGGCTGGTAAGTGCAGACGACGCCATCCTAAGCATGAGCATCCCACTTATGTGTCTGCTCATGCAAACTTTGACGCACCTTAAGGAGCAGGCTTCTGCAGCCAATGTTGATGAGGAGGAAGAGGAGGAGGGAATCCTTGATGACATTCAGCCATTGTCTGCTCAGGGACCTCTCCTGGACGAGGTGGAGGAAGAAGAGGAGGAGGAGGATGATGGGGATGATTACTTAGGGGAGGAGGATGCATCTCGTGGGGCAAGTGAAAATGTTGGCGTGGCAAGGTCTGGTACAGGGTTTGTGCGTGACTGGAGGGATGTGGATTTGCCAGAAAGTGCTCCTCCAACCAGCACTCGCAGTGCATCATTGACACCGGGAACATTGGCCCACATGTCAGATTATGCCTTGCAGATCCTAAAAAGGGACCCCCGCATTGCCAAAATGATGAACGATGACGACTACTGGTTGGCCAGCATCCTGGATCCACGCTATAAAGGCAAATTACAAAACATCATGCCACAGGAGAACCTTGACCTAATATTGGCTAATAAACAAGCAACTCTGGTAAATCGGTTGCTTGAGGCATTCCCAGCACACAGCAGCGGTGATGGTTCTCACACGAGCCGTACGGGCCGGGGGCAGCTTGGCAGAGGTGTTCGTGGTGCACACAGCAGAAGAGGCGTTGGAGACAGGGGTTTCATGACAATGTTGTGGACTGATTTTTCAAGTACCGCTCACACAACTGGTAATACTGCATCGATGGAAAGTGACAGGAGACAGCAGTTGTCAACTATGGTTACAAACTACTTTTCCTCCCATATCGATGTTCTCCCACACAGGTCATTCCCCTTTGACTATTGGGCCGCTAAACTGGACACCTGGCCTGTATTGGCACAATATGCCTTACAGGAGCTCGCTTGCCCAGCTGCAAGTGTGCTATCGGAAAGAGTCTTCAGTGCAGCTGGATCAATCCTGACAGAAAAAAGGACCCGTCTGTCAACCCAAAATGTGGATGATCTAACCTTCATTAAAATGAACCACGCATGGGTTTCTAAGGATTTTGTCCCACCTTCCCCTGATGACACTTAGGGTGACAGAAAAATGGCTTGCTTTGGTCCACCTCTTCCTGGGACTTGAGCTATTTCGCCTTTTGAATCAACTGAATGTCCAACATCAACATATGCCACATTCTAAAACTCCCTAACTGTGCTGCCTCCCCCCCCCATGGCCGGGGTCACCACCTAGTGCACGACACCGTGCGAGTGCCGTTGCCCTGGACAGGTGGGTAGGCCGACTCTTGGGCGCGGGCACTGGCACAGGGTCCTTCATAGTGCAATCAAGTGTCTCTGACGGTGGTGGTGCACACCCGCCGTCAAACACACCGCCGTACTATGAGGGGCCCAGTGCCAGTACCGACGCCCACGAGTGGGTCCCCCTTGCTTGGGCAGGGCCCCAGCATTTGCAATCTTTACCTCTCCCTGCTCCTCCGCTGTGTAGTCTGGGCCGTCAAATCCATACTGTGCCTGACACCGTCTGAGCCTGCCTCCTGATGTATAGACATATATTTTGAATGTGTACGCTATCCATACATGTTATCCGGGGATACGGTACCCTTTCTAACCTTTGTGCAATCACGTGCAATCCATACTGTGCCTGACACCGTCTGAGCCTGCCTCCTGATGTATAGACATATATTTTGAATGTGTACGCTATCCATACATGTTATCCGGAGATACGGTACCCTTTCTAACCTTTGTGCAATCACGTGCAATCCATACTGGGCCTAACACCGTCTGAGCCTGCCTCCTGATGTATAGACATATATTTTGAATGTGTACGCTATCCATACATGTTATCTGGGGATACGGTACCCTTTCTAACCTTTGTGCAATCACGTGCAATCCATACTGGGCCTAACACCGTCTGAGCCTGCCTCCTGATGTATAGACATATATTTTGAATGTGTACGCTATCCATACATGTTATCTGGGGATACGGTACCCTTTCTAACCTTTGTGCAATCACGTGCAATCCATACTGGGCCTAACACCGTCTGAGCCTGCCTCCTGATGTATAGACATATATTTTGAATGTGTACGCTATCCATACATGTTATCTGGGGATACGGTACCCTTTCTAACCTTTGTGCAATCACGTGCAATCCATACTGGGCCTAACACCGTCTGAGCCTGCCTCCTGATGTATAGACATATATTTTGAATGTGTACGCTATCCATACATGTTATCTGGGGATACGGTACCCTTTCTAACCTTTGTGCAATCACGTGCAATCCATACTGGGCCTAACACCGTCTGAGCCTGCCTCCTGATGTATAGACATATATTTTGAATGTGTACGCTATCCATACATGTTATCTGGGGATACGGTACCCTTTCTAACCTTTGTGCAATCACGTGCAATCCATACTGGGCCTAACACCATCTGAGCCTGCCTCCTGATGTATCGACATATATTTTGAATGTGTACGCTATCCATACATGTTATCCGGGGATACGGTACCCTTTCTAACCTTTGTGCAATCACGTGCAATCCATACTGGGCCTAACACCGTCTGAGCCTGCCTCCTGATGTATAGACATATATTTTGAATGTGTACGCTATCCATACATGTTACCTGGGGATACGGTACCCTTTCTAACCTTTGTGCAATAACGTGCAATCCATACTGGGCCTAACACCGTCTGAGCCTGCCTCCTGATGTATAGACATATATTTTGAATGTGTACGCTATCCATACATGTTATCTGGGGATGCGGTACCCTTTCTAACCTTTGTGCAATCACGTGCAATCCATACTGGGCCTAACACCGTCTGAGCCTGCCTCCTGATGTATAGACATATATTTTGAATGTGTACGCTATCCATACATGTTATCTGGGGATACGGTACCCTTTCTAACCTTTGTGCAATCACGTGCAATCCATACTGGGCCTAACACCGTCTGAGCCTGCCTCCTGATGTATAGACATATATTTTGAATGTGTACGCTATCCATACATGTTATCTGGGGATACGGTACCCTTTCTAACCTTTGTGCAATCACGTGCAATCCATACTGGGCCTAACACCGTCTGAGCCTGCCTCCTGATGTATAGACATATATTTTGAATGTGTACGCTATCCATACATGTTATACGGGGATACGGTACCCTTTCTAACCTTTGTGCAATCACGTGCAATCCATACTGGGCCTAACACCGTCTGAGCCTGCCTCCTGATGTATAGACATATATTTTGAATGTGTACGCTATCCATATATGTTATCCGGGGAAACGGTACCCTTTCTAACCTTTGTGCAATCACGTGCAATCCTTACTGGGCCTAACACCGTCTGAGCCTGCCTCCTGATGTATAGACATATATTTTGAATGTGTACGCTATCCATACATGTTATCTGGGGATACGGTACCCTTTCTCACCTTTGTGCAATCACGTGTAATCCATACTGGGCGTGAGAACGGCTGGCGAGCTGTTAAGCAAGCTTCAGCACCTGTGGTTTGCACACGTAAGTTTTTCATTTTTTCAGGAATGACGGTTAGGCCTAATTCCGGAACTGCGGTTGACCTGCACTTACTGGGAAATCATTGTTCGCGGGTAATAATTGTAATCAGTGATCCCCATCACTAACGTTGTTCAGCGGGTTATCTGCACCTGTAAGCGACAAACGCTGGCCTTTTTAGTGTAGCGCACATGCAGCCACGGACATGTAAGGGCATGACACACCAGTTATTGGCCAATCTCATGTGCCAGAGCCTCACGTGTCCCTCTAGTAAGCCGGACTCGGACCGCGGGTCATGACGGAGTCTCGTTCATTAACAGAATTAAGCTTGCAATGTGTGCATCTGTTCTGTAGCTGGCATGGTTGAGGTTTCCCAGGTGGAGTCGAATTTAACCGTAGGCTCCACTCCTGGTGGTGCCCTTCTGGACATTCCTTTAAGGTTCAGCTTTGCAACCATACTGCCCACGTAAAACAAACACTTTGCCTTCATGAACGCTGTTTGGAGGGTCATGACTCGTGGGAATAACGCCGCCCAATCAGTTAACCTGCTAGAAAGATCGTTCGTTGCTCCCAATCATGACATCACACTCCCTAGGAAGAAGGTAATGCCACTGTGGCGACCGTACTCCTGGGGGCGACACAAGTGCACTGATGCCCAGCCACTGCTCGATGAATCTGCTGGTACATTGACCCAGACCACTACATTCCCCTCGCATGCTACACGACCTGAATCTGACCCTGATGAAACTCAGGTTACCCTTCCCATATACAGTTCCATCTTACACGGTGACAAAGAGGAAGCTGCAGATGAAAGTGCAGGTTCGGCCCACCCGCCATCAGACACACCACCGTACTATCAGGGGCCCTGTGCCAGTGCCGTCGCCAACAAGTGGGCCCTCCCTGCTTGCTCAGGATCACAGCACTTGCAAAGTTGAAATACTGTGCAGTGAGATGGAAGATGGGGACGACGAGGAGTCCAGACAAGTACAGGGATTCCCTAGCGAGGAGACTTATTTGATTGTTTTCAATGTTGGGACAGCAATTTTTGGGGAGCACTATACTCTGGAGAATGATAGATGGGGCCCACCATACACTGGAACATTCCAAAGGTGGACATCAGACACTGGAGCAGCATTTACAGGGCCCATTATACACTAGAGCATTAGAAATGGGGCCCATTATGTTTGGAGCATTATTTGGGCCCATAAGACAGTGGAGCTTCATCCATGGGGACCAACATATACTGTAGCATTATGTGGAGCTCATCATATACTGTTTCAAACATTATATGGGACCAATGATTCTGCATGGAGAAATAGATGGGCCTCGTCATGAGATGTAAAAAGTGAAGTATTTTACATTATCGGAGCATGATGAGTTGTGGTATGTGTTTAAGGGGCGCTCTTTCGCCCAGGGCACATGAAAATCTGCAGCCAGCCCTCCCCCCACAACTTTAGCCAAATAGCCCCATTTTTCAGTGCGTAACTTGTATTATGAAGTTAATTAAGGTTGACAAGCTTAAGTAAGAAGAATTGATGCTTTTGGCATTCAAATGGGCACTGTAGGTGTGTTTCCTGTCCTCCTCTCACTGCCGACTTTTATTCCCCATTGACTTACATTGGGTTTCGTGTTTCGGGACGACCCCGACTTTTCCCTATAATCGGACGATCTTGCTCGACCCGACTTTTTGAAAAGTCGGGTTTCACGAAACGAAACTCGACCCTAAAAAACCAAAAGTCGCTCAACTCTAGGCAGGAGGAATTTTAGTCCTTTCCTTTTTGCAGATTATCTCTAAATCACTGATAGAGTTTGCACTTGGTCATGCAAGTCAATGAGTGCATGGGAAACATCGGACTGCATTTGGATGTTATTTGAGTGCAGTCTAATTTCCTCACAGAATAGAGAAGATGGGAAATTTTTTTTCTTCTTCGTCTCCTAATTCTAGAGAATCGGATCACACTATGATCACACTCTGATCAAATTCTGATCAGAGATTGATCAGAGTGTCATTTACATAATCGGCCCGATTCTCTCGGATAAAAACCTATAGCTGTCTGCATTGCCCTACGAGTTTTGTATCTAGAAATATGTCAGGAAAAAAGTCATTGGGGAGCCGTACTTATGTGCGGGTCACCAGTCGCTCTCTCCGAGTATCATGTCTTGGATTTATTCTTGTCATGCATACTTTTTTGATGAGTCTGCTATTGACTTAGTATAGAGATACAGGAATAGTGGCTGCTCTCATCCACTGGCCCGACTGTCTTTAGAAAGACTGCATGGACCAGGGCTCATACCACGGAACGCCCGCTTTCTCTCCTCGTGGCAGAACACTACACAGACAACACAGAGTGAGGGTAAAACAGTGTAGCAATAATTTGTTGAACTTCCAAAGCACAATAGCATATAGAAAGTCCCAGCAAATACCTAAGATTCTCAACCTTCCCTGACTCTCCGAGATTATAGCTGCTGTGACGAGCGTCAGCTTACACTGAGTCGTTTTTCTTCTTAGAGTGGACCCTCTGGGCTGTGGCACCCACCCACCTAGGGCGAGCTGACCTAGTGAGAACCCACCCCCTGTACAGGGAGTGTCAGGGGCAAGACCAAGGGGGTGAGCCACCACGGCAGCTGGACCAGACGGCCGGCTCAGGGAGACACTATTGAGTGTCTGGCAACAAGACGGACAGGATACCAAACATAAAGCAAAGTCACAGAGTTTCTTCAGCAAACGTGGTTTCATACTTTAATCAGGTGCAAGGCATAAACAGAGAATCAGGTGCAGGGCACAAAGAGTGAAACACGGCAAGGCGCGTGCAAGGGCACGCCAAATGTTCCAGACATAACACGTGCTAGAAAACATACCGGAGTCCAGGGCAGGGTACATGCTAGGGATCACACAAGAGTTCCTAGGAGGGATGCATGCTAGGACATGCCAGAGTCCAAGATAAGGTGCGCGCCGAGAGACACGCCAGAGTACAAGGCAGGGTGCGTGCAAGGAGACACACCAGGATCGAAGACAGGGTGCGATGGCATCAGACTCCGGACTACTAGCAATGAGCGACAGGATCCAGGCATCAGGCTGCGGAAATCAGATCCGGACATCAGGCCACAGTCATCTGGTTCCGGACCTCTGGCAGCAGTCGGCAGGTTTTGGGAATCCGGCAGGCAAGCCAGGGTTCAAGGCAGGGTGCCTGCTTGGAGCCACGCCAGGGTTCAAGGCAGGGTGCGTGCTTGGAGACACGCCAGGGTTCATTCAAGGACGGAGGCCTGTGCGTGCAAAGTGCACATCAGGGACAGGCCCAAGGATGGAGGCCTGCGTGTGTAGAGGGCACGCCAGGGACAGGTACAAGGACGGAGGCCTGCGCATGTAGAGGGACACGCCAGGGACAGGTTCACAGCAGAGTCCTGCGTGTGCAAAGGAACACGCCAGGGTCAGGTTCAAGGATGGAGGCCTGCGCGTGCAGAGGGCACGCCAGGAACATGTACAAGGACGGAGGCCTGCGCGTGTAGAGGGACACGCCAGGGACAGGGTTCGAGGCAAGGTACAGACTAGGACCTGTGCGTGCTAGAGGGCACGACAGGGTACATGGCAAAACCTGGGCGTACTTTTATAGAAGCACGGGGAGGTATGCCAAGGGCACGCGAAGACCTGCGCATGCTATAGAGAGCACGTGGAGCACAGTGCAGGAACAGTGTGAAGTGCAAGGAAGCACAGAGAGCACGGCTGGGGCACTGGCTAGCTGATCGATCTGTAGCACTAACAGGCGGGCTAGACTACAGCGAACCCGGCTGAGGCATAGCAGGCGACACAGCTGTCACTTACCGACGAGCACGGCCGAGGCACAAGCAGGCGGGCACAGCTAGGGCGGGCACGGCTGAGGCACAAGCAGGAGGCTAGGAAGGCCAGGCGCATGCAAAGGGCACACAAAGCAACAAAGCAAAGCAAGACGAGAAACAAGGTAGAGCTAGGCAGGTACGGAACACGGAGCGGAAACTTAGGCAGAAACACAGAGTCTGATTAGAGCGAGAACAGAGCTAGCAGCGGAGCGTAGGCCGAAGCCCAGAGCCGGACCAAGGCAGAGCCTTGGGACTAGACATACAAATGTGCAAGAGAGTACGAAAGGTAAGAGAGGAGGAATGGTGCGTGTGCCAGGAGGCACTACAGAGCACCATAGGAAGAGAGCAAGGCAGAACAAGCAAAGACCGAGAACATAGGAAGGAACACAATGCAGAGTATAGCGAAGGCAAGTCATGGCAGAAACAGGCAAGGCAGAGAACAACGGAAGGACCACAAGTCCAAGCAGGACAAGGAGGAAACATGGCACAACAGACAAACATAAGACAAGGCACGGGACAAGAGACAGACTACAAGCACGGAGAGTGTGCAGAGACGCACAACAGGGCAGAGTGCAGGGGCACAAAATAGAGGGAGCGACCCAACAGACCAAGCAGCCATGCAGGGAAGCAACACAATACTCAGTTCCTGACCATAGGGAGGGGCAGTCTGATATAGCACCATAGCACCAGTACTTCTGGGTCAGGACCAGGGAGGGACTTTGGGTTCAGATCCTCCAGGATCATAGAGAGCATCGCTACAACAGCCTGGGTAGAACAATAGAGGAGGTCACAGGATCAGGGGTTTCCAGGAATACAGCAGATTGCAGAATCAGAGCAGGGCTGGAACGTAGGAAAGGTCACATGATCAGGGGTTTCCAAGATTACAGCAGATTGCAGAATCAAAGCAGGACTGGAACATAGGAAGGGTCACATGATCTGGGGCTTCCAGGAATACAGCAGATTGCAGAGTCAGATAGAGACGGATGGTTACCCAGCAACAGCGTGCAGCCATGAGGTAAGGCACGCGTGCACACTGCTCCAGGCATCTTGCGGCATGACAGAGATGGTGGACATGACAGACATTGCGGACATGACAGCTGCTTCTAGTGCCGAATACCCCCACCAGTGGCTCCCTGCTTTTGGCGGGCCCACACAGTGAGGAGGTAACGTCAAGCTTTGGAAGCTGCTAGTCCATTGATGTAGGAGGCCAGGTGACTTGATTGTCCCAAACTGGATTCACTAAACATCTTTGAGGGTTCAGTGATGGTCAATGAAACAGCTCTGCATTTCTTCAGTTGGAGCCATGATACCATCACTTCTGTAATGTAGAGTCTCCCTAAATACAGGCAAATCCTCCTTTTCGAAGGTCTTAACTTCTCATTCAGGAATTCCTCCACAGGGGGCGTGGCCTGGGCTCTGAGCATGTAGGCAGCAAGAGCTCTAAGCTCCCACTGTCACGTTCTAAATCTACAAAATAAGCGTGCATAGGGTTAACCAAAATAACCTTGCTGGACCCTATTTTATTTATGAACTTTGGGTGCCCATTTTGAGACAAAAAGCAGGACTCTTGTCCAAAGAGGACTGAAGAAATAAGCTTTTACAAGTCTGGATGGCAGCGGTGCAGCAGAAGCTGAGGGAAATCACCCCACATCATCTGCCCTCCTGTGAAGAGACCGGAGTGCCAGCGCAGGCTTTACTGAAGCCGGGATTGATCTGGAGGATCATTATTGGTACTGAGGACTTTATTTGGACCCCCCCCAGTAAGGCACAACCTAAATCCAGCTGTCTGCACGGCTTTCTGTCTGTGGTGTGTGGAGGATAACAGTGTGACTGTGGTGGAGGGATACAGACTCCTGCATGTTCATCCCTGCTGATTACACCTGAGTGCCGCTGAATTCTGACTGCTGTAACATAAGGGTGAGGTTAGCGGGGACAGAGGAGCTTCCCTTTACATATTCTAGCGTGGCACGCTGAAGAGGAAAGCAAAGACACCGGCGGGGACTCTTTCTTTGCCAAGGAGCTGAAGGACGGAGGGATACCACCGGACTTCTAGGACCAGACCCCGGAATCGGCCAAGAACAGCCCTATACAGCCTCATATAGGACTGGATCAGAGGCGACTAGCACCGGGGGAGCCACTAAAAACTGCTGAGGTGAGGCACAACTGAAATCCGGTCACTAGAACCGGACGCTGCACACTGATCACAGCCACAATAGAACTCAATGGGAAGTAGTTCCGGCTGTGTCCAGCCTGTCAGCATTGCAAAAACCTGACATCACAGGCCCCGCAGCACACAGCAAGTCGCCCCCGGTACTACAGGCTCAGCTATACCCCAGAACTGTGTGGCGCAGCAGGTAGTCATCCCCAAGAGTACTGAGGAGAAGGATATAGGTTGTGGGGAGGGCCCTCACTATCCCCACACAATAAAGGAATTCTGACTATTCTGCACTTACCAGCAGCGCAGACTTATAACACAATAGTGACCGCAGTTTCTGGCTGGTGGTCCCGGTGACCTATACTCATCTGTGCAGTGCACCATAATTGAGGATTATCCACTCTCAAGCAAGGATCAGAGCTACAGTGGACTGCTTGCATTATTATTGAGGAATTGTGTGACTTTTGGTGCTCTTACTGAGGGTTTCTCAGTTGACTCCTTTTCTGAAACTTGTTTTTAGACCATTTTACTTAATTTGTCTGATTGATCAAGCTAAAAGGGTCATAGATCTGAGGCCAGGGAAGGCTGCGTGGCAAATTAAGATGCAGTCAGGCAGGGGCAGAATTAATAATAGCTCACACAAGTTGACGAGACATAATTTGGGGGCACATTCAAAATCCTATGAGGATATCCCTAATGTGTTAAGCCACACAAAATCTAGGTCACCTTTGAAGAGAGGTGAGCCCAAAACGTCTTATTTAAATCATTCCCATAACCCTTCAATTGTCAAAGCTGCAAAAGGGGATCAGGTATCAATAACCCATTGCCTAAAACACAACCTGAAACACTTCAAAAAAAAGAAAAATTTGGGGGGACACATTAAAACTCCTCCTCCAAATCAGCTCCTCACGGAGGAAATGGACACTTCCAAATCAAACAAAAGGAAGGGCCCAGACGATCAGGAAAACACTGAGAGTCTTTCTTCTGAGAACTCCGACAGTGTCTCAGCTGACTATACCCCAAATACAAGCCCTGAAAGGCAGAGGCCTAGAAGGGACATTGGAGGTCCATTTCCTTCTTTTGAGGTTCCACCTCCATCCATCAACCTGGGGGAATACAAGGGGTCCAATAAACAAGCCACCGAAGGATTCATGGCGGATCTCTACCAGTCCTTCAGTGATGCCCTAAAAATAGGGTTTGAGACTCAGGCTAAGGCCCTACAGGAAACTTGCAGGAATCTTAGCCAAAAAGTTGAGAAATATGAGGTAAAGATGGTACAGGCGGAGAGGGGCATAGTCTACCTCTCAAAGGAAAATTCTCTCCTAAAAACTGAGGTTATTTCCCTTAAAAACAAATTAACGGATCTGGAGGACCGAAGCAGGAGAAATAACTTAAAAATATGAGGTATTCCTGAGTCGGTCTCCCAGGCAGATCTTTCAAATTACCCTAAAAATTTATTCAAAAAATTATCGCCAAAATTGACAGAATTAGACGTAAATATTGATCGTATACACCGCCTCCCACGTCCAAAAGGGGTCCCACAGGAAAAGCCTAGGGACACTATCCTCAGAGTCCATTTTTTTGAAACAAAGGAGAAGGTTCTAAAATCTCTGAGAGAGAGAGGTTCACCTCCAAAGCCATATAAATATTTAAAGATTTTCCAAGACTTCTCCAAAGAGACAATGGATGCAAGAAGGTCCTTCAGAGATTTGACCTCTAAACTTAGAGAGCTCAGAGTGTCATTTAGATGGGGTTTCCCTACCAAGCTATTAGTCTGGTATAATGACAAAAACTACCCCATCTACACTCCACACGAGGGTCAGAAGTTCCTTAAATTTCTGATGGATGACCCAGCATTTAGGGATAGGGATTAGGACTGATTTTTATCTTATGTTCGAATTTACATGGTGTATACTATTAATTTCCTTTTCATGAATATGAATATCTCATGAACCGTATTTACAGTTTATTGATGTCACTGTGGGAACTTGCCACTTAATTTTTTCTCACTTTTTCCCCCACACTAAGGTGAGACACCAATTGGTTTGGAGTCCTCCAGGAGAACGTTCAAGTTCCTAATTTTTTTTTTCTGTATTTCACTGTTTTGCTTGTTTCCATTTTTCTGTTTTGATATTGCACTCTAACGATGAAAATCTTATCATACAATGCTAGGGGGCTCAACAGTCCGAATAAGAGGTATGCGGTATGGAAGGAGATCAACCGAACCCGTGCCGAATTGGTATGCCTCCAGGAGGTTAAACTGGCCTCCGATCAACACCCGATCTTCCAGCACAAGAACTTTCCACACATGTAGAAGTCACTGTCCACAAAGAAAAAGGCTGGGGTGATTACACTGATAGGTCGCACCGTTCCTTTTCAGCTCATCAAAGAGATACCAGACTCGTTGGGCAGGTTTCATATACTCATATGCTTACTCCATGAAAGGCCATGCATAATAGTGAATGTATACGCACCTAACAAGGGACACATCTGTTTCTTGAACAAGCTTATCAAAAAAAAAAACAAAGTAAAAAATGGTGATCTGATTTTACTAGGCGATTTTAATATTGTCCCAGATAGTAGCATGGATTCATCCTCATTAGTTCGCCACAAGGTTCCAGCTTTGAAAAACTGGTTAATTCAAAATGAGCTTTATGATGATTTTCATTGCTTGAACACATCGTCTCGTGAGTATTCTCACTTTTCAGATGTACATAAGACAGCATCTAGAATCGATCTGCTACTTACTAATATATTTACTTTAACCAAAATTAAAGATATACGGTTCATGCAAAAGACCATCTCGGATCATACCCCGATTCTCGCTGAGTTCCTCGTGGGTCCTCCCTCTGACAAGTCATTCCGCTGGAGACTTAACCCAGCCTTGTTATATATACCAGAGTACAAGCAAGAGATAGTAAAGATTCTCTTAAACTACTTCAAAGAAAATGTATCTGGTGAAGTAGATCAGTTCAGGGTCTGGAATGCCCATAAGGCAGTCCTGAGGGGATGCCTTATGCAGATCCTCTCTAAACATAAGAAGAGACATAGGGAAAAAATTACAAACCTACATGCCCAAATTAATGATCTAGAAAAAAAACAAACCAACTTGAAAGTTCCTTCCCACACCATCCAGGCTGAGATTTTGAGACTCAGACAGAGTCTGAGATCTGAAATCTACCAGGAATGCAATGCAGCCATCAAAGCATCTAGGTATAAATCACATACATCTCTCAACAAGCCTACCAAGTTTATGATGAGGAAATTAAAAAGAGAAAGACTCAAAAAAAGGATAATTAAGATTGTATCTCCCTCGGGTGATCCCAAAATTCACCCTAGGGACATTGTCAACTTGTTTGCAGATTTCTTTAAAAATCTTTATAACCTGAAAGATGACCCCCAAACACCGGTGCTTAACTCGAATTTTGTGGATTCTTTTCTACAGAGTATCGATTTACCAAGAGTTGATGAGCTGGACTGAATTATGTCAATAGCCCTTTTACAGAGAGTGAAATAGTTGACGTTATCAAGAAACTGCAGTCCCAAAAATCACCAGGGCCGGATGGCTTCTCTGGGGAATAGTTTTAAAAAATTATGGCTCCACAGTTGGCTTCCGTCTTTGGTCTGGCATCCTCTCGGGGTTCCTTCCCAAAGCAGATGTTAGAGGCAACAATTGTCATGATTCCAAAGGAGGGGGGAGACCCTGAGAGGATACAGAACTATAGGCCAATATCGCTCATAAACAGCAATATTAAAATCTACTCAAAGATCATCGCAAACCGACTAAAAAGCATCCTTCCACATCTGTTGGTGGATGATCAAATAGGGTTCACAGAGGGCCGCCAGGCCTCAGATGGGACTAGAAAGGTGTTGAACTTGATAAATTTAGCTAAAAATTCGAGAACCGAAACTGCTTTTCTGGCACTGGACGCCAAGAAGGCGTTCGATAGACTAAACTGGCTATATTTAAAAACAACTCTCGCTGGATTTGGCTTTGACGAGAAGTTTCTATCAACAGTGTTCGCCCTATATTCGGGTCCTAGTGCCAGGATCTATGCAAACAACTTCCTTTCTGACTCATTCATCATTACTAATGGCACAAGACAGGGGTGCCCCCTGTCTCCCCTTCTATTTGTGCTTGCCATAGAGCCCCTAGCCGAAAAAATTAGATTAAACAATGATATTAAAGGCTTTGAACTGCCATCACAAAATTTTTAAATCGGGTTATTCGCAGATGATCTCTTCCTCACACTTCTTGATCCCGCAAATTCCATTAAAGCCCTTTCAGATGAACTCGAAAAATTCTCTAGAGCATCCTATTTTAAGATAAACCCACACAAATCCAAATTTATAGCTCTAAACATGAAACAATCCGAAATTAACGAAATAAAGACTCAAACTCAGTTCATTTGGGAGGAGAAAGAGATTGTCTATCTAGGGATTAGAATATCAGGATTAATCCAAGCCACAGTTAGGGCCAATTTAGAAAGCATTATAAAGAGTATTACAGGCAATCTATCCTTTTTGGCTCAGTTAGAGACTTCCATTTTTGGGAAGATACTGGCAGTCAAAGCCTTTATCCTTCCCAAAATTTTATACATATTTAGGACTTTGCGAGTTAGCTTTCCACGCCAATCCATTGATAAAATTCAAGAGCTCATCCAACTATTTATTTGGAAAGGTAAGAAAGCAAGAATATCTGCAGACTTTATCAATCCGTCAGGAACAATATTCGCACTAACTCGTAATGGAACAATGTGCCTGAAAAGCGCAGGCTAGAAAAATGCCTAGAATATCTAATTTTCTCAATTTCAGTGATCTAAAAGTGATCAGAGACCTTCATAGGGATGTAATAAAAGAGACTACACATTATCAGGTGCAAAACAAACCCATTTACTCAACATAAAAGTAATAACTTTGATATACACAAATTTCAAAACTCCTGAGAAGTACACTTTCATTTGTAAGAAAATCCGCCTTATTTATATGAAATATCCACAAACCTTTCTCTATCCATTCATAAAACAAGCTAAATAAACAATAGTAATGGCTAAAAACATTACATACCAACCTTATAAAGTGTGATGTGTTCGGGACCAATGAGCCTGAGAAGCCAGCACAGCTATATCTTCCTTCCTGAAGCTCTGCAGACCAACTGTGGTATCAGGTTTCACACAGCAGCTAGAGCCAGGAGACTATCTAGAGGGAGGAGGTTTCCTGAAAATCTGGTGAGAAGGGAGAAATGAAAGTAGAAGAGCTGCGCCTGTCAGATCCATTGTTCCTGACGGAGGGTTAAAAAAATAAAAAACATGGGGGCGCAGGATTGCCCAACATATACGCTTATTATCAGGCCTCACTTATTAAACAGAACTGGCACTGGTTTATGGAAAACATGACACATCCAGCTTGGTAGATGCTAGTGATAGAGGTTCCACGCGAAAGCTTTTATTTTACTTCCTTCTGCAAAAGCACAGTGCAAACTCATTGCATCCTATATTTCGGTTGATAATCTCAGCCTGGAGGGAACTCATTAAGTCGACTAAAAATATCAAAAAAGCCGAGCAAATCTTAAAACTACCCCTATCTTCATTTGCACTGATGGATGATCTCCCGATGCCGGAGGTATGGGGGAAATCTGGAATCAAAAAGGTGGGGGATGTTTTTAGTGGAGTGGAGTTCTTGAAATTCAGTGAGATCAAGGCTAAATATAATCTACCATCATCTGAGCTGGTCTTTAACACCATGTTGAAAGACAGAATTTTGAAAATCATAAAAGGGAAGACTTTAACCCCTTCCTGACATCAGACATACTATCCCGTCCATGGGACCCGGGCCCCTATGCCCATGGATGGGATAGTGCGTCTAGCGCGATCAGCGGCGCCCACGTGGTGAGCGCCGCTGATCACGGCCGGGTGTCAGCTGATTATCACAGCTGACACCCGGCACTATGTGTCAGGGGCGGTCACGGACCGCCCCCGACACGTTAACCCCTTGCACACCGCGATCAAACATGATCGTGGTGTACCGGGAGTTAAAGGGAAGCATCGGCAGGGAGGGGGCTCCCTCCGTGCTTCCCTGAGCCCCCCACGGCAGCGCAATGTGCAGCGCTGCTGCGTGGGACTCCTTTCCTCCAGGCCCCCGGATCCAAGATGGTGATGGGGGCCTTCGGGGGCCTGGAGGAAGCTGGCTTCCTCAGTGCCTGCAAAGCGCAGGCATGAGGAAGCCTTGTGCACTGCCTGTGACAGATTGCTGATCTGTCACAGTGATCTGTGATGTGACAGATCAGCGATCTGTCACAGGACAGTGATGTCCCACCTGGGACTATGTAATAAAGTAAAAAAAAAATTAAAAAAAAGTGTAAAAATCATTTTTAAAAAATCGCCAAATAAATTAGTAAAAAAAAAAAAATATTCCCCAATAAATTCATTTTTTGAAAATAAAAAAAAACCAAAACAATAAAAGTACACATATTAGGTATCGCCGCGTCCGTAACGACCCGCCCTATAAAACTGTCCCATTAGTTAACCCCTTTAGCGAACCCCTTAAAAAATAAAAATAAAAAACGAAGCAAAAAATAATGATTTATTATCATACTGCCAAATAAAAAGTGTAATAATGCGCGATCAAAAAGACGCATATAAATATCCATGGTACCACTGAAAGCGTCATCTTGTCTCACAAAAAACGAGCCACCACACAGCATCATCAGCGAAAAAATAAAAAAGTTATAGCTCGCAGAATAAAGCGATGCAAAAATAATTATTTTTTATATAAAATAGTTTTCATTGCATAAAACCGACAAAACATAAAAAAACGACCTAAATGAGGTATCGCTGTAACCGTACTGACCCGAAGAATAAAACCATTATATCAATTTTACCGCACGCGGAACGGTGTAAACGCACTCCCCCAAAAGAAATTCATGAAACGCTGGTTTTTGTTCATTCTGCGTCCCAAAAATCGGAATAAAAAGCGATCAAAAAATGTCACATGCCCGAAAATGGTACCAATAAAAATGTCAACTCGTCCCGCAAAAATAAGACCTCACATGACTCGGTGGGTCAAAATACGGAAAAATTATAGCTCTCAATATGTGGTGATGCAAAAACTATTTTTACAATAAAAAGCTTCTTTTAGCATGCGACAGCTGCCAAAAATAAAAACCGTCATAAATAGTAAATCAAACACCCCGTTATCACCCCCTTAGTTAGGGAAAAATAATAAAATTAAAAAAATGTATTTATTTCCATTTTTCCATTAGAGCTAGGGTTAGGGCTAGGGTTAGGGCTAGGGTTAGTTTTAGGGTTAGGGTTAGGGCTAGGGTTAGGGTTAGGATTAGGGTTAGGGCTAGAGTTAGGGCTTGGGTTAGGGCTGAGATTAGGGTTAGGGGTGTGTTGGGGTTCGGGTTGGAGTTAGAATTTGGGGTTTCCACTGTTTGGGCACATCAGGGGCTCTCCAAATGCAACATTGCGTCTGATCTCAATTCCAGCCAATTCTGAGTTGAAAAAGTCATATGGTGCTCCTTCCCTTCCAAGCTCTGCCATGCGCCCAAACAGTGTTTTACCCCCACATGTAGGGTATCAGCCTACTCAGGACAAATTGCAAAACAATTTTTGGGGTCCAATTTCTCCTGTTACCCTTAGGAAAATAAAAAATTGGGGGCAAAAATATCGTTTTTGTGGAAAAAAATGATTTTTTTATTTTCACGTCCAAGCGTTATAAACTTCTGTGAAGCACTTGGGGGTTCAAAGTGCTCACCACACATCTAGATAAGTTCAGTGGGGGGGTCTAGTGTCCAAAATGGGGTCACTTGTTGGGAGTTTTAATAGTTTAGGTACATCAGGGGCTCTCCAAACGCACATGACACCTGCAGACCATTCCATCAAAGTCTGCATTCCAAAATGGCACTGCTTCCCTTCCGAGCCCCTACGTGTGTCCATACAGTAGTTTTCTCCCACATATGGGGTGTCAGCGTACTCAGGCCAAATTGGACAACAACTTTTGGGGTCCAATTTCTCCTGTTACCCTTGGGAAAATGAAAAAATTGGGGACTAATTGATCATGTTTGTGGAAAAAATACGATTTTTTTATTTTCATGCCCTGGCATTATAAACTTCTGTGAAGCCCTTGGGGGTTCAAAGTGCTCACCTCACATCTAGATAAGTTCCTTAGGGGGTCTAGTTTTTTATTTTACCCTTGGGAAAATAAAAAAAATGTTTGTGGAAAAAATACAAATTTTTTATTTTCACGCCCGGGCGTTATAAACTTTTGTGAAGCACTGGGGGGTTCAAAGTGCTCACCACACATCTAGATAAGTTACTTGTGGGGTCTAGTTTCCAAAATGGTGTCATTTGTGGGGGGTTTCCACTGTTTAGGTACATCAGGGGTTTTCCAATCGCGACATGGTGTCCGATCTCAATTCCAGCCAAAAACGTCAAATGGCGCTGCTTCCCTTCCGAGCTCTGCCATGCGCCCAAATAGTGGTTTACCCCCACATGTGGGGTATCAGCGTACTCAGGACAAATTGCACAATAACTTTTAGGGTGCTGTTACCCTTGGAAAAATAAGAATTGAGGGTGAAAAGATCATTTTTGTGGAAAAAATATGATTTTTTAATTGTACGGCTTTATGTTATAAACTTCTGTGAAGCCCTTGGGGGTTCAAAGTTCTCACCACACATCTAGATAAGTTCCTTAGGGGGTCTAGTTTCCAAAATGGTGTCATTTGTGGGGGGTTTCCACTGTTTAGGTACATCAGGGGTTTTCCAATCGCGACATGGTGTCCGATCTCAATTCCAGCCAAAAACGTCAAATGGCGCTGCTTCCCTTCCGAGCTCTGCCATGCGCCCAAATAGTGGTTTACCCCACATGTGGGGTATCAGCGCACTCAGGACAAATTGCACAATAACTTTTAGGGTGCTGTTACCCCTGGAAAAATAAGAATTGAGGGTGAAAAGATCATTTTTGTGGAAAAAATATGATTTTTTAATTGTACGGCTTTATGTTATAAACTTCTGTGAAGCCCTTGGGGGTTCAAAGTTCTCACCACACATCTAGATAAGTTCCTTAGGGGGTCTAGTTTCCAAAATGGTGTCATTTGTGGGGGTTTCCACTGTTTTGGTACATCAGGGGATTTCCAATCGCGACATGATGTCCGATCTCAATTCCAGCCAAAAACGTCAAATGGCGCTGCTTCCCTTCCGAGCTCTGCCATGCGCCCAAATAGTGGTTTACCCCCACATGTGGGGTATCAGCATACTCAGGACAAATTGCACAATAACTTTTAGGGTCCTGTTACCCTTGGGAAAATAAAAATTGGGGTGAAAAGATCATTTTTGTGGAAAAAATGTGATTTTTTAATTGTACCGCTGTACGTTATAAACTTCTGTAAAGCCCTTGTGGGTTCAAAGTTCTCACTACATATCTAGATAAGTTCCTTGGGGGGTCTAGTTTCCAAAATGGGGTCACTTGTAGGGGGTTTCCACTGTTTAGGTATATCAGGGGCTCTCCAAATGTGACATGGCGTCCGATCTGAATTCCAGCCAATTTTGCATTGAAAAAGTCAAACGGCGCTTCTTCCATTCTGAGCTCTGCCATGCGCCGAAACAGTCGTTGCCCCCGACAAATCAGGTATCAGCGTACTCAGGACAAATTGCACAATAACTTTTGCAGTCCAATTTCTCCTGTTACCCTTGGTAAAATAAAAAAAATTGAACCTGAAGTATTTTTTTTGTGAAAAGTTAGATGTTCATTTTTTTTTAAATATTTTAAAAAATTCCTGTGACGCACCTAAAGGGTTAATAAACTTCTTGAATGTGGTTTTGAGCACCTTAAGGGGTGCAATTTTTAGAATGGTGTCACTTTTGGGTATTTTCTATCATATAGACCCCTCAAAGTGGCTTCAAATGTGATGTGGTCCTAAAAATAAAATGGTGTTGTAAAAATGAGAAATCGCTGGTCAACTTTTAACCCTTATAACTTCCTAACAAAAAAAAATTTTGGTTCCAAAATTGTGCTGATGTAAAGTAAACATGTGGGAAATGTTAGTTATCAAGTTTTTTGTGTGCCGTATCTCTGTGATTTAAGGGCATAAAAATTCAAAGTTGGAAAATTGCGAAGTTTTCAAAATTTTTGCCAAATTTCCATTTTTTTCACAAATAAACGCAAGTTATTTGAATGAAATTTTACCACTAACATGAAGTACAATATGTCACGAGAAAACAATGTCAGAATCACCGGGATCCATAGAAGCGTTCCAGAGTTATGACCTCATAAAGGTACAGTGGTCAGAATTGTAAAAATTGGCCCGGTCATGAACGTGCAAACCACCCTTGGGGGTGAAGGGGTTAAATTATGAAATGCTAACTTCACTGTTGTGCAATCTTAAAAATAAAAACCTCTGGAGTCTGCGTAATTTGTATAGATCTGTCGTCAAGGACCTAACGAGCCACAAAAACATATACATGAAGAGATGGAAGTCCAATTTAGGTGCTGATATCCGTCTCGAGAATTGGAACGATGCCATCAAATTCACTTACAATTCCAACATATCAATGGGTCTTCACGAGGGTTATTTTAAACTGTTAAATAGGTGGTACTATACCCCGACAAGGTTATCACATTTTAGCACAGAATTATCTTCCTTGTGCTGGAGAGGCTGTGGACATCAAGGGAACCTCTACCATATATTTTGGGGTTGTTCAAAGATCAAAAACCTCTGGTTCCAGGTAATACAGCACATTAACCTCATTGCTAAGGACTTCACAATTACGCCTGAAAGAGCACTTCTTTCATTAGACATGGAACAGTTTGATGATTCGGAAAGATACATTATCATACACATCCTCTTAGTGACCAAGACCATGTTAGCACAATGGTGGAAGAAAGTCGAGGTTCCTAAGTTTTCGGACATACTTGATAAGATAGGCCAACATAGTGATTTAGAACTCAGATTTGCGATTAACAACAATCATATCCACAAATATACAAAAAAATGGAAGACTTGGAACAACAAATTCCATATCAAATAGACCTATTAAGAGGTATTATATTTTGAAGCCTAAACATGGCAGTTGTAGTACAGGGATGTTGTATCTCCTTCCAAGAATGTTACCTCATAATATAGATTGGCGATTTTCTTTTCCTTTTATGTTGTTATTTGCTATATGCTATTTAATGCCTATTTGTGGGTTCTCTAGTTTTAAATTTTTTCCGTACCTGTACAAGGTTCTTTACTTCCCATTCCCTTTCTTCCCTTCCTACCTTCCCTTACCCTGTTTAATTACTGAAAACCAATAAAATTATTTGAAAAGGAATTCCTCCACAGGCTTGGGGGAAGGGGGAAGATGGAAGGAGGCCATCCCACACTGCTGGAGTGTTCAAACAACATGCATAGATTGTCCTTCATATTTTCAGAGCATCGGTGGGTCATCGACATATTAACAAACATTCAAACATTATGCCTTTGCTCCCAAAAGGTAGTTTAACAATACTAGGACTGCAATACAAGGACAGATAAAATGACTAATCAGCAGCCAATCAAGAAATGGCAGCCATTGAACAATGATTCAATTACAATAAGGGTCAACAGTCATTCTCATATGAACTATAACTCATGTCCCTGGACCTCCTGAAATAATATATCTGGATATTTCAGATTAAATGCGGTGTCGCCACACTTAGGAATCGGAAAAGAAAACCAATTGTAAAAAAAAAAACAACTAAATGCCACAATACTGCCAAGTAAAAGCTCACTCTGCCAGAAAAGTTATTTCAGCAAGTGCAGAATTACAGTGGTCTGTTTCATCTCTATGAGGCTGATCATAAGGCGTTTTACCGGCACATTACTATTGGACACAGATCTCAACTGCAGACTATTTCAACCGTAATGCCACTCTTCCTTTATGTTATGTATTCCCCAACTTAAAAGCACAGATGTTTTTACAGTTTTGGCAAGCCAGGCTGGTTGTGTTGTAAAATATTCATTTTAATGACAGCGGGCACATCTCAAGCGACAGTAATTATGGAGAGAAAAAAAACAAAAAATAAAACGGAAAACGTTTACTTCTCGCTAATGACATATATCTCAATAACCATTTTATATAGATTTATGACTCGGTCCTCTGTCTGCAAATTGCTCCCTGGCTTCTAAAAAAGGCTGCGAGAGGGAGATTACCTTACGTGGCTCTGATAATAATAAATAAGCACTCCCATAAGTTTTTTTCTATTTGTTCCACATGACAAAGTATATGAACTGTGGAGTGCAGGTCCGTACTTAACAGCAAAAATGACGGCGAATATGAGCTTTAAATTGGAAGAGAAGCAGTCTTCGGGAACACTCAATCTGTCCTGTACAAGACTGTGCATCTGGACGGCAAGCATTGTTATTCCACACTAGGGTGTCCTTGGGCATGGCTGGAATATATTTTCTGTTTATTCCTAGAGACATCTAATTAAATGTTATGGTCCGAGAAAAAGCTGTGCACGAGGCCAGATTCTCGGCTCCGGATATTATCATTGTCTTTTTTTTTTAATTTGTATTAACTGTTTGCCCCCATGCACAGCAATTCAAGCATTTCAAACAGAAAAGTCATGTAAAACAAGGATATAATTGCCAATAATGGATGTTGGGTGTGGTGGGTCCTTTTGAAACGTCTGCAGAAGTCTATTACTGGTCAGGTCGAGTGTCAGGAGATGAGGTTAGTTCTTAAAAGGATTGTAGAATAAAGGCAGCCAAAGCTCAAGTTTCGTCAAATGTAAAAGAAAGTATTCTAAGGAACCTTGTTGAGATGTGGACATTAGGTTGTAAATTAAGAATCGTCCTAAAAAGAAGTTACAATAGATGCAAAAGTAGTATCGACAGGTTCTCAATTCCAATGTACAATCTTTGCTGCTGCAAGGGAAACATTGTCATATTGAACCACTCTCAAGAGCCACAACAAAACTAAAACGAGTTTTACTATTTGAGAAATGTACGGCAAATTGATAGCACATGTCTTCTTTATCTAGTAGATTCGGTGTCCACTTCAAGGATTCTCACTAGAGAAGATTATATTGATGCACAGAGAATTAACTTCAATTTCCTGAAAGTTGCAGGTTCTTGGGAAATGGAAGAGTTTGCAGAAAAATTTGCACGACTCAGTCGAAAAAAAAAATATAGCTCCATTTCCTACACTACTACTGAAGGCTGGTCACAGAGTGTGATAATGACATCAGGCACAGCCGGGCAAGTCTCCCCATATAGATCATAAACTGTATTCTAGAGCAGTCAGTCAGGAAGGACTGTCACGGCCAGTCTAAAATATGGGTAAGGAAGTCAGCGAGCACACCTCATTCCACATAGGAATCGAAAAGGGTCAAAATTGGATTGTGTTGTACTTAGAGATGAGCGACTTTGCCTTTTTTCGCGTCGAGTCGGGTTTCACGAAACCCGGCTTTCGCAAAAGTCGGGTCGAACGAAATCGGCCGATTATTGTGAAAAGTCGAAGTCCGACTGAAGCACGAAACCCAATGTAAGTCAATGGGGAAGAAAAGTCGGCAGTGAGTGGAGGACAGGAAACACACCAACAGTGCCCATTTTAAAGCCAAAAACATCAATTCTTATTCCTTAAGCTAGCTTGTCAACCTTAATTTACTTTATAATAATAGTTAGGCATTGAAAACTGGGGGTTATTTGGCTAAAGTTGTTGGGGGGAGTAGTGCTGGCTCCAGATTTTCGTGGGCCCAGGGCCAAAGAGTGTCACTGGGCTCCTTTAACACATGACACAATTCATGATCCTTTGATACGGCAGAGAAATAACGGTACAGTACAATGAAAAATACTTCAATTCTTACATCACATGACTGATATCCATCTTAAATTCTCCAATAGCTCCAAAAACAGACAGTATATTCCTCCATACAGTATTATGGCCACCGCATAGTGCGCCATACAGAGTGATGAGGCCCATATATTTCTCCATACAGAATCATTGGTCCCATATAATGTTCCATACAGTATATGTTGTTCACCATGGATGAAGCTCCAGAGTCTTATGGGCCCAAATAATGCTCCATATATAATGGGCCCCATTTCTAATTCTCCAGTGTATAATGGGCCCTGTAAATGCTGCTCCAGTGACTGATGTCCACCTTTGGAATGCCCCAGTGCATGGTGGGCCCCAGATATCATTATCCAGAGTATCGTGCTCCCCAAAAATTGCTCCCAATCTTTAAAACAATTTAATAAGTCTCCTCGCTAGGGAATCCCTGTACTCTGGACTCCTCGTCATCCCCATCTTCCATCTCTCTGCACTTGGACTGTTTAGGCAGAGGGCGTACAGACGTGATGTCATCGCGCTCTTTGACCAGAATGTCACTGTCAGGAAAAGTGTTTGGTTTCCGGGGGCAGTATGGTTGCAAAGCTGAACCTTAAAGGAATGTCCAGAAGGGCACCACCAGGATTGGAGCCTGCGGCTTAATTCGACTCCACCCGAGAAACTTCAACCATGCCAGCTACAGAAAAGATTGACAGATTGCAAGCTTTGTTGATTCTGTGGGTGGTGGTAGATGTCCGTTTTTAGTTGTGCTAGCGATTTGTCAGCTTAATTCCGTTAATGAATGAGACTCCGGCATGCCCCCGTGGTACACGTCAAGCTTACTAGAGGGACACGCGTGTGTCGCTTACAGGTGCAGATAACCCGCTGAACCCCGTTAGTGATGGGGATCTGGGATTACAATTCTTCCCCACGAACGAGGATTTCCCAGTAAGTGCAGGTCAACCGGAATTCCGGAATTAGGCCTAACCGGCATTCCAGAAATAGTGAAAAAATTAAGTGTCCAAACCACAGGTGCTGTAGCTTGCTTAACAGCTGGGCTCCTATGCTTAGTAGCATGCAGTTCTTACATAAACAGGCAGCAGAGCTTGGTTCACTGGTGGGCTCTTCTGCTGAGTAGCAGAGAGTGCTACAAGGCCCAAAAGGATTTTCTGGACAAGATGCGGTAAAAAATAATTAGAAACACACACGGTGTAGCTCCTTGACAGGTGTACTACACCGCTTGCTACCACACATGGCTACTATGCCATGAAATAGTCTATTAACATTGAAAACCATTATTAATGTGAAAATGAAATTACGCTTTTGGTGAATGAACCGTACTCGAACGGAACCTCGAACAGCCGAATTTTAGCACAGTGTTCGAGGAGTGGAGCCTGCGGATTAATTGGACTCAACACGGGCAACCTCAACCATGCCGTCCACAAAAAAGCTGCACAGATTGCAAGCTTAATTCCGTCAACGAACGAGACTCAGGCATGCCCCCGCGGTCCACGTCCAGCTTACTAGAGGGACACACGAGGCTCTGGCATGTGAGATCGGCCAATAACAGGTCTGTCATGCCCTTACATGTCCAGGGCTGCACGCGTGCTACAATGAAAGGACCAGCGTGTATCGCTTACAGGTGCGGATAACATGCTGAACCCCGTTAGTGATGGGGATCTGGGATTACAATTCTTCCCCATGAACAAGCATTTCCCAGTAAGTGCAGGTCAACCGTAATTCCGGAATTAGGCCTAAACTGCATTCCAGAAAGAATGTGAAAAAATTAAGTGTCCAAACCACAGGTGCTGTAGCTTGCTTAACAGCTGGGCTCCTCTGCTGAGTAGCACACAGTTCTTACATAAACAGGCGGCATAGCTTGGTTCATGGGTGGCCAACTCTGCTGAGTAGCATACACAGTTACTAGGCCCAAAGTATTAAGTGGTGTAAATGCAGTCATAAACCGGTTCTTTCATAAACAGGCGGCATAGCTCGGTTCACGGGTGGGCTCCTCTTCTGAGTAACAGACACAGTTACTAGGCCCAAAAGGATTTTCAGGATGCTTGCAAGTGTATGGTGGTTAAATGTCTAAGCATGCAACTGGCATTCAAATTTCTCAGATTTTTCCCTTCACTAAAGGTCTTTGCGCACTTCTTACAGATAACATTTGCCTGATCATTAGGATTTTGTTCAAAAAAGTGCCACACTGCACTCTTCCTACTATGAAAGACATTTTGAGGCCTTGCACGCTGTGCTAATTTGACCATCTGGCCAGCTGTCTTGCAACTCTTTTGGTTCTTGTAACCTGTTTTTGGACTGCTCCGGGCCTGCCAGATAACAGCTGTTGCGATGTCGATGCCTGCTGCGGATGCTCCTCCTCCTCTTCTGAGCTATTGGCAGCGGCACCCTCTTCCCCCAATGGATGCCAATCTGCATCAACAACTGGCTCATCCATCACCTCCTCTTCAATGTCATGTGCACCTTCCTCTGTGTCACCATGTAAGGTGGTATAGTATGCGGGAAGGGGCACCTGAGTTTCATCAGGGTCAGATTCTGGCTCAGTACACAGCGAGGACAATGTAGTGCTCTGAATGAATCTACCAACAGATTCTTCTTGGACTGGGTAATTCATGATTTGACTTGATAACCCAGGCATGATATGTGAAAAGAGCTCCATGGAGTAATCTGTAGTGTGGCCTGCCGCATCCTTTACTTTTGGTAGGGGTGAAGGACACAAGGAAAGGTGTGGTTCCTGACCATGAGCCTTCAATGATGACTTAGTGCTTTTACTTTTTGAAAGTTCAGAAGAGGAGGCGATAGAGCTGGAGGCTGTGTCAGCAATGTAAGCCAAAACTTGTTCCTGAAGCTCCGGCTTTAAAAGCCGTTTACCTACTCCCAGAAAATGGAGCCTTCGAGGCCTTGTGGAGCCAGACGATGACGCAGGCTCAACATCTCCTGCATTAGGTGCTATTGTGCTTTTGTCACTACCAGCAGATCCACCACCATCACCAACACCATTATTACCAGCTGGCAACCCACACCCACTTCCACGGCCTCTTCCAACACTTTTTGGGAAAATGTACCCAAAATACCACCAGCAATATGGTCCTGTAAAACAAGGTACAAGGTGTATATAGTATTGGGGAGAATTTGAATCTCCCTACAGACTTGAGGACACTGAACTATTATCTCAGGCCCAGTGTAGATTACACCTCAATATAACAGGCTGAAATTGTATGGTGTATAAAATGTCTATATAGGACTGGGGAGAATTTGAATCTCCCTAGAGATTTTAGCAAGCTGACAATGATGCTCTCAGTCTCAAGTTTGGCAGCAGGCAGCCTAATAAGCAGGTCTGCTGCACACAAAAGTGTGGAAAAATGAACGCTTGGTAACTGGGCAAAAAAGAGGATGAAAAGCATTTTTGCATTTAAAAAAGCAGTTTGCACAGCAGTGTGAAAACAGCAATGCAGCTATCAGGGAGCCTTATAAGGCAGCCTAATAACCAATAGAGCTGATGCACCAAAATATATCCTCCCCTTGCACTGCACACTAACTGGTGTGTTGTACAGGCAAAATCGCTAGCAGCAGAAGCAGTTTTTTGTATCTTCTTCCCTGCCTAACACTCTCCCCACAGAATCAGCAGCAGCAGCTCTCCCTATTCTGAGATAAGCAGAAGTAAGTCGGCGTGCACGCCCTTTTATAGCCCCTGTGACGCCACACAAAGCAAGCCAATTACTTGCATGCCCTTCTCAAAGATGGTGGTTACCGCTGCCTATGTCTTTGCGTTGCCCACAGTGTGCATCCTCCATTATTGGCTGAAAAAGGGCGCTGAAGCATCATTTGAAACGCAACTTTGGCGCCATGGTCGCCGACCTCGTGGCCGACCTCACGCTATGGTCGGGTTTCGTTTCATGAAACCCGACTTTTGAAATTGACCGACCCATTTCGCTCAACTCTAGTTGTACTACTGCACTAGTGAAATACATTGAAAATGGTAGTGTTGATTGTTCTGAAATCTTAAATGTAATTTTTGTAAGGATCTAAAGTAATCTCATATATGTATATCCCCTAAAATGATACTTTAATAGTTAAAAACCACACATGTGGTAAATACACCAAAGAAAACAGTGACCAAAAATTAAAGAAAAAAGTGTTCAAACAAAAACCACACTAATGTGACACCTAGGAATCCCTGATGTATTCCTGAGCTTGAGTCTGCCTGTCCGCGGAGGTTGGCACCCTAGGGGGGGAATGTTGTGGCGCCCCCGCTCAACAATGGCTATCCCTGGGGGCCCTGTTGTACCCTACAGCCACTAATAGTCCCCTCTACCCGATAATAAAGGGGACCCCTACTCCTAGACAGAGACCAATCTGCTCTAAAGAGGGCCCTGTGTCCCAAAGAAAGAGGTTAAAAATAGAACACACATGGCATCAGGTGGTATACTAGATAGCAATTTGCATTCCAGTGTCCCACATAAGATATCAAATAGTGAGACACCATGCACAAGATAATGGGAGTCAACACCGGACACTTAAAGTAGATTCAATATTGCCACGATCTCAAATAAATCTCTTGTTGTAGAGAAACATACATGTCAATACACTGGCGATTTAACCAGTATGGCAAAAGATAAACTGTCAATAGTATCCCATTATTCAGCACATTAAAAAGATAAACACTGAACTGCTACAGCGATACTCATCTGTGTTTATCGCCACCTGCCATCAATTAGTTAACGCCTCAATGCGTTTCGCCTGAGTAGGCTCATCAGGAGGCCCGATAGTACGATATCTTATGTCCCATGACAGTGCAATAGCCAACCGATACTCATCCCACTTCCTCTTTTTAAAGCCGCCGCTCAGATCGCGTGTGCTCCGCCCACTCACGTGACATGGCATCCCCACATCACTGGGCGCCCATTGAGGCGTCTCCACTAGGCTACCAATCAGCACTAAGCAGCCCCTGGTGCTCCGATTGGCTGCCAGGGCTCCCACGCAGCGTCACTACTGGGTAACCAATCAGGTACCCTCAGACAGGCATTCTCACAGCGCTCTCCAATCGCTAAGGCTAAGACACATTGCCAGGTCTGACGTGTATGCAGCGTCACTCCTGGGTAGCCAATCCAGTGTCCTCAGACAGGCCGTCTCACGGCTCTCTCCAATCACTGTGGCTGAAACAACTTGCCCAGTCTGACGTGCAGCGCCCACACAAGCGATCCATAGTGTATGCTCCACTCACCCATATTAAGAATATACGCTTCAAATCATGCACCCAGTGTATACAGCATAGAAGCGACCATTACACACAGATATTCTATTTATTGGTCAAATTGCACACTTCAGTCACATAACAGTTGCGTCTGAATACAGCACCTACAGATGCTACACACTTGTAATTTAGATATAACTAAGAATAATTTGCATCAAAAACTCCAACTGTGTGAACAGGCGTCAAGGTGCATCTTCGTTATCATATAACTATAATTAGAAAACGCTATATATGTCACTGATATTCAAATTAACTGAAGTTGCTCAGGATCTAATAGAGAGTGGGTTAACATAAGGCAGTAAAAAGGGAAATTTAAATATACAATAGTCCATGACAATACATGGGAATCCCAGACAAAAAGGAAACAAAAACAAAACCTAGGACTCGTAGAGTTGAGCGACTTTTGGTTTTTTAGGGTCGCGTTTCGTTTCGTGAAACCCGACTTTTCCAAAAGTCGGGTCGAGCAAGATCGTCCGATTATAGGGAAAAGTCGGGGTCGTCCCGAAACACGAAACCCAATGTAAGTCAATGGGGAATATAAGTCGGCAGTGAGAGGAGGACAGGAAACACACCAACAGTGCCCATTTGAATGCCAAAAGCATCAATTCTTCTTACTTAAGCTTGTCAACCTTAATTAACTTCATAATACAAGTTACGCACTGAAAAATGGGGGTTATTTGGCTACAGACTGTGGGGGGGAGGGCTGGCTCCAGGTTTTCATGTGCCCTGGGCGAAAGAGCGCCCCTTTAACACATACCACAACTCATCATGCTCCGATACGGCAGAGAAATAGCGGTATAGTACAATGAAAAATACCTCACTTTTTACATCTCATGACGAGGCCCATCTATTTCTCCATACAGAATCATTGGTCCCATATAATGTTTGAAACAGTATATGATGAGCTCCACATAATGCTACAGTATATGTTGGTCCCCATGGATGAAGCTCCACTGTCTTATGGGCCCAAATAATGCTCCAAACATAATGGGCCCCATTTCTAATGCTCTAGTGTATAATGGGCCCTGTAAATGCTGCTCCAGTGTCTGATGTCCACCTTTGGAATGTTCCAGTGTATGGTGGGCCCCATCTATCATTCTCCAGAGTATAGTGCTCCCCAAAAATTGCTGTCCCAACATTGAAAACAATCAAATAAGTCTCCTCGCTAGGGAATCCCTGTACTTGTCTGGACTCCTCGTCGTCCCCATCTTCCATCTCACTGCACAGTATTTCAACTTTGCAAGTGCTGTGATCCTGGGCAAGCAGGGGGGGCCCACTCGTTGGCGACGGCACTAGCACAGGGCCCCTGATAGTACGGTGGTGTGTCTGATGGCGGGTGGGCCGAACCTGCACTTTCATCTGCAGCTTCCTCTTTGTCACCGTGTAAGATGGAACTGTATATGGGAAGGGTAACCTGAGTTTCATCAGGGTCAGATTCAGGTCGTGTAGCGTGCGAGGGGAATGTAGTGGTCTGGGTCAATGTACCAGCAGATTCATCGAGCAGTGGCTGGGCATCAGTGCACTTGTGTCGCCCCCAGGAGTACGGTCGCCACAGTGGCATTACCTTCTTCCTAGGGAGTGTGATGTCATGCTTGGGAGCAACGAAGGATCTCTCTAGCAGGTTAACTGATTGGGCGGCGTTATTCCCACGAGTCATGACCCTCCAAACAGCGTTCATGAAGGCAAAGTGTTTGTTTTACGTGGGCAGTATGGTTGCAAAGCTGAACCTTAAAGGAATGTCCAGAATCATAGAATCATAGAATCATAGAATCATAGAATCGTAGAGTTGGAAGGGACCTCCTGGGCCATCTGGTCCAACCCCCTGCTCAAAGCAGGATTCGCTAAATCATCCCAGTCAGATGTCTGTCCAGCCTCTGTTTGAAGACTTCCATTGAAGGAGAACTCACCACTTCTCGTGGCAGCCTGTTCCACTCATTGATCACTCTAACTGTCAAAAAGTTTTTTCTAATATCTAATCTGTGTCTCCTCCCATTCAGTTTCATCCCATTGCTTCTAGTCTTTCCTTGTGCAAATGAGAATAAAGTTGATCCTTCTACAATGTGACAGCCCTTTAGATATTTGTAGACAGCTATTAAGTCTCCTCTCAGTCTTCTCTTTTGCAAACTAAACATTCCCAAATCCTGCAACCTTTCCTCATAAGACAGGGTTTGCAGACCGGTCACCATTCTGGTCGCTCTTTTCTGAACTTGCTCCAGTTTGTTGATGTCTTTTTTAAAATGTGGTGCCCAAAACTGGACACAATATTCCAGATGAGGTCTGACCAAAGAGGAGTAGAGGGAAATAATGACTTCACGTGATCTAGACTGTATGCTTCTGTTAATACATCCTAGAATTGCATTTGCCTTTTTTGCTGCTGCATCACACTGTTGACTCATATTCAGTCTGTGATCTATTAGTATACCCAAGTCTTTTTCACATGTGCTGTCACTTAGCCCTATTCCTCCCATTCTATATATGCTTTTTCCATTTTTATTGCCCAGATGTAGTACTTTGCATTTCTCCCTGTTAAAAACCATTCTGTTAGTTGCTGCCCACTTCTCCAGTTTATTTAAATCTTTTTGAATCCTCTCTCTCTCTTCTCTAGTATTAGCTATCCCTCCTAGCTTTGTGTCATCAGCAAATTTAATCAGTTTACCCTCAATTCCTTCATCTAAATCGTTGATAAAGATGTTGAACAATACAGGGCCCAGGACAGAGCCCTGTGGTACCCCACTTGAGACATTCTTCCAACTGGATGTGCAGCCATTTACGACCACTCTTTGGGTCCGATCACTAAGCCAGTTATGAATCCACCTAACAGTTGCCTTGTCCATTCCATACTTAATCATTTTTTCAATAAGGATTGTATGAGAGACTTTGTCAAATGCTTTGCTGAAGTCAAGATATACTATATCTACAGCATTTCCTTGATCTACCCAATCAGTGATACCGTCATAGAAGGAAATTAAGTTAGTCTGACATGACTTATTAGTTACAAACCCATGCTGACTCTGTTTAATCACTTCATTCTTATCCAGGTATTGACATACATGTTGTTTAATAATTTGTTCAAAGATCTTTCCTGGTATAGAAGTCAGACTCACCGGCCTATAGTTACCTGGGTCCACCTTCTTCCCCTTTTTGAAGATAGGAACAACATTTGCTCTTCTCCAGTCTTCTGGCACTTCTCCTGTTCTCCAAGAATTTTCAAAGATTATAGAGAGGGGTTCAAAAATTTCTTCTGCTATCTCCTTCAGTACTCTGGGGTGTAATTCATCTGGACCTGGAGACTTGAATTCATTTAGGCTAGCTAAGTGTTTCCTCACTATCTTTCTGTTTATAGATATCCTGGATTCTTCTATTCCCTTAATAGGACAGTGAATAACAGTTGATGTTACATTTCCTTTCTGAGAGAAAACAGATGCAAAATAGGAATTTAAAAGTTCAGCCTTCTCAACATCCTGTCTTACCATTTCATCATTTTCATCCTGTAAAAATCCTATAGCATCTTTGACTTTTCTTTTACTTTTGACATATCCCCAAAATCCTTTATTATTGCTTTTGACATCTCTTGCAAGCCTCAATTCATTTTCAGCTTTAGCTAATCTGATTTGTGCCCTGCATGTTCTGCAGACAGCATTATATTCTTCTTTAGATATGCCTCCCTCTTTCCATTTTATAAACATTTTTTTCTTCCTTTTTAGCATGTGCTTAAGTTCTGTGTTCATCCATCCTGGTTTCCTTAACTGCTTCCTATTCTTCCCTCTTTTCGGAATTGTTAACAACTGTGCTTTGAGAATTTCATTTTTCAAGATTTCCCATCCTTCCTGGACATTTTTGTCTTTAAGGATATCCAGCCATTGGATCCCTCCAATTCTCTTTCTGAATCCCTTAAAATCTGCCTTTCTGAAGGGCACCACCAGGAGTGGAGCCTACGGTTAAATTCGACTCCACCTGGGAAACCTCAACCATGCCAGCTACAGAACAGATGCACACATTGCAAGCATAATTCCGTTAACGAACGAGACTCCGTCATGCCCCGCGGTCCGAGTCCGGCTTACTAGAGGGACACGTGAGGCTCTGGCACATGAGATTGGCCAATAACTGGTGTGTCATGCCCTTACATGTCTGTGGCTGCATGTGCGCTACACTGAAAAGGCCAGCGTTTGTCGCTTACAGGTGCAGATAACCCGCTGAACAACGTTAGTGATGGGGATCACTGATTACAATTATTACCCGCGAACAATGATTTCCCAGTAAGTGCAGGTCAACCGCAGTTCCGGAATTAGGCCTAACCGTCATTCCTGAAAAAATGAAAAACTTACGTGTGCAAACCACAGGTGCTGTAGCTTGCTTAACAGCTCGCCAGCCGTTCTCACGCCCAGTATGGATTACACGTGATTGCACAAAGGTTAGAAAGGGTGCCGTATCCCCGGATAACATGTATGGATAGCGTACACATTCAAAATATATGTCTCAGGAGGCAGGCTCAGACGGTGTCAGGCCCAGTATGGATTGCACGTGATTGCACAAAGGTTAGAAAGGGTACCGTATCCCCAGATAACATGTATGGATAGCGTACACATTCAAAATATATGTCTCAGGAGGCAGGCTCAGACGGTGTTAGGCCCAGTATGGATTGCACGTGATTGCACAAAGGTTAGAAAGGGTACCGTATCCCCAGATAACATGTATGGATAGCGTACACATTCAAAATATATGTCTCAGGAGGCAGGCTCAGACGGTGTTAGGCGCAGTATGGATTGCACGTGATTGCACAAAGGTTAGAAAGGGTACCGTATCCCCGGATAACATGTATGGATAGCGTACACATTCAAAATATATGTCTCGGGAGGCAGGCTCAGACGGTGTTAGGCCCAGTATGGATTGCACGTGATTGCACAAAGGTTAGAAAGGGTACCGTATCCCCGGATAACATGTATGGATAGCGTACACATTCAAAATATATGTCTCAGGAGGCAGGCTCAGACGATGTTAGGCCCAGTATGGATTGCACGTGATTGCACAAAGGTTAGAAAGGGTACCGTATCCCCGAATAACATGTATGGATAGCGTACACATTCAAAATATATGTCTCAGGAGGCAGGCTCAGACGGTGTTAGGCCCAGTATGGATTGCACGTGATTGCACAAAGGTTAGAAAGGGTACCGTTTCCCCGGATAACATGTATGGATAGCGTACACATTCAAAATATATGTCTATACATCAGGAGGCAGGCTCAGACGGTGTCAGGCACAGTATGGATTTGACGGCCCAGATTACACAGCGGAGGAGCAGGGAGAGGTAAAGATTGCAAATGCTGGGGCCCTGCCCAAGCAAGGGGGGCCCACTCGTGGGCGTCCGTACTGGCACTGGGCCCCTCATAGTACAGCGGTGTGTCTGACGGCGGGTGTGCACCACCACCGTCAGAGACACTTGATTGCACTATGAGGGACCCTGTGCCAGTGCCCGCGCCCAAGAGTCGGCCTACCCACCTGTCCAGGGCAACGGCACTCGCACGGTGTCGTGCGCTAGGTGGTGACCCCGGCCATGGGGGGGGGAGGCAGCACAGTTAGGGAGTTTTAGAAAGTGGCATATGTTGATGTTGGACATTCAGCTGATGCAAAAGGCGAAATAGGTGAAGTACCAGGAAGAGGTGGACCAAAGCAAGCCATTTTTCTGTCACCCTATGTGTCATCAGGGGAAGGTGGGACAAAATCCTTGGAAACCCATGCGTGGTTCATTTTAATGAAGGTTAGATCATCCACATTTTGGGTTGACAGACGGGTCCTTTTTTCTGTCAGGATTGATCCAGCTGCACTGAAGACTCTTTCCGATAGCACACTTGCAGCTGGGCAAGTGAGCTCCTGTAAGGCATATTGGGCCAATTCAGGCCAGGTGTCCAGTTTAGCGGCCCAATAGTCAAAGGGGAATGACCTGTGTGGGAGAACATCGATATGGGAGGAAAAGTAGTTTGTAACCATAGTTGACAACTGCTGTCTCCTGTCACTTTCCATCGATGCAGTATTACCAGTTGTGTGAGCAGTATTTGAAAAATCAGTCCACAACATTGTCATGAAACCCCTGTCTCCAACGCCACTTCTGCTGTGTGCACCACGAACACCTCTGCCAAGCTGCCCCCGGCCCGTACGGCTCGTGTGAGAACCATCACCGCTGCTGTGTGCTGGGAATGCCTCAAGCAACCGATTTACCAGAGTTGCTTGTTTATTAGCCAATATTAGGTCAAGGTTCTCCTGTGGCATGATGTTTTGTAATTTGCCTTTATAGCGTGGATCCAGGATGCTGGCCAACCAGTAGTCGTCATTAGTGTTGAGCATTCCGATACCGCAAGTATCGGGTATCGGCCGATACTTGCTGTATCGGAATTCCGATACCGACTTCCGATATTTTTTCAATATCAGAATTCGGCATCGGAATCGGAAGTTCAGTTGATTGACGGCCTGACGTCATCATGATGCGCGGTGTGTGCGCATCATGATGCGCCGTCATTTCGGGCCTTCCGGGGGTCTCTGCCGGCCTGCCGGGGGGCTGTGTGGACTGCCCGGGGTCTGTACCGGCCTGCCGGGGGGCTGTGCCGGCCTGCCGGTGGTCTGTGCACCCTGTGGGGGTCTGTACCGGCCTGCCGGGGGGCTGTGCCGGCCTGCCGGTTGTCTGTGCACCCTGTGGGGGTCTGTACCGGCCTGCCGGGGGGCTGTGCCGGCCTGCCGGGGGGCTGTGCTGATGTCCGGGGGTCTGTGCAAGCATCGTCCGATGGGACTACAAGTCCCATCTGGCGATGCCTGCTGCCATGACAGTGATTGACACATTAGCCAATGATGGGACAGTAGTAGTCCCATCATCCGGCTAATGTGTTAAATGTTAAAAAAAAAAATACTACATACATACTACATGCTACATACATACTACATGCTACATACATACTACATATATACTACATACATACTACATACATGCTACATACATGCTGCATGCTACATACATACTACATACATACTACATACATACTACATGCATGCTACATGCATGCTACATACATACATGCATGCTACATACATACTACATGCATGCTACATACATACTACATGCTACATACATACCACATACATACTACATACTACATATATACTACATGCATGCTACATACATACTACATGCTACATACATACCACATACATGCTACATACATACTACATATATACTACATACATACTACATGCATACTACATGCATACTACATACATACAACATGCATGCTACATACATACTACATGCATGCTACATACATACTACATGCTACATACATACCACATACATACTACATACATACTACATACTACATATATACTACATGCATGCTACATACATACTACATGCTACATACATACTACATGCTACATACATACCACATACATACTACATACATACTACATACATACTACATATATACTACATGCATGCTACATACATACTACATGCTACATACATACCACATACATGCTACATACATACTACATGCATACTACATGCATACTACATGCATACTACATACATACTACATGCTACATACATACCACATACATACTACATACATACTACATGCTACATACATACTACATATATACTACATGCATGCTACATACATACTACATGCTACATACATACCACATACATACCACATACATGCTACATACATGCTACATGCATACTACATGCATACTACATGCATACTACATACATACTACATGCATGCTACATACATACTACATGCTACATACATACCACATACATACTACATACATACTACATACATACTACATACATACTACATGCTACATACATACTACATATATACTACATGCATGTTACATACATACTACATGCTACATACATACCACATACATACTACATACATGCTACATACATACTACATATATACTACATGCATGCTACATACATACTACATATATACTACATGCATGCTACATACATACTACATATATACTACATGCATGCTACATACATACTACATATATACTACATGCATGCTACATACATACTGCATGCTACATGCATGCTACATACATACTACATACATACTACATGCTACATACATACCACATATATACTACATACATACAATACATTCATACAATACATACATAGACATACAGTACATATAACATAGAGTAACATACTTACCAATACTTGTCACATTGTTCCCCGAAGCCATTGTCTTTTCCGGAATAAATATTAACATAACAAACCACAAAAATACTCACCCACGATCCGAAGCAGTCCACGAGTGTGTCCCACGACGATCTTGGGTAGAGAACTGCAGCATCAGATGATGCTGCCGTTCTCTACGGGCTGCAGGAATCCAATGACGGAAGGTAGGTATCCTTCCGCACTGTATTCCTCCGCCACTTAAAAAAAAAAAGTCCCTAGTCTCACTTTATGCCATTGCTGTGTGGGAATTTCCCACACAGCAATGGCATAAAGTGAGACTAGGGACTTTTTTTTTTTTTAAGTGGCGGAGGAATACAGTGCGGAAGGATACCTACCTTCCGTCATTGGATTCCTGCAGCCCGTAGAGAACGGCAGCATCATCTGATGCTGCAGTTCTCTACCCAAGATCGTCGTGGGACACACTCGTGGACTGCTTCGGATCGTGGGTGAGTATTTTTGTGGTTTGTTATGTTAATATTTATTCCGGAAAAGACAATGGCTTCGGGGAACAATGTGACAAGTATTGGTAAGTATGTTATTCTATGTTATATGTACTGTATGTCTATGTATGTATTGTATGAATGTATTGTATGTATGTAGTATATATGTGGTATGTATGTAGCATGTAGTATGTATGTAGTATGTATGTAGCATGCATGTAGCATGCAGTATGTATGTAGCATGCATGTAGTATATATGTAGTATGTATGTAGCATGCATGTAGTATATATGTATGAATGTATGTAGCATGTAGTATGTATGTAGTATGTATGTGGTATGTATGTAGCATGTAGTATGTATGTAGCATGCATGTAGTATATACGTAGTATGTATGTAGCATGTAGTATGTATGTAGCATGCATGTAGTATATATGTAGTATGTATGTAGCATGTAGTATGTATGTAGCATGCATGTAGTATATATGTAGTATGTATGTAGCATGTAGTATGTATGTAGCATGCATGTAGTATATATGTAGTATGTAGCATGTAGTATGTATGTAGCATGCATGTAGCATGTACTATGTATGTAGCATGCATGTAGTATATATGTGTTATGTATGTAGCATGTAGTATGTATGTAGCATGCATGTAGTATGTATGTAGTATATATGTGGTATGTATGTAGCATGTAGTATGTATGTAGCATGTAGTATGTATGTAGTATGTAGTATGTATGTAGCATGCATGTAGTATGTATGTAGTATGTATGTAGTATATATGTAGTATGTATGTTGCATGTAGTATTTATGTAGTATGAATGTAGCATGTATGTAGCATGTATGTAGTATGTAGTATGTAGTATGAATGTAGCATGTATGTAGTATGCATGTTGTATGTATGTAGCATGTATTTTTTTTTTTTTTACATTCAACACATTAGCCGGATGATAGGACTATTACTGTCCCATCATTGGCTAATGTGTCAATCACTGTCATGGTAGCAGGCATCGCCCGATGGGACTTGTAGTCCCATCGGACGATGCCTGCACAGACCCCCGAAGCCTGCACAGACCACCGGCAGGCCGGCACAGCCCCCCGGAGCCTGCACAGACCACCGGCAGGCCGGCACAGCCCCCCGGCAGGCTGGCACAGCCCCCCGGAGCCTGCACAGCCCCCCGGCAGGCCGGCACAGCCCCCCGGCAGGCCGGCACAGCCCACCGGAGCCTGCACAGACCACCGGCAGGCCGGCACAGCCCCCCGGCAGGCCGGCACAGACCACCGGAGCCTGCACAGACCCCCTGGCAGGCCGGCACAGCCCCCCGAAAGGCCCGTACAGACCCCAGAGAGGCTGTACAAGGGCAGGAAAGGGTTTTTCTTATTCCGATACCGGAAGTCCCATAGACTTGAATGGGACTTCCGGTATCGGAATCGGCGATACCGATACTTTTTTTAAAGATCGGCCGATACCATCCGATACGATACTTTGAAGTATTGGACGGTATCGCTCAACTCTAGTCGTCATCGTTCATCATTTTGGCAATGCGGGGGTCCCTTTTTAGGATCCGCAAGGCATAATCTGACATGTGGGCCAATGTTCCCGGTGTCAATGATGCACTGCGAGTGCTGGGTGGAGGAGCACTTTCTGGCAAATCCACATCCCTCCAGTCACGCACAAACCCTGTACCAGACCTTGCCACGCCAACATTTTCACTTGCCCCACGAGATGCATCCTCCTCCCCTAAGTAATCATCCCCATCATCATCCTCCTCCTCCTCTTCTTCCTCCACCTCGTCCAGGAGAGGTCCCTGAGCAGACAAAGGCTGAATGTCATCAAGGATTCCCTCCTCCTCTTCCTCCTCATCAACATTGGCTGCAGACGCCTGCTCCTTAAGGTGCGTCAAAGTTTGCATGAGCAGACGCATAAGTGGGATGCTCATGCTTAGGATGGCGTCGTCTGCGCTTACCAGCCGTGTGCATTCCTCAAAACACTGAAGGACTTTACAAAGGTCTTTCAGCTTCGACCACTGCACACCTGTCAACTCCATGTCTGCTCTCAAAGTGCCTGGCCGTGTATCCTCCCACAAATGCATTATGGCCTGCCTCTGCTCGCACAGCCGCTCCACCATGTGCAGGGTGGAGTTCCACCTTGTTGCAATGTCGATAATGAGGCGGAGGTTGGGAAGGTGGAGCAATCGCTGCAGCTTCTGCATACGAACGGAGTGTACAGGCGACCGGCGGATGTGCGCGCACAGTCTTCGCACCTTCTGGAGCAGGGCTGTTAACTCCGGATAATTTTTGAGGAAGCACTGCACCACCAGGCTCAAGGTGTGAGCCAAGCAAGGTATATGGCTGAGTTTTGAAAGGGCTATGGCTGCCACAAAATTACGCCCGTTATCACTAACTACCTTGCCTGCCTCAAGATGTACACTGCCCAGCCATGACTCAGTTTGTCGCTTCAAGTACTCGGCCTGCACCTCGGCGGTGTGTCTGTCGCCCAAACACATCATCTGCAACACAGCCTGCTGACGCTTTCCACTAGCTGCTCGATAGGGGGACACATCGTGTGCAACAGTGGCAGCTGCAGATGGAGTGCTCGTACGACTGCGCTCTGTGGACGAGCTTTCGCTTCTGGAGGAGGAGGAGGAGGAGGGTCGAACGCCTACAGCCAACTGTTTCCTATACCGTGGGCTAGGCAGCACTGTCCCACCACCGCTGTCCCCTGTGGACCCTGCATCCACCACATTAACCCAGTGCGCAGTGATGGACACGTAACGGCCCTGGCCATGCCGACTGGACCATGCATCAGTTGTGAGGTGCACCTTTCCGCTCACTGACTGCTTGAGTGCATGGACAATGCGGTCTTTCACATGATGGTGGTGGGCTGGGATGGCTTTGCAAGAGAAGAAGTGGCGACTGGGTAGGTCATAGCGTGATACTGCATAGGCCATGAGTTCGCGGAAAGCTGTGCTTTCCACCAACCGAAAGGGCATCATCTCAAACGAGATTAGTTTGGCAATGTGGGCGTTCAAACCCAGTGTACGCGGATGAGAGACTGAGTACTTTCTTGACCTACTCATAGTGTCTGGGAGGGTGAGCTGGACTTGAGAGCTGCATATGGTGGAAGTAGCGGTGGACAGGGCAGACTGAGAGAGGGTTGATGATGGTGATGGAGTTGGTGTTCTTTCTGATGGCCTAGAATCAGTCTTTCGTTGATATAACAGTGGGATTCCCTGACTGCTGTGGTCTTGCAACGACACCTCAACATTTGCTGCTGTGCTAACCGGTGGGCTTACAGTGGGGGAAACAATGTAGCGTTGCTGACTACCTTCGTTGTGATCAGTTGCACATGTGGCACTTGAGGTTTGGTGTTGTGTCCACGCTTGCAAGTGCATGCTGGTTAAATGTCTAAGCATGCAACTGGTATTCAAATTTTTCAGATTTTTCCCTCGGCTAAAGGTCTTTGCACACTTCTTACAGATAACCTTGGCCTGATCATGAGGATTTTGGTCAAAAAAGTGCCACACTGCACTCTTCCTACTTGGCAGACATTTTGCGGCCTAGCACGCTGTGATCTTTTGACCCTCTGGACAAGCTGTCCAGCAACTCTTTTGATGTTTGGAACCTGTCTTTGGAGTGCTCCGGGCCTGCCAGATAACAGCTGTTGTGATGTCGATGTCTGCTGTGGATGCTCCTCATCTGAGCTATTGGAAGCAGCACCCTCTTCCCCCAATGGATGCCAATCTGGGTCAACAAGTGGGTCATCCATCACCTCCTCTTCTATGTCATGTGCACCTTCCTCTGTGTCACCATGTATGGTAGTATAGTTTGCGGGAAGGGGCATCTGAGTCTCATCAGGGTCAGAATCTGGCTCTGTACACTGCGAGGACAATGTAGTGCTCTGAGTGAATGTACCAGCAGAATCATCCATCAGCGGCTGTGCATCAGTGCACTCCATGTCAGATTCATCTTGGCCTGGGTAATTCACCATTTGACTTGATAATCCAGGCATGGTATGTGAAAACAGCTCCATGGAGTAATCAGTAGTATGGCCTGCGTCATCCTTTAATCTTGGTTGGGGTGAAGGACACAAGGAAAGGTGTGGTTCATGAACATGAGCCTCCAATGACGACTCAGTGCTTTTACTTTTTACAACTGAGAAGAGGAGGCGATAGAGCTGGAGGCTGAGTCAGCAATGTAAGACAAAACTTTTTCCTGATGCTCTGGCTTTAAAAGCGGTTTGCCAACTCCTAGAAACCTAAGCGTTCGAGGCCTTATGTAGCCAGACGATGACGCAGGCTCAACACCTCCTGCATTCGGTCCTATTTTGCTCTTGCCACTACCATCAGATCCACCACCAACACCATCATTACCAGCTGCCAACCCCCGCCCAATTCCACGGCCTCTTCCACCAGCCTTCCTCATTTTTGGTAGAAATGTAGACAAAATCCAACAAACTATATAGTAATGTAAAACAAGTTACAAGGTGTCTATAGGACAGGGGAGATTTTGAATTTCTGCAGACACTTGTGGACACTGGACACTTTTGGTTTGTGTGAGGCCCACTGATATCTGAGCGCTATGTGACAGGCTCGATGGCACAGCTGTGACCAAAGTGACTAGAGGATAAGGGAGATTTTGATTCTCTGCACACACTTTTGGACACTGGACACTTTTGGATTGTGTGAGGCCCGCTGATATCTGAGCGCTATGTGACAGGCTCGATGGCACAGCTGTGACCAAAGTGACTAGAGGATAAGGGAGATTTTGAATCTCTGCACACACTTTTGGACACTGGATGGACATTTTTGGATTGTGTGAGGCCCACTGATATCTGAGCGCTATGTGACAGGCTCGATGGCACAGCTGTGACCAAAGTGACTAGAGGATAAGGGAGATATTGAATCTCTGCACACACTTTTGGACACTGGATGGACACTTTTGGATTGTGTGAGGCCCACTGATATCTGAGAGCTATGTGACAGGCTCGATGGCACAGCTGTGACCAAAGTGACTAGAGGATAAGGGAGATTTTGAATCTCTGCACACACTTTTGGACACTGGACACTTTTGGATTGTGTGAGGACCACTGATATCTGAGCGCTATGTGACAGGCTCGATGGCACAGCTGTGACCAAAGTGACTAGAGGATAAGGGAGATTTTGAATCTCTGCACACACTTTTGGACACTGGATGGACACTTTTGGATTGTGTGAGGCCCACTGATATCTGAGCGCTATGTGACAGGCTCGATGGCACAGCTGTGACTAAAGTGACTAGAGGATAAGGGAGATTTTGAATCTCTGCACACACTTTTGGACACTGGACTCTTTTGGATTGTGTGAGGCCCACTGATATCTGAGCGCTATGTGACAGGCTCGATGGCACAGCTGTGACCAAAGTGACTAGAGGATAAGGGAGATTTTGAATCTCTGCACATACTTTTGGACACTGGATGGACACTTTTGGATTGTGTGAGGCCCAATGATATCTGAGCGCTATGTGACAGGCTCGATGGCACAGCTGTGACCAAAGTGACTAGAGGATAAGGGAGATTTTGAATCTCTGCACACACTTTTGGACACCGGACACTTTTGGATTGTGTGAGGCCCACTGATATCTGAGCGCTATGTGACAGGCTCGATGGCACAGCTGTGACCAAAGTGACTAGAGGATAAGGGAGATTTTGAATCTCTGCACACACTTTTGGACACTGGATGGACACTTTTGGATTGTGTGAGGCCCACTGATATCTGAGCGCTATGTGACAGGCTCGATGGCACAGCTGTGACCAAAGTGACTAGAGGATAAGGGAGATTTTGAATCTCTGCACACACTTTTGGACACTGGACACTTTTGGATTGTGTGAGGACCACTGATATCTGAGCGCTATGTGACAGGCTCGATGGCACAGCTGTGACCAAAGTGACTAGAGGATAAGGGAGATTTTGAATCTCTGCACACACTTTTGGACACTGGATGGACACTTTTGGATTGTGTGAGGCCCACTGATATCTGAGCGCTATGTGACAGGCTCGATGGCACAGCTGTGACCAAAGTGACTAGAGGATAAGGGAGATTTTGAATCTCTGCACACACTTTTGGACACTGGACACTTTTGGATTGTGTGAGGCCCACTGATATCTGAGCGCTATGTGACAGGCTCGATGGCACAGCTGTGACCAAAGTGACTAGAGGATAAGGGAGATTTTGAATCTCTGCACACACTTTTGGACACTGGATGGACACTTTTGGATTGTGTGAGGCCCACTAATATCTGAGCGCTATGTGACAGGCTCGATGGCACAGCTGTGACCAAAGTGACTAGAGGATAAGGGAGATTTTGAATCTCTGCACACACTTTTGGACACTGGACACTTTTGGATTGTGTGAGGCCCACTGATATCTGAGCGCTATGTGACAGGCTCGATGGCACAGCTGTGACCAAAGTGACTAGAGGATAAGGGAGATTTTGAATCTCTGCACACACTTTTGGACACTAGACACTTTTGGATTGTGTGAGGCCCAATGAATATCTGAGCGCTATGTGACAGGCTCGATGGCACAGCTGTGACAAAAGTGACTAGAGGATAAGGGAGATTGGATTGCTTTTAAAAAAGCAGTTTGCGGAGCAGTGGGTAAACGGCAATGCAGGAATGTCAGGAAGCCTTAGAAGGCAGCCCAACAACCAACACCACTGATACACCACTATATAGCCTCCCCTTGCACTGCACACACAGTGACTGATGTGTTGTGCAGGCCAAATCGCTAGCAGCAGAAGCAGTTTTTTTGTCTTCTTCCCTGCCTAACGCTCTCCCTACAGAATCAGCAGCAACCTCTCCCTATACTAAGATCGGCAGAAGTAAGATGGCGGTCGGCGTGCACGCCCTTTTATACCCCCTGTGATGCCCACCAAAGCAAGCCAATCACTTGCATGCCCTTCTGAAAGATGGTGGTGACCCGTGCCTATGTCATCACGTTGCCCACAGTGTCCGTGGATCCTGATTGGCTGAAAAAGAGCGCAAAACAAACTTTTGAAACGCGACTTTGGCGCGTTCAATTGTTTTGAGCGGGTCAAGGATCTAAATCTGTTTTGCAGGAAACTTAAATGGAAGAAGTTCTTTAGACACAATAGTTGTGAGGCCTGTAAACAACAGGGCCTGAGTGAGGAAGATATTGAAGGATATGAGGTGCTCCTTGGACTCTTGAATGAAAACAATAGGGCCCCTAATGTTGGGAAGGGTCCTTTCACTACTTTAAGAAACAAAAGTGAAAAGATGCCACCCCAGGGTGACATGGGGAATATCGATATCTTCGCCCGGCTGGTGGAGAGGGATCTCAAGAGAATAACAGCACCAGAATGGGAAAACAATGATAATCTGATGGCGAGTGAGCGATCAGCACTTGAGGCCCTTAAGAAAAATCAGCAAATAGTTGTGAAACCCTCCGATAAAGGGGGTAATCTGATAATTTTGAATCACAATGAGTATCGTAAAATGTCTTATGCTATTTTGCAGGATAATTCCACCTATGAGGTGCTAAAGGTCAATCCCATGACCATCTACAAGGAGGAATTGCAAATCCTTCTTGATATGGCTTTGGGGGATGGTTTGATCTCGAAGACAGAATTTGATTTCATCCTCCCTAAGTTTCCATTAATAGCCACATTCTATGCACTACCAAAGATACATAAAGGCCTGAACCCTTTAAAAGGGAGGCCGATTGTATCAGGTGTGGACTCATTGACACAAAACAGTGGTCTCTATATTGATCAGATACTGCGCCCCTTTGTGGTCTCAATTCCATCATACCTGAGGGACACATCAGATCTATTGCTAAAGTTAGAGGGCGTACATCTGGAAGGAAATGCCTGGCTGGCTTCCATTGATATAGAAGCTCTCTATAGCAATATACCACATGAAGCAGGTATTAGGGGTGTGGGACACTTTCTGAATCAGAGGTCAATAGCCTGTAGGGGACATAATATCTTTCTTACATTTCTCTTGCGGTTCATATTGACCCACAATGCATTCTATTTTGACGGCAAATTCTACCACCAGCTCAGGGGCACTGCGATGGGGTGTCCCTGTGCCCCGTCGTATGCAAATCTGTTCCTGGGCTGGTGGGAGGAGACCATTGTGTTCGGAGGGGAAGAAAAGTGGTGGCACGGTCTGATTTCCATGTGGTATAGGTTCATAGACGATGTCTTTGTAATATGGACAGGGGAAAGGAATCAATTTGAAGAATTTGTAAGAGAACTGAACCAAAATGATGTGAACCTGAGGTTCACCTCAGAAATCCATGAAACTGAAATACCATTTCTGGATATAAGAATTAAAAAAGATCTGATGGGAGGTGTCTCTACAAGTATTTTCCGTAAACCGACGAGCACAAATAGCTTGCTACATTGTCAGAGCCACCATCCAGTCCCTCTTAAGAGAGGCATTCCGAAGGGGCAATTCCTCTGCCTGAGGAGGAACTGCTCTAGGAATGATCTTTTCCAGAAACAAGCTGGGGACATGTTTTGCCGTTTTAAGGAAAAGGGATATCCGAAACACATTCTAGACACAGCCTATGACTTTGCTAGCAAAGCAGACAGGCAACAACTGCTGCAGAAACGTGATGTTGGGGACTCGATAGAACCATTAAGGGTCATCAGGAAATTTGATGTTAAACATCAGGAGGTCAGAAGGGTCCTGTCTAAACATTGGGATGTTCTCAGGTTGGATCCTGATTTGAAGGATGTGATTGGTGAGCGCCCCAACATTACGTTTAGAAAGGGTAAATCCATCAGAGACATGCTGGTCCATAGCCAATATAGGAGGCCAGCGGTTGGTGGCACTTGGCTGGATAGGAGACCCTGTGGTTTTTTCAAGTGCGGGGAATGCAGTTTTTGTAAATATATGAGACCGGGGAAGTCCTTTTGTAGTGCAAGCACTTGCAAGCTGTTTTATCAACGAGATTTCTCGAACTGCAAGACCACAGGGGTTATTTATATGGCCACATGCTCGTGCCCTAAAAACTATATAGGGAAGACTAGGAGAGAATTCAGAAGGAGAGTAGGGGAACATATGGGGGACATTAGAAATAAAAGAGAGACCCCACTTGCGAAGCATATGTGGACGTGTCACAAAGATGACCCTGGTGGCATTAAATTCTGTGTTATAGAAGTTGTGAATGTGAACCCAAGAGGAGGAAATGTGGATAAGAATATTCTCAGGAGAGAATGTGAGTGGATATTCAGAATGGAGTCCCTGGAGCCGAGGGGGTTGAATGACCAATTGTCGTTTGCCTGTTTCTTATGAGCCACAATTGAATAATGTGATATTTGTTCGAGGATATTGGCCTCCTAGGTTTTGTTTTTGTTTCCTTTTTGTCTGGGATTCCCATGTATTGTCATGGACTATTGTATATATAAATTTCCCTTTTTACTGCCTTATGTTAACCCACTCTCTAGTAGATCCTGAGCAACTTCAGTTAATTTGAATATCAGTGACATATATAGCATTTTCTAATTATAGTTATATGATAACGAAGATGCACCTTGACGCCTGTTCACACAGTTGGAGTTTTTGATGCAAATTATTCTTAGTTATATCTAAATTACAAGTGTGTAGCGTCTGTAGGTGCTGTATTCAGACGCAACTGTTATGTGACTGAAGTGTGCAATCTGACCAATAAATAGAATATCTGTGTGTAATGGTCGCTTCTATGCTGTATACACCGGGTGCATGATTTGAAGCGTATATTCTTAATATGGGTGAGTGGAGCATACACTATGGATCGCTTGTGTGGGCGCTGCACGTCAGACTGGGCAAGTTGTTTCAGCCACAGTGATTGGAGAAAGCCGTGAGACGGCCTATCTGAGGACACTGGATTGGCTACCCAGGAGTGACGCTGCATACACGTCAGACCTGGCAATGTGTCTTAGCCTTAGCGATTGGAGAGCGCTGTGAGAATGCCTGTCTGAGGGTACCTGATTGGTTACCCAGTAGTGACGCTGCATGGGAGCCCTGGCAGCCAATCGGAGCACCAGGGGCTGCTTAGTGCTGATTGGTAACCTAGTGGAGAAGCCTCAATGGGCACCCAGTGATGTGGGGATGCCATGTCACGTGAGTGGGCGGAGCACACGCGATCTGAGCGGCGGCTTTAAAAAGAGGAAGTGGGATGAGTATCGGTTGGCTATTGCACCGTCATGGGACACAAGATATCGTACTATCGGGCCTCCTGATGAGCCTACTCAGGCGAAACGCATTGAGGCGTTAACTAATTGATGGCAGGTGGCGATAAACACAGATGAGTATCGCTGTAGCAGTTCAGTGTTTATCTTTTTAATGTGCTGAATAATGGGATACTATTGACAGTTTATCTTTTGCCATACTGGTTAAATCACCAGTGTATTGACATGTATGTTTCTCTACAACAAGAGATTTATTTGAGATCGTGGCAATACTGAATCTACTTTAAGTGTCCGGTGTTGTCTCCCATGATCTTGTGCATGGTGTCCTACTATTTGATATCTTATGTGGGACACTGGAATGCAAATTACTATCTAGTATACCACCTGATGCCATGTGTGTTCTATTTTTAACCTCTTTCTTTGGGACACAGGGCCCTCTTTAGAGCAGATTGGTCTCTGTCTAGGAGTAGGGGTCCCCTTTATTATCGGTTAGAGGGGACTATTAGTGGCTGTAGGGTACAACAGGGCCCCCAGGGATAGCCATCATTGAGCGGGGGCGCCACAACGTTCCCCCCTAGGGTGCCAACCTCCGCGGACAGGCAGACTCAAGCTCAGGAATACATCAGGGATTCCTAGGTGTCACATTAGTGTGGTTTTTGTTTGAACACTTTTTTCTTTAATTTTTGGTCACTGTTTTCTTTGGTGTGTTTACCACATGTGTGGTTTTTAACTATTAAAGTATCATTTTAGGGGATATACATATATGAGATTTGTTCTGAACAATCAAAAAGATTAATCTGAGATAGTGAAGTATTGTACCTGACTTGCTAATGTGGCTGTCAGTTCATTGATCTGTGATACCTTGAACAATTCTTTGATCAATGTAGCTTTTAAGGTTAGGTTTTTAGTTAAGGGGGATGATAGTGTTTTAAAAATCAAAAGTTAATATTTGAAAAAAATTATACAGAAGATTCACTTTTTCATTCTTCTTTAATTATTTCAATTTGGCAACCGTACAACCTACGAGAACTATACTGTGGACTGTCGTTGGATTTTAGATTCTGTTCCGATCTCCTGTTGGACACCGGCTAATTATTTGTTCCATTTTGGGCAGGGGTAATTCATTTACTTAAATCCAACATTTCAATACAAACTATTAGAGGAAATTGAATTATTACAATTTTCAGGTCTGTTTTGGCACAACTATTAAATTGTCAAACTGGAAACACATAAATTCCACAACATATTATATGGCTGCCTGGTGTTGCATTCATGGAGTGCACCGCAGGGCCTTAGGTTACTCGGTACCTGGCCGGTCAGGTTCTTTAAAGGGGATGTCACAGTGGCAGTGACCCGGTCCGTGGCCCTGGGCATCCAGTAATTAAAAATAGAGGAAAATTATGTGGTGTTTGGTCGTGACGACACCCGTGGTGATCGGCAATGGGTGGCCGACGCTGCGGTTTTGGTCCACTGGGGCTGATGGTGACACAGCAAAGATGGTTCAGCTCCACATGGGTAGAGCAGGGCCCCAGGACAAATATATTTGATTGTTCAGATGATGGTGAATGTTGGGGTGTAGAAAATAAGTGAAGGACACAGAGAGGTGCAGTTTTTTTTTACCTTTTACTTGAAAGTAGTTGCAATCTGGGGTACCACATTACAGATGACAGATGGAGTCCGGCTTGCCAGGAGGCATTCAGGGGATCCACCCTGCAAGGTAGGGTTGGGGACCTTCCTTCTGTGCTCTCTTTTTAGCTTGTAGCTAAGCTGCGGCCCTCTCCTGCGTGATGATTGCTAATCTGTATGGCAGACAGTATGAGCCTATATCACGGGCACTGTTCTGTCCACTGGCAGCCCCGGGCTCTTGGTCTGCTGCCGTGCCTTCAGATGTTCAGTGTGGCCAAGGAACTTGCAGTCCCCTGCACTCCAGATTCGGCTGTCAGGGCATACAGCACCTGCCCAGCCAAGGACTCTGGCATCCCTTTTGCTATATGCAATTTTAGTTCCTCAGAGCCCTTGACTCTGCTCCTGTCTCTTCCCTCTCCACAGACCAACTGCCAACTCTACTCTCTCACTGTTTTGTCACGAGCTCCAGCTGGCTCCCGTTTCCATGACAACTCTCTAGTTTACTCTCTCAGCTGTCTTCTAACTCACTCACTAGCCCCATCTGCTGGCCAGAATTTATAATGAAGCTCCCCTTTCTGGCCTGAAGCAGGCATTGTCATGTACACTGTGTTACATGGCATGGGGACCCCCTCCTGCCTCCAGGCATGACATCACCCCTTAGAGGGAGGCAATGTCACTATGGCAACCAGACTCTGGGGTGCCACATTCACATAGTTTCCAAGTTTGGTTAGATATAGCTGGTAACAAATTTTGGTACAGGACTTGTGTCCACAGCGGTGCTTGTGTCAAAAATGTATACTAAACCAAAACATGCAACTAGCAAAATATGTGGCACCATGAGAGAAATAATTATTTTTACCAAAACAAAATCTGGTGAGAAGCACTATGAGCAGCACCATTAACAATTCTGGTAGCAATTGCCCAGACAGAAAATGTACTACAAAACAGAGGTTACAATTAGTTTACTTTGCCTTTGGTAAGCATATCACTTGGGAGGAAGCAGAAGGTGTAATGGCATATGCACTACTGTTCAAAAGTTTGGGGTCACCCAGACAATTTTGTGTTATCCATGAAAACTCATACTTTTATTAATTAATGAGTTGCCAAATGAATTTAAAATCTAGTCCAGACATTGACAAGGTTCGAAAAAAGATATTTATTTGAAATAATAATTTTCTCCTTCAAACTTTGCTTTCGTCAAAGAATGCTCCCTTTGCAGCAATTACAGCATTGCAGACCTTTGGCATTCTAGCAGTTAATTTGCTGAGGTAATCTGGAGAAGTTTCACCCCATGCTTCCAGAAGCCCCTCCCACAAGTTAGTTTGGCTTGATGGGCACTTTTTGCATACGATGCGGTCAAGCTGCTCCCACAACTGCTCAATGGGATTGAGATCTGGTGACTGCACTGGCCACTCCATTACAGATAGTATACCATCTGCCTGCTTCTTCCCTAAATAGTCCTTGCATAGTTGGAGGTGTGCTTTGGGTCATTGTCCTGTTGTAGGATGAAATTGGCTCCAATAAAGAGCTGTCTAGAGCTTATGGTATGGCATTGCCAAATGGAGTGATAGCCTTCCTTATTCAAAATCCCTTTTACCTTGTACAAATCTCCCACTTTACCAGCACCAAAGCAACCCCAGACCATCACATTACATTGACCATGCTTAACAGATTGTGGCAGGCACTCTTCCAGCATCTTTCCAGTTGTTCTGCATCTCACAAATGTTCTTCTGTGTGATCCAAACACCTCAAACTTGGATTTGCCTGTCCATAACACTTTTTTTCCCAATCTTCCTCTGTCCAATGTCTGTGTTCTTTTGCCCATATTAATCTTTTCCTTTTATTAGCCAGTCTCAGATATGGCTTTTTCTTTGTCACTGAAGGCCAGCATCCCAGAGTCGCCTCTTCACTGTAGACGTTGACACTGGCGTTTTGCATGTAATATTTAATGAAGCTGCCAGTTGAGGACCTGTGAGGCGTCAATTTCTCTACAACTACAGACTCTAATGTACTTGTCTTGTTGCTCAGTTGTGCAGCGGGGCCTCCCATTTCTCTTTCTACTTTGGTTAGAGCCTGTTTGTGCTCACTTCTGAAGGAAGTAATGCACACCGTTGTAGGAAATCTTCAGTTTCTAGGCAATGTCTTGCATGGAATAGCCTTCATTTCTAAGAACAAGAATAGACTGTCAAGTTTCACATGAAAGTTCTTTTTTTCTGACCATTTTGAGAGTTTAATAGAACCAACAAATGTAATGCTCCAGATTCTCAACTAGCTCAAAGGAAGGTCAGGTTTATAGCTGCTCTAGTCAGCCAAACTGTTTTCAGCTGTGCTAACATACTTGCACAAGGGTTTTCAAGGGTATTCTAACCATCTAATAGCCTTTTTACACAGTTAGCAAACACAAATTACCATAAGAACACTGGAGTGATGGTTGATGGAAATGGGCCTCTATACACCTATAAAGATATTGCATTACAAGACAGACATTTGCATCTAGAATAGTCATTTACCACATTATCAATGTGTAGAGTGTATTTATGAATCATTTAATATTAGATTCATTAAAAAAACTGTGCTTTTCTTTCAAAATTAAGGAAATTTCTAAGTGACCCTAAACTTTTGAATAGTACTGTAGTGTATGTCACAAGACTCTTCTCAGTCATAGCAGGTTGATGTTGCCTCTGACAGAGACACTGTAAGGTATAAACAGTTTGTGAGGATGCTTTGAGTAACCGGAGACAGAGAAGGTGTTAACAAGGGTTTACTGAACAGGCAATAACAAGTAGTATTCCACAAAGGGAGGAAAAGACAATCATAAAAAGAGTATACAAAACAAGACAACTTATCGGTTGCAGTTCTGGTAGGGGAAAAAGCTCGAAAATCTCTCGGCGGCATCTCAACTGATGTACAAAGTCTCTTGCTCTTCTACGGAGATACAAGTAGCACTGCCGCCCGACAGGGTTGATGGATTCAGTTCTCCTTGACTTGGGTGTGCCAAAACGTGGAAACAGTTCTTTATGTGAATTCCTCAGAAACGGTGCCGGACGCGGGTCGTGAGCACGTGTACAGTCTGCCACAGCCCACTGTCTTACGGAGTAGTCTCTAAGAAGTTTGTCCCATGTCTCAGGTAAAACAGGGATATACAACAGTGTGGGAACAGACGATAACTTAATAGCGTCACAAGAAGTCTTCAGGTCAGCACACTGAGGTATGGGAAAGTGGAGATGTCAATGTGAGCAGCAGAGAGGGAGTCAAACGTCTCCTGTCGCCTTCCCTCCAAGTCTTACCCGTTCCCGCACTCAGGTCTCCTTATATACCCCACACCCCCTGCTGTCTGACAGAAAGGTCTCTCACTTTCAGAGGAAACTTCCCCCGCCAACAATGGTGATAGCCCTGAAAGTTCCAGCCTTAAAGGGCACCACACACTTCTGACCCAGTCTCCACTCATCTTCTTACATCACCATCAGGTTGAGTAAGAGTTTTGCACAGTCAGTCAACCTCCTCTGCTCTCAAAAAACTACATGTTGTGCAGAGCAGAATTTACATTTCGTCAATGACACCCGTTTCTTTTCTTCCCTTTAGCTCCCTAACTCAGAGAACATTGGAATCTTAAAAACACCAGATCAATTTCTTCCATTTTATTTATAAGAAGAGATGAACAGTCTTCCAGCAGATATGGAGGACCAGTTGCTGTCTCTGAGAGACATGATGGTAGGGGCATTGGCAGTGGTAGTAGCACTCTGAACCAGGGTATATCTTGAGTTGGGAATCTAAAGGGGAGAAGGAAAAATGCTCCTGACATTCCTGCACAGGAAACTGCTATCTGAATTCAAGATATTGATGATTCTGTAGTGGGCAAGAACTGGGAATCAAACAGCGGTGGGAGGCTGTGATGTCATCAGAGGAGCAGGGTATTAGCCTCTGCAAACACAGTGCATTGTCGTGGGTCTAAAAGATCCTCTGGGGTAAAATCTGCTTGCTCTGCAATCAGCATTCAACCATTTTTTGTCATATGTGATGTTGAAAGAGTAGAATCAACAGCAATTGCAAGGTCTGTTGGTGGTGGTGGGGAGTCGTATGTGAAGGACTATTGTGGGATTTCTTTTGAGCATTGCTGCCAGATGATTCTTGGCAGTCTGCAAGCGCTGCAAGAGGCAAATAAGCCATGAATGAACCAGCTTGCAAAGAGTAGATACTACAGCTCTTTATCGACACATGAAGCAACATCAACTGCTTATTTGGAAAAAGCAAGGTGGCTAGCAATTGTAGCAAGCCTCAAGTAATCCTTTACTCTTCTCATAACACTTGTACTTCTGCCAGTCAGGCAACATTCTTGTGTAATACCTGGTCAGTGTCATCATCACTATCATCATTGCTATCCAGCACTACTGTTAGTCATATTCAGAGTATGCCTTCTCCTACTTCTCCATCGAACAGGCAAATATCTATACATGATTGTGTGTTGAGGAAGAAGATTAGCGCTCCAATTCATCCACTGGTTTGTCAACTAAACTCTCACCTGGTCAAATAGGTGATGGTGCAGTAGCTGTGGTACCAACTTGAGCATTTTGTGAAATTAGGGCTTGCACTCAGCTTCACTGGAAGAAATCAAATGCTATTATTTTTTGCAGAAAGGGATGTCCGCTCACTGCTCTCACAGGCAGGAGAGCGTAGGCCAATCTGTCGACTATTACTTGAGCTACAAAGACTCCAAAGTTGACTTTTAGACAACAATACTGTTTGACACTTAGAATAAAATCAAAATGGGGGAAATTTTTCCAGTTTTCCAAGGGGAAGCTAAATTGGCTTATTACCAGCATACTTGCTCTGTGAAACGTTCACAGAGAATGCCTGCTGACTGCACAACTGAACAGCAATCCTTTGCAATCCTCTCAGACACAATGCTCCTCCATCTTTGTCTGCATTAGACCAACAATGTGTAATTGAGACACATGATGGACCAGACATTTTTTCTGCCATTGCAAAAACTTGATACACTTCCGCAAACAATGAGAGCTGAACACATAAGTCCAGTTGTACCTAGATTAAGTCCTTTCTCAGGTAAATACCCTGATAACATGGGCTAGTGTTCTCTTTGGTTACTGTCATGTCCATCCTCCAGTGTAATGTTGGAGAGGGAACTCAGAGTGGCCGGTGACTTTGTCACCAAGTGGACCAGGTTTTCCTCCATAAGTGTGATTAACCTTACAGATGATAAAATGAATAATGCATAAATCACTATCAACTTTCTTAAAATACGGCTGAAGCCACTGATTATATCAGCTGTACTATTATCTTACCTGTCTGCTATCTCTCTTCTCCTTCACTGTTCTTCTGCTGTCAGTGCCAATGGCTCATGCTCAACCAGGCATCAACTTATTGTCCCAGTTTGTCATCTATACTGTAGTATTTCTGCTGCCAGGGTTGCTGTTGTTGAGCCTACACTACCAGACATGACCTTGCCTGCCCATTCTTATTTTTTACCTTGTGGCTTCTGCCACTGCCATTGCTATCACACAACCATGACAGTCATACATTTCCTATCTGCCTGCCCACTGTGTTTTATAGAGCTAGACTGTGCTTCTGATGACGTTGTCTGATATGCTCACAGTGGTTGTGAGTCGTACGTGTGGACTCCTCATGTATAGGAATTCTTTTCCGCATTGCCAGGGGACCAATCTATTGCATTGTGCAGCCTATGCTATTGGAAAATAAGCTGGTTACATCCCAGCAAACATTGAATGGGGACTGCTCTGATATGGGTATACCTTGGCGCTTGGTAGAGCAGCTTAATATACATTTTTTGCAAAAAACATCAACCAAATATCCTGTTTTACTAGCACTTGCTGTTTACTGTTACTTTTTTACAACAGAGTATCATTATACGTTTGTTATACTGTGTTTTCCCGTGTTTCAGTCTTTTGGTGGTGTGAACACTGTCCTACAGACTTGTTCACTGTGTGCATGGCCCATGTGTTTATATTCACTTGGTTTCCTGTTTCTGCAAGATTAGGGAGGTCTCCACCCCTCCCTTGTGGGCCATGCACATATAAGTCTTCTTCCATAGCGTGTCCACATCGGACATTACCTTTCTGAATCCTGCTCATATAGGTACCATACACATAACATCGGTTAGGGACTGCTCTGATATGGGCATACCTCAACGTTTGGTAGAGAAGATTAGTATACATTTTTTGCAAAAAACGTATCAACCAAATACTCTGTTTTGTCATCTTTTTACTAGCACTTGCTGTTTACTGTTACTTTTTTACAACAGAGTATTTTTATACTTTTGTTATATTGTGTTTCTCTGTGTTTCAGTCTTTTGGTGGTGTGAACACTGCCCTACAGACTTGTTCATTGTGGGCATGGCCCATGTGCTTATATTGTGTTTATATCGAATAGGAACTATTTCACTCCGTCAGACCATGAAACAACATCACATGTTCATGTGGAGAAAGCAAACTGACAGAATGATGAGCAAGGTTCAAGCTGTCTTCATTCCTTTCCTAGTGATCATCTTTCTTGTACAGTCTGCACCCCCAAGTGTTGCCTTGTCATTGTTATCAGCCCTATCATCAAACTTAGCTACTTCTTTCCCTAAACCTCCTTATCTAATCTTCTTTCTACTTTTGGGTGAAATTAGTTATTATCATTACTGCATCTGGGTTGAATTTTCCTGCCTGGTATCACTTTTTCAGGATCGAGAGAAAGGACAAAATTGTTGGAATAATGCTCCCAAAATTCCTGAAAAGTCAACACTTCCACCTATGTGCGGCCCCTGTGGAGGGTAAAGTTGTGAAAATATATAAACATACTGTATGACATGGTACTCGTAGACCAGATGGTTCATCTGTCAATGCAAAAACGAATGCACATTAGCAAACAGAGTTGCATCACCTGAGCAACCAGGTTCAATCATATCTATATTGTGACCTTTCTCATGATGTCTAATCCTTAATCCCATAAATTCCTGGGTTAACAAATTGGACCAGTAGCAAGGATAGGTCCAGTTTGCAATAGCTGCACTATTATATCCAACCTCAGCGTAAGGGTCCAGTCACATTTAGCGATGCACCAGCGATCCCGACCATGATACGACCCGGTCAGGATTGCTGGTGCATCGCTAAATGGTCGCTAGTAAGCTACCAAACAGGCAGATCTCACCAGTGATGTAGCAGCAGTCGGCAGTCGTTACTTACCTGTCAGACGAGGCGATCCTGATGTCCTCCCGCCCGCGTCCACGCGTCACTCGTCAGTGCCAGCAGGAAGTCCAGCAGGAAGCGGCTGACGCGAAATGGCCCAGGACGTTTTCGCGTGATCAGTGACAGCCAGTGGGGGAGCCGGTCGGAGGTAAGTATCACACATAGCGATATCGCTAACAATATCGCTGCTGCGTCACAAATTCGGTGACGCTTTAGCGATATTGCTAGCTATATCGCTATGTGTGAAGCCCCCTTAATGTGAGAGAGAGTGCTCAGCATGGCCGGTGGATTTTTCACAACAAAGCGGATCAGGATGTCTGCTGTATATGTGTGACACAAGTCACTACTCACGGACTAGCCATGAAGCAGAGTGGTCTTGAGGTCCAAGGTTAAAAGCCAGGTTATATACGTCAAAGACAACGGGATAAGACAAAGTCAGGGACAAAGTCCAGGGTCTCAAACTTTCACTAAGGTGAGAATGCATCAAAGGGAAAAGGGGTTATACAAACGGGAAAATCCGAGATCTGTCAACAAAAGATCAGAATATAGGAATAAAGAGCACAGAGTAACACCCACTACTGAGCTGAAGCTAAAATTGGCAATGATCTTACATTGCCAGCCAGCTAAATAGCCTGGCAATTATCTTCAAAGGAAACCACTTGGAGGAAGCCCAAACACTACACTAACAGCTCGATATTCCCCTGACATTCTTAGGGCGGCTCTGATGACTGATGCCAATGAGTGAATTGGCCTGTCTGCCTGCCGGTCCATTGACTGTCGTCTACATCATTTTACTACTGTCAGTGTAGATGGGTTACACTCAGCCAGGCAACTACTCACTAACCATGATGTCATCTACATCTATACTGTACTGCTGCTGCTGGGGCTGCCATCACTAGCCCTAAACATCAAAGCATTTCTTTGCCTGCTTCGTATTAACTTACTGCCATGCTGTTTCGTACCAGAACTATTGTACAGCCACTCCAGCAACACATCTCCTGGCTGAACGCTTTGATTTGTTTCTAACCCCAAACTGCCAAACATCTCTTTACTTGCCTGGTCTAAACTCTCTATCGTGATGCTCCTGCCGCAGCTACTGCCCACTGGGATTGTGCCCAGTCATTCCACTTACACACCTCCTTATACAGAAAAAGGTGCACACATGGAGGTACAGGTACCGGACAATTAATTTTATTAAACACCATACTGTATTACTCCATGATTAAAAACAATTAAAAACATCTTTTTAAATAAAAGTTATGTCCTTTTGATACCAAAATAACATTTTATGCAATTTATCTTATAGGGCCATGTGCTAATGAATGAAGTCAGTCCCATATCTAGGAGTCATAAACATTGTCACAGATTAGAATTGTTGGATCTTCTTTGCGAATCCCTAATCTATAATATAGTCTATAATTTCATGCTTCATTCCCTCAATCTTTCTAAAATCTAATTTACTTCTAATCACATTATATACACTCTCACAGAGGCCTGTATACTGCCTGTACATCTGCACCATGGTCCAAAGGTGGAGAGGGCTGTGCAAGTGCACCTTATAATAAGGCAATCTGGCCTGTTGCTTGGAGCCCAAGATTCCTGGCGGGGCATTGCTAGATATCCCTCAAAATTAGCAGCATGCCAGGCAGGGAGCATTCCTGCAGCTGCCTAGAATAGACGATAGCCGTGGAGCTACAGGAAACCTTCCCGCCTGATGCTTTCTCTATAACACAGGCGCACATTTCGTCGGCACACTGCCTACGTCATTTAGAAATTACGCAATCTTGAAAAGGAAGGAAGCAACACTACAAATGATCATCTGGAGAGATGAAAGATTATTACTATTGCTATTTTTTAACGCAGTGGGGAAAGCACAATATGGGAAAAGTAGGATAGGAATCTTTCAGGGAATTATAATGAATTAGAGGGTGGGGAGGACATTATAAAAGGACTTATAATTAATGGGGAGTCGGGGAGGATATTTTCAGGGACTGAAAATAAACTGGGGATGGGAGAGAACTCTATAGGGGACTTATGTGGTGACTTATGTGGTGGAAAAGGATGACGTACTTATAATAATTTGAGGGTGAGAGAAATTGCTATCCAAGACTTACTATGAATTAAGTGGTGGGGACGATAATATAGAATGACATACTGAAAGGAGAGGGGGTGGGGAAAGGTGCTAGCAGGGACTTGCAGTGAATTGGGGATTGTAGAAAATGATATACAGGGACTCATAAGTAAGTGCGGAATGTGGAGGATGCTATACAAGGTCCTAAAATGAATTTTGGGGTGGAGCAGAATGCTATAGGACTTATAATGAATTGAGGGTAGGGGAATGCCATCAGGAACCTAGAATGAATTGAGGGTGATGAATAAAACTATCAGTCTAGAATCCTTGGACGCTATCTCTGTGATGATTTTCCAGACATTTTCAGCAACTGAATTCAGTTGTTGCTTTTTTGTTAGTTTTTCTGCCTAAAGTTTTGTCTTAAGCATGTAAAATCTATGCTTGATGGATTTGAGATCTGGTGAACGCAGAATATTCCACTTCTTTGCCTTAAAAAACTCTTTGGTTGCTTTGCAGCATGTTTTGGGTCATTGTCCATATGTATTGTAAAGTGCAGTCCAATCAGCTTTGCTGCCTTTGAGCAGAAAGTATCACCTTGTATACTTCAGAATTCATCTGGTTGCTTCTAACTTCAGTCACATTATCAATAAACACTAGTGTTCCAGTGCCATTGGATGTTTTTTTTAAATCTAATGTGGCCTTTCTGGTTTAAGGCTGATTAATGGATTTCACCTTGTGGAAAACCCTCTGAATTTGGTCTCATGAAGTTTTCTCCTTATGGTAGACTTAGATAATGAAACATCTACTTCCTGGAGAGTGTTCTTCACTTGAGTGGAGGTTGTGAAGGGGTCTTTCTTCACCATGGAAAGGATTCTGCAATCTTCCTCCACTGTTGTCTTCCATGGACGTCCAGGGCATTTTGATTTCCCAATCTCACCAGTGTGCTCTTTTTTTAAGATTTGGCCACTCCTAACATTTCTGCCATTTCTCTGATGAATTTCTTTTTATTCAGCCTAAAGATGTTGTGTTTTTCTTCATTTGAGAGGTACTTTGACTGCATGTTGTGGGTTCACAGCAGCAGCTTATAAATGCAAATGCCACACCTGGAATCAGTTCCAGACCTTTTACCTGCCTAATTGATCGTGGAATAACCAGGAAATAGCCCATGCAGCCCATTAAACAGTTTTTAGATATTTGTTCAATTACATTTAGTCACTTTAAAAAAAGGCATCTACATATTAAAGAGCTGTAATTCATTAATTCATAATACCTACCTCCAAATAGGATGTGAATACCCTCAAATTACAGCTGAGATTCTGCACTTTAGACTCATATTGAATATGCTACTGTACCTTGAATACAGTATGTTTTAGTAGACGGCTAAGATGACATAACTTGTGTTACTATCCAAATATTTCTGAACCTAACGGTTTACACCACCATCCCTTTCATATCATATTCTCTTGTTATTTTGGTTATTCATAGCACCCTCTTTTATTACATAGTCCTCTCTTGTTAGATATAAAATGACTGCTGATGGAGCAGCCTCTGACCAGAAGACCGGTCCATCAGATTCCTCCTTTAGAAGAGTAGCGTTACCACTTTCCATCATCAACGATTTAATTTTATATCTAACAAGAGAGGATTGTATAAAATATACAGATGACAGTATGAATAGCAAAAATAACACATGGAGAAGAAAGAGGAAAGCTAGAGCCTTGCTCTTTTTGCTGGTCAGTTTGCTTTCCCCACATGAGCAGATGATGCTGTTTTGTGTGCTGATGGAGTTACTTAGTTCCTAGTTGCAGAGTGCCAGTATGTACATTTCTTATTTTCATACAGTCGAACCTTCACACTGCAATAAATATCTCCCCTGGCCATGTGGAAAAGAGTTCCCACACGTGAGATTCACCACCTTCACAACCAGCACTGAGCCTCCTAAAACAACATCATTCGTGACATCACCAACTCCTAAACTATATTTTTGTCCTTATTGTCATGTTGAAGGTATTAGTTTTTAGCCACCATTCTTTAGTCTCCAAAGTGTAGATGGATGGAGCTGCCGGATATTAGTTGACGCCAGTTCTGAGCTGATGCTACTGCTAGATATCTTTTGGTTTTTAAGGGACGTAAACAAGATGCATCTATGGTTGAACTCTGTGCTGGCGAGAGATCTTGCTTCTGCAGTATAACCATCATGAGTATTGCTGCTCTACTCATTCTTTTCATGGTGTATGATCTTTGACATGAATCTGTCTTCCACAACCTAACCTTTATGCAAATAAAGACCGTGGAGCCTCATTTAAGAGTCTCAAACATGGGACTAGCCAGATCTTCCTCCAGGGAAGGACCCAGCCAAGGAGTGGCTCCTTTCGGAAACCACCATTACCACCATATTAAGTGGCCCTTTAAGTCAATATCCAGCTCTTTACGAGTTTACAGATATGACAAGGGAAATACCAAGGCCAGGTATCCATCCACTGACAGCTGTTTCAGGATGTTGCCCCTCATCATAGTGGAGTAGGATTCTGGCTAGGTGGGAGCAATGCCTAGTAGACCAACATCACGAAACAATCACTCACCTCAGGGAGACCAGTCAAAGAAAACACTGCGGCAGCCGGCAAATACGCTCAATCAGTGAAATCCTAGGTGCATTGCTCCCTGGGAAATATGAAAATGCAAATAAAGTCCATGGAGCCTCATTTAAGAGTCTATTCCTCACCGTTTGTTTCGGTTAACCACTGTGTTTCAACCTACATATGAAAATGATGATGATTAGCACATGTTTGGTATAATTGGTTACTTAGACTGCTGAACATAAACCTACAAAATCATGACTTTGTGCCAGTGTACCTATAGGAACGTAGGCTATTTTAAAGGCAAGGGGCGATCACAGAAAATATTGATTTGATGTAGGTTTTTATTTTGCTCACTTTTCATTTTGACAATTGACAACGACAAACTATTAACACTGCCATTGTTTACAGCAATTGCTACATTTATTCCATCTGCCTAAAACTTTTGCACAGTGCGGTATATATAATCATATGCGATTTTATATAATTGTTCTGGTGAAGGAGCCGCACAATACAAAAAAATGAACAAAGGTTACTTTAAAGGCTAGGCAGTTTTTCATATAACCTTTGGAGATAATTGATTTTTTTGTTATAATTTTCATTTGTTTTTTTCCTTTGACCTTTGCATGAATTATTGACTTCAATGTGAAGGTAAAAACTCTTCATCCTTCAAGTTTGTGTTTTGCTTTCAGCCTTTTGCAATAAATTATTAATCTAAAAGACGCCCATACACCTTTAACCAGAAAGTAAATATTGTGTACCATTTATGTTGATTATATTCAGATACAGAACTGAATATTCCCCAGGTCAGTAATACAACAGTGGCTGCAGCGTTATTAAAGACTGGCTGCTACAAACATCTTCATGTTATACATGTCTCAAATCCACCGACAATTGCCATGGTTTGACCCGAATCAAACAAAATGTAAAAAAAGCATTTCTCACGAAATTAGAAGAAATAATCCACCGGTAAATAAAATTCATAGCTTAACTTACTCTTGTCAGGCTGTTAAAAGAAAGTGAAACTGATTGACAACCAATATACCTGATTTTATAGCTTTTAATGATTGTCATCTTCACCTGACTTCCCATAATACTGGACAAGGCTTGTATGCATCTGCATAGCTATAGAGTGTGCAAATATAATAATGGCACCCAGGAACTGGTGCTGTCATCAAAGGACATCTGTCACCATATTTGTGTCATGCCATCTAAAAATATCTCAGCGTCTGCTATGCATTCCCTAAATACCTATGTAACTCCCTTACTCCCCCAGTATAATCCTGAATGGGCGCTTCTACTTTTAGGTTTTGCCCGCAGTTGGCCAAAACATACTGCGCAAGCGCGAGACACGATTTAGCATGAAATTTCTCATGGCAATGAGGATGATGCAGGAGGCGTCATCCATGTCCAGGACGGCAAGCTGTAGCTGGGGGTAGGCTTGGGAGTGGTCCGAAGCCATGCCCATTGGACCAGAACGATCTGATTAGTATACGGTGCGGGAGAAATCAAAAAGGTTTTTCAGGGCTATGCAGGGGGATTTAGGGGGTTACATATGTATTTAGGTTATACATAGCAGACGATTAGCAAGATGACATTTTAGCTGGTATGACACAAAAATGATGATAGGTTCCCTTTAAGTGATTACTAATAGTCTTCTTATTCTGTTCACTGTTTTAGAGAAGTGCATTAGCTGTCACTCTGTAAGTTATTGTACTAACTGGATGTTTCCCTTTGCTAACAGATGTCCCTTACTCTCAGCCAGTAACTAGGGTTCTAATTACCCTTTAATTAGGCAGAATTATTTCTGATATATTTTTTGATAAAGTCCTCCTTTTTGATAAATGTATTCTTCAACTTTATTGTGTGCTCGGGGTCATTTCATAACCGTGACTTTATATTTTTTCCCCTGTAGCACCAACCCTATATATATTTTGAGTGCAATTTGAGCCCTTTATTTCTCTCTGTTATACCGCTGCCATCTCCGATTTAGACTTTGAGTCATCTCTGTCAAATCGTTTTGCAACACAGCTCTACTCTTCCAGTTCCTCATCCCTGAGTTTCCGTTTGTTTCTTTGTGGGCTACATCTTTCTTACTCCTGTTGATTTTCTGGCACTACTTGTTTCCATTTATTTCATTTGTTCGAGCTGCATAAGAATTGATAATCCAGATTAAGGGAAAAGTCTCATGCTATATAACTTGGACGGGAAATGTAACACAATGCTCAGACTGGCAGAGGCTCTCCTGACTCCAGCGTGACAGCATGTACTGCTATGTAGCTATCACGTTCTTGTCAGGAAAGCCGTCGGCCAGCCCAAGCAATGCACTCTGATTCCCATCTGAGCTGTGTGAACGGCTAATGATTTGGAAGGTCAACCCGAACATCGTTGGCTCCCTCCTTATTCAGCAAACTATAGCACTTACCGAAGAAGCTGCATCAGAAACCCGGATACCAGTAGCGCTCTCGATAATCAGCTGTTCGCTGCCTCAGCTGCATGTGTCGCGGCTGTGTGACAGTCACAACACATAGGCTCTCCTTGCATGTGTTGCGACTGTCACACAGCCGTGACACATGCAGCTGCGGCGCCAAACAACTGATCATCGGGAGCGCTCTAGGTATCTGGGTTCCCGATGCAGCTTCTTTGGTAAGTGCTATAGCTCGCCGAATAAGGAGGGAGCTGACGATGTTCGCTCATCTCTAGTCAACACCCTCAAGTAATTAATAGCAGTCATCTCTGTGTGCTTATTCCTTATAATAGATATAACCTAGTAATGTCTGAATAACCTTGTAATGACTGTCAATAAATTGACAGACATGGAAAACCTAAAGACTTGATATTTACCGGTGATTTATGATCTTGTACATATTTACAGTATCTGGTTCATGATTTCGTGATTGATGCCAGCGCCGAACGTAAAAGTAAGTATGTGATTGTGAGGTCAACGAGAAAGCAGAACTTTAATGAGAACAGATGCCCTTCTCCTGCTATTTGTTCTCTGGGCTGTGAACCAAGTTTCAAAGTACTGTTATAGCGCACATTTATAAGTTTATAGCGTCCTAAAAGATAATATTGTTGTCTACCATGAAAAACCTACTTTGCTCTAGTTGTACCATCTGCACAATATATAAAAATGTGTTGAAGGTAAAGATATTTAGCAATGAATTTGACTAAGCTATGTTCACACTGTAAAAACTGTCATCCCATCAAAACAATGGAATCTCAACAGACCTCATTATAAGTCAATATGGTCCTTTTGATATTATTGGGATTGGTATCCATGATGCATATGTGAACAGTTCAATGAAAGTATTGCATTACACCTGTTATTTACGTCCTTGTATAAGTGATCTCTTGGCCTATGTTGTTATGCTAAGTAATACCATAGTTGCAAACTAGAAAGCCAACCTGTCAGTTTCCCCAAGAACCCTCAGTGTGATATGAAATATTTCTGTATTATAGTAAACTTTAACTCTGCTTATACAAGCTAAAAAAACACTTTTATATTGCTGCTATTGATAGTATATTGATGCTAATTAGTTTGGACTAGTCCAATAGGGTGTCTATTTCGGCTGACTAGTCAGGCATCAGGTACTGAACTTATGCCCCCTCAGGGTGACGGATATCTTTTTCACTGTTCACAAACATATCTTCAGTGCAGGAGATCCTGAGCAGGCGCATAATATTCTACACTGAAGCTATGTAGTGGAATGGTGAAGAGCATGTCAATTACATCAAGGGTAAAAATATAGAAATGTTATGTTTGTGCATTGCCAAGGACGTAAGTGAGGATGCGGTAATTAAAATAAGTTCTTTTTATTTAGGATCAAAATCACAAACTGGTTTTCATCTTTGGACCGTAGCCTTTGCAAGATGCCCAAGCAAAGCAGCTGTGGTCGAGCTTCAACCCTCCTCTCACTTTGGCATCCTAGAAACATCTCGTGTCCCAGTCCCGAAGTTCTGCGATGTGTGAGGGGCATCACATTTACCTTTGGGCTGCAGGCCTCTTCTTCTTCTGAGTCCAGGAATCCATCTTCTGGGACCAGGGCAGCAAATAATCCAGGAGACATGAGCTTCATAAAACCAAACAAACACTTGGTGAATAGCAGTATTTACAGACAGATATAGAGAATAAGGTCCAATAGGTTGTCATCTTTCCCACAGGTACCGGATACAACCTCAGCCCTGGTTCTCAGTATGGGTAGAATGTCCCTCTCACTGGCTTTCCTAGCTCTAGGGAGTCTTCACCACTAGCAGTACATTCAAATTGCAATACCTTCTGCCCCATGTAGTCTGAGTCCATCTTTCCATGTAGCTTCAGAGGATGCGCGTGCCCCAGGCCCCCGATGTTCATCTCGAGTTTTCCCCAAGCTATAACAGAATCACATGGAAGGGTATATTTGGCAACTCACTGCCCAAGAATTAGTTCCACGCTGTCCCTAGCAGCCTCTTAGGCCTGCTACTTCACACACTGCTCTCTACACACTGACTGGCCCTGTCACTTCCTAGATCTGCTACCATCTCTCAGTTCCCTCTCCCAAACTGGGCATGCCACTACAGTTAACCCAATCTCAGCTAGCTGCAGCACCAGGGGGTATCATCACTTTATCACATACATGAACATCAAATGCCTCTAAACCTTGGAGTGTCAGGGAGCAATCCATTAACCCACACCACTGCTACACATTCATCAGGTGAAATGTCACTACAACCCCACACCACTGGAGCTAACAAGCGAATTTAGCGCTAACATCCACACCAAATTTTTTTAATCACACGAATTATGATTACAGAACGTGAGCAATTTTTTCTAGTTAGGCACATCATGATATAAAACTGTTTTTGCTACTCATATTAGCATAATTTTGGCATACAAGACACTTGATCAAAATGCAAGAATACTGTTCTCAAAGATAGTGATTAAAGTTTGGAGTCAAAAGGAACCAGAAATATTCTCTTAAAATGAAACCTGTCAGTAATATTTTTACTTATGTTGCAGCTATGAAGCACTAGTCCTTTAAATAAAAAAGATGTAATGTGCAAGACATAAGAAATGTAAGCATGGACGCTTTATGCAAACCAGGCTGGAAGTGCTTTGAGTGCCTGCCATTTTACTTTGAAGATGCAACTTACATGCAAAGAGATGTCCCCAATGCACTTCCAGCCTGATTTGCATATAGTTTACACTACCGTTCAAAAGTTTGGGGTCACCCAGACAATTTTGTGTTTTCCATGAAAACTCATACTTTTATTAATCAAATGAGTTAGCAAATGAATGTAAAATCTAGTCCAGACATTGACAAGGTTCGAAAAAAGATTTTTATTTGAAATAATAATTTTCTCCTCCAAACTTTATTCATCAAAGAATGCTCCCTTTGCAGCAATTACAGCATTGCAGACCTTTGGCATTCTAGCAGCTAATTTGCTGAGGTAATCTGGAGAAATTTCACCCTAATCTTCCAGAAGCCCCTCCCACAAGTTGGTTTGGCTTGATGGGCACTTTTTGCGTACCATATGGTCAAACTGCTCCCACAACAGCTCAATGGGGTTGAGATCTGGTGACTGCACTGGCCACTCCATTACAGATAGTATACCAGCTGCCTGCTTCTTCCCTAAGTAGTTCTTGCATAATTTGGAGGTGTGCTTTGGGTCATTGCCCTGTTGTAGGATGAATTTGGCTCCAATCAAGCGCTGTCCACAGGGTATGGCATGGCGTTGAAAAATGGAGTGATAGCCTTCCTTATTCAAAATTCCTTTTACCTTGTACAAATCTTCCACTTTACCAGCACCAAAGCAACCCCAGACCATCACATTACCTCCACCATGCTTGACAGATGGCATCAGGCACTCTTCCAGAATCTTTTCAGTTGTTCTGCATCTCACAAATGTTCTTCTGTGTGATGCAAACACCTCAAACTTGGATTTGTCTGTCCATAACACTTTTTTACAATCTTCCTCTGTCCAATTTCTGTGTTCTTTTGCCCATATTAATCTGTTCCTTTTATTAGTCAGTCTCAGATATGGCTTTTTCTTTGCCACTCTGCCCTGAAGGCCAGCATCCTGGAGTCGTCTCTTCACTGTAGACATTGACACTGGTGTTTTGCGTGTACTATTTAATGAAGCTGCCAGCTGAGGATGTGTGAGGAGTCGATTTCTCAAACTACAGACTCTAATGTACTTGTCTTGTTGCTCAGATGTGCAGCGAGGCCTCCCACTTTCCTTTCTACTCTGGTTAGATCCTGTTTGTGCACTCCCCCAAAGGAAGTAGTACACACCATTGTAGGAAATCTTCAGTTTCTAGGCAATTTCTCACATGGAATAGCCTTCATTTCTAAGAGCAAGAATAGACTGTCGAGTTTCACATGAAAGTTTTTTTTTCCGGCCATTTTGAGAGTTTAATGGAACTTCTAAATGTAATGCTCCAGATTCTCAAGTAGCGCAAAGGAAGGTCAGGTTTATAGCTTCTCTAATCAGCCAAGCTGTTTTCAGCTGTGCTAACATACTTGCACAAAGGTTTTCAAGGATATTCTAACCATCCATTAGCCTTCTTACACAGGTAGCAAACACAAAGTACCATAAGAACACTGGAGTGATGGTTGTTGGAACTGGGCCTCTATGCACCTAAGAAGATATTGCATCACAAACCAGACGTTTGCAGCTAGAATTGTCATTTACCACATTAACTATGTATAGAGTGTATTTCTGAATCATTTAATGTTAGCTTCATTGGAAATAACTGTACTTTTCTTTCAAAAATAAGGAAATTTCTAAGTGACCCTAAACCTTTGAACGGTAGTGTATATGCTAGATTTCTCTTGACTGGCACAACTGATCTCTACAAAGACATTACTTGTGTTTATTTTATATACCATTATACCATTACTTCAATATGTAAAACGTGATAGGTTCCCTTTAATGTCTCAATTTTAATAATAAATTTCCCTTTGCATAGGCAGAAGCATCCACTCAAGGATGCCCTCATAACAGTGCTAGAATGTCACCAAAATTATGAGAACAAGAGAGACTCCTATAGCAAGGCCTGATTATATCCATGAATAGTCACACTTTTGTCTATCTTCTACTATTATACTGAGGCGCTTTCCCTGACTACAAGGGGAAACAGCATTGAAGGGCTAAATTCCAATTGGACTATGTGTTTTTAAGTCCTAAGACGCTGCAGCCCATAGTCGCATTGTTATGCCATGCAGACTCCTCACATTAGCACCAGCAACATGCAGAGAGGTACTGTTGTGTTGATAAAGGGTTCCTGGTTCATTTTGGAGAAATGGCTGTACCGCATAAATGTAACGCAGAGTTGTTTGTGTACCTGGAATGAAAACTAGAGTGGTTCAGCTGCTGTACGTCATGCTACCCCACATGATAATCCTGGATGTATGATTGGTATGAAAATGTCTCTTGTAAACGTCTTCATGGAGATGCCTAAGATGGTCTCCAGGTCAATCTCTGACTATCATTGCATCCAAGGCAAAAGTCAATGTTTTGGAGTGGCCATCACAAAGCCATGATCTCAATCCTATTGAAAATGTTTGGACAAATCTGAAAAGGCAGGTGCGAGCAAGGCAACCGACAAACCTGGATGAGTCACCAGTTTTGTCAGGAGGAATGGGCCCAAATTCCGACCAACTATTGTGATAAGAATTTCCTTGACCTGTTAGTTTTGCCTGAGAGAGATTCCCAACAAATGTCTAGATAGTTTAAATCTGCCATGACCACTATGTCATATTTTTTGGAGAACTCAGCCATTTGATGCATAAAGAGTTCATCCATATCTTCAGCTTGCACAGGCGGCCTGTAGTAAATGCCTACAATGGTGTCCTTTCCATTGTTCTGTCCTTGCATTCCTACCCAGTTTCCACAGAACTCCCAGTCTCTGAAGCTTCAATCTCTGTGCAGATATTCGTGTTTCTAACATACAATGCGACACCCCCTCCTCGTTTATCAAGTCTGTTTCTTGCAAATAAGTTGTATCCTTCTAGGCTTGTATTCCAATCATGTGTATTGTCCCACCAAGTTTCAGTGATTCCAATGACATCATATTTCTTTTCCTGTGTTAGTAGTTCCAATTCTCCTTGTTTTTTGCCCATGCTTTGTGCATTAGTATAGAAACATTTAAGTTTGTGATTGGTTTTTCTTTCTCCAATATTTTTATTATTTAGATTTTTTTGTCTTTTTTCTTCCTTTCCACTTCTAATAGCAGAGTTCTCAATAGCATTTGTCAGGTGTATGGCTTTTTCTTGCCCTTTGCTTCCCTTTCCACATTGTTTTAGTTTAAAGCTCTCCTGATGAGTGTAGCAAGGCGACTTCCAAATACATTTTTTCCAGTCTTCGTAAGAATTCATTATTCTGGCATTTGGCAAACATCAATAATTATGGTAATCTTAATTGACCTAAAACGGGGAAGGTTTATTTTGATTTCATGTCAGATATTGAGAAAATCATGCAGATGTGTCTGTTTACATATAGTGTATGTAAACTTCTGGTTTCAACTATATATATGTATATATATATACTTTGCAAACAAAAGAAAAAGGAGCACAAATACCCATATAAAATATTAATTTTATTAATTCATGACAATAGACACAATCCAAAATTGAAAAATATTAAAAATTATTATTACATAAATATTCCAAAGTGAAGGACAAATGACCATAGGTCTGACACATTCACATAATTATATGGACCTGGGATTCAGAGATTATAGAACTTTCATAACGATATAATATATATACCATATATATACCTATTATAATACTATCATAGTGCTGGGCACTCATAGAAATGGCTATGGGTATTGTCAGCTCCAATATAATTATATCACCATAAATATGGCCCCATAAAAATCCTAAAGTTGCCAAGAGAACAAATCCAGCACAAAACAGAATCTCACCCAAGTTGGTCCCAGTAAGCGGTCAGATCGTGCAGCCCCAATGCCCGTTTCGCGTGGGCTTCCTCAGGGGGCTGTCACGCGAAACGCACGTTGGGGCTGCATGATCTGACCGCTTACTGGGACCAACTTGGGTGAGATTCTATTGTGTGCTGGATTTGTTCTCTTGGCAACTTTAGGATTTTTATGGGCCATATTTATGGTGATATAATTATATTGGAGCTGACCATACCCATAGCCATTTCTATGAGTGCCCAGCACTATGATAGTATTATAATAGGTACATATATGGTATATATATTATATCGTTATGAAAGTTCTATAATCTCTGAATCCCAGGACCATATAATTATGTGAATGTGTCAGACCTATGGTCATGTGTCCTTCACTTTGGATTTTTTATGTAATAATAATTTTTAATATTTTTCAATTTTGGATTTAGTGTCCATTTTCATGAATTGATAAAATTAATATTTTATATGGGTATTTGTGCTCTTTTTTTCTTTTGTTTGCATAGTTCTATTTGGAGTATACATTTTTAGTGGTGAATTTGATTGATTTAACCCCTCTTTTCTGGATCACTATTTATATATATATATTTGTAGTCTTATTTTTAAGGGTTAATTGTTGTTCCTATATATTTGTCATAATGAGCTTAGCGCTAGCATCTACCTGCTGTGATCAGGATGAATGAAATGTTGCCGCCTATACTGCACGATGTGGTGGTCCATTCAGTCTTATTAACTGTTGGCCTCTAGGGGCTAATGCTATAATATGGCAAGAGTCATAAAACAGAGTTGCCATTTCTTTGATTACTGTATTCGGTGTTGTGTGCAGCCAGCGAGATTTCCTAAGTCCCACTTCATGCAGCCACAAACCACTTCAAAGCGCCTCTACAAATAAAAACCCTTTTCTTTTCTAAAGTAATTTCCCCGCCTCAGCGCCCTTCTCACAAGTGCGTACCGCAGGAAAGGTTACTCTCGGCTTTTGATGCGATGCAGATCTTTGCATCTGTGACTCCAAATATAAAGACATCAGATTTACAGCAATTTGTTCATAGTCGCCGCACGCATTTTCACTTTTTATAATATGGAAAAATAAAATCTCGATGCTGCCGGTTTATAGAATGTGTAGTTTCACTGTGAGCTTTAAAAGGGCTCTTGAATAAGCCGACAAGGCCACAAAGCTGAATCAATCATACATTATAATTGAGAATCATGAATGGTGTCATTATTAAATGCTTTATTTCAATGCAAGTATTGCTTCAGAATAGACATGGGCGATATTGCGTATCACCTTCATTGTGTTATGGCTGGAGAGTCTTGGAGTCAATTGATGCGAGCATAATATAGATTTGAATATTTTACATATAATTCATAAGACACTAATATGCATTTTGTGTAAGGCCAAGCATCACAGCATAGACTGACTTCAGAATACCATTTTCCAGGTGATACAGCCAGACACGCTCTGCATGACAAATTAGAACTTTGCACAACACGTAATATTGATCCAGCTGCATTCCAAATTTTGTTGGCTTCAGAGTTGAAAACTCCCACCACTTCCTAATGTTTCAGTGTCTACAAAGATCTTCTATTAATTTACATTCTATCATACTGTTCTATCATATTGTACAGTAATCTTGCATAGGAAAAATTAGAACCTTGATTCAAGAAGATCGACTTCGGTCACACGCAAGTTGTGATGAAAGGGCTTCTTGGAAGTAGAGATGCCGATTCATTAAGAAGCATTCACCTGTTAGTTAAGCCAGCATGTCTGAATAGTACCATGCGCATCCCTACAAATCTTACTCCGGTCTGAGACTCCAGTAAGAGAAATTAGATGAGCAGGTGTCGCCAATTTTGGCGGAAGTAGACAAAACTAATGTGAAGAAGCAAAAAGTTGCAAAATACTTGCGCAACCTCACGTAGAACAAAACTTTGGTGATTTTCCAAAGTCCTTTAGGTGACATGCTGTGGACTGGTATTAGAACTCAGCTGGAAGGAGTGTGTATGACTGTTTCCAGCAGCAAGCAAAATTAGGAAAGCAGCTTTGGACTGTTCCAATTTCTGACTTGTGCCTGCATGTTCTATTTGTCACATGCTACTATAAGAAGTTCAGAATTGGTACCAGCTACAGTATAAGAAAAGAAGTATGAATCCAGAAGTTCTTGTAGAAAAGGGAAACCAAACATATAAGAACTATAACTGATGTCACGCTTTATTTGATGTCAGTAAATGGAAATTTAGCATTTTACATGAGTCTAAGAATCGATAAATTCATAATACTGATATACTAGAGGTTACTCAAACAAAATCTCATCCATTAGATACAAATGTATTCATGAGCTATTTAGAACCAGTGAAGCAACTAATCAGTAGAAATGAGCAGACACATTGTGCATCGTTGGGTTCAGCCAAACTTTAGTCCAAAGTATGGTTCGAGTGTCAGAACTTGACCCAAACTTAGCTCTGGACCTGAACCCAAAGGGTTCAAGGGGACCCAAACTTTGGTGCTGTAAAATGGCTGTAAAATGGTCGTTGTTAGGGCTAGGGGCTGCAAAAGAAAGCAAAATGGATGTAAGAGGAAGACAATTTCCCTTGCAAACAAATGCGAATAGGAAAATGACTTAAAATATCAAATATTAAAAAAATAAAAAATAATCTTGAACCAGGACGCGGTAGTCTTCATGGAGGAGTGAAGCAGGGCCTTGCGTGTATCTTACTGTACTTGTTGACAAATAAATGAAAAAAATGACGTTGAGTCCCCCCTATTTTTAATAACCAGCCAAGGTGAAGCAGACAGCTGTGATCTTTTCTTATTATGCTGGGAAGGGGTTAATATCCAGCCTATTAATATCAGGCCACAGCTGTCTGCTTTCCCTTTGCTTTTTATTAAACTTGGGGACCCTCTAAAAAAAGTTACGTGAGGTCCCTCCTATTTTTAATAAACAGCTAAGGCAAATATGATAGCTGGGGTCTGATATTGATAGGCTGGGAAGGTCCATGGATATTGGACCACTCTCAGCCTTATAAGACCAGCCCTCAGCCTCCACAGAAATGTTATATTTGATATTTTATGTTTTCTAATGTTGCACAAAGTTGTCTGGTAACTAATGACCCATTTAGAAACTATGTAATTTCAAACCATGTTTCTTGTGAATAATATAGTTTCACAAAAACAACTCGGCTAAGGTCAAAGGTGAAATGCGTGAATAGAAGCGTGCAAGACCTTACACACTCCATTGTAGGTGGACTCAAAATTCTCAACATCAGTGTCACTATCACCATCTGTCTTCAACTAAATACTGTAACTTCTGTGGTTTGAAGAAGTAGAAGCTAGTGTACCCTGTACTGTTAAATATTGCTATAGCCATAGGCAGTAAAAGCACCTATGACAAGAATTATTGAGGCTCCATATGGCCTGAGAAATTGAGGAAGAGTGTGGACTCCACAACTGAGTTGAATCTGCATCATTGAGTTCTTTTGTGGGTAACACTGCAGTCTGCAGACTGTACTGAGCAAGAGAACTTTGATCTGTACCAGGTATGACATACTGTAAGGCGGGACAAGTAAAGTTGTTAGGCTGCTTTCACATTAGCATTTTTTTTAGCGCAGTACATCGTGCGCATCCATGCACATGCGCCATGCACCCCTATGTTTAAACATGGCGGGCGCATGGTCTAGTGTTTGCACGCGTTCGTATGCGTTTTTGTGCACATGCGTTTTTTTTTAGTGTGCGCCAACACAACCTGTTGCATTTTTGGGTCCGTCCAACTGTGTAAAAAAACGCATGAGCGCTTGAGCACGGAATGCGACAAAATAATGCATTACAGTCTATGGGAACGCAGGCGTGCGCATGGACATGTGCACGCCTGCGTTTAAAATCGAATGTGTTTTAAGAGCTAGCATGGCTAAAAACTGGTTAAAACACATGCACCTAAAAAACGCAAACACATGCAAAACACATGATGCGTTTTTTGCATGTGGTTCTATTGCGCACGAAGTGCAGCGCTCAAAAACGCTAATGTGAAAGTAGCCTTAGCTGGTGCAGTGTATCCATTTTTAGGAGAGATTGCATGCTACAAAATATAATAACAGACAGTTTCTGTCTTAATCATAACTGCCAAGCTCTGTGCCTCAGTTCCATTGTGTAACTATGATTGTGCTTGAATAGTGCCACTATACATTATGTATGTAATAAGCTTGTACACTGTCTTAGACACTGTAAGAGCTAGCCTCCATTGCCTCAATTTGAGTACAATCTTTTATAGTTGACTCTTCCGTGTGTGTGTCTGCCACTGCACCATCATGCAGTTTACTATAGAATATGGGAGTGTATTAGTCTAGAGTACAGATATTTGTAATGCTGCTGAAGGGATTGACTATACAAATATTACTCAGTGAGTCCTTAGAACTTGGTCATGAGTTCACTCTAAGATCTCTCCAGCTCTAGCAAGAACTCTGACTTTTACTAGCTTCTTTGAAGCACCTATGCTGTAATTTCATAATTTAGGAATCATTCACATACACTAACTAGAAAAATGTACTACACCTTATCAAATCTTTAGAAATTCTTAGTCGCCAATTTTGTCAATTTGTAAAAAAATATAAGATTATAGATTTGTACCACATTGCAGATGTTTCACTTGCCCTGACAAGATGTAAATTACACTCTAAAATCTCCCAAGAATTTATATAACTTCTTTCAATATCTTTAACGTTAGAAATCTTAAAAATGTCAAAGTGACCTCACCTTAAAAAAAATAGTAAATGGTTATTAAACACCGCCCATTTAATAGAACAGTGCAGTAGTAGACTTTTCATGTTTTTAAAAATTAAATAAATCATCAAAAATGTATGTCTCTTGTCAGAAACACCGCACTGCACTTGCCAACTGAGCCAGTGCGCATGTCCTGAGTAAGACAAACTGTGCTCAAAGATACCCGAGGAGCGGGCAGCAGCAGTGAAGATGTGTGCTTCAGACCAGCAGGACCTAAAGCACGTGACTGCTGGGGGCGTGGCCTAAACTACAGAGAGCTAGGTGCTGCAGGAAACCTCCTAGAATTGTAACTACGGGACAAAGTTACCAAGAGGCATATACAGGGAAGTAAACAGATCAGGCCGGGGTCAAAGCACGAGATAGCACAACAATACCAAAGGATTAGACAGAGCGGATAGTCAGGACGTAGCCAAGAGGTCAGAAACCAGAGAACCAGATATACAGTACAGAATCAACAGGCAAACTCACAACAGGGGACAGAACCGGGTCAGAACCATATAAGCAAGCTAGAAGACAAAGAACAGGCACAGGCGCACAGGGTTCACCACACTCGGCCAAAGGCAAAAGTGTAATGGACAGGGATTGGAGTTTCCCAGAGCTATAAGAAGCTCTCCCTGAACCAAAGAGAGGCCACAATAATTAACCCCAGGAGTGCAGGACAAAGCCTGCACTTGGATCAAGACATTAACCCCTGACGTGCAGGTCAAAACCTGCACTGGGATCATGACATCTCTTAGACATTTGATCAGAAAGACCATTCTTTACAGGCCACAAACTCCAACTGACACTGTTGCTGTCAGAGGTAGCATCATTCTGTTGGAAATAAGAAAAGTGAAGTGTCATGTATACAGTGTGTCCTTAAAGTCAAGGTCCACTTTTGACAAGTCGCAGGAAAGTATACAAGTATACCATGATCCCCGGATCGGACACTATTAGACTTTTCCTTTTGGGGTTATGTGAAGCAACATGTGTACATTGAACATATCAACAACATTAATAACTTAAAACAGAGAATCACAGACGTTATTCACTCTGTTACACCAGACGTCCTTACCCGTGTGTGGCAAGAACTTCACTATCATTTGGATGTGTGTAGGGCAACAAATGGAGCCCACATCGAACTGCACTGAATAGGTATGAAACTGGGAGAGTTTTTCTTTTATTTGGAGCAGATTTCACATTTCTATCTTTTTTTGTTGCTTTCCAGTGACTGGTCAAAAGTGCACCATGACTTTACGGACACACTGTATAATGTAGTAGCAGTGCCATATATACCATAACACACCCGGATTTCTTACCACTAACATTCTTGCTAAAGACAAAGGAGTCCAATTGTGACATGCTTTTGGAATTACTACTTCCCAGACGGCTGGTGTCTGTGGTGGTGGTGGTGCTTGTGCTAGTGGCTCTCATTTGCTTAGAAATTTTATGGAATCTCTTTTCATTTACACTGCCCTGTCCAATCTAATTTCCACTCTTTTTTTTTTACCATATATATTGAAGGTCAATGTAAAACCTTCAGCTTGCGCATTTTGAAGTAGTCTAACGTGGATTTTGACTTGTGTTTAGGATCATTATCCATTTGTAGAAGCTGTCTTCTTTTCAATTTCATATTTATTTTACAGATGGTGTTATGATTGCATCAAGAGTTTGTTGAAATTTCATTTAATCCATTCTTCTTTCCACCCGTAAAATGTTCAGCATGCCATTGGCTGCAACACAACCCCAAAGCATGATTGATCAAACCCCATGCTTAACCCTTTTCTAACTTTGGGCGTAAATTTACGCCAATGTTGGACTCGCTCCATTTGATGTGGACTCCGGCGGTGAGCCCACATGAGCCCACATCTTTACCAGCATATGTCAGCTGTTTTGAACAGCTGACATGTGCCTGGAACAAACGCGGGTGGAACAGAGACATTAACCCATTAAATGCCGCTGTCAAACTCTGACAGCAGCATTTAACATGCGATTCCAGCAATCGCACAGGAAATTCGCCCATCGGTGACCCCTTCACATGATTGTAGGGAGGAAGGCCCCCGCAGAGTATCCGGGCCGGAACCAAGGAGACCGCCATCTAGGTTCCTAAGGGAACTGTACCCGGGGAATGGAGGAGGAGAGTGGACTGCTGGGAGTGACAGGATAGCAAGGGGAGGGGCGAGTATAAAAGGGACAGGGAGCATGCAGGGGAGGCAGTTGGCGGAACGGCAGACACGAAGCAAGAGACTGTGGGAGTTTGAGAGGGCCAGAGTGACAGACGGTGACCAAGGAGGAGACCAGCGGCAGAGGGGAGATTTACAGTGGACTGTGGAGAGGAAGCGCCAAACTTACAGACAAGAGACTGCTGCTTCACTCCAATCCGGGTGTCACGACCTGCCCGCAGTCGTCCGCAGCTGTTGCCGCTGTGCTCCAGCCCGTTGCGGCCTGTCCGCCATCTCTCGCGGCCGCTGTCGCTTCACTCCAGCCAGCGGCTGCGGCCTGCCCGCTGCCACCCCGCTTCAGCCTGCAGCTGCGACCTGTTCATCGTCACCCGCAGCTGACATCACCCCGCTGCAGTCAGCATTTGGGGCCTACTCCTTGCCTATGGAGAAACTCTTTGCCCAGGCCCAGGCCGTGCACGTGGCCTGCCAACCTCCACTCCTGGTACAGTAACTGTGACACAACCCTGCTTGGAGACTGGAGTATGATTGAACTCGCTAACTAGCGGAACCCCGCTGTTTCTACAGGGGGTTACCTCATCAAAGGACTCCCTCAGGGCCTGTTGTACCCCAACTCCTCCTAGACTATGACAGATCTTCAGCAGCTGGGCCTAGCGGCTGCGACGCCAAAGCAGCTTCATTAGAGACGCCGAGGGACATCAGGATGGATAAGTGACACTATAGGAAATAAGGACCCATAGTCGGCCATATCGTGGCTCTATAGTAACCGGCCTTTGCCGGGTTAGTCGCGTTCTCTTTAAAAGCGTTTGTTTGTGCTGTGTCCCTGTGAGGACAATAGCTGTTACTTTGTTTTGGTTGCTTAGTATAGCCCTAGCGGCTTAAATTTATAAAAGCTTCTCCCAAAGTACAACTCAGTCTCGCATCTTGTCACTGCATCCTGGGTACCTGCTATTACCTACATGATCGTAGGTCACCGATGGGTTGGCATGACAACCAGGGCTTTTCTCCTCTATGGATGTCAATGCCGGATTGCTATAAGAGCCACCTGGTGGTTGGAGGTCATAGCAAGTCAGCATTTCTGCTTCCTACAGGGGGTATGATCATCGCCTGTATGTAGCAGAGCCGATCTGGGAGTGGCAGCTTCTAGTCTCCCATGGAGACTATTGAAGCATGCTATTAGGCGGCTGGCGGAATGCACCAAATAATAAAAATGATCATGAGGTGCGTTTGCATCCTGGGGTCCACTGTGCAGAGATGTAGAATTGCTGCTTGGTAATGGCGGACACTGACTGGCGGTATAGCAAATACACACGGGTTAACTTCACCCGGTGAACTAGAAGGCAAACCCTGTTGCTTCACAGAACTGCAATACCGCAGGATAAATGCTAGGGTTTGGTCACAGGAGCCTACCCCAATGGCACAGGGTTAGAGACCTTCTAGACCCCCTAGCATTCGGACTGCAACTGCGGTGCCTGAGTAACCAAACTGAAGATAAAGCACTTAATGTGCATATAGCGCTGTCCAGGCGGACGCACTAGCCATCCTAAGCTTTGGGTAGGAAAGAGCACTATTTTGTGTACGGCACCGCTACTGGTGGACGCTGCTGTCGACGCAGTAACAATCATGCCTTGTGCTGGATGGCACAATATGGCGCTAAGTGTGGTGCAGAGACTTGATAGCACAGTGGCTAAAGACAATACAACTAGTAGGCGCTGACTCTTTACTCCAATTCCCTATGCACAAGCAGAGGGAGGGGATCATAATGAGTCAGTCGCAGTTTCAAGCATCCATCAACTCCTCTGGTCCAAGCTGTTAATCTTGTCATGGTGCATGTCACTCATTGTGTAGATTTTGCAAAGTGTCAAGCAGACTAGCTTGTTAGCAATGGTGCAATCACTTTTCAAGGCATTAGATGGCAGTAATGGCTGAGGTATTAGCAAACACAGCTGTTACCACACATACAGTGTAATACTTGTCACATTGATGATTGTAACAACTTTCATTTATTATCTCACATCAAGGAGCTCCAAAGTACTGACACCTAAAGAGATACTTCACCAGTCCATTTATATTTATTTATTGTATGAAGAAAGCTCTATCAGTTAGGGAAGAGTAAGACGGACATATGATTTGGACAAGGATCACATCGCAATGCTCGGACTGGCCATTGACTTTCCCCACTCGAGCGTTACAGCATGTATTTCTCTGCAGCTGTCACTCTTGGGATTAGAGAGCCAACGGCCAGTCCAAGCATTGAGTTGCGATCCTGGTCCGAGTTATCTTCTATTAAGCTTGCATGGCATGTTCAGTAAGCATAAATACCTGAGATGAGTGAATGTGTTTGGATTTTGACCCCGAATCTGATTTTGACATATTCAAGCCATTTTCGGACAATATAGGTACCGAATGTATGTCTTATGATAGGTTCCGAACATATTCGGTAATTTCCACTCCCATTGACTCTAATGACGTTCAGTTGTGTTCAACGAATATTGCAAAAACAATATTCAATTCCAATCGTATTCGAACAAATTCACTCATCTCTACTCTTTAGGACTATGAAATTTGTGATGTTACAGGCCCTTTAATCATGATGCCGTGCCCAGACACGGACAGTGTGTTACAATAACAATAGGTTCAGTAAATAGGAAAAATGCTGTGCTCAATAATTTTCAGAAGAACTTCATTACTTCTGTATACAACCTTTGTTCTGTTTTCTTTCCCTGGCATCATTATGCGCTCAGCAGCGGGAGACTCGCTGTCATCTTCATTTACGTTATACACATGGAGTCTGAGAGCTAATGAGTAATGCCGAGAGTTATGATATAATTGTGCTTTTTACAGCCCGCGAGATTTTATCATCTGAAAAGAATTTTACTGCAGGTGAAATAAAGCGATTTCCTTCTCGAGGAGACAAAATGACGCCCCCAAAGACGCTGAGCATCCTCTTGCTGTGTGATAATTGAACGGCTGCTTTATGATTGACAGAGGTGGGAGGAGGATAAACTATTTTGCTGAGTAACAGAAACAAAACAGAAATCCCCTATTGATAGTCCTGCATTATGACTTTTTTGGAAAATATCCATAATTAGCGACTTTTTCCCTCTTTGCTTTGTAATTAGAATGGCATTTTTCTGTTTAGTAAAGCTTAGTCTGAACATACAGTTTATACAGTATTTTTACAATTAGATTTTGCTTCTGCTAAAAGTATTAAAAATAATGTGCATAGTACAATAAGTGGTACACCTAAAATAAGCAAAACTGCAATATTTCATTTCTGTTTTACACATACTTTTCTATTATTTGTTAAAACTGAGATTATAGTGAAATGCTGTAGGATATGGCACTATTATGTCAACACTATAGGGCAGTATTATGTAGGGTACTATTGTCGGGGAACTTCTATATGTAGTATGCACTTCTACACCGCTGTTACTAAACAATTATGGGGGTGCTCCTGACTTGAAAACCTCATTGAAGATCAAAAAGTGTAGTTACTATTAAAATGCCACTGCCTAACTGCAGAGAGCCGGGCATCAATCAACGTGACGTCTGCAGCAACGCCACACAGCGTTGCCAACAGTCCAGAAGTTCTAAGTCCGTCCATATGCAGTAAGAAATGGGCAGGCGACAGGTATTGAAAAGCGCCCAGTTGGGACATGCATTTTCAATGGCAGCATATTTTAATGTCACGGTAGCTGAAGTGGGTCGCTGGACCCCTAAACACTTCCTTCGTGTCCACAACAATTGTCTGTAGTGGGAATTGGCACTAACGGATATTGCATAAGACCTTCCCAGACGGCATTCCTGTAGATGTGGTGTCTGGCTGCAGGTGTTGGAGCCACCTGCGAAATTGTAAGGCTGTGTGCACACGATGCAGATATCCAGCAGAGCCGCAGCAGATTTTACCGCGCAGAAACGTTGCATATCCGCATTGTGATGTACAGTAGCATTAAAATCAATGAAAAAAAAAAAACGCTGTGCAGGCGCTGCGGATTTTTTCGTGCGGTTTTCCTGCGGTACAAAATCCGCAGCATGTCACTTCTTTTGTGCGGTTTTCCACCTCCCCAGTCTTCAAATCCGCAGGGGGAAAACCGCATAAAAACCGCAATAAAACCGCATGAAAAATGGAAGAAATCCGCAGGAAAAATGCAGGTCATTTGACCTGCGGATTTCTTCAATTCTGCGCGGAAAAATCCGCAGGGCAAAAAAGTACGTGTGTACTCAGCCTAAATGTTTAACTTTACTGAAGGAGAAAATAGGGTTCAGTATCTCACTAAAAGGCAGAGTGGAGGTAGTTCACAGTTTAGATAACACTGCATATTGTGAGTGTGAAAGAAAGTTTAATCTGTACATATGGTACACGGATATGCGCAATGTAATTCAGACTGTATCTGCGCTGGTTCGCTATGTCTGACATGCGCAGTATACTTTTATATTGAAGATGGTATCTGTGCAACTGCGCTAATTCATAATATCTAGAGACAAGAAGCTTGAGGGCACTACAAGATATCTAAGGGGGACTGAGGACCACACACATAACCAGACAGAACAAAAAATAAAGAAAAAGAAGTGTGTACAATGGACGCGATCAACCCCAGAATCAGAAATATAACATAATATATGAAAATAGTAGATTTTATTAGCATACAAAAAAGAAAACACATAAGTGAGAAGAATGGAATTAAAAGCAATTAAAAAGGCCAAAACAAATCAGCCATACATAGTACTCCAGAGAAAAAGGTTCTACAATAAGAACCAAATGCTCACCTCCTCCAATATGCTAGGCAAAAGCACACAATGTAATAATGCAAAAGAATGCAAATATATGCATAAAATAAGACCTATATACACCATGTAATAAACATAATAATGTAACATGACAAGGCATTAAATACAAAAACAAATAGTTTGCATATCATGAAAAACAATCAGATGGACTCATTACAAGCAACCAGAAATACAAATGGGCCTATATTATAAGGATGAAGAGCAAGCAAGATAGTATATATCACAGTCTGCAATCTTTAGGCATTTTCTGCATACCTACAGTATATGTCTCTTATTATAGAGATACATTAAGCCTCATTTTAGTGGCTCTAGTGCCTTATAAACTTTGCAAGCTCCATATGAATTCCTCTTTTCTCTATATCCACTTGTTTACATTTGGAGGCTCTGTTGTTCCTCCAGAGGCACCATATTATATGGATTTCAATTTACTCTAGTAGCCTGTATTGGGAATTGCAGGTTACTCATTGTGATATTCCTATTTTGCATCTGTTTTCTCTCAGAAAGGAAATGTAACATCAACTTTTCTTCACTGTCCTATTAAGGGAATAGAAGAATCCAGGATATCTATAAACAGAAAGATAGTGAGGAAACACTTAGCTAACCTAAATGAATTCAAGTCTCCAGGTCCAGATGAATTACACCCCAGAGTACTGAAGGAGATAGCAGAAGAAATTTTTGAACCCCTCTCCATAATCTTTGAAAATTCTTGGAGAACAGAAGAAGTCCCAGAAGACTGAAGAAGAGCAAATGTTGTTCCTATCTTCAAAAAGGGGAAGAAGGTGGACCCAGGCAACTATAGGCCGGTGAGTTTGACTTCTAAACCAGGAAAGATCTTTGAACAAATTATTAAACAACATGTATGTCAGTACCTGGATAAGAATGAAGTGATTAAACAGAGTCAGCATGGGTTTGTAACTAATAAGTCATGTCAGACTAACTTAATTTTGTTCTATGACGGAATCACTGATTGAGTGGATCAAGGAAATCCTGTAGATATAGTATATCTTGACTTCAGCAAAGCATTTGACAAAGTATCTCTTACAATCCTTATTGAAAAAATGACTAAGTATGGAATGGACAAGGCAACTGTTAGGTGGATTCATAACTGGCTTAGTGATCGGACCCAAAGAGTGGTCGTAAATGGCTGCACATCCAGTTGGAAGAATGTCTCAAGTGGGGTACCACAGGGCTCTGTCCTGGGCCCTGTATTGTTCAACATCTTTATCAACCATTTAGATGAAGGAATTGAGGGGGCACTGATTAAATTTGCTGATGACACAAAGCTAGGAGGGATAGCTAATACTAGAGAAGAGAGAGAGAGGATTCAAAAAGATATAAATAAACTGGAGAAGTGGGCAGCAACTAATAGAATGGTTTTTAACAGGGAAAAATGCAAAGTATTACATCTGGGCAATAAAAATGAAAAAAAGCATTTACAGAATGGGAGGAATAGGCCTAAGCAACAGCACATGTGAAAAAGACTTGGGTATACTAATAGATCACAGACTGAATATGAGTCAACAGTGTGATGCAGTGGCAAAAAAGGCAAATGCAATTCTAGGATGTATTAACAGAAGCATACAGTCTAGATCACGTGAAGTCATTATTGTTCTCTACTCCTCTTTGGTCAGACCTCATCTGGAATATTGTGTCCAGTTTTGGGCACCACATTTTAAAAAAGACATCAACAAACTGGAGCAAGTTCAGAAAAGAGCAACCAGAATGGTGACCGGTCTGCAAACCCTGTCTTATGAGGAAAGGTTGCAGGATTTGGGAATGTTTAGTTTGCAAAAGAGAAGATTGAGAGGAGACTTAATAGCTGTCTACAAATATCTAAAGGGCTGTCACATTGTAGAAGGATCAACTTTATTCTCATTTGCACAAGGAAAGACTAGAAGCAATGGGATGAAACTAAAAGGGAGGAGACACAGATTAGATATTAGAAAAAACTTTTTGACAGTTAGAGTGATCAATGAGTGGAACAAGCTGCCACGAGAAGTGGTGAGTTCTCCTTCAATGGAAGTCTTCAAACAGAGGCTGGACAGACATCTGACTGGGATGATTTAGCGAATCCTGCTTTGAGCAGGGGGTTGGACCAGATGGCCCAGGAGGTCCCTTCCAACTCTACGATTCTATGATTCTATGATTCTACTATCTTGCTTGCTCTTCATACTTATAATATAGGCCCATTTGTATTTTTGGTTGCTTGTAATGAGTCCATCTGATTGTTTTTCATGATATGCAAACTATTTGTTTTTGTATTTAATGCCTTGTCATGTTATTATGTTTATTACATGGTGTATAGAGTTGAGCGATACCGTCCGATACTTCAAAGTATCGTATCGGATGGTATCGGCCGATCTTTAAAAAAAGTATCGGTATCGCCGATTCCGATACCGGAAGTCCCATTCAAGTCTATGGGACTTCCGGTATCGGAATAAGAAAAACCCTTTCCTGCCCTTGTACAGCCTCTCTGGGGTCTGTACGGGCCTTTCGGGGGGCTGTGCCGGCCTGCCAGGGGGTCTGTGCAGGCTCCGGTGGTCTGTGCAGGCTCCGGGGGGCTGTGCCGGCCTGCCGGGGGGCTGTGCCGGCCTGCCGGGGGGCTGTGCAGGCTCCGGGGGGCAGTGCCGGCCTGCCGGGGGGCTGTGCCGGCCTGCCGGGGGGCTGTGCCGGCCTGCCGGTGGTCTGTGCAGGCTCCGGGGGTCTGTGCAGGCATCGTCCGATGGGACTACAAGTCCCATCGGGCGATGCCTGCTACCATGACAGTGATTGACACATTAGCCAATGATGGGACAGTAGTAGTCCCATCATCCGGCTAATGTGTTAAATGTAAAAAAAATAAAAAATAAAAAAAAATTACATGCTACATACATACAACATGCATACTACATACATGCTACATTCATACTACATACTACATACATGCTACATTCATACTACATGCAACATACATACTACATATATACTACATGCATGCTACATACATACTGCATGCTACATACATACCACATATATACTACATACATACTACATGCATGCGACATGCATGCTACATGCTACATACATAACACATATATACTACATGCATGCTACATACATACTACATGCTACATACTACATATATACTACATGCATGCTACATACTACATGCTACATACATACTACATATATACTACATGCATGCTACATACATACTGCATGCTACATGCATGCTACATACATACTACATACATACTACATGCTACATACATACTACATATATACTACATACATACTACATACATACTACATGCATGCTACATGCATGCTACATACATACCACATACATAACACATATATACTACATGCATGCTACATACATACTACATGCTACATACATACCATATACATACTACATGCATGCTACATACATACTACATGCATGCTACATACATACTACATGCTACATACATACTACATATATACTACATGCATGCTACATACATACTACATGCTACATACATACTACATATATACTACATGCATGCTACATACATACTACATGCTACATACATACTACATATATACTACATGCATGCTACATACATACTGCATGCTACATGCATGCTACATACATACTACATACATACTACATGCTACATACATACCACATATATACTACATACATACAATACATTCATACAATACATACATAGACATACAGTACATATAACATAGAGTAACATACTTACCAATACTTGTCACATTGTTCCCCGAAGCCATTGTCTTTCCGGAATAAATATTAACATAACAAACCACAAAAATACTCACCCACGATCCGAAGCAGTCCACGAGTGTGTCCCACGACGATCTTGGGTAGAGAACGGCAGCATCAGATGATGCTGCCGTTCTCTTCGGGCTGCAGGAATCCAATGATGGAAGGTAAGTA